>NC_142468.1:21277500-23777500 GCF_049115385.1 Moschus berezovskii | reverse complement strand
TCGTAAAAATTAGGGCAGAGATAAATGCAAAAGAAACAAAAGAGACCATAGCAAAAATCAACAAAGTCAAAAGCTGGTTCTTTGAGAAGGTAAATAAAATTGACAAACCACTAGCCAGACTTATCAAGAAACAAAGGGAGAAGAACCAAATCAATAAAATTAGAAATGAAAATGGAGAGATCACAACTGACAACACAGAAATACAAAGGATTATTAGAGAATACTATCAGCAATTATATGGCAATAAAATGAATAACCTGGAAGAAATGGACAAATTCCTAGAAAAGTACAGCTTTCCAAAACTGAACCAGGAAGAAATAGAAAATCTGAACAGACCCATCACAAGCACAGAACTAGAGGCTGTAATCAGGAATCTCCCAGCAAACAAAAGCCCAGGTCCAGACGGCTTCACAGCCGAATTCTACCAAAAATTTAGAGAAGAGCTAACACCTATTCTACTCAAACTCTTCCAGAAAATTGCTGAGAAAGGGAAACTTCCAAACTCATTCTATGAGGCCACCATCACCCTAATCCCAAAACCTGGTAAAGACCCCACAAAAAAAGAAAACTACAGGCCAGTATCACTGATGAACATAGATGCAAAAATCCTTAACAAAATTCTAGCAATCAGAATCCAACAACATATTAAGAAGATCATACATCATGACCAAGTGGGCTTTATCCCAGGAATGCAAGGATTCTTCAATATCCGCAAATCAATCAACGTAATACACCGCATTAACAAACTGAAAAATAAAAATCATATGATTATCTCAATAGATGCAGAGAAAGCCTTTGACAAAATTCAACATCCATTTATGATAAAAACCCTCCAGAAAGTGGGAATAGAAGGGACATACCTCAACATAATAAAAGCTATATATGACAAACCCACAGCAAACATTATCCTCAATGGTGAAAAACTGAAAGCATTTCCCCTAAAGTCAGAAACAAGACAAGGGTGCCCACTCTCCCCACTACTATTCAACATAGTTCTGGAAGTTTTGGCCACAGCAATCAGTGCAGAAAAAGACATAAAAGGAATACAAATCGGAAAAGAAGAAGTAAAACTTTCACTATTCTCTGATGACATGATCTTCTACACAGAAAACCCTAGAGACTCTACCAGAAAACTACTAGAGCTAATCAATGAATACAGTAACGTTGCAGGATATAAAATCAACACACAGAAATCCCTTGCATTCCTATACACTAATAATGAGAAAATAGAGAAATTAAGGAAACTATTCCATTCACTGTTGCAACGAAAAGAATTAAATACTTAGGAATATATCTACCTAAGGAAACAAAAGACTTGTACATAGAAAACTATAAAACACTACTGAAAGTAATCATAGAGGACACTAATAGATGGAGAAATATACCATGTTCATGGATTGGAAGAATAAATATTGTAAAAATGAGTATACTACCCAAAGTAATTTATACATTCAATGCAATCCCTATCAAGCTACCAACAATATTTTTCACAGAACTAGAACAAATAATCTCACAATTTGTATGGAAATACAAAAAACCTCGAATAGCCAAAGCAATCTTGAGGAAGAAAAATGGAAATGGGGGAATTAACCTGCCAGACTTCAGGCTCTACTACAAAGCCACAGTCATCAAGACAGTATGGTACTGGCATAAAGACGGAAATATAGATCAATGGAACAAAATAGAAAGCCCAGAGATAAATCCATGCACCTATGGACACCTTATCTTCGACAAAGGAGGCAAGAATATAAAATGGAGAAAAGACAGTCTCTTTAACAAGTGGTGCTGGGAAAACTGGTCAACCACTTGTAAAAGAATGAAACTAGAACACTTCCTAACACCATACACCAAAATAAACTCAAAATGGATTAGAGAGCTAAATGTAAGACCAGAAACTATAAAACTCCTAGAGGAGAATGTAGGCAAAACACTCTCCGACATAAATCACAGCAGAATCCTCCATGACCCACCTCCCAGAATATTGGAAATAAAAGCAAAAATAAACAAATGGGACCTAATTAAAATCGAAAGCTTCTGCACAGCAAAGGAAACTATAAGTAAGGTGAAAAGACAGCCTTCAGAATGGGAGAAAATAATAGCAAATGAAACAAATGATAAAGGATTAATCTCCAAAATATACAAGCAGCTCCTGCAGCTCAATTCCAGAAAAATAAATGACCCAATAAAAAAATGGGCCAAAGAACTAAACAGACATTTCTCCAAAGAAGACATAAAGATGGCTAACAAACACATGAAAAAATGCTCAACATCCCTCATAATCAGAGAGATGCAAATCAAAACCACAATGAGATACCATTTCACACCAGTCAGAATGGCTGCTGTCCAAAAGTCCACATGCAATAAATGCTGGAGAGGATGTGGAGAGAAAGGAACCCTCTTACACTGTTGGTGGGAATGCAAACTAGTTCAGCCACTATGGAGAACAGTGTGGAGATTCCTCAAAAAAATGGAAATAGAACTGCCATATGATCCAGCAATCGCACTCCTGGGCATACACACCGAGGAAACCAGAATTGAAAGAGACACGTGTACTCCAATGTTCATCACAGCACTGTTTATAATAGCCAGGACATGGAAGCAACCTAGATGTCCATCTGCAGACGAATGGATAAGAAAGCTTTGGTACATATACACAATGGAGTATTATTCAGCCATTAAAAAGAATACATTTGAATCAGTTCTAATGAGGTGTATGAAACTGGAGCCTATTATACAGAGTGAAGTAAGCCAGAAAGAAAAACACCAATACAGTATACTAATGCATATATATGGAATTTAGAAAGATGCAAATGATAACCCTGTGTACGAGACAGCAAAAGAGACACAGATGTATAGAACAGTCTTTGGGACTCTGTGGGAGAGGGTGAGGGTGGGATGATTTGGGAGAATGGCATTGAAACACGTATGTTGTCATATGTGAAACGAATCACTAGTTCAGGGTTGATGCATGTTATAGGATGCTCGGGCCTGGCGTGCGGGGATGACCCAGAGGGAGGATAAAGGGAGGAGGGAGGTGGGAGGGGGGGTTCAGGAGGGGAACTTATGTAAACCTGGGGCGAATTCATGTCAATGTATGGCAAAACCAACCAATATAATATTGTAAAATAATTTGCCTCCAATAAAAAATAAATTACTTAAAATAAATAAACAAATAAAAGAAATGTAAAAAATAAATAAATAAATAAAATAGGAATATGAAAAAAAAAAGAAGTATTTGCAGAATTGAATACTATCACTTATATCTTCTCTCCTGGATTATTATTACAGTGTCTTAATTGGTCTTTTGCTTTTCTACCTAAGTACTTATCACGGCTGCATAATTTCCCAGAGTATATCTCTGATCACATCCTCTGCTCTGAAGAATTGCATGGCACCATATTTTTTTTATGGAATAAGCCACGAGACTATCATCACTATGAGGGGAGAGAACGTCTCTGTTTTGTTCACACTTGTATTCTTTGCATCTCGAATTGGGGTACATGACTCAACAAATACTTTAATTGGTATTTGTTGAATAATTCATTCTAAGTTCCTGATCTGATAGTTAAAGTTTGCTTCCACATGGTTCTAGCTTACTTCTTCGACCTTTTCTCTTTGGTGCTGGCTGCTGGTCTATCCCTGGTCACCCTATGTTTATTCTCGCTGTGGATGTCCTTCATCTCTCCTTTCTAAACTTTACTCTTCTTTGTTGTCTGAGCTCTCACGTTTTCTCTTTTTCCTGAGAGTTTGTACCACTTGATTTTTAAGTACCAGTTAATTCTACACACAGGTTTTAATCTCCATCAGTTCTGTCTTCTTTGTAGTATACATGGTCTTGACTTCTAAATTGGAAGTTTAATCATTTATTGCTTTGCAGTATTATTTAAATTTTTGTGTGTCCATGTCTGGGCTCCTTAGTTATATTAGGAAGCTTCCTGAAAGCAGAGCTATCTTATAGGTATACTCCAGAGCTGCCTATATAGAATAGTATCCATATTTAATAGTGTCCTATGTATATTTTTAGAATGATTGTATCACTTTTTCTAGTCAAGCAATTTATGAAATGCATATTTAATTGTCTTCATGTCTTATTAGAATACTTAAAGGGAAAACATTCTAACATTCTTTATAAAAAGTGAAAAAATACTTGAAACTAAACTTTGATGTCTTTTGCCAACCCCTTTCCTTCTTTAAAATTGATTTGCTCATAATTTGCTAGTTCTGTACCTTTAATTTAATATGATGGAAGAACTTCTCTCAGACATCATCGATCAAGATTTTATACAAAGAGTTGTGATCATCAAAGTGGGAATTTAACATTAGTGCTCTGATACATTATTACTTTAATGCCTTGTTTGGAAGCTTAACAATATTGGATAATACTCTATTTTACGATATTTAACTTGTCAAAGGAAAGCATTGTAGATAAATTGGATCTTGAGTTTCATGGAATCAACGAACAGCTCACTATGTTTAATTAAATTCAAATGAAGAATTTGAATTACAGTCTTGACTATATGAGAGGTTGGTCAGAGGATACTGTCTTGTGTTTTTCAAAGACAAAAATTATTTCTTTGGTTCATACTGTTGTATGTTCTTTGTCTTTCTTCAGTGTATCTGTTGTGTAAATTACACTTATCTTCCAAGTGCATACATATTGATATGTTGTTAGTGTTTTAATTTTACACTTTAAAACTCTTTGTATTTTTAAAAAATAATTGTTTTTTTTTTGAGCTTAATTCTTTGACATTGTAAATTTTGACTTCTTTCTGGAAGCTTCCAGTTTTATCATTTCTGTTTTCCATCAGTTTATTAAGTCAAATAAATTTGTTTCTCAGATAGCTTATAATTTTAATAGAGTTTGAAGTCCTGGGCAAAGTTTAGCCTTAAAACAGAAAACAATTTTAATAATGGCAGTTAGAATTTTTTCCTTTATTGAGTACAAGAATTAAAGTAGGCATTTAATTAACTTTCCAAGATTTAAGAAAATTTTCCAAATAATTGAGTCTGTGTAAACATGTAACAGCTGTAGTTTAAAGGTTTTATCTCTCTTCCAATACAATTAAAATAATTTACAATAGAGACTATTGAAAGTTAGATGTTTCTTATTTGAACAGTTTTTCCTTCCCCCTTTTTAATCTTTTGTTTATCCATTGGAAAATTTCAATTTCACATTTTCCTATTTGTTTTGATTCTCTTAACGTGGATTCGTCTCTTCTGGGAAATGTCTTATTAAAAGTAAAATATAATGAATTCCGTGGTGGTCCAGTAGTTATGACTCAGCATTCTTACTGCTGGGGCCCTGGGTTTGATCCCTAGTAGGGGAACTATTATTTATAAGATCCCACAAGCAGCATGGCACGGCCAAAAAAAAGTAAAGCATTAAATCAGTTGATGGCTCTTTAATTCTTAAGACTGTTTTGATTGTTATGGGAGAGAAAAATGTATGTGGATAGAAAGAGAACAAGGGCTCTTATTCTTACCGTTAGTGATTTGAAAAACCTAAGCTTCTTCTGAAATTAAATTTTGATCATAGACGTTTGGGTTTTGAAGTCCCTTTTAAGATCAAGGACCCCTTATTTAGTATTTCGGAGTTTGTGTTAATTGTTTTACTGGCAGAAGTAAGTAGTTGTTGACATTGTTCTAGTTTGTCATCTTGAAAGACTATTAATTATAAATAGCTGGACCTTACTGAGCACTTCAGTTTTTGTTCCAGGTATTGTAATGAGTACATTTTAAACATTTTTCATTTAATACTTTTAAATAATTTTATGAGGCAGGTTATATTATTCTTGTTTTATAGTTGAACAAATTGAGCCTTGTAAGCGTTAAAGATTTTAACTTTCCCAGAATCACATGGCTTGTGAGTGAAAGGGGTAGAATTTGAACTCAAATCTGTTTGATTCCAATGAATGTATTTTTTATTCACAGTGGAGCATTGTTTCCTAAAGCACTAGTCAAAATTATTCTGCTCCCTCACTTAAAAAGTTTTATTTATTTTTGGCTGCACTGGGTCTTCATTGCTTTGCATGGGTTTTCTCTAGTTGCAGTGAGCAGGGGCTACTCTTCCTTGTGGTACTCAAGCTTCTCATTGCCGTGGTTTCTCTTGTAGAGCACAGGCTCTAGGCGTGCAGGCTTCAGCAGTTGCAGCAGATGGGCTCAGTAGTTGTGGTGTAGAGACTCTAGGCACTTGGGCTTTGGTAGTTGTGGCACGTGGGCTCAGTAATTGCTGCTCATGGGCTCCAGAGCATGACCTCAGTAGTTGCAGCAGCATGGGCTTAGTCGCTCTGCAGCATGTGGAATCTTCCCTGACTAGGGGTCGAGCCCGTCAGTGTCCCCTGCTTTGGCAGGCGGTTTCTTATCCACTGCGCCACCAGGGAAGTCCCCTTGCTTCTTATGGTAGTACTAAAAGCTGTTCAATACTCAGAATTATTTCTTCCAAAGCTTTTTCAATGGGAGATCTCATACTTCGCTTAATGCTTTGATTATTGTTTGGAAGTGTAATGGTAGATGTGCTTCTATGTTAGCTGTATTGGTATTTCAAGTAAGAGAAATATTTGAACAGTTACAGCTTGGTTGCTTTTCCACCTGCATATAAATCATACATGTATGTTAAGGGTATAATTAATCCCTTTTATCTGCTAGTGAATGTGCAGACTTGTTGGATTTCTATATTTCCAGCTGGAATTGGCGAATCATAGCCTAAATCCTGTGTTAGGTATGCTATCTTAGGAAAATAATTTCTAGACATTGTACTTTGGACCTCTTTTAAGGAACATCTGAAGTACAGACAACCTCTTAAGATTTTGCTTTGAGATTTAATGAAGACTTAATACGTGCTGTGACTGGATGGAGATATTTCAGTTTCATGGCATTGCCAGATGTGCCTGGTAAAATTGGGTGTTCATGAATTTAATTAAAAGTTCCTAGGAACTTACAACTTAAGGTAGTTTTTATAAGCATCGGACTCAAAGGATCTTTAGTGTATATATTTGAGGGAGGGACAGTTTTGACTTGACCTGAAATAAAGCGATGTTTGTAGTTATGATGAGCAAGGTGCAGTATTTTAAAGAAATACTGAAAAATTTATAATGTGAAGTTTTTTTTTTTTTAATGCTCCTAGTTTAAAGTTATTGCAGTTGGTTTCATTTCCTAGACTATATTGCAGTGAATCTCTCTTTTGTTCTTCTTTGTGATCTTTAGCTTAGTTTACCGGGTTGTCCAATGACATGAGATTGGCTTGCTCTAGAGCCTTAGAAATGACACTTTTCTGTTCAACAGTAGACCTCTCTTTTCACATTTCTTGTCCCATCTTTGGGAGTCAATCATGTTTTGAAGAGTAAACGTTTTATACAAACAGGATGATGTAGTAGAAAGTACCCCAGAATTTCAAGTCTGAAGATATGAGTTTAAGTAAAGCATCTACCTCCAATGCGGGAGACCCGGGTTCTATCCCTGGGTCGGGAAGATCCCCTGGAGAAGGAAATGGTAACCCACTCCAGTATTCTTGCCTGGAGAATCCCATGGACAAAGAAGCCTGGTAGGCTACAGTCCACGGGGTCGCAAAGAGTCGGACACGACTGAGCGACGGAACGGAACGGATACTTCAACTAACTGTGATTATGGTCTAGTCAGTTCTCCTTCCTGAGCCTCAGTGTCCTCGTCTGTAGAAAAGGCATATACATTCCTTCTCGTAAGCCGTAATGTTATTGTTACTCATAATAGTAATGTTATTATTAATACACACTATAACTAGTAGATGAATAATAGTATTCATATTATTAGTAATATTTATTGCTAATACAGGTTGCTAAATTACTTTTATAGAGATTTTTACAGTTAACAAATCACTTTCATATGTAGTAATTTTTAAAGAAGGTCTATCTATCTATGAAAGGACTAAATTCTAAAGCACTGTGTGAGTATTAATTGATATTTTCATAACCAACGGAAGTGGCTGTTTTCAGTTTTAGTTATTTGAATGATAAACTAGGGTTTTTAAAATTCAGATAGCACATTTATGTTTAGCCGAAATAAAAGTTTTAGAATGTTTTCTGACTAGTGTTAAGATTGATTTTAAGTTAAATTTCAGTAACATCTGATTTCTATATAACTATTATTATTTGGATTTCCCTGGTGGCTCAGATGGTAAAGCATCTGCTATTTAAAGGAATAGAAATAGATGATCAGTAGAATAATGAGTGGTCAGGAGTACTTGTGAGCTAGTGTCATTTCTAGAAACTACAACAAGGTTCCTGTTGCACTAACAGTAAGTTTATCATTTACTGCTAAATCATTGTGATTATTTAAAAATAAACGGTTAGCCCTTATGTTTACAAAGTACCCTGCAATTGGTAATTAGCCTACATCAGTGTTTATAAAGGGCTGGACTAGTGCCTGTATTTGTCAGCTTTGTGCAGGATTTCCAGACACCATTCTGATGACTCAGTCTAACTCTGGGATCAGTTGATATTTGTCTGTGTACTTCAGGGCATTGTCAAAGCTTATTTCATTGTTCAGTTGCACCATCATTTTCTCAGAGAAATTATTCTGAAAAAAGCTGAAGAAAAAATTATTAAATCTTTTTTGTGCATTTGTTTCAGAACCTCACAGTCTCTGGGACCTAGAAGTTCTTACTAAGTATAATATAAATATTTCCCTTCAGAATTTAAATAACTAATAGTTTTAAGGTAGTTACCATTTAAGGCATTTTGTAATGAAATAATCTTTGCCTTCAAGACTCATATTCTACTAGTGGACGTAAGACATATATTTGAGAAAAGATCAATGTGATATAAGGTAGTAGGTAATGAGTGTTAACCAAGTGGTTGTGGCAGATACTGTTAGTTGCCTATCTAGTCCTCATTTCCATCTCCCATTGTTAATAGACCCTGATTAAGGTGGCAGTGGAGAAGGCAATGGCAAGCCACTCCAGTACTCTTGCCTGGAAAATCCCATGGATGGAGGAGCCTGGTAGGCTGCAGTCCATGGGGTCACTAAGGGTCGGACACGACTGAGCGACTTCACTTTCACTTTTCACTTTCACACATTGGAGAAGGAAATGGCAGCCCACTCCAGTGTTCTTGCCTGGAGAATCCCAGGGACGGGGGAGCCTGGTGGGCTTCCGTCTATGGGGTCACACAGAGTCGGACATGACTGAAGTGACTTAGCAGCAACAGTAGCAGCAAGGTGGCAGTGTCCTCAGCTAGTGTTAGTGCTAGTCGCTCAGTTGTGTCTGACTCTTTGTGACCCCATGGACTATAGCCCGCCAGCTTCCTCCATCCATAGGATTTCCCAGGCAAGAACAGTGGAGTGGGCTGCCATTTCCTTCTCCAGGGCACCTTAGCTAAGTTCATGGCAATCATGTTCCCTCATTTCCGAGGTTCTTTGCTGGTGAAGGTGGTCATGTGACTTAGTTCTGGCCAATCATAGCAGTTTTAGTTCTCTATTGCTGCTTAATAAATTATTCCAGAATGTGGTGACTTAAAACAGCTTAAAACTTCTAGCTGTAGCTAGAAGACTCCAAGACTGGAGGCTGGAATTGTGTGAAAAGGCTCCTTTGTACTGTTTGACAGTTAATGCTTATGTCTGCTGGGGACCCAGCTAGAACATTCACACGTGGTCTCAGCATGGTTTCTGGGTTCTAAGAGTTTCCCGAAAGAGAAAGCCCCAGATGGAAGGTGTATTCTTTTTATGATGTTGCCTCAGAAGTCACATAGCATCGCTTCTGCTATACTCTGTTGGTCAAAACTATCATAAGTCCCCCTCCCAGATTCAAAGGGAGGGAATATGACCTCTCAGTTGGAGAAGTACCTATCACATTGTAAAAAGAACGTGTGGGCTGGGGTAAGTTTGTTGGTGTGGCTACCTTTGAAAAATAAAGTTTGCCACAACCTATTGAATGGGAAGCTTATAAGAAAGCTTTTTATAACACTTTCCAGATAAAAGAGAAGTGATATTTCTGCATGGTTCTTTGTTACTTGTCCCTTTTTCCTGCCTTAAAGGAGCAGCAACCGTCTTGTGCTTATGATGTGACAAACCAGTATTCTAAGGATGTTAACATCATTGGATGTCAACTGGGGACTATCTGCTTTCAGACTTTTTCTTCAGTCAGTTCAGTCGCTCAGTCGTGTCCGACTCTTTGCAACCCCATGGACTGCAGCACGCCAGGCTTCCCTGTCCATCACCAACTCCTGAGCTTGCACAGACTCATGTCCATCGAGTTGGTGATACCATCCAGCCATCTCATCCTCTGTTGTCCCCTTTTCCTCCTGCCTTTAGTCTTTCCCAGAATCAGCATCTCATCCAATGTGAGGCAGATAATTGCCTATTTGTTTAAAATTGCTGTAGAGAGGTTTTCATTTTTTTTTTTTTGTAATTTATTTATTTGGGTGTGTCAGGACTTAGTTGTGGCATGTGGGATCTAGTTTCCTGACCAGGGATCGAACCCAGGCCCCTGCACTGGGAGCACAGAGGCTTAGCCACTGGACTGCCAGGAAAGTCCCTAGGTTTTCATGATCTTGAAATCTCATGGTTGTCAATACTGAGTGTGCATAGAAGTCACTTAGAGAGCTTGTTAGGGCTGACTTAAAGGGAGAGATGGATCTTGGGCTAGATAAGTAAGATTTGGACGGATAGAATTAGGGAAGCAATTCAGGTATCACAGGTGGAATGAGCAAATACATCAAAGCAAAAAAAGTTGTTCTATAATCAGCTTACTTGAAGTTTTTATTGAGGGTAGGAAATTAGTTAAAGGAGAGGTAACAACTAGATTAAGGAGGTCCATGGAGGCCAGAAAGACATTTCTTTTTTATTTTGTAAGTAGTTAGATGCCCAGAACTTGTCAAAGGCTTGTACTGTTTGACCATTGTTTGTCATTTCCCCGACTCTAGTTCTTGCTAACCACCATTCTACTTTGTCTCTTTGATTTTTTTTTTTAAGATTCCACGTATAAGTGAAACCATACAGTACTTGTCTTTCTGTATCCACCTTATTTTACTTAGCGTAATGTCCTCCAAGTTGTCGCATATGGCAGAAATTCCCTCTTTCTTATAACTGAATAATATTCATTTATTGGTTGACACAAGTTGTTTCTATATCTTTTTTTGGCTATTGTGAATAATAATACCCTTTAAATTTTATATTTCACTAGATATGTGTAGTGCCAGATTTATGTAGTGACTCGAATTAGGTACCAATTAGACTTCAAGTTATTGACCCACATCTGAAGATAGCCTTGTGTAGTATGTATGTAATAATTTGTATTGTGCATTGTAGGTCTGATTTTGAATTAATAGTTCTTCCTTTATGTCAGTGTTGAATACAAGATAGGATCCTTTATAAAACAGTGAGCCTAACCTGTAAAATGATCACATTCCTTTAGCTTTAGTAGTTGAAAAAACTGTCTCTTCTGTTAGTATGTTATGACTGAGATGTTTGCCAAGATTTTCTTCGGAGCAACTGTTGTGCAAGCTATGAGCCTATATGGTTGACTCTGGCCTGTGCTTTTGGTTATTAGCAAATAGTGTTTCTCCCAGGGAATGTTACGTTTCCTGAGTCTAGAAGTTCTGTGAGGCAGAGCAACACTGAAGGTCAGATCACACAAACCACGTTTTTGGTGTTGCTTCCAGAGACCTCTGATGCAGTTTCTGTGACTGATTTTTGTTTAATCTAAATAGTAGATGTTTGACATTTGTGACATATGTGACTAAGTCTTTTTTAGACAGTTTTCTCCACAAGTTGTTGCTCTGTATTGTTAGAGGGAAGTGTTTTATTTGTTTGTTTTTTAAAAACAGTTTTTTGAGCTATAGTATGCATACCATATAATTCACCCTAGGAGGAAATCTTGCTTCCATGGAAAGACAGATAGATTTGAAACAAAGCCCACATTTCTTTATTCACTTTTTCCTACATATATCCCATATTATGAATTTATTTCCTACTTTACTGCTAGGCTACTATATATTCTGTTGCCATTATTATTATTATTATGCATATTATTTTATACATTTTGAAATAAAAAGCTTCCATGTCATTTAGATTGATGAGTATTTTGAAATTATTTTTATAGTTATACTCCAATATGAATTCTAATAGATGAAAGAGCTTTTCAAGCCATCTTACAGAAGACAGTAAAGATTTTAAAGATGTCCCAATATAATGAGATTTCTAACAGCTGGAAAAGTTGATGCAGTGAATTCAAAACCAAATGATAGCATTGAAACATTAATGGGATGAGGGAAGAAAATATTTATCTTGGAGGTTATTCATAGTCTACTAGGTCTGATGCTAGGAGGGATTGGGGGTAGGAGGAGATGGGGACGACAGAGAATGAGATGGCTGGATGGCATCACTGACTCGATGGACATGAGTTTGAGTGAACTCCGGGAGTTGGTGATGGACAGGGAGGCCTGGCGTGCTGTGGTTCATGGGGTCGCAAAGAGTCGGACACGACTGAGCGACTGAACTGAACTGAACTGAACTGAGGCATCCATTCTTCTTCCTTCCTTCCTAATGGACCCGTGATTTTTCTCCAGGATTCCCCTGAAAGTGAAACAGAAAGTGAGAGTGAAGTCGCTCAGTCATGTCTGACTCTGCGAGCTCATGGACTGTAGCCTACCAGGCTCCTCCGTCCATGGACTTTTCCAGGCAAGAGTACTGGAGTGGGTTGCCATTTCCTTCTCCAAGGGATCTTCCAAACCCAGGGATCAAACCCAGGTCTCCCGCATTGCAGGCAGACACTTTACCATCTGAGCCACCAGGGAAGCCCTGGGTTTCCCTTACTCCCATGTAACCAGCAAGTATCAGGAAAGCTGATTCCACCCTCAGTTCAAGGGTGGGCCTGGTTGATACAGGGTTACTTGCTGCTTGATGGTTCAGGCGTGAACAGATGACCTAATCCTGGCAAACAGGAAAGTGTTTTAAGCTTTGGGGCTAGTATTCCTTGCTCTTATAAGGGATCCATGGGAAGCCACTCTGTATCTTCTGTGGAACATAATCAAGGAAATCATGTATTAATAGCTCTGATTACTATTGTCATCCATACTGTACCCAAAAAGGTGGAGCCAGCCTTAGGATGAAGCTGACATTTTGGGTGGTATCTCAGAGAGATAGAAAAGCTATCACATTGTTGAACAGTCTTATCTCTGGGTTTCCAGAAGGATTAATCCATATATTTCTTCGTGGTTTAAGTCGCTGGTATGGATATGGTGGTCAGCGAACTGATAGCATTAGCATCACCTGTGGGCTTGTTTGAAATAAGAAATCTCAGGGCCTACTCTAGTCCTGCTAAATCAGAATCTCCATTTTAATAGGCTATCCAGATGATTCATATACCACAAAAACTGGAGAAGTGTTATTTTAAGCCACTTTGAAATGAGTTTTTGTTTACTTACAAATGAAAGCATCCTACTATGACATTCTAGAGTTTTTTCTCTGAGAACTTACAACCTGTTCCAAGCATGCCATTTAGAAATAATGGAGTTGGGGATAGGCACCATTTCTGGTTGTTATAGAAACAGCATTTATTGGGTCATGGTACAGAGTTTAAAAAATTCTCATCACACTTTGACTGATGTATGGTTTTTTTGGGTTGTTTTTATAGTTATTTTTAGATGAAACCTAAAACTGTAGTCCTTACTACTTGTGGAAAAGACCCTATTGTTATTTTTGGAAAGTCAGGAGATGTGAGCTTAGCTGTGCTGGCTGAAAGCCAGCTTTGAGAGTTGCATTTTACCTTACCAAGGACCACCCCTCCCCATTCTCTCCTCACTCCCATTCCTATTTCAACTAGTTTTGTACTGCTCTTCTATTCTAGAACTATTAACCCATTAATGTTTGGGGAGTACGTCTTGCAAACTGCTGCCTTTTAGACCAGATGTGTGTTTCAGTTACATGAATGGAGAAAAAAATTTTCTCCTCCTGCTGTAAATTATAAATTATCTGTCTGTATGAAGGTTAAAGATAGCATGAGTAAATTAAATCCACTGTCTATCTGGGAATTTTATTTGAGAATTTTTTTCTTCTACATTTTGTGTAGAATTAGATGCAGCATTCCAAAGAAGCAACTCAGATTATTAAATTATACTCCTTTGTCCATTTTTCTAGAGGCCTTAATGAGCCTCTGTCATGATAAATTGGATAATTCAGTTCACAAATTAGATGATCATTTCTATAATTAATTGAGGATGAATGGTATCTGGTATGCTTTACTGTGTGAATTGCCAAAGGTCTGTGTTCAATCAGAAAGGTCTTAGCTCTGAAAGGAGAACTTTTAATGCAAATGCCAGTATGCCAATTGATTTTATTATTGCTATTTGCTGAGTTTTTACTGTGTTAGGCATTATGCTAGTTACTATGAAAATTTATCTCTGATCCTTACAGTTACTCTAAAAAATAAATGATCATTTTATTTCCATTTTAGACATGATAAAATTGGAGCTAGAGAGATTCAGTAACTCCCAAGATCATATATATGTTAGAGCCTATGACTGGTATACCCAAGCTCATTCAGGTCCTCAAGGAGTTTTAATTTCTACTGAATGGGAGTCTAACATGCAAACAGTGAGCTGTAATACAATGAAAGATAAAGTAAAATTTTAAAATAAAGTAAAATCTAAAGATAGAATACAAATAACATTTAATGAGAGAGTAGAGGAAGAGGGAATTAATTCTAGTCCAGAAGATCAGGAAAATAATAATTCATCTTCCTTCCCATTTCTCTAGTTCCTTAATAGGCTTCACGTGACTTCTCTTGTTCTGTTAATGTTATTAGTAATCAAGACTCAGAACCTTTGCTATTTTGATTTTCTTCATATTCTTACATTTCCTCAATCTGTAAAGTCTTTTAGTAGAGTTTCTGGCAGCCTCCTACTGTTCATTCCCACTTCTATTATCCTAGTTTTATCTATCACTGTACTGTCTAGCCAGTAGTTGTTAACCTTTGTTGCACCTAGGATTCATCTAATGGTGCTTTGTCAATGTACAAATAGATTTGATTCATTAATTTGAGGTCATAGGTGATTCTGATGCACATTACAGTTGAGAACCACTTACCTAAGACAGGGGGTCCTCAAAATTTGATCTGGGCCTCCCGGGGTTAGGAGGCATTCCCTGGGAATCTTTCAGAGGTGTGCACAGTCCATAACTGTTTTCATAATTGTACTGAGATGTTATTTGCCTTTTTCACTGTCCTGACTTTGCACTGATGGTGAAAAAGCAATGAAGAGTAAATTTGTAGTGCTTTACTCAAATTAAGGCAGTGATGCCAAACTATGTTAGTAATCATTGTATTCTTTACTGCCTTGTGAAAAAAAATCTAGTTTTGCTTAAGAATGTCTTTAATGAATCAGTTAATATTGTTAATTTCATTAAATCTTGCCCATTGAGTACATGTTTTATTATGACTCCATTTGACTGTGCATTGTGCGTTCTGATGTACAGTGGTTGTCTCAAGGAGTGGCACTTTCGCAGTTGTTTGAATTGTGCTAACTTTTTTTTTTTTTTCATGGAATACCATTAAAAAAAATACTGATAGACTGTGGTTATTTAAGATTTTGATACTGGGCAGAAGTTTTCCCAAATGAGCAAAAAGAATTTTACCATTGCTAGTGATAAAATTTAAGATTTCAAGCAAAAATGAAAATGTGAAAAAAACTTCCCAGTACTTGAAGACATTTCTGATGAAATTGATGGTGTTTGAAATGTGTTGCTATTAGAAAGATAGCCAGTGTATTCCACATGACCAATGCATGATATTATAAAATCATTCAAGTGCAAAGTAGAACAATGGATTTTAATGTAACAGAGCCTCAAGAGTTCACTGATAATAGTTCAAGTAGCAAAGCTATTGTCCATTTCTTTACCTCCTCTTCACCATTTATTATCTGTGTTCTTTATGATGATAGTCGTCTGGCAGGTGTGAGGTGATATCTCATTGTGCTTTTGTCTTTAAAAAATGACCACTTGTTGAGTTTTGATGTACTGTCAAGGAAGACTATCTATTCAGTTTCAGTTCAGTCGCTCAGTCGTGACTGACTCTTTGCGACCCCATGAATCACAGCACGCCAGGCCTCCCTGTCCATCACCAACTCCTGGAGGTCACTCAAACTCATGTCCATCGAGTCGGTGATGCCATCCAGCCATCTCATTCTCTGTCATCCCCACCTCCTTCCGCCCCCAATCCCTCCCAGCATCAGAGTCTTTTCCAGTGAGTCAACTCGTCGCATGAGGTGGCCAAAGTATTGGAGTTTCAGCTTTAGCATCAGTCCTTCCAATGAACACCCAGGATTGATCTCCTTTAGAATGGACTGGTTGGATCTCCCTGCAGTCCAAGGGACTCTCAAGAGTCTTCTCCAGCTCCACAGTTCAAAAGCATCAATTCCTTGGCAATCAGCTTTCTTCACAGTCCAACTCTCACATCCATACATGACCACGGGACAAACCATAGCCTTGACTAGACGGACCTTGGTTGGCAAAGTAATGTCTCTGCTTCTTAATATACTATCTAGGTTGGTCATAACTTTCCTTCCAAGGAATAAGCGTCTTTTAATTTCATGGCTGCGATCACCATCCGCAGTGATTTTGGAGCCCCAAAAAATTAAGTCTGACACTGTTTCCACTGTTTTTCCATTTGTTTCCCATGAAGTGATGGGACTAGACGCCATGATCTTTGTTTTCTGAATGTTGAGCTTCAAGCCAACCTTTTCACTCTCCTCTTTCACTTTCATCAAGAGGCTTTTGAGTTCCTCTTCACTTTCTGCCATAAGGGTGGTGTCATCTGCATATCTGAGGTTATTGATATTTCTCCCGGCAATCTTGATTCCAGCTTGTGCTTCTTCCAGCCCAGCGTTCCTCATGATGTACTCTGCATATAAGTTAAATAAGCAGGGTGACAATATACAGCCTTGACATACTCCTTTTCCTATTTGGAACCAGTCTGTTGTTCCATGTACAGTTCTGACTGTTGCTTTCTGACCTGCATACAGGTTTCTCAAGAGGCAGGTCAGGTGGTCTGGTATTCCCATCTCTTTCAGAATTTTCCACAGTTTACTGTGATCCACACAGTCAAAGGCTTTGGCATAGTCAATGAAGCAGAAATAGATGTTTTTCTGGAACTCTCTTGCTTTCTTCATGATCCAGCGGATGTTGGCAATTTGATCTCTGGTGCCTCTGCCTTTTCTAAAACCTGCTTGAACATCTGGGAGTTCACGGTTCACATATTGCTGAAGCCTGGCTTGGAGAATTTTGAGCATGACTTTACTAGTGTGTGAGATGAGTGCAATTGTGCGGTAGTTTGAGCATTCTTTGGCATTGCCTTTCTTTGGGATTGGAATGAAGACTGACCTTTTCCAGTCCTGTGGGCACTGCTGAGTTTTCCAAATTTGCTGGCATATTGAGTGCAGCACTTTCACAGCATCATCTTTCAAGATTTGAAATAGCTCAACTGGAATTCCATCCCCTCCACTAGCTTTGTTCGTAGTGATGCTTTCTAAGGCCCACTTGACTTCACATTCCAAGATGTCTGGCTCTAGGTCAGTGATCACATTATAATGATTATCTTGGTCATGAAGATCTTTTTTGTACAGTTCTTCTGTGTATTCTTGCCACCTCTTCTTAATATCTTCTGCTTCTGTTAGGTCCATACCATTTCTGTCCTTTACCGAGCCCATCTTTGCATGAAATGTTCCCTTGGTATCTCTAATTTTCTTGAAGAGATCTCTTGTTTTTCCTTTCTGTTGTTTTCCTCTGTTTCTTTGCATTGATTGCTGAGGAAGGCTTTCTTATCTCTCCTTGCTATTCTTTGGAACTCTGCATTCAGATGCTTATATGTTTCCTTTTCTCCTTTGCTTTTCGCTTCTCTTCTTTTCACAGCTATTTGTAAGGCCTCCTCAGACAGCCATTTTGGTTTTCTGCATTTCTTTTCCTTGGGGATGGTCTTGGTCCCTGTCTCCTGTACAATGTCACGAACCTCCATCCAGATATCTACATGTAGCTTCTGAGATTACTCTGTTCATCTTCATCAAGCTAGCCTGGGGGTCAAGGTCATACAGCATAGCTGAAGGAGATTTTAACGGATTTTAATTTAGGCAGTGATATATCTGGACGGAGGTTCGTGACATTGACAAGTCATGGTTAGAAAGCCTTTTCCTATACTGAGGTTAGAGGGGAAGCCACTTGTATTTTCTTGAAGTATGTACATATAGGTGATCTTCATCGTGGATTCTGTATTTGTACTAAAATGTGTTTGTAACCCCAGGTTAATACTTGCGGTGCTCTTGCAGTCATTTACAGTTATTTACAAAGTGGCAAAAATTCGAGTCAACCAGTGATCATGGTCTCAGCTGAGTTTGTACAAGGCGATGCTCTGCCTTCTTTCAGCTCTCGTATTGTAGACAGTGTCCTTTTCATATTTTTGTGCTTTTTGTTGGTGATTTTACTGTTTGGCCCCAAAGTGTGGTGCTGAATTTGTGTCCCCACAACTTCAGTTCTTAAGCACATGAATACTGTGATGTCCATTAGGGAGAAAATAAGTGTATTAGATAAGCTTCATTTAGGTATGAGTTATAGTGCCATGGTGGTGGGTTCAATGTTTATGACTCAACAACATATATTAAATAAGGTGTCTCTGAACAAAAACACATAAAATAAGTTATGTGTTGATCAGTTGATGAAATTATTAGTAGAGGCTTGCAGGAACCTAACCCTTTGTTTGCCCTAGGAACAATCATTCAGTATTTGTGAATTCAATGTTTGTAGAGACTTTGTAGAACATTGCCACAAATGCCATGAATACTAAGAATCGACTCTAGTTTCATTTTTTACTTTTTAATCTCTGATCTTTTGGGATTTGTGTGAATTATTTGTTGTAGGGATCTAGTTTTATCTTTTTCCAAATGGATAAACAGTTGTTCTATCATTTTTCTTCCTTTCTTCCTCTGTCTTTTTCTTTCTTTCTTTCTGTTTGTTTTTTGATATTGCGCTGCATGTGCTGCTTGTATATTTTAGAGATTAATCTCTTGTCTGTTGCTTCATTTGCAAGTATGTTCTCCCATTCTGAGGGTTGTCTTTTTTTTTTTAAGTTTAATTCAGTTCAGTTCAGCCGCTCAGTCGTGTCCGACTCTCCGTGACCCCATGAACCAGAGCACGCCAGGCCTCCCTGTCCATCACCAACTCTCCGAGTACACTCAAACTCATGTCCACAGAGTCGGTGATGCCATCCAGCCATCTCATTCTCTGTCGTCCCCTTCTCCTCCCGTCCCCAACCTTTCCCAGCATCAGAGTCTTTTCCAGTGAGTCAACTCGTCGCATGAGGTGGCCAAAGTATTGCAGTTTCAGCTTTAGCATCAGTCCCTCCAGTGAACATCCAGGATTGATCTCCTTTAGAATGGACTGGTTGGATCTCCTTGCAGTATAAGGGACTCTCAAGAGTCTTCTCCAAAACCACAGTTCAAAAGCATCGATTCTTCGGCGATCAGCTTTCTTCACAGTCCAACTCTCACATCCATACATGACCACGGGAAAAACCATTGCCTTGACTAGACGGACCTTGGTTGGCAAAATAATGTCTTTGCTTTTTAATATACTATCAAGGTTGGTCATAACTTTCCTTCCAAGGAGCAAGCGTCTTTTAATTTCATGGCTGCAATCAGCATCTGCAGTGATTTTGGAGCCCAAAAAAATAAAGTCTGATACTGTTTCCACTGTTTTTCCATCTATTTCCCATAAGTTTAATTAGGTCCCATTTATTTCTGCTCTTATTTTCTTTTTTTTCTTTCTTTCTAAAATTCACCTTAGTTGTAGTGATTTGAGATACCACCTTTATTATTACTAAGTTTCTATATGTATTTGGCTCTGATTTCAGAGTCTCTTTTGTAGTCTTATCTGTGTGCTGATACTTCATGTTTTAATTATAGATATTTTGTTTTATGTTCTAATTTTGGTAGGGCTAGTTCCCTCTCATAGCTTTTCTTTTTTAGTGTTTTTTTCTGGATATCTTTGAAAAAAATGAAAAAATGAATGAAAGTGGCTCAGTCGTGTCCGACTCTTTGCGACCTCATGGACTGTAAAGCCAGAATACTGGAGTGGGTAGCCTTTCCCTTCTCCAGGGGATCTTCCCAACCCAGGAATCAAACCCAGGTCTCCCGCGTTGGAGGCGGATTCTTGTTTATTTTTCCAAGTTGTCTAGCTCCCCAAAAAATATTATTAGTATTTTTATCAGGATTGTATTAAATTTAGAAGTTAATTCAAGGAGAACTTACAATTTTATGATGTTTAGTTATCCTGTCCAAGAACACCAGATATCTTTTCATTTGTTCAAGTCTATTTTTGTGCCTGTCAAGTGTTTTTTAAAGTTTCTGTCATATAAGTTTTGCACATTTCTTGTTAATTTGTTTGCAAGCATTTTATCTTATTTTTTATTATATTAAGTAGAATTTTCTTGTCCACCATATCCTTTAGTATGCTTGCATATGAAGGCTATTGTTTTTTATATTTGAATTTTATATCTTGCTACCTTATTTAATTCTTTTATTGTTTTAATTAATTTATCTTATTGATTCACTAAGATTTTCCATGTTCCCTCCTATATCATTTGAAAATAGTTATTTAATTTTATTTTTTTCCAGTTTATAAGCTTCTTGCCCATTTCATTGGCTAATACTTTCAGTCCAGTGTTGAATAGTAGTGGAGATAGTGGACATCCTTGCCTTGCATTTGATCATGTATCTCTAGTGTTTATTAAGTAAGATGTTGGTTTTAGGGCTGAGATATGTATTATTTTATCAAGTTAATGAATGATGCTTTTATTTTGATAAAATAAGACTGCAGAATTTCTAACTTAGTACTGGGAAGATCTAAGTAGAGAGAGGAAGTGAAGTTGAAATGGACAGACGAAGGGGGCAAGTGAGAAAGGAAAAGGCTTTGGAATGATCAGTAAAACTGCTCAGTGGGAAAGAGAATGCTGTTTTTAATAACAGCACATCTCACTGATCACTTGGTTAATTAATCGAAGACTGAATGTCTGCACATTAAGTTAGTAGAAATAATTCTAGAAATATTATTATTACTCTGCCTCTATTATAGTCTTGGACTTTGCTAGTAGCTTAAGTGAATAAAATACTTATATGACTGTATCCCTGAAAATGGAGCTTTGCCTTGTTTTTGAACTTCCAGTTGTTCCAGATCACTCCGTAAGGCAATCGTAAATGTTTATTGAATGCCTTATATTAAAATATATATATATTTATATATATGCACACGCACATATATTTACAGTACGCACACACACATACACATTGTCTAGCTTCAAGTGAGATTTAATCCAAAGGCTCAAATGATTTTCTCAGAACTCAGTCTTCTTTCTCTTGATCTTTCTGTTCTACTTTTGTTAGTGTTACCCTCATCCTCAGGGTCCACTTTTGGCAGAAGAGATTTGGATTTATGTCTTCACCTCTTTGTAGCTCCTGTACAAGTTGGAGTTCATTCTGGCTGGACTAGCCCCATCATATGCCCACAGTGGCAGCAGGGTTTGTGGTTCCTGCTGGACCCCAATGGCACATTCCACTCCTTATGGGGATGCAAGTTCCTCCCCAAAACACATGGTCTGAGAGACTGGAGGGATAGTTTTCCAAAAGAAATGGAGTGTATTTATTGTAGCAGAAGAAGGCAGGATTAGGTTCCAGGCAGACAAAAAGGCAGCAGCTGTTTGCTGCAATAACTGAGTAAAGTTTGTTGGATGGACTTGAGTTTAGTAGTGAATGAAAAAGTTGTAGTGATTTGGAGAAAGGAAAAATGCCTGAATGAATTCTTTGGACATAGACTCCTCACTGCTTGCTTCCTTCCTTATTTTGGCAATAGCTTACTGTTTTTCCCCCAGAACTGATTCCTCTAGCTTTATTGGAGTCTTTCACCCTTGCTGGAGGGAAATGGTATCAGGTAAGCAGTGAGTGTGAAAGTAAGCACCACGGTTCTGTTTTTCTGCAGCTTTAGTCCTGCCTCCCAGATCTACTGCCAGAGATGAATAGAAGGCCTCCTCCCAGCTTTCCTCTTGACTCTAGGGGATGAAATGTGTCATTCTTACATAACACAGAGAATATTTATCATATGGCATACTTGTACCACAGTATTGGTTCTTTTTTTTAGTGTCATCTAAAGTAACAACATGTATAAGTCTCTATCTTTCCTTTCTAGGGCTGCCAATACAAAAAAGTAATATTTCCTTTTGGAGCCTGAGGCTTGTTTTCCTCTTATTTATGGAGAATATGCAATTTAGATATTTGAATAGGAATAGCGGAAGCAGCCAAAAACTTTTCAATAGTCCAGTTAAAATACATAATAGCATATGTTTAAAGTAAATCTTTGGAATACAGATTGGAAAATCCTGGATACAGTCATATAGTATGTACCACAAAGGCATGCCTTGCTAATAAGTACAAGTGGGAGGAAACAGTACATATCCTACTAGGGGTCAGAGATTCCTAACAAGATGTTTCTCTGGCAGCCTTGTTCCCATCTAGGTAGCTAAAGGACTAAAGGAATTTTCCAGTCTTGCTTAATCTACTGGCTTTTATTGAGTTAAATGCCATCACCTCTGCAGTCTCACATATTTGCATAAACACTCTCCCTCAGAAATTAAACAAAGAGTTATATATTTTCCTTTGTTAGAAATGTAAGGAGAAAACTTGCAAAGCCTGGAAGTCTCTGGAGGATTCACCTCATTTTAATCATAGACATGGACAGGGGGCAGTCTAACTTAAACATGTGGACTTTGGCACCAGGCCAGCATGGATTTTAACCTGGTTTTTCATAATTTGGATGTGTATCCTTAGACAAGTTGATCGTTGTAGGCCTCACTTCTCTTATATATGAAAGTTATTCTTTTATTCATCCAACACGTTTGTTATTAACTACTCTTCCATGTGTTGGGGATGCATCAATAAGCAAAACAATAAAGGTCTCTTCCTTTCTGTGGCTTACCTTCTAGTGGTGGGGAGAAGCAGGAAAGAGAAATTGTGTGTTCAGAAGTCATAATTGCTGTAAGAAAGGAAAGAGAAGAGCAGGATCATGAAGAAATGGATTAGGGAAGAGAGTGGGTACAGAAGTAGGGTAATCAGGGTTGGCATCACTGAGAAGGTGATGTTTGAATGAAGTTTTCAGTGAAGTTTTAAAAGACCCTCTCTGCCTTGAGAACAGATTGTTGGGGGTTAAAAAAAAAGCAGAGAGAATTGTTAGGAGGCTTTCACTGTAACTGTAACCTCGGTGAGAGTTGATGGTGACATAGTAGTAACACTGAAGATGGTGAGAATGGCTGAATTCTGTATACATTTTGTAGGCTCAGCCAACAGAATTTTCTGATGGTTTAGATATGTTGTATGAGACAAGAAGAGGAGCCAGGGCTTTTGATCTGAAGAACTGGATGGAGGAATTGTTAACTGACAAGAGGAAGACTGTGGGTAGGGTGAGTTTTAGGGAAAAGATCAGGAGTTCAGTTCTGTGTATATATATATATTGAGTTTGAGATGTCTGTTAGGCATCCACATAGGCATAAGAACATATACCCGCAGGTTGCTTGTGGTGATTCAGTATGGTGAATATAAATCACTTAGCACAGTGCCTGACGTAATTATCTGTATGAGATCAGAGAATATATTGCTACATGAAACAAGAATCAGTTCAGTCACTCAGTTGTATCTGAATCTTTGCGACCCCATGAACTGCAGTGTGCCAGGCCTCCCTGTCCATCACCAATTCCTGGAGTTTACCCAAACTAATGTCCATTGAGTCAATGATGCCATCCAACCATCTCATCCTCTGTCGTCCCCTTCTCCTCCTGCCCTCAATCTTTCCCAGCATCAGGGTGTTTTTCAAATGAGTCAGCTCTTCGCATCAGGTGGCCAAAGTATTGGAGTTTCAGCTTCAACATCAGTCCTTCCAATGAACACCCAGGACTGACTCTTTTAGGATGGATGTTTGGATCTCTTTGCAGTCCAATGGACTCTCAAGAGTCTTCTCCAACACCACAGTTCAAAAGCATCAATTCTTCGGCAATCAGCTTTCTTTATAGTTCAACTCTCACATCCATACATGACCATTGGAAAAACCATAGCCTTGACTAGAGGGACCTTTGTTGACAAAGTAATGTCTCTGCTTTTTAATATGTTGTCTAGGTCAGTCATAACTTTCCTTCCAAGGAGTGAGTGAAAGTGAAGTCGCTCAGTTGTGTCCGACTCTTCGCGACCCCATGGACTACAGCCTACCAGGCTAAGCGACTTTTAATTTCATGGCTGCAATCACCATCTGCAGTGATTTTGGAGCCCCCCGAAATAAATTCTAACACTGTTTCCACTGTTTTCTCATCTATTTGCCATGAAGTGATGGGACCGGATGCCATAATCTTAGATTTCTGAATGTTGAGCTTTAAGCCAACGTTTTCACTCTCCTCTTTCACTTTCATCAAGAGGCTCTTTAGTTCCTTTTCACTCTCTGCCATAAAGGTGGTGTCATCTGCATATCTGAGGTTATTGATATTTCTCCTGGCAATCTTGATTCCAGCTTGTGCTTCTTCCAGCCCAGCATTCCTCATGATGTACTCTGCATATAAGTTAAATAAGCAGGGTGACAATATACAGCCTTGATGGACTCCTTTTCCTATTTGGAACCAGTCTGTTCCATGTCCAGTTCTAACTGTTGCTTACTGACCTGCATACAGGTTTCTCAACAGTCAGGTCAGGTGGTCTGGGATTCCCATCTTTTTCAGAATTTTCCACAGTTTGCTGTGATCCACACAGTCAAAGGCTTTGGCATAGTCAATAAAACAGAAAGAGATGTTTTTTCTGGAACTCTCTTGTTTTTTTGATGGTCCAGTGGATGTTGGCAAATTGATCTCTGGTTCCTCTGCCTTTCTAAAACCTGCTTGAACATCTGGAAGTTCACGGTTCACATATTGTTGAAGCCTGGTTTGGAGAATTTTGAGCATGACTTTACTAGCGTGTGAGCTGAATGCAATTGTGCGGTAGTTTGAGCATTCTTTGGCATTGCCTTTCTTTGGGATTGGAATGAAAACTGAGCTTTTCCAGTCCTGTGGCCACTGCTGAGTTTTCCAAATTTGCTGGCATATTGAGTGCAGCACTTTCACAGCATCATCTTTTAGGATCTGAAATAGCTCAACTGGAATTCCATCACCTCCACTAGCTTTGTTCATAGTGATGCTTCCTAAGGTCCACTTGACTTCATATTCCAAGATGTCTGGCTCTAGGCGAATGATCACACCATCGTGATTATTTGGATTGTTAAGATCTTTTTTGTACAGTTCTTCTGTGTATTTTTGCCACCTCTTAATATCTTCTGCTTCTGTTCGGTCCATACCATTTCATAAGTTGCAAAACCAGATATTCAGGGGAAAAGGGCTCATTGGCTATAATAGCAAAATGAAAAATTATAGTTTGGAAGACCGAGGAAATCTCTCAGAAAATGAAAATCAGAGGGATGCAAAGTCATAGAAAATCCATGTAGGAGGTCTAACTCCTTCCTTATGTGACTCTCAGAGACATAGACCAAAGAAAATGAAAAGAGGAAATTATGAGTGAAACAGGACAAGAAAAAAGAAGGACAAGAATTCCTAAATGGAAAGTGCTCAGCACTAAGAATAGGGGGTTGAGTGGGGTGGGAAGAAACATAGTACCAAGACATTTTAGAGCAGCAGAGAGGAGAAACAAGTCACAAAGAAAGGATTAGAAATTAGCAGATTGTCAGACTTTTCAAAAGTAATACAGGACGCAAGTAGACAATGGATTAATACCTTTAAAGTTCTGAGGGAAAATGATCAAACATAGATTTCTATGTCCAGCCAAACAATTATAAGGATAAGATGACAATATTTTCCAACGTGCAATGTCTCAGAAAATTTTTCTCCTAATACATCCTTCCTTGGGAAGCTATTAGGAAAAATAAGATATAACACTAGAGAGACATAAAGGAAATTCCTAGAATGATGATGAAATAAAGTCCAGGATAACAGCTGAATAGCAGGTCTAGAGGTTAAGGTAAATACAGTTAGGACAGAAGGATGTAAGACCCAGGGAACATGTCTCTAAGAAGACTGAAGTGACATTTGATGTATTTAACTTTTCTGAAGGAGATTCATAGCTCTTTCAGAGAGCTAGGGGATAAACTGTACCCAACTTAAAGCAACTTACACTGCAGTATGGCATATGCACAAGGAAGTAGGTAATTACTGTAGTCTGTGAAGGTTTGGAAAGCTTAGTACCCTTCTCCTAGACCACCCATAGTTGGAATGTGGGTTTAGAAGTCTAGTATTTAGCTCCTTCAGAATCTGTAATTGAACTGTCAAACCAACAACTTGAAGCTGACTGTTGGACTAGCCAAAAAATCATTCCACAGTCTAGGAAAGAAAGTCTTTTTCTTTTTCAGGGGATGGATGGGGGGAAACTATTGCTTCTTATTAGTTGAAAGAATTTAAAATATATGTATGTGTATTTATAAGCATTTATCAGTTTTTATTTTTGTATGTATGACACTATATGTTTGTAAGAATGTCTTGTTTTTACAATGAGTATGGAATAGTACAAGAGAAAAAACTTTCAGTTGTCAATTTAGGTATAAAAAGCAACTGAATTTTTTATATAATTATTTTATCCTCCCAAGATAACTTATACCCCATTGACTTCTGCCAATAAGATAATGTTCTCCCAATATAATAGTGACCTTTTTTGTGTGCGGAATTCTTCACTATAAAGTTATTTTATAGTTGGAGATTGATTGCATGCAAATTCAAATTTTACTGTTTGGCTTAGACTTTGCATTTTTTGGTAGCTTTGGCTATAATAGAAAATGTAGCAGTTTTGTGTCACATAAGTATTTCTCAATGTAAATATGGAATGATATTTATGTCTTATCTAATTTCTCAGTCAGTGCTGCAATCCATGGGGTCGCAAAGAATCAGACATGAATGAGTAACAGTTAATATATATACTGTGCGGATGTATAGAGTGAGTATATAAAGAAAAATTGCAAGGGGAGAAAAAGATAATCAAAATGAGGTTTATTATTTTTAAGTTTTAATACTATGTAAGATTTTATGGTAGTTAAGTTCCTATAAAATATGGTCATTATATAATATATGACCTGGGAACATCAGTTAATCTCCTGGGAACACAGGAAAAGTTAGGACATTATTCCTGCCCTCTGATTATTCTTAGTCCTAAAGAAATTAATTTATAAACAAGTAAATGTAATAAAATAGATGGTTGTTGCTGTGTTGTGCTAAGTTGCTTCAGTTGTATCTGACTCTTTGCGACCCTATGGACTGCAGCCTGCCAGGCTCCTCTGTCCATTGGATTCTCCAGATGAGAATACTGCAGTGGGTTGCCATGCCTTCCTCCAGGGGATCTCCTGATCCAGGGATAGAACCCATGTCTCTTATGTCTCCTGCATTGGCAGGTGGGTTCTTTACCACTAGTACCGCCTGGGAAGCCCAGATAGAGGTTGGAAGTACTCTAAGTGATATTTACCAAATGAGTAAAGAGAGAAAATCATCCCAAGAAAAGTATGGATTAAGAAGACAGATACGGAGATTCAGTACTATTTGTGGAAATGGCAAACTTTTTGTTTGTTTGTGGCATAGATTAAGAGGAAGGACCTGGGAAATACACGAGCTCCCTCTCATAGAGCTGGCCTGCCGTACTCAGAGATTTAATTATTTCCTCCTAGGACAGTGTTTCTCAAATTTATGTGATCATAAGAGTCATGTAGAAAATTAAAGCAAAGCAGAACAAGAAAACCTCTAAAGTTCACCCTTGACCTGACAAATCAGAATCCTCAGAGGAGGTCTGGTTTAATGTATCTGGTGCTGCTAGAAGACCTAACTGGCACAACAGAAGAACTACAATTCTTTGGTATTTCTTAGTTGTTGTTATTTGGTCACTCAGTGTCCAGCTTTTTTGCAATCCCATGGACTGTAGCCCACCAGGGTCCTCTCTCTGTGGGATTTCTCTGGCAAGAATACTGGAGTGGGTTGCTGTTTCCTTCTTCAGGGGATCTTTCTGAACCATTACCCGGTTTCCTGCTTGGTAACCAGATTCTTTACCACTGAACCGCTGGGGAAACCCATTTCTCGGTTAACTTGCAGGTTTTTTAGTTTTATTATGTGGTTCCTCTGGATAAAGGAAGCTTAGACCACTAGGGGGTGCTTTATAATTAGAAAATGCAGGTCCTCCTTTGTTACCACTGGGGTCAGTGTAGCAAAGCAGTGGCCAGAGAGAAGAGTTGGTGACAGTCCTAAGACACGTTTAAAATAAGAGAGAAAAGAAGAAGGGAAGAGATGACGATAGAGAGAAAAGAAGTCAAGAAGGGCAAGAAGAGAGAAGAGGAGAAAGTAAACAGGTATACTGTGAAGGAGGTTGTCAAATACCGTCAGTCATTACCTCAGGAAAATGGCTCCTATGCCACTTGTTGCTGATTTATTTCTGTGTTTATTCATATGACTCTGATTTAATGAGAGTCAACTGAGGATACCCTGGTTAACAAGATTTTCTCCCTGCTGTCTGAGAGTTTATCAAGGTAAAGGGAGCTTAAAAAGTCTGAACTTAAAATCTTGACCCTTTCTTTGAAGTATATTAAATAATATGGAAGAGAATACTTTAAAATTTTAGTTTTGTTTGTTTCATATCCTCTGTTTCATTCCCCTACTGGAGAAACCCTTTTCTAGAATTTCAAAGAAATTTTTCTTATAAAAGTATTTGAAAATTAGCTGCTTGAGGTCTAATTCTTCAGGAATCCAGAGTGGGTAGTTCATTATTGGGCTGAGGTGAGGGAGTGTGGAGGTGTCCAAGTGTGTTGAAAAATGATGGATTCAGAGAGGGCCCTCAGTAGCCAGCTCCTGATTAGAGTCTGCAGCCTTCCTGGCTCGTTCCAGAATTCAGGCTTCTGACCTTGAACACTCTCCCAAGAGCCCAGTATTCCCTCCTCAGCTGTAGCACACTGCTCCCATTGCCTGTTTACAAAGCATTCTGTGTGTCTCCATAGCAGTGAGTTCCTTTATGGTAGACTATGTGTCTAATATAACTCATTTATGTAATCCCAGTGTTTGGCAGGTGTGAGTGCTCAACAAATTTTGGTTGAAAGGATGAGAAAATCATATTTGGTAGTGAACTCAGTAAAAGATAGATTCCTAATAGGGCTCCGTTCTACAAGAGGTGTTTTTTGAATATGCCAGAAAGCCCTTTCTTTAACACTTTTCATATGCATGAGAGAGTGTGTAGACTTGAAGTATAAGATTAGAGTGCACTTTCAGAGATAACCAAATGATACACCCTTCATCAGATAGAGATGGATTTGTCAATCCAACTCAAATTTTAATGTTGGATTCTGTTGCTTCACCATAGGTAAATAGCCCAGCTGTAGTTCTCTATATTTCTAATATAATAGGGACTGATGGCACCTATTATTAATACACTTCAGGCTCTAGGGCCTGCTGAGGACTTTGCCTTACAAAGATGTGCATTGAAATTGTCAAAGTTGAGTTGAGGAGTAAAAGACAGGAAGACAGATTTCCAGTGGGTGAATTCTACTCCCCCAGAAGTCAGTGACAGAAGATCAACATCTATTGAATGCAAGAGCTTTACTATTAATAATGCACATCATGAAATAGATGTATCATTATAGACATCAAAATACTTGTTGTTTTATAAAGAACACATTACAGAAAGCCTTCAAATAACAGAAATGTTTTTAAAACAGCTTTATTGAGATATAATTCATATATCATACAACTCACCCATTTAAAGTAGATAAGACTTTTTTTTTTTAGCATATTCACAAATTTCTGCAACTGTCACCACTATCTAATGCCAAAACATTTTCATCACTCCCCAAGGAAACCCCATACCTAGTTAACAGTCACTCTCTGTGACTGTGAGAAAATAACAGTTATTTCCCTCTTTTGTGGTTCAGGCAGTGTATGCTTTTAGAGATACAGCTAAAACAAAACAAAAAGCAACAAAGGACCAACTGGTTCCAGCAGGGATGGCAGTAGTTCAGCTCTAGTCAAATCATTATCAGAGAAATGTCCTCATCAATGTCCTCAAATCATTATCAGAGAAATGTCCTCATCAGTATCATAGTGCTGCAAGCTGTTGTCTTTCTTTGACTGTAGGTTCGGTGAGAGTTGCTCTTGGGCTACCAAACACCTAATTTAGGTAATGGAGGGGAGGTGTGAGGGGAAAATGTAATGTCTGTGTCAAGGTGTTCTACTAATAGTGGGCAAGTGAACTGCTCTGATGAGCATGAGCATGGAGGGACACAGTGAGGCGGTTGTGATCACTTGCACGTCTTGTTGGCGGAGTCTCATCCTGTGGTCGAGAACAGTCCTGGTCCCCTTGCCACACCTTTAGCTTGATATCTAAGTGTAGTGGTAACAGTGAAGCTATTTTAAACTCAACTGAGATAAATTAAGAAATGGTCATATGGAGCAAGTGATAGGTACAGATGAGTGATTTTTTTTCTTCTTTTTTTCACGGAGTGTTTGAAAAAGAATACTAAGAGTTTTCTGAGAATGATGATCAATGTCCCGAAACTTTTTCCTGGAACGACCAATCAAAACTGTTATGGATTCTTGACCAAGACTTCTCAGCTGTATTAACGTGAAAAGGTTTGAGTTTGGTAAAGTAGCCTGACATATGCTGCAGTACTTAAAAATTAAAAAAAAAAAAATTTTTTTTATAATAGCACTAATTCCAGATTGTAGGTGCACTTGTGTGAACAGTTCCCTAAACTTTTCTTTCTAAAGTGTAAATTGTTAAGTCTTTCGGAATAACGTGCAGTTCTCTCTTTAGAAAGATCCTTTAGATTGATGTCTTATGACTGACCTAAGTTCATCTGGCACATTCTCTCCTGACTCCTTTATACACCCAGAGAGATATTTCTTTCTTCTTAATCTATGCTTTGTTCAGAATAAAGAAATGTCAGAGAAGTTCTCTAACATACTTTTAGGAGAGGTTGCACAATAAAATTTTGAATCCAGAATGGCATAAACTGTCTACTTTTGCTGTTCTGGACTGATGAACAAATTTGTAATCAACCGTTTTGCATAATGGTCATGTAATTGAAGTTGTAGGTTTGTCCTTAAGAACACAGCCTCAAAGACACTTGTGTTCAGTAAGTAATGTTTAAAGTGATTGTGAAACGCTTTGCTGTCAAATAGTGGGGACTTCTGTATCAGTTTGGTTTGCTTTGTAGACGATGCTGTCTTTAAGTGAAAAACATTTGACATCTCCATGTCTCATTGGCTGCTGCTGCTAAGTCACTTCAGTCGTGTCCGACTCTGCAACCCCATAGACGGAAGCCCACCAGGCTTTCCCGTCCCTGGGGTTCTCCCGGCAAGAACACTGGAGTGGGTTACCATTTCCTTCTCCAATGTGTGAAAGTGAAAAGTGGAAGTGAACTCGCTTAGTTGTGTCCGACCCTTAGCAACCCCACGGACTGCAGCCTACCAGGCTCCTCCATCCATGCAATTTTCTAGGCAAGAGTATTGGAGTGGCTTGCCAGTGCCTTCTCCGGTCTCATTGGCATGTCTGGTTAAATGTAGCTCAAATACATATTAAACTTTTGTGTGTGATAATGTGCTCTCCAAGTAAGGAGTCAGCACTGTATGACTCTAGAGGAATCGTCTCATTTGATAATTTCAGTACCACCTAAAGGAGATCAATCCTGGGTGTTCATTGGAAGGACTGATGCTAAAGCTGAAACTCCAATACTTTGGCAGTTTCAATACGTTACCTCATGCAACGAGTTGACTCACTGGAAAAGAGTCTGATGCTGGGAAGGATTGGGGGTGGGAGGAGACAGGGACGACAGAGAATGAGATGGCTGGATGGCATCACCGGCTCGATGGACATGAGTTTGAGTGAACTCCAGGAGTTGGTGATGGACAGGGAGGCCTGGTGTGCTGTGATTCATGGGGTCGCAAAGAGTCGGACACGACTGAGCGACTGAACTGAACTGAAGTTTTTATCTAGTGTGTGATGAGGTCATGTAGTGACTGTTATTATATATTGATTCAGAATCTAGAAAGATAATTGATAAACTTGGTCCTTGGTTCCCAGAGGTCTGTCATAGAAGAAAAGCAGTGATTAAAGGAGCAATCTTTATTGTTACTGACCAGCTCTACTGTGGAACATTTAAGACATTGGGGCTCTGATGTGAAAGATGAATTGAAAAATAAGTATTTAGCACTTATTCTATGCTCATAACTTTGTTAGGTACTGGTAAGTTAGAGACATAATTCCTGATCATGAGGTACTTAAATTTGGGGGAAGATAAGCAAAAAGATACTTCCTTTTTTTAAAAAAAACACATTGAGGTAATGGCTTTCCTGGTGGCTTAGATGATTAAGAATCTGCCTTACCATGCAGGAGACCCCGTTTAGAACTCTGGGTCAGAAAAGATCCCTTGGAGAAGGGAATGGCTATCCACTCTGGTGTTCTTGCTTGGAGAATTCCATGGACAGAGGAGCCTAGTGGGCTACAGTTCATGGGGTTGTAAAGAGTTGAACATGATTGAGTGACTAACACTTGAAGGACTTTACTTTTTCTTCCCTCCCCATTATGGAAGCATGCACAAAGAGGAATTAGCAAATACATTAGAACATGCCATTAGTTGTGGTAAAAATTATTTTACAAGAGGCAAGAATAAAATAAATGCATTATTCAGAATATTGATGATCTTCGGGAGGGAGATAGAAGGATGGAATTCAAGAGGAGCCCACGTGTAACTTCATTGGGATTGGGAATATTCTGATTCATAAATTGGGTGATAGGTTCATGAATATATATTTTATCATTATGCTTCAGTAACCTACATAGTATACATATTCTTTTGTATCTATTAAATGGTTTAAAAAAATCAAGACTTTTAGTAAACATTTCCCCATCTTAATTCCTCAGAGAATGAGATGGCTGGATGGCATCACTGACTCTGTGGACATGAGTTTGAGTGAACTCCTGGAGTTGGTGATGGACAGGGAGGCCTGGCGTGCTGTGATTCATGGGGTCGCAAAGAGTCGGACATGACTGAGTGACTGAACTGAACTGAATTCATTAGAAGCATTTACTTAGGATAAATTACGGGAGGAAGACTGAACTCAGCCAGACTTTCTCTGCATACTGTCTATTCATCCACTCATCTTTTTTTTTTTTAACTTTAAGTTTTGAAATATAATAAAAATAATGTAGATTTTTTTCATATGACCTGAATGCCCTATTTCTTTGCTCCCTAAGGTTCCATGTACTCTGTGTAGAACCCAGTTTATAAATCAAAAGGATTCTGCCTGGCTAGACATTTAAGTATTCATTACCTCTGTTTGTGCATGTGTGTGTACGTGTGTGTGTGTGTATATATTTAATGATGTTTGTGCATGACTTAGCTGGGGATTCTGAAGTATTTGTAGGGTTTTCCTATTTGTTGGGTGGTTTTAGAATTGAGAGCCATCAGTAGAAAGAAAACAAAGAAAAGTACTATTTCTTCTTTCATCTATGTCCTATATTATGCAAATGTTGGCTGAAAATAGCACCAATTTTCTGGGAAAGGTCATGCCTGAGACTTTTCTCACCCTTTACCCCACTCTCCAATTCATGTTTCCTTCTTACAGTGCGGTCATGCGCTTGCCCAAGTCGGGCTTATGAACCGTGTAGAATATTTGTGCAGTTTTGTTTTTTAAGCGCTGCACTGTGCACATGATGCAGTATTTAATTTGGAATGGACCCTGAGTTTAGTCACACGTGCTTCCTGTGGTGTTTATCTTGGAATCCACAAGTAGGAGGGAGGTATTTTTGCATTTTATACATCTGGACATTGTTCATGATCGTCTTGTGACTTGGGAATTCTGTGTGGGGCAAAATCCAAAGAACAGCATTAAAAATAACATGGAGCTATAATGACATCTGAGTAAAAAGTCCTTGAGAATGCCCTTCTAATCCCAGCAGAGTTTGATCTTGATGGTGCATGTGTGTGTTAGTCACTCAGTAGTGTCTGACCCTTTGCAACCCCATGAACTAGTAGCCCGTCAGGCTCCTCTGTCCATGGAATTTCCCAGGCAAGAATACTGAAGTGGTTTGCCATTACCTTCACCAGGGGATCTTCTCGACCCAAGGATTGGACCCAGGTCTTCTGCATTGCAGGCAGATTCTTTACCGTCTGAGCCACCTGGGAAGCCCTTGATTTTGAGATTGAACTTTCTCAGTTGCATGCTTCACTGTTGGCCTGAGTAGATTGCTGGGGTTATCCTTAGCTGACACCTTTGCATGGAGGCTAATGCACTGCCAGGCTTTCTGAAAGTCTACTGCAGAGTCAGCCTTTTGGGAGGGGAAGATTCTGCCTTGATGGTGCATGGGGTAAGACAGATGAAGTAAGTTCTGCTTACTGCTGCAGTGTCTCTGCCATTCTCTTACTCCACAGGCATCTTAAGATGATGATGACCTATGAGCATCTTTCCAGTCATTCCCTTGATCTTGCCTCATTCCATCTAGTTTAGAGCTAAAAGTTGATCTGACACCACCTCGGGCTGTGTCAATACGAGAGACCGGAGTGGGGAGAGGGTTTTGGGGGATGGGTGGGAGAGGCAGGGAGGTGCGTCCAGTGAACTTATCCTTTCCTTGATTATATATGGGAAGTAATTTTCAACAGGATTGGACAGATACAGTACATCGCCTCCTCCTTTTGGCTACGGTTCTGCTAGGATGGCAAAAGTGAGAAGGGATGTATAGAAGCCTTGCTGCTCTTTGAGTGAGTTTGCATACAGACAGTATTGCTTTTTGGCTCCAATCTAGTTTTCTTTCATTCCCATGTCTCATCTTTTGTGCAGCTGCAGAGAGCAGGCTCGGAAAGCGGAATGAAAGCTTCAAGCAGATTTGCTCTTGAATACAAGAAAGAGTGATTTCTCTGGGTCAAAGTACAGATTCAACTGAGGAGGAAGCCTTATCATTTTCTGAGTGAGGACTGTTAGCTTTTTTCCCTTCAAATGTAATAAAAAGGGGGAAAAGCTGATAAGGTAGTTGGATCTGCTAGTTATAATTTATGTAGAATTTTCACATGTAAGGTTTGTCATACGATTAGAAAAGAAGTAAATACTTGGAGGGCAAAGGTCAGCCTTTGCTTGAGGTTTCAGAAAGAGTGGAATATGAAGTGGTTGAGGGCTTGGATAGGACTACTCAAGTAGGAGCTGTTTCTCTTTGCTGGTTTCTTTGGCCTTTCCTTTGGGAACTTTTTCCTCCTTACTTTCCTAATGCATTTTGCAACTTTCAGTTAAAAAATATCCACCAGAGTTTAAGCTTTTAGCAAATAAACACGTCCTGGTCCTACGATGGGAATCACAACATAACCGAGAATGGCTTGACTTCAGCTGGAGAGAGGTTAATCGTCGGAGCTCTGAGGGTTGATACCAAGATCGTGCTTGTTTAATGTTTTAATGACTCCAAAAGGAAATGGTGAAATCTGCTGATGACACCAAATAGTTTTTGCTGATCCAAACAGGAATTTCTGGGAAGCTTCTTCATAGTATTTGGAAGACTGGAAGAATTGGGCAATGTGGTAGCAGACACACCAAACTTGAAGTGAAGGTTTATGTGAAGTAGCAGGAGTAATGTCAATTTGTTGAAGCTACGAAGCCTGCCAAGTCCTCCAAGGGGAAGACTGTGGGGTCCCTATAAAGGACTTGGCTTTGATTCCTCTCATGAAAGGAAGATTTAGGACAAGGAATATTTTGATGTATAGAAAATGAAAACTACTGTGGTAAAAGTTGTAATTATAAAGCATAGTGATTTAAAGATATGGTGTCCAAGTTTCTTTGCTAGTGCCAGCAGTAGTATATCCACATAAGTGCTGTTTTCCCTCAAAATGCTCATGGAAGATTGTATACTCATTTTATGCATGCTGCTTTTTGGGGAAATAGTTCCTAGTATATATCCTTTTCACTATTTTCTGGGGTGGCAGGTCTTAATTTTTTAGGTTTATTTTTTATTTTTGATGTAGCCAGTGGTCAAAGGACTTCCCAGGTGGCTCGGTGGTGGTAAGGAATTTGCCTGCCAATACAGGAGATGCAGCACATGCGGGTTCAATCCCTGAGTTGGGAACATCCCCTGGGGAAGGAAACGGCAACTCACTCCAGTATTCTTGCTTGGAAAATTCCATGGACAGAGGAGGCTGGTGGGCTACAGTCCCTGGGTTCACAAAGTTGGACACAACTGAGTCACTGAGCAAACTACACACCCAAGTGTACAGGGTAATGGTTTGATATATGCATATAGTGTGAAATGACTGCCACCATCAAGTTAACACACCCATCATCTCACATAGTTATTACTGTTTTATGTTTGTTGAGAACACTTAAGATTTACTTTCTTAGCAAGTTTCAAGTATATAACACTGCATCTCTAAGTATAGTCATCATACTGTACATTAGATCCCCAGAACTGATTCATCTTATTACTGTCCCTTTGTCAAGCATCTCCCCAATTTTCCCCACTCCAGCCCTGACCAACTACTGTTTTGCTCTCTGTTTCTGTGAGTTTGACATTTTTAGATTTCACATATGAGTGAGATCATACAGTATTTGTCTTTCCCTTTCTGAATTATTTCACTTAGCAGAGTGTCCTCCAGGTTCATCCATGTTGTTGCAAATGGCCAGGCCTTCTTTTAGAGTAAGTTCTTGATTGATTTATTTCACAAATGTCACTCAAATAGATATGTAATGATAGTGTTGTTAAAACACTTGTTTCATTACATTATAGATACACCATGTTTATAAGTGACCTTCTCTTTTTAAAATTGTTAGCACTCTGTGTCCCCCAACTGTACTCTTAAGGAGGAATGAAGAGATTGAATAGTAACTGGAGATTCATTTAATACATTGATATTTTCTCACTAAAACTTCCATCTGTATAATTTAAAAAAACCCTGTGGGTTAATAAATAAGATAGTCACTGTCACAGAGGCTCTGGGCTAGCTGTCTATATCCATCCATCCATCTATCTGTTCATTTACTTCACAAGAGTAGTCATAGGCCCTTACTTCAAGATTTTTTTTTTCCTGACATGGTGGTAAATCCAGGTGAAGCAGATAGCAGTGAGTTGCACCAGTGTCAGTGGAGTAAGTCAGTGGTTGTCAGACTTTGTCTATGGATGTATTTTGATTAAATGAGGGCAGGATGGGAAATGTGCTTGAGTTTTGTCTTCTCTTTTCCCCCTCATTGAGAATTCATGGAGTAACTTTTGAAAAATCACAGGTACAGAGAATAAGTTATCTGGAAGGTCAGAAAAGAGTTTGTATACAGAAAGCAGTGAGGGAGGTTTACTTCATTTCTTCCCTACTCTTCTAAGATTATTAAAACGGAATTAAGAATTTCCATTTATCAATCTTATACTTTTGTATCTTGAAAGTCAGTAAAACACAAAATCCAAATTTATGACAGTTTCACCATCATAGTGCTCTGTGTGTAAACTCTTTAAAATATGAGAAAAGTAAGGAGAACTTCTAATTTAAGAACAGATGGATAGCCCAAGAATAAACTATGTCTGTCTTAGAGCTCTACTGTTCTAAATGCTGGGCCCCAGACTGACTGTGTCAAATTTGGCAAGGCTTTCAAATTTCAGCTCAGACAATGAATCAGAATCTCCAGAGTAAGGCCCAGGTATTTTAAAAAGTTCTTTGCATTAAAATAACACCTCTGAAAAAACAGATGTGTACAGAAAAAGCCTATCGGGAGAGATAATGATGTTATAATGTATTAAGGTGACGTGTGATGTAGAGTTTGTCCTATGCAGTTCTGATGACTGAAGGCTGATTAATCATTATTTGAACCTACCTATAGTAATAGCTTGATATCATGGTAAAGAGATGGGTTCTAGACCCAGAATATCTGGATTTAAACATAGTTTGATTACACTTAGTTGTGCTACCTTGGGCAAAGTTTGAATAACTCCTTTGTTGCCTCAGTTTCCTTATCTGTAAAATGGAGATAATAATAACGGCAGCTGTCTCAAAGGATTATTGTGACAATTACTTGAGATATTGAGTCAGAAGCTCTAAAAACACTATTTGGCGCACAGTAAACTTTCAGTCCAGTTTCACGGATCACAGCCTTGTGGTGAAAGGGCTTGAGACCCTGATGCTGGGAAAGACTGAAGGCAAAAGAAGGGAGCAACTGAGGATGAGATTCACCAGCTCAATGGACAGGAATCTGAGCAGACTCTGGGAGATAGTGGAGGACAGAGGATCCTGGTGTGCTGCAGTCCATGGGGTTGCAAAGAGTAGGACACAACTTAGCGACTGAACAACAACAAAAATTCTCAGTCAGACTTTGCTACTATTATTACTTGTTCTTCTAATATACAGGAGTAAGCATTTGGTCCCTACTGTGATACTCTTGTTATAGTGAGTTTAGGCCTACTAATTAGAAAGTGAAAAGAAAGCAGGAAAAGTGATTGCACAGATATGAAAGTGTGTGTGTGTGTATGTAGGTAGGCAGTTACACTAAGTATATGTATAAAAATATGTAATGCGAAAGAAAGCACACCCTCTAAATTTTTTGGAATAGAATTTTAAAGTAACAGATTCTTAATTTCCTACGTTTTGCATTTCTCTAGCATTCTGATAAAAGGAACAAAAATGATGTGATCCTGACAGACACAGTAGATGGCGCTTTAGACTTAACTTTTAAAGGAACTAGCACCAGAAGGAAAAAGAAAACTAAAGCACATTTTAATGGACTTTTTAAAAGTTTCACCACCAGGACAATTTCATCTTAGGATGCATGCCTTTAAGAAGTAAGGCTTTTTTTTTTTTTTTTACAGTGCTGGATAATAATTTTAGCAAAAATAAATTTCCCAGTTACTATGTTTGTGCCAGGTTTGTCACTTGGAAAATGTTAGTTGTGTTTTAAGCCACAAATATATAAGGAAATAGTTTTCTTTTGAAACATTGAGATTTATGAGATTTCTCCTGCTCTTTTTCTCTATATTTAATATTTCTTTTCCTAGTGTTTTTTGGATCCTTTATTATTATTTATTTTATAAAAATGTCATAAAGTTAATTGGAATCACATTCGTTTATAATGTAGTTATATTTAAAAATTCAGCTGTAGTCATCCTAACAGGCCTCAAAACGTAGGTCTCCTTTAAAGGATAATTATAGTACTTTTGTTACGCTTTGTGTACTTGATCTTACTTAATCTTAGCAATAACTCTATGAGGATTGCTGTTCTCTCTTTTTTAGATAAATAAACTGTCTCAGAGATGTTTTGTAACTTGCTGAGCTCACATACTTAGTGGTAGAAGTAGTAGCCGGTTTAAAAGTTTCATCAGTGCAGTGTAGGTGTATTTTTTGAGCAACTGCTGTGTGTCAGGCTTCCTAAGCACTGGGCGTAGTATAGTGACCAAACCCTGCCCTAATGGACCTTGCAGATTGTTAGCTATTTGATAGCAACTCTTTGAAGTCTGCAAGCTTGGGAATATGCAGAGATGTATTTCAGAGTCATTGTAATTTTTAGGTAGATCAGGGAGCCCTTAACCAGAGAGAAAGACTCATGCCTAGCTTGAATGTATTGCTATATTGAAATACTTCTTCAGGCATACTGATTCTAGCCAAGGAAAGAGCAAAATCTCCCTTCTCTCTATAACTCTGGACAGGTAAATTATAAAATCAAAAAATGAAAAAAAAATACAACAAAACCCACCATAAGCTAAACTGGTTTACAGATATGGAACAGGTAGAGTAAGGAAAATATAAGTGTACTAGTCTATATGCAGGTCAGGAAGCAACAGTTAGAACTAGACAGGAAACAAAAGACTGGTTCCAAATAGGAAAAGGAGTCCGTCAAGGCTGTATATTGTCACCCTGCTTATTTAACTTACATGCAGAGTACATCATGAGAAACGCTGGGCTGGAAGAAGCACAAGCTGGAATCAAGATTGCCGGGAGAAATATCAATAACCTCAGGTATGCAGATGACACCACCCTTATGGCAGAAAGTGAAGAGGAACTCAAAAGCCTCTTGATGAAAGTGAAAGAGGAGAGTGAAAAGGTTGGCTTAAAGCTCAACATTCAGAAAACTAAGATCATGGCATCTGGTCCCATCACTTCGTGGGAAATAGATGGGGAAACAGTGTCAGACTTTATTTTTTTGGGCTCCAAAATCACTGCAGATGGTGACTGCAGCCATGAAATTAAAAGACGCCTACTCCCTGAAAGGAAAGTAATGACCAACCTAGATAGCAGGGGCATTAAAAAGCATATTTTTAAATGCACATATTAAAAAGCAGAGACATTACTTTGTCAACAAAGGTCCTTCTAGTCAAGGCTATGGTTTTTCCAGTGGTCATATATGGAAGTGAGAGTTGGACTGTGAAGAAAGCTGAGCACCAAAGAATTGATGCTTTTGAACTGTGGTGTTGGAGAAAACTCTTGAGAGTCCCTTGGACTGCAAGGAGATCCACCCAGTCCATTCTAAAGGAGATCAATCCTGGGTGTTGATTGGAAGGACTGATGCTAAAGCTGAAGCTCTAATACTTTGGCCACCTCATATGAAGAGTTGACTCATTTGAAAAGACCCTGATGCTGGGAGGGATTGGGGGCAGGAGGAGAAGGGGACGACAGAGGATGAGATGGCTGTATGGCGTCACTAACTCAGTGCACATGAGTTTGGGTGAACTCTGGGAATTGGTGATGGACCAGGGAGGCCTGGCGTGCTGTGATTCATGGGGTTGCAGCAAGTCAGACATGACTGAGAGACTGAACTGAACTGAGAATGTCAAAATTTTCCTTTGGTTAAATGGTATTGAAACATATAAAGCAAGAAAATGTCAGCAATAGTCTGAGAGAATAATGGACTTTGTGCCCAGTAAGACTATGGTAACTTCTAGATGGTTTCACTTGTGCCATTTGGTGAAATGTTTTGGTGTACAACCAGTCTGTGCTTAGTCGCTCAGTTCTGTCCAACTTTGTGATCCCATGGACTGTAGCCCTCCAGGCTTCTCTGTCCATGGGGATTCTCCAGGCAGGAATACTGGAGTGGGTTGCTGTGCCCTCCTTCAGGGGATCTTCCCAACCTAGGGATCGAACTAAGGTCTCCTGCCATTGTAGGCGGATTCTTTACCTACTGAACCACCAGGGAAGCCCAACCAGTCTAGTGATACCCAAATTGCCAAGTATTTCTTCCACTATGAGATGTTTAACATTTTTCTTTTAACTGATTTTTTTTTTCAAAAGTTTTGTTCTATTATTTTCACATATGACCCCAAGCTCCTATGCTAGAGAAAGGTATGTAATTGATGAGGAAACAGACCAAGAGTTTTAAACTGAGGTCCATAACTGGGCTTCAGTAAGTCTTTAGAACTCCTGAAATTGTATGAAATTTTATGTGTAAGTACTCAGGAATATTACTCTAGGAAGAAACTCCATAGCATTCACAAAATACTTAAAGAGTTCTATGACTGTTAAAAAAATTAAGTATTATTGTAATTAGGACTTTAGCCAGAGAAGTTTGCTAGATTCACTCCAGTTCAGGGTCATGAAAAGAGGTATCTTCCCAAATAGCATCTTAGAGAAGGAGGGGCTGTTTTCTTCCTTGTGGGGATTGCAGTTTTGAGACTCTGAGTAAATTTGGGATTTGAAGGTATGTGTTTGAAGGAGAGTTTTAGAACTCTCCACTCTCAGTGGGGTATCCTGATTTCAATTGGGGGATACCTTTTTGGGAATTGGAAAATGCTTCTTTTCAATATAATCTTTTAGTCAAATGATTCCCAGGTAGCGTAGTGGTAAAGAATTTGCCTGCCAGTGCAGGAGACCCAAGAGTCTGGGTTTCAATCCTTGGGTTGAGAAGTTCCCTGGAGTAGGAAATGGCAACCCATTCCAGTGTTCTTGCCTGGAGAATCCCATGGACAGAGGAGCCTGGCAGGCTGCAGTCTATGGGGTTGCAGAGTCAGACACAACTGAGTATGTGTGCATGTACATATATATATATATTTTTAAATGAAATAGAAAGGTAGTAGCAAATGAAGGCAGTGGCACCCCACTCCAGTACTCTTGCTTGGAAAATCCCATGGATGGAGGAGCCTGGTAGGCTGCAGTCCATGGGGTCGCTAAGAGTCGGACACGACTGAGCGACTTCACTGTCACCTTTCACTTTCATGCATTGGAGAAGGAAATGGCAACCCACTCCAGTGTTCTTGCCTGGAGAATCCCAGGGACGGCGGAGCCTGGTGGGCTGCCGTCTATGGGGTCGCAGAGTTGGACACGACTGAAGCGACTTAGCAACAGTAGCAAATGAAAAGAGTTGTTAGATCTCAGTGGAATAAATAACTGAAAAGATTAATTCCTAACTCTTTAAATTTCATCACAGGTTAAAGATATTCCTTTAGATCAAAGTCTTTGGCGTAAGTTCTTTGATAATACAAATTGACTTTTCTGGGACACAGGTTTAAGAGGATAGGTGATGTGTATAGGAGATGTGTATAGTTTTTCTTTTTTCCCTATCACCTCTCATCTTGACCTTTGCATATATTTTGCTGAAGAGCAGGTAGTTATAACTTACAGTTTGGGTTTCCTGATTAAGCTGTTACCTGTGGTTCTAGGTAGGTGAATCAAAAAGTAGAATTAGATTTCTTAATTTGATATATTTGTCTTTTATTTTTATCTAATAATTTTTTGATCAAACAGTGACCTTTTAATTCTAACACTGTCACACATAATAATAGTACCTATCAAATAGGATATGGTAAAGATTATGGTGAAGGGTAGACTGAATAATAAATACGGTGTTTAGTATCTGAAGTTTAATGAATACTTACACAAGTATTAGCTATTGCTGTCTTCATCGTCATCATTATCGTTAATAGTAATATGTATATTATATATCTCTATGACTGAATACATAATATACAGTCACCCCAAAACGTAAAGAAATGGGAAGGCTTCGTTAGCTGGCCTCTTGTTTAGGGAAACAGTTTATTCCAGGAGTTGAAAGAGTTTCCTGTAAGGCATGTGTATCTTTTATTCATGGGTTAATGGCAATATGGATGGCTTTTTTTTAAAAATTAGAATTAGTTTATTTTTTACTGAAAGATAATTGCCTTACATAATTTTGCTATTTTCTGTCAAACCTCCACATGAATCAGCCATAGGTATACATATATCCTCTCCCTTATGACTCTCCCTCCCATCTCCCTCCTCATCCCACCCCTCTAGGTTGATTCAGAGCCCCTGTTTGATTTTCCTGAGCTCTTTTGATGTAAGAAAAATAATGGCGTTAGATCGATTATAAACTCACGAGGGCAAGGACTGTGTTTTATTTGCCTGTATCTTTTTTGGTTTTGGCTGTGCCATGTGGCTTGGGGAATCTTATTTTCCCAATCAAGGGGTCTAATGTGGGTCCCCTGCAGTGGAAGCGTGGAGTCCTAACCACTGGACCGCCGGGGAAGGCCCTCTTTGCCTGTACCCTTAACTCTCTTTTTAGTGTCTGGCCCATGATTGGTGTTCCATTAATTGTCTTTATTTATTTATGTTTTCTTTGTTTTTCCTTCAGCTTCCAAAAATATCTGCTGTTTCCATATTCAGAATTCCTATGAAAGAGTTACATTAGTATTGTGACTTTTTGAATTATTGATTAAAATGTTTGTCTTTTTTGGAATGTTTTGCTTGAAGCAAATTACTTGTGAAACAAGACTCAATTCAACTTAAGAACATTCAGACTTAAGACTTTTTGTTGAAAGGCAAATATTTGGTCTTAACAAAGGAAAAAGAACTTTATCTTCATTTGTGTGTGTGTCAGGCAATCAGTGATGTTTAACAACACTTAAGTTACCTAGTGTACTGGTGTGTATATATCATAATGGAAAAATGTACTGCCTAAAGAACAATGTCTTTAATAAGATATTTAAGAAACACTGTTTACTCTCCCATAGTAGAGAACTTTAGACAGCCCAGCAAATATTTATGATTATAGGAAACATGATATTTTTCAGAAATGAATACCAATCATAAGTATGGCTACTGTGACAAAATTAGGTAAAATAGTTACATCTGTTAATTCATCTGTCTTTTGGAAATGTATTTAGATCAAATACTAAATTGGACATAAAGATTAGTATCCCTATTGCATAAAAGAGCCCAGCTATATGCAGGCCCAGAGTAGTTTGTTATAGTTTATAAGAACATTGTAGATATGACCCCTTTGATAAATGGACTCTCATGAGGCTTGGTTGGTTCTTGGATCACGCAAGATTGAGTTCAAGTTAGGGGACATTTCACTTCTTTGGTCATTGAATTGTTTTCTCCGTATTTCCAGTAATAAACAATGAACTCTGGATGCCTTCTGAGACAGAGTAGAAATAGTACATATCTCTAGTAACAGGAATTAGGGTCTGGAGATAAATGATACTCAACATACAGTGTTACAATATCTTTGTTTTGGTAGGAGATTTGCTTACAGTATATGTAGTTGGTCACCTATGGTTTGGTATCCATTGAAGTGTATTATTACTCATTTGGTCTGGAGTTGGGTGAGGTTTGTACTAACAATATCAGCTTGTTGTCAGAGGGCTTCTGGTCTTTTTCTTTCTTCTGTGGTAGTGTGCTATTATTAAGTGAAAGTTTTACGAACATTTTTAGAAGAATAGAAATTGAAAAATTATTTGTTAACTAATTTCAGCCTTAAATGTAGCGTTCATTCCTCCCACCCCCAAAAACTTATTGTCCTCTTGGATTAAAAGGTTTAGACAGAATGGAGTAAGAATGGTGAGTAATTTTGAAATTCAAAAGTTAGAACCTGTTTTCTCTTGGTCGTATAATCACAGGAGTCACAAAAGAGTGGGCCTCATTATCAGTAGATGAGAGTTCAAGATCATCTGAATTTCAAGTTTTAAATTAGGGTCTTCCCCGGTGGTGCCGTGGATAGGAATCCACCTGCCAGTGCAAGGGGGCACAGGTTCGATTCCTGGTCCAGGAAGATTCCACATGCCTGGGAGCAATTAAGCCTGCTAGCCACAACTACTGAGCTTATGTGCCACAACTACCAAAGCCCACTCTAGAGCCAGAGGGTAGCAACTACTGCAGCTGCGTGCTTGGCTTCTGTGCTCTGCAACAAGAGAAGCCACCATAATGAGAAAATTGTGCACTGTGATGAAGGGTAACCCCTGCTCTCCGCAACTAGAGAAAAGCTCATGTAGCAGTGAAGACCCAGTGCAGCCAAAAATAAATAAATAAATACATTTTAAAAAGTTAAACTTTACTTTAACCATAGTAACATTATTAAAATACTTATTTAAATCACAGTTGACTTTATACCACCATGTTGTCTCGTGAGGTAATGTTAGGTGGCTGGAAAGTTGTTTATAGTTAACCTTGAAGGTGCCTCATTCTCCTGAAGACACTTTCTATAGCTTAGTATTTATTTGCAAAATAAACCACATTTCCCCCTTGCCTTATTAAAATGATGGCGTTATTTCTAGCATATGGAAACATTTCTGCACCTCATGTTCTTTTGAGCAAGTAACCCCATGTGATTTACAAATGTTGGTAAAAGCAATAGATATTTCCAAATGCTATTAGAATGATAAAACTAGTATATAGGTATTAAAAAAATTTCTTCATTGGGATAAATGCAAACTGGAATGAATAAAGTATTAGGTACTCTTTCTACTGTTTTAATTCCAGAATTACTTTAATTATTGTTGCTACTTTAATTTTTCTTGCTACTGTAATATCAGTATCACCACAAAAGATTCAACAGTCCTCTCAACGGGCTACCAAATATTGCCCAAACCAAAGGTAGAACGTTCTCCCTGCTTCACTTATAGAGAAAATAGCTGGTAGTTAAAAAAAGGTGTCCAAACTCTTGAAAGAATTATTTTAAATTATCATTGTCAAAACAAAATACATGCCAGGTTGAGATTTTAAGCATATAAAATCTGTACATGGAAGAATGAATGAAATATTTATATAATATATTAATGATGATCAGATATTAATATATGGGGAGAAGTAATAGTAAACCTGGTCCTGTATTCTGACTGTAAATTAGCAGAGTGCTCATAAAAAATAGTGACATATCACTGTAATAGGATGTACTCTAAACTCCTTCCTAAATGACATCTTGAAATTTTGCCCTGTCCAAAAACATATATTTTTTTTTTTTTGAGGAAGGACAGATGGGTTTAGCTGCTGTCTTCAAGGAAAAAGAAAAAGTGACATCATAACCTATATTAAATTTCATGAGGTAAAGTAAAGATGGCCTCTGAAAAAATGATAAGGTAGAGAAGGAGCAGGAGAAGAAGGAAAGGAGCTTTTAAAAAAATAGAAATAGTTGAAGATATTAGGTTATCTAATATTGTCAGGAATGGTGCGTGTAAAGAGACTGTTGGCAGAATGCAGCTTCAGAGTTCTCTGAGGATTCTAAAAGCAAAAATTGTCTTTTCAACATGAAACTATTTCTGAATCAGACATTCTTTGGCATCTTAAAATAAGTGTCTGCTACTACATCAGCTGTTTTGTGAAACTTCATTAATTCAGTGCATATTCTAGATCCGTCTCCTGTAGGCTGCTATGCTGAGCATTTCAGAAATAACAAGATGTTATGATATTGTTTCTGTCTCAGAGAATTTATTATCCAGTAAGGGAGAGAGCATCCATATACAAATATCTACAGCACAGAGCAGAACAAACATCCGAGAGGACTCTACTGACAAGACAGATTCCATCCTTTTGTCAAGATGAATGTTTCATGAAGGAGGACAGGTGACCTGGATGTTGTTTTGCTTTTTTTTTTTTTTTTCTGGCTGTACCATGTGGCTTATGGGATCTTAGTTCCCTGACCAGGGATCAAACCCGAGCCCCTTGCAGTGGAAGCACTAAGTCCTAACCACTGGGCTGCCAAGGAAGTCCCCTGGGGTTGTTGTGTGTGTAGAGTTTGGACAGTTTAAGATGGAATTGGGGTAGGAGTTAGGCTTTTGGCAAAGAAAGAAGCATGAGCAAACTGGAGCAGGGATGAAGATGGGGGATGTATTTAGGGAACAGGGCAGAGCTGAGAAAGGGTAAAGTGTAGGTTTTATGGAAGAGAGTGGTGGGAGCCAAAATGGAAAGTAAAGCTTGGAGTCAGGCATGGAAGGTTTTAAAAACTGAACTGAAGGATTTTGGTCTTTATTCTCTAGGCAGTGGGGAGTCCATGAAAACTCTTCATCAGTGACAAGATAGGAGATAATAGCTGTGCTTTAGAATACTTAACTGAACGGATACAATGTAGTATCTTAGAACTAAGATTTAAAATTAAGAGGCCATTGGAGAGGCCCATGTGAAAAATAATCAGGGCCTGACAGAAGGTGTGGCAGTGGAAAAGGAAAAAAAAGGAGAAACATTTAGTGAGAATCAGCAGAACTGAACTGTGATTATGTGGGGTAAGTAAAAGAAAAGAGAATTCAAGGAAGATTTGCATCTGCCTGAGTTAGGGCAGTGGTGCTGCCGTTAACAGAAAGAGGAATATTAGGCAGAGGAGCTGGTTTGGGAAGTTAAGACAATTCATTAAGACAGTGGTTGAGGAGGAAAAAAGATGATTAGAAAATGCTTGAAATGAATGGGTAGGGACACATAAGAATGGTAAGGAAGAGAAACAAGAAGACAAGAGAAGATTAAAGATGAAGCCTTGTAGACCCCTCCTCCCAGACAGCACAAGCAGGAGAGCTTAGGTTGAATTTGTATGTAACTGAAAGCTTGTAAGTTGCATACAAATTGGACTGAGAATGTTTGGCTGTTGACTAGTGAAGAGCCCCCTCCTTCTTTTCTGCACTGCAGTGTTCGATCCAGCGGCGCCACATTAATCGTGAATCTGTATCTGAATTTTACTATACCAACCCTCTACCAGGCAGAAAGCAGATAATTCTAGTTTCCTTCCTTCATCCTTCCCATTTGCTCTGCCTTCATTCATTATTAGCTTGGAAAACCTAGCACATAAAAAAAAAAAAAAGATGAAGCCTTAAGAAATACTTACCTTTGGGGATTCGAATAGAAAAAAAGGAAGAAGTTGGCAAGAATGGTCAAAGAGGGGATGAAGAGAGAAGGACACTGTGTTATTCAAAGGTCCCTCTTTTAGGCTGTGTGACCCTGTTTTACGGCGGTCACTGAAGATTCTACTATCTGTGTGGTTCCTGCTATACTCCCTCAAAGACTTTTCACTGTCCAGTGAGTGGCCTTTCTACCAAAGAAAACCCCCCAAATTTCTGGGAAATTGGTTACAGTAGCCCTCTAGCTCAACTTAATTCCATTGTTCTTTTTATTTCAACATCACAGGAGCTGTTATGGCTGGTAATCAACAAAAGGGTACAAGGAATCAGAGGCATACATTGCCAGTGCCAAGGTTATATAGTACTCCCGAGCTCACCTGATAGATCAGATTCTATGTGCGTAATTCCCCTGTTGGGAAGAAATCAGTGTGAGTCCGTTGTTTCTTTTCTTGTATCTTATGAGTGAGGGAAGGGTAGTAGGCATTTTGTTGGTGTAGAAGCTGGCTCTCATGTTCGTTCTCCAGATCAGTGTGTCACTTGGAAACCAAGAGATGAAAACATTTTAATGAGAGTTCAGTCAGCGGTGTCATGATTAACACCACTTGGTTTAGTGGTTTTGAGCTCCTGAATGGTCTTTGAGAAGATAGTTTTAGGAGAATAATACAGGTAGAAGAATCCACTAGTTATATAATAAATACATTATCAAGAATGACTTAACTATTGTAAGCTTCTGTTTCAGGACTTGAGAACAGAGAGGAATGGGAGTAGAAGGATAGGAGCACTAGGATGAAAGGAAGATTTTTCCCCCTTGTCTCTCTGTCTGTTTTTAGTGGGAAAATGAACATGTGTGTAGGCAGAGGTAAGGGAGCCTTAGGAGAATGTCCTGGGGAGTAGAGGGTTCATTACTGATTGACAGATATTGGAGGAATCTGGAAAGAGGGAGAGCAAGAGTATGCGTTCAGGTATTGGTGTTGGGAGGGAATATTTAGAGATCAGAGGGAAAAGGACGAACGACGGATGAAGGTGCGGTAGCTCCATGGTGGAGAGGACAGATGCTGAGGGACAATGTACCACATGACCTCAGACGTCTCATTAAAGAAGGAAAATCCACTTGCCAGGAGTGAGGGGAAAGGAAAGAGGAGAAAAGATGTGGAGTAGCTGCTGTGAGAAATAGTTAAATTGTTGAGTTTCAGTGAGAACACAGTTGAGGATAGTTAATCTTATTTCTTGCTTTTCTTTAGTAAGATTTACGTGAGGTTTTTGTTTTTTTCACTTAAAAGGATAGAAGAAATTTCCATGAACGTCTGCACTCAAAAATGTGAAGAATTTTGTTGTCAGCTAATTCATGCTGATGCACATATCTTGGATCCAGAAATATAGATGACAGTGGTACTATTCCTGCTGATGGGTGGATCACAGAAAAGCAATATCCTCTGAGGACCTGATGGTTCTTTCAAGTGTTAAAAGAAAACAGAATTTCTTCAGGGACTTGTTTTAGGAATGTAGCTTGGGATTTCGCCAAACATGTCTTCTCTGTCACTCAGTGGCATGGTTTTGCATGACAGTGTCTGGCTCCTCTTGTTTCTGATTTCTTCTTTTTCATATGAAAGGCATTTCTCTAGGTTTGGAAATACTCCAAATCAAGATATGTAAAAGATGCTTGATCCAATCCAAGAAGACTATAAATTTTCTGAATTTACATGATGAAAAATGAAATATTACATATAGGTATTGGTGGTAGTTCAGAAAAGTGAGACATTAAATTCTATGGGGCTAACATTCATTGTGTACCATTCATTGTGTGTAATGAACTTGACAAACATCTGTAGAACAAAGCAGAATTGAACCATCTGAGAAGACTCCCAGATCCCAGCCTTTTTTTTTTTTTTTTTGGTCAAGGGGAATGCTTCATGAGGGTGCAGCACATGAACTAGAAGATATAGTACATTTAGAATTTGGATGGTGAAGGTGGGTTTGGGGTAAGAGGCTTTTGGCAAAGAAAATAGTATAAGCAGAGATGAAGCAGAGGTGGCGATATGGAACGTATCAAGGAAACTTCTTTCTTTCCCTAGTTCCTTGTCTGAAAGTAAATACTTGAGGTAGCTGCTTGTGGAGGACGTACAGTTCAGAGAGTTCAACATCTTTCTTTGTCTTGTCTTACTTTAGTGGTGATTGTCTGAGTTTTAGAGTAACTTGCTTAAAGTGGAAAAAAAAGAAATGTCAAAGTCTTTAAGTTTTAGCAGTTGCTATCTTCATTTCAACTAAAGAGTGTTTTAAAATATGCCTACTATATATAAGATGTTGATGAACAAGATAAAATTCCTGCCCTGAAAACATGTGCACCCTGTTAAGAGAAATTTCACCTTGGAAATTTTAATTATTTGAGCAAACTATGCTTTAATGTTCCAGTTATTTCACAATATAAGCAAACCAAATTGTGCATAATTTTATATATTCCCATTGTGATTCTGGAGCTACACTGTTCAATATATTAACCACTTGCCACTTGTGGCTGTTAAAATGAATGAAGATTAAATATAATTAAAAATTAAGTCACACTGGTTCATGTCTAAGTGCTTAGCAGCCACATATGACTAGTATTTATTAGTATATACTGTACTGGAAAGCAAAGATCCTGAACATTTTCACTGTTGCAGGAAGCTCTGTCCTGTTCTAGAGATCTAGAACGTATTTTAATTGTTTTGGTCAGGTGATTGGCTTAGTCATTCATCTCCTCAATGATGTAGCCACAGTACTGAGCATTTTTGCTGTGCCAGGTGCTGTGCCAAGTCCAGCATTGTTTCAGAGAAGCCCCGCAACAGCCCAGTGAAGATGAAGAAACTGAAGCTGAGCATGGTCAAACCACTTGCCCAGCATCACTTAGCTGAGAAAAGGCTGAGTCAGGATCTGTCCCTAAGCCCCTCTGATGCTGTGTGTGTGTGTGTGTGTGTGTGTGTGTGTGTGTGTGTGTGCGTGCTCACTCAGTTGTGTCCGACTCGTTGCGACCCCATGGACTGTAGCCCGCCAGGCTCCTCTGTCCTTGGGATTTTCCAGGCAAGGATACTGGAATGGGTTGCTATTTCCTCCTCCAGGGGATCTTCCCAATCCAGGGATTGAACCTGTGTCTGTTGCATCTCTTTCATTGGCAGGAGGATTTTTTACCACTGCCCCACCTGGGAAGCCTCTCTATAAACCTTCATTAAATGCCTGCCATGTGCCAGGTGTTGTGCTGCTGCTGCTGCTGCTAAGTCGCTTCAGTCGTGTCTGACTCTGTGCGATCCCATAGATGGCAGCCCACCAGGCTCCCCTGTCCCTGGGATTCTCCAGGCAAGAACACTGGAGTGGGTTGCCATTTCCTTCTCCAATGCATGCATGCATGCTAAGTCACTTCGGTCATGTCTGACTCTGTGCAACCCCATGGACAGCAGCCCACCAGGTTCCTCTGTCCATGGAATTCTCTAGGCAAGAATACTGGAGTGGGTTGCCATTTCCTTCTCTGAGGTGTTGTGCTGCTGCTGCTGCTAAGTCACTTCAGTCGTGTCCAACTCTGTGCGCCCCCATGGACAGCAGCCCACCAGGTTCCTCTGTCCACGGAATTCTCTAGGCAAGAACACTGGAGTGGGTTGCCATTTCCTTCTCTGAGGTGTGCTAGAGCTAAGTAATAAAGAAAAGTCATGGTTTCTGTCCACATGGACTTTTCAATCTGGTGGAGGAAAGAGATAAGTTAACAGGTGGATTACATAGGATATGATAAATGCTTTCAGTTGATAAAGAATCTGCCTGCATTGCAGGAGATTGAGAAGATCCGCGGGAGAAAGGATAGGCTACCCACTGCAATATTCTTGGGCTTCCCTTGTGTCTCAGCTGGTAAAGAATGTGCCTGCCATGCAGGAGACCTGGGTTTGATCCCTGGGTTGGGAAGATCCCCTGGACAAGGAAAGGCTACCCACTCCAGTGTTCTGGCCTAGAGAATTCCATGGACTGTAAAGTCTGTGGGGTTGCAAAGAGTCAGTCACAAGGAAGCAACTTTCACTCACCATGGGAGAAGAAATCCAAGAGGCTATGAACAGTATATAAGGAAAACTACAGAAGCAATGCTCAAGGTTTACCTCTGAGGAAAGGTCAATAGATACTGGCTTGTGTAAGCTGGAGAGAGTGAGTGAAAAGATGATCCTGGCAATCTAAAACACCTAGGATGTAAAAGAACACGGCAAATTGGAGGGACTGAAAGATGGTCACTCTGGGGCCCACATAATCTCCAGGATCTCATAATTCAGAGTCTTTCTTTTTATGATATATTTAAATTATTTTAAAAAACAGGCTGAAGTTGAACGGTTCTATGAAGACCTACAAAAACCTTCTAGAACTAACACCCAAAAAAGATGTCCTTTTCATTATAGGGAACCGGAATGCAAAAGTAGGAAGTCAAGAAATATCTGGAGTAACAGGCAAATTTGGCCTTGGAGTAGAGAATAAAGAAGGGCAAAGGCTAATGGTTTTGCCAAGAGAACGCACTGGTCATAGCAAACATCCTCTTCCAGCAGAAGAGGAAGACAAGAGAAGACTCTACACATGAACATCACCAGATTGTAAACACCAAAATCAGATTGATTATATTCTTTGCAGCCAAAGATAGAGAAGCTCTATACAGTTAGCAAAAACAAGACCGAAAGCCGACTGTGGCTCAGATCATGAACTCCTTATTGCAAAATTCAGACTTAAATTGCAGAAAGTAGGTAAAACCACTACACCATTCAGGTATGAACTAAATCAAATCCCTTATGATTATACAGTGGAAGTGACAAATAGATTCAAGGGATTAGATCTGATAGAGTGCCTGAAGAACTATGGATGGAGGTTCGTGACATTGTACAGGAGGGCAGTGATCATGACCATCCCCAAGAAAAAGAAATGCAAAAAGGCAAAATGGTTGTCTGAGTAGGCCTTACAAATAGCTATGAAAAGAAGAGAAGTGAAAGGCAAAGGAGAAAAGGAAAGATATACCCATCTATATGCAGAGTTCCAGAGAATAGCAAGGGGAGATAAGAAAGCCTTCCTTAGTGATCAGTGCAAAGAAATAGAGGAAAACAATAGAATGGGAAAGACTAGAGATCTCTTCAAGAAAATTAGAGCTACAAAGGGAACATTTCATGCACAGATGGGCACAATAAAGGACAGAAATGGTATGGACCTAACAGAACCAGATGATATTAAGAAGTGGCAAGAATACACAGAAGAACTATACAAAAAAGATCTTGACCCAGATAATCATGATGGTGTGATCACTCACCTAGAGCCAGACATCCTGGAATGTGAAGTCGAGTGGGCCTTAGGAAACATCACTACGAACAGAGCTAGTGGAGGTGATGGAATTCCAGTTGAGCTATTTCAGATCCTAAAAGATGCTCTGTTAATGTGCTGCACTCAATATGCCAGCAAATTTGGAAAACTCAGCAGTGGCCACAGGACTGGAAAAGGTCAGTTTTCATTCCAATCCCAAAGAAAAGCAATGCCAAAGATTGTTCAAATTACTGTACAATTGCACTCATCTCACATGCTAGTAAAGTCATGCTCAAAATTCTCCAAGCTAGGCTTCAGCAATATGTGAACCGTGAACTTCCAGATGTTCAAGCAGGTTTTAGAAAAGGCAGAGGCACCAGAGATCAAATTGCCAACATCCGCTGGATCATGGAGAAAGCAAGAGAGTTCCAGAAAAACATCTATTTCTGCTTCATTGACTATGCCAAAGCCTTTGACTGTGTGGATCACAATAAACTGTGGAACATTCTGAAAGAGATGGGAATACCAGACCATCTGACCTGCCTCTTGAGAAACCTGTATGCAGGTCAGGAAGCACCAGTCAGAACTGGACATGGAACAACAGACTGGTTCCAAATAGGAAAAGGAGTACGTCGAGGCTGTATATTGTCACCCTGCTTATTTAACTTATATGCAGAGTACATCATGAGGACCGCTGGGCTGGAAGAAGCACAAGCTGGAATCAAGATTTCTGGGAGAAATATCAATAATCTCAGATATGCAGATGACACCACCCTTATGGCAGAAAGTGAAGAGGAACTAAAGAGCCTCTTGATGAAAGTGAAAGAGGAGAGTGAAAAAGTTGGCTTAAAGCTCAACATTCAGAAAATTAAGATCATGGCATCCGGTCCCATTACTTCATGGTTAACAGATTGGGAAGCAATGGAAAACAGTGACAGCCTTTATTTTTTTGGGCTCCAAAATCACTGCAAATGGTGACTGCAGCCATGAAATTAAAAGACAGTTGCTCCTTGTAGAAAAGTTACGACCAACCTAGACAGCGTATTAAAAAGCAGAGACATTACTTTGCCAACAAAAGTCCATCTAGTCAATGCTGTGGTTTTTCCAGTAGTCATATATGGATGTGATAGTTGGACTATAAAGAAAGCTGATCGCCGAAGAATTGATGCTTTTGAACTGTGGTGTTGGAGAAGACTCTTGAGAGTCCCTTGGACTGCAAGGAGATCCAACCAGTCCATCCTAAAGGAGATCAGTCCTGGGTATTCATTGGAAGGACTGATGCTGAAGCTGAAACTCCAGTACTTTGGCCACCTGATGCAAAGAACTGACTCATTGGTAAAGACCCTGATTCTGGGAAAGACTGAATATGGGAGGAGAACGGGATGATAGAGGATGAGATGGTTGGATGGCATCACCAACTCAATGGACATGAGTTTGAATAGGCTCTGGGAATTGGTGATAGACAGGGAATCCTGGTGTGCTGCAGTGCATGGGATTGCAAAGAGTTGGACACGACTGAGCGACTGAAGTGAACTGAACTGAAAAAACAGGCTCCTTCCTTTTCTGAAAAGAAAAAAAGGTCCCTGGGTCTCTCCCATTGTTTGGGGAGCTTCTTATGCCTATCATACATTTGTAGATCCTGCAGTTACAGGAAGACAAGAGGTAAAAAGAAATTGGAGAAAAGAAGGAAGAAAGAAAGAAAGATGGCCAGAACAAGTTGCAGAGAAATAGGACAGGTGATATTTGATGGGGAATGTCAGTACCATTTATAATTCTCAGATTCCCTGTCTCTCATCAAAAGTTCAGATCAACTATTTCAAAAGGTTGTCTCTTTGTATCATGAAATTTATTTATGTGAGAATATTTTTGATAAGGTATCTAAAAATTGAACTGCTATAGTGATTCATTTCATTAGAAATCATAATAGAATATTCTTTATTCTATCGTCATGTCTGTGCACTTACAGTGTATTCCACCTGGCAGAAATTTAAATGCTATTATTTTATTTTTATAGGACAATACATAGTCACTGTAAGACTGTAAGATTGAAACATAAGGAGTCAGAGATGGAGTACGGTCAGGACACAATGAATTGCATCTTTACTCACCAATTCCAGAGATTATTCTATGTATTACACAAAATACATTACACATAATAAATCTCTCACATTTTGTAAATATTTAGTCGTTGTTGATTTATTTCTGCCCTGGCAGCCATCACGTCTCTGTTCTGCATTGTGAAAGTCTGTTTATATGTCTGTGTCAACATCATCTGCTCTAGGATGGAGGCTTCTGGAAGGCAGGGATGATGTCTATTTGCTTTGCATAATGCTTAGCATATAGCTCTGTACATGGAGCTTTATTTTTGTTTCATGATGATGATTTTCTTTATGTATTTCTTTTCTTTCCTGTCTTCAGATTGCCCTCATCTTCTGATAACAGTGAATCCAGTAGAACACAGAGATGAAATTAGCTGTTGAATGCCTACTCGGGCTGGGCAGCCCAATGTCTCTTGCAGCTCTATGAGGTCTTGCACCACTGCAACGAGGCACCCTCTTGTAAAAAACTGAAAAATACAGAGAAGCCACCCACGTTGGTTTTCATGAAGGAAAAATTTCATGTCTAGTTTTACCACCAAGTGCTTGTCAAATAAACTTGGTATGAAATCAAGGCTGAATACAGTAAACAGAAAATTCAGATAAAAGCTAAGTGGAAAAAAAAATCCTCTTTATTTCCATCCCTATTCTTTTTGGGGATGGGCTTCTGGAACAGTGCTGGGGGTTGAATTTTAAGTTTGATCAAATGGAGCTGGAGCCAAGTGAGTAAGAACTCAGTATTTTTTGAAGATCTTCTAACTCTTTGTTTTAGTAAAAACAAATTTTACTAGTGTATCCTCCTTCAGATTGTCCATCGTTTAAAACTTGCATCACTAAATTATAAATCTGGGTATCCAAAGGCATTTTATGACACAATTATTAAGTTTAGTTATGTTAGAATATTCCAAACACTAAAAAGAAACATCCTAGACTGTTAAGGATGTTTTAAACATTTCCTTAAAAACTTTCTTTTCCCCTTTACCTTGCTTTTTCTGCCCTTGCTCTAGATTTCTCATGAATTTTTCTATTGTATTTCAGAAAACTTTTAGGGGTTACTTGTTACAACTTTTATTATAGTCAGCTTTTTATGTAACCTTTTTTTGTATTACCCTATTATAAGTGACATTTATTTTATATGATTTGTAGATTCTTCATTTTAATTTTTTATTCTATATTTTATTGAGGTCTGTATGTGTAACATAACAAATCTTATTATAAGGGGAATCAATATTATTAATCTTGAAATTTAGATTATGATTTTGAAGCTTTTTGAAGGTTTCTGTTTGATTCTCTTGGGTTCCTTTTGGCAATACTTACTTTTTTCTTTCAATACTTACTTTTGAAATTTATATTAGCATTGAAAAATGAAGATAGCCCAGGAATAAATATGTTTATGTATCTTGTGTTATTTAGATGATTAAAGATTCATTTATAAAACAGTTAAAATTATCATGTTATACCTTCTTTCTCATGTATATTTATGTAAATATATATAGACATCTAAAAACATTTATCAATTATAATATGCCTCTTCTTATCAAGAATAAGACTTTTTTTATGAAACCACTTTATAAACTTTTTTGAAATATACAAATATAAAATTGATATTCTATATGAAGTATTTAAATGTACTATTCATCTGTTGAGCAGAAGAAGAATCAAGTTCAGGGAAGCTGAATAAACCATCATTTATTCGAAGTCACACAGTTTCATAGGAGCTGAGACTCAAATTCAGGAGTGGTTTGATTTCATTTCACTTGATGTTTTCATGACATCATTTCATCTCTTTCTAAAAAATATTCAAGTGTTTTATGATTGATTTCCATAAATCACGTTTGTTTTGTTAGTAATCAGTGAAGGTTCTTATTTTCTTCAGTGCAACATTTCAGAGGAACCTATATCTTGGCTTTTGTTCCAGGACCCTGTCTCAGGGATTTTAGTAATTTGAAAGCATCAGAGTATAGGTTTATCAATATATACATAATATACCCGAGAAGAAATATATTTAAGAGAAATATACATTTGAGAACACTGGATGGTCCTGGACATATTAATCAACAATTTCCCAGACTCTGAAAGGAATTTCTTTATCCAGATACAGATTGATAAGAGAAATTCTCTAAGGTCCTTATTTCCTTAACCTCTGAAACAGAAGAATGAGATCTGTCAAGAAAACAGAAGAAGTTTTCTCTCACACATGCTCTGTATCTCTATCTGAGACAGATGGGGTGCTGGTGATCAGAATACCAGCACAGCTTACTTTACTATTTTTTCAAAAAGCTACTTACTACTACTACTCATAGCTTGAGGAAGAACTTTATTCTTGGAAAGTTATGTATTTTGCATCATTGACATAAAGATGGTTAGTGCTTAGCTGGATACTTAAAACTTATAGCTAGCTTAAGTTATAGTTACATAAGCTCTATATGTGTTAGTGCCTATCAATATCTGTGTACGAGTAACAGTGTTCAAAAAATTCAGGAAGTTTAGGTAGGCAAAAAGAAAAAAATCACTACAGCAGAAAGCTATTAAAATCCTGTTGATAGCCTTTTGGACTTTATAGTACATGTATATACACACATAAACAGTATAAATAATAAAAATAATAAATATACTTTAAAAATATGCTCATATTGATGAAAAGTGAGATTGTAGAGCTATGGAAACAAAATTATGGACTAGAACACCACCATTAAAAAACTAGTAAGTGGTAGAGAATCAGTAAGGAATAGAGATGGCTGAAAATTGAATTGGTTGGATCAAAAGCTTGACACAATCACCGTAAAAACAGGGGTAAAAGCTGAAAGCATATTGGTTAACAGTGAAAGATGTGACACACGGTGAGTCAAGGAGAAGCTTACTGGCGTCTGTGAGGAAAAGGAGCCAACAAATGGAACTCAAAAGGTGTTCAGAGAATTGAAACAGCAACACTTAGCCGAAATGAAGAGCTGAATCTGCAGGTTAAACATAACACACCAAATACTGAAATTGGTAAAGAAGAATCAGGATCAACTCATATCCTGGTTGTGTCTGAAGAGAGACTTCTTCAGTCATCACACAAAAGCAAAAGTCATCTGCAAGGGAGAAGATTAGAGGGGTCTGAGACTCCTCCACAACAAAGTGTAGTACTAGAGGAGCAATGTCAGCAAAGGTCAGATACAGGAAAGTATGACTAAGAATATTGGATCTAGCCAAGTTATTAAAGAATAAAGGCAGCAGGCATGTAGTCCTCAAATGTGAAAGAACCCTGAGAATACAGTATCTGTGAGATCCCTGGAAAACTTACTTGTTAAAATTTAGCCAACCAAGAGGTGAATCAAAACAAAACTGGTTTTGAATATTAAAAACATTTATATATAAGTCTCAGATTTAGAAACTGTGGTAACAGGATGTGAAAATTATACACCGCAGCAAAGTAAAACAAATATTGGGAGGTGGTGGAAGGGAAATGGAAATTATTAATCTCTTTAACTTTCATAGCAACAACTCAGTCAATATAGCCTAAAATTTAAAGTAGTTTTAAAGTAATAGTAATCTCTATGATTTTTTATAATTTTTCTTAAACATGGATGTTTTATAATTAATATTTTTTGAGTGAAGAAGCAATGTCTAAGGTTTAAAATTGCTTTAGTTTCGTTTTAAATTCTGTTACTTTCAAGTAAAATTAGCATTGATATATTTTTATTATTTTTAAAAGTGAGTATACTCTTATTTTTTAGAAGTATACACTTATTTTTAAAACTGAGTATATTCATCTTGGACTTCTCTGGTGGCTCAGACGGTAAAGCGTCTGTCTACAATGCAGGAGATCTGGGTTCAATCCCTGGGTCGGGAAGATTCCCTGGAGAAAGAAATGGCAACCCACACCAGTACTCTTGCCTAGAAAATCCCATGGACAGAGGAGCCTGGTGTCCATGGGGTCGCAAAGAGTTGGACACGACTGAGTGACTTCACTATATTCATCCTAGAAATGAGTTTATACTTCTATCTGTGTGTGTGAGTAGCTGTCTGGAGTGATATTCACTAAATCTTAATACTGCATATTTCTCAATAGTGAGATTTTGGATCATTTGTTGAATTTTTCATTGTTTATTTTGTATTATTTGAATATTTATAGACTAGTGGAAATGATGCAATGAATTTATTCCTGAAAAATGGATTTATACTTATATATAGTTTCTCAGATATAGAATTTACTGTCTTCATTTACTTTATCAACAAATGTCTGTCTAGTCCAAGCTATGGTTTTTCCAGTAGTCATGTATGAATGTGAGAGTTGGACTATAAAGAAAGCTGAGCACTGAAGAATTGATGCTTTTGAACTGTGGTGTTGGAGAAGACTCTTGAGAGTCCCTTGGACTGCAAGGAGATCCAACCAGTCCATCCTAAAGGAGATCAGTCCTGGGTATTCATTGGAAGGACTGTTGCTGAAGCTGAAACTACAGTAGTTAGGCCAAGAACTGACTGATTGGAACTAACTCCTTCGAAAAGACCCTGATGCTGGGAAAGATTGAAGGCAGGAGGAGAAAGGGATGACAGAGGATGAGATGGTTGGATAGCATCACCAGCTCGATGGACATGAATTTGAGCAAGCTCTGGGAGTTGGTGATGGACAGGGAAGCCTGGTGTGCTGCATTCCATGGGGTCGCAAAGAGTCGGACACAACGGAGCAACTGAACTGATCCTCGTTTAAAAAAATTTATTATGACCCTTTTCCTCTCGCCATGACATTTAACAGCTCACAGTGTTTTATGGATATGTTATACTTCTTCCAGTCTTGATCTCAGTTTCTTTATCTGTAATTTCAGAGTTGGATTAGGTTAGTAGTTTGCAGTCTTTTTCTTTAAACAGTAGAAACTTTCCAATAAAGAAAACAATTTATAACTCTTGGAATATAGTTTCAAAGCTGTACAGATTAGGTAATTTCAGAGGTTTATTCCATTTTACCAGAAAAGTGTTTTTCTTAGGAATTTTTTTTTGAGTGACTGCTTGCTGTGTGTTAAAAAAAGAAAAATCAAGTAATAGCCATGATCTTAAGAATCAGAATTTTAAGGTGAAAGGGAGGAGCCTATTTCTCTAACTTTTAGATATAAAGAAACCAAATTTAAAGTTGCTTAACTAACATGAAATGTATGAGACTTCAGCTCAGATCTTCTGAGTTTCTGTGCTGTTCTTTCCTCTACAGTACATGTGAAAAAAAAAAAAAAAATATATGTATATTTTAAATGATCGGCAGGAGAGATAACAATTTTATCTTAACCTATTTCACATGTAGACTAACTTGTAAATGTGAGGAAATGCACTTAATTTATAGTGTATTTATTTTTTTCCTCATGAAGAAGGGTCTGCAGGGCAGGCATTTATTGAACTCCTAAGTTCCAGAAGTTAGGAAAGTGAGTGGGATTTTGGTGAGGAAGAAAGCATTTACTTGTCAAAGATTTGGAATTTACTGTGGTTGCTGAGATTAAAATAAAACTAAAACTTGACTTGGCAGAGGATTAAAAACAAAGCAGCTCCAAAGTGTGTGCACATCATGGAGAAGATGCCATTCTTCCTTCAGGCGTCCAAGGGGGAAGGGAATATTGTTTCTTTGTGTTGCCGGAGTTGATTTATTTAGTTATGATTTCAGCATGCCTATGAGGCAAACCCCAGAAAACATTGCACAACATTAACCGGAACAAATGTTTTTTTTTCCCCTATATCCCCCTTCTTAAGGTTTTCCAAATAAAACAGCAGTGTTTTTTGTTTTTATTTTTTCAGACTGTTTAGATGGCTCTGCTTATGTTTGACTGTTGGGTGTGGCAGGTTTTAGAATCTTAAGTGGTACTACAGGTTCCTGAACAAGAAAGAGGATTAAAGGTGAGGTGACTTGATTATTGGAATGTGTAGAATGTAAAGTCTGAGAGGTATTATGGTCTGCCGCAGGCTGCTCTTAGTAATAGGCCTTCTTGTTAAAAGCCCTATTATTATTGGAAATTTATTTTGGAAACAACCATAGACGAAATTTGACAAGAAAGTAAAACAAACCACCTTGTCTCGTATTTCCTTTCACACAGGCACTTTGAAGAGCTATCTTAAATATTGTCAAGCCTCAATTATCCTGGGCTAGGTTAGCATCAGTACCATCCTCACAAACTTAATGTAAACACACACGGTGTTGCGCTATGTGCAACAGCCCAGAGACAGCAAACAAGATCTTTATCCTTTTGGAGCTTGCTAAAAGTTGATCGCTTCGTATGTAGTTCACCAAATCCCCATCTCATTTTCCCACACACTGCCTCTAAAACCTCCTCCCTTCCTGTGTTCTCGCTCTTCTTTAATAGCTCTCCATCCTCTCAGCTGGAAACCTCACATCCATCTTGAGTCCTTGTGATCTCTTCGGTTTCCCAGCCAATCTATCCACAAGTCCCGTCTCTTCTGTCTCCAGAATTGCTTTTGAATATGTTTCCTCTTCTCCATTCTCATAGCCATCACCCTTGTTTAGGCCCTTTTCATCTTTCAGTTGTTAGGAGAGATGCTTGTCTGCTTTCAGGCTTTCCGTTTTCCAGTCCATCCTCCATACTGCTGTCAAACTTTTCTTTAAAGACAGATCCAATCATATCATCTTCTGACTTAAAAATCTTTGATGGGCCCCCATTGCCTTCAAGGGGATAAAGTCTAAACTTAGCTGGTCATGCAAGGGTTTCATAGTCTGGCCCCAGTCTGCTTATTCTCGCCTCATTTTCTGCCACATTTCCCTCTCCCTCCACCGCTTGTTCCACCAGCTTCCTCATGGTTTCCTGAGCTCCCCCTCTCTTTGTACTTTTGATCATGCTGTTCCTTTCTCTCTCCTCACAGAATGCTTTTCCTTGATTGCCATGATCCCCAAGCCCAAGCCTGGTTACCTCCCCACCAAAACCAGAAAATGATGACTATTTTCAGTTTGGTGTCTGTCCTTCAAAGCAAGCCTTTTTATATGAGTTGACTTAGGGATAGATGCAGGGGTAGACAAATAGGCTTATGAAAGACACATAGTGTTTTGTATGTGGGTGTTTGTGTGTGCTTTTCCCACAAAAACAGTATTGTATGTATTGCCTTTCATTGGTCAAACTTCCTTTCTAGATTCTACAATTTATATTGGAGATATTTTCATATTATCACATACAGATGATGATTTATAACATTTTTTTTCAGCTCCTCCCACATGGTATCACCTTTAGGACTGGCTTTACTTTTCCTCTTTTTCTGTGTTCTCATATGTACAATTAGAAGGTGAAAGAAAAAACAGTTATAGCAAGCAATATAGATTCTGATGCCAATTAAATAAGGAAGAAGCTTGCAATTGCTGGCTGGGGGAAGGAATGTTTTCCTTAAAAATTAGACTGTCTTAGAAACACTGTTGGATGCAGTTCAAAGGATATCACTGACATTAACACCCTCTCCCCTCCCCTTCCCCTACCGCATTTCCCCAACTGTTGCTGGAAACTAAATGTAACCAGGGCTCTTTATGTTATGTGTACATCTGGTTTTCCCTTTTCCATATGCGCAAGTCCTCCCTCCTCAGTTGCTTCTGTTTAGCACTTAAATTCCCAAATTAATCCAAGAAGCAAATTTGAAACCTGTAAATTGAGGGGGTTTGATGATTTTTTTAGGCCTTTTAGAGCTCTGAAAAGTGAAAGTGAAAGTCGCTCAGTCGTGTCCACTTCTTTGCGACCCCATGGACTCTATAGTCCATGGAATTCTCCAGGCCAGAATTCTGGAGTAGGTAGCCATTTCCTTTTCCAGGGGGTCTTCTCAACCCAGCGATCAAACCAAGGTCTCCCGCATTGTAGGTGGATTCTTTACCAGCTGAGCCACTAGGGAAGCTCTTTAGAGTTCTAGGATTCTTTTAAATAGTAGACAGTTTTATTTCAGAGAATTTATTCTAATAAAATGTTTAAGTTGTTTGTTTAAGTTGTAGTTAAGGGCCCAAGAGTGGGCTCTTGTCTAACATTCTGAAACGAATTGTCGGAGGAGACACACATGCAAGAGACTTTACTGGGAAGGGGTGCCCAGGCAGAGAGCAGGAGGGTAAGGAAACCCAGGAGGACTACCCTGCGATGTGACTTGCAGTCTCTGGTTTTCTGGTGATGGGATTAGTTTCCTGGTTGTCTTTGGTTACTCAGGGTCCTTCCTGGTGGCTCACACATTGCTCAGCCAAGTTGGATGCCAGTGAGAAGGATTCTGGGAAGTGGTAGGACACATGGGGTCTCCTTTTGACCTTTCCTGAATTCTTCAGGTTGCTGGTGGCTTGTTTTGTGTTCCTTGCCAGGACCTCCTGTTGTAAAATAACTCACCCAAATGGTTACTATGGTGCCTGGCCAGGGTGAGTGGTTTCAATTAAAGTTTCCTCTAACATTAGGCTAAGGAAAAGTTTTCTATGTTAGAAATAAAAATACTGAAAACTAATAAAAAGTAAAAGTTTGTAACATTGTAGGATCTGATCTGATCTATACAATTCTCTCCAGCTCTAATGTTCGAACACATTTACTGCCTTTGACAAATAATTAGTGACACACCTTTTAGGTTTTTTTTTTTTTTCTTTTTTTTGGTTATATATTTGTTGAAATATTCTCCATGAGTTCTGTCCTTTAGATAACCTTGGAATAGAAAGTCATATATAAAATTTGCCACTTTATTTGAATTCTAATCCTTTCTGTGGAGTTATTATGTCAGGTTCTGTTTCTAAATTCCACTTCTCACTCTCTTGTGATTGGTCATTTTTTTATGATAAAAACCTGTTTAAAAAAACTCTTAACCTCCTTGAAAAATATCTGTTGTTCTTTCAGTTGATGTAAACACCAGTAAACTTCCTCTTTAAAGAAAAAAAGCAATTGTAGTCGAAAGGACATATATATTTGAGGAAAGAATGTAAAGAAATGCATACTTTTCTCATTGTACTTTTTTCCAAATTTTTGTCACCGCAGGGGGTGTGAGAATTCTTTCAAAGCTTCAGGTCTGACTGGTGAACAGAACTGACACTTTATCGTGTGAAGTCCAGTTGTGTTTTGCTGTGTAGTTTCTGCATCTGGAGATGATTCTGTTATGTGAAAAATTAAGATTACAATTTTTAAAGTATATATTTCACAATCAGAGTATTTATAAACACATATGAAACTTGTTCTACATGTAACTTATGCTGAAATGGAATGGTCATGTTTATAACTCAGTAGGTAAACTACTCTGGAATGTTTCAGACCCGTCTCAGCTGACATTTCGAACTAATAACATAAGAAAGAGTTTGTTACATTATTCAGCAGTTTCATATGCATTTAAAAAGATAGCTGATGTCTAGTTAGTTCCAAATTTAAGTTTGCTATACTTATGCCACTAGAACATGTTTTTTTTTTTCTGTTTGTAGACATAGTCTTGGAATATGGATTTGCAGGTTAAAAAAAAAGATTATTTGATTCTTCTTGAGCTTTAGGATTCATATCAGTCAAGTAACCAAGAAGCGCAATTAGGATACTGTTGACATGCTTTATATTTCTGTTGCTTTTTCTTTCTTTGTCTGCAAACTTATACTGAATTGTGGTTTTGTACTTAAAAATAAATTACTATTAAAATAAAAGTTTAATGGCATTAGAGAAAACTTGGAAAATGGAGAGAGGAAAATAAACTATAATAGATAGTCTTGAAGAATACATAGTACTTAATGTTGGCGTTTAGTCACTAAGTTGTGTACGACTCTTTTACAACCCCTTTGCTGAAGCCTGACAGCTTTTTTGCTGTAGCCTGACAGGCTCCTCTGTCCACGGCATTTCCCAGGTAAGAATACTGGAGTGGTTTGTCATTTCCTTCTCCAGGGGATCTTCCCAACCCAGGGATCGAACCCTTGACTCCTGGGTTGGCAATCAGATTCTTTACCACTGAACCACCAGGGAAGGCCAGTATTGGATGATAAATTCCAGACTATCTCTTGGATGGTCTGTGTGACGGTTGTGTGTTATATGTTATGCAGCTGTGGTCATCCTGCCTTGGTGGAAAGAGTTGATAACCACAATATAATCTTTTAAAATTTTTTCTAACTTAAAAATTTTTTTTTATTGATGTATAATTGATTTACAATGCTATGTTAGTTTCTGGTATATCATAAAGTGATTGTTACACATATATATTCCTTTTCAAGTTCTTTCCCATTGTGGGTTATAACAGATATTGAATATCTGTTTTTGTTTATCTGTTTTGTATAGTTTGTATTTGTTGATCCCAAACTCCCTAATTTATCCCATCTCCACCCCCTACAATATAATCTTAACATATCTCCATCTATAAAATGATAATATCTATATAATTTAAGGTCTATTTAATTCAGTGGAGATAAACCTTTTAAATTTGTGGAAATGACTTTCACTGTGAGTGAATTTAAGATAGAAAATAGCATTGAATATTCACACATTGTTCTCCATTTAAGATGGAACCCCCTTTTTTTTTTTGGCATGACGGTGAAGATTAGGCTCCCAAGATAGTTTGAGTGCCTTCTGCATGTTCTAGCTGGCAATAGTCTTAACCATTTTATATCCAGCATCTGGTTTATCCATGAGACCCTTATAATTAGCCAGTTAGTACTTTTCTGTTTGGGAAGATTTATAGTATACGACAGAGGAGCCTGGTGGGCTGCCGTCTATGGGGTCGCACAGAGTCGGACACGACTGCCATGACTTAGCAGCATAGTATACGTCAGGTGATGTGAGATAGCAGGCAGAAGACTGAAAGCTAACTCTCTTAGTTTAGAAGAAACTGATTCCTGATACCAATATTGTTAAAATATGATTTAAAAAATCATTTTCCAAAACTCTTCACTTGACATGATTGATAACTTTACTGTCTGAACAACCTAAGAAGCTTAAGCTTCTTGGGTGTGGTTTTAGAGTCTTAGGAAAACCTGAGGAACCTGAGCTTTAGGGGGGTTAGACTGTGTTCTGGAGTGTTATGCAAGGAAGAATTATTGGGCCAAGTGCCTTTCATGTCTGTATCTGCCACAGTAAAAAGCTGTAGGGGCAAGAGTTTGTCGCAATAAAATTTTCATATGTTCTCTTCTCTAGGCAAAATGGCTTTGTAATACAAGCAAGAGTCCAGGTACTTCATAGGTAATCAGTCTCAAAAAGGGAAATTTGTTTTCTGATTGGTTATCAAGTAGATACACACTTCTGTTGCTGTGTTCTGCTTAAACTATAATTAAGAAAATCTTGTTAAATAGGATTTTATGAAATGAAGTCTATTAATTACATCAGATCCTTTGGTTTTATGTGAAACTATTATCATGGCATGAATTGAGAGCTGATTGTGCAACCTACTTATTTGGAAAAATTCTTCACCTTGAAATTTTGCTTCAAATCCATGACTTCTAATGGAAAGTGTGTGGTGAGAGGCAACACTAGATTTCTCATTCTCTTTTTCTTAAAAGTCCCTCAGTGATCAAATTGCTTTGATTGAGTAGATCTAAAACCAGGGTTTGAGGTTAGTTTCAAGACGTTTTGTGAAATACGCTTCTAGGGACAGGTTTATGCTAGCTAGACCCATAGAAATCAAAACTTATCAACATAGTGATGACAATGTAATTTGCCACGTCTATCAGCAGTGTATAATCAACCATATCTGAGGCTGATGAAATGTCCACTGAGGTAAAAATTCTTGACGTACCCTTGACTCTCAGTAACGACCCTAAGGATTTTGAACTCTGTAAGTGGACTTAAATTTAACCTGGGATTTACTTTGTGGTTCCAGGTAAATAGTGTGCAAAGTTAGGAAACTAGATCAAAACAAAACTCACTTTATAACTCAGATAAATTATGATAGAGTGAGAAGTTGGCAGTAAGAAGTTTTAGTGAATAGGACCTCCAAAGAAAGGTGAAGTCTGTTACATTGACTTAAAAAGAAAAAAAAACAAACACACAACTTTGTCTAAACTGTTAAAGAAGATTTTATGTAAATTGTTCATGCTAAGTATTTGCCTTATATATTCCTATTTCTTTGTACTTCCCATTTGATGAAGTTTTCAAACTGTGGTTTGCTAGAGGGGAAAAAAAACCCAAACCCAAACCACATAGGACAAATTGAATTACAAACCTGGTGTGGTCCTTTAACTCAATTACATCTAATTTGTGTTATTTTAGTCATCCTGGGAGGCAGCTGTTCTGCGTGATTGCCCACAAACAATTTCAGTGTAAGAATTTGTCCTGATTAAGACTCCTTAAGATAAGTAGTAGACTATTTCCATTGTAAGTGGCAAACTTATAGATTAATTTTGTGTTATCAGGACCATTTTAAAAATTAAAAATATAGTTGGTTTGTTTCTTAAATTGACTTAAGTATTAATAGTAAGCATATAATGTTTAAGTGTTAACTGTTTAATAAGTTCACCTCATTTTTTTTTCATATGCTTCTGAAGTTTTTCCTAACAGTAGCCTCTTAATTACTTCTTTTAGGCAGTTATCAATTTGAAGGCAAGGGAATATGGAATTTTAGGTTTTTGAAATACCTAAATAAATATTTTGACATTCTAAACCAACATTTGGAATGGTCTCGGAAGAAAGGACAGGAAAGAATATGGATTTAGGATTGTTCAGTTTAATTGAGAGGGAGATTTCAGTTAGAGTTGAGTTAGGATTGAGTCTGAAATGCAGTTGACTTTACAGAAATGAAGAATTTGTAAATTCTTCAAAATTTATAGAAATTGAAACCCAAGTGGTTTATGCAAAAAGAGACACAGGAACGACTTACATGAATGGTGTCTAATGATACCAACTTGTCCTTCACTCATCTTTCTGTCTTTTATGATTATTCTTATTTTATTTTCAGGGGATTCATCTTCTGAGCAAAATACTCAGTTTAGATCATAGAGTATTATTAACTTTGACAGTAAGAGGACACTTAAATGTCTTTATTATTAGAGGTGGAATCTGCAGAATATATAGATGCAGAAGAGAACACATGTGATAGATCTCAACTAGTTTTCTAAAGTGGGCAAGTGGGGCAGTGCTAGGATGGGATTACTGTGAAGAGATACTGTCCAACAGAGACAAAAATGGCAGAAAAATCTTAATTCCTCAGAAATGATATATGAATATGTTTGGAAAGACGTCTTTCTACTATATCTAATAATTTTCAGTTAGCAACTGAACATCTGTCATGGGTTAGATGTTGTTTTAGGTACTGAGACTTCACAGATCAGTAAGCTATAGGTCCCTAATTTGGAGGAATTTACGTGTAGAAAGGATGGCAAACATGTAAATAATAATTTATAGGGAATTCCCTGGCTGTCCAGTGGTTAGAACTCCATGCTTTTAATGCATGGGCATGGGTTCACCCCTGGTTGGGAAACTAAGCCACTTGGCCAAAAAAATATATAATACTTTATGGCACCAAATGGTAGGTAATGTGATAGAGGTTTGAATAACTTCAAAGCTTATATTTTGTTAGGTCAAAGTATAGGACTAAAGTTAGGATTTAGATCAAAATGGAAGTGTATTCCAAAAAATACTACTTTATATGAGAGGCATCAGTTACTAGTTGACCCATAGATTTAGAAATATAAATTAAGTTTGTGGTGTCTATCAGCTGCCTGTACTACTTTCCTGTCATTCTCTTCATAAGGAAGAAACTAACAATTTGATCACCTTTTATTCTGAGCATTTTCTTGCATATTATCTGCTTTTAATTAGTTGTGAACTGTACCAAGTTCAGTAACATTTGAAAAAATTTTTCATCATCCTATATTCTTTTATTTCCAACCCTATCCACATATTTACTACTTGAAACTCTTACCACCCCTTGGTTTCCAATGGCAGTATGTTTTTTGATTTTCCTCCTGCCTTTCTAACCTTACTTGGTGTCCCTTTTGCTGGCTTCATTTTTAGATTAATTATCTATTGTTGTAACAAATAATCCTAAAATTTAGTGGCTTGAAGCAGTGAACGTTCATTATCTGTTTCTGTGAACCAGTAGTAACACAGGCACATAATAAATATTCAGACATTCAATAAATATTGTTGAATGTTTCATAAGTGGACGCTGTTATTCTAGTTGATGTTCTCATCATTTCACACCTAGATAACTCCACCTACTTCTTTACTGGCTTTCGGTCTTTATCCCCATGTTGCTGTTAAATCAGCATTTGTAAAGAATTTCATGATGCCACTTCTCTGATCCGTAACCAATTGTGACTTTCATTGGACTAACTAAGTTTGTATTCAAAGTATTCCATATAGGAGCCTCACCCTATTTAACCATTTTTCTCAATAAACACCTACTGTATCTACTTATTTATTTTTATTGGAATATAGTTGCTTTACAATCCTGTGTTAGTTTCTGTTGTACAGCAAAGTAAATCCGCTATGCATATGCATATATCCCCCTTATTGGGGATTTCCTTCCCATTTAGGTTACCATAGAGCATTAATGTGAGAGTTGGACTGTGAAGAAAGCTGATCACCGAAGAATTGATGCTTTTGAACTGTGGTGCTGGAGAAGACTCTTGAGAGTCCCTTGGACTGCAAGGAGATCCAACCAGTCCATTCTAAAGGAGATCAATCCTGGGTGTTCATTGGAAGGACTGATGCTAAAGCTGAAGCTCCAACACTTTGGCCACCTCATGCGAAGAGTTGACTCACTGGAAAAGACTCTGATGCTGGGAAAGGTTGGGGGCGGGAGGAGAAGGGGACAACCGAGAATGAGATGGCTGGATGGCATCGCCGACTCTGTGGACATGAGTTTGAGTGAACTCCGGGAGTTGGTGATGGACAGGGAGGCCTGGCGTGCTGTGGTTCATGGGGTCACAAAGAGTCGGACACGACTGAGCGACTGAACTGAACTGAACTGAGAGCACTGAGTAGAGTTCTCATTAGTTCCATTAGACAGTAGGTTCTCACTGGTTATCTGTTTTATGCAGAGTACTGGATATGTCGGTCCCAATCTCCCAGTCCCTCCCCCTGACCTGTATCCATCCATCTGCTGTCTACATCTGTGTCTCTGTTTCTGCTTTGCAAACAGGTGCATCCGTGTCATTTTTCTAGATTCCACAAGTGAGCCGTATCACCTGATACTTGGCTTTCTTTTTCTGACTTTACTCTGTATGACAGTCTCTAGATCTATCCATGTCTCTGCAAATTTTGTTCCTTTGAATGGCTGAGTAATATTCCATTGTTTATATGCACCACATCTTCTTTATCTATTCCTCTGTTGATGGACATTTAGGTTGCTTCCATGTCCTGGCTATTGAAATAGTGCTGTATTGAACATTGGGTTGCATGTGTCTTTTTGATTTATAGTTTTCTGCTGGTACATGACCAGGAGTGGGATTGCTGGTCTATGGTAGTTCTAGTTTTAGTTTTTTAAGGAACCTCCATATTGTTCTCCATATGGCTGTATCAGTTTACATTCCTACCAACAGTGTAAGAGGGTTTCCTTTTCTCCACACCCTCTCCAGTGTTTACCGTTGGTAGATTTTTTTTGATGATGGCCGTTCTGATGGGTGTCAGGTGACACCTTATTTTAGTTTTGATTTGCATTTCTCTAATAATTAGTGATGTTGAGCATCTTTTCATATGTTTGTTGGCCATCTGCATATCTTCTTTGGGGAAATGTCTATTTAGGTTTTCTGCCCATTTTTTGTTTGGGTTGTTTGTTACTTTGATATTAAGCTGCATGAGCTATTTATATATTTTGGAGATTAATCCCTTGTCAGTTGCTTTGACAAACACCTTCTTTAGTTAAACTGGTTGTTTATACCTTATATCAACCCCCAGCTCCATCCCTAATACTGTGTTTGATTTTGCTTTTTTATTGCCTTTATTACTGATATTCTCCCAAATTTTATTCTCTCTCATTATGTTCCTTCCACTTTCAGTAGTTACTTTGGACTTTTTCTGGCCCATTCGAGTTTTTAATATTTGAATTTTCTGTTAATTTATGCTCTGGCCTGGAGAATTCCATGGACAGAGGAGCCTGACAGGCTACAGTCCATGGGGTCGCAAAGAGTTTGATACGACTGAGTGACTTTCAGTGACACACTCACTCACACACCCACCAAACAGTATAATTCTTTCTTTAGTTTGAGTTAATGTCTCTTCCCAACTAGAATCCCAATTATCTGAGAGCAAAATTCTTTCACTGCTTGTATCTCTAGTGTACTGAGTTTGTAGTATCAACGTGCATGCATGCATAGTCACTTCAGTCATGTCTGACTCACATGTTGCTTGATTGATAATTAGAAAACTCGGGTCACCTGTGAAAATGCTGCTAAATGAATCTTAACTCCCAGAGCCATAAGTGAGGATGAGCTGGGACTTTAGGACAGTTTGGAACTACATTTCATCATTTTCATGAAGCATTGATGTATGAAGTGATTAATTTGAAAAATGTTCCCTCTGGCCAACAATCAAAACTGGCTTTTAGCCTTGAACTATCAAAGCAAAAGTTTCACAGTTGCCTGGAGCAAAACAGGTATTAAGTAGCGAGCAGTTCAAGGCCTCTGATCCCTGCTTCAGCTATCGGCCTGGCCAAGCCCCTTGGCATAGATAAGTCAAGGAATTTACTTTTATCTTCTTTCTCTTGAAAGTTTCCTGAGTTTGATTCACAAAGAAAGGGCAATAATTGAAATTTTATGTCAGCATCTTCTTCTCCTAAAAAAGTTAAAGTTAGATAATAATATTAATCAAAATATAAGAACACATAAACTTGAAAACATCATTGGGGCTAATTGTGTTCCTTAATCCTCGGTATAATTTTACACTAGCCCTGGAGAATGAGTCCTGAAAGCCAGTGGGAAGTAAAACTCCAATTCTTTTGGTAGCTTTAAGTTTCAGTTCAGTTCAGTTCATTTCAGTCGCTCAGTCGTGTCCGACTCTCCGCAACCCCATGAATCATAGCACGCCAGGCCTCCCTGTCCATCACCAACTCCCGGAGTTCACTCAAACTCATATGCACAGAGTCGGTGATGCCATCCAGCCATCTCATTCTCGGTCGTCCCCTTCGCCTCCCGCCCCCAACCTTTCCCAGCATCAGAGTCTTTTCCAGTGAGTCAACTGGTCACATGAGGTGGCCAAAGTATTGCAGTTTCAGCTTTAGCATCAGTCCTTCCAATGAACACCCAGGATTGATCTCCTTTAGAATGGACTGGTTGTATCTCCTTGCAGTCCAAGGGACTCTCAAGAGTTTTCTCCAACACCACAGTTCAAAAGCATCAGTTCTTCGGCGATCAGCTTTCTTCACAGTCCAACTCTCACATCCATACATGACTACGGGAAAAACCATAGCCTTAACTAGACGGACCTTTGTTGGCAAAGTAATGTCTCTGCTTTTTAATATACTATCAAGGTTGGTCATAACTTTCCTTCCAAGGACTAAGTGTCTTTTAATTTCCTGGCTGCAGTCAGCATCTGCAGTGATTTTGGAGCCCCCCAAAATAAAGTCTGACACTGTTTCCACTGTTTTTCCATCTATTTCCCATGAAGTGATGGGACCAGATGCCTTGATCTTTGTTTTCTGAATGTTGAGCTTCAAGCCAAACTTTTCACTCTCCTCTTTCACTTTCATCAAGAGGCTTTTGAGTTCCTCTTCACTTTCTGCTATAAGGGTAGTGTCATCTGCATATCTGAGGTTATTGATATTTCTCCCAGCAATCTTGATTCCAGCTTGTGCTTCTTCCAGCCCAGCGTTCCTCATGATGTACTCTGCATATAAGTTAAATAAGCAAGGTGACAATATACAGCCTTGACGTACTCCTTTTCCTATTTGGAACCAGTCTGTTGTTCCATGTCCAGTTCTGACTGTTGCTTCCTGACCTGCATATAGGTTTCTCAAGAGGCAGGTCAGGTGGTCTTGGATTCCCATCTCTTTCAGAATGTTCCACAGTTTATTGTGATCCACACAGTGAAAGGCTTTGGCATAGTCAATGAAGCAGAAATAGATGTTTTTCTGGAACTCTCTTGCTTTCTCCACGATCCAGCAGATGTTGGCAATTTGATCTGTGGTGCCTCTGCCTTTTCTAAAACCTGCTTGAACATCTGGGAGTTCACGGTTCACATATTGCTGAAGCCTGGCTTGGAGAATTTTGAGCATGACTTTACTAGCGTGTGAGATGAGTGCAATTGTGCGGTAGTTTGAGCATTCTTTGGCATTGCCTTTCTTTGGGATTGGAATGAAGACTGACTTTTTCCAGTCCTGTGGCCACTGCTGAGTTTTCCCAATTTGCTGGCATATTGAGTGCAGCACTTTCACAGCATCATCTTTCAAGATTTGAAATAGCTCAACTGGAATTCCATCACCTCCATTAGCTTTGTTCATAGTGATGCTTTCTAAGGCCCACTTGACTTCACATTCCAAGATGTCTGGCACTAGGTCAGTGATCACTTTATCGTGACTATCTTGGTTGTGAAGATCTTTTTTGTACAGTTCTTCTGTGTATTCTTGCCACCTCTTCTTAATATCTTCTGCTTCTGTTAGGTCCATACCATTTCTGTCCTTTATTGAGCCGATCTTTGCATGAAATGTTCCCTTGGAATCTCTAATTTTCTTGAAGAGATCTCTTGTTTTTCCTATTCAGTTGTTTTCCTCTATTTCTTTGCATTGATCACTGAGGAAGGCTTTCTTATAAGTTTAGTTTTGTGCTTTTGCGAAGATAGGATTCTCTTAATATTCCCTGTATGCCTTAATTTTTTTATTTCCCTCTTTTCCTCCCTTTCTGTTCCTCTTTGTTACTTTCCCCCAAAGCCATAGGTACGGTATTTGGTATTATGGTTAGAATATAAGAAGAACATTAAAATTTTCATTGCAGCCATCTCAAATTCTTTTTAGGTTTGTATTTTATGATTATTTATAATATCAAAACTATGATTTAGCTTATTATTTGCACATTTTTGTTTTCTCTGTGGCTAATTTACTGATGTTTATATAAAAACTTTTTTTTTTCCTTTTTATTTGTTCATATAGCTGTTTCAGCCAAGATTCCTGTCTTTAGCACTAGAATATTTGAATTAGAGAAATAAAGGAAGTTGAAAAGGTTAAGGCTCTTGATCTGGCCTTTTATCTGTGTAGCTAATGACTTTTGGCTGTGTTTCCTGGAGAAGATAAAGCGTATCAGCTGTGAATTTACCTGGTTACTCCCCAGGTCACCTTGATTCATACACCCTGCCTCTGCATTCCTGCCTCTAATTTCCCTGCACATCTCAGGGCCTGCTCACACATGCCAGTCCAGTGATGCTAGCTCTGATTATTACCGCTTTTAGTTTTCTTCTGTTCTTATCCCATACTTCTTCACATATGTGTGTTAGTCCTTCAATTGTGTCCGACTTTTTGCGACCCCATGGACTGTAGCCCACCAGGGTCCCTTGTCCGTGGGATTCTCCAGGCAAGACTACTGGAATGGGTTGCCATTTCCTTCTCCAAAAAGGCTGATGAAAGTGTGTAAAATCAAGATGATAACTGTACTTAGCAGCACAATCGCAATAAAGCATCACTGAGATCTGAGGAAGTATTATCTTCTTAGGAGTTCCTGCTTTGGACTGAGTTAGCTTGAGCCAGTGAATCACCCCAGTGTCCTATTTGCCATAAATATCTATTAAACCTTTTAAACTGACAGCTAAGCCAGTTCTTCACATATACTTCTTCGCTATCTGCTACACTACCTCCAGCTGTGCTTAAAGGTGGGCTTCCCAGGTGGCTCGTTGATAAAGAATCCACCTATCAATGCAGGAAGCCTGGATTCAACCCCTGGGTTGGGAAGATCCCCTGGAGAAGGAAATGGCAACCCACTTCTTGCTGATATAATCCCATGGACAGGGGATCCTGGTGGGTAAGCCACTGAGTAGGAAATGGCAACCCACTCCAGTATTCTTGCCTGGAAAATCCCATGGAGGGCGGAGCCTGGTAGGCTACAGTCCATGGGGCTGCAAAGAGTCGGACACGACTGAGCGACTTTACTTTACTTTAAGCCACTGAGTATGCACATGCTTAAAGGTAAAAGATAAGTAGGAGAGAGAGAGTGAGGGAGAGGCAGAGACACACAAGAAGATTGTCAGGGAGAGATTTGATTGTTATCTTCAATGGACTCCCTGCCCTTTCCAACCACTGCCCTCCTCTGCCTTGTTCTTGTTGTCACCACTTGAATATTTCTGAAAGGAAGTGTTAGTCACTCAGTTGTGTGAGTCACTTAGGCTCTTTGCAACTCCATGGACTGTAGCCTACCAGGCTCCTCTGTCCACGAAATTCTCCAGACAAGAATACTGCAGTGGGTAGCCATTTCCTTCTCCAGGGGATCTTCCCAACCCAGAGATCGAACCTGGATCTCCTGCATTTCTGGTAGATTCTTTACCGTCTGAGCCACCAGGGAAGCCCCAAAAGGGATTTAAATAAAAATTAAATTTTTATTTGAATTTCAGTTCTCAACACTCAGAAGTGCTTTTCAGAAAATCACCAATGTTGTCCTTAAATCACATGGTTTTTGCTTAGTTTCTGTCTTCCTTGATCACTCTGCTGCATTTTATACAAATTGAACACTTGCTTCTTGCTAAAAAAGGAGACTTATGAATACAACTTTTGCCACATGAAACCTTGCCTAATCAGCCTCATTTGAAAGTACATGTTTCATTTGATGGCATTTGCAAATTATCTACCCTCCTCTGTCCCGGAACTTGCAATATTAAAATGCTTCCATATGCTAAAAGCCAGTCTACTCATTTTTGCTGAAGGAGAAAGAAGAAAAACGTACTTTACTAACTTGCTGTTTTATAAACATGAAGCTACAATGTGGGCAGACTTGGCAGTGGCAGCCCCTCAGAGTTCACTGTAAACAACTTTGCAGCCCTGAGGCCTCACTACTCTTCAGGATGAGTGTGGAGAGTTGTTTTTCTCCACAAAAGTAAATTGTTAAAAAAAAAATACATTTGTGACTTGTATATGGTTCTAAACTATTTAAGTACAGTTAAAATATAGTATTAGACTTTGATTAGATTTGGACATTTAGAATAGCTAAAGTACTTAGCTATTCTAACTTTCAGATTCTTTATCTCAAGGCATTTATTTCAATAGCCACCACTCTGGTCTGGGTCCCCAACACCACATGGCTGGATTACAGCAATAGTCTTCTCACTGAGCTCCCTAACGTTGTTAATTCTCCCTTTTAGTCTCTCCTACCTGGTGCTGTAGGATAATCTTTCTTAAATAACTTTATGCCTTTTCCTATCAACTGATCTCATTTATACTAATCTCACCAATATTTCTCTCAAGCTCTGATTTATAATCTCCTTTATGAAGTCTTCCTACAATCCCATCTGGCCCTGTTTTTTCCACAGTACTTTTCAACCAAGCTCCTGCTCAGTTGTATGTAGTTGATTTATTAAAGGTTTCCTTGTTGTTGCTGTATGTGTGTTCTTTCCTTTTCAAGTGGATTTTAGTATGATAGAAATACTGTCTGCTATTTCTTTTGACTGGATTTTCATGGACTTTTGAGCAAATAATAGATATAAATATATATATATTCTGTTACTACAGGTTATCAGTTAAAAATTGTGGCTGTTTGCCTAAATTGCATAAATTATCAAATAAAGAGCTGAATTATGGTATCTGAGCAATGCTTAATATATACTAGAGACTTTAAAATAAATCCTGCTGAAGTCAGTAGGAGACTATACTTTGTCTTCTTTGAAGATTTATTGCTTGGGTTTTAGCACTGATGGTTTTATCTTTTAAAGAAAGAAATAGGTCTGCTGTTCATGTGGTTATAGACAGAAATTCTAGTATTTCATATTTATCACTGAACCATCTTACACCAAAAAAAGAAAAATGTCTTAAAGAACAACTTTGGAAAAGGAGATAAAGTTCAAGGACTAACATTTCCTGACATCAAGACTTATAAACCTAGAACAAATAAGACAATGTGGTATTGTCATTAAGACAGAGAAATAAATAAATGGACTTGATCCACACATAATTGAACAACTGAATTTTGACAAAAGTGTAAAGGCAATTAATTGGAGAGAGATCATTCTTTTAAAAAGATGGTGTTAAACCAGTTGGATATCCATATTAAAGAATGATGCATATCATACCATATAAAATATTAACTCAAAATGGATCATAGACTTACATGTAAAACCTAAAACTGTTAAACTCCTAAAGGAAAAGATAGACAAACCTTTATCTTGGTTAGGCAAAGGTTCTTATACACAATTACAAATGTATAATCCATAAAAGAACAAATTGATAAATTGGACTTCATCAAACTAAAAAAATTGCTTTTCAGAAGAAAATGGAAAGATAAGCCACAGAGTAGGAGGTAATATTTTTGGAACCTATGCGTGATAAAGGACTTGTATATACTCAGAATGTATAAAGAACTCAGTAACAAGAAAACAAAACACCCAACGAGTAATGAGACAAAAGATTTGAACAGATTTTCTTTTACCAAAGAAGTTATATGGATGATGAATAAGAACATGAAAAGAAGCTAAACATCATCAATTATTAGGGAAATGCAAATGAAAGCAGAAGTGAGATACCATACCTATTGGTATGGCTAAAATTTTAAAGATTGACCATGCCACGCACTGGTGAGGATGTGGAGGAACTAGAACTCTGGTGCCCTGCTGGTGGGAACATAGAATTATATAGTCACTTTGAAAAACAGTTTGGCAGTGTCTTTTTTTTTTTTTTTTTTAATTTATTTATTTATTTATTTATTTATTTTTTTTATTTATTTTTATTTTTTTTTATTTCTAAAAAAGAATTTTATTAAAAAAGCACAAATGCAAAGAAATGAACAGAGGAAAATTTATGCGTCGAACCTGGACTGGTCACTTATGATAATATACATGCTACAATTCCATTCTCTCCAATCATTCCACCTTCACCCTCTCCCACAGAGTCCCAAAGACTGTTCTAAATGCCTATGTCTCTTTTGCAGTCTCTTATACAGGGTTTAGGTTACCATTTTTCTAAATTCCATATATATGCGTTAATATACGGTATTGATGTTCTTCTTTCTGGCTTACTTCACTCTGTATAATTGGCTCCAATTTCATCCACCTCATTAAAACTGATTCAAATGCATTCTTTTTGATGGCTGAGAAATACTCCATTGTGTATATGTACCAAAGCTTTCTTATCCATTCATCTGCAGATGGACATCTAGGTTGCTTCCATGTCCTGGCTATTATAAACAGTGCTGCAATGAACATTGGAGTACATGTGTCTCTTTCAATTCTGGTTTCCTCGGTGTGTATGCCCAGGAGTGCGATCGCTGGATCATATGGCAGTTCTATTTCCAGTTTTTTGAGGAATCTCCACACTGTTCTCCATAGTGGCTGTACTAGTTTGCATTCCCACCAACAGTGTAAGAGGGTTCCCTTCTCTCCACACCCTCTCCAGCACTTATTGCATGTAGACTTTTGGATAGCAGCCATTCTGACTGGTGTGAAATGGTATCTCATTGTGGTTTTGATTTGCATTTCTCTGATGATGAGGGATGTTGAGCATTTTTTCATGTGTTTATTAGCCATCTTTATGTCTTCTTTGGAGAAATGTCTGTTTAGTTCTTTGGCCCATTTTTTGATTGGGTCACTTAGTTTTCTGGAATTAAGCTGCAGGAGCTGCTTGTATAATTTGGAGATTAATCCTTTATCAGTTGCTTCATTTGCTATTATTGTCTCCCATTCTGAAGGTTGTCTTCTCACCTTGCTTAGAGTTTCCTTTGCTGTGCAGAAGCTTTTGATTTTAATTAGGTCCCATTTGTTTATTTTTGCTTTTATTTCCAATATTCTGGGAGGTGGGTCTTGGAGGATCCTGCTGTGATTTATGTCGGAGAGTGTTTTGCCTACGTTCTCCTCTAGGAGTTTTATAGTTTCTGGTCTTACATTTAGATCTTTAATCCATTTTGAGTTTATTTTGGTGTATGGTGTTAGGAAGTGTTCTAGTTTCATTCTTTTACAAGTGGCTGACCAGTTTTCCCAGCACCACTTGTTAAAGAGACTGTCTTTTCTCCATTTTATATTCTTGCCTCCTTTGTCGAAGATAAGGTGTCCATAGGAGCGTGGGTTTATCTCTGGGCTTTCTATTTTGTTCCATTGATCTATATTTCTGTCTTTATGCCAGTACCATACTGTCTTGATGACTGTGGCTTTGTAATAGAGCCTGAAGTCCGGCAGGTTAATTCCCCCAGTTCCATTCTTCTTCCTCAAGATTGCTTTGGCTATTCGAGGTTTTTTGTATTTCCATACAAATTGTGAGATTATTTGTTCTAGTTCTGTGAAAAATATTGTTGGTAGCTTGATAGGGATTGCATTGAATGTATAAATTACTTTGGGTAGTATACTCATTTTTACAATATTTATTCTTCCAATCCACGAACACGGTATATTTCTCCATCTATTCATGTCCTCTTTGATTACTTTCACTAGTGTTTTATAGTTTTCTATGTACAAATCTTTTGTTTCCTTAGGTAGATATATTCCTAAGTATTTAATTGTTTTCATTGCAACAGTGAATGGAATAGTTTCCTTAATTTCTCTTTCTATTTTCTCATTATTAGAAAAGTGGTGAAAAATGGTGAAAAACTGAAAGCATTTCCCCTAAAGTCAGGAACAAGACAAGGGTGCCCACTCTCACCACTACTATTCAACATAGTTCTGGAAGTTTTGGCCACAGCAATCAGAGCAGAAAAAGACATAAAAGGAATACAAGTTGGAAAAGAAGAAGTAAAGCTTTCACTGTTCGCTGATGACATGATCCTCTACACAGAAAACCCTAAAGACTCTACCAGAAAACTACTAGAGCTAATCAATGATTACAGCAAAGTTGCAGGATATAAAATCAACACACAGAAATCCCTTGCATTCCTATACACTAATAATGGCAGTGTCTTTTTTCTAGCTTATTTTGAGATATAATTGATGTTGAACATTGTGTAAATGTAAGGTATGCATGTTGATTTGATAGATTTATATACTGCAAAGTGATTACCGCTCTAGCATCAGCTAACATTTCCATCCTGTCACATAATTACTATTTTTTTTGTGTGTGGTGAGAATATTTAGTATCTACTCTCTTAGCAGCTTTCAAGTACATAATATAGTATGATTAGCTATAATCGCCATGCAGTACACTAGACCTTATTAACCTTTCAGATGAAAGTTTGTGCCTTTAACCAGTTATCTCCCCATTTCCCCCACCCTTCAGCCCCTGATAATGGCCACTCTCTACTCTCTGGCAGTTTCTTAAATGTTAAGTATAGACCTACTATTCAATCCAGCCATTCTACTTAGCTTTTTACCCAAAAGAATTAAAAGCATATTGCCATACAAAGGTGACTTGTACATGAATATCATAGCAGCCTTATTTTTAATAGCCCCAAAATGGAAATGATGTCCAGTAACGTGTGAATGGATAAAAAAGCTGTAGTATATCCATGCAAGAGAATACTGTTAGGAATAAAAAGAAATTAATTATTGGCACATGTAACAACATTCATGGCTCTCAAAATAATTATGCTGAGTGAAACAAGGCATACTTTCTCTTTACTGCCCCCTCCCCAAAGTAAATACTGTAGTATTTCACTTCTGTAAAACTCTGGAAAATGGAAACTTTTCTGTATTGACAGCAGATCACTGGTTACCTAGGAATGAGGGGCAGGGGAAGAGGAAGGAGTCCAGAGAGGCACATGGAAACCTTTGAGGGTTATTGACATCTTCACTATCTTAATTGTGGTAATGGTTTTGCAGGATGTGTGATTCAGAGTTTATAAAATTTTACTCTTTGAATATGTGCAGCTATTTTATAGTTCAATAAAACTATATCTCAATTCAAAAAAAGAAAAATATTGTAAAAAAAAGTGTTTTAAGTTCCAATTTAGCAGCAAAAGCAACATCATTTAGCATATATATTTACATGTTATAAATAATGTATAAACAAATATATATTTATAAACATAAATATAACAACATATACAGTATTGAAGAGACCCACATGCCACTTACCATATTTAGTCTTGTAGAGTTGCTAGAATGTTATCAAAGAAGACCATTTTAAAAGGGAATTATTATACCCTGACCATCCAGCATTCATCTTTCATTCTGCATAAAGATCTGTACAACTGCAGTGATAACAATAAAAAAAGGAACTGCAAGCTTTATTTTTAATTCTGTGGAACTATATCTAAATACCAATATTTTTGTTTTTTGTTCTTTCACTTTCTTGATAAAGCCTTATATTTTGCTTTAGCTTCTCAGTGTGTTTTCTTAAACCAGCTTATTATTAACATAGGGAGTGGATCCAGAGGAACCATGTAGAACTGTTACATAGTATTGCTTAAGCAACTAAATTACAAAATAATGTGGGGAGGGAAATTACTGTATTTTATCACAAGTGAGGAATGAGAACCAAAAAAAAACCAGTGGTTAAAATAAAGAGTCTAAATCAAGCGAAGTGTTAGGATTCTCTGGTTATTTTATATATTGTGCTTAAGTTTTCCATTATGAAAGTGAAGTCAAATCTCGTTGGTCTCTTTATTTTTTAAAAAAGGGGAATTTTATGTAGGCCAACTTATATCAGCATCAGACTGAGTGAAAGAAAATAATGAGTTTCTGCTAAGGTTCAGTGACACCACTTGGACAGCTCAGTACTAACATGTAATAATGCACAAAATATACACAGATTCGTTAGTGTTTTCTCACTGCAAACTATCACCAAACTACCAAGGAGCAGACACTAGGGGTGTATGACTTTGACCTTATATATATAATGATATTTGTTGCTGCTGCTAAGTCACTTCAGTCGTGTCCGACTCTGTGAGACCCCATAGACGGAAGAGATACTTAAACTTGACTTTAAAGCTCTGCAATGATTTGTCTAAGATGAGCTGACAAAACTACTAAACTTTAGTTTTTTTTTTTTAAGTTCTTGTTGATAGTAATAAGCATGTCAATTATTTGATATTTTAATACTTTGGAGGAAAAGATGTGACCAGTTGACATTTTGGCTGAAATAACATTGGCAAAATAAGTGGCCTGTGCTGACAGTTGTTAGGTATATCTTAATGGTGAATCACCTTGACAGATGGGAAGCAACTTTATATCTATAGTTATATAACTAGACAAGTAAAAATATTAGGTGAAGTTGTTTTTATTAAAGATTCAATTTAGTTCTTAAATGTTATAGCGAAGTCCTGATGCATAACTTACCAATGACTTATGTATTTTCCTGGATTAATTCTGTAAGACATTGCCAGGTATTAATTATTGTAAGCGTTTTTAGTTTCAAAACACTTCTTACTCTAAATATAAGTTTTCCATTACCTATGTGCTTTGTTCTTCCTTGAATTTATATTCAAGACCATTCACAATCCATCATCAAGCTATCCTTTATCTCCTTGTGTCACTGCGCCTCTGTATGAATGCCAAAAATTCTGTGATTTTCTTCTTCTTTGCCTTTTGTCTGTCTCTGTTCAGCTGGACCCTCTGCTTTTCTCTCCTCTTTAGTTTCCATCCCTCTAAGCCCTACAGTGCTTCAGGTGCCACATAAGTCAACCTTTTCTTGATATTCTGGGCTTCCCTGATGGCTCAGCAGGTAGAGAATTCGCCTGCAATTCAGGAGACACAGGAAACGTGGGTTTGATCCCTGGGTCAGGAAGATCCCCTGGAGGAGGAAATGGCAACCCACTCCATTTTCTTGCCTGAAAAATCTCATGAGCAGAGGAGCCTGGCGGGCTATAGTCCAAAGGGATACAAAAAGATGGACATGAGTGAGCATGCACTTTGGCTGTTGTGCTTGACATTCTGTTCACACATGTTATATATGCCTCTTTGGTGCTTCGAATTGTCTGTGCCATTTGTCACCAAGGTAGGGGGAGAGGGAGAGATTGCCCAGGATGTTCCACTGAGGTGCAGGAAGAAAATATTGGAATTTTACAAATATTTTTAATCTCATCCTGGTTAATTTGTGTGCGTGTGTGCCTTATACAAGATAAATTATTATTCAAACAGAAGACATAAAATAATTGAAATACATATAGTGGGGGTGGGGGTACATGCCCAAAACATGTTACTGATGGAGTACACACCAAAAAGTTAGAGGACCACTGATCTACACTGGTTATCATATGTCTCGAATTGTCGGATCTGTTTCTTCACTTGTAAAGTTACGTCCAGGATTGGGTTAGATAATTTCTAAGGTCTTTTGTAGCTTATATGTTCACTGAGTTAAAAATGTTGTTAAAAATGTTTTTAAGCATAGAGAAAAGTTTCAAGTATGGTATAGTGAACTCACATAGTTACACTACTCACATAGTTTATATCCACTGTTAACTTTGTGCTACATTTCCCATTTCCTCTTTCTCTCTTAAATACATATATGTCATAATACTTTTAATCAAAACCATTTCATAATAAATTGCGAAGGTTGTGACCATTCACTGTAAATACTTTAGCATGTGTCTATTAAGAGCAAGGACAGTCTTACATAACCACAGTACATTGATCAAATTCAATACTGGACTATTTAACTAGTCTGCATTCAAATTTTTCAAATTGTCCAGAGTATGACCTTTGTAAACTATTTTCCCCACAGTCCGAGGATTGGAAGTTAATTTTTTTCTTTTTCATGTCTCTTTAGCTTTCTTTACTAGAATAGTCTTTTAACTTTTCTTTGTCTTTCATGACACTGACATTTTTTGAAGAATAGAGACTTTCAATTTTGTGGAATGTCTCTTTTGAGTTTTGTGCAGCTGTTTCCACTGTACCTTGGTGGTTTCTTTTTTGTAGTTTAATTCTCTCTCTATGTTATATACTCATGCTGTGTGCTCATGTGTGGGTCTTCTTTTCTGAACTAGGTTCTAAGTTCCTCAGAGACCGTGATGATTTATCCTGTTCGTATTTGTTCTTTACACTTCCATGCACATGTAATACTTTGCCTATAATAGTGTTACAAATATTCACAAACCAAAAGCTCTTTCATACTTTTTTGTAGGTTAAAAGGGTTCTTTAAAACATAGAGAAGGATATAACAGATTAATTAACTCTCAGTAATTAATGTCCAAAAATGCCATGGCAACAACAGAGACATGTTTTATTTTATTGAGTCTTGAAGGAAATTAGCTGCTTCAAAGTGTAGTATAATATGGGGCATGCTAAGAACACTGTGAATCTTGTACTTATTGACATATTTCTTTTCATCATTCCTCTGAGGAAACCCTTTGCAATAATGTTTGACCCCTTCCATACACAAAATTCCAATATAGCGCTTGGATCTGTTCTGATATTTCAATAGGCAGTGAAATTAGGATGAAAGATCTTAGGCATAAAATTATGTCTTTCAAGATTGGAAATAATCTGAGGTTGTCAAGAAAAGGTGTTTATTATCTTTAATTATCCTTTCAGTTAATAACTAAACAAAGTTATAAGAAAGTGATTCTGCCAAAGTTTCAAGGCAGGCACAAGTTAAAAGTTTTCCATTTTAAAATCAGCATCTGAGAAGATGCACTGTAGCCTTTTAGAGGCTCTGATTTCCCCTAAGATTCATCAGTTATTTGTAAAGGTCCATAGCTTTCGGGAAGCCTTAAACACAGTTTTCTCTTGTTTTGATGGCTAACATTAATACATGGGTTTTCTTAGTATTGACATTTGTAACTATCGTCTGGAACAATTATTGTCTTGGTTGATTATCTCTGAAAGTGTATTCTAACTCTACATTTATCTGAACTTACCAAATAACTCCTCGTTACTCAGCACATACTTTAGTGAAGATATTCTTAGGAGTAGTGGCTGACATTCTCCATATTGTGGTTTGTCTGTGTGTATGTGCCTGTGGATAACTTGGCAATCACTTCCTTAGTAAAATAACAGTCAGTGTGGTTCAGCCAAAGTTTAGAGGAGTGAAATGACTGAAGTGGGAGTTTTTTGTGTAATGCCAAGCGATACTGTCCTCAGTTCATTCTTACTGAATTGCTCAGGTAGTAGGTACTGTTTCATTGCCTTGGAAGGTACTAAAAGCACAACAATACAAAGCAAGCAAGCAAGCAAAGAAAACCCAACAACAAGTGACAAACAGAAAATACCAGGTAATTCAGATGCTCTACTTTCTTGCCATGGTGTGAAGACAGAAACTCTTCCTGTAACTGAAAAATGTATGCTTAGATAAGAATCTGATTTAGAGAATGAAAAACATCTTATCTGTTTTTTTCCAAGATCAGATTTAATAAGAAACTGGTGATGCATTAATCTTTTCCTAGATATGACTTGAGACTATTTCATATGTCAAAAAAAAAACCAACAGAATTTTTTGAAGTTTATTTCTACTGCAGCAGGAAGAGAAGTCCTGTTATCCACTGAATTGTGTGAATTAAAGGCATGATCATGGAACAGGCCATTGAAAATGATGGCCCCTGCAGGATTAAAAGTGCTTTGATCTCTGTTTTCATATGATGAGTTTATCTTTAATTATATGTGATGATAGTTGATTACTATACACTTAGACTATTATAATGTGGTTTGTAAAATGTAGTTTGCACTATATAATAACTTTAGCAGCCATGTTTCAGGAGTTATGGACTTACAGAGATATATTCTAGTTTTGTTTAAATGAAAACTACTAGATTTCTGAATTAGCAGAAACTTAAAATGCAAAATATTTGTCTGCCAGGCAAAGTATCTTTCCTGTAAAATAAGGATTTCTGTTTTCAATTGGACCCAATGTCTTATTTTATGAAGTTAACAGAATTATGTATGGTTATTAATTCCTGATCTATCCACTAACTGTCTGCTTGACTTCAGGCAGATCACTTAAGTTGTCAGGGCCTTTGAAAAATGAAAGCCTTCGACTGGGTGAAATTGTTACTGAATACAAGTTCATGTGTCTGTCGCACAGTGAAGCCAAGCAAATCGAAACATCAGAGTTTGGAGCAGAGAAAGGATTACTGCAGGTGAAGCAAGGAAACGTGGTTGGCATTTGCTCTAAAAATCCCCCAATAACAATATCCCAGGTTTCAACTCTGAAATTCTGTAATTCTACTATTCTGTGATGTCTGTGATAGACATAATACAGAATAAAACAGAAATTCCCAACACATTTTCTAAAAGAAAGATGTTTGTACAGTACTGCATGAGTTAACAGTTTGACCTTGCGTTTTGATATGGAAATGAGATTAAAGAAACCCTACAATGACTTTTTCATTTTGCTAGGTCAGGGCAATGAATTGGTGGGCAACACCGCTATAAAGCCACAATTGTCAATTTTATTTGAAATTTCCTGTATTACACCATCATTTTAGCCTTAAGCGTATGAGGTCTTTCTTTGAAATTGCCTGCTTTGCTTGCTTGCATTTACATGCCCAGCCTTGGATTTTTCCCAATTTAGGCAGTTATATGCTCTGCTTATGAAATGTCCTTAAGAGTTTGAACTGGATTTAATTCTCCAGAGGAAATTACAAAATGATTCTTTTCAAATGGTAGCCAGTCATAGTGATTTGATTCTTAACACCGTTTCATCAATTTTGCAATTGTTAGTAATGGGACAATCAGGCAAAAAACAAAAGTAAAAATGAATAAACAAAATCCTTCAAGTCCAGGGGTTATTTGGATAGTACAGTTAGGGAGCATAATATTCCATGTTTTTATCCTGGACTTTGCTTATATTTGTCATATGATAATCCTTTACTTGCTTAAAAGACATCTCATGTTTTAAGAAACTTTTCCCTAACTATGGTTAGGATACTCTAGAAACATACATGATGATAGATCCATAATAGAAATTTGTAAATGTGAATATAAACTTTTATATATTATATTTTTATAAACATAAATTCACTCAATAAATATTTAAGTGAATTATAGTTTCAGACATAAACGTGAAAGGTTTAAGAGACTGGATTAATGGTTGAAGTTATTAAGCTTCTTAACAAATGCTAGAGTTGTCTTTGTTGAAGAAATGAATTGTATGTTTTTCATCATTTTTTTAAATTGACTGTAAGATTCATTACTTTAAATTCTGATCTGTCACACATGACAATTGGGTATGATTATTTACTGCCTAGGAAATAAGCATTACTACTTTGACAAGTTTAAAAAATATATATATTTTTTTTACTAAAAGATCATAGTATGTTTTATTTGTAAATACTTGCAGATTTTTTTAAGCTAAAGCCTATAAATACAGATAATTTGTAGTAAGTAAGTGACAGAGTAAAAAGCAAAACCAGAAAGGTATAATCATACAGCTGTATCTCATGCTAGTCTCTTCTTTGCTCACAGACTATTGTTCTGTTAAGATTTTAGAATTGGTTTCTTTTTAGGGAGAATGGAAAGGTGAAGTCTTAGTATAAACCAGCAGTCCTCAACCTTTTGTGCACCAGGGACCAGTTTCATGGAAGACAGGTTTTCCTTGGACTGAGGTAGGGGGGATGATTTCGATGATTCAAGTGCATTACATTTATTGTGCACTTTTATTTCTATTATTTTTTCATCAGTTTCACCTTAGATCATCAGGCATTAGATCCTGGAGGTTGGAGACCCCTGAATGAACCATTTCCACGCAGTTAGCTCTATACCACATACTAATGGAGAAGAAAAGAGGTATAGATAGGTCAAACAGTTGTTAACTACTGCTTCCTTTTGTTGGTAAAAACAGCGCAGGGAAGGCATTTGGGAACTGGAGCTGGGTGGGCACGTAAGATCCGGAAACCCTGTTGTTAGTGTCTTTTTCCCTCTGCCTCTGTCTGGATCCCTCTCCCTCTGCTTGTTCAGGATCCCTTGAGATTGAACTCCGCGCAGAAGAATGAAGGGGGAAAAGAGAGAGAGGACGGATCACTGAGCCTAAGGCAACGGTGGCCCTAGTGGTAAAGAACCCGCCTGCCAAGTGCAAGAGACTTTAGAGATGTGGGCTCAATCCCTGTTGGGAAGATCCCCTGGAGAAGGGCGTGGCAACCCACGCCAGTATTCTTGCTTAGAGAATCCCATGTACAGAGCCTGGCGGGTTACAGCCCATAGGGGTGCAGAAAGTCGGATATGACTGTAGCGACTTAGCACACACGCAAGGCGACAGCATCTATGGGTTCTCTTTCTTGTTCCCTACAGGCGGTGAATGTGACATTCAGTTCAGTTCAGTTGCTCAGTCATGTCCGACTCTCCGCGACCCCAGGAATCACAGCACGCCTCCTCAATAAAATTCCGGGTTAGAGGATTTAGCAGATGAGCACTCAGAAGGAAAAATATTGATCTCTAAGGAGCCAACCTGAGTTTATTAAAAAAAAAATGTTATGGTAGATTAACCTAAATTCATTCTCCTTTAGCAGATTATTAGGCTATTAACACGCAATACAAGTGTCTGAATTTTATCATGATGGACCATACCATCATGATGATATCATTGTGGGCAAGATGAGTGAGAGTGATATGATAATACAGTTTTGTTAATGTGCAGCTGGTTGAATAATTATATGAAAGAGTGTGAACAGAAAAGAAAGACTCTGGGATACTACAGGAATCCTGTCTTTGGCTTCATATTACATAATGCATAAACAAAGAGGCAAAAGGAAATGATAGCTGTCACACTGATCAAATTTGTAGATAATGCATAACTGGAGAAGAATGGCTAAAGTTACCAGATGATAGAGACAGGAATCGAGAGTTTTTAAACATGCAGGGGTGATGGCCTTGATCAAGCAGATGAAATTTACTGAGAACAGATTTAGAATGTAATATATATTGTGCATGCATGCTTAGTTGCTCAGTTGTGTCCAACTCTTTGTGACCCTGTGACTGCAGCCCACCAGTCTCCTCTGTCCGTGAGATTTTCCCCTCAAGAAAATTGGAGTGGGTTGCCATTTCCTCCTCCATGGGATCTTCCTGACCCAGGGATTGAACCCCTGTCTCCTGTGTCTCCAGCATTGCAGGTGGGTTCTTTACCACTGAGCCACTGGAGAAGCCAAGAGGTCATAATAGCCATCTCCTAATTGGGAAAGATTGGGGGCGGGAGGAGAAGGGGACGACAGAGAATGAGATGGCTGGATGGCATCACCGACTTTGGTCATAACTTTCCTTTAGATAGCATATTAAAAAGCAGAGACATTACTTTGCCAACCAAGGTCCGTCTAGTCAAGGCTATGGTTTTTCCCATGGTCATGTATGGATGTGAGAGTTGGACTGTGAAGAAAGCTGATTGCCGAAGAATTGATGCTTTTGAACTGTGGTGCTGGAGAAGACTCTTGAGAGTCCCTTGGACTGCGAGGATATCCAACCAGTCCATTCTAAAGGAGATCAATCCTGGATGTTCATTGGAAGGACTGATGCTGAAGCTGAAACTGCAATACTTTGGCCACCTCATGCGTCGAGTTGACTCACTGGAAAAGAGTCTGATGCTAGGAAGAATTGGGGGTGGGAGGAGACGGGGACGACAGAGAATGAGATGGCTGGATGGCATCACCGACTCGATGGACATGAGTTTGAGTGAACTCCGGGAGTTGGATATGGACAGGGAGGCCTGGTGTGCTGTGATTCATGGGGTCGCAAAGAGTCGGACACGACTGAGTGACTGCACTGAACTGAACAAAAGTGTTTAGAAGGGAAAATGTTTGTAGGAAATACTATGTATATACTTGATACATTTTTTATTAGCATCAGAACCTAGGTGATCATATGGTAGCTGTTAGAAGGTAGTAGTCTTCAATGAACACATGCAGATAATCAGAAAAACCAAGTTTACTGGTTTGGTCTCTCATTTGTTCTTTTACTCATTCATTCATTTATAAATATCTTTTGACTCCTGGTAAATGCTAGGCACTTTGCTAGGTGATAGGAAGCTCATGTATACTAGTTTCTCTCATCCAAAATCTGTAATAGGCTCTGTTTCTTATAACTTGCCAATAAATACTTTCATTTAAAATAATAAAAAGTATCACTCCATATTTTCTATTTTTTGATGATATAAACTTCAAAAAAAAGTATAGGGAATTCCATGGCAATTCAGTGATTAGGACTCTATGTTTCTACTGCCATGGATCTGGGTTTGATCCCTGGTCAGGGAACTAGATCCCACATCTCATTCCCATAGCCATGTGGCATAGCAAAAAAAAAAAAAAAGAAACTCTGGAAAATCCTGACATCAACTCTGGATTATATATATTCATATAAAAATTATGATTTTATTAATCATAACTTTATATAATAATCGTCATTATTAACATTGCTTTGAGACTGGATTCGCAGGCAGAACTTGGTTTTTTTCAGCTTGCTTTCTTTTCTTTCAGATTTAGAGTTTTATATATTTTCTTGTTTTTCTTCTTTGGACTGTTAGTATCCATGTTGCTCTTTGAACAGAAAAATAAAATACCGTAAAAGGGCTTAAACATACTAAATACAACTTTTTAAGAAAAAGTTTTGCTCTCTTGACTGAATGTTTTTGGCTAGTTTTAGTTCAGTGTGTATTATTGCTAGGTAGACAGGAATGATCTTGAAAAAAGAAACCTTTTGAAATATTAAGCCAGCAAAGGCATTGCCTGCAGGATAAGTTAATGTGTTGAACATATTCACTGGTTATGCTGCCAAGTTTTATCCTTAATTTATTTTAATGTAAAGTGGTTACTTTTTCTTTCATCTTTAAAGTGCACCTGTTAATATGAGCTTATAAATCATTATCACACCCAGGTAGGGTTTATTAGTAGCGCTTTTATAATTAAAAATATAGAATGAGAAGCAAGTCCTCCTCTGTGTGACGTATATAGCCAAGCAGTGTTTAAGTTAGGAAGGGGTCCCCACTGGTTGGTCTTCAAGTCATCTGTGCATGTCTAAGACTATTGCTACTGCCATGTTGTCTTTCTCTGACGTTTTCCAGGTTTCTTTGGTGAAATGTTAGCTTCCAACAATCAGTCTTACCATCCCCAGCTTATGGTCTTCTCTAACATTTCCCATAATCATCCCAAGATTGCAGAGAAATGGAGAAGATACTTACATACTCATGTTCATAGCAGCATTGTTTACAATAGCCAGAAGATAGAATCAATCCGGATGTTTATCAGCAGATTCATGGAAAATTATTCAGCCTTAAAAAGAAAGGAAATGTTACAATATGGATGAACCTTGAGAACATAACACTGAGTGTAATGAGACAGTAGGAGAGACAGATAGTATATGATCTCATTTATATGAGGCATCTAGAGTAGTCCAGCTCATAGAGACAGGAAGTGGAATGTGGTTGCCAAGAACTGGGGGAGGTGGCAATGGGAAGTTGTTTAATGGGTATAGTTTTCTAAGATGAGAAAGTTCTAGAAATTGGTTGTGTTAATACAGCAATGTGAATATACTAAACACTGATGAATTGTATACTCACAAGTGGAAAAGACTCACTGGAAAAGACTCTGATGCTGGGAAGGATTGGGGGCGGGAGGAGATGGGGACGACAGAGAATGAGATGGCTGGATGGCATCACCGACTCTATGGACAGGAGTTTGAGTGAACTCTGGGAGTTGGTGATGGACAGGGAGGCCTGGCGTGCTGTGATTCATGGGGTCGCGGAGAGTCGGACACGACTGAGTGACTTAACTGAACTGAACTGAAGAGTTAAATGAATTGTATAGTATTTTAAAAGGTATTAATACCACAAAGAAGGAAATAGTATGATAAGATGGGGGTTTTGAACTGTGGGAGTGTGGAAAGAGTTGTGATTTTAAAAATAGTGGTCTGTGTTGACCTTACTGAGAAGATGGAATTTGAGCAAAAACCTGAAGGAGGTAAAGGAATGAGAGAATATCTGGGGAAAAGCTTTCCAGAAAAAGAGAGTAAGTCAGTGCAAAGACTGTAAGATGAGAGTATCCCTGGTGAGTTCAGGGAACACCAAGGAGGCCAGTACATATGCAGTACCTCTGGAGTACAAGAAAGCAAGGGGAAGGGTCATGGGAAATGAAATTTTAGATTTATCAGTGGTCAGTTTCTGTAGGGCCTTTGTGGAGCACTGAATGGAGGTACGCGTTGAGCAGAGAAGAGATACCAGATGTATATTTTAAGAGAGTCACTTAGGTTGCTGGGCTGAGAATAGATTGTGTGAGCAAGGACTAAAACAGACCGGTTAGAAGGTTGTTGGAATATTTTAATCAAGAAATGAACGTGGCTTGGATGGAGTGTTTAGTGCTAAGTGGTTTCTAATAGATTAGATACTGGGCAGAACAGACAGGGTCAAGATAAATCTAAGGTTTCTTTTCCTCCCCTCACTGAGTAACTATTTCCCATCAACTGAGATGAAAATGCTGTGGGTGGAAGAGCTTTAGAAGGGAGCAATAAGCCTTGAGTTGTTGGACTTCTTAACTTTGAGATGTCTACTTGGTATCCAAGTGAAGGTATTGAGTAGATAGATACGTGAGTTCAGAATTCAGTGGAAATAAATTTGAGAGTCAAATGCAAATACATGATATTTAAAACCAAAGACTAAATGAATGTTCTAAAAGTATGAGTAGATGGAGAAAGGGACAAGAACTGAGCACAGTGCTCTTCAACACTAAGAAGTCTAGGTTTGGGTGAGATGGGGACAAAAAGGGAATTGACAAAGGGGACTGAGAAGAAGCAACCAGTGAAATGACCAGGAGACCTAGTGTGGTGTCCTGGAAGACCAGTGAAGGAAGAGTATCAAGAAGGAGCAAGTGGTTCATCTTTGCCGTAGTTTAGGTTTCCTTAGTCATTTCCTAAGTTATACAGTATCCACATCTCCAGTCCTGTCCTCAGCCCTTTCCGTATACCCTATCCCTTCCCTACGTCTCTATTGTGAAAGTGCTGTTTAAAGCAAACACACAAAAACACAAATAAAACATTATTCTGCAATTAAAAATTTATCAGGTACTCCTAGTTGTCTCTGAAATCCATACTCCTTTTCAAGATACAGATTTTTGTGGTCTGTCATCCCTTTATCTGGTCTCACCTCTGTCCCCTAGTTCTGTCTTCTGCTTCAGCCTTACTGAATTATTTTACTGACTCACACTATCTTATGCCTCTTCTATTTCTGAAATATATTGTGTTTTCCTACCTTCATCCCCAAATGCACTTATTGAACATCTGTATATCTTTCAAATCTTAGCTCTGTCATCACCTTTGGATGAAGACTTTTCCGTAGAATGTACCTCCTAGCAGAATTGATCACTTCCTTCCTTGCCCTGACTATGGCAAGTACTTACTCTTCTCAAAAATCCTTATATATTGCACATATGTAAGCATAGTTGTTTATCTGTCTTTCTTCCTCCTAAGTGTCTTGAGGGTAAATATTATTTCTGATTCATCACTTTATCCCCAGATTGTAGCATAATGTGTGATACATAGTGGTAACAAACAAATGATTATTAAAAGGTAACATTTTGTGCTTTAAACAGTGTTTGAAGGAATTAAATAAATGAGGAAAAAAAGCCTTTTATTTTTAACATTCAGTTCAGTTCAGTTGCTCAGTCATGTCTGACTCTTCGTGACCCCATGAACCGCAGCATGCCAGGCCTCCCTGTCTATCACTAACGCCTGGAGTTCACTCAAACTCATGTCCATAGAGTCGGTGATGTCATCCAGCCATCTCATTCTCTGTTGTCCCCTTCTCCTCCTGCCCCCAATCCCTCCCAGCATCAGAGTCTTTTAAATACTATTTTAATTAAATTTATTTTATAAAATTATCAAAGTTTAATTTGTACATGTTTACTATGATAATACAATTTATAAATGATGATTTGATATTTATTAGCAAATATTAAGTATTAAAACTAAAAATTAATAATAAATGCTACATATGTACCTTTTCTGATATTCTTTGTTTCTTTGTGTAGATCCAAGTTTTCATCTGGCATCATTGAACTACGTCCTGAAGAATATTCTCTAACATTTCTTTTATTGCAGATGTGTTTGCAATAAATTCTTTCAGCCCTTGTTTTTCTGCAAAAAATCTTTATTTAACCTTTATTTTTAAAGGGTATTTTTACTACAGATTCTGCAGTGACAGTATTTTGTGTGGGCGTGTGTGTTTTTCCTTTTTGCACTAAAGTTGTCATTCTATTATATTCTGCTTGTGTTGTTTTGCATGAGAATTCAAAGGAATTCTTACCTTTGTTGTACGTAATGTGTTTTCCGCTACTTCTTAAAATTTTTTCTCTGTTTATAACTTTTCTTTTAGCACTTTGATAATGATGTGATTTTCAATGGTTTTCTTTATGTTTATCTTGCCTACCATTTGTTAAGCTTTTATCTGTTTTTTTTTCCCCCATCAAATAAGGCAACTTTTGACCATTAGTTTTTCAAATAGTGTCCTGCACATCCCCCACCCCCTGCCCCTCTCCATGCATGGTACTCTAATTATATGTATGTTAAAATAGTTGATTTTGTTCCACAGATAGTGAGCCTTTGTTAATTTTATCTTTCTTTTTTCTGTGCCTCAATTTGGATAATTTCTATGGTGCTTCAAGGTCAGTGATCTTTTCTTATGTCTAATCTGTGATTAATTTTATTCACTGAATTTTTCACTTCAGGTAATGTATTTTTCTGTTTTAGGAGCTGTGGTTTGTGTGTGTGCGTACCTTTCATTTCTCTCCATGTTTTTGTTTCCCTTTATATTCACAAAATAAGTAAATTTAGTTCTTTTGCAGTCTTTCTCTGCTATTTCTGTATCTTTTTATTTACTAACTTTTATTTTGTTTATGGGTTTAATTCTCCTGCTTCCTTGTATGTCTCATAGTTTTTATTGGATATTGTGAATGTTATGTTGTTAAATGGAGAATTTTATTGTCTTTCTATTAAGTGTGTGTTAGGTTTAGGTATGGCAAGTTGTTTAAGTTAATTGTGGATCAACTCTCTTGAACTGGGTTGGAGTCAAGAATTGTCTTTTCTGTAGGGCAGTGGTTCTCAAAATACGTTACCTGAACTAACTGCATCAGTATTATGTGGAAACTGGTTAGAAATGTGAATTCTAGAGCTGTGCTACAAAATCACTAAATCAAAAACTGTGGGGGTGATACTTAGCAGTCTGGGTTTTAACAAACCCTCCTAGTTTTCCTGATGAATTCTATCTTTTAAAAAAAGATTTATTTTATTTGGCTGCCTTGGATCCTGGTTGCATCACGTGGGATCTTCTGTTGCTGTGCCGAGACTCTCTAGTTGTGGAATGTGGGCTCGGTAGTTGCCGCGCCTGGGCTTAGTTGCTCTGTGGCATGTGGGATCTTAGTTCTCTGATCAGGGATCAAACCTAGGTCACCTGCATTGCAAGGCAGATTCTTAACCATTGGACCACCAGGGAATCCCTGCATTCTTACTTTTTAAGTACCATTCCAGAGCTACCCGGGACCCTTTGGGAGTCTCTGTGCAATGTTCTAGATATTTATTGAGGGCTCTACTTTAGACGGTCAAAGTATGTCACAGCCTGTATGAATTCTGGACGTTATTCAGATTACCACTCATTGAAGTTTCTCTGTGGCCTTTATACATGTATAACTTAGTTATCACCCATAGTCTCAAGAAGACCCCTATACAGATTTCTTGAGCTCTTCTCTGCATGGCTGCCTTCTCTCTACTCTGTCCTGCAGAGTCCATCTCTTCTCGTCTTCAAATTCTGGACTCTGTTCACCCCAAGTCAACAAGATATCTGTACTCTGATTGGGTTACCACTCCCTGTGTTGCGTTCCAGAAAATGCTTTCAGACAGACATCCTGGGTAATTTGGGGGCTTACCTTATTCATTTCCCTTCACTTAGGGGACACAGTCTTATATTGATGTTTGTCCACGGTGTAACAATAATTCTTTGGTATATTTTATCCAGGTTTCTCACTGCTTATAATAGGAGGATAACTCTGGTCCCAGGTACTTAATTTTTTATGATCATGAAGCCTTATAGGAGCTAATCATATGAGGAAAATGAGCATTGTAATAATTTCCTCATGTCATATCTAGCACTAATAGAGTGCTTTATGTGCTACATAATCAACAATATACTAGGACAGGTGCATTCAAACCTAGACAGGACAGAGTCTTTGCCTTCAAAGACCTCATAGCCTCTGAGGGTGGACTGACATATAAGCAACTCATCATAGCTCTGTCTATGGTAACGGCTATCATAGAGGCAGCTTAAAGTTATGTAAAGACCATGGACTTTAAAGTCAGAGAGGCTTCATCTGAATCTCGTATCCATGGCTTATTGTGCTGTATAACCTCTCATAGCTTTACTTTCCCGTTCTGTGGAATGGAGAGAATAGTACTTTGAAGGACCATTGAGAAGATTAAAATGAAACTCTTGTCAAGCGCCTGGCATGTAGCAGAGGTTCATGAAGGAGTAGTTTCTCCTTAGAATAAATGGAGGACACAGGGACAGGAATTATTAAATACATAGAGTTCTTGAGTGAGGAAATGATATTTAAATTGTTCCTTTGAAGGTCAAGTAGGATTTTGATATACTTAGATGTGTGCCCAGAACATTCTACTTTTATGGAGCTAAATGAGCAAAGCCTTAAAGGGTAAAATGTGGGAAAGCTTGCAAATAGCCATATGAAAGTTAGCATAGTCTAGACCCTTAAGAAAAGCAGTTTGGATATTAAAAAGAAAATTCCTAGGAGTAGGAAAGTGAAATGCAGAAAAAAGGACAAACCGAAAATCTAACCCATAGTAAAAAGTATACTTCCTTAGACCATTCCTATTTACTGCCATGACTAATAAATTTGGGCAGGCCTGTGGAAAATTCCTGTGGGCTGATATTTTCCTAACCACTATTCAAAATGACTTTAAGTTGATATTCTAAGCCGATCATTTCATTAATATTAAACTCCAGACCATGTCCCCAAGTTTCCAAGTTTGCTTCATTGTTTTTCTCTAGTATCTGTTTCCTTGGGTTACTTCCATTTTTTTCTTTCTCATTCTGCAAACATTGATTCTCTAGATTTTCTAAATGATTGGTAATATGAAAGCACTGAAAAGATCTTTCTTAAACTCTGGTTTGTCTTTCTGTGTTCACATTTGGTAGGAATACTGAAGGGCTTAGTAAATTATATGAATGGTATTTCTACATTTCTGTTCATGGGGGATTATAAACATAAACAAGTTTAAAGGGGATTTTAAACTAACTTTCAGGTTAGGATTTGTCCTAATGAGATTTTTGTTTGTTTGTTTTCAATTATTATCTTTTATACTGTCTATTAAGAATCAGATGGCTTCCTGGATTGAGTCTGCTTCATTTCTTCAGTGACCTTTAGGTATTTATTCTAATATTGTTTAGTTTGGTTTCTGAAGCTTTGGGATGTTTTAGGAAAAATAAGGCTTAGGACTTCCCTGGTGGTCCAGTTGTTAAGTTTCTTCTCTTCCACTGCAGGGATCCTGGGTTCCATCCTTGGTCAGCGAACTAAGAACCTGCATGCATGCTCAGTTTCTCAGTCATGTCTGACTCTTTGCTACCCCATGGACTGTAAACTGACAGGCTCCTCTGTCCACAGGATTCTTCAGTCAAGAATACTGGAGTGGGTTGCCATTTCCTCCTCCAGGGGATCTTCCCAACACAGGGATCGAACCGGAGTCCCTTGTGTCCACAGGCAGACTCTTTACCACTAGTGCCACCTGGGAAGCTCCGCGTGCCATGGGGTGCGACACCCGTCTCAAAAAATGAAGTCTCATGGAGAAGAGATATTATCCCTGAAAATGAAAAGATTAAAAATAGAAAAAAGAAAAATCAGAAATCACCCCTGAAATCTTTATTTCCGTTTTTAAAATGTCTTTTGCTTCTGTCTCTGATACCAATTGTTTGGAAGATTATCTGTCTACTTCTGTGATATATTTTCACCAAAAATTCTCCTGTATTTGTACTAGGATTATATTGAGTTCAAAACTTAAGTGAGGAGAATTCACATATTTATGACAGTGAATTTTCTCACTCATGAAAATGTTTTTTCCTCTGTTTATTTAGACCTTCTTCAGTAATATTATAGAGTTTTATCCCCAGAGAGCTTCAGTCAGTCAGTTCAGTTCAGTCGCTCAGTAGTGTCCGACTCTCCGCGACCCCATGAATCACAGCACACCAGGCCTCCCTGTCCATCACCAACTCCCGGAGTTCACTCAGACTCATGTCCACAGAGTCGGTGATGCCATCCAGCCATCTCATTCTCCGTCGTCCCCTTCTCCTCCCGCCCCCAACCTTTCCCAGCATCAGGGTCTTTTCCAGTGAGTCAACTCGTCGCATGAGGTGGCCAAAGTATTGCAGTTTCAGCTTTAGCATCAGTCCCTCCAATGAACATCCAGAATTGATCTCCTTTAGAATGGACTGGTTGGATCTCCTTGCAGTATAAGGGACTCTCAAGAGTCTTCTCCAACACCACAGTTCAAAAGCATCGATTCTTCGGCGATCAGCCTTCTTCACAGACCAACTCTCACATACACATCTTTTATTAGGTTTATTCTAATAAAAGTTCTTAAGAGTTTTTTAAAAATGGGAGTTATGCACAGTCACATTGGTAATTGCCTCAAAAAATTGATTTTATGTACAGATTTTGAGTCCAGCAAACTTACTTTACTTGCTTATGAAAATGAGTTGTAGATTTTCTTTGATTTTTCAGGGAGAGAATCCTATCCTATGCAGTGGCAATCCTTTCCTTTTCAAATCTCATACTTCTTTATTCTTGAATGGATATGGTGCTCAGTTCGGTTCAGTTCAGTCGATCAGTCGATATGGTGCTGCTGCTGCTGCTGCTAAGTCACTTCAGTCGTGTCTGACTCTGTGTGACCCCATAGACGGAAGCCCACCAGGCTCCCCTCTCCCTGGGATTCTCCAGGCAAGAACACTGGAGTGGGTTGCCATTTCCTTCTCCAATGTGTGAAAGTGAAAAGTGAAAGTGAAGTCGCTCAGTCGTGTCCGACCCTTAGCGACCCCATGGACTACAGCCTACCAGGCTCCTCCATCCATGGGATTTTCTAGGCAATAGTAGGGACCTTATTTTGTTCCAGATTTAAAGAGACTCCCTCTAATGTATCAGTTTTCATGTTAGAAAGTTTCTTTTTGTTGCTGAATCAGTGGACATTTTCAAAAGTAGTGAATCGCTATAGGATTTCACAAATGTGTTTCCTGTGTCTACTGAGGTAAATTGTATGGGTTTTCTCTTTTATTCTATTAAGGTAGTAACATATATTAATGGATTTTCTAGTGTTGAACCAATTTTATGTTCCCAAACTCTTTTTGGTTATATAAAAATAATATATTTCCAGGTTTTTTTTGTTAATATTTTGATAAGGAATACCCTGGGATCTCTTTCTTTTTAGTATTATACCTACCTTTTAATCAAAGAGTAAACTTGGTAGCTTTTCCTTATTTTCTGTTATCTGTAAAAAGTTTTATAACATAGGATTTATTTCTTCCCTGAAGATGATATGGTAAACTTATTTTACGTCCTCTGTACCTAGTGTGGAGATTTTAGGTGGGAGGTTTTTTGTTTTTTCTTAAGTTTTTAAAATATTGGAATATAACATATATATGGAAAAAGTACATAAATCATAAATATGTAACTCACTGAATTTTCAGAAACTGAATAGATGTATGGAACCAGAATCCAGATTAAGAAGCTAAAAATTGACAGCACCCCAGAAGTCCTTATTGTGTGCTGAAAGGACACAATGTGTTCCTCCCCAGGGGTAACCACAATCCAATTTCTAAGCCATAGGTTAGAATTTGTTTTGTTTGATTGGTCTTATACTATATGTAAATAGAACCATAGGGAAAGAATTTTTTTGTATGTGGCTTCATTTACTCAACAGTATATTTGTGTATATTTGTATATCATCATATTGTTTTGGTAATTATAGTTTATTCTTTCTGTTTACTGTGTAATATTTCACTATGTGATTATTCACTCAATAGAATCCACTACATCATTTATCCATTCTAGTACAAATGGATTTTTGAATACTTTCCAAGTTTTGCCAATATTACTATGTCTTTTGATGAGTAAATTTACATATTCTCCTTTAAAACTTTTTAATTAAAATATTGTAGATTTACAATGTTGCATTAGTTTCAGGTGTATACCAAAGTAATTCAGTTTTACATACAAACTTATCTGTGTGTGTATATATATGTGTGTGTGTGTTTATATTCTCTTCCATTATAGGTTATTATAAGATATTAAATATAGCTTCCTGTGCTATACAGTAGGTCTTTCTTGATTATTTTATATATAGTAGTACAGATGTTTTAATCTCAAACTCCTAGTTTATCCCCCACCCCTTGACAACCATCAGTTTGTTTTCTATATCTGCGTGTCTATTTCTGTTTTTTAAAATAAGTTCATTAGTATCATTTTTTTAAATTCCACATATAAATGATATCATATGGTATTTATCTTTCTCTCCCTGGCTTACTTTACTTAGTATGATAATCTTTAGGTCCATCCATTGCTACAAATGGTATGACTGCATTCTTTTTTATGGCTGAAACTGCAATACTTTGGCCACCTCATGCGACGAGTTGACTCACTGGAAAAGACCCTGATGCTGGGAAAAGTTGGGGGCGGGAGGAGAAGGGGACGACAGAGAATGAGATGGCTGGATGGCATCACCGACTCTGTGGACATGAGTTTGAGTGAACTCCGGGAGTTGGTGATGGACAGGGAGGCCTGGCGTGCTGTGATTCATGGGCTCGCGGAGAGTCGGACACGACTGAGCGACTGAACTGAACTGAACTGAATATTCCTATTGATAGACACTCAGGTTGTTTGCATTTACATATTCTCTTCAGCTGAGAAGTTGAATTGTTGCATCATAGGATTTGTGTTTGTTCAGTTTTAGTGGTGGTGTACAACAGCTAAGGTGTTGAACTAGCTTTCATTCTTACTAGCAGTGTTTGAATTCTGAATGTTCCACATTCCTGTTGGGATTTCATACTTAATTATTTTAGCCATTTAGTGGCTATATTGAATATTATAGTATTCTGTTAATTTTTCCTTGGGGAGAAAGTACATTAAGGACCTTCTTCATAAACTTATGGGTCATTTGTATAGTCTCTCTGGTGAAGTACCTAGATAAGTTTTTGTTCATTTGTATCATCTGCCTTTTTCTTACTGATATATGAAAGTTCTTTATGTGTTATATATACTATCCCTTTGTTGGATTTCTTTATTTCAAGTAGCTTCTCTTAATGATCAATTATGGATAGACATTTATTATAATAGTAATTATGGATGTGTGGGCCTGTGTCTTCATTTATCAACAGCTCCAACCCAATTTTAAGAGAAAAGTATTAGGAACTTTTCCAGCATAAATTAAATGGAGCTAATTAGTAGCAAAGTGCTGATAAATACTACATGAAAAATTTAAACATCTGTTTACTAGGAAAACTTTAAAGGTCAACAACAAAGAGGTAGAAATATTTGCAGCATGTGTGTTGATGAAGGGCAAATCTCTCTATACACAAAGTGTTCATGAAAATCAGAGAGAAACAATACTAATCTCTAATATAAAATGGCCAAATAATATTTTTTAAAAAATTTCACAGAAGGAATACAACTGGCTAATAGAAAAAAGATTAGCTTCATTGATTAAATAAATGCAAATTCAATAATGACATGTTATTTTTTGCCTTGCATATTTTCAAAAAATATGATACCTTTTGTGGGCAAGTGTGGAATGGAAACTCTCAGATAACTCAGTAGCAGAAATGTAAGTTGGCATTACCTTGTGGAAGACATTTGACAACACTTATAAAGCTTGATACAATATATCTGTATAATTTAAACCAGAGTTTTACTGCTTGGAATTTATTCTAAGAAAATAATCGTTATTTTTAATATAGATTGAATACAGTGATGTTCATTCCAACATCAAGTTTAATGGCATAAATTTGAAATGAACAATAGAGAGATGATTAGTTACATACAGTAGAATATTTTACCATTATTAAAGTTAATACTTTAAAATGTGGGCTAATTGCTTTTCAAGTAATATTAATGTTAAATGAAAAATAACAATATACAAATCTATGTAAGAAGTATACCACTTCCATGAAAAACAACAACTACTCCCATAACAACCATTAAACATATACATGCATATACATATATAAAAATAAACACCTCTTTATATTGGAAATAAATACCACATTTCACTGATAGCAGTTATCTTTGGGTGATATTTTCTCCTTTAGATAGTTCTGAATTTTCCACATTTTCAAGAATAGATACATATTGCTTTTAAATTAGGAAAAAAGTATAACAATTACGAATAAGATATTTTCAAACACATTAAACAGATTATTATAGCATGGCGAGAATTTGTTCCATATGGCCATGGGATTTTCTGTTTATAAGTTGAAGTGCTGACAGTTGTGAACTAGTTTTTTAAGTGATAGGAAGCAGCTTTGAAACTTGAAGCATTGTAAGTCATATGGGTTGACAATGAAGAAAATACTTGGGCAAATAGTGTCAATAAGCTTGACAAGTACTGCTGGCTTGTCACCAGTTTGGTTAACATACATGTGATGATAACTTTGTTAGTCCTCCCCCATTTATTACAGTCTCCCAGCTCACCCTTTGCCAAGCCCATATGAATAGTTATATGTTGCAGTAATAGATACGAGGCCTATTTCAGTAGTTCTCTCTCACTCCAACTTCCTTCCAAAACCTATCACATTTACCTTTAAATGTATTTTATTTATTGTTGTGAATATGTTAATAGAATTTCCCTAAATAAGGAGAGCCATCTGCCTGGTTTTGGGGTCATGGTCTCTTTAATTGGAGTTTTTATAATTATATCTAAAGTGGAAATCTGCATTAATTTAACCTTATTTTGCATCTCCTGTGTATCATTGTACTTGTATTAGGGATGTAACAAGGAATGGACTGTGAATTTTGTCATTCTGTAGTTCCCAGTGGAGACTATATATTAATAGTATAGTGGGGAGAGAATCAGTTCAGTTCAGTTCAGTCGCTCAGTCAGGTCTGACTCTTTGTGACCCCATGGACTGCAGCATGCCAGGCTTCCCTGTCCATCACTAACTCCCGGAGCTTGCTCAAGCTCATGTCCATTGAGTCCTTGATGCCATCCAACCATCTCATCCTCTGTTGTCCCCTTCTCCTTCTGCCTTCACTCTTTGCCAGCATCAGGGTCTTTTCCAACAAGTCAATTCTTCATATCAGGTGGCCAAAGTATTGGAGTTTCAGTAATTGAAAGAATGAGCTACTTAATGGGATTAAATGCCTGCTTTATAATTTACCAGCTTATGATTTAAGCTCTCTATAGCTTCATCTCTAAAGTAGAAATCACAGTACTTCCTTTCATCACCCTCTATTTCCCTTTATTTTTCGCTTTTCTTCATTGAACTTTTCACTTGTGAGACATGGTTTTGTTCATTTATTGACATTAATGTAAAATCCTGGAGGACAGTCACTTTATTTGGTTCACTTGTGTATTTTCAGCGTCTAGCTTAGGATCATGGCATCTGGTCCCATCACTTCATGGGAAATAGATGGAAAAACAGTGGAAACAGTGTCAGACTTTATTTTTTTGGGCTGCAAAATCACTGCAGATGCTGATTGCAGCCATGAAATTAAAAGACGCTTGCTCCTTGGAAGGAAAGTTATGACCAACCTTGATAATATATTAAAAAGCAGAGACATTACTTTGCCAACCAAGGTCCGTCTAGTCAAGGCAATGGTTTTTCCCGTGGTCATGTATGGATGTGAGAGTTGGACTGTGAAGAAAGCTGATCGCCGAAGAATCGATGCTTTTGAACTGTGGTGTTGGAGAAGACTCTTGAGAGTCCCTTATACTGCAAGGAGATCCAACCAGTCCATTCTAAAGGAGATCAATCCTGGATGTTCATTGGAGGGACTGATGCTAAAGCTGAAACTGCAATACTTTGGCCGCCTCATGCGACGAGTTGACTCACTGGAAAAGACTCTGATGCTGGGAAAGGTTGGGGGCGGGAGGAGAAGGGGACGACGGAGAATGAGATGGCTGGATGGCATCACCGACTCTGTGGACATGAGTTTGAGTGTACTCCGGGAGTTGGTCATGGGGTCGCGGAGAGTCGGACACGACTGAGCGACTGAACTGAACTGAACTGAACTGAGCTTAGGATCTGCTACATAATAACTCTCAGTAAATTGCTATTCCTTCTCCTGGGAATATTCTTCCTACGTATTTGCACATAGTTCATCCTCATTCTCTGTTATCATGCCCAAATGTCATCTTGGTTGAGGGACCTTGCTAGACCACCTCTTCTATAAAATAGCATCCTCTATTTTTCTGTTTTATCTTGCCTTATTTTTCTCTGTAACACTTGATACTACTGATATTATATTTTTTTGCTTATTGTCTATATTTTCCACTAGAATATAAGATTTCTGATTCTAGGACTTTTTTGGTTTACTCTTTGATCCTCAGTTTCTCACCAGGCACATTAGGCTCTTAAATGTTTGTTGAATGAATAAACAAATAACAGTGTTGAATATATAGATGAAAAGGTAAAGGAATATTACTTATACTATAGGGTTACTATGAAAATGAAAAGAAAAAATTCACGTGTTACACTTCCATAATGACTGATACAAGTAGATGTGTAAGTAAATGCTAGTCATAATATAATGTTGCTCAGCATTTCTAATTCTTACAATAAATTTGCTAAAACAATTTTTTTTTTTTTACTATTTTATAGATGAGAAAATTGAGGCTTAAGATTTGTTCAAGGTGTAGTAAAGGGTAATTCTGGGGTTCAGACTTTAATCTGCCTTTTTCCTCAACTGCATCTCTTTTCACTCTGCTATGCTGCTGTCAAAAATATTAAAGAGTGCTCGTGGGGATGGCAACATTTGAACTAGTTTTGAAAGATGAATGGGAATTTGCTTAGCATACAGTTGGAGGAAAGGCATTCTAAGTAGTGGGAACTCCATGATGGAAACCATGAGCAGTGAGCTATGACAGAGACCATGGTTATGCAGGTGCACTTGTGGTAAGCTAGCTCCTTACTCTGAAGAACATCAAAAGAATTTTTTTAAGCAGAATTTTAATAACTGGGGTGTTATGGACACTCTGGCTGCCAACTTTGTCAGCAATTTTACAAGTCTTAATGGGCATATTTCTGGCACACAAGCAATAGACCTGAACTGCCCAAAATGGTAGCCAGTGGACATCTGTGGCCATTTAAATATAAATTAAGAGTAAGGTAAAAAATTAGTTCTTCAGATGCCCTAGCTGCATTACAGGTGCTCAATAGCTACAGGTGGCCAGTGGCTACTATATTAGAGAGTGTGGTTATGGAACATACCCATTGCAGAAAGTTCAGTTGTGCAGCCTTGTTATAGACAGCTAACACATGACTGGATAGAGGGCTCAAGCTGAACATTTATATAGAAGGAGAGGATAGTGAATAAACAGATTTCCCAAGCTAAAAATGTTTTACAAACAGACTGTGGAGTAGTTATTGGAAATTCTACTCTAATCAGACTTAAAAAGGTTAGGTAGGCTTTTGTTTCTCCTTATAGATGAAAACTTCAGTTTATTTGGCTTGGATAGAGATACAAAGCCAAAAGCTTTAGGAATCTTGGAACATCGCTTCATGGATATAGATTAAAAGTCATCTAATATGCCTCTCTACTCTGCCCATTAACCTGGCATGCCAAAATAAACGGAGTCAGAAACTTGGAATAGCCAATCCCTGATCTAGGCCCTGAACCACTTAGACTGGTTACTGATTAAGAGTTGAGTTTACTTAATATGGATTTATAATCATCTTCATATTTACAGAATTTTATATATTATCTCTTCTCACTTTATAAAAACTTCACATAAATCCTCAAAGTTTGGCTCTGTTTCTTCAGATAGAGAAATAAGAATGCACATGGACTTTTCTGATACCATGTAACCGGAGGTGCTAGAGCCAGTATGCAGTCTCATATTTTCTGACTTTTAGGTCAAGTGCTCCTCAAACCACATTAACAATGAGGATACACTGTTTTAACCTGGATAAAAAGGAATGTAAAACTCTTATGACCAAAGTGAGAAGAGCTCAGATGAAAGGTAGGATGAGAGGCCTTAAAGAAGTGACTGTTTTGGCAGTAACAGGTTGATCCTCAAAATCATTGAAAGTCACCAAAGTTCTGTCCTTGGAGTGTGGTAAAACTTGGTAATGAACTTGATTTACTCTGTTGAGGAGCAACTAGGTGAAAGAGCATGTTTGATGCTGGGAATCTAATGAAGTATTATAAATAAAAGATGATCTGGGCTTGGACTTCGTAGAAAGAAATTTAAGTGGTGTGGACTAAGATACATCTTGAAGAAAGAATACATATTATTTGGCATAACATTATTCTAACAGTCAGGCTTAAAACATTGGTCTTCCCAGTTCTACTCAGGATTGATTGTGCCATCCTCTGGACTGTTATAATATGTTGCTTATACCTATATTCAGAGAAGGCAATGGCACCCCACTCCAGTACTCTTGCCTGGGAAATCCCATGGATGGAGGAGCCTGGTGGGCTGCAGTCCATGGGGTCGCTAAGAGTTGGACACGACTAAGTGACTTCACTTTCACTTTTCACTTTCATGCACTGGAGAAGGAAATGGCAACCCACTCCAGTGTTCTTGCCTGGAGGATCCCAGGCACGGGGAAACCTGGTGGGCTGCTGTCTGTGGGGTCACACACACAGCGTCAGACGTGACTGAAGTGACTTAGCAGCAGCAGCAGCAGCATACCTATATTATAATATTGATTATGTTCAAACTTCATTTTCATAATTTTTGAGTGCCTTGTAGACACTCAAATGTCAGGTCTCCATAAATGTTTGCTAAACTGGTCCATGTTTTCTGTCTTATTCTCAAATTTAATAAATTGCCAGTTTGTGACAATTTTCAGATTCCCTTTTCTGTTTCTGTGCCCACTTCGATTCTCCCTCCCACCACTGTCGTTCAGGCACCAGCCACTTACTTTGTGTACAGTTGAAGTTTCTTAATTTTGTTTTGTTTTTCTCCAGTCCTTTAATCCTCTAATCCAACCTGCACAAGAGTCTAGATTACACTTCTTCAAATATTGCTATTACCATTTCACTCTTTTTCAGTGGCTTGCCATGATCTCTGAATTAAGTGAAAACCCTTAACTTGATATTCAAACATTTTTATGTGATAGCTAATTGGAACATACCTTTCCACAGCACTAGGGAAAGTCTTACAGGAAAAAGTTCTTAAGAATTGCTTATTGATGTGTTTAGATTGCTTTGAGATTCAAAAGCTTCTAAAGACACAAAGCAACATAAAAAATGACTTGAAAACAGTAGAAATCAATATATCATCAATTACTTGACCATGTGATTAGTCCACACATGCTGTAGTACTTCAGAGAAAAAGATCGTTGAAACTTTGGGTCATCAGACATACAGCTTTATTGGAGAAGCTGACAGCTATTTGGGACCCAGAATCATTTATTCATTTTATTTATTTAGACTAAATTTCCCCCTGTTTTCCTAGAAAATATATGAGGTTTTAGAGTAATGGGCTCTGTTTTGCCAGTATAAAAATATTTCTTTTGTCAGAAGAATTCAGATACTTATACATAGAAACTTGTGCTTAAATGTCATTATTTTAAATGTTATTGGAGCCCTTCTCAGAACTTTGAAAATATATATACCTGAGCTGTTTCTTCTGATCAGCTTCTACGGTGGGCACTTAGTGTGAAGTCACAATAGAATAATTTGAGAAAAAGTTGAATTTGGCAGATATAGCATTTGAGTATCTATCATAAAATTTGGGTTTCAAACAGGATATGGCATTGTTTAAGCTCAACTTATAATAAGTATAATCTGTCAATTATGTAATATATACTCAAAAGTGCTATTTTTATGGATGATGGCTTTTCCTATATGGTTAGCTTCTCTGTTTTGTACTCAATACAAAGAAATTTGTATTTCTTTGTCTTTTAGTTAAAAGAAATGTAGAGTGTCATACACAATAGTAAAAATATCAGATGCCTCTAAATAACACTTCTAATTTTCCAGGAATTTTCAAAACTGGAGGATGTAAATTGCCTAGTTGTGTCTTTGCAGTGACTGGATTGATTACTTTTCCTGATGACTATTTTAACTAATTAATTCATCAAGACAAGTGTTTCTATTACCATGACATGGCTAGCACTTAAGCTACTAGTGTTCAACTTTCTATCCTATGTCTGTAAAAAGGGCTGTCTGTGAGCCTATACTTACTGCTTTTTATTTACTTAAACTTTATTTATTTTGCATTCCTAAGAAAAATGAATACAAATTTTTATACATATGATTTCATTTCCTCCAATACTTATTCCAGTTTCTAAGGGCCTACTGATTTACAGACTCTTAAAAATCTTTCTCCTTCCAATTCAAATGTAAGTAATTAGCTTCTTCCTAATTTGGAACTTCAACTTGAAAACTAGTGTGTTTGATTTGGCATTAGATTAGGCTTCTTATTTTAGATAAGATCGTATAACTTTGGTTTTAGGTGATCACAGAAGTGTTTGTCGAGCAGCATCTTTGTAGCTTTGAGGAAACTAGAAAACAACTTTTCTACTACGATTATGATTCTCCTTGATAGTCACTTTAACTGCAGTTAGGTCCTGGCTGTACCAACTCCAGTTTAAACAACTGGACTCTGAACCTGTTTTTGTTCTGATTAAGAAGTTTATTTATATGTTCGGGAATACAGAGGCACAACCTGTTAACAGCTGTAAATTTGGCTGATTAAGCTCTATGTAGACAAATTTACTAGCGGGGACTGCTCCCTAGAAATTCCAGTTCACTTACATATGAGGGTAGTCTGGCTATTTCTCACCAGTTTCCATCACTTCCTGCCAAGAAAAATAAACATTTTCTTGCAAAGGATTGATGCTAGAGGTTAGAAGTGGTCAGTGTTTTATCAGTCATACTGGGCTCTTGTGAATCTCAATAAACAAACATAGTAATGTCCATGTAGATGCCTGGAAAAGCAGCCAGACCCGAGAGAGATCATTTCTTTCAGATAGTCTTATAGACCTTTTCAATATAGGTGAATGTTAATTATTAATAGACATTTATTGTAATAGAAATTATGGATGTTTGGCCCCGTATTTTCACTTACCAACAGTTCAGGGAAGCTTGTGGTTTTAGTGGATAATAATAGGCTGGAGCCAGAAACAATGTTTTCTTAATTTAGTGTAACTGTAGGTACTATTATAAGTATTGTAATAAGAATGAGCTTATTAGGTCAAACTTCTGGTATTCAGCATTTCCCTATAGTGGTCTATTGGGCAAACTATGGCTCCAGAGCCATCCCACAGAATATTTTTGTGGTGAGCACAATCTGAGAATTGTTTTATACTTTTAAAGAGCTATAACAAAGAAGAATATACAGCAAAGACTATATAGCTTTCAACGATTAAAATGTTCATTATCTGACCCTTTAAGAAAAGTTTGCCGACTCCTACGAATATAGATTAGCAATGTATATTAGTAGGCGAGGTCCATTGTTGTCGTTTAGTCACTCAGTCGTGTCCAGCTCTTTTGTGACTCTGTGGACTGTAGCCTGCCAGGCTTCTCTGTCCATGTGATTTCCTACTCAAGAGTACTAGAGTGGGTTGCCATTTTCTTCTCCAGGGGATCTTCCCGACCCCGAGGGATCGAACTCATGTCTCTTATGTCTCCTGCATTAGAAGGTGGGTTCTTTACCACTGAACCACCTGGGAAGCCTGACGATCCATTCAGTTCAGTTCAGTTCAGTCACTCAGTCCTGTCCAACTCTTTGCGACCCCATGAATCACAGCACGCCAGGCCTCCCTGTCCATCACCAACTCCCGGAGTTCACTCAAACTCATGTCCACAGAGTTGGTGATGCCATCCAACCATCTCATTCTCGTCGTCCCCGTCTCCTCTTGCCCCCAATCCCTCCCAGCATCAGAGTCTTTTCCAGTGAGTCAACTCTTCACATGAGGTGGCCATTACAAGGATCCAAAAAAAGCCATCTGAATAAACAAAGCAAGATGAAAATATGGAAAATATGTTTTTCATAGTTTTGGTTTTAGAACCTTTTATTTCTGGTTTGCAGGTGATATGTGAAATAAAGATGATACCATTATCCTTATAGGGTTCTTAGAATCATTGAATCACGGGTCTTTGCAGTACCTTACATATGGAAGATAACTGGTATCTATTACTGTTGTTATGATAATGTGTTGATTGCCTGACCATTGTTTCTGCTTTATTTTATGAGTCTCTGTTCTATTCATGCCGTATTTGCATTTTATCTAATTTTGTAAGTCACTTTAATGTCCTTTTTATTTTAGTTGAAATACAAATCTTAAGTGTAGCAGTTTTATTGCTCCTGTTACTATGGCTGCGTAACAAATTACCCCCACATTTAGTGGCATGTAAAAATAGGTTATTATGCTCACAGATTCTGTGGATCAGGAGTTCAGACAGGGCACAGCAGGATGACCTCTCTCTTTGTTCTGCAACATCTGGAGCTGGAAAAATCAAAACTGGGAACTGGAATCATCTGAAGACTCATTCACTCTGGCAGTTATTGCTGTCTGTTGGCTAGGAAGGCTCCAGTACCTCTCCATATGGGTCTCTCCTTGTGATATCTCCAAATGGACGAGTTTGTGTTTCCTTGAGTGAGCCAACAGGGTTCCCCAGAGCATGCATTCCAAAAAGAGAGAGCCAGGCTGGAGCTATCCTCTCTATGACATAGCCTTGGGAACCACAGAACATCATTTCTTTTTCCTGCTTTGATGGTCAGAACAGGCTCAAGTCCACCAAGTTCAAGAGGAGAAAAAAAGACTTTTGATGGAGGCTGAGGATATTTTTGGAATTAAAATTTCCTGTAATTATATCATTTTATTTATTTAACAATCACTTACATATGATTTAATCCACATACCAGACACTAAGTATTTTACAAATATTAATTCATATACTCTAGGATTATTTTATAAATGGAGAATCAAAATACTGAATTAACTGGAATATAATTTTCTCTGACTTTGATGGATAATAAAAAAGTTACTATGATTTTTTTAACTTGCACAGTATTAATTCAAAGATTTAAAAATACTTCAAACACATACTTCTGTTTCTTGCCTTAGAATTGCTTTGAGAGAGGCATAGTTTCGCATAAGTAATTTCTTAAATGTGTGCAGTGGTCATATGCTTAGTGCTGGCTGTGTGGTAAATAAGTTGGGATTTCTTAATATCAATAAGTAGGAATAATACTGTCTTTTGACAGCTAGTCTATTTGGACTAGCTTACCAAACTTGACTAATAGATTGATTCTGTGTCCTTTTATGAAAATCAATACAATGTCTTGGTCTAGGTGTGATGATCTTACATATTAATTGCTATCTTTTCCTTCATTGCTATTGAAATTACGACCTTTGGTTGGTAAGGTCAGTGATCTTTCAGTCTCCATTGTCATGAAGATATTTTATCAGGGGCAAATATTCCTTCTCTTCTTTTTTTTTTTATTAACAGTATGAATGTTTGTTGGGTATATTTTAAACCCTAGGTCTTTTTAGTTTTGTGATTTTTCTGCTCTTTTACATCTGTTGATTGATTTTTACCTTGGAGATTTAGCAGTCTCTGACCGAGTGGTTTATAGCTTTTCAGTTGTTTTGGTCTCCCAGAATTCAGTAGTCTTATTTTAAGGGTAGCCCAAAGTGACTTTCACCCTGATTCATTTGTGACACAGTTAACACTATATCTCAGAGTCTAATGAATTTATGCTTGCTTATACATTGTGGTATATTTAAAATGGATAATCAACACGGATCTATTGTATAGTACATGGAACTCTTTTCAATGTTATGTGGCAGCTTGGATGGGAGGAGTGTTTGGGGGAGAATGGATACATATATATGTATGGCTGAATACCTTTGCTGTTCACCTAAAACTGTAACAACATTGTTAATAGGCTATCCCTCAATACAAAATAAAAAATTAAGAGAAACACTGTATCTCCTAGTCTCTGCATATATAAATATGTAACAAGTATGAAGTATGCAGATAAGAAAAGGGTAGCCTTCTTAGAGTTCAGTTCAGTTCAGTTGCTCAGTCATGTCCAACTCCTTGCGACCCCATGGACTGTAGCACTCCAGGCCTCTCTGTCCATCACTAACTCCCGGAGTTTACTCAAACTCATGTCCATTGAGTCAGTGATGCCATCCAACCATCTCATCCTCTGTCATCCCCTTGTCCTTCTGCCTTCAGTTTTTCCCAACATCAGGGTCTTTTCAAATGAGTCACTTCTTAATCAAGTGGCCAAAGTATTAGAGTTTCAGCTTCAACTTTAGTCCTTCCAATGAGTATTTCCTTCCCTTTCCTTTCCTTCCCTTGTGGCTCAGCTGCTAAAGAATCTGTCTGCAATGCAGGAGACCTGGGTTGGGAAGATCCCCTGGAGAAGGGAAAGGCTACCCACTTCAGTATTCTGGCCTGGGTCACAAAGAGTCGGACACGACTGAGCAACTTTCACTTGTTAGAGTATCAAAACTCAAATGAAGTATCTAATATTATAGGGGAATATTTAAATAATTTTGTTCTAATTGTAAAATTTGGATTGTTCTTTTAAAACATATTTGATTAGGAGTACATGTAGAAATTTGCATATCAAAACTTGCCAAATCTAAGACTCACTAATTTTATATTTTTAAATTTAAAATATAAGACAGAGAGATCAGTACTATGTGATCTGATTACACACATGTGTAATGTATGTGAATGAACTGATTACATTGAGTGGCATTATTTATCTACTTGTTTAGACTCAGAAATAGTGTAAGAATGAATGCTCAAAGGAGCTGTCCTGCTGCTCACTCATTTATCTGAGATGCAGCATGGTGACTGGTTTTCTAGTCTACCTCTTCTGCCATCTGTGTGATTTTGTTCTAGTTATTATTATCTCTTTGTGATTCAGTTTCATTGTCTGTGTAATAGCTTAGTTCTCTCATTGGTCATGGCAGCAACTACCTCTTAATGTTGTAGTGAAAATGAAATGATTTAGTACATATCAAGTGCTTCAGACAGTGTTTAGCAAATTGTAAGCTCATAAACAGCTCTTATTCATTAGTACATCCTTTCACTTACTCATTAAAGAAACATTTATTGAACATCTACTATGATGTGGACACAAAGAAGGTTCTGCTCTGAAGGTATGAGTAATGTAGTGGGGCAGAGGAATATAATAGTTGTTATAACATAGGATGAGGGAAGTGATACATTATAAAGCAGATACATAAAAGTGCTATGAAAGGGAAGAGGTTGGGGACTTCTCTGGTGGTCCAAGGGTTAGGGCCCTGCACTTCCACTGCAGGGCGCACAAGTTCCATCACAGTGCAGCCAAGAAAAAACAAAAGAAAAGAAAGAGGATGGAGTTTTTGGTAGCCTTAATCATTTTACTTTTCTAAGACACTGTTTTTCATCTGAAAATGTTCTTTTGTGAACCTTTTAAAATTCTTAAGGACATGGTTTCCTTTCTTTGTATCTCTGTATCATTTTATCGTATGGTATTTATCACTTTTTGTCTTGTTAAATCATTATTTGTTCATATCTTTTTTACTTGAAGATGTCAACATTTCTGTATCACCAACAACTACTCAACACAGTATTCTTTAAAAATACTTTATAAACATTTGATAACTTAGCTGGTAAAGAATCCACCTGCAATTTAGGAGACTCCGGTTTGATTCCTGGGCCGGGAAGATCCCCTGGAGAAGAGCCAGCTTCCCTGGTGGCTCTGACAGTAAAGAATCCATCTGCAATGTGGGAGACCTGGGTTTGATCCCTGGGTTGGGAAGATCCCCTGGAGAAGGGAAGATCCCCTGAACAAGGGCAGATGCCCTGGAGAAGGGAACAGGCTACCCACTCCAGTATTCTGGCTTGGAGAATTCCCCATGAATCACAGCACGCCAGGCCTCCCTGTCCATCACCAACTCCCGGAGTTCACTCAAACTCATGTCCACAGAGGCGGTGATGCCATCCAGCCATCTCATTCTCTGTCGTCCCCTTCTCCTCCTGCCCCCAATCCCTCCCAGCATCAGAGTCTTTTCCAGTGAGTCAACTCGTCGCATGAGGTGGCCAAAGTATTGGAGTTTCACTTCAGCATCAGTCCTTCCAATGAACACCCAGGATTGATCTCCTTTAGGATGGACTGGTTGGATCTCCTTGCAGTCCAAGAGACTCTCAAGAGTCTTCTCCAACACCACAGTTCAAAAGCATCAATTCTTCGGTGCTCAGCTTTCTTCACAGTCCAACTCACATCCATACGTGACCAGTGAAAAAACATAGCCTTGACTAGATGGACCTTTGTTGGCAAAGTAATGTCTCTGCTTTTTAATATACTATCAAGGTTGGTCATAACTTTCCTTCCAAGGAGTAAGCGTCTTTTAATTTCATGGCTGCAATCAGCATCCGCAGTGATTTTGGAGCCCAAAAAAATAAAGTCTGACACTGTTTCCACTGTTTTTCCATCTATTTCCCATGAAGTGATGGGACCAGATGCCATGATCTTTGTTTTCTGAATGTTGAGCTTCAAGCCAACCTTTTCACTCTCCTCTTTCACTTTCATCAAGAGGCTTTTGAGTTCCTCTTCACTTTCTGCCATAAGGGTGGTGTCATCTGCATATCTGAGGTTATTGATATTTCTCCCAGCAATCTTGATTCCAGCTTGTGCTTCTTCCAGGCCAGTGTTCCTCATGATGTACTCTGCATATAAGTTAAATAAGCAAGGTGACAATATACAGCCTTGACGTATTCCTTTTCCTATTTGGAATCAGTCTGTTGTTCCATGTCCAGTTCTGACTGTTACTTCCTGACCTGCATACAGGTTTCTCAAGAGGCAGGTCAGGTGGTCTGGTATTCCCATCTCTTTCAGAATTTTCCACAGTTTGTTGTGACCCACACAGTCAAAGGCTTTGGCATAGTCAATGAAGCAGAAATAGATGTTTCTCTGGAACTCTCTTGCTTTCTCCATGATCCAGCGGATGTTGGCAATTTGATCTCTGATGCTTCTGCCTTTTCTAAAACCTGCTTGAACATCTGGGAGTTCACGGTTCACATATTGCTGAAGCCTGGCTTGGAGAATTTTGAGCATGACTTTACTAGCGTGTGAGATGAGTGCAATTGTGCGGTAGTTTGAGCATTCTTTGGCATTGCCTTTCTTTGGGATTGGAATGAAGACTGACCTTTTCCAGTCCTGTGGCCACTGCTGAGTTTTCCCAATTTGCTGGCATATTGAGTGCAGCACTTTCACAGCATCATCTTTCAAGATTTGAAATAGCTCAACTGGAATTCCATCACCTCCACTAGCTTTGTTCGTAGTAATGCTTTCTAAGGCCCACTTGACTTCACATTCCAAGATGTCTGGTACTAGGTCAGTGATCACGTTATCGTGACTATCTTGGTCGTGAAGATCTTTTTTGTACAGTTCTTCTGTGTATTCTTGCCACCTGTTCTTAATATCTTCTGCTTCTGTTAGGTCCCTACCATTTTTGTCCTTTATTGAGCCGATCTTTGCATGAAATATTCCCTTGGAATCTCTGATTTTCTTGAAGAGATCTCTTGTTTTTCCTACTCAGTTGTTTTCCTCTATTTCTTTGCATTGATCACGGAGGAAGGCTTTCTTATCTCTCCTTGCTATTCTTTGGAACTCTGCATTCAGATATCTTTCCTGTTCTCCTTTGCTTTTTTTTTTTTTTTTATTTTTCATATCAATTTTCTTTTTTTTTTTTTATTTTTTTTTAAAAAAGAATTTTATTAAAAAAGCACAAATGCAAAGAAATGAACAGAGGAAAATTTATGCGTCGAAACTGGACTGGTCACTTATGATAATATACATGCTACAATTCCATTCTCTCCAATCATTCCACCTTCACCCTCTCCCACAGAGTCCCAAAGACTGTTCTAAATGCCTATGTCTCTTTTGCAGTCTCTTATACAGGGTTCAGGTTACATTTTTCTAAATTCCATATATATGCGTTAATATACGGTATTGATGTTCTTCTTTCTGGCTTACTTCACTCTGTATAATTGGCTCCAATTTCATCCACCTCATTAAAACTGATTCAAATGCATTCTTTTTGATGGCTGAGAAATACTCCATTGTGTATATGTACCAAAGCTTTCTTATCCATTCATCTGCAGATGGACATCTAGGTTGCTTCCATGTCCTGGCTATTATAAACAGTGCTGCAATGAACATTGGAGTACATGTGTCTCTTTCAATTCTGGTTTCCTCGGTGTGTATGCCCAGGAGTGCAATCGCTGGATCATATGGCAGTTCTATTTCCAGTTTTCTGAGGAATCTCCACACTGTTCTCCATTGTGGCTGTACTAGTTTGCATTCCCACCAACAGTGTAAGAGGGTTCCCTTCTCTCCACACCCTCTCCAGCACTTATTGCATGTAGACTTTTGGATAGCAGCCATTCTGACTGGTGTGAAATGGTATCTCATTGTGGTTTTGATTTGCATTTCTCTGATGATGAGGGATGTTGAGCATTTTTTCATGTGTTTATTAGCCATCTTTATGTCTTCTTTGGAGAAATGTCTGTTTAGTTCTTTGGCCCATTTTTTGATTGGGTCACTTAGTTTTCTGGAATTAAGCTGCAGGAGCTGCTTGTATAATTTGGAGATTAATCCTTTATCAGTTGCTTCATTTGCTATTATTGTCTCCCATTCTGAAGGTTGTCTTCTCACCTTGCTTAGAGTTTCCTTTGCTGTGCAGAAGCTTTTGATTTTAATTAGGTCCCATTTGTTTATTTTTGCTTTTATTTCCAATATTCTGGGAGGTGGGTCTTGGAGGATCCTGCTGTGATTTATGTCGGAGAGTGTTTTGCCTACGTTCTCCTCTAGGAGTTTTATAGTTTCTGGTCTTACATTTAGATCTTTAATCCATTTTGAGTTTATTTTGGTGTATGGTGTTAGGAAGTGTTCTAGTTTCATTCTTTTACAAGTGGCTGACCAGTTTTTCCAGCACCACTTGTTAAAGAGACTGTCTTTTCTCCATTTTATATTCTTGCCTCCTTTGTCGAAGATAAGGTGTCCATAGGAGCGTGGGTTTATCTCTGGGCTTTCTATTTTGTTCCATTGATCTATATTTCTGTCTTTATGCCAGTACCATACTGTCTTGATGACTGTAGCTTTGTAATAGAGCCTGAAGTCCGGCAGGTTAATTCCCCCAGTTCCATTCTTCTTCCTCAAGATTGCTTTGGCTATTCGAGGTTTTTTGTATTTCCATACAAATTGTGAGATTATTTGTTCTAGTTCTGTGAAAAATATTGTTGGTAGCTTGATAGGGATTGCATTGAATGTATAAATTACTTTGGGTAGTATACTCATTTTTACAATATTTATTCTTCCAATCCACGAACACGGTATATTTCTCCATCTATTCATGTCCTCTGATTACTTTCACTAGTGTTTTATAGTTTTCTATGTACAAGTCTTTTGTTTCCTTAGGTAGATATATTCCTAAGTATTTAATTCTTTTCATTGCAACAGTGAATGGAATAGTTTCCTTAATTTCTCTTTCTATTTTCTCATTATTAGTGTATAGGAATGCAAGGGATTTCTGTGTGTTGATTTTATATCCTGCAACTTTGCTGTAATCATTGATTAGCTCTAGTAGTTTTCTGGTAGAGTCTTTAGGGTTTTCTATGTAGAGGATCATGTCATCAGCGAACAGTGAAAGCTTTACTTCTTCTTTTCCAATTTGTATTCCTTTTATGTCTTTTTCTGCTCTGATTGCTGCGGCCAAAACTTCCAGAACTATGTTGAATAGTAGTGGTGAGAGTGGGCACCCTTGTCTTGTTCCTGACTTTAGGGGAAATGCTTTCAGTTTTTCACCATTGAGGATAATGTTTGCTGTGGGTTTGTCATATATAGCTTTTATTATGTTGAGGTATGTCCCTTCAATTCCCACTTTCTGGAGAGTTTTTATCAAAAATGGATGTTGAATTTTGTCGAAGGCTTTCTCTGCATCTATTGAGATAATCATATGATTTTTATTTTTCAGTTTGTTAATGTGGTGTATTACGTTGATTGATTTGCGTATATTGAAGAATCCTTGCATTCCTGGGATAAAGCCCACTTGGTCATGATGTATGATCTTCTTAATGTGTTGTTGGATTCTGATTGCTAGAATTTTGTTAAGGATTTTTGCATCTATGTTCATCAGTGATATTGGCCTATAGTTTTCTTTTTTTGTGGGGTCTTTACCAGGTTTTGGGATTAGGGTGATGGTGGCCTCATAGAATGAGTTTGGAAGTTTCCCTTCCTCAGCTATTTTCTGGAAGAGTTTGAGTAGAATAGGTGTTAGCTCTTCTCTAAATTTTTGGTAGAATTCAGCTGTGAAGCCGTCTGGACCTGGGCTTTTGTTTGCTGGGAGATTTTTGATTACAGTTTCAATTTCCGTGCTTGTGATGGGTTTGTTCAGATTTTCTATTTCTTCCTGGTTCAGTTTTGGAAAGTTGTACTTTTCTAGGAATTTGTCCATTTCTTCCAGGTTATTCATTTTATTGCCATATAATTGCTGATAGTATTCTCTAATAATCCTTTGTATTTCTGTGTTGTCAGTTGTGATCTCTCCATTTTCATTTCTAATTTTATTGATTTGGTTCTTCTCCCTTTGTTTCTTGATGAGTCTGGCTAGTGGTTTGTCAATTTTATTCACCTTCTCAAAGAACCAGCTTTTGGCTTTGTTGATTTTTTCTATGGTCTCTTTTGTTTCTTTTGCATTTATCTCTGCCCTAATTTTTATGATTTCTTTCCTTCTACTGACCCTGGGGTTCTTCATTTCTTCCTTTTCTAGTTGCTTTAGATGTAGAGTTAGGTTATTTAGTTGACTTTTTTCTTGTTTCTTGAGGTATGCCTGTATTGTTATGAACTTCCCCCTTAGCACTGCTTTTACAGTGTCCCAGAGGTTTTGGGTTGTTGTGTTTTCATTTTCATTCATTTCTATGCATATTTTGATGTCTCTTTTGATTTCTTCTATGATTAGTTCATTATTCAGCAGCGTGTTGTTCAGTCTCCATATGTTGGCACTTTTAACAGTTATTCTCCTGTAATTGAGATCTAATCTTACTGCATTGTGGTCAGAAAAGATGCTTGGAATGATTTCAATTTTTTTGAATTTACCAAGGCTAGATTTATGTCCCAGGATGTGATCTATCCTGGAAAAGGTTCCATGTGCGCTTGAGAAAAAGGTGAAATTCATTGTTTTGGGGTGAAATGTCCTATAGATATCTATTAGGTCTAACTCTTCTATTATATCATTTAAAGATTGTGTTTCCTTGTTAATTTTCTGTTTAGTTGATCTATCCATAGATGTAAGTGGGGTGTTAAAATCTCCCACTATTATTGTGTTATTGTTAATTTCCCCTTTCATACTTGTTAGTAATTGTCTTACATATTGCGGTGCTCCTATGTTAGGTGCATAAATATTTATAATTGTTATATCTTCTTCTTGGTTTGATCCTTTGATCATTATGTAGTTTCCTTCTTTGTCTCGTTTCACAGCCTTTGTTTTAAAGTCTATTTTATCTGATATGAGTATTGCTACTCCTGCTTTCTTTTGGTCTCTATTTGCATGGACTATCTTTTTCCAGCCCTTCACTTTCAGTCTGTATGCGTCCCTCGTTTTGAGGTGGGTCTCTTGTAGACAACATATATGGGGGTTTTGTTTTTGTATCCACTCAGCCAGCCTTTGTCTTTTGGTTGGGGCATTCAACCCATTTACATTAAGGTAATTATTGAAAAGTAGGATCCCGTAGCCATTTTCTTTATTGCTTTGGGTTCAAGTTTATACACTCTTTCTGTGATTCCTGTCTATAGAAGATCCTTTAGCATTTGTTGGAGAGCTGGTTTGGTGATGCTGAATTCCCTCAGCTTTTGCTTGTCTGTAAAGCTTTTGATTTCTCCTTCATATTTGAATGAGATCCTTGCTGGGTATAGTAATCTGGGCTGTAGGTTATTTTCTTTCATCACTTTAAGTATATCTTGCCACTCCCTTCTGGCCTGAAGAGTCTCTGTTGAAAGATCAGCTGTTATCCTTATGGGAATCCCCTTGAGTGTTATTTGCTGCTTTTCCCTTGCTGCTTTTAATATTTGTTCTTTGTGTTTGATCTTTGTTAATTTGATTAATATGTGTCTTGGAGTATTTCGCCTTGGGTTTATCCTGTTGGGGACTCTCTGGATTTCTTGGACTTGGGTGATTATTTCTTTCCCTATTTTAGGGAAGTTTTCAACTATTATCTCCTCAAGTATTCTCTCATGGTCTTTCTTTTTGTCTTCTTCTTCTGGGACTCCTATGATTCGAATGTTGGAGCGTTTAACATTGTCCCAGAGGTCTCTAATATTGTCCTCATTTCTTTTAATTCATTTTTCTTTTTTCCTCTCTGTTTCATTTATTTCTACAATTCTATCTTCTAGTTCGCTTATCCTGTCTTCTGCCTCTGTTATTCTACTGTTTGTTCCCTCCAGAGTGTTTCTGATCTCATCTATTGCATTATTCATTGTATATTGACTCTTTTTTATTTCCTCTAAGTCCTTATTAAATCTTTCTTCCATCTTCTCAATCCTTTTCTCCAGGTTATTTATCTGTAACTCCATTTTACTTTCAAGATTTTGAATCATTTTCACCATCAAAATTCGAAATTCTTTATCAGGTAGATTCCCTATATCTTCTTCTTTTGTTTGTGTTGGTGGGCAATTATCTTGTTCCTTTACTTGCTGGGTATTTCTCTGCCTCTTCATCTTGCTTATATTGCTTTGCTTGGGGTGTCCTTTCCCTCTTCTTGCAGTTTGTGGAGTTCTCTTTATTATGTAGTTTCTTCGCTGTGTGTGGGGTTGGACAGGTGACTTGTCTGGGTTCCCTGGTTAGGGAAGCATGTGTCAGTGTTCTGGTGGGTGGAGCTGGATTTCTTCTCTTTCCTTTAGAAGACAATGGGCTACTTTTCTGGGAGCCTGATGTCCTCTGCCAGTATTCAGAAGTTGTTTTGTGGACTTTACTCCACGTTCAAATGTTCTTCTGATGAATTTGTGGGGAAGAAAGTGGTCTTGCCGTCTTGTTCCTTCCTCCCCAGAACACTGGATTCTTATATTCCACTTGGTCGTGGAGTATCTCCTCCCAGCTGCTCCAGCAAGGCGCAGCCGCTGCAGCTTACCTTGGACGAGGGGTATCTCCTCAAGGCCGCCCCTCCTGCTTTGAATGTGGATCAGCTCCTCCCGGCCCTCCGGTGCCCAAGCAGCCACCGCCTCCTGGACGTGGTACAGCTCCTCTCAGCCACCGCCCTAACTCTGGGCGCGGGGCAGCTCCTCTCAGCCACGATTCTGCACGTGGTCGGTTGCGCCGGGAGCCGGGCGTCTCTCGCGTCTGCGCCGCCGGGAGCCGGGCGTCTCTCGCGTCTGCGCCGCCGGGAGCCGGGCGTCTCTCGCGTCTGCGCCGCCGGGAGCCGGGCGTCTCTCTCTCCTTTGCTTTTTGCTTCTCTTCTTTTCACAGCTATTTGTAAGGCCTCCTCAGACAGCCATTGCTTTTTTACATTTCTTTTCCATGGGGATGGTCTTGGTCCCTTTCTCTTGTACAATGTCATGGACCTCCGTCCAGAATTCATCAGGCACTCTGTCTATCAGATCTAGTCCCTTAAATCTATTTCTCACTTCCACTGTATAATCATAAGGGATTTGATTTAGGTCATATCTGAATGGTCTAGTGGTTTTCCCTACTTTCTTCAATTTAAGTCTGAATTTGACAATAAGGAGTTCATGATCTGAGCCACAGTCAGCACCTGGTCTTGTTTTTGCTAACTGTATACAGCTTCTCCATCTTTGGCTGCAAAGAATATAATCAATCTGATTTCGGTGTTGACCGTCTGGTGATGTCCATGTGTAGAGTCTTCTCTTGTGTTGTTGGAAGAGGGTGTTTGCTATGACCAGTGCGTTCTCTTGACAAAACTCTGTTAGCCGTTGCCCTGCTTCATTCCGTGCTCCAAGGCCAAATTTGCCTGTTAGTCCAGGTGTTTCTTGACTTCTTACTTTTGCATTCCAGTCCCCTATAATGAAAAGGACATCTTTTTTGGGTGTTAGTTCTAAAAGGTCTTGTAGGTCTTCATAAAACCGTTCAACTTCGGCTTCTTCAGCATTACTGTTTGGGGCATAGGCCTGGATTACTGTAATATTGAATGGTTTGCCTTGGAAACTAACGGAAATCATTCTGTCGTTTTTAAGATTGCATCCAAGTACTGCATTTCGGACTCTTTTGTTGACCATGATGGCTACTCCATTTCTTCTAAGGGATTCCTGCCCACAGTAGTAGAAATAATGGTCATCTGAGTTAAATTCACCCATTCCAGTCCATTTTAGTTCACTGATTCCTAGAATGTCTATGTTCACTCTTGCCATCTCCTGTTTGACCACTTCCAATTTTCCTTGATTCATGGACCTAACATTCCAGGTTCCTATGCAATATTGCTCTTTACAGCATCGGACCTTGCTTCTATCACTGGTCACATCCACACCTGGGTATTGGTTTTGCTTTTGCTCCATCCCGTCATTCCTTCTAGAGTTATTTCTCCACTGATCTCCAGTAGCATACTGGGCACCTACTGACCTGGGGAATTCCTCATTCAGTATCCTATCATTTTGCCCTTTGTCACTGTTCATGGGGTTCTCAAGGCAAGTATAGTGAGGTGGTTTGCCATTCCCTTCTCCAGTGGACCACATTCGGCTGTGGTCTATGTGATCAGATCGACTAGTTTCCTGTGATTATGATTTCAGTGTGTCTGCCCTCTGATGCCCCCTTGCAATACATACCGTCTTATTTGGGTTTCTCTTACCTTGGGCGTGGGATGTCTCTTCATAGCTGCTCCAAGAAAGCGCAGCAGCTGCACCTTACCTTGGATGAGGGGTATCTCCTCAAGGCTGCCCCTCCTGACCTTGAACGTGGAATAGCTCCTCTCGGCCCTCCTGCGCCCGCGCAGCCACCGCCTATTGGACGTGGGGTAGCTCCTCTCGGCCGCTGGCCCTGGCTTCAGGCGTGGGGTAGCTCCTCTCGGCCGCGCCTCTTTGTGAGGTCGGTTGCGCCCGGGCCGGTGTCTCTCGTGTCTGCGCCGCCTGGGCTGGCGTCTTTAATACAGTTAAAAATGGTGAATTTTGAGTATTTTTTAATTTAAAATTTAATTATACATTTACAGAATTTAATTTTTAATGATGTTGGCGTTTAACAACTTGCTTAGAGAATTTCTGAAAATTTAACAATAAGTACTTGTGAACCTATGCAAGCTGAGTCTATTGCATATCTTGTCCCAGGCCCTGTTCTTTACTGATTATATGTCTTTGACTAGTGATTTAATTGCTAGAATTTATGCTAAGGAAATTATCTGTGAATCCAAAAGAACACAAAGATGTTTATCTTGGCATTATTAGCATAACAAGAAGCAACCTAATAGTTTAAAGTGAATTGTGGGGTTTTTATTGGTTTGTTCAGTCACTGAATTGTGTCCAACTCTTTGCGACCCCTTGGACTGCAGCATGCCAAACTTCCCTGTCCTTCAGTATCTCCCGGAGTTTGCAAAAACTCATGTCCATTGTGTCAGTGACGCCGTCCAATCATCTTATTGTCTATTGCCCACTTCTCCTGCCTTCAATCTTCCCTAGCATCAGGGTCTTTTCCAGTGAGTCAGTTCTTCATTTTCCAGTGAGTCAACTTGTCGCATGAGGTGGCCAAAGTATTGCAGTTTCAGCTTTAGCATGCCTGGCGTGCTGTGATTCATGGGGTCGCGGAGAGTCGGACACGACTGAGCGACTGAACGAACTGAACAGTTCTTCATATCAAGTGGCCAGAGTACTAGAGCTTCAGCTTCAGCATCAGTCCTTCCAGTGAATATTCAGGGTGGATTTCCTTTAGGACTGACTGGTTTGATCTCCTTGCTGCCCAAGAGACTCTCGAGAGTCTTCTCCAGCACCTCAGTCCAAAAGCATGAATTCTTTGACACTCAGCCTTCTTTATGGTCCAACTCTCACATCCATACATGACTACCGGAAAAACCATAGCTTTGATTATATGGATCTTTTGTTGGCAAAGTGATGTGGTAAAGTATGAATTGTGGTTAAGTAATGTATTAGAATATTTCCTAGAATTAAAAGTGACTTTATTGAAGACTTTATAATAGCATAGGAAAATGCCGTAAGTTTAAGTGAATAAGAAAGAATGCTGAATACCTAATTTATATAGAATTATCAACAATTCTTATGAATATAGAAATATGTTAATTAAAAGGAAGTGTTAGTGGTGAAACCATGGCTGTATTTTTTTTAAATCTTTATCTTCACTTTACAAATTTCCAGCAATGAACATACTTTATAATGAAAACATAGTATCATTTTTGTCACAAAACCAAATTCTAAGTAATACCTCTAATTTTTTGTTGAATTAAAAGCATTATCAAGATATCTTTTCTGTTTTGGAAATTAAATATTTTCTTGTAGCAACCAATAAAACATGAAGTTTTTAAATTTTTTTGGAATTCAGAAACACAAAACTTATTTGTTCTTTTAGTTTGTTGCTTGCTGTTTTATTGGAATTTTTATAAAAAATGCTTTAAGAAAAAGTAAAAGCTGTTTGCATCCAGTGACATTTGTTTAAATTTATTTTTTGATAGGAGTACAATTGCTTTATAATGTGTTGGTTGACTCATTTTGTTTTATAGCAGGATCTAACAGAGCATCGAATTTGATTTTTATAGATCTATACTAGATTTGTTTTTCTCCCTAGATCTCATGTACAGGCTATCATAGATTTCCATGGAGTATTTTGAGTTTTTATAAAAGTATCCTATATTAAAAATGCTAACTTCAGAAATACCATTTAAAAAAGCTGCTTTGTAGTTAAGTCACTAACTCTTCACTTTAAGAAAACTGAAGATATATTGTTTCAAAATGATGTGGGTCCTGTGTGTCTCACATTCCTGTCTAATCTAGGCATTGTTAAAAATTTATTTGACCATTATAGTTCTTCTTTTGTGAAAGGATTTCTCCAGAGCTTTTCAAATTATCTTTCGATATAAACAGATAATCTAATTTCACACACTTCCAGAAAGTAGTTTTAACTACTTTTCCTGTCCCTTTTAGTTAATAACTGGTTAACTGTAGTAGACAATTTAGAAAAGATTCTGTGTAATTTTTTTCCCCTGAAGATTAAGATGTGATGAAACAAATCACCTGTGGGATTCTTTGTAGAAAGAAAATGCTTTTTTGGTGATTTTTTTAAAGGTACTAATTTAAACGTCAAAGCAAGTTCTGTTAGGATTTTGCCTTTATTCCAAGGTTGTAATGTCTTTTACCACTTTATTTACTTGGTTTGGATGGGTTTCAACAGGATTTGGTCTAATGTAATTCTCTATATTTTTATGAAGGAGAAATTGAAGCATTTCACGATCTCTTGAACTCTCCCTCCTAGGAACTCCTAGTACTTATTATTTCTGTGTTTTTATCGTGTGTTCTTATTAACCTTTTGAATTATTCAGCTTTTTATTTGTCTGGATTGTGTTTTTAAAACACCATAAACTCGGTGATGCAGATATGTGTGGGCCATGGGGATTGATAGATAATGAACCTTAGAGTGGGTAAATCTGACTTCCTGGTTATGGGACCTTGGGTAATTATTCTTTGGGCCTTAGCCCTCTTATCTCTAAAGTGAATAGAACAACCTCTAGCTTGTGGGGTTACTGAGAGGATTAGAGATAAGGTATAATGTTCCTGGCATATAATAGCTGTTCAATAAATGATTAGTTATTAGGTGATCAGTAACAATTGAGTGAATGGTTGTATATTAGTCTGCTTGGGCTGCTATAACAAAACACCATAGAAACACCATAGGCTGGGTGCTTAAGCATCAAAAATTTATTTTTTCACAGTTCTGGTGACTCACAAGTTGAAGATCAAGTTGCCTGCCAGTTCACTTCCTTCTCCTGGCTTGCATGTGGCTTCACATCGTGAGGCCTGGGGGTAAAGAGAGAGAGAAAGGGAAGAAGCAAGCTCTTTGGTGTCTCTTATATGAGCACTAATTCCATCATAAGGAACTTTCATGACCTCATTTAACATAATTACTTCTCAAAGGCCTCATTTCCAAATACCATCACATGAAGTGGGGGGACCTTAGGACTTTAACATACACATTTTGTCTTGGAGAAGGCAATGGTGACCCACTCCAGGATTCTTGCCTGGAAAATCCCATGGACGGCGGAGCCTGGAAGGCTGCAGTCCATGGGGTCGCTAAGAGTCCAACACGACTGAGCGACTTCACTTTCACTTTTCACTTTCATGCATTGGAGAAAGAAATGGCAACCCACTCCAGTGTTCTTGCCTGTAGAATCCCAGGGACGGGGTTGGGCTGCCATCTATGGGGTTGCACAGAGTTGGACACGACTGACGTGACTTAGCAGCAGCATACACATTTTGGAGAGTCATGATTCATAACAGACTTCTTCAGGGAAATTTGGATTACTGAAATAGCCTTTAAACACCTACAAAATTTTAGGCACAGTCAAAACATGAAATTAAAAGATGCTTGCTCCTTGGAAGAAACGCTATGAGCAACATGGATAGCATATTAAAGAGCAGAGATGTTTCTATGCCAACCAAGGTCCATATAGTCAAAGCTATGGTTTTTCCAGTGGTCATGTGTGGATGTGAGAGTTGGACTATAATAAAGATGAACGCAGAAGAATTGATGCTTTTGAACTGTGGTGTTGGAAAAGACTTTTGAGAGTCCCTTGGACTACAAGGAGATCCAGTCTGTCCATCCTAAAGGAGATCAGTCCTGAGTGTTCTTTGGAAGGACTGATGTTGAAGCTGAAACTCCAATACTTTGGCCAGCTGATGCAAAGAATTATCTCATTTGAAAAGACCCTGATGCTGGGAAAGATTGAGGGCAGGAGGAGAAGGGGAAGACAGAGGATGCAATGGTTGGATGGCATCACCGACTCAATGGACATGAGTTTGAGTAAACCCCGGGAGTTGGTGATGGACAGGGAGGCCTGGCATGCAGTCCATGGGGTTGCAAAGAGTTGGATACAACTGAGCAACTGAACTGAACTGAACTGAACTGAAAACTTAGAAATGAAAATCACTTATCATTGCATTGTCCAGTATTAACGTTTTTAGAGTATATCAGGTCAGACTCTTTTCGTGTTCACATGTAAAAATTTATTATTTTCATGTGATAGATACAGAATTTAAGTTTGGGAAGATGAAAAAGTTCAGGAGATGGATGGTAATGATGGTTGTACAATAATGTGACTGTATCTAATGTCACCAAACTGTACATTTGAAAATAGTTAAAATGGTAAGTTTTATGTTATGCATATGTAACTGTAATAAAAAAAAAACATTTACTGTTTACAAAAATAAGCTCATACTCAATATCTTTTTTGAAGTCTACTTTTTATGCTCAACAATGAAAAAAGAACACCTTTCCACATAAGTAAATATATTTTTGTACTGTGATTTTTGTGGCTGAATATTTATTTTATCCTTTAGATGTACCACCTTTTATTGAGGGCAGTGTTAAAGCAAATAAAAAGGAGTGTTAGCCCTTTCCTTTTTAAGTGGATTCACAGAGAACTTTGTGATGCATGGCAGAGGACTTGGGGAAATAACCAGATGGTGGAAACTGAAAACCCCCCTGGGTCCTTAAACTGTGTCTGCCTTGTTCAAATGACTCTCTAAATAAACTGCTTTACTGTTCTGATGTCAACATGGCAGCTTTGCTTTCTTTTTTTTCCAAGTATAATTTTTTTTTATTTGTCTAAAAGGATGTTTATTCCAGACTAGTGGTTTTCTTGGATTTCTGCCTTTACTACGTTAATGTCATATTAGAGAAATCAGGGCAAAAGAGAAGCAATAGATGGAGAATATTGCACCCTGAGAATTGGTTCCTTCACACAAGGATCAGATGCCATGATGGCAGGCATGTCTGAAATTTCAGCATTGGTAAGCCACTCTTAGGAAGCTTCCTCTTGACTTAAGGTCTGGCTTTCCCCTAAGATGCTATTTTTTTTTTTTTAATAGCTCTTCTGAAAGGATGCTCCTCATTTTCCCACACTTTCTCTGTCACCGGGTCCTTGTCTTCCTAGGCTACCCCTACTTCTTTTAGACCGCGTTTTCTTCACCTGCTGTAAAATACTCCGCTTCTTTTTATTTATTTTTGACTGAGCTGGGTCTTTGTTGCTGCACACAGCTTTTCTCTGGTTGCAGAACGTGGGCTTCTCATTGCAGTGGCCTCTCTTGCTGCAGAGCAGGGCTCTAGGGCCCGCGGGGCTTCTGTAGTTGTGGTGCTCAGACCTAGTTGTCCCACGGCATGTGGAATCTTCCCGGACCAGGGGTAGAACCTGCATCCCCTGCATTGGCAGGTGTATTCTTATCCACTGGACCACTAGGGAAGTCCAGTCTTCTGCTTCTTTGAGGATGCCTTTGCTACTCAGCTAAGCTAACTGGTATTTCTTTTCTGTGCCATAATTTCCTTATCTTTCCAGCTTATACACCAAATCTTCAGCCTTACAGGGACTTGCTATTACATGGCATGCGTTCTTCACTCCCTTTTCTCTTCACTTTAGATTCCATGGACCATAACTCTTAACTTATCTCTTGTCAGCTTACTGAACTCCAGTGCCCCATTATCAGTCATGTCTGCTTGGTGTTTTCACAACTGTGGGTGACTCTGAGCTTTTTCTGCAATTGCTCCCAAGCTGCTAGATTCAGTGGGAGAAAAGTATAGCATGAGGCCGATGTCTCCATCAATACATGGCCCTCTCCTCATCTGTGCTCTCAGCATTACCGAGAAGTCTTCTGTCATTCCCTAAATAACCCTCTCCTCCAGACTCCATGGCAGTGTGTTTCACCTGGGGCTTTTCCTGCTAGTCTCAGCTTGCATCCCCCTGAGCACCTCATATAAAGCAGTTTTCTGTAAGTTCTCTTGGCCCCAGAATCCTGATTAATTTCCTCCAGTAGCATATCACAATGTGAAATTATCTTGTTTGCTTGTTTATTTTATGTGTTCCCCTGCATAAACTTGAGGATCATATGAGCTGGTAACTTGGTTTTGTTTTACTACTATATTCCCTGTGCCTAGAATAGTACCCAGTGACTTTTGTTGAGTAAATGGGTGACAGTTTCAGTTATTTTCTACTCTTTAATCCTGTCTTAATTCTCAGCAAATGACTACTTCCAAGTCAATAGGAAAGATGTATGTGTGTGCTCAGTCGCTCAGTTGTGTCTGACTCTTTTGCGACCTCATGGACTATAGCCTGCCAGGCTCCTTTGTCGGAATTTTCTAGGCAAGAATACAGGAGCAGATTGTCATTTCTATGCTAGGGGATCTTCTTGACCCAGGAATCGGACCTGTGTCTCTTGCGTCTCCTGCATTGGCAGGCAATTCTTTACCACTGCGCCATCTGGGAAGCCCCAATAGGAAAGATAGAAATCTTCAAATGGAAAACCTGTTCCTCATTTGCCTTTAAAAGTAAACGTTTCTTCATGTTTTTTTTTCTTCCTCTGTCCTGTCTGTTATGATAAAAAGGCTTTCCTCATTTCCTAAAGCCTGGGGCCCATCCTTTTTCACCTTACAGGTATCTTGATTTTTCTCTAATCCTGTGTGTGGTATGTTGATTATGACTGTGGACTTTGTAATCAGACATATGGATTCAAATTTGAGGTCTGTTGCTATGAAATTTTGGGCCAAGTATTTAACATCTCTCAGCCTCAGTTTCTGTGTGCTTAGTTGGAGATAATAATATCTATATCATAGAGTTGTGAAGCTGGAAAGGTTTCATATTTTTAAAGTGCTAATAAGTTTTGTGGTTGGGACAAAGCAATCACTCAGAAGAAAGGTTTTTGTTTTATTATTGCTTCCCTTTCTATGGGCTCCTAATTTTATTAAGCTCATCTTTAAAAATTGTCCTATTTCAACTACATATTTAACACCCTATTTTTCTTTTTCCCATCACACCTCTTCTCCAGTTTTACCTCCTCCTCATTTTAGAACCCACTCCGGTCTGGCTTCCCAAACATTTCACATTTTATTCCCAATCTTAATCCTAATCTTGTTACTTTCCCATCCATCTCTCTCCAAGCCTGTCCACCTCCAGTGATTGCATCTCCCAGTGGTCCAAATCAGAAGCCTGGAAGGTAGGCTTGTCCTCTCCTTCTTCCTTCCCTACACTGCATCACCAAGCAGAATTCTGGTAATTCTACCTCCTAAATATTTCTTCAATTTTCCCTCATCTCTTCTTCCTTTGATGCTGCCATTGCAGTCCAAAGATCTATCACCTGTCACAGGATTGTGATCATAGCTTTCTGTCATTCACTCCTGTACCACACTGTTCCGTACTCCACACTGTAGACAGAGCAATCTTCTAAAAAATGCAAAGCCGATAACATCATTCCCTTTTTAAACATTCCAGCGACTTCTCATAGTTCTTAAGGCAGAGCCCTTCTTGATTAGATCTTACCTCTTCAGCTTTACCTTGTACCATGTTTCCCCATGGCCATGCCTTAGCCCTCTATTGAATTTAATTTCTTTTTCGTTTGTTCAGCTCTTTCACATACTGTTCTATTGCCTCTTTCATCATCCCTCTTTCCTGCTTAGCCTTCTGTTCTCAACCTAAGTTTTACTTCCTCAGATAGGCCTTCCTGCAGTTTGGTGCCCTGTGGTCTGTCCCATATCATTGTATCAACATGGTGTTTGTTACATGTGATAGGTCCTTTTCTCTTCTGTAGATCCCTGATGGCAGGAGGCATGTAATGTTTGCTCATCAGTGTATTCCCTTGTGGAGTGCCTGGTCTATAGTAGATACTCAGCAAAGTTTTATTAAATGTTGTTATTAAATGATAATTCAGTGAGGAGAAAAACTATCCTGTTTTACATTTGGTAGGGTTTACAGCTACATATGGCATTCCTGTATTTAGCTTTGAATATATCTTTAAACATAAGTAAATGTGGAAAATAATAAGACTGCTTTTCAACACATGCTCTTATTTTTCTATCTTCACACATTCCCTTATTTTAAAATCTTTTAATGTTTGTTTTTATTCTGTACTACAAACGCAGATTTTTTCCCCCGTGTGGATGCTTTTGAGTGTGAAATGCCACTTAACATCAGCACATCTGCCAACTTTCATTCAGCTCTATTTGGATGACATTTCCATAGACAATCTTGTGAAGTTTTTCTATTAGACATCTAAATCATGCAGTCTTCTAGTGGTGCATTTAAAAAATGGTGAAGCCTACTGAACTGTCTTGTTCTCCAGCACACTAAACAGAAAGCACCAGGACAGAAAGCTGTGACTTAGACTTTTTGGCTCTCATAGCCACTCCACAGTCTCTCGATGGATTAATGATCCTTTCCTTCTCAGTCACCCTTGGGTCTAAGTAGGTTAGGAGCTGAATCATCCCTGACAGGCAAAAATAAATGCTCTGGAAAAACATGGGAACTGGCTTAGATGCATTTTCTTCAAGGGTATTGATGAAAGCTTCATTATGGAAGGTAGCTGATATAGCTGATACTGATTGTGTTTTTACTATTCTTAACAAAGAAGTCCTTTTTTTTTTTATTTTTTAAAAATCTGAGCTACAAGGGGATCACTGTATGTTAGTTTCCCTTGCCTTACTAATATGACCACCAATTGTTTGACTGTTTGTTTGATAATGTAGTTTGTGGCAGCTTTTATTCATTTTTTAGTGCATCTTGGATTAAAAGTGTAAATAGGAAAATTTTACAGGGAAATATTTGTAATCTTGTATTTACTGGGCTTTTCATAGGATTTGCCAAAATTCTTTTCCCCGAATGGATTAGACTTTTATTTTTAGATCAATCATGATTATTTGCTTTCTTAAGTCTATAACAAGAATGTAAGATTATTATATTTATATAACCCCATTTGATACAAAATTATCATTAGCTAGAGTTAATTTAATGGATATCCCTGTGCACAGTTTCAGGCAGACTTGCATAGCACTGTTAGCAAAAAAGGTAAATTGGTTGTTGAAAATCCTCAGAGGAAGGTCAGTCTAGTTAGTTATGAAAAAGTCCTTTAGGGAAAAAGAGTAAGCTCTTTCAATTATTTATTTATTTTTGATGTCAGGAAAAACTGAGAAAGCAGCAGCTAGAGGGATCGTTTGGAGAAGGTTATGGCACCCCACTCCGGTACTCTTGCCTGGAAAATCCCGTGGACAGAGGAGCCTGGTGGGTTGCCGTCTATAGGGTCGCACAGAGTTGGACACGACTGAAGCCACTCAGCAGCAGCAGCAGCAGAGGGATCTATGGTTAAAGAGGTTCTTTTGTTTGTTTTTAAAATTTTTATTGGGGTATAGTTGATGTACAGTGTTGTGTTAATTTCAGGTGTACAACAGAGTCAATTAGTTATACATATATCCATTTTGTTTTGTTTTTAGATTCTTTTCCCATATAGGTCATTACAGAGTATTGAGTTGAGTTCCTTGTGCAATACACTAGGTCCTTATTAGTTAGCTGTTCCATTTTTCTTTTTTTTTTTTCAAATTTTACTCTGGCAATTGTCTATACCCAGGGAGCCTGGAGGACTCCTCTGAAGAATTTGGGGTTCCTAATGTTGCAAATTAAGTAAATTCATCCTGTGTGCCTTGGGTTTCAAGCAGAAGCAGAAGAGGATCCGATGAAGGAATTAACTTTGTGTCTCCAATGTTAAATATATTCTAAATCCATTTTGGGGATAGGTCTGTTTCCTGGTTGCAATATGATCTCTGGTTCTTTTAGACTCTGATAATTTAATTTACTCAGTTCTTTTACTTTAAGTAAAACTGTCAAGAGCTCGTATTCATGGATTTCATCATTTTATCTCTTATTTCCGGAGTCTTTTTTTCCTTTTATCCTTATCTTTAAAAAAATAACTTAAGGTGTTTGTCTTAGGAAGGCTGGCAGGATGTCAGTTTTAATGTATTCATAAAATGAGCTGTTTTTGTTTTATGTACATGCTCAGATACTCTGTGTAAACATCAATTAATTTAAGGAAAATTAATTCAAGGGTTTTAATAAGTGAATAATTACTTTCTCACAGATTAACACATTCTGAGTTACATTCTTGGGTGAGATATGAAAATAAGAAAATACAATATTAATCTCCTCTTGTTGAGTACTAATATGAAAGGAAAGCTTATCTCATTACTACTTCAACACTCCGGGAGGTGGACTCTAGCTGCTGTTTATACTATGGGAGAAATATATCCAGGGTTAGATAGGGAACAGCAATCTGAAGTTTCCCCCTCTCACTGTTTCCTTCTGCTTAATCATGGTAGGAAAGGCTGGGGTGGCAGGAGCTGCCGCTGATATTCTGGATGCTAAGAGGGCCATGCCTTCCTCTAGTAGTATAAAAAATACTGTTTATCCCCCTGGTAGTAGGCCCCAGGGCATAATGAAAAGAACACAGACATTGGAAGCAAGATGGACTTGCGCTCTAATCCCTCTGCTGTGATTTACTTGCTGTTTAGTCTTAAGCAAACTGCACTTTCTGATGCTCAGAGAGATTAAATGAGTTTGAAACTGAGAGTGAGAAAAAAATATGACATCTTATGTTTATGACCTGGTTCACCTGAGGGAGCCAAGCCTCCTGTTTCAGGACATAAAAAGGTAGATGCAATCTTCAAAGGCTATTAACTATTATTGCCCTGTTGTTACTGACCATGGTACCAACTTATTAATGACACAGACTAGATTCATAACAAAACCTAACACCACATTTCGGTATCTTTTCAATACAAAGAAAATATCAGAATTAGTTAATGCTAATAGAAGTTAAACATGACCTACCATTATGTCCTAGAAGATTGTAATGATTAAAGATTGATTATATAGTAGATTTAAAACCCTAAGGTTTAAGATTCAGTTCATTTCTGTTCAGTTGGTCAATCATGTCCATCTCCTTGCAACCCCAAGGACTGCAGCACTCCAGGCCTCCCTGTCCATCACCAACTCCTGGAGCTTACTCAAATTCATGTCCATTGAGTCGATGATGCCATCCAACCATCTCATCCTCTGTCGTGCCCTCCTCCTCCTGCCTTCAATCATTCCTAGCATCAGGGTCTTTTCAAATGAGTCAGTTCTTCGCATCAGGTGGCCAGAATATTGGAGCTTCAACTTCAGCATTAGTCCTTCCATTGAGCATTCAGAATTGATTTCCTTTAGGATTGACAGGTTTGATCTCCTTGCAGTCCAGGGGACTCTCAAGAGTCTTCTCCAATGCCATAGTTCAAAAGCATCAATTCTTCGGTGCTCAGTAAGGTTTAAGATTTTCGTCAGTCTTAACAAACACAGTTTATGTTAAGATGTAGAATTTTTGCGAAGATTGTTCGTACGCTGGTTCATTCACTCCTTTTTTATTTTATGTGATTTTACTTCATATTATAAATTTTCAAATGCTGCTCTCTTGTTGTATATTAGTAAGTATCTGGCATTTGAAATGTGTGGCCACTGTGAGTGGAACTTCTAAGGAAAAAAGAAGCAAACTGTTGCCATCACTATATGCCCAATAGTTAAAAAATAGAAATTATATGTATTAGACACATGAGAGAGTTTAGAGAGAAGATTCAACTGAAACCATTGTGCCCCAGAACCTTAATAACTTAAATGCAAATACTGGCATCTATCCAGAAAGTAAGATTCAATTAAGTACAGTTGTTTCATCTAAAAAAATCGTCTTTCCATCAAGAAACTTTGGCAGCTGTATTGATGACTTCTCAAGAGAGGGGCAGATGGGACTATAAAGATGCCTGAAATATTCTTTTCCCACTGACTTTCTAATTCTTCATTTTTTTTTTCTTTTTACTGTCAGGAGGAGCCAGGCCGTAGAAATCAAGTACTCTGACTTTCCCTCTGCTTTTCCAATCATAAGTTTAGTTACTCTAGCTGTCTCTTATCTGTTCAGATGTTATAATTTGTAGTGATGGCGTAAGTGGATGTAATGGAAGTGGAAATTGGATAGGATCTAGATGGCAGATTATGGGCTTAGTTTCAAAGACCATTTTTACCTGGAAAATAAATAAGAAGAGTTAATAAGCATTTTCTAGTGATTGGTGGTTTATCTGTTCCTTGTGTTCCACCTTGACTTTGCACTGGTCTCTCAGGAACTTCTAAAATCTCTGTTGCCTATGTCAGAATTCTTTTTTTTCCTGAAGAGATCAAAGCTTTTATGGACATTATTTATTGTAGTCTCATGATATCCTAGGGAGCTAAGTAGAGTTTGCGTGGCTCCATTTTTATTTTTAAAGTCAAGTGACGAACAGATAAATCTCTTCACCAAGGTTACAAAAAGAGGCTGTGGTGGAGGCAGAAATAGACTCCTTAGTCAGAGACATCTCTTAATTCTGGCCCTTGTGTCTAAGATGCAGTGGATAGTTTGGCCTTTCTCTAAACAGGCCTTTGACACTTAGAGTGTGTGGAAAGTATGTGCTTCCGTCAACGAGTTTTGCTGTTTAGCTATTCTTTGCCTGTTAAAGTAATGACTAGGGGACTAAAGAAAACAGAAAGGACTTCCAAGCCTTATTTCAGGCTCTGCCTTTAGTTCATGTGAGCTTTGAACAGAGAGTGCTTTTATTTCCTTAGGATTACTTTTCTGTCTTTATATTCAACTTGAAAAGGGTTTTTCTTCAGGGCACTGCTGATATTGAGAACTTTTAAGGGAAATTAATATTATTACTTTTTTAAATGAAAGCTTTGTATGTGAAAATTAGACTTTTGAAATAACATGTGTACCAATACTAGACCGCATTGAAAGAGAGGCTTTGGGGAGACAACTGCAAATTGTTATATTTTCAAATATAGGTTTAGTGCCCCCCCAGCTTTTTTTCTTTTTTCCCCTGAAAGTCATTGCCAAATGGATTATATTTTAAAATTACCCTAATTCAGCAATTTATATTACTATACATTAAAGTTTTTAAAAATGAAATATTATGCTTGATAATAAATATTTTGTTAAAATAATTTTTCAACTGTTTTCATTTGAATGTTTATCATCACTCAGTGGTTATTAAATTTATGACTTTGCTTTACTCACTCCACTCTTCTCTTCTAGTATCCATAATGCTTATTTGGAATTTTAAGCACAATGCAGGAAGGAATAGTTTTTCTTCTTTCCTTTTCTTTAAGGTCTGCTTCTCAAATTAGTCTGCATGCCTGAACCTGTGTTACAATTCAGAAGGAACAGTGGAGTGTATTGCATACAGTCTTTTTGTTAAGCTGGGTTAGCACCACTATCCTCCTGATGTCTTAAACATTGCAATTTTTGTAAACTTTTCCATGTGCCTCCAGCATCTCCAATTTGTGAGAGAGTCTTACTATATTTATCCCTATTGTATATGTCCACATGTTTGTTTTGCAGTGTAATAACTCTTGACAGTTATAAAGTTTTCCATATGTTCCATCCTGTAGAGATAAACAATATGTGTGCTGTATGTTTCCCTCAGCTTTGAAGACTTACTTTTGAAATAAACAAACCCAGAGGACACTATGCTTGGTTTTGGAAAGTCATTTACATGAGCATACTTTCCATGAAAGGGAAGGTAGTGAATTTTCACCCTTTTAATGTGAAGCTGGTTAATTGAATTTTTCTAAAGGACTGAGAGCTACTTAACCGCTTTCAGTTTTTCAAAGATTTACCAGGCAATGCAGGCTTATTTTTGAAAGTCTTTAAAAGTGCCAGTTAAATCATAAATGACCATTTCATGAAGTTCTCTCAGTCTCTCACCAGTTTACTTTGGCTGTAGGGATTAGTGAAATAGCTTTGGATTTCCTTATAATTTTCCCTTTTATCTTTACAGATTGAAAAGTTTGTATTGGCATGTAATGATGGCATCTGAAGCATTTATATTGTGGTTGCTTTTTTTTTTTTGTCTATAGAAAGAATCATTATGATTCACTTATAAGCAGCTATTTCTTTTTCTTTGGATTCTCCTAGGAAATCAAGTCTTTCTGACCAATTTAATATGTGAAAATGGATGCAAGTATCTTTATTCTTAGCTTGATGCATGTGTGTGCTCATTCATGTCTGATTCTTTGCAACCCTGTGGACTGTAGCCCTCGGGGTTCCTCTGTCCATGGGGATTCTCCAGGCAAGAATACTGGAGTAGGTTGCCATTTTCTTCTCCAGGAGATCTTCCCATCCCAGGGATCGAACCCACGTCTCCTCCATTGGCAGGTGGGTTCTTTACCACTAGTGTCACCTGGGAAGCCTTTTTTACCCCAACAGATATCTTCTGCCTACATTTCTTTCTCCCAGAAATGCAAAGGTGCTTTTATTAGTTGATTTGCTAAAGCCTTTGGGTATATAAATGTTTCCTACATTTTCTGTTGCTAACTGTAAGACTGACTACATAAAAGATACAAATTGTATCTGTAATGCAATTTTTATTTATTTTTGGGTTTTTTTTTGTTGTCTCTTTAACATACAAAATTTATTATCTTTCTCCAAGTGATTTTTAACTTAGAAAACTGAAAAGTGATTTGTAAATCTGATGGTATAAGCAACAATGTGTGGGATGTAGTTGGAGGCTAGTGACATGCTGGAGCGAGCCCCCACCAGCTCCTAAAAACCAATTATTAAATTTTCAGAAAATTTCTGAGCTTGTTAGCATTAAAAATTAAACTATATAAACTTTTAATTAAAATAAGTTATATTAAAAGCAAAAAGATTAGTACTAAAAATTCATCACATCATAATTATTTTTTACTACATTTTACTGTTATCAATGCTCTTGAAATTATTTGTGCCTATTTTATTTGTACTGGAAATACTATATACTAGTGAATACTTCTGGACACCTCTTCCAACTCTATGTTCACTGATGTCTTGTTGGTAACTTGAAATCAAAGAAGTAGCAACACCATGGAAATTGGCAAACACAGCAAATTAGGACTTGATTTATTGTTTTTTTAATTGTCTGGGGCTTCCTTTGTAGCTCATTTGGTAAAGAATCTGCCTGCAATGCAGGAGACCTGGGTTCGATTCCTGGGTCACGAAGATCCCCTGGAGAAGGAAATGGCAACCTACTCCAGTAGGTTGAATCCCACGGACAGAGGAGCCTGGCGGGCTATAGTCCATGGGGTCGCAAGAGTCGGATACAACTGAGCAACTAAACCACCATCATGAAAGTGATGAAGTATCAATAACGAAGACTAAACTTGGAAGTTTGTCATGTCTATAGCTACTATTAGGTTGGTGCAAATGTAACTGAGGTTTCAGACTGTGAATTTTAAATCATTATAACTGGGATCAAATACATCTTTACTAATCAAAGTAGGAACCATTACAGTCAACACATTTTTGCAAACAAGAAATGTTTGTTTATTACTGTAGCCTAAAAGTCTGGGCTTCAGGATTTGATGAACTCTTTGAAAGCATTTTCTGCCTCCTGATGGTTGTGGAAGTGTCTTCCCCGCTAAAAGTTGTTGAGATCGTTGAAGAAGTGGTTAGCAAGAGGTCAGGTGAATATGGTGTGTGTGAAGTCACTTAAGTTGTCTGACTCTTTGTGACCCTATGGACTGTAGCCCTCCAGGCTCCTCTGTCCATGGAATTCTCCGTGAGTTGCTATGTCCTTCTCCAGCGGACCTTCCCCAACCAGGAATCAAACCTGCATCTCTAACATCTCTTGTATCTACTTCTCATGTAGTTGTAAGAGGATCAGTTATGATGATCCTCTCAACTGGTCTTAGTCAACTTCCGATGACTGGCCTCTGTGCTCCCCATCTTCAAGGCTCTTGTCTCCTTTGCTAAACTTCTTGAACCACCACAGCTCTGTACGTTTGTTAGCAGTTCCTGGATCAAATGCGTTGTTGATGTTTTGAGTTGTCTCCACTGTTTTACAATGCATCTTGAACTCGAATAAGAAAATCACTTGAATTTGCTTTTTGTCTAACATCCTTTCCCTAGTCTAAAATAAATAGCAAGCAATGAGTCATTAGCAAAAACCATAAAATGAGAAGTGTACATTAAAATTATGTATAATGTAACCATATTTATTTAAGAATGTATTTCAGAATCAAATGGCAAAGCTCAACAATGCAAAACTGCGATTACTTTTGCACCAACCTAATATGAATAACACAAAAAAACTTGAGAAAATATTTTTCCAGTATTTGAAACCATTATCTGATTCAGCAAAGAAGTGGTTCACATCATGGAAAACTGAATGAGTGAAATTCTGACATACGTCTGTGTTCATGTTCCTTTTCCTCATTAACTTGAACAAAACCATCAACCAACTAAGCAGAATTGTAAGAATAATGTATTGCTCCAAGTGTACCAGACATTAATGCTAAATACATCAAGGAGCCTTTTATAGTTCTCTTCTGAAAACCATGCTACTCACAAACGTGCTGCCTCTCTTCCTACTCATACATGACTTTAGGTTTCCCCCCTTTGCTCTAAAGGCTATTGTTAAAGGGTATGACAAATCATTTATTCAGTCATCTACATCCATCCCTTTGACCACAAATTACCTTAGAGTAGTGTTAGAAAAAGTTTGTTGGAAAAGAGAAACAGTTTAATACTGGATTTATAAAACCGTAGCTTTCCTTTCTTGGAGGCATAATTCTGTTATTTAGCCCACTGTTGAGAGTTAGTTTAGATTGGTAGTTTACATATCAAAGGAGAAAATAGCTTTATTCAACAGAATTTGTTTTCCTAAGCTTTATTGATAGTCTGAAGATCCATGATAGTATATGCAATTCATACATATAAATGTGGGTAAGAATGCTGCTAAGTCACTTCAGTCGTGTCTGACCCTTAGTGACCCCACGGACTGCAGCCTACCAGGCTCTTCCATCCATGGGATTTTCTAGGCAACAGTACTGGAGTGGCTTTCCATTGCCTTCTCCGGTGGGTAAGAATATCATATGGTTAAAGTTCAGTTTCTCAGCCTTGAGTGACCAGAAGGTTTTGAAATACATTTGGAACTCTTATCACACACTTGCTCCTTATGATGGGATAATCTGGTCAAGTCCCTGGCTTCCTGTTTTAATTGATGTTTCAACTTTAGTCATTTGAATATCACCGTCATCATTTTTGTCAAATCCACGTACCTCTTATACCTTTATTTACTTATTAATTTTTTAATTGACTTTTCCCATATAACATAGCTTTATTCTAGGTGACAGTACCCATGAAATCTTGAGTTTAATGTAATCATCTTGAGTTTGTTATTTTTTTCTAATACCCATTAAAATATTGCCTAAAATTAAAAATTTTTAAGTTTGTCCTTGTACCACCAATGGTGTGTGTACCACATTTTGGGAAATGATGTACCAGTGGATAGTAATAACTAGGCATGAGGCCTAATAGTCTTGTTTATTCCCCCTGTCACTTTATGAGGTAGGCATTGCTATCTCTATTTAATAGGTGAGGAAACTGAGAAATTAAATTTGTTAACTAACTTGTCCAGAGTCATTAGTTGAGTCGAAATGTATCTAACAAAGATCCATACTAACCCCTGCGACTCACAGCTTGATTTCTAGACCAGCAGTATCCAGCATCACCTGGGAGCTTCTCGGAAATGCAAAAGCTCTGGCCTTAATACAGACCTAATTTATTAGAATCTGAAGTTTAACAAGATTCCCGGGTGATTCTGATAGACAAGGTGTGAGAAGCCTTGATCCAGACTCCTGTGGTGTCTGCCTCCGTAAGAAAAGATGGATGCCTCGACTGGGCTCTTTTACTCTCTGCAGTAAAAGGGAGTGGAAGAGACCATCATGCCGTGCTGCTCTGAGATATAGCTATTTCTGAGAAACATCCATTAGTTATGGATGGGAAGGTAGGAAATAATGTTCTCAATCACTTTGGTTATTTTTCTCTCTTGAAGTCATCTTTTGTTTGCTTCCCTTTTTTCCTTAATTGAGGTATAAGGCTAGGTTGAGAAGTCAACATTTTCTCTCTTTTCTCTCCTAGTTTCCTTCCCCAGCATCCACAGATCAACTTTTTGCTCTCTGAAATGGCCTGGTCCTTTTTTTCTTGCCCACCCCAAACCTACCTAGGCCCTGAGAACTGTCTGCACAGCTCCAACTTATTTTCAGTTATTCTTGGATGGTTATAATAGTATGTATACTGTCCTGACTCTTGGCATCTTTCCTTTTGCTTGCTTCTGTCTGCAATTCAACTATTTTACTGCTTGCTTTTATTTTCTCTAAGCCATGCTTACCTCTGCACTCATGAGGCCTCAGTTTCCATTCTGCTCTGCATCTCACTCTTGCTGTTGCTCTTACAATTGGAAATTTTACTATAAGCAGCAGCCTCAGGAGACCCTATTAAGACAATCTCGTGGAAGTGGTCAGAGTGTTGGGAATTTGATGGTTGGTTCTGGGAATATCAAGAATGGCTGTGACTGATGAACATAACTGGCTATAAATTTTGAAGTATTCCCGTGCGTCATCAGCATTTCATCAGCTTATTGTCTTTGTGTGTTTTTTTTTCATAGAATTTCCTTGTGAATCCTATGCCTGGAGGAATCTGCAGGGTTTCTAGACACCGCACCCAGTTTGTGCAGTTACAGGCTTCTGTCTTGGGATTTATGTAGCTGTTTATTTAGTCTCCAAGATGACTAGTTATTTGAGATGAGTGGAAGTTGGATTTATTCATGAGATCAGACCTTGCCTTCTTGTTCACTAGTGGCCAGGTACAGGTCGTAATAGTATTTCATTTTCTTAACTTTGAATAATGTTAAAAGGGAGTTGACTTATTTGAATTATAAGAAGTACTGAAAGAAAACTATACTATTCATTATATATTGTAAAGTGAGAAACAAAGAGGGATGGTTGTTTCTTACCATAGTAATTTCAGACTCTGAAAGATTTGTTTATCAGCCAACTGTAGACACACCTATCCCAACCCAGATTTTAATGACCTTCAGCTTTGTAGTCATTTAGACTTTTCTTTTTTTTCCCCTCTTTTCTCCTTTCTGCCACATTTTTTGGGCACACACCCTTCTTCCCTCCCCTTTGTCATTTTCTTGTTTCCTTGAGAAAAGGAGAGTCCCTCTTAGAGTGTAAACAGTTCTTTGTGAAGTGTGACTTATTTATGCTTCAGGGGTTGTCAGTGTATACACAATAGAAAAGGTGATGGAGGCTCCCAGGCATGCCAAGTCAGCACTTTGTGCATGTGAAGGCCAAAGAGCATGTTAAGCATGCTGAAAAAATTTTAACAAGTCAGAACATTTTACAATTTCCATATTTATCAAACATGTCAGGGGATGGGATCACAAAGCCTTCCAGGGATTAACTGCCTCTAGGACTTGAACTGTTTTATTAAGATGGAGGAAGCCAAGTTCTCAATACCCCATGATTTTCTCTAATAACCACAGGAGTTAGAATGTAGGTGATCCTTGCTGAATGAAAGGTAATCCTTGGGCTAAAATACTCGTTGAATGGGAAAAAAAAAAATCTCTCAACAGATGAACTGTGTGTGAATCTATCTGACAGAGCTTTGGAGCTTGAAGTTTATTTACCTAGAGCTTCAGTTTTATTAAATCTCTGGTTGGTGGTTCTTGACCTTTGACACTTAAGGGCTTAGAATATGAAGACTAAGTACATGTCAGAAACATGCAGACATTCTTAAAGAGGGGTGGCCTTTGGGTTTTGGGGTTTGGCAAGGCATCTTAGAGTTATTATTTATTTTCAAATGTTTGGGGTTTGGCAGATCCAAAGATGCATTTTGCCAAGCATTTTCCTTTGAATTTTAGTACAGGAATATCTTGGGTGGAATTTAATTGCTTTATTGGTGATTCATTTGCATTATACTGATCAGAATACTATTTTGTAAAAGATATTTGATGATTGACAAGTATTAGGAACTTGACAGTTTTTTTAGTACCAACATTTTCTTAGATGAGGATAGAAATGGCATTCAGGCTCCAAATATTTTCAGTAAGATTTGGAACTTGGAATTTTTAAGTAGTAGTTTCCAAATTTGTCTATCACTTTTACCACAAAAGCAAACCAGACTCTACTTCCCTGGCTTGATCTGCAAACCTTTAGAAAAGTTGCCGAGCTGATCTGCAACATTGGGCCAACTCTTAATTTGAAAACTAATATTAAAAAAAAGATTTTCAACAAGTAGAGAGAGCAACTCTGTTCTGCAGAAATAAGCTGGAATTAAAACAACAACCCAAGAAGACTAAGCATAGGGTTGGGTTCTAAAGCCAAATTACCAGGAATGACAAAACCCCTGAGAGGACTAAAGTTATATAAGGTGCCATGAAGTAGCTTTTCCATTACAGTTTGTAGACAAGCTTATAAAAGAAGGAAGCATGCTGAGACTTTACAAATGAGGACTAAGTCATAACTTTTTAAAGAACAAGAAAGGGACATGGCTAAATATGGCACTGAACTTCTCACTGCTCATTGGGTTACAGCAAAGCGTGATGATAAAAAAAAGTTTCTTATTGTCTGTTGCCAGCTTCTTATCTTTTGTAATTGGCTCAGAAACAGCAGTCCCAGCAACTTGAATGACTGACTGCACACTCTCCATGAGAAAACAGCAATGCAAATAATCATCTAGCAGGAGAAAGAAAAGCATTTTAAACAAATTGACATGGATGTCTTCCATGTCCCAATTATTTTAAAACCAACTGGTAGGAAATTTTAGGAAATTCTAGTTATGAATTCTGCAAACTAGTGGTAGGAGATGACAGAATGACATAGACTTCTTCATTTTCTTCAAATCGTGGGGTGCAGGAAACTGTGGATATATCATTGAGCTAGTATTGATGGGCTTCATCTCTCCCTTAATCCATATGTTCTTTAAATGACTTAAAATGCCAAAGGAGCAAGATGATCTGTTTTGAATCCTTGACTTTATTCTGGTACTGATTTAACAGATGAGATTATTAGGTGGTCTGTACGAACCACACTGATGTATGCCTAAAATTTTTTATTTGGACCAACTTTAAGTAATTGTAAACGTCTTTCAGTGTAAGTAAAATTTCATGTTTTTCATCTTAAACTTTGGTCCTGATGACCTTAAAACAGGCAATTTGACAAAGACAACTTTTTTTTTCTTTCTTTGTCTTCTCCTCTCTTCTTGTTCTCCTTCCTTCCCTTTCTTACTGGTTATCATCTAATTAGTGGGTGCTCATTAATGGCCAATGAAACATGTGACTTTTTGCCCAGCTGCAGTCTGTTCCAGCAGGCAGGATTTGTGTGAAGTTGACAGGGAAGGATGGATCCCACCCATATGATGCTGTTACCTTTTAGAAAATTGAAATGATTTGCTTCATAATTGAGAACATGTGTTACATGTGGACAGTAGAGAATGTAAGTAAACATTTTAAGGGTAACTCTTGCTCTGTTTGCTGTCTCCCACAGGGCCTTTTATGTAGTAGAGGCTGAACGCAAAATTGTTACTGATTTTAATTCTATTAATTTTTGACTATAAGGGAAGATAAACTCATTTTGTTATCTTAATATGTTATCCAGGGGTGGTAAACAACATATTCTGCCAAAAACCCTAGTAAATAAAAATCAATGAAAGTCTTATAAATAAGTAATTTAGTTTTTACAAGTTATGTATTTTTTAAAGAGAAGCATAAAATGTTTTGCAATCTGCATTTGAAATTAAGAAGCAAAGCATTCTCACAAGTAAGTATGTGAAATGATGAGAAAGTACCTTACCTCTGCATTTAGTGCTGTTCTACAGTAGGTATTAATTAGTGACCAGAGGACAAGCCAGTATGTAATATGGGATAGGAGAAAAGAAAGCATCTTACTTAGCTCAAAGCTGCTGTAGCAAAATACCAGAGACTGGGTGACTTAAACAGCAAGTGTTTATTTCTTATATTTCTGGAGGCTGTGAACTCCAAGATCAAGGTACCTGCAAATTGATTTCTTGGTGTGGGCTCTCTTCCTAGCTGTAGACAGTTGCCTTCCTGCTGTGTAGTCATCTGGCCTCTCCTCACTGCTTGTGTTTGGAGAGTGAGACCTCTGTGGCCCTCTTCTTATAAGGGCACTAGAGGAAAACAACAGAATAGGAAAAACAAGAGATCTTTTCAAGAAAATTAGAGATATCAAGGGAACATTTCATGCAAAGATGGGCTCGATAAAGGACAGAAATTGTATGGACCCAACAGAAGCAGAAGATATTAAGAAGAGGTGGCAAGAATACACAGAAGAACTGTACAAAAAAGATCTTCACGACGAAGATAATCACGATGGCATGATCACTCACCTGGAGCCAGACATCTTGGAATGTGAAGTCAAGTGGGCCTTAGAGAGCATCACTACGTACAAAGCTATTGGAGGTGATGGAATTCCAATTGAGCTATTTCAAATCCTGAAAAATGATGCTGTGAAAGTGCTGCACTCAATCTGCCAGCAAATTTGGAAAACTGAGCAGTGGCCTTAGGACTGGAAAAGGTCAGTCTTCATTCCAATCCCAAAGAAAGGCAATGCCAAAGAATGCTCAAACTACCGCACAATTGCACTCATCTCACACGCTAGTAAAGTCATGCTCAAAATTCTACAAACCAGGCTTCAGCAGTATGTGAACCGTTTACTTCCAGATGTTCAAGCAGGTTTTAGAAAAGGCAGAGGCACCAGAGATCAAATTGCCAACATCCGCTGGATCATGGAGTAAGCAAGAGAGTTCCAGAAAAACATCTATTTCTGCTTCATTGACTATGCTAAAGCCTTTGACTGTGTGGATCACAATAAAATGTGGAACATTCTGAAAGAGATGGGAATCCCAGACCACCTGACCTGCCTGTTGAGAAACCTGTATGCAGGTCAGGAAGCAACAGTTAGAACTGGACATGGAACAACAGACTGGTTCCAAATAGGAAAAGGAGTGCATCAAGGTTGTATATTGTCACCCGGCTTATTTAATTTATATGCAGAGTACATCATGAGGAATGCTGGGCTGGAAGAAGCACAAGCTGGAATCAAGATTGCCGGGAGAAATATCAATAACCTCAGATATGCAGATGACACCACCCTTATGGCAGAAAGTGAAGAGGAACTCAAAAGCCTCTTGATGAAAGTGAAAGAGGAGAGTGAAAAGGTTGGCTTGAAGCTCAACATTCAGAAAACAAAGATCATGGCATCTGGTCCCATCACTTCATGGGAAATAGATGGGGAAACAGTGGAAACAGTGTCAGACTTTGTTTTTTGGGGCTCCAAAATCACTGCAGATGCTGATTGCAGCCATAAAATTAAAAGACACTTACTCCTTGGAAGGAAAGTTATGACCAACCTAGATAGCATATTAAAAAGCAGAGACATTACTTTGCCAACCAAGGTCCGTCTAGTCAAGGCTATGGTTTTTCCCGTGGTCATGTATGGATGTGAGAGTTGGACTGTGAAGAAAGCTGATCGCCGAAGAATTGATGCTTTTGAACTGTGGTGCTGGAGAAGACTCTTGAGAGTCCCTTGGACTTCAAGGAGATCCAACCAGTCCATTCTAAAGAAGATCAATCCTGGGTGTTCATTGGAAGGACTGATGCTAAAGCTGAAACTCCAATACTTTGGCCACCTCATGTGACGAGTTGACTCACTGGAAAAGAGTCTGACACTGGGAAGGATTGGGGGTGGGAGGAGACTGGGACGACAGAGAATGAGATGGCTGGATGGCATCACCGGCTCGATGGACATGAGTTTGAGTGTACTCCGGGAGTTGGTGATGGACAGGGAGGCCTGGCGTGCTGTGATTCATGGGGTCGCAAAGAGTCGGACATGACTGAGCGACTGAACTGAACTGAACTGAATCCCATCATGAGGGTCCCACCCTCATGATTTAATCTTACCTAATTACCTCCCAAAGACCCCATCTCCAAAACCATCACACTGGGGATGAGGGCACTAGGGCTTCAACACATGAATTTTGGAGGAATTCTTTCAATGCATGATAGAGAGTGTGATGTGCACGCTCTCATGAATGATGATGGTTTAATTGCCTAAGAGAAGCCTTATAGATTTGTTCAGTTCAGTTCAGTTCAGTTCAGTCGCTCAGTCGTGTCCGACTCTCCGCGACCCCATGAATCACAGCACGCCAGGCCTCCCTGTCCATCACCAACTCCCGGAGTACACTCAAACTCATGTCCACAGAGTCGGTGATGCCATCCAGCCATCTCATTCTCTGTCGTCCCCTTCTCCTCCCGCCCCCAACCTTTCCCAGCATCAGAGTCTTTTCCAGTGAGTCAACTCGTCGCATGAGGTGGCCAAAGTATTGGAGTTTCAGCTTTAGAATCAGTCCCTCCAATGAACATCCAGGATTGATCTCCTTTAGAATGGACTGGTTGGATCTCCTTGCAGTATAAGGGACTCTCAAGAGTCTTCTCCAACACCACAGTTCAAAAGCATCGATTCTTCGGCGATCAGCCTTCTTCACAGTCCAACTCTCACATCCATACATGACCACGGGAAAAACCATTGCCTTGACTAGACGGACCTTGGTTGGCAAAGTAATGTCTCTGCTTTTTAATATACTATCAAGGTTGGTCATAACTTTCCTTCCAAGGAGCAAGCGTCTCTTAATTTCATGGCTGCAATCAGCATCTGCAGTGATTTTGGAGCCTAAAAAAACAAAGTCTGACACTGTTTCCACTGTTTTTCCATCTATTTCCCCTGAAGTGATGGGACCAGATGCCATGATCTTTGTTTTCTGAATGTTGAGCTTCAAACCAACCTTTTCACTCTCCTCTTTCACTTTCATCAAGAGGCTTTTGAGTTCCTCTTCACTTTCTGACATAAAGGTAGTGTCATCTGCATATCTGAGGTTATTGATATTTCTCCCAGCAATCTTGATTCCAGCTTGTGCTTCTTCCAGCCCAGCGTTCCTCATGATGTACTCTGCATATAAGTTAAATAAGCAAGGTGACAATATACAACCTTGACGTACACCTTTTCCTATTTGGAACCAGTCGGTTGTTCCATGTCCAGTTCCAACTTTTGCTTCCTGACCTGCATACAGGTTTCTCAAGAGGCAGGTCAGGTGGTCTGGGACTCCCATCTCTTTCAGAATGTTCCACAGTTTATTGTGAGCCACACAGTCAAAGGCTTTGGCATAGTCAATGAAGCAGAAATAGATGTTTTTCTGAAACTCTCTTGCTTTCTCCATGATCCAGCGGATGTTGGCAATTTGATCTCTGGTGCCTCTGCCTTTTCTAAAACCTGCTTGAACATCTGGGAGTTCACGGTTCACATATTGCTGAAGCCTGGCTTGGAGAATTTTGAGCATGACTTTGCTAGCGTGTGAGATGAGGGCAATTGTCCGGTAGTTTGAGCATTCTTTGGCATTGCCTTTCTTTGGGATTGGAATGAAGACTGACCTCTTCCAGTCCTGTGGCCACTGCTGAGTTTTCCAAATCTGCTGGCATATTGAGTGCAGCACTTTCACAGCATCATCTTTCAAGACTTGTAATAGCTCAACTGGAATTCCATCACCTCCACTAGCTTTGTTAGTAGTGATGCTTTCTAAGGCCCACCTGACTTCACATTCCAAGATGTCTGGCTCTAGGTCAGTGATCACGTTATCGTGACTATCTTGGTCGGGAAGATCTTTTTTGTACAGTTCTTCTGTGTATTCTTGCCACCTCTTCTTAATATCTTCTGCTTCTGTTAGGTCCATACCATTTCTGTCCTTTATCGAGCCCATCTTTGCATGAAATGTTCCCTTGGAATCTCTAATTTTCTTGAAGAGGTCTCTTGTTTTTCCTATTCTGTTGTTTTCCTCTATTTCTTTGCATTGGTCACTGAGGAAGTCTTTCTTATCTCTCCTTGCTATTCTTTGGAACTCTGCATTCAGATGCTTATATCTTTCCTTTTCTCCTTTGCTTTTCGCTTCTTTTCTTTTCACAGCTATTTGTAAGGCCTCCTCAGACAGCCATTTCGCTCTTTTGCATTTCTTTTCCATGGGGATAGTCTTGGTCCCTGTCTCCTGTACAATGTCACGAACCTCCGTCCAGAGTTCATCAGGCACTATATCTATCAGATCTAGTCCCTTAAATCTATTTCTCACTTCCACTGTATAATCATAAGGGATTTGATTGAGGTCATATCTGAATGGTCTAGTGGTTTTCCCTACTTTCTTCAATTTAAGTCTGAACTTCGCAATAAGGAGTTCATGATCTGAGCCACAGTCAGCTCCTGGTCTTGTTTTCGCTAACTGTATACAGCTTCTCCATCTTTGGCTGCAAAGAATATAATCAATCTGATTTCAGTGTTGACCATCTGGTGATGTCCATGTGTAGAGTCTTCTCTTGTGTTGTTGGAAGAGGGTGTTTGCTATGACCAGTGCGTTCTCTTGACAAAACTCTATTAGCCTTTGCCCTGCTTCATTCCGTGCTCCAAGGCCAAATTTGCCAGTTACTCCAGGTGTTTCTTGACTTCCTACTTTTGCATTCCAGTCCCCGATAATGAAAAGGACATCTTTTTTGGGTGTTAGTTCTAAAAGGTCTTGTACGTCTTCATAGAACCGATTAACTTCAGCTTCTTCAGCATTACTGGTTGGGGCATAGGCCTGGATTACTGTAATATTGAATGGTTTGCCTTGGAAACAAAACAGAAATCATCCTGTCATTTTTAAGATTGCATCCAAGTACTGCATTTCGGACTCTTTTGTTGACCATGATGGCTACTCCATTTCTTCTAAGGGGTTCCTGCCCACAGTAGTAGATATAATGGTTATCTGAGTTAAATTCACCCATTCCAGTCCATTTTAATTCACTGATTCCTAGAATGTCGACGTTCACTCTTGCCATCTCCTGTTTGACCACTTCCAATTTGCCTTGATTCATGGACCTAACATTCCAGGTTCCTATGCAATATTGCTCTTTACAGCACCGGACCTTGCTTCTATCACTGGTCACATCCACAACTGGGTATTGGTTTTGCTTTTGCTCCATCCCTTTATTCCTTCTATAGTTATTTCTCCACTGAGCTCCAGTAGCATACTGGGCACCTACCGACCTGGGGAATTCCTCATTCATTATCCTATCATTTTGCCCTTTGTCACTGTTCATGGGGTTCTCAAGGCAAGTATACTGAAGTGGTTTGCCATTCCCTTCTCCAGTGGACCACATTCGGCTGTGGTCCATGTGATCAGATCGGCTAGTTTCCTGTGATTATGATTTCAGTTTGTCTGCCCTCTGGTGCCCCCTAGCAATACCTACCGTCTTATTTGGGTTTCTCTTACCTTGGTCGTGGAAAATCTCTTCACAGCCGCTCCAGCAAAGTGCAGCTGCTGTACCTTACCTTGGACGAGGGGTATCTCCTCAAGGCCGCCCCTCCTGACCTTGAACGCGGAGTAGCTCCTCTCGGCCCTCCTGCGCCCGCGCAGCCACCGCCTGTTGGACGTGGGGTAGCTCCTCTCGGCCGCCGGCCCTGGCCTCAGGCGTGGGGTAGCTCCTCACGGCCGCACCTCTTTGTGTGGTTCGTTGCGCCGGGGCCGGCGTCTCTCGCGTCGCGTCAGGGTTTACAAATATTGAATTTTTAAAATTTAATTATTTTAATTCTTTTCTCAATTCTTCTCAGTTTTTTCTTCTTAGATTTAGTAGCAGCACTACTGGAAACCGTGGCTTCCTCCTCAGGAATTTGGAAGAAAAGAGAATCTGTGGAATACTTTGTTCATCTTGTAGCCATTAGGCATATTGCTTCTGAAAAATGTTTAAAGCCATCTACAAACTGTGGTTTTCAGTATAAAATGGGGTTAATTATTCATACTTCATTACGGTCAGATAGAATTATGTTATGGTCCAGTTTAAGCTCATTGGATGAAAGATCTTCCAATTTAGTATAGTATTTATAAGATATAGGATAATAGGATTTTAGCAATTTTTAAATTCTAATATTTCCTGTGTTTTCAACATAGTAAGAGGCCAATTCACATCATGTATTCACTACAGGAGGCTTTTACTATAACGTGTCATGTATCTACATAAGTAAGATTTCTATTTATAAGTAAGCTTCTTAAGAGCTCATTTTTGTTAATTTTTTTATACATATAATTAAAAAAATTTTACTGACGTATAGTTGGTTTACAATGTTGTGTTAGTTTCAGATGTATAACAGTGATTGTTATACATACATACATATGTATATATATATATTTTCAGATTCTTTTCCATTATAGGTAATTTAAATATACTGAATATAGTTTCCTATGTTATATAGTAGGTCCTTATTATCTATTTTATATATAGTATGTGTAAAGTTTTTTATTCTTTAAGATCAGAAAGCAAGTGAAAGAATAGCAGGTAGACAACTTTTGAAGAATCAGAGGGAACAAGTTGAAGGAAATAAAGTTTATGAGAAGAGGTTTGATCTTGTCATTAAGAGAGCCAAGGTGTTCAACAGAGGGGGAAGATAAAAATTCTATCAGTATCTACTTGGCAGAGGAAATAAGACCCTCTCCCATTTCTTTTTTTTTTATTTACCCTATTTTATTTATTTTTTTTAGCGTACAGAACTATATTTAATATTTTGCAATAACCCGCAATGAAAAATAATCTGAAAAAGAATATACATATATAGAGAGACATATATGTAAACACACAACTGAAGCACTCTGCTGTAAACCTGTTTCTTTTTTTTTGTTTGTTTGCTTGATGTTTTATTTATTTATTTTTTCAAAAACAACTTTAGGAATCTTTACTTAAAAATAACCTTATCTTAAAATGGAGTAACTGGTTTTACAAGAAGCAAGCAAAGTACAGAAGCAAAAATGCATTACAGGAGCATTAAGTTCTACATTAGGTCACAGCGTCTAATCTGAAATCACACCCATAATATCATTTTTCAGGATATCTCGGAAATAGTTATTTCCCAGGATGTCTGAACCATAGCTACTCTATTTTGACTTTTAATTGTAAAAAAAAAAAAATTTTTTTTTTAATAGCCAAAGCAGATTTCACCATTAATGATGTCAGTGTTTTTCTAGGTATGAGAAGATGCAAGAATTGGAACTCATAAAACCTTTTCCTGAAAAGATCTAACTATCTGAAGGCCTGTTCTGCCATTTTTTTTTTTTTTTTTCAGAGCACAGAGTGCCTCATTCCTGATTTTCACCCTGAACTTCTTTCAGGGGGTGTTGAAGGTCAGCAGCTTGCAATGGTCATGATGTAATCTTTGTAGAGGCAGCTGGCAAGTACTAACTTCCAGTCAGCAGGGTCCCTTCATAGCCACATATCTGACCATGTGACACCATTTCATGGCCATTGTGTCCCGCGGTGCTGGGAAGGCTCATTCCCAGGTCTAGGGAAGTGATGGGCCACTCAGTGTGCTAAAATTGGACCAGGCCTTGCAAGTAGCAAAAGTCTCTGGACCACTGTCTTACTAGCCTCTTGGTCCAGGAAAATATTTCCTCTTGTTGCTTTTTCCCATACCCAGAGTCACATTATTACAATTATTGATCTCATATGGAACTGTCAGTTCAGTATTATATCACAGGCTCAGTGAAACAAGTGACATAGGAAATAATATAGCCATAGCTAGCAGTTATTAGTAAAATAAGAATTATAAGTCAAGAACTTTCATTAGATAAAGCCTGGTATACCCCAAGTCACCTGACTTCATTTGTTAAATGATTATAGTCTGGTGTTAATCTCCTGGTTGTACATTATGGAGCATCCGACCTTTATCTGAAGATTGGTTACTGAGATAAGCCTTAGAAACTAACCTAGAGTGTCCTTTTTAATAACTTAATTAAATCTTTTAGCAGTATCACGTAACAAGGAACTGTCTCAGCAGTGAGTCTTAGTAAACACTAGACATTAACAAAACTAGAAACTTAATTTAACATTTTACAAAACTTAATATTCCATGATTTTTCATTATGGAGACCCTGTAGCCAAGGAGGCTTTAACCCATCAAATAAAAAATGAGGTTTGTCAGGGAACTGGGAAAAGCCAAGCAGCCATCTTGGATTTCCCATAGCCCTGACTCTGATTTCCAGCTATTGTTTTTAATTTTCCAATTTAGAAGCAGACTGTTGCCATGGTGTAAGGACATTAGGATGACACAAGTCTAACAGAGTTTTTGTATAAGCAGAATGAGCTTTTACATGTCTACAAACTCGACAATTGGATTAATTTCTAAAACTAGCATAGTATCAGGCCTATGGTAGCAAAGCATTTGATTTATATGCAGAGGGCTAAGAAGTCAAGAAAACATTATAAATGATCATACGAATCAGGTCCAGCATCTTGGGCAAGCTGTCTACCTCTGATGTCGTCATCTTCTCATCCTGGTGTAGTGTGGTTTCTTCTGAAAAAAGTCCTTCCATCCAGGTTGGAGACAGTCCTTTAAATTATGTCCTTTTTTTTTTTTTTTTTTAATCCTGGTTGCAGGTCACGAGGCATCTGATCTTCATCCAAAGATAGATCACTGAGATAAGCTTCAGAAACAAACTTAGGGTGTTCTTTAAGAATTTATTCTTTTAAACAAAATCCTAGATATTTTCACATTTATGATTATAAAAAAAAATATGTACCTGTTGGCAGAAATTTGAAAACAGTCAGAAAAAATAAAGAGTAATAATGTAACATCAACCATCTGGAGATTAATGACTCAACTTTTTTCTTATGGTTGCATGACTTTATTTATGCATTTTTCCATATTTACTGAAATGTAATTGATTTAATATCATTATATAAGTTTAGAGTGTACAGTGCAATAGTTTGACATACGTATATAGTATTGTGAAGTGATTAGTATGATAAGGTTAGTTGATAAGGTTAGTTAACCATCATCTCACATAGGTTTTTTTTGTTTGTTTTTGCTAAGAACTTTTAAGATCGAGTCTCTTAGCAACTTTTAAGTGTATAATATGGAATTATTAGGTATAGTAATCAGGCTGTTCATTACATCCTTAGAACTGATTAATCTTAAACCTAGAAGGTGGTCCCCTTTAATGATATGCACCCCCTCTACCTGGCAAGCATCTGGTAGCCACCAATCTGCTCTGTTTCTGTGAGTTCCAGTTTTTCAGATTCCAACCTTTTAAGTGATATCATACAGAATTTGTCTTTCCCTATCTGACTTAATTCACCTAGTATAATGCCCTCTAGGTCCATCCATTTTTCTGTGTTGCTGTAAATGGCAAGATTTCCTTTTTTGTTGTTTTTAATGGCTGAATAATATTTCATTGTGTGTGTGCATATGTATGTGTGTATCACGTTTTCTTTATCCATTCTTTTGTTGATGGACACTTGGGTTATTTCCATATCTTGGCTATTGTAAGCAATGCTGCAGTGAACATGGTGGTACAGCTATTTCTTTTGAGATAGTGACTTTATTTTCTTCAGATATATGTACAGAAGTATAATTTCTGAATCATGTGTCAATTGTGTTTTAATTTTTCAGGAACCTCCGTACTATTTTCTATAGTAGCTGTGCCAATTTACATTCTCACCTGAGATGTAGTGAAGTTCCTTTTTCTTGAACCCTCCTGTACCGTTAGTGGGAATGTAAATTGGTATAGCCACTGTGGAGTAGAGTGGAGGTTTCTCAAAAAACTAAAAATAGATTTGCCATATGATCCCACTCCTGGGCATATACCCAGACAAAAATATAATTCAAAAAGATACATGCATCACTATTTTCATAGCAGCACTGTTCACAATAGCCAAGATATAGAAGCAACCTTAATGTCCATTGACAGATGAATGAAGAAGATCCGGTATATGTATACAATGGAATATTACTCAGCCATTAAAAATTATGAAATAATGCCATTTGCAGCAACATCGATGGATCTGGGGATTATCATGCTAAGAGAAGTAGGTCAAAGAAACACGAATATTGTCTGATGTCACTTACATGTGGAATCTAAAATACAATACAAATTAATATGCCTATGAAACAAAAACAGACTCAGATATAGAGAACAAACGTGATTGCCAAGCAGGGGGTCGTGTAGGGAAGGATTGGGCTTTGGAATTAGCAAATACAAATTATTATATATAGGATGATAAACAAGGTCCTACTGTATAGCACAGGGAACTATATTCAATATCCTGTGATAAATCATTATGGAAAGAATATATGTGTGTGTGTAACTGAGTCACTTTGCTGTATAAGGTATACTTCAATAAAATTTAAAAAGAAAAGAATTCCTTTTCTTCTATCCTCTTCAGCACTTGTCTTATTTTTAATAGTAGCCATTCTAACAGATGTGAGGTGATACCTCATTGGGGTTTTGATTTGCAATTCCCTGTTGATTAGTGATATTGAGCATCTATTCATATACCTGTTAGCCAACTGAATATCTTCAATGGAAAATGTCTATTCACATCTTTGCCCGTGATGAATAAGTATTGTCTTGCTATTGTCCTGCTTTTGATTTTGTTGACCACTGTGTTTTATTCTCATTCTGAGTAATTACAATATCTTAGGCACCGTGTTAAGCACTTTACAAATACTATATCCTTATATACTATAAGGATAGATGCTATTATGTCTTGAGGTTTTGTTTCAGGGAATGTCTATAAATGAGTCTGCTTCTTTAAGTGGGCTTCACTGTATGGAGACAATGCCTACAGGAAGAAAGAAAGCTAGACACTTTGCATCTATAGTCTTTTCATTTCTCTCACCTTTTTCTTTCTCTTTCTCTCTTTCCTCTCCTTCTTTTTGAGGTTTTATTTTAGAAAGAAGGAAAGGAAATTTTCCTTTTTAAAGGATAAATGTTTTTAACTGAACCCTTGTCTGCTGTGTTTAGTGTGTGAACAAGTTTTAAACTGTGAAAAAGTCTTATCAGAAGAAAGACTGCTTTGAAAGTGATATGGACATATTTGTTGGGTGTTCACTTCTTTAAGCCTAGATGAAGTATACGAGGGAGTAACTAAATTTTACATTGTTTAGATGGTTACATAGTGAGTAAGTATTCTTTATGCCTTTAATAGAAAGTTAAGATCGGCCTTCATAGAGTTTATATGATAGGACTGAGTCAGGGAATCAGTACCTTGGACATTTTTGTTAGCTCTAGAGCTACTCCTCAGACCCTGGGCCAGGTCCCAATTCTCTCTAAGGTGCCAGAACACATCAGAGTTCCTAGAGGCTGCAATAATGTTCCAGAATACTTCTCCAATTAAGTGCCTCTGTTCCTCTGCCAACACCCAGAGGCCTCTCCATCTTTCCTTCTCAGAGGCACTCCTTGCCCTTTCCTCCACCTTCTAGATTACAAACAACTCCAGATTCCCTGTATCCAAGTAATCTGTAGCTCCTAGAGCCCAAGATCTCTTTGGAATTGCTATTAAGACTGAGGTTTTATAGCAAGAGTTTCCGACTTGGGTTTGTACCTGTGAATCTATCACCATAGCCAAGAGAATAATCCAGGCCTTCATTAAGCCAGCAGCCTCCTAATGAGCCCTTCTCTCTCATGCTCTTACATACCATTCCAGATTTATCTTTCTAAAACATTTCTCTCCTGTCATTCCTCTTCTTAAGAATGCCTTGAGCATCAGGCCCAGATTTCTCAGCTTGTCCTCCAAGGCCGTCTTTAATCTGACTGGCCCTACTGGGCACTTTTATTTCCCCTTCCCCCATGAAACTTTCTTTGTGGCCCACAGGTGTGCGTTTTAGCCTGTATCCCTTTGGTTGTATTTTTTCCCATAGGTCTCAGTTCAGTTCAGTCGCTCAGTCATGTCCGACTCTTTGTGACCCCATGAATCACAGCACTCCAGGCCTCCCTGTCCATCACCAACTCCCGGAGTTCACTCAAACTCATGTCCATCGAGTCGGTGATGCCATCCAGCCCTCTCATTCTCTGTTGTCCCTGTCTCCTCCCGCCCCCAATCCCTCCCAGCATCAGAGTCTTTTCCAGTGAGTCAACTCGTCGCATGAGGTGGCCAAAGTATTGGAGTTTCAGCTTTAACATCAGTCTTTCGAATGAACACTCAGGATTGATCTCCTTTAGAATGGACTGGTTGGATCTCCTTGCAGTCCAAGGGATTCTCAAGAGTGTTCTCCAGCACCACAGTTCAAAAGCATCAATTGTTTGGCGATCAGCTTTCTTCACAGTCCAACGCTCACATCTATACATGACCACGGGAAAAACCATAGCCTTGACTAGACGGACCTTGGTTGGCAAAGTGATGTCTCTGCTTTTTAATATGCTATCTAGGTTGGTCATAACTTTCCTTCCAAGGAGTAAGCGTCTTTTAATTTCATGGCTGCAATCAGCATCCGCAGTGATTTTGGAGCCCCAAAAAACAAAGTCTGACACTGTTTCCACTGTTTCCCATGAAGTGATGGGACCAAATGCCATGATCATACGTAACACTATATCCACATATATATATATATATAAATGTTATATATATATTTCTCCCACATTGGAGGTGGATGCTTTAACCTCTGAGCCACCAGGGAAGCCAGCTAAGTGATGTCCAACCCTTTGTGACCCTAGGTTTGTAGCCCGCCAGGCTTCTCTGTCCATGGGACTTCCCAGGTCAGAATACTGGAGTGGGTTGCTGTTTCCTTTGCTAATCTAATTCCCAATGGAATCTTTGTTTACTAAAGAGACTGGACATTTTTCACATTTGGTATTTTTATTTGACAAGTATTTTTCCTTATTTGACAACTGTTGTTAAGGGAACTACAAACGGATCAACTCATTAGGTTTCAAAACTACGAAAAAAACTTACTTGAGGTTTAAGGCATTTTGAGATGTAAATGGTATGCAAACTGAAAAACTGCAATCAAACTACAGACTCCAAATTTTTTGAACATGACAGGAAGATCTGGTTTTTCTACATTTCACTCTGTTTCAGCCTCTGTTGCAATTAGGACATTAATATCTTGAGGAAATAAGTGATAAGCAAAATGTGACATCTGGGGAATTCCATACCAGAAATCTCTTAAATTTTCTTCTTAGTTCCAACTTGGGTAACACCGTCAAAGTGTATTTCTTCAGTTTCTACTAGTAATTAATTAACGATAGTAGTAATAACTAACATATATTACCCGAGATCGAATTTCAATATTTTGTTTCTTTTTACTGATGGGAAAATTTACCGTAATGAGGAATTAACTAGCGATCGAGTCCAGGACGGAACCCTGCGTTTGTCCTCATCATTATTAACCATAATCGTTTCCCTCATTCACTCTTCTCTGTCCTTAGTCCTAACTTCCGCTTCGTCACCTCTAGTCATTTCTAGATTTCTTTACTCTTTTTCTCTCTTGATGTCTTCCTTTGTCCCAATTCCCTGCCTCCCTGTTATATGGACACCTGCTGTGCCACCTTCTCTTTCTTGTTTTCTGTCTTATCATCCGTTTGTTTTATTGGTAGCTATATTTAATTTAACCTATGGAAGCTTGATCCTCTTCTGTAGAAAAAGGGATGGATCTACTGCCCATTCAGTTGGAAGGAATATTTACTTACATTGCTGTGGTTTAAAAATGTAGTTATTTATTTATAAAATTAAAAAAGCTAAAAACTAAAAAACATATGTATAAAAAAGGAAATAAACATTGGTATAATACTGTTACCTAGTTTATAGATCTTACTCAGATTCTTTCATTTGTTTCAATAATAGCCTTTTTAACAAATTAAAATCCCTGATCATGTGTTGCATTTACTTACCATGCTTCTTAATCTTTGAGACATTTTATTAGTCATCCTTGTCTTCTATTATTAACATATTTGATTAGTACTGGTTTGTTATTTTATTCAAAGCACATCATTTTGAGGTTGTCCAATTCCTTATGATCAGATTCAGATTGTGTATTTTGAGCCCTAATACCACAGAAATGATATTTTGTCCTTATCTCTTCCTGTAAAAAACTTTGAGTTCGTACTGATTACTCCAATTCCAATTCAGTATCACAAAGTTCATTCTACTTTTCCTCTTTTCCATATTTTTAGCCCTCTTTTTTTGACAGTGAGAAACTGGATCCATTATCTTCAATATATTTACTTATTTACTCAATCCTAAAATACAAAGTGGAGAAGGAGGTGGCAACCCACTCCAGTGTTCTTGCCTGGAGAATCCCAGGGATGGGGGAGCCTGGTGGGCTTCTGTCTATGGGGTCACACAGAATCGGACACGACTGAAGTGACTTAGCAGCAGCAGCAGCAAAATGCAAAGAAAGCAATTTCAGAATTGCTAACCCACATATCTACCAAAGGAACCTTGTTAACTATGTACAGTGTTTTAGGGTGCTTTGTTTTTAGTCTAATAAATATGGTTGTATTTATTATAGTGCAAATAACTGTGTCCAAAATTTACTTGGATTAGTTTGCCATTCTCAGTTCTTCTCTGCTCCTCCATCAAGTGTGGTTGTATTATTCATTTAAAATACAAGTTTGATTCACTTATTCTATTTATATTTCATTTTCAAATCTTCTGTCATTCTTATTATGTGTGTGGGTGGGTGCATGCATGTGTAAAACATCGACATGTTTCCAAAACTCAGAACTGTATGAAAAACTATATTCAGAGAGGCATTACCTCCCATTCTTTCCATGTCATTTCCATACCCCATATTTCCCACCCACCCATCTGTAAGTATCTAATCTCTCTCATTTCTTGTGCATTCTTTTGGTGTTTCTTTTTTTGAAGATATGTATATATTTCTTATTTGAACAGATACTTCTATACTTCTTTTTCTCTTCTTTCTTACACAAAAGTGTCACACACCATAGATACTGTTCTGTAGTTTTTCTTAATATTATTCTTAACTCATTCCATATCAGTTCATAGAGATTTTCCTCATTCTTTTTTTCCACTGCATAATACTTCATTGTATCTGCATAATACTTCATTGTATCAATGTATCTTTAGATTATATTAATCTTTTAAAAACAAAACTTTTTATTTTGTATTGAGGTATAGCTGATTAGCAATGTTGTAATAGTTTCAGGTGAACAGTTTATGTACTCAGCCATACATGTACTTGAACCAATCTTTAATTGTATTGAGGGAACTTTTTCCTCTTTAAGTTTCAATCCGTTTGGAGAGCTATTAATAGTTAGGCTATGGTGGTAGTAGTATATTGTACTAATTTCCACAAACTCAACAGTGTAGGAATAAACTAATATTCCTAACAAGTGAGAAAGACTTATCTAAATATGCAGTAATTTGGGGCTTTACTTTCTGCACCTGTAAATATGAAGACATTGATCTAGATGATCACTGATGTCCCTTCCATCTTGAATATATTGATTTTGTATCCTGAAGCTTTACTGTTTGTTGATTTAGTTTTAATAGTTTCTTTTTTTTGTTAGAGTCTTTTGGGTTTTCTATATATAATATGTCATCTGAAAATAAAGATAGTTTTCTTTCTTTGTTTCCAGTTTGGATGTCATTTATTTATTTTTCTGGCCTAATTGCTCTGACTAGGACTTCCGGTACCTTGTTGAATAAAAGTGGCAAGAGTGGGCATCCTTGTCTTGTTCCTGATCTTAGAGGAAGAAATTTTTAGCTTTTTACCATTGGATATGATGTTAACTGTGGGCTTGATATATATATATATATTTATTTATTTTTCTGGCCTAATTGCTCTGACTAGGACTTCCGGTACCTTGTTGAATAAAAGTGGTAAGAGTGGGCATCCTTGTCTTGTTCCTGATCTTAGAGGAAGAAATTTTTAGCTTTTTACCATTGGATATGATGTTAACTGTGGGCTTGATATATATATATGGCCTTTATTATGTTAAGGTACCTCGCCTCTATTCCAACTCTCTGGAGAGTTTTTGCCATGAATGGATGATAAATTTTGTGAAGTTTTCCTAAATCTATTGAGATGGTCCTATGATTTTTTCCTTTATTTTGTTGCTATGGTCCGTCACATAGATTGATTTGTGGATGTTGAACCAACTATCCTTGTATCTGTGAAATAAATTCCACCTTGACCATGATGTGTGATGCCTTTAATGTGTTGTTGTTTCCAGTTTCTTAATAGTTTGTTGAAAAATTTTGCATATGGTTCATTAGGGATATGGAGCTATAATTTTCTTGTAGTGTTCTTGTCTGGTTTTGGTATCAGGGTAGTGCTGGCTTTGTGAAATGATATTAAAAATGTTCTTTCCTTAATAAATCCCTTGCAGGATGAATGATTATTGACTTACTTATGTATTTATGTATGATTAGGATGTTCAAGAATTCTGATATACTTGATGATATACAGATAAACAGTATTAACTTATATCCTTTACTACTGCATTGTGATAAATTGTTTATCATCAAAGGCAGAAATTCCCACAAATGATTAAAAAAGAGGTTAAAATAATTAACAACCTAGAAGAAATGGATAAATTCCTAGAAATACAACCCACCATGAATCGTGAAGAAATAGAAAATTTGAGAAATAAATCAGAAAACTCCCACAAACAAAAGTCCAGGACCAGATGGCTTCACTGCCTCATGGAATTTTATGGTGTGAGGTAGAGAGCAATTATGTGATAATAGCAGCTAGAGATCAATAAGCAATGCTAGTGTGCTCATGTGAGCAGTACACATACTAAAAATAAGCAATGCTAGATATAGAAATCTTGTTGAATATTTTAAAATATATAATTATTTATATCTTTGCAAAAATATAAGATAAATATCACACAGGCATACTTTCTGGATATTTATAATATTTTCCTAGAATTGGGTTACAATATTATCATTTGCCAGTAGATGCCACTCTCTGATATTATATCTTCTTCAGTTCAGTTCAGTCGCGTCTGACTCTCCGCGACCCCATGAATCACAGCACGCCAGGCCTCCCTATCCATCACCAACTCCCGGAGAACACTCAAACTCATGTCCACAGAGTCGGTGATACCATCCAGCCATCTCATTCTCGGTCGTCCCCTTCTCCTCCCGCCCCCAACCTTTCCCAGCATCAGAGTCTTTTGCAGTGAGTCAACCCGTCGCATGAGGTGGCCAAAGTATTGCAGTTTCAGCTTTAGCATCAGTCCTTCCAATGAACAGCCAGGATCGATCTCCCTTAGAATGGACTGGTTGGATCTCCTTGCGGTACAAGGGACTCTCAAGAGTCTTCTCCAACACCACAGTTCAAAAGCATCAATTCTTCTTAACAACCAGGATATTGTGTTCCTTACTTCCCAGGCCTCAAATATTAAAAGTAGTTGCCTCCAGTATCTATTTTATAAAGTTGAAAGTCTAAATTGCAAGTTTATTGAAAATGAAGATCATTGCAATTGCCTTGAAAATTTTAACATTACGAAAGCTTTCCTTCTTTCCTTTTTCTGTTCTCCTTTTATTTTTCTCTTCAAAGTTTTCATTTTCCTTCTTGAATGAAACTTCCTTTCATTTATAGGGTTGTGAGGTCTTCCTTGTTGGCTCAGATGGTAAAGAATCTGCTTGCAATGTAGGAGACCCTGGTTCAATCCCTGGGTTGGGAAGATCTCCTGGAAAAGGGAATGGCTACCTATTCCAGTATTCTTGCCTGGAGAATTCCACAGGCAGCGTAGCCTGGTGGGCTACAGTCCATGGGGTCACAAAGAGTTGGGCATGACTGAGCGACTGACATGATATTATTAACAAGCAAAGCAACCCTTTGTTTTGTCTTGATATTGCTTTAGCAGAGGCATGTGAGGGTCATTCAAGCTTCATTTGAAGGTTGGCTCTGATTTTGTCAGTTTTCAGTGTATATATATTTTTGAAATAGGTATTTAATCTCAACTGATATATCCTAAGTACCAGATATAGCACTAAAAAAAATCTAAAAGCATCAGTAAGTGTTGATGTGAACCTCAATAGAGAATAACTTCTTAAGTCTAAGAGCAGTGGAAGAAATAAAAGATTAATAGACTTGTGTTAAAATATTAATATTTTATTAATACAAAAACCTTAAACATAAAAAAATCATATATTTTGAAAGTGAAAGTGAAGTTCCTCAGTCGTGTTGGACTCTTTGCGACCCCATGGACTGTAGCCTACCAGGCTCTTCCATCCATGGGATTTTCCAGGCAAGAGTATTGGGTTGCCATTTCCTTCTCTGGGGATCTTCCTGACATAGGAATTGAACCCTGGTCTCCCGCATGGTAGACAGATGCTTTTACTGTCTGAGCCACCAGGCATACTTAAAACTTACTGATTTCATTTTATTTTGTTTAACAATAATGCCTAAAGTTATGTATGATATGAATGCACTCATAGACCTTTGGGGGTGTAAAATGATACAGCTCCCATAGAATGTAACTTAGTATCATCATATCAGGAATTTTGAAATTGTCTGTAAAGTTTTTTTAATATCATGATTAACAGAAGAACTATCTTAAAAAATCATACATAAATATAAATATTTATAAAGAATTTACTGCCTTGTTATTTTAAAATGAAAAATAGAAAATAATCCAAATATTTCAGTGATTAAATATGTTATTGATATTTATACAATATTTTTCAGTATTGGGCTTCCCTAATGGCTCAGCTGTAAAGAATCCGCCTACAATGCAGGAGACCTACGTTTGATCCCTGGGTCAGGAAGATCTCCTGGAGAAGGAGATGGCAACCCACTCCAGTGTTCTTGCCTGGGAAATTCCATGGACAGAGGAACCTGGTGGCCTACAATCCAGGGGGTCACAAGAGTTGGACATGACTTGGTGACTAAACCACTACATGGATGTTATTTTCTAAAGAGTGTTTTCTTCCTTTGACCTGGTGAGATCAATCTATTGACTTGCAGTATATTCAAAAAGAATAATCAGATATATAAAAATGTATTCATTGTCATATTCATAATAGTGAAATTTTGAAAGCAACCTAATATTATGAGAATTAAGGAGGATGATGGTTCAATCAGTTCAGTTCAGTCGCTCAGTCGTGTCTGACTCTCCGCGACCCCATGAATCACAGCACGCCAGGCCTCCTTGTCCATCACCAACTCCCAGAGAACACTCAAACTCATGTCCATCAAGTCGGTGATGCCATCCAGCCATCTCATTCTCTGTCGTCCCCTTCTCCTCCTGCCCCCAACCTTTCCCAGCATCAGAGTCTTTTCCAGTGAGTCAACTCATTGCATGAGGTGGCCAAAGTATTGGACTTTCAGCTTTAGCATCAGTCCTTCCAATGAACACCCAGGACTGATCTCCTTTAGAATGGACTGGTTGGATCTCCTTGCAGTATAAGGGACTCTCAAGAGTCTTCTCCAACACCACAGTTCAAAAGCATCAATTCTTCGGTGATCAGCTTTCTTCAGTCCAACTCTCACATCCATACATGACCACGGGAAAAACCATTGCCTTGACTAGACGGACCTTTGTTGGCAAAGTAATGTCTCTGCTTTTTAATATGCTATCTAGGTTGGTCATAACTTTCCTTCCAAGGAGTAAGCATCTTTTAATTTCCTGGCTGCAATCAGCATCTGCAGTGATTTTGGAGCCCAAAAAAATAACGCTGTTATGACACTGTTTCCACTGTTTTTCCATCTATTTCCCATGAAGTGATGGGACCAGATGCCATGATCTTTGTTTTCTGAATGTTGAGCTTCATGCCAACCTTTTCACTCTCCTCTTTCACTTTCATCAAGAGGCTTTTGAGTTCCTCTTCACTTTCTGCCATAAGGGTGGTGTCATCTGCATATCTGAGATTATTGATATTTCTCCCGGCAATCTTGATTCCAGCTTGTGCTTCTTCCAGCCCAGCGTTCCTCATGATGTACTCTGCATAGAAGTTAAATAAGCAAGGTGACAATATACAGCCTTGATGTACTCCTTTTCCTATTTGGAACCAGTCTGTTGTTCCATGTCCAGTTCTGACTGTTGCTTCCTGACCTACCTACAGGTTTCTCAAGAGGCAGGTCAGGTGGTCTGGTATTCCCATCTCTTTCAGAATTTTCCACAGTTTATTGTGATCCACACAGTCAAAGGTTCAATAGGAGAAGATATAATGTTCAGTAGGAGAACGATGGTTCAATAGGAGAAGATATAATGTTTGCAAATAATCTGTAATGGTATGAGGAAACATAACATAATTAAGGGGGCATTTTATAAAATTGTGTGTATAGTTGAGATCTCAAACTATATTGATAATACCTGAAATAAAGTATGAGGGAGAATACAGAAAAATGTTAGTTTTTCTGCTGGATTGATAATGTAATAAATACTTAAAATTTTCTTTTCACTTTTCCATTTTTCTAGAAAGACATATATAATGTTTTCATTTTTGTTTGTTTTGTTTTGGCCTAAGACAACAGAAATTTATTTTCTCACAGTTCTGGATCCTAGAATTTCAAAATCAGTTTCTTGGCAGGGTCATTCCTTCTGGAAACGGAGAGAAAATTGGTTCCATGGTTTTCTCCCAGTGTTTGGTGACTGCGGGTAGTCCTCAGCGTTCATGGTCTTGAGGCTTCTTAACTTCAGTCTCAGCTGTGTGGACATACCAAATTTTATTTATCCATTCATCACTCGATAGACATTCAGGTTGTTTCTACTTTTTGCCTGTTATGAATAATGCTATTATGAGTATATGTATACAGGTTATTGTATGGACATGTGTCAGTTCCTTTGTATTTTTACTTAGGGGTGAAAGGAATAGCTGAGTCATTTGGTAATTCTCAATTGTTGCAAGCCTTTTGTTTGATTCCCAGAGTTCTAGGGGAATTGATTTTGACAGTTTTGCTACCACTGGGTGTAATTGTCAATAGGGAAGGAAATATTGAGGGCAGTATTGGTTGTTTGAAACTGGGCTTCTATGTGTCAGTTTCCTTATGTCTAACTGAGATGATATTACTTCTCTATACAAGAACTATTCATTTGGTGTAGAGGTACTTTTTCATGCCTTTTCTTCACAAATAGAAGGAGCTGAAAGTAGTCTTTTTATTAGTAGTACTCATATCTTAATAGCTATAGATAGCAATCAACTATCTTATCCTCATGAATATTTTATCAAGTGCCTTTACCAAACACTGGTAAGAATGAATGACTTATAAAATATTATATGTCAACTATATTTCAGTTTTAAAAAATGAGATGAATGGGCTAGAGAAGTTTAACCTGAAGCAGAGTTAACATAAGTGAGTAATAGGGCATCGCTTTTCAAAAAGCTGAAAAAATGGCACATCTAAAGCAGAATAAATCCAATTTCTGTAGAAGACAGACTATGATCAGTGGATCAAAGTTATAGGAATACAGATATTTAGTTACTTCTAGAAAGGGACCTGACAATTAGAGCTGACTTCTTATGTTCAGAAGTAGTTAGCATGAGCTTCTTCTTAGGAGGTTGTCAAAATAATTCCTAATTGGGAGAAAGTTTGAACTAACACACCTAGGGAACTTTCTTACTTCTTAGAATACATCTAGTATTTTTTTATGTGTTACAATTACTGTGAAATAAATTACTTGCCCCAGATTCTTGCTTAAAGAAGCTTTAATTCATTTCTATTATTACATGAAAGTGAGAATTTCCTTTAGGAATATAAGGGACCTGTCAGAATTCAAGAAATAGTTGTACAGCTATACTTAAAAAAGAAAAGGAACTAACATAGCTCTAAGAAACTCAGCAAAACCTTTGTTTTAATAGTCTGCCATTGACATGTTAAATTTCCCAGTGTGTGTGTGTGTGTATACACGTGTGCGTGTGCTCAGTTGCGTCCAACTTGTTGTGACCCCATGGCCTGTAGCCCACCAGGCTTCTCTGTCCATGGGATTTTCTAGGCAAGAATACTGGAGTGATTTGCCATTTCCTTCTTTAGGGGATCTTCCCGACCCAGGAATGGAACCTGCATCTTTTGCGTGGCCTGAATTGGCAGGTGGATTCTTTATTGCTTTTACCACTTGGGAAGCCCAAATACCAGTTTATGTGCCTCTAATTTCATATTCTCAAGTGAGACAGTCTGATTGCCTTGATTTGTGTTATGTCTACTTTGATTCATTCAGCTATAGACCAGGAGTAAAAGTCATGTAATAGAAGGTTAAAATGGTGGTAATCCTGGGCTTTATCCTCTGGATGGTAGTCAATGGGTTACCATTTCCTTCTCCATGACATACACATATGGTGCAGATATTACCTGAAGGAGTACGCGTATTAATTATTTCTAGTTTTTATTTTTATTATTTTAAGGGTATGTATTTATTTCAATTGAATGGCTAAGAATATTGTGTTATTTCCTATCTGTGTTTCAGCTGCCCTTTAGGTTTGCAATATGTGAAAGGTGTCATTTCTGGTTTGCATTCAGCTCTTATTCTATCAGTGGAATAGTTTATCAGTAGCAGATGATAAAGTAAAAATGTATGTGTGCTCAGTCACTCAGTTGTGCCTGACTCTTTGCGGTCCTATGGACTATAGCCTGCCAGGCTTCTCTGTCCACAGAATTTTCCAGGCAAAAATACTGGAGTAGGTTGCCATTTCCTACTCCAGGGGATCTTCCAGACCCAGGTGGATTCTTTATCATTGTGCCACCTGTGAAGCCCATAAAGTAAAAATAATGTAGCATATTAGTTAAATTCTAAGCCTTAGCCTTATTTATTTTCTAAATAAAGATGATGAAGATTTTCTAGGTGGAATGTCACATTAAAACCTTATAAAGATAATTGATAGCAGACTTAGCAAATTGTTTGAATGTTTCCTGAAAGATGAACTTTAGCTGTGATGTAAGAGGTACTGGATTTCCATTTGACTAGGCCACTGGTTTTATTAAGACCCTATATTTAACTATATCTTAGTGTATTTAAAATCCTGGATTTATTTTAAATGGCTATCCATATTTTCATGGTACATGCTATACCTTCTTCTGGGAATCTGTGTGGCCTTAGAACCTAACCAACTTCTCTATAGCTTTTTCTCAGAAACCATTTTTCCTAAATAATCGTTTCATTTTTTGGATCTTAGTGTGCATTTTAAAAGTTGTTTTACAATTGTTCATATATTGTTAACTCTCCACTCTGCCAGTATGATTTCAGGAAAGGAGCACTTAAGAGCGTATGTTCAATTAAAGTTTCTGCAGATAAATTATTACTTGCTATACTTTTCAAGTTTCATGTGGTCTTGGCAGAATGTAGTAAAAATTGTAGTCTAAACGTAGCTTAGAATTGTATGGTTCCACTAATTTTTATAATATTTGTGGCTGTTAAAAAAAATGTACATCAATCTTGCTGCTGCTGCTGCTGCTAAGTTGCTTCAGTCGTGTCTGACTGTGCGACCCCATAGACGGCAGCCCACCAGGCTCCGCCGTCCCTGGGATTCTCCAGGCAAGAACACTGGAGTGGGTTGCCATTTCCTTCTCCAGTACAGGAAAGTGAAAAGTGAAAGTGAAGTCGCTCAGTCGTGTCCGACTCTTCGCTACCCCATGGACTGCAGCCTACCAGGCTCCTCCATTCATGGGATTTTCCAGGCAAGAGTACTGGAGTGGGTTGCCATTGCCTTCTCGATAGTAATGTTTAGCTCTTACTTCTGCCTAAGCTCTGATATGCTCAAGAAAGTGGAGGGTGTCATAGTAGTATTTTCTTCATAGTTGTAGCATAGAAATTACTATCAGTATAAGTAAATATTTGAGAATTAGAATGAGCCTGCCTATCTCAGTGGAATCTAAATCTTTTAGTTGATTTTTGCTTTGTCACTGCTGCACCCAGTGCTATTTGAATATTAAATCAAAATGCACTAACAATATAAAAAGCAAAAAGACAAGTCTTTTTAATGTGTATATATTTTTTTCTCATTTCCAATAACATTAGACTACATCTGTGCCATCTATTTAAAATGAATTTTGTTTACCCCTTTCTGTTTCCAAAAAGATCTCAGGTGTGTTTCTCACTCTCTCTCCATCGCCCAGCCCCTCTTCCTTACACACATAAACACCCTCCTAGACATCAAGGCCCCTGTGTTTTCTCCCTTTCTCTCCACTTCTTTTGTTGCTGTTCAGTCACTAAGCATGTCTGACCCTTTGCCACCCCATGGACTGCAGCATATCAGTCTTCCCTGTCCTTCACTATCTCCCTTAGTTTGTTCAAATTCACGTCCATTGAGTCTGTGATTCTATCTGACCTTCTCATTTTCTGCCGCTCCTTCTCCTCTGGCCCTCAGTCTTTCCCAGCATCAGGGTCTTTTCCAAAGAGTTGGCTCTTTGCATCAGGTAGCCAAAGTATTGGAGCTTCAGCTTCAGCATCAGTCCTTCCAATGAATTCAGAGTTGATTTCCTTTAAGATTGATTTATTTGATCTCCCTGGCTAAAATAATATTCTGTATGCATGAACATGATCATTGCATATTACGTTGTGATTATTAGGTAGTTCACAACTTTCTTGAAGGACAGATACAAAGAACAAATGGGTCCTTCTTTCAAAGGAAAGATTAAAACCTGGCTTCCTGTGACTTAACCTTCCTGTTCTCACTCAATCATTACTTCTGTAAACCTGTAACTTTCCCCCTCCACATTGTGAACTTTTCTGCTTCATGCCTGATTTTCTTATTTGCAAAATAAGAATAAAAACAGTTGCTTCCCATTTACTTCACAGAAAATTAAAGGAATGGTCTATGTTCCTTCCCCAGATGTAGCAACTTAATCTTATTTGTATATTTTCTGTCTGTTCTTCTCTTCCATAATGTCCAGTTGTATATATATTTTCCATTCTTTTATTTACATTCTTTTCTTTCTCTGGGGTTTTTCAAAATCAAAGCATGTTAATCACATTTCACAATGTACTTGAATACTCAAGAAACTTTTCAGACATGGGAAATGTTTGAATAGCTGCATTTGTTTTGGAGTGTCTGTCAAAACCCAGGCCCCGGACCATTGAAGAGTACAATAAGGTGGAGTGTCCCCAAACTGAAGTGTTGATTAGTTCCAAGGTGAGTGTTTCAGCCTTTTCTGAAAACCTCTCTGCTATTCTCAGTTATCTTCTTTTCACCTAGATGATAATCTATGAAACAGTGGCATGATTGAGGGTTGAGTTTGCTCTCTTCAAGAGCATTAGCTGAAAAGTCTGATTTCTCATCTGAAGAACAGATGTTTTATCACAGTTCTCAACGCTTATGTGCCTGGTCAGCTTGGTATTGATAGAGAAAAAGAAAAAGTTTAGTAGTCAATATCTGGTGCCACTATCAATTAGAGATAAACTATTAACAGTTAAATTACAACATAATTATTATTTTTGAATAATAGGGCATTGAAACTTAGACCTAAACTATTAATTGAAGGAATTTCACTAAAGGTTAGTGTCAGAATAATGGCTTCCATTTATAAGGCTTTGCAGAAATCCTGGCCTTGATATGATTTATGAATTCCAGTGGGAGCAAACTCTTAGTTGAAAACCCTAAGTTTTTAGCACTAACATGACCTGGAAACAATGATCTTAAATTTTGAAGTCAGGAGTTAACAATTATAAGTCTCTATCACTTTATTATGGCTCTTTAAAAAATTTAAAAATTTTTTAAAAAAATTTTGTCCTATAATGAGATCCCTAAAGGATATTATTATTTACTACTCTTTAAGTACAAAAGAGTGTCCTCCAGAGATCACAGGTTTTGGGTTGGTATAACTGATAATGAATTTTTTAGAAGGTGACCAAAGATTCAAATGCTTCTTGAATCAGCTCCTAGAATATGTGAGTGGGGCTGTGGTCCCAGTTCTGTGGAGCATCCTAAACTTTCTTTTAGCTGTGGCCCCAGGACATGTGTCCAGATCATACAGTCACATCATGAAATGATTGTTGTTTAGTCACTAAGCTCGTGTCTGACTCTTTGCGACCCCACAGACTGCATCACACCAGGCTCTTCTGTCCTCCACTGTCTCCCAGAATTTGCTCAAATTCATGTCCATTGAGTCGGTGATGCTATTTAACCATCTCATCCTGTTACCCACTTCTCCTTTGCCTTCAGTCTTTCCCAGCGTCAGGGTCTTTTCCAGTGAGTTGACTCTGCATCATGTGGTCAAAGTACTGGAGCTTCATCAACAGTCCTTCTAATGAATATTCAGGGTTCATTTCCTTTAGGATTGACTGTATTGATCTTGCAGTCCAAGGGACCCTCAAGAGTCTTCTTCAGCACCAGAAAAAATACAGGTTTTTTTTTTTTTTTAAGAAAGAGAGGAACTAGGACAAAATTTTAGTTTTTAACACTTAAATTTGGAACCACCTGTGTCAAACTTTTTTCTGTATTTGTGTGTATTTCTTAATGATAGACAAATAAACTAGGCAAAAACATCTCATTTTTTTTCTTTTCCATAATTTAGGAAAATGAGCTTTATCAATATTCACTAATTGAATCTTAATGCTGCCTCTGTTTCATTGCAAGTGCATTGATTTGAAGAGAAAGTTATTGAGGAAAAAGCAGCCATCGATTTTGTTGTTGTTGTTAATTACTGTTTTGTTTGGGCTTCCTCGATGGTGCTAGCAGTAAGGAACCTGCTTCCCAATGCAGAACATGTAAGAGATCAGAGTTCAATCCCTGGGTCAGTAACGTCCCTGGGAGGAGGGCATGGCAACCCAGTCCAGTATTCTTTCTTGAAGCATCCCATGGACGGAGAAGTCTGGCAGGCTACAGTCCGTAGGGTGACAAAGAGTCGAACACGACTAAAGAGACTGAGCACGTACTGTTCTGTTAGGAGTTCTTACCAGTGCCATGTTCATAGAATGTTGACGTACGCATTGACCAATACATTAACAGAATTTACTGATCTAGAGAGTAATAGTAATTTTTCCCCTGATGGACAATTATGCATTGTTTTGGCAAATTAGATTTTAAATTTCAGTTGTATTATTTTCAAATAGGAAATACATTCACCTGGTTCATGATTCCAGAGCTACACAGCTACACAGCGGTCTGTAGGAAGAAGTGTTCTGCTCATTCTTTCCCCCAAATCACTGTATTAGTCTCTCTGAAGTACAGTTTCTGTTAACTAATTTCCTTTGTTTCTTTCCATAAATAATTTATACATATAGAAGATATACATATATGTGTATTATTTGTAACAAAAGAATTTTCCTTTTCACATAAATGCTTACTACTATTTCTCATGTTGCTTAGTTTCACTTAACAATGTATCTTGAAAATAATTTCATGTTGGTCTGTAAACAGCTTTCTTGTGGCCTCTATTATATCTAACAATGGTATCTATTATATGGGTAGATGGTAGTCTTATTTAACGTAGGCCCCTACTAATGAACATTTAGGTTGCTGCCAATCTTTTATTTTTTATTAACAATGATTAATATTGCTTTCTCCTCATTTTTCATTTTTAATTCATTTCCTGCTTTTGTCAGGGTCTGTACTGAGAAGCATTTATTCTGACACATTTGGTGTTTGTATGTAGACATTCAGGTAAATGTACACACTGCTAAACCATATAGTTCTAGTCACTTCCCCAGAGTACTCACCTACAATAAAACCTATTTATTGGAATTCATATGCACAGCGCCTCTTGGCAAACTAGAAATTTCCAGTTACTAATCTGTGATTTCGATTACTGTGCCATATTCCATGTTTCAGTGACAGGGATCAACCCTTACTTGGTGAGAGTCAAATAGCCTTAAGTAAAACTGTACCATTGATAAGATAGGGTTAGGCAAATGGAAACTGTCTAAGCTCTTAGCGTGAGATGAGTTTGGAAGTCAGAGAAATTTTACTCTTTGATTTCAGGGTTTCCATACATTATTTCAGCCTACATCAGATAATTCTGTTAGGGCCACAGCTGGGACATTTGCTGATCAGAACTCTTAAGGTAGTAATATATGTGTGTGCTTAGTTGCTCAGTCGTGTCTGACTCTTTGTGAACCCATGGACTACACATGGTGTTTTCCAGGCAGGAGTACTGGAGTGGGTTGCCATTTCCTTCTCCAAGGGATCTTCTTGATCCAGGGATCAGGATCTTGTGTCTCTTGCATTGGCAGGTGGATTCTTTACTGCTGCAGCACCTGGAGAGCCCCTAAGATAGTAATCAGATGTAGTAATTAGATAGCGAATCATTAAGCAGGGTTGTTGACCTATGGTAAGTTACTCTAAATCATTACAATATCATATAAAGTACAAAAAGAATATTATCACAGCAAGCAATGGAGATTTTAATATTTAATGACTAGATTGAACCAATTTTCCCCTAAATTTTTCACTTTTTCACTCAATGAATCATAAGTGCAATTCTCTTAGCTTACTCTGATTTTGTACAGAAAACATCACTTCTTTAAAAAAAATGTATCTGGGAAGGACAATAGAAATAAAGTCATTAGGATTGTTATATATTGGTATTGATTTGATGGTTATTTGGCTGTATAAATAGAAAACAGATAAAATTCTATATTTTAAAAGTCTATGGAAGTAAATAAAATTTTTACTGGACCCTGATTATTTTCTATTAATGCATCTCAGTGACATATATATATATACACACATATATATATATATATATATATTTTAAATAGACTTAGTCTCTTTAACCCCTCTTTCCCTCTGTTTAGTAACTCCCTTTCCCCTCTCTTTTTTCCATTTCTTGCTTTTCTTCAGATAATTGGGAACTTTGTGTTGCTGCTATCAGTCATGCCAGGAAATCTTCTTCTGCACCAGAAATGCTGTGAGATGTTTTTAAACAAGACACAAAAAAGAGAGAGAGAGGGGGGAGGAGAGGGACAGGAGGAAGGGAGGTAGATGGGGGAAGGGGATGGGAAGGGGGAGAGAAACAGTGTCTAGGGCCATTGTGCTGGTGTTTTTTCCTCTTTCAGTGAAGCTTCAGATTCTGTTTGGCTCTGGCTCAGCTGCTCTTTGGTCATAACTGAAGAAGGGGGTCGGAGAAGGGGAGAAGGCAATTAAAACCTTGAATACTGTAAAAGCCCCTCTAATTAAGTGGTGAGGATGGAAAAATAAAATTCCTTTATTTCCGTTCTCCGTTTAAAAGCCTGCTGAGGGATTAAAGTTCATGTCCCTTAGAAGAGATAAAGTTCAAAATAACAACTCTGGAAAGAAAAAGTTTTCATGAACTTTTCAAATAAAGCCATCTTTATTTGATTTCCTGGGGTCCCCTCACCTCGCTCCTCCTCCCCACCCCCACCGTCACTCCAGCCCGAAGCACCCAATTCTCTGGAGTGTTGCAGGAGACAGTTCAAGTAGCTCACTGCTCCAGTTCCTTTGTGCAGGCTGCTTTTGGTCCTGGCTGGGAAATGTTCTGAAAACTGAACCGGCCCTGAAACACAAAGACTGACCTATGTCTTCCCTCCCGGGAACCACTGTGCGATTTGTTCCCACTCCTGTTCAGGACTCATTAGTTCCTCGGAACAGAAAAGGTTGTTCCCCTGGAATAAAAGGAGTGGGCCGGGCTCAGAGTCCTCTTTCACCTTTTCCTGTGTTTTATTTGGGTGCTCTCACAGCCCCCTACCTTCATTAGTGACCTGGTGTGGGGGGTGGGGGGCCCGCGGTGGGTTGGCACAGTGCTGAGACCAGCTTTTGCTGGTTCCCTGGGTGTATCGGAGATCTCAGAACTCAATACCTTACTGCGAAAATAAAATACTCTGCTTCAGACGACCTTTGCATGGAACAAAGCCATACGTCCCAATCTGCCTGGGCCTCTCAAATTGCCATCCCTGCCGAGAGCCTGTCTTGCATTTTGCACATGCCCTTCACCCCCAACTTCCCCCTCGCCCCCACCCTTCCTCTGACTGTGGTTCTTTAGGTTGCCTCTGTATCAGGTAGATGTTTATGTGTGTGTGAACATGCAGGCTTTATGTGAAGACCTTGTGTATTTAAAACACAGTTCAGGGTGGTAGTTTCTTGGAAGAGCTGTAAGCAGCAGATATCTGTGGGCTTTTACACCCCAAGTGCGGGCTTTCCAGGTGGTGCTAGTAGTAAAGTCCGCCTGCCAACGCTGGGGTTGCAAAAGACACGGTTTCTGATCTCTGGATGGGGAAGATCCCCTGGAGGAGGAAATGGCAACCCATTCTAGTATTCTTGCCTGGAAAATCCAATGGACAGAGGAGCCTGGCGGACTACAGTCAATGGGGTCACAAAGAGTTGGACACAACTGAGTGAGTGAACACACACACTCACCCCGCAAGTGCTATCATTTCAGATTCACATAGGAAGTTTGGGAAGGTATGTGGAAACTTAAGAGATGCTCTAGAAAACTGAGTTCCGTTCCGTTCAGTCGCTCAGTCGTGTCCAACTCTTTGTGACCCCATGGACTGTAGCCTACCAGGCTTCTCCGTCCATGGGGTTCTCCAGGCAAGAATACTGGAGTGGGTTACCATTTCCTTCTCCAGGGGATCATATTTATAATTCAAGTTGTTTTCCCTAATTTTCCAGAGTGACTCAATTATTGTCTTATTTAAAACCCAGTCTCCTGGAGATCTCTCCCTGATGCCAGAGCCACGTGTATGCATGTGTGTAATAATGTGAGACCCTAACATGTACAGTGTCCATCAAACTTATCTTTAAAGCCCACTCAGAGTGTTGTGTCTGTTCAACTCCCAGTGTTTACATGCTATAATTCTTGGAAATGCATTACTGTATTTACTTTAAGGCATTGTGGGAAACTAAAACTAAGGGACTTTTTGTTATTAAATGACCATTAGAGTCTTAAGTAGAACTCAACTTTCTTATCCATTGATTGTTATCACATCATCACTGCAACAACAAGGTAAGATTTGCAGTTCTAATGTGCTTAGTCGCTCAGTCGTGTCCGACTCTTTGTGAACTCATGAACTGCAGCCCACCAGGCTCCTCATATCTTGTATGAGATATTTAGGGCCTTTGTTTATAGAGTATTCAGTAATTTAAGAAAAATCTCTTTTGAGTCCGTAGGAAAATAATATACATATGCAAATATGATGTGCTATTTTTGTTTTGTATTTCAGGTTTACAGACATGCTCTAATTTTCTACAGAAAGTTTATGATAGACTCTTTGTTTGAAAAATCTATAGAGATAGAAATATTTTCACAGTTTGGGTCTACATGTTTTTATATTGCATAAAAAAGTGGATTACCTCTTCCTTCCTGCTACCACAGACAGCAGTGTAGAGCATCTTTGAACTCTCCAGGGTTTGTACTTGGGAGTAGGATTGCAGGGTAATCAAGAACACACATTCTGAGCATCTCTAAGTGCTGCCAGGTTGCTTCCTGGAAAGGCTGCCCTAGTCTGTGTCCCACCAACAGGAGTTGACTGTTCCTGCTTCTCACATCCTTGCGAAGATTTGCAATGTTTAGACTTCATCATTTTTCCAAACTGATGGGTGTAGAGTGATATTTCATTTTCATTTGCATTTCTCTGATTGCTAGTGAAGTTGAACATTTCTTTACATACTAGTTAGTTATTTGGCTTTTTACTATCATGGCTTGATTTAAGGTTTCATGTTGATGTAGATCTTAATTTTGAGTTTGGCAAATATATTTAAAATTTATGTATATTTTAATCTTACAGTTTATGCTGTTAGGATTCAAGACCATGGGTTACTCTCTGACTTTTTTTTTCTGTTAGCCACACTACTTTTAAGCTTTAATTCATCTAGATGTCACTTTTGGTTATAGCAGCATTGTTTTAGGTAGCAGATTCATATTTGGAACATGATACAGCAGTTTGGTATGAACTCAAGGGCCATATTACATCATGGATGCAGTCTGAAGAGAGGATTCAGTGAAAAAAAGATGGCTATGGATTCATAGTATATTAAACATGTATGTATACAAGATGGAGTAGGAAATAGCAACCTACTCCAGTATTCTTGTTTGGAAAATTCCATGGACAGAGGAGCCTGGTGGGCTATGGTTCATGCGGTCGCAAAGAGTTGGACACGACTGAGCAAGTGAGCACATACACAAGACAGTACTTTATATTTTTCAAATAAACAGTCCATATCCAAAGATAGTCACCAGACAGTTAAGTGTTTATGTAGGAGAGAACAGGAATTATAGATAAAGGGGAAAAAAAAACCAAATTCAGTTCACTTCAGTTGCTCAGTTGTGTCCAACTCTCCGCCACCCCACGAATCACAGCATGCCAGGCCTCCCTGTCCATCACCAAGTCCCGGAGTTCACTCAAACTCATGTCCACAGAGTCGGTGATGCCATCCAGCCATCTCATTCTCGGTTGTCCCCTTCTCCTCCCGCCCCCAACCTTTCCCAGCATCAGACTCTTTTCCAGTGAGTCAACTCGTCGCATGAGGTGGCCAAAGTATTGGAGTTTCAGCTTTAGCATCAGTCCTTCCAATGAACACCCAGGATTGATCTCCTTCATAATGGACTGGTTGGATCTCCTTGCAGTCCAAGGGACTCTCAAGAGTCTTCTCCAACACCACAGTTCAAAAGCATTAATTCTTCGGCGATCAGCTTTCTTCACAGTCCAACTCTCACATCCATACATGACCACGGGAAAAACCATAGCCTTGACTAGATGGACCTTTGTTGGCAAAGTAATGTCTCTGCTTTTTAATATACTATCAAGGTTGGTCATAACTTTCCTTCCAAGGAGTAAGCGTCTTTTAATTTCATGGCTGCAATCAGCATCCGCAGTGATTTTGGAGCCCAAAAAAATAAAGTCTGACACTGTTTCCACTGTTTTCCATCTATATCCCATGAAGTGATGGGACCAGATGCTGTGATCTTCGTTTTCTGAATGTTGAGCTTCAAGCCAACCTTTTCACTCTCCTCTTTCACTTTCATCAAGAGGCTTTTGAGTTCCTCTTCACTTTCTGCCATAGACTAAGAGAGGGGCCTTGCATCGATAGTATATTCTGGACTGAGAAGTATGATTAACCCAGTGATTTGGGGACATAGTGAATAAAATTTAGAGAGGTAATCAGAAAATAGGTTAGGTGACCAGCTAAAAGCGGTTAATTGAAGGAAAATAAAACTAAAATATTTTAATTGCTATAATTTGTAAGTAAGATGCCTATAAGAAAAAAAAATGCTCTTAAAAAACCACTGTTCTTGCCTGGAGAATCCCAGGGATGGCGGAGCCTGGTGGGCTGCCGTCTATGGGGTCGCACAGAGTCGGACACGACTGAAGCGACTTAGCAGCAGCAGCAGCAAATAACTACATCTGGTTGTGGGCTCTTCTTCTTCTTTTTTTTTTTTTTTTGCTTATAAAGCTTGTGTAGGAGAAACAAATTTTTCCTATTATTCCTTAGGTGAAGATATCTGTAAGAAAGAAAGCAGATGTTTCTTTTCAAGTGCATGTGTACACCTGCCATAAGACAAAATGAGTAGTTACCACTGAGAACAGGCCCTGGTTATTTTTTATGTTGCTTGTTAAATTAAAAAAAATTTTCCTGGCAAGTATAGGTTTATAATTAAGTCATTTATCATAAGTGTTCTTTTGACTGCAGCTTAAGTTTGATGACATGCAGAAGTAATATGTGGATGGTTACTTGGAAATTAGATGAATGAATTATTTTACTGGCCTTTATCATTTGATGTGTTGATCTTCCTATTTATAACAAACACTTAACATTGATTACTTGTAACTGAAAAAGTAAAAAACATCTTAGTCTGAAACTGTGTTCTTGACTTATTTCCAGCCCACCAACACTTGAGGAGTGTGCTACATCCCATTAATAATAGAGATGGTGCTCTCTTGGCACCATACTCAATTCTTTTACAGTATGAAGAAGTCTTCCATTGTCACATATAGATTCCACGTTTCCCTTGCCTCAATGTCATGTGTTCTCTTTTTTTGCTGTATCGGTTCTGTTGGTACTCTGCCCCATGCCCCCTCATTTATTTTGTGTCCACATACTCAGCACTATACTAACACTTTATGTATTTTTTTCATCTAATTTATTCCTCATTACAAGTCACATACTATAGATAGAGAAAACAGACTCAGAAAGTGGATGTGATTTTTCTAGGGTCATACAGCCATTAGTAGCAGAACAAAGATTTGAAGCCAAGCATAACTCCTAAACTCGCCTCTTTTTCTGCTTGACTGCATTATATTTTTCATGGGCTATCTTCAAAATTCATATTTGTGTAGAGTGTGGTATCTTCATTAGGTTCCTTAATTTTAAAGAGAACATTAATCCTGTTCTCTGCTCCCACTGTTGCTGAAAGAGGTGGACATCTTTAAGTTGCATCATAGAGAATCTACATTCATCTTTAGGATGACCTGGAAATGAAATTCCTCAAGCCTCTGGGTCAGGAAACACTGCTTGATTTTCTTTAAAAAAAAAAAAAAATCTTGTGGTTATTATGAATCTTATATTTGATTATATTTTCTTCTTTAAGTACCTTAGAGCCAAATTTGCACATAATTTCTAATAGCTGTGGAGAAATAAACAATGTGCATTTGTGTGCTAATCTTACTCTTAGCATTGTTACACCTAGCATTATTTCTCTGTGTTCCTCTTTGATCTTATGTTTCTTTTTCTTTGTGGCCCCATGGACTGTAGCCTGCCAGGCTCCTCTGTCCATGGAATTCTCCAGGTAAGAATACTGGAGTGGGTAGCCATTTCCTTCTCCAGGGGATCTTCTGACCCAGGGATCGAACCCAGGTCTCCTGCATTGCAGGCAGAACCTTTATAATAATCTGAGACACTAGGGAAGTCGTTATTTATTTGTATTAAGTGTATTTTCATTTGTTGTTGTTGTTTAGTTACGAAATCGTATCTGACTCTGTGACCCCGTGAGCTGCAGCTCGCCAGGCTTCCCCATCCTTTGCTGTCTCCTGGAGTTTGCCCAAACTCATGTCCATTGAGCCAATGATGCCATCCAACCATCACATTCTCTATTGTCCTCTTCTCCTCCTGCCCTCAATCTTTCCCAGCATCTGGGTCTTTTCCAATAAGTTGACTCTATATCAGGTGGCCAAAGTATTGGAGCTTCAGCTTCATCATCAGCCCTTCCAACGAATATTCAGTGTTGATTTCCTTGCTGATCTCCTTGCTGTCCAAGGGAGAGTTTATTTTCATAAATTGTCACAAATCATTTCACTGGTGCGGAATATAAATATACAACATCATATGTAAATTTTCCTGATTTGACAGTTCAGTCACATTCCTACTAGGAAATGTCATGTGTTCATCTTTCATGTATGTTTCCTCCATCCTTTCATTGACTAATTTTCCATTGTTTATCGGGGTTTCTCCCATCTCTTTCAGAATTTTCTACAGTTTATTATGATCCACACAGTCAAAGGCTTTGGCACAGTCAATGAAGCAGAAATAGATGTTTTTCTGGAACTCTCTTGCTTTTTCCATGATCCAGCGGATGTTGGCAATTTGATCTCTGGTGCCTCTGCCTTTTCTAAAACCTGCTTGAACATCTGGAAGTTCATGGTTCATGTATTGCTGAAACCTGGCTTGGAGAATTTTGAGCATGACTTTACTAGCGTGTGAGATGAGTGCAATTGTGCGGTGGTTTGAGCATTCTTTGACATTGCCTTTCTTTGGGATTGGAATGAAGACTGACCTTTTCCAGTCCTGTGGCCACTGCTCAGTTTTCCAAATTTGCTGGTATATTGAGTGCGGCACTTTCACAGCATCATATTTCAGGATTTGAAATAGCTCAACTGGAATTCCATCACCTCCACCCTCCTTTGTTCATAGTGATGCTTTCTAAGGCCCACTTGACTTCACTTTCATTCCAAGATGTCTGGCTCCAGACAGAGTGATCATGCCGTTGTGATTATCTTGGTCGTGAAGATCTTTTTTGTGCAGTTCTTCTGTGTATTCTTGCCACCTCTTCTTAATATCTTCTGCTTCTGTTAGGTCCATACCATTTCTGTCCTTTATCAAGCCCATCTTTGCATGAAATGTTCCCTTGGTATCTCTAATTTTCTTGAAGAGATTTCTAGTCTTTCCCATTCTGTTGTTTTCCTCTATTTCTTTGCATTGATCGCTGAGGAAGACTTTCTTATCTCTCCTTGCTATTCTTTGGAAGTCTGCATTCAGATGCTTATATCTTTCCTTTTCTCTTTTGCTTTTTGCTTCTCTTCTTTTCACAGCTATTTGTAAGGCCTCCTCAGACAGCCATTTTGCTTTTTTGCATTTCTTTTCCATGGGGATGGTCTTGGTCCCTGTCTCCTGTACAATGTCACGAACCTCCGTCCAGAGTTCATCAGGCACTCTATCTATCAGATCTAGTCCCTTAAATCTATTTCTCACTTCCACTGTATAATCATAAGGGATTTGATTTAGGTCATATCTGAATAGTCTAGTGGTTTTCCCTACTTTCTTCAATTTAAGTTTTGGCAATAAGGAGTTCATGATCTGAGCCACAGTCAGCTCCTGGTCTTGTTTTTGCTAACTGTATAGAGCTTCTCCATCTTGGCTGCAAAGAATATAATCAGTCAATTCTGACAGAATGTGGTCCACTGGAGAAGGGAATGGCAAACCACTTCAGTATACTTGCCTTGAGAACCCCATGAACAGTATCAAACGGCAAAATGATAGGATACTGAATGAGGAACTCCCCAGGTCAGTAGGTGCCCAGTATGCTACTGGAGATCAGTGGAGAAATAACTCCAGAAAGAATGAAGGGATGGAGCCAAAGCAAAACCAATACCCAGTTGTGGATGTGACCGGTGACAGAAGCAAGGTCCGATGCTGTAAAGAGCAATATTGCATAGAAACCTGGAATGTTAGGTCCATGAATCAAGGCAAATTGGAAGTGGTCAAACAGGAGATGGCAAGGGTGAACATAGACATTCTAGGAATCAGTGAACTAAAATGGACTGGAATGGGTGAATTTAACTCAGATGACCATTATATCTACTACTGTGGGCAGGAATCCCTTAGAAGAAATGGAGTAACCATCATGGTCAACAAAAGAGTCCGAAATGCAGTACTTGGATGCAATCTTAAAAACGACAGAATGATTTCTGTTCGTTTCCAAGGCAAACCATTCAATATTACGGTAATCCAAGCCTATGCCCCAACCAGTAATGCTGAAGAAGCCGATGTTGAACGGTTCTATGAAGACCTACAAGACCTTTTAAAACTAACACCGGAAAAAGATGTCTTTTTCATTATAGGGGACTGGAGTGCAAAATGCAAAATGTAGGAAGTCAAGAAACACCTGGAGTAGCAGGCAAATTTGGCCTTGGAGCACGAAATGAAGCAGGGCAAAGGCTAATAGAGTTTTGTCAAGAGAACGCACTGGTCATAGCAAACACCCTCTTCTGACTCTGCCAAGTCTGAGTTAAATGCTTTTTGTCATTGCCCTCATTCCTTTATTCACAGCAGATGGCTCATCTCACATTAAACTGTTATCTTGACTTTCTTCCTTATCTAAGGGCCTTTATTTATTTATTTTTTTCTTTTTTAATTTGGCTGCATTGAATCTTAGTTGTGGCACTTGGATATTTGATCTTCATTGCAGCATGTGGGATCTAGTTCCCTGACCAGGGTCAAACCCGGGCCTTCTTTATTGGGAGTAAGTAGTCTTAGCCACCACAGTTCAAAAGCATCAATTCTTCGGCGATCAGCTTTCTTCACAGTCCAACTCTCACATCCATACATGACCACGGGAAAAACCATAGCCTTGACTAGACGGACCTTGGTTGGCAAAGTAATGTCTCTGCTTTTAGAGAAGACTTTTGAGAGTCCCTTGGACTGCAAGGAGATCCAACCAGTCCATTCTAAAGGAGAGCAATCCTGGGTGTTCATTGGAAGGACTGATGCTAAAGCTGAAACTCCAGTACTTTGGCCACCTCATGCGACGAGTTGACTCACTGGAAAAGAGTCTGATGCTGGGAGGTATTGGGGGTGGGAGGAGAAGGGGATGACAGAGAATGAGATGGCTGGATGGCATCACCGACTTGATGGACATGAGTTTGAGTGAACTCTGGGAGTTGGTGATGGACAGGGAGGCCTGGTGTGCTGTGATTCATGGGGTCTCAAAGAGTCGGACACGACTGAGCGACTGAACTGAACTGAACTGAGTCTTAGCCACTGGACCACTAGGGAAGTCCCTAGGGGCCTTTTCTTAACCTGGGTTCTTTAATCCTAGACAGTATCCAACATGTAGCAAATAATCAGCAATTGAGTGACTGACCGACTGAATATGGAATAGAAAAAGTCTGTAGGCTATAACCAATCTGTTTATTCAGTATCTATATTGAGTACAGACTATGTTTCAGATGTTGGCTGAGAGGCTGGGATTACTGCAGGGAACAGTTACTACACAGGAAATTATAAAATTAGCAAATAGATGTATAGTATTGGATAGTGTTAAGTGCTATAAGGAAAATGAAGAAGGAAGGATACAGAGATTCTAGAGTGTACAGTCAAGCAAGACATGTTTGGAGAGGAAACCTTTGAGCAGAGACCTGAATGAAGAGAGGAGCCATGTGTCTCAGGTGGTGGTATGGGAGAGGGGTGGTTCTAGGCAAAGATAGTAACTTTCCTGAGTACCTATCACGTACCAGGCCCTACTCTAGGGGTCCCGGGGAAAGCAATGAACAATACTGTTAAATGTCAGCACTGTTTATTGTTTAATGGTGAAGTCTATTCTTTTCTGAAATTGAAAACGTCTACTATGGGGAAGTCCTTTTTTCTCCCTGCTTTTCATTTTTCTTCAGGAGAAGAACCTCTAGATTTTTACTATCTAGGGAGACCTAATGCTGGTAAAGTAATGCTCAAAATTCTCCAAGCCAGGCTTCAGCAATACGTGAACCGTGAACTTCCAGATGTGCAAGCTGGTTTTAAGAAAGGCAGAGGAACCAGAGATCAAATTGCCAGCATCCGTTGGATCATTGAAAAAGCAAGAGAGTTCCAAAAGAACATCTATTTTTGCTTTATTGACTATGCCAAAGCCTTTTTGTGGATCACAATAAACTGTGGAAAATTCTGAAAGAATTGGGAATACCAGACCACCTGACCTGCCTCTTGAGAAACCTGTATGCAGGTCAGGAAGCTACAGTTAGAACTGGACATGGAACAACAGACTGGTTCCAAATAGGAAAAGGAGTCTGTCAAGGCTGTATATTGTCACTCTGCTTATTTTACTTATATGCAAAGTACATCATGAGAAACGCTGGGCTGGAGGAAGCACAAGCTGGAAGCAAGATTGCTGGGAGAAATACCAATATCCTCAGATATGCATATGACACCACCCTTATGGCAGAAAGTGAGGAAGAACTAAAGAGCCTCTTGATGAAAGTGAAAGCGGAGAGTGAAAAAGTTGGCTTGAAGCTCAACATTCAGAAAACAAAGATCATGGCATCTGGTCCCATCACTTCATGGGAAATAGATGGGGAAACAGTGGAAACAGTGTCAGACTTTATTTTTCTGGGCTCCAAAATCACTGCAGATGGTGATTGCAGCCATGAAATTAAAAGACGCTTACTCCTTGGAAGGAAAGTTATGACCAACCTAGACAACATATTAAAAGGCAGAGACATTACTTTGCTAACAAAGGTCCGTCTAGTCAAGGCTATGGTTTTTCCAGTAGTCATGTATGGATGTGAGAGTTGGACTATAAAGAAAGCTGAGCATGGAAGAATTGATGCTTTTAAACTGTGGTGTTGGAGAAGACTCTTGAGAGTCCCTTGGACTGCAAGGAGATCCAACCAGTCCATCCTAAAGGAGATCAGTCCTGGGTGTTCTTTGGAGGGACTGGTGTTGAAGCTGAAACTCAAATATTTTGGCCACCTGATGTGGAGAGCTGACTCATTTGAAAAGACCCTGATTCTTGGAAAGGTTGAGGGCAGGAGGAGAAGGGGACGACAGAGGATGAGATGGTTGGATGGCATCACCGACTCGATGGACATGGGTTTGGGTGGTCTCCGGGAGTTGGTGATGGACAGGGAGGCGTGGCGTGCTGTGGTTCATGGGTCACAAAGAGTCGGACATGACTGAGCGACTGAACTGAAGAGTAGGATACTGATTCAGGGGACAGACCCTCAATCCAGCCATATTTAATTATGGTGTTCAGGAATGTGTGCAAGTGTCTTAAGCTTTTATTTCTTTGAGTTGACACAAATTGTGGATGTACATAAATTTCCCTTTCCATGACTAGATATAAATACCCCCATTTCCTTTTTCCAGACCCCCAGTCTAGCCCACAATCCTGGGCAAAACATTTTAGATCCTTTTGAGTTACTAAAACAAGAAATCACAATTTTTAAAAAAGTGGAGTATAGGTAATTTACAGTATTATGTTAGTTTCAGATGTACAACATAGTGGTTCAATATTTTTACAGACTGTACTCTTTTAGAGTTATTACAAAATAATGATGGCTCAGCAGGTAAAGAATCTGCCTGCAGTGCAGGAGACACCAGAGGTGCAGGTTTGATCCATGGGTTGAGAAGTTTCCCTGGAGGAGGAAATGGCAACCCACTCTAGTATTCTTGCCTGAAAAAAATCCCATGGACAGAGGAGCCTGGTGGGCTACAGTCCAAAGGGTTGCAAAGAGTCAGACACAACTGACTAAGCGACTAAGTACACACACACTTGTGCTGTACAGTATCTCTTGGTTGCTTATTTATTTTACACATTGTAGTTCTTTAATATCCCTATCTCGCCCGTCCGTACTTCTCTCTCCTCACTGGAAAACACCAGCTTGTTCTCTGTATGGAAGAAATCATAGTTTTGGATGCTATTCCTTACCTTGTCGCTTGCCTACTTTGTAAGCTAAATCTGCTCTGTGGCAGTTTCCCATTGGTAAGCAAGGCACCCTTCCAGTTAAATTGTAAACAATCTCTCTTTAAATAAGCCCCCATGCCCTTGAAGAATAGGAGCTGTAGGAGCGGAGTGTCCAAATAGGAAAAAAGAAAGAACATTCCTAAGAAAACTGTGTAAATTTGCAAATTCGTTGTCCCCTGGTTGCAGCTGACAGGTGGAGTGACAACCCAACCAAATAACACTAGGGCCATTGTGATAGGAGGGAACTTAATATTGTTATTGTTCCACTTGGATGAAGTTTGTGTGAGGCCATGCCAGCTCTTGTATTGAGAACACCCAGTCGAGCAGAAGAGTCTTTGGTTTCTGCGTTTAGAGCTGCCCAACAACTGAGGAAAACCGATTAAATCTGGAAGGTGGCAGCTCACTCGACAGGCTTCTCCAGGCACCCTTGAGAAGAATGAAAGATAAATAAATACCACGTTTTATGAGAGGAGTGTGGGGTGAGAGGGGGTGCCTGGACAGGAGCTAAAATTTCAAAGGGTGGGGGACGTTCTCTGACTTTCTTCCTGATCACACTCTTGTCTTATGACCTCCTTCGTGCTCGGATTAGAGCCAGCCTAGTAAACATGTGTGAGTTTGATGGGGAAGAAAGGAGATAAAAGTGTATTTCCAACGACCTCATCCATAGAAGCAAAATGTTCAAATACAAATGTCTTTTAAAAATGGCACATTGGGTGCTTGTTTGCCTGTGGAATGTGTAAAAATTCTGGCCTGTTATGCAGAGATTTATTTTTGAAAGTCTGTAATTTTTTTCAGGGAGAGTTTATGGACTTGCAATATGGCCTGTGTTTCAAGTTCAGTAAACTACCTCAAGGCCAGGGGGCACTCTGATTCTCTGTTTCCTGGGTGTGGACCTTGGTCCCTCATCCTTCCACTGTGCCTTACTTTTTTTTGAAAATCTTAATGAATAATTTTTTACCTGAGTTTGACCTACCTCAGAGGGCTACGAATATTTAATTGACTAAAAATAATTCATTATTTTCATAGACTTATAGAGCTTTAGAGATCATTTGGCCCACCCCTTCCATTCTGTAAAGAGAAACAGAAGTCCAGAGAAGTCAAGTGGCTTGCCTAGGGAAAATCAGATGGCAAGTATAGACTCAAGGACTTCACCCAGATTCTGACACACCCAGTACTTTTTTTCCCCCACTATGTCTTCTGAGCTGCTTAGGGTTCAACATTATATACAGTGGAGAAAACTATAGCAGTTTACTTTATTGATTTATAAAAAATAATGAAATAATTACAGGAATTTTCATATAATTCAAAACCTCATATTCAGTCTCTTTTGCATCAAACCTTTTCTGAGAGCAACTGCGAAATAGATGACCACGTTGAGTTTTAATTTGTTGTGTTTTCCTTCCTGCTGCGGTGAATATGGTAATTAAAAAAATAAAATGAAGCAGCACAAAGTTAGGCAAACAGCAGGTGAAGAACAAAACCGAAAGTGTTAATTACTTTCAGTTCAGTTCAGTTCAGTTCAGTCGCTCAGTCGTGTCCGACTCCCCGCGACCACATGAATCACAGCACGCCAGGCCTCCCTGTCCATCACCAACTCCCGGAGTTCACTCAGACTCATGTCCACAGAGTCGGTGATGCCATCCAGCCATCTCATTCTCCATCGTCCCCTTCTCCTCCCGCCCCCAACCTTTCCCAGCATCAGAGTCTTTTCCAGTGAGTCAACTCGTCGCATGAGGTAGCCAAAGTATTGGAGTTTCAGCTTTAGCATCAGTCCCTCCAATGAACATCCAGGATTGATCTCCTTTAGAATGGACTGGTTGGATCTCCTTGCAGTATAAGGGACTCTCAAGAGTCTTCTCCAACACCACAGTTCAAAAGCATCGATTCTTCGGCGATCAGCTTTCTTCACAGTCCAACTCTCACATCCATACATGACCACGGGAAAAACCATAGCCTTGACTAGACGGACCTTTGTTGGCAAAGTAATGTCTCTGCTTTTTAATATACTATCAAGGTTGGTCATAACTTTCCTTCCAAGGAGCAAGCGTCTTTTAATTTCACGGCTGCAATCAGCATCCGCAGTGATTTTGGAGCCCAGAAAAATAAAGTCTGACACTGTTTCCACTGTTTTTCCATCTATTTCCCATGAAGTGATGGGACCAGATGCCATGATCTTTGTTTTCAGAATGTTGAGCTTCAAGCCAACCTTTTCACTCTCCTCTTTCACTTTCATCAAGAGGCTTTTGAGTTCCTCTTCACTTTCTGCCATAAGGGTTGTGTCATCTGCATATCTGAGGTTATTGATATTTCTCCCAGCAATCTTGATTCCAGCTTGTGCTTCTTCCAGCCCAGCGTTCCTCATGATGTATTCTGCATATAAGTTAAATAAGCAAGGTGACAATATACAACCTTGACGTACACCTTTTCCTATTTGGAACCAGTCTGTTGTTCCATGTCCAGTTCTAACTGTTGCTTCCTGACCTGCATACAGGTTTCTCAAGAGGCAGGTCAGGTGGTCTGGGATTCCCATCTCTTTCAGAATGTTCCACAGTTTATTGTGATCGACACAGTCAAAGGCTTTGGCATAGTCAATAAAGCAGAAATAGATGTTTTTCTGGAACTCTCTTGCTTTCTCCATGATCCAGCGGATGTTGGCAATTTGATCTCTGGTGCCTCTGCCTTTTCTAAAACCTGCTTGAACATCTGGGAGTTCACGGTTTACATACTGCTGAAGCCTGGTTTGCAGAATTTTGAGCATGACTTTACTAGTGTGTGAGATGAGGGCAATTGTCCGGTAGTTTGAGCATTCTTTGGCATTGCCTTTCTTTGGGATTGGAATGAAGACTGACCTCTTCCAGTCCTGTGGCCACTGCTGAGTTTTCCAAATCTGCTGGCATATTGAGTGCAGCACTTTCACAGCATCATCGTTCAAGACTTGAAATAGCTCAACTGGAATTCCATCACCTCCAGTAGCTTTGTTAGTAGTGATGCTTTCTAAGGCCCACTTGACTTCACATTCCAAGATGTCTGGCTCTAGGTCAGTGATCACGTTATCGTGACTATCTTGCTCGTGAAGATCTTTTTTGTACAGTTCTTCTGTGTATTTCTGCCACCTCTTCTTAATATCTTCTGCTTCTGTTAGGTCCATACCATTTCTGTCCTTTATTGAGCCCATCTTTGCATGAAATGTTAATTACTTTATTAAGTGCCAATAACTGAGAGTCTAGACTATGACTCTTGTGAATATAGTTTGAATTTCTGTGACTATTGTTAAAACATTTTATGCCTCCACAACTTATCATACTTTCTCATTCTTTTTTCCCAGTGTGCAAAATTGACTTAAAATACTAGTACAGATTGAGGAAGGATAGCTTTTTAAGATTTTCTAGGAAGATAGGGGTCATTGCCTGGACTAGAATAAAGAAGAAGAAAATATATTATTGACTACTTTTGACAGACCACTTCAGAGAACAAGTTTTTAAAATATTAATTAAAAAGGGCATTAATATCAAATAATCCCTCAAAAGAAAAGTGCTTTACGGATGAAAAATACAGTTAGTTACTCCTGTAAAAATGTAGGGAATTTTGCAGGTTCAGCATATTTTGTTCCCTCTTAGAAGTGATAGTTAGCATTTGTTAGTATTAGTTATCAGTGCTACTAGTTTTCAGTATTAGCTGTGACTTGCCTGGTCTATCCTCCTCCTGTCTTTGTTTTAGAGAATAGACCTCACCCAGTCACAGCTTTCAGAAGGGCTGAGGTAACCTCCTTCAGTATGACAAGAGTACTGTTTATGTTGGAGACAAATCCCAGAAACTCAGAGTAACGACATACACAGTGACGGAGTATATCCGGGAGATTCTTATTTGGCATTTTTACTGCTAACAGTCTACAGAAGTTTTAGTATTTAGTGCCAGGTCAGGCTTAAGGGGCAGTTTCTATTTCTGTGTGATTTTGAAAGGTACAAAGAATCAGCAAAAGGATTATATAATAGATAATAGACAATGAAGATTCTGGCTTCTATAGACACTTACAAAGATATGGGGGAAGGCAAACAGCTGCTTCTATTTTGTTGTTGTTTTAATTAAAGGGGCTCAAGAAGCTCGGTGTATTTTTTGGTTCTTTGAGAAAGGCCTTTGTTTGCAAAAGTCTTGGAAACCCACCCCCTTCCCCATACCTATATATACTTTTGTGACAGATTAAAAAGACAGGTAAACTGAGAAACAAAGAACTTAGAAGATAGGCCTCGGGTCACATGGTGTGACCAACACAAATTCTGTGTCTTAAAACTTGGTTATCTAATCTCCCCACTCCATTGCATATTCTACTAGCAGTCATTCAGTAAAGTACCTTTCAACACTGTGGAGTCTTGCTATAAACACAGTGGCTTTGGAACAAGGTTATCTCTAGACTGTTGACATCCTGTCTCTGCTCACATACCAATTGGGTGAATATTGGCCCACATGATTCTTTTAAGTGGATTACAAGGAATCCATGATAGATTTCCTTCACTTCTGATGAAACCAGGAACTTTGCCTCTCCAGTGTCTTAGTGAGATACTGTTATTTGTGTATTACTCAGGGTGCAGGTAAGGGCTGTTAGCTCTCTGAATTCTTAGACATTCAACTGTGAAAATCAAATCAATCATTTTACTGCTCTTGTGTAGAAGTTAGCTACATCTGTAATAAGGTCTAGTAGGAAATAGTAATATCTTTAAAATTATGCAAGGAACAAAATAGCAGAGCTTCTCAGTCCTAAGAGTTACACATAGCTCTGGCAGTTAACTAACTTTGGACAAGTTACCTAATTAACTGAGTTTGTTTCCTGCACTCTAAAACAAAGATAAATGCTCTTCAGGTAAATGCTCTTCTAAGTTGCTTCAAGCTCTTAAGTTCTCTAATTACTGTGTTATAGTCATACACTGATAATGAAAAAAATTAGCTATGTGCATACTTATATTTTGCAGTAAAGAAGATGGTTTATATTTGTTAATAGTAGGCTTGAAATTTCTTTTGTGTGTGTATGGTTGGTTACTCTTGGCCAGTAAATGCAAAATTTCAGGTTGTTAGTAAGAAACAGTTAACGGTTTCTTCTGAGGAGCCTGGCTATGGGTTTGTGGATAAGAGAGGAAGAATTTTATATTCATTTTATACTTCTGTTTGCTTTTATTTTTTTTTACTAACATGCATGGTTTAAGTTGTTTTAATTTGGCCTTATTATTTTTCAAAAAGCAAACGGGATACTTTAGAAACATTAATGACTGTATACTAGAATGATAGTATCTGGAGCTTAATTTCTGACTCCAAATACTTTATTTAACCTGAAAGTATTATTTGAAATTACAAGTAAATTTTTTGCTTTTATTAAAGGTCTTTTAAATCCTATCAATGAGAGCAGCTACTTTTGTTTGATGAAACAAGCAGCCTTTTAAAAGCATAGAAGCCAAGTTTAACAATATTAATGACAGTATTATATAGCTTCTATTTATTGATTCTCTGAAGATCTTTATTCTTTATCCTTTCTGTAACAGTTTCTGGAATTATCTTCCTTTGATTTGCAGCTATGCGAATGAAATAGAGGTGGGAAAAAAAATGTTTTTCAAATCTATTAGTAAAGATGAATGCCAAGTTTAGAGTGTCTCACAGTCATATTGCCATGTTTTAAATGCAAAACAGTAGCTCTTTCTTAATCTTCTTAGAAGATAAAACTACAGGAAATGAAAAAGTCTGTTCAAACATTAGAAGCCATTTTTAGAGGCTGCATATGGCAACTGGACTTGAATTTTGGTTTGGACATTGGTTTTTGTTCTCTTTTCCTATTTTTACAGATACTTCTATGAAGTTTTGAGAAACCATAAGAACCCAGAAACTAGGGGTTTCTAGATATACATGGGATTCGTTTTCTTTTTATCTTTTCTACTTTTTGGTTTTTTGAAAAAATGAACTTTACAGAAAATGAGAGCCTAAGGAACATTTCATTCTTTTTTTAAAAATTGGGGTACCTTAGCACTGTTAACGCATTTATTTTATTATAATCAATATAATACAGACATGGTGGGGTTTTTATTTTCAGTTGTTCTATCAAACCTTGAACATTTTCCCCTATCTGGATCAATGTTTTCTAGCTTTACCCAGATTCAACAGGAGCAAGTATGGTGGTCCCTTCATATCTGAGGGAGATTGGTTGCAGGACCCCCGTGTACGCTCAGTAACTCAGTCGTATCTGACTCTTTGGGACCCCACGGACTGTACACACAGGTTCCTCTGTCTGTAGCATTCTCCAGTCAAGAATACTGGACGGAGTTTTCATTTCCTACTCCAGGGGATCTTCCCAACCCAGAGATCGAACTTGAGTTTCTCATGGCTCCTGCATTGACAGGAAGACTGGATACTGAAATCCAGGGATAATCAAGTCCCTCATATAACATAGCATAATACTTGCATATAATCTTTGCACATCAGCCCATATACTTTGTTTTTTTTTTTTCTTTCTTTTTTTTTTTAGGTAATTAATTTATTTTTTATTGGAGGCAAATTATTTTACAATATTATATTGGTTGGTTTTGCCATACATTGATATGAATTTGCCCCGGGTTTACATAAGTTCCCCCTCCTGAACTCCCCTCCCACCTCCCTCCTCCCTTTATCCTCCCTCTGGGTCATCCCCGCATGCCAGCCCCGAGCATCCTATAACATGCATTGACCCTGAACTAGTGATTCGTTTCACATATGACAACATACGTGTTTCAATGCCATTCTCCCAAATCATCCCACCCTCACCCTCTGCCATAGAGTCCCAAAGACTGTTCTATACATCTGTATCTCTTTTGCTGTCTCGTATACAGGGTTATCATTTGCATCTTTCTAAATTCCATATATATGCGTTAGTATACTGTATTGGTGTTTTTCTTTCTGGTTTACTTCACTCTGTATAATAGGCTCCAGTTTCATCCACCTCATTAGAACTGATTCAAATGTATTCTTTTTAATGGCTGAATAATACTCCATTGTGTATATGTACCAAAGCTTTCTTATCCATTCGTCTGCAGATGGACATCTAGGTTGCTTCCATGTCCTGGCTATTATAAACAGTGCTGCAATGAACATTGGAGTACACGTGTCTCTTTCAATTATGGTTTCCTCGGTGTGTATGCCCAGGAGTGCGATTGCTGGATCATATGGCAGTTCTATTTCCAATTTTTTCAGGAATCTCCACACTGTTCTCCATTGTGGCTGTACTAGTTTGCATTCCCACCAACAGTGTAAGAGGGTTCCCTTCTCTCCACACCCTCTCCAGCATTTATTGCATGTAGACTTTTGGATAGCAGCCATTCTGACGTGTGAAATGGTATCTCATTGTGGTTTTGATTTGCATCTCTCTGATTATGAGGGATGTTGAGCATTTTTTCATGTGTTTGTTAGCCATCTTTATGTCTTCTTTGGAGAAATGTCTGTTTAGTTCTTTGGCCCATTTTTTGATTGGGTCATTTATTTTTCTGGAATTGAGCTGCAGGAGCTGCTTGTATAATTTGGAGATTAATCCTTTATCAGTTGCTTCATTTGCTATTATTTTCTCCCATTCTGAAGGCTGTCTTTTCACCTTACTTATAGTTTCCTTTGCTGTGCAGAACTTTGAATTATCTCCAGATTACTTATAATACCTCATACAATGTAAATGCTATTATATAGTTGAAAATACAATATAAACACTATGTGAATTGTTGCCAGTTCTTGGCAAATTCAAGTTTTGCTTTATGTAACTTTTTGGATGGTTTTCAAATATTTTTGATGCCTAATCAGTTAAATCCAAGGATGTGGAACTTCTGATACCAAATCTATTTATTTGGAGAACTTGTCTTATTTGATTGCAGTCTGCATTTTCCTGCATTCTACTGCCTCTTGATAATCAGTACTATTTCCTTCATTAAAGATGTTTATAAACATATAGCATTGGTTTGAACATGCTTGATTATGGACATAGTTATTTCTTTTTAACCTTGGTGCTTCAAGACTAGAAGAGACACTCACTCCTAATACTTTAAGCATCAAAAAGGGTACAACACTTAGAAATAAATTTTACCAAAAAAAATTAGAATATTTTTACATTGAAAACTGCAAAACATTGCTGAAGGAAGTTAAAGCAGCCTAAACAATGGAAAGATATCTCGTGTTTGTGGATTAGAAGACTCAGTATTAAGATGGAAATATTCCCCAAGTTGATCTACAAATTTAATACAATCTCTATCAAAACTTCAACTGATCCTAAATTCATTTTGCCTCAAAATAGCCAAAATAATTTTAAAAAGAAAAACAGAGTTGGCAGACTCAATGTTTCCAACTTCAGATTTAACTGCAAAGCTACAGTAATCCAGATAATGTGATGCTGGCATAGGGTACAAATACAGATCAATGGATTAGAATTAAGAGTTCAGAAAATAGATTAGTGGTTGCTAGGGAAGAAAAAAGAAAGAAAAAAATGGGGACCAACTACTAATGAATTTTTTTGGGGGTAATGAAAATGTTTTGGACTTAGGTATTGATAATGGTGATATACTCTGACTATACTAAAAAGCACTGAATTATAAAAGAGTAAATTTTATAGTGTGTGAGTTATTTCTCAATGAAACTGTTAGATGTATCTGGTTTTGGGAGTTTGGATTTAATTTGGATTATCTATTTGTATTTGGGTTATTTCAGTCTGAGTACAGTGTAATGTAGACTTTTATTACCATGAGGATCTTTAATCTTCTTTGTCTGTCTGTCTGTTGCCTTACTTTACACTGGCTAGCCTTATTAGGTATAGGCAAAAACTGATACAATATGATGCCATTTTGTTTATACTTTCTTCTTGATTCCTTTTTTAAAAACCTTAATATTATATTAATTTTCAAACCAAAAGTGGCATATTGTTGTAATTATATCACTCAGATTATGTGTTTATTTTCAGGAGTACAGATTTGATTTAGAAACTGCTTTTCCTTCATTCTTCCTTATTCATTGCACTTGTTGGCCACCCAATTTAAATGCTCCCTGGCCAGAGCACAAGAGTCTTGGTGGGTCAGTGTAGAAGTGATTCATGATTTGATAAAATGCAGGCAGGTGAAATATGACTTTTATAATGTGGCTGTGAGCCCAGCTTATGGTATGGATTTATACGTGTCTCTTTCGTAAACATGGAATTGAAGTAGGTTTTATTTCTTGAATGTTCTAGCATAGTGCTGGTGAGAAGTGTGAGTGTCCTACCCAGAGCATTCTATAACAGGAAGCAAAGTTTGCTGAGAGAAATAGGGATCTTGGTAGAAAGAGAAGATAAAAATCTTTGCTGGGGGACAGTTCTTTTCCATTGATATTCCCAATGCATTTCCCCGGGGTGAGTGCTGGAGGATCCTGTGTTGTAGTTGGTAGATAATATTTCCTCTTATGCAGGGTGATTGGATAAAGAAACCAGTTATTTGGGGCCTGTAGTATAGACAGCAAGGAGCCATGGTTCTGAATGTGGTGTCTGGCCCAGGCATACTTGCTAGTGATGGTAATATAAGCGGGGCGGGGAAAGAGTGGGCGGCAGTATTTGATAACACAAGCCCTGGCATCACCAATTTTATTTCTGGTCTTCCCTTTTAAAATAGATTATGTTTTAGCCTCTTGTGAAATTGCATTCTGAGGATCCCTGTAACCGTTGCCTGCCTTCCAAGTCATTGAAAAACGTGGAGAGAATTGTGTAAATGCAGTTGCCAGCACATTTGAATTGTTAATTTTAATCAACTCTTTCATACATTGGTCCTGCTCACCAGCAACTTTCCCTTTTTGCTGTTTAGTCTTTCTGCCCAATTCAAATGACAGCAACATCCAAATTCAGTACTCTTAATCCCTAACCTTATAGTTGTTACTTTCAGTGGTATCATGGGCAGTTGGCTTGTTTGTTCACTTGAATTTCTGAAGAAATAACATGGTTTCATGCCAGAAATGGACTTCCCTGGTAGCTCAGATGATAAAGAATCTGGTTGCAATGCAATATACCCAGGTTTGATCCTTGGGTCGGGAAGATCCCCCGGAGAAGGGAATGGCAGCTCATTCCAGTATTCTTGTCTGGAGAATCCCACGGTTGCAAAGAGTCAGACACAACTGAACAACTAACACTTTCACCCTTTCATGCCAGAAATGCATTTTAATTATTACACCATCTTGGAGTTAAGTGGAATCTTGAGATAACATCCACTCTCTTCTTCCTAGTGAAATGCTTTAACTAAAACCATCCTAAGAAATAAACAATCTTAATTTAAAGAAAACCTTAATTTTAAAAGAGATAACTCATTCTAAGGTTTATGGGTTTTTACATTCAGGGAAATTGTGTTTTAAATTTTTAAAAATTGATTTCCTTAATCAAAGTTAATTCAGTTTTCTCACTTATTTAATTCCTTATTATCGTATCAGGTAGATTTTCAATATATTCACTCTCAATCTGAAGCATGTCATTTTTCTCTACTTTAAACATTTCTCTCCAAGACGGCGGCGGGGGGGGGAGGGTTCGGGGGAGTCTCTTAGACAAGTGGCTTCCTAGTCACCCTTCAGTTGTATCTCCCTTGAGTTCACGTTATGCTTGAACTGAACATAGATGTCTGGTTTTACTACCCAGAGATATGCTGACATATAAGTATTATTAATAGTTTGAAGTCTCTGAAGTCCAAATTCTATTGAAGTTCATAACTAGACGTATGCCATTCCCAAGAACCATCACATTCAGGAGCTACTGAGAAATCAGGGTAAGTTTAGTGTGTCTTCTGTGAAAGGTGAAAGTTTAAGGTGGGAGAACTGTGCACAAGGGGGCAGCAGGCCTATTCTTTGAGGTTTCCTGTTGTATTCAAGATCCTGATGGGTTAGGAACTCAAGAGAACTCGTACCATGGACACAAGGGGGCTGGATAGGAGTGGAGGATGAGGAGATTCTTAAATATGCTGAAAAAAATGGGAAAGTGTTCACAGTATCCCGTAATCCCCTCTTCTTACCATTATTACTTTGGTAAGTGGACAAAACTGAATCTCCTTTCTCACCTCTGCCTCAAGGTTATTAACCTGCATTGGATGGAAGGGAATCAGGGAGGGAGCAGAGCTGCATTACTTACTTTAATTTCTTTTTTTAGGACTTTGGATGCTGAAGTCTTAATGATGGTCAGTTTAGGTTTTCATAAGTAAAAGTAGGACTAATAATTATTACCATTTATTGAATACAGGAACTGTGCTAAGCACTTTATATTATTGCTTTATTTATTTAATCTATACAGCTCTGTAATATAAGCATTTCTCTATAAGTTAATGAATGTAAAGCATTTAGAATAGTGCCTGAAATATAGCAAGAACTCGATAAAATGTTATTGTCAATACACATTTTGAAGATAAGAGAATTATCCTGGAATAGCATTGGTAGAATTTAAATTCATGGCTGTTAAACTCTGAAGTTCATGCTTTAAACTATTATGCAATATCATGTCCCTTTCCTTCAAGAACTAAATTTCCTTTACAAAAGTGTTTCCTGATCTTCTCTTGATACCCATTCGAGGATAATACTTATTTGTTTAATTCTACATTCCTACCTGTTCTAGTTTGTGAGTCCTAAATCCTTTTTTTCTCCCCACTGCACTTATCCCTGGGGAAGTTCATTCTTCAAATTATCAAGGTCTGGGCCAGATTTGTTTAGTGAGAATGTAGAATTCTTCTTATAAGATTTTAAAAGAACAAGTAAGATAATTACATGAAAGGATCTGTTTAGGCTCTTTTGCATGGTAGGGGGTGGACCAAATAACCTTTGGATCACTTCCACTTGTATAATTCACCATTTCGGCAGGACAGCAACATTTCAGGCCAAAGTTCAACTTTTTTTTATTATTAAATTCTTTTATTGTCACCAGGAAACTAGAGAAAATGAATTCTTCACAGTATGCTTGTGCATGCAACTTGACACGGTTTGCACACTAAGTGAAATTAAATGAAAGACAGCTGTTTGGGAAAGAACTGTCAGAAACTGATTGGGTTTATTAGGGAAGAATAGAGGCTGGGACTAAGTTTTCAGAAACAGGATATCAGTGGTTTAAAAAACAAGCAAATTTACATACACAAAAGCTCTCATGTGGTTGTGCTGTTGCATGTCTTTTCAGTTCATTCATCTTAAATTATTATTTGCTCTTGGTGAGGAGGTGTCTGCTTTCAAGGCTGCTTTTCACATATCAAGTGTACGGCAGTTCTTTCTGAGAAGTAAATACAGCACAGCCCCACTACAATGCCACTCTGAGTACTTTTGGTTAAACTGCAAATTTAGTAATGTTCACCAAACCACTTCCTTTGCCCGGTACCTCTGTGTTCCTACCAAAATGCCAAAGGGGAAGGACCACCTAGGTTTGGTTGCCAGAGGTGCCACCGGGGTCTCTTAAAATGGCTGACAGCAAGAAAGGAGCAATTACATCCCGTCACAGACTCAAAGCAGATGGTCTCCTATGGTGAGAAGAGCTATGATGTTATTAAGCCTTTGACTTGTGAATCTACTTTGTAGTTTCAAAGCATTCATGTTGTGTTACCTGTGTGATGCTGCTCTCTGACCCGCAAGACCTCATTGCTCATTGTTTGGGTATCTGTCCTTGTATCTTACCCTAAAACCCTGCTACTGCTGGAAAGCCTCACTCTGCTGTCCTCCAACCCTCCTGCTAGATGATAGCTCTCAGTAGGGTCTCTGCTGGGCCCTCACAGCAGTGGATACAGTGCTACATGTGAAACCACCTTTAAAGGAATTAAAGTATTCCTTTAAAGGAATAAAACTATCCTTACATTCTGTTCTGTTCTGTCCAGTCGCTCAGTCGTGTCCGACTCTTTGCGACCCCGTGGACTGTAGCCTACCAGGCTTCTCCATCCATGGGATTCTCCAGGCAAGAATACTGGAGTGAGTTACCATTTCCTTCTCCAGGGGATCTTCCCGACCCAGGGATCGAACCCGGGTCTCCCGCATTGGAGGCAGACGCGTTAACCTCTGAGCCACCAAGGAAGCCCATCCTCACATTACAACTCCTATATTCTTTATTACTTCTACAGAATAAGTGGGGGTAGGCACCAGTTTAGAGGCACCAGCAAAGTTCGCCATTTTTCCAAAGACATTCCCTGAAGCAGATGTCATTATTGAAAGTAAGCCATGAGCTTACCAGTGATTTTGTTGATGAGAACATTTGCTTCTTAGTTCTGAAACTGCTTATGTTAATTCCTCTGAATGCTTTCTTCCTTTTTCTCCTGGTTAAGCTTTAGAGCAGATACCAAAAACATTGTTCTTTTCTTCTTAAACTTTTTATTTTGTATTGGTGTATAACCAAGTAACAAACCATGTTGTGATAGCTTCAGCAGAACAGCAAAGGGGGGGATTCAGCCATACGTATCCATGTATCCATTCTCCCCCAAACTCCCTTCCCATCCATGCTGCCACATAACACTGAGCAGAGTTCCATGTGCCAAACAGTAGGTCCTTGTATATAGCAGTGTGTATATGTACATCCCAAACTCCCTAAGTATCCCTTCCCCCTCATTTTCCCCCCCAGGAAACCATAAGCTTGTTCTCTAAGTCTGTTTCTGCTTTGTAAGTAAGTTCATTTGTATCGTTTCTTTTTACATTCCACATATAAGGGATGTCATATGATATTGATCCTCCTCTGATTTACTTCATTCAGTTTGACACTCTCCAGGCCCATCCATATTGCTGCAAACGGTATTATTTTGTTCTTTTTTAATAGCTGAGTAATATTCCATTGTATGTATGTACCACATCTTCTTTATCCATTCCTCTGTTGATGGACATTTAGGCTGCTTCCATGTCTTGGCTATTGTAAACAGTGCTGTAATGAACATCAGGGTGCATGTATCCTTTCAGATCATGTTTTTCTCTGGATATATGCCCAGGGGTGGGGTTGCAGTGCCATGTGGTAGCTCTATTTTTAGTTTTTTAAGGAACTTCCATACTGTTCTCCATAGTGGCTGTACTAATTTACATTCCCACCAACAGAATAAGAGGGTTCCCTATCCTCTAAACCTTCTCTAGCATTTTTTGTTTGTGGATTTTTTTTTTTTATGATAGCCATTCTGACTTGTGTGAGGTGATATCTCATTATCGTTTTGATTTGCATTCCTCTAATAATTAGCGATGTTGAGCATCATTTCATGTGTCTATTGGCCATCTATATGTCTTCTTTTGAGAAATTGTCATGTAGGTCTTCTGCCCATTTTTTAACTGGGTTGTTTGTTTTGATGCTGTTAAACATCATGAGCTGTTTATAAATTTTGGAGACTAATCCCTTATCTGTCACATCATTTGCAAATATTTTCTCCCAATCTATGGGTTGTCTTTTTGCTTTTATTGTTTTCTTTGCTGTGCAAAAACTTTTGAGTTTCAGTAGGTCCCCTTTGTTTATTTTTGTTTTTATTTCCATTATTCTGGAAGATGGATCAAAAAAGATATTGCTGCTATTTATGTTAGAGTGTTCTGCCTGTCTATTTCTCTAGGATTTTTATAATATCCAGTCTGACATTTAGGTCTTTAACCCATTTTGAGCTAATTTTTGTGTATGGAGTTAAGGAATGATCTAATTTTATTCTTCACATGTAGCTGTCCAGTTTTCCTAGCATCATTTGTTGAAGAGACTGTCTTTCCAGCACTGTATAGTCTTACCTCCTTTGTCATTTATTAATTGACCATAGGTATATGGGCTTATTTCTGGGTTTTCATTCTGTCCCATTGATTTATAGTTCTATTTTTGTGCCAGTCCCATACTCTTTTAGTGACTGTATCTGTGTAATATAGTCTGAAGTCAGAGAGCCTGATTCCTCCAGCTCTGTTTTTCTATCCCAAGATTGCTTTGGCTTTTTGAGGTCTTTTGTGTTTCCATATAGATTCTGAGATTTTTGTTGTTGTTCTTTTTCTGTGAAAAATGCCATTGGTAATTTTATAGGGATTGCATTGAATTTATAGATTTCTTTGGTAAGTATAGCCATTTTGACGATATTGATTCTTCCTTTCCACGAACATGGTATATCTTTCCATCTGTTTATATCTTATTTGATTTCTTTCATCAGCATCTTATAGTTTTCAGACTACAGGTCTTTTGTCCCTTCAGTTCAGTTCAGTTCAGTTGCTCAGTCGTGTCCGACTCTTTGAGACCCAATGAGTCACAGCACGCCAGGCCTCCCTGTCCATCACCAACTTAGGTAGGTTTATTCCTAGATATTTTATTCTTTTTGATGTGATGGTAAATGAAATTGCTTCTTGAATTTCTCTTTCTGATTTTTCAGTGTTAGTGTATAGTAATGCAGTAGATTTCTGTGTATTAATTTTGTAACCTGCAACTCTATCAAATTCACTGATGAATTCTAGTAGTTTTCTGGTAGCATCTTTAGGATCTTCATGTATAGTATCATGTCATCTGCAAAGTGACAGTTTAACTTCCTCTTTTCCAGTTTGGACTTCCCTTGCTTCTTTTTTTCTTTGATTGCTATAACTAAGACTTCCAAAATTATGTTGAATAGAAGTGGTGAGAGTGGACATCCTAGTCTTGTTCCTGATCTTAGAGGGGATGCTTTCAGCTTTCTATCATTGACTATGATGCTAGCTGTTGGTTTATCATATATGGGCTTTCTTATATTGAGGTATGTACCTTCTATGCCCACTTTCTGTAAAGTTTTTTTTTTTTTTTAATCACATAAGGTTGCTGAATTTTGTCAAAAGTTTTTTCTGCATCTATTGAGATGACCATATCATTTTTATTCTTCACTTTGTTGATGTGGTGTATTATATTGATTGATTTGCAGATATTGAAAAATCCCTGTGTCCCTGGGTTGAATCCCACTTGATCATGGTGTATGATCTTTTTACTGTATTGTTGGATATGAATTGTTAGCATTGGGTTGACCATTTTTGCTTCTATGTTCATCAGTGATTTTGGTCTGTAATTTTTTTGTGTGTGCTATCTGTTGGATCATTGAAATATCCGTTGGATCATTGAAAAGGCAAGAGAGTTCCAGAAAAACATCTACTTCTGCTTTATTGACTATGCCAAAGCCTTTGACTGTGTGGATCACAACAAACTGTGGAAAATTCTTCAAGCGATGGGAATACCAGACCACCTGACCTACCTCCTGAGAATTCTGTATGCAGGTCAAGAAACAACAGTTAGAACTGGACAAGGAACAACAAACTGGTTCCAAATCAGGAAAGGAGTATGTCGAGGCTGTATATATTGTCACCCTGCTTAGTTAACTTATACGCAGAGAAATGCTGGGCTGGCGGAAGCACAAGATGGAATCAAGATTGCTGGGAGAAATATCGATAACCTCAGATATGCAGATGACACCACACTTATGGCAGAAAGCAAAGAAGAACTAAAGAGCCTCTTAATGAAAGTGAAAGAGGAGAGTGAAAAAAGTTGGCTTAAAACTCAACATTCAGAAAACTAAGATCATAGCATTGGGTCCCATCCAGTAGATGGGGAAATAATGGAAACAGTGACAGCCTTTATTTTTTTGGGCTCCAAAATCACTGCAAATGGTGACTGCAACCATGAAATTAAAAGGGACTTGCTCCTTAGAAGAAAAGTTGTGACCAACCTAGACAGCATATAAAAAAGTAGAGACATTACTTTGCCAACAGAGGTCCATCTAGTCAAAGCTATGGTTTTTCCAGTAGTCATATATGGATGTGAGAGTTGGACTATAAAGAAAGCTGAGTGCTGAAGAATTGATGCTTTTGAACAGTGTTGTTAGAGAAGACTCCTGAGAGTCCCTTGGATAGCAAGGAGACCCAACCAGTCGATCCTAAATCCTAAAGGAAATCAGTCCTGAATATTCATTAGAAACACTGATGCTGAAGCTCCAATATTCTCTACTTCTTACTTTTTCTGTATCACATAAATAATTAAATCATAAGTCTTGTCTTATTGTTACCTAGGTAGAGGAGATTTAATTGTTTGTATCAGTTACCTTTTATAATCTTCAACAGTTTCCCATCTCATTCATTCAGAAAACATTTCTTGAGCAACCGCTCTGTGCTAGGTACTATTCTAAGACTGATGTCAGAAAAATTGGTGAACTATGTCTCTTGCTCTTGAGAGCTTATGGTCTGGTGAGCTGTGAGGAAAAGTGTTTTTCTGAGTGTTGATATAATAATTACTTGTTGTTAATGGCATTTATGTCAATAATAGTTTTAATAATATATTTCTCTCCTTCTTCATCAATGTGATATTTATTCCCCTCCACAAAATATGATCAGTCCTTTTGTCTACCTGACCTCAGATGAGATGACAAAATGTGTATTGGGATACACGACACAACCACAAACGTAATTCTCTCTGCAGATAGTCTTCCCTATTTCTTGGCACATTTTAATTGTTAATGTTGTGAGTCTTCACTGTACTAATATAGATTGAATTATCGTGTGATCAAGCTGAGGTGATGGTTTTTAGTGTAGCCATGAGAAATCAAAGCTGACAGCGGGGATGCAGCTGTGACCCAGATGGTTCTGTTGAGCTGTATTCAGTGGGAGAAGTGGTGGCAGCTCTCCAGGCTCCTCAGCTCCAGGAGATGGTCGTCTTCAGTCATCCAAGGCAAACCCTGCCAGATGCTTTTGAAGTCAGTGCACATAACACTCAGGAAGTGAGACTTAACCAAAAAGATATTAAGAATATAGTGTGCTTTTAGGGTACATGTCATCGTCATTTTCTTCCTTACACATTTAATAAACCCACAGCATAAAGACTACTTACCTCATATAATCAGGCAATAGTTTCCCTGCATTACAAAGAGATGCTTATAAGGTTGGCTGTCTTAATGTTCTCTAAACTCCCATAAGATCTAACCTATGATGTCTAATTTTTGCCTGAAAGTATTTATAGATTCTATCAGGCAGAATAGCATATTTATGTTTAAAATATATTGTTGTTTTACTGATTTTATTAATTCTCACTAGAATTTGCGTTAGCTACTTTTAGTTTTCTTGGAGCAAACCATATTTGTAATTTAGATTAATCAATGTTGTCCTTATTTTAAATGATATTAATACTATAATGAAAGCTGGAATAAAATTTTTACTGTGCATAATGAATGACTGACTAGTATCCATAATATATTCAGGATTGTACAAATCAAAGAAAACTCTTAAGAAAAATAGTTTTGAGCAAAGACTTCATAGATGAAGATCTCAGATTGCTAATAAATATAGTAATACTTAAAGAAACACCAATTTTAGTCTATTCTACAGTAAGGCTCTTCTAATACATTAAGCTATTAACAGAAAGGTGTGATACTCAGCAATACTGAGTCTCAGTTAGGAAAGGTTCCTTCAGCTAGGTGTTGTTAGAAGTTCTCTTGAGAATGCGTTCACTCGAACAGTGTGAGCAACATTTTGTTGAAGGCTTTTTCACATATAACATATTCATAAGCACTTCTGCAGCCTAGAGTCTCAACTTTATTATTAGATCTGATTGCTTTGAGAAAGCTTGATCACTTTCCAGAAACAAATGGTTTTTCTCTCTTGCACATCATAACTGATCCCTGGCCATCAGGGTAACTGTTGTCCCCAACCCCCAGGCTGCATACTGGTACTGCACAGCTGGAGGTGAGAGGTGGGTGAGCAAATGAAACTTCAAATGCTGCTTCTCATTGCTCCCCATAGTTTTGCTTTACCACCTGAACCTTCTTCTAACCCTCCAGTCCATGGAAAAACTGTCTTCCATGAAACCAGTCCCTGGTGCCAAAAAGGTTGGGGACCACTGGGGTAACTCAGTGGAACTCTTAGTACAGTTGCCACGTTGACAAGCGTTTTTGTTTTTTTTTTTTTAATGTATTTATTTTTAATTGGAGGATACCTGCTTTATAATATTGTGTTGTTGTTCAGTTGCTAAGTTGTGTCTGACTCTTTCTTACCCCATGGACTGCAGCATGCCAGGCTTCTCTGTCCTTCACTATCTCCCTTAGTTTTCCCATCATCAGGGTCTTTTCTAGTGAGTCAGCTCTTTGCATCAGAGGGCCAGAGTATTTTAGCTTCAGCTTCAGCATCAGTCCTTCAAATGAATATTCAGGGTTGTTTTCCTATTGTGTTGGTTTCTGGCATATATCATCATGAATCAGCTGTAGGTATATTTATATCCCCTCCCTCTTGACACGCTTTATTTTTAAGGATAAACATTTTGAGATTTCTTCACATTTGACCTGTTAGTGAAGACCTTCCCACAATCATTATATGTACAGGTTTTTCACTTGTATGAATTAAATGATGTAGTCAATGATATGATTTCTCAGCAAAAGATTTCCCACAGATAGTACATCCATGAGGTTTCTCTGCAGTATGAATCTTCTGAAGTGTAAATTAACTCTGACTTCTAGCTGTGGACCTGCCAATATTTAGTGCATAAGAGTTTCTCTCCAGAAAGAATTTCCTGGTATGAATGAAGTCTTAATCTTTTGATGGGAGTTTTTCTACATTCATTTTATATATAGTTTTTCATGTCTGTGGATTCACTGATGTCCTAGGAATTGCAGGACTCATGCTTGTTTTACTATTCTGTCTTAAATACTTTTGATCCTTGTTAGTGACAGTTGGCCAATCCTGAGTCATGGCAAACACTTCACCCTTATTGAATGACATGCTTTTTGCCTAATCATGCTTTTTGTTATGCATCTGAATTTATGAAAGTGGAATTTGACTATTTCTTCGTTATATGCTAGAAATTGTTCCAAGTTACATTGAAATACCACTTGTTTTATGCTGACTCCTTTATATAGATTGCATGCTGACTTGCCATAATAATCCTTCAGCTATGTAATCTGAGTGTCACACAGTTGAATGACAGTATTTTTCTTATCTACCAGCTTAGTATGATAGTCACTCTTTCAATTGAAGCTTGTGAGGGTTATACATAGCCTTTTGTCTTTAAATTTGTGCAGTTACATATGATGGTTTCTCTGTTCTATTTTGTAATATACCAACATGTTAAAATTGTTATGTCAAGAGTACTTATTTTCTTAGTCTTGTTACTCTTATTGGGTTGAATTTCTTATCAAAATATGGGCTAAATATTTATTAACTTGTGTTCCATTGTCATGGGTTTGGTGTACAAGTAAAAGTATTGGTATTTCCCTAAGACATTCATAACATCATTTTTATTGAACATCAATTGAATTGTAAGAATTTATTATTATTAATTGCAAATCATTTTTGTAATTATGTTTATTGAGTTCATACTCCTGAACAGATATTGTGTAGAATGTTTCATGTATTATCTCATTTAATCATCTTAATAACTTTCAGTGTGGCTGTGTTTTCAAGTGAGTAATAGTTTCATACTGGCTAAGTGGAGCACAGGTAGCAGTAATTTGAAGGGATTCATTGAGAAAATGTGTAAAACTATAGTAACAGAGGCTAAATGATTCAAATCTTCAGATATAAAATTTTCTTTTAGCCTCTGTAGGATTCTGCTCTTTGAATAGTGATAGAATATGGTCTTCTGTTTAAGCAGAGAATCTGAGAGTTGTGAGAGAGTATTGTGAACTTTAAATTTTTACTAACTCTCTTAAATCATTGTATTTCTTTAAAATCCCTGGCTGGAAATGTTGAACGAATATGCTTAGCTATTACTGAGGGGCATTTTTTATACTCACAGGCTTAGAGCATCTGTGAATACTGCTTGGGGTTTTTGGTTAGTTAGTTGTGTTTGTTCCTGGTTCTGCAGTATAAGGAATTGGACTTTGCTTATATAAAGGATGTCTATAAAGGCACAGGCAAGTAAAGTTAATATTTCTTCCTTGGGGAAATCTGGAGTGTAGAGTTATAAGCAAATATTAAGGTTCAAAGCAGGCAATATAATGAGCACATTCAAGAAATTAGTAAGTATGTAACACTTGATGTTTGCAAACTGTTTTACAGCCATATTCATCCATTTACATAAGTTCCCTGGAAGGTAACAATGTTATTAAATCTGTTTTATAAGCAAGACAAGCAAAATATAGGCAAATTAAGTGGCAAAAGATAGAGAAATTAGGACATTGATTCCAAGGCTTGGGCCTATAACCTGTACAACATTATTCCATTAGGGAAATAAATAAAATGCTTCTGTTTTGTTGTAGACTTGGGCATCATGGCTATTTGGGTAATTGTTTATATATTTATATAATTTTATATATTATTTTTTCAATTATATGGTTCAAAGGCCTTATAATACAGCTTCTAATGAATGAAACTCTGAGCTTATTAATTCATGAATAAGGTCCCTAGTTATAAATTTTACAAAAATGTTCATGGCCCACAGATTGGTGAATATGTCTGGGGGATGATCAGTGTTGACCTTGATAGAACACACACTGAGACCTACTGAGGGATGGATGACCTAGGAGAGCTGACCTTGCTAACTGCATGCTGCCTGTACACCACTCTTCTCTCTCACTGTTTCTCTTTGTACTTTCCTTCCACCCCCCCCAAAGAATAGCAAATTTCTCCTGAGGAGTAATAAATTTTCTCATAACCTCAAAAAGGTAAAACTAGAAGAACTTCCTAACAGACGAGATTAGAAAAATCACTCAGACTCTTGTGTTCGAAAACAGGAGACATGATAAATTATTGCATTCAATTAACTTTTCTTTCACTTACTAAGCGCACAGAATTTGCTTTAACACCCTGAGGTGTTAAAAGTAACGAAGAGTCACTTTTTAGAATAAATATACCATAAGGTACCCTGTTTAAATGAACGCTATTCTTCAATGTAGCCACTCTTTTACACTAATTCAACAATGCTGTTATTGCGAAAAATATTTTTGGACCTTGTCCTTTTGAATTGCCTTTGGAAGCTATAAAACTGTAAAAGAAAACAGAGTTGTATTTACCTAAAGTCACACCATGTTTTTTTAATCAACTCCTCTCCAACCAAGAAATTTATTACCCAGATAGATTACTGACCTTTTCACCAGCCTTTGTTCTGCACTAATTTTTCTTTTCTTTTTTGATTTCAAAATCAGTTCTATAGTTAAAAAAAAAACAATTTGCCATCAATAAGGGTATTTATTAATTTAAAAACTTAAAAGCTTAAACTTAAGAAGTTAGAAAAATAGGAGAATTTCCATTATTCTTCACCCAGCTTTCTCTAACGTTAACATCTACTTGAAGTATAGTACAGTTCTCAAAATCAGGAAATTGTTATTGATAAATACTAGATAATACTATTTGCTAATCTGCAGACATTATTGAAATCTCTCCTGTTCCCCAGTAATATCCTTTTGTGTTTCAGGATACAATCCAGGATCCCACAGTGCATTTAGTTGTCATGTCTCTTTAAGACTTCAAGTGTGATCTGTGACAGTTCCCAATAAGAACATTTAAAAGAAAGTACTCCCTTGGAAAAGGAGGCCATAGACTCCGAATGTAATTCTGAAAATATCTGTCTCTGTCAGTGTCTTGTGAATATTTGATTTATTGTGGCCTAAAATTTGTGCTGACTGCTGAAATGAAAAGTACGATATGCTTGGACACAAAGGAGCTCACAGTGCATGAAAGCAAAAGACCTGTCTGTTACTAGGGTGCCAGGTGTATAGCAAGCTCTGGATTTTTTTTATGATGCTCAGAGCCTCTTGTATCTCTGCCTTCCTTTCCATTTCCTTTGCTGTAACCTCAGTTCAGACTCTCTCTACCTCATGCCTTATCTGTCACAATAGTTTCCTACCTAGTCTAACTATAATTCCCTTCCCCCCTCCAGTTCACCTAAAATACCTCTTATATGTATCATCTCTCTATTCAGTAACTTTGTAGATCTCCCTAAATTTAGTTTCTTAATAACTTCCCCATTTCCTAACTAGGCGGCTCTAATGTTTGTTAATCATTGAACCTACTCTGATAGCTCCCTAATTGGTTGCCCTATATCTGCTCTTGTACCTTCGTATTATACTGAATGATCTTTTCAAAATGCAACTCTGACCACATCATACTTCTGTTTAACCCTTTGAGTGACGTCCCATCGTTCTTAGGATACCATCCAAATCTTTAGCAAGACCTGTTAGCTCTTGTATGAAATGACCATACTATTATTGCCTCATAGGGTTTTATGAAGGATTAGATGAGTTAGAACTCATAAAGCACTTGAAATGTAGTAAGCAGTCAATAAAAGTACAAAATCATTTCATTAAGAATGGTGAATTTTATAAAATACCTTTCATCATGTAAAGACATGCTAATATAATTTTTCTATTGATGTTCTAATATGGTAAATTATATTAATTGATTTCTTAACATTGTACTATCCTTATATTCCTAGTATGAACTCAGTTTGGTCATCATGATTATTCTTGCAGGCATAATGACTAAAACTTATTTGTACTAATTAATTTTTTATGTTAGTTTCTCATTCTCTAGTCTTTCTATGAGATATCTTATTTCCCTTATATAGTGCTTTCTGCTACTATAATTAATTTTTGTCCAGTTATTTGTTTGATGTCTTTTTCCTTCTAGACTATAAATACTTTGAATGCAAGAACCAAGTTTGTTTTATTCACCAGTGTATCCCTCACACTCAGGTCTGGTCCAGTGGTAAAGAATCCACCTGCCAGTCCAGGAGATATGGGTTTGATCCCTGAGTCAGAAAGATCTTCTTGAGTAGGAAATGGTAACCCACTTACCATGCCTGGAAAATTCCATGGACAGAGGAGCCTGGCAGGCTACAGTCCATGGGGTAGCAAAGAGTCAGATGTGACTGAGCGCGCACACACATTCCTTACACTCAATACAATTCTGCGAGCATAGTAGATGCTCAACGAATATGTATTTATTGAATAAATGAATTAATTAATAATTATACAAGGGACTAGGTACATTTTTTTGCAGTGATGCAAGTGACTTTAGCTTCTTCCACTACTTCTACTACAATAAGGGACTATGTAAATACTGTACAAGTGTTTTCTGTGAAAGGCGTTCAGTCGTGTCTGAGTCTTTGTGACCCCATGGACTATTACAGTCCATGGAATTCTCCAGGCCAGAATACTGGAGTGGGTAGCCATTCCCTTCTCCTTCTCCAGGGGATATTCCCAACCCAGAGACTGAGCCCTGGTCTCCCACATTGTAGGCAGATTCTTTGGCAGATTCTTTACCAACTGAGCCACCAGGGATGCCCACAAGTGCTTTAAAGTTAAGCAATTCTAAGAAAGGAAATTTAAATGAACAGTGTCTATTTCCCCTGTTTCCTCTGCTCTCACAAATATTTGTGATTTAATAAGAGGTAGAATAATCTTATAGGAGAAATTATTGAACAGTTTTTTACCTACAACACTTCCAATTAGGCTGAAATTGTTATTTAAATAAGAAACACTGTATTTACAAAGATAAATGGGGCAGAGGGCTGAATTGTCACTTGTTATCAAGATTCTGACCATTTAGAACTTCTTAACTTTCTGTTTTCCTAACAGTTATTTTTAAAGAGAAAGTTTAAGTGGTAGGGATGACCCACCACTGGCAAGGTTCATCAGTTCAGTTCAGTTCAGTCGCTCAGTTGTGTCCGACTCTCATACTGAAGAGGAAAATCTGATTGGGCTTAATCTGTTTTTAGATTGGTAAGTCGGCACTCACTAACCACCTATGGATTGTGGATCCTAGGTCAAGTTAGTATCTTTCATCCATCTGACTGGACATGAGGATAGAATCATATGGTATAAACCTGCTGCTACCACTCACAGAGAAGGCAATGGCAAGCCACTCCAGTACTCTTGCCTAGAAAATCCCATGGATGGAGAAGCCTGGTAGGCTGCAGTCTGTGGGGTCGCTAAGGGTCGGACACGACTGAGCGACTTCACTTTCACTTTTCACTTTCACACATTGGAGAAGGAAATGGCAACCCACTCCAGTGTTCTTGCCTGGAGAATCCCAGGGAATGAGAAGCCTGGTGGGCTGCCGTCTATGGGGTCACACAGAGTCGGACACAACTGAAGTGACTTAGCAGCAGCAGCAGCAGCTACCACTCAACAGGGTGAAATAACATCTCTTAGAAGCATATTGGTAGGCAGTTGCCATACTATGTGTCTACTACAACTTCCTACTACCTCGAATCATTGGAAAAGTTTCATAAATGGTCTGACTTTCAGTGTCTTTACTTTTAAAATAAATCTAATAAGGCATGGTTACAAAGTTAGTGTAATGATTAGAGATAATATATGTAAAATGCCTGGTACACAGTAGTACTCAGTTGTTATAGCTAGTGTTATTCATATGAGATAACATTAAAAAGTGTTCTAATTTGGAACACACAGAAGAAAGCTATAACTTCCATGGATTCTTGTTCAGTCACTCGTATCTGACTCTTTGCAACTCCATTGACTGCAGCACATCAGGCTTCCCTGTCCTTCACTATTGCCTGGAGTTTGTTCTAATCCATGCCCATTGAGTCAGTGATGTTATCTAACCATCCTCTGTCATCCCCTTCTTCTCCTGCCTTCAATCTTTCCCAACATAAGGGTCTTTTCTAATGAGTCAGTTCCTTGCACCAGATGGCCAAAGTATTGGAGCTTCAGCTTCAGCATCAGTCCTTCCAATGAATATTCAGGGTTGATTTCCTTTAGGATTAGCTAATTCGATCTCCTTGCCATCCAAGGGACTCTCAAGGGTTTTCTCCAGCACGACAATTTGAAGAGGTTAGGTAATTTATTTACTCAGGACTACATAGTTGATATGTAGAAGAATTTAGTTGCAAAGTTTGTGCTTTTGACTACTATGTTGTCTTTCATATGAAGATACTTTAAAAAATATATGTATGTATATACCTAATTTGAGAGGCCAACATCTTGCTTAATAAGGAAACAGTAAAAGCATTTCCATAAAATTATTAAGACAATACCTCTATTCCCACTATCACTTAATACTTTTATAGAGATACTGGCCAAAGTAGTCTTACAAGAAAACAATTAGAGGTAAACAAAAAATTGGAAAGAGGAGTGTTAATCATACTTTCAATCTTATAGAATTGTATATCTGGAAAACTGAAGTGACTCAACTGAAAACCTGATAAAAATAAGAATGCATAATAATATGCTGAGAAAGAAGAATATAGAGGTGAATTAGTTCATCTTTTTAATAAAAATATTGAACTATAATTTATGCTGATATAGGTGAGTGGAAAAGCCTGGGGAATTCAAAAAATATATGTTGGATAAACATACATACATGGAAAGGTCACAGATGATAAAATTGGCATTATGCTTCATAAAGGAAAAGATGGAGCTTTAATAAATGTTAACTTTCTGTAAAGAAATAAAGTTAACTTTTACCTTAAACCTTATTACAAAATAATTCATAATGGAACATAATTTAAATGTAAAGAATAAAATGAGAAAAAGCTTTTCAAGATAAAATACAAAATCCAGTAGCCATAAAAGAGATGATGCATTTATATACTTAACAAAATTTTTCATTGAAAATAATCCATCATAGCCAAAAGACCAAGACAGAAAACAGCAAAATTCTGTAAAGCAATTATCCTTCAATTAAAAAATAAATTAATTTAAAAAATAATCCATCATATCCAAAATCAAATAACAAATGAAAATCTAGAGAAATATCTTATGTATATATATTACAGACCAAGACTATTTTCTTTATTGGATAAAGAGCATCTACAAATAAGTAAGAATACAATAACCAAGAATTTGGTAGAAAAAATGGATAAAGGACAAGGACAGACAGAGTAGTAAATACCAATGATTTTTAAACTTAGAAAAAGATGTCCAACTTCACTTATAATATAGATTTAGTGAAATAACATTATCAGATTGTTGAAGATAAAGAAATGTAATCAAAAGTGGATTGTTAAGGGTTTGAGGAAACAATTGGTCTCATACTTCTGGTGGAATGATAAATTGAAACAACTTCTGTAATGGTCAGTCTATCAAAAACAACCCCTTGAATTCGTGTATACTTTGATTAAGTAATGCCACTTTTAGGAATTTTCCTACATTTGTACTTTCATTTGAGCAAAATGGCGACATAAGCATAGTTATTGCATTATCATTTGTAATACCAGAGGTTTGGAAACAACTTAAATGTCTATCAGTAGGGGGCTGATAAATATATTATGATATACCATGGAATATACTATGCAACTTTTTTAAAGAATGGGGAAGTTCTACAGTGGTAATGGAACAATCATATTGTTAAGTAATAAAGCAAAGTTAGAACAGTAAATTTAATACGCTACCATTTGTAAAAATTACACACGTGAAAAGCTTGGCTTATCTTTATAGGATTGTTTTTAGGGAGAGAATTGATGCTTGGGAAATAGGGAAAAGAGATTCTCTTTTCACTGCAAATCCCTTTGTATTTTATAAAGAAGGAGATTCTCTTTTCAGTGCAGATCTCTTTGTATTTTATATTATGTGCAGGCTTTGCCTATTCCAAAAAAATAAAATTAACCATGTAAATATTGTGAACTTATTTTAAAAGGGAGATGATGTCAATGCATGGTTGCATTTCAGACTGTTATTGAAAAGATCTACATGCACAGGAAACTGCGTGGAATTTCAAATGTTTCTCTTAGAAGGATAAAAGCTTGGTTAGACTTGCTCTGATTTGACTGTTTCTGTAGGAGCTAATATTCCAACATGATGTATTAGGTCCCTGGACTCTCTTGATTAGTGATCTATAGGTCAAGACCTATGATATGCTATTTAAATCATCTGGCAAATAGATATTTGAGGGAAAGAACTCTCCCCATTTTTAAAAAAGAAAAGTTTGTTTGTGTGGTAAGCACATAGAAAGATTGGAACCATCATTTTGGAAATGTCCTTAAATGAAAGGAGGATATGTAAACTCATAATTCCATCCAACGGGGCAGGTCCAGCTTTATTTTTCCATTCCTACCATGAAGCTGCTGGGTAACCCTGAGTAAGCAGTTTCATGCACTTTGACCTTAAGCAGTTTCATGCACTTTGACCTCAAGCCTATATATTCCTAATGGAGGAGCAATTATGTTGGTACGTTTCTTATTCAGAGGGTGGCAGATTAATGAGACTTTGGGTAGTTTCAAGATTCTAGTCAAACAAAAAGGACTTTTGTATACAAGATGGTGTGATTTTTCACTTAGTTATTTTATTACATCTCTACTCTTTGAAACCCCATAAGAGTTTTTCCTGATTTAAAACACTGAACTAGCTCCTTAATGTCACTGAATTTGCAAATCATTTTGGTTCATTTTGAATAATGAATAGGTCTCATAAATTGTTAATAAAAAGAAGACAGATATTCTTATTCTCATAATGATATAAAGATGCAGTTGAAAGATTATATAACTTTCTCAAGTTCTCATGAGAAACCAGATGACAAAAGCTTAAGTTTTCTCACATAATGTCATTTTGGATGAGAAATATATCCTTATTTAAAATATTATATCAGTGAGTCAGAAGCTTTGTGGAGCTCTCATGCCAGCAGTAACATTACTGAGCCCTATACTGGGCAAGCAAGACAGTGGTCTGAAAATTGGATAGAGCTCTAGCATCCATTTACATAGCATTCAAAACAAAATTAATTTCGAGTCAGGCAAGTGGAACTGTAGAATTTAAGGGGGTGGGAAATGATTTGTGTTCACTTCTTTTTTTATCCTCTCGTTTTCTTTAGCTGATGTTCTTCTCAGATGCCAGAGAGACCAGTCATGGTTGCCAGATGACTGGGCCCTGCTGGCTCATCGAGGGACTGTGGCAGTGCTTGTTTCCATGAGAGCTGGAAGAAAGGATGCAATGGAAAAAGCACACGCAGTCATTTATAAGTAGCTGGCTATGTAATTCTCAGTGCCCTGTGCACCTCAAAATGTGAACTTAATCTGGGAACTCTTACATCTGGGGCATCTTTAATACAAATTCAAGTGCCTGAAAGCTGATACATGAGCAGTGGCAGAGCACTTTGGTTAATGTGTACACATCCAGGTTTGTAGGCATAATCGGTGCCATGTGACTTGGGTCAATTTGATTGCCAGGAGTCTATGAGTGGGAAAGACAAAGTGCCTTATTTCTGGAGATACTATAATCATTTAGATACTTAAGAGATGTATTTTGTAAAGGTAAATCCCTTTTTGGGTGATTAGAGAGTTGATCTTAACTATCACGTAATCTGCTATGAAATTTGATGGTAGGCTCTGTTTCGAGAATAGGAGTTCAATCAAAGCCCATTCTCATGGTGTTTTTTAGAAGTATATTAAATATGATAAGGTACTAAGGCCCCACAGGAATCACATAAAACCAGAGTTTATAAAGAAGTTACTGAAATGATACCTTTGAAGTTGGGGTTTTCTCATGGCTTCTCTGTTGCTAGATCTGACATGAATTACTTGGCTACAATAATTGTAATGAAATGGAGATTGAATTATAAACATCTATTTCTTATAGCCATGCAGTTTCTTTGGGCTAATGATGTTTTTTCATGACTGAGTGACTGAGCGCATACTTCCCATAGTAGCAAAAAAGAATCAGTTTCCTTTTTTGAATATTCATACTTTACTCTTAGTTTATTTGGCCTACTTTTCTGATCACTTTTACTTTCTTGGTTCTGTTGTATTATTTTTCCTGATGAGCCATTTAGTTCTTGTATATGCCAAAAAAAATCTCACATTCAAGATGCACATTTACTTTTCTTCTTAATGGATTGTTCTGTTTTCAAGTTTTCTAATCCTAAATCACTGTCAGCAAAGATGAGAAGCAGCAGTCTGAAGTATTCTACTCCTTTGAACAAATATAAAACTGTATCTACCTGTCCACCCCGAGATGGGTTTTGCACTGTCGTACCTCTGATCAGTGTGAGATTGCTGCTGGACTGGAGCAGAGGCTGTGCATTGACCCTCTCCACAGCAGAGGAATTTTTTTACTTCCCTTATGCCTAAACTGAAGCATTTGTCTATACGCAGAAGTGACCAGCTTGTTTTCCAATCAAAATGGCTATTTTCTGCAATTCAACCTTTTTTGGAAATTAGGTACGCTTTCCAACATATATGTTTTGAGGCCCTTGGGTATTTGAACCATTTCCTAGCCCATTTTCCCAGACATAAAAGATACCATGTGTGAAATATATGGAATGAGATTGTCAAGGTGTTTGGGTGGATTCTTTCTGCAGAAAATGTATTTGCTTATTGCAGTTTCTCTATAAAGACTTTGTGTCAGGGAAAATCTATAAGCACCTCTTCAGAACTGAAGCCATTTATGTCTCCCAGTAGAAATAGAACCTAGAATATAAGCCAATTAGCTGCTGCAAATACCACCTCCTTTATGTAGCTTTCTTCATTCATTGCCTTTGTTGAAAAGGAAGCAGTCATCCCTTCTCTGCTTTTACCAAGCACTTTACATTTACAAAACAGTGCTTATCTCATATCTCAGTCTGCCTCTAATTAGGTTTTTATATATTTCTCTCCCCATCCACGATTAAAACAGGGTAGGGATTTTGTCTTCCTCATTTTTTATTTCTCCAACTGTTATATCCAGACCGTTGATTGTAGCAATAGATCAGGCACCTGCCCCAACCTGCCTGATTTCTTCCTCTGAAAAGGTCTGTTTACTCCTTTGTCTCTGCTCGGATTATGTTCTCTTAAAGCACTACTCACACACTATTCCAGTGATTTGCTTGCATAGGGGTTTCTCCTATTAGATTTTGTACTCCCTGGGGACATGACTACGCCCTCTATCTGTATTTCCTCAGAGTCTATCATAGTGTTGGGACACACAGAGTACCCATTAAATTTCTACTGAATGACTATTGGACTTAGTGAACAGTGGCCTTAAGTTATATGAATGGGAAAGATAGGGGCCCATTTTCCAAAGTTAGCTATACTGTGTAATAATAATAAAGCATAAATTACAGTTGCACATTGCAATACATATACATGCTTTGTCCCTTTGTCCCCTCCATCTCCATACTTTTTGTCTCTGGAAAACTGTGAGTACTCAAGAAGTATTCTACTTTGTGTTCATATCATCAAGTCATGAAGCATATTTTGCTTTTAATTCTCACCTTAAAACCCAGAGATGATAATCTGTCATCTCTTAGAAGGTTAAGTAGAGTTGATTCCTGTCTTTTTGTCTGATCTATAATCATATTTAGACTTAAATTTTTGAGTTTTTATTTTATCAATTGATAGAATTGGCTTTTGGGGTGGCTCAGATGGTAAAGAATCCGCCTGCAATGCAGAAGACCTGGGTTCGATCCCTGGGTTGGGACGATCCCCTGGAGGAGGGCATGGCAACCCACTCCAGTATTCTTGACTGGAGAATCCCCATGGACAAAGGAGCCTGGTGGGCTACACTCCATGGGGTCACAAAGAGTCTGACGTGACTGAGTGACTAAGCACAGCACATTGATAGAATTGCCTGTTAAAGAAATGGTCTGTCTCTTCCAGGAATGTGCACACCCTGGGTGTGGAAACTGTGCCTCTTACTCCCAGGCTGCTAGCATAGAGCCTGAAAAGTATGATAGATGATCAATAAATATTGAATTGAATGTGAAAATAAATATGACCAAATGAAACTAAAAGATGCTTGCTCCTTGGAAGAAAAGCTATGGCCAACCTAGACAGCATATTGAAAAGCAGACATTACTTTAACAACAAAGTAATCAAAGCTATGATTCTTCCAGTATTCATGTATGGATATGAGAGTTTGACCATAAAGAAAGCTGAGTGCCAAAGAATTGATGCTTTTGAACTGTGGTGTTGGAGAAGACTCTTGAGAGTCCCTTGGACTGTAAGGAGATCAAACCAGTCAATCCTAAAGGAAGTCAGTTCTGAATATTCATTAGAAGAACTGAAGCTGAAGCTGAAGCGTCAATACTTTGGCCACCTGATGTGAAGAACTGATTGGAAAAGACCCTGATGCTGGGCAATATTGAAGGCAGGAGGAGAAGGGGATGACAGATGATGATATTGTTGGATGGCATCACCGACTCAATGGACATGAGTTTGAGCAAGCTCCAGGAGTTGGTGATGGACAGGGGAGCCTGGTGTGCTGCAGTCCATGTGGCTGCAAAGAGTCGTACACAACTGAAGCGACTGAACTAAACTGGACTGAATTAGAAACACCTATATGAATTATTTATCTTAATTATCTTTTTTTTTAACTTAAAAAATTAATTAATTTAGCTGCATTGGGTCTTAGTTGTGGCACGTATGCTCTTTCTTTGCAGTGTACGGACTCTCTAGTTGTGGTGCTGGGCTCCAGAGTGCACAGGCTTCAGTAGTTGTGGCATACTGGCTTAGTTGCTCCGTGGCATGTGGTATCTTAGTTCCCTGACCAGGGATCAAACTTTCATTCCCTGCATTGCACGGTGGATTCTTAACCACTGGCCCACCAGAGAAATCTCTCTTTATCTTAATTTTCAAGTGAAAGTTCTTTTGCCTGCTTGGAAATGAACACTGGACCAAATGACTTTTGAAATAAAAGTTGCAAAGATGGTGTCTTACAAGCTAGAATATGGGTTGTCTGGTGTTGGTTGTTCCTCGGTTCTATTTTTAAGAAAATTATGCTTCATTCCTTTAGAAGCTTAATCCTATTTGTTTCCCTATTTCTGTCTTAGATTATTATCTAGAGAAACAGATTTTCAGAAAAGGTAATGTGGGGAACAATCAAATTAGATCACAAGAATAAAGTTTCTTAGCAGTCACATTTTCTGTAACTTTCAGATCAAATGTGACAGAGGATCCTTTTCTGCCTATTCTCACATGAAAGGAATTGGTATTATCCAACTCTTAATAAGTTATCCCTTTCCTCTTAAAGTGATATGAAATCATTTAAATTTAAATTCTCAACCTAATTTTGATAAGCCTCTAATTTTAAAAGTTAATGTGTCATTGAAAATTAATTTCTCTTTACTCCCAAAGATAGCTTCCTACAGATGGAAAGATATCTAGCATTTTCTACCTCTTGTGAGATATTATGCAAATGAAGCAACTTGCAATATTATTTACTACTTTATATCTTTCTTTTATCATCAAGGGCACTGGTCTGGCTTTGGGAGGAGTGATCTGTGAATTAGAAAGCCACACATAATTTAGCTGCAGAAGACCTTAGAGCCCTTCCATTGCACTTCATTTTATATATGAAGAAATAAAGGCTCTGGGATGTTAACTGACTTCTTAGGATTACACAGTTAGACCCTGTTAGAGCCTCACTGGATCCTGAGTCTTTTGGCAGCTAGTCCAAGACTTTTTCTACTGTGCTTTATGGGTTTTCTTTATCTAGTAAGGCACGTTGCTCACTTCCAGGTCCTTATTGCTAAAACTGACCATCAGAGTTGTATGAATTGAAAGTTTTGGGTGGCTAAAATGTAGCACATACAACCAAGATGAAAAGATTTAAACTCACTGTATTATTCTTTCACTGGAGAGCTAGATGGTACAATGTAGATACCACATGGCAGTGATCCCTAACCGTTTTGGTACCAGGGATCATTTCCATAGAAGATAATTTTTCCACAGACTGGAGGGGAAGGGAGTGGTTTCAGGATTATTCAAGCATATTACATTTATTGTGCACTTTTTAATATTATTTTTACATCAGCTCATCTCAGATCTTCAGGCATTTGGTCCTAGGGTTTGGGGACCCCTGGCCTAGGGGAACGACCACAGTGAGATGCCTCTTAGTTAATGAGGTAATATAAGGTTTATCCTTAGAGGTTAAACTGCAAATCAAGAAGTACTGGAGCCCAGTGGATATTTACACAACAGTTTTAAAGAGTATGATGCCAAGGCAAAAACAGATGACTACAAAACTAAATAGCATGTATTAACATCCCAGAGAAAGAGTGTATCAGTCAGAAAATATGTTGGCCAGCTGTTGAAGCATGGATGATCACAAGGTCAAGTTGCCTGTGCCTTAACCATCATGTACTTCTGTGGTTCCCAGACTGCGGTACACTTCAGAGTTAGCTGGAGGGCTTGTTAAAATACAGATCGCGGGGCCCTATGCTCCAAATTCCTCTGGCCCAAGAATTTGCATTTCTAATAAGTACCTAGATGATAGTGATGCTGGCTGGGGGAACTACATTTTGAGAATCATGGGTCTATAGGTGTATTAATCTTCTATATTTGTATAACAAATTACTAAACTGTGACACACTTTGCAGCTTAAAACAACCTGTTATCTCATGGTCCTATAGGTCAGAAATAGGGAACGGCATGGCTGAGTTCTCTATATTCAGCCTGAAATCAAGGTGTTGGATGGCAACATTCTCATCTGGAGCTCAGGGTCCTTTTCCAAGCTCATTTCTGTTATTGGCAGGAATCATGAAGTGATAGGACTAAAGTCTTGTTTTTTGCTGTCAGCTCTAATCGAAGTTGGGGCCTGCTCTCAGCTCCTGGTGGTCACTCTCAGGTCCATAGAGGATTCCTGCAAGGGAGAAAGTATGCTAGATTGATGGACTAAAATGTTCCTGGTCTATGCAGTAACTGATTTCACTCACATGATTAGTAAATCAGTATCCTGATTACATCTGTTAGCTCCTGTGAACTTTTTTAATGTGACTCATCTCAGTATAAGGTCCCATTCTTACTGTCTTTAATAGACTGGGTTTTGAGACTGAGTAGCAGCAATTCAGATCCTGGATAAAAATAAACTCAACAAAATGGAAACTGATGTTGGGGAGCAGACAGGGCAGCCAGCCTACTTTCCTAGGGATCACCCTTCTCTATTGCTTTACATTTGTACTTGTTCTTCAAACGTTTTATTATGTAACATATCCTAGACTAAAGCCATGCTTAAAATTAAAATGGAAAAGTTCTCAGAAATTCAGACAAAGCGTCCACTGATTTTGCTTTAGCCAGTCTCCCCAACATCTCTTTGTTGGAATTGATTCTTTAGCTGAAGCCTTGCTGAGCAGTATGAAGTTTCTGAACTGAAGTAGGATGCTGAAGATAAAATGAGAAAAGGTGAAGCAGTGACAGCTTCACTTCACTTCCCTGGGAGATTCCTGAAAACACCAAGGCGGAGAAGTACATGGCAGCTGCATATGATTGAGAGTTAATAAATAAAGCTTTGTGATCTACTGGTTTTTAATACCATCTATGTTCCTGATTGTGCATGTGTGTCTTTTATTTCTGTTTTCCTAATTTTTTTCTTCATCTCTTAGGAAAAAGGGTATCAGCAGCCTAAAGGTCCTTTTATACTCATTTTTTGTTTTTGTTGTTGAGTCACCATGTCCATCTTTTTGCGATCCCATGGACGGCAGCAGGCCAAGCTTGTCTGTTCTTCAGTATCTCCTGGAGTTTGCTCAAACTCATGTCCATTTTGTTGGTGATGCCATTCAACCATCTCATCCTCTATTGCCCTCTTCTCCTTTTGCCTTCAATCTTTCCCAGCATCAGGGTCTTTTCCAATGTGTCGGCTCTTCACATCAAGTGTCCAAAGTACTATAGCTTCAGCATCAGTCCTTCCAATGAATATTCAGGATTGATTTCCTTTAGGAATGACTGATTTGATCTCCTTGAGTCCCAAGGATTCTTGAGAGTCTTCTCCAGTACCACAATACAAAAGCACCAATTCTTCTGCACTCACTTAGCTTATTTTTTTAATATAACTGAAATATTCAAATATAAAAATTTTAAATTCCTTTAGTAAAGTTGATAATAGGACTATTAGTTCATTCCTTTGTTAGATCAGGATAGGTTCACATTGCAAGAGAATAAAGCTCACTTCTATTTGCTTTCTTTCCTAAATTCAGTGACAACCATGTCAGAACACTGGTAAACCTTTGCAGGCTAGGCTAGAATGAACTATATAATCCCAACAAGCTGAAATGTTACTCAGGTTTTTAAAAGTCAACTGTATAATTTAGGGCAGGAAACATTTAATTTTATAGAAATTAGTATGAAAAAGACCTAAAATTTTAATTTCCATAAACTCAAACTCTACCGTCATTCTCATACACTTGTGACAGGGAATTTTACATGAACGATATTTGCATAAGCATGTGTCTGGCCCAAAGATGGAAATATTATTCTAGCTCTGCTACAACCAGGCCACCTGTTTTTTGACTGTTCAGAAACTTTTTGATAAATGAGTTTACTTAGGAGGGAATCATTCAGGTTAGAGATCGGAAGTCAAGTCACAAGAAATAGTACAGTTTATCAAACTGGACTATTGTTGTTCAGGCTCTGTCACGTCTGACTCTTTGTGACCCCATGAACTGCAGCATGCCAGGCTTCCCTGTCCTTCACTATCTTCTGGAGTTTGCTCAAATTCATATCCATTGAGTCAGTGATGCCACCCAACAATCCTCTGTCTCCCTTTTCTCCTCTTGCTCTCAATCATTCCCAGCATCACGGTTTTTTCCAATGAGCTGTCTCTTCGCATTAAGTGGCCAAAGTATTAGAACTTCAGCATCAGTCCTTCCAATACCTATTCAGGATTGATTTCCTTTAGGACTGACTGGCTTGATCTCCTTGCTGTCCAAGGGACTCCCAAGAATCTTCTCCAACACCACAATTCAAAAGCATCAATTCTTTGGTGCTCAGTTACATAATGTAAAAAGAGAATTTGGGGGGTGGGTATGTTTCAGTTGAGCCTTTGATTGCATAAACTAGGTAACTTTAACAATAATATACCTCACTGGAAGAGGGTCAAGGAATTTATAGACTCAGAGAAGATAGAAGAATCAGGTTACAAAAAAATGAGGTCTCAGCAGAGGTCTCAGTTAACCTGTGGTCATGTTCCTCAGGGCTTCATTGCCAGAGCCATCAGTCCTCAGCAACCTTCAGCATTTTTGTGAAGATTCAAAACTAGGGATTCTAACTTGGGTCATGTGCTCACTCTTTGGCTAAAGGGAGGCAGGGTACCTTGACTCACAGTCCTACCAGGCTACAATCAATAGGGGAGAGGTGATTTCCCACAAAGAATTGGGATTCTGTTATTGATATCGGGAAGCATGCTCTGCAGTCAAAAAGTAACAAATTTCCACAAGAGGTTATGTGATTGTGATCTTTGAATATCTGGAAAAGAGATGAGACTTGGTATAGATGTAGGACAAGGGTTAGCATGTCAAGGAGTTCTTATTGAATTTTAACTTGAGGAAGAACATTCCAACAGAGCTGTTAACAGGCTGCATTTCGAGGTTATGGACTTCTTATTTTTTATTAGGGTTCTTTTGGTTGCATGCAGCAGAAATTTGTCTTGCATTAGCTTGGTAGAAAGAGAAAATTATTAGAAAAATACTATGACTATCTCATGTGAACAAGGGAAGGACTGACCAGCCAAACTGTGGGAAAGGCAGACATCCCACTGGGTCTCAGAAAAACTAGAACCAGGGACTCAGATTCAGCTGGTCTTATGTCTGTTTCTCCTATCACTTCCTCTCTCTGAGTATTGGCTTCATTTTTTTTTTTTTCTCTGCAGACTTTCTCATGTACATCATGTGAAACATGGTTGCTGAGTGCCTGAGTCTCACATTTCACAACACTGCAGAGAAACTCTCTTTCTCTATCACATTTGAGAAGAATCTTGGGGAAAGGCTCTGGTCCAACTTCGGCCAGATGTCCCACTCTGGGCAAACCAACTAAGGCTAAGGGACAGGAGGGCTTTCCAGGTGATGCTAGTGGTAAAGAACCTGCCTGCCAATGCAGGAGGCATAAGAGACACAGGTTTGATTCCTGGGTCGGGAAGATGCCCTGGAGGAGGACGAGGCAACCCACTCCAGTATTCTTGCCCGGAGAATCCCACAGACAGGAGCCTGGCAGGCTATAGTCCATAGCGTTGCAAAAGAGTCGGACACGACTGAAGTGACTTGGCACACACAAGGGTCAGGACGCTCAGTGTGGTCAGCTATCTTCTCTGGACTGAACCAGAGTATGGGAGAAATTTGGCTCTTGGTAGAACCACAATTGGGACAAAGCAGTTCACCACAGAAGAAAAAGGGGTGCTTTTGTTTGAAAAGAATGTGGTGGGCAGGTAAAACAATAAGAATCCATTGCTCTGTCACTGTATCTGTTTAAACAAAGGTTGGGTCAGTCAGAGATATTACAGAAAGGATACTTCTGTTGGTGGAAATTTAAACTGGAGTTATTAGAACCCTAACTTCTAAGAACTTAGAACCCTAAATTCTTTCCAACTTGGAGATACAAATATTCCAACTGCTTTCTAAATAAGGCAGTCCTGTGTTAGTTTTGGGTTGTATCTGAGATTTTCTTTTTCTGTGTGTTTCAGTTCCACAGTTATTCTGGTTGAAAACCAGGAAATATTTACCCAGCAATTTTTTTTTTTTTTTTAGTTTGAGAAAATATTGTATGATTTAAAAATGAATATGCCTCCTTCATGAGGATTCAGTGCGGCTGTGGTGCTGTTATCCCTCTGATAGGAACTCTAACTCAGTGTAAAGCCCCAAAGATCTGTTACTTATTTTTATTTTATATTATACTATATTTTATTTACAGTGTTGTGTTTATTTCAGGTGTATAGCCAAGTGATGCAGTCATATATATATATATATATATATATATATTCATATATATATGAATTAACAAAAGCAGTTCCTGTCTTTTGATGGGGAGCTCGTGGTTTATAATATAAATGGCATTATTTTGAGAAAGGGATAACTTAGGTATGGCATTGGGTTTTTTTTCTTTTTGCAGCTTGAGGCAGTTGTAAAATAACTTAATGTAGCTTTTTGCAACTGTGTATTCTATAGTATTTTTTTCATTTGGTGAAATTTTAACTGTTAATGTTTATGGCATTGTGCTTTGTACCATTTATTAAATAAAAATTAAAAAAAAAAAAGAATAGATTCCTGGTTCAGGAAGATCCTCTGGAGACAGAATAGGCTACCCATTCTTGGGCTTCCCTTGTGGCTCAGACTGTAAAGAATCCACCCGCGATGAGGGAGACCTGGGTTCAGTCCCTGGGTTGGGAATCCCCTGGAGAAGGGAAAGGCTGGCTACCCAACCCAGTGTTCTGGCCTGGAGAATTCCATGGACTGTATAGTCCATGGGGTTGCAAAGAACTGGACATGGCTGAGCAGCTTTCACTTTTCTTTCATCCAGTGGAGGAGTCATGTAAAGGTTTAAAAAAAATGGAACTTAAGGACTTAAAATCACATAATTATCTTCAGAGGGCGAGAGCACTCTTAAATCTGAATTATTTGTTTTAAGATGATTTTTTAAAAACTTTTTTTTTGAAATATAGATTCACAGGAAAATGCAAAGAAATATCCAGGGAAATTTCATGTGCCCTTCACCCAGCCTCCCCTGGTGTCAGCATTTTGCATGACTCGAGTACAATATCAAAACCAGGAAACTTGAATCGGTAAAATCCATTGAATTTAGTTTTCACAGATGTTATATATGCACTCATTTGTGTGTGTGCGTGCATATAATTTTGCATTTTATCACATGTGTAGCTTTGTTTAACCACCATCAGAATACTGTACCATTACCATAAAGGTCTCTACAGCCACACCCATACCATCCCCAAGTCCCTCACCTCTGGCAACCACTAACCACATCTGTAATTAGATTATTTCACAAATGTTATATAACGGAACTTCCACATGTACCATTTTGAGATTGACTTTTTTCATTCAGTAAGGTTTGGGTGTTCATTGGAAGGACTGATGCTAAAGCTGAAACTCCAATACTTTGGCCACCTCATGAGAAGAGTTGACTCACTGGAAAAGACTGATGCTGGGAGGGATTAGGGGCAGGAGGAGAAGGGGACGACAGAGAATGAGATGGTTGGATGGCATCACCGACTCGATGGACATGAGTTTGAGTGAACTCCAGGAATTGGTAATGGACAGGGAGGCCTGGCGTGCTGTGATTCATGTGGTCGCAAAGAGTCAGACACGACTGAGCAACTGAACTGAACTGAACTGAAGGTTTCATTAAGGTCCATCCACATTGCTATGTGGATATGTAATTCATTTTTTTAAAATTTCTGAGTATTATTCTGTGGTATGGATGTACTGTAGTTTAACTGTTTACCCTTTTAAGGGTATTTGGCTATTTTCTGTTTGGGGGCTATTATGCATAAAGCTGCTATGAACATTCATGTACAATTTTCCAAATGTAATTTTTATTTTCTCTTAAGATATATGGCTAAGAGTATTTATCTGGGTTGTTTGATAAATCCATTTTTAGTTTTAAAAGGTATTGTCAAACTATTTCCAGAGTGGCTATTCCATTCTGCGTTCCTGCCAGCAGTGTATGAGTCTTCTAGTTATTCATATTCTCTTAAGCACTGGTGTTAATCACAAATCTTAATTTTAGCCATTTTGATAGGTGTATAGTTATATTTCATTGTTTGATTTTTTTTTTTCTGGCGAAACTGTGTGGCATGAGGGATCCCAGCTCCCTGACTAGGAATTGAATCCATGCCCCATGCACTGGAAGCGCAGAGTTTTAACTACTTAGCTGCTAGGAACATCCCTCATTATGTTTTAAATTTATGTTTTTCTAACTAATGACATTGAACATCTTCTCATGTGCTTACTTGCCATTTGTGCATCTTCTTTGCTGGAGTGTCTCTGTGTACCTTTTTGCTTATTTTCTAATTGAACTGTTTGATTTTTTTAATGTTGAATTTTGAGAATCCTTTTCATAGTCTGCATACAAGTCCTTTGTTGGATATGTGGTTTACAGATGTTTTCTACCAAACTTTTGTTTTTTCATTCTGTCAACCTGGCCTTTTGCAGAGCACAAGTTTTAAATTTTGATGAAGATTATTCTGTTTTAAATAATGAAAGAATATATTTTGCATATTTGTGAGTGATCTAAAGAATTTTAAGATAGTAAATTACCTGTTCCACCTCCTTTTTCTGCTGAGAAGCTGAGATATGGTTAAATTTAAAACAAAATCATTTAGTATACAGTATTCAAATGTACTGGAATGCCTGTGTGTTTGACTCTATTGTGAACTTCCCTGGTGGTTCAGGTGGTAAAGAATCTGCCTGCAATGAAGGAGGCCTGGGTTTTGATCCCTGGGTCAGGAAGATCTCCTGGAGAATAAAATGGCAACACGCTCCAGTATTCTTGCCTGGAGAATTCCATGGACAGAAGAGACTGGTGGGCTACAGTCCACGAGGTTGCAAGGAGCTGGACACGACTGAGTGACTAACAGTTTTTTACTTTAACACCTATTTTTTTCTTTAGTGATATTTTAATTAATGAAGGAAAAGAAAATTCAAGTCTTTTAAGGAGGTAGTTTCATTTTTAATTTAAGCAAGATACTACAGATTGGAGAGAGGACATGTGATTCTACTTGTACCACTGATTTTGCAAATAAAGACAGTTCACATTACTAGTAGTTTTGTCTCCACGCAGTCCCAAACACACCAGCAAGTGCAGCCACGTTCAATATTGCTTTGGTTATACACATTTGTCTTTTGGCTTTTCCTCTGGATAGTCCATTTGCTCAGTCTAAGATACTGAAGCATGTACCAGAACCTCAGGACTGTGCTGGATTTAGGGTTATAATTGGGAACAAGATTCACATAGGTGCTGCCCTCATGGAGTTTACATTTTTGTTCTTATTTCTTAATATTATAATATTTGTTCTTATTTCTTAATATTATAGACTTGTGTTGCTTGTGTTTCATTGATTAAATCAAATGTTCTTATTTCCCATTTCTTGTCACAGAATCTTCCCCACTTAGCCAGTGTGTCCAAATTTCAGTGAATGATTTTGATGCTTTGGGAGTGGCTGCATTCCATTAAAATGAAAACTAAGCCAAACAAGTAATACTTACAAGCATACACATGAAAATTTGTTATGAGGAGGATAATCCTCATATTTAGTTACTTTTTTGCCAATGGAGGAAATTTTTGGCAAAGCCTTAAGTTATCTTAAGCATGATTGAAGATTCTAAATATGAGATCTCAAAGGCTCCCATTCACCTTATTCTATAAAATGAAGCCCAGCCATTTAAATGAGCCCATTAATATGCCATTTGAATGAACCAGTTAATATACTTTTTGCATAAGCCATGTTTTAAAAAATTTTAATCTTGTATCATTTATAAAAAATATGATTCCATGTTGATGTTATGTTATAAATAGGACACTTTTCCTGTCTGTAAACTGGGTGACCTATTTGTAATCTGGCTTAAATGTAACTTGCCCAAACATAGAGAAAATTCTAAAATAGCATCTAAAATGCATTAGTTAAAAAGCAAAATTGGTTAAGAAACATTCTGAGTTTGAAATTTTAGATTTGCATTAAATTCTTTGTTCTTTGATAGGATAACAAAGTGATAGAATCAATAGAGTTAAGAACAGAGGGAAAAGGAAACTAAGATGTTCACATCTGTGAGAGATGATATTCTTTAGCATTGTTACAGCTGAACTTTGGGACCTACATCAAAGTGGAAAGTCCTTGTAGATTGTTAGTACTACACATCATCGACTCTGTGGACATGAGTTTGAGTGAACTCCGGGAGTTGGTGATAGACAGGGAGGCCTGGCGTGCTGTGATTCATGGGGTCGCGGAGAGTCGGTCACGACTGAGCGACTGAACTGAACTGAATAAAAAATAGAAGTAAAACTCTATCAGTAGGTTGCATTTGGCTGTAAGTTACAAAACTACTCCAAATGACTTAATAAAAGGGAATTTATCATCTTGTTATCTCACATGTTGAGAATACAGAGTTGGCAACAATTCAGCAGCTCATTGATTTCATTAAGAATTCCTATTCCATCCATGCCTCTACTCTGCCTTTTAGTGGCGAGGCTTTGCTCCTAGATTGACTCTCCTCATGTTCACAAGATGGCTATAACATTTCTATCACATTTTAATCCAACATTTATCCAAAGACAGCAGAGAGACTCTTGTGCAACTTTTTTAGGAATAAGGAAACCTTCCCTAAAAGCCTCTTGACATACTTCCCCATATGTTTTACTGACCAGAATTCTGTTACATGCCCATTTTAAAATCAGTTTCAGGCAAGGAGAATGGCATTACCATGTTTGACTAGACTCGATGCTGTCCAACAGAACTTTCTGTAGTGATGGAAATGTTTTGTATTTGTGCTGTTCAGTACAGTAGCCACTAACCACACATGGCAGTTATTGAGCAATTAAAACTAGTGCAACTGAGGAACTGAATGTTAAAAATTATTTTAAATTTAACCACATGTGGCTAGTGGATGCCATATTGAACCACATAGGGCTGGATCAGTCATTTGAGACAGTGGGTTTTGGGTAGTCAGCTACCATGTTCATCACATCTTTAAATAAAACAATGATCCAGTGATACACTTGTTTTTAGAACTTCAGTCTAACTACTGACCCACTAAGAAGGCTCTTTGGGAGACAAATAAACCAAATAAGTAAAACCAGTGCACGCAGGCGTGTGTACTAACAGTAGCAGCATCTCATAGGTGAAAAGGTAAGGTAGGGAGATGATGGTATGCCAACACTGTGGCATGGTGTGATTAATAGTGGGGGTTAGATTGGGATATCGTTGGCTAGGAACTCAACTGGTGAGGAACTCCTCTTCTCCATTAGGATGCTGTTTTATTTGCAGTGTTGTAAACAGGGAGTAAGGACAGCTGTTATTAATAAAATAATGCCAAAGCCTTTTTGCCTTGGAGGTTGTACAGCCAGGGAAATGCATAGATGGCATTGGTACATCCAGTAAATATCAGTTATTTGCTGTGCTCCACATACTATTCTAGGTACTGAAAAGATAGTAAACAGGATTCAGACTCGTGAACAAGTTCCTGCCTTCATGGAACTTAGTTTTTACAAACAAGTAATATATTTCAAATTGTGATAAGTGTTAAGAAAAAAGCAAGATAATAGGTAGAGTGAATAAAACAGCCTTAACAAATGTCTAGATCTGTGACTGTCTTGTCAAAAGTTTGTGGGTTTTAAGTTTTTTCTCTGGGAAAAAAGGACATTTGGTTTTATAGGCTTATTTAGTTTAACAGCAAAGAGAAAAAATAGGTCTTTGGATTAGCTATTTGCCAAAATACAGGGAAATTAAATTAGTGTCTGAGAACAGTTTTCTGATTTTTAAACTAAATTTTGCCTGAGTTGTTGTGGTATTATAGGTGTGACCCGATTGTAGGATGAAGTTTATTTGTATTTTGATCCTTTTCTTCTGTATCCTTTGCCTTATCTGAGTAACTTTGGCTACTTTGTCAACTTTTAGGCTCCAGCTCTCTCAACCATAAAATGGCATTATTTAATAATAATAATAATTAATTATATGGCTTCTGGGAAGATTCGCTATTATCAGAATAATTATGAAAATTTTATAAAATTGCAGGCCAAAGGAAACATTAAGCTTTTTTCATTAAAATTGAGCAAGTCCTTTAACCTCTCTGGGTCTTAGTTTTTCCAGTGTTGAAACAAAGTAGTTATAGTATTGTCAAGAATGTTAGGAAACAGATCCTCTCTTGCAGTGCTGATGGAAATTGTTGTTTAGTCACTCAGTTGTGTCTGATTCTTTTGTGACCCCATGGGCTGTACCCCACCAGGCTCCTCTGTCCATGGCAATTTCCAGGCAAGAATGCTGGAGTGGGTTGCCATTTCCTTTCCTAGGGAACCTTCCCAACCCAAGGAGTGAACCCAAGTCTCCTGTATTGGCAGGTGGATTCTTTACCACTGCGCCACCAGGAAAGCCTTGCTGATGGAGGTAGGGATTGGTATAATCTTTCTCCAGAGCCAATTTTCAGAATAATTTTAAGTTCTTTAAAATGGATAAAACAGAATTCAAACAAGTATTCACAGGTACATGTTTAAGATGTTCATTATACTATTGTTTATAATGGCAAACAGACCATAAATGGATGTTGAACAATTGGAATTTGGTTCAGTTATGATACATTCCCTGTGAAATTCTATGCAACTACTAAAGATGATATTATTAATAAATATTAATGTAATTAGATAGAAGTTCTATGTACCACCATATGTGGTAGTCTGCCTCTTTACTTTGACCTACTGCAGTCAAGGGTAGTAATTATGGTTGCCTAGAAAATAATCTCGGAGAAGGCAATGGCACCCAACTCCAGTACTCTTGCCTGGAAAATCCCATGGATGGAGGAGCCTGGTAGGCTGCAGTCCATGGGGTCGCGAAGAGTCGGACATGACTGAGCGACTTCACTTTCACTTTTCACTTTCATGCATTGGAGAAGGAAATGGCAACCCACTCCAGTACTCTTGCCTGGAGAATCCCAGGAACGGGGGAGCCTGGTGGGCTTCCATCTATGGGGTCGTGCAGAGTCGGACATGACTGGAGCAACTTAGCAGCAGCAGAAAATAATCTAGCAATAGTGGCAGATAATTATTGAGCACTCCAGTATCCGAGGCACCAGGCTGAACTTTCTTCATGTATCGTCTCACTGAACTCATATTAACCCTATTGAGTAAGAACAGTTTGGAACCTAACTTTACAGATGAAGAAACCAAAGCTCAGAGGGACCAAATACCTTGTCAGTAGTAAAGTCAGCCTTCGTAACCTAGTCATTTGACTTCAGAGCCTGCTTTCTGAAACTATGGGCCAGACTTCCTCTCTCTAAACTATCTTTAGAGTCTTCTTCCACTGGTAGATTGTGGAAACTCCTTCCCGTCCTTTCCTGTAACTGCACACTCATTTCAGAATACTTTGCCCTGGGGCTATGGCAGAGGAATGAGTGGTTCACTCTTTCATACAGAGGCTGGCAAACTCTGGCCAGAGTGCTGATACAGCCTGCTGCTTGTTTTCGTGAATCAGGTGTTATTGCAACCCAGTTATGCTTATTCATTTAGGTCTTGTCTATGGCTTCCCTGGTGGCTCAGATGATAAAGAATCTGCCTACAATGCTGGAGACCTGGTTCGATCCCTGGGTTGGGAAGATCACCTGGAGAAGGAAATGGCAGCCCACTCCAGGGTTCTTGCCTCGGAAATCCTATGGACAGAGGAGTCTGCAGGCTACAGTTCATGGGGTTGCAGAGTCGAACACAACTGAGCAGCTAACAGTTTCAGTTTCATGGCTGTTTTTGCACTGCTAGGGCAGAAATGAATGTTTCAACAGAGACCATATGGCTATTTGTATTATCTGGTCCTTTACAGAGAAAGTTTGTCAGTAGAAATCTGGAAGGATGTGTGCTGTATTACAGTTACCATTTTTCTTTCCTTTAAGAGAGTAACTTATAAGACAAAACAGTGGCTTCTCTGTTGGCTCAGTGGTAAAGGATCTGCCTGCCAATGCAGAAGACATGGGTTTGATTCCCGGTCCAGGAAGTTCCCACATGCCACGGAACAACTAAGTCCATGTGTCACAAGTACTGATCCTGTGCTCTCGAGCCCGGGAACCACGACTACGGAAGCCTGTGAGCTCTAGAGCCCCTGCTCTGCAATAAGACACTGAGAAGCCTATGCAACTAGAGAAAAGCCTGCGCAGCGATAAAGACCCAGCACAGCCAAAAATAAACTTATTTAAAAAAAATTTTTTTTTTTTTTTTTTTTTTTAAAAAGAGGCAAAACAGCTCAGTTTTAGGATCACTCTCCTGCCACGGGGATACAGGCCGTTGTGGGGTTTTCCAATGCGGTGAATAAGAATCTATTTCAGGACGACTGAAGGCTCTCTGTGTGTGCGGTTGACTGGCATTCTCTAACTGGGTCTCAGTTGCCTTGAAACTCTGCCTGCTGCTGCCCTTCTGAGATGGAATGTGTATTCACAAGTGAGGCGCTCCTTTAGTCACGGTGCATTTCCTGGGCCCTGGAGACATGGGCATGACATCACCAAGGGCCAATGAGAAAGGCTTCCCCATCCCGCAAGCCCTTGAACCTCCTTAGAGGTCTGTATGGAGTGTGTGTTCTGTTCGTAGCCCTCAGGGTGTGATTTGAGACTGCCTTCCTCATCCAGCCATATTCTGGGCACAGAAGTTGAGCTTCCAGACCCCAGAGGCCAGGACAAGTTTGAAAATCTGCAGAGCTGGAGGCAGATTCCCATTTCGTACTTTTTTCCAGGGCTCAGGTTTTTATCCCCACAGTTTTCCACTCTTAATGACGTTGATACTTCATGTGGGGAAGGGAGGCTGGTGAAAGATGCAGACTGTGTTAGATAAAAGACGCTTGGCACTTAGAGTCTCTGGGTAAGTATAGGTTGGTAACAACAAAATCAGAAGCATATTTTGCCGTTTTGTTACATGCTTTTGTGTGTAGCTAAACATTGTAAAACAACATCTTTTAACAGAAAAGGCTCCTGGCAAAATTAGTGTGGCTCAGAGTAAGGCAAGTACCAAAGGATTTTACTGAGGGGAATTAGTCACTCATTAAATCTTTTATCTTCAGGAAGAAAAGAAACTTTTCTTTTCCAATTCTTTTTTCTTAGAATCTTAGCATTTTAGGTATGCCCCATGCCAGCAGCCCCTCTTCCTAATTTGTGTATTTGTTTATTTATGAGAATGATTTGTGAAATTTAGTCTCAGGAATATCTGCTCAGGGATAACTGTGTACCAGAAAGTTTATTGAAAGAGACTTGTTTTCTTATGGATAATAGCTCAGTCTCTTGCTAACAAGTCATAATCGTAAAATTCCCTCTTTAAAAATCATTCAAGGATACAGGCTCAGGACGCAGGGTGAGGTTACACTGGACAGACTTTTATAGTTTAATTCAGGAACTGAACCCAAACTTGTGTTTTCCAATCTTCATAGGCAATCTACGATTGAGTGAGAATGATTCCTTTACTATTTTTTCATGTTTGAACACTTTTTGAGGACATCTAAGAGCAATTACGAGGCACAGTCATTTTTGTTAGTATATTATCTGTGGCTGCCCAAAGCCACCCCTACTGCTTAAAATATAATCCTCATTGTTTCTGCAAAGATGAAGATGATTATTACTTTATTAAATTGTAGGGGCTTTTAAGAATTGCTTGAAAGCATTTGAATTTATTCCTTTTTCCTAAGGACAAATATACAGTAGGTAAAGGAATTTCTTCTAGATCTGTGCTATTTACCATAAAAGAGGGCTGTGTGTGTGCTTAGTTGTTCAGTTGTGGTTTTTCACATTTTAGAGATTATCCCTTGAAGAACTCTGTGCAGTTTAAAATATTAATTATTAAAATTTCCAAACATCTGTGGTGTTTTTTCATGATATAGCTTTTCTGGGTGAGGAAACTGACATATGGAAGGATTGAATCTTCTATCTTGTGTCATTCATAGAAGAAGATACTGAATGCATAAATCATTCTTATCAAAACACTTAAGAAGACATTCCTCTGTGTCTTTATATATGGTTGTTCTTATTTTTCTTGCTAGCTTCAAGCTTAGCCTCATTAACAACAAATTGTGTTTTTCACAAGCTCTTTGACTGGGACAAAAGAGCAAGTTAGCCTGGGCAGACTGGAGCCAGCCTGGAAAGGGGCCAGTTACTATAGGGGTGAAGGTGTGGGGCTGGGCCTCTAGGGGATCTCCTACTGCCTTGCTCTTGGCAAAAGGACTTAATTCTCCTCAACCCCAGCCCCCAGTTTCTCACACCTGAACTAATATTTTGCCACCTCTCAGGGTTGTCATGAACACCGATGAGTTTCATGTCAAAAAAATGCCTCAAGCCTTTTGGAGAGAAGGTCTGTCTTATATAATAAGTAAGTACACAATTAGTATTGGCCACAGTACCTAGTCACAAGCCTCTTGAGTGGGCAGTAGGTACCCTTGGATGAAGTTAACCAGATCCTCATTTTGCTGAGGACAGACTCTGGAGTGAGGTCTGCTGCTGTCTTGAGAGGACACATCTGGCTTAAAATGTTGAAAGCCAGGTGCTCCTTACAGCAGCTACACAGTAATGTCGCTTCACTGCTTCTGTTTTCTGCTAATCTGGGGAGTAGCAGATGCCTCCTTCGGAATCCCTTCCAGAGCGCTGGCATGCCGTGGTGATCTTGTCACTAAGCCCTACACTTCTCCCGCAAGAAGAAAAGTCTTGAAAAACTTATTCAAAATATTATAGTGAGAAGTCTTGAGAGGTATTCAAATTGGTTTAGGAAAAGGTAAGGATGAGTCATGTTACTCCTAAAGGGATTGGCATCCATTTATCACACCAAACCAAACACTGAAGGAAGAATGTCTTTAGTCTCATTAAGGAACCCAGACAAAAATCCCACTTAATCCATCTTGCTTTTCCTTTTCCTCCAGCTCAGCTGGTGTGCAGGTGTAGGGCAGCTTGGCAGAAGCTTTGAACATTTGGAAAAGGGAGTCATTACTGAAAGTCACTGACACACACTTCCCTTGGAATGCTGCTGATGTCATGGAAAACTGGGACCTTAGCAGTAACCCTTAACAACCAGAGCTACAGTAAACAGTAAATGTTACCTCCACCAAGGCATTGGTTTTTAAAGAGTTTTAACAGGCTAGGGCTTGCCAGCCACAACTCATAAAAATGTTCTTATAATTTTACCCTACTCTCTAAAAGCCCTGGATAACTGCTGAGGTTTCTCTGCCACTGGGGTATGGAAAGCCAAATGCACGTCAGTTTCAAGGTTCACTATTCAGAATTTATGGTGCTTCTTTTCCATTCCTTTTCATACCCCCTGCCATGCTCACAGGGAGATTTAATACTTTTTCAAAAAAGGCTCTTGTCTTACTGAGTTGCCCCCATTTCTGATGATGGGGTAAATCTATGTGCTAGCTTTTGCCTAGTGTTTTATTAGCCTAGCAGTTAACCCAGTCTGGTTAATTTGTAGCCCTTGATCAATAGGTTATAGTCCAACCAATTTGAAATAGTTGGTTTAAGTGACACCTTGTAGTTCAAATTCTGAACTAGGTGAGTAACAAGAGAACAAGTAGCCCGTGCTGTCGTATAGAGCTGTCAAGAAAGGCAAAGTAGATGTAGACACCAGGAGATCAGGAGGAATTTTCTTCCATGATTGGCTTTCTTTAAGGAGAAGAGTTTGGAGAAATATTACTTTGAAAACAAAACCCAGCATGGCTTCTTTTAGACCTGTCCACACAGTGGGAAGAAGCAGAATGCTAGCCCTACTCATGCAAGACATTGTCAAGACCATCTAACTTACTGTCCAAACTGGATACTTTGGAGAGCGAAAGGGCTCTACTAATAATTACTCTGGGACAATGGGAATAAACCTGGACTGCCCCAAGCAAAGCAGGCATATGGTCACCTCCATCACTGTACCAAAATCAAGCCCGATCCCTTTGAGGAGGCAGTCTTCACAGTGCCAGAGAGAGTAGACCCATTCATGCAACCTGGGTTGTCTCAGTTCCAAGAAGACAAATCCGCTCCTAGAACTAGTGGCCTAGATAAGGAACTCTCTTACGCAAAGATTTCTCTAAGTTAAAACCTCAAGTAGAGTAAGCGCTAGGATATCTGTTAAGTATACAGAAGGAAGAAAAGTTAGCTAATTTAGCTAGTTATTGAAGTCTCCAACCCCCCAGCCCCCAAAATAGAGGGCATTTGCATCTTGAAAATATCACAGATAGGTCTTAGTGAGAAAAGTGAAAGTGAAGTTGCTCAGTTGTGTTCGACTCTTTGCGACCCCATGGACTGTAGCCCGCCAGGCTCCTCTGTCCATGGAATTCTCTCCAGGCAAGAATACTGGAATGGGTTGCCATTTCCTTCTCCAGGGGATCTTCTCGACCCAGGGATTGAATTCGGGTCTCCCACACTGTGGGCAGACTCTTTACCACCTGAGCCACCAGAGAAATCCAAGAATGCTGGAGTGGGTAGCCTGTCACCTCTCCAGGGGATCTTCCTAACCCAGGAATTGAACTGGAGCCTCCTGCATTGCAGGTGGATTCTTTACCAGCTGAGCTGCCCAGGAAGGCTTGTTTTAACCATTGTGACTTGCTAAATCAAAGCAGCTGAATTTGACATAAGTTAAGTATTAACTCATTTTTCTAGACTTGAGATTCCCTGTGGATATTTTTTCCATGTTTTTTTTTCCACCCAGAACATTGTAGAGTTCAACAAGAGACCTCTTTAAAAAAAATTTTTTTTTAAATTTTTAATTGGAGGATAATTGCTTTCCAGTGTTATTTTGGTTTCTGCTATACAACGATGTGAATCAGCCATAGGTATATATATGTCCCCTTCCTCCTAAACCTCCCTCCTACCCCGTACTTCATCGTACCCCTCTCGGTTGTTGCAGAACACCTGATTGAGCTCCCTGTGTCACACAGCAACTTGCCACTGGCTATCTATTTTAATATGGTATTGTATGTATTTCAGTGCTACTGTCTCAATTCATCTCCCCACCTTCTATAAGTGACCTCCTCTGAATAAGGATGTCGACTGGGAGGTGGGCACATACAGGCTTCACCTTAACGACCATAACAACCCCTGTAATGCCCTTGTTGGTATCCTGTATAAAACTACAGATGATGCCAACTACAGCCAGTTCTTTGTGTTTCCCACTATTTGTCAACTCAGAGCCTCTTTTTCCCTCCAAGAGCAACCGTGGTCTGCACTGATGTGACTGAGGGCCCTCTGCAGGGTGCCTCTGGGGCCTTCACAGTAACTATGTGGTGACAGTTACTCTGTTCAGGGTGATGTGGACATTTTCTGGAATGTCAATAGTCTGTTGAGAATTGGCTTCATCTTACAGTAGATGCAGCGAAGGGAGGTATTTTTGTTTTTATGTTTTAATGTCATATTTTAATATGTTTTCCATAGTACTGTACAAATTTTTTTTTCTCAAAAACAAATCAGAAAAGAAGATAGACTGCTTTGTTATGTACTTGTAAAGTGATATTCAATGGGCCCTGCATATCCACAGATGTGGAACTTGTGGATATGGTGGGCCAACTGCACTGAGCCATTTTATATAAGGGACTTGAACATTCGAGGATTTTTGTGTCTGCACAGGATGTCCTGGAACTAATTCCCTGTGGATGCCAAGGGGCCATATTTCCACACTCACAAACGCCTTTTCTGAATCGGAACCTTTAAAGCCTTTAAAAGTTGGTTACTTTTTTCTGAGAATGTGATTTTTCTCAACATCAGAAATTGTTTTGCCAAAAAGGGAAAAATTCCATTATATATTGTATGTGTGTGTGTGTATATATTTATGTGTATACATATGCATACCACATCTTCTTTATCCACTTGATGGATATTGTTGATGGACAATTAGGTTGCTGCCATGTCTTGGCAGCTGTAAGTAATGCTACTGTGAACATTGAGGTGCATGTATCTTTTTGAATTAGTGTTTTTCCCTCAGATATATACCTAGGAGTGGAGTTACTGGGTCATATGATAGTTCTGTTTTTAGTTTTTTTAAAACCTCCATAACGTTTTCCACTGTGGCTACAACAGTTTAGATTCCCACCAGTAGAAAGTTCCCGGTTCTCCATATCCTTGCCAACTTTTGTTACTTGTGTTCTTTTTGATGATGGCCATTCTTACAGGTATGAGGTACAACTCATTTGGTTTTTGATTTGCATTTCCCTGTTGATTAGGAAACTGACCATCTTTTCATGTGCCTGTTGGCCATCTGCATGTCATCTTTGGAAAAAATGTCAATTCCATTCTTCTGCCAATTTTTTAATTGGATTGTATGGGGTGTTTTATAATGTTGAGTTGTATGAGCTGTTTATATATGCTGGATATATATATATCCACATATGGATATATATGTTAAATATTATATATACAAATATAAGTGTGTGTGTGTATATATATATATATATATGAAACCTCTTATCAGTCATATTATTTGCTAATATTTTCTCCTACTAAGTAGGTTCTCTTTTTGTTTTGTATATGGCTTCCATTGCAGTATGAAAGCTTCTAGTTTTAATTAGATCCCACTTGTTTATATTTTTTGGATCCATCTCCTAAAACAGAGAAATAAAGATATTCTGCTTGGTTTTAGGTTAGTCTTTTTTCTGAGTGCTGTCAGTTATATGTCTCCAAATCTCTTTTCCTTAAGACCTAACATTTTGGATAGTTACTTACCAAACTTATATGCAATTTTAAAATAAGTAAACAGAGAGAATATATCACAGTTCTTATCAAGTTCTCTTTTTAAAAGGGTTTGAAAAAAATTAAAAAAATAAAAAGGTTTGACGGGGAAAGATTAGTATTTTGTCTGAGATGGAGTCCTAAAGGAACACCGGTATTTGTGGACAGGGAGGGCACTGACTGGATGGAATGGGAGAATTGGATATTTGTCTTGACTTTTGCTGCTCTCTAAATATTAGTATGATTTCAGCAGATCATCCCACTTTCCTTAGGTACTCTTCGTTTCCCCATCTGTAAAATCAGAGTGCATTAGATGGTCTCAAAGGCCCCTTGCAGATCATCTTACTCTATAGTTTGTATTATACTGTCAGGACTTCTTGAAGTCCTTAGTTGACAAATAAGGTTTGGGCGGAAATGACAGAGTCTTGAATAACCAAAATGGATTTTGTCTACACACATGTGCTAATCCCCAAAAGAAGAAAATGCAAACGAGCCAGGGGCTGAACACGAAAATGGTGACATTGAGAACATTGAAGCAGACAGCTGAAAGCTCCATTTCCTGGCCTGCATGAGAAAAGCCGAGACTGCCAAAGCCTCCAGGCAATCAAGGCCAGAACTTTGGCTCACTCTTATTTTGAGCTACCCCCATACCACACACACAAACCACACAGGAAAATTGTCTCTCTCCCTTCATATTTGTGCATTTTGGCTGTACTTCTATTTAGGCCAGCTCCTTGCCTAATCCCCTTCTTCCAGCTGTCACTGTATTCTGCCTGCTGCTTTCTGGGGCTTTGGAAAGCAGCTGGAGTTGTCAGTGAGGGCCCAGAGGTGGTGGCCTTGGCAGTGGGGCATTGTCAGGGTGTGGACTCTGTCAGAACCCAGAGTCACTTTTACCTGGTTTATGGGCAGTTTGAGCAGTGTTCTCACTCTCCTTCTTTGGCAAATGTCGCAACTGATGGCTTTGACTTTTTCCTCTCCTCTCTTTGGGGGAGATTTTTCCTCCCTCTGCATTCCTCAGCCTTTTTGTATGTGAACATCATATGGAAGCTTTGGTTTGTCTCAGGTTCTCTGCCCATCTTCTTCTTTTTTTTTTTGCCTTTTTTTCCACATAAAACATATTTATCTATTGCGAGAGCTTGAGTTGGATAGCCAGAGCTTACAAGCCCAGAAATTTGACCCCTTCTCATCTCTGACAGTGTATCCCAAGCCCATTACGTCTCCCAAGGCCCAGAGAGCTCTTGGCTGGTCGCTGTCCCTCCAGCCCCAGTTGTGGGGGGTGGCTAGCTTCGGTGTCCTTTCACCTCTGGCTTTCGGTGTTTTCCCACCAACCTTGTCTGCATACACCTCGTGCTGGCTCTGAGTGATGGAGAGACACTTGGTTCTCATCATTTTAGAAAACTGAGCAAGAATCAGGAAATCTGCTTGAAGAATCTTGGCTGAATATAAGGAGAAGTCATGAAGGTTTTAAATCATTTCAGCATGCACAGACTGACCTTGCTGGCCTGAATATTGAAAGCAAAACACAGCAAGATTGCCTCACAGTCATCTTTTGCTGATAAGGAGAGCTTCTTTAGGTCCAATGGGTTGTTCTCTGCCACTCTGGAAATGCCATCAACTATCTTGCCTCCTACTTGGCAGAACCAATTCACACTGTTGTTTATATAAGAACTTTACATAGTTTTCTGAAGCTAGTGTAAAAAGCAAAACTCAAAATGTGTCTGTATTTGGATCTGTCTGATGGTTTCTTCTGTCTATATGATTTTTTTATTTTATTAAATGTTACGTATGTTAAATTTAAATAGGTGAGTCTATTTGATAAAATCCTTTGGTGATAGGATTCTGTTTAGCTTTATAAGAACTATGTGAAGTCTTTTTGTTCATGTTGGGAATATAATATCAATATTACAAAGCCGTTTTTGTTTCAGTTCTACTTGTCTTTTTCTCAGTCCTGGACTTACTTGGTTATACTGTCTCCTATGCCAAGTTAACCCTTCTGTCATTCATCCTTTTGTCCAGGCCACATTTTTTGTGTTGTCTGTAATTCATAGAGTTATAGTTTGATAAAGCATTAGTGCTGGAAGGGCCCTTAGATGTTAACCACCCAAAATTCATTTCATAGATGAGAAAAAGCCAACCAAAGGAACAGGATTAGGCCAAGGTCACATACCTGCCAGAGGATAGGCTCACAAGTATTTTTCCATTATACTACTCCAGACTCCATGTGTCAGGAATTTTCCAAATCACTAGACCAGTAATAACTGCTTCAACAGCCAGGGAGTGCATCCTCCTGGAAAGGGCAGAGGTTTTGAAGCAAGAGATTTGGGTGTGAATATCTTGTTCTGCCACCTACTGGTAGGGTAAATTGGGCAAGTAGTGGGCTTCCCTGGTGGCTCAGAGGTTAAAGCGTCTGCCTCCAATGTGGGAGACCCGGGTTCGATCCCTGGGTCGGGAAGATCCCCTGGAGAAGGAAATGGTAACCCACTCCAGTATTCTTGCTTAGAGAATCCCATGGACGGAGAAGCCTGGTAGGCTACAGTCCACAGGGTCGCAAAGAGTCGGACATGACTGAGCGACAGAACAGTAAGTAATTTTTAGAGACTCTGTTTCTTCTGTAATGTGAGAATAATAGTAACAGTTTAGGGTTATTATGAATATTGCATTATCTGATCTATACAATATGCCTGTTATACATATGTTCAACAAATTATTATTATAAAACTCTACCTATCATAGGGAAATGTTATATATGTATATAATAATTTATTAAAATAGATTTTTATAATTGGCTAGTCTGAGCATCACATTTTCAATATTCTCCTAAATTTAGCGTTAAAATATGAATGGGGTGAGTTGTCTGAAAATGAATTCCTGAAAGTTATTTATACAATGACAGTGATTCATGCATTTCCCTTTTCTTTATGGCTTTCATCTGTACTTAGCTGCAGTATATCTTGTCCAAAAATTTTTGTGCAAGTTAAACTTAACTTAGGAAGACATCTGGAGCATCCTTGGGTTTGGCCCCTGGTTTTCATTTAGATAAACACTAGGGTATAAATCTAGAATATAAGCTATATGGAATGTTATATTCATATTTTTGAGAAGCTTGAAATATTTACTGTTATCCTGAAACTCAGTGAGCTGTGTGATGAATAGCTTTGATGTGAAATTATACGTACCTGTTTGGAGAATAGGCTGAAGTTATGTTCAACATAAAGGGGTCCAAGATCATTCTGTTAAAAGGAAGTAGATCTATGTTTTTATTGTTGTTCTTGTTGAACCCTATGGCATGGAGAGGAGGAATGAGTTAGGAAACAAAAGCTAAGATTGAATTAGCAAAGGCCGGAAGCAACAAAAGAAGGTTTGGAAGCTTCAGAAGGAGTGATTCAGGGGAATTTCAGTTGAGGGCCTCTTGGGTTGCATTGATGTCGTTGGCTGACTGGAATGCACTTAAATTTGAAGTGGATGCAAGGGCCTTGAGAAACTAGACAGAAAGAATTTTGCTTCTTTAATAAAGAGAGGGCTTGGGAGAAAGAGCTTTGGCTTAGATTTTAGAGAAATTAAGTGCAACTAGAAAGAGACACTATTTACTTTCCTCCATATGGAATCCTTCATTGCTTAGGTACTTTCAAATCCATGGAATTTGGTCCATAACTATGGTTAGATACATAGAGGTGTAGATTCTTTTTTTAAATTGCTTTTTCAGTAAGGTGAAAGTGAAAGTGCAGCAGTGGTAGAGAGCAGAATGGGTATTCCTTGCGCATGTTCCTATCTACTGTCATATGTTGGGCTAAAGGCCTCTGCCTGGCAGTTTCTTAAAAGCAGACATGAGTTTGGAGGAATATTATAATCGAATATGAGCAGGAAGTAGAAGGTGCTATTTTGCTCTAGTTTGGGTTCATCCAGATGGGATCAAACCAGAGGAATTTGGCAAGCATTGGGACTTACCACTTAGAACCGCACTGAAATAGTTGTGGTAGCAAAAGAATTTCTCCAGGAGACTTATTCCACTTGAGGCATAACAGCCAGAGATTCCTGACCCTTAAGGGGAACGTGCCAAAGTTGATAAATTTTAGTACAATCAACTGAAGTCTATAAACTCAGGAGAAATATTTCAATTAGATGATACCGGGCCTACATTGTTTCCTTGATTTTCACACAGAAGACATACTATGAGAAAATGTTTCTATAATCGACTGTTTAGAATTAGCTCCTCCCTAATAGTATGTCCTTTCCTTGGGATTTATTATATTGCAACTTAATAAATGAGAAGAGTCTAAAAGAATTTAAGAACTTGTGTTTGACTTCTGTGTTTGTGAAATTCTGACGTATTAACCTTATCATTTTTTTTTAAGACTTTCTGGAAGAGCTCTTTGTGATCTAAAATTTACCTTCCCGTTTAATTCTTCTCTGAGGCTTTTTAAACTCTGGCAACATGAACTACACTTTATCACCATTGGTGTTGCTTATCCCTTGTTACCTGACATCTATCCCTGTGTTGTCCAACTGTATCCCCTTCAAGTGGCCAGTCCACTGACTTAACATACATTAGGTTTTCATTCAATATTTTTTTATTTAGTGGTGAATGAGGAAGTATTTCTTTATATTTGAAACAACTGGCTATTGTGAAGAAAGACAGCACAACAGGAAGGAGTCACTGTGAGTAAAGAGTCAAACAGGAGACTAAAAATGGGAGTGTTAAAAATTTTTAACAGCTCTATTGAATCATAATTGACAGTAGGCAGCACATCTTTCATGCAATTCAATAAGATTTAACATATGTATACACCCATGAAGTTATCACCACAGTCAGGATAATGAACATGTCCATCTTCCCCAAACGTTTCTCTGTGGCTGTTTTAATCCATCTCTTCCATCCTTCCCCACCTTACCCTCTTCAAGCAAACCACTCATCTGTTTTTGTCACTATAGTTTGCATTTTCTAGAGTCTTATATAAACAGAATCATTTAGGGTAAACTCTTTTCGTCTAGCTTTTTCACTCAGCTTAATTATTTTGAGATTTATCCATGATGTTGCATGTATCACTATTTCACTCGTTTTAAGTAGTATTCCATTGTATTCATATAACACAATTTACTTATCCAGTCACCTAGTGATGGATATGTGGCGTTCTTTTCCAGTTTATGGATATTATAATTAAAGCTACTGTGAACACTTGACTACAAATCAGAGGTATACTGTTTTTTTTCTTTCATGTATAAATTTCCTGGGAGTATATTCGTTAGATCACAGGATGATGTGTGTTAAGCTTTGTAAAAAACTGACAACTATTCCAGAGTGGCTATACCCTTTTGCATTTCTACCAGTAATGAAATGGAGTTCCTGTTGCTTCACATGCTTGCCAGCATTTGATAATGTCAGAGCTTTGCATCTTATCCATTCTAATAGATGTACCGTGGTATCTCATTATTGTTTTAATTTTCAATTCCCTAAAGACATATGAGGTTGAGAATCTTTTAAATAAATACTTATTTGTCACTTTTATGTCTTATTTGGTAAGATGTCTATTCAAATCTTTTACCCATTTTTAAATCAGATTGTTTAAAAGTTTTTTGAGTCCCTTGTACATTTTGGATATGAATTCTTTATCACTAGGCATTTTGTAAAGTTTTTGTTTCAGTCGGACAAGCCATTTCATTCTCTTAACAGTGTCTTTTGCTAAGCAGAAATTTTCAGTTTTAGTGAAGTCCAGCTTGACAATTTTTTCTTTTCTGGAGACAGCTTTTGCTGTTATATCCAGAAACTCATTGCCAAGCTTTTCTCCTGTATTATTTTACCTTCCAGAGTTCTATGACTTTGTATTTTATATTTTGTTCTATCATACACTTTGAGCTAATTTTTGTAAAGGGTGTAAGCTAAGTGTCTAAATTCATTTTTTAAAATGAGGGTGTTTGACTGTTCTAGCCCCATTTGTTGAAACATTGAATTGCCTTTTGCTCCTTTGTCAAAATTCAGTTAACTATATGTGAGTCTATTTATAAGCTCTCTATTATTTTCTGTTGATCTAGTTATCTGTTCTTTCACTGATGGCACACTGCCTAGATTACTGTAGCTTTATAGGAAGTCTTGAAGTCAGGTGGTTTCAGTCCTCCAATTTTGTTTTTCTTCTGTATTGTGTGGACGACTATGGGTCTTTTGCCTTTCTTTATAAGCTTTATTATCAGTTTGTCCTTATCCATAAGGCAACTTATGGGGATTTGAGGAAGAATCAACTCTTTGAGAATATGGGGGCTTCCTATCCACGGAATGTCTCTCCATTTATTTAGATCTTCTTTGAGTTATGTCGTCAGAGTTTTATAGTTTCCTCATATAGATCCTAAGTATTTATACCGAAGTATTTCTCTCTCTCTCTTTCAGTGGCAGTATAAATGGTGTTGTGTTTCTAATTTCAAATTCTAATTGTTCATTGCTGGTGTGAGTTAGTGAGTAATAGTCGCTCCGTCATGTCTCACTCTTTGCAACCCCATGGGCTATAGTCTGCTAGGCTCCTCTGTCCATGGGATTTTTCAGGCAAGAATACTGGAATGGATTGCCATTCTCTTCTACAGGGGATCTTTCTAACCCAGGGATCAAACCCAGGTCTCCCGCATTGCAGTCGGATTCTTTACCAGCTGAGCCACCAGGGAAGCCCACCAGTATATTAAGTTTTGTACAGGAAGCAATTAAGTTTTGTACATTAATGTATCCCATCTTCCTTTAGATTAAATATTTTTTATTATTCCATTTTATATCCTTTCTTGTCTTGTTACCCGTAATACTTTATTTGTTTTTCGTGGTTACTTTAGAATTTCTATTATACATCTCAAGTTATCACACTCTAGCTTCTATTATGCCGCTTCACATATAGTATACAAATGTTACAGTAGCTTTATTAGTAGTTGTTATACATTTTATTTATATGTGTTACACTTAAATTGTGAATCACACGTAAAGTTTTGTTTAGGCAACCACTTTTATTTAAAATATATTTAAGTAATAAAATATCTTATATACTTACCTAGTAGGTATCATTTTCATTGTTCTTTATTCCTTTGTATACATCCTGATTTCCATTTGATGTTATTTTCTTTCTACCTGAAGGACTTATTTTATTATTTCTTGTAGTGTAGGTCAGCTGGTGATGAAATTGTTCAGCTTTTGTATGTTTAAAGAGCTCTTTATTTTACCTTTATTTTTGGAAGATAGTTTTCCTGGGAATGGAATTCTCAGTTGACAGTTTTCTCTTTCAGTTTTTTGAAGTTGTGCTACTGTATTTTTACTTTCATTGTTTCTAACTAGAAACTTGCTTATTTTTGTTTCTCTGTATATAACACATCTTTTTCTCTTGTTCCTTTTTCTTTCTTTTCGCTGGTTTTGAGCAACTTAATTGTGATGTACCTTTATGTCATTTTCTTATGTTTTTTATGTTTGGGATTTGTTGAGCTTTTTGACATTTGGAGTTACAGTTTTCATCAAATTTGACAAAATCCTGACCATTATCTTTCCAAAAGTTTTTCTTCTCTTTTACTTCTGTTCTCCTCCTTGGAGACTCCTATTACACATATAGTAAGCCACCTGAGGTTGTCTCATAGCTCAATGATGCTCTTTTCATTTTGTTGATTTTTTTTTTCTGTGTTTCATTTTAGATAGTTTATGTTGCTATCACTTCTACCATTAATTCTATCCAGTGTATTTGTCATCTCATATATTGTAGTGTTTATCTATAAAAGTTTGATTTTGGATCTTTATGCTATCTCTATGTAACTTTTCAAACATACAGAATATAGTTAAAATAAGTATTTTAATGTTCTTGTCTACTCATTCTAGCATTTATGTCAATACTGACATTTATGTCAGTCCATTTCAGTGACTGATTTTTCTCCTTATTATAGGTCTCAACTTTGCAGTTTCTATACATATTTAGTTATATTTGATTAGATGCTGCTGCTGCTGCTAAGTCACTTCAGTCGTGTCCGATGCTAGACGTTGTGAATTTCACATTCTTGGGTGCTGTATTTTTTTGTACTCCTGTAAATGTTAAGCTTTGTTTTGGGATACAGTTGAATTGTTTGGAAACAGTTTGATCCTTTTGTATCTTGCTTTTAAGATTGGAGGTGGGGGTGGGGCAGAACCAGAACCATTTGGTTTAAACCTAATTATTCTTCCCTATCAAGGCAAGATCCTACTGTATATTCTATTCGGTGCTCCATGATTTATGAAATGTACAGACTGGTTGATGAGGAGATAGGCATTATGCCTGGCTTTGTGTGAGTACCAGGCACTTGTCTCTTTACTTCTATCAAATCTTTTTTTCTACAGCCTCAAGCAGTTTCCTCACATACATATATTGAGAGGGATTCTCCACAGATCTCTCTTGAGAATTCTAGCTGCCTTGTTCTTCCCAGGTCCTAGGCTTCATCTCCTCAACTTGAGGGGTCTGCTTGACTCCATCTGGGTTCTATCGCCTTGTATCATAGCCTAGAAATTATTTCAGGGCAGTAGGCTGGGGCAATCATAGAGTGTTCTTTGTTTTCCTATCTCTAAGGGATCACTCTTTTTCATTGTTTGATGTCCAATGTCTTGGGAGGGAGGCAGGAAGTTGTTTCATATGTTTTGTCTTAAAACTTTTTTTTTCTTTTTTTTACTATTCTAGGTGATGGGGTAAATCTGATCCCTATTACTCCATCTTGGTCAGAAGCAATAAAGCTTTTAAGTTTTCAATGGTGGTTATAAAAATGATCAATAGCAAAAGAGGGAGTCTCTAACCAAAATATCCATGGTATTTTTTCATAACTTGAGAAATTGGAAAGAGAATTAATCTCAGAATTATCATTATCTATTCTTTCTTCCACTCATATCCATCACAAACATTTACACAACAAGATTTATTGAACAAATAGTCAATCACATCATTCGGGGGGGAACATTGAATCTGAGGGGAAAAGCCATCACACGCAACTAGACTTATAAGTTTCAAAGAACATATTATGTAAAAAGGAAATGATGTCAAGTGAATTGAGTTGGTATCATAGTACAGTATTATTTTAATTTCTTTATGTTGGTAAATAGCTGTGAGATTTTTGGTTTTGTTTGTTCGCTTTATTTGTGCTTCACAGGGAAGTCAAGTGATTTTTGCCAAGAAAAAAAGCAGAAAAAAATAAGAAAATGCTAGAGAAATGTAGGTTATCTCTTACCTGTTCTTATAGCCCCTATAATGTCAGCCTAGTCAATAAATGTTTGCAAAAATCCAACTAGAATGTGATAAGGTAGTTCCTGTAGCTGCTTTCTCTTTTCCTACTTTTGTAAAAGTAGGAAAGTTCATGGATAAACAGTAGTAATTAGCATGCAATTGTGAATCTAGGTTGCAATTTGCAAGTGTGAGTTTCAAATTGACTAGGCCCTCAGAACAGAAAGACCCTTCTAAGACTGGTACACAAAGACTTGGAGTTCATCTGCCCAGTTTATATGACTAATTAGCACTTAAGGTTTTCTTCAATAGGGGCTAGTGAAGTAAGACCTAAATAATATCTTGTAAGATTTTTTTTTTCCTCTCTCTGTACTTCTTAGAAGAGGGGCTTGTTGAATTGGAATGGAACAATTAAACAGATTTTTAAATGAAGCCCTGAAATACTGGCTGCTTGCCTGCTCTATTGGGGCAACTCTGGTTCCAGGGAAAGAGAATGCTTTTTTTGTTTATTTGTTTGTTTCCAGACAATTTCCTGCGTCATCACATTTTTTGTGAGAGCCAAGTGTTTGAGGTTGATGATGTTGACAGAGCCCTTGGAGAATCGAAGGAGTTCATCTCCACAGAGAAAAGCTTTTATATTTCAAGTTCTGAAATCCCAGAATATTTTTCAATAGCATTGTTATTGCTAGCTTTTTATGTCTCTTTATGGGAGAAGACTGATCTCCCTTTTATCTAGTCATCAGCTTTTTAGGTGGATTACTCTTTTAAGTCAAGAAGGCTTTTTAGAAAAACTATTTCTCTTGGTATTTATGAAAATCACAACCACGTATCTTGCTCTATTTGAGTCTTGGTTTGGCTGGTTGTACATGTTGTAATCCCAGAGGCTTAGAGTTTCATTTTAACTATAAATTCTATGTTTATTCATATTTAATTTTCCTATAATAGAATCATTGTATAATTAGTGATATTTTCTCTTGAAGTGTTTGGGAAAATATAAAATGTATTTGAACTATAATGAATTATAACGGTTTCCATTTATTTGCAAATTTACTTTTATGAATAATGTACCCAAGGCTATTTTTGACAATTTGAAAACAGAAACTTTTTATATATGTGTGTGTACACACACACACACACACACACACACACACGTTTTTCTGGTAAGATTTGGGACTCTGACATAAGGTATAAAGTCTTATTCATAATTGAGTTCTCAGTCTGGTTCCATGGCATCTCTGATTCAAAGAGAGTGTCACAGTTTGTAAAAGACTTACCTTTGGTAGCTGGGGTGGTGATTTTGGAGAAATGGTGGTAGAGGGGGAAGTGTTAGGTACACAAATATTTTTCTAACATCTATTCTATGCCAAGTGCTGGGCCAGACATCTGTATGTTATCCTTTTATAAACTGTCATTTCTGAATCTCAGAAAATGACCTGATTAGGTGGGATTTATACAACTAGAAAATCTTATTGTTATTTCTTTTTTAAGCTAGACCTATTAAAGAGCATTAAAAATTCTTTTAATAGGAGTGCTTCTTTTTCTCTGCTTCAGACTGTTATTCTATAAGCTAATCAATAGAGGGGTAATTAATATTTTAAACATGTTATAGGAAAATGAAAAATGGAGACACTAAATAAATGTAATGAATAGTAGGTATGAAATTAGGTAGTCTAAGAACTATAGAATTAAAAATAATCTTAGAAATCACTTGGACCATATATTTCACCTGACAGACTAGAAAATTGCTGTCCTCCAAGGACTAATGCTGAAGCTGAAATCCTAATACTTTGGTCACCTGATGCGAAGAACCAACTCATCGAAAAAGACCCTGAGCTGGGAAAGATTGAAGACAGGAGTAGGGGACGACAGAGGATGAGATGGTTGAATGGCATCACCGATGCGATGGTAATGAGTTTGAGTAGGCTCCGGGAGTTGGTGATAGACAGGGAAGCCTGGCTTCTGCAGTTCATTGGGTCACAAAGAATCAGATACAACTGAGCGACTGAACTGAACTGACATATCTACCTTGCCCAGAAGAGTTCTGTAGTACAGATAGAAGATGGAAACCTAGGTTCCTTAACTGCCAGTTCACTACTCTTTCTATTATATCCTCATTCTGTTTTCTGCCTTATTTTAGAAGCAGCCTTTTACTTGAGCCCTACATTTTACATAAAACAATAATAATAATAATAATAACAATAGCAAGCTACAATGTTAAAATTTTAATTTAAACCTATTTGTTGGTTTGTTGGTTTATAGTTGACTTGTCAAAAAGCCTTAGGGAGTCAGATGTTGCATAGGCAATGACTTCTAATATTATTTTCAAAGTTGGATAGAAATAATTGGAGACAAATTCCCTTCTTATAAAAACTTTTATACTATACACTTGAATGTTTAAGTAGCTGTAATCTCTGCTATGATGGTCCTAGAAGACATTGCTCAGGTCGCAGCTGGCTATTCATGACACTGTAGAAAGAGAAAGAGCCTTTGCCCTGATGTCTTCCATGACGTGAACAAAAAGCAATATTTAAGGAACATGTGACCACAGCCTTGTCTAACCCAGTGAAACTATGAGCTACACCGTGTAGGGCCACCCAAAATGGACAGGTCATAGTGGAGAGTAATCTGTATGCAGATCAAGAAGCAACAGTTGGAATCAGACATGGAACAACAGACTGGTTCCAATTTGGGAAGGGAGTATATTGTCACCCTGTTTATTTAACTTACACGCAGAGTACATCATGCAATATGCTGGGCTGGAAGAAGCTCAAGCTGAAATCAGGATTGCTAGGAGAAATATCAATAACCTCGGATATGCAGATAATACCACCCTTATGGCAGAAAATGAAAAGAAACTAGAAAGCCTCTTGATAAAAGTGAAAGAGAAGAGTGAAAAAGCTGGCTTAAAACTCAGCATTCAAAAAACGAAGATCATGGCATCCAGTCGCATCACTTCATGGCAAATAGATAGGGAAACAATGGAAATAGTGACAGACTTTATTTTCTTTGGCTCCAAAATCACTGCAGATGGTGACTGCAGCCATGAAATTAAAAGTTGCTTGCTCTTTGGAAGAAAAGTGATGACCAACCTAGACAGCATATGAAAAAGCAGAGACATTACTTTGCTGACAAGGGTTCGTCTAGTCAAAGCTATGGTTTTTCCAGTAGTCATGTATGGATGTGAGAGTTGGACTATAAAGAAAGCTGAGCACCGAGGAATTGATGCTTTTGAACTGTGGTGTCGGAGAAGACTCTTGAGAGTCCCTTGGACTGCAAGGAGATCCAACCAGTCCATCCTAAAGGAAATCAGTCCTGAATAGTCATTGGAAGGACTAAAGCTGAAGGTCCAATACTTTGGCCACTTGATGTGAAGAACTGACTTATTGGAAAAGATCCTGATGCTGGGCAAGATTGAATGTGGGAGGAGAAGGGGACGACAGAGGATGAGATGGTTGGATGGTATTACTGACTCAATGGACATGAGTTTGAGCAAGCTCTGGGAGTTGGTGATGGAATGGGAAGCCTGGCATGCTGCAGTCCATGGGGTTGCAAATAGTCAGACATGACTGAGTGACTGAACTGAAGGAACATGTAGCTCATAGCAGACTATTCTCATCACACCCTTCCCACAGACTTTTTTTTTTTCCCTCCCCGCATCCCATTCCAACCTGCCTTGACCAAACACAGTGAACAGGAACCATTGTATGAATCGGAAAGAAAATACCTTAAATATATGAAGTTATAATGACTTGGTAAGTGCTATAAAAATACTCTGTAACTGAGTTGGAAGTTGCATCATCCATGCCTGTGGCAGTATGGACTGGGCCCAAGTGGTATAATTCTCTACTGTAACACTGAAGTAATGTTTGCATCTGCCAAGTAAATAGGTAGATTTCAAACCTGTGAAATGGCCAGCTGTAATTGTTCAATTCCAGTGAACCACAGGTATATTTTGTTTACTTTATTTCTTACCGTCTTCTTTAGGTATGCTGAGCTATCTAATTAAGATTGTGTTCTTCTATGAATCTACGAGGTGAGCTGTAAAGTCACTCAATGTATTTGAATGCCTACAAACTTAAATGTACAAACTCTTAAATGTACAAACTCTTTAATAGAGTATAAGTCCATTTCTTTAGAGAAAACAACAATTTTCATCTACACGTGTCACGGTGAGGATGGAGATGACGTATTGTAATAATAGAGCTTGAGAAATCAGAAATTTTAGATTCGTCTTTTCCCTTACTGTCGACTCTTCACTGGTTCTGGCTTAAATCATTTCCTTTCTCTTTAGTTTATCCGCTGAAGGTGAATAATGATACTTTCATTTGCCCCATAGAAGTGCTGGGAAAATGAAAGATAAATTTTTCCAAAGCACTTTGAGCTATTTAAAGCAAAGATTATTTGTTTATATTATTGTTATTTCTTACATTCAAATACCACAGTAAGTGTTAGAAGAGGCTCAGAAGATTTGGTTGTTTTTCATCACTTCATTTGTAGTAGGTAAGGAAGTGAGTATAATGGCCTGCATCTTATAAACAAGGAAACTAAGGCCCCAAAAGATTTGTTTATTGTGGCACTTAAAACGAATATCCCTTTATGAGAACTGGGAGAAATCAGTGAGGGTATAGGCCATAACTCTGGCCATGAGTTGATAATTTTTGAAACTGTTAGTGGGTATGTGGGGGATCATTGTACTTTCCTGTATACCTTGTCTGTGTTTGAAAGTTTGCATAATACAAAGTTAAAAATATATTGATTTAAAAAAAAGAATGGCCTCTGTTTTTACTTACAAGGTCCTTTTCAAAAGCTACTGAGTCCCTTTATCTCCTAGGCCTGGATAATTCTTTATTTCATAGGGTTCAGCAAAAAAAAAAAAAAAAAATTAACATGCTTGGATCAGAGCACAGGCATTTTAGTTTTTCATATTTAGTGTTCATGTTCTATTTCCTCGTGGCTCAGCTGGTAAAGAGTCCGCCTACAATGTGGGAGACCTGGGTTCGATCCTGTATTGGGAAGATCCCCTGGAGAAGGGAAAGGCTACCCACTCCAGTATTCTGGCTTAGAGAATTCCATGGACTGTATAGTCCATGGGGTTGCGAAGAGTCAGACACGACTGACCGACTTTCACTCAGTCTTTTTCCATTGCTTTTTCAGTCACCTGCTACTTTTATCACTTTTAATGTAATAGATTATTTTTAAAGAATGAATAGATTATTTTTTTTCTTACTCCTGTTCCAGATACTTGTTACCTTCTCTTTGCTGTTGTTGAGTTTAGATTTTCCTTTTCCTATATCTGAAAATTGTTGGGAATTATAAGCAGTCACTTATTAACCCAATTATTTTATGCTTCAGCAGACTTGTCAGTGGGTGGGCCGTATGAATTATTTCAGCTTTTAGAGACACAGGTCAACCTTGCTACTCCATATCCACAGTGGAAAGCTGCTGACCTCCCCCCTGCAGGGTCTTATAATCAAATGGCACGTGAAACATGTGAGAGCGCTCGTACTAAACAAACAGAAACCCTCAACCTGGGTTATTTTCACTGGTAGACTTGAATGGTTGAAGCTTGTTATTTCATAAGCTCCTAGATAACACGAATGCTGGACTGCAACATACTGGTATTTATTTCTTTTTAGACATCAAACAATTTAAAATATAGTCATAGAACTTTAGAGTTAAGAAAGCTCTTGATGATCAGTTAGCGTAGCCCTTTCAGTTTATGTGTGAAAAAACTAAAGTTTAGAATGACCAAGTAATTTTCTGGGTTACGTAACTTAGTACTGGCAGAGCTGGTTAGCTTTCAATTCAGAGTTCTCAACTGGGTTGCCTCTCAAGAGCATTTAGGTCCTTGATGTTGTTTGTGAATACTAGATATGCCTCTGCTTTTTCTATTAATAGCTTAGAAATTTTACTGTTCTGGAATGCCATGGTGAGCCATTTTGAAGCCTGGGGCAAAGGAAAAAGTCAATGATGTTGACCCTGCCTTTATTTAAAATTCTGATATTTTCTTCATCATGGATTTTTGGCATTAATTTTGATTTTTAAAATTGTGCATTAAAATATCATTTACCTTGCTTCTACCTTGATTACCGAGTTTTGCATCTAAGGTAGATGTTTCACTCGACACACCCTAGTCCCAATCTTGATATTTTAATGATTTAATCCACTGTTTAACCCCTCTTTCAGTCTTCTGGAAGTTATTAAAAAAAAACAACAACAAGCTATTAATATTAAATCATTATACTCAAAGCAAACCTTTACTGTTGGCCACCTAGAAATGTGGCAACAAAGAGGACAAACCTAATTTGCATGTGCTATTCATTGACATTATAGTAGGTAACTCAAAGCATAGTAATTTTTGGCTCCATGAATTTAAGCTCTTTTAGACTCTATACCGGAGAAGGCAATGGCAACCCACTCCAGTACTCTTCCCTGGAGAATCCCAGGGATGGGGAAGCCTGGTGGGCTGCCGTCTATGGGGTCGCACAGAGTCAAACATGACTGAAGTGACTTAGCAGCAGCAGCAGCAGACTCTCTATACCAGTTTATTGAAAAGAACTCAAAGCCAATCATGGGTTCTGTTGTCTGATCCTTGACTGCATTGTGTTTTTTGGTCTTATATAATTGTGTTTGTTTTGATTGCTATAAAGTGAGAACCAGAGGAAGGAAGCTCTTTATAGGCTTATTGTGTTCATTATTTTACTTGGTCTTTTCAACAACTGTTTGAGATAGGTAACTCATAGGTTAGGACCCTTTTGGTTCCAAGTGATAAAACCCAACTCAACCCTGACTTAAGTAAAAATAAAAGGGAATTCATTAGCTAACATAACTGAAGAACATAAGGGGTAGATCGAACTTCAGGTATTTTACATCGTCTCATCAGGGTTGGTCTCTCTATGTCTCTTGACTTTATTTTCCACTGGGTTGATTTTTCCCACACAGAAGCTCCAGGCTTATGGTCTGACTAGCTTAACAACTTCAGGAGAAGGAGAATGAATCTTTCCTCTTTCTCCAGCAAAACGCCTCGGAATTGAGTATGATTGGCCCAGCCTGGGTCACATGCCCATCCTTGCACTATTAATTAATGCCTAGGGCATGCATTTATTTCACGGGTTAGGCGGGCCTCACATGCTCAGTCCTGAAGCACAGCAATACAATGAGAGTGGAAAAACTGTTTCTTCCTAAGGAAGAGAGGACTTCTTAACCCCTTCGACCCAAAAGGGATGCTGGAGAGCAAAGACAAATCTCTGCTAGGATATTGTTATACCCGTTTCATTAATGAGGAAGTTGAGGCTTAATTAAGTTGATTTTCAGAAGGCTACACAGCTATTGAGTGATAGTCCTAATTCCAGTCTTCATAACTCTATAAAGCCCATCTTCTTTTCTTCATAACTTGTATCCCTAGAATACCGTGCTTCTTCGCTGATGGCTCAGGTGGTAAAGAATCTGCCCACCATGTGGGAGATCTAGGTTCGATCCCTGGGTGGGAAAGATCCCCTGGAGAAGGGAATGGCTACCCACTCCCGTGTTCTTGCCTAGGGAATTCCATGGACAGAGGGACCTGGCATGGGGCTGATCAACTAACACTTTCACTTCACATTCTCCTGAATGAAACTGTGATGGTTGTCGTTCCTTTATAGCAGTTGTTTTCAGCTGGGGTGATTTTGCCTTTAGGGGAAATTTGGCGAGGTCTGGGGACATTTTTTTGGTTGTCAGAACTGAGCAGGGAAGTTGATACTACTGGGTAGAACCCAGGGATGCTGCTGAGCATCTGTGCACAGGGCAGTGCCTCACATGAAGAATTACCCGGTCCCAAATGCCAATATAGTGCTAAGGTTATGATAAGGTTCCAGTTCCAAGCTATTACTATTAATAAAAATTTTGAAAGAAAAGTATGATACAGATCAAGATTTGAAGGATTCAGACATCTAGGTACAGTTCAGTAGCCTATCGATTCAGAGAAACTTATTTATTTTCATAACAGCCAATATTAGAACATTGATTTCTCTTCTTTACTGGGTAAAATTGTCATATTAGTGAAGTAAATCAAACAGAGAAAGCAAAATATCTGTAATATCACTTATGTGTGGAATCTAAAAAAAATTATACAAATAAACTTACAAAACAGAGATAGACTCACAGACTTAGAGAATGAGCTTATGATTACTGGGGGAAGGGGGAGGGGGAGTGATAGGTGGGGAGTTTGGGATGGACATGTACACACTGCTATGTTTAAAATGGATAACCAATAAGAAGCTACTGTATCGCATGGGGAACCCTGTTCAATGTTATGTGTCAGCCTGGTTGGAAAGGGAATTTAGGGGAGAAGGGATACAAGAAAACCCGTGGCTGAATGACTCTGCTGTGCGCCGGAAACTAGCACAACACTGTTAATTGGTTATAATCCAACGTAAGATAAAAGGTTAAAAAAAAGTTAAAAAAATTGTTCTATAAAAGCTTTAGCTAATTTTTCAGGTATAATTTTTATTTCATATAAAATTTCTTTAAACTATTAATCTAGGGTTATTTTAAATCAAATACTGAATGCGTTCATTAAAAACTTTTCACAGTATTTATCTCCATTTGTTTAATCTTATTACTTTTATGAGTTTTGGGTAGTTTTCAGCATACACGTACTGTACATGTTTTGTTTGACTTACATTTAAATACTTCATTTATTTTAGTGACGATAAATAGTATTTTTCCTAGTTTTCTTGAGGTATAATTGACAGATAAAATTGTATGTATTTAAAGCATACAACATGATGATTGATATATGTATACAATGTAAAATGATTCCCATAGGTAATTACCATCCATCACCTCACATGGATACATTTTGTGTGAGTGAGGTGAGAACACTTAAAATCTATCCTCAACAAGTGTTAAGAATACAGTACAGTGTTACTGACTGTAGTCATCATGATGTGCATTAGATCCACAGAACTTACTTCATCTCATAACTGAAAGTTTGTGCCCTTTGACCAACATTTCCCACTTCCTCCACCCACCATGGCAACCGTGATTCTGCTCTCTGCTTCTGAGTTGGACTTTTCCGTTTTTAAATTCCACCTATTGGTGAGAGGATACAGTGTTTATCTTTCTCTGTCTGGCCTGTTTTACTTAGCTTAATGTCCTCCCTGTTCATCTATATTGTCACAAGTGGAAGGATTTTCCTCCTTTTTTATGGCTAAGTAATTGTGTGACTGTGTGCACGTGGGTGTGTGTATATCACACTTTATTTATTCTCAACATTGAGGTTGTATATCTATCTTGGCTATTGTGAGCAACGCTGCCATGAACACGGGAGTACAGATATCTTGCCTAGTTACTAATTTCATTTCCTTCAAATATATACCCAGAAGTAGGATTGCTTGATCACCTAGCAGGTCTGTTTTTAATTTTATTTCAGTATCCTGTGTACAGGCTTCTCTGATGGCTCAGTCAGTGGTAAAAAATTTGCCTGCCAGTTCAGGAGACTTGGGTTTGATCCCTGGGTCAGGAAGATCCCCTGGAGAAGGAAAATGACAACCCACTTTAGTGTTCTTGCCTGGAAAATCCCATGGACAGAGGAGCCTGGCAGGCCGCAGTCCATGTGGTTGCAAAGAGTCAGACATGACTTAGCAACTAAACAACAACAGCATCCCAGTGTACATGCTAGTATGTGGAAATAATTTTTGATTACTTGTCTTATATCCTGTGACCTTGCTGAACTCACTTATTAGTTCTAAGAGGTGGGGGTTTTGGTATATTTCTTAGAGTTTTCTTTTTCTTTCATTGAAATATAATTGATGTACAGTATTATGGTAGTTTCAGGTATACAGCATGGTGATTTAACATTTAAATACATTATGAAATGATAAGTCTAGTAACCATCTGTCCCCATCCAAAGTTTCTACAGTATTATTGATGATATCCCCTTGGCTGTATATTACAACCTGTGACTTATTTATTTTATAACTGAAGTTTGTTCCTCTTAATTTCCTTCACTTATTTCTCTTATTCCCCTGCCCCTTCTCCTCTGGAAACCACCTATTTCTTCTCTATATCTATGAGTCTGTTTCCATTTTTTAAAATTCATTTTGTTTTTTAGATTCCATATATAAGTGAAGGCATAATTCCACATGTAAGAAATCTGATTCATTTCACTTAGCAAATACCCTCTAGGTCCATCCACATTTTCACCAATAGCAAGATTTCATTCTTTTTATGGCTGAGTATGGGCTTCTCTAGTGGCTCAGTGGTGAAGAATCCACCTGCCAATGCAGGAGACTAGGGTTCAATCACTGGGTCGGGAAGATGCCTTGGAGAAGAAAATGGCAACCGGTAACCAAATACTCCAGTATTCTTGCTTGGGAAATCCCTTGGACAGAGGAGCCTGGTGGGCTACAGTCCATGGGGTCACAAAAGAGTAGGGCACAACTTAGCAACTAAACAACAGCAACAACAGCAGCATTCCTTTGTGTGTATATATATATATACACCATGTCATCTTTCCATTCATCTGCTGATAGACATTTGCGTTGCTTCCATGAACACTGAATAATTTTCAAACAAATATATAAGTTTATCTTAGAAGCCTTTTAAACATTTCAAATAGAAGATTCTATATGAGGGGAAATAATTATTTTTTAACCTCTCAGCCAAGGCATTTTTTAAAATTATGATGCTAATAGGATATTTAATGTGCTAGAAAATGTACAGATTTTTTTTTCCTTTAATCAGCACATGTTTTGGGAAAAAGGAATGAAGGCAGAAGAGTATATTTAATATACTGTAGCTGCTAGTTATAGGGGCTTTCCTGGTAGCTCAGACGGTAAAGAATCTGCCTGTAATGCTGGAAATCTGGGTTCAATCCCTGGATTGGGAGGATCCCCTGGAGAAGAGAAGAGCTACCCACTCCAGTATTCTGGCCTGGAGAATTCCATGGACAGAGGAGCCTGGCGGGCTACAGTCCATGGGATCGCAAAGAGTCAGACACGACTGAGCAACTGAGCTGCTGGTTATGGGGCTTTGCCCTTCAGAGAAATCCACCTGCTTGGTTAATGCCACGACCATACTTCCAACAGTCCACCTCCTTAAGACTGCAAGTGCTTTCTGGATTGTGCCAATCTGAATAACGTAGGAAAGCTGCACTTCTTGAGTCACACCTCACATAGTGTTCCAGTAGAGTAATGGGCTCAGTAGAGGGACAGTACAGGAGGCACTGACAGAGAAGTCTTTAACAATCCAGCAAATCAAATTTATTATTGTAATTGGAAGATTTTGGACTTTTCTCATTTTGCCCGTCTTACCAAATAATTTTTCAGTATCATATTCCAGGTGCCTCACAATGCTGGGCATGCACGGAATTACAGATCCATTTCTCTCTAATTCTTTTCAGCTTCACTGAACCCAAACCAGATCAACAGCATTTTCTCCGATTTCAACCAAATAATTCCTGCTTGCCTTGGTGTCTCACATGGAAGACCCTCCTTCTGTCTTGCTTTAATCACTTGAGGTCCCTTCAGCCCATGCCTATCATCCCCCTGGTTTGGCTTCATTTTTTAACTCACCATACCACCCAGCTCTATGATTGCTTCTTTTGTTCCTTCTGTTTTCTTTTGGCCTCAGTCCCTTCCCCTTTGTTATATTTCCTCCATGCATATTACCCTTACCTCGTTTTGTGTCCCAAGCCTTATTTGTTGTTGTTGTTTAGTGGCTAAGTCATGTCAGAACTCTGCAAATCCATGGACTGCAGCACACCAGGCCCCTCTGACAATGAGGTTTCCCAGGCAAGAATATTGGAGTGGGTTTCCACGTCCTTCTCCAGGGGATTTTCCCTCCCCAGGGATCAAGACTTCATCTCCTGCTTGGCAGGTGGATTCTTTACCACTGAGCCACCTGCGAAGTCCTCAAGCCTTATTTACTGGTTCCATATCTCTAGAGATCCCCATTTCTTAGCTTGTGTCCTCACCTACTAAGATGTCTAATATCTGCCCATCTAGCATATTTTAGTAAGATATGGGTGTATAAACAGGCCATCTATTCATTGTTCATAAAATCCAGGAAATAAGGCAACTACTTATCTTCAAACCACCCAAGGTCTTAGTGTCTAGAATGCAAGTCCTCCTGATACAGTAGAAGGGGTAATTGTATGTCTACAAAACATTTTGGGAAAATACCTTTGTAAATGGTGCTGGGTAAAATGTTACACTTTATTAGTATAGTCCTGCTAATTTCCTTGAGAAGAAATGTTCTTGGAGATTTGGAATTTCTTATCTCTCCATTTATATGCATTTTCCTGGTGCTGTCAGAAGTTTACTCCTCCCCACAGTTTTGTGGGGTATGTTGGTATTCTTAGTTTACAGAGCAGAGAGAAGAGAGGTCACTTGACTAAACCAGTCATCTGACTTGTTTAGAATTTTACAGCAAGCTAATTGCAGAGTCCTTGAGTTTCCTGGCTCTAGTTCCTGTGATATAAATATAAAATGATTTATTTTGCATTGCTTATTTATATAAATGCCTTAGAGCATTTCCTTTCCTTCAATAAAATTGTAAAAACTCTTACCTGGTAAAGATATTGTTAGTATAGGAAAGAAATGAACTAGGGCCAAGGTTACCTCAATTTGATTACTGCCTCTTCAGCTGACTAAGGGATGTTGGTTCCTAGAGACTCTCCTTTCAAATTGTGAAAGCTGTACTCATTTTATTCTACACTGGTGATGTCCCCTGAAGTCCTTTAAGAAAAACAAAACAAAACAGAAAACTTAAAGTACAAAGTGTTATTATTGATTAACTTAAAATGACCCTTGTTTGTGTTGCTAGGGCAGGTGATCCCATGGGTGAGCATTGTGGAGTGTGGTGGGAACCAGCCATGTCTCAGTAATTTCTTTTAGATTTCTAGGACTGGCTTTCTGTGGAGTTGAAGTGGGGAAACAGCTTGTGGAACTGCTTTTGGTGCCGCCATGAGTGTGTTTGGGAAGAAAAGGGTGCATTCCGATGGTATGTTAGGGGGATGTTAGCTGTTCAGGAAAAATAACCCTTACCAAAGTTAATGGCTCCCACTAGCATTTTCAGTAACATGTACCAGATGTGGGTAGTTAATTATTCTCAGATCTGATAAGTACCTGCCAGCCAAGGCTAATTTTATTTTCAGTAAACAGTGGCCAAAGGTCCTAGCTGTTCATTTGATAGGATAGGGCCTGTTTGCACTTATCTATTAATAAAAGCACAACACTCCTTTAGTTTTCCTTTCCCAGGGCCAGATAAAACATTTCAGACACTCAATGTATTTGTCTTAGTAAATCAGGCAAAGTAAACAAATCTGGTGGATTAACTTGGTAAACAGAGAGTGGTTAAGTGTTACCTTTTGAGTTTAGCTCAATGCCATATAAATAGCATTAATCACATGGTATTTTCAATAACCTTTATGGAGCAAGACAGAAGAGGGTTTTTTTTTTTCTTTCTTTCTTTCTTTCAGTCACAAGGGATATGGTATGTTTCTTAAGTACTTTCAGATGTCCTTCTGTAGGAAGATTTGAAAATCACTTTAAAATGAAATTTATTCTTTTGTCCCACTAATAACGCATTGGGAACCTTGCACCAGTTAATGTTGTGTGTAAACCTGGGACCCTCCATGGATCATCTTAGAAAGTAAGATTGCACAGTGGCATGTGGGCTTTGCCACAGTGAGATAAGGAACATCTCGAGGTTATTGATTTGGATGGAACAGTGGAAACAGGGACCGCCTTTATGGTGGAGAAAGGCGCAGGGAGGCAGAAATTCAGACTTTATTCATCCAGAATTTATCTCTTGGACAGAGTCCTATTAGGGTCAGGAGTGCTATTTATTTTGTGATGTAGATGCTTGTCTTGTGAGAACTGGCATGAAACAGATCAGTTATTTCATACTAGCCAACAAAGCACCATTATATCAAAGTATCTTCCAGTCACACCAGGCCTGGACTGGATTTGTACTGGTGATCATGTGGTATAGAGCTCCAGTCTCATGCCAGCTTTCTGTATCATCTTGTATCCCTCATTAAACTTTCTTTTTTAAGTAATGACCAAAACCAACTCTCTACTTATGCATATATATACACACACACACATATATTTTGCATTGACTTTATACTCAAGGTTGTATGTACTTTATGAAATTCTTTTTAAGTTTTGCATGCTGTAGAATAATCCACTTAATTTGGTAAACATCATGCATAAGAGAAATAGCTGAAAGGCCTTAGAGACAATTCCCTACTCACACCTCCACTCCCATTCCTCTGCATTAATACCTTTTTCTATAAAAGGGTGATCTGACCCAGTGCTGTGAATACAGTGCCAGGCGAATATAGTACAAGGTACCCACCCAGTGATAACATCCCAGAGGTGGCTGATGGTGATAGAGTAGAAGAGACAGTGAAAGCCAGGAATGTGGATCTGTATTCTCTTTTCAGCTTCACTTTATTGACCTACTGGGGACAACTGAATGACTGCAGTTGTTTTCTTGCCACCAGACCTACCCAACTGCAGTCTGTTCTCAGACCATTTCTAGGTTGTTGTTGTTGTTGTTGTTCAGTCGCTCAGTCGTGTCCGACTCTCCACGACCCCATGAATCACAGCACCCCAGGCCTCCCTGTCCATCACCAACCCCCGGAGTTCACTCAAACTCATGTCCACAGTCGGTGATGCCCTCCAGCCATCTCATTCTCTGTCGTCCCCTTCTCCTCCCGCCCCCAACCTTTCCCAGCATCACAGTCTTTTCCAGTGAGTCAACTCGTCGCATGAGGTGGTCAAAGTATTGCAGTTTCAGCTTTAGCATCAGTCCCTCCAATGAACATCCAGGGTTGATCTCCTTTAGAATGGACTGGTTGGATCTCCTTGCAGTATAAGGGACTCTCAAGAGTCTTCCAAAATGCAAGTCATAAAGTGTTACTTTCTCACTTAAAAAAATTTGGTGGTGGATTCTTGTGTCCCTGCAAAATAAGATTTAAACTTCTGATATTATCACAGTCTTAATTATTTTTACCTTGTTTCTAGCTTTGCATCCTCTCGTTGGTTTATGCTTCAACCATATTGAATAGTTGTGGGTTATTAAACATACGTGTTGTTGAACACTCTACCCTCTCTCCGTCCATTTCTTTGATCGATGAATACCTGTTGGTTTTTTAACACCCAGTTTCAGCATAAAGTCTCTAGTGACTCAAATGGAACTGATTAATCTTGCTTCATCGTACCCTGTGCATATTTCTTACACAGTTCCTATGAAACCTATGGCACTTATTTTGTGTATTTCCTTTTCTTCGTACTTGACTACCAGAGGGATTGTATCTTGTCCAGTTTTGTATTTTCATGTCCAGCTGAGTGATTGGCACAGAGCTAGGACCTGGTTGGTTGTTTGGATGGATGGATGGATAGATAGTTGAGTATATGCATGGATGGATGAAGTAAAGTCCCATAACCATATCTCCTTGCTCAAATTCCACTTCCTTTTCAGTGTTGCATGGAAATGGCCCTTAAAAGTACCCAGATCAAGATTTGATAGGTATAATTGGTCTTTGCTTGTATGAGTGAAGGATCAAGAATGCTCCCATACCCCTTGTACTTACCCAGAGATTTCATAGTCTGGAATTTCACCTTAAAGACTCATTCATCAGTTTTCTGATGTTCTATCTACATTTCCTGCCCTCTTTAGAACTTTATATATAGTTGTGAAGTCCTTCCATAAGCACTGTCTTATTTAGTTTTGAAAAGAACCTTATTAGATAGATTTCTATTATATATATTTTAGAGGTAAAGGAATATAACTTCAAAGCAATTCACTGATCTGCCTAAGGTCATTCCATTGCGTGGATGAGCTAGTGCTGAGCCAAAGGCCTTTGACCCTGGCATCCTCTTTTCTTTAGCCCCTTGCCTTAGAAGGAGACACAGATCTATTAGTCATTAAATACTTCAGAATTTATTAGTCAAACAGATCACTCTCTCCATGCCAGCTCACCAGATTCTGAGGAAAATAGGAGTTTTGATTTCTAAATTGGGAAGGAGAAGTAGTATGAAGAGAAAAAATGGAGGATAATTTTAAGGACTGGGTCAAGCACAAAGAGTTGGTTAGATATGACAGTGGCCCAGGATGGACACTATCTTAACATAAATATACCAAATTTATATTTCTTAATTCACCACTTCTTTGCTAAACTACATTTTCACTAATAAAAGGGACATAGACATCTCTATCATCATTATATTGATATTCATACAGATCTTATCAAAGTTCAGTTCAGTTCAGTTCAGTCGCTCAGTCGTGTCCGACTCTCCGCGTGCTAAATATTGAAAATCGTATCCTTAATGTCCCCAGAAGTGCCCTTTCCGTTCCGTTCCGTCGCTCAGTCGTGTCCGACTCTTTGCGACCCCGTGGACATGTAGCCTACCAGGCTTCTCCGTCCATGGGATTCTCCAGGCAAGAATACTGGAGTGGGTTACCGTTTCCTTCTCCAGGGGATCTTCCCGACCCAGGGATCGAACCCGGGTCTCCCGCATTGGAGGCAGACGCTTTAACCTCTGAGCCACCAGGGAAGCCCAAGCATCTTTAATATAGTTGTTTCATTGTTGTCATTCAGTCACTAACTTCTGTCTGACTCTGTGACCCCTTGCACCCCAACTTACCAGGCTTTCCTGTCCTTCACCATCTCCCAGAGCTTGATTAAACTCATGTTCATGGAGTTGGTGATGCCATCCAACCATCTCATCCTCTGTCATCTCATTCTCCTCTTGCCTTCAATCTTTCCCAGCATCAGGGTCTTTTCCAATGAGTCAGCTCTTTGCATCAGGTGGCCAAAGTATTGGAGCTTCAGCTTCAGTATCAGTCCTTCCAATGTGTATTCAGAGTTGATTTCCTTTGGGACTGAGTGGTTTGATCTCCTTGCTGTCCAAGAGACTCTCAAGAGTCTTCTCCAACATCACAATTCAAAAGCATCAATTCTTTGGTGCTCAGCCTTCTTTATGGTTCAACTCTCACATTGGGAAAAACAAACTTTTTATGACACAGGGGACATGGATGGGATTATGATTTGCTCTTTATCTCTCATGTTGGCGGCTTTCTTTCAAAAGTCTGATGTTCTTTGGCACTCTGTGTTGAAGAGTAAGAGGTGCATGCACATGTGTGGGCATCACATGTTTGTACCACACACACAAACACACACAGGTGCTTTAGGTACATGGGCAGTTTTGTTGACTGGTGTCTATTAGACGGTTTTTGGCATGGAAACAGTGTCTTGTGGGTGGACCTCCAAATGTCTACATCTGTATGTCTTTTCTCTACATAGAAAAGAAATCTTTTTGTCCAGGGAAGACTGTTTCAATTTTCTTTTTGAGAGTTAAACATCTGGTTGCCAGAGTTTAGGGAGGGGAGGGAGAGAAAGAGGCTAAGGTGCAGATATTGTCTCTCCCAGGATGTAGACTCTTCCTTAAATCTTCCATTTCAGTTCAATTCTATTACCTCTTCCAGCCCACCCTGTACCTTTGGGTTCAGAATCCCTTTACATCCATTTCATTGGGAATAAACCTCTGAAGTATATGTAAAATGTGGGTAGGATTTAAACACAAGGAGCAGAAAACCTTCCTGCAAAAAGAATAAAGCAGGAAAACGTCAGGCTGAGTCCCTCTGTTATGCACCTGAGACTCTCATAGCGTTGTTAATCGACTATACTTCAATATAACATAAAAAGTTTAAAAAAAGGAAAATGCAAGCTAAGACATGAATTTGGAAGAAAAAAACCAATAATTCACTTCACTCTGTGTGAAGCACACATGAAGATCTGTATTTGAGAAGAAATGAATGTGGGAACGGAGACTAAAGCTTCAAAGCCTAAGAAGCCTAGATTTTCTTCTGGAGGCATCGAAGAGCCAGCTTCTGCACACCCATTCATTAATCTGTTCAGTCAGTTTCTGAGAGCCTGGTAGATCATTACTGGAGTTTTAAAAATGAGTTAGATTGGACTGCTGCTCTTTGACTTTGACACAGTTCACTATTTCTCAGTTGAGGTCTCAACATGGAAAGACTTCATATTTCATATATATAATGTTGGAGCTCACAGATTCTAAGGAGGTTATCAGACTTGGGAGACTTGATGTTTTTTGAGATGTGCATTTCTTTCTCCAACAATGAGACCATTTCGTTAGAGTATGAGAGCTTGGAAATATATTTTATCTTATTGTCAGTGAATGTTATTACTTATAGCACAAATATCACTTCTTTAGGTGGGCCATATGACCAAGGAACCAGGTGGGTCATATGACCAAGAGGCTCGAATGAACATTATCGCTTCATAAATGGAATTAAATTTGGTGTTTAATAGAAATGGATTTCTAGAATTTTTTGCCATCAACCCAGGACCAAAATACAGCACAAAACTATTGTGTATTGCCTAACACTGTGCTCAATTCTGCAAAGTCCTTTTATGCTGTTGATGATGATAGTGGTGAAAATTTGTAAGTAGTTTTTGCCCACATATGTATGCCATGGTAAAACAGTTTTCTTCCTTAGCAGTCCAGGAAGAACATTATTATATTTATAGACCTCAGTTATAAATTCTCTCCTTCAGACTATTGGCCTGAGCTTAAAAATATGACATGATTACACAAGCACTCTGGAATTTAGATTAAACAGCATTCAATTTGAAAATCTAATCATATTATCTAAATATCATGAAGTTATAACAGGCTGATTGATAGGGACCAACGGTGTCTTTTCCTGGCGCTACATGCCTTTCACTCAGCCAGCCTTTTCCAGCTAAGATGTTGATAAAGGCGACTATAAATCTTAATAGTTGCAGACAGTTTAAAAGCATAGTTCACTGGGTAAGGTCACACCCACTTAAGTGATCTATTTTGTATACTTTTCAAAAATAGGTTAATTAACTTAATAGAAATAATAGGACTCTCGTATTGATGTGCAATTACTACTAAAACAAGTTTTCTCTCTTTTTTTTTTCCAAGTGAACATGATGTTCATGAAATTGAGGGCATAATAGCCATGACAAGAACCAGGCTTAGCAAGGCAGGTCACATTCAGCCAGTATATTTCAGACTTGCCCTTTAAAACCCGCCTTTATTCCCGTCCTAGGACATGGGTATACCTCCACCAAAGCATTTCATTCCTGGCACTCTCCGCTTTCAGTTTTCAGGAGGGATTATTCTTGCTGTTTTGTTTTCCTAATCACTCTCACAGTTGTTTATATAGCCCCTGTCCCCTGGTGCATAGGACGCTCTATGAATTTTGGTCTCTGTTCTTTCTCATCTGAGGCTGTTTTCTTCACTCCTCTAACAAATGATTCATCTGGTATCCTGGGAGAAGCATCGCTTCAGAGGAGGCTGCAGTGAAGAAGGACAAGGGAGGGCCCAGGCCAGAGTCATGTTTGGGACAAGTTATATTATCCTAAAATGGCCTGGTTTCATTTTATTGTTTAGTGCCTGGTTCCAGTTTTCTGCACTCAAAGTGATTTACCTTACTCTAAGACCTCTTGTTGATGGCTTAACCTTCTTACTTTATTATTGGTCACTAACTTTGCATAATTTGATTTTTTCCATTTATTTAGTCCTTAAAATACACCTCACTGTTTTATATCTTAAGTCAAGTATATAAGTGTTTATTATATTATATTTCAGAACACCTAAATATATTTAAAATAGCATGTTGCATTTTAAGATGTTAATCCCTTCCTTCAATGTGATATCTTATATCACAAACAACTGTCTCTGTGGATATTGCTGAGTCCTCAGGGCTTGAATTCTCTTGTGGCCTAGGTGGTATAAGAGGTAGTTGTTTGTTGTTGTTTAGTTGCTGAATCATGTCTAACTCTTTGTGACCTCATGGACTGTAGCCCGCCAGGCTCCTCTTTCCATGGGATTTCCTAGGCAAGAATACTGGAGTGGGGTGCCATTGCCTTCTTCAGGGGATCTTCCCGACCCAGGGACTGAAGCCATGTCTCCTGATTTGGTAGGAGGATTCTTTACTGTCTGAGACACGTGGTTAGTGATATCTGTATATATGAGGGCAGGATGCATTTTGAACCAATGGGCATGTTTTGAACTGGAGATCCCAGGTGGAGTCCTAGTTTATCTTACAACTGTACTGTTTTTCCACTTCCTTACACTGCCCTGCCAACACAGCCTTTTCTAAACAGAAACAAATCTTGTTGGTACTTAACGTGTGAGTGTGCATAGAAACGAGCAAGTGATACTTAGCTGGGGTAGAAAGAAACTTTCAACCATCTCCCTGCCTTAGGCTCTTCATTAGAAAAATGCCCTCCTTACAGACGGTTGCAGTGACTGTGAAGTTCAGTTTTCAGACTTAGTTTTCTGTTGAGCCATAAGATGGTTCACCTGCAGTGCAGGATGGAACCACCCCACTTGAATATGCCTTATTGCTCTGTTTCCCAGGTTAATGTTAGTGGTTTTCCCTCCCAAGCATTCTCTCTAGAGTTTAGCAGCATTCCTTTCTTGAAAGCAAAGACCTCATTTCCTATTTCTTTCATATCCTCTAATTTGCCCAGTACAGGGTCCAATTGAGAACAAGCTTTTGTTAAAAACATTTTAGGTAATTAACTAAAAAATGTCTGGCTTGGGTTTCGGAGAGCATGAGAGATTGGGCTGGGAAGTTCTGGCAATGGGAGAATTGAACTCAAAGGGATATCGTTTTTTGTTAACTACTTTTCTTTAATAATAAAAGAATTAGAAATACCTTGTACATATAAAATTTGGGAGCACAAAATTGTTTTAAAAATGGATCCATCTGCTCCTAAGTATACACTTAAGATAATTGAAAAAAAGTTGTACACAAATGTTCATAGCATCATTATTTGTAATACCCCCAAAGTGGAAATGCCATAAATAGACATCAGTGGATGAATGAATAAACAATATGTGGCATGTCCATACAATGAGATATTATTTCACATTAAACAGAAATGAAGTACTGATACATGTTACAATGTAGATGAACCTTGAAAACATTATGCTAAGTGAAAGAAGCCTTTCACCAAAGATCACACATTCTATGATAACATTTGTGTGAAATGTCCAGAACAGGGAAATCTATAGCGACAGAAATGAGGTTAGTGGTTGCTTCCGTCTATGGGGTCACACAGAGTCGGACACGACTGAAGTGACTTAGCAGCAGCAGCAGCAGCAGGGATGGGAGTGGGTGGGCTTGTGGATGATAGCTAAAGGGTATAGGATTTATTTTTGAAGTGATACAAATGTTCTAAAATTGATTGTGGTAATGGTTGCACAACTTGGTGAATATTTTAAAAATGATTGAGAATTTTTCAATGAGTGAATTGTATAGTATGTGAATTATCTCTCAATAAAGCTATTATAAAAAATTAATGATCTAAAACCTATCCTAAAATATCTACTGTTAATAACATTATATTTCCTTCATCTTTAAATATTTAAATTTTTACAAACTCTAGCTCATAGTATACATAATCTTGTATAGTGTTTTCATTTACCATTTTATAATGATCATTTTCTCATTCTAATAAAAATTTTTTTGTAAACAGATTTTTAATGGCCACAAAATGAATTCTCTCATTCTAGCATAATTTCCATCACTATTCTTCTAGATTTTCCATTTAGGTTATATCTCTTTTTTATAATTAGAAAGTTACATTTTGGAAAGACTATGAAAACTTTTATTCTCATTTCTGAGCATAAAGAGTTGAAGTAAAAGAAAAAAGGAAGTGTAGTGAATAATGCCTTCATTGAGTTTTAGACCAAGGTTTCCCCAAATAAAAGCTTTATGTCTTGGTTTTAGCCTTTGGGTCGAACAAAGTAAATTTTCTTTTTTTTTTTTCTTTTTTTTAAATTTATTTTATTTTATTTTTTTTATTTTACAATATTATATTGATTGGTAGAACAAAGTAAATTTTCATCAGGAGTCATTGGAAGAGCAAGCCCCACCTGTCCAGGGAGAGTTTTAGGTCAACACACAAATTAGCTCCTCCTCCATACCCTGGCAAGTAGCAGAAGTCTCTTGCTTTCCTGCGTGAAGAGGTGGACAAGTTCTCAGCCTGACTGAGTTCATATCTTTATACAGTAGGTTCTTTTTCCTAAGAGGTTCTACCTTATTTGATCCTTCATCATTTTCTGTTACCCTGGAGCCTGACAGTATGAAAAAGAAGTAAGAATTTCTAGAGAAGAGTCTTTTCTAGAGAAAAGGATTACAGTTTTGTTCACTGTAAAATTTCATTTTATTATTTTCTAAAGAAAAAATTAAATGCAGTGTTTTAGGCAGTTATTACCTTTCATCATATTCATCATATCTCATATTCTTATTTTAGGCTGATGAAAATATTAAAACTTGAACATCTCCATATCATAACTCTGTTTAAATTTGTATACCCACCAGCCAGTTTTTAGTATGCTTCTTTCCATTATATTCTGTTTAGTCTCTAATTTCATTTTGTACCTTCCCTTCTCCCTTAAATTGTCCAGTTCTAATTCAGAAGGGTAAGGAAATGCTTGGCTAGTTGTTGAGAGGAGAGTGTTGATCCTGTGTGTTCTTCTGTCATTTCATTCTTAACCTATTACATGTATTAATACATTTGTCCTGTCCTCACTGACTTGACCTCTAATCACATTGCAAAGTACAAACATCTTCTAAGGAAGGGAGAGCCAGGCGCTAATGAGCTTGTGCCTTTGTTAGCCAGGGCTCAATTCAGAATTTCTGTTTTCTAACTTGGGGGAATAAGAAGCTTAGCTAGATTAAGAGACTTGCCTAAGTCACATAGCAAGAAGCTGAGATCAGGACTGAGAGCTGTTGCCAAACTCTTACACTAAAATCTGTAAACTTATGGAAGCTCACTCATACAATATATAAATTGGTGTAGGGAAGAAAAATAATTATGTATCCAGGTTGAACTGATCTCTCTCAAATTTCAAGTGAAGACAGACCCTTTAAGGAAGAATTTAAGAGAATTAAAATGATGTGAACCTGAACCATGGTTCCTTTCTCATTCAATTATTTCCTTTTAACCACTGATGGCTTTTTGTGCTTGGCTGGGTATATTTTCAGCTAGTCAAGCCTATGTTATGAAAGAGAAATAAGACACTTAATCCTGTGAATGATTAACCTGCATTGGCCTCCCTCCCCAGTAGCTTGCCCTTCCTGTATTGTAGTCTGTTTACTCACTTCTGAGCCAAATCTCCAAGGTCTCTTCTTATTGAGTGTAGGGCCATCTGGATCAGGAGTAGGGCCTTGCCTTTGTTTTATTCTGAAGATGATGTGACTGATTATACAGCTCCAGGCATTTGCATTTTTCAAAGGAATTTTTAAGTTTATTGCTTGCAAAAACCCAGTTATAGTACAATACCATTTTAAAAAAGTTTATGGATGAGGAAGTTGAAGCCAGGGAAGTTTTGACTTTCAGAAAAATGTTCCCCAACAAGTCAGTGGCAGAATTCAAATGGGTATACACTCTTAAATACTTAGTTCAGTGTCTAATTTGTTGAGGCATATTTTTTATTCTTATTTATAAAGCCAAGTAGAGCTGGCTTGAGTCATTTCTAGTTAATAAGTTTTTGTGTTTGATCTGTTGCTATTGAATCCCAGGTCAGGTTTAAAGATAGAGTTATATTCTCTGCATTCTTGGCAAAGAGCTGTTTGCTACTTTGTCATACTGTCTGAGAGAGCAACTCAACCTGAGAACCAAAAATTTATTCTCCAAGACAGCTGTCAGTAGGTTCAGTGAGACCTAGGGAATAACCTTTGGGCTGTAGATTTTCCTTCTATGAACTGGAAGGCCTAATCAGGCTCCCAGAGGTGACAAGAACAGACTGATTACTCAGTGATTTAGATTCCAGGGCTTGGGCACTTTTAGTGGGATAAGAATCCCATGGAATATGAGTAATTTTGTGTGAAGGTCTCTAGAACTTAGTCCAGGGGCATAGACTTTTAGTTCCTTAGTAGAGGGAACTAAAGAGAAATGACTTTCACATTGTCATATTGAAAAGCAGTAGCAGAAAGAAGCCATATTTCCTGGCTTTTTCCCTTGGGCTGTAACCACTAGACTGCATAGATAAATATTTACTCAAGGAAGAATGCATAGCGCTGAAAGAGCGAAGTCTTAAAATGGGTAAAATATATAAAATACTCCAATGTAGGTTATTATATTGACATCTGTGGTCACGTACTGGTCCATGAAGGGGAACGTTCTAGCCACTGAAACCTCAACCACTAGAAACTTACTCTACAGGGCATCTTTGTAATTATGGCACTGACTAGCCCATGTTAGTTCAGTTCAGTTCAGTCGCTCAGTCGTGTCCGACTCTTTGCGACCCCATGAATCACAGCACACCAGGCCTCCCTGTCCATCACCAACTCCCAGAGTTCACTCAAACTCATGTCCATCGAGTCAGTGATGCCATCCAGCCATCTCATTCTCTGTCGTCCCCGTCTCCTCCCACCCCCAATCCCAGTCAACTCTTTGCATGAGGTGGCCAAAGTATTGGAGTTTCAGCTTCAGCATCAGTCCTTCCAATGAACACCCAGGACTGATCTCCTTTAGAAAGGACTGGTTGGATCTCCTTGCAGTCCAAGGGACTCTCAAGAGTCTTCTCCAGCACCACAGTTCAAAATCATCAATTCTTCGGTGATCAGCTTTCTTCACAGTCCAACTCTCACATCCATACATGACCACGGGAAAAACCATAGCCTTGACTAGACGGACCTTGGTTGGCAAAGTAATGTCTCTGCTTTTTAATATACTATCTAGGTTGGTCATAACTTTCCTTCCAAGGAGTAAGCGTTTTTTAATTTCATGTTCTTTTAATGTTAATTAGCAACCCCTATTAATTCCTCAGTTCAGTTCAGTCGCTCAGTCGTGTCCGACTCTTTGCGACTCCATGGACTGCAGCACGCCAGACTTACCTGTTCATCACCAACTCTCAGAGCTTACTCAAACTACTCCTTCTGTTATTTTCCTACTGAGCCTTACATATTTTGCTATCTTCTTACTCTACACAGTTAGCTTCTGGTGGAGTTGCTGGTAAGTTCTTCTTTCTGGTAGATTTTAGAGTCCAGATAGTTAAGAAAGAAAGAACAACAATGAGAAAGAGGAAAAAAAAGAACAAAAAACACATCAATTTGACTAAGACAAGCATATAGTGTTGACGGGCCTCAGTGACCCCAAGCTAAGATCAGAGCAACTTAGATTTAGTGTTAAAAGCTCTTTAATGGAAGCTATTTAAAAATAAAGCATATGAACCTAAGACAAGCTATGTTGAAAAGAGGGAACAGTGCTGGAGCAGAGCCAAGATCATGTGGTGAGACCCCATCCAGTGGGGCCAAGACTAGGAGTGTTGGGTTGGATCAAGGTTAATGGCTAAAATGCTCTTCTCCTTGATAATCCCATGACTAAGTTCCTTACCCTCTCCATTCTTTACTTAAATATGATCTTGTCAATGAGACCTACACATCTATCTGACCCATCTATTTGAACTTGCAGTGAATCAAATGAGTTAATTAAACCTCATGTTGATTAATCCTGCATTACACAAGAAAATTTAATGCTATAGATGGTTGAGCTCTGTGGTATTATAATCCTCATCTCAGTTTTTAGTTTAATGCTCCTTGAAAACAATGGTATTCAATTAGTGTAAATATTAAAAAATATTTGCCCATGAGAAAGGAACAGGATGTTTGCTCCCTTTCTTCAGCCATACTTTGAATCCTGGTGATCAAGATTTTCCTGAAAGATTAAAAATGAAATAAAGCAATACATTGATTTAGTTATATGATTTTTTTGTATACTAATATACTACATTTTGTCATTTAATTTCTTTCTTCTCCATGGTTTTTTTTTTTTCCTATCCAATGGAAACTCACAATCTCAAACTCCTTTTTCATCCTTTTGCTGTCAGTGGTGAGGGAGAGCTTAAGATGCTTTTGCTGAACTTAAATATAGTTGAAATGTTTATAATCAAAGTAAACCATACCAGTGGAGAAGGAAATGGCGACCCACTCCAGTATTCTTGCCTGGAGAATTCCATGGACAAAGGAGACTGGCAGGCTACAGTCCATGGGGTCACAAAGAGTTGGACACGACGGAGCGACTATCACAGAGCATACCAGAGAGGCACAGTGTTTGAGTTTCGTCAGTCGTGTAGCGTAATTTAAGTATTAAATGCATCAGACAGCTTATTTCCACTTACTTCCCTGGTGGCTCAGAGGTTAAAGCGTCTGCCTCCAATGCGGAAGACCTGGGTTCGATCCCTGGGTCGGGAAGATCCCCTGGAGAAGGAAACGGTAACCCACTCGAGTATTCTTGCCTGGAGAATCCCATGTACGGAGAAGCGTGGTAGGCTACAGTCCACGGGGTCGCATAGAATCGGACACGACTGAGCGACGGAACCCATTATAGGTATAGCTTAAAAAGACTTGGTAGGTGTACTTGTTCATGGCCTTCCCACCTGTGTTTGGGATGAGCTCATCATGGTTTATAAACATAGCTGACACGAGGTAGTCTTCACATGGAATACAACTAAGAAACACCTATTTTGGGTTGCATCAGGTGAGCTATTGCTGACTCACCCTGTGATGCTTTTCTGTCTATATCATTGCTGGGACTTGATACTAAGTGTGCCAGTGCTCACCAGTAAGACCAGAGTTCTTTTATGGTTCCTAAATCAAATTCAAGTTCTGGAATTTATGGTATCAGTTTAAATTCCAGGTGGCTGAGGTAAGTTCTCAGTTAACATTTACACATTGGATCATCATCTTGTAGTAAATTCACAGTATCGATAGAAAATGTATGAATTAGTCTGACCTAGGTTCAGATCTTTCTACTGCTACTTATTCTGTTGGGTAAACCTCTTTGTGCCTCCACTTCCTCATCTGAAAATACGACAGTTCAAAGATGATGGCTTCATGATTCTTGACTACACATTCACTTTTTAGAATAGTTACAAAGAATTTTCAGTATCTGTCATTGAGGTGTTACCTGTTTTCCCTTCCTTTGTTCTTCTATTGCAGTAACTGATATAGCAGCCTGTTTACCGCAGTCATCAGGAAATTGCTAGTTCTGTGCTCTAACTGACTGGCTCCTCCTGGTGAGCTGGGACTCCATCTGGGTGTTGTGTTCTATTTGTTGTTGTTCAGTCACTCAGCGTGTCCAACTCTTTACGGCCCCATGGACTGCAGCACGCAGGTTCCCCTGTCCTTCAGTATCTCCCAGGGTTTGTTCAGATTCATGTCTGTTGAGTCAGTGATGCTATCTAACCATCTCATCCTCTGCCACCTCCTTCTTCTTTTGCCTTCATTCTTTCTCAGCATTAGAGTCTTTTGCGATGAGTTCACTCTTCGCATCAGGTGGCCAAAGTATTGGAGCTTCAGCTTCAGCATCAGTCCTTCCAGTGAATATTCAGGGTTGACTTCCTTTAATATTAGCTGGTTTGATCTCCTTGTAGTCCAAGGGACTCTCGGGAGTCTCCTCCAGCACCACAATTCAAAAGCATCAATTGGCATTCAGCCTTCTTTATGGTCCAGCCCTCATATCCGTACATGACTACTGGAAAAACCATAGCTTTGACTATATGGACCTTTGTTGGCAAAGTGATGTCTCTGCTTTTTAATATGTTCTCTATGTTTGTCATAACTTTTTTTCCAAGGAGCATGGGTCTTTTAATTTCATGGCTGTGTGTTCTGTTAGCTGTGTTCTGAGTGTATGTTGACTTGCCAATCGATCTAGTCCTTAACTCTGGGAGATGAAGAGACAGATTTTGTTTCTTCAGTATATGCATTTTGGGAAACATCAGCTCACACTTACCTACTTTTCTGGGACTTTGCGTGAACTGTAGAAAGTGAAAACTAGAGGTTAAGTCACTTATTCAAGATCCACAAGAGTAAACAGGGAAACAAAATCAAACACAGGTCCAAGTAGTTTCAAAACCTGCACACTTAGCTCTCAAATACTTGGTCATTTCTAAAAATAATGTAATACAATCTAGTGGTAAAATAGTGAATCAGGAAATTAAGATTTCACTTCTCAGTTTGACCATTGCCTTTACCTCGGCAACTCAATTATCCTTTGATGATTTTCCATAAGGATAGTGGAGGAATGTAATGTCTGTAGCATTAAAAACTAAAACAAAATAGCATCAATAAAGACTTTCAGTCTCCAGAGAGGATGAACATTGCATGAATTTATAGTTGTTAATGTTTCATATTGAAGACCTCTGAACACATCCATTTAAATACAAAAAGGTAAACTTTGGACCATGAATATCCAGATTCTGGGAGTCAAATGGTAACCAACCTTGAAATAGTTATAACAGTGCCCAAACAGGGTAGGATAACAGCACAATGTCACCCAGGTAACTACCAGAGAAGGCTGCTGGGTTGTTTCAGTTAGCAGCAAGAGTATGCATTTCTTGGGCCCAGAGCACATTAATCAACTGCCCTGTGCCAAGACTCGAGTTCTGTTTTTTTACTAGAGACCTGTTCTAAATCACTTTGTTCATAATATTGTCGTCAAGTTTGCCATCCACAGTTGAGAAATGTCACAAAATGAGCAGAGGAGCTTTTTTCTCCCAAGCTATAACTACAAGAACCAGCCAAGAAAGATAATTTTGAGGATTTAGACTTGTTTCTGTGAAAGCTTATTCTTCTTGACCCTAGAATGCCACTGAGTGTACATTGTCACATCTCCCTTCAAGGGCAAACAGCACGTAATGCTATACACAGACATACTCAGTGATGTATCTCCTTTGTATCTCCTATGTATATCCTTAAAAGTACCACCTTTTCCTGGATGCCGGAAAGACACTCAGCCCACCAGCAGCTGCCTCTGTTTATGCATGTGTGTGCACATAAAGGCACTTAGGTTCTTGTTTTTAGAGAAGGATCTTTTTTTCAGAATGATCTTGTTTTTTAGAATGATCCTGTTGCTGCCCATTACCAGAGTAATCTAATTATGTATGCTTTACTGATTCCCATCTAGCAATATCCTTTTTCCAAGTGTAACTAGGTTTCTTCAATGGTTCTTTAAAAACATATGATCCATCACAAGTAGATATCATTTCGCTTAGAGCTGAAGTCCTTTCATAAGGAGAAAATATAAAATTGTTTTAATTTTGGCATTATCATTGAGGTTTCTCCAACAATTCTAAACTGATTTGAGAGAGTGTGAGAAAAGGAAAGAGAAAGGGGAGGGAAAGGGAGAGGGGAAGCAAAAGGGAGAGAGAATGAGTGGGAAGAGATGAAAATGAAAGGTAATGAAACTTAAAAAAAACTAAGCTGAAACTCCTAGCAACACATATAAATAAGATTAGTTTAAGGAAGCCTTCCAAGGGTTAAAAGAATTGAACTGTCCAGCCAAAAGGTGCAAACTTTCCGACCTTTGACCAACCTTTCACCTTGTCTTATCTGTTGTTCCTTGAGACCACTGTTGAGGTGACTAGGGGCTGAAAATACTTTAAAGAAAGTTGCCTTGCTGGAGAACATTTTCCTCCTCAAGTATCTTTAACAGCTCAGTGCACATGACTTTGACATTACCTGAAAGGGGCAGCTCATCCAAGAGGGTAGAGTACCAGATCATGTTAGCACTGCTTTCATTCATTAAGGCACTTTCCTAGCATTGAGCTGGTGACTATGTGCCGCCTTCATTTTGCAAGAATCAGGGTCTTCTTCTTTTCTCACCCTCCTTCCCTGCCCTGAGGCTGTTTTGACAATGGTAATCATAAACTGGAAACCCATATCTCTTTGCAAAGACCTAGAGTCAATTAATTGATAGGCAGCTTTTTAGTATTTAACTCTGGACTCATTTATCAAAATTCTTTTTTTTTTTCAATGTAAAACCATTTGTTTAATTCTAAATCAAATCACTTTCACAACAGTGAAAATTAGTGTCTGGTCAAGGCATTTATCAAAATTCTAACTAAGACTCTTCCCTGGTGATCCAATTAATTGGAATATGCTTTCTAAAGCTGTTGGAGAGACTGTTACTGTTTTATATGCTTTACTGTTACCACTTTCTGTGTTGCAATGTACTGTACACACTTTCTCTGTCATCATCTCCCTGCCTATACTGTCGGTTTCATGAGTGACAAAATGGGGTTAGTACTTGACCATAATCATGTGAGGGACTGGCATTGGAGATTGGATTCAGATTTCGGTCATCCAAGTAATTAAACTACCCACAGCTTATTTAATCACATTCCTTTCCAAATCCTTCTTTGTTAAAAGTTTGAAGGTCGGGCTGTTTTATTTTCTCTTATTCCTATAAGTCAACCAAGGAATTTTTAGGCTGCATCTGGACTTCTTCCCAGTCCTGGCCCATAGCTAACATATAGGAAATTGGCAGAATGTAGGGTCAAGAGAGAAAGGAGTTCTCAGGAAAGCACCGTGAAAGCTTTCCTCACACTAACACATCCATTTCATTGCTCCTGTTTTGTGTGGCTGGCAATTGAAGTTGTTTGGGTTGTAAAAAATTCATTTTGCCCGATTTTTTCAGGCAGACACAAAATAGGATTCTTTGAGGTCAGAACTCGAGCAAAGTATTTGGTTCTGTTGAAGAAGTTGAAATAAAGGGCACTTTGAATGAGATGCATAGATGAAAATGTTGCTCTGGTCTGAATCACAAAGAAGTGTGTGTTTGTCAAAGTATTGTGGGAGTATATTGGCATTTTGGACATAGAAGCAGGTGAGATTAGTGCCACCTTCTTGCAAAGTACAGTAAAACCCCTTCTTCCTTCATTAATATTTTTTCCTTTGAAGATAAAGGAGCTACTTCCAGTATGTGTTAGCATTCCTTTTATCATTAAATTACTGTTTATTGGTATGTGATTTCCTTGTTACTCAAGAATGTGGTAGATTCTCCTCATATATAATCCCTGGATTATAGGCTTTGTTTTTAGGATAAGGCTCTGTTGTTATTATTATTTTTTTCTTTCTTGACAAGAATCTACTTGGGGATAAAGCAGATTTCATTCAGCAAATTAAATATAAATACTTATTTTTTTCTTCACCTAAAAATTTCAAAGCACTTATAGCTAATATTACCCTCAGATCAATCCAAAGAGATAAATATATATATATTTTATCTCTGACCTATAGATAGGAAATTAAAGTGCAGAATAGTAAAGGCCTCGTTTCACTTACTAGGTTGTACTTACTAAGTTCTCATTAAATGTTTGGAGCTTACTGAATGGTAGGTTTTTTTCTGGTATTAGCCTAGAGCAATGCTTCTCAACCTTTCTATGCCATGATACACAAAAATGGGTACTAATTATTCTATGGTACCTGGAATATTTTTTTCAAAGGACATCTCTAGTGATAACATAATTTAGATAGGAGAACAACTTGAAAAATATTATGCTATATTATTATTGTATGTGTTGGGAGTAATACTGCCAAAGGGCTCACACATTAGAGTGCTCGTCTGTGACATGGGTAAACAGGCAACGCATCCTTCACCCCATAGGAGTGTTATGCCAAACATCATGCTAAAGATACAAATGGCTTACAAGGAGCCACGAAGACTAGGGTTCCAGCCAGTTCGGGTCTTACTTCAAGACAATTGATTCCTTTACTAATGGTGGACAATGTCTGTGTGTGTATTCCTCCAAGGCGTTCTGTGACTAGAGCTGGGCCTTTGACACCAACAGTTTCTCAGTTCTGAAGAACATGTATAGGCCAGAGCACTGCCTAACTCAAATAGTCATCCTTAGTATTCTTGCCTGGGAAATCCCATAGACAGAGGAGCTTGGTGGGATACAGTCCATGGAGTCACAAAGAGTTGGACATGATTTAGCGCCTGAGCAACAGCAGAAGTGAAGGAAAGGAGGCAGCATCTGTCACCTTAAAATATGCCAAATTTGAGTAGATTCTGAACCATCACCTGCATTTTTAGAGCATTTAGTTTGATGGAGTACAGAGTATTTAGAGCGCTCCACCCATTCATCTTTATTTTGCCCTTGACTAACACTTTGCCCAAACTTGTTTATCCTACCTCCATTTGCCTTTGCTCACTGTGCTTTGCAGGTAGCAGCTCATCTGTCCACTGATAGATGAGGCTATACTGGTAACACTGCATTACTATACTGTACTCTTAGAGGGGACCAGTTAGAGGAATAATCTTTTTAAGAAAAGTACTCAGCATTGGTAAAGGGAGTATCATCATGTTCATCATCATGCATTACAACATTTTAGACACTGTTATAACATCATGTATTATTGATCCTTTAAAAAAATATTTTAGGTGGACATGAGTTTGAGCAAGCTCCGGGAGTTGGTGATAGACAGGGAAGCCTGATGTGTTGTAGTCCATGGGGTTGCAAAGGGTCGGACACGTCTGAGTGACTGAACTGAACTGATAGTTGATTTACATTGTTGTGCTTATTTCTGCTATACAGCAAAGTGATTCAGTTATACATACCTGTATTCTTTTTTATATTCTTTTCCATTATGATTTACCACAGGATATTGAAAATAGTTCCCTGTGCTATATAGTAGGACTTTTAAAATTAATCCATCCTATATATACTACTTTGCATCTGCTAATCCCACACTCCCAATGCTCTCCTCCCCCATCTCTCCTCCCTCTTGGCAACCGCAAGTCTCTTCTCCATGTCTGTGAGTCTTTGTTTCATAGATATGCTCACTTGTGTCATATGTTAGATTCTGATATAAGTGATATCATATTGTGTTTGTCTTTCTCTTTCTGGTTCACTTTTCTTAGTGTGATAAGCTCTAGGTCCATCCCTTGTTTCATTCTTTTAGATGGCTGAGTAATATTCCATTGTATGTGTATATCTTTATTCATTCATCTGTTGACAGACTTTTAAAAAATTTTTTTTAAATTAATTTATTTTAATTGGAGGCTAATTACTTTACAATATTGTAGTGGTTTTTGCAATACATTGACATGAATCAGCCATGGGTGTACATGTGTTCCCCATCCTGAAGCCCTCTCCCACCTGCCTCCCCATCCCATCCCTCAGGGTCATCCCAGTGCACCAGCCCTGAGCACCCTGTCTCAGGCCTAGAACCTGGACTGGCGATCTGACAGACATTTAGGTTGTTTCCAGGTCTTGGCTATTGTAAATAGTGCTGCTATGAACATAGAGGTGCATGTATCTTTTGGAATTATAGTTTTCTCTGGGTTTATGCTGAGGAGTGGGATTGCTATGTCATATGGTAACTATTTTCAGTTTTATGCAGCGTTATGTTTTCTATAGTGTGTTTTTCAACAACGTCTTTTCTCCACAGCCTATCTTACATTTATTATTTGTAGACTTTTTAATTATAGTCATTCTGACCAATGTGAGGTGATACCTCATTATAGTTTTGATTTGCATTTCTCTAATAATTAGCAATGATGATCATCTTTTCATACACCTATTGACTGTCCGTATGTCTCTTTACAGAAGTATCTATTTAATTCTTCTGCCCATTTTTCAAATAGCTTGTATTTTTGTTATTGAATTATATGAGTTGTTTTTATCATGTATTTGATCTTTACAACTCTACGAGGTTGCTGGCATCATTATCCTCATTTTACAAATTAGGAAACTGAAGCAAAGAGAGGCTGAGTAACTTTTCCAAGGGCATGCAGGTCATGAATTTGCAGAGCCTAGAACGTTTAACTCGAGTCCCTGGCCTTATGCACTCTTTCTTCTTTAAGTAGATGGGAGTGGGGAGAGATACCTTAGGGAGCAGATGCAGAGAATAATAGATAAGCACAGCGGTGGGGCGAGCCCTTATGCTGAGTTACATACTTCAAGAGGTAAGGAAAAGATGGGGAAATGTGGAAGGACAAAAGCGATTATTTTCTAGATGAGAGCAGCCATGTGGCCATCATGGTGAAGTTGGATCCTGTCTGGTGTCTACTGTGAGCATTCCTGTCTAAATTCGTTGGGAACACTAAGATGGGGAAGTGGCAAGACAAGCCAGCATCACCTCCATGAGGCTGGTGAGGAAAGGGAGGCAAACAGTAGAAGCATGGAGTGTCTTGTATTTAGGTGAGCACACAGCCTAATGTGAAAATTCACTTATTATTACATCAACATTGGATGCTCTTTGAAAGGCTTCTGGGAGGGTTATGAGAATGATTTGAGGGTGGGTTTTGGTCTTGACCCTGTGCCACAGCAAACAAAATGAAACTCTCCTTGAGTTCAAGGTAATCAAGATGAAAGTGTGTTTACATAGATGAGCAGTGGGATTTATCCTGCGACTCTGGAAGGTAATCCCAGGGTTCAGCGCTCCATGAATACCATGCCGTGTTCCTAAGCTGGTAAATTACTGTGAGCTTTTATGAGAATGGATTGTGGGAAGCATCTAGATGAAATTCAGCCTGTTTCACCTCAAGTCCAGGGCCCACTAATGCACTCCAGGTGTGCAGGCTGCCCAGGCTTTCTGCCTTGGAAGCCTCAAAGAAGAACTTTCATCCCACAAGGGAAGCTTTGAAGAATACCAAGGGCCTTTCTATCTCTCCTTGTTTTTCTGTATTCTGTCTGCCCACATTTGGTAATTGGAGATATTTGTGGTGTTAAAGCCGGACTTGTTCCTTCTCAGCCTGCCCCTCCAACGGTGAAATTTTAAGCCTGTGGCTTCAATTGTGCACAGCAGTGATTTCTCTGCAGTGTCCCTCATGTAAAAGGAGAACGGCTGAAATTCTAGAAAGGGGGATATAGGAAATCACCAAACAACAATTTTCCACGTCTATAGATCCTTTCATCTGAGGGCAAAAGAAGCTGGAAAGGGTCCCTCCAAGAGGACTGGTGGGGGTTGGGGGCACAATTTAAAACTCCCTGGTTATGGGCTGAGGAACTAAAGATCAAAGGACTCTGTCCTCAGAATTACACAGTGAGTCACTGGAAAACCTCTGAGTAAAAGTCAGGCATCCTGTTCTCCAATCTTATATGGCTAATAAGTACAATTGACTTTAAACAGTACGTTTATTTTTTTCATTTAGATCCAATACCTTCCTAAAGAATATAATTATATATGCATTATAGATGAAGAATTTCAAGCCCTGGGGCAGTCTGAGGGATTTTGCTGTGATGATACAGTGGTTGAAGGGAAAAGGGACTTGAGAAGCCGTGTGTCTATTGTGTGGTCCCTGTGCTCTCCTGGGTTGTTGGCCCCCCTTACAAACCACTGCTATTATTCAGGCCATCTTGTGGCTTCCATTTAGAAGTTCTCCTTTAGGAGAGATTTTTCCAAAGCTAAATTAACAGCTATGAACTGTACTGGGTAAGTCTGTGATTTCCTTTTTCCAATTTTGACTGCTGTAAGCATTTCAGTCTGTTGCCCACTAGTTCAGATCAGCATGTCGGTTTTAACTTTGTCTCCAAACGGACTGCTTTCACACAGTATAACAAATGTGTTTGTAGATTTGAGGGCATCAGAGTTTGCTTGAACAGGGACTGTATAAGTTCTGTAAATATTTTAATATCTCATTTAATTTGGATTCTTTTTTCACAGGTCCTCTTTTTAAAAAATATTTTTGGCCTCACCATGTGGCATGTGGAATCTTAGTTCCCTGACCAGGGATTGAACCCGAGCCTGCTTCACGGGAAACACAGAGTCTTAATCGCTGGACCGCCAGGGAAGTCCTCACATGTCCTCTCGATATATGCCAGTTTCTGATGATCTGGCTTGAAGGTCAGGTGACTTGAAGTGCAGGTGGCTAATATGTGCATGTGCCCACATGAAATGTTCATGTGGTAAAACTGAGCCAGAGATGTTAATCTTCTCACAACCTGCCAGAAGCTGGAAGAAAACATCCACTGCAGAGATGAGTTCTAAGTATCTTCCCCAAGCATGTTCTAAGAGATCACCTCCTGGGGAAAATGTTGAGGGCTTTGCCACTTTGTTTCTTGGAGATTTAAAGAGCATTGGCTCTCTGACTGTACCTAAATTGGTGAGACATGGGGCTGTCACCTTTGGGGTCATCCAGGAAGCGTATTAGAGTCAGAGAGACTTTTGCAAATCCTTTGAGATGCATACAGATATAAAGGTAGCAAGGACATAGTGAAAAGGGCATGATCTTTGCAGTGAGACAGATTAGGGCTTAATGCAGGCCGCACCACTTCCTGGATGTGTAACTTTCAGCTAATTACTTAATTGCTATCACCTTGATTTCTTCTTTCATGAAAATGAGAATAATAATAAGTACCACCCAGATTTGTTGTGAGACTTAACCAAGAATAAATATGTGAAAGTTTCTAGGACATGGTAGAGTTTCTCTAAATATTAGTTTTATTTTACCTCTGTCATAGCCTCCTTGTCACTCTATCCTCACATGACCAGCAAGAAGAAAAGAAAGCTCTTGTGTTTCTTCTTGTAAGGGCACTAATCCCATCATGAGCGTTCTACTCTCATGACCTAATTACCTGCCAAAGGCCCCATCTCCAAACACTATCACATTGGGAATTAGAGTTTCAATATGTTAATTTTTTGGGGGGGGGACGCAAATATGTCCCCTCCAATTCATACCACTTTCCCTTTCTCTCTTTTGCATATCTGATTTGAAAAATCTATATGCTATCAGTTCAATTCAGTTAAGTCGCTCAGTTGTGTCCAACTCTTTGCAACCCCTTCAACGGCAGCACGCCAGGCTTCCCTGTTCATCACCAACTCCCGTAGCTTGCTCAAATTCATATCCATCAAGTCGTTGATGCCATCCAACCATCTCATCCTCTGTCATTCTCTTCTCCTCCTGTCTTCAATCTTTCCCAGCATCAGGGTCTTTTCAATTGAGTCAGCTCTTTGCATTAGGTGGCCAAAGTATTGGAGTTTCAGCTTTAGCATCAGTCCTTCCAGTGAATAGTCAATATTCAATGAATACTCATTTCCTTTAGGATTGACTGGTTGGATCTCCTTGCAGTCCAGGGGACTCTCAAGAGTCTTCTCCAACACGACAGTTCAAAAGCATCAGTTCTTCAGTGCTCAGCTTTCTTTATGGTCCAATTGTCACATCCATACACGACTACTAGAAAAACCATAGCTTTGACTAGACAGATGTTTATTGGCAAAGTCATGCTTTTGCTTTTTAATATGCTGTCTAGGTTGGTCATGGCTTTTCTTCTAAGGAGCAAGGCTACAGTCACCACCTCCAGTGATTTTGGAGCCCAAGAAAATAAAGTCTCTCACTGTTTCCATTGTTTCCCCATCTATTTGCCAAGTGATGGGACCGGATGCCATGATCTTTTTTGAATGTTGATTTTTAAGCCAGCATTTTCACTCTCCTCTTTCACTTTCATCAAGAGGCTCCTCAGTTCGTCTTCACTTTCTCCCATAAGGGTGGTGTCATCGGCATATTTGAGGTTATTGATATGTTTCCCGACAATCTTGATTCCAGCTTGAGCTTCATTCAGCTCATCATTTTACATTGTATTCTGCATATATGTTAAATAAGCAGGGTGACAATATACAGCCTTGATGTACTTCTCTCCCAATTTTGAACCAGTCCATTGTTCCATGTCCAGTTCTAACTGTTGCTTCTTGACCTGCATATGGATTTCTCAGGAGGCAGATAAGGTGGTCTGATATTCCCATCTCTTGAAGAATTTTCCATAGTGTGTTGTGATCCACACAGTCAAAGGCTTTGGTGTAGTAAATTAACAGAAGTAGATGTTTTTCTCGAACTCTCCTGCCTTTTCTATGATCCAGCGGTCTTTGGCAATTTAATCTCTGATTCCTCTGCCTTTTCTAAATCCAGCTTGAACATCTGGAAGTCCTTGGTTCATGTACTGTTGAAGCTTCGCTTGGAGAATTTTGAGCATTACTTTGCTAGCGTGTGAGATGAGTGCAATTGTGTAGTAGTTTGAACATTTTTTGTCGTTGCCTTTATTTGAGATTGGAATGAAAACTGACCTTTTCCAGTCCTGTGGCCACTAGTGGGTTTTCCAAATTTGCTGACATATTTATTGAGTACTGCACTTTCACAGCATCATCTTTTAGGATTTTAAATAGTTCAACTAGAATTCCATCACCTCTACTAGATTTGTTCGTAGTGATGCTTCCTAAGGCCCACTTGACTTCAAATTCCAAGATGTCTGGCTCTAGGTGAGTGATCACACCATCGTGGTTATCTGGGTCATGAAGATCTTTTTTGTACAGTTCTTCTGTGTGTTCTTGCCACCTCTTCTTAATATCTTCTGTTTCTGTTAAGTCCATACCACTTCTGTCCTTTATTGAGCCCATCTTGCATGAAATGTTCCCTTGGTATCTCTAATTCTCTTGAAGAGATCTCTAGTCTTTCCCATTCTATTGTTTTCCTCTATTTCTTTGCATTGATCACTGAGGAAAGCTTTCTTATCTCTCCTTGTTATTCTTTGGAACTCTGCATTCAGATGGGTATATTTTTCCTTTTCTCCTTTGCCTTTAGCTTTTTTTCTTTTCTCAGCTATTTGTAAGGCCTCTGCAGACAACTATTTTGCCTTTTTGTATTTCTTTTTCTATATGCTATAATTGATTTTAATTATGCTTTTCTTACCATAAAATGTGATCAAAGTCTTCTCAAACTTGTTTGGACATTTGGATTTCATTGTATCTTTTCATGATTTGTTTATAACATATGTATGATTCTATCTATCATTTGACTTTCTTAACCTATGTGAAATTCAAAGTATGAATTCACTGACAAGAAAGCATTCAATGTGCTGTTAGCATTTTCCTATCAAAATCTGGTCAGCAGTTGATGGCCCTAGATTAAGGAAGACAGGCTTATCCACGACTGTGTCAGGGTCTGGCCTTGCCCATAGGGCCTATTTGATTTGTCACCTAACACTAGTTGTTTTCATACATAAACTCCTAACTCTCAATGACTCAGTGAAATCAAATTTATTTCTTGCTCCCATCAAATTTAATTAGATGTGCTTAGTTGGTGGAAAGCTCTTCTCCAAGCAGAAATTCCTTCCACTTTGTAGCTCAGTCATTTTCAACAAGTGACTTCCAAGGTCTCTTTGGAAGAAGAAAGCACATGAAGATTTGTAAATGGGAGGTTTTTAGAGGTCAACCCTGGAAGTGTCTCAGATCAGTCCCATCCATATTCCATTTGCTTGGACTTATACGGCCATAGTGAACATAAGGACAACTAGAAAATGTGACATAGCTATGTGTCCAGGTAGAAGAGGAAATAGGTTCTGTGCACAATCAGCCATCTCTGACAGATGTATTTGTTGGTTCAGCTTCATCCTTCTGGACTTGTTTGTCTTTCCTCAGTTGACCCCTGTTCAAACTTATGACATCAGTTTGTGATTTTGACTCTAGCTTTGTTAACACCTTATTTAAGAGATTTTTGACTTACTTATTTTGTCCTCATCTTATATCCTTTTGACTCTGATTCTTGCCCCTGCCCTCTGGCCTTTTATCATTCAGAGAAGATTGGAATTGTTTCAGAGTTAAAGAGAATTTTAGAGATCATTGAGTTCAACAATTGTTTTTTCTACTAGAGTTGCCTAATTCCAAAGACCACTGGTAAGTTTACATAGTACATGGAAACAAAATATGAACATATCAGAATCTTTTTCTGCAGCTTTCCTCTTTTCTTAAATATTTATTTTATTTATTTATTTGGCTGTGTTGAGGCTTAGTTACAGCTTGTGGGATCTAGTTCCTTGACCAGGAATCGAACTCAGGCCCCCCTGCACTGGGAGCATAGAGTCTTAGCCACTGGACCACCAGGGAAGTCCCTAAAGCTTTCTTCTTTATAATGTTTGGGCATTGTGAAAGGGAAAGGTCTGTAGGAAGAAAGGAGCTTCCTGGTGTGACGGAACGTGTTCATGAATTTCAGCCCTAGTTTTTTTTTTTTTTTTTTTTTAGTTTTATTTATTTTTTTTTTATTTTATTTTTTTTTACAGTTAAAAGTATTTTTATTAAAAAAGCACAAATGCAAAGAAATGAACAGAGGAAAATTTATGCGTCGAACCTGGACTGGTCACTTATGATAATATACATGCTACAATTCCATTTTGATGTTGATTAGTCATGTGAAAATTTTCTCATTTTAAAATGGACTTAATAGGAAATGGCAACCCACTTCAGTACTCTTGCCTGGAAAATCCCATGGATAGAGGAGCATGGTAGGCTACAGTCCATGGGGTCGCAAAGAGTCAGACACGACTCAGCAACTAACACAACACTTATAGAATGTAGAGAAGAATTATTAGACACAAGGAGTAACAGTGTTATGTCTGGTGGTAAGACTATGAATGATTCTTTGGCTTGGTTCTGTTTTGTTTTGTTTTTTACTTTTTTTCCTCCAGATTTTATGCACTGGGAATGCATTCCTTTTCTATTTACTGCCCTTTCCCAGCTGAGTATCTCTTCAAATGTAAAAATCATGAAAAGCAAAAAGATGGAGATAAGTTCTAACTCCAACTGTCTCAAAGAGTTAGGAGAATCACATGTTATTGCTGACAGGTTAGACTTGGCCTTAAAGATTCAGAATTTCTATGCAGGGGAAGTGGAACACATAAAGACATATTTTTTAAAAGTTATTGATTTATTTGGCTGCTGCCAAGTCTTAATTGGGGCACACGGATCTTTAGTTGTGACCTGCTGTGACTATAAGACAGCTGTTGTTGTGTTAGTCACTTAGTCGTGTCTGACTCTTTGTGACCCCATGGACTGTACTCCACCAGACTCCTCTGTCCACGGGATTCTTCAGGCAAGAATGATGGAGTGGGTTGCCATTCCCTTCTCCTGGAGATCTTCCCGACCCGGGGATCAAACCTGGGTCTCCTGCATTGCAGGTGGACTCTTTGCCATCTGAGCCACCAGGGAAACTAATGAGGCATCTTGAATATCTTCAATTCACCATTTCAGTTTATCGCTCCCCCAAGAGGAGGAAATTTGGCAGGCCCAACCTGAATATTTGTTTCTCACAAAGACAAAAGCTAAAGATTACTTGCTGCTCATACAGACTAACAGTAAACTATTCAGTATTAAAATAATCACTTTAAAGTCCATATTTGGGGGAAAAAAAATGACCTTAGGGAGGAATTACACCATTTTCCTGAAGAAAGTGAGGAGATAAATGAGGATTGTCTGCTAATCTAGAAACCCTGCCTTTGATATGTTATGTTGACCACATAGAAATGGGGCAAACCTGCTTGTTAGTGGTGACTGTCACATGGAAGTGCTTTAGTTCACTTATCTGGCTTCCCACAGCCTTTGTGATTATAGGCCATTGTTGAAAGATTTTATTTAAATCAAATTGATCCTTCAGTGGTTTTTCTGCTTGTAAAAGTAGTACATACTCATAAAATTCAGACTTTTAAGAACTATATCATGGAGAAAAAGAAATAGTCCCCCATTATCTTAGACTTAACTACTGATAGCAAGTTTGTGTATAGTTCTTTACATTTCTTCAATGCATATATGAATGCATTTACTATGAATTTTCTGAACAAAAATGTGTTTCTATGTTACATACTGTTTTGCACATTTTTTCCCCTCATGTTACATCATTACATCTTGAACATATTTCATAGGAGGATTTTTTATACCGGTTTCCTTACTTTTCTCATTTTCTTTCAGAGCCCCTTAGACCCTGATCTGGATGGTAAATAACTTACAATGTGAAAAACAAGAGAGCCGGAGAGTGATTTAAAAAATAAGGCAAAACCTTTTTAAAAGTCAGAGCTTTTTCAGTTTGGCCATGGCGCTACATTCTTATTGGCCAACCTATTACTTGTGACTGTTGTATTGATAGTATGAGTCATGAATTAATGACTTCAGAAAAGTAAATTTTTCCCCCATCCTGGCATTCTTTCCAGCACAGGGCTTGTGAAAACTAATTGGATTTAAGGGTGATGTTGATCTGCCCTGGAAAGATGGAATGAGTTATCCACTGAGAAATACATCTGATCCAGCCACTCTCCAAAAACATCTGTCAATTTCTCTTCTACAGAATAGAATCCAAACTCATTAGCTTCATAGGTCAGATTTTCTTGGCTCATCTCTCTAGTTTCAACTCCCATCATCCCATTCCATGTACACATGCTTCACAAACTGCCTTTCTTGCTGACTCTTACCTTTGTGTTTTTGCATTGACTTACCCTTTGTGAAGATGCATTTTCCTAGCTTCTTTGCTTGGTGGAGCTTGTATGCTCATCAGCTCTTTGGTGAGATTTTGCTGGACTCCCTAGGCAGAGTAAAGAACTCCTCTCTCTTCTCCATGCTAGTTCTATTACGGTGGTTCTGATGCTAGAGTGAAACTTACCTTACCAGTCTGAATTCATACCTGGACTGTAAGCCTTCAGAACTTAAGAACCATATTTTATTCATCCTTTCTCTCTAGAGATACTCAATAAGTGCTTCAGTGAATTAGTAACAATTATAATTTCCTCAGTCCATCTAGTGTTGATTTCTTTATGGGAAGTAGACAATAAAGGTTTTTTTTTAGAACTGTGACCAAGTATATTTGTTTACTTCCTTGCCACTAGCCTCAAAAGTGAAGAGATATAACTCAGTAGCAATTTCCTCAGCAACAATTATGGATCCATGAACAAAAACAAATTTTATCCATTTATCTACCTATTTGATGAGGCTTCCCTGATAGTTCAGTTAGTAAAGAATCTCCCTGCAATGAGGGAGATCCTGGTTCGATTCCTGGGTCAGGAAGACACCCTGGAGAAGGGATAGGCTACCCACTCCAGTGTTCTTGGGCTTCCCTTGTGGCTCTGCTGGTAAAGAATCCGCCTGCAATGCAGGAGACCTGGGTTCAATCCCTGGATTGGGAAGATCCCCTGGAGAAGAGAAAGGCTACCCACTCCAGTGTTCTGGCCTGGAGAATTTCATGGTTAGTCGTTGGGGTCCCAAAGAGTTGGACACAACTGAGCGACTTTCACTCACTCACTCACTCACCCATTTGATAAAGTTTTACTGGAAAATATAAATCTTAAGACTTGAGGTATTAGCAGAGAGATATGGTTAGGATCAAACTGCCTTCCCCTTATTATTTATTTCTTGTAGTAAAAAGCAACTGTGCCTTCCCTTTTAAATTCCTAAGTCTAGGTTTAGACTGCTTAAGAAATGGAAATGGATGTTTAATTTCAAAATTGCTTATCCCACTAAGAGTTGCCGACATAGTAAAGGAGATAGTATTTATGTTTGTTTTTTTTTTAAGCTAAATATCAGAAAACTTGCTCAGAGTAATTTGACTTAACAAAAGGGTTCAGTAATCTTCCTTGAAAAATGATCCTGAAATCAATTCCTTTAAATTACATTAGGCTCTCCAAGGAAGTAAACACACTTTCCTATTTAAAATGAGACTGGCCCAGATACCTTTTCTGAGCTAGAAAAATCCAGGCTGAAATAGTACTTTACACTGATTCCTTTTATAAACTCTTCTTTGGGACTTCCCTGGTGGCTCAGATAGTAAACAGTCCGCCTGCAATGCAGGAGACCCAGGTTTGATTCTTCCTGAGTCCAGAAGATCCTCTGCAGAAGGGAATGGCTACCCACTCAAGTATTCTTACCTACAGAATTCCATGGACAGAGAATCCTGGTGGGCTACAGTGCATGGGGTTGCAAAGAGTCGGATATGACTGAGTGACAAAATCTTTCACTCTGAAAAGTATATCTAGAAATAGCTAAACAATAGCACCAAATGGGCATGTTTTTTTCTGTCCTTGTGAACTCAGATACCTTTTCCCCTTTTCGGCCTTAGTTTTATTATACAACTGCCCTTCTTCCATTAATTAACTAAGCAATCAATCACCTCATTCATTCACGTCATTGTTGATGTCTATTTAATGTGCAGGACACTCTAGATTTGGGGACAGAAAGGTACCAAGTTCAGGTTAGAATTTTATCTAAACTCTCTATTCTTAAAAATTAGTTTTTATTCCCTGTGACTGACTGCTCAATTTAAAGAGTGTCCATTTAGGATCTTTTCTGTGCTCAGAACTGTTCAAAACCCTAATCCATAATCTTTCTAGAAGCTAGGAATTTATCCCATTAATTTAAATGATGACTAATAAATTTGAAGTTCTTTGTGTGGTTAATGTCATATATTTCTTTTTTTAATTTATTTTTTATTGACGTAGAGTTGATTTACAATGTAGTTTTAGTGTCAATTATACAGCAGAGTGATTCAGTTACATGTGTATATATTCTTTTTCAGATTCTTTTCCCATATAGGTTATTACAAAATATTGAGTGTAGTTCCCGGTGCGACACACTGGGTCCTTGTCGTTCATCTATTTTATATATAGTGGTGTGTATATGTTACTCTCAAATTCCTAATTTATCCCCCTCTCTGTTTTTCCCTTCAGTAACCAGAAGTTTGTTTTTTATGCCTGTGAGTTTCTGTTTTATAAATATATTGTATATATTTGTATCATATATTTCATTAGTAATAATGAAATGGAAGATTTATGCAAACTCTTATTTCCTGTGAAGTATGTATCTCCTTAGTTCTCGATATTAATTATCCAAATGCTTTTAGTTAATGCTGTATTACTGTAGACTTTTTAAAATATGCTGAAAGAATGTATCTGTGTTAGATAAATGTTATTGTTCATTTTTAGAGGGATTGAGTAGTTTTGTTAGCAGAGTTGGAAACAGAAATGTGATTGCTTAAATCTTAAATTGTGTTAAGATGTGACCTGGTGATAAACAGACAAAAATTAATCATATGTGCCGTGATTATGGTTTTATAGAGGTCATAGATCTGCTTTATGGAAACTTGAGTTTCTGTGTAACAGTTTGAAATTATTGCATAATCAGGCCACTTAATAGGACAACCCAATAAAAGGTAATTTGAGGTCTATGTTAAGAAACTGAGAACTAAGTAATATGACTACTTACCAGGTGAAATGAGAAAAGTCAGTCTCTAGTTTCATCTGTTATGGGCAGGGGAAAAACAGTTCTTAGAATCAAGTCTTAGCCGATCTAAGACTGAGAAGACACTGGCAGCTTCTCAGTGTATGCTTTCTAGGGAAGCAGATAATGGAAGACCCTTTCTTCCTTGTATTATACGATCTCTCTTTTAAAGCCCAGGTCTTATTTAAGCATAGATTCTCATACTCAGAAAAACTCAGACTGTTTTGGTCTTAACCTATAAATCAAGAGGTAAAGCCTTTTCCTGCTCTCCTGAAGAGTTCTGCCCTCAGTAAAGGGCAGAGAAAGAGTTTATGTCATAAATCACTCAGGAATTGTTTACCACGTTAATCTAGAGGGCACTTGCCCATGGCAGGCAGTAAAGTTACCTTGGTTGTTTAAAAATAACCTGAGTGGTTTATTCAGACTGTTCACAAATGTTTGGACGTTATTGAAGGGCTGTCCTAGACTGACCAGTTACTTTTATTTTTCACTGCTCTTCTTAGATTCACCCTTGCACCATCCAATCACACTGAGTGGAGCAGGGGTTCCTGACATTGCAACATCACCGGCTTTTCTAGCCATGTGATATAGCGTTTCAGACCCTGAGTTAAATTTCAACCCAGGCATCTCTCTTCAATTCAGGTCACCTACAGGCCAGACAAAAATCAAGGTCATGTTGAACCAATGTAAGGAGTTTTTTGTTGGTTGCAATAACTATAATGTTATTCACTGTTTGAAACACTATACCGTGGTTAATCATAAGTTGCTGCTGTTGTTTCCTTTTATTTATGAGCCCTTAATCAAGAGTATGCAGCAAGGGCCACTATTTGAAAGGAGTCTTTCATGAGGTCTTCGTTTTGGATGCTCCTTCATCTTTCATTGTGTAAAGAAGGGGACTTCATGTGACTTTCAAAAGTTATTGAATATTGTATATTGGCCTTTTGGAGAACAGATTTTACTCGTCTGAATTTAAATGATCGTGTTATTAACTTTATGTTTCAGCTGATGACCAGTAGTAGAACACTAAGCCAGTACTCTTCAGACTGTTCCTTTCGGTTGCTCCAAACTTGATTAATTCTTATATGTCAGTCACTGTCACTAAAGTTATATATTGGTTCTCTGAAAGCACATTTTGCTATCTAGAATTCAAGTTGTATGTTTTTAACCATATGTTTCTACTGATGTTAATGTAAACAGTCAGACCAGATCTCTCCAGGCAGCTCTTTTAACTGCCCCATCTCCCCCACCCCCTCAAACTAATGGTTGAGACCTTAAATGTCAGTCTCTCTTTTTTTTTTAACTTTTATATCCTATCTTATGAGAATCATCTTGTGAGTTACCCTTGTTAAAAGAGGGGGTCATATCCAGGAATTAGGATAGGATCATTTTGTGAATGAATTTTGGAATTGATCATGCATGTGAGTGAATTTTTTAAATCTAAGAATTGAGTAATAGGTTATGCTCTCAGACTTGTTGATTTGTCAACTTCATTCTAAATTGAATTTGAATAAAACTAAAGCTGGGGTAACTGCTTTTTCTTTGAGGCACTCAAAATGTTTCCAAAGTTTAAAATCAAATTTATTTTTTACTGATAGCTTTTTTGTGGATTTCATTTACATGAGTTTTTAACTCTTCAGTTGATCCCTTGTGAGCCCTCTCCACTGGCCACACTGGTTTCATGTGGTTCCCTAAGTATAGCATACACTCCTGTGTGGCTTGGATTTTGCTGTTACCGTTACCAACCAGAGTTCTTGGCCTCCTTAATCAATAGAAATAGATAAGAGGCTAGACAGGAAATCCAGGCAAAGCATTATCCGGGTTCCTGTTGCAGCAGGAGGGAGTGAGCACAAGTAACAGGTTCCCTTGCTTGCTCACTCCCTAAGGTGGGGCAAGCTGGTTCCTTATATGAAGTGAGAGTAGGGGTGGGTTCAGGTATAGGGCCTGAGGGTGGCTTAGGTGTTTTGCCCATCCTTTTGGTGGTATTGTGTGCAGGGAACATGCATAGTACCCTGCTTTTGTTCCTTGCTCTTAAGAAGTGGCAATTGGGTTTTTGGTCTTTTTGTATCTTGTTGTCCGTAATTTGTCCCAACTGCTCATGTATGTGGTTATTTTTAGTCCCTTATTTCTTTTATTTTGTTGCTTGAGGAGACATTTGTCCAGGGACAAGCACGATAGCAAAGGGTCCCAGGTCTTGGTCCCAACGTGTCTCATTACTGCAGACTGGTGTTCTACAGTACTTGACATCCTTAGAGATAAGGCTGAAGTACTCCTTCCATCATTACATTTTGCCCTCTGCTTACCACCTGGACATAAATGTTGCTTACTGATCCATTTTATTTGGCCTGTTACTGAAGCACTTATTTCACTCTACCTTATGTTTCAATTGATTTTGTGCACATTTTACTCCTCTATGAGAGGCAGACTTACTGAGGACCAGGACTCTATCTTCATGCAGCATCCAAATGATTGACTTGATACAAAGCTGTGTGCATCTCTTGTTTTTCCATTAACATAAGGAAACATTTCTCATAGCATTTCTCAGAACTGCCATGAGGGAGGGCTAAGAGATGGAGAGGAAAACTCTTGATCAAATACAGAAGTCTCTTTACAATAGTGTTGATCTGAAAAGGAGTACCTCAAGTTTTCAGTGACAGAGTGTGACATAACAGCTTTGCATTTTTCTGAGATACCCAAAGATTAAGATGGATAGTTGGCTAGAACAAGAGGTGATATCTGCCTTCAATCTGTTTGACCAAGTCAGGTTGAGACAAGAATGCTGGAGAATGAGCTTCTCTGACTGAACGTGTTTGTTTAGGCCTCCTTCAAGCTTCTTACCCCTGGGCTTCCTCTCTCCTTCTACCCACGTTTTCAATGCTCTTTTTATGTGGAATGGCATGCTAGCTTTAAGAGATAATAGGGATCATATTCATTGTACCAACAATAGTCTATCTTAATGTGATCACACGCACTAGACAGATTATTACAGGAACTTGGGGTAAATAGCGTGGGACATTAAAACAAACAAACAAGCCAAGAGGGCTGTCTGGGACCAAAGGAACAGAGTTACTGGATTTGTTTAAAGAATTAAGCTTATGAGCTACACTTTCCCCCTTTGCAACACAGATAAAAATCTTTACTTGAGGGACATTTCAACATCACAGCTGCAAGTGTAGCTTGCAATGGAAAATGTTTTTCATTTTGGAAAGAGGCAATTGCTATTTTGTAATGGAAGACATGCTATTTTGCATGCAAAGCCAATACAGTCTGATGAAGGGAGCAGAGTCTAGTGTAACAACCTCTAAGTCAGGAGATCAACATTTTCATCTTAATAGTCCTTCAGTCAAGAAATCTTAAGTGTCTCCTCTGTTCAGAACTGCTAAGTATCATGGACAATATAGTAAATGCAGAAGGCACTATGTCTTCCCCAGGAGGGAGAGGAAATTTAATAGGCAGCTCATATGTATCAAGGTCAACAAAGTATGATGTGAGTTCAGCAGGGTATTATCAGAGTGTCACATGACTTACTACGAACCAGAAGGCAAGGAGTGGATTGCTGTGGATTTTACTGCTAGGTGGCTTTAGATTCTTGGATCTTCTCCAAAACTCATTACTTCCATTTAAACTGAGGATTATACCTGCTGTATACCAAGTAATGGAAGTAATCAAAGTAATGTTGAGGCTGTGAATTTAGAACCTGAGTCTCTTGCACTTTGGTATAGAGAATGAGGAGATATGACAGTGTGGTGGAAGAGACTCTTGAAGATTGATGAGTGCTCTGTGATAAAAGACATGAGAGTGCTTTTGTAGTAGGATTTTAATTAAAGAGATTCTTCTTTTACTTTTGTAAAATGTAGCTTTCTATTAATAAGATCTTTCTATTAGAAAGATCTATCAAGTTGATTTGTTCTTCCTTTGAGAAACACAGGACATTTTATTTTCCCATAAGACTGTTTTTTTTTTTTTCCCTTTTTATTTTGCTCCATTCATTAACTCATTCAGTTTGTAATTACTGAGCACGCATGCTTTACTTGGTAGGAATATAAATCTGAAGAAGGCATGGGCCATGTTGCTAAAGATCTCATGTAGAGGAGGCTGAAGAAACCAAGGAGAGTTTTTACTGTTTTGAGTCATTAGGATCCTTTTTACTTGTTTTCGATAGTCTGAAGAAAAGTCCAGATTTTAGCTAGGTTTACTGTGCTGTCTTCATTTTTTTTCCAAGTTAATGGGTACGAGAAACCTGATCATTCTTGACATCTACCTTTCATTTGCCCTTGAAATACAAATGATCCCCAAGTCCTTTCGATGTCTCTTTCCAGGATATGTGTTGAATCTATCCACTTCTCAAATTATTTACCCTGTTGACTACTCCATTCACTTTCTAACTCGTTTCCGAGGTTTTGCTCTTAATCCCTCTCATTAGAGGCTTTCAACCTTTTTTGATTATGACTCACAATAAAAAATACATTCACGATACCCACAGTACACATATGTCTGTGCTTTGTTTCTATCAGTAACTCTGAAATGAGAGAGTCATAAAATAATACTTTCACTCTGTATGACACAGTCTGATATTTTTTAAATTCTGTCTTTTTTTTTTCTTTTTTTATACTGCCACGGTCAAGTAAATTCACTTCATGATCCATTAATGGATTGAAATACACTGTTTTGATCCTTTTCAACACAGCGGCCAGCATGATGGTTTTATCCCACTTCCTTGTTTAAAATTTTTCCTTGGCTTCCCATTGCACTGATCTTGAAACCTGGAAATAACAGTGCTATCCGTGAAGTCCTGCATGATCCCACTCTTGCTTCTCCTCATTCTTTCGCATCTTTCAACAACTTTTCAGTTCAGTTCGGTCACTCAGTCGTGTCCGACTCTTTGCGACCCCATGAACCGCAGCACGCCAGGCCTCCCTGTCCATCACCAACTCCCAGAGTGTGCCCAAACTCATGTCCATTGAGTAGGTGATGCCATCCAACCATCTCATTCTCTGTTGTCCCCTTCTCCTCCTACCCTCAATCTTTCCCAGCATCAAGGTCTTTGCCGATGAGTCAGCTCTTCCCATCAGGTGGCCAAAGTGTTGGAGTTTCAGCTTCAACATCAGTCCATCCAATGAACACCCAGGACTGATTTCCTTTAGGATTGACTGGTTGGGTCTCCTTGCAGTCTAAGAGATTCTCAAGAATCTTCTCCAACACCACAGTTCAAAAGCATCAATTCTTCTGCACTCAGCTTTCTTTATAGTCCAACTCTCACATCCATACATGACTACTGGAGAAACCATAGCCTTGAATAGACAGACCTTTGTTGACAAAGTAATGTCTCCCCTTTTTAATATTCTGTCCAGGTTGGTCATAGCTTTCCTTCCAAGGAGTAAGTGTCTTTTAATTTTATGGCTGCAGTCACCATCTACAGTGATTTTGGAGCCCCCCAAAATAAAGGCTGTCACTGTTTCTACTGTTTCCCCATCTATTAGCCATGAAGTGATGGGACCAGGTGCCATGATCTTAGTTTTCTGAATGTTGAGCTTTAAGCCAACTTTTTCACTGTCTTCTTTCATGTTCATCAAGAGGTTCTTTAGTTCTTCACTTTCTGCCATAAGGGTGATGTCATCTGCATATTTGAGGTTGTTGATATTTCTCCCGACAATCTTGATTCCAGCTTGTGCTTCTTCCAGCCCAGCACTTCTCATGATATACTCTGCATATAAGTTAAATAAGCAAGGTGACAATATACAGCCTTGACGGACTCCTTTCCCAATATAGAACCAGGCAGTTGTTCTATGTCCAGTTCTAACTGTTGTTCCTGACCTGCATACAGGTTTCTCAAGAGGCAGGTCAGGTGGTCTGGTATTCCCATCACTTTCAGAATTTTCCACAGTTTATTGTGATCCACACTGTCAAAGGCTTTGGCATAGTCAATGAAGCAGAAATAGATGTTTTTCTGAAACTCTCTTGCTTTTTCGATGATCCAGCGGATGTTGGCAATTTGATCTCTGGTTCCTCTGCCTTTTCTAAAACCAGCTTGAACATCTGGAAGTTCACGGTTCCTGTATTGCTGAAGCCTGGCTTGGAGAATTTTGAGCATTACTTTACTAGCGTGTGAGATGAGTGCAACTGCATGGTAGTTTGAGCATTCTTTGGCATTGCCTTTCTTTGGGATTGGAATGAAGACTGACCTTTTCCAGTCCTGTGGCCACTGCTGAGTTTTCCAAATCTGCTGGCATATTGAGTGCAGCACTTTCACAGCATCATCTTTCAAGACTTGTAATAGTTCAACTGGAATTCCATCACCTCCACTAGCTTTGTTCGTAGTGATGCTTTCTAAGGCCCACTTGACTTCACATTCCAGGATGTCTGGCTCTAGGTGAATGATCACACCATCGTGATTATCTGGATCAAAAAGATGTTTTTTTGTACAGTTCTTCTGTGTATTCTTGCCACCTCTTCTTAATGTCTTCTGCTTCTGTTAGGTTCATACCACTTCTGTCCTTTATTGAGCCCATCTTTGCATGAAATGTTCCTTTGGTATCTCTAATTTTCTTGACGAGATCTCTAGTCTTTCCCATTCAATTGTTTTCCTCTATTTCTTTGCATTGGTCTCTGAGGAAGGCCTTCTTACCTATCCTTGCTATTCTGTGGAACTCTGCATTCAGATGGGTATATCTTTCCTTTTCTCCTTTGCTTTTGGCTTCTCTTTTTTCATAGCTATTTGTAAGGCCTCCTCAGACAGCTATTTTGCTTTTTTTGCATTTCTTTTTCTTGGGACTGATCTTGACCCCTGTCTCCTGTACAGTGTCACGAACCTCTGTCCATAGTCATCAGGCACTCTATCTATCAGATCTAGTCCCTTAAATCTATTTCTCACTTCCACTGTATAATCATAAGTGATTTGATTTAGGTCATACCTGAATGGTCTAGTGGTTTCCCCCACTTTGTTCAATTTAAGTCTGAATTTGGCAGTAAGGAGTTCGTGATCTGAGCAATACCTATATGTATGTGTTCTTTCCTCTTCCTAGTTTTTACCCAGCCTACTCATCCTGTTTTCCTGCAAGACTCTTTATAAAGATCACTGCTTTAAGAAAATTAGATTTCCCTTTATAATCCCTCATCTTCCTCTTTACTTTTTATTGATTGTATTTGTTATAGTAATAAAAAATTTTGTTATAGTTTTATGATTATGTGTTCCATTGTATGACTCTTTGTTTAATATTGATGGCTCACTCTAGACTGTAAATTGCACAACAGCTAGGACCAAGCCTGTTTTGTTTATTGCTCCCTCCACAGTACCTCGCACAGTCCCAGCATAGTTAGCAAATATTTTTGAGCATCTACTTTGTGTCAGGCTCTGTGCCTGGCCCAAGAGTGCAGAGATGAATAGGGCATAGACCCTGCTATCAAGGATATGCCTTTTTTGGCATGTGGTGTGTCTGAAGACAAGCTCTCTAGAAAGCAAAATAGGTTAAGAAAAATGTTTGAGGGTATGAGAATGCTAAAATTCCTACAAATAAGGGTTTCTTTAGTTTAAGACTGTAACTGGAGCAGGGTTTTCCTTATTATGATACAAATTCAAGAAACTATAGTGTTTTGTGGAATGATTATGACATTTCTCACTGATATATAGAAGGATTTAAGCAAATGATAGATGCCTTTTCTTTTGAATGTTATTTATGTCTCATTAGGTGGTTCTCAGACTCAGAAAGTCTGAAAGACAAGGCAGTGAGACTAGTCTCCCTCTGAATTCCGGAACACTTGGTTATAACATCCCTGCCAGGTGTTCATTAAACCTTGAACTCTTTCAGTGGTGGAAAAGTAATTCTTAGACAAAACAGCCTTTTCCATTTTGGAACAGTTTGAATTGTTAGACAATGTTTTATTACGTTGACTTATTTTTCTGCCCATTTGTCTGCCCTTTGGAGCCATGGAGATATGCTTGCTCTTTCTTCCACAAAACAACTCTTCAGCTATGTATTTGCAGATTGCTCACCTGCCCACAGTGTTCTTTTTTCCCAGTTGAAACAATTTTGGTTTTTCCAATTATTCCTGTGATGTGATTTCCCTACCCTTTCTATTTCTATGACACTCTTAACGTGTTCCAGGTATTTCCATGTATACCTGAAAACTTAGCACCCACGATGGAGGCAGCACTCCACTTGTATCTGAATCAGTGCAGCATAGGACTATTTTCCTACTCTGAACACTATACCTCTGCTAATCTGGCCTTAAATTGCATTGGATTTGTCAGCAGCCAAGCCACACTGCTGGCTCACATAATGTTCACAGTCAACTAAAACCCCCTGGATCTTTTTCACATGAACTCTTGTTCAGCCTGGTCACTCTCCCACCCTGACCTTAAGCATGTAATAGTTTTCTTTCTTGTATCCATGTAATAGGTTTTTACATTTATTCCCATTCAGTCTCATCTTATTAACTTCAGACCAACATTCCCTTCAGTTGCTTGTGGAGTCTACAAGCTTGGCAAAAGAAGAAAAAAACGAAACAAAACCAAAAACTCTCCAACTCCAGTGAATACCACAAACAGTTATTTGCTTTAGGTTCAGGAAATGAAAAGTTATGCTGGTTTTAAGTTTCTCATTTTGCCTTCCTCGTCCCTTCTCCGTGCCACCCCTTACCCCCTTCAGTGTTTTGGTCTGAGGCCCAGAGCAGTATGTCTGCAACTTAGGCTCTCTTTAGGAAGGGCCCAGCTCTCATCCTCCACATGCTGAGGTGCGGCACTAGCCAGGGTCTGTCTTGGTTAAGCTGAGGGAATATCTCTTAGCCTCGCTGAGGAAACCTTTGCTGCCTTGTGATATGAAACACGCCACCTACTTGCTCTGTGCCACTGTGGGGCTGACTTGGTTCATTCTAGCCCAGAGGAAACACAGAGCAAGCAAACACCTCTCCCTCACCCCCTCCCTCGCCCCACACCATCTCTTTTGTCCCCAAAATCCAGCTCTGGAAAATATCTGAAGGCCACAGAAGTGGGAGTACCCTTTGATGTTTATATTGGCTGGCTCCTTTTCCTTTTTACTTCTTCTTCTTCTTTTTTTTTTTAATAATCAGAGTAGTAGAAAACGTGGAGAATTAACCGCATGACAGCAGCAGAGGAATTCATTAGAAAAACTGAGATGAATTCTGCTCAGATTTCAGGTTCTCAGGCAGGAGTCACAAAGGAGTAATCGTCTTCTAGTTGTTTTTAATCATTTCTTTTGTGGCACCTTCCTTGTCCATGAAACCAATCTCAGTGTCCAGCATGAGGGAGCCTGAGAACAGAGGCTGTCAGAATGGCGACTTTGATTGGGAAATTACTACAGTGGTATTAACTGCTTCCTTCTAACCTCCCTTTGATGGAACTTGTCCATCTTGGAGAGGGCAACGGACAGTGCTATGTCATTGTTTTTTATTTCAAGTGTTACCTATTATCTTTTTAAGACTGTAAATAATGTGCATAAAACTTTACTACAGAAAATTCTTAAATTGACAAAAACAACTTCTGAGGCACCAAGTTTTGCAAAGTGTGTTTTCTCACTTAAACTGCAGAACTCCCCTCAACCCTTTTTTTCTTTATTAGCCTTGAAAGCAACTCTGATGGTGTCTCTGCCCTTGACTTAATTCATTTATGCTTAAATTTTTTCTTGAAGGAACTTCGTAAAATAAAACATTGATTTTCTCTCTAAATATATAAAGGCAGCAACTGGATTTCCAGAAGCTGTAATACGATAAAAATTTTACTCCAAAGTAGTTTTGACTGCTTTGCTTAAATATTGGATCTTCATTGCTATTCTATTTACTCATTAATCTATTTTTAAAATGCAATCATATTAGGAAGTTTCATATTGAAATAATTTAAGAGAAAAATCTTTCTAAAGTACTTTCATACCCTTCAGAAGTTCCTGTTAATACATAATGTATCGATCTTTTAAGTATGAATCTTTGTATCTATTTATTAAAGCAGATTCTATAAAGCCCCCCTTTCAGACCTTTTAGCGCAGTTCTAGTAAAATAGATCTACCTGAAAGCAATGAAAAGGACAGTGCTTGAATCTTAGTGATAGTTTTGCAAAGAGAATTCATTAACCTGAAGTACTCATGCATTTAATTTATTTAAAAGCCATTTGGTTTTAACTTTAAGCTCACCCAGTCAGCACGTGCTTTCGTCAGACATTTAGGGCCTAACAGGGATGGATTTATTTAGTATCACAGAAAATTTCCCAGGGAATACTCTTCTCATCTTAGGGCACAAAGTCAGACTCTGAGACTCAGAACCAGACCGTTGGCAAGTAAATTACCTTTTCATGTCATGTTTCTCTTACCTGCCAAGTGGAGATGCACAAACTTGTTATCTGCTTGTCAATGAGAGAAAAATATAGCCTGTCTTTTTTGTGTCAGTGGTTATCAGGAAGGAGTGATAACTGTGGCCTGCAGTTTTTATAGGGAAGGCCCTGTGGAAGATGGGAGACATGAGTGAGGCCTGGGAGAGTAAATAGGATGTTAGTCATTCCAAGACCATTTTTTGAGGACTTCTGATACAAGGACATTTAAAATTTGTTGCCTGCTTCTGTTTTAGATTGGCACAGAGGAGTCACGGAGGCAACAAGAGAAAGGGAGTAAAAGCGTAGCAACCAAAAAGCTCATAGTTTTTTTTGTATTCATGAAACAGTAGAAGATGTGATTCAATTTAAATTTAAAAAAACAGCCATTCATCCTAAGAAGATCATGAAGAAATGAGTATAAAGTATGTTTTTGTGAATATTTTTATTTGTGCTTTTTATAAAAATGAAAAGTTGGGGGGAAAATTCTCAGAAAACGGATTGGATAAGACGATAAGTAGAGAATGGAGTACTCTACAGATATTAAAATCATGCTGTATAAAAATATTTATTCCAGTGGGGAAATACTTGTGGTATAGGGAAGAATGGAAATGTAGGTTATGAAATAGATTATACACTGTGGTCCCAATTTTGTAAAGTGTTTATATTTATTATGTGGGGAAAAATTAGAGAGGATCCATAACAGCTGTATGTTCTGAGATGAGTTTGACTTTCTTCTTTGGACTCTGATGTTTTCAGCTTTCTTCTGCCAACAAAATGCAATTAATTCTTTTTTAAAGTTAGACTAAGAAGTGAAGCACTTTTTTGAATTGATTTATTCACTTATATGAGGCAATACAGAGTCCATTGTGAAAATCTGAGTCAGTGAGTGACAACTGTTGGGAGACAAATAAGATAAAGAAGCATAAGATGTTTCAGTGTAGAGAGCCTACAGTTGGAGTGATGAATCTACAGATTGCAACAATACTTTATTGTAAAATGGTAGATGTTTGATGTTTGTTCCTGGAGTAGGAAATGGCAACCCACTCCAGTATTCTTGCCTGGAAAATTCCATGGACAGAGGAGCCTGGCAGGCTACAGTCCATGGGATCACAAAGAGTCAGATGTAGCTGAGTGAGCATAGCACAACACAGACGTTTGAAATAAAAAGGTAATTGTAGGAATTCAAAAGAAGGGATGGACGTGGAACATTATGAAGGGTGAATATAGGCCGAATATGGTGAAATGGCTCTGAGAGATGGGGGAGAGAATAGTCCTGAGGAAAAATGCACGGTTTTAAGCTTGTTGGGGGCATGAAGTCAACAGAAGATGTAGACCACTGTCTTGGAAAAATAGGGAAAAGTGGTTTTCAGTCCAGGTTGCTTGGTCGGCTTGGTTGTTTTTTTGTGTGTATGTTTTAGTTTCTTACTTTTTATTGGGAAGTGCAAAACATGTTGCAAAATAAAAATAGTCTATTCGAGTACCTTTACCCAGTCATATTTGACTACAGTTGCTTTATAACTTACCACTTGTCTGTGTACATATACATAATTTTTTCCAGATATGTTTATCTTGATCCTTTACCCTCAAATACTAAGTTTGTGTTTCAGAAAAAGTGGATATTCTCTTACATGACCATTGTAGAGAATTATCAACTGTAGTAAATTTGATTAGATATGTTTATCTACACTATCTCTAATATTCCAGTTTTGTCAATTAAGTCAGTAATGCAACAGTGTCTTTCACAGCATTTTTTTCTCTCTAGCACAGGAAAAAAGTCTAGGTTTCAGTTCAGTCGCTCAGTCGTGTCCGACTCTCCGCGACCCCATGAATCACAGCACGCCAGGCCTCCCTGTCTATCACCAACTCCCGGAGTACACTCAAACTCATGTCCACAGAGTCGGTGATGCCATCCAGCCATCTCATTCTCTGTCGTCCCCGTCTCCTCCCACCCCCAATCCCTCCCAGCATCAGAGTCTTTTCCAGTGAGTCAACTCGTCGCATGAGGTGGCCAAAGTATTGCAGTTTCAGCTTCAGCATCAGTCCCTCCAATGAACACCCTGGGTTGATCTCCTCTAGAATGGACTGGTTGGATCTCCTTGCGGTACAAAGTATTACAATTAATTGTCTTTCCTTTTTAGTCTCCTTTTATCTGGAACTGGAACATATTCATAGCCTTTCATTTTCTTTTATGGCTGATATTTTTGAAGACTATGGTTCATCTCTCCACCCCCTTTTATTTTTAATTTGTTTTATTCAGTTTCCTCATGATTAGGCTTGAGTTATGCCTTGTCAGCCAGGTAAATGTTTTGTTCTTCTCAGGTTATCATATCTGGAGGCACATAATGTTCATCTGCCTCTCTCACTGGGATGTAAATTTTAATCATCAGGTCAAGGTATTATTAGATTTTCCTCTACAAAGGTACTATTTTTCCCTTGCAAACACTAAGCAGTCAGTGGGAAGCAAATATCTTATTCCTCATGGTTCACCCAGATTTACTGTCCATTAATGATTCTTTCATAATTCAAACTTTTTAAGATAGTTGCAAAATCACAATTTCCAACTCCAACATTCCCGCCACACTTACCAATCAACACTAGCTATTTTCCAGTAAGCAAAAGAGCTCTTTCTTTTTCTCATCTATCTATCCATCCATCTCTTCCTCCATCCATCCCTTACCAGTTTGGATTTATGGATTCCTGTTTTGTTTTAACGGTCAACACTGTACTGAATCACTTTGGTGCTCAAATTGTCCCAGATTTGACTAATGTGTTTTTGTGCCATATCCTCACCATTTATTTCCCTTTCTTTTAAAAATATTTACTTCCTTACTTTTTGGCACAGTAAGTTATCTTAGGCTCATCTGTACCTAATCCTTCCTAGTCCTCAAATTGCCCATTTCCCGAGAATCCTCAGTTGTTTTGTAGTGGAATGGTATTAGAGACCAAGTTCTGGGAATAGGTGGGCTCATTACTTTTGGAGTATCTTTGCTTCTTGGCCCTTTTGTGGACAGAGTTGAGAACTATATACATACATACACACCTGCATATATACATACATACATATACATATTTTAGAAACTGAATTCATCCTTATTCTTCCAAATTTAGCCCATTCCCACAGGTTTCTTCCTTGCTTGATTCAGTTTCTATGACTTTCAATTTGAAATAATGATAAGGCAAAATGGTAAAGAAGTCCAGCATGCAGTAGGGAGACAGAGAATTGAAACTCACGTGAAAGTGTCAAGTTTAGCGATTAGGTTAGGGTGTCACCCACACAGAGTAAGGCGTAAGTCGAGTTTGCCAAATCCAAAGGCAAGAGAAAGATAGTGAAAGTGGCAGAGGATGGCCACTGAATTTTGAGATACATTGAAGAAATTGTAGTAGAGATAAAAATAGCTCAGGGAAGGAGATACAGAAAATGGAGTCAAAAAAGGAGGAGAAGCCAGTAGAGTCATGATGGTCAAGACTGGAAAGATTTTCAGTAGTCAGATACTTCAAAATGGTCAGAAAAAATGGAAGATTGAGACTAGACCTTTGGGTTTGATATTTGATTGCCAAAGATTTTACAAAGTAGAGCTCATTGGAGAATTTTTTGAGAGTACAACTTTAACGTGGCCACATAGCTCAGGCTAATTATGATAAAATTTGATTAAATGTTTGGGGGATATTCACATTTACTTTTTCTTTTAGATATGTTCACCAAATACCATTTTGTTTCTAATTACACGCTAATAAGCAAGTATGTTCTGTGTATAAAGTGACCAAATCTAAGAGGCATTGTAGACAGGCTATTTTTAGGGAACTCATGTTTTTCTTTAAAAGCTCAGTTAGCATTTGGAATTGATATACAGTATAATATTTAAAAGAAAAACAACATATTTCCTCATCCCCCAAGAGGTTTCTTAAAATAGCATGTAATCTTACCTACAGTGGGAAAAAGTCTCAAATTTTATAAATTGGGTTGAATCTACTAACTCAGATTACCTGACCAGGAGAGCCCCCAAGAAAAACAAGGTGTGGTAAAGGTTATTGTAATGGTAATTAAGAAATTTGTGTTCTGCATGCTGGGCCTCCCTCACTAAAGGCAGTGACCCAGCCTGTGGCTACTGGCACCATTTCTACTGCTGAGACATGCTGTCTTTTTAGAGAGACGTCCAAACCAAATCTTTGCCCACTTTGAAAGCCAAAATATTCTTCTCATTCCTTTCAGCCGCAGAAAGGCTGAGCTTTTGCTAATGGGATCCATGTCTCTGTGACCTGTTGATGCATCAACCTGTTTTCTTCATGGCATGTAAGCAATACAGGGTGTAATTTTAGTTGTTTTTCTTCCCAGAGTCAGAAGTGCTAGAAATCGGAAAGGATCTCTGAGGTCAACTGCTTTAAGCCTCTCACTTTCCAGACGAGAACACCAAGGCTCAGAGAGGAGAAATAATGTGTCCATGGTCCCACAGCTGGAAGATAGTGGAGCTTGAACTCAGGCCAGTTGACCTTCCTCCCGGGTCTGCAGCTGTACCATACATCACAGCATCTCTGCTGCTGCTGCTAAGTCGCTTCAGTCATGTCCAACTCTGTGCGACCCCATAGACAGCAGCCCACCAGGCTCCCCCGTCCCTGGGATTCCCCAGGCAAGAACACTGGAGTGGGTTGCCACTTCCTTCTCCAGTGCATGAAAGTGAAAACTGAAAGTGAAGTCGCTCAGTCATGTCCATCTCTTTGCAACCCCATGGACTGCAGCCTACCAGGCTCCTCCATCCATGGGATTTTACAGTCAACAGTAAAACCTCTTTGGGGTTATGTATTATTCTTTAGATGCTATGTATCAGATCTGTGTGGTGACACCCTGTCCTGTAACAGAGCTCAGCAACAGTTTGGTAGCTACTCCCACAAGCAAACCCTGTAGGCAATCTGAAGGTACAGTCTGAGTTGAAAGGAATCTGTGGAGATCCATTATGTAAATCTGTGAAGTTCTGTTTTGTTGAGTGGTTGCAGCTATTCTCGAAGCTGTTGCACTTTGTGGAAGTCCTTTCCTCTTTCGTGATAGGTAATCCCATTTGCGAACTCCGATGGACCAGGAAGATTTTCTTATCCTTCATATTACAAGACTCAAAGACAGTAGATTAAAAATAGTATTTCTTTCTCCTTTCTTCCAGTAGCGAACATTCCACTTAATTTCAAAAGCATGTTCTACATGTCTAACGTTTTGGCACATACGGGAGCTTGTTTCCATTTTATCTGATTTTAGTCAACAGATATTTACAGAAGGCTGTGTGAGCCAGGCACCATGCTGGGCACTGGGAGGTGACCAAGGGCCTTTGAGAACTGTTCATCGTCCCTCCTGAGTTCAGGGCAGTGACCGATTGTGCAGCAACCTCTGCTGACGGTCTCTGAGCGGCCTTTGATGGGCAACCTCTCTGCTTCCTAGGGCCTTGTTACCAGCTTCACTGCTACTCTCTCCAGGGAACGTGTCCCTCTCACTATGATTCCCTTCAAAAAGATGAGATTTTCCAAGAGAATTTAAAAAGTGTCTTTGTTGTCTTACTCATTTCATTTTTCTTCAACATTTGAAAGGAATGAAGTCAGGAGAAAGAAGAATGTCTAGGTCTAAAAAATGTGAATGTTACTTTAAATCTGCTTTTGAGAAAATGATAGAAAAATATTCAGTACACTCAGGGATCTACTGCCCTTGGGATACTCGTGCCTTTACTACCATCATGTTAGAAGATGCTATGTTTGGGCTTCAAAGAAAGGAATTATACTGGGAACTCTTAGTAATGAATCTTTTATTGTAACCTTGGTTTTCTTCCTCCTGCTAATCTTTTTAAATTGGTATTGCAGGAAGCTACTTGCCAGGCTGTAATATACCTCCAGGGAATGTAGCACATAATCTTTCTCCTTATTTGGCACTGAAATTTCATCAGGCTGTATTAATCTTAGCGAAGCACACTCTAGGAATATCTTGAGAATAGGTCTCTAGTTAGAAAAGTTGAGACCAGGTAACAGTGGAACCACAGTTTTTAGATGCATGCCTGAAACAAATAAAAATGACCAGTATTTGTGTTGCAGTATCAGATACACCAGGACCAAATAAATAGTACTATCTTGAAAACATTCTCGTCCATGTCTGTGTTTTCTTTTAAAAATGTGAAGGATGATAACCCAGTGTAGGGTACATAGATAGACATGAATCATTGCAGAAACCGGGTTCGCTTATTTGGTTGACTAGGTAGTGGAGTGATCATCCTGTCTGTCATGGTTGCCTTTGGTGAAGTCTGGGTGGACTGTGATAGCAATCTCAGCTGCTGTAATATCATAGAAAAAAAACCTTGAACTTAAAGCAGTTTCCTTACCTGTAACAGACAGACAATAATCTCCACCGCACAAAGCTGGTATGAGGGTTAAACGAGAAAGTGGGAAAGTGCTTTGTCATCCACATAGCACTCTGCAGAAGCAAAGATGTTCTTCTGATCGTTATCACAATGACATGAAATGAGTTATTCCCCAGATATTTATGATAAGGTCTTCAGAAAAGAGTAGGTAGGTCACTTCACTAGGATTCTGAATGTGTTACAGGAATTCCCAGTTTGAGTCACAGAGTTAAATGAAAGGCAATGAGAAGCATGCTTCATTTAAAATGTTATTTCATTTTCACATTTCATTCTTTATCACGAACTCTTTCACTTCATTTCCAGTCACTTTCACTTTCATGTTCTCAAGCTTCAGTTCAGTGATAGTGATGTTCCCACACTTCAAAATTTGCGTTGTTTTCCTCGATCTTCTCTCTGACTAATGGATTGTGGTCAGGATGAGAGCATTGCTCAGGGTGCATTTCCTAGGTAGGAATGTCTAAAATCAACAAGAACATTCTCTATGACCCTTCCTTCTACCCTCCTCTCCCAATGCCAAATGACTCTGATTTGTTTGCATATAGGACTACCTCCATTTTTAGTTCAAGGGCCTGACTGCTTGTACGCTGGACTCTTTCTGTGAACTGTGGCTTAGAGCCTTTATTAGCGTCTGGCTACCTGCTTTTTTCTGTAAGTGAGAGTGTTAAACAAGGCAGTAAACTCTTCCATGATAGATTCTCAGGAATCCAAGGTATTCTGGCTCAGTCTCAGGAATCACAGTCTAGAAAACATTCATAGCATGTATCCTGTTCTATCATCTTTCAGCATCCTTCTCATAAACCCTAGAAAATACTTCAACCAGAAGAAAAGGCAAGCAAGTAGAGCTATGCTGTGCTTAGTATCTAAGCTGGCATGAGGCCTCCATGTGTCTAAAGGAAAGCAGGATGGGATGTGTCCTTTGGGGCTCAAGAGACAGACAGAACCAAGGCCGTGGGCAGAAGCTACTCAGAGACAGATTTTGAACTGAATAATAAGAAGATTGTTCTAACAGAGCTGTCCAAACATGGGATGAATTGCCTCAAGAGTCTGTGAGTTTCCATTACTGGAGGTGTTTAAGAGTAAACTAGACTACCAGTGAAGGTATGTCACAGGGAAGATTTATATTATCAGATGAGATAACTTTTATTTTTTTTAAAGCATTGGAATTTTAACCATGAAAGTAATGCATACCTTTTATAACAAATAACACAGGGCTATATAACGAATCAGTTAATAGTCCTTTTTCTTTTCTCTGATCACATTGCTCTTTCTCTTCCCCCTTTCCCCAGTGACACCACCGTGAGGAGAAGACAGGAAAAAGAACATCTCAAATCCTATTTCTGTACTAAAAAGGGGGGCTCCCAGGTGGTACTAGCAGTAAAGAACCTGCTTGCCGATGCAGAATCATTCGAGATGTGGGTTCAATCCCTGGTTCAGGAAGATCCCCGGGAGAAGGGCATGGCAACCTACTCCAGTGTTCTTGCCTGGAGAATCCCATGGACAGAGGAGCCTGGTGGGCTGTAGTTCATAAGGTCACAAAGAGTCGGACACGGCTGAAGCAACTTAGCACGCATGCACACACTAAGAAAGAAAATAAAAAAGATAGGAGAGCACCTATTTTTCTTAACTGAGTCAAAGGTTTTAGGCCAAAGCTGGCTATGTTATAGAGTCTAGACTAGATATGGGAGTTACTCAAGGACTTGGTTGGGAAGTAAATTTATATCTATATATATGGCCATCAGAGAATGGATTAGAGCGAAGATGTGGAAATTCATCTAAAGAGAATGATAATCTCTAAGCCAAAGACTGGCATGGTGATGGTTTAGTCGCTAAGTCGTGTCCAACTCTTGCGACCTCATGGAGCCTGCCAGGCTCCTCTGTCCATGGGATTCTGCAGGCAAGATTCAGTTCAGTTCAGTTCAGTTCAGTCGCTCAGTTGTGTCCGATTCTTTGCGACCCCATGAATCACAGCACGCCAGGCCTCCCTGTCCATCACCAACTCCCGGAGTTTATTCAAACTCATGTCCATCGAGTCGGTGATGCCATCCAGCCATCTCATTCTCTGTCGTCCCCTTCTCCTCCCGCCCCAAAATCTTTCCCAGCATCAGAGTCTTTTCCAGTGAGTCAACTCTTTGCATGAGGTGGCCAAAACCTAAGTAAAACACAAATGTGTCAGAAAGGAAGCTAGTCAACATCAGAAGCATCCAAAGTGAACACTGGTTGTGCTCTGTGTCCCCAGTAATTGTCTATAGGAATGGGAGTCTTCAAGGTTTCAGTTCCCCTGGCAAGAGCCTTCCTCTGTAGGAAATTCAATTCGACATTCCAGTTCTATAGCAAGCTCCTCTTTCTGATACCTCATGATTATCAATTGCCTCTGTAGGTAGAACTGTCTGAAGGGGGAAATGCTCTGGTCAGAATGTTATGAGTATCCTAGTCTGTGTGAAAAATACATCACTATTATAAAGCAATAAATTGGCATTCTGGTTTGCAGCACTGGTTTATTATGAACTTGGTTAAGGTGAAGTGTGAGAACTAACCCTTGTCAACTCTGGGATACAGACAATTTCAAGTTTCTGGGCCTGCAAGGCTGTAACTGGACCCTAGCTGTTAGTTCGTATAGTCTTAGGCTGTCATTTAGTACAAAAGGGAGATAATATACACTTGGATAATTTAGTCTCTAGAGTCTGATTTGGGTTTGAATGCTTGATCAGCCATTTATAAAATGTATGAACTAAGCCTTTTTTCCTTCTCTGTAAAAGGGGAGAGAGATCATCATAACCCCAACCTCAAAGGGTTGTTATGAAGATGAAATTAGATAATCTATGTAAAATGCTTGACTCAGAGCCCTACACAGAGCTGCTCTCATCTTACCACCAAAGCAAATGACACCTTGTGATGATTATTAAAAGCCAGTATGAACTCATTAAAGTAAAGCATTCCTATTTCCTTCTTTTACATTTCCTCTGATTGCTTATGGGAATGTCATAGAATAGAGTTGAGGTGTTTGGCAGAGATTTTTATTATATCCTTGATGTCTCATTGGGTTAAGTAAACTCAGAGCTGGTTGAACAAATGTAACCAAGTGGTTTTGAGCTTGGATTGATGACAATCTAAAGGGAGATCATCACAGTAAGGACTCTGTTTGCTGATACTGTTCTATCCAATTTTCTCACTTAAAATTTTGATGAAAGAGAGAAGATGTATTTGTGTAACATATGGTTGCCTCAAAGTTGAAAGAGATGGCTCACACATCCAATAAGAGAGACCAGATTTAAAAAGATCTGTGTAGGTTGATGGGATGGGTTTGCTGATAACAACCACAAATACATTTATTGAGCACTTACCATGTGCCAGGTAGAAAGCTAAATGTGTTCCATGGATTCCCTCATTTAATCCTCACAAGCACCCTCTGAGTTGTACATTATTAATACCCCATTTGATAGGCAGATATAGAAGCACAGAGATGTTATTTCCTCAAGTCCTCCCACCACAGAGGCACAGCTGGAACAGGGACCAGTTGCCTGACACCAAAGCCCACACTCTTAACCACTGTAATAAGGTCTCTGAGCCAGTGAGTCTAAATTTTACACAGGTCGATGTAAATCCACACTTAGGTTAGCAAAATATTGTGATAAGTCCTAAAAAGAAGGCAGGAGCTTGGTTTGATAGCAAGTAATGAGGAGAAGTTTTAGGGGTGTTTGTTGATGGGTAACTCAGTGAGAGTCAACATTGTCAGGTACTTGCTTTAAAAAAAAAAAAAAAGAGAGAGAGAAAACAATATCTTCCATACTCTGAATGAGAGAGAAGGGAGCCTATTTCACATCTGCCCCAAAATCCTTCTTGGAATCCTTGGATGGGGCTGCAAAAAAGACCAAAATGTTGCTCTAGCAGGTGACTCCTCAGGAAAGCCTCAGGGCAAGGGAATTGTGTTAGCCCCATTACTGGTCATCTGTGGCTCCAAGGGCAACCAGATCAGCAGGGCAGCCTTGTCCCTGGACTGTTGTGTGGAATGGTGTGAAGACGACCCTGCCAGCAATGGGAGTTGTGGGGGATAGAAGATTTCTAAGACCCCGTCCCTAAGGTTCTCTGAGATCATTTATGACACACACTGAGCAACAACTCTGAGTTAAGGAAGTCGGTGGTTTAAGGGCTGAGTTTAAGCAACAAGAGACGGCCAATGTTCTGAGTGTTGTGGTGGTCATGTTTTGGACGTGGCTTTGTTCCAGCTGTTTGTTCACCAGTGTTTTGAGTTAAAGGGAATGACAGTCTAGAAATTTATGCACATGGCACTTCACAGAATAGAAGAAGCCAGCTTCTGGCCACTGATATCCACATGCAACAAATAGAACTTGCATCGTTCCCCTAGGACTCAATTTGTAAGCCTCTTTATTGCACTGTGCTGTAGTAACTATTTCCCAGTCTTGTGGGCGATCTGTGAAACCATCTTTCCCTTGATTTCCACTTTATTGTTGTTGTTTTGCATTTATACAATGAGTTAAATGATCCCTTAGGGGTTCCAAATATATTACGAAAAAAAGACCTTGGAGTTCTGAGAACCTGAAGAACATTTTGTTTTTCTCAGCTAGATATTTAGGGACCTTTAGGACGTAGTTATCATTTTCAAAAAATGTCAAGATTAATCCTCTCTGTCAGCTCAGATGTCAGAGATAGTATATTCAATTCTCTCTTGAGTTATCCTCATAATAACCCCATATTCTTATATGGTCTTTTACATTTTCCCAAATGCTATTTCACATATGATAATCGTCACAAATAATACTGTCTGGAAGATAGAACACAGGAGGCAAGATAGATATTATTGCCTCATTTCAGAAACAGAGAATGTGAAACTATGAGATTGGTGGTGGTTGGTAATAATTAGATGTTTTCTGAAAGCCAACTCTGTGCCAACTACCTGCAATAGTTTATTTAATTCCTATAATAATAGTTCAACAAATGAGGTATTATTATCTCCATTTTGAGATAGGGAAGCTGTGGCTCAGAGAGTGATTTGCTCAAGGTCACACAGTAGTAAGCAGAAGAACCAGAATCAAATCGAGGGCTTTTGGTTCTGAAATCCAGGCTCATAATCGATAGATTATTACCACCAGAGAGGTTATGAACCTGCCCATGGCCATCTGGCTACTCAGTAACCTCAATCAGGCCAGAATCTAAATCTTTAGACTGCTCAGCAATTTTTTTTTTCACTATGTACATACTGCAGCTGCTTCACTGGTTTTCATTAACATTGGTTCTTTACAACGTATAAAGAGGAAACCCCTTCATGGATCATAGCCTTGTTGTGCTGAAGGGACGTGTGTAATTCAATGAAATTATGAGCCATGCTGTGCAGGGCCACCCAAGATGGACAGATCATAGTGAAGAGTCCTGAAAAAATGTGGTCCACTGGAGGAGGAAATGACAACCCACTCCAGTATTCTTGCCGTGAGAACCCCATGAACAGTATGAAAAGGCAAAAAGATATGACACTGGAAGATGAGCCCTCTACGTCAGAAGGAGTCCTATATGCTGCTGGGGAAGAATGGAAGACAGTTACTAATAGCACCAGAAAGAATGAAGCGGCTGGGCCAAAGCAGAAATGACACTCAGCTATAGATGTGTCTGGTGGTGAAAGTAAAGTCGGATGTTGTAAAGAACAATATTGCATAGGAATCTGGAATGTTAGGTCTATGAATCAAGGTAAATTGAACATGGTCAAGCAGGAGATGGCAAGATTGAACATCGACATCTTAGGAATCAGTGAACTAAAATGGATGGCAATGGGTGAATTTAATTTAGATGACCATTGTATTTACTTCTGTGGGCAAGAATCCCTTAGGAGAAATGGAGTAGACCTCATAGTCAACAGAAGAGTTTGAAATACAGTACTTGGTGCAACCTCAAAAACGACAGAATGAATTTTTTTTTTCCAAGCAAACAATTCAACATGACAACAATTCAAGTATAGTTCCAACCACTAATGCCAAATAAGCTGAGGCTGACCAGTTCTGTGAAGACTTACAACATCTTCTAGAACTAACACCAAAAAAATGTCCTTTTCATCATAGGGGATTGGAATGCAAAAGTAGGAGGTCAGGAGATGCCTGCAGTAACAGGCAAGTTTGGCCTTGGATTACAAAATGAAGCAGGGCAAAGGCTAGCAGAGTTTTGTCAAGAGAATATGATAGTTACAGCAAACACCCTTTCCCAACAACGCAAGAGATGACTCTACATGTGTACATCACCAGATGGTCAGTCCTGAAATCAGATTGATTATGTTCTTTGAAGCTGAAGATGGAGTGGCTCTATACAGTCAGTAAAAACAAGACCTGGAGCTGACTGTGGCTCCAATCGTGAGCTCCTTATTGCAAAATTCAGGCTTAATTTGAAGAAAGTGGGGAAAAAAACTTTCTTTAGGTTTCATTTAGGTATGACCTAAATCAAATCCCTTACGATTATATAGTGGAGGTGAAATTAGATCTGGTAGATGGAGTGCCTGAAAAACTATAGATGGAGGTTTGTAATGTTGTACAGGAGGCTGTGACCAAAACCATCCCTAAGAAAAAGAAATGCAAGAAGGGCAGTGGTTTTCTGAGGAGGTTTTACAAATAGCTGAGGAAAGAAGAGAAGCAAAAGACAAGGGAGAAAGGGAAAGATCTACCCAACGGAATGCATACTTCCAGAGAATAGCAAGGAGAGTGAACAAGGCAGAGAAATAGAGGAAAACAATAGAATGGGAAAGACTAGAGATCTCTTCAAGAAAATTGGAGATACCAAGGGAACATTTCACTCAAGGATGGGCAAAATAAAGGACAGAAACAGCAAGGGCCTAACAGAAGCAGAAGAAATTAAGAAGAGGTGGCAAGAATGCACAAGAATGTACTGAAGAGCTAAATCAAAAAAGGTCTTAAAGACTCAGATAACCACGATGGTGTGGTCACTCCCCTAGAACCAGACATCCTGGAGTGTGAAGTCAAGTGGGCCTTGGGAAGCGTTATTATGAACAAAGCTAGTGAAGGTGATAGAATTCCAGTTGAGCTATTCACATCCTAAAAGACGATGCTGTTAAAGTGCAGCACTCAGTATGTCAGCAAACTTAGAAAACTCAGCAGTGGCCACAAGAATGGCAAAGGTAAGTTTTCATTCCAATCTCAAGGAAGAGCAGTACCAAAAAATGTTCATACTGCCATAAAATTGCGCTCATTTCAAATGCTAGTAAGGTGATGCTCAAAATTCTTCAAGTTGACTTCAGCAGTATATGAACTGAGAACTTCAAGATGTACAAGCTGGGTGGAGAAAAAGGAGAGGAGCCAGAGATCAGGTTGCCAATATTCGTTGAATCATAGAGAAAGCAAGGAAATTCCAGAAAAACATCTACTTCTGCTTCATTAACTACAAGTTAAAGCCGTTGACTGTATGGATCACAACAAACTGGAAAATTCTTAAAGAGATGGGAGTACCAGACAACCTTACCTGTCTCCTCAGAAACCTGTATGTGGGGTAAAAAGCAACCGTTAGAACCAAACATGGAACAACAAACTGGTTCTAAATTGGGAAAAGAGTATGACAAGGCTGTATATTGCCATCCTGCTTATTTAACTTATATGCAGAATACATCATGCAACGTGTTCAGTTCAGTTCAGTTGCTTAGTCGTGTCCGACTCTTCGCGACCCCATGAACCACAGCACGCCAGGCCTCCCTGTCCATCACCAACTCCCGGAGTTCACTCAAACTCATGTCCATTGAGTCGGTGATGCCATCCAGCCATCTCATTCTCTGTCGTCCCCGTCTCCTCCTACCCCCAATCCCTCCCAGCATCAGACTCTTTTCCAGTGAGTCAACTCGTCACATGAGGTGGCCAAAGTATTGCAGTTTCAGCTTTAGCATCAGTCCTTCCAATGAACACCCAGGATTGATCTCCTTTAGAATGGACTGGTTGGAATTCCTTGCAGTCCAAGGGACTCTCAAGAGTCTTCTCCAACACCACAGTTCAAAAGCATCAATTCTTCGGTGATCAGCTTTCTTCACAGTCCAACTCTCACATCCATACATGACCACGGGAAAAACCATAGCCTTGACTAAATGGACCTTGGTTGGCAAAGTAATGTCTCTGCTTTTTAATATGCTATCTAGGCTGGTCATAACTTTCCTTCCAAGGAGTAAGCGTCTTTTAATTTCCTGGCTGCAATCAGCATCCACAGTGATTTTGGAGCCCAAAAAAATAAAGTCTGACACTGTTTCCACTGTTTCCCCATCTATTTCCCATGAAGTGATGGGACCAGATGCCACGATCTTCGTTTTCTGAATGTTGAGCTTCAAGCCAACCTTTTCACTCTCCTCTTTCACTTTCATCAAGAGGCTTTTGAGTTCCTCTTCACTTTGTGCCATAAGGGTGGTGTCATCTGCATATCTGAGGTTATTGATATTTCTCCCGGCAATCTTGATTCCAGCTTGTGCTTCTTCCAGCCCAGCGTTCCTCATGATGTACTCTGCATAGAAGTTAAACAAGCAGGGTGACAATATACAACCTTGACGTACTCCTTTTCCTATTTGAAACCAGCCTGTTGTTCCATGTCCAGTTCTAACTATTGCTTCCTGACTTGCATACAGGTTTCTCAAGAGGCAGGTCAAGTGGTCTGGGATTCCCATCTCTTTCAGAATGTTCCACAGTTTATTGTGATCGACACAGTCAAAGGCTTTGGTATAGTCAATGAAGCAGAAATAGATGTTTTTCTGGAACTCTCTTGCTTTCTCCATGATCCAGCGGATGTTGGCAATTTGATCTCTGGTGCCTCTGCCTTTTCTAAAACCTGCTTGAACATCTGGGAGTTAACGGTTCACATATTGCTGAAGCCTAGCTTGGAGAATTTTGAGCATGACTTTACTAGCGTGTGAGATGAGTGCAATTGTGCGGTAGTTTGAGCATTCTTTGGCATTCCCCTTCTTTGGGATTGGAATGAAGACTGACCTTTTCCAGTCCTGTGGCCACTGCTGAGTTTTCCAAATTTGCTGGCATATTGAGTGCAGCAATCACAAGCTGGAATCAAGACTCCTGGGAGAAATATCAACAACCTCAGATATGCAGATGAATTCACCCTAGTGGCAGAAAGTGAAGAGGAACTGAGAGCCTCTTGATGAGAGTAAAAGAAGAAAGTGAAAAAGCTGGCTTAAAACTCAACATTAAAAAAACTAAGATCATGGCATCTGCTTCCATCACTTTATGGTAAATAGAAGGGGAGTGGAAAGAGTGACATATTTCCTTTTCTTAGGCTCCAAAATCACAGTAGATGGTGACTGCAACCATGAAATTAAAAAATGCTTGCTCCTTGGAAGGAAAGCTATCGCAAATCTAGAGAGCATATTAAAAAGCAGAGACATCACTTGCCGACAAAGACCTGTATAGTCAAAGGTGTGGTTTTTCCAGTAGTCATGTATGGACTTGAAAGTTGAACCATAAAGAAGGCTGAGCACCAAAGAAATGATGCTTTCCAATTGTGTTGTTAGAGAAAACTCTTGAGAGTGCTTTGGACTGCAAGGAGATCAAACCAGTCAATCCTAAAGGAAATCAACCATGAATATTCATTGGAAGCTTCAATATTCATTGAAGCTGAAACTCCAATACTTTGGCCGCCTAATTCGAAGAGCTGACTTATTGGAAAAGACCCTGATGCTGGGGAAACTTGAGGGCAGGAGCAGAAGGGGGCGGCAGAGGAGAGATGGTTGGATGGCATCACCAACTCAGTGGACATGAATTTGAGCAAGCTCCAGGAGATTGTGCAGGACGGAGAAGCCTGGCATTCTGCAGTTCCTGGGGTCATAACAAGTTGAACACAATTTAGCTTCTGAACAAAAGAGGTAGCGAATGAAAACAGCCAAATTTTGCCCTTATCATATAAAGGAACTCACTCAGAACCAAAGAGAATCTCTGGCTCTTATAGGTTCTTAAGTTCCTGATGTTCTCTTAGTAGTCTTCATCTTCACCATCACCATCTTTTAATGCAGGTGATTCTTGTCTGCGGGTGATTCATACGTGACCCTGCACCAGGTACACCTGTTTGCTCGGTTTGACATCTGTAGAGGCAGCATGTTTTTCAACCAACTTGGGGGAAGTAAGTTCTGACACTCTGTAGTAGACAAACAAACAGGAGAGACAACAGATTGAGCAGAAGGAACTTTGGCGTCAGTTTTCAGCAGTTAAAAATCCCAGCTCAGCCTCTTCCTGAAGGAATGAGTTTCTGAATCTCACTACAAATTTGTTTCTGCATTTTAAAATGGAGATAACACTTGACTCATGGGTTTGTTGTAAAGAACAAATGAAAGAGGTAATTAAGTATTTATTGGGCGTGTACTCTCTGGTTGGTGCTGTGCTTGCATCACTGACTTTTTTAAAAAATATTTTTACATCATTTCATCCTCATAACAGCCTTAGGAAATAAGTGTTATTAGCCTTTTCCCCACTTCCAACCACTTGACAGATAAGGGAGCTGAATCTCAAGGAGATTTTATAACTTTCCCAAGGTGATTTTTACCATGGTGTCTTAGAAAAGTTTAAGAGGGCATTCTATCGAACATACTTAAATCAGTTTCCCTAAGCCATGAACTATCCTTAAGACTCCCCAAAATGTTTCCCAAATGTTTCCCAAAATCTTCTTAAAGAATGCCATCCAGCTTCCATTATCTTAGCTGTTTCTCCATCTTTTTGGTGCCATAAAATTAAATTTAAAATTGCACAGGAAAAAAAGTTAAATGTATATTGCTCTGTGATATGGATTTATGTATCCCCTTCTACATCATCAGGAATCAAGAGCAGGTATATGCACTTGCATAAGATCCCCTTTTACTTAACTTCATTGGATACTCTGTTATCAGGAGTCAAGGGGAACCCAGGTAATCATCCCTCTCTGACCCCACTCTCAGCCTGGTCATCAATCTCTGCCTCTAGTAACACAGATCTGATTTCATTGTGCTTCGATTACTGTGTAGATGTCACAAGGAGCCCAACTTGTAGGAAACCCTTTATCTGCAAAACTCTCATTCCTCTCTTCCACCCCTTCTTCATCTCCCTGCCAAGTCCTGTGTCCCTACAGTTCAGAAACTGACATCAGCAAAATCTGGCATCCTATATCCCCAGCCTCTTCTTGGAACACTCCTTTCCCCTCTTAACTCTAGGAGAACTTTGCTTCTCGTGTATCTAAGCCGGCTGCCCTCTTAATTAATGGCAGTTATTTTCCATAGTCTCCTACCATGAGCCCCGGATGTGGGGTCAGCATCATCGTTTTCCTCATTGCTGCTTTCAGATCATTCTTCATTCCTCCTTTCTAAAAGCCTCCAACTTAGAATCTCAGGTTATCAGTAATATGGAAACTTCAGAGACTTTTTTTCTACACATTGTAAAGGCATATTATTTGTGGTTGATTAAATACTCTTTTACAGAAAGTGATGCTTTGTAAAAGATCCCTTGGTCAAGAACATAACTGCTGTTTTAGTGAGTCAGTGTTTTGTGATAGGGCTGTGTGAGACAGGGGAAGTAGGTTTAGCTTCCATCACTGGGAGTTGGCATCATAGCCCCGAAGAGCACAAGAACTGCTGTATTAATGAGCAGACACTCAGACATACTGTCTGTCTGAAGCATCACTGACATCTGTTCTGAACATCGGAGATATACAATCCCTGCCCTAGAGTGATAATCACAAGATTTTTTACCTGGTGGGACTGTGTGGCTCTGGGCTAAATTAAATTTGAAATAAACTCCATTTTCGTAGTCTCTGTGGAGGAAGGGGACCTACAAAATGTGGTGCACAGAGTTGGGCACCTATGTTGAATGTTTTTCTAAAACAGAGGAAGTCGTGGAAGACTCAGGGTCTGGAGTGTTAAGTGTCTGTCTACCTAATTTTGAAAGGACAACTTTGTAGACATGAGCAAAGCCTTCTTGTTGAAGGTTAGTTTTAAAAAGTAAGAAGGGCTTGTTGGATTTCTCCATAATTCTCAGTAGTTCCCAGAGGTCAGAACTACTCCTTATCTATAAGTGGCGGGTCTTTAGATTATAGACCTAGTGGGGATATAAATTTAATGTTGTACAGTTAAACCAGCTTCACACTATTTACAAGACATGTCAGACAACACTGAAAACAAGAAATTAGAGTATGTGGAAACTATGCTACTAAAATTAAGCAGCGTAAGGAAAATTAATATAACCCTGTAAGTCACAGCTTGACTTCTGTCTCAGGAGCCAACCCAAAGGCAATGGAGCCAAAAACAATTTTAAGACCTGTTCTGTTCTGACTTGTAAAGATTATTTGATGTTACCCCTCCACACATGCCCCTACCTCACTTCCAAGTTAGTATAGGGGTTAGGAAAAGATGATAATATTTCCTGATTCATTTCTGGTCTAACTTTGATTCTGGCTTCAGTAAGGGGAGATGTGTACTTTCTTTTCAGTATTGCTGGCAGTTATCAATGCATTTTGTGTTAGTTTATGTGGCTGCCAGTATTATTTACGATACTCTGAAGATGGACACTGAGGAAATATGTGCTTATTGGAAAGTATGCCAGTTTGTAAGGAATGACTTAGTTTTGCTATTACCTGAGTGTGAGTGCTATTGATATGGCATGATCTATTTAATCAAGAGACAAATTGCAAATGTATAATTATGACATGAGTGTATTGATCTCTCTTTAGAGATAAAAAGCATATAGTTAAGAGCTGTGCAAAGTTGCCCTAATTATATCAGAAAATTCATAGTTCTATGTTGAAAGTGTATGTAGCTAACAATCCAAAAGCTTGATTTTGTGGAATTTTCAGTATGAAAATATGATGTATTAGTGAGTGGGCTGTATATATTTTATCAAGGCACAACTTGAAATATTGATATTTGATTACGCAGTTATCATGGAGGGGAGCAGAAGGGATTCTGTGAAGCCCAAAGTCTGGCAAGAGGTGAATGAGAAAAATTCTCCAGTCTGACAGACTGGTTGGGCAGAGATAAAGCTGGCAGCAGAGAAATTTTCAGAATTAGGGGAAAATTAGAAAATTCTGGAAGTATTAATAAAGAGAATGGGAACTTCTAAGTAGCTAAAACTCCCAGCATCAGTGTTTTTGACAGAACACCTGAATCTTGTGTATCAGAGCTTCTGAGTTCATCTGGAGCAGGAGAATTTGATAATTTTTCTTCTCCCATAAGGATGACTTATAGAGGAAAACAATAGGAAGCTGGAATATCCAAAAAAAGTTGACTTTAACATAAACCCGGTTGGACTTCATCTAGTCCATAACATGTCTTTCTATTTATCCCACTTGGTTACCTTAAAATCCTCTCCAGTCCCGCTCCCCCACTGCTGCTGTCAATCACTAACCTACTCTCTGGGTCTATGAATTTGCAAATTCTAGACATTGCATACAAAAGTGTACGTTGCCTTTTGTGTCTGACTTCTTCCTTTTAGCATAATATTTTCAAGTTTCTCCCACACTGTAGAATGAATCAGAACCTCATTCCTTTTATGGATGTATAATATTCCATTGCATGGATACACTATATTTTGTTTATTCTTGCCTAGTTGTTAAAGAGTTATATTAACGTCATATAGTCTATTCTCTTCCTCCCTCAGGATATCTGTCAGATTTGGGGTTTTGAATTTTATTTAGCTTTTCAATTCTTTATTCTTCAGTTTTGTAAGATACTTTCGAATTCCTTATTTCACTGCCCAACACAGTATTATTCACAAGCTACAAAAACCTACATCAAACATGTTTCATTTCTTAAACAGACATGTTCATTATATGATGGATGCAACAAGTCCCTTCTCATTTGTCAGATTCTCATCCCTTACAAGTTTGGGCATTTACTCAACAGTCTTAGAGAAGACCACTTCTCAAAGCATGCTAACTCACTGGTCCTGGGAGTAGGTGAGGATGGATTAGCGTGTTTGATAGCAGATGCTCAGTTTTTACAGAACCTCCCTCCTGTTGCTGATGGTGATCATTTGTTCCCTCTTCATGAGGAATGGATATACAGAACATGAGGACTTTTAAAAGAGCATGGAATGGGACTTCCTTGTGGTCCAGTGAGGTTAAGAATCTGCCCATCCCTGGTCGGGGAACTAAGATCCCACATGCCGTGGAGCAAATAAGCCTGAGCGCTGTAACTAGAGAGCCGGCATGCTGCAACTAGAGAATCCATGTGCTGCGAGGAAAGATCCCAAATGACCCAACAAAGATCCCACGTGCAGCAGCTAAGACCCAACATGGCCAAATAATGTTTTTTTAAAACTCTTTAAAGAACGTAGATTTACTCTTGTGAACACAGACACATTTGGCTTTGTGTCTTGGCTGTATGCTCTTTGGCAGCAGCTGTATCCTAATTGTTACATCTGTGAAATGGAGTAGTAATATCAACCTGTATAGTTGTTGTGATATCTAAATGAAATAATCTGTAAAGTCCTTCCAATAATGCCTGAAAAGTGAAAGTTAAAGTGTTAGTTGCTCAGTCATGTCGGACTCTTTGCAATCCTGTGGACTGTAGCCCATCAGGCTCCTCTGTCCATGGCATTCTCCAGGCAAGATTACTGGAGTGAGTTGCCATTTACAGGGGAATCTTCCTGACCCAGGGACTGAACCCAGGTCTCCTGTATTGCAGGCAGATTCTTTACTGTCTGAGCCAGCAGGGAAGCCCTTAATAATGCCTGGATGTGCATTTAAGAACAAAATGAAAAGCTTAGGGAAATATATTGGAAAGGCAAAGAAAGTACAAAATAATATTCTCGATGTCACTTTAGTAAATTTTGAGGGATAGTGTAGAACCTGGTGGGCTACAGTCCATAGGGTTGCAGGGTCAGGCACTTCTGAAGTGACAGCTTTTACACACATAGAGGAGTTACCTCTGATATCAAGGGAGAAAAGTGTCTTACTCAAATACCTATAAAATAATCTCCTGGAGAGCTGGAGCTCCCATGTTCTTCTCCTCTGTGCCTGGAAGTACCGCATGAAATGACTGCACGGAGTGGCCACCCAAGGGAGGTATGTCTATCACTGTCTATTACAGCATTCTAGATGCCTCCCTTGATTTTCTTCTCACTGTGTGTTCTTCCTGGGCGATCTCTTATTTATGCTTATGAAATCCACCCATACCCCGACCAGTCTCAGAACTCTACTTCTAGCCCAGACTTCTCCCCTAAGCTCAAGGCTTATGTGTCCAAGTGTTTGCTGGATATCTACTAGATGTTGTGTAGCCACCTGCAGCTCAGAATGCCCAGGTCTGGACTGTTAGTCTTTCTTTCCAAAATGACCATCTCTCACAGTTTTCCCATTTTTGTTAGTGGGAAATCATTGTCCACATAGCTGCCCAAGTCACAATTTAGGGGCATAGTAACTCCGCCTCCCGCATCCAAGTGAATACATTTACCTTCCTCTTTCTCCTGTGGTTCAGGATTTCCACCAAGACAGGGTCCTTTTCTCATTACTGTTAGCCTTCCTCACCAAAGTTTGATCCAGATCATACACATGTTTAATAAATGTCTGGTGAACTGGCATTTTATTCGATAGTTTTTCATTTTTGTTGAAACAGCACACACACAAATGTGTGGGTCTGTGACCACGTACATCCATATACATCATCCTAGTTCACCATCTCCCATTCAGTGCTTTTAACTCTTTTAATTGAGGACATTAGCACACACCTAAGAAAGCTGACCGCCGAAGAATTGATGCTTTTGAACTCTGGTGCTGGAGAAGACTCTTGAGAGTCCCTTGGACTGCAAGGAGATCCAACTAGTCCATTCTAAAGGAGATCAGTCCTGGGTGTTCATTGGAAGGACTGATGCTAAAGCTGAAACTCCAATACTTTGGCCACCTCATGTGACGGGTTGACTCACTGGAAAAGACTCTGATGCTAGGAAAGGTTGGGGGCGGGAGGAGAAGGGGACGACAGAGAATGAGATGGCTGGATGGCATCACCGACTCCGTGGACATGAGTCTGAGTGAACTCCGGGAGTTGGTGATGGACAGTGAGGCCTGGCGTGCTGTGATTCATGGGGTCGCGGAGAGTTGGACACGACTGAGCGACTGAACTAACTAACTAACTAACTAACAGGCATGTGTAGTTGTAAGAGGATGTGACTTGAGAATTCTGCCATGAAAAACTCAAAATTCCTTCCTACTGGCTAGTTCAGCCACACACTCCATTCTGCCAAACCATTCTCAGACATTTCTCAACCATTTTCCTTCTCCTTTGCTAACAAATTTTCAAAGTTAAAGAAAAAGAAAGAAAGAGCAAAGAAAAGCATACCCTAAGAAATTATCTCGGGCTTGATGAAACTATCATTTGGATTCCCAGTGACCATTTTCCATTCTGTCACAGAGATGTATTTGGAGAACAACAGTAAATAACCCCTGAGCCCTGTTCTTGTTCCTTTATGGCTTATGTTTCATGCTCTGCTGCTTAGCCGGCAGGGAGGGAGGCTTAACTGACAAACCCGATTTCTGGAGCTGTGCTGATACCGTCCATGATTCAAAGGCACAGTAAAAAATTGCAAGTCAACCTCAGCCATGTTTTGTTGTTGTTGTTCTTCTTCTTGCTGAGAAACACACATGCACAGACAAAGAAGTCCCTTGTTGCCAAGTGGGACCAAGTGATCCCACTGTGGAATGAAGAAAGGTTGTGAAACCACGGTGAGTGAAGTTACTGAAACCATAAAAGGCAGATGACTTTGTTTCCCTGGGTTGCCTGGCCTTTTAAACCATCTCCTTTTTACGTAGTGTCCATCCTGCACAAAGCCTGTTGTGTTAATTAGTTGTTTACTCACTAACTGAGATTGCACTGAAATAGTGTGACTGTGTGAACGGTACTTGGATGACTTTTAGTTGGAAAAATTACTGTAAAAATAGCGTCTCTCCAGAATCCAGTTCAGTTCTTTCCTAGTGACTCCCTTGGCCAGTGTGTCATTAGCTGTGTCAGGAATGCCATCCTGCCTTCTGTGCTTAGTGGATGTTCCTTCAGCTTGAGTGTGGGGTCAAAATCCTGCTCACTCCTCAGTGTTCACCTTAAATGTCATCTGCTTTGGAGAACCTTCCAAGTTTATATATATATATTTTTATTCTTTCCAATCTCTAAGCACCTAGTGTGTGCATAGCAGGTATCTGACAAATATTCATTAAGTTGATGTTAATATATGGCTCATACTATTGTGATCTTAATTCTTCATGTAAACAACAAAAGACATCCTAAAAAGCTATTTTCATTTTGAGCCTCAGTGGTACTTACAGAAAACATAGGAGATAAGTATGTTTGTTAGAGAAAAAAGTATTTAGACATGCCACTGTGCAGTTTATAAAAATTCTTTTTCCTCAAATATTGTGAATTTAGAAAAATTGTGCAAAGAAGGAGAAAACACTGTAGGAACAGTGCATGATAACTAAATTTTGTTTCAGCAACTCATTACTTCTTAGATGCCACTGAATTATCTGTATTAATGTAAAAACAGTGATGCACAAAACCCAAATCTCCTTATATTTACATTTGATACACATTTTAGGATTCCTGTTCAGCTAACTTACTGATACTTTCTCTGATACTTTCTTATGTTTTTCCTCTATTCTTCCAAGGTAGTTCTCCCTAACTGCTTATAGGAGAGAAGATAGAAGCATGTTGAGAGTTGGGAGATAGCCAGTTTAAGTTTGCCATGAAGGATAATTTACTTTTACCCTAAATTAGGGTGCTATAGTTTTACAAACCAAAGCATGATCTTGGAATGCTAATTTAGGGAACCTTCCTGTAGGAACTATGACACAATCAGCTTGCTAGTCAGCATTCAGAACCATAGTAGGAAATTGTGCTCAGATCTGTGATTTGTAATTAACGGGGAGGAGTTGCGTCTTGAGGTAGCTGAGAGTTCAGCCACAAAGGTGATTAAAGGATTGGGAAAGAAGAGTATGAGGGAATTTAAAGAAACTGGGATTAGTCAGCTTGGAAAGAAAAGAGTATAAAAGACAATTTAATAGCAATCTTTGCGTCCATGAACATGCTTAGCAGAAAACAGTGACATGTGTTTTCCATCTCACCTGAGAATAACACAAGAGGCTTAAACTTCAGTATGAAGGATTGGGGATAGATATAAGGAAGTATCTACTAAGAAGCAAGACTGGAGTAGACTACTGAAAAATGTCTAGAATTTCCACCTCTGAAGGTTATAACTCTGTTCTCTTTAAGTGTTTTAAAATGAGTCCTTTTTAAAAGTTTTTATATTGGAGTATAGCTGATTAACAATGTTGTGATAGTTTCAGGTAGACAGTAAAAGGACTCACCATATATAAATACATGTATCCATTCTCCCCCAAACTCTGCTCCCATCAAGGCCACCACATAACATTGAGCAGAGTTCCCTGTGCTGGTTTTTGTGTTGGTTTTTCCTGAAATAAATCCTGCTCATAGACAGTGGCACCAGAGCGTGACAGAAAACAACAAAATTCTGTAAAGCAATTATCCTTCAATTAAAAAATTAATCAAAAAAAAAAGACAGTGGCACGGATCCGATGGTTTCTTTGAATCTCATCAATCATGTGGCATTATTTTCAGAAGTCTCATGGACAGCAGGAGAGAAACAAGAGTACCGATCAAGTCCTGAAGCAGTGTGAGTGGAAAAGAGGGTCCCACACTTCTGAGGGAACTTCATTGTTGTCCTAGCTGTACTAAAGTTAATTAATTAATAACGATCATATTGTTCTTGCCACTAAACTTCTCCATATTTTAGGTTCCTCATGTGTAAGGTAAGGAGGCCAAGTTAAATGACAGAATGGAGTTTAAAAGATGAAAACTATCATATCAGTAAAGATAGGTTAAAAGCCCCTTCTCGGCCAGCCATTGCACAAGACTGCTTTACATATTATCTCCTCCATAGATCAACCCATTTTATAGATGAGGAAGCTGAAGGCCAGAGAGCTTAAGTTTTATTTTATTTTTAAAATTTTATTTTATATTGGAGAGCTTCCCTGGTGACTCAGATGGTAAAGAATCTGCCTGCAATGTGGGAGACTCAGGTTTGATCCCTGGGTCAGGAAGATACCCTGGAGAATGAAATGGCTACCCAGTCCAGTATTCTTGCCTGGAGAATTCCATGGGCAGAGGAGTGTGGTAGGCTAGAGTCTATGGGGTCTCAAAGAGTCGGACACACCTGAGCAACGGACACTTACATAATATTGAGTCAAGTTCCCTGTGCTGTACAGTAGGTCCTTGTTGGTTATCTATTTTAAATATAGCAGTGTGTATGTTTAAGAGACTTACTCTTTTTTTTTTCTTCACTTTTCCTCAAAATTAGCAATCTTTGATTTTTCAGTCTGTTGCTGGATTGGATTTAAAGTAGTGTTTCTGTTTCATCAGTTTTATGCATCTAGTTTTAGAACTGGGTAGGACCCAAGTCTCCTGACTCCCAGGCCAATGTTCTATCACTGAGCTAGGGCACTGATCAATTGTTTGAGAATCCTTTCTAGTTTTTTTAACCTTCACTTCCCCTTTTCCTTCTAGAAATGTTTATTGTGCCCTATTAATACGGTAGGCACTATAGAAGGTGCTGGCCATACATAATGAATCTTTGATGGAGTCGTCAAAGACTTTAATTCAGAAGCGTTGGAAGCATCTTTGAGATTTTTCCAGGCATGCAGATGCCTATCACAGTACAATAATGCCTCCTTGACCCAAGTCGGTCAGAGGCAGAGTATCAGGAGGGAGAGATACACATCCTCCAAGGCCTGTGGCTTTGACTGAGAGGGCAGTAGGACTCTCCTGTCTTTTTTTCAGACAGTCCCTTTTCTCTTTTTTTCTCTCCTCTCAAATCCTCTGATTTGGACCTCAGCATGGCTGAGACGTAGGTGGAGCTTTCCCAGCTGCCAGGACTAGGTTCTGGAACCCCAGGAGTATACCTCCCCGCCTGTGGGGGCTCACAGCTGTAGCCAGTCCTTCAGTCTGAAGATTCCTTAGGTTTAAATCGCTACTCTGCCCGTCAATAGCTAGTGACCTTCAATAAGTTACTTCAGTCTTCCATGAAAAGGAGGTATTCCTGATGCCTTTCCCTCAGAGGGTTGTTGTAAGGATTAAATGAAACAATGCCCGTGAAGCTATGATTATTACTGAGAAAGCAATTAAGTGTTAGCACTCAGTACATTTTAGCTGTTTCGATTTCCAAGGCAGCAATATTACCCTCACCTTTCACAGCCATGGTCCCTTCAACATAGTTCCAAGGAGACCAAACCCCTCCCAGATCTTTTCAGTGAAATGGTGCTTTCTTCTCATGGATTAGTCTAGAGAGTTTATTTCTGTTTGGAGACAGTGTACAGAGTAGTCATGTGTTCAGGTTCCCCTTTTTCCATCCTAGGCAAGACTGGAGGTCTCTCTTCTGGACCAGAAGTAGACGTCATAATGGTTTCTAGGCCTTACTTGTTAGCTTACTGAAAATAGCCCCTATTGCTGGCAAAACAGTTCACATAATGTTGAATCATTATTGCTGATATGATTGTACACATTTATTTATCTTTTGCCTCAATTCTCTTGCCTTTACCACAGCGTGAAAATGTATTAATACTAAAACATCAAGAGGCGCTTTTAGAAAGCAACTTTTCCCCCCTTTTTTTGAAGGAACTTAATTATATTTGTATTTATCGTTTTATGCCTACATAGACCAGCTCCTGGCTTATCAGATGTGTTTTATAAATGCATGTTGGATGGGATGAATGAATGAATGCCAGGACTAGGTTCTGGAGCCCCAGGAGTGTACCTCCCCACCTGTGGGGGCTCAGGGCTGTAGCCAGTCCTTCAGTCTGAAGATTCCTTGGGTTTAAATCCCTACTCTGCCCCTCACTAGCTGGTTTTTAAAGCACTTGGTATAGTGAAACAAGCACTGGGCTTAAGTCAGGTAATCTGTGCTCTCAGTTTAGCCAGGCCACTGATCAGCTGTGTGACTTACATCAAGTAACTACTTTCTAACTGTCCCGCACATGCAGTTTGACCTTTGTAAAATGGTGAAATGTAATCTAAATGATTGCTAAGGTCCCATCTGAGTCTCAGCTTTTGTAGCTTTCTGTAGACTGTGGAAATAAAGTATGACTTTTTTTTTTTTTCAGGGATTCATCTGGAATCCCAGAACCTAGCCAATTTGGAAAGAAACCCTTATGTCCTCTAAAAATACTACAGAAATTCTTAAGTTACCAACAGATAAGTTCCAAAAGTCTACTTGTTCCTAAATCCCAAAAGATACTATTCATGCAACAGCTAATAACATCTTTCGCTGATGAGCTAAGTTGACTGAGACGTAGCTTTATACTTTTGAAAGTTTATAAATGGCAAGTTCTCTTGTAAGTAAATACTTCTAGATTTCTGAGAAGTAATTATTTTCTCTTACATTAATTTGAATATATTTAAATCTTTTTATTAACTTATAATAGCATCACCGACTCAATGGGCATGAGTTTGAGTTGGTGATGGACAGGAAAGCCTGGCGTGCTACAGTTTATGGGGTCACAAAGAGCTGGACATGACTGAGGGACTGAACTGAACTGAACTGAACAGTTGTCATCCTGGTCAAGTTAACATGTTTTAATGGCCAGGAGCTGGAGAACCTAGTCACTATCGGCCTCATTTTATTCTCGGCACACCTATGGAACTCTTGGCATTTATAGGGTTTCTTATAAAACTCTTTCCTGGAGGGGCCTTAGTGGATAATATGAGCAACACATTGCATTTTAGAATAGTATGTGATAAGAACCAAGATGATTAAATAATGTTTGAGGCTTCTGGACAATTTTCAATGTAGGTAAGAATTGGATATTATGTAAGATGCCTCTGGCTTACATTGCCATTTCCAAGGTCTTTTATATTGCAGGCAGAGAGAGAAATGAGCCCATGGAGTAGACAGCTGCAATAAAATCTGAGTTAATCTCCTCACAGTTAGTTTCAGAGCAGAGCAGTATCCAGGGTGTTGGGAATAACCCAGCCACAGTCTCTAGTCATAGACTCCCTTACGTTCTTTTTTTTTTTTTTTTAATTTTACTTATTTATTTGGACACACAGGCATTTGGGATTTTAGTTCCGTGACCAGGGATTGAACTTATGCCCCCTGCATTGGAAGCACAGCCTTAACCACTGGACCATCAAGGAAGTTCCTCACATTCTTGCAAGGTGTTTGGCATATGCTATATAGTGCTCCCTTTTCAGGTGGTCAGTCACCCTGTCTCCAGACCAAGAGGTTGGCCCTAAAAGCTGTAACCAACAGGGCAAGTATCCCAGCTCCAATGTGGGGCTTGCTATGCCCTGTCAGTTAGACAAGGCTTCAATTTGGGGCCGGGCTCAGAGCTGTGTTATAGATCTGTATCTTTGTAGCCACACCCCACCCTCAGTTCTCTAGATTGTCTCGTCTCTAAATGAATGTCTTAGGGTTTGACAGAATGGTCCTGACCAGTTTCTGGTGCCATCATAAACCAGACTACAGCTTCATCTCATATTAAAATTTTAACTTTTTGACTAGATTGACTCATCTCATTTCTAGCATGTCACTGCATTCTGGCCCTGCTTTTCAGAACAAGTTAAATTGTTTCAGCTGGGTTTCTAGGACTGCAAGGCACAGAGAACAGGCCTGTAGCTAGTTGAGAGGTTACAAAAGGCATCAAGCTGTAGGACAGTCTTACACAGATGACTTGTTGATTCAATGTAATGTGGATCGTATTAGTTGAGAGTTTTTAATTAAAATTAACAGACGCTAACTCTGGCTGATTTAAAGGGAAAAAAAAACAATTTTGGAATAGATACAGAGAAAATCATATAACTGAAGGAAAAGTAGAGTAGGACAGCTCTAGGAATACAGGAAACAGGAACAAATGGATACATCATAGTACCACCTTGGGAATGAATCCATTCCAGATATTTTCTGATCTTTGTTGATTAGCTAATTAATCAGATTCCCAGGAGAGAGTTCGATTGGCTGGTTTGGGTTATAAGCCCACCCCTTGGCTAGCAGAATCACCTGTACCTGGGATGACAATCCCATTAGCGCTGCCTACAATGAAGGTCGGGATGGTGCTCCAAACCATGGTGTTTCTACTGAAAGAAAGGGAGGTTCAAAGACAACAGATGCTAACTACGAGTCTGTACAGAGTGGGAATAGATTCAGCCTCACAGCCAAAGAAAAAGGGAGCTGTGCAGATATTTTCTGTTTCTTAGGAGTTGCCATACAGATATTTAACCCAGCTTAGGAGTCCTTGGCTCTAATTTTCATGCTCTTTTGTCCCCAGTATACTTTCAGGCTTTAAATCAGTAATTAACAGGAGGCATCTTTCGGTCATTGTAGTTGCCCGGAGCAAAATGAATTTTTAAAATTCTTTGTGATTAAAAAACACCATCATTGTCATTATCGCATATGGAAGGCCAGTTATTAGAAGTAAACTGTCAGAAGAACATCCCAGTTAGTTCTTTTCTCATTTTTGAGTTATGTCAATTGACAGGATTTGAGTCTTTGAGGGCTTTGATGAGAGTAGCTGACTTCAAAAGAATCAGCAAGACAGATATTTCAGTTTCTATAGGCTGAGTGATTTCTAACCAGAAGCCATATTATGGATAGTAGATTATAATAACAAAGGGGATTTTAAAAATGAGGATGACACATTGACTTGGAATGTTTTCTCATCTGTATTTACTTATTCCTAAATATTTTCCTTTATGCTTGCTTTTTCAAGTGGATGGCCAGCTGCCTGCCACCTTTTTCTTTTCTCGTTGCCTCTGTTCCTGATTTCTTTCCTTAGCCACTCCACTTTCCTTCCTTGAATCCTGTGTTTCCTCTCTAAATCTTCCTTTCTCTAATCCTGCTTCATCCTTCTCTTTCTTTTCCTTATTTGGTCTTACAGTTCATAACTTCTCTTTCTTTTCCTGAAATTCCCTTCTGTTCTCCTCCTCCAAAATCAATGTTCTGGTGCCCTATTCCCAAGCTTCTTATCTCTTCACTGTTAATCCCTAATGTGTTTACTGATCTGTGGGCCAAAAGGCAAAATCCTCAGGGCCCTCTCTCCATGCCAACACAGTGAAAAGCAGCAGTTAGCGTTGCTCAACAAGTGCCTTGTGAACCATGAATCAATGGATGAAAACCCTGTCAGTGAAAGGTTGCATATGTCTGTCTGTATGTGTATATGAGATGTATGATGCTGCTCAAGCAGCTAGTTTGTTGAATGGAGGGGTTCTTGGATTGTTTTTTTTCCTGGCAGTAAAGAGAATTAAGCAGCAAGCTTTGCCTACATTTCTTTCTTCATTAAGTTAATGGACACGTTTCTAAGAAGTTATGTAAGGAAAACAGATGATGTTAAAGAGAGAAACAGAGACAAGAGACTGGTAAACAGTCAGGCATTAGTAGATCCTGCTGACACATTTTTGATAGCAAACACAAAGAATGTGTTATGAATGCAGTGATAGAATAGAAAGCAGAACCAGGAAAGAGATGGCAATAAATGGTAATAAAATCCAAGTGATTCATATGTTTAAATGAAAGAAAGAAGAAAGTCGGCAGTGCCCAAACTGTGAAAGGGTAAGAAAATGTAAGTAGAGACATACTGGTAAAGACCAAGAGATTAGAAATCTGAGCAACTCTTCTTAAATCAATAAAACATTACATGTTAAACAACGAACAAAGAGCATACAACTATACTTCTCAGATGCAGTATCTCTAGTAACTTTAGGGAAATAAAAGCCAGATAAGGTTAGAGTAGCATCTTTAAAAAAAAAGAGTAAACCAGAATTCACATCCGCTATAAAAGGATTGGAAGAATTCGAATAGACGACAAGAGGAACAGTGGCAAGTGATAGAAATCTTAAGCAGGAAAAGTGGTTTGAAATGGTATTGCCAGGTTTTCAAAAAGAAAAGCACTCTGGTTCTCTCTGGCCTGAGAGTTGGGAGACCAGCATGGCCTAAAGAAGAATAGAGCTACCTCCTGTTTGCCACGTACTGAGCTAGATGCTTTATATCCACTTCTCATTTAAGCCTCATGATACATAAAAGTGAAGCCAAGGACTGAGAATGATACCCACTGGGAGGAAAAAGAGGAAATTTTCTGAGCCACTTCCAAAATTATAAGGCTCAGGGGGAGTAGCTTTGGTTTTGTCAAGTCAGAGCAGACAGCCAAAGGCAGCAGACGTAGGATATTATCAGAGGTAAATCACCCAGCTAAGCCTGTTCTGTCTTTATTGCGAGGTCAGATGACCATAGCAAGGCGGCCAAATGTTTTCAACCATGGAAATCCCCTAACTTTCCAATGGCTGCAGCCCCACAGCTCTGAGGTTTTACTCACAGGATGGCTCTCATCCAGCTTTCAAATGTCTTCAAGTGGATTAATCATTTTCTTCTCCTGACTCATTCAAGCCTCTAGCAAATAGCTGTAGGTACTGGAGGGGCTGAGTAGATCAGTTGACTCGATATTGGGCTATAGAAAAACCTATAATATAGTGTCAAAAGCACTTAAGTGTCTGTCTTCAGATACTAGTATGTGGGCTATGGCCAGACGGCGTTGGCTCATTCATGTGTTTGAAGCAGGGTATTTTCATTCGCAGTAGGAGACTTGGGTATGTGTGGGGATTTTAGGCTCTAATTGTAAGATTAAGTATTGTAGGCCACTTACTTAGACAATAGAATTCCATTATGACAGCTTATTTTTATATTTGTTTAGATGGATTATGGGTCAGAACATAACCCCTTAATAACAACAGCAAACATATATATGGTGCTTATGGTATGCTGGGCACTATACTAATTGCTTTCCTTAAGAGGGCATATTCACAGGATTGAAAGGTCAGTTCTGGTTGTCTAAGCCAAGAACACGTCTATCAATTACATTATTTTGTCTGGCTAATGTTCCTCATCATGAAGTTTATTTTTGAAGAAGTGTTCATTTTTAGATTCCTGATTGTACTTAGTTATACTGGAAAGTCTGTTTTTCTTGCTTTCAGAATGCTTTAATTTCCTGGTTCAGTCATTCAGCTCATGGACATTTATTAAGCACCTGAGTGTACTGGTCATGGAAGATACAGTTTTGAATAAGACATGGCCTCAGACCTAGAGTTCAGCATTGTGTTTGTGCTTTGTGATTGGCACAAACCAAATACCTGGGAAGCAGCAGCAAATATTTCTTCAAAGGAAACATTAGAGCTGAAACTTTAAGAATATGTAGAAACTTCTCACTCTAATAAAGGCAAGGAGAGTCATCAATAGAAGAAACAGCATGTGAGAAAGAATATAGCATGTTCACGGTGGAAGAAGACATTTTAAACATGGGATTGTGGCAAAAAAAAAAAAAAAAGAGCCTAAATAGGTTAAGTTGGGATAAGATTCCGATGGATAACATCCTAAGGCATTCTCTTGTAAGCACTGGAGGGGCTTATGGAGGTTTTTAAGAAAGAGTAACTTTATTTGATTATGTTTCAGTGAGAGAGTCCTGATGCTAATGTGGGGTAGGAGAGAGGGTAACAAAATGGGACTGGTTAGAAAACTGTTGCACAGTCTAGAAGTGATAGCAGTAGGGGCAAAGGTGAGGGATAGATTTGAGATGCATCTGGGGAGTGATGTGGGCAGACTGTAATGTTGGGTCGAATACAGAGATTGATGTGTGGATGATGTCCCAGATGAGGGACTCAGGTCTTTGGGTGGGCCATGATGCTTTACCATGAGAAATGAGGAGGAAAACTAGCCTTGGGGAGTGATGAGATTCCTTTGTGACATGTTGAGTTGAAATTAAGGTGCTAGTGAGAGGTGAAGTACTTGAAGCTGATTAGATCAGTGAAGCCGAAGAGGAAAAGGGGCCAAGGACAGTAAAGCGTGTATTCTGTTTAGATTGTGGGTCAGGAATCTATCCACGCTGTGCAGAGAGAGTTTTAGGAGTTACTAGCTGGCTGTTTTAACCATGTTGGTTGTTTCTGTGGTAGAACACACTTTGGATTCTGTTATTTTCCTACGTGTGACTAATACATTTTTTAATGAGGTTGGAAGCCTCAGTCAAAGGCTAGCAGGACACTGACCCCATATAGACCATTATTCTGCATGTGCTGCTTTGGGGAGGAGTTGGGGAGTCATTCCTGGAGACACAGAAACACAAGTTCCCACTCAGATTTCCCTGGCTGACCTGGATTCCAAAGGACTGCTGGCCCTATAGAGATTTGCAGACATCCACACAATAGGAGCATCATTTGTAAGCAGCCCCTGAACTAATTGTAACAATCTGTTCCTTAAGTCTCTGAGAAAGCACACAAATTGATTCTCCAGGACTTGCCCATTTTCAAGGACATCTGTGTGACCCTTCATCGCATCAGCTGACCTCTCTCCCTTTTGTTCACCTGCTTTTTCAATTATGTGAGCTGGGATGTACCTGCCTCAAAACACCCTGTCCTGGGAAATTCCTTCAGAAGAAAATTATTGGAAAAAAATATTTCTGCTTTTGAGGCAACTCAGAGATTTAAATCTCCTCTAGCCTACAGAGCACTTGGATTCAAGTGTCTCTTCCCTTTTGACTCTGGAAGATTGAGTTGCATCTTGAATGGAAGCTCATAAGCACATTGAGGAACTCGGAGTCTGTTTCCCCCTGCTGTTTACTGAAGCAATGAAAAAATAAACAAATTCAGTTAGTCCAGAGCCAGTACTAAGGATCATGTGATGGGGCCCAGTGGTGTACCCGGAGCTCAGGAGGTCAGTTTTAGTGCCGGGTGCATGACTATCTCCTGCAGGCTTCTGGAGCCACCTGCCTCTTTCAGAAATGCCACTTTCCATTTATCATCATAATTGACTGACCAGGACATATGTTCTTGTTCCTAACTTTCAGTGCCTTATACCCAAGAGGTCTGTGATAAATATTTTCAACCTGTTGGATTGTCTCAAGTTTTGGAGGTCACTTAATATATATAAAGGTTTCTGAGCTCCTTGAATGCCATCAACTTTGCTAACAGCAAAGGAAGGTGCATATATTGATTGAAGGTCAAAAGCTGGCAGTCATGGGATCCTCTGGCCTACAGATCTATGGGCCATACTTAACTCTCTCGATGTCTTTAGGAAAATATGAATTCAGTATCAGTGTTAACAGATTGAGAGAAATCATTGTAAAACAACTCAGGTTTTCTGACTTTTTTGGAAACTGGGAGATCTGACAACATTGGACTGCATTCTTGCAGGTTGATGATTGATGAGAGCTGCATAACTGCTGCTCATTTGAGGGTGGGCATATCTCTCCCATTTGCCAATATCTCCACCGTTTCCTTTTTTTGTTACACTCAACATACCTCACTTGCATGTTTCATGCCTCACCTCTGTAGGTTTTCCTTTGTGGGCATCACCATCAAAATTACTTAGAAAACTTACAAATTAGCATGATATTTCAAAAGCATTTTATTTAGATATAATTCACTTACCATAGGGACTTCCCTCGTGCTCCAGTGGTTAAGACTCTGCACCTCTCCTGCAGGGGGTGTGGTTTTGATCCCTGGTTGGGGAACTAAGATCCCACATGCCACTCAGCCAAAAATGGGAAAAAAAAAATCACTTACTATAAAGTTCACCCATTTAAAGTGTGCAATTCAGTATTTTTTGGCTTATAGTTGTATAACTATTGCCACTACTGCTTTTGAGAACTTTTTCATACTCAGATTCTATACCCATTAGCAGCCACTCCCTATTCTTTCCCCACCCCTAGACCTCCGTTAATCTGCTTTCTGTCTCTTTGGCTTTGGGTTGGTCCTGCTTTTTAGCTATTATAGATAATGGTGCTAATGAATATTTGCATACAAATGTCTGAAAGGACATATGTTTTCATTTCTTTTGGAAATATACCTAGGAAGCAAAATGGTTGGTCTTAACTCTATGTTTTAATTTTTTGAGGAACTGCCACATTTTTTTTCCAAAGTGACTGCACTATTTTACATTCTTTATACAACCTTTATATTTTACATTCTCCACTATCAACGTCTAAGGGATCAAGTTTCTCTATACCCTCACCAGCACTTTTTATTATTCTTCTTGTAGCCATCCTAGTTGTTGTGAAGTGGTATTTCATTGTGGTTTTGATTTTTAAAAAACATTTTTTTATAAAATAGAATTTATTAATTTTTATAAGGAAATGTTGCTAATAGGTCATGCTAACCCTTTCCAGTGGTCATGTATGGATGTGAGAGTTGGACTGTGAAGAAAGCTGATTGCCGAAGAATTGGTGCTTTTGAACCGTGGTGCTGGAGAAGACTCTTGAGAGTCCCTTGGACTGCAAGGAGATCCAACCAGTCCATTCTAAAGGAGATCAGTCCTGGGTGTTCATTGGAAGGGCTGATGCTAAAGCTGAAACTCCAATACTTTGGCCACCTCATGCGACGAGTTGACTCACTGGAAAGACTCTGATGCTGGGAGGGATTGGGGGCGGGAGGAGAAGGGGACGACAGAGAATGAGATGGCTGGATGGCATCACCGACTCGATGGACATGAGTTTGAGTGAACTCTGGGAGTTGGTGATGGACAGGGAGGCCTGGCGTGCTGAGATTCATGGGGTTGCAAAGAGTCGGACACGACTGAGCGACTGAACTGAACCCTTCTTCATCACTGGAACTCTCAGCTTCATCTCAGTTCTCATGGTCAGACCACATCATATATTGCATATATTCCCCTGGCTATCACCTGTGGCACCCTCATGAATGGGATTAGTGCCTGTATTAAGAAGACCCCAGAGAGCTCTCTTGCTCCTTCTGTGACATGAGGTTGCAATGAGAAGATAGCAGTCTGCATTCCAGAAGAGGGTCCTCACTAGAACCTGACCATTTTAGCACCCTGAACTTGGTCTTTCCAGCCTCCAGAATTGTGAGAAATAAATTTCTGTCATAAGACACCCAGTTAATGGACTTGATTACAGCAGGCCTAACGACTTAGGTGGGGCTTCTTTGTTGGCTCATATTGTAAAGAATCTGCCTGCAATACAGGAGATCCTGGTTTGATCCCTGGGTCAGGAAGATCCCCTGGAGAAGGGAATGGCCACCCACCCCAGTATTCTTGATTGGAGAATTCCATGGACAGAGGAGCCTGGTGGGCTATAGTCCATGAGGTCGCAGAGTTGGACATGACTGAGTCACACACACACACACCCCAGACACACACACACACACCCCAGACTTAGACACTGGCCTTCCAAGGGAAGAAGCAGTGATCCTGCTCTAGACTCAGGTTCTTCTTTTTTCCCAAGAAGCTATACTTTTTTTTCCCCCACTGAGTCCAAGGGCTTGACTCTGGTGCCTGACTTGGATCTGTTTTCGTGAACTCACCACTCTCTGCTTTTGTTCACTGCCCTCTCTCTCCTTTCACGCCTTCTCACTTCTACGCACCCATCCCATCAGCCCAGCCCAGTGGTTCTGATCCAGTTCTGAGACTCTGGAGCCTCCTTTAGTGATACCGCCAGCCAGAAGAACCACATGAGTCGTTTTTGTCCAGCAGAATCTGATTTAATTATCAGATGTTCCAACAATTGCATTTTGAATAGTCTGTTCCATCGTTGCCTTAACTTCACTGGCAAGGTTTTCAAGTTGCAAAAATTTGGCTACCCTAATTGTAATGCAATCAATATCTGAGTGAAAAAGTGAAAGATATTATTCTGGATGTGAAAAATCTTCATTGGCCACATTTTTCCAGTCCACAACTATTCCATATTTTTACTGAGTCTACATAAAAGGCCGCTGTCTGACCACAAGAACATCCATGTAGGCGTCTAGAGCAAAGAGACCTCTTCACTAAGTGTGACACTGAAATTCTCCAGGAGCCCCCAAGCCCTCTTTATCAGCAACAGTGGGTTTTATAGGACACCCTTATTACCTGGGGTGTTATATCTGCAATAATAAAGACTGCCTCAGATCTTTCACTTCCTTTATCTCAGAACAGACCTTGTTGTGTGTATTTAGAGCCACAGCCCAGGCCTATTACATCTGTAATGAATGGGAAGACTTAAAACAGCACCTTTCACCTCAAAATCTGGAAGCCTTTAACAGCCTCAGCTCCACACTTCCACACACAAACACTTTAGGGAAGGACAGACAATAAACAGGAACTTCTGGTGATTGTCCTGTCAGGGAGAATGGAGAGAAAAAGAAGACGGTATGCCCTGGCAACGTAAGCCTTTCTCCTTCAGTCACTGGGACTTAAAGCTCATGTGAGTGTCTAGGGTAATTTTTCTACAGCATAGGCATAATCAATACTTTCATTTACCTAATCTTTCATTAGAAGTGCTTTACTCATCAATTGCTAGACGGGAATATGGTGATAAAGGACAATTATTCCTCTAACATATAGGAACTTGCTCTTTCTGGTGAGTCAATTGAAGAATAAGATAAAGTATCCAGAGTACAAACGGCCTCTTGTTTTCGTGTGGCCTAATATTTGTTCACCTTCCTGCTTCATTTACTTCTCAAGGAAACAGGCTCTATTCCCATACCTATACTCACTTATAGGTAAGGCCGGAACTCCAGGACTTTAACCCATAGACACTTGCCTTGATGTTTTTCTTTCTGAAGATTTAGAGAACTACTTTATATTTTTCCAACTTAAACCTTCAGAGAAAGAGAGCTTATCTTACCTTTTTGTTGGCTAGAGTGGGAAGCTGAGATGGGAAAAGGGAGGAACTAGCATTTGCTTGGCTTCAGGCACTGTGCTGGTCACTTCGTATATATTAGCTCATGAAACCAAAAGAAAAGCCAGGATGTTTATCATTTGTTCTGTTGGCCAGTAGCTGTCTGTATGCTATCATGGCCTTAGTCCTGATACCCACCAGGACCTGTTCTATGATATCTTGTCTTTCCTTTTAAAATGTGGCTCTGGTACATTAACAAACCCAAATTGCACATTCTTCCCTCTTGCAAGGTGCTATTTAGGATCGAACTTAGCATTAGACAACCTTCTTTCTCTCTCTTTTAAAAATCTCTTTTCTCTCTTTCTTTGTTGTGAGAAAAACATATTTATGCTCTTTTAGAGTTGTCAATCACAGTGTTATAATAAAATATTTGGTTTTATCATTTTGGCTCAATCAAATAAATAAGTTCCATTTAATTTAAATCCTTTTGGTTCTCAGATTTTCTTTTTTCAGAAACCTGTGGTCCCTGCTTGCTGCCCCCCTACCCTACCCCTGGCAGTCCAGCCCATGTTTTTTACCCCTACCATTCAAAAGACCATTACATGATCCTCCTGCCCAGTTCTGTCTCTGTCTTCACAAATTCTGGAGTCACACTGACTGACTTTGTCACTCCCAAAACTCACCCCCAAAATTTCTGAGCTGTGTGACCTTGGGCACACATTTCCTCATTTCCCCATCTGAAAACAGTGACTCAGTTATTATCAGGATTAAATGACCTAGCGGTGTCTGCCCTGTCCCCAGGTTCCCCCTGCTTGGGTTGACTGTGTACTCAGCTGATAAATCATTTCCTGAGCCTTGCCATATCTTGACTCTGAAGCTTCTCTGGCTCCTTCACACTGTGCCTTCGCACTTGAGGGCCTTCTAGATAAAGAGTCTGCCTGCAATGCAGGAGACATGGGTTCGATCCCTGGGTTGGGAAGATCCCTTGGAGGTGAGCATGGCAACCCACTCCAGTATTCTGGCCTGGAGATTCCCCATGGACAGAGGATGCTGGTGTGCTGCAGTCCATGTGGTCACAAAGAGTTGGACATGACTAAGCACAGTACAGCACAGCACAGGCTGCTCCACACTGCTCTGTCCAGACCGATTTCTCACTACTCCACAGCATAAACTGTCTTCTAGCCAGCCTGGACTAGACATTGCCTAATGATGAACTTGCTGTCTTCACATTATGTTTCTCTTGATACACCTTGTTTTCCCAGGATGAGTCCCTTTTGCCATCTTTGCTCATCAGAAATCCCATCACCCTTCACAGTACCCTCGAGGGAGCGATTTCTGGTCATCTCCAGACTCTGAATCCTGGTTAGTCTACGCTTGGATAGCTCTTGTCATAGACAGCTGGAGAATGATTAGCACAAATTCTTTTCCTCTTCTAGGTTTTAAGTCCCACAAAGGTAGGAAGTTTAGTTCTTCTTACATGTCAGCCCTTAACAAATATTTGGTGAATAAATAAGGCCCCCTTGGTCACTTTCTTGTCTCCTCAGTTGAACTTCATAGTTTCCTCTACTGTTTAAACAGAGGACAGAGTATATGTGCCATCAGGATTTGACCTTATGTCACCAACTTGCACTTTCTGAGTACCTGCTGAATGTTAGAAACTGTGCTATTGCTGGGGTCAAAAATAATAATTGCAGCTACAATTTACTGAGCCTTTCCTAGGTGCTAGGCACCATGCTAAACTTTTTTTTTTTAATATATATTATCTCACTTAACACTCAAGATAACCTTATGAGGAAGATACTTTCAGTGTATTGTCATGAAAGCTGTATGGTTCAGAGAGGTTCGTACCCTGCTCAAGATCAGCAGCTAGTCAGAGGTAGAGCCAGGACTTGAAACTAGGTTGTCTACTCCCAAACCTGTGCTCTTACTCAGGTAAATAAGAGTTCTACCTTTTGAGTTACTAAGTGTCCAGTAATGAAGATACGTGAGCCGGTCCACATTTTCTTCTCTGACTTTTACCTTGTAATACCACACTTCAACCACACTGGCCTTCCTGCAGTCCCTTCAATGTACGAGACCTGTTCCTGCCCCAGGACCCTTGCACCTACAACTGTGCAGACGGCCACTTAGAATGCTCTCAGTGTTGACCATTACATCACTGGCATGTCCAAGTCTTGATTAGAAAGTCATCTTCTAGAAAGACTTCCCTGAACTCCTCAGCTAAAGTTACATTGCACTTTCCCACCTGCTCTGTGCTCCCTCTACCTGTTACCCTGGTTCATTTTCTTCTGGTGTTTTTATCACTGTCTGTATTGATCACACATACTTGTGAATTTACTCTTTTCCCCTATTAGATTTGAAGTCCAGCAAGAGCAAAGATTTATTCACCACTGAATCCCCAGTATATAGAACAGGCCTTATGTGTTGAACAAGTGGATGAATTTTTGACAGCTAACTGTTTCAGGTTGGGTTCCGGAAAGTATACACTGAAGTGAACTTTGCAGTGCAAGATGTTGTTGGGAATCGATACTTGCAAAAGGCAGGGAAAGGGGCAGGCTTGAACAGAGGGAGGAATTGAGTTGTGGTATGGATCTAACAGCTTCAGTCAACCCTGTAGCAAGTTTTAGAGTTAAAATAAAAAAATCTTCCCACTAGAATTTGCTGTATGACCCAGGCAGTTCAAACCGGTGCTCCATGGCAACCTAAAGGGGTGGGATGGGGTGGAAGGTGGGACAGAAGTTCATAAGGGAGTTCTTATTATTCAGTCACTAAGTTATGTCTGACCCTTTGTGACCCCATGGATTGCAGCACCCCAGGCTTCCTTGTCTCTCAGTATCTCCCAGAGTTTGCTTAAACTAATGTCCATTGAATCAGTGGTGCCAACTAACCATCTCATCCTCTGTCACCCCCTTCTCTTCCTGCCCTCAATCTTTCCCAGTATCAGAGTCTTTTCCAGTGAGCTGGCTCTTGGCATCAGGTGGCCAAAATATTGGAGCTTCAGCTTCAGCATCAGTCCTTCCAATGAATATTCAGAGTTGATTTCCTTTAGGATTGACTGGTTTGATCTTGCAGTCCAAAGGACTCTCAAGAGTCTTCTCCAACACCATGGTTCAAAGCATCATATCTTGATGCTGGGGGACATATGTATACCTATGTTGATTCATGTTGATATATGGCAGAATATTATAAATATTTATTCAACAACCAACACAATACTATAAATAATTATTCTTCAATTAAAAATAAATTTAAAAAAGAGTGAGAAAAAAATCCCTCCACTAGACTAATAATGAGCTAACATTATATTAATAATTAAAAATAAGGTTTACTCTAGAACTTGCTGTGGCCTTTATACTCCCTCCCTCCCCCACTGATGCCTCTTAGTTAAGGGATGTGGATGTGATCTACTCCTGGAAGGTCATAACCTCAGGCAAGGAGGCCTCTAAAACTGGGGCTGACCCTGAAGGAGTTAATGTTGGATGCTGTTTGCTGACCATCCTCCCCATAGCCAGAAATCGAACCCTTCCTTACAGAGGCCTTTGGTCAGTGAGATTTAGTATCTACTAACTAATGACAGTATTATAAATAGTGCATACCTTATGCATGATTATCTCTATTGTTGATGTAAGTGGTGTTTTTCAGAATTAATTTACATCTAAAAGCTGGGAGTATTTATACCAGAAATTTTAAAGCAAATTAGTGCTTGTTGCTTTCAGATCACCCATTGCTTTGATTCACATATGATATTTAACGACCTTTCTCTTTCTAATACATGTTTGGCATTATAATTTTTAATTTTAATTATAATTTTTCAAAATGCACCAAAAACTTGCCTAGAATTATTGCTGTGATGACTGTTTTATAGTTAGTGACAGATTTTCAAGGTGGTCACATTTTTTAACCTTTGCAAGTTCTGCTAAACTGAAGTTTTCTGTAAAGCACTGTTCAATTTTTTTTCTGATTGTAAATATACTTATATAAACTTTTAAACTAACAGCAACTTTCTGCACGTTATTTCATGTTTTCAATAGTTTATCTTTTTAACTAGGTCATTTAGCATGTAAGAACTATTGAGTAACATCACCAATAAATTGTCATGTTTGGTGTTATTTTGTATTTTCTGAGGTCTCAATCTTAACTGACTTTTTTTTTTTTTAATCTGGCTTTTTTCTTCCTTGGGGAATTTAATTTCCCTTTGTTGACTTATTTATTATAGCTTTGCAGTGGGCATGGTTTGGAACCTTAGTTTTTATTGGTTTGATTGCTCTACAGTAATTGACACACTATACATTCCAAGTCCCATGTTCCATTTACATGTGGACACATTCTACTTGATGACTGAAATGAATCCTCTTTATTCAGGGATATCTTTGAGATTCTGGGTTACTGTGTGGGTCTGTTCTCCTTAAACATGGAACTGACAGCATTGAGTATTGGAAACAACTGACCTTTTATTTCCGCTGGCATTTCGTCACTATGGGTGCATCCCAATCTAATTATATGTTGATTTGAAATCAACAGAGGCTTCCTCTCATTTAATTTTCTGCTGACTTTATTTTCTCCCTGTTTGGAAACCTCCAAGATTATTATATCAGTTTCAATTTCTTAAACAGGTTTTCTTTCACGATGGCCTGCTTCTAATCTCTTATTCTGCTATTCAGTCACTCTGTTAACCCATGTTATCTGTTTAAAAAATAAAAAAGCCAAACCAAACAAAATGCTGATCCGTTGGTGGGCTCTATGCTGTCATCTAAAATGTTATGGAAAGAACTATTTATGTTATAATGTTGTTATGAATTAAGTCAGTGGCCCGCATCTCTCTGTACGTGAAATGCACTTGACCTTAGAAGAAAAAAAAAATCTGAACCAGAATCCTCATTGAAGTCTGACTTGTCCACAATAAGAATTCATCAAAAACATAGAAGCTACATTTCCTAGGAAATGCAGGCTTTTTCCTGTATTTGGGAGCGGTAAAGGATACACCCAAGAACTTGGAACAGATACAACCCTGGCAGACAAACAAAAGATCTGAAGGGCAGAACTTCCTTTTTATTCCCTGAGCTCTCTCTCCCATTGTCTAAGAGAAGATGGGGCAAATACCCAGACAGAAGCTGCTTCAGTATTGTCTTTTATTGATAGGCTGCTTGTGTTCAGTGATTCCTCTGGCCCATAGTGTCTGCTGGACAGTTGGAGGCTTTTTGAAGCCATTGTATTGTTAGAGAATAATTAGGGTGAATGAAGCAGGGGGTAGGGGTTAACAACAATTCTTTGTTGCGAGCAATTGCTAGTCTTGGCATCAGTATTGGTAACAAGGCCAATCTACTGGAAGGGATGGAAACAAAAGAAGGAAAGGTTGCCGTTGGTTTGTCTAATCCATCCAGCAAATCCACCCATGCGTGGCCATTGTGCTTTGTGAGCTCTCTGGAAATGCCTTTGGTCACACTGCATTCCAAGCCACTGGGTGGGTGATCTCTAGGCAGATCTCATACATGGATTTCCTAGAATGCTTCCCATGGCAAAAAAGTGGATGCACAGGTGTTGCCTTGGCAACTAATCAGCATACTTCATAAAGAAAATAATCTTCTGACATTTGGGTAGATGAATGTCCTAACACAAAAGAGCTGAGATGTGTCGATTGACACCAAGGTGAAAACACCTGTGCAGAACCGTGACCTGTGTCCTCGCTTTCTCCTCCGTCCTCTCTAGGACAGTCAGGCCCTGCCTGCCCTGGTCTTCGGGGTCTTGATCTCACTTGGATTGTGATCTAGAGGAGCCCTAGCAAGGGCAGGATCCAGCAAACTGGGGTGGTTATCAATTTAATGCTTCTAGGAAAATGGTTCTTACTAAAAGACTTTATAAACTGGTTGCCTATCTCAGCTTGACCATTTGGGGAACTGGAGCTGCTGCTGAGTCCAGAGTCAAGGTGATGTCTAGCTGTGGTTGATCAGATACCTGATGTATTAATAATACATGGCAGAGAACCTTACATGGGGCCCTAGGTTCCTACTTGGAGTCTGTTGTTTAGATTTTATAGCATCCGTGTAATTTTGTAGCATGTGTTGCTTCGTACATCCTTCTCCCAAATCAGCTTTCTGACAAGGGTGGCGAAGCACAGAGGCGGTGTGCCTCAAATAGTTGATTCAAATTGTACAACAGAAGTTACCCCATATATCCCCTTCCTGTTGCTTATCGAGAAGGACAGAGACACAGAGGCAGTTTGGAAGTGGATGGAGGCATCTCTCCAAGGAGATTTTTGACCTTAGACACACCTCCCCAAAAGGTGAATTCCTGCTCTTTAGGGCTTTAATGTAACAGTCTGATTTAGACCAGCGATGATTTACATTTGAAATCTCAAACAGGGAATGTTCAAGATTGATCCTGAACTCTGAGCAGTTGGGGCAGAGGTGGTTTTTACCTGTGTGTTATGCTGAGTGTATCTCTGCTCCCGGGAGCGGAGTGGTAGGGGTTAGGCAGTGTTCTTGCCTGGAGAATCCCAGGGACGGGGGAGCCTGGTGGGCTTCCGTCTATGGGGTCACAGAGAGTTGGACACGACTGAAGTGACTTAGCAGCAGCAGCAGGGGACAGAGAGGTGGTATGGGGCTTTAAGGAGCGGGGAGGACGGACAGAGTGTGCTTATTTTCAGTTTGTCAGCTGTTCTGGAAAACTGCCGAAATGAATGAGCTACAACAAGCCCTCGTGGTTGTTGTAAGCCAAGGTGAGGCTAGGCCCCTCCTTTTAAAAGGCTCTGTGGAATTTAGACTTAAAACTTCATGTGTATTTGGTTTGGGGCAAATGTGAAATCCCTGAACTTTCCCCAGGAAAATATTAGCTCCCTGGAACACACAGTGGGTCCTGTCTCTCTGGACAGAAGTGTGTCTTGAGGGAGAAAAAAGAGTCCAGCACCTTCCCATTTAGCCTCCTGGCTCTGTTTGGCCAGCAGAGAAAGATTGATGAAAACCCTGATTAGATCTGTCTCCATGGCCTCCCGCAGATTATTGGAAAGGCCTGAAAAAATCCTTTTGATACAGGGGGTAGAGGTTCCAGTGGATGGGGGAAGGGAAGGGCTGAATCTTGCTGGCCCAAATGTGCCAGGATGCACACAAACCAGCAGCCGGTGAGGAGGGGGAGAATGAGCAAAGGCTGAGCATTTTTATAAGACTAGGCACCGACATTCTCCTAAGGGAGAGGGAACCTGGAACATTTAAAATAAGGCACTTCCATATGGGAAGAAGAGCCTGTACACCCAGTGTGGTTGAGATTTCAGAAACAGAAATCCATGGCTAGGTTTTTCTAGGCAGGACTTGTATCCTCTATTGGCAGTCAGGTTCCAAGCCTGACCCCTCTGCCGTGTGACTTTGGTCTGACGTTCATGTCAGGAAAACTCCAGGCTGTTTTTGCCGTCCTCCCTGCTAATGTTGACATTGGTAGGGAGAGAGGAAATCTGGATAAATAGAACTCTTTTCTTGGCGTTGTTAAAAATATTACTAAAAAGAGCAAAGGGTGTTTTCGGAGCTACATGGAAGCAAAGTCTTTCTTTGGAACTTTGAAAGCCTAGGTAGGTGGCTGGGTAAGCATTTTCTTGCAGCCTGTTTGTTTTAGCCCATGGTGGTTTCTGATTAGCTTTAAGAGATTCTGAGAGAGGGCACACACACCCCCACCCCACAGTGGCCCCTCTCCTGACGCTGTCCTTTGTATCTTGTGATTGAAAACTTACACAGCTTTTAGGACTTTTCTGAAGATCACATTGTAGCTAGTCTTCCATGAGCTTTAAATTTTTTTGAAATGTTACTGTCAAAAGCAGAAGAACAGCTTTTCATCATTGAACTGGGAGGAGCAGGTTTTTTTGCCCTTTACGTTTTGCACTTTCAGAAACTGAAATTGAGAACTTCAAGCAACTTGCCTGAAGTTAAACCATTTAGTTAGTATGGGAACAGAAATGAAAAACTCTTAAGTTTCCTGATGCCTGGGTTTATTGTCACAACAAAAGCTCTGCCCCCAGAAGGAAATTTCGGTTCAGATTCTCTATAACTTTAAGAACATGGATGAATATATGGATTTAGTAGAAACAGCTGATCAAGATAACCTCATCATTCTCAAGGGAATGTAACTTTGAGGAGACACATTTGGAGTAACCTGATTTTACACAATAATGCAAATTCCTTCACTACTCTAGTGGGGGAGATTCTCCTATGTTGCATGAACTATTTGAACATTTTCTAATTTAATACTTCTTATAACCATAAAAGCACGTGTGCTGTGCTCAGCCGCTTCAGTGGTCTCCGACTCTTTGTGACACTGTGGTCTGTAGCCCACCAGGCTCCTTGGTCCATGGGGATTCTCCAGGCAAGAGTAGTGGAGAGGGTTGCCATGCCCTCCTCCAGAGGATCTTTCCAACCCAGGGAACGAATCTGCATCTCCTGAATCTCCTGCATTGCAGGCAGATTGTTGACCCACCGAGCCACCTGGGAAGTATACTTACTTGAGAATAAACACAAATTGGTTATGCAAGCCCTTCACACAGAGGGCTGCATAGACGTAACTGATGCTGTCAACCAAAAAGGGTACAACAGGGTGGGGGAGATGGTCTCCATAGTGCTTTACAGCTGACAGGGCGCCTTCGCATATATTTTCAAATTGCCCCTCCACCATACCCGCTGACACCACTTGGGGACAAGTGCTTAGGCCTCTTTTCCCCAGACCCTCCCTGACCCACTGGCACACAAGGGCAAGAGTGCCAGCACCACTGGGTGCGTCCATCCAGGTTTGCCGTTTCAAAGCAGCTGCCTGCAGGCCTTGTCTACATGGATGCAATGGGGCATACAAATTAAAATGCTGGGGAGCTGGAAAGAAAAGAAAGAGGGAAACCTTAAAGACAGTATCTGGACAGTTTGTAAAAGTAGGGAAAGTAGGCATAAGTACAACTGTTTTCCAGAAAAGAAAAACAAAGCCCAGCGATACAGAGTAACTCACCCAGCACAGGTGGGTGCTGAGTCGGGTCTCAAACCCAGGCTTTCGCTCTAAGCCCGCAACTCATTTCATTACCCCCTGATGCATGCATTACGCAGGTGACAATGCCTTATGGAGCAATCCCTGTTTTGTTTTTTTTTTTCTTTCTAAGACAGAAAGTACAGTGGCTACACTGCGCCTGCCCAGATGGATTTTACTTCCTGGCTTGTTTTATTCAATTAGTGCCATTTACCTTCCATGGAGGGACTCGGCCTTTTAAAAATCATTAAAATGGGTTTTTGCGGTTATCCTCATTTCTCCTTCACATCCTGAACTTTAGACCTAATGCTCCCCGTCTTTCCATTCAAATGAGAAAAGGATTATTGTGATTGTTGGTGATGCCTCCCCAGGATGCCAGCATAAATGAAGGATGCTCTTTTTAAGAAAGAAAGGGGGAAAAAATGCAGTTTAGCAGTGTTCTTGATTCTTTTTACTCTTTTAACACAGCGTCTGTTTAAAGATGTTATTTGTTTGTTTCCATGTGTAACACTAGGTGGCAGAATAACTACACCGCAGAGCATGACAGCCTTTGTTTCTTGCTGCTCTCAGAGCAGGGACCCGAACTGGGAGGCATAAACCATCTGTGGTTGCATGAGATTGGACCAACCAACCTGGCCAATATTTTCTTGACAGGGAGCTGGCTGCAGTGATTCTAAAACATATGCTTCCAAGATACTGTCTTTAAGGTTTCCCTCTTTTTTTTCCAGCTCCCCAGCATTTTAATTTGTATGCCCCATTGCATCCATGTAGACAAGGCCTGCAGGCAGCTGCTTTGAAACGGCAAATCTGGATGGACACACCCAATGGTGCTGGCACTCTTGCCCTTGTGTGCCAGTGGGTCAGGGAGGGTCTGGGGAAAAGAGGTCTGAGCCCTAGAACCCAAGTGGTGTCAGCGGGTGTGGTGGAGGGGCAGCAGTGGCCAAGCTGGACCAAGCTTGACAATGCTGCCCTCACTAACTCAGGTATACAGAAGGGTTTTGTTTTTAAAGAGCAGCCTGATCTTGGTTCAGCTGTTTAGTGGGTTTAGAAATGCTGCCACGTGGTGTATGGGACCTTGCCTCCGTTTCTCCCCCTAATGCTTTGCCCGAGTCTCAGTGCTCCGAAGTGTCTGTTACCCTGAACCCCTCACGTGCCACAGGATGTGCTAAACGGAGCTGCACTGGCTTTGTCCTTTCATGTTGTAAAGAGGATGTGCTTGGGGGTGCAGAAATACTTCTTCGGATTTTTTGCTGAAAAAGAATATCGTTATAACAAAACAATCCATATTTAAGTCTAGTGATAGCACTCTAAGTATACTCTACCTCAAGGCATTCCAATGAAACCAAGTCTGAATGTGTAAAATGGATCAAACAGAAAGGTCTTATTTTAATTATAAAAGCATTCCTTACAACTGGAGCCACAATCAGATTTTCATTAAATAGCACGTTCCCTGATGTGAATTGTAAATGATTCCATTTACAAAAATGAAGAAAAAAGTATTTCAACCTTGACTTTTCAGGAACCCACTTGTTGCATGAACTGGACTACAGTTTACCGTGCTTTCACCACACCCTACTCCACTTTCCAACTGGGAATCTCAGGGTATTTTTAGCTTATAGCTGAGGGTGCTGGCCCTGACTTGAGTTTTCAGGGAAGACGTTGGTGACGTGAAGGCTCCTTGTTGAAGGGACCCAGGCGAGTCCCAGTAATCAGGGCAAGTCTGCAGCTTAGGGACTTGGGGGTTTTGTTTGTTTGTTCGCCCTCCAGAGATGCCACTCTTTCATAAAGAATAAACTATGTATGTGACTTTTGAGAATACCTGAAAAAACATGCATAAATCAGGCCAAGGATATCCATCTCAGGCCACCACCATGGGGAGGCTTTGAAGCTCAAAGAGGGTTGTGAGACCTTCTTGTTTGTTAAGAATGAAATGTCATAAAAATTCCAAAGCAAGACTCAAATTTCCAGGGGGAAGGGACCTCTTTATTGTTTCCTCTAATAGCTGCTTTGGTGCTTTAGTGAATAAATGTGTTGCTCAAAATAACCCGAGATGCAGGCTCAGAACTATAGCCTGGCTTGGCTCCACTTTTGTACTGAGCATCCATTCTGAATTATTTATTTATGATCGTTTTGCTATTTTCATCACTCTTCGCTACTCCCTCTCCCCACCCCCTGCCACCATTTGTCCCATCTTTTATTCTCACACCCTTCAATTAAGTGATATCTTCTGCTCTTAGGACAACAGCAAATGTGTCTCTGCGTGTTTATGTGGGATCCTCAGTAAGCAGGCCGTACTTTTAAGTTTCTCGAATAGAACAATGACAGAAATGAGTCACGGCTTGTTTCCATGTTTGCTTCTGAGTCAAGAAACTTAGTTTTCCCATTATAATGCTCGAGTTGACTTTTTAGAGACATAACCAAAATGTAGTCAATTCCTTTCATCAGATGTTTTTGAACATACAGACTTCTCTAGATTTGTATTTCCAAAATGAAAAAAGCACAATGGCCATGGTTTTATTATTTTTGTCCATAGGGAGAAAAGCCTTACCCAAAATAGGCCAGGTCTTCCTCCGAATTTTCTCCAGCAACAGGCATTTGGGGTATGCCCAAGGTTGCTCATAACCTTAGGATGACCATCCTTCACTGAGGGTCTTATACCTGTATTTAAATGACGTCTTAAAACCAGAGACCTGAGGGACTGAGATCTAATAGTAAGAAAATAATGAGATACAACTGAGGGTTAGGGGGCATTTGTGGGGCAAGGGTAGAATATTGGCAAAACAAAATGGGAGAGGCGAGCTGGGGGCCCAGCCCCAGTGCAGTGGCCAGACTGTAGCCAAGGGTGACCAGAGGTTCTGGCGCCTCCCCCCTCATGGACACAAGCCAGAGATGTCAGTTTGCCTTGATTTTCAAACATAATAAAGCCAAGTAATGTTCTTGAGTGTCAGTTTACGGATATCTTCAGTACAGCCTCATAACTTATATTAATTGGGAGGAAAATGCTTCCAGAGAAAAGAGAGATGCTGGAAAAAAAAAAAGAGTGTGTCTTTGACTAGTTGTCACAGCCCTGCTGTTTGGAGTCACTGACGAGTCCTTGGTTCATATGTGACAGATCCTGAGGAAAAGTGATTCATCTCTCTGCTATACCTTTCAAGGAGGACATTTTTTTCTTTCTTTCTTAAAGACAGATTATGTTTATAGACAGAACTGGCCACTGCCAGTGAGCTCAGAATCTTTGCAAGGTATAATTTACTATTCTGCTCCTCCCTCCTAAGTTTGTACACCACGAGAAGCTCCAGCCCATTAAAATTCCTTCTTAAAAGCATAAGGTGAAAAAGCCAAGCATGTGTTTTTTTTTTTTTTTTTAAAGAAAGTGTAGCTGCAAAAGGGGAGAGGACCCTGGCTTTTTCTCTTTAAAATGCTAGTAAATAGCTTAAAACCTGTGGAAGCTTTTGGAGGAATGTGAAGGAGTTGTCATTTGACTCTAATGTTTAGAAAAACAAAAAAGTTTTAAGAAGACACTTTTCCATGATGGACTCTATTCTCAGAAGTGTCCTGTGAACACCACATCAGTTCTTCCGTGTACACGAGCTAACTTCAGTTGCTTCCATGACTGCTGGATCCAACAACTTTGCTCATTTTCCCACTGAATTTTTTCTTCAGACTTTAGGTCTGTACTTTTTTCAGCTCCATCCTTATAAAAGTGTGAAGTACTGTTTTTGATGGCAAGAACTAATAGAGTTGTTTAAAGATGAGATGCTGATATATTTATGTACAAATTCTTCAGTTTCTAATGTCAAAGGAAAACCACCATTGTCTGTTGTGACTGAATGCCATTCTCACTCAGCCATGTTGCCTTAGGCTCATGCCCATGAAGATGGACCTGAGAAGCCTTCACAACCTGAAAGGCTCAGGAAAGAGCTGGTTTTTATCAAGAATTTAGAAGGAGTATCTTTCATAGCCAATAGCTTTCCTTTCTGAGTTGCTTATTTCTAAGAGGTCTTTTGCAGCTTCTACAAAAGAGAGAGGGCTCAGATTCATCTTTGAATCTTCCGGCCTGAAGGAACTGAATATACCTATAGTCAAGCAGGGCTTCACTTGTGGCTCACCTGGTAAAGAATCTGCCTGCAATGTAGGAGACCTGGGTTCCCTGATAGCTCAGTTGGTAAGGAATCCGCCTGCAATGCAGGAGACCCTGGTTCGATTCCTGGGTCAGGAAGATCTGCTGGAGAAGGGAAAGGCTGCCCATTCCAGTGTTCTGACCTACAGAATGCCTTGGACTGTATAGTATAAGGGTCGCAGAGTCAGACATGGTTGAGGGACTTTTACTTTCACAGTCAAGCAGCTAAAACTTGAAAGCAGCAAAAGAAAGGTGTGTGTTCAATTGTGTCCGACTCTTTTGCAACCCCATGGAACCTGTCAGGCTCCTCTATCCATGGAACCTGTCAGGCTCCTCTATCCATGGAATTTCCTAGGCCAGAATACTGGAGTGGGGTACATTTCCTACTCCAGGGGATCTTCCCAACCCAGGGATCGAATCCACGTCTCTTGTGTCTCCTGCATTAGCAGGCAGATTCTTTACCACTAGTGCCACCTGGGAAGCAAATTACAGTCTAAAAAAATTGTTTATTGTATTTTAGCAGTGGACATTTTGAGCTTCGGACCCTGATGAGGTCCTGGTTTTCCTGGGAAATTGTCTGTGTAGGGCCTCAACTTTAGATCTTGAAAAATTATATGATGGTGAAATAGAAGCCATATAAAATGATGTGAATCTAGCTTGGATATGTATTTTTGAATATACATTTAAATATGATCCTATCTTAGACTCTGGAAATGCAGTATACTCCCTCAGACCCTAATTTATTCCCCTGCTTCTCATCCACCATCTCTCCTTCCATCACACACACACACACACAAACGTACACACATATGCATCTTTTGGCAAATAGTGGAGAAATATACATAATATTTTTAATGAGGTTATACTTAACTGTTTTGTAGCATTTCTTTTTATGTTAAAACATGGCAGAATAATATACTTCATTCTTTTATAACAGCTGCTTATGAAGTTATTTGAATATATGCATGCATATTATGTATGTTTCTAACCCATTTGCTATAAATGGACATTAGAGGACTCTTAATTTTTCACTATTCCAAGCAATACTGCAATGTTATTTTATTTGTCTATTAAAAAGAAATGTTTCCCATTGTAAACTTGGTCAATTTCTCCATTCACAAAGGCAGCAAAATATAAAGAAGAATATAAAAATCACTTTCTCATAACCCTCTATCCAGAGACGCCTTTAACATTCTTACTTCCCTTCTCTTTTCAACGTATTTGTGTTTTTATAAAGTTGATAGGCTGCTGTATGTAGTTTCGGTCCAGTTTTTTTTCTACTTAACAGTTTACTTCAGGTATTTTCTCACATCATTAAAACTTCTTTTGAGCAAATTTTCTACGTGTATTTTGTGTTTTGTGAGTCATCTGTTTATGTCTTTTGTTCATTTGTCTATTGGAATATTAGTGTGTGTTTTTATATTGATTTGTGAGAACTCTTTTTGAGGTCAGACCATTAATCTTTTGTCTCTCATATTCATTTCAATTATTTTCCTTAATTTTTCATTTACCTTTTAATTTTGTTTATGGAACCGGTGCTATTTAAAAGTCTTGAATTTCTGTGTAATCAAATATATCAGTACTTTCCTTTATAGTTACTTGTAGGCTTGAAAGGACCTTTAAAGAAGCTGTAATAAATAATAGACACATTTTTAGCACTTGACTACCATGTCAACAGTTTTATATGTATGTGTTTTCTCTTTACAACAAATCAGTGAGGTAGATAATATTATCTCTGTTTCCTTGTTGAGGAAATTAAGGCACAGAATATCATATAGACGGAAGAGGCATAAACCTAGGCAGCCTGTCTTGGGAGCCTGTCCTCTTTCTGACTTCACTGTATTGCCGTATGTTTGACAGAGTGTATTTATTTAGCCTAACGTTCTCTGCTAAATCCTGCTCTGTTTCAACAATCACTAAAAACAAACCAAGAAAAGCATCCATATTTTCTCCTAGTTTTGAATAGTTTTAATTATATTTAATTCTAGTTTGTCCAGATCTTACCTTGATGTGTGGTGTGAGCTGGGGCTTGTATATTTCAATCAGTCAGTGTCCCCAGTGTGTTTGCATTTCTTTAAGAATTTGGAAAGGACTTGCCTTTTCCAAGAAGCCTTTGTAGTTAGTGCCACTTCATGCTGTTTCTTCAGCTATATTTCTTCAGAGTTGTCGGTTTTCTCAGCAACTTTGGTCTGCATAATTTTGTGGAATCTCATGTTGCTGCTAGATTAAAAGAGACTCTTCTACTTGTTTTTACTCTGTATAAGAATAGGATAAGAGATTCTCATCCTAGGGTCAGTGGAACCCTCTTCTCCCTGAATTCAGGATATCTGTGAACTTGGATAACAAAAAAAAAGTACATCTCATTTTCACTAACCTTTTAATGAAATTGATCTTTTCCTTCAATTTTGAATGTAGACCACACACCTCAATAGTATTAGCACAACCTGGATTTTAAACTATAGATACTTAGTATTACATTTGATTTGTTCTTGAATAATTCTTTACACTTGTCACTACTTTGACATTATAGTAATTATATTAGACCGACCACTAGATTTTGCTATTTAAAAGATTCAGTTCAGTTCAGTTCAGTCGCTCAGTCGTGTCCGACTCTTTGCGACCCCATGAATCACAGCACGCCAGGCCTCCCTGTCCATCACCAACTCCCAGAGTTCATTCAAACTCATGTCCATCGAGTCGGTGATGCCATCCAGCCATCTCATCCTCTGTCATCCCCTTTTCCTCTTGCCCCCAATCCCTCCCAGCATCAGAGTCTTTTCCAGTGAGTCAACTCGTCACATGAGGTGGCCAAAGTATTGGAGTTTCAGCTTTAGCATCAGTCCTTCCAATGAACACCCAGGAGTGATTTCCTTTAGAATGGACTGGTTGGATCTCTCAAGAGTCTTCTCCAACACCACAGTTCTAAAGTATCAATTTAAAATTTTTTTAAAAATTTAAAAGATTAAGAAGCACATTTATTAATATTTTACATGTTCAGAAGTTATGTTGATAACTGGATTTCTATAGAATTGGCTTCCTTTGTTATCCTATTTTTTTTTTTTTTTGTACACTAGGAAACATTTTTCTGACAAAGTTTCCATAGGTTTCATCAAACCACCAAAGGGATCATGGAATAAACATTGTGAAGAGCCCTCATCTCTTTGAATGCAAGGCATAGCATTGGGCTTTATAAGCACTCCTTAGGTACTGAGTAATCAAGAGATGATTTGGGTGGAGGTGGAAAATAGTCCAGCATATTCCTTTCTGTTGTCTTGATTCTTTCACTCCTGGAAATATTCTCTTTATCACCCTAAATAGAGCTGTTTCTTCTCTCTCTTCTCGTTCCTTCTTTACCCTCCCTTTATACTTGGTACTTCTCATTCTTCCCTGTTCTCTTTTTCATTTCTTTCTCTTTCTCTTCCTCCACCTGGCTTTTTCTTCCTATTCTTATTTCTCTTCTTAAAAAATTAATATCTTAAGGAATTTGTTTCAACTATTTTAAAAAATGTTTCCTCTTTGGGGTTAAGAATGAATTCAAAGACAGTGGGGGAAAGGAATTGATAGGAAGAGTTAATAACATCAGCAAGAAGTTGAAAGCAAGATTTGCCAAAGATAATTACCTGGAGATAATTAAAAATTGACCTTTTGTTTGGCCACAGGAAAGAGCCTGTGTCTCTTGGTTCTGGATCATAAGTCCAAATCCTGCTTTCACATCTGACTTATCCAACTTCTTTGATAAATTGTTCGCCTCATAAGATAATCAATCACTCTATAAATTTACAGAGTACCCACAGGGAGGAACCTGTTTTGAAAGAATGAGACTAGGCTGTATTATTGATTTGTAGTAATTTCTTTGGGATCAGTTAAAAAGTATGCATATTTAATAGACAAAAGTTATCACAAAGTTTTCTCACTTAAAGTGGAACTTTTGGTGCCTGGAATAAGTTAGTATTTCATTTCTGAGATGTTCATGCCATGGGCTCACCTGTCTGCTGAAATGTAGTAATGATTCATTTTAGTCATTGGTCATGGGTATCTACTGATAAACAATCTGTATGGCTGTAGAATTTTTCCTCTTTTTCTTAAAGTAAGTTCTCTCTGGGATAATGCTGTTTTTCTACACTAAAAACATTAGCTTGTCTTACAGCTAACATAAGCTGAAAATTAGAGGTGCCTGGGGGAGGGAAATGAGGCAGATGGATTGTTTACATGAGTGCTATAGTTTCACTTTTTATGCACCAGTCACCTTGGAAAAATTAATGCCCTGTAAGTTTGCCAATCAGATTGCTCCAGTCATCTCTAAACATTCCATTTGGTTTATTAGAATAATAAATACTGTGCAAAGAAAGTTCATCTGGATCCAAGACATTATACTGTGGTCAACCAAAGAAATATGTTCTGCACCTTACCTCTGACTACATTTGGTCAGGTGACATGCTGAATTGGACAAGCGGATACAGATTTACCCTATTTGGGCATTGAATTTGAGGACTGGTCACTGGAGTTATAGTTCACGCGGATGCTGATTGCAGCCATGAAATTAAAAGACGCTTAATCCTTGGAAGGAAAGTTATGACCAGCCTAGATAGCATATTAAAAAGCAGAGACATTACTTTGCCAACCAAGGTCCATCTAGTCAAGGCTATGGTTTTTCCCGTGGTCATGTATGGATGTGAGAGTTGGACTGTGAAGAAAGCTGATCACCGAAGAATTGATGCTTTTTAACTGTGGTGCTGGAGAAGGCTCTTGAGAGTCCCTTGGACTGCAAGGAGATCCAACCAGTCCATTCTAGAGGAGATCAATCCTGGGTATTCATTGGAAGGACTGATGCTAAAGATAAAACTCCAATACTTTGGCCACCTCATGCAACGAGTTGACTCACTGGAAAAGACTCTGATGCTGGGAGCGATTGGGGGTAGGAGGAGACGGGGACGACAGAGAATGAGGTGGCTGGATGGCATCACCGACTCTGTGGACATGAGTTTGAGTGAACTCCGGGAGTTGGTGATGGACAGGGAGTCCTGGCGTGCTGTGGTTCACGGGGTCGCTAAGAGTCGGACACGACTGAGTGACTGAACTGAACTGAAGTTATAATATCATTGTTGCCTGTCCTGGGCAGTGTTGGTGGCCGTTTCACTCACCATTTCTGTCATGTCCTTCACCATCTGATGTCTGCTGTGTTCTCTCTGGAAAGGAGCAAGAAGTTTCTCTTCATCTCTCAGGTAGATTTTGTATCTGAAGTTACCCCCAGAGAAGACTTACCAAAAGTCCATTTAAATGTTTCATCTGATTTGGTGACTGGGACCTTGAATTAATTTCAGTTTGAGAAGTCTCAGCTTTTACATCTGGCTTTCTGATCCTTTCAGGTGGTTTTAGCTGTTCCCCAGTGATACTTCTGCCTCTCAGGGAAACAGTTCTTTGAGTCACACTGCTTCATCATATACTTCAGGATTTTCTCTGAAACTGCTTTCCTTATCTGTAGAGTCCCTCTTCTCTGAGGTATGTTTACAATGGCTGAGTCAAGTTCCACCTTCTTCACTTGCCTTTCCTACTGTCTTCATCCATCACCAGTTCTCTCTTGCTGTGCTAAACTTCTACTGCTCTGACAGTTGGCACAAAAAGACTAACTTTGGGCATAGGAAGCAATCAAATTGAGTCAGAGACATACTAAAGTCATCAATATAAAAAAACCTAGTTTTATTCATACAAGGTATACTAAAGAGATCATAAGTCATTTCAGTCTTTCTAAGAACAACATTGTTATTTTAACACTTTATTTCTGGGGATATCCGATGTAGGGAAAAGTAATAAAATCTAAAATTGAACAAACATTACAAAATGACCAGTACACTGATTAAATTATTTGCAGCATTATTCATAAAGGGAAAAACATCCTCAATGTCTAACAGTAGAAGAATGACTAGTTCGCTTAATATGCTGTGCTTTCATTAATTGATAATTTAAAATTAAATGATAATTTTGAAGATGTTCCACTGATAAGAATTTTTGTATAATAGTAAGCACAAGCTGGAATCAGGATTGCCAGGGGAAATATCAATAACCTCTGATAGGCAGATACACTACTCTTATGGCAATAAGCGAAGAGGAATTAAAGAGCCTCTCGATGAAGGTGGGAGAGGAGAGAGAAAAAGCTGGCTTAAAACTCAGCATTCAGAAAACTAAGATCATGGCATCCGGTCCCATCACTTCTTGGCAGATAGTTGGGGAAACAATGGAAACAGTGACAGACTTTATTTTCTTGGGTCCAAAATCACTGTGGACAGTGCCTGCAGCCATGAAATTAAAAGATCCTTGCTCCATGGAAGAGAAACAATGACAAATCTAAGCAGCGTATTAAAAAGCAGAGATATTACTTTGCCTACAAAGGTCTGTCTGGTCAAAGCTGTGGTTTTACCAGTAGTCATGTATAGATGTGAGACCTGGACAATAAAAAAGACTGAGCGGTGAAGAATTGGTGCTTTCGAACTGTGGTGCTGGAAAAGACTCTTGAGAGTCCGTTGGACTACAAGGAGATCAAACTGGTCAATCCTAAAGGAAGTCAACCCTGAATATTCATTTGGAGGACTGATGCTGAAGCTCCAATATTTTAGCCACTTGATGCAAAGAGCCAACTCATCTGAAAAGACCCTGATGCTGGGAAAGATTGAAGGCAGCAGGAGAAGGGGACGACAGAGGATGAGATGGTTGGATGGCATCACCGACTTAGTGGACATGAGTTTGTGCGAGCTCCGGGAGATGGTGAAGGACAGGGAAGCCTGTTGCGCCGCAGTCCATGGGGTCACAAAGAGTCAGACATGACGTGAGTGACTGAACAACAACAAAGCAATAAAATCAGAACATGAAATTATAAACGTGTATATATGGGTCAGGATAGAGCATAGATAAATGCAGACAGTTGACTGGTTAAGGTGGTGGGGATTGGCAATCTTTTTGATTGAAAGATTTTCATTTTAGCAATATTATAAAATCCTAAAGTTTGTTATATGAATATATTAGAGTTTCAGATGTTGTTTTCTGTGAAAATTTTTGGCATCCTAACTCAATTGTAAACTCCATAAAAGGAGAGTATATGTCTTTTATTTCTATCATAACCTGTGCTTTTAAAGGAATAAATTGATGCAGCCACTATGGAAAACAGTATGGAGATTCCTCAAAAGATTAAAAATAAAGTTATCATATCCAGCAATTCCACGTCTGGGTATTTATCCAAAGAAAACAAAAACACTACCATGAAAAGATATACACACTACCATATTCATTGCAGCATTATTTGCAACAGCCGAGATAGGGAAAACCTCAATGTCTATTGTTGGGTAAATGGATAAAGAAATCGTGATATATATATATATATATATATATATATATACACACATCAGTTCAGTTCATATGTGTATATATATATATGAATATGTATGCAATATTATTATTATATACAATATTATTTAGCCATAAAAAGGAATGACATCTTACCATTTGTGGCAACATGGGTAGACCTTGAGGGCCTTATGCTAAGTGAAATAAGTCAGAAAGACAAATACAATATGATCTCTCTTATATGCAGATTAAAAAGAAAACAGCTTATAGATACAGAGAACAGACTGGTGACTGACAGATGAGGGGGTCAGTGGGTGGGAGAAATGGGCCATAGGATCAAAAGATAAAAAGAATTAAAAGAAAAAAATAAAAATAAAAGCTTCATTTCAAAGAGTAAATAAAATAGTAAAGTAGAACAGATATTATCTCTCCAAAGAATTACTTAGTAATCAAGAATTAACAACAAATGAAATATATAGTTTAACTTTGTGAACAAGGAAGACTTAATTTTTTTCTTTAGGAATATATGCATTATTTTTTGTGCATGTACTTTTTTTTTTTCAAAATCCTCACACCTGGAAAAGCAGAAAATCAAAAATTAATAAAAATAAATTATCTCTTGATTTATGCATTGAGCCCTTAATATGGAACAGGAGTCCTTACTAAGGTTTATGATTTCTAAAAAAAAAAATTTTAAATTAAATAGTGCTTTAAAATGAATGCAGAATAGATAGTTCATCCTTTTGGTTAATGAGTATATTTATTTATTAATTATGAGGAAAGTAAGACCATTTACAGTAAAGTGTGGAAACTGATGTTTTAAAATAGTTTTTATGTGCCCAACAAGGGGCTAAATGTTTAATATAGTTATTTCATTTAAATATCTGTTCAGGTCAGTTCAGTCGCTCAGTAAAACCCTGTAAATATCTGTATTCTATATATATCTGTAAACACCTCATTTGTGGGAAATCAAATGTTTCACCCAACTCAGGGTGAACCTGTGAGCTCAAATAATAGCAGTCTTAGATCTGCTATGTTATGTCTTCATAGTGACTTAAATGGTACTAAGATGCTGATTTCAGACTTCTGTAACAAACATTGCTGCTGCTAAGTCACTTCAGTCGTGTCCGACTCTGTGCGACCCCACAGGTGGCAGCCGACCAGGCTCCGCCGTCTCTGGGGTTCTCCAGGCAAGAACACTGGAGTGGGTTGCCATTTCCTTCTCCAAACATTAAGCAAGTACAATTTCCTACAACACAAAGTAAGAGTCATAACTTTAAGGTGAAATTGTTGTAAACAAAAAAATTGTTTTTAAAAATCACTAGGTCAAAGTAGAACTAGCCAGGATTTAATTTAGTGATGAAAATGCACAGAGGAAGCCTGGTGGCAAAGGACCTTGCCTCTTCCTAATACTGATATACATATATATATGCATGCATATACACTACTTGAGTGAGAGTTGGACTCTAAAGAAAGCTGAGCGCCAAAGAATTGATGCTTTTGAACTGTGGTGTTGGAAAAGACTCTTGAGAGTCCCTTGGACTGCAAGGAGATCCAACCAGTCCATTCTAAAGGAGATCAGTCCTGAGTGTTCATTGGAAGGACTGACACTGAAGCTGAAACTCCAATACTTTGGCCACCTGATGCAAAGAACTGACTCATTTGAAAAGACCCTGATGCTGGGAAAGATTGAGGGCAGGAGGAGAAAGGGACAACAGAGGATGAGATGGTTTGATGCCATCACTGACTCAATGGACGTGAGTTTGGGTAAATTTCGGAGTTGGTGATAGACAGGGAGGCCTGGCATGCTGCAGTCCACGGGGTTGCAAAGAGTTGGACACGACTGAGTGGACCTGAACTGACACCACTTGAGGCCATGTAGCTTTATATATAAACACGTATGTACCCAGGTGGCTCAGTGGTAAAGAGCCTGCCTGCCAATGCAGGAGAAACAGTAGATTCAGTTTCAATCCCTGGGTCAGGAGGATCTCCTGGAGTAGGAAATGGCAACCTGCTCTAGCGTTCTTGCTTAGGAAATCTCCTGGACACAGAAGCCCCAAGTCCATGGGGTCGCAGAGAGTAGGACATGACTGAGTGATTGAGCTCATGCACCTCTTTTAATGGCGAGGTATCTGAGATTCAGAAGCATGAATTTTGTGAGGTGACGTGGGTAGTAAGATTTGAAACTAGTTGTTGGTTTTGATTAGTTTTTCCTTATCTGAGAAGCCTATCTCTTTAGTCAGTAATAAAATTACTGTGACCCTGGGAAATTCCTGTGGGCTTTGTGTCTTGTCTTAATAAAACTTAAAAGCCCTAGATTCACTGAACATGTGTGTAAGTGTGTGTATATGTATCACTAATAATGATTTCTATGGTTCCTTCAAAATACAACTTATTCTTGAAAACTATGTCATCTCAAGGATACAGTTCAGTGGGGACCATATTGTCAGATTGTGTGTGTGTGTGTGTGGTGTCAAATAATGAAGTTATCTTTTTCATCATCTTCTCATTCAAGGCTGTCCCACAAGTTGCTTGCTTTGTTAGGGCAGTTCATGACCATCCCCATGGGATGATTTACTAGCGAGCATTTTTTCCCCTCCTTCTCATACTGGGGTTTGTTGTTGCTGTTCAGTTGCTAAGTTTTATTCGACGCTATGTGACCATATGGACTGCAGAACACCAGGCTTCCCTGTCCTTCACTATGTCCCAGAGTTTCCTCATGTCCACTGAGTCGGTGATGATGTTTAACCCGTCTCATCCTCTGTCATCCCATTCTCCTCCTGCCCTCAATCTTCCCAGCATCAGAGTCTTTGCCACTGAGTCAGCTTTTTGCATCATGTGGCCAAAGTATTGGAGTTTCAGCTTCCGCATCAGTCCTCTGAACGAATATCCAAGGTTGATTTCCTTTAGGACTAACTGGTTTGATCTCCTTGCGGTCCAAGGGACTCTCGAGAACCTTCTCCATCAGAATTTGAAAGTATCAATTCTTTGGCGCTCAGCGTTCTTTATGGCCCAACTCTCACATCTGTACATGACTACTGGAAGAACCAGTAGTAGCCTATATGGATCTTTGTTGGCAAAAGAATGTCTCTGCTTTTTATACACTGTCTAGGTTTGTCATAGTTCATACTGGTACTGTTGGAATTAGACTTTTGTGGTTGTAAGGAATAAAGATCTACTCAAACTAGCTCAAATGAAAAGAAGATTTATTGCAAAGCAAGAAGAATCCCCTGGAAATTCAAGAACAGGAGTCATGACAGTGTGAAGCTTCATGGAGGCAAAAACCAGAAGGTAGACTTCAACAGAGGCACTGCTGGAGTCTCATTCATTGCCAGGTCTCAGCTGCAGTCCAGGTAGTTTCTTCCAGATCCACCACCCACTGTCAAATTCTCTAACTTCTTGTCCTTGACTCAGTTGCTTAACTCTCTGCTCTAATCAACTTTGACTGGGAATGGATAAACCTGGTCTAAAATATGACCACCGAGGCAGTGGAGGCTCAGAATTTTACTTAGGAGGCCATGGGAGCAGCAGCATGGTTGGGGGAAGAAGAAGAAGGATGCCATTAAGAGGCTACATTTGAAGAAAAATTTACTGAGAGTTTCATTCATATCAGAGGATATGAGAAAGGGGAAGGGGGCATAACTTGTGCCAATACTAGCAGAAAGGACTGTTGATAGGTGGTCTTTCTTAGGAGACCTGCTTGCAGTATTCCAAGATCCAAGTGTCTGGTGGTGGTGTTGTTGTTGTGTGGTTGCTATGTTGTGTCCCACTCTTTTGTGACCCTATGGACTCCTGCCAGCCTCCTCTATCCACAGCATTTTCCAGGCAAGAAGACTAGAATGAATTGTCATTCCCTTCTCCAGGGGATCTTCCTGACCCAGGAATCAAGCCTGCATCTCCTGTATTGCAGGTGGATTCTTTACTGCTGAGCCATCAGGGAAACCCAAGTGTCTAGTGTAGGGACATGAAACTGATTATTGTTATTTATTCCAGCATATGGATTTGTTTTTAATTACTACTACCTAGACTCATATTTAGATGCTGAGCTTCACTCAGAAGCAAGAGTTATTGTAGCATGTATATTATCATAAGTGACCAGTCCAGGTTCGACGCATAAATTTTCCTCTGTTCATTTCTTTGCATTTGTGCTTTTTTAATAAAATTCTTTTTTAGATATAAAAAAAAAATTTCTAATTAGAGAGGGAAAATATAGAACTTAAACTGGAGGAAATCAGACCTATGAAATATCAATTTCTAAAATATGGTCAACATTCAACTTCCTGGTCTCTGCTAGGCTCCTGACTTCATTGTTCTCCACCTTATGTTTATAATCCTTCTTGATGATCTCATTACCCCATGTAGATAATCTGTCCAACATTCTAACTTCTCAGGGTGACTCCCTCCCCTGGAGGATCTTTCCTTCCATCCTACTTCAGCAACCCATTCTGATTGGCTTACCTTACACTTGATACTACAGTTACCCCATCCCCTCTTCCAAAGTCATGACTTCAAGTATCTTCCACCTCCTGTATTTATAGGTCATTTATTCTATTATCCCCACTCCAAAAACACCTTGATCACATGAAGACCCCCAAACTGAGTCCATGGTCCATTATGATAATAGCAGCTTTGTATATACTCTCAACTTCTTGCTCTTCATCATACTCATACCCTTTGGAAGACCTCTATACTCATTCTAATAGACTATAGAATACCTCTATACTAATTAAGCCTAACTCTTTGTCCACTCTGGTTTTCACTAAAATACAACACATACTGTCTGAATTTATGTTTATAATCTTTACCTGAATGCCTTCAGTCCTGCCCAGCATCGCCTCTCTGAAATAACCATTTCATATCTTCTTCTTTCTCTAACATATGATACTTCTTTTCTGCTCTTTGCTGATGAAATTTTCTCAGATTTCACTGAGAAAATGAGGCTGTCAGAAGAGATTGTTTCTCATCTTCCCACTAACAACCCTGTCAACTCTACCTCTACTCATTTCCCCCCTTGTCCTCTCTAAGGCCAGTGCTTAATTTGTGCACTGGATCCCACTTACTCTCACCTCCTTGAATTCCTCACGCCTTTCCTTCTTCCTTAATTTCTCCCTCTCCACTTCCCATCGGCATTAAAACTGGAATAATACTCATCTTGAAAATCTACTTTAGATTTCATATTTCCTCTCTGGCTACCCTGTGTTTCCTCCAACTCAAAGGGCGTATCTAAATCCGCACTCACTGTGTTCAACTCACCATCCATTCTCTTCTCAGCCCACTCTGATGAGGCTCTTGTTCCCAGCCTCCCCCTGAAACCAATCTTTTCAAGATTACTAATGACCTTTGTTTTGTTGATTCCAGGGGCCAGTTCTCAGTTTTCATCATTCAGGCATTCTCACTAGCATTTGACACAGTTGATCCTTGATTCATTTTCTTTACTTGGCTTGGCTTCTGGGACATCATGCTGCTGCTGCTTCTCCTCCTCCTCTCTTTAATCCATTTCCAGTTAATATTTTTGTGTATGGTGTAAGATAGGGGATCTAGTTTCATACTTTTGCATGTGGCTGCCCAGTTTTCCCAACACCATTTACTGAAGAGACTCCCTTTACCCCATTGTATATTCTTGGCTCCTTTGTCATAAATTAATTAACCATATATGCAGAGGTTTACTTCTTGGCTCTCTATTCTGTTCCATATGGCTTTTTGTGCCAATACTATACTGTTTTATTTTCTTGGGCTCCAAAATCACTGTGGATGGTGACTGCAGCCATGAAATTAAAAGGTGCTTATTCCTTGGAAGGAGATCTATGACAAACCTGGACAGTGTATTTAAAAGCAGAGACATCACTTTGCCAACAAAGGTCTATAGAACCAAAGCTATGGTTTTTCCAGTAGTCATGTACACATGTGAGAAATGGACAATAAAGAAGGCTAAATGCCTAAGAATTGATGCTTTCAAATTGTGGTGTTGGAGAAGACTCTTGAGAGTCCCTTGGACTGCAAGGAGATCAAACCTGTCAGTCCTAAAGGAAATCAACCTTGAATGTTCATTGGAAGGACTGATGTTGAAGCTGAAGCTCCAATACTTTGGCCACATGATGCAAAGAGCCAACTCATTGGAAACAACCCTGATGCTAGGAAAGATTGAGGGCAGGAGGAGAAGAGGACGACAGAGAATGAGATGGTTAGATAGCACCACTGACTCAATGATCATGAGTTTGAGCAAACTCCAGGAGATAGTGGAGGACAGAGGAGCCTGATATGCTGCAGTTCATAGAGCTTCCTTAGAGTTGGACATCACTTAGCAGCTGATCAGCAACAGCAACAAAATACTGTTTTGATTACTATAGCTTTGCAATGTAGTTTGAAGTCAGGGCATATGATACTTTCAGATTTCTTCTTTCTCAAAATTGTTTTAGCTATTCAAGATCTTTTGTGGTTGCCCACAAATTTTAGGATTATTTATTCTGTTTTTGTGAAAAATGCCTTTGGAATTTTGATAGGCATTTTATTGAATCTGTAGATTGTTGTAAGTAGTATAGACATTTTAGCAATGTTAATTCTTTCGGTCAATGAGAGACTTCTTTACTATTCTCTTTGTACCTGTCCCATGGTTTTTATTATTATTATTATTTTGGCCACACCATGCAGCATGCAGGGATTGAACCCATGCCCCCTGCAATGGAAGCTTGGAGTCTTACCACTGGTTTGCCAGGGAAGGCCCCCCACAGGTTTAAATATCAGCTGGTTTAAATATACACATGACGATTCCCGCTCTGAATTCCTTGGTTCCAGATTTATATATCCAAATACCTCTTGACACTGCCATTTGTATGTCTAATAGGCAGTCAAACTTAATATATTTAAAACAAGACTCTTGATTTCTCCCCAAAGCTGTTCTTTCATAATCTTCGTGATCTTAGTTAACGGCACACCATTTACGCAGTTTCCCAGGCCAAGAATCTTGGAGTCCTTCTTGATTATATTTTCCTCACTCATGTTCAATCCATCAGCAAGTTTGTCAACTATACTTTCAAAGTAAGCCCTGAACCTATTCTCTTCTTCCTTCTTCCACCTCTATCACACTAACCAAGTCACCATCATCAGTGATCTAGGTAACTTGTTTTAGCCTGGATTCCCAGTTTCTACTTCTGCCCTCTTAAGTCTGTTCCCCCTACATAGCCAGGGTGGTCCTTCCAAACATAAATCACTATCACTCTACTGCTTAAAACTTTCCAATGGCTTGTCATCTGTCTCAGAATATAATCCAAAATCCTCACTCTGGCCCCCAAGGTTTTACATGGGCTCCCATCATTTTGATCAGATTTCCCTCTTGACTACAGCTGCACTTGTCTGCTTGTCATTTCTCCAACCTACACACCAACACAATGTATCCTACTATGATGTAAGCTCCACAAAGCAGGGACTTTGTTTTGGCCATTGCTGTCATCTCAATCCCTAAAACAGAACCTGTTATATAGAAGGTGCTCTATAAATATTTGTTGAATGAAATGGATAATGTAAGAGTCTCTTTTCAAAAAAAAAAGAGAGTAGAAAGTGCTGTCATCATCAAATAAATCATACTGAAATTCTTGATTGTCTCAAGGAAATCAAAATGTTGCTTTTAGATGCATGTGAATGAATTTTTAAAAATAATTTTATTTATGTATTTAGTTTTGACTGTGCTGGGTCTTCATTGCTGGGCAGGCTTTTCTGTGGTTTTGGCGAGAGGGGGCTACTCTCTGTTGCAGTGAGCAGGCTTCTCTCTGCGGTGGCTCTCTTGTTGAGGAGCACGGGCTCCAGCACACAGAGGCTCAGTAGCTGCAGCTCCCGGGCTCCAGAGCACAGGCTCAATAGTTGCAGCACAAGTACTTAGTTGCTCCACTGCATGTGGGATCTTCCCGGATCAGGGATTTAACCTGTGTTTCCTGCACTGGCAGGCAGATTCTTTACCACCGAGCAACCCAGAAAGTCCGATATGGATAAATTTTTAAATGTTGAAAATCATATGTAGAGGAAGCATCAGGATTTCAGGAAGTTGTGGAGACGAGTTCATCAGCATGCTGTCCTTCCACTCAAACTTTATCCCATTAAGGGCCTATCTGCTCTCTTACTATTTTGGAAAAACTGAGCAATATGCAAAGAAAAGGAGGATGATATAAAAACTCTCAAAGCACAAATAAAGTGTTCTAAAGGCCTTTTCTGGGGTCACCACATGGGATTTCACAGGCTTTGCCTTTTTCTAGGGATTGAAGAAGAATTGGCATGGTTAAGTCAACATTCAGAAAATGAAGATCATGGCATCTGGTCCCATCACTTCATGGGAAATAGATGGAAAAACAGTGGAAACAGTGTCAGACTTAATTTTTTGGGGCTCCAAAATCACTGTGCATGCTGATTGCAGCCATGAAATTAAAAGACGCTTACTCCTTGGAAGGAAAGTTATTACCAACCTAGATAGTATATTAAAAAGCAGAGACATTACTTTGCCAGCAAAGGTCTGTCTAGTCAAGGCTATGGTTTTTCCCGTGGTCATGTATGGATGTGAGAGTTGGACTGTGAAGAAAGCTGATCGCCGAAGAATCGATGCTTTTGAACTGTGGTGTTGGAGAAGACTCTTGAGAGTCCCTTGTACTGCAAGGAGGTCCAACCAGTCCATCCTAAAGGAGATCAATCCTGGGTGTTGATTGGAAGGACTGATGCTAAAGCTGAAACTCCAATACTTTGGCCACCTCATGCGACGAGTTGACTCACTGGAAAAGACTCTGATGCTGGGAAGGATTGGGGGCGGGAGGAGAAGGGGACGACAGAGAATGAGGTGGCTGGATGGCATCACCGACTCGATGGACATGAGTTTGAGTGAATTCCGGGAGTTGGTGATGGACAGGGAAGCCTGGCGTGCTGTGATTCATGGGGTCCCAAAGAGTCAGACACGACTGAGCGAATGAACTGAACTGAACTGAACTGAAGTATATAATGCCAATTGTAATCTGACAATGTGGTTATAAATGGCCGTAGTTTCATATGATTTCAAAGGAAGGTAGGTAGCAGACCATGGATAAGCACATATCTGTGGTGGATACATACACAGAGCACCACTAAAGTATATTTTTTACATTTGCTCCGGTCTATTTGAAGAAGCTGGCAACACATTTTATAAATTCTCTTAGTCATCCTAGAAAATTTTGGTAAGCAACCAGTGATAATATTTAATTTAGTCTTGTTTTGTTTCCAGTTAAATATTTTCCAGTGGATATTTGTACCAAACATTTCTGAAAAATAAATGATATAAGTCAAAACCAGTATCATTATTTCTACACCATCTGGAGAAAAAATTGCCTTCTGAGATCTATATCTTTCCTGGATTACATCCTTTGTTTTGTTTGTTTTTAATTTGAAGGTTTATGTCATTTTCACCAAAAACATTAGATTTGGAAAACTCATTTGATGTGTGGTTTTCTGTTTCACAAAGATGGGTTCTGTGAGATCTTGATCAAAGAAATTGTGGGGAAATAAAAAGAGAACTGCCTACTGAGTCTCAGGATTTGGGTTCCAATCTTGACATGTCCCCTTCAGGTATTTTTTAGTCACATCTCTCTGGTCTCCCGTGTTTTCATGTGTATAAACAAGGATAAAATTGAACTTTTACCCTACATGGTTATTATGAGAATAAAATACCCGTGTAGACATAACCGGGGTAATGAGGATGACGCCTGACACATTAGAAGATGCTGGGGGAAATATTCGTTTGTTCCGCCGTTCATCATGGTTTGTCACTGTATGCTGTTTGATCCCCGATTCTCTAGTTAACTGTTCGGTGTCTTTCATGGTTCAGATTATAGGAAACACATACCTTTATTATCATTGATTCCATCAGCCTTCTGCATCTTGTCTTCTAAGTGGATTATTTGTTCCTATAATAAGTGATTCTTAGGGTGAGCGCCCTCTGAGCCTCTTCTGATATTTCCAGTTAGCCTGTATGCTCATGTTTGTCTGTTGTCTCCTACTGTAAAGTTGGCAGTGTTGAGCTTGCTGACTCTTTCTCCTATCCTCTGTGGCAATGTTCTCAGTGTGGTGTGGGGTCTACAGTGTGATTGGTAAAGTTCTGTGGACTCGAATCTCAGCAGGTACTGTGAAAAGAAGTGGGTCGATTCTTTTCATCAAGGAAGAAGGCATCATGAGTCTTATGGTTATGCCATAACCATGCTTTCTTTTCCCACAAAGCCATAAATTGGAACCCTGTGTTCTCACTGAGTCTAGCTGAACCAAGTATAAGGAGCCTGGGTTTTCATTCATGGTACAAAGAATTGGTCTGTTGGAGACCTCAGACAGGGATATACCTGAGATTCCTGGTCGGTGATGGTTCTGTATCTCTAGTGCCTCTCCCCTCTTTTTAGTAGGCAGAGAAGGAAGACAGTATATAGAGGAGTCACAAACCAATCAATCCTATAATATTCTTGGCTCTCTCGAAATTTAAGCTTGAAAGTCATCTCTTAAAGCTCTATTTTCCCTCTTGGCCTCTTCCTAGTACTTAAGGTAGCAGGTACCAGTTAGACAGGCTTCCCTGGCCATGATGCTGTGGTCCAAGCAGAAGGGCTAAGGCTACATGGCCATAGCTTTATGACTGTTCTGAGAATTATTTATTCTCTCATCAAATATTTACTGGACACCTACACTGAGCCAGGCATGAACTAGGTATTTAGGAGAGTGTGGTGAAGACAGAGTTTCTGTCTTCAAGGAGCTTACATTCCAATGAAGGGATTCAGACAGTAAGCAAAATAACTATTTTCCAGTAGTGATACATATGACAAGGTAAATAGAATCTTGTCATTGCTTGTCATGGCTTCCCTGGTAGCTCAATCAGTAAAGAATCTGTCTGCAGTGCAGGAGTCCCAGGTTTGATCCCTGGGTAGGGAAGATCCCCTGGAGAAGGAAATGGCAGCCCACTACAATATTCTTGCCTGGAAAATCCTATGGACAGAGGAGCCTGGCAGGCTACAGTCCATGGGGTCTCAAGAGTCGGACACAATTTAGTGATTAAACCACCACAAACAGGGAGAAGACAGGTACATGTATTGATCCTGGAGAGACTGCCTGCTGTAAAATGGGCGACTAGAGGGACTACCCTGGTGGTCCAGTAACTAAGACCCTGTGATCCCAATGCAGGGGGCCAGGGTTCTATCCCTGATTGAGGAACTATACCCACATTCGTAACTAAGACCTGGCAGCCAAATAAATAAGTAAAATAAATTGAAAAAAAAAAGGGTAGTTAGAGAAGGCTTCTTTGAGGACTCAACCTGGGCTGAGACCTAAATGATGACAGATCCAGTCATGGGAAGAACTGAGGAAAACGTACTCAAGATAGATGGAAATAGCTGGTGCAAAGGCCCTGGGGTAGGTGCAAGCTTAAGTGACTGAGACCTTGTGTGCATATAGATGGGGAGGGGGAAGAAGTAGGGAGGAGAGGAGGAAAGTACAGATAATGATACAGGAATAAGCTTATTTTCTCACATTTACAGGAATATTCAACAGCTAAGATAAGCAGTTACTGACACTGTGTTGAAAGATAAACTTGGCGAATGAGTACTTCAGACCCCATAAGCACCTTTGCAAAAATTATTCGGCTCCCATTCATCCTTCAGTGTCTCTGGTAACATTTGTTTTACCCCACGTTTTAGTTCAAATGCCGTTTCCAGTTCATTCTGCCTGGCTTCTTAGAATTGATTTTCTCTTTAGGCTGGGGCATCCTTCAGATACCTTGGACCAGTTGGTTTGAAAGACCCTTACATTCCCTCCAGGTTGAGTGCGGTGGACATGGCAGCCCCAGGAAGCATCTGAAACTGGGCATCTTTCACAGCCTGGTGTAGAAGTTATTGCCCACAGTTCTTACCGGCTTTCTCTTTTAGAAATCTTCTTTTGTTCCTGCCACAAGGCAAAAACAGGAAAAGAGATCTGTGTGAAAGAATGCTCTCCCTTATTCTTTTGTGGTGATTGTGTATCTTAAGAGAAGGCCTCAAAGGTTCCCGGAGCTGTCTGTCTTTTCATGTAAATGGAGCCCTTAAGCCTATTTAGAAGTGTGCGAAAGCCTGTGGGAGTTGGGGGTGAAAGAGGCCTAGGTAACATCAGCGGCCCAGTTAATTTATTCAAGTTCAACTTTGGGCTTTCGTGTATATAATTAAAAATACTGCAGAATTGTATTTAGTGCTTGTAATTTTAATTATATGCTATGCATATTACTGTATACACATATTACTGTGCAGTGTCATAACTGCAAAACCCTATATTTTTTACTGGGAGGTTTAAGGGATTTTCCAGGGTAATTTTGACTATGTAAATTTTGCCTCAGATGCTAACTACAGAGGGCAATCCCTGGGCAAATGTGACCCTCTGTATTAGATACTTGAAAATCCTACTCATCCCAAAGGGGTAGACATAACTGGGACTCATATTCTTCCCTCACCCCCAAACCAGTGACAGGTATAGGATTGATCCTGGGCTTTGTGAGTAGAAAAGGGATGAGGCAGAAGGAACTTAGGAGATTAAAAGAGAAGAAAGCTGAACAAGGGAATCTCAGGTCAGAGGTGGTGGGCCAGGGATTCCAAGGTCAGGCAGGGAAGAGGGGCTGATGAGTGGTTCCTGGGTGAGACTGTTTCTTCCAGTAAGTGCAGGGCTCAGGGCCATCCAAGTGATGTAGGAGTAGACCCTGCTGGGTGGCATGCCACCTTTCCCTGAGAAGCCCTTCACCTTAGGACAACACTGGAGTGCATTGTTCCTTGTGAGCATTGCTGCCTGTGTGTGTGTGTGTGTGTGCGCGCGCGCGCGCACGCGCGTGCACAAATGTGTACTTGTGCCCTTACAGACAGAGTGGAAGGAATAAGAAACAGTGTTGGAAAGAAGAGACAGGGAAGCAGGAGGATTTAGGATCTGAGGTTTTAGGAGCAAGTTCAACCTTTCATGGTTCTGTGGCTGGGGCAGCGTTAGATGGGAGTGGCCTGAGATACTAGGGGTGGAGCAGAGTGAAAGTCAAACTTGTATGATCCTTGCAGCCCCTTTCCCAGGCTGCTGCACTCCCCCCAGCACCTCTCCCCACTCCCTTCCCAGCCCTTCCCAAACCCCAAGGCCACATCTGTTTATTCAGATGCACGAAACTTTCAGATTTGGTAGCTGTGCTTAGTCATTCAGTCTTGTACGACTCTTTGTGACCCCATGGACTTCAGCCCACCAGATTCCTCCGTCCATGGGATTCTCCAGGTAAGAATACTGGAGTGGGTTGCCATGCCCTCCTCCAGGGGATCTTCCCAACCCAACGCAGATCTCCACATTATAGGCGGATTCTTTACTGATTGAACCACCAGGAAAGATAAACAACCTGTCCCAGTGCACCACCTAAGCTTTTTACTAAAGTGCAGTTGAAACTTCATATTCAGAATCCCTACTGTAGGATTTTCACTGACTCCTTTACCCATTCCTTGAGGACACAGATGGCATTCTGAGTCTTACCAGCCTGGATTGGAATCCTCTCTAGGACTCTCAGCTGTTCTTTTTTTTTTCCCTTTAAAAACAAAAATTTATTGGAATATAGCTGCTTTAAAACTATATTCTATGGTTGCACATACACAGCTATATTCTGTGGTTGCACATACACAGCTATATTCTGTGGTTGTACATACACAGCTATATTCTATGGTTGCACATACACAGCTATATTCTATGGTTGCACATACACAACTATATTCTATGGTTGTATATACATAGCTATATTCTATGGTTGTACACACACAATTATACTGTATTAGTTTCTGCTGAATAGCAAAGTGAACCAGCCACACATACACATATATTCCCTCTTTTTTAGACTTCCTTCCCATCTATGTCACCACAGATCATTCAATGGAGAGCCATTTATTTTTGAGCGAGTCTCTGAGCCTCAGTTGTGAGGGTTGAAGATAGCATTGTCTTTAAGCACTTTCCCACAGGTTTTTGCAGGTTGCCTGTAAAACAGATGGGTCCACCAAGGGAGTTTGAACACAAAAGATTGTAATGCATAGTACAACATTTTGATCAAGACTTTGTTGCAAGTGAGAAAAACCCAACAGAGACTGCTTATTTGCAAAAATATGACATTTCTTATTTCGCAGAAGCCAGGGAAGACCTGGAATGAGGGTTCCCAGGGCAGATAGTCCCAGTGACATTAACAGTGTATTTTCAACCAAAGTTTAAATGACGTTTTTGAATTTCAATCTTACAATAATATTCATTGCTGCTGCTGCCAAGTCGCTTCAGTTGTGTCCAACTCTGTGTGACCTCATAGACGGCAGCCCATCAGGCTCCCCCATCCCTGGGATTTTCTAGGCAAGAGTACTGGAGTGGGGTGCCGTTTCCTTCTCCAATGCATGAGAGTAAAAGTGAAGTCGCTCAGTTGTGTCCGACCCTTAGCGACCCCATGGACTGCAGCCTACCAGGCTCCTCCATCCATGGGGTTTTCCAGGCAAGAGTACTGGAGAGGGGTGCCATTGCCTTCTCCAATAATATTCATTATGAATACTTAATTCTAATTTTACATTTTAGATTTATTTTGCTCATATTGATTACATATATGGCAAAGATTAATATATTTCACAATTTTTTTTTTTTTCTTAACAATTAGTTGTTATCTGAAGACATAAACTAAATTTTACTGTAAGCGAAAAAGAATCTGTCAGGCTTTCGATTCGGAAACCTGAGTCAAATCTGCAGTCTCCTGGAGGAGGAAGGTTGTAGGGCCTATGTTCTTTCATAATGGGTCTAGCCCTTCCCCCTCATCTGACATTTTCTTGTGGAAAACATCTGGTTCAAATGAGCACTCATGGCAGCCTTGATCATCAGAAAACAGAAAGCAAAAATCATAAGCAGTGTATAGTACATACAAGGGATGCCAAGAAGCATTGTGCAAAGAGACTGTCAGCAGCAAATTTATTTTCTATGGAAATTTCACCTTTTGGGTGCTTATCTTCTCACTAACTCATACTTCTCTTCTGGAGAACAGCCAAGCCCCCCTCAAACACAGGGGTGAGCCTTTGTCCCACTTTGCCAAACCTTTGAGATGGATCTGCAGACCTATTCTCTAACCCATGACCTTCCTGCCACTTCATCCAGATTCACTGAAAACAGTGGATAGAGTTCTACAGGTCAGGGCATGCTGCTTAGAGTATCGGTGAATATTTTGTTTATCTAGGATGATAGCTCCTAAATGAGTAGGACAATTCTGACTAGCCCTGTTCTCCTGGCAGGCTTCCTAGGTGGTGCCACCCCAGGTGGGTAAAGAACCTACCTGCCAATTCAGGAGACCCAAGAGATGCAGGTTCAATCTCTGGGTTGGGAAGATCCCCTGGAGGAAAGCATGGCGACCCATGGCAGTATTCTTGTCTGGAGAATCCCATGGACAGAAGAGCCTGGTGGACTACAGTCCATGGGGTCACAGAGTCGAACACAACTGAAGCGACTTAGCCCACACACATGCACATTCTCCTGGACTTACACCCAGGGATGGAACCGGACTTCTGATATATATCAGAAGTTTATAGTCTTAGAATTTACCAGAGTAGAAAAGAAGAGAAAGTTTCTGAGTAGGTAGTATTTTGGAAGGATAGGAGTTTGTGAGAAGGTTTAGAATGAGCCAGAAATTGATACTATGGAATATCAGGGGCCTTAGCAATTTGTGGGGAATTCCACAGGTGCAGGAGTTATCTCATAGGGTGTTTGCCTTTCCATAGACTAGGAAAGAGAGGAAAGGGAAAGTGGACACAAGTTGGTTATTGGAACTTTTATGGAGCCTTGAGTGAACTCCGGGAGTTGGTGATGGACAGGGAGGCCTGGCGTGCTGCAATTCATGGGGTCACAAAGAGTCGGACACGACTGAGTGACTGAACTGAACTGCACTGAACTGAAGATGGTTGTCAGGGGCAGAGGCTGAGGCCAGTTTGGAGACATTTCAGAGTACTGAATAAGATGTTAGAATCTTTCAGGATCCAGGGAGAATGGATGTCAGGAAGTAAGAGAGAGCTGTTCACTTTGTGTTTTAATCTCCTTTACCACTTCTCATCTGCCTTGTCTGTATGTTATGTATCTCAAATTGAAGTTGTATCTCTGGAGGTTGAATACTGGGAAAAACATGAAATATAGAGTCTGAAGACCTTTGAGTTCAGACCTCTCTGAACTCAACCTTTATGGTGGCATGTGTTTACCACAGGGTTTGGTGTGAAGTAAATGGGATAATCTAGGTCAAGTGGATTGGATAGAACAGTGGCCAAGTGACCAGATGTCTTGGAATGAGTCGGGTAATCTTGGATTTCAGCTTCCTAGTCTGTATCCAGTTCACTTCACTGATAGAGCTTCCTATTACCCTGATGTCTGGAGTGAATAAATCTTTATGAACTAGACACCTGTGGTAACTTTTATCAGTGGTTAAAACAGAATTCTTAAGCTGGATTTATATGTTTAAGTAGCATTATAATGGCAGAGCTACTGTGTCTTTGGGACAGTGATTTGTCCTTAGTAAAGTTTGGTCTGTTAAGATGCATCACTCATTTATGGCTAAAGTGTTAGTCGCTCAGTTGTGTCCAATTCTTTGCAGCCCCATGGACTGTAGCCTGCCAGCCTCCTCAGTCCATAGAATTCTCCAGGCAAGAATACTGGAGAGGATTGCCATTCCCTTCTCCAGGGGAATCTTCCTAATCCAGGGATCGAACCCAGGTCTCCCTCATTGTAGGCAGATTCTTTACCATTTGAGCTGCCCAGGAAGCCCATTTCTGGCTAAGAACATCACCAATAATTATTAGGTCCCATAGTGAGTTTTCAGCAATCATTTCCGTAGGATCGGGTGCTGTGCCAATGGCACAGAGGTGATTGAGCTAATGGTCCTTGTTTTTAAGGTGTCCCCAGACCAGTAGGACAGACTGGGATGAAAATAATTGACTGTGTAGAATAAGACAGTTAAGTGCTATTCTATTGGTATGAATCAAGTAGAAAGAGAAAATAATTCCCTTTGGAAGATCAGGGAAGTACTCATAGAGGAGGGAGTGGATGGCTGGTGTTTTGAGGGATGAATATGATCATGCTCAGAAAAATGTGGATTATAAATATAGTGACGTTGGAAATGCACTATAATTGAAGTGCCACCAAATAGGATAAAGTGTACCTTTTGGGTTTGTGGATGGCAGATGGATGATCCTATTGGGTTTATTCTTTATCTCTTTCCCTACTCATGAGAAAGTCCTTGTGTAGCAAAGTGATCCGTGTTTGCAGTCTTGGAAACAGGCGTTAGATACTTCCTTCTCTGGAAGGCAGATGGCTTTTTGATCTAAGTGAAGTTATCAGAGGCAATGTGGTATAAATGAGCAGAGGACAGGCTATGAAACAAAATTCTAATTCCAGCACTTAAGAGCTGAGTGTCTTTTGACAAACCGCACATATTCCCAGTGACTTTGATATCTCTATGAAATAGGATTAAGAATAGCACTGACTTCACAAGGTTGTTGCCTCAAGTGCACTAATAAATATGAAAGCACTTTGTAAAGTGCTGTGAAAAGATGTAAATGTTATTGTGTTCTTGAATACATCATCTAACCATTTATTTATGTAGTTGTATATATTGTGTAGAGCTGCAGAGATAGAGGACTGATCTTCTGGGGAAACAGAATCAGAATTCCAAATCGGCTCCAAAGCAGGGAGACCAAAGCCTCAAGTTCTCACTAGGCACCCTGACCCAGAATAGTAGACATAGGAGTCTGCCTCTGTGTTCCTCCAATGACCCTGTTCGCTCTTCGGCTGGGTAAAAAGCAATTTGGAAAGGGGAAGTAGATTATGCTCTCAGGAAAGAAATTACTTTTTTTTTTTTTTGCTCTTTGGAAATGTTTGCTCTTTTACTTTTGAGCTCCAAATATGAACAATCCAGCTGATTCAGATCCCTAGAGTAGCCCTAATCACAGAAACATTGTGACAACCACAAATATTAAAAACATACCCCAGTTTAGGCAACTAAGGTAAGGCAAATACAAATAGTATTATATGAAAAGAAAATTCCCCTGTGCAAACCTAGAATGTCATTGCATTTAACATTAAGGAAGTAATGACAGAACTTGTTTACCACAGGGAAATTCAAGGAGATAGTCTTTTGGATATAGGCAGTAGAAAAGAGAATAATGAAGAGCAATCTTATTTCTGGAAAAGTAAAATTGGGAGATTATATTGACATCAGATTTTAAAAAATTTTTAAATTTATATACAATAAAGTGTATGCATTTTGACAAACTTGTCCACCTAAAAACCACATTTTCATCACCCCCAAAAGTTCCCTCATGTTCCCTTGCAGTCAGTTCCCTCCCACAGCCTCAGGCAAACACTGATTTGCCTTCTGATGCTGCAGTTTTGCTAAAGTTTCATTTTAATTCATATTTTGCTGGATAATGATGATTTTTTGCAGAGATGATGATAATTGGACATTGTCAAAATTTGGGATTAGAATCCTACCTCCTTTAGAAAGTACAATTCCAGTAATTTCTCTGAATCTCAGTTTTACCATATTAATAAGTATAGTAACAACTTTTCTGTGTATCTCGAAAGATTGCTATAAAAATCCAAACCGATAATAGATGAGAATTAAGTAAGAACTTGAAGGATTATTTAGCAAACATTAAAGCTAATCAAAAAGACGGCACTTCTAGATATAAGCCATTTTATGGAGTAATTTCCATGCCAGAGCTCATGTGGTGCCTGTGCAGACCCATGAAGGCAAGTCTTCCTCACAGTAGAGAAAATTGTCTTTGAAATAGTTGACCCATGGGCCAAGAATTCAGTCTCATGTCTTTCTCGTTGACAATAGAGGACTATAACTCAGCTGATATATCTGAGTTAACATCAGATTGATCATATAAATCACATTGAGTATGAATATATTATAAAATATCCATTTTTTTTTTTTGCTGTGTTCATGTTGCTTTCGCATAATAAATTAAATAGTTTGCTTCATGCACACACTCCCGCTGGCCTGGCTCTGAGGAGTGTCAGTTTTATAGTTCCCATTTCACACAGATAAAACTGAACTCTTCAGATGTCAAGTCATGTGCCAGGGACTTCAGTGTAGACTATCAACTCCCATTACAAATTGCTGTCGTTTTAAACAAGTGACCTAAAGACCATTTTTATTGGAAATTGTTTGAGTGGAAGGTAGAGACTAACATATAAAATAAAGCCTCTGATTGAGTTCTAATATTTCTCTGTGGGCAAGCAACGAGAGAATTGCATTCCTTGTTGGCCAGAGAAAACAGACCAATTTTATCTTCCCTTCCTGGGAGAGATCACTTTAGACACTTCGTAGACATATTGAGATGGTGCTTATTTCTCTTGGACGAGCTGTTAGAATGCATAGGTATGTGTGTACACACACGCTCGCTCACAACCATACACACCATGCTGCCATTTGCCTCTGTGTATGCATATATATATCGCATGTAGATGGTGCATTTCCAAAAAAGACAAATGATCACCAGCTGGTCACTCTCACTTCCTCCCATGTACATTTTGTAGCTTCCCCATGGGGAAGTGAAAGTGATGGTGGTTTGGAAGAGATTGCGTTTACTGAAGTGGATTCAGCCAAGTGGCTGTTTATGGATGACCTTTGTCTTTTAGGGGGCAGCAACAGGAGGAGATATAGATTCCTCCAGAATGTCCGGTCATGTCTCGTCACAATTAGAATTATAAACCATGGGCCTTGTGAGTGCATTCATCTGAGACAGAGATGGACCAGGTAGCCAAAGACCTAGGACTGAGCTCTGTCTCTAAATATCTCCATATATGTGAAGGTAGCCCTGTACCACTGTGCCTCTTTTCCCCCTTCCTTCTGTCTTCCCCATGAGCTTTTCTAATCCTCAAAGGCACATTGCATCTGTAATTTACACAGTATTCACTTCTCCATCTTTTTCTATTCCTGCTCTGCATTTAGTAGGGATGTAATAATGACTTGACGATAGAGTGAGACCATATCCTGCCTTGGATGAACTGAAATTCTTTGAAAGTGTTGCCAGCTAGAAATATTCTGCTTCAGGGCCATCACTACTGTTAAGAATATGCTGGAACAGTGTGAAACAGTGTGATCAGATACCTTCTCCTCCCAGGTCTCACCCTCTGGTCGCCCTGAGAAGATGGGGCTATGAGAGCACTCCCCTGGCTCCAGTCCACACAATTAATGGGTCTTTCTCCTATTATGCTGTGTTTTTGAGACCCTGTATTGAAGTCCCTACTGCTGCTGCTAAGTCGCTTCAGTCGTGTCCGACTCTGTGCGACCCCATAGACGCCTACACCTCTCTCAATTCTTAGCAGCCTGAAGAGTCTTAGTGGATACATTTTTTCCTTTCTCCTTCTTTCCTTCCTTTCTATCTCCCTCTCTCCCTCCCTCTCTTTCAAACAAGAGGGAGTGAACTTCTTGAATATCTGAAGTGGATTTCATAGAATGTAAAATTTCACAAGGGGGATACAGAGGTGGAGTTCTGATTCCTCAGAATCATCACACTTTAAAACATAGACCAGATCATGTCAGTCCCCTGCTTTAAACCCACTCGTGGCCTCCCACCACCTTTAAATTCAAACCCACAGTCTTTACACTGGCCTACCAGACGCTGTCTGAGTCTACCTTGCCCACCTCTCTCACTAACCTTCAGCCACATGGGTCTTCTTTGGCTTCTCAGAGCACCCCAAGTTGGTTTCTGTCTCAGGACCTTAGCACCCATCTTTTGCCTGGGACTCTCTGCCCTGAACTCTGTGCTGCCCCAGAGCCACTCAGGTCTCTGCCCAAGTGCCCTCTCTCAGACAGGCCTGCCCTGACCATCCCATCAGTAGCCCCCACACAGTATTGTTTCCTTCATGTCACTCATCATATCTGAAATGTCCGACCCATCTCCGGTTTTCTTGTATGTTGCTAGACCCTCGCTAGCGTGGGTGCTCCCTCCACAGGGAGATGGAGGTTTTATTAGTCCTGCTCTGTTATCACCCAGCGGGGCTCCATGAACTTATAACATGTTACTCAGTGAGGGATGGAATCTGCATTTATTTCCATCTCTCTTGGTTTTTCCTAAGCTTGCACTCTCATTTCTTTTGCAGAAACTGCATCATGAACAGCAGTGTGATCTGATGCTGGAGCGCAGGTCCTGGATCAGGGCCCTGGGTTTCGCTGCTCAGTTGATCGTACACAGCTGCCAATTGAAACAGCTGTTCTCAAACGACTCTCTTTTTTACCCATTGGTCAACAAGGAAATCAAAAGTAGGAATAAGTTTCAAATAGTCTGTAAGACTTTACTAGCGTTAAGTCTGGTAATAACTTTCAGTCTTAACTTCCATGACCAAACTGCTGCTTTACTTCCCCTCCTTTATGAGTTACCCTGTGATCTAACCCAACAAAGGAGATAATGTAGGATATGTACTGCTGTATCCTTGGGGCTTTTCAGGTGGCACTAGTGGTAAGCCGCCTGCCAATGTAGGCAGACATAAAAAACATGGGTTCAGTCCCTGGGTTGGGAAGATCCCCTGGAGGAAGAAATGGCAACTCAATTCAGTATTCTTGTCTGGAGAATCCGATGGACAGAGGAGCCTGGCGGACTATAGTCCATCGGGTCACAAAGAGTTGAATATGACTGGAGTGACTGAGCACACGCGCACTCACACGTGCACACACACACACACACACACTTACTGCTGTATCCTCAGATACAGTCAAAGAAGAGTGCCTGTGAACTGGAAGGGGAAGACGGTTCAACCAGGGACCATTCATAGAGGAGGCCAGGTACCAGAACTGAGTGCCTAGCTTTAGGTGTTTCCTGTTCAAAATTTGAGAGTAGAGGGATAGCTTCCTAGGATTTTGCTAATAGAGGGATTCTCTTTTTGTTTGTATTAAGAGATTATCTCTGTAACTTCCCACAGACATAGGCTGAACTCCCGGGTGACCCAAGCCCTGTAATAAGTTCTTACAGCAGGATTGCCTAGGCCTTGTGAACTCTTGGAAAGTGTAATGGAGCTTGTCTCGGAGGTTTTGCTGGAGATATCACATTTAGGTCACAGGGGTTCAGCTGGTCTTTGGCTGCTATGCCGAGCAGTTTTATGGGAATAGTTGTATAATGCTAACATCTGTAGACTGAGAGCTTGACGAAGACATCACCCAGATTGCCTCAAAAAGCTGCTTACTTTGGGAGCTCATTCTTTATAGGTTAAATATATGCCCCTCCTCTTTCCCCCTTGCCTCTACACAGTCACCCAAGCTTCCCATTTCCATCTGTAATGGTGGATGAGCTCTGCGTATTTGCTTGTCACCTTGCACTATGCATTTTTGGCAATTTAGGAGGCCAAGCAAAGGCTCTTGGCTTTTGAACTTTTCTGCTTTCTTGGTGTTTTCACATGAGATAAGATGTTAAAGGGCTAGAGGATTTCTCTTTAAAGATTTCTGGTGAGGAGTTGGGGAACTGACTGATACTCACATGCCTGCTGCCTCAGCACCTTCAAGTCCATATTTCTCCTTTCCCATGAAGCCTATCTTGCCCATTTTGCTTAAAATCACAGCCTGTTCCGACACCTTGTACTAAATCCCCTTTACTCTGGTTTGTCTCCCCTAGAAATGATCACTCTTGGACATGCAGTATTCTTTACCACTTACTGTTCATTGTCTGCCTCCACTGTCTGTCATAATATAGACTCCTCAAGGGCAAGGATTTCTAGCTGTTTTAGTCACTGTGTATCTGAAGAGCCTAGAATGGTGCCTGGTGTGTAGTTAAGTCTTGATACAGAGTCCTTGTATGAATGAGCTAACAGCCCAACAAAAGGAGAGATGATGTAGTGTCGTGATGAAAAGCTTGAGCTTTGGAGTCAAATGATCCTGAATTTGAACCCCAGCTTTGTGACTTACCAGCTCTATGTCTTCAGAAAGTGATTTAAACTCTCTGAGTCTCAATTTTCTCATCTGTAAAGTAAGAATTGTAGCACTAACCTTGGAGGTATGTTGTAAAGATCAGAAGGGAGAGAGAGGCAACATGACTTGATGGTTATGAGGCAAGGCTTTGCATGCCTGTAGATCTGGAGTCTGGACTTTACCTTCAAGTCTGGCTCTCCCAGTACTTTGTGCAATTTTTAAACAAACTCTCTAAGCTCACCTTCTTCATATGTCAAATGGATATGATACCCTGGCCTACCTCATAGGATAGTGGTAAGAAGCTAATCCATATGAAACTCATAGCAAGGGATCCATTAACTTGAGCAGTTTGGAGGATGGTGATAATGATGTTTGTAAAGTTAGCCTCATTGCTCGCACAAAGTAGCTGCTCAATAAATGGAGGTTTGAAAAAAGAGCATGCTTGTAGAACCTTGGGACTCTCCTAAATTGATGTGGCCATTTTCTTTGCATTCGCCTTCTTCAGGGAGAGTAAAGCAAATGCTTATTATCTTTGTAAATACTTGTTTCAACTTAAAATGGAACAGCAAACATTTTTTATGTGCCATAGCCCCTTCTTTGGTCTGTAATCAATTCTGTTTGGATTTCAGGGGTGATTTTTGAATTTTTCATTTGAGTTGCCACAGGGGCTCTGCTCCACCCAGTGATCTTCAGAGGGACTTCATATAACTTGGGTGTTGAGTCAGCACATTTGCAGCCAATGGAATTGGCTCCAGCAGCCGTGGGTTTGGGAGATTGTGCTGTTTCCAGGGTTCCATCAGCTTCCACCTGCTTTTATGAGAGATGCCTCCTCCCACCTCTAATCTTCACTTGCAGTATGAGTCTCAGCAAGACACTTCACATCATCCAAACCCTTTAACTGTATGGTTCCTGTGGGAATCCATGCTTTGTCTTGCCATGTGACCCTGGCCAAATTATTCAACCTCACTGTTTTATTCTCCACTGTTGTAAATTAATAATGGAAATAAAAACAGAATGTTTTCACACCACAGGGTTTTGTGAGGAGTGAATGAGTTATTCTGTGTAGTATTAGTCGCTCAGTCGTGTCTGACTCTTCACAACCCCATGGACTGTAGCCTGCCAGACTCCTCTGTCCATGGAATTCTCCAGACAAGATTACTGGAGTGGGTAGCCCTTCCCTTCTCCAGGGGATCTTCCCAATTCAGGGTCAAACCCAGGTCTCCCACATTGCAGGCAGATTCTTTACTATCTGAGCCACCAGGGAAGCCCAAGAATGCTGGAGTGGGTAGCCTTCTTCTTTCTCCAGGGGATCTCCCCAACCCAGGAATCGAACCAGGGCCTCCTGCATTGCAGGCAGATTCTTTACCAGCTGAACTACCAGGAAAGTCCTATTAGGGCACTTTGAAAGTACTCAGTAACATTTATTATTATGTTTCTTTATAAAAATTGAAATATTCTACTACTATATCTATGAACATTTCCTGTATTTAGAAATCTCTTGGTACTTCAGCTTCTGCTCACAGTGCCCTGTGGGGTCCTGAAAGTGCGTGGTGAAGAATATCTTTGCTTGAAAAGAGCCGCACGTGTCCACTGTACCTTCCTGGAGGTGGTCAGACACAGTTGCCTCTCCACTGTTTAGTGTTATGTAGGGAAATAATAGGGATTCACTGGGTTGTTGTGAAAGTGCTCAGGGTCCTGTTCTGAAAGGACACTGTGGCTGGGGCAGCTTCTGAGGAGGAGGCTGCTGGCCAAAGTCAGGCAGTTTGGCAAGGTGGGCTTTATCTGGTGATCTGGCCTCGGCCCACATTTTGACCCAGAGCTTGTCACACTCAGGAGGACCTGGCCTGTTCTTGGTCCCAGAGCTCAGAGGGACCGAATTAGGACAGTAGAATGCCAAATTATTCATTTTGTGATGAAAAAGAAAGCTCTTTTATGCATTGAACAGCCATGCCTGTCTAGCTAGCATGTTTCCCCTTTAAAGCAAATTATAAATGAGAAATCGAGTGATTGGCAGATTCCTTGGTAAGTATGGAATTGATCAAGGGGTTAAGTGATTCAGAGGGTTATGGTATCAGGAGCCGTTAGCCTGCTGCGTCTGTCCCCACAGTCCAGCCCTCCTTGTCAAGTGATCTATGCTCATGGAGAGGGGAGGGGTCCCACATACCAGGGGCCTGGCAGCTTTAGTTGGGTTTGGAATCCGTACTGCCACCGTTTCTTTCTCTATCCTTTTTTTTTTTTTTAATGAAGTATTGTTTCTTTACAATGTTTTATTAGTTTCAAGTGTATAGCAAAGTGATTCAGTAATACACACACACAAAATACTTGTATATGTATATATATTCTTTTTCAGATTCTTTTCCATTATAGATTAATCTAAGATATTGAGTTTAGTTCAGTACAGTAGGTCTTTATCTATTTTATATATAATAGTTTGTATCTGCTGATCACAAACTCCTAATATCACTCTTTCCCATGATCCCCTTTGGTAACTATAAATTTATGTCTGTGAGTCAATTTCTGCTTTGTAAATAAGTTCATTTGCATCATTTTTTTTTAAGATTCCACATATAAGTGATATCATAGGAAATTTGTCTTCCTCTGTTTGACTTACTTCACTTAGTATGATAATCTCTAAATCCATTTATGTTGCTGCAAATTGCATTATTTCATTCTTTTTATGGCTGAGTAGTATTTCATTGAATATATTCCCTTTTACTGCGTGTGAGGCAACACTTATGTTGCTTCCTTGTCTTGGCTATTGTAAATTGTGCTGCCATGAACATTGGGGTGCATGCATCTTTTTGAATTAGAGTCTTTTCCAGATATATACCCAGGAGTGGGATTGCTGGATTGTATGTTTAATTTTTAATTTTTAAAGGAAACTTCATACTGTTCTCCATAGTGGCTGTACCAATTTGCCTTTCCACCAACAGGAGGAGGGGTTCCCTTCTCTCCACACCCACTCCACTACGTATTTTTTGTAGACTTTTTGATGATGGTCATTGTGGCTGGTGTGAGGTGATACCTCACTGTACTTTTGACTTGCATTTCTTTAATAATTAGCACTGTTGAGCATCTTTCCATGTGCCTGTTGGCCATCTGTATATCTTTAAAGAGATGACTGTTTCGGTCCTCTGCCTCTCAATATCCTTTATATTAATTTTTGGCTGACAAACGTCCTCCCCACATCATTCTGATGTATGTTTTAATTTACATTTTGTCTTTCATCGGAGTGAAACATATTTTGTTTTATAAATCTAATAATCATATAATACTTATATCGAAAAACAGCATGTCCCACCCCATATCCACTTCTGCCCTTTGATTCTTTCTTTCTGGAAGCAGGCACTTTCACATCATTATAGCATAATTGTGTTTCATGCTTTCCTCGCTGATTCTGCTAGTTACTCCCACATTTCTAAATTGTGTATTCAAATTACTATTTTTGATTTTCCCAGTGAAGATGACATCTGCGGAAATGACCACTGAAAACTTATTTTCTCTTCCTTCTTGTATGGTTATATCTTATATATTTAGTTAAAATCATATTTAACACTTACATTGTTGTGCCAGTGTAAGTATCCATGGTGAGCTTCTAAAATGTACCCTTATTATGTTTCCTTCCTTCTTCTCTTGTATGTATTTTTAATTTTGTCTCTGGAACATATTTCTCCATCCACCCTCCCTCTTTAAATTGATAAGGGCATTTGAAACCATAACTGCTGTGCCTTTACCACACCTAGTAAAATGAACAATTCATTAAATCCTGTAATACCCAGCCCATATTCAAATGCCCCTGATTGCCTTGACAATGTCCTTTTATAGTTGTTTACTTTGAATAAAGATCTAAATAAGGTCCACAGATTGTATTTGGTTGTTGCATTCCCTTTCTTTTAATCTGTGACACCCCCTGCAGCTTCATTTGTGACATTGATTCATTGGCGAAATTGAATATAGAGTGCCGTATTTTCTAGTGATTGGCTGATGGCTTTGTCATGGTGTCATTTAACTTGTTTTTCCATATCCTATAAACTAGTGGTTATTAGATTAGGGTTTGGATTTTTTAGGCAAAAAATTGAATGGGTTGTGCTATGTACTTGCAGTTTTATTGTCATAAGGGAATAATGTTTGGTTATACCACCTTTAATGATGATTAAATTGATCAGTGGATTCAGAGGATGATGGCCTCATCAGTCTATTGCTAACTTCCCTATCAACTTTTCACCTTATGGTTACCTAATGATCATCTACTGAAGATTATTGCCTAGATCCATTATTTTATGGATAACATAGCCTATCCTTCTATTGTGTGATTCTGTTTTGAGCCAGTAAGTGCTGATTACATAGGTTACCCGTAGAGGGTCATTTTATTTTCCTTATTCCCAAGTCTAGGTTGGGGTCAAGGGGACTTCTGTGTGACTCACATGTACTTACTAAATAACTGACTAAATTTACATGAAATCAATATGTTTATATGTTATATTGATTAACGTTTTTATTTGAACCATAGTTGAGCTTTGCTCTTGGCTTAGAGAACGTAAACAGAAAAGTGGAAAAGTTTGTCAGTCATGTTGAAACGCGACTGGCAGGAAAAAAATAGATTTTTTTAAGAAGTGGAATAAATCAGAGGACTCTACTTTGGCTCATAATGCCTTCTTTCTCCAGGGTAGGAAAACTCTGAAATCTAATGGGGTCTCTTCTGCCTATGAAGGAATTGAAGGGAAACTACCAGAATGGTCTCTGATGCAGTCATTTGAGGACTTTTTGGTTGTTGTTTTGTTTTAGTTTTCACTCTGCTAGTTTGCTAAGAAGTCTTTCATAAAGATTTTTCCTAAACCCTGTTGCATATGAATTAGGGCTTTTCCTTTCCTCTGTAATGGGGCCTGATACCCTTTGATGTGTTTTAGCAGAATTTAGCTTCTAAATACAGTTTGAAACTGAACTCTACAGTTTGAAACGCACACACATGTGCCCTTGACTCCTCTCTCTCTCTCGTGCAGTGTTTGTTTTTTCACTGCAAGAACCTTTCCTGTCGGAACTAACCCCCGTGGCAGGATGGTACTGTGGAGACCCCATCTCTTCCCTGAAAGGGCAGGATGTGGCTTAAGAAGTTGTATGAAGAAGGGAGGTTTTCTCCAGTGTCTCTTAGCTGGGAGATCTGTTTCCATTTTTTCAACTATCTCATTTTAAAGACAGATACATTCCTGATATAAATGTCTGGTCTGTTACTGTAAAGAAATGCAAACTGATTACCTTTTGAGTGACTCCTAGTATTCCAGTTTAAGGCTCCCCTCTGAAATATGCTGCAGATCCAAATTCTCACAATATTGGGACCTCTTTTGCCATTTGGAATGACCTTTCACATAACTTTCAACGACCAAATGATGCCTGTCTTTCAAGGCCCAGATCAAATGACACTTTCCCTGAGTCCCCCAGTGAGAAGTCATGTTGCCCCATCTTCTAGACTCCTGCATGACAGGGATTATTTATTTGCTCCCTTTCATTCTAGTTTGCTCATCTGCTCATATTGCTTCCCGTTTTTAACAGGAAAATAGCAGTCTTATCTTTTTGTTCTGACCATAGTTAGTATTTAATAACCAATTTATTAACATTTTAAATTTTAATAATTAATAAATTACTTGAATAATATTATTTTGTCAGATATTCAGTTTATATTTCAGCTATGCTTCAGATATCTGGGGGAAATCTGTCAGTCAGATGTAGAGCCAGATTTTCTGTTTCAGAAGAGGCAGGGAAAGAATGTGTAGAGGAATTAACCTGGAACTTGAAGATTCAAGACCCTCCTGTACCACTTCAGTGTCATTGTTTTAGAGCAGCAGGTTAGATACATGACTAGGGGCCCTATCTGGAGAAGGCGATGGCACCCCACTCCAGTACTCTTGCCTGGAGAGTCCCATGGACGGAGGAGCCTGGTGGGCTGCAGTCCATGGGGTTGCGAAGAGTCAGACATGACTGAGCGACTTCACTTTCACTTTTCACTTTCATGCATTGGAGAAGGAGATGGCAACCCACTCCAGTGTTCTTGCCTAGAGAATCCCGAGGACGGGGGAGCCTGGTGGGCTTCCATCTATGGGGTCACACAGAGTCGGACACGACTGAAGCGACTTAGCAGCAGTAGCAGCAGGGGCTCTATCTGGTAACATGAAGATCTGCAGCCAAAGTCACTAACGACTTATTTAAAATTTAGTTCTTTAGAGAGAGCTGTACAAATCTGAGCAGTGGTAGATGGTACAGGGATGGGGTCTTGGGCTCTTAAAGCCCTGCAAGGTAGTGCAGGCAGGGAAAGGAAGTCTGGGAAGGGTTCCACTCTTGCTTTACTGGGAAGGATGAGTGTACAAAGGCTGTGGGGTACCTAGGAGAGAGAGAAGATCATGAGGCCTGGAGTGGAAGGCTATAATTATATACTTTATTATTTAACATCCTTTCAGTCTTGCCCTGGACTTACCTAGTCCCAGATATGGCTTTCTCTCGCTTCTTATTTCCTCTGTCCTCTCTTGGGAACTCCTTGGCTGAATTATGAATGGGACTACTTTGATAAACCATAATAGCACTTATAATGAGCCTCATATTGGTAATGGAGGACTACTTTCAGAGAGACCATAGAAGCTCTAACACTATATAGATTGTCATCTCTGTAGAGAAGTGAAGTAAAGCCAAGATCCCATTGTACTGGGCTTCACAACTCCACAAGCAGCTCATATTTGTTTCAGAAAGACCTGAGACCCAGAAAGACCTGCTGCTGCTGCTAAGTCACTTCAGTTGTATCTGACCCTGTGCGACCCCATAGACGGCAGCCCACCAGGCTCCCCCATCCCTGGGATTCTCCAGGCAAGAACACTGGAGTGGGTTGCCATTTCCTTCTCCAATGCATGAGAATGAAAAGTGAAAGTGAAGTCGCTCAGTCATGTCTGACTCTTCGCGACCCCATGGACTGCAGCCTACCAGGCTCCTCCATCCATGGGATTTTCCAGGCAAGAGTACTGGAGTGGAGTGCCATTGCCTTCTCCACAGAAAGACCTGAGACCCAGCTTTTTCATGGTTGCTATTTCTTTACCATCAGTCTGCCTCTCTGCAAGTTACCCTCCCCATTAGGATCAAAGAATGTAAAGAACATGGGATCTGAAGTCAGAAGACCTGGGTTTGAGTCCATTTATATGCTGTAAACTATAGGCTACTCAGTTTTCCTGATGCTGAAAGAGATGTAATACCTACCTTATCACTAGGTGGTAAGGAGATTTAGATGAGATATTATAAAGAATTCTTCCCCATTAACAAGTTATCATATTTCAAAAGCTACATCTTTCCAAGGGTAAGAATCAAAGTCGTGTTATGGTCTAACGGCACTTCTTTTTATTGGTGTAAGCAATTACCTACACCTCTTGGCACCTTGCTTTCCTCTCCTGTGAAATGGGCAAGAATATTAGTTGTCCAGAGACGAAACTTATCTGGAGTAGATAATGTGCAAGGTAGACTTAGGACTGGTGGGTTACCATTATGCTAGTTCTAATACCACCAATTTCATTTCTTCCATCAGGATTTAGAGTGCCACAGTCGTCTTCCTGGTGCCATGCTTGAACCTAGTATATCTGGTTGAAAGAGTGATTTTGGGCAGCTGCTTGCTATAAGCTTGGCACATTATTGGGCTTCCCTGGTGGCTCAGATGTAAAGAATCTACCTGCAATGCAGGAGACCTGGCTTTGATCCCTGGATTAGGAAGATCCCCTGGAAGAGGGCATGGCAACCCACTCCAGTATTCTTGCCTGGAGAATCCCGTGGACAGAGGAGCCTGGCAAGCTACAGTCCATGGGGTCTCAAAGAATCAGACATAACTGAGCGACTAAGCACACAGGCACATTATTAAATATGTTAATCCTCAGAGTAGAAGAATAATTTCATCTACCTCATAAGATTGCAATGAGGACTGAGAAGGTTATGTTAATAGGGTGCTGAGTGAGGTATTTGGCACCCAGTGGGGACACAACCCTAGACTATATATTGCTTTTCAGGTTCTACCTTCATCAAATAGCATTTATTAAAAATTCCCAATAAGACATGGTACTAGGTGCTTTTACTTTAAATAATAGAGGGCTAAGGGAAGGTCAGGTTGGGGTGAAGGGCGAAGGGAGCCAGTTTATATTTGTTTGTTTGTTCTATAATAAACAGAGGTCATATTGCCTCTCCTTCCCCTGGTTCTGAGCCTGCTGAGTCACTGTTCCAGCCTCTTGGCCCCATGATCTCTGGCTGTGTCTATGGAATACAGCAAAACCCACAAGAAACCAGCACTAATAAATGACAGATCATTTTGAGGGATTTTTGTTTGCGTTCCTGTGCTTGCTCTCCTGGCGAGATAGGAAACCTTTAATAAGACTTTTCCAAAATGATGCTGCATGTGAAATGTGAATTTCCCCCCCACCGTTCTCCTAACAAATGACCATTTCATGAGGTTTCTTTTCATATTTTTTCCATCTTCTTTCCTGCTTCTCAGTACATTCTACAAAGAGCTTATTCCTCTGCTGGTTACTGATTGATGGTTCTACTCTGTGTGCCCTTTAATTTTGCAATAAACCAACAAGGAGTTGAGACCACAAACTTAAAGAGGATTGACTTATTTATTTGACTGGATTCACTGGAGCAACAGGCAGATTTAGTCATTTCAGTGTGGTCCTGGGGAGGGCAGGAGGAGTCCATGAGAAGGAACACTGTGTTGTAAATAACCAGATAGAAGAAAACTTGCTTGTCCTCCCATTCCTGGACACCCGTTCCCAGCAGTGATCCCTTCCAGACCTTCGTGGGAGCAGGAAGTCTTCCACGAGACTTGCCCACAGCTCCAGGATTCTGAATTCACTGGGTCTCTAGATAATGTGGAAATGATAGCACTACCCACAGGTCCTGTGTTCCTTCTATTCAGAGAGATCATGGTGCCCCTTAAAGAGTTGCAGGAATATCCACAAACCTGCCAAGGGCTCCAGTCTTTTAGACCTAGTCTCTTGACTGGATCACTTTGAAGACCCAGAACAAACCTCTCTCCCTACTACCTCCATCCCAGCTGTGTCTTCACCATAAAACTGGGGCCTCCAGGATTCAGAGGCACTAATACACTTCATGAATTGATAACAAAACATATTGCGAATCAGTCATTTCTCGCTTAGCACCACCATTGTATGGAGTCACCAGTCTGAAAATAAATGCAAACATCATTTCAAGTAGGAAAATAACAAGCTTCTTGAATGACTCATGTGAATAATCCTCAGTAAACTAAAGAGAACCCTTGTCGGGTATTTAAAAACATAAACTGTCATGGAAAAGAATCTGAAAAAGTATATATTAATATATAACTGAATCACTTTGCTGTACATCAGAAACTAATGCAACATTGTCAATCAACTATAACTTTTTAAAAATAGTGAAGAGTAAAAAAAATAAAAAGACCACATAGATATTATCATCATTTAGATTTAAGGACTGCTCCATACCCAGTGCTGCTCTCTAAGAATTGATGTGAAGCTGGAAAGACAAATGCCCAAGTGGAATTTGTCCCAGCTGTGAACTCCTGCTCCAAATCTCAGTGTTGTTTGCGGCTCTGCCACTTTTAACCAACTAACTGCCTGTTCTTATTCTGCTCTTATGTGGCAGCCTTTCTTCTGAAACTCTTGTCATCGCATTTTAGCAGAAGTGAAAATACTAGCAAAGTGGCTAGAGGCCAAAACAGAAATAGACTCCAGGAGTCTGTGTCCTTTCTCTCGCCATTTCTGCTAGAGCATGGTTCCTCCCTGGCCTGAAGACTCAATATTTCCAGCTCTACCAGACAGCAGTCAAACAGTCGACTGCTTTCTTCCTGTCACTGAAATCTTGTCTTATTCTCAAACATTTTGTACAGTTTTCTTTTACATATGATTTTGCTTTAAACAGCCCAGAACTTGGTCAGTGTTATATCAGCAAATGGCTGGCTCTGAAGAAATTAATCGACAAAGATCCACAAGGCTGTGAGTTTTCATGTTGAGAGCCTTTTATGTGGTAGAACCAGCGTAGGCTAGAGGGCCAGACAGATCTGGTTTGAATCTGGCTCTTCCACGTGCTAGCTATTTTGTCTCAGAAAATTGCTCAATTTCTCTAAACCTCAGTTTCCTCATCTTCAAACGATAATAATGTTTACTTCACTGGGGTATGAGGATGAAATGAGCTAATATATGTAAAGTACTTGGTACAAGGTCTGATACATAGGAAGTGCTCAGTAGATGCTGGTTTCCCTGCCTCTACCTCCCCTCCTTTAGAAACACATAAAACCTCATAGCATTTACACTGAAGGTCAAAAGATAAGAATAACATGGGTGACATAACTAGGGGGAAATTCTCATACTGAATTACTTGGTACTGATTCTAGGGTGGGAGTGTTCAGAACCGAGAGATCAGTGTCAGCTAGCATAGTTAGGAAAGAGCTCATGGAAGAGGTAAGATTTAAATTGGCCCCAGAAAGGTGGAAACTTAAAGAAGAGTAAAGGGGTTATTTCAGACAGGGGCACTTGGGGTGGGGTCTATAGTCCAAGTGAGTCAACTGTGAAAAATATAGAGATAGAATATAGAGGTCACAAGCCTCAATTTTTTTCACTGGGAAAATTGAAGTGGATAGAATAAAAAGCTAATGTTTTTTAGGCACCGGCTAAATATTAGGCAATGGCAAGCCACTCCAGTACTATTGCCTAGAAAATCCCATGGATGGAGGAGCCTGGTAGGCTGCAGTCCATGGGGTCGCTAAGGGTCGGACATGACTGGACTGAGCGACTTCACTTTCACTTTTCACTTTCCACTTTCACACATTGGAGAAGGAAATGGCAACCCACTCCAGTGTTCTTGCCTGGAGAATCCCAGGGATGGGGGAGCCTGGTGGGCTTCCGTCTATGGGGTCGCACAGAGTCGGACACGACTGAAGTGACTTAGCAGCAGCAAATATTAGGCACTGTCTTAAGTGCTTTGTATCCAAGACATTTATCCCCACAATAGGTATGATTGTTATCTCAGTTACAGAGTTAAAGAAAGGCAGAGAGAGTCTAAGTATCTTACCTGAAACTATCCAGCTAGTAGGTGGTGGAACTGAGATGGAAACCCAGGAGGTCTGACCGCTGAGCCCACCCTTCTGACACATGGCAGCTGCCTGGGTTATTTTTCAGCTTCCCTCACAAGGTAGTGAGGGTCAACTGAGAAAATTCTGTGAACAAACTCTGAAAAATCTAAAGTATCATGTTGTGGAAGATGGTGCGATTGTACTAGTTAATGATGTCAAGTGCGAGGTGAACAAGAAGGTAGAAAACAACTAAAGTGACGGAGAATTTCAGGAGGGCACACTCATGCGACAGTGGGCAAGTTCAGCAGCCTTGTGACCCCCAACCCGCTCTAGCAACACAGACGCCTGACGTCACCTCATGTTTCCTCCCAGGTCAGTGCTTCAGGTGGCCGTTCCCAAGCCACCAGAGTGGGTATGGGAGACTCGGGCCTATTTGTCATCTGGCATTGAGGGTGACCTGCCAGGATATCCATTTTATGAGCCTGTAGCATGTGATCGGCAGTTGGCTTATTAGTGGCCATGATGGAAGATCTCCACTACGTGGCATTGCCTTGGAAGGAAGTCTGCTCCTCCTCACCATGTAAATATTTAACCATTTTAATGTATTTATTCTGGGCCTGTTCTTCTTGTGTCTTTCCCAAGTTGACTCTGTTTAATCAAAGTTGATTACTGTTTGCATTTATTGATATCATATATTTAAGTATAGACACAGACAGCATTGCTTCAGCTTCCAGCCACTACCCCACCCTGCACCTTTTGTTTTTAAATAACACCTTACACAATATCCCTTCCTTGAGGACGTCATATAAATAGTTTTTGTTCAAGAGCATATCTGATAAGGCTGCTGCCTTGGAAATTTGTTCCTAGGCAGACCTTTTCACCTCCTTTTGAACAGACAGTGAGTGACCTCTGCTCCCATTTTATGCCACAGATTTCCTCTGGAGATAGAGTTGAATGCACACATCTATTTACTGAGTTTGGAGAGCCCTTGGTTAGCCTGCCATTTGCTCTGTGAAATAGGGAAACAAGGAGTCAGACCAGTGTTGGCTCATCCTGCTTTGGAGGTTCCTCAGAGACCCCTCTGGGCTTTAGCCTCTCCCTCCTCGAAGCCACTGTAAGCATGGTGGGGCCTGGAGAGTAGCCAGGTCAGTGTTTATCAGGCTGGACTCCCCCAAGAACTGCATTTTCTGACCCCCAAGGGAGCAAGTGACTCAACAGGAGTGTTTTCTTGATCTTAGATGAGTCTAAGGAGGGGAAATCAGTTAATAGCAGCCGTCTGTGATGGACTGATCATAAAACTTTGTCTTTCTAATCCTCTTTGCAAACCAAAGAGAGGGGAATCCCCAGAGCCCAGGCATACAGGTGAATAAAAGCACCACCAAGAAACAAAACACCTAAAAAGGTCAGCAGAAACTCAGGCGGGTGTTGGAAATTCACCTCCCCTGCCTTTCTGTAGGGCTCAGTGGGCAGTAGGGGCGTGGGCGAAGACAACCAAACAAACACCCTGCAAAAGCCACTCGGCCACAGGAAATGTACAGTGGAGGGAGGTTTCTTCCACGTCTGGGAACCTCAGAGTCATCTGACAGTTGGCCTTGTTCTTTTCCAAGCCCCGGCTTCCGAAGCCTCTTTTGCCCCCGTGCTAACTGCAGAGCCACACCCCGTTGGTGTGCGCACCATTTGAAGCCGCTGCGAACGCACTGTCGCAGTTCACCAATGCTGCGTGTTGTTTCCTGCAATGGGCCCCACATCGCTGACAGGATGCCGCCGAGGTTGGGCTGAAGGTGGAAACAGCACACCAGCCTGCTCTTTGTGGCCTCATTACAACTGTCGCCCCATCTGAGACCCGGAACCAACACGTGTTAACCTCAGCCCCACTGGGGCCAGTGGAACAGTGAGCCGACCGTGGAACCCGAGCACTTCACGCCTACGTCCGCGGCACAATAGCTGCCGGCCCAGGGTTTCCACTGCATCCTCTCGTAGTGCACCCCAGGAGAAGTAGGCCAAGGGGAAAGCCGCCCTGTGGTGCAGCTCAGTTTGCTCGTGTGTTTATTTTGGCCAAATGGCAGACATGGTACTTACCTCAATGCATTTTCTCTAAACTTGGTGGTCAAGGCAATGGCTGCAACAGAGTGTAAGCAGTACCTCCTCAATCCCTTTGTGACTGAATGTGTATGTGTGCAAGGATGAGAAGATTCTTCTCTGTTCTTCTGTCTCTGTTGCCTCATAGCGAGCCAGTATCTTCTTTAGGGACTCCCCTACCAGCTTTACCTGTGAAAGTCACAGTGAAATCTACAACAGAGATTCCCCCCCACCCCCAGGTCTACTATTAGAGATGTGGATTTTATCAAGGTTGAAAATATTCTCAGCATAAACACTGAATTATTTAAAGTTGTCTCCCTTATTTTTCCCCCCTCCTCTCTTCCTCAGACTCTGCCAATTGGTTCTATGCAGGATGGATTTCCTAAGGATAGACATGATGAGAACCAAGGATAGTGGTGAAATATTAAGTACAACACTAATGCCGATGTGGTGTGAAACCTTTTTCGTAGTGGGCTGCCATTGCAGTCATAATACATTCTTTTCTTCGTGTCTTATATAGACTCACTTTTAGGTACAGAGAGGTTCAGAGCCTTTCCCAAAATTGCACAGCAGGTTAGTGACAGAGCCAAAGCAATAAGGCAGGCTTCCTAACTCACACAGTAATCTTTTCGTCAAGCCAAAGTTCAGTTTAGTCCTTTTACCACAAATATTTCTAAAGGAAAATCCCCCATAGCCTTTCAGATTTTCCCAGAGAACAGTTGTCACGCAGAACTTCAAGATGGAAATGGCAGGCTGGAATACTAAAACCCTATCAGTTCTTTATTCTAGAGCTGACAGTTGATATTCTCTGGGCTGAAGCTAGAGAAAAATGACTTTTTTCCCCCATCATGGAATGATTTATAATTTTCCAGAGCTTGGCAAAACTAAGCCAGTGAATAGTAAAACCAGATTTGTGACGCTCAAACTCCAAAATATTTGGTCTGACTTTTCCTTAAATATTGGATATCTCCTTTCAAAGCTGAAAGTGATGGGAAGGGAGGGGTGGGGAATAGTCAGAGGAGAGGCTTGGGTCTGCGAGAATGGCTTTCCAGATCTGCTTTTAGGGGGACTTACCCTGTTCCCACGCTGTACTCAGAGCACCCCCTTTCTCTTTTTGGCCTTCTCCCCACCTCCCCCCATCCCCCACAGTTTCCCTCTTGCTCTGAGCTCCTATTCAGTAGGCCGGTTGGGGCAGACGCTGTCATGGTTGGGAGGCAAGAGGAAAGGATGGTGAAAACCACTCCAGGGCCTTTCTCTCAAGCCTTGGTGATGAAAGGACTCAACGAACCTTAACAATTTCTCACAGGAAAATTCCACCCTCTGTCTCCTTAAGAGCAAGGCATTCAGTAACCCTTAACCGAGTCAGGATGAAAATTCAGGATTTCTGACTGAATCAAGGCCTGTGTTTAGACAGTAAGGCTCCGTCACAGTCATACCTGGCAATTCGGATCATTCTAGATACCAAAAGTAACATCTTTAAAAAGGGCACCTTAAGCAGATAGGTTCTGTTTAATATAAAAATAATAAAAACAGGCTTCAAACCGGAGCCCTGGTTTGACAGGGCTTCAAACCAGAGCCCGGTCATATTTTTTTCATATTTGGGGAAAAGTTTGGCTATAGTCCCTTTATTTTTCTTAATCAAAGTATAGTTGCTTTATAATATTGTGTTGGTGTACTGACCATGGAGTTGCAGAGAGTCAGACATGACTGAAACGACTTAGCAGCAGCAGCAGTAGTATTGTTTCAGGTGTATAGCAAAGTGTGATTTGGTTATACGTGTGTGTGTGTGTGTGTGTGTGCGCGCGCACACGCATGCTAAGTCGCTTCAGTCATGTCCAACTCTGCGATGCTGTGGACTGTAGCCCGCCAGACTCCTTTGTCCATGGGATTCTCCAGGCAAGAATCCTGGAGCGGGTTGCCATGCCCTCCTCCAGAGGATCTTCCTGACCCAGTGATCAAAACCCTGTCTCTATTGTCTCCTGCATTGGCAGGTGGGTTCTTTACCACTACCGCCACCTGGGAAGCCCTTGGTTATACCCATATATGTATATATTTATATTCTTTAAAAAAACTTCTATGCCATTTTAGTTTAGAGCTTGATCGTTTTGAGAGTGCTAGATTTGGCATCAGGCAAGCAGTTTTAGAGCAGAGGAGAAGGCAATGGCAACCCACTCCAGTGTTCTTGCCTGGAGAATCCCAGGGACGGGGGAGTCTGGTGGGCTGCCGTCTATGGGGTCGCACAGAGTCGGACACGACTGAAGCGACTTAGCAGCAGCAGTAGCAGCAGTCCCAAAGTCTCTCTTTCTCACTCAGCTGAGGTCCTTTCTCCAGCTGGCCAGGTTATCCCGAGGGCTGCCTCTTCTGGGATCTGTAAGTTCAGGACCTTCACTGCACCTAGTTCTTCAGGCTCAGTTAAAGTGATCTTGAAACTTCTCTGATTCTCTGTTACATTATAGCAGGTTTCTGGCAGAGAGTGAGCAGGAGGGGGAAGCTGGTGTCCTTATGGGTATAGAAACACCCCCAACATGCCTGAGGTTGCCCCATGATTCCTCTAGACCAGTGTGTGTGTGTGTGTGTGTTCAGTTGTGTCCGACTCTTTGTGACTCTGTGGACTGTAGCCTGCCAGGTTCCTCTGTCCATGGAGCTTTCCGGGTAAGAACACCGGAGTGGGTTTCCATTTCCTACTCCAGGGGATCGTCCCCATTCAGGGACTGAACCTGTTTCTCTTGTGTTTCCTGCATTGGCAGTCGGGTTCTTTACCAGCTGAGCCACCAAGGAAGCTCCCTCTAGCCCAGATGACTTCTCAAACTTCGTTGCACCAAGAACATGAAGAGCTTTAGTGTTCAAGCCTCCTATGGATTTTGGAAATGACAAGCCACATACATGCATCTGAAGTCAATGAAAGCCACTAAAAAGACTGGCAGAATTTGGCTAGGATTGCCTCAAATGCTTAGCCCTTTCATAGAGGCTGAAGCTTTACTTGGTTTATGGTTATTTATTAACATCAGAGTCTGAAAGCTGTCTTGCCACAAGATTGGACTTGTTACAGTGTAGCATTTTCATAATCTTTTAACGTATTTCTAGATGTTAGACCCTTTGTTCATTACTTTTATTAGATCAAATTCTGGTGACCCAGGCACCAAGGCCTGGACCTGTCTGTGGCTGTGGGCTGAGAGTTATTCTCTCTCTTCTCCTCTGCCCAGTGCTGTCTTGGGAGGAAGAGTGGGCAGGGAGGCCTGCCGACCTCCTTTCTTATCTGAACTATTAATCTCAGGCCTATGACTCTAATTCATTCTCTGAAAAGAAGGGATTAAAAAGTTTGTCTCTCACCTGCCCGCACAGAAAGCTAAATGAGGGCATGTGCCATATTCTTAGGTCCTTAAAAATATCTGACTTATAGATGTTGAGCTATTGTCTTATTGATCATGAATCTCTCTTCTGCTGACCAAACAGGGCCAGATATCCCATTCCAACTTATTCTACTCCTGATTGACTGCATAATCCCTCTTTGTTGCCTCCCAAGAGTCAAATAAAAAGAGCCTCTTTTTCAAAGACTGGACTTTTAGGCCTGACAATTCCCACCCTGATTTCTCCAGCAATGTCCCAGTCTTTCTTCTCTCCATCGCTTTGTAGTACTCAGTGGGCTGGACTATACTAAGTGGCTGCTCATGAAGGGCCCCACAAAGATAATTCTTTAATACTTCAGTGTAGGGTGAATCAGGTTAGGCACATACAAACTAGACACATACAGAGGCCCCATAAGGCAGAATTTATTCTGGACCAGGAGTGGGAGGCATGAGTGGGGTGTAGGTATAGCCTAGATTAGTCTTGTCCTAGTGTCGCTGAAGAAAGGTGTGCCCACTGAAGGCAGATGGTCCGCACTGGACACAGAGACTGGTGGAGGGTGAGGCTCAATTGGTCAGTGGGCTCCGGCTCACCAGTTCCCTGACCCTGGGGGCTGATGGTTCTTCTGACCAGCTTATCCTACTTCTCCTACCTGCTTTGTTGTTCAGTCTCTCAGTCATGTCCACCTCTTTGCAATCCCATAGACAGTAGCCCACCAGGCTCCTCTGTCCATGAGATTTTTCAGGCCAGAATACTGAAGCGGGTTGCCATTGCCTTCTCCAAGGGATCTTCTCAACCGAGAAATCAAACCTACATCTCCTGCCTTGGATTCTTTACCTTGTGACAATTGGGAAGTCCTACCTGCTTATCCCTAGGTATTTCCTTTCGTAAGCTACCTTTTTGCTACTTACTGGAAGGGAGTCATGTTTTCGTTCGTCTGTTGGCTGGATTTTCTTCCCCAGGACCTTCTGCCATCTGACAAAAATGACATTCATTCCCACCTGTCTGCCTTATTAGTTCTTCTTGTCTTTAAATGGTTCATGTTTTTCCATCTCCTCGCTAGCTTATGAGAGAAGTCCTCCTCTCTATGAAGGCAGGGGCTATTAGGTTTTTTATAAATCTTTACTCTGAAACTTCTTCCTTAGAAAGCTTCATTGTTCCCTTGAATTGAGCTTAACTGTTCAACTTCAGTACATACAAGGATTGAATAGGATGCATTTAGAGAAGTTGGGTGATGCAAGGGAAACTTAGAACCCAAGGGCAAACTTATGAAACCCCTCTATTTTGCCTGGGGAGGGGAGCACTCACAATGAGACTCTAGGTGTACGTGACATGATTTGAGAATCATTTCCTTTCCTGTGTACCTGAAACATCCTATAACCAGCTGTCATCGCAAGGAAATCTGGGGAGAAATTGATCTCTCCTTATTTAACGCTGAATGGAGTTTAGTTAGTAGTTACCTTATACATTGTATAGAGCTGCCTATTTCTCCCAGTAAGTAGGTCATCTTCTCTGGTCTGAAGAGTAGACTTTAAGCTGAATTCCATTTCCTCCTGGCTTCAGATGTAAAGATGTAATTACAACCATAAAAAAAAAAAACCTAAAAGCAAAATTTCTCCTTAGTTCAAGAGTCTCACTCTAGCTTTTGGATTTGAAATTGAATTGATGGTAGTAGCAGGAAGAGGGAATGTTATATATTTTCAACAAGTCATATTTTTAGAGAAATGGCAAAAATAGTGTGCTCTTTCATTTAAATTTGTATTGCTTTTTTAGCATATCACCAGCCAACGTTTGTTCCTTGTCAGCCGTGTACTATATAGTGTACAAAAGGGAATCAGGCACAGGTTTCTGTCTAAACAAGCCAGGTATAAAGTCAGCAAAAGGTAACTAAAGACAATGATGGAAGTTAACGTTTAACTGGCCAGGCACTATCCTCAGGACTTTATGTGCATTATTCACCTTAATCTCCCGAACTCTGTGAATTAAGAATTATACCCGGAGAAGTTGTGACACTTGCCCATCATCACACAGTAAGTGGTGGAATCCAGGATCTGAACTCAGATGTGTCTGACTCCAAACTCCTCAACCTCATCATGTACACAGCACTCTTGCACCAATTCAGTACCAAGTGTGAGACGGCTTCATCTTTTCAGCGGAGCAAAGCCGCAGGAAAGCCCGTCTGAAGTGTCAGCATCAGAACTCATTTTCTGAAGGCAGATAGTGTTAAGACTCTGTTCATAAAATGTAATAGTATTTGATAAGTTATTTTAGGAGTGTCGTTTTCATGACTCCAGATTGCCTCAGAGGACAGCACATCTATAGGCTTCCACCCAAGTCATGATTATCTGTAATCGATGCTGTTTGGAAAGGTTCCATTCTATCATTTTGCTGATCACAGGCTTAGCAAATCACAACAATTCAGTAAGAGCACCCTCCCGAGTTTGGTTGCTGTGTATCCCTTCAGCAATTTGGCTTTCAGACTCATAGTAAAAAGGGAGTTGATTATTATCAAAACCATGGAAGCACTTGTTCTTTTGTCATTGGAGAGTGAAAATGTTTTCTTCTCTGTCTGCTCTTTCATTGGAAGTGGTGGTGGGGGTGTGTATCTTTGGAGGCACATCTGTAGTTTGCTTTTAGGCTTGGCAAGGTATCATTTTTTATTAGCTATGTATAATAAAAACATCATCTCAGTACATGTTTCCATTGTAGGACCAGGGAAAAAATAATGCAATTGAGAATAAGTGGTCTGGATACCTTAGTAAATGTTTTACTAAAAAGACACACCAAGCCTTCATCTCTTTTCCCCTGGGTACATAGTAACATGCTCTGCATGGTCAGTATTCAGTAACTATTTTTCTTGTTACTGTATCACTAGTGTTTTAGTCATTTTCACCAAGCCATCTTTTAGAAGAATTCCCTAAAAAGTAGAGCTTACATATTTAGATCTCTCGAAGCTTCACTTTTTTAAAAAGACTATGATAGGCAGATGCATTATTTTCTTCACTAGTAGACAAATTATGTAGTACTCTCAGAACAATATCAGTTTGTTGCTGGCCTTGCTTTAAATAATTACTATCTTTTTCTTACTGAGATTTTTACATAATTCTTTGCAACTAAAGAAAGCTTAGGAAGGACTAAGATTGGCAGAAATGATCAGGTGCTGATCTTGATGTAGAAAATTGTGATTTCATGTTGTTATTAGATCTAATATCTGAAGCATGTGGCATATGCTTTATTAATAATTTATTAACCTATATAACACCCTTTTGAAGGAAATAGTAGCAACAACAATGGCTTACATTTACTGGATATTTATCATGTGCCAGACCTTGTATTTAATACCTTGCATTGGTTATTGATTATCTCATTCAATTCTCATAATGATTCTATAAGATAGGTGTTATTTTACCTATGAATAGATGAAGTTTGAAGATTTAAGTAACTTTCCCAAGGTTCACAGTGTCAGAACTTGAACCCAGTTCTATTGAACTCCAAAGCTCATACCCTATAAAATAAAGAGGAAATACTCTTGCTCCTAAATATGAATATTGTTTCATAAGAGAGCAGGCTATTATTTGACCATTTCCAGACATTTTAATTGAAAGACTTATCATATGTGATTCTTACCCATCCAGATGAAAATAAGCAATACAAAAAAATAGGAGGGAAAATATTAGCAAGCACTCAGTGGAATACTGCAATATCTGGCAGATACATTATTACATATTATAATTATTATGTTTTATACATATTATGGCAGATACAATATCTGGCAGATATCTGCAGATCATCACCGCAGAGAAACTGGGGACTCACACGAGCCTTGTTGACACACAAAGACCTTGGACAGGCTGTCTTTGCTAATAGAGTACTTCATTTCTTTACCTGACCCTGCCATCCTGTTGCCCTCTCCGCCCCCCAATTAAGCTGCCATTGGCATAGGATTTATAATCTGTCATTGGTCCATTCAAGAGACAGCAACAGAGGTGCAGCTGAAAAGCTGGACAATTAAGAATGGAGACAATTTCCATTTCTACTCCAATCAGGATGGCAACAAAACCATAGCTGACCCTTGGGACAGACCAAGACAGTCTGGCCAGATGCATATTCCAGGCACCAAATGCCTAGTTCTTCAGAAGAGGGACCAAAACGGCTCACCAATGTGCCCATGTTGGGAACACCCAAATCTGGGGAACTGATCGTGGCATTAGTCGGGCTGCAGTTTTCCAAGAGAGAATCTATGTTTTGTTCTTTAGCTTTATAAACAATAGAGTAAATTTTATAAACGAGAATTTTTAAGGAAAAGAATAATTTCTTGATAGAACCACATATTAAAATAGTGTGTGGAAATAAACCATGTGAATTAAGTAATTTTAGAGTTCTTTCTAGGAATTTTAAATGTTATGAACTTTATTTTGTATAGGTCGGATTCTATTCATTTGTGTTTTAAATACGTAGTGAGACTTCAAAATTCTTTTGTTAGAATTCAACTTGTTTAAAAGAAGAGTGCTAGTCCTTTAGAGATGAGTTTTATTCCAATTTCACAAATTTGGAAAGAAAATTCTGATTTTCACGTTAACAAGGGAAGAAGCCCCAGGCGTTCAGATGTTAAATAATGATTCTTCTCTTCAGCACTGTGATATTGTATGTTGTGGATATAATCTTAAAAATGATAAAATGTGTACACGTGCATTTTCATTCTCTGGTTGGCCTTGTGTTAATATTATTCAGCTGATATGACAATGCCTCTCTGTCCCAATCTGCTCAGCATTTAGAAAGAATTGATAAACGGTTTAAGCTGAAAAAAAAGTCAGTCCGTTTCCTGGGTTTTCTGTGATTTGAAGGACCTGGAGACTTTGCTAGATATTCTGGCCTCAAGATAAAATTGATGAAAGTCAGAGCTGAGGTTTTCCTACCTGTGTACTTAGCAGTCTTCCCCTAAACCACAGTCTGCCTTTTCATAGCTCTAATAATTAATTTGGTCTTCTCTCTTCTCCCTTCCCTCTACCTTCTCCTTGTCTGTTCACAGGTTATCTTGACGAATCAGATTACAACCCATCTGAGCGGAGCCCTAGCTTCTCAGGCAGACCTGGTGTCTCCAGCTGATGATTCGTCCCTGTCTGAAGGTAAGGGATCTGTCCTAGAGGGGCTGAAACTTGACACTGACATACAGCCCCGCCACCACCTCTCTGCCTCCTGTTGAGAACTGAGACGCACAGCTAATAGGTGCTGGCCAGTGAACCAAGCCGGGGCCTGGCGATGGAGTCTTGCTTGGCCACCTTTCCTGGCGTCTGATTCCTTATATTTGTGGAATCTCTTATTCTGTCTCTAACTTGTTTTGTCTCTACAAGTGAACTTCCTTTTTCACTTCAGTGAAGCGTCTTCACAGGCATCTTCACCACTACTTAAGGCCTGTCACTCCTCAATAGTTTCTTTTGGGTCCTTGGTACAAGACCTGGTAAACTGCTAAATGACTTTGTTTTTGAGACTGATGCTTCTATGTTGGCTTTACCCATGGTCCCACAGCAATTTAAACTTTTTTTTGAACTGGGTACTTTGGGGCTATCTAAATGTATATACTAGTATGACGTACTAGAGATGTGGCATTCCCAATCAGCTTTACAGAAAGATAAAGAAAAAAACTCTCCATGTAGGTAAATCTGCAAACTTTATCCACCTTCCCATGCTAGCAAAGGTCAGACTGGCTCTGGTTTACGTAGTTAGGGGAATTACACCACTGAGCCAGTGGGTGGTTTCTAGTTTTATTGAAAGTTCTTACTTGACATTTCTGAGTTCTGCTAGTTTGCAGTCTGATTTCTTTTAGGGTAAAAGGCTGTGGGCCTGGGTAGGTGAACATAGCTGTTCCAGGCCCCTCTGCACTTTCCATTTTCTGAGAATTATTCATGATGGAATATATGGGACCTCTAGGGAAATAGATGGAAAAACAGTGGAAACAGTGTCAGACTTTATTTTTTGGGGCTCCAAAATCACTGCAGATGCTGATTGCAGCCATGAAATTAAAAGACGCTTGCTCCTTGGAAGGAAAGTTATGACCAACCTTGATAGTATATTAAAAAGCAGAGACATTACTTTGCCAACCAAGGTCCGTCTAGTCAAGGCAATGGTTTTTCCCGTGGTCGTGTATGGATGTGAGAGTTGGACTGTGAAGAAAGCTGATCGCCGAAGAATCAATGCTTTTGAACTGTGGTGTTGGAGAAGACTCTTGAGAGTCCCTTATACTGCAAAGAGATCCAACCAGTCCATTCTAAAGGAGATCAATCCTGGATGTTCATTGGAGGGACTGATGCTAAAGCTGAAACTGCAATACTTTGGCCACCTCATGCGACGAGTTGACTCACTGGAAAAGACTCTGATGCTGGGAAAGGTTGGGGGCGGGAGGAGAAGGGGACGACGGAGAATGAGATGGCTGGATGGCATCACCGACTCTGTGGACATGAGTTTGAGTGAACTCCGGGAGTTGGTGATGGACAGGGAGGCCTGGCGTGCTGTGATTCATGGGGTCGCGGAGAGTCGGACACGACTGAGCGACTGAACTGAACTGAACTGAGGGCTCCTAACTGCTCAGGTGGTTTTCCATGGATTGGCCTTGGTTTATGGTCCCCCAAATGGCAAGGACTACATCCATGCTTCTTGGTGGCGCTTTTCAGGATGAAAACGAATCACTTCTAAAAAGCGTAAAATGTTCTGGGTACCCTATTCCCACACTCGGTGACGCGTTTCATTCCCCCATCACCTGGGATAAAAAGCTGAAGCACCTGTCATCCTTCCCTCCATATACTCCTTTCATCATCAAGTCTACTTGATTTTTCTTTCCAAACGTACCCGTCCCCTCTTATGAGTTATGTCGTGAGCAATACACTGACTTACTAAAAACTCACAATTGGATTATTTTCATAAATTCCATAACGGCCTTCCCAATTCCAGCCTCTACCACATACACCCACTTCCCCATTTCTGGCTTCCTTTTATTGTGTCATTCTCCTACTCATGAATCTTGAAATTATTTTAGCCCATTTCCTGAGAATGGGTAAAAATCAACAAGCTGATTTTAAAATATTCAGGAACTCGTGGCCTGTTAGCTTGCAATCAACCAGGGTGGAAGTATTTACACCATGGAAATCAACACATACTGAAAATCAGGTTTTTTCCTTTCCTTTCGTGTGGATCAGTCTCCCCCAAAAAATATCCTAGGTTAAGTTGATACTTCTTAATTCTTGATGGCCTGTCCTTTCCTTCCTATTCAGCCTCTGAGAAGCTCCTCCAGCAAGTGAGTGCCCTTCTGTCTGCTCTCCTGACCCCTGCCTCTGTGCTCTGCAGAGACAGCTTGCCCTTCTACAATAGCATCCCCCTTTTTACTTCTACCTCTTCTTTTCCTCCCAAATCTTCCCACTCCTTCGAGGTTTATTTAAAGACCACCTCTTCCACAAAACCCCCTTGCCTGTTCCAGGGTTCCTCCTCTGTGGTCCTTCTACCTGGTCAGTAAGATAGATCTTTAAAAATAATTTAACTTTTCATGGTTTCCCTACTGAATTGGCAGATATTTTAAGGACACAGGCTTTCTTGTATTCTTTTTTTTTTAATCCATGTTGTGGATTAAAACCTTTGCTGAGTGACCAGCAAGGGGTTTTAGCCACAGTGTGTGTGTGTGTGTGTGTGTGTGTGTGCTCAGTCGCTCAGTTGTGTCCAACTCTTTGCGAACCCACGGACTGTAGCCCACTAGGCCCTTCTGTCCATGGAATTTTCCAGGCAAGAAAACTAGAGTGGGTTGCCATTTCCTTCTCCAGGGGATCTTCCCAACCCAGGGATTGAACCCGCCTCTCTTGCGTCTCCTGTATTAGCTTCTTTACCATTGTACCACTTGGGAAGACCGTCTAGGCACAGAGTAGGCAGTAAATAAATGCTGAACCAATACCATAGTAAGTGCTTTGCAACAACGGTTAACCATGGGAATCGCCTATGAATGTGACTAAAAATTGTTATTATAATAATTACACACAGACACACACATTTATTCAGTTCCTAGGAGACCACAAGAGAATATCTTGTTTCCTCATTTGAAAACCAGTAAGCAAGAGTACTTCTCTTTGTCCTGCTTCCTGGTTTATCTCAAGCAAAGAGGAGGAACAAAACAGATACAAAGGAACTTGCTTTGGGGCTCCAGTGTAACCGCTTTAAGAAAATGGTAAAGTCATGTTCACAGCAAAGGGACAGTTACCAGCTCGCTCCGAGACAACTTTTTCTTAATGTGAAACCCAAGGGAGAATGGAAGCAATTGATGTTTTTGGTCTTTTCCTTGCATAGCAAAGCAGATAAAGAGTCTATGGAATTTTTTTTTTTCTGAAGTTCTTTACCAGTGAATGAAAAAAATAATAAATTTCTTAGAATATTTATACCTATTCAACTATATCACAGTGTTTATTAATGTTGCTGTGATTGAAATGTATAAATCGCTCTGTTGCTGTTGTAAGCATTCATTGTATCGTCTTTGCCCTTGTGCCATTAGCTCTGTGAGCTTAAGCAGCTCTTTTAATCACAGTGGGCCTCAGTTTTTTTCTGTTAAATGACAGATTGGATGAATATAAGATGGCTGAAGTCTTTTCTAGTTGTAACATTATTAGATTGCGATGTGGGTCTGAAGGTCAGGAGCTTTCACTCATTGATGGGGTTTTAAAATTCTGATTTACAGGGTGGGAAGAGTGACCTTGTCATCCTAGATTAAGCATAATGGGGCGGATCTTTGGAAATCTTAGCACTGATACATCGGCATACCTCTAACAGCTCCCTCTCCCCGTCCTGCTGTCACTTTCCCTGTAAACATTTCTGGGTTTGTCTGTCCCTTGCTCTTGCTGTCTCTCTCCCACGCAAACGTGTACACAATAAGTGTGCAAGCCAGTGAGAGTGAGGAGCACACTGAGATTAGCTGATGGGCTAATCTGTGATGGGCTGAGTCCAGGGTTTACCCTGTCCTGTAATGGATTTCAGCTGCAGAGCAGAGGGTACAGCTTAAAACAGCACTCCCTTGAAAACAGTTGTAGGATGAGAACAAGCAGCCAAGAGCAGCCAGTGAGAAAATGATCCGAGTTGACCCGAGAGAAGTACCCAGCAGGGGCTGATGTGCAGAGATGAGGTCCCTTCTGCTCTGACGCAGAGCAGGGAATATGAGTGACCTGGCCCAACTGAGAGATCTCTTCCACACCAGCGGATCCTGTACTATTAATATCTGCCAGCTGCAGGCCCAGAGCTTCCCCCTGCTGAGATCAAAAGAGCTCCTATCTTAGCTGGAACAAGGTCATCTGCACAGGGCTGTAAAAGGGAGCCCTGGCTGGCTGCAGGGACCTCGATGGGGGAGGAGAAGGCAGGAGATGGGAGGTGTTCTCTCACGCTCCTTTAATCTCGGCTGACCAGCTGTTGCCCTCCCAGTGTTTGTAAAGTTGAGAGTTCTTTGTTTTTGTGTTGCTGGGTTTTTTTTTTTCTTATTAAATATATGCTTGGATTATGTAGGCCCACGTTCACTGCTAGGGTCCATGGTCTGATTCCCTTCGAGGATTCATTCCCCAGGTAAATTATCCAGCTCCCAGGCAGGGGGAGTCAACGAAGGGAGTAGTGACCCCCAAAGAACTCCCCGACATTGCTTCTGCTCATAAGCTGTGTGTGCTTAAAAGGCATTAGAAGGCAAAGTGAATTTTCCCTATTTAGTTAAAATAACTCCTCACATGTGTACATGTGCTTGTCAGTTTTCAGCCTACCTTTCACAAACGTTCTTTCCTTCAAGTGGGAGAATGGACTGGTCGACACTTATACAAACCAACCAAAGTTATATTGTGAACCCAAGGGCAGAAATCAGGATTTTTGACTTTATGATCTACATTGTTCTTGATCGGGCACTGTGAGTCAAAGTATTTTCTTCTTCGGTGTTTTTTTCTGCTGATGGAAACTCAAGCGTGTAGGTTATTATGAAGTTCAGTGTCTGGTTACTCACTAGATGATTGTGACTGTTCTGTGGCCAAGGATATATTTCTTAGATGCCCTTGATGTTTCTTCCTCAAGGTCATTGAAGGTGTTAAGGATGTTGGAATTTCAGTCACAGAGAACATCTCTTTTACCTCTAGTGATCAGTGAAGAAAGGCTCTAATAGTCCAGGTAGCCTAAGACACCATCCATGTTCTATTCTGAAGTCACCTGGAATTTGACCGGAAGGGCTTCCTGAGTCCCTGTCTATCCAGGCAGAGCTGGTAGTTGAGATTGATGTACGGTGATTGTGGAGCCTGTGCAAGACTGAAGCTCTCTTCAACTTAGATCATTGGCTTTCCTTCCTTTGAAAATGTTTTGGGATAGCATTCACTCCAGTGTGGTGACATGTCCATTTTAGGAGCCTCGGGTGGCATGTTAATATCCTCTTATCTGTAGTAATAGTTTTGGTAGATAATAGCCTTAAAAACTAAAAATTTAAAGTATCTGGCTGGGTCAGGGAAAGAACACAAGAGAAAAAGTATTATTTACTAGGACTGAGAATGATTTCTAGTTTTAGTATTGGGAGCCTTTCTATTCCAATTGAATTGATGGCTGATTCCATGTGCACGAGAAATTATTTTGGGATTCATATTCCCTAGCAAACCATCCTTGCAAAAAGCTGGAGTCCATTTGATAGATTATATGCAAGTGTGTGTCTTGTGTCTCTTTTAAAATAAATTCAACATGCAAGAACAGCTCGGAGTGGTTGGGACAAATCAGGGACTCGTGGTTGTGAAAGAGGCAGACTTCAAAGCATGGTATGAATTTTCAAGTTTTATTTCCACTCTTGCTTTCCAGCTGGATCTGCTCTGGATTTACTGCAGGATGTTTGAAAATGTGGCTCCCTGCTAATCTCAGACAGTTGCTATGATCAATGGTTTCTTTCATTTCCGATAAAAAACACTGGTGTTTCTGCTTAAATTGTGTGTACTTTCAGCTTTATTATTATAGTAGTAATTTATTGTCCAGCATTACCCAAATTTGTAATCCATTAACCACAAACTTTGGGGTGGATTGGTCAAGTTAGCAGGACTCTGTCCATGCTTTGGCTCCAAGGCTCTGCACAGTCCAACCCCAAACTCATTGTTCATTTAGATAGGACCCTGGGCAAAATGAGTGTGGGCTGAAGCAGCTTTAAAAATCCACCTCTCGGGGTCATGGTGCAGGTTGGTTATAATTAGCACTTTGAAAACATGAAGTGTCGCCATGTGACTGCACGGTTAATATTAACAAGGACGATCAACATGTGAACATTAGCATTTCCATAGTATTAAAAAATGTCTTAATGTGATGAATCATTTGATCTGTCTCAAGCAAGTGAAGCATGAAGGCGAGAAGGGTGTTGCCCAAAGGCCCCACAGCAAGTGAGAGGTGATGGTGCCAGAACCAAAGTCAGAGCTCCTCTCCTGAGATCCTAGGTTTGCACACTGCTGCCGCTTAGGAGAGAGTTTGGGGCAAAAAATGTATGTGTCCTAGTGACCTTTCAATTTTTGATTCCAAAGCCGCAGATGTGGATCAACACACACAACCTCATATGCTTTTGGTTACAAGGGGACACACACCTACCTGTGCTATGCTTCCCCTAGCAGTCAAACATCCAGGGTCCTTAGCTGGGTATCTACCACTTCTAGCAGTGATTCAGGTGCTATGAAAGGTCTAATTTATAGAGAAAACTTAGAAGATTGAAACACTACCCAAACCTTGTAGTATTTAACTAAAAGGAAACCTAAATGTTATGTGAGGTGGGGGCTGCCAGAGTTGAGAGGGGACTGGGCACAGCCTGCAAACATCTGAAAAACTGTCAGTCTCACAGGGGAGAGGAACTTGTTGAGGATTTTCAGCAGTGAGGCCAGGGGCAATACAACCATAGCCAAGGGATCAAATGGAGAAAGGAACAGTGAAGTCAACCCCCCGGAAGCACTTCTTGATCAGGAGCTCTGTTTTGCTAGAGAGTTTGCCAGAGAGACGTGTTTGAGGCAGGGGGTACGTTAAGATCAAATGAGATGAGAGCTGAAGGTTTTCTTAGGGAAGAAGTCTTTGAGGTGTTTCATGGGAGAGCAGGGTTAAATGTTGTGAAAGTCTTTTCCCCTCACCCTCAGACCTCTTCACTATTTAGGATTTACGGGCTCATTTCCCAGATCTACACATGTTCCTTCAGTGTCATGAAGGCAGAAAGGACGAGAACACCAAAGCCAGTTTTGCCAATTGCTTCAACTACAGAGATAGAGGGGCCGAAGACCCAGAGAATGGGATGTCAAGAAGAGGTGTGATCCCGGAGGGCTACAGATTAGAAGGATTTTTGAGGAGAGATCCTCGTTTACCATCAGTGAAAAGAGTACTGTACCAAAGATGAAATGTGTCTAGGTGTTGGAGAAGACTCTTGAGAGTCCCTTATACTGCAAGGAGATCCAACCAGTCCATTCTAAAGGAGATCAATCCTGGATGTTCATTGGAGGGACTGATGCTAAAGCTGAAACTCCAATACTTTGGCCACCTCATGAGACGAGTTGACTCACTGGAAAAGACTCTGATGCTGGGAAAGGTTGGGGGCGGGAGGAGAAGGGGACGACGGAGAATGAGATGGCTGGATGGCATCACCGACTCTGTGGACATGAGTTTGAGTGTACTCCGGGAGTTGGTGATGGACAGGGAGGCCTGGCGTGCTGTGATTCATGGGGTCGCGGAGAGTCGGACACGACTGAGCGACTGAACTGAACTGAACTGAACTGAACTGAAGGTCAGCAATCTTAAGAAAAGTATGGTTGGTTTCTAGGAGTGGTGCTGGGGGATAACTTAGTTTGTGCTGCTATGTGGCATGAAAAACATTTAGAATGCACTGGTGGTGTTTACTAGGATTTGGGAAGGATTGTAACAAGGTCTGGTAAGGTGGTCTGGCCCTAGAATAGACAGTCCAGCTTAGCTGTGCCCTAGGTTTGGATCTCTCTGATGGCTTTGCTTTTCTTCCTTTTTCTGATAAGCCAGTCGATAAATACCAGTTGGATTAAACAGTATTTTATTCAGTCAGACCAACTTTTCCTGGGCATTAGCTACATTCCTGCATATATTAGCATAGTTTTAGAGCCTTGGTCCCTCCAAAAAATTTTAAAAAAACAACACCTTTTTGGCTAGGTGAGGAGACCTTTCAGTGACTTCCAACCTTATGATTTCATGAGTGTGGAGCCCCTACTTTATGCACTGTATTTACCATGTTCATGTTACAATCTAGAAATGAGCAAGATATGATCCCTGTCCTCAAGATATTTATGGTGCAGTTTGAGAGTCGTTCTGAAGAACAGTATTTGGGTAGAATGCGTGCAATGCTTTAGACAGTAGGGTGTGAAACAAAGTCTCCAGGATTTAGGAAGAAAGGAACATCTCTTTCAGTAAAGGGAGAACTGAAGGGTCCAGGGAAGAAGGTAGAAGAGATAGGCTTCGAAGGATGGATAGGATTTCAAGAGGCACAGAAAAGATCAGGAAAAGCTGAGAACTAAGGCGTTAAGTTCAAAATGGGCCTTGTCTGCCCTTTTTCCTATCAGTCTCCCCTTCTCCAAACCTGTTCTAGCTGTATAGCCCACTTCCTTGTTCCTTAGACTCTGGGCTTTCTGTCTCTGGCCTTTTGCACTTGCTGTTCCCATTGACTGGGGCACTTGTCCAGACCTTCGCTTTGCCTGTTGCCTCACTACCTTCAGTCTCACTCAAGTGTCATCTTCCCAGAGAGGTCTTCCTTCCTGCATCTCTGTCTTAGATGAAACCGCTACCCCCATCCCAACCTTCACTAATCCCTTAAGCCGGCTTTATTTTCTTCATTGCCTTTATCACTACCTGACCTTATAAGTTTATTAGTTTATGGGTTTGTGGACTGCCTCCTTGCTTTTGTATAATCTTCTCAAGGGCAGGGACTTTGTCTTGATCACTCCTGTATCCCCTAGCTCCTGGAGGGCACTCAATAAATACAGGATCTCTGTTGTAGGAAAATGTAGCATACCTTGGGAAGAGGACATTTGCCTGGGGTTTTAGAGTAAACATAGGAGGTCGTGTGCAATGAATTTGGAAGTAGATTGGGGCCAGACTTCAAATGCCAGACTGAATTAAGGTTTTATGATAAAATGATCATAATACTTACTCTGTGGATTCTCTAGATGAGATGTGTTAGATGGCTTAGGGATGGGGAGATTGGAAGTAAGGAAACAATGAGCTCATCAAATATTTAGGGAAATGGGACACCCATTATGCACCAGGAGCTATACTTAGTGTTAAGGATACAGAGATAACAGAATGATGTTCTAGATAGAGGATAGATCATTACCAAAGCTATGATGGCAAGAGCATGGTCATCTGAAGAAGATAAGAATCATTCCTTATGACTGGGAGTGCAGGGGGCACATAGAGGAAGGCAAGGGCTGAGACAGTGCAGATCATGGACATCTGGCGCACCACGATGGGGAGTTTCCCGAGGTCTCTGTGAGAAGAATGAGAGGATGATCCATTGGCAACATGTCATTTCCTTGATCAACATGACTGATGAGACTTATTTGGCTGGCTGGGAATGTTTCTCCATCCTCTGTTGTAGTTTCTTGTGTATCCCTGCCTAAGCCATGAGATCAAAGGTGGATGGTCCCCAGATAGAATAGGACTTCAGTCAAGGATAAGAAGTGGTGTTTCCCCAACAGAACCCTCATTCCAGTGGGTCTCAAACTTTAGTGTGCAGCAAAATCATGCTGAGAGGGTTATTAATACACATACCACTGAGCTCCCACTCCCAAAGTTTCAGTCAGTCTTGGGAGGAGCCAGAGAATTTGTAATTCTAGCAAATTTTCAGGAGTGGTTAATACTGCTGTTCTAGGAACCTTGCTTTGTTGTTGTAGTTCAGTCACTCAGTCGTGTCCGGCTCTTTACGACCCCATGGACTGCAGCTCCCCAAGCTTCCTGGCCCTTCACTATCTCCTAGAGTTTGCTTAAACTCATATCCATTGAGTCTGTGATGCCATCTGACCATCTCAGCCTCTGTCGTCCCCTTCTCCTCCCGCCTTCTATCTTTGCTAGCATCAGGGTCTTTTCCAAGGAGTCTTTGCATCAGGTGGCCAAAGGATTGGAGATTCAGCTTCAGCATCAGTCTTTCCAAATGAATATTCAGGTTGCTTTCCTTCAGGATTGACTCGTTTGATCTCTTTGCAGCCCAAGGGACTTTCAAGAGTCTCCTCTAGCACCACAGTTCAAAAGCATCAATTCTTCGGCATTCAGGCTTCTTTATGGTCCAGCTCTCACATCCATACATGACTATTGGAAAAACCATAGCTTTGACTATATGGACCTTTATTGGGAAAGTGATCTCTCTGCTTTGTAGGTTTCTTTCCAAGGAGCAAGTGTCTTTTCTTTTCATGGCTACAGTCACTGTCTGCAGTGATCTTAGAGGCCAGGGGGAAAACAAAATCTATTTGCCATGAAGTGATGGGAACTTTGAGAAACTCTCTTTATGCATTGAGTCCTTTATCCATGTTAGGCACAGAAATACCAAGACAAAAGCATCTCTATCTGAGCTCTGAAGGAGACAATACCCTAAGAGAGGAGACAGGCATGTAGAAGTTGTTATCATCAGACTCCTGGCAGCCACATGCCTTCACTGGGTCACCAGTGGAGTTTTCTTCAGGCTTTGCCTCATGTCTGGGAGACAGTATTTACTAGACTGTTTCAGGGCTCTTTTGGTAGCAAGAAACAGAAAGCCACTCAAGTTTACTGGAAAAAAACCTCAGGTCTACTAGTAACTGTCGCTACCATTCATGGACCATGTTTTTGTGTGCCTGGCATTGTACATCCACAATCACATTTAATACTCACAACAACCCTCTGAGGCAGATGGTAATCATTATCTATTTTCTAGGTGGAGGAACTGAGTCCTCGAAAAGTAACACCATTACTGGCAGAGCCAGGATTCCAACTCAGAGAATCTGGCTTTAGAACTTAAATTTTCATCCACTAAGATCTTCTGTAAGGATGTGTTGGCATTCTCATGGCTATGTGCAAATAGAAAGCAAAGTACAGTCAGATTTCTTGGAAACTGGAAAGGTTGAAATTTGGGACACTGTCTTCATTTTTCTCCTATCTGTCTCATCTTTCCATGGCACTGACCTTGGACCATATGAGCTGATCAGCCCAATTTACCTTTTCACACCTGCTAATTCTGTGGCTGGGTTATCTTTTGGTCCAATCAGCCATAGCCAAGAAATCATATGGTAAAGAACTCAGCCAGTACCCCCATCCTTTCTGTTGGGTGCATTGATAAAGGGCATTTTCCTCTTATAAGCTGTTATGTGTGAAGGGCAGATTCTTTTAGTAGGAAGTACCTACAGAGTCCCCAACCATAGCATCTAGTTAAACAACTGCATCCAACTGAGCCGATATTTTTATTAAGTTTGCTTGTAAACACGGAAGTCTGTGTACCTTTGTCAATGGCCTTCAGTCATGTTCTTTCTCAAAATCATCTTCTTTTAGATCAAAGTTTTAGTATTATGGCCCTATTGCTAGTCGATGTGTTAAATCCAACATACTGTTTTTCTTTTTAAATATTCGAAAACATTTTATTTCTAGTTCCAGATCTGGCTCCTCTTTGATCTAATTTTCTTTATGCCCACTGTCAGCCCTAGAGTAGCTCTTCAGGGTAAAGAGCGGTCTCTTCTGTTTATTCAGAATTCACTACGTCCTCTAAACAGTTATTATCTGAGGAGATATGAGGCCTAAGCTTACCTGTGTATAAGTTGTTTCCTCTTCAGGGACATGCGGCAGGTACATTAGCACAGACTGTTTATCCTGTGGCCAACCATCATTTACCCCTACTTAAGACAAGGCAGAGAAGCCAAGATGGCAGCTGGCGGACTGAAATGTGTGCAGGGAGTACTCTGTGTCTGTCGGTTACATCCTCTCCATCATTTACAATGTGCTGGAACAAAATTACTCCTTCCTTTAAGAGAGGGTCTGAAGGATGAAATGAAATTTGTGTGTGTGTTGGAGATGGCTTATGTTTTAATAGAAGACACGGAGGCCTTTTTAGGTTCTGATGTTTATTTTTCAGCACTATCTTTCTATCTAATAGCCCCATAAAGAAGCTCAGAGAATCTAAGTTTCTCAGGAGTATTTCTTTCAGCTATATAGGATGGATGACAGCCTAGTTGGTGAAGCAGTAAGGAGACAGACTTTTTTGCTTTTAAATGTAATGTAACGGGGGAGGGATAAATTAGGGATTTGGGATTAACATGAGCATACAACTATGTATAAAATATATAATCAACAAGGCCTTAACTGTATAGCACAGGGAGCTATACTCAATATTTTGTAATAACCTATAAAGGAAAAGAATCTGAAAAAACAGATATATATGTATATGTAACTGAATCACTTTGCTGTACACCTGAAAATAACATAACATTGTAAAATGTATAGATAAATGAAGCTGGAAAAGCACTAAAATAAATTGCTTCTGAGTTGCGTGACAAGGTGGACATGCCTCTAAGAGAGATGTAGACCAGAGACAGAATAGATGATTGAAATCTCTAAAGGTAGAACTCATGAAACCAACATCAGTGAATAAGTAGCTGGCAGAGCCTAAAGTCAGGCTTTTCCAGCCAGGAAGAACCTCCTTACTCCTTCAGAGACCCAACTCGAACAAAGAAAAATAGCTTGCCCTTTGACGTGATAGCCCCAAATTAAGGTAAATCAGCAAGAGAACCTTGTCATAGGGTCATTAGAATGTAAGCTCCCTAAGGAGAGGCTTCCTTCTATCTTTTGTTCACTGCTGAATCTCCAGAGCCAGGAAGAGTGCTTGGTCCTTATAGTTAATACTTGATGAGTGAATGAGACATCTCCAGCTACAAGAGGGACAATCAAAGAATGATTTAAAGTTTTAGACCAGTGCTCACCTAAAAGAAGCATGAGACTGCCACTGTGATTGCCAAGATATCACGTATGCTCTAAAATTCCTACCAAGTACAGTCAGCTTGAAGTATGTGCCTGCGCTGACTGTGTTAATGAAAAACAGTAGGCAGCATAAGGAAAATGTCAAAGAAGAAAGGAGCCCAACAGTTCTGCTGTGGGAAAAGGAATCTCCCATATTCACACAAGAGTTGTGAGTGAGGTAGTTTAGTATGATTTACAAATAGGGGTGTTTACCAGGACTCTCTACTGGGTCCTGAGCTAGACAGACGGCTTAGGGATATAGAGACAGAAGCTAAGGCCCAGCTCTTTGGAAAGCTCATAGTCAGGTTGTTGGGGAATCATGAGGTATGTGTATACAAAGTGTGCTGTAATGGTTCTTGGATCAGGGTTTTGCTGGGGAAGCACATGAGAGTCCTAATTTGGGGGTGGGAGTGCTATATGACGGTTCTTCATGAGAAGACACTTGAACTGGATTGTGAAGGATCAGTAGCTGTTACCTAGAGGAGGAAGAGAAGGGGAAGGTGATCTTGGCCAAGGTAAAAGCCTGTGTAATGGGACAAGGGGCAGGGTTCCATAGGAGTCCTGTGGGCCATCCATTATGGCTGACATGGAAGGGAGTGGTGACAGACTGTCTGCCCTCTGAAACCTCTCTACAAATGGACGTTAGAGAACAGTGTGTTTTAACAGTAGATTTGAACTGTGGTGTTGGAGAAGGCTCTTGAGAGTCCCTTGTACTGCAAGGAGATCCAACCAGTCCATTCTAAAGGAGATCAATCCTGGGTGTTCATTGGAGGGACTGATGCTAAAGCTGAAACTGCAATACTTTGGCCACCTCATGCGACGAGTTGACTCACTGGAAAAGACTCTGATGCTGGGAAAGGTTGGGGGTGGGAGGAGAAAGGGACGACAGAGAATGAGATAGCTGGATGGCATCACCGACTCTGTGGACATGAGTTTGAGTGAACTCCGGGAGTTGGTGATGGACAGGGAGGCCTGTCGTTCTGTGATTCATGGGGTCGCGGAGAGTCTCACACGACTGAGCGACTGAACTGAACTGAACTGAAAGCACCGCATTTGGAATTAGGAGACTTGTATTCAAGGGCCAGCCCTACCACAAACTCTCTGTGTTATATTGAGCAAGTCACTTAACTTCTCAAAATTGAGCTTTGGTCTAGTCAACTTTTCATTCATTCAAAACAGAACATGTATAATAAGAAATGCTTCCTGGAGTTTCAAGGGTTAAAAAGAACAGTGTCAGGCTTGGTCTCTGCCCTCTAGAACATAAAGGCTAGTTCTAATTTTTTGGCAGCTTTATCTGGTCGGAACCCTAGAGTTCCTACCTACTGTAATGAGCTAACCTTACATCCAAACTGGCTGTATGTGTTGTACTACCGTGGATAGGACAGGAAAAGATAAGAATATAAGGAAAGGCCAGAATATGAGGCCCACACACATGGAACAGCTAAAGTCACACTACAGCCCAGCAGCTAGTGAATTACCAGGTTGAGGGAGACACATCTTTTATGTCAGAAATACTCAAGGAAAGGCGAAACCATCATGATCTTGTGGTATAATCTTGTGGTGGCTTGGGCCACCATCTTGAGATATCAGGGCATAAAGATGGACTCCCTGATCAATCTTTCCTAAATCACAGTATAGGTAGGTCCCTAGATATCAGCCAATAGCCAATCTCCATCATGGGCTTAGACCCACTCACAAAGTGGCAGGCTGTAAATCAGCCCCACACTTTCTGAGAACTTGCCAGGCTGGCCAGGGGAGCTTAGCACCTGTGGTGGGTGGCTGTTTTTCTGGGCCAGCTGTTTAATGAGCCCCAAATCAGGTAAACTGCACTTGGTTCCTGTGTGCTCTCCAGACACAAACAATGACGCTCATCCAGCTGGAATGATTCTGTTAGTGAATCTGGCTTCCCTGTGTCAATCATCTGGTTTTCCTACCCCCTTGAGGGAGATTTTGGAGAAGCTTTGGGGTGACTTTGAGAAAGTTGTTAACCCCTTAAAGTTTAGCTCTTCATCACCAAAAATTTTCAGAAATGGTTTGTAGCCAATGCCTTACTAGGTAGTTTTAAAGTTTCCAAAATCACAACTTAATTTATCTTACCCTCTACTCAGGGTTGGCTGAGAGAAGTAGGAGGTTACAGTTCATGGATCCTTTTCTGGTTTTGTAGCCAACCTACAGTCTCAAGTTGAGGTAATCACCTTGCCCTTCTTAGTTTATTCATCTGTGACCCGGGGTAAAGCTGCCCAAGCCTCATCTGGTTGCGTTTCAAATTTTGTGAGAAATTTCTTTGCTTCATGAGAATGCACAGATCAGCTGAGACTAGCATGATTGATTCCAGACACAAATTAGAACAAGCCTGAGCTGAATAGCTCTCCTGAGTTGAATAGCTCTCCCAGGAGAAGTCATCGAAAATTGGTTTGTGTGGCCTAGTATGGCCTTTGACCAACTGGCTTCGGGAACCGGGACAGGAATGAAGGAACTCTGACATTGATCTGTTGCCTGCCCAACTGATAAATATTCTTGCCATTAAGTGTATCTGGAGTTTGTGGGAAGTGTGTATTGGGGAAATCTTTAAAAACAAGCAAGTCAGTAATGCTGTCTCTTTGGGAGGATGTCCTTAATGACCCAAATAAGATTTCAGTGGTAAGAGTCCGGTGGAGAGAGAGCAAGAGAGTGTGTGTTGTTCACTGGAGGACATATTATGGTGTGCCAGGTGGTGGATTTCCCCATCAGGAAGGGAATCTAGAAAGGCAAGGAGACTCATGAGAAAGGAGGTGACTTCTGTTGACAGGTCACTGTGTTCAGACTCCGTGAGATGAAAGGAAATCCAGAAACCTACGTGACAGCTTCTCTTGGACTGGACAAAAATATTGATTTTTTTTTTTTCTAGCTGGAATTTGCCAGGGTCAGTTCACGTCTGGGTTTTCAGCACTTAATACAGGGCCCTTTTGTCTTGGGAGGCGGCTGGACTGGTTTTTCCTCCAGGCAGGTGCACAGAGAGCGTTTATTGTAGCCTGAAATGCAAACACCAAGCCCCTAGGCCCTGATCCCCACACTCTCTGGCGTGGCTCAAGGAAGTACAGTGAACAATGTCTCTTGCAACAGGCAAGCACTGTAAATGCCACTCCTGAATGAAATATTTCTTTAAAAGTTGTATCTGTAACTCGATCGTCTCTTAAAACTTAATTATATGTCAGGGAAAAGGAAGCCATTGGCTCCTCCAGCCGTCCAGGTTGAACATGGGCGCACAATGGAGCATATCCGATTCACGGCCTGGCTTAGGTAATCAGATTAATATCTCTTGAATTGAATTTACCCTTTTGATACGGAGTCTTTCAGCTGCCTTGTTTCACGTCTCCAATTCTGACAAAGCTGTGCGGCCTTTGAGTAATTCCCCTGAAATCTATATGCGGGAAGCCTGTGCTCTTTCGAACACTTTTTGGGACTTATACCAATTAAATCTGTTTCTGGCACACGTTTAATGGCATACTTTCCCCTGAGTCAACAACCGCTCCAAAATCTGAGGTCATTTGTTTAATTTAAAAGCAAAGGTTATGAAACATCCATTTCAGGCTTCACCAGCCAAGCCCCTGTGGCTTTGAAAGGGGTGATGAGACAGGGGAAAGGCTAATAAACTGGATTTCTTACACACGAAATAAATTCATTACCATGTTTCTGTGAAATCAGTATCAAACCAGGTTTGTCCATACCCTCCCTGCCTACCTGGCCGCCCCTTTCTCTTCAAACACACACATCCTCTTTTTCTGGGGCTCGCATGCTCAAGACTGAAGTTCACCCTCTTGCTGTTGTTCTTGCAAAACAAACATCTGGACTGGATTTTTGTCAGCTGGAGTTGAGAGAGAAATGTAAATGATGCAGTGATTTTTTTTTCATGCTTATTAAATTTATTTATAGCCAGTCTGAAGCCAGGAAACATGTTTTTAAATGGCTAGAGCCGTTGATTGGAGGTGCTCGAGGAACAGACAGTGGATGGTATTTTTCCCCCTGCCATTTTCTAAATAACACAAGGGTAGAATTACATAATTCCACCATTTGGGTGGTTCTTTTTTTTTCCCTGGGAAGGGAAATACAAGGGAAGACATGTTGTACATCAGAATTCTTCCCTTGTATTAGCCTATCCAATGTGCCCTTCTTTCTGTCTGTGAGAGAAAAGAGAATGTAACTGGTAGGGTATTTCTGAATAATTATAATCATGGAGAGTGAGTTTCTGGTTATTTGAGATGTGAAGTAGGGGCACAGGTATTTTCTTTTGCCAGAAAAACACAGCTTGGATCCTATTTCTACCTTTTCCACTCACCAACATCTAAAATCTTAAAAGCTGCCATAGCCTAAAGACTCTCAATCATTTTCTCATTATTTAAGATAATAAAAGGCTCCACGAGGGGGCTTACTAAAATAATTTATAAAATACTTTGCTGTACCCTTCGATCTTATTAAATCACAATGCCTCCCAAGGCATTGTATAATTATTTAAGAAAAAAACCTTCTAGGGGAAGCTGAGTCAGATGATGATTTTTTTTGAGGTCCCTTCCTGTTCTGTGATTGGAGATGATTCTTTGATTTCCTTTCACTGTCATAAAGCAAAAAAAGATGGGGGGGGGCTGTTTGAGAATGAGGTTTGATACCCACAGGCGTTTTCTCTGGAGAAAAGGCTGATCTGCTTCCTGCCACCCAAGTAAGTCATCCTCAGTCTGAACAATGGAGCTTAATGTTCTCCATCTTGCTAAGGGTTAGTCTCTGTTGTTATGAAAGTGAATTGAAACCAAATGCACTTTCTATTGGAAAAGCTGCCATTGATCTCAGCTCATAGACAATATTGAAAGGGAAGGTGCTTATAAAACAGAGGGGAAAAGCCCTCGCTGTTATATCCCAACACCACTTATCTCACGGTGAGGCCTATGCATATATCTTTGATGCCACATCACTCTCTTTTATGATGTTCCTGTGCCACTTGAAGATTGGTGTTCCACATTGAGTTCTTAGGAACTCAGGTTATTTAGTGAATTGTCTGGCTAATGGACTGGGAAAGTATTCTTAAAGCAAGACCCTTCATTAACTAAGAGGGCATGAGATAGCTCACGTTCTCCACCAAGAAAGGCAGCTCTGTTTCATCTGCCTAAATGGGGAGGCTTTGGAGGCAGGGCAGCCTCATCAAATGTGGTGTCTGCTGCCCACTTTCCAGTTGTTAAAGTAGAAGCCAAGTCATTGGCACTGGTCCTGGCAGTGAAATGAGCCACAGAGAGGTCACCAGCATCACAATTCAAGCCTCTGGAGCAGAAAATGGCAGGCCCAAGAGTAAAGAACATTTATTTTCCATTAAGGAGAAAGGAGAATCACAGAGAAGTAGAGAGAGGCAAAGGGTGGAAGATGAATACATCTGGACATTAAGCAACAGGGCATCTTCCAAGATCATAAAGCCAAACGGTTCCTGCTAGATTTAACTTTTATTATGTTTGGAGATGAAAATCAGAGGGTAGATAAAGGTGCTTGGAGACTTGCTGCTCTAGGCCACTCATGTGAGGGGCGTGAAGTTCTTGCTCTGCCCTTGGAACATTCCACAGTACTTTCCTAACAACAACAACAATATTAATAAAGATAGTAATCACTTTTATTAAATCCTGCTAAAGAAGCATCTTTCAGTGCAGTGTTGTTTGCTATAAAACTTTCCAGCTAATGGCAAGGTCAGGATCTCTGCTGGAGCTGTGGTGAGGGATTGGACACAGAACCACTGGTATTGGACGCTAGCTGAGTTAGTTCCTCAGACCAAAAGTAATGGATGATTATGGTAAATGGTTATTCTAGCTGTGATGCTTAGAGAATTTCAATAGAATGTGATAATATTATATAAGGGATATTTTTAGACTTATCAGGATGATGTATGTCAATCAACTGGACTGGCTATCATAGGGAAACCTAATTTGATGAATATGTAAGATGTTTTGTAAGGTGTTATTTGATTCTGCTATATTTTATGTTAGTCTGGAGTCATGTCATTGTCAGGCAGTGAGAGTCTTTCATTTTTATTCCTGTTTTCTATGATTCAGTACCATATACGTAAATTAATTTTGAGTCAGTAAAATCTTATGAGGATACCCACATCACTCCCACATAAAATCCATCCTCCTCTGGAATCTTTCATTGAGTAGCAGTAAAATCAGATACCCTGTTCACTCTAGGATGGAAAGGATCACATCAAAACTTTGTTGGCTATTTCCCCCTCAGGCAACCAAACCTGATTTCCTTTTATCACTCTATGAATTTTTAAATGTTCTACTTTTTTCATCCTCTGTGTTTGTGCTTTTTATGAAGCCACAAAGTCTGAAAAACTGCATGATAGATGCGATCACAGCATTACTTGGGAGAACGCCACGCTGTTGTTTGGGCTGTTGTAGGTCCGAGAGCTGCCATAGCCTAAAGACTCTCAATCATTTTCTCATTATTTAAGATAATAAAAGGCTCCAGTCAGGCTGAACGTGAGAGGGAAAAGAACAGTCTGTTGCAAGAGCAAATCACCTTTTTCTGAAAAGGAAAGCTAGTTTTTTTGGTTTTGTTTTTAAAATAATTTTTATTGGAGTATAGTTGCTTTATAATTCTGTGTTAGTTTCTATTGTATAGCAAAGTGAATCAGCCTTACATATACATATATCCCCTCCCATTTGGACTTCCTTCCCATTTAAGTCGCAAAAATAAACTCCACAGAGTGGAGAGCAACCTTGCTTATTTGAACCAGGTTCCACCCTGTCCTCTGCCTTTTTCTCTTTAACCCCACTGTGAACCACTTCACTTCCTCTCGCAGAGGCTTTCCCAGGACACTGCAGTCATGGCGCAGCCTCCCCTGTGGAGATGTTTTCAGTCATGTTGTCCTCCCAGCAGGGAGCCCGGTCTCTCATCAGGCAATACTTTGGAGATGAACCTCTTCAGAGAGTAGCCTTTCTTCCCTTGCCTTTTAACTCTTTATTTCCCATTTTTCCAACCCCATATACCTCATCTCTATATGGATGAAACTCAGTCTCCCCAGAAAGTTTCCGTGAGTGGCCAGAGTAGACTGTTGTTGCCTTGTCAACGTTGTTCATCGCAGCCCAGCAAGTAATCCAGTAGAAGTGGACTTGGATCCAAATCAGGAAAGATGGCGCCATTACAATGGAGGAGCATATGAGGGTGATGAACGTCATCCTTGGGGCAGTGTTCAGTGTCAGAGCTCTTAATGGAGCCAGTGAGTAACCCTCATTGTTTGCATTTTACTTGCAGTAGTGATTGAGTGAAGCATTGCAGTCATAGTATGCACACTACTTGCTATTGTTTTGTTTTAATATTCAACTCTGGGAGTGTGTTAAAAGTTAAAGGAACCCTGTGTGGCAGGGTGGTGATTTACTAGGGTAGTCAGAGGACTCATGGAGAAGGTGACATTGGAGGAAAGACCTGGCGGTAAGCCATGGGGCCATCTAGGGAAAGAAGAACCAGGCAGAGGGCACAGAGTATGCAAAGGCCCTGAGGCAGTGTTGTGCTTTGCATGTTGGAGGAACAGCAAGAAGCCCTGTTCAAGAAAGAAATCCAACAAAATCAATTTTAACAGAATACCCATAGGCAGTTTTTTCTGAAGAGGAAGTAATGGCAAAATAGAAAAATGAGACTTAATGAGTAGGCCATTTGGGAAGCAAGCAGTTATTATTTTCTTTTATTTTTTGCCAGCAAAATGGGTTTATTTGGAAGCAGCAAAGAGGGCAATGACTATTTTAAAGTTGGGGGGTGTTGTGTCTAACATGTGCATGCCTTTTTCCCTCTCATCTCTTACAAATAGATAATGGTTGATGTCAAGAGAAAAAAATGTCTTTTTTTTTTTTTTTTACTTCCAGGAAATCTGGTCACTGTGTCCTGTAGCCAGTGATAAATGACAATGCCACCAGCAGTGACCTAGGACATCCTGAATTCTTGCTCTTATGAAGAGCTTGCATTCTCTTTTTGAAGGGCTTGCATTCTCTTTTTGAAAGGTATCCTGTTCTAATGCAATCCTGGAGCTATCGCAGCTCAAGATCATCTCCCCTCCGTCCATTACCATACTTAAAATAGCAACGGTGCTGTATAGAAGACTCAACAGAACTCATAGATGTTGATGTCATCTGGAGGGACGGAGGGATGAAAAGAAGGGAACTGGATATTGGCCTCGAACATATTATAGTGCAGCAAATCAACCCACCAAAACTCAGTTCTGCTCTTTACTTCAAATCAAATAAATACTATTTTATCCACTGGTGGGAGTTACCAAGTGCCTTACATCCAGAAAGGCCCGTATTCCTATAGAGTAGCGGCATCGTGGAGGAGGAATGTGATGTTTAAAACAAAATGTGCTGGTGAAAGGCCCTGTTCCCAAGGGTAAATTGTAAACAGAGCAATTGTTTCTGATTATGAAGATGTCTGCATGGATGCTACCTAAAGAAGTGGGAGGAGCAAAGATCCCAGGAGCCTCTCAGTTGCTTTGAATCCTTGTGAGTTTAAAGCAGAAGATAGAACCAATCCATCGTTCTGCTTCCCTGCTGTCTTCAGTTTAAAATGTGTTGAGGACGAAGGTCCAGCGGGAGAAGGCTCTCTTGCTCCATCTCTGCCCTGTGGGTGTCCACACAGATTATGCAGGTCCTCCAGTCTTCAACCCATTGTCTGCTGGCTGAGGCAACAGGTACATTCCTCTTTTCCCTGAACCAAGGCACCTGGACTTTCAGGGGAGAAAAAGTCCAACTCTAGAAACACAGTTCTCAAAACCCAATTAAACTAGAATGTCTTATTAGCAGTTCCTTTCCACAGTTTATGGATTTCACATAATTATCATTATGCAAGTTTTTGCACAATTATCATTAAGCATCATTAGCAAGCTTTTACTGTGTCTCTTTTTCCACTGTCTTGCTTTGTTTGCGTCACCTGATGATATAATTGCCTTTCTTTCTGAAGAATCTGCGGAAGATAAAATATTGCTGAAAGCAATTGAGATAGTACTGAAAAATATTAGGAAAGAAATAGAGGGAGTAGCCATTGTCAACAAAATGGCCTGGTTATAAGTAGTAAGCTTGGAAGAGAAGAATTGAGACCATTTGGACTATCTGCACAAAACACCTTTGTTTATCCAACCATGGAAAAAACCCTTGCTTGGGGTGTCTTGAGGAGTGAGAACCTGGGATGGTTCCAAGATTGCTAGCACTGTGCTTCAACCACCACATGGCTGTAACTTTCAAAGTTTAGAGGAAAGGGAATGCTATGAGTTTTGCGGTCTTTGCTGATTTCTTATTCCAAACACTCTTTCGGTTCCAAGCAGCTGATTACTTGGATTGCTTATACCTGGTGAATTCTAATACTCTGTATGGAAACTGAACTGCATGGGGTGGGGGGTGGGCTTCCCATCTGCCTCCTTTGTGAACCTCTTCCCCTTTCAGTGCCTCCAAACTTGGGGCTCCGGAGAGGAGGACAGCAGCTGAATGTCATGCTCTTGGGCCTTGGCCCAGGCATGCATCTTTCTGGAAGGATGATTGAATCCCCTTAAGTCTAAAGTTCCTCTTGATTAGCAGCTCCTTTTGTTTGTTGTTTTTAAGGCATCTCTGTCTTTCATGGGTAGCTTACAGGGATGTGTTTGAGAGCCCCTTCCAGCTGGGAAGCTGCCCAACTCCCACCAGCTGAGTCGGGGGATGACTTCCCTTTAGTTCCGCTGCTGCCTGTGGCCTCCACAGACTCCACTTCCAGCCCCAGCCACAGTGGTCCTTGTCTGCTGTGCAAACTTGGCTCTGTTCTGCGGGTTTTCATTCTCTAGCCATCTGGGCATTTTGAGCACCCCTCTTATCTCAGTACCTTGGCACTCAGGACCACATGCCATCCTATCTTAGAGATGAAAACAAAGGCATCCTTCATTTTTGACCTGCAGTTTCCCTAGAACCATCCTAGGTTGAGTGACAGTCAACAAGACTATGGGGCCAGGGATGGGTCTGGAGTGATGCAAATGGTTTTGCTGATAGAAAGCCTAAGGAATGGTGTGACAATAGCTAGGACTGTTCAGGGCCAGATTCCTAGTAACTAGTCTTCGTTTTCCCTTGGCTGTTTTGAAATCAAGGAATGAGGAGTCAGGAGCCTGAAGATCCCTATGGCCTCAGATGGCTGTAGCCTCTCCAGGACTGGCAGCCAAAGATTAGGGTCTAGCAAGTACTATGTGCTGGCAGAGTGAATCTAGCTTGCAACTAAGAATTGTGTGCATCACCAGCTTTTAAAATTCCTCCTTCCACCTCCTCAACTGCTGATTTGGGAAGGGTTTGATCAGAGTCCTGCACTCTTCAGAGAAGTGTCTGGAGAGATTAGTCTAAGAGTGCTGACAGCAAGTTCCCTATAATCATTCTGCCTAGAGAAAAATAAGCATTTGACTCAAAGACAGGTCCACCGCCCAGTTTCCTCCTACTCCACGGAGTCCTTTCTGTCCCTGACCCCCAGCCTCTGACCCCCATGTACTCAGCTAGACCCTCACCCTGTGCACACCTCTTGGGGGTGGTCCGTGAGACATTGGCTAGCCAAAGAAATGCAGCCAGTGTTAAGTCACTTCTTTGCAGGCCCTGGTAGTTGGGTGTGGCTGCAGCTTCTTGAAAGGCAGATGTAAAATGCTTGCCTCTTTTTAGAGATTCTGATTTCACATTTGGCCGCTGATCATCTGGTACTGGCGTTAATTCGTATGTTGGAAGCCCAGAGCTTCCACACACTTGATTCTACAGAGCCTTGTAATACTAACAAGACACGTCTTGATTATGGAGCCAAAAAGGTGATGCAACCTCATTTCACACCAAAGCGGGTGGGTATGTTTATTTCTGTTTTAATAGTTGAGGCAGCAGAAACACAGAGAGGGTCAGAAATTCATTCAAGATCATCCAGTGAGCCCAAGTTCTGATCCTCTGGTCCCTATGACAGGCAACAGTGGTCTCTTTCCTGTAGAGCATGTGGCCAGTGTAACTGGAATCATGGGTTCTAGATATGACTCCTCCTCCCCACCTACTGACACTGTCATCCAGTTGCCAGAACCCAGCTGGTTTTCTGTAGAACGCCAGCTAATGACACTTGGTGTGGGTTCCACCAGAAGGCTTTTCAGTCTTTATCTCATTTGAAGTGTTACATCTCAACCAAGAAGATAACTCTTCACATATAACATTAAACTCCTTCTAATTTTCACAGTTTCTTTCCAAGAATCACCCACTGTCAGTCCCTAGTCCTCTGACTGGCAATTTTAGAAGAAACGATGCAGTTCAGACTGATCATCACTCTCAACACACATTAATGAAACAGTGACCTTTCGTGTGTCTGTAAATGAGTGGAGAAGGAATGCATATTCTCTGGCACAAGCTGGCTCTCCCACATGGTTTGAAGTAAATGCCATTTTCTTTCACATTAGGAGGAGAGACTGGAACAGCTTGGCAACAGATCTGTAGCTGGATAATTAATCTAAGAACCATAGCTTTCTTCCACTCAAGAGATTAAATACCAGTCTTTGGTCAGATCAAAGCAGGCCTCTTGAGCGATCTGGTCTTTGCAGAAGACCCCATGTTGGGCCAACACAACCATCTTTTCATGTATTGCTCCCTATGTTAAAGAAAAGAGAGAGAGAGAGACCATTTTAGTGTGTTTAAAGAATTAAATCTGCCAGCATTTGTAGCTCTTTGTAAGCTGAGTAAATATGGATTTTCTTCTACTAAAACAAGTCCACTCTCTCTCTCAGAATTTGAAGAAAAGTGAAGGTTATTTTCTGAATGAAAACAGCAGCGTTTCTTTTTGGGTAGCGTTACAATAAATAACATTTCAGACTAATCTGGCATTTTCTATAGGGCATTAACTATTTAAATAGAGTTTATGGCATCTCTCATTCATTTTCTTGATATCTCATCAAAATGATTTGGAGACTGGTCCTATAGCCTTCATCTGTAAAACGGAAAGAACTAAAGTATTAAGTTCAACTTAGATGGATGACAAGAAAGAATGTAGACATTTGTGTGATCTGTGTTGCCAAGATGCTGCCCAGAACTTTTAAATTTTGTTAAGAGCTGCCTTTCACCTAACTAGGGGGCGTCTAAGCAGTGTATAATCTGGGCCAGGGTGCAACAGGCTTATGGCCAAGTGGAACTGGACAAATCTGTGGAACTGGTTCCAGTTTACCAACCTGGCACTAATTATGTGCTGGTCAAGGAAGTGTTTTTCAAATCACAGGGAGCCACCAGTGAAAATCCATTGGTGCTTTGATGGTGGCCTTTGGAGATACTTCTATAATTTGAAACCATTCCCATGGCAGGCCCAGGGAGAGGTCTGACTTCAGCCAACATGCAACATTAGGCAGAAGAAACGGGGCCTTTCTTGCTGAATTGACCTGTGGGTGGGCCCTCTTCCACATGTTTCTAATTAGGGATGCAAGAGAGAGTAGATATTCCATGGCAACTCTCCTTTCCTTCTCGGCTGTGAGATAGAACAACAGTGCCTTTATGGTGACCTCTGCAGAGCTGTTGACGTTTGGTGACCTGCCTGAGCACCCCTGCTAGCATGGATGCACCTCCTGGCTAACAAGGAACAGTCATGATATCTGGTACTATGGTAGACCCTGGAGTCAAAATGGAAAAGAAGATATTTTCCTTGTGGAGTAGACTAAATTTTTTTAAATGTATTTATTGAGGTGTAATCTACATACCATAAACTCATTCATTGTAAGTATACAATTTAATGATTTTTAGTAAATTTAGAGAGTTATATTACCATCAACACAATCTGGTTTTAGAACTTTCATGGGACTTATTTGAAAATGCCAAATAATGATCATAAATGGAATGCAGGTCATGCTAAAGTGCAAAAATAAATTCTGAGGTATCTTGGACAAAGGAAAAGGGCCACACAGGATGTCATTTGAGACAACTAAGTCTTAAGTTTCTCCAAGTACATGAAGCCTTGAGATTAGCATTTATATTTAGGAAGACTTTACTTATTTTTGCTCATCAAATAATATGACCTACCTGAAAGAACCAAGCAGATATTTGCTGCATAACCTAACCTCATATGTTGACATCAATTAATGTTTCTTAATTATAAAGAAAAGATACAGTGGGTGAGAATGTGTGTACCTTCCCCTCAGAGAACTTATAGTCCACCTTGAACATCTCATCGAGTCTTTTTTACTTGACCGCCCATCTTCAGGTATTATGTTAGGCACTGCAGATACATAGATGAGTGGACCAAGGTTTCTACCTAAGAGCTGTAGTCCAGTGGCTTATGTAGCTTATGTATAAACAGATAATTTCAGTATGATATCATAAGTTCTGTGGTAGAGTTAAGTGCCATGAAGTATCAGAAATGTCATCAGTAAAAATTTCCTAGAGAAGATATTACTAAGAAATCAAAGACATAGTTAATAACTACATCAATCCTGCTGACATAGGTTGAGTACCCTGCCCCCTGCTCTATTTGGACAAGGCTTTGTAAGATCTGGTTCCTGTCTTCAGGGGGCATTATAACTGGTAGGGAAAACAAGACCATCACTATCAAATGGTAATAACTTTATTTAAGCGGAAAGACCAGAACACGCTAAGAATTCAGAGGCAAAAGAAAGATCATTTCAGGGAAGCCTTCCAAGAAGAAGTATCCAAACACTACTTCAAAAGCTGGAAAATTTGAATTTTGACCCATAGGTAGGACTTCAGCAGGCATGGTGAGTATTAGGAAGCAGTCCAGAAGAAAGATGCGAGCAAAGGCTCAGGGATAGGAGAGCTTGGGATGCATGCTGAGAACAGTGATCAAGCCAAGATGGACTGATAAATAAAACTATGCAGTGAAGTGAAGTTTTAGTCACTCAGTCATGTGCAACTCTTTGTGACCCATGGACTGTAGCCCGCCAGGCTCCTCTGTCCATGGAATTCTCCAGGCGAGAATACTGGAGTGGGTAGTCATTCCCTTCTCCAGGGCATCTTCCTGACCCAGAGATGGAACCCTGGTCTCCTGCATTGCAGGCAGATTCTTTATCATCTGAGCCACTAGGGAAGCCACCAATATGTCTGATAGTATGAAGTATTTCTATATATCTGTATCAGAAACAGGGAAGTCAAGTGGATCAGAAGTTCAGAATTCCCTTGACTATATCAAGGAAGGCTTCCTAGAGACATGGTTTATTTCTCTCTGTCTCTTAGGTAGGCCCTATGCCAATGGGATATGATGATTAGTTTTCTTCTTCAGTTTCTTCTTTCATGATTCATCATATCGCCACCACCTACTGGGCCACCATCAAAGCACCAGTGACTTTTCACTAGTGGTTCCCATGATTTAAAAAGCTCTCCTCTGATCAGTTCATTCTGGTGCCAGGTTGATGAGCTGGACCAGATTCCGTGTGTTTGTCCAGTCCTACCTAGCCACAGGCCTGTTGCACCCTGGCACAGAAGCTTCATGCTACTTTCAAGAAGATTTAAAAAGAAAAAGACCACTTGGATATATTGGCTCCTAACCTTTGAAGGAGTCATTCTTGTACCTGAGTAGACTTAGGAAGTAGATTGGAGGTCTGAGAAGAAAAAAATGGATAAGAATGGTACCATTCACTTAAAATTCCCGGGGCTCCACAGGGTAAACTTTCTAAATTTAAGTTGCTAAGGACCTTGAACCTGGAGTTGTTTGGGGGGATATTTTGCAAAATAAGGAATCCTGTTGGCTTTCACTCAGGAAGGAAAGAACTCAGTTGTCTTTGATATAACCAAGGAAGAGGGAGTTTTGTATTTGTTTGTTTGCATGGACAGTCCACCTACGGCGTGGCCTTGTTCACGACATGGCTGACCTCTCTCTGGGGTCAGTGTGAATAGCCAGGCTGCAGCTGTGACTAGAGACAATGGCCAGCACTGTTGGGCAGTGCCCTTTAGGCCCCAAAGATTAATTTCATAATATTTTGTGGCATTGAACCTGCCAAAGAAAATGCTGTGTCATTTGGTGAAATGTTTCTGTACGTGTTTTGTTTTTTTTTTCATGACGAATAAAGAATAGAGATTTTTGGAAGGACGTAACTCATCCTATTGGCCTTGCTGCTGCTGCTGCTAAGTCGCTTCAGTCGTGTCCGACTCTGTGCGACCCCATAGACGGAAGCCCACCAGGCTCCCCCGTCCCTGGGATTCTCCAGGCAAGAACACTGGAGTGGGTTGCCATTTCCTTCTCCAACGCGTGAAAGTGAAAAGTGAAGTCACTAGAAAAACTGAAAAAGCAAGATGTCATTCTCTTAGAAGCATCATGTCTGAAACGTCAGTTGACCAATAAGTATTCATATGCCTCACAGGGCAAATCCCCTCCTATTGTTATTCTTTTTCTCTAGATTTCAGTTCAGTTCAGTTCAGTCACTCAGTCGTGTCTGACTCTCCGCGACCCCACGAACCACAGCACGCCAGGCCTCCAGATGCTTGAAAAAAAGATTCTTGGGTGGGGAAATTATTATTATTATTATTATTTAAGTCTGTAAATTTAGTACTGTATTTGCCGAGAAGTAACAGCCCTAAGAACTGTGAGGTTTAGGGTTTTGGTGGGGGTTTTGGCGTATGTTTTCCAATGCATTTTTGATTATGGATGGAGGTAACTTTGCTTTGCCAGTCTGCAGGTTAAAAAGGGCAGTTTCTTGGCCACTGTCTAGAGTTGCCAGGTAAACCTACAGGATGTCCAGTTAAATCCACATTTTAGCTAAACAGCAAATCATTTTTTGGTGTTAAGTACATCCCAAATATTGTACTGAGATATACCAAAGTAAGTATACTTTTTAATACTAAAAAAATTCATTGTTTATCAGAAATTTAAATTTAACTGGACATCCCGTATTTTTTATTTGCTAAATCTAGCAATCCTACACTTACTTATGTGATAAAAATGCCACCCAAGGAGAGTGGGAGCTTTCACGATGACTGAAAGTCACTCTCAATTTTGAACCCAAACAGAACAGTATATGAGAAAGAACTGAATATAGAATCAGGTTAGTCATATGAAGGTGAAGGAGGTCCCTCCTCATTTCTTTATCTTTATGTGGCTCTGAGGATTCATGTCTATTGGGAATGGCTCTCCGACATCCACTGTAGGTCAAAATCATACTTGGTAGGCCACCTGGATGGCGTCTTTGTCCCAGCTTTAACTAGATGAGCATATCAGAACTGGAGGTCCGTTTTATTTTTTATTTATTTTACAAGGTTATTTATTTGTTTATGGTTGTGCTAGGTCTTCACTGTTGCATGCAGGCTTTCCGTAGTCGCAGCGAGCCAGGGCTGCTCTTTGCTGCGATGCCTGAGCTTCTCATTGCAGTGTTTTCTTTTGTTACACAGCATAGGCTGTAGGCACGTGGTCTCAGCTGCTGCAGTATGTGGGCTCTAGAGTGTATGTGTTTCAGTAGTTGTGGCCCACGAGCTTAGTTGCTGTATGACATTTGAAATCTTCTTTTGAATTCACATCCCCAGCATTGGCAGGTGGATTCTTAACCCCTGAACCACTAGGGAAGTTTGGAGCTCCCTTTTAAATCCAAAGTGCTTAACATCTTTAGGATAGCTCTGGGCCCTCTTGAATTTTTGCTTCTACAAAATTTCTACCAGGCTAGTGAAGTGGGTTCTTACCAAACTTGTGTCTGAGATTAATTATAGCTGTCATTTAACTGAATGCACTACTTTACCTGCATTTCCAATATCTACTTACATGGGTCATATTGCCTCCTAACAGCCCTGTTAGATGGGTACTGTTATTTCCATTTTACAAACAACAGAATGAAAGCTCAAAAAGATGAAGTAACTTGTTACAGGTCACAGAGCCATTGAAAAGCAGAGTTGAGATTTGCATTCAGATCAGTCTGACTCTAAAACTCCATTGTTTAACCACTGCTCTACCACATATGGTCCCTTAGATCCCCATTCTTCCCTCCCCAGAACCCAGTTGGATTGATATTGGAATAGCATCCCTTTCTCTCCTTGGTCCTTAATAGTTGGAATTGGCCCTACAAAATTGTTGTCGATATGTATCATGCAGCAGTGGAATACACACAGAAAGTTGGGCACTGCAAGTTGTTACCTTTGGATGCTTCCTATTTTACATGAGAATTATTAAATCAATGCGGGGGGGGGGGGAAAGCCCAGGAACTTTATTACAGCATTTTAAAATGTGTCATCATTTTAATATCTTTAAAGAGCCTTAAGAGACTTTCCAACATAAGACTGTAAATAGCTAACAGCTCCAAGATGAGCTGACATAGGAATCATATGATAGTTCCAAAATGGCCATTTGTCCAAACTCTGCAGAGCTGCTGTGGTGCTCAGCCAACTTTCCTGCAAAGGCGGAGGCCTCTGTGCCCCACCCACTCCCTCCACCCAGCTCTCCTCTTGGTAAAGAAGTAGCAAAAATATACCGCCAGACACCATTTTCTTTTTGAACCAACACGTGCTCCTCCTGGTTCACTCCTTATATGAAGTGATTTGTCAGCATTCTGATCTCATCAAGTAAAACGTTTTACTTGTTCCAGCTGGGGAAATCCATGGAGCTGGCTGTTCTCTTCCCATCATCTGCTATGGCCCAGTTGTTAAGTGCAAAATATCTCTGTTGGGTGCGGTCTACACAATGGCATTTCTCAAATTGTGGGTTATGGACTCAAGGGTCTGGAAGAATTTGTTTCACAGGGTCACACTCGAACACTGACTCTTTCTGGTGAAAAACTGGCCCAGACTTCTTCCCCTGACTCTCATCCTGTCTCCCATCTTTCTTTTTCCCCGGAGTAGCGTAATGAGCTGTCTCTCTTCTTTTCCTCTGCGCCCTTGTTCTCTGTCTCCTTTCCCCATTTGCTGTATTTCTTGGTGTTCCTGATTCTTTTAACCCCTAACTCCTCATAGTCTTAAAAACCAGGTCCATCTATCTCTCAAAGAAAGTTTAAAACAAGAAATGGGACACTAGGAAAAACAATGGAGGTGGGAAGCATAATATTCCAATTTTCTTCTTTAGCCCTCCACATCTGATAAAAAACAAGCTTGTTCTGTTCTCCATGGAAATTCAGGGCAGCCCCAGGCACTCCTTCCCCCTTTATTTTCCCTCCTGACATCCATCCCTCTGTTCTTTTGTATCTCTAACTCCTCTCCCCACTTCAGGTGTAACATAGTCAATTTCTACACTTGGTAAATTTGCAAACATTCGGTTTCCCTCCTTTTTGGTGGTGGAATCCTGGTGCACGGGGGGCTTTCAGGAACAATTTAGTAAGTGATAGTCGTGTGTGTATGTATGTGTATTCAGTCATGTCCGACTCTTTGTCACCCCGTGGACTGTAGCCCGCCAGGCTCCTCTGTCCATGGAATTCTCCAGGCAAGGATACTGGAGCAGGTCACCTTCTCCAGGGGATCTTCCCAACATGAGTTGGGAATCTAACCCTGGTCTCGCGTCTCCTGCATTGGCAGGCGGATTCTTTACCGCTAGCACAGGAAGCTCAAGTGATAGTATTAAAATATTTCAAAAGAAGTTCTGTGAAGATGTTATTGATTAATCTCTGCACATGGTATTTCATTTGCCTCTTTGAGGGGCTCAGCAGACAGAAGCATTTGGTCCATCATCTGTTCTTCCTTGGGAGCAGGAGAGGCAGCACAGGTATAGGCCTTAGCAAATCTCCTAAATTCTGTGTTTTTGTTTCCCCAGCTGTAAAAAGGACAAAATAATTACTCCGACTTCACGGCACTGCAGTGCATATCCAATGAATTAATATTTATAAATCTGTTGGAACAGGGCTTAGCACATAGTAAGCACTGTATTAAATAAGGAAATATAGCAAGGCAAAGAGCGATAAGAATATCCTTCTTCTGATTCATACATGAATAGGTGTATTCAGCTCTTTTATGACACCTTAGAGATATAAATCCAAGGACTGCAGCCTAACACACTTTATAACTTCACTCAAGAACTTTGGCAGTCTGGTCTTAATGTACCTCTTCTCACCTGCATTTTGGCCAGACTGATTGACTGATTATTTTCCACTCAAATTCCCTCTTCCATGCCTTCCAGATGTGTCTAGATGCCCTTGCTGCCTTTACCTCATATTGGCTGTCAGCATGTGTGGCCCAGTAGTATCGAGTATCTATTTAAGTGCAAAGCCTTTCTTCTCTTCTAGATCACAAGCTTCTTTTGAGGGGTAAGGACCACCTTTCTGATGGTTTTGTATCATTCTTCATGCCTTGTACATAAATGGTACTCTGTAAATGTTTTGTTTGGCTGATTTGAGCTTTTGCAGACTAGGAAACAGTTGGCTGAGAGTCAAGTGGCCCCTAGATGAATCTTGCCTCAAGGCCTTATGGATCTGTTCTGTTGAAAGGCCGGTGCCTTCCTGCTTTCTGTTAAGACAATGAAGCCTCCCGTTTGTCCAGAATGGGTCAGGGCAGACAAAGCCACTGTGAGATTGGGGTGTTGGGGGCAGTGTGCTGGGATTCAAATGTGGGATAGACGAAAGAAGAAGTACCTACAGATAGAAGGCTAAAGGCAGTGGCTTTGCACAGTTACCAGGAATGCGTTTAATTAGCACCTTGAAAAAGTCTGGGTGAAAAGGAACAGTTAAAAAGTACTTTTTTTAATGCAATGGCCTGCCTCCAAAAATGTTCCAACTTTGCAGGCCTAGTGGGAAAACGACTAAACACAGTTGGAAAAAAGTCACAGCACCTCTGCTCAAAGGTGTATAGGTTGGAGCAAAATGGAGAAGTTGGCATACCCATTAGAGGCCGTCTCGAAAAAAAAAAAATAAACCAGTGGGGTGCAATTGCTCATATCCTGTGTGATTTTTGGTGGATGGATAAATAAAATTATACGAGAAAAGCTGTTTTCTAAAAGTAAATTCTGCCACTCCAGCACAATGGTATGTATGTCCACCCTTTGATAAATATATTTATAGACTCACGTGGCCATGTAGCTCTCACATGTTAGAAAGACAGTTGGCAAAGACAGTTGGAAGAATTATAAAGTGCTATGTTTTTTTCCCCATTTGTGGGTAGCTTTTGATGTTTGTAAATGTGTGGTTTTATTAACCTTGACTAGTAGGTATGGCAACTGTGAGAATTTGAACAAGGAAAGCAAGACTCCAGAGAGGAAAACATCTCCTGTTTCTATGGGGCAGTCTTCCCAGCAACCCTCAGTCCAGAAGAGAAGGAGAGCCTAAGGACAAGATAAATAGGCTTCCGGACCCAAAGACAGGAACACCCAGGGAGACCAGAGGATCTGGGAAGGGGAGCAGATGGGAGAGGTAGTGTGTCCAGAGTGAGGCTGGGACTAGCTGTGGGCTGGGCAGTTGGTCATTCGGTGGCAGCTGAGCATTGCTGCCCATGCAGCAGAGGGCAGGGTCCCTGAGAGGCCCAGAGGTGGGAGCCTGCCTTTGTTTGTGCCTTCATTCTTCAGCAAACCTTTTCTAAGTTCTTATAATGTGCCAGATACTGGGCTGAGCCCCAGTGTGTGAACTCACTGGGCATTGACTCCGAGGCCTTGGCAGCTAAGGGTGACATTCCTTAGAGAACTGGGAGGTCTGCCAGGGAAGAGGCATAGCACAAACAAGAAGGTGCTGGAGAACCTATCAGAGGAAGTGATGCACAGATTCTCTGCACCGAGAGCAGCAGCCGGAGCCGCGACCTTCTTCTGAGAGTTCAGACCTGACTTTGTACCATGGTATTCAGATACTCGGAGAACTTGCAGAAGGAGTTCAGAGACCCTGCCGGCCAGGGTATGCCATTGTGAGTCTTCTGAAGCTACACAGCCAGCCAGGGGGAGCAGGAGAAGCAGCTGAGAAAAGGAGGCAGCACAGATCCCTGCAGTCGCCACACCTCTTTCAGGGCCGTAAATACCACCATATCTTCACTTGAACGTTTGATAAGTGCCCAGCATAGCAAACTGTGCAGTTTACTTACAGTCCTCTTTTGTTGGTTTTCAAATTAACCTCTTGTTTTATGTTCTAAAGTCCACTTGGATACTGTAAGCATGGACCATGTGAGCCCAGGTAGCCTGAACAGATCATCTTCCCCCAAGCTGCGTGTCTGGGCAGGGATGACTGGTGAAGTCTGTATCACCTCTCGGGTTGCTTTTGACCCATCCGCTCAGTGCTTTGTCTACCTGTCCTTACACTCTGCCCAGTTCTTCCTTGCCTCTGCTGTATGGCCTTATTAATGTCAATGGGGCATTACCCATTCTATTTCTTGGCGTTTATGGGTCCAGAGAAAGCTCTCTTGTGTGCATCTCTGTGCCTCCCATAGCAACTAACACAATGCCTCTCCCTTCAGTAGATGCTCAACAAATGGGTGCAAATAAAGCTCCATTAGTGAGACAAGGTAGTTAGGAGCAGGTATTAGCTCACCAGTGAGGGAGCAGGAGCAGACTGGTTAAGAATATAAGTATTTGAGTGGGACTGCCTGGGTTCTAATCTTGGCTTTGAGCAGTCTGCCAAACCTCCCTGGGTCTCAACCTCTTCATCTTTAAAATGAAGACAACACTGGTACCTACGTGATGAAGGTAAGGGCTAACTTAAGAGTTAAGATAAGTACCACACTTAGCCCAGGGCCCAAATTCTTATCAGCTGCCGGGGTTTAAATAAAGAAAGCTAGTTCCTCTAGGTCAGGGGTACCCACCCTCTGGGATCTAACACCTGATGATCTCAAGTGAAGCTGATGTAATAGAAATAAAGTGCACAGTAAGTGTAATACACTTGAATCACCCCAAAACCACCCCACCCCTAGCCCATGGAAAAATTGTCTTCCACAAAACCAGTCCCTGGTGCCACAAGATTGGGGACCGCAGATCTAGGTTGTATTCTGTGAAGTCTGGACTAGAATGCATCTTCTTAGATCCCTCATGGAGTACCTTGTATCCTGCCTTTTTTCTACACAGAGAACATGTCTGCTTCAGGGTCATATGGACCATCTTGACTAAGAATATTTTTTTCTCTGCCTGTAGTCTTTGACCTATATTTATCTATTGGTGTCAGAGCAGGTATATTGTTTTCATCAGCTTCTCAAAGGGGGAAGTCCATGACCCAAAATAGGTTTTAATACCACTGTGGGAGACGTTGATGATGTTCTGATAAGGAGAGTGAGGAAAGTCAGAAAGTGCACCGTTGTACACACAGTGGAAACGTACACTCAGGACACACGAGTGTGGCTTCCCACGGCACTTGCCGCCCTCCTGTCCCCATGCACAGACACTCCAGTTCATCTCGAGAAATGTTGTAATGGCCCCCCATTGAGTGTCAGGCACTGAGCTAGGTCTGGGGACCAGACCCATGGCTGGGACCTGGTTTCTGCTCTTGAGGTACTTGGGGTTCTGACAGTTTCCTTTAATCTTTTATTAAACACTAATGACTTTATAACTCATGAGTAAGTAAGACTTGTCTCCCTGAGTGAGCTTACTGTGTGCTTAGTACTGTCCTGGACACTATTACAAGCAGTGCTGTTTGCCCCACCAGTACCCAATGGAAGGAAGGAGTGGCAGGCTGGAAGATGAGGTGGGGATTTTGAGGACAGTGGGGAGGAGAAGGCAGGGTCACGTCAACGTGCTGGAAGCTGAGCAGTCCTTGCTCCACCCTTGATATCTATGTCTAGGTAGAGGGCAAAGGACTGAAGGCTTTTTTGGTCATAAACCTCCTTATGCCTTGGCTTGGCCTGCATTCAACTCTCATAAAAATAGTAGTAAATGTTAGGACTAGAAATAAAATGAGGCACAGGTTGCCATTAGAACTTTTTCTACAACTGAATTACTTTTTCTTCAACTGAATATATTACATGTTGTATCAGCCAAGATCCCATCAAGAGATGGCTTTCATTAGAATCATTCAGGAGACTTTAATGATAAAAGGAGTACTCTTAGTGGAATGGACAGGGGCTTGTGCAGGTCTGCCAGGGCTAATAATAGTAGGGTTTCACTAGTACCCCTATTCCTGAAAGGATGAGGGGACAGACTGGATTCTAGAAGCAGGAGACAGAAAAGGCTGTCTGGGGGGAATCTGAGACCTTCAGGAGGTGCAGGCAACCCACAGCCCAAGGCCACTCTGCCACCTCCCATCTCCTGTAGGTGTTTCCCAGTGGTCAAAGCCAGGAAAGGGTCCTGTTGATATGGTCCACACAGGTCAGATGCCAAAGCAAGAGACCAGGGTGAAAAAGGATGTGGAGTATTCTGGAGGGGCACACAGGAAAGTAGCTGGCAAACATGTGTGTGTGTTTGATTTTAGAGATAAGGGTGTGTATTTCAACTTATCTGTTTTGGCAAGCTAGATTTTTAATAGGTTATAAAATATTTCTGCCATACTAATTACACCTTCAGTTTGATGATCTTAGTCGTTTTTCTCAATGGCTTACTAGTTTAGCCTTTCTTTTTGTAGGGGAAGTTGTATATAAGTCTGTTCTCTTCCAGAGCATACAGAGAATAAAAATGCTGTTTCTCAGAGATATTTCCTTGTACAAAGAGAGTTGTTCCATTTCCTCTCTTTTTTTTTCTCTCTACCGCATTCTCCTTCTATGCTTTGGCCAAGAGTATATTATATTTGGAGACATCTTGCCCAGTGCTTCCCAAAGCTTTCTCAGCCAAAGACTCCTTTGGGAATCCAACTAAATTTCCTGGTTCTCTTTTGCTTTTAATACCAATGCCCATATTACCCAACGAGGTTATTTTTATTACTTACAAATATTTTTATAATTAACTTAAGACTCAACAAGGAACCAAACCAAAGGTAAACAGACCGTAATTATTTCAAGTTCTAACCACTATGAGTGGATATTAATCTCTGAAGAAGGTATTATTAAAACACAGTATAAAATTGTCACAAATATCAAAGTCATAATTGCGAAGACTATAAAAGGCAAAATAAACTGGAATTTAAAAGGTAGTTGCTGTGCTGTAGTAAATATGATTGTGACACATTTCAGCACAGGATTAGAATAGGACCTTATCTTCTGATTGTTCGCTGATAAGCATTCATATTACTATGATATTCAGTAAGAAATCTCTTATATCACTTTCCAAAGGTAGGTAACTTTCTAGAACAGCTGCCCTGCCTCTGCCAAGAGCCTTATAGGCACCCACTCCCCTCTATAGAGCCCCGGTTTCTTCCTCCCTTCCCACATACCTCATACATCTTTATCCAGCCTTGTTCCTCTGGCCACCCCAGCTATTTTACTGAGCTGGCCAAAATTCACTGCAAAATTTTGATCAGAACTTCACTGAACCAGGGATCAAAGACATGCTAAAGGAATTCTCATTATAGGCCTTAAGTAAATATATGTTACTTCTTAGATGCATGGGAGTGATTTCTCTAATTCTGGGGTTGCCCTCCCTGAAATTACACAGAAAGGACTATGTCTTCTCAACCCTTTTCCCTTCTCCACCACCCCCAACCATTCCAACCCAGCAAACATTTTCCCTGGTGCATTGCTAAGCAGTGCTAATTCTTAAGTGCTTGAAGGCCTGTGCTGGTACTGGGCCCACGGTCACAAAGGGGCCAGGCTGCTGGCCAGTGGACTCATTCTTCAAGCCCTTATCAATTCCATTCTGTGTGTCACAGACCATGCTATTTGTGGCCTTCCTGAAGGGCTGTGAATAGAGGAGCGTGTTCTTCCCTACCACACTTCTCTTCACCCTTCTTATGGAAATAGCACCTAGTCTGCACCAGTTCTCCAAAGTTTTCCTTTGGGGAACTACCCCATACTAATCTCCATCTAGTGGTCTACATGAAGTTGATGCCACCTTCTAGCTCTAGAAGTTGACTCTGAACTTGGATCAGACTAAGCAGAGTTTTGGTGATTGGTTTAGGAATAAATATGAGACCCAAGGTGAGGATATGAGAATCCACCATGAGTTTGGGTGGAGCTACTAGAAAAGAGGAGCCTTCTCTCTCTGCCGGGGTCCCTCAACTGGTATTCTGTAAGCCTGTTATTGTTTAGTCGCTAAGTCATGTCCGCTTCTTTGCAACCACATGGCCCACAAGGCTCCTCTGTCCATGGGATTCTTCAGGCAAGTATACTAGAGTGGGTTTCCATTTCCCTCTCTAGGGAATCTTCCCAATCCAGGGATCAAACTCGCATCTTCTGCTTTGTAGGCGGATTCTTTACCATTGAGCCAACAGGGAAGCCCTTATGTAAGCGTATAGTCACTACTTAATGGAAGTCTGCCTAAAAATGCCAAAACACTGGAACACAGAATTGGAAGATGGAGAAAGACAGCTTCCCATCATCATTTAAGCACTTAGGCCCAGCTCCTTTTGGTGATGTGACCCATTAATGGACCCCACCTATTGTTTTGCCCCTGATGACCATTTGAGTTGCACTGTTGTCATTTCTAACCTGGACTCCCGAGTAAAACATCCACACTCTTGATAATTCATCACTTTCTGGGACCCCAGCCCTCAGGAGGCCACAAGCTACTAAAAAGAGTCTACAGTCAGCTTGAGCTGCAGGACCCAGGGAACTACATAGAGTGTTGTTATTTTTCTTTGGTTCCAGAAAACAAGATGATGCACATATGAAATTTTGAAAATTCCAGGAGCAGACTCGGGCCTGTAATAAGGTATATTACCGGCTATGTGTGCCATCTGTGATTAAATTTGTTAAAACCCTATGAGGACTAGGTTTTTACCTTAAAAGAAGCACATTCTAAATGATTTGGGGACTTTTCACTTTTAAACAAGTTAATGTTAAAAATATTTTTTAATAACAGTTAAAGAGGTCAAAGTAAAAATCAATTACATATACACACATATTTATATATGTGTGTATGTGTGTAGAAAGTGAAGAGGAACTCAAAAGCCTCTTGATGAAAGTGAAAGAGGAGAGTGAAAAGGTTGGCTTGAAGCTCAACATTCAGAAAACAAAGATCATGGCATCTGGTCCCATCACTTCATGGGAAATAGATGGAAAAACAGTGGAAACAGTGTCAGACTTTGTTTTTTGGGGCTCCAAAATCACTGCAGATGCTGATTGCAGCCATGAAATTAAAAGACGCTTGCTCCTTGGAAGGAAAGTTATGACCAACCTTGATAGTATATTAAAAAGCAGAGACATTACTTTGCCGACCAAGGTCCGTCTAGTCAAGGCAATGGTTTTTCCCGTGGTCATGTATGGATGTGAGAGTTGGACTGTGAAGAAAGCTGATCGCCGAAGAATCGATGCTTTTGAACTGTGGTGTTGGAGAAGACTCTTGAGAGTCCCTTATACTGCAAGGAGATCCAACCAGTCCATTCTAAAGGAGATCAATCCTGGATGTTCATTGGAGGGACTGATGCTAAAGCTGAAACTCCAATACTTTGGCCACCTCATGCGACGAGTTGACTCATTGGAAAAGACTCTGATGCTGGGAAAGGTTGGGGGCGGGAGGAGAAGGGGACGACGGAGAATGAGATGGCTGGATGGCATCACCGACTCTGTGGACATGAGTTTGAGTGTACTCCGGGAGTTGGTGATGGACAGGGAGGCCTGGCGTGCTGTGATTCATGGGGTCGCGGAGAGTCGGACACGACTGAGCGACTGAACTGAACTGAACTGAACTGAACTGATGTGTGTAGATATATATATATATTTAAGTACACTTTAAAATCTAACACGATGCTGGACTATATTGGCATGAAAGACTGAGTCACCATACTCAGCATTAATGAGACTCTTAGTGGCAAAGCTGTCATTCAGTCACCATGCCCAGCTTGGGCTTCTGCATTTTGAGAGGATGTGGAAAGCAATTGAATTGATTAAAAGCATGGAAAATCAGATCTCTGAAGAATGATGAAAGTGGGCTATTTAACCTACAGAAAGGAAGACTGAAGGGAGAAAATAAATGGTGTTTAAGTCTAGAAAGAATTCTTATAAAGAAATGGCTGATGTTTTCCACCTCCACTGAGTATATGAAGAGAAACTTGCCTTAGGTATTTTATTCGTCGTAAAGAAGGATTTTTTCAAGCAGATGAGATTTCTATACTGGATAAAGAAGTTGGACTAGGTGAACTTTAATATTTCTCTTCACTAAGCCACTCATGCGACGAGTTGACTCACTGGAGAAGTGTCTGATGCTGGGAGGGATTGGGGGCAGGAGGAGACGGGGACGGCAGAGAATGAGATGGCTGGATGGCATCACCGACTCGATGGACATGAGTTTGAGTGAACTCCGGGAGTTGGTGATGGACAGGGAGGCCTGGCATGCTGTGATTCATGGGGTCGCAAAGAGTCGGACACGACTGAGCGACTGAACTGAACTGAAGATTCTGTGATTACTGGATTGAGAATTTGCTTATCAAAAGAGTTGTGGAACTGCTTGGTGCATACCTTAAAAGATAACATGAACAAACACCTACTGGTTTAGTTTAAATGTAGTTCGGCCCAGGAGTTACTTCTAATTCTCTTAATATGCCTGTGAAGAAGTAAATATTGTGTACAGACAAATAGCATGTCAAAGAAAAAAGAAACCTAGTGGTCAAGTAATGATAAAACCAAGGACTTCTGTTTTCTACTCCTCCATTTTTAGCATTAGAAAGCAAATGAGAATTCATTTAAATGAGACAAATCATGGGATAGCTTAGTATTGTGCCAGTATTTTTTGAGAGGTAGAGTTAAGTATATAGGTTCCATAATGAGTCAGGAGCATTTTAATGGTGGCTTTGGTAGGTATCTGACTTATTTCCTACACATCTAATTTAGAATTAGACTTCAAACCAAGACTCAAGAAAATGGATTTTACTTAGGGAAACAATTCTAGTTTATATATAGAAAAGCTATTCTGAAGCACAATAGCTTTGGCATTATTACTGCTTTGATTCTAGTTCTAGACTTATTTTAAAAGTTAAGGTTAAAAAAGTGGTAAAGCCCACAGGTTGCTCCATGTGCTTCTATACTGTTGGGTTGGCTGAAAAGTTCATTCGAGTTCTTCCATAAGATGTTCTGAAAATGAACTTTTTGGCCAACCTGATATTTGGGCCATTACATCAAGTTCTACTGTCTGGCAATCCTTTGACCATACTTTTCATGCATCCACATAATCCACTAATTGGCTTCACTGCTGGATTCTGCAGTTTCCTTGGCCACATTGCTTAGAGGCTACAGTCTCTGCATACTACACACCAACCGTCATTTTTCCTTCATGGAGCCCACATGGTCGCTTGCCAGTCATTTATCCAGGAGGCTTTCCAGTCTTTAAGCAAATCTCTTAATAAGCAGAGGTTGACTGACTTCAGTCAGTTACTCTAAATAAATTCAAATGATAATTTCTAGATCTGTAGTTTTCAGGTTACAGGGACTAACTGGGGAGAGAGAATGGCAAGTCTGCAAACCTTTTGTTGAGAGGACTAGAGGAAGAGTTTTCTGAAGCTGGTGATTTTGATAAAACAGGACCTCACAATCCCTTACCCGTACACATCTTCTGACTGAATTTTGTAGAAAGAATCAACTGAGAAATAAAACCAAACAAGCAAACAGTCCAAACACCTCCTAACAACAGCAACAAAACCTGGCTTTCAAACGGATTGCACATTTATAGGTGGACTTTTTTAAGAACTGATTTAGAAACAAGAAGCTAGTTTCTAAGTTTATTTCCACACTTGCCCTCTGACCTCTGTCTTGTTGAAAGATTCAGGGTATCAGATTCTCTCCCATCATCTCCTTTCAACAGAACTTACTGTATTACCCTCCCACCCCCCAAATATAAATTGCTAAAACAGCTGGCCCTTTCACTCTGGGTATGCACCCACAAACACAAAGGAGACACACACATACACATGTAGAATATACAGCTCTGCATATATAAACACACACTTTGGTCATTTATTTTTTTAACAGAATAAAAGTCATTAATCAAAATACAATTCATTTTAACAGTCAAGGTTTGACACGAGATCATTATTTCAGGGAAACCCAAAGAGACTAAGCTCCCTTTCATAGCATTGTTTCCTTTCTAAACCTCTGTAGGGTGCATGACTCTTCTCCACTGAGGAAGTTGGGGACAGAGCCGTGCAGCAGCCTGGTGCCCACATGTTCAAAGATCTAGGTTCTCTTGAGGAAGGAACTTACGCCACATACTCACTCACCTTACAGAAGAGAAGACTTTGCATCTGCTGTATTTCTCACACTAGGCTGTCTCTAGTTAACCCTAGGGCAAAGAAAACAAAAATATTTCCTCCTGTTTCTCAGAAGGTGCAGAGAAATAAAGCTAAATGTCTTTATAAAAATTGCATTTCAGTTTAGTTTCATCTGCTCTTTTCTTAAATGTTTTGTAAGCTGAGAGGAAACATTTTCAGGTCATTTCATCTAAATGAAACTTGTCTTTAGAAAGCTTAAGAGAGTACAAGGCTTTTTCTTCTTCAGTCCGTGAGAGATCATGAAAAGGCTTGAAAAGATTTCTGTCTCTTACTGCCTAGGAAATAGAGGTGTTGAGTAGCAGATTGAACAGACAAATGGCCAAGCAAGTGAAAAAGAACCCAAGAGCTCTGTCCACAACCTGCCCATCCAGATGAGTAACCAGTTAGCTGTTTCCTGAATAACATGACCTCACTCTTGGCGCTGTTGATGCAGGCTCTGCCACGAAGCCTGCCCCCAGGTTGGGTGGCCCCTTTGCCTTAAGATGTTCAGTATATTCATATTCTGTAAGTAAAAAGAAAATGGCAACCCAAGAGAAAAATGGGCAAAGGCTATAAACTGGTGATTTTTAGAAGAAACCTGAGTATTCAACTTTACAAGTCATTAAGGAAATAAAAATTAATGCAAAAATGAGATACCATTCTTAACCCATCAGTTTGGCAACAAACAAAACAAATAACTCTATCAAAACCAAAACTGAAAACTCCTAAAGTTGGTGAGCATGTGTAGAGATTAGGACTCCATTGCTAATGGAAGAGTAAATTGGTACAGGCACTTTGTTTTTTTTTTGGTACTGGCACTTTGAAGAACAATCTGGCAGCTTCAGGTTAAATGTAGAAAGGCACAAACACTGCAACCCAATGAATACAGTTCTGAATTTGTGCCTTAGAGATACTCTCTGCTTCACTGATAAGATTATGTAGTCCCAAGAGACTATTTTAGAAAGACTAGAAGAATACATACCAAATTCTTGAGAATGGTTGTCACCTGGAGAAGGTAAGGTGATTATGGTACTTCAGCATGATATATTTTTAGACATACAAGACAACAAAGAAAAAAACTGAAGAAAATATAGAAACTGTATGTGTTATCTTTTTCTCTGTAATTTTCTATATTTAAAATTTTTTCAGAGTTAAAAAAAGAAGAGAACCATCCATGCATTTGACTAGTACTATCAGCATATTTGAATCCTTCAATAATTTTCTGATTTGCGTCTTTCCTGTCCTGGAGCACACTGACTTTCCTTTCTGATATCAACAGGTTTCACTGTGACTCATTTTCCTGCCTAGAGCTGCTTATAAGCTCTGTGAAGGTGGTGCTGACAAGGCCCACCAGCATGGGTGTTCTAGAAGAGGCCTAGAATCTCTCTCTGTTGTTGTGTTTTTCATTAACATTTTGCAGAGCTGGAAAATAGCCTCAGGGTATTTTCTAATACGGAGATCCAACCAGTCCATTCTAAAGGAGATCAGTCCTGGGTGTTCATTGGAAGGACTGATGCTAAAGCTGAAACTCCAATACTTTGGCCACCTCATGCGAAGAGTTGACTCACTGGAAAAGACTCTGATGCTGGGAAGGATTGGGGGCGGGAGGAGAAGGGGACGACAGAGAATGAGATGGCTGGATGGCATCACCGACTCGATGGACATGAGTTTGAGTGAACTCTGGGAGTTGGTGATGGACAGGGAGGCCTGGCGTGCTGTGATTCATGGGGTCGCAAAGATCCGGACACAACCGAGCGACTGAACTGAACTGAATCTCTAATATCCTAAAAATATCTAATATAATTCTTTTATTTAAATGAGGAAATTGAGGCCTTGAGAGGCTTGTTCAAAATCACTAGCTAACTAAAGGTAGAGTTGGGACTAGAATCCATGACTATGATTTTCCAGTAATAAAAGTTTGCCGTGTGGAAATGAATGGAAGCAGATCCTTTCTTCAGAGCCTTCACAGTGGTACCCCACACAGGTTTAGTGTTATGGAAATGGCCATTAGACCAGAAATACTTGAAGAGACTGGAAGGAGAAAAGTGAAGACTGTGTGGTCACTATAACACATGAAGCAGGAAAGCATAGAGGTGAAAGGGCTTGTCAGAACTTGCAGTTGCCTGGACAAAACCTGGCTCTGTTGTTTCAGGTATTTTACCTTGGCTGTTATTTAACCCTTCTGTGCCATTGTAAACATGAGCATATTAATCAAACCCATTTCAGGGGCCATAATGAGAGTTGAAAGAGTTAATACTGTCATCTGTGAGGATGCTGTCTGATATATGTGTTCAACAAGTCTTAGCTCTTATTATTACATCATTTGTAGAGCAAGCGATTGAGGAAACTGGATATTTAATTATGATTCTGCCATCTTTTGCCTTAAACCACATACCTACTCTCAAAGCTGTCATTAGTATCTTCCTTTGTATTTGACTTGGATGAGTCTCTGTTTGGAGTTAAGAAAGCAGAATTCAAAAAGGTAAGATCATTTGTTTGTCCAGAACAGTGTCATAAAGGAGTGGCAGTGATTATATTTTCTTTTCACTACATTTCACTTAACACGTGTTCCTTTCTTTTGGTACACCTGGGGCCATCGGTGGGGGATATTAAGCAGTGAAGTGACCGTAGTAGAGGACTCATTCCTTGAGGGGTCTTCCTGTCCAGTTCCCAAATTATTGTGGTACTCTCCAATCAGTTACCAGCAGGTTCTTGAGGTTTTTCAAGAGGTAAATAACCACCCCCTAAATTCCTACAGTCATCTTGACAGAAGTACCTTGAACTTGAACCTAAGATGATGACAGAATTCTACTCGCTGCCAAATTTGTATTTATTACTTGGAAGAGGTTTCTAAGTTCTAAATCAGATTATCTTCCTCTTATTTTATTTGTTATTGAAACTCCTGTTGCTGTACATGAATCCTTATGTGCCTTTCAGACTCCAGTCTGTTCACTGGTGGAGAATTCATTCCCAGGGTTTGCAGGAGAGCTAACCATGTCTTTCTTTATTACCAGTGCCTCTTAACCAAAGAATGTAGTTCTTAAAAGATACATTTTTATAGAGTAGACGATTACAAACTTTTTTGTCATTGTTGAAAAAATCTTGACAAACATTACAGTAATCTTTCTCATCTAGCTCAGAAAAAGATTACTCTCTAAACCTGAGATAAATTCCTTTGTCAAAGTTACAAGAGGGTGATTTCATTTGTAGTTATACTTACTAATTTATTCCATAATTTAGGTGTTAATTTTGTTGTCAGATGAATACAATCAACTTTTGGACTCAGTTTCTTCCTGTGCAGGGGAGAATTTCTATACCAAATTCCCACTTAATTGCCTCTTTTGCACACACCCACATCTTATTTTCATTTGTGCCTTGCCCAGCCCATCATAACCTATAATTGTCTAGCTAAATAATGTTTTTTTAAGATCTGATGCATCCAGATACCAAAATGATTTAGATTTAAAGCTACAGGGAATACTTTATTGTTATGTAAAGCAAACCTGAAATACTTTGAATCCTTGGAGCCTTAAATCCCTTTCATGACACAGAAGACTGACCTGGCCACAGTTTGTTCAGCATGGAAGTGCATGCTGAGTCATTTACAGTGTGCAGCTTTGTGGAAGTGGTGTGCAGTCTTGCGTCCTGTGGGTATTCCTTCCCCTTTTGCCCTTGTTGTCTTGGCCTGGAATGTCCATTTTCTTTTGATGCCCAGCCTTCTGCTGTGTTCTGGTTGCCATTCCATCAACCATAGTTCTTCTCTTGAGTTTTTAAAAGCATCACATGTCTGGGTTCTGTCCCAGACCTGCTGAATCAGACATGCTAGGGGTCTGAGCAGGGGTATTTGGATTTTCAGAAACCTCTCTAGGGCATTCTGATGCTCAACCAGAACTGAGAACTACTGTCTCTTTAAAAAAAAAAAAAAATATTGCTTTATGATGTTGCTTCTGTATAGCAAAGTGAATCAGCTATCTGTTTACATATACCCCTTCTTTTTCAGATTTTCTTCCCATTTAGCATTGAGTAGAGTTCCCTGGGCTATATAACAGGTTCTCATTCGTTATCTGTTTTATACATAGAATCAATTGTGTACGCATGTCAATCCCATTCTCCTAATTCATCCCCCCCCCCCCCCCCCCCCCGCACACACACTTTTCCCCTTGATATCCGTACATTTGGAGAACCACTGTCTTATTGCCTAGGTTAAAAATCTTTTGCTTACAAATAGTTGAAACCCACTCAAACTGCCCATAACAACAGCAGCAACAAAAAAGAGAAATTTACCATAAGAAAGCAGGAGAGTCTTGCAGAACCCAGGTGTGTGGGATCTACATGGGCTTCTTAAAAAGACCCAGTCCTGAAACTGGAGCACTGACAAGGACCCAGGGAAGCTAGACCTCTCTTCCCATGCATCCCTCTATCTTCCCAGCTCCTTTCAAATCTTGTGATCTCAGAGCTCTGCTTCGCTCTGTATGTCTGCTTCTTTCTTTTTCTCTTTCTTCAGTTCAGTTCAGTCGCTCAGTCGTGTCCGACTCTCTGCGACCCCATGAATCACAGCACGCCAGGCCTCCCTATCCATCACCAACTCCCTGAGTTCACTCAAACTCATGTCCACAGAGCCTCTTTCACCATAAACACATGTCCCAACATGGTAGCCTCCTCAATACCCAAGACTATGTATGTCCTCAATTCAGCTGATCAGTCTAGGTTGACTGGCAGCTTTCAGTCTAAATTCCTGTGAGAAGATCAGATTGGCCAAGGACAGGTGATGTGTCTGCCCTTACAAATCAGATAACACAGTTCAAACATGGCTGCCAAAGGGCCACCCTGTCTGAATTCAGCATGAAGGCTGTTCAGATATCTTGAACTATTTATCTACTTGCCATATTCTCCATACTGAATCACTTTATTTTTGATTTCAGCTTTATTGCCAATATTTTCCCATTTAAGGAAGTTGAGTTGCAACAATTTCCACATATCGGGGAGTTTTAATTTGGCAGATGCCAAACAGTGAATGTGCTGTTCTTTATCCCCTGTTCTCCCTTTTATAAATATGCATCACTTTAAAAATGTTGAGAAAATTGGAGCCTTGGGAAATCTGCTTCTCCTAAGTAGTAAAAGTCAAAAAGTGGTAGAGCAAGAGCAATTGAATGGCACAGTTATTTTCTATAATATGCATAATTTTAATCATCAGAATAAAAATGTTTAAAGGCATTGAGGTAGTTCATCACAGACAGTGCTGAGATGTGACCTTATAATGATCTTTTACAGAAAAGTTTCCTGCCTTTTCTTTGTCAACACAAGGACCTAAAAAAAAAAAAAAAGAGGAAATGCTAAACATAAAACATAGAGCCTGGCAAAGGATTGGTATTCAATAGTGTTTTACCAATAGCATTTACCTAGAAATATTTATTAGAAATAACTTCCAGGTAGTATTGAAACACTGGACTAAGTTACCAAGGAAAGTAGGTAAGATTTTATTCACTCCTATTTTAATCGTCTTATGAGCATCTTACAAATATGGAAGATATATCTTTGTATACAAAGATACCCATAATATTTGGCTCTCTATGAAAACAGAGTTTGTTAGAGGAAGTAAAATACAAAAACAGTGGATAACACTCTTACCTTTGGTATTCAGAGGTCTCCACGTGCTCTCACTTGTCCCATTTTATTGTTACAGGGCAAGAAAAAGGAATAGGGTTCACTGTCTCTGTTTCACTTCTGAGTAAACAGAGGCTCACCCATTCCTACAATTAAAGATTCTAATTTCCCTAATTTCCCCTTCAGGGAAGGTGCACAACAACAATTTCCACATATCACGGTGACTTAATCTTGCGGGTATCACTCAGGTGAACTGAGCAGATAGAGTGTTAAGAGATAGCACAATGTTAATGACTAAATTAGAATTGAATTTGGTCTCTTTAAAGGGCAACAAGAACCAAGGAGACTGTATTTCAGTAAATTATAATGCAAAGAAAATTCACAGTGGCTCAGATAAATCACAGTAAATTTATGTTAGTGAAGGTTGGGTTATAAGTATGATATGATAGGAAAGGGACTTTCCTGGTGGTCCCATGGCTAAAACTCCATGCAACTGAGCACATGATAGGAAAGCTAAAAACTGAAAGTGATAGTTGATAAATGTTACTGTATCAGAGTAGCTTCATCATTAGATGACACTGTGTCACTTAGAGCATAACCGGCAAGTCCTGGAGCATATCGTAAGCATCTTCATAAAGCTTTGCAGAAGTCTCAGCTTTAACATCTTCAGTCAAGGGTAAAATAAAAACAATCTATAAGTAATGTTCTCAAGTAATTTGTAAGCTTATGATAAATACTGTGTTATCTGGGATTTTTTGTTGTAAGTAGCAGATTCAGTGGAATCTATTGGGTAAAATTAATTGGGCAATTGAGATCTAAGGGGTAAATCTAACTCCGTTTCCAGTGATGTCATCATTGTTGCTTCTGATATTTCCACCTCTCTGCTCTGCCTTTCTCCTGATGGTTTTATTCTCAGCAGGTTTTGCTACATGATGACACAGTAGCTTCCCTGGTCCTTATCACTTAGGATATCAGAAAGCATGAGGTCCTTTTTCTTTCTGCTTTTAAGTCATTACACCCCAACAGAATCCAATTGGACCACTAGATCACCTGCCTACCCCTTAGGCAGGGAGGCAAGAGGCCTAAAGTTGGGGCTGAGTAGTTCTCTAAAGAAAAGGAAGGCTTCTGTTACCAGAAACAGGAGAAGGGGGTGTTGAGTAGGCAGAAAGAACAGATGTCCACCCATACATTACACAATTGCCCATTAGGCACTTTCACATCCTTGGCAAAAAAAAAAAAAAAGCCTTCACTAATGAAAAAAAAAACAAATGACAGCTTGAAATATTATAAGTAGTAAAAGAAAAAATGTTTGAGTCCTTTTTAATATTCTCTCCAGTGCCCCAGGGTTACAACTAATTATTACTTTCTCTTTGCTTGTAAATATTTGCTTAGCCCTCTGCTCTGTTATTCAGTTATCTTTCTTCTACAGATCTATCTTCCTGAAACAGGGTGTGAACACTTGAAGACAAGAACTTTGTCTTTCATCTGTTAATGTCCAGTGCCTAGTTCAGTACCCGGGACACAAAAGCCACCTGATGCTTTTAAAATGGAATTGGATCCTATCTAACATCTATCTATCATATGTACTGCTTAAATTAGGAAAACAGCAATAGTAAAAATTTCACTAGACCCTAGGTCACTCCTCCCCAGGGAAAGTAGAATGGCTCATCTGATTGGTGAGTCTGGGATAAGGAAGGAACTGCTCACATTCAAGTAGGTTCTTCCACTGGCCACAGAGGCATGGGAGCCACTGCCTGATCCACTTTGGAGGAAGCCCACAGTTGCTGTGCACCCAAACCATGTCTTTCACCTCCCCTGTTTCTTTTGATGGGTTCAGAATTCAGGTGCAGAAAGAGTGTATAATTCAATGGTCCTCTCAAAGAGTTTAGAAAGATCCTGTGTTTGTGTTTAGATATGTGCAGAGAATGGATTAAAAAATAAGTATCTTGGTATTTTACATAATAATTATTTATATCCCATCATTTTCCAAAACATGGCTTCAACTTTGGCATGCTAATCTAATCCATGACCTTCAAAAGCCACAAGGGCAGATATATGATTTCTTAGCCTAGATTATAATCCGGAAGGCACTGATCCTTTTTATTGTTGTTTTTAAGCAAAAAGGATCCTATTGCTCCTTATGGTGAAAAGCTCCACCAGCTACCCCATCACCAAACCAGAAACTTGGAATTAGCCGATTTCTTTTCCTCCCTGCTGCCCTTCCCCATAAATATCCACTCTATCATCAGGTTTTCCTCCTTGACACCTTTCATATCCAATGTGTCTAAGTTCACACATTGAATTTTCTTTCTCCTGGACCCCATCCGGCATTCCCCTTTATAGACCTCCTTTTCCTTTTCTGACTGTGGCCTAAGTGTTCCTTCTAATGTAACAGTGTGATTGTATTACTCTTGCATTTGAAATCTCTTTACTGCCTCTAGGATTTAGTCCAAACTCCTTAGCATACATGCAGGGACTTCAAGGATCTGGCAGCTGCTGAGTTCTCCAGCCATGTCTCTGAATGATTTCTCTCTCAGTCCCATTTCGCCATCACCCCTCCTCCTCCAAAACACATACACTAGAGCCATTGTGAAGTGCTCAAAGTACCTCTTATGGGCTAGGCTCATTCACATTTGGGGGGTTGCTTTTGCTGCTCTTCTGCCTATAATTTACCCCTTCCACTCTCTTGCCCCCTAACTAGCTCAGCTTTCAAGACTCAACCCAAGTGCAACTTCATCTCTGAAGTCTTTCTGACAACTCACCCTCAGGAAAAATCAAGCACTGTCTTCCATGTGTCTCCTTCTGTGTTTTGTAATCTCTAATACCCTTTTTTTCATCAGCTGTCTGCAATACTCTGCCTCCTGTAGACTGAAAAGATCCTGGGGACTAAATCCATGTCTGACATGGATTTAGTTATCTGACACTTTAGCAATGTCCCATAAATGTTTGTTGACTAAATGCATGTTTCTATGCATGAAAGAAGATCAATTCAGGAATTTTTATTAGCAGTGTTCCTTTACTTCCTGTAACTTTGAGAATATAGAATTAGCTGCTTCCCCAAAATGGTTGGGGAGGGGGGCCTGTATTGTAAAGAATTGGCTTTAAGAAGCAGCCTTGTGAAAGGCTCTGCCTACAGTAATTTCAACTACTGATGTTAGCAGCCTTTGTTCCTTGTAGGGTTCAAAGAGCTGCTGGCCACTTTTGGTCTTTATCTTACAAACACCCACACACAGAAAGATTGCATGGGAAGCCAAGCAGAGACTATCTGTGTATATTGAGAGAGGACTTTAAAGCTTTTGAGAGCCTCATCTTTCTGGAGTATTTTAAACATGCATCTCTCAGGCATAGGGATGGAATAAATGAATTGGCTCAGAATTCCATCCAGGTTCTGAAAACCAACAGGCCAAGAGGGAAGTTGAGAAGCAAAGATGGTTGGTAAAGTCAGCAAGGATTTACTTAGTGACCATTGCTTGGCTCGTGCTATGGGAGGGAAGGCACAGACCAAAGTTAAGTAAAAAGAACATTCTTCAAAGAGGTAACAGTACAAAGTCATTAATGTTACTAAAATAAATATACCTTCTGTGATAGGTTCTAATGAGAAATGTAGACAGCTTTTTTTTTTTAAATTATATAACAACGTAAAGTACTTTGGGGCTTCCCAGGTGGCTTAGTGGTAAAGAATCCGCCTGCCAGTGCAGGAGATGTGGGTTCAATCCCTGGGTAGGGAAGGTCCCCTGGAGGCTGAAATGGCAACCCACTCTAGTGTTCCTGCCTGGAGAATCCCATGGACAGAGGAGCCTCGTGGGCTACAGTCCATGGGGTCGCAAAGAGTCGGACACAACTGAGCATGCAAGCACTGTGCACTGCATAAAATACTTCGCAAAGCCCAGACTGTTTTCTTACAGTTTATAATGGTTGAAAAGTGAAGAGTTCAAGGGATGCTCATGTTCTGAATCAGAGGCTGTATGTTGGCCACTGGACGAGAGTCATACAAAATTTTCAAATTCAAGAATTTTTTTAAATAAAAATTAAGATTTCCTGCTTGTGGTTTCTTGCGGGAAAACTGTACAAACAGTTTTGGCTAAGTGGTTTCTTGTAGAAACACAGAGTATATTTAGCTCTATTGTGAGTTCCTAGGCATAATGCATAGGTTTGTTAAAAACAGCCCCATCCCCAAAAGCAACTGAAAATTAATATTGCCTTTGTTTCATGGTTTAGATCTGAGATCAACAAACACTTTCAGTAAAGGGCTAGATAATCAAAGTTTCAGGCTTTTCATTGTAAATCATGTGGTCTTGGTTGCAGCTGCTCAACTCTCCCATTGCAGTGAGGAAGAAGCCATAGATAATGTCTGAACAAATGTGCTTGGCTGGGTAACCTGGTGGCTCAGCAGTAAAGCATCTGCCTGCAATGCAGGAGATGCAGGAGACTGGTTTCGATCCCTGGGTCGGGAAGATCCCCTGGAGGAGAAAATGGTAAACCACTTCAGTATTCTTGCTGAAAGAATTCCATGGACAGAGGAGCCTGGAACGCTACAGTCCTTGGTGTTGCAAAGAGTCAGACACAACTGAAGCAACTGAGCATGCACACACGTATTCCAATAAAACATTATTCATAAATACAGACATTTAAATTGTGTATAATTTCCATGTCACAAAATATTGTTTTTCCTTTGTCTTTTTCCCCCCAGTGATTGAATAATGTAAAAATTATTCTGAGCTCGTGGATCATATGAAAATAGGAGGCAGACCTCACTTGGCCCACAGGCCAAATGGCCTTTCGATGATTATCATTAAAAATTTTTGCTCTTAGGCTTTTCAGTCCTAACTAGACCAAGAGGAACAAGTTAATATATGCTATCCTCTATAGAGTGCCAGGGAATGCTCCATTCCTCACTTCTTCATACTCCAAAGAAGCTGGGTTGATATTCCACTTGAAGGTGGAGGAGCCAAGTTGCTCACCTCAGAGGCTAGTCTGCATTTCAGACAGCCCGAGTGATGAGTGAGTCTTGTGTTTTCCGCGAGGAACTCTATCCCTTCAGCATCTGTACCCCAGTCATACTTATGCATGGAAAAGGCTAAGTAAAATTTATTAATATCCTAGCTAGAAAGAAAACTATAAAATTACACATATATGCAAGCTTGTGTGTATCTGCAGTTCAAAGTGTAGTCAGCAAAAAATGCATGCACGCTATTGCACTGGGAGGAAACCGGTGTCTTTGAAATCAAATACCCTGCCATTGGCATATTCAGGCTTGAAACCCGGCTGCAGCTTTTAGCTTCCACCACATGTTTACATTGGAAATCTCTCTGTGCGCATATAGAGTTTGTTCTCTTATGAAATCATGTCTCTCGGGAAGGATAATTTAAAGCCATTTCCGTTTGTTATGTCTGAGCTGAACTAGACTATTAGGGCTTGTTAACGCTGGATAAACTTGAGCCCTATAACTGCCTTCATCTGCAGATTATAGAATCTGTCCAACAAATTGCATTCTGATGTTTTCAGATGAAGGCTAAGCAAGCAAGGGCCTTTTAATTTATATTCTATCACCATGGTTGTCTGAGGAATCACGGTTTTGCCTTTCATGCCTACTTGGTAGAGTATAGATGATATAAGTCTTGAATGGGCCAAATCCAGAAGTAACTGAGACACAAAACTCCCATCTGCTACAGCCAAGCAAGGAAGGCTGGCAGTCAGAAAACTGCTGGCTAAGCATCTTTCTTCAGAGTATCTCCCTCCCCCCAAGTCTCAGCATAAATCAATGTTAGGTCCATTGGAATATCGTGTGTGGTCTGCATTTAGAAATTTCATTTGAAAATTATATCGTGGCAACCATGAGACAGAAAGATAAAGTAAAACAAGTTTTCTTTAGGCTCGTGTTAAGTAAATAGAATTAAGTGAAGAGAGACGGCTTCCCTGATTTAGCGAAGGGGAGGTGATGGCTGCCCCAGGGATCTCACTCCCTCCGCCTCCGTTCATCAAGCCCACGGAACACACTTACTGCCATGCTCCTCTTTAAGCATTTGGCTTGTTATCATTCTCTTTCTTAAATACTGGGATACTAGAAGGTGAAAATTGCATCTGTTTGACTTCTTTTTTAAAAAAGTTTAGCAGAACTGCAGGGCAGCTTCAGTATCATCTTCAGTAGGATGGCACTGGGCAGCAGTGTGGCCATGCAACGTGGTGCCTCTCAGTCTTATTAACAGTGTCTCTGCTGAGTTCAGTTCTTTTCAATAAACTTGTAGAAGGCACCATCCTAAGCCCAAAAGCTGGTGACAGGGGTGGTGATGGGATATAGAGACAGTTAAGACATGGACCCTCTCAGAAGGTGATTGTGGATATGAATCACCTTTATCAGGACCAGATTCAAAGAATGCCGGAAATGAAGGGCAGATCCTGGAGTGTAACATTTAAATGGGGTTTTGAGTAGAAATCAGGTTTTAACCAGCAGCAGGGAGAATCTTCTAGACTAAAGGAACAACATAAACAAAATTCGGAAAGTAGCAAAGTTCAGAACGCGTTCAAGAGTGTGGGAATAAGCCCTCTCCAGACTTCCTTCCTTCCCTCTTTCCTTTATTCAGTACTTATTTAATGAATACCTGGGGGAAACCAAATAGACTTGGCCCCCGTCTGCACAAAGCTTACAGTCTAGAGAGGAGCCAGCGATGACTCAGGGAAACCCAATGTGAATGACAGTTTGTAGTTGTGATCCCTACCTCCAAGAAGAGGGCTGCTTTGGCTAAGAGAGCATTACAGGAGAATTCAACATGCCTTTCAGAGTAGTTTAAAGGGATGATAGGCACTGATTTGTTATTGCTGTTCAGCCACTAAGTCGATTCTTTGCAACCCCATGGACTGCAGCACACCAGACTTCCTTGTCCTTCACTGTCTCCCGGAGTTTGCTCAAACTCACGTCCATTGTGTTGATGATGCCATCCAACCATCTCACCCTCTAGTGCCCAGCATCAGTCCTTCCAGTGAATATTCAGGGTTGATTTCCTTTAGGATTGACTGGTTTGATCTCCTTGTAATCCAAGGGACTCTCAGGGGTCTTCTCCAGCATCACAATTCGAAAGCATCAATTCTTCAGGTTCTCAACCTTCTTTATGGTCCAACTCTCACATCCGTATATGACTACTGGAAAAACCATAGCTTTGATTGAAGGAACTGATTGGAAGGGGTCATTGCATGAAGCAGGAGTGTACAAAGCGTGTGCAGGAGACCGTGAGAGTGAGGCTATGTGCGGCCCCCCAGAGAGTCAGGGGGTGGAATGGGCTTCTTGTCTTTGTTCTAAGAGCAAAGGAAAACTATTGATTTGTTTTGAGCAATGCACACGATGGCAAGATAAGATGTATTTTTTGGAAAACTCACTCTGGCTGAATTAGAGATGTTGGGAGGGGGTGGGGAGTTTTCCTGGATGGCAGATGCAGTTTTCCAGAGGGAATATTGCTGGTTGTTTACTCTGGGGTAATGCTAGGGAGGTGAGAAGAAGGAAATGATTTTGAGGGCTGAGGATGAGCTTGGCCCTGGAAACATTGATTTTGAGATGCCTGTAAGACACTGAGAAGACAGACCAGAAAGTTATGAGTCTGGAGCTCAGTGAACACATCTGGGCTGAGAGACCCATTGGAGAGTCATCTCCTTATAGAGGGAAATTGAGCCATGAGTGGGGTTATATGCTTAACTGAATGGATGATAGAATGAATAAATTAATAAATGAGATTGGGAGAGGAGAGAGCATGCAGGGTAAGAGGAGGGGCCAGCAACCGCGTGACGCTGTGTTTCTGTAACTGCCATCGTCACTTGTGAGGATGCCAAGGTAAGCTTCTGCTTCCATGGTTAGCTCTCATGCCTCACATGGACATATTTGGAGAGCTGACAAGAACCACGAAAGTGACCAGGCAGCCTCTTTCCCATGAGGAGATGCCTCTCCTAACCCTTCCAACTTCCATGTGGGCAGGCTCCAAGAGTTCCCAGAGAAGATGGTTGTTTGGGCTGCAAAACTGTTCCCCAAAGAACAGCCTCGATTCCTAGGCTGATGCCATCAATAATCTGAATTGATCAGGGTCCTCTCCATGAGACACTGTGTTCACGAGGACCTTGGGGCACCAGGGGGACTTTGTCCTGGCCTTCCTGCCTTGGGTGCTCATTTGGGGAGTCTGCCCTACTCTCCTCCCATCCCACTTGCCAGGCACTGAGACAGGACTGTCCACCTAGTTGTCATCAGAAGGGGTTTGGGCCTCAGAGAGGGAGTTTCAGGGGATTCAGGGATACCTACAAGCACAAGCTCCCTGAGGATCTTCTAGGTCTGCCCCTGAATCCAGTCACCCCTTTGTCATCTTTTCTGAGGACCCCCAGGGTTGGCCTGCCTGTGGCTCTTGCTTTCACTACCAGCAGATGGGAATCCGGTGGGGTGGGGGGGAGGGATATGACGGGGAAGGGGGGCGGGCAAGGCTTTTCCCCATGTTTAGCCTGCAAGGTGTAGTCATAAAACTTCTCATCCTCCCAGTTCCTGAAGCGAGCACACAGCTCCTTGGAAGTTTCTGAGGGTTTTTATGACTTGCAAAGTCAGAGAGCAGGTTAAGAGCCCAAACAGTCCCTTCTGGGCCTCCTCCCCCAGCCTCTCCTTATTTTGTGTTGTTTTCCTTATATACCTAGCCCGGTTTCTGAGGTCAGGCCTGCTGTACACCTGGTATCTTGGCATAATTGCCAGTCACACCTCCTTGCCCTTTAAAATGTTTAGAAGATAAATTACAGCCACCTTATTTAACCTCAAAGAGAAAGAGAAATTGATGTCTTGATGGTAATGGTGTGTTCACAAAGGACTGAAACCACCTTTATCTGTATTTTAGTGAGCCAGCAGCATAGCTTTTTTGGTGTTTTGTCCCAACAGCTGGACTGGGACACTCTGCGTGTGTCAGTGTAGGGGTTGGGGTACTGGAGGGAGGGTGCATGGGAAAGTGCTGGATCTGGTGTTGGGTGCTGCCGCAGAGATTAGCCTGCCCTTTTCTCCTGTCCCTTCCTTCCTCCGTGACCAGTTCTGCCCATGGGAGATTCAGACTGGCCCTTGAGGAAGATGAGCGCAAAGACTAGTGTTGAGAAAAGTGGGTTTCCAAGCAGCTATGGGGGTCAGCCATGGAGAGGATAAAAATTTGGAGGCAGAAATGGAGCCAGGTTACAACAGAACAAAGCATAGGTGTTGCAGTGGGCCGGCCTGTCCGATTGTTGTCTGATTGTTGCAGCAGGGGGCGGGGAACACAAAATTGTCAACATTTACTTATAATTTTTCTCTAGAATAGTTGCCACTTTGGGGAAATGGTTCAGGAAGACCATCCCTGTGTCCACATAGTTGTGATTCTATTATGAGGTTTCTGGGCATCTCAGGCCACCCAAATGGAGTAATCCACCCAAGTCTGTGGGTCTCTAAGAGATGTATTTAAATCACATGTACTCAATGTAAGAGCCATCTGTGATGTTAAACCAACCAACAAACAAACATCTGATCCTTTCTCATTGCCACTTCCGTGCAACAAAAAAATATTTAGAATTGTTGACTATAGGGGTAGTGTTTTCTCAACAGAGATTACTTGTAAAGTAACAACACTGGAAAAAGAGCCACAGTCACTACTATTTTTGGTGCAACATTGGTGATCTGCTTATAATAACCTTTGCATCTCTCTCTCTGATGTTTTAAAATAGAAAAATGAAGTTTGTTGCTTCTGGGCACTCAGAAAGTCTGAAAACCTTATGCTGTCTGATAGGGAAGACGAATCAGTTAAGTCCTTGGGAATCTGTAGGCCAACCTCTGGAATCACTCTTGAGTTGAGGAAGGAAAGGAAAACTCAAGGGTGGATTCGGGACTGAAATTTGACTTCAGAGTCCCATCTCAAACTTTAAGTTCTGAAATGCGTTTGTGTAAGCCACGTGGTCTCAGCGTGACTCAGTTTCTTTTTCTGTAAAAGCAGAAGGTAATCCTAGGATTAGAGCTAGTATCTCAGTGCCTTTCAGCGTTCAGGAAAAATTCCAGTGAAGGAAGTGAGCTCTGTGATCGTGTAGCAGACCATGGTGTACAGTGATGTGGACTCGTCACTGCAGGGGTGACCTTCTCAGGAATAGTAGAGATGACACTCATGCTTTGGTGGGACTAGTGCAAATATGTTTTTGCATCACATTTTTATTTTGTCTGTTTTTAGAGAAACACCTTTTTTTTAAATTCTTTGCATTGCATAAATAAAATGTTAATATAAATCTTACTGAGTGGTAGTTTAGTTCCAATAATTCTGAGTCAGTTCAACATTCATAAATAAAGAATAATACTATTAATTAAAGTGGCTATATATAATATTTCATTAAATAAATGTGCCATAGTTCGTTTATGCATTTCCCAATTGTTGATCATTTGGGTTTTTCTGGTTTGGTTTTTTTTTTTCTTACTATCACAAAAAAGCATTGTAATGAACATCCTATTACAGATTTCCAAACTGGAAGAAGCACAAGCTGGAATCAAGATTTCTGGGAGAAATATCAATAATCTCAGATATGCTGATGATACTACCCTTATGGCAGAAAGTGAAGAGGAACTCAAAAGCCTCTTGATGAAAGTGAAAGAGGAGAGTGAAAAGGTTGGCTTGAAGCTCAACATTCAGAAAACAAAGATCATGGCATCTGGTCCCATCACTTCATGGGAAATAGATGGAAAAACAGTGGAAACAGTGTCAGACTTTATTTTTGGGGGCTCCAAAATCACTGCAGATGGTGATTGCAGCCATGAAATTAAAAGACGCTTGCTCCTTGGAAGGAAAGTTATGATCAACCTTGATAATATATTAAAAAGCAGAGACATTACTTTGCCAACCAAGGTCCGTCTAGTCAAGGCTATGGTTTTTCCCGTGGTCATGTATGGATGTGAGAGTTGGACTGTGAAGAAAGCTGATCACCAAAGAATTGATGCTTTTGAACTTGTGGTGTTGGAGAAGACTCTTGAGAGTCCCTTGTACTGCAAGGAGATCCAACCAGTCCATTCTAAGGGAGATCGATCCTGGGTGTTCATTGGAAGGATTGATGCTAAAGCTGAAACTGCAATACTTTGGCCACCTCATGCGACGAGTTGACTCACTGGAAAAGACTCTGATGCTGGGAAAGGTTGGGGGCGGGAGGAGAAGGGGACGACGGAGAATGAGATGACTGGATGGCATCACCGACTCTGTGGACATGGGTTTGAGTGAATTCCGGGAGTTGGTGATGGACAGGGAGGCCTGGCGTGCTGTGATTCATGGGGTCGCGGAGAGTCGGACACGACTGAGCGACTGAACTGAACTGAACTGAACTGAAACTTGTCTAATCATCTCCTTAAAATACATCCCTGAGTGAAATCAGTCCTGAATATTCGTTGGAAGGACTGATGCCAAAGCTGAAACTCCAATACTTTGGCCATTGATGCGAAGAACTGACTCATTGGAAAAGACCCTGATGCTGGGAAAGATTGAGGGAGGGAGGAGAAGGGGACAACAGAGGATGAGAAGGTTGGATGGCATCACCAACTCAATGGACATGAGTTTGAGTAAACTCCGGGAGTTGGTGATGGACAGGGAGGCCTGGCGTGCTGCAGTCCATGGGGTTGCAGAGTTGGACACGACTGAGTGACTAAATTGAACTGATTGAGTGGTATTATGGGTCATATGTGTGTTTCTATTTTTATGTGAACTGCCAGACTACCTGTGAGGAGGGTATCAGTTCGCATGCCTACACTGGGGGATTGTATTTTCTTTCAGTCTTGTGAATTCTCATATGAAAATGATATCTTGTTGCTGATTGTGTTTGCTTTACTTCAATTCCTAGAGAGGTTAAGAATCTTTTGTGTGTATATCGCCTGTTTGTATTTTTCATATTGTGAATGGCTTGTTTAGTCCAGTCTGGAAACTCTGGGAGGGCTATGGTCTGGTTGGTCCATGGAATGCAGGATGTGGGCTATAAATTATTCTTCAGTTAGATGGCATGATATGAAAGCCTATAGTAAAGAAATTTTTTAAAAACCATTAGAAGGATATTTTCAGAGTATTGCATGTTTATGATAAACTATGCCATGGAGTTTAAGTATCCTTAACAAAAGGAGAAACTTACAATGCTAATGGGAGACAGTAGGCCTAGGGAAGGTGGACAGGACTGTGTTCCTCTGCTGCCTGTCTGCTAGTAGTGACGGAATTCTTGGAAACCTCTCCAAATTCACACCACCCCGCAGAGGAGCCGCTGCTGCAGCCAACCATACCCCACTTGCTCACAGAGGCCATAGGCCTGCCTCTCCAAATTTTATGATGCATCTGAAATGAAGTTTAACTGCATCCTCCCCACCCAACTCACGAGAAACCACGGTAGGGGAGGAAAGAAAAACAGAACCCACCAAGAGGAACCAGCAGACCTGTCCAAGGGTGGGGACTTGGCTACTCCATGGGGCAGCGGGAGAGTAAAGGACAAAAGGCATAAAGCACACCTCGCTTTAATCCCTTCCATCCGCCCACAGCCCCCAGAAAGCTCATAGAGCCTCCCTTTCTGGGTGATTGGCTTCCGTTAGCTCAGGGGCAGGCAGGGTGTTTTGTTGTTTGGAGAGAGGGCAGGGAGGGGGAGGGGGCTGGTTGGGGAAAAGGAGAATGGCCATAACTGGGGGAGAATGAAAACCAAGTCCCCCACTTGCTTCAAGGTGGTGAGTGGTAAACACAAACAGCTGCTGCCTGCAAACACGTGGGGGCCGGGCAGCCAGGGCAGTCAGCTGCTGTAAGCAGGACCCAGCAGTTCCTAGAGGCAATTACCTCTCTCAGAAGCCATGCCTATCTGTGAAATGTTTTTTGTTTTTTTTTCTTTTTTTTTCCACCTTTTGAGGGCTCTTCTTGGCTAACTCGAAATCATTTTGAATGCTGCTGGCAAAAATGTTGCCGAAAGTTGTGTGTGGTGGGTGGTGTGTTTTTTCTCTCTCTAAAAAGAGTAGTTGTTCCCCTCTGCCAGCATTTAGAAGCTGGAACTGTCTGTTCTTTTTGTTTGAAGTAGAGACTTTGGACACCAGTCCTTTCAGAGACGAGAAGAAAGAGAAAGAAAAAAAAAGAATCCTCTGGTTTGTCTTTGGCCTGGAGACTTTTCGCTTGTTTACTTTTGACCTTTCTCCCTATTTGTAGCCTACACAGGAACCCTGGTCAGCCTGGGCTGGGCTCCGGGTCTCGAACAACAAACTCTCAAACAATCCAAAAAGAAAAATTCTTTGGCACTCAAAGAAGCTCCTGAAATTTGTCTAGGCTTGCTTGTTTTCGAACTCCTGATGAACGCAGAAGAGAAAATGCACGTCCTTGTTCTTCATCCCGTGGCCCACCTCCCTCCTAATTCCTCCTCACTCAGTCTCCCCCAAAACACACTCCTCGACAGAGCTGCCCTTGGGGCTTCTCCACCTTCGCCGGTGCCACTCCCTCTCCTGGAAGCTTTCTCCCCCATCCTTGGCTGGTGAAGTCCTCCTGGTCATATCCAGCTGCCCTAAATGCACTGAGCTCAGCTGGTAAAGAATCCGCCTGCAGTGCGGGAGATCTGGGTTTGATCCCTGGGTTGAGAAGATCCCCTGGAGAAGGGAAAGGCTACCCACTCCAGTATTCTGGCCTAGAGAATTCCATGGACTGTATAGTCCATGGGGTCACAAAGAGTCAGACACGACTGAACGACTTCCACTTCACTTCCCTTCCCTTCCATTGGCTGATGGCTTGAAAGCAGGGCCTAATCTTAGGTGTCTAGCACAGCGCCTGTGGTACCAGGGCAGCAGGGTGTTAAGATTGGCATCAGTAATGGTAACATAATACTTGCTCTTTTGGGGACATGTGCCTTGTGCTAGGTACCTCTCACATGCATTGTCTCTTATCCTCCCAATAACCGTACCTCGTAGGTGATGTCATATTTGTTTTATAGATGAGGAAATTGAGGCTTAGAAGTTCAGAAAGTTCACTTAGCTAACAAATAACTGAACCCAAGTTGGAATCCAGGTCTTAACTCATTCCTACTCTATTTCCAGGCCTCTAATAAATGCTCAATAAATATCTATTTATTGAACACATGGCCCTGAAATTGTTTTTCTGAGCCTGGGGAAATCTTTCCAGGAATTTCAAGAGCCACAGCTTTTACACTTGATCCCTTACACTTGGTTCCCTTGACCTTTAGTCTCTCTTCTTCTGTTCCGAGTATCATCTCGTTTCCCATTTTGCCTCTAAGCATCATACCCTCTCTTCATGTTTTAGCTCTGGAGGGTGGGGATGGAGCAAAGCAGTAGCCTCCTGGTCCTTGTTCCGTGTGTCTTTCCTTGAACTGGTCTTTGTTCCCCTGAAGTCTTTATTGTCCCCTAAAGGAAATTCAGTTCAGTTCAGTTCAGTTCAGTCGCTCAGTCGTGTCCGACTCTCCGCGACCCCATGAACCACAGCACGCCAGGCCTCCCTGTCCATCACCAACTCCCGGAGTTCACCCAAACTCATGTCCATCGAGTCGGTGATGCCATCCAGCCATCTCATTCTCTGTCGTCCCCTTCTCCTCCCACCCCCAATCCCTCCCAGCATCATAGTCTTTTCCAGTGAGTCAACTTGTCGCATGAGGTGGCCAAAGTATTGGAGTTTCAGCTTTAGCATCAGTCCCTCCAAGGAACACCCAGGATTGATCTCCTTTAGAATGGACTGGTTGGATCTCCTTGCAGTCCAAGGGACTCTCAAGAGTCTTCTCCAGCACCACAGTTCAAAAGCATCAATTCTTCAGCGATCAGCTTTCTTCACAGTATATCGAAAACCGTTGAAGATTTGCCATATTGCATGGTTCAAACGAATTCAGTGCCTCTATCAGAAGCCCTAAGAAGGTGCCTACAAACTTTCTTCATGGAATTGTTGTAAGAATTACATAAATATAAGACCTGACACATGGTGAGTTCTCAAAAAATGCAAAAGTTAGCCCTTGTCATTGTTTTTATAAATCCTTTACTGGGGTACTCAAACTCCTAAAAGGGATTGAGACAAGGGAGATACTTTAATATTAATAATTATTATAGCAACTAATAAATATTTATTACTATGTGTCAAGCACTTTTTAAAAGGTTTTTCAAATATTAACTCCTTTAATTCTTACAATCTGATAACATAGGTACTATCACTGGCTCTTTTTACAGTTGAGAAGATGGAGGAACAGAGAGGTTAAGTTGGGGAGGTTGGGTTCAAGTCTCTGGTTCTAGAGTCTACACTCTCATAGTCATCACTGCTCTGAAAAAAAGTAGGCACCAGGCCTGAAAGAAACGTAACAGAAATGTGATATATTTAATCCCTTCTCATTCTTTTTTTGAATGTGTATTTTCAGGAGAGTGAATGTATTTGTGAGAGGCAGTGCCTCTGGTGTTTTTGCACTGTCCCAGGCACGACCAGGAGGAGGGCGGGTAACCGAGTCATCCATGTTCCTGGTAAACAACTCAAAATGGGTAGAACCTTGTGCGCCAAACCCAGCCTCTGCAAACTAGTATTTCCCAGTTGCCAGCTTGGCGCAAAATCCTGCATTACCACAGTTGAGCCTGTTTTGTGAGGAAAGACTTTTTGGTACAAAAATGTTTTTCATATTCGCTCTTGTTACTCTTGAGACTGCAAAACACCATGTCTTCCTGCTGCCAGAGGCCAAAACAAATTCTATGGCTGAGAACAATTTTTGCAGCTTCTTTTTCAGAATGGTCCTATGCCGAGAGTAGAATTAACCTAGGCAGCTAAGCTGTAAAGAAGCAACATATATACCTAGATGCTGCGTATTTGCATGGGAAATCACACATATACAAAAGAAATTTCATACAGAAACTGTACATTTATGTGTGTGTATATAGGAATGTGTTAACATATATTTTTTTCTTTGTGCTAATCTGTCTTTTCTGAATTTGCCTTGGTGTAGAGACAGAACACGTTGAAGGGTGCAGGCTGGGACTCGGGAGACCCCCTGACCGTGGTGTGCTGGGCTCTTTAGACCTGTGCCCGCTTCTGTCTTCCTGCTCGTCACCCTGTGGTTACCGTCACTCCGGGGTTCAAGTGGCGGGCCAGAAGCAGAGACCCAGGGCTGGTGTCACCTCTGAATGTGTTAAAGAAGATGCTCTACCACCGTGTTTCCACCAGCCTCGTAATGCACCAGGCAGGGCTGGAAACAGGCTGGTGGTGTGTTTGTGTGTGTGTGTTGAAGGTAGAGGCACCCGCTTAGTAAGACTGAGCCTGTCTTTCACTGTGTGCGTCCCTGTGCCCATGTATAACATGGAAATCACAGAGCTTCCCAAAGAAAAGGCAAAATGGATGTTGTGTTAGCATCTGCAGGAGAGTGCTGTGTTGTGGAGAGAGGCCGGCGCTCTGCTGGCCGGCTGCTTGCCCATTCTTACGCAGAGGCTCTGGGTGAGGGCACCCTGCAGCGGGCTTCCTCCTCGGGCACTGGCCGCGTGTGGCAGAGTTCATGTGTGTTCGGGATCTCCTTTGGCCCTGCCTCACCGTCGAGCTCGGCCTGACGCTTTCTCCTCTCCTGGTCCTCTCCTCTCTCAGGACTGCACTTCCCACCTCCCGGCCACCCCGCTCACCCCTTGCTGCCTTACCCCCTTCCCTCCCTTTACGACCACTCACTCCCCACAGGCCCCAGAAGAGCCCTCTCTTGACTCAAGACACCCATTCAACAAGACTGAGACACTAACAATCATCGGGCACTTTGTGAGGAGGGCCAATTAGAGGCCGGCCTGACCAGGGCGAGCAGCGGGACGTCCAGAAAGACGCTTTGCTCCTGGGGAGTGGGAGCCTAATCCCGTTACTGGCTGGATGGAGGCTCCTGGGGGCAGGAGCCTCCTTCCTGCTGGGCCTGGAGGGCTGTCATTGGAGGATGGCCGGGCCTGGGGGGCTCCGCTCGCAGGCAGCCTCCCTCCCTCCCCCAGCCCCCTCGTGTCTCTTTTCTTTCGCAGTGACACACACTGCAGCGCCTCTGAGGTCATTTGTTTCCCACAGCCTCACAGGGCGCTGTGGCAACCAGGGGGACAATGATCTCTCACAGGAATGATGGGAGGCCTTTTTTTCCTTGCCTTAAATAAGCCCCTTCAAGGGAGCAGTAAGGTCTGTTGTGTGTGCGGTTTGTTTTTTCAGAAAATCCTCTTGCATGTAGTTCCAGTGTGAAGGACTCAGGCAACTTCAATGGAAGCCAGAAAGAATCTTGCATGTGTGCCTGTGTGTGTGTGTGTGTGTGTGATTTTATTTTTACTGCTGTTTTGAGACCAGGATCGTGTTTTCCCTTCTGCCAGATACCCTTTTCCCACTCATGCTCCCTCAACCCTAGTGTTCTTTGATAGTTTCAGGCAGGAACTGGCAGGTGTTGGGGCAGAGATGCCCAGGGCTCTGTGCTGGCATCTGACTGCCCTTGACTGTGGTGATGAGGCTCTGGGCTGAGCGCCCCAGAGGTTTGGTACTCCGCACATTTCTCATCCCATCCCAGGCACTCAGAGAGTGCTTGGGACTGGATAACTAAGGCTAGAATTCACAGGAGAGTGAAAGTGAGCTGGGAGGAAACCCAGCTTTGTGGACTGCCTCAGGTCAGATCACTAGCTTTAATGCCAGAGCTTCAGGGGAATATGTGAAAAGAAAAGGGTCTGTATGTGAAACCTGGAATAAAGAGAAGTCAGGTTCTTTATCTGATGTAGCTGTTTCATGAGGGAAGATGTAGTTTATTTCTCCCCCACCCTGATAGCACCACTGGAAACCAAGACTCTATCCTATTTATCTTAGTGTTAGGTCTCAGACTGCTGAGGATCAAGTAACCTTAGAGCTTACATATGCACACGTTATCATTTTTAAAGGCTTTTTATTTCATGAATTACATTGTATCATATAATCTAGATATTTCATCTGGAAAACCTGAGTTTAGGCAGATTAAACTCTGTCCCAAAACCACATGATGATGAATTAATTTTAAAGCTTATGATTAAAACCTTACCTTTCCAGATCATTAACTAATCGGTGTGATCTGCAAATTGTTTCTGCTTGTTCCAAAGAAAAAGAGCAATCAAGACATTCTCTCATCTGAGCCTAATTTATTATCAGAAACCGAATGGCTGTCTAAATTATATTTTAAAACTATCTTTTCTTTCTTTACCTTGTATAAGTCATGTTTTCAACTGTTTACAAAATTTTATCACCTCTTGACCATATAAGGCTCAAAAACTGTTGGCCTTACGGCTGAGCCACTAGAAAAATATAACATTTTTTTCCCTTACCTTTTCATTCCCTGACTTCTTTCCAGTGATAATTTTAATGCATTTGTGAAATACTCAAGCAGGAAGGAGAGTTTTCCAGATGTTTCTGTTGACTGCTCTGTTGCAAACACAGGACAATTCAAAGACTGGTATCACTTTTTGGTAAAGTGAAGAAACATTTTTTTGATCACTAGCTATCCCTGAGACTAATAAACATTCCTAAGATTAAGTCTTAACAATCCCAGTGTCATTTTCACTGTTCACAAATTCTAAACTTGGAGTCCTGGAAGTTCTGATAAACGGATTGACATGTTGACATATTTCTCTGGACCATCTGTTAAAGGTTTATGCTCAACTGTTCATTAGCTTCGCATAACAAACACACCATAGTCAATTCCCCAAAGAGAGCCAGTGTCTCTCTCTTAGAGTCATAGGATGTTGGCCAGACCATCTTTTCTCTGACCATGATAGACGTGTTCCAATCTTAGCTAAAGATAGACCAACTCATGCTTTAGTATTCATGTTAAAGGAAACAACAAAAATAAATAAAGTCACTAATATAAGAGCTGTAGCAGATGATGAATAGCAAAAGAACACCCTGATCCTGCATCCTTAATAAGCTACCTTTGGAAATGTTTGACTCAAAGGACAGGCAGATTGTTCCTGATCTGCCTGGACTCAAGCTCCTTCCCTCTGGGCTTATCTCAGTATCTTCCCAGAGGTCTCTTGCCTCCTGGCATGTCCCACTGCATCTTCCAGATACACAGAAGATGAGTATGATTAAATCAAAAATGGTAACCCAAAATGTTGAGTAGCTAGAAGTGGCCATGGTGGCGTCAGGAGCTGGTAAATAAATAACAGGCTTGTTGTCCCACACCCTAGTTTAATGCTCTCAAGAGGTTCTTATGTTGCTCGCATTAGTGGGCATGTAAATGAAACCCCTGTTGGCCTTGGCAGATATTGGCCTCTTCTGTGACCTTGTTTGACTGAAACAAAAAGTCATTGGTGGAACAAAATTTTCAGAGCTCTGAACTGGGTTGAAAGAAAAGGGCAATTCTCTGAATTGGGTAATTGGATCACCCTCCCAAGTGCCCTAGGGCTTATATCAAACATATAAGAAGAGAATTAATAACTTCAGTGTATAAATGAGCTTTAGGTGGCTTCCAACTGTAACATTTCACTCTCAGGAGCTTTAAGACATAAAAACAGATATTCCCCCCGCCCCCCAGAGCATTTTGAAGTGCTCTTTATAAAATGCAAGAAGGGACTGCAGACTTCTGTGGAATCCTTGTAATTGTGTATGGTCCATCTCATGGGTGGGCAACCTGAAAGCCTCTATAAAATAGCCACTTAATAAAACTGTTCATGAGTTGTATTATTGGAATTAAGAGATGATGACAATGATATTCTTTCAAATTGTGCTTGATATTCACTTCCTCGGTCATCATTCTGTTGTCTAGATTAAATTAGATGTATCTATACATCTATTTCTGCTTCATTGACTATGCCAAAGCCTTTGACTGTGTCAATCACAATAAACTGTGGAACATTCTGAAAGAGATGGGAATACCAGACCACCTGACCTGCCTCTTGAGAAACCTGTATGCAGGTCAGGAAGCAACAGTTAGAACTGTACATGGAACAACAGACTGGTTCCAAATAGGAAAAGGTGTACGTCAAGGTTGTATATTGTCACCTTGCTTATTTAACTTATATGCAGAGTACATCATGAGGAACGCTAGGCTGGAAGAAGCACAAGCTGGAATCAAGATTGCTGGGAGAAATATCAATAACCTCAGATATGCAGATGACACTACCCTTATGGCAGAAAGTGAAGAGGAACTCAAAAGCCTCTTGATGAAAGTAAAAGAGGAGAGTGAAAAGGTTGGCTTGAAGCTCAACATTCAGAAAACTAAGATCATGGCATTTGGTCCCATCACTTCATGGGAAATAGATGGAAAAACAGTGGAAACAGTGTCAGACTTTGTTTTTTTGGGCTCCAAAATCACTGCAGATGCTGATTGCAGCCATGAAATTAAAAGACGCTTGCTCCTTGGAAGGAAAGTTATGACCAACCTTGATAGTATATTAAAAAGCAGAGACATTACTTTGCCAACCAAGGTCCGTCTAGTCAAGGCAATGGTTTTTCCCGTGGTCATGTATGGATGTGAGAGTTGGACTGTGAAGAAAGCTGATCGCCGAAGAATTGATGCTTTTGAACTGTGGTGTTGGAGAAGACTCTTGAGAGTCCCTTATACTGCAAGGAGATCCAACCAGTCCTTTCTAGAGGAGATCAATCCTGGGTGTTCATTGGAAGGACTGATGCTAAAGCTGAAACTCCAATACTTTGGCCACCTCATGCGAAGAGTTGACTCACTGGAAAAGACCCTGATGCTGGGAGGGATTGGGGGCAGGAGGAGAAGGGGATGACAGAGGATGAGATGGATGGATGGCATCACCGACTCCATGGAGATGAGTTTGAGTGAACTCCGGGAGTTGGTGATGGACAGGGAGGCCTGGCGTGCTGTGGTTCATGGGGTTGCAAAGAGTCGGACACGACTGAGTGACTGAACTGAATTGAACTGTATACCAGACTTGAGAACATATAAAAAGCATAAAACAATACAAGTAGAGTAAGACCCATGAATAGATATTTGAAATAAAGGTTCATCAAGACTGAAGGAGCATGCAAACAGGCAGCCATTATTTCTTAGGAATGGGCAGATCAGGAGGGGGCTAAAACTTGTTTTAAAGTTTTCACTCAGACAAGGGTTGAGTCTAGGAGGCAGAAAGATGAAGAAAAGCATTCCAGGCAGAGGGTTCAACACTGGGAAAGATTCTGTACCAAGGCCAAGTTGGTGAGTGATTTGACCCAGATTAGCAATATTGGCCCGGAGAAGGCAATGGCAAGCCACACCAGTACTCTTGCCTAGAAAATCCCATGGATGGAGCAGCCTGGTAGGCTGCAGTCCGTGGGGTTGCTAAGGGTTGGACACGACTGAGCGACTTCACTTTCACTTTTCACTTTCACACATTGGAGAAGGAAATGGCAACCCACTCCAGTGTTCTTGCTTGGAGAATCCCAGGGAATGGGGAGCCTGGTGGGCTTCCATCTATGGGGTCACACTGAGTCGGACACGACTGAAGTGACTTAGCAGCAGCAATATTGGCCAAAACTGTCATTCTTCTCTTGGAGGAGAAGAATCAAGAAGGGTCCTGTTGGGTCCTGAAGAAGTTGAATTATTAGTGATGAAGGAAAAAGTTAGAGCCCCAAGTTGAGTAGAAATGGGGAAAGGAGTGAAAACTTCTGAAAATACATCATTTTGAAATATATCTTTAAAGGTATAGACATTCTGAGGCCTTTGGCACCCACATAGAAGAACTCATGGGGGAACATTCTAGAATTGACATTCTTATCTTAATGTCTGTAGAGCTGTCTGGATTCCAAAAGAGTTCAAAGAATCCTGCTATCTATTTATGACTAATTAAAGGTGACTTTTTTTTTTTAACTGAAGAAATACTACCAAAGCTGGGTAGAGTTGTTTCTAAGAACTAAAATACCAGAAAGCGAATCAGAAAAGAAACTAACTTAATTGTGACCCAAGTATTTATTTTCATTTTTCTCCTGTAATTTGAATAGAAACCTATGAGGCAAGTGTTTTATCTAGGTAGTCACAATAAACAACTTCAGAGAAGTTAAATAAATCCTCAGAATCCTCCATCAGCATTTGGCAAAGCCCATATCCGCCTCATATCAATACTCCCACCCCTCATGGCTAAATCTTTAGCCACCTACAGGTGTGCATGTGTACTGTCACATCAGTCATGTCCAACTCTTTATGACCCCATGGACTATAGCCTGCAAGGTTTCTCTGTTTATGAGATTTTCCCAGAAGGAGTACTGGAGTTGGTTGCCATGCCCTCTCCAGGGGATCTTTCCAACCCAGGGATCAAACCCACATCTCTTGCATCACAGGCGGATTTTTTATCACTGAGCCACCAGGGAAGCCCCCACCTACAGGAATAAACGCAAAATACTTGAACTCTCTCATATTTGTTTTGGTTTTCTCGCAGACCATGTTTTTCTTCCTATAAAGTAAATTTGTTTCCTTCTTCTTTTTTCCCTATATTATCTAGGTGCTTCTAATCAGAGGTGGCAAATAGGTTCCATCTTCTATTCAATTCCAAAGAATCAGTAGTAGTTTATTGGATGACTATTTTGTAATTGCTTAATAGCAGCTCCCATGGTCTCTGTAGTGGGGAGTGGTACGTGGGCTGCATATATGTTACCAAGGCTGCTATGTTAGCATCTTCATATCATCCCTAAAGTGGTGAATGAGATAAATCCTCTAAAGTCCTAATGTAAGAAAGTTATGTCTTCTTCCCAAAGTAGGGAACACACCTCTTCTACATTAAGAAATGGAAGACAGCAGTGAATTTATAAGAAAGATTTTCTGCCTGAGAATCAGAAGGGGAAGTCTGTAGAGCCCTAGATGAAATAGATGACAAACATCTGAAGTGTAGCTGAAAAATCAAGTTGGGATTTTTATCTTCAGAGTAGATGTAGAATCTGTTTGCTGTTTTCTTTTCTTTTTTTAGCATCATTGTATTTTTTTCCCTCTGTGCACAGTGAGATGGTGACCACAAAAAGCAACAGCCTCCTGGGTCTCTTGGCTGTACAGTTTAGCCAGTACCCAGCTCCCCTCCCTGCAGCCAGCACTAGCTTGTAATAAAAAAGAGGCCGGTGATTCATCCCTCTTGGGAGATGAGATGTGGTTCCATATTGATATCACTTATTGGGCTCATTGCTTGAATCCCCAGATTGTTCATGTGTTTGTTGAGTTTTTGTCTAAAAATGAAAGTCAGTTAAGGCAGATAGCCTAGTGCCAATGGGTTTGGCTATTTGTAAAGTTTATAAACTCGTTTAGGAAACCACCATCAGGATTTTCTTGGCATTGTCTCGGACTTGGCATGTTGCACTTCAGCACACCAGCTCTTGCACAGATGGAGTCTGTTGAGTTGAGTTATGGGAAACCTCCTTGAGAAAATCAAAACACTCAGGAAGTAGTATTGGTAATCCACAAGGCATTGCTATGTCCACTAAGGTTCTCTGCTGATCATACCATTGTTCCTTCTTGAGTAAAATGTGAAGGTTTCCCTTTCCCAGGGGAAAACATGTTAGTTGCTTGGCTTTAGAATTTAGTGCAACTCAGTCAATGATCGACCTCTTCCATAAACTCCTCCTGTTCTTTAAACGGGTGCCACATCCTTCATTTTCCCTCCCAAGTCATTATACATTATTTCTGGCTGCTAGATTCCATTCCAGAGCCTACTAAATTTAAGTAATAGATGGAATAATTATAATGACTAACTCAGTACAAGTTGCAGAATTGGAAACTGCAGCCTAGTCATCCCTCTGGGTCACACAGAAGTCACGTAGGACGAAAAGTGCTGTATGCAACATATATTTTTAAAAACGATCTTTCTTCTACTTTGTGCTGCAAAAACAAACTTTGAGGGGATGGTTCTCCCACAGGATATGGAAATGGCCTTGGAGCACATCCAGGGTTAGTGACACAGCTGCTGTTTCCTGCTAGGGACATCCCACAGCCAGAAAGGGAAAAAGACAAAGTTAAATATATAGCAGGAAGTTAATGACTGAATCCATTAACAAGAATGAAAGGATCAGCCTGTTACACAGTCTGTTTATAATAATATACAGCCATTGGCCAAACTTAACAGTTTATGTTTAGAAGACGTATTTAAAACTCTTTACCAGAGGGCAACTGATCCAGTAATAGCTGTAGCATCAACAACATTGTCTGCTTATGGTACCAAATAATTTTAAAGTTCCTTTGGGTACTTAGTTCTATATTCACAACAACCTGGTGAAGCTGGTAAGTTGGATAGAGAGGTTGGTAGCTTAGATGGTAAAGAATCCGCCTGCAATGCAGGAAACCTGGGTTCAATCCTTGGGTTGGGAAGATGCCCTGGTGAAGGGAATGGCTACCCACTCCAGTATCCTGGCCTGGAGAATTCTGTGGACTATATAGTCCATGGGGTCACAAAGAGTTGGATGTGACTGAGCGATTTTCACTTTCATTTCTTTCAGGGTGTGTAAGCAAGGTAAGGAGTTTGGATTTCATTTTAAGAATGATGTAAATTTTTAAGCAAGGCCATTGCATGACATGTCATACATTTTAGAAAGGTCGTTCAACTTGCTCTATGGAACATAGACTATAGGGAGCCAGAGCAGAAGGTGAGGGACTAGTCAGGGAACATGACACTAATTCAGGTGAAAAATGATATGGTTTGGACTGGGTAGTGGTGGCAAAGGGGTGGTTAGATAAATTTTGAAGAAACTACTTACGAAGGAAGAAAGAAACTACTTACAAGACCTACAAATAGATTGGAGGTAATGTGTGAATTTTAAAAAATTAAGAATATCTAAATTTGGAAGCCTAGATAACATAGAATGCTGGGGTTTTTTTCTCCCCCTATGAAGTTCTGTGATGTTATTTAGGCCCCCAGATCTAGGAATGCTGAAGGAAAGCGCAGATTTGTGTGGAGAAGAGTAGGGTAGGGATTTCTGTTCTGGAAAAGTTGAGTTTGAAATGATTGTTAAACATGCAAGTGGAGATATCAAGTAGGCAGCTGAATATATAAGTCTCGAACTCTTGGGAATGGGCTGAACTGGAGATAGGGAGAGGCCTAAGGACTGATCTCAGAGGTATAGCAACATTTGGAGACAGAGAAGAGAAGTCTACAAATGAGACTGGGAGGGAAGGGATGATAAGGTGGGGGAATCCCTGAGAGTATGATTTTTCTGGGAGTCAAAGGAAGCAAGTACTTCAAGAAGGAAGGGGCTAGACCCAGTGCTGAGAGGTTGAGTAAGATGATGACTGAGAATTGACCCTTGGACTTGACAGGATACAGTCAATGTTGAACTTGATAATAATGGTGTCAGTAGAATGTTGGGGACTTAAGCCTGACTGGAGTAGGTTTAAGGGAGAATCAGAGATAAGGAAATAACATGGACAACTTTTTAAAGGTGTTTTGCTATGAATAGAAAAAAGGAAATGGAGTGGAAGCTGGAGAAGTCAAAGGTGTTTTTATTTTATGTTATTGTATTGATGTACCTGATTAGTAGAAACGGAAAATGTGTTAATGCTGGAGAGAAAGAAGGATCACCACTAGTAAGTGCAGAGACCTGGAGGATGTAAGCAGGAACGGCATATAGGTCTGCGTGGATGGGCTGGCCTTAGGTTGAAGCAGGACTGTTTATCCACTGGACCAGAGAAGAAGGACGACTGCTTGAGGACAAGTGTAGATGCGTCAGTAGATTTAGTGAAGATTAAGAATGAAGCAGTTCTCTTCTTATGGCTTCACTTTTCTCTGTGAAATTAGACATGAGATGGTCAACAGAAAGTGGAGAGAGGGAAGAAAAGTTGGAGATGGCAGAAGACATGAAATATTCAGATAATCTTTGTACTTAGCCACCACTGCCTTGATTCCTAATGATTTCATGGGAAAACAAATAACAGGTCTAGACTTGGTAATTTACTCGACAGCGAAAGAGCTCAGGAAGAAGATATGACTTAAGTGGCTGCCAGTTCTGTGGACTAGAGAAAGTGGGATTTATAAAGAAGGGATAAAATGTTGGTGGTCAAGTGAACCATCTCTAAAGACTCCCCTGCCCCCTGTTTATATCCCCCCGATAGAGTGTGTGGAGCTGGGAAGCTATGCGAGCCTTTGCCTCCTTCCTAGTTGCCCCACTTGGCAGAAGTCACATTTCCCAGCTCTCCCAGGGGCATTTCTGACCCAATTCATTCTGTCCCTTACTGGGTTGCTTAGAGACACTCACCAAATCAATTCATCATATCATCATTCCCCATTCACATTACGCCTCTTTCATATTTATGATAGAAGTCTTGACTCATGTCTGCATGTACTACAGACCCTCTTAGGGAAAGAGAGTAATGACCAGAGGACTTCACATATGGTATATGTCTAGTATATTCCCCTGCAGATAATTGAATTCTGCTCAGATGCTATCAGTATGCTGGGGTTAATTAAAATTCTTATTTTCTAAGAAGAAGAATTCTTATTCTATTTTCTGCTTTGTGTTCTGATAACTAGAAAGTAAAAAAGCTAGGCTTATGGATGATAAAATTCTTGAGCCCCTGAAAGGATGGCAACAGGAGAGTCAAACAGAACTTTCTTCCCGCTTTAAGGTGGTGATATTACCTTTATTTATTTATTTTTTAAAATTTTGCTGTGTTGGATCTTAGTTGCAGCATACAGGATCTTTCATAGTGCACAGACTCTCTAGTTGTGGCACAAGGGCTCCAGAGCACATGGCCTTCGGTAGTTGTGGTGCATAGGCTCTCTAGTTGCAACATCCTGGCTTAGTTGCTTTAAGGCATATGAAGGTCTTAGCCCCCCACCCAGGGATTGAACTTACTTGCCTTGCATTGTGAGGTGGATTCTTAACCACTGAATAACCAGGGACGTCTCAGTGATATTGCCTTTTTGTGGCACTTTTCATTTCTTCTCCCAGAAATCCTGTTGTGATGTACTACATCCTTATGATTAATGATATATTCCTTTAATCTGTACTTTTGTTGCTCTATGAATAAATGAAGTAAATGAAGAAAAGTACATACAAATAGTACTGTAATAATTAAATCAAATCAGTTCCTTTGAGATAGGCTGTGTTTGTGTCTTTATTACTTGCTAATCACCCAGTTATTTTTCACAGCTTATTGGTCAACCAGATAGCTCAGATAATAAAGAATCTGCTTGCAATGCAGGAGACCTGTGTTCGATCCCTGGGTCAGGAAGATCCCCTGGAGAAGAGAATGGCTACCCATTCCAGTATTCTTGCCTGGAGAATTCCATGGACAGAGGAACCTGGCAGGCTAAAGCCTGTGGGGTCACAAAGAATCAGACATGACTGAGCGAATAATATACATTGGTTAACCTAGACATGTTGCATTGATCATCTTATTTAAGGGAGGAGGGAGGTGAGAGGGGGGTTCAGGAGGGGGAACTCATGTACACCTGGGGCGAATTCATGTCAGTGTATGGCAAAACCAACCAATATAACATTGTAAAATAAAAAAAAAAAAATTTAAAAAAAAGCTAAAAAATGAATAAAAATTAAAAAATAAAGACAAAAAAAAAAAGAAAATACCAGCTAAAAAAAATTATTTAACCCTCAAAACTGCTCCATCATTGCCATTTTATAGATAAGGACATGGAGACCCAGAGAGATTTGAATAGTAATATTGTGCTCAAGACCACATATCCAGTAAGAGGGAGAGTCAGTACTTTAATTCCGCTGTCTGTGTTTCCAAAGCCAGAAATCTTTCCACTAACTGCATTGCTTACTAAATGATCAATAGTAATAATGGCTTGCTCATTTGAACTGGTGAAATATCTTTTATTGAAACTCTAAACATTAGTGTCTTCCTTGTGGTTTGGAGAAAGAAAGGAAAGAACCAATATTTTTGGACACCTTATATGTGTCAGCTTCCCAGGTGGAGCAGTGATTAAAAAAATCTACCTGCCCATGCAGGAGACACAAGAGACATGGGTTCAGTTCCTGTTGGGAAGATCCCCTGGGAAAGGAAAAGGCAATCCACACCAGCATTCTTGCCTGGAAAATTCCATGGACAGAGGAGCCTGGTGGGCTACAGTCCTTGTGGTCGCAAAGACTTGAACATAGCTGAGCATGCACACACCTTATAAGTGTCAGATATAATTTTAGGCACATTCACATATCAGATGGGTTATATTATCTTCATTTTCAGATGAGGAAATGAAGCTTAACAAATTACTAAGTTACCCAGTGCCTCAGCTTACAAAGGAGTTAAGAGTCGGTTCTGGCACTTGTCTTCAGCAAAGGCTAAAGTCTGCTGGAGCAGGGAGCTAGTCTGTTTTTAGTCCCTGTTATACCCCTCGGAGAAGGCAATGGCAAGCCACTCCAGTACTCTTGCCTAGAAAATCCCATGGACGGAGGAGCCTGGTAGGCTGCAGTCCCTGGGGTCTCTGCGAGTCAGACACGACTGAGCGACCTCACTTTCACTTTTCACTTTCACGTATTGGAGAAGGAAATGGCAACCCACTCCAGTGTTCTTGCCTGGAGCATCCCAGGGACAGGGGAGCCTGGTGGGCTGCCGTCTATGGGGTCGCACAGAGTCGGACATGACTGAAGCGACTTAGCAGCAGCAGCATACCCCTAATGTATCGGAGAAGGAAATGGCAACCCACTCCTATTCTTGCCTAGAGAATTCCATGGACAGAGGAGGCTGGTGGGCTACTGTCCATGGGGTCGCATAGAGTCAGACATGACTGAAGCGACTTAGCATACATGCATGCATTGGAGAAGGAAATGGCAACCCACTCCAGTATTCTTGCCTGGAGACTCCCAGGGACGGAGGAGCCTGGTGGGCTGCCATTTATGGGATCGCACAGAGTCGGACACGACTGAAGCAACTTAGCAGCAGCAGCAGCAGCATACCCCTAGTGTATAGTACAGGGTCTCTGGCACATAGTAGATGCTCAGGAAAGGTTTATTGAATAAATAATGATTGAACCTACTATAAGCTGCAGTTAGAATGCAAGAAGTCTTGTCTTGTGCTTCCTAGGGTCTTCCGGTGAATATTGACATGATATAATGAGGGGATTCTGAAAAATGAATTAGCAAATGCAGGAGTGTTTCTGATTACAGAGCCCTTGCTCTTCTCACAGTTGTGTGAGCTCAGTGATAAAATTGCTTTTCTTTCGTCAGGAAAACTGAGGCATAAAGTCACCCTGGCAAAGGTTTGCACGTCAGTGGACACTTTGTGGCACACCTAAAATCTTGAGATTCTCACCTTTATAGCCTCAACCGCTTAATGATCCTGCGGTGCTGGTGGGATTAAAGCTTTCCATAAATCTGTAACTTAATCATTTAATCATTTAAAGAGATGGCAATTTATCTTAAATACACTCCTTCATATGGATGTGACACACAGCACAGATGGTCTCAAAAGTTTTTCCTGGCTTCCCCTACCCTCATGGTATCTAGTAAGTTAACGTCAATATTAGCTTTACTGTTTTAGGTAACTTTGGTATGCTTCTCATTAGCTGGAACCGTAAAGAGCTCAGTTTTACCTGCACTGAGGGATCGCTAAATTCCTATTGGCATCTGAGCACACAGTCCCATGTCGAAAGTGAGGTCATGTTTCTCCTGGATTGTGCCTGTATCTGATGAGCCTGGGCTGGCGTGAATCCGAGACAATGAAATAATCACACCCATTAGCTCACCAGGGCCCTATTAAGATGTGGCCTGGCTTTCCATCCATTTCTCCTGCTTGGAAAAACTGACACAGTCGTGGCTGTAAAGGTTAGTAGAGCTGTAACTGCTTCAACAACCGAAACTTAGCACTACCCTGTTTAGACCTGTGACCTGCCTGCTACTTAATCTGGGGAAATGGCACTCCAGGAGCTGGGATGCAAGGATCTTCTTTAATCTTCTTTTGTGTGGTGGTAAAGCTGGATTTTCCTAACACTTTCCCCCATCCCAGTTTCTGTGGCTAGTGGGTCACTCTAGAGTAGAGGTTCCTAAACAATTCACTATTTATTGTATTTCTTTTTACAGACCTCACGTTTAAAAACAAAAAAAATTGGAATATAGCATTGCTCTGATGTTGTGTTGGTTTCTGCCGTATAGCAGTATAAATCAGCCATCAGTTCAGTTCAGTTCAGTCGCTCAGTTGTGTCCGACTCTTTGCGACCCCATGAATCACAGCATGCCAGGCCTCCCTGTCCATCACCAACTCCCGGAGTTCACTCAAACTCATGTCCATCGAGCTGGTGATGCCATCCAGCCATCTCATTCTCTGTCGTCCCCTTCTCCTCCTGCCCCCAATCCCTCCCAGCATCAGAGTCTTTTCCAGTGAGTCAACTCGTCGCATGAGGTGGCCAAAGTATTGGAGTTTCAGCTTTAGCATCAGTCCTTCCAATGAACACCCAGGACTGATCTCCTTTAGAATGGACTGGTTGGATCTCCTTGCAGTCCAAGGGATTCTCAAGAGTCTTCTCCAACACCACAGTTCAAAAACATCAATTCTTCATCGATCAGCTTTCTCCACAGCCCAACTCTCACATCCATACATGACAGCTGGAAAAACCATAGCCTTGACTAGACGGACCTTGGTTGGCAAAGTAGTGTCTCTGCTTTTTAATAAGCTGTCTAGGTTGGTCATAACTTTCCTTCCAAGGAGTAAGCGTCTTTTAATTTCATGGCTGCAATCAGCATCTGCAGTGATTTTGGAGCCCCCAAAAATAAAATCTGACACTGTTTCCACTGTTTCCCCATCTATTTCCCATGAAGTGATGGGACCAAATGCCATGATCTTAGTTTTCTGAATGTTGAGCTTCAACCGTAAATATACATATATCCCCTCGCTCTTGGCCCTACCTCTCACCCCCGCTCCCATCCTTCCCCTCTAGGTCATCCCAGAGCACAAAGCTGAACTCCCTCTGTTATGCAGCAGTTCCCACTAGCTAACTATCTTACCTGGTAGTGTGTATATGTCAGACCCCACATTTTGAATGTTTGGGTCTAGTAAACAAACCATAAGGGTTAGATAATGATTCGGTTTTCTTGTTGATACCTACTGTCATTAGGCTGCATCGTCTCTGGCTCAGGTCTTCATGGTTCTTTCTTAGGGCCACCTTCCCAGACCCTGTGACCATTCTTGGGCTGTGGCCTCAAGTTATACCTCACAGGGTGTCCTAACCTCAACAGAGCACTTTTCACAATTATAACTAATTACTTGTGTGACTATTTGCTCATCTAGACAGGCTCCCGGCGCACAAGGACCACACCTGTCTTGTTCACAGCAATTTTCCCAGTGCCTAGGCCTTCATTTGACAAATAGTGGACATTCAAGAAACATTTGCTGAGGGAATTAATGAATTAGCTGATTTCATCCCAGGGAAAAGTAAATCTGTCCCTTATACTGACTTAGGGAACCTTATCCTGTGTAAATTTGATAGGATTTTTGAAATGTTGACGGGGCTTTCCTGGTGGCTCAGACGGTAAAGAATCCACCTGCAATGTGGGGGACCCAGGTTTGATCCCTGGGTCGGGAAGATCCCCTGGAAAAGGGCATGGCAACCCACTCTAGTAGTCTTGCCTGGAGAATCCCATGGACAGAGGAGCCTGGCGGGCTATAGTCCATAGAGTCTCAAAAAGTCAGACATAACCGAAGCAACTTACTTCTTTTGAAGTGTTGACGGTAGCTGGACTGAAAATTACCAAGTTTAGAATAAAGGTTAACTCAGGTTGGAGACAAGATGGTGCTATGGGGGAAGATTGCACAAGGAGCTTTCAGAATATTGATAAGGTTCTACTTCTTAAACTAGAGGACTCCTAGGCCCCAAACTCATTCCTGAACTAGGAAAGTAGTGAAAGTGTTAGTCGCTCAGGCATGTCTGACTCTTTGTGACTCCATGGACTATAACATGCCAGGCTCCTCTGTCCATGGAATTCTTCAGGCAAGAATACTGGAGTGGGTTGCCATTTCCTTCTCCAGGGGATCTTCCCAACCCAGGGATTGAACCCTGGTCTTCTGCATTGCAGGCAGATTCTTGACTGTCTAAGCCACCAGGAAAGCCCCCTGAGGGGGACATGCCAAATAAGCCACCTGCAATTTATGCTATGCATGCCCAAGGCAGAGTCATCAGGACCACCTAAAGATTTTGTAAAAGGGGAAGGTGATATTAAAATAGGCTTATTACTTTATAACTCTTATGATTCACCAAAATCCTTGAAAACTACCTGTTTCTCCCTGCTTATTTCTCTGGAGACAGAGTTCCTGCAAACAAGCGTTTTATGTCAACTACCTCTTGAGCCCATCTCATTTTCCTAAGCCACCTGCTGAAACAAAACCAAATTAAAACCTAAAAACAAGCAATCAGCCAGCAGTGGTCAGTTGAATACCTACTATGTGCTTTGCATTATTAGCAGTAATTAAGATACCTTGAGTCTTGTCCTGAGCATCCTGGGATCTTGTTGTGGATATAATCCATCATGCAAGAATAAGAAAGTTATCAGAAAACGATCTCATGTCAGGGCAATTTTTTTAGTCTTGCCTGAACATCTGATGTTCTCTTGTATGTGTCACAATCTTTGGAATGATCAGAGATATCTTGAAAAAGTCACAGCATGTCCCAACAGAGTTGAGCAAGGACCCAAGTGGAATGACTTGTGTGGCATTGCTCCCTGATATTCAGAGAGACCACCTAAGACCAAAAACTTGTTAGGACCTGTTCCAGGGAAGGGTCAGGCAGCGGGCCCAGTCAGTCTTCTCATCAGATCACAATCAAAAGTTACTTGATAAATCAGTAAGGCTGAAACTATTCTTGGCAGTTTTAACAGGCAGAGGTAAGAACATGCTTTCTGAATTACAATGAGTTTATTATGCAAAGGCTGGAAGTGACCGAAATCATTGATTGGCTAATTATACATAACTCAAGGGCCATAATGCTTCAGTCATTATGTGGGAATACTCATAAAGCACTTGAGTTTAGTTCTAATAGGAGAAGGAATGCATCCAGGGAAACTGTAGGGTAAAGTCTGGGAATGGAGAGAGTATAGGATATTATTGGTCTAAATGGAAAGGCTTAACGTATTATTGAGTTTTGCAAACAGATACTTGGAAAACAGATTCCCTAAGTCTTTCCCAGTTTTCAGATGGGATGTAAAACTAGAAGCCTTAACCTTCCTTTACTTGTGGTCGTCTAAAAATCTGCCCTATTTTTCTTAGGAAGGGAATCAGTTGCCTTAACACCTTGGCCAGATTCCCAACATGTACGGGGTGGCCCGTTTAAAACAGGCCCGTGGATGCTTCAGCGTGAGGAAAGGGGTTTGTTGTAAAGCGCCATGTGTATGTGGGTGTTTAATGAATATGAGCTGATTAAATTGGCCACCCTGAATTATAACCTCATACCTTCTGCAGTTCCTCTCTGGTTTTTAGCTTGAGACCATATTCTTCCTACTTTTCTGCCCAAACTTGTTAGGCAGAAATGCACCGCTATTAAAACTGTTTGGTTTTCTACCCAAAGTTCATTTGTTTCAATGGTGAGCAAAAGAATCTCTCCTTGGAAATAACTCTCTTACAAATTGCTGGCCCAGCTGCAACTTTCCGCATCAGCCACACCCACGTCACCTCCCCTTCAAACCTTCTCGCCTCCATCTGTTTCCCTGTCTCTGGGCTAACACAATACCAGTATCTGTCTGGAGCAGATAGTGAGCTCTGCCACTAACAGAGGAGGCCTTGTCTAAAGAAGGAAAAGACTTTGCTCTAGAAATCAGGTGACCTAGACTTCTGGCTTGCTTTTGCTAATAGCCATTTGTGTGGCTTAGGAGAGTCTGTGTCTTCACAGACCTGAGTTCCTTCATCCATGAAAGGAAGGGGTGAGACAAGAATCAAGATTTCTCAAAATGGGGGCTGTGGCAACTTGGAATCTGCACATTCTGTAGGGTTTTTATTTTTATGTTTTTATTTTAAATATCTTTTTTTTTTTTATTATGAAGACAATGCTTTGCAATGAAAAGATTTTCAATAAGTAAATCCTAAGTTTCTTAAGTTGACAATTCTGAAACTCAGAGTAAGGTCTCTTAGAGGTTTTTAAATGTATTTTTGGTGTCTCAAATAATTTTTCTCCTTTAAAAGGAAGCAATATATCATTCCCCTTTGAGAAACACTGGACTATTTCCATATACTCATAAGCTAGATATATAAGTCGGGCAAAATATTAGCTCTAACTCTCTTATCCTCATCCTACTCAACCTAATTATTTTTAGACCACCCTAATATGTTTGAGTCTTCTAGCACGTGGGCTTCTTTAGTTTTCATAACTTAAATATCCCGTTTTCAATCACTATGTTTTAATTCATAGAGCATGTTTCTCCCCAAAGCAGTTTCTCTTTCCCTTTAAGACTCAGATGAGTTAATTTATTGGTAATTGACCTGGTTGAGACCACCTTCTTCTATAAAGGCTTCTGTGTTGGTTGAAGTGAAAAGATGAGCTCCTCTCATCTGTTACATTAAGACTGAGCAATCGCAGCTATAGTTTATATATGCCTTCTATTTTCAGACTATACAAAATGCCTTCTTTCATGTAGGTTCTTTCTTTTGATTCTCGATGCAATCTCATTTTGTAAGTAAACAAGTAGCAGGAGCCCCATTTTACAGATGAAGACACTGAGGTCCAGAGATGCCTCCTATCTTTTCTTTTTTATTAAAAATTTATTTATTTTTAATTGAAGAATAATTGCTTTACAGTATTGTGTTAGTTTCTAACCAGACATCAACATGAATCAGCCAGGTCTACCCATGTCCCCTCCTACTTGAACGTCCCTCCCACCTGCCCCTCATCCGTCCCCTCTAGGTTGTTACCAAGTGCCAGTTTGAGTTCCCTGAGTCATACAGCAAGCTCCCATTGGCTATCTGTTTTACATATGGTAATATATGCTTCCATGTTACTCTCGCCACAATCCTACCCTCTCCTCCCCCGACCCCAGCCATGTCCATAAGTCCATTAGGCCTCCTGTCTTCTGACTCAGTTTACTCGTTCTTTCCAACAATAATGCTTCTTCATCCAATAATAGCAGCAATATATATTGGGTAGCTGTGATTTGCCATATTGTGCTATTCCACTGTGGTTTTGTTCCAGGAAAGTTTAAGTGAAGCTTCTCACTTAGGATAGACTAATATTACCAGGCTTGTTTAGCCTGACATAAGTCATATGACATTATTTACTAAAAGACCTAGCTGGTCTTACTCAGCCCGGTTCCTTGTACTTAGAGATTACTCAATAAATATTTATTGGGGGATGAGTGCATAGATGAACAACTCTGAAAAAGTCATCCTTCCGATAAAAACTCATACACTGGAGATAATTTTTGCTGCACACATTTTGTCCAAGATTTTTTCAAGTTCTCAGTCAATTGGATTTGCTCAAAGACTGCCAAGTGCTCTAAAGGGAAAAGAGCAGGGAACTGCTGAGAGAGGTGCACTGACAGTCCAACAGAGGAAATCCCCTTTCTGGCTTTATCTACCTTCCTGCCTGTGATCGGTTTCCTCGGCTCAGAGTAGATATGGGAAACGGTGTCACTTTGCCTGGAGCTGACCGAAATAATCAACTCCCACCATAGGGAGAGGAGAGAAATGATGGATATGTGTAAAGAGTACATGGAGAGGCAAATCAGTGGAACCGAGTTAGAAAGTGAGGACGGAAAGTAGACAAGTTGGTGGGAAGACAGTTTCTGTGGTCAGGCTATGTCTGAGTGGAGAGGGGAGAGATGTTTGGTGTGTTCCTTCCATGGTGTGGTTTGGCTACTTTCCCTCTGCTTCCCAAGAGAACTATTAGTGACCAGGGACATCACATTTCAATCAAGGCAGCTCTCTGGGCTGGTAAGCTAGGCTCCCAAGAGTGTGGTGAAGTTATAACAGGCTGACCAGGGAGTCTCCTGGTCACAAAGGGATCTAGTCACCCTCTTCCGTTGTTGGCGGCTGTTGTGGTGTCTATAAACATATAGTGTTCACTCACATACTCATAAATGCTGGTTATTGTCATATGATTGCATTGTCTTTGAAAGTGGATTGCCTGGAAAAAGTGATTCCACTTCTTTTTTATATACTCATTGTTCCTGGAACCACTTCCTGAAATTCCAGGCTTCTTTTTTTCTTTTTCTGTCATTTTCCTAATTGCTTCTTTCTCGGAGCCCCAGGGTTCTGAAGATGTTCTTGTGCTAAAGTGGGCTTCTAAGTAGCTTCTGGGAACTGTATAGAATGGGTCTGGCTCCGGCTGGTCAATGAGGAGGCTCCTTTGCCTCCCGATTATTCCTCTCTGACAGCAGTTGTCGGTCATATTGAAAAGCAAAGGATGTGAGGGGACCAGAGTGAAATTGCAGAGCATGGTCACCCAGCCAAACTGAAACACACATGATTAACTGACCACACACATGGTCTTGGAATGACATCTCACTTGGGGAGTAAAAGCCAAGGATTGTGGTTAGTGCCCCAGCAGGCCCCAGATGGTTAGAGTTAATATACACCTATACTTTCTGCCAGGTAGTTTTCATCAGTTTCCTCAGGATGTCAGTGTGTGTGTATAATTAAGAGTATTTAATCACATTATAATTCCCCACAGAGAGATGGAGGTGGGGGTGGGGGATGGAGTAGGATCACTAGCTTTTACAGAGAGTCATCGGTTGAAAAAGAAACTGAGAAAAGCCAAGTCTCTGAGCTATGTCTGTGCCATGCTCCTCAGAAGCTAGGCTGGCACAGCCCCTCCAGTGACACTGCAGTGAAAACATAACCCACATGTTTTGTTGCAATCTCAGGGTTCTCGGTGTTAGGTTAGAATACTTGAATTGCAGGAGGAAAACTATGTGTTAATTCTCCCTACACTGAGGCTGTGTTTGTGGAAACCCACGTGAGGCAACCTTCAGTTTGAAAGGGTAGTGACTCTAGTCTTGTGAAAATAAATGAGGCGGATACTTCGGTCATTTTAAGTTAGATCTGACCAACAGAGTCCATTTAACCAGCATCCACTGATAGGATTCTAAATAAAAAGAGTGGAACCTAAACCATGAAATCAGTTTTATGTTTATTTTAAATCCTTCATTTTTTCCAGCTTTTCTGTATATTCTCTTTTCTTCATCCTGTCAATCACCAGATTTAGCTGCTGAAAGTGACTTCTTATTTTGGATGAGGAAACCAAGTCCCATTGACAGTAAGGGACTTTTAGGATCACACAGCTTGTTAGCTAGTTAGAATCTGGGCCACCAGAATTCTCGTCTTTTCACTTTACCAGGTAGTCATCCCTAGGATGTATTTTTTTACCTGTTCGTTAGAAGAATTTTGGTAATGCGAGTTTCACTTAAAGCAATACAGTTTTATTTTCTAATTCCATTAAATCGATCATGGTGAATTTCTGTTTAAATGCCAAAGAGTAGAGTTGCCCTGTAATTAGCTTCCAAAATCATTCCTTCATTCATTCACTGAAAGAATAGCTACTGCAGATGACACTCTGTCCGTCCCACAAGGATGCAGAACTTAATACTCTTTAGATGCTACTCAGTATAGTTGATTCGCTCACCCATGTGAGCAAAATGAAGATTTTGAGGTTGTATTCCCTTATCTAGCTTTAACTTGGACCAGCCATCTCACAGATTGGACGAGCATAAAAGTATCCTGGTTACTCCAAAAAACACTTTAAAGACATATCCTACTGATGGTATGTTGAGAGCTTCCTAGGATATGAAGGTGACATGGTAAAAGCTTGAAAGGACTCTTACAGACAAGTGGGGGGGCGAGGATAAATCCTCTTGTTAAATCAGCAGCATGGTGTCACATGGCTTTTTCTGGCTCAACTGAGCCCAGCCCTGTTGGTCTTTAGACTCAGATCACTATACTTTCTGATACCAGATGGCCTTGTTTATATTTCTTATATTCCTTTAGTTTCCTCTGATTCTTCTGTCTAGATAAGAAATCAGCTGGAGGGAAAATCAGTTAGTACTTAATTTGCTCTTAAACGTCTCCTCCTTTTTTTAAATTAAACTTTTTACTTTGTATTGGAGTATAGCCCATTAACAATGTTGTGACAGTTTCAAGTGAACAGCAAAGGGATTCAGCAATACGTATACATGTATCCATGTGTAGATCTTAAATATCTCCCTTTTCGAAAGTAATCAGTGCCACTTGTCATTTGGTGCTGGCTCTTCTTCAGTATTTCATTCTCTCTGGATGCTTAAGAGCTGGATCCTTATTAAGCAAGATAAAGATATATATCACAAGCTAGTTACTTAACTTTCCAAAGCATCGGCTGTCTCCCATTCAAGCTTTTTTCAGAATTTTAGCTCTACCTTATGTGCTAATGTACCAGTTATTCTCAAGCTAGGGTAATGTTGCCACTCTAGAGATGTCTGGCAATGTCTGAAGTCATTTTGTTTCTTACAGCTGGAGGGGGATACTTCTGGAGGATGCTGCTAAACATCCTATCATGTATGAGACAGCCCCACAACCAAGACTTACCCAGCCAAAAAGCCAACAGTGCTGAGGCTGAGAAACCCTATAGTGTACAGTGCAGGAAATGTAACTGAACTAGATGCTGATCATTTACCGGTTTCACTTCTTCAGGATATCCTCGTCTTTTTACAAGGAAGTCGTGCCTAGTTACTTCCCATGAAAGACAGCTGACCCTTAGGGTTGGGAAGTGTGTTCCACCATGAAGTTCCACTTCCAAAAAGGTTGTATTTGGTTCCCTCAGAGCATTACTTTCTGTACCCAATGTTCAAGGTCTCTATAGTCATATTTTGCTGCTCCTAACTATGATGAAGGGTAGAATATAAGTATTTCCCCAGATATCCTTTGGTCTAGAATTGACCCTGCTGGCTGACAAGCTGGAGATCCTTACAGATGATCACTTTCACTGTGTCAGTCCCAAGGTCCTGTTCTAAGAAGACAGAGGTGAGCAAGGAGCCTCCAGAGGGTCAATGGGTAAGCAAATTTGGGGATATTGGCTTTTTTCTCAATATATCTATTTAGGTGCATGGTCTGTTGAATAATTTAGTGACCACTTAAGTTTCTTCTCATGAGTCAGCTTTTCACTTTGCAAAAGCAAAACCCATTTGCATCAGTGACGTTTAAATTAACTTTTTTAAGCCTCTTATTTACCTTACTGAATGAAATAGAGGTGGAATAGCTGGAGTGGAGGACATTTACCAAAATACATAACTCAGGGACTTTTTAAGCTTCTTTTTCTTTCTGAAGCTCTTCTGTTGTTTACATATTGGAATTTTGTTACTAAAGAGATTATTATAAAAATGAACCAATTTTGAAAAGTATGAGGCAGGTTTTCCAGCAGGGCTCAATCTCAGCTGGCGTCAATGCCAGGTGAGTCTCTGAGCAGCTGACACAATATTACCACCTGGAAACAATGACCAGTGAAAAAGAAGCAGAAGAAAAAAAAAAAAAAAACCTACAAGAAGTACAGTGTGGAAAATAACTTGTAAGGTGGTTGTTTGCCTCTCAAAGTGGTAAGGTCTGGTCTAAGCATGCACAAGCATCATTTATCACATGTAATAAATGCCTATGAAGGAAACTGTTCCACAGTCTATAGTTCTGACTAAAGGAAACTTATTTTGGGTTCAGAATAAAAGTTCCCTTTTCTTGTTTTCATCCCCAAGTTATAAATTACACCCTTCTGAGCACTCTCGTTTGCAACTATGTGCCTTTTAAGCCGTTGTTATGCGGAATCATATGTCAACTATAAAATAACAAGAATTCAATAAAATTAACTTTGCTTTTCCTTTAGGTCAGTATCTCTCCAAAGCTCTCTGAAAGACATTCTCACCACTATACCCCACTTGTGGGTGATGGTTATATTTAGAAAGTCCTGTTACAGCTTTTTTTTTTTCACACAGGATGGTTTCTCTGTGACTGTGATCTTCTAAGATGGGCCAAGAAGGCCGGGTAGAGTTAGATAGCATGAGGACAGAGGAGAAGCTAGTGGGAGCGCATTGCAAACAGAGATGGGAGAGTTAAGTTACTGCAGTTGCCATCTGTCTCTGTTTTGCTAACTCATTAGCTCGGACACCACATTGTGTTGATCCCCACTTCCCCTGGCTATGAGCTTGATCCAGATCTCCAGGAGATAGTGGGGCTGCTTAGCCTGACTCTCCTGTCAGCTGGGCTGCTGCCTTCCACAGTGGGCAGCTTGCCAGGCCTGCACCTTTCCAGAAGACTCCTTGGCCTTTTATTCACTAGCACCCTGTTCCCTGCACCTGCCCTCACACCCACCATGCCACAGGCCAAGGCAACTGCCATTTCAGGCTGACCATCTTGGAAGTTTGATGGCACTACATACTATCAACCAAATGGTCTTTCATCCTTTCTGAAAATGCTGAGGGGCACAAGAGCCCATTGGGCAACTAAGAACAAGTGAGCCCTTATTTGTCCCCTAGGACAGTGCCGAGGAAGAGTAACCAGGAGGAGAGAAACATCTCGTTTCTGGTCCTAGTCCAGCAGTAATAACATCCAATGATGATATTTATGGAACTTTTTGAGAATAGTTTTTCAAGAATGTCGTTGTCTCTGCTGACAGACTGGTTGGGCTATGCGAGTCATTTCTGTTCACTTATTTTGACCTCTCTGGCCCTTGGTTTTCTCATCTGTGAAAAGGTGTTTTCTGAGGACTCAATATTTTGTGAAGTCTTTTCCAGCTCTGAAAATGAAAGTATGTTGTGCTTGTTAGTAGTAAAATTTACTAATCTTGCCAGACACTGCTCTGGGCATTTAACATATATGAAGTCATTTAAAGGTACCTATGATTACAGATTGGAGAAGGAAATGGCAACCCACTCCAGTGTCCTTGCCTAGAGAATCCCAGGGATGGGAGAGCCTGGTGGGCTGCCATCTATGGGGTCACACAGAGTCGGACATGACTGAAGTGACTTAGCAGCAGCATGATTACAGATGGGCTTCCCTCATGGCTCAGTTGGTAAAGAATCTGCCTGCAATGCAGGAAACCTGGGTTCAAGCCCTGGGTTGGGAAGATCCCCTGGAGAAGAGAATGGTTACCCACTCCAAAATTCTTGCCTGGAGAATTCCATGGACAGAGGAGCCTGGAAGGCTACAGTCATGGGGTCACAAACAGTCAGACTCAACTGAATAGCTAACATTTTCACTTATTTTTGATTACCGATGTCCTCTGTGATTTACAGATGAGGAAACTGAGACACTGAGAGATTAAGTAGTTTGTCCAGACGCACACAGCTAGTAAGCAGCGGAGCCAGAGCTGAAACCCAGAGCTCAGCTCCAGAGTTTCTGCTTTTAGCCACTTAATGTGGTCACTTATTGTGGCCCCTTAATCTGCCTGTTTAAGGGAACATTTCATGCAAAGATGGGCTCTATAAAGGACAGAAATGGTAGGGACCTAACAGAAGCAGAAGATATTAAGAAGAGGTGGCAAGAATACACAGAAGAACTGTACAGAAAAGATCTTCACGAGCAAGATAGTCACGATAACGTGATCACTGACCTAGAGCCAGACATCTTGGAATGTGAGGTAAAGTGGGCCTTAGAAAGCATCACTACGAACAAAGCTAGTGGTGGTGATGGAATTCCAGTTGAGCTATTTCAAATCTTGAAAGATGATGCTGTGAAAGTGCTGCACTCAATATGCCAGCAAATTTGGAAAACTCAGCAGTGGCCACAGGACTGGAAAAGGTCAGTCTTCATTCCAATCCCAAAGAAAGGCAATGCCAAAGAATGCTCAAACTACCGCACAATTGCACTCATCTCACACGCTAGTAAAGTCATGCTCAAAATTCTCCAAGCCAGGCTTCAGCAATATGTGAACCGTGAACTCCCAGATGTTCAGGCAGGTTTTAGAAAAGGCAGAGGCACCAGAGATCAAATTGCCAACATCCGCTGGATCATGGAGAAAGCAAGAGAGTTCCAGAAAAACATCTATTTATGCTTCATTGACTATGCCAAGGCCTTTGACTGTGTGGATCACAATAAACTGTGGAACATTCTGAAAGAGATGGGAATACCAGACCACCTGACCTGCCTCTTGAGAAACCTGTATGCAGGTCAGGAAGCAACAGTCAGAACTGGACATGGAACAACAGACTGGTTCCAAATAGGAAAAGGAGTGCGTCAAGGCTGTATATTGTCACCTTGCTTATTTAACTTATATGCAGAGTACATCATGAGAAACGCTGGACTGGAAGAAGCACAAGCTGGAATCAAGATTGCCGGGAGAAATATCAATAATCTCAGATATGCTGATGACACTACCCTTATGGCAGAAAGTGAAGAGGAACTCAAAAGCCTCTTGATGAAAGTGAAAGAGGAGAGTGAAAAGGTTGGCTTGAAGCTCAACATTCAGAAAACAAAGATCATGGCATCTGGTCCCATCACTTCATGGGAAATAGATGGAAAAACAGTGGAAACAGTGTCAGACTTTATTTTTTGGGGCTCCAAAATCACTGCAGATGCTGATTGCAGCCATGAAATTAAAAGATGCTTGCTCCTTGGAAGGAAAGTTATGATCAACCTTGATAATATATTAAAAAGCAGAGACATTACTTTGCCAACCAAGGTCCGTCTAGTCAAGGCTATGGTTTTTCCCGTGGTCATGTATGGATGTGAGAGTTGGACTGTGAAGAAAGCTGATCGCCGAAGAATTGATGCTTTTGAACTTGTGGTGTTGGAGAAGACTCTTGAGAGTCCCTTGTACCGCAAGGAGATCCAACCAGTCCATTCTAAGGGAGATCGATCCTGGGTGTTCATTGGAAGGACTGATGCTAAAGCTGAAACTGCAATACTTTGGCCACCTCATGCGACAAGTTGACTCACTGGAAAAGACTCTGATGCTGGGAAAGGTTGGGGGCGGGAGGAGAAGGAGACGACGGAGAATGAGATGGCTGGATGGCATCACTGACTCTGTGGACATGAGTTTGAGTGAACTCCGGGAGTTGGTGATGGATAGGGAGGCCTGGCGTGCTGTGATTCATGGGGTCGCAAAGAGTCGGACATGACTGAGCGACTGAACTGACTGAACTGAATCTGCCTGTTTCCTCAGTGTTGTTTCCAGAATTTGTAGGTTCTTCAGATGTGCTCTTATTAACATTTAGGGCAGGATATTTTGAAAGTTTTGTTGCCCCTTGTTTTTTACAAATTTAAACTTTGAGATAAAAGCAGGGACTTGCATAAGGCCACACATAAGTTCTTATTCTCTTCGGAAGCCAGAAGCCCCTGATTTCTGGCTGGGGCCTCCAAGTGTCTCTCCTACTCATCACGAGCAGAAAATTCAAATATTAGAGGTTAAGTATTCTTTGACCTGCTTAACCCTTTCAACCAGGGCAAATCAGGAACAAGTCCACAGACAACTGGGTTAAGTTCCCAACTCAAATGATGAATGATCTACACAGGATATAAAGCCTTTACAAGCCTATGACATAGACAAGTGTAGCAATAACATACCGTACCCCATTTCTCTCCTTGGCACTCAATAGCTCACACCTCTTGGGATGGCAGAAGTTCCAGAGAATTCTGCAGACTTCCTCCCACGTTCAGTCCCTGCAGGGCTCATCAGGGAATTTTAACAGCAGGAGGTGATGGAGAGCTTGCTCTTTTTGGTCCTTTCTGACTCTCTACTCTGATACTGCCTACTACCCTTTGGCCTTTACCATCTCCTCCAGTCTCCCTGGATCGCATGTGCCTTTAGCATTAGAGGGTTTGAATGCCAGGCCAGAAACCCTCATTATAGAATTCTCTCTCTTCTCACCGCAGGAGGGTTTCCCATCAAGCAGCAGGAGGGTGATTGTTTTAGCCTCTCATTGAGCTGTGCCTTTCCACCTTGCTGGCAGTAATTGCCTGCCCTAATGTCCTGGAAACTGGGACCATGTATGCATTTGGGATGCCCCAAGACTGGTTTATGACATGGGAAAATTAGAATCCAGATAAAACTACATTGATATCACCTCTCCCATTCAGGTCTGGACCTATAGCAGAATGAAGTTAACCTCAGTGAAGTTAAGCTCTCGACCCATTCCCCTCAAATTCCAGTTCCATGTTTAACCAAAGACACACAGAAATAAATGTGTGTTGGCAGAAAGACAAACCGTGAGATGAAGTAGGAGGGATGTTGGCTGATAGAAAGGCTGTTCTTTCATTTCTTTTACATTGCAGCAGTCTCAGATGGATGGTATCCAGGTAACTTGTAGCGCCTGCACCTTATTAAACTCCTGTTTGATTCAGAATTTACAGTTAAAATGCACCTGGAATACTTCAAGCCAGAACAAGACTTTGGTTCATTTGTTCTCAAAAGTGATGTACAAATTGATGGTGCAACCTACAGCAAGTAATAGAAAAAACTTTCAGAATTAAATTTTTGTTAATGCTATTATTTCTTGATTTATAAATTCAACAATGCTGATTTAGTGTCAACTCTTTGACAGATGTTGTGCCTCTAAAGCAGGATGCACCTATGGGCGTGTTTTTCCTATATTTATCTTTATAAGTCAGGACTCTTTTTATTCCAAGTGACAGAAACCATACTTGAAATAGCTTGAGCAGAAAGTGGAAATTCTCAAAGGATACTGGTGTATCTATAGGAACTAAAAACTGGAACATGGCTGATTTCAGGAACAGATGGAGCTGGTATTAAATACCATTAAGTCAGTGTCAGCTTTTTTCTCTTTCTCTCTGGCAGTTTTACACACACACACACACATACCCTGTTCATCTTTGTAAAAGAACTTCCACCAAATGGATATGCCCCAGACCTGCATTGTTGATACAGTAGTCGCTAGATACATGTGGCTATTAATCATTTGAAATGTACTATAAGTGTGAAATATACACTGGATCACAAAGACTTAGTATCAGGGAAAATAATGTAAAATATCTTAATTTTAAAATTGATTTCATGTTTATCTGATAATGTTGTAGACATACTAAATAAGACATATTATTCACATTTATTTTACCTTTTTCTTTTTTTCATGTGGCTATTACAAAATTTAAATTATATCTGTGGGCTATATTGTATTTTTATTGGACAGGGCTTTTCTAAATGGTTTTACCAAAAATCTACAGTAACACAAACCTCCCCATTCTTGACTTGGCTTCCTTGAGGCACACTGAAGTGACAAACAGAGACACAAATCACTAAATATATGTCATCTTACTACATCTTTTTCCTCTCTGTTTACCATTCATGGTAACTTCTACTTGAGCTGTAACAGTTTCCTCTTTTTGAAAGTGGATTTATACACTCCCTCACTTCAAAAATATTTATTGAGCCTCTATTCTGTGCCAGGACTTGCATTAGGTGCTGGGGATATGAGGTCCTGGCCTTCACAGCGCCTCTCTTCTAGCAAATATAGTCACTTTCGCTTGTTTTTATGAATGCACACTCAGTGCGGGAAGTGTACCTCCCAGTGTAGCCGCATCTGGTCCAGGCTGATTCATCAAGCCTTATAGTGAGGCTGAGTCAAATGAAAACCTGGATTTCTAGTCACCATCAACAGATCAGGACCTTTCTGTGACATAGATTTGAATTTCTCTTCCTGCTTTTGTGGAGCCTGGTTCCAGGCCCCCTTCCTCAGAGACGGAGCTATGGGGATACTGTCGTCTTCTCCCTGGGATCACCACCATCCGAAGGAGACAGTTGTATACCTGAAAGTTCAGTTTGAAGTATCTCTCCCCACCCCAAAAGAACCGTCATTTCTCTCAACTTCTTGACAGTATGTGTGTGTGTATGTGTGTGTGTGTGTGTGTAAGGAAGCCTCTGGATGCAGGTTTGGTTTAGCTTGGTTTGGTTTTCATTTCAGTAACTTTAAAAGTGCAGCATAACACAAACAAAAAAGTGTATGCATCATAAGTGGACAACTCTGTGAACTTTTCCAGCAAACACACATGTGTAACCACATCAAAGTAAGAAAAAGGAACATTATTATACCCTCAGTTCAGTTCAGTTCAGTCGCTCAGTCGTGTCCGACTCTCCGCGACCCCATGAATCACAGCACGCCAGGCCTCCCTGTCCATCACCAACTCCCGGAGTACACTCAAACTCATGTCCACAGAGTCAGTGATGCCATCCAGCCATCTCATTCTCCGTCGTCTCCTTCTCCTCCCGCCCCCAACCTTTCCCAGCATCAGAGTCTTTTCCAACACCACAGTTCAAAAGCATCGATTCTTCGGCGATCAGCTTTCTTCACAGTCCAACTCTCACATCCATACATGACCACGGGAAAAACCATTGCCTTGACTACCCTAGAAGCTCCCTATTTCCATCACTACCCTGGACACTTCCACCAAAGGTAACCACTATCCAGATTTCTACAAACATAGATTAGTTTTGCCTGTATTTAAACTTCATATAAACAGAATCATGTAATATATTTTCTTTGGTATTGTTGCCTTTTGCTCAACATTATATTTATAAAATGTATCCATGTTGCTGTAGGTAACAATAAAAAATATAGATAACCAAAAAGGAAAATAAAAATCATAATGCCATTCCAGTAAGATAATATAAAATGTCAGTGTTTATAATTTTATCCACTTTTCTATGCATATAATACTTATGTACATTTTTTTTAATTAGACCCTAGTGCACATACTACTTCATGATTTGCTTTTTTTGTTTAATATATCAGATCTACCAAAGTATTCTAAACCTTGGTCTGTCTTAAGGTTGCATTCTGATTAACCTGAAAGGTAATATAGAAAAATGAAAACTTACTTTTTAAAAAAAATCAGGAACACACGTTATTATCTGTATTAGTCATTTTGATAGATCTGGATTTGCTCCATCCTGGTCAGGCTTCCAAAAGACTTCTAAATAAAGATAGTAAGCAAATGGACCAGTGAGTCACCAGGGAAATCAGATACTCAGATTGAATTGAACCTCTTTCGCAATGAATCTTCTAAATTTCTCTCTACTCTTTTAAATCCAGTTTTTCTGATAACCCATTCAGAATCCAGGTAATCCTGTGAGTGACTTATTGGAGTCTCTGGTCTAGTCCTTACACTCTTATCCTAGATAAATCGATAAAATGTCCTATATTTCTCAAATGGAGAATCTCATTGCCACATCTGTTTGAGATCATAGAAATAATACTTACATAACATTTTCAATATCTTTGAAAAGTTCCTTGGAATTGCTGACCATTCATAAAATTTCCTCAACTAACATTGTGGAAACCCATTGCCATGGAGATAGTTGATGAGCTGGGTCATAAACTAGACTGCAAATCTTGGGTAGTGGAAACATCTGAGTCCTAAAGTTCTAGTCTTTTATTTCAAAAGCTACCCATTGATTTCCTAGATGTTAGCATAGAGAGCTTACCCTGTTGTAGTTTTTATTTACATTATTAATCTCCCCATTTGGGTCTTCATCCCTTCCCATTTGGAATGTATCCACTGGCATATGCCAGCGGGTTCTCCTGAGTGAGGTCACCTGGAACACTGGTATTCTGACTTTAATGTTCTTCTGTAGGAGTAAAGAGAAGTGGCCAGTAAAGCTTGAATTCCTGACCTGAGACTTCACAATCTCTGTAAGGCACCCCTACCTAGTGACCAGCACTGGATAAAACTACAAAGATAGAAAATGTAGTGTGGCTGGGGAAAATGCTGGAGCCAATCTATGCAGAGATACAGTAGTTTTAGGGCATATTAGAGATGGAGGGGGTATTCAGTTCAGAGGGCCTCTAATCCTACTCCTTCATTTTTCAAATCGAGAAACTGAGTCCAAGGAAATCACAGAATAAGTTCATCACAGAATCAAGTTGGAAGCTCAGTTTATTGTTCTCTTACCTACCCAGATGTCTGTACTGTTCAGGAGATACAGGGAAAGACATGTCAGAGGAGTGGTTAGGGTGAGCTCTGCTACTGCTGCTGCTAAGTCGCTTCAGTCGTGTCCGACTCTGTTAAACCCCATAGACGGAAGCCCACCAGGCTCCCCCGTCCCTGGGATTCTCCAGGCAAGAACACTGGAGTGGGTGGCCATTTCCTTCTCCAATGCATGAAAGTGAAAAGTGAAAGTGAAGGCACTCAGTCATGTCCAACTCTTCGAGACCCCATGGACTGCCGCCTACCAGGCTCCTCCGTCCATGGGATTTTCCAGGCAAGAGTACTGGAGTGGGGTGCCATTGCCTTCTCCAAGGGTGAGCTCTAGGCTACATTAAACTAGTACTATCCTTGGTAGGATCCTTGGTAGGATCCAAAGCCATACACTTCTCTGGGCCATCCAACGATAAACTGAGAACATTAATCCATTCTTCCCCTTTCCTCACCTTGGAATTATAATAGTGAGAGATATTTGGCATTTTATCTGATTGTCACTGGAAACTTGACCTTTTTCTGGAGAATTCAAACGTTCAGTTCAGGAGATATTCAGAAAATCCCTTCTTCCAGAATCAGGTGATGAAGATCAATTGCTGTTCAATTTATAAAGCTTCTTTCTCTTCCTCTCTCTTTCCCTCCCTCCCTTCCTCCTCCCCTCCTTCCAGTATTCTTTTTTAAATTTAATTCTGATAACCTCTTAATTCTTGCTTTTCAAGTTCAGTTACTTTTGTGTTGTCACAGATATGTCTGTTGTCGAGGCTTTAGTATGCAGACATATTGAACTTCCCTTCTGTAATTCTTCCGGGGTCAGTTTGCTTTATGGTCTAGGTCCAGGGAATTAGAATATTTCCAATTCATCCGGGACCATCTTGGCCTTGAGCAGAAGTGGCGTCTGAATCATTACCTAAGAGGGCTTTGTAGATTGTCACAGTTGGCAGCCTCCAGGCTTGAGCTAATCCTGGAAATTCTTTAACTTCCCAGAAAGAAGGTTCCACAAGGTCAGGCTGAGGTCCTCAGAGAGAGCAGATGGAATAAAGCTTGCAGCTAGTCACTTTTGCAGCTGGATTTGAAGATAAATAAAATTATACCCATTTTTTTTTGGATCATCAAGTCTTTGACTTTCATTTGTTCTTTACTCTTTTTCCCTGTATGTGGAGGGGAAAAAAAAAAAAAAGAATGTGCTGCAATCAGTGAAATAAAAGCAAGCAAACTTGTTGACTCAGTTCCCATGGTGAATGCAAGGAAGGTCAGGCCAATAGAAACAACTGAGATATTACAAAAATGTGTTTCTTTCTGGCGGCTACACAGTCAGTCCTTTATATCCAGTCATTGTAATCAGCCCATCACCCAAGACTCTTTCCAAAGTCATTATTCTGGTTGCGGGGGCTGCTTCTCCTGCAAACAAATGTTGATTTTACTAAAAGTCCTGTCTCTCCAACCCTCTTTGTGATAAAGAGTATCAAAGCATCGTTCTTGAAAAGAAAGTATAAAAGATCAGAGAGATAAAATACTTCGGGTTTTCTAAATGCTTAGACATATCTGGCTCAAGCAACACAAATTATAAACTATGAAGCCACCTGTAAAATCCTGTTTTAATTAACTTGAAGGCACACCAATGTTATTTCATTAAAATGAAATTCTCTTTAAATGGAAAACCACCACTGCAGGGTACATTGAGGGCGTTGTTCACGTGGCTTTTAGGGTTGGCAAGTGAACCCTGTATTTAGAAAAACTAAAGCAAATGCTATTTCCTTGGAGCCTTCTTAAACTTTGAACGACTTGTCATAGTTTCCTTGGAATGTAAGGAGTATCCCTCGGTAAGCCCTGGGCAAACTCGAAATGTTGTTTGCCAATTCTTTTTTTGCTAATCCTTCCAGGCTTCTTCCTTTTCCCTGCCTCCCTCCATCTCTTTAGTCTTTATTAGCCTTGATGTTCCAGGACTACCTCTCGCATCTCCCACCTGGAAGACTGATTTGATGCCGCTGTCATTTGGAAGGATATTGGATGACACAGAGGCTCTATAAAGAGACAAGGATGCTATTTCAGGCTTACAAGCAAAATGAAGCTCAGATTGTCACAAGGGGCTGGTGAAACATAGAGGCCCTCTTTTGAAATTCTCACTCCACTCATGATCTAAGGAGCTGAAAAGAAAAGTAAAAGTGCTAATTGCTCAGTTGTATCCGACTCTTTGCGATCCCTTGGACAGTAGCCCACCAGGCTCCTCTGTCCATGGAATTCTCCAGGCAAGAATACTAGAGTGAGTTGCCATTTCCTTCTCTAGGGGATCTTCCTGATGTGGGTGTCTCCTGCATTGCAGGAGGATTCTTTACTGTCTGAGCCACCAAGGAAGCCCAGCGAGCTGGAAGAGATCTTAAAGATCCTCTCACTGAAACCCCTCGTTTTCCTGTGGAGGACGTTGAAAATCAGAGGTAAAGTGACTTATCCGAGCCAGTTAGGACCACCCCCGTGGGCTTCTCCAGTAGACTCCTGTCCTCCTTCTCCAGACAGTATCGCAGTTCTGTGGACCTGTTGATTACAACACTTCCCACAGCCAGAAAATCCTGCCCCATCAGCAAAAACAGCTTTCCAGGCTGACACAGGACATGTCCCGTTAGAAGACGGCTGAGTTTTATTTCCAGTTCTGCCCCTGCTTTGTTGGCTCAAATGAGTCACTTCTTCCTTTGTCTATTTCCCCTGTTGGTAAGGAGAAGATAATGAACCTTTCCACCTATCAGGCTCACTTGAGTGTTGTAAAGAATAATGAGGTGATATTTCTAAAGTGCTTTGAGCGGCTGGGAAAGAGGAGGGGTGGGCTCAGTAGAAAGCATTATTAGCTGCAAGCACTTATCAATTGAGCTGTTTAACAATAGCAGAGAGTAAGAATACCCAGAAATGAATTCCAGGGACTGACCCTGCTTTGAATTTAGGAGGAGGATTAGTGGGGACCTAATAAGTATTCCACTTCTCCAGTTTCTTTAGTGTACCGTCAAACTAGGAAAGGTAATTACATTCTTCTATGTCGGATTCAGCCTGGAGTTTCAGTTGGGATGTCAAAGCGTACTTGTCTTCTATTCTCCTGAGGCTCTGTTCTGTTGTAATTGTTAAAGCCTTGGGCATCTTCTATCCCCAGGGGTAAATTCACTTAGGAACTATACAAAGTCATTTCTGTGTAGTGGCTGGGCTGCTGTTTATAAGGTTGATTAGTGGAGCTTTCTAAATCTAAAGCCCCTGGGGAGCAATTTGGATGAAGCTGGGAAATAAAAAGGCAAGGTCTTCATCATGGTTGATCTTTTTTTATTACACTGCTCCATGGGAATTTTCTCAGTAACTCGGTGTATGCACAGTGCAATATGGCTTGACAGCCATTGCCACATCCTCTTTCCTGGGGAAATGGAGATCTAGCCCAGGTTAAGATAAATGTGCCAGGTCACTAAATATATTTAGAGCCACCTTTTAACTTCTCTTACTCCCACTGAGGGCTTTCTGGTGGTTCAGTGTAAAGAATCCACCTGCCAATGCAGGAGACAGAGGTTCGATCCCTGGGACGGGAAGATCCCCTTGGAGGAAGAAATGGCAAACCACTCCAAGATTCTTGCTTGGGAAATCTTACAGACAGAGGAGCCTGGTGGGCTACAGTCCATGAAATTGCAAAGAGTTGGACACAGTGACTAAACAACAACTCCCACTGAGGGTTAGATGAGAGGTATTTGTGGGGGTCTAAGATGTATAGGAATGTTTCCAAATAATGATTCTGGTCTCTTTCCCCAAACTCATGCCCCACTGTCTCAAGATCCTTAGGCCTGAGTTCAGTTCTCTATTTTCTGAGTCATGGCAGAGAAGAGAGAGGCAAATCAAAACCAGAGAAATGTTTTGAGCTTGTGCAGGTCTCTGTGGGCCAACAGGACAGTGAGCCAAGAAGAATGTGGCTCCCTCCTCATTGGGTAGGAGCAGGGTTGAATTCTTTCATCATCCTCTAGAGGCTTTAGGGAGAGTTCAAGGGGTCGTTTGGAACAGAAATTTTCTTGATCAGAGTTATATTAAGGAAAGTATACCGATGGATGCATCTTTGTACCCCAGTTTATGGGCCTTTTTGCAATCGCTGCTTCCGCAAACCCTTAGCTCCTTAAACCAATCATCCAGGCCTCCATATGCAGGGGTTAACACTCCCAGGAGACCAGAGATGCCTATACCAACATTGCTCCATGGTGACTTGTGAGTCTCCAGTAACATCCACCAGCAGTGAGCCCAGCAGCAACCCCATCCTGGTGCCTGTCTCTCTCTCTCTCTCTCTCTCACACACACACACACACACACACACACACACACACACACGAACACACCCTGGGTGCCAAAGATCCCTCCTCTCCTCCTGTCATCCCACTGTGTCCAGCGAAGCCCTGCTCAGAATTTGGTACCTCTTTGGGGGCAGACTCAGATCTCTGGGCTGCTTCCTGAGTCTGCCCCCCAACTCCTGCTGGATTTCCTCAGCATATCTTCTCTGCCCTGAGACTCCTTGAAATTATATGGGACTTACTTGGCAGGATTCTCTGACCTCTTTCAAAGACCCAGATTTCTTGTTTACTGTAGTTTCAATCCTCTAAAAGCATTTGGAATATTTTCTTCATTTCCCTCTCCCAAGGTATCTATTTGGTCCCAGGCAGGCCTCCCCCAGTGCCTTTGGGCCGGGGGGGAAGGATGCTGAGACACTGGGCCCCAGCCACTGTCCTTTCCTTCACCTCTGCCAGGGCAAAGACCAGTGCTGGGCTGACCTTTCCTGGCTGGGCCAAAAGAGAAGGCTGTGGAAACCCGCAGGCCCCCGCGGCTGTCCTGCCCTCTGCGGCCACAGCTGCTTGCCCTCCCCGCCCCCTGCCTGCTCTTTTTCTCAGTCATCCTCCACGCCGCTGGTGCCCCAGCGAGGCGCTGGGAACAGAGGTCTGTTCCACCCCCCTGCACTGGCCTCGGCTCCCCACACTAGAACATTCAGGCATCAATGGGAAACAGCAAGATCTGTCAGCATTGCCCCTTTCTTCAGGGCTTTGAGGGCCACATTCTCCACGGCCATCTGTTCCCTTTCACCTCTCTGGACAATGTTGCTTTTTAAAGCCAATGATTCTTCCTCCTTTATCTCCTCCTCTCCCGCCTCCCCTTCTTCTGCGTTCCCACCCTTCCCCGCCCCCCACCCCATCATCATCTCTCTCTTTGCCCAACCCTATGAAATGAGCTTCTCTGAAGAGAAAACTTGCCCTTCTTCCACACAAAGCTGTTTTACAACCCCTATGGGTTTTGGAGTTTTTATTTAAAAAAAAATTTTTTTGAAGTGAGAGTTAGCTGCTTTTGAACTTTGTGATTGTCTTGGATGGGGGGAGCTATTCTTTTGATAGGGATGGGAGTGGGGAGGATAGAAAAACCTTTCAGTCATGCAGAAAGAGAACACAGAATAATAATAAGTGTTAGGTTCCTGCTGGCAGGCACTTGCCTCTTTCAAGAAGGAACTTGATGATCAGTTTAAAGAAATGTTTATACCCTCGAGGTGTTTCCACCATTTATTATTATTTGTGTTATTTCTATTGTGTTGTTTGTATTTATTTTCTTTTTTAAGTCCACGTGTCTTGTGCTGTTTTTAATTTAGAGGCAGGGCTGCTGCGAAGTGGGTGCTGTGTTCCCTATGGCCCTGTAGAGCTGTGTCCACTTACAAAGATGCTTGGTCAGACAGGAGGCCAATATTGTCTAAGAGAAGCACTAGGTCCTGAGGTTCCAGGACAAAGGAAGGAGTGTTTGTCCCAGCACTGACCTGTGACTAAGTGTGTCACCATAGGTATGTCACTTTCCTTAAGAGCAATGGTGATAAAATCTTACAATGCTGATAAAAATCTTCTACTCCAAAAAAATGCTTAATACGTGACTCTTGTATTTGTACTGTGACGCTGTTTCATAAACAAGATGTGTCTATGGTAATGTCATGAAAACATTATGGGCCATCCTTAACTATGGATGTTAGAATAATCCCCTGCTGGGATCAGACTCAGCTGCTGCCATGGGAAGTCAGCTAGAACATGGACTCCCAGCCTGGACTGCCTGTCAGAATCATGGGCAAGGCTGGAACAGGCCCTGGGGCTGGACCGTGAGGGTTTGAATCCTCTCCACCACTTACTAGCTGTACAGATGTGAGCACAGTTTCATCATCTGTAAAATGAGGGCAATAATAGTATCCAGCTTCATATTGTTGAGATGATTAAGAGATTTTTATCATGTAAAGCGCCTGGAATCACATCTGGCACATAGTAGGAATGGGTACATGATAACTGTAGTTGTTGTATTGCCACGCATCTCACAACTATAGTAATATCTGCCATGAAGTACAGATGAGAAAATGGGCTAGTTGGCTCCTGTGGGTCTCCTCTGACTCTCCCATACTTGCCTTCTGCGGCTTTATTTTTTATTGTGCAGTTAGCATTGAGAAAAACACTAATGCAATTATCAATGGGATTGTAATGATGATTAACATAGCAATTCCACTTGGAAATGTCATAAAACACAGCAACATCCTAAGACATATGATAATGTTCTTCTGGCAAAGAAGGTGAACCAGATGTGGAGATTATAGTCACAGAAGGAAAGCCAGTCATGATTTTGGCAACTCAGGTTATTTGACATATTTTCAGTTGAAAAGCTACAGAATCTGGAGATTTATTTTTCTTTGGTATCAGTTTCAAGAAACCTATCATATGACTAAGAGTTTCCCAACAACAGAGAGAGAACGCTAATCAAATATGCTTTTCTAGTCAGGCACAGATGACTCTGAATAAGACATTAAATATTATCGTTTAACATGGAGAAGAAAATGAGTAGAATATTTAGAAAATGGGGTAAGGCAGCCCTATGAGTTTTCTCTTCCAGAGAGGGAAATGAGTGGTCATTCTTGTGATACCATCTAAATGGCTGAAGTGACTAGTTAGACACCTGGGATCAAGTCCTTACTCTGTCACTTGCTGAGCAACCTTGGGTAATCACTGACTCTCCCTGTTGATCAGCTTCCTTCTCTAGAAAATTGGCATCATAATGACATCTCCCTCATAGAGATAATGTAGGTAAGGTATTGAGCCTACTACTCAGAAAGTACTAATCATCCCCAAAAATGTTACCTGGTAGGTAGTCCTTTACCGTAATGTCTTATATCAGCTGACCTCTGAGATGGGAGACAAATTACACCAACCCAGTCGTCTTGGTTATTTTGATGAAACTGGTCATTTTCAGTAAACCCATAGTTCCAGCCCATAGATAAACAGTAGCCTTCAAGGAAGAAGGAAATTGCCTTGCTTAAGAACTCATGGTTTGAAGATGTGGACTGACAGCCTGCTGCCACCAAAACCAGTTCCCCCGATTAAAATAACCCTGTTAGCATCAGCACATTCGGTTCATCAGTTCCCTTTCCCTTCACGAGCCTGCTGCCTGAAACGCTGTGCTGCACCAAGGACTGGGACACTCTCTTGGAGGAACACTTGAGGAAGTTAAAGCAAGGTCATCTGCATTGCCTAAGAGCCCCTACACCCTAGCTGTCTGCACGTGGTTTGGACCTTACAGCTTGTGATCTGGGGGCCACTGTGAGTTCCTGTCACAGATGGGATTTTCCCTTCCTTGGCGGCTGCCATTTGTTTTGAGCCTTGTGGTGGTATGACAGGCATGGGGATAGATAGCCCTGGTGTACGTGCATGTATGTGCTTCTGTGTGTGTGTGTGCACATCGCAAAATAGGAGACGTGCAGTTGCTTCTATCCTCGCCTTGACTCAGGAAGCCCAGCTCCAAATGTCAGGGAGACACAGGCTGAACTGAAGGAACACAGCAGCCAAGCTGAGTTCACCAGTGTGGGAAAGAAACCCGAAGAACCTTTGGGGTTCTTGTGTAAAACTCAGGGTGCTGTGGGTTCTGAGATTGCCTCACCAAGGATTCAACAATCTGCTTCCCCCACCCCACCCCTTCTTAGAGCCTTCAGGGGCAACAAACATATGTGACGCTAGCATTCCATTCCCTCCCACGCATGAAAATATCCTGATTTCTGTCATGATCACTCTGCTTCCCAAAGGGGTGCTTAAGATGAGGCCGGAGGAAAGCATAACAATAAATCTTCACACTCTGGGCAAGGTGATAATTAGAAGCATTCCCCAGGATGATGTGCTCTCAGATGCCCAAAGGGAAGCAACTGGGACAGCAGGAAGTCGCAGAATACCTGGGCTTGGGCCCCGGCTCTGCCTCTGACTAGGTGGGTCTCTGGAGTCAGGTCACTTCTTTGTTCTGTGAAATGGGAATAATGATTACACCAATGTAGCCGCTTTGAAGGAAGCAGTATGTATTAATGCACTTTAACTTGGATTCACTGGATGCTCCTATGTTCCCTGGAGTTTTCAAAGCACCTCAGGGCGTCTGTCTCCAATCCCATTTCATTCTCTATTTTCTGTTTCTGTTCTCTTTGGTGAGAAACAAAGCAGGGAGCTTGAACTCTGAAAGCTGAGCTGTGTTTGGCCTCTGGAAGACATGGTGGTCAGGGAGCCTGACTGAGGACCTTACTGAGGGTCTCTGCCTGCATGGGGACCGGGGCCCCTTTACTGACCCTGTCCTGTTTCATGCCCCAGGCAGTCAGCTGCCCCTCGTTCACTTTCGGAATTAGGGTCTTGGGTGATTCTTCTGACAAGCAGTCTAACCAGATGAATTATGGAATTTCTAAAGAGCATTTACATCTCTTCTCTACCCTCCTTGGAAAACAGTCCAAAGGGCATTCACCAGAATGTTGCCTTCCATAATGAAAAGCTGCATCATGGAGTATTAGGTAGAGATTTTCATAACATTTGTTCCATGGGCTGTCCATGGGTCTGCGAAACCTACAGTTAACAACCAAAACAACAAATGCCTAATATGTAATCTTGTTTTCAAAGGAATGATCTGGGAGAGCATTTTGAAAATGCTGACCTCTGGGCAATCACTGCTTAGAGATCCTGACTCACTAGGTTTGGTATGGGGTCAAGGATTCTGCATTTTTTAGAGGGGTTTACCTGGTTTAGGTGATTCTGATGCATAAACACACAAATGAAAGAATGCCTTTAGTCATTTCTCCAGAGATCTAGTCCTGTATCCTGATTTCCTATCAGTTACCCAAATCTCCTCATAGGGTAGGCCAGCCTATATTTTCATGCAATTTTTTTTTTTTTTGGTAGAAAAAGAATTCAAACCTACAAAAAAATTCCAAGGAAAGTATAATGAACTCCTACATATCCCTCCCCTAGATTGTTAACATTTTACCCTATTCATTTGATTTCTTTCATATCACTGTTGTCTATTTTTTTATAATATTAATTTATTATTGTTATTTTTGCTAAACCATTTTAGAGTAACTTTTAGACATCATGACCCTTCATCTCCAAATACATCAGCACTTTTCTGTTAAGAACAAGAACTTCTCTGACATAACCACAATACAGTGATCTCACCCAGGAAATTAGCACTGATATAATACCATTATCTAATATACCAGCCATAGTCAAACTTTGCCAGGTGTCCTAATAATGTCATTCACAGCAATTTTTTTTGTTTCTGATCCAAGAGCCAATTCAGGATAACACATTGTATTCAGTTGAAATGTCTTTCTACATTGATGATCTTTTTTAAGCCACTGCTGTTTTTATAGGAATATTTTTCAACAACATATTTCCTGATAAACAACAACGTTTTCCCTCCTTCTCTCCTAATTACTTGCAAAGAGCCAGTGATCCAGTGTCAGCCTGAAGCAAAAGCAGACTTACCTGGGCCAAATTCTGCATCAGCTGAGGCCTTGGGAAAAGACTCTGTCTCCTTGTCCTGGATTTGTCCTGTAAGCTGATTTCCCAAAGACAAACCCTGTGACTGTTAGTAGTATCCCTTTGATCTTTAATCAAATGGGCTGTCACCTGGCTTACTCATTGTCCAAACTAATGCCTTGGCTATGAAAAGCTACTAAATATTATTTTGCCATGGTTTTTAATAAGCCTTGACTGTAACCCACCAGGCTCCTCTATCTTATAGAATTCTCTAGGCAATAATATTAGAGTGGGTAGCCATTCCCTTCTCCAGGGAATCTTCCTGACCCAGGGATTGAACCTGATTCTCCCGCATTGCAGGCAGATTCTTCACTGACTGATCCACCAGATAATTCTCAATATTCTTGCCTGGAGAATCCCATGGACAGAGGAACTTGATGGGCTATATAGTCCACAGGGTTGCAAATAGTCGGACACTACCGAAGCAACTTAGCACACATGCATAGTTTTTAAATCTGCCCAGGAAAAGTGACTGGTAAGTGATATGCCACTTTAAAAACAAACAAAATAAGTAAAAAAGTAAATAAGAAATAAAGTCATTTTTTAAAGAATATATAAATTCCAAGCAATGTTGATAAGGAAAAAAAATATGTGACTTTTTACCCTTCCCAACTTTCTCCAAAGGCAATGCACATATCTGAGGGTGATCTTTTTCCAGAAGCCAGGACTATTGTTGTTGTTTAGTTACAAAATGGTGTCTGACTCTTCAGCCATGCCGTAGACTGTAGCCCGCCAGTCTCCTCTGTCCATGGGATTTCCCAGGCAAGAGTACTAGGGTGGGTTGTCATTTCCTTCTCCAGGGAATCTTCCTGACCCAGGGACTGAACCACATCTCCTGCACTGGCAAGCAGATTCTTTACCACTGAGCCACTGTAAACAGTCAGTAACCAGGATAAGTTGGCTGTATTCCTTCTGCTTTAGCAAGAAAACAGAGTCACCTGAAAAAGAAAATTAAATGGTCAAAAAAATGAGATGACAACCAGATATAATACCTAAGATTTACTGCAATCTGGCTCTGATAGCCTCAGATTCTACAAAGAGAGTAGAAAAGCAGAACTCATACCAAGATGGCTGATGGGCACAGTTTGAGGAATTCTCAGCAAACAGATGGGACACATTGTTGCTGAAGAAAGCCTGTTTCACATAAGCCATCTTCCTGGCTTATACTGAAGGACACCGAAATTAAGAGGGAAAAAAAAGTCTTTAATTTCCTTAAATGTTTGAGTTTGGGGATTTTTTTCCCTTTGTTTTATTTTGCTGGCATTTACTTAAGGATAGCATGTGTTTTCTCTAGTGAGTGAATTTATTTTTATTAAAGAGTTTTTCAAAGGGTCAGGAGATCTAGCTAGAGGCCACCGTTCAGAATCTTTTTTTTTTTTCCTTAAATGGAGGATAACAGGAGGAAAACTGTGTCATTGGAGAAAATATTCAGGGTCATGGCCTCCTGGGCAAGATGGAAACTGAGCTGGGTGGGGCAGATTGCTCCTTTCTATTCTGACACCCTAGTTCTGTTCTTCTCAGGCCTGTATTTTCCTAGCTGTCTTTGAGGACCTTTACGATTGTCACTGCAAACATAAAAGCCCTATGCAGTATCCCCTATAGAACTTCTGGTTGGTAAATGAGATGAGTTCTGGAAGGACCAGTATTTTGTAGGGTGAGAATCCTCATCCCCATTCTGGACATTTCCTAAGATATATCTCTGTAGGGTGAACCATGCATCTTGGTTGGCCCGTGAACAGTCCTGATTTCTCTCTTTCATCCCAATATATTTACTGAAATGTCCCCATTTCATTTTCTAACGCATTCTGGTGGGATTATAGCTTACATGAACCACTCTGAGACTATGGGAAACTTAAAGTATTTCCTCCCCACACAAAAACCAGTGGACTTGTTTGAGTGGTTTGTGCTGCTGCATAACCAGTCTTTATCCTAGTGATTAGCTTAACTCTATGTCTCCCTTCTGCTGTGGAGGATTGCCCCATCTCTAACCCTTGCATTCCAAAGGTTCTGATCATCCCACCTTATCTTGTCTTCTTCACATTTCTTACCTTCCTCAGGAATGAGTTTTACGGAAACTTGGACCAGCCTGGGTGTGTTGTGCAAGGAAAGACTCTGGACTGCATTCACCTTTTTCACCTCTCGCCAAGAGACATTGGGAATGAAATCCTTTGTTTTCTCAAATGCAGCAACCTTGTTCTTTACTCAGGCCGAAGGTCTTCCTCAGTGGGCAGATGCTGTTGAGGCAGTTATTGTGTGGTTTTATGCCTCAGATCCTTTATTTGTAAATTTGAAAGAAGACTAATAACTTTAAAGTATTTTGAGAAACTCAAGGCTCAGATTATAAATAAGAGATTTTTTTTTCTCATCTAAAATGGCAGCACAGATACTGTGGTTACTTACTTAATAGCGTGTGGTCCCTGGGCCATATGCAGCTGATGGGTTTTTTCCAGTGTGCTATTTATAGAGCTAGATCAGAAATATCACTTCCGTCGGAACTTGACCTACAGACCATCGGCAATTTTAAAGACCCAAGGAAGTAGACTATATGCTAAATACAGCTGGTTCACAGGTTCAGTTAGTGAAGCACAAGCCTCCAGGGAAATTAATTTTGCTGGAGGACAGATGTCTGAGCTTGTCTCAGTCGCTTTTTATTTAAATTAATTTTTATTGGAGTATAGTTGCTTTACAATGTTGTGTTGGTTTATACTGTACAGCAGAGTTAATCTGCTATATGTATACACATATCCCCTCCTTTTTGAATTTCCTTCTCATTTGCCATGTGGCCTTATGGAACTTGTCAGTCATCTTGAATCCTTATTCTCAAATACCCTACCCTCTGCAGTCTTCCTCCCTCTTTATAGTCAGCCTCTTCAGTGTAGGCTGCTGAAATTCTGGCTTTCTGCGTCAAATAGCAAAAGAGCTCATGATCCATTAGCAGAAGTAACTCAGGCTACTCTGGGAAGCTTGAGGAAAAGATCTAAATATTTCCCTACTTCATCTTTCTATTGGGGCTAAACAAGATTCTCAGTCACTTCCTCAGTTCAAACGAGTGACCCAACAACAACAACAACCGAAAAAACATATGCTGAAGCTCAGCAACTTCCACGGGCCTGGTTTTAAACAGGGGAAACGGAATTTAATGAATGATAATCCCTTTCTAATCCCTACTCTCTCACTCAGACTCCCATCTTTAAGCTTTGTTCTTATGAAGTTGTGTTTGCTGGGATTTGGCCACTAGCCAACACATGTTTACCCATCAAAAGGTTTTAGTAGGTAGGATAGACTAAGAAAATCCCTAGTCTGGGGAGAAATCTGCTCTTAGGAAAAGGAGCCCACATCTGCACTCCTCAGTCTTAGATGAGGGCTGGGTGGGGCACAGACATTCAGAAACAGCACATGGAGTAGAGCAGTCTGACTTCCTGGAAAAAGTAAGGCCCAGAATGAGGAACTAATTTCTTGCCATGAAAATATAGTAGATTCAAAGTTCTTTGTACAGGTGAGGACTTTTGAGATCATTTTGAGCAACCCCTTCTTTTCGTGGATGAGGAAACAGAGGCTCAGAGAAGTGCACTAACTGGTCATTACCAAGGTCTGTCTGGTGTTCTCGGTTACATCATTCTCTTCTCCCACCTGGTCTCATTGAAAGCCCACAGCTAGGGACTTCCCTGGTGGTCTAGTGGTTAAGAATTTGCCTTGCAATGCAAGGGATGCGGGTTCCATACCTGTCTAGGGAAGTAAGAGCCCACATGCCACAGAGCAGCTAGGCTGGTGCACCACAACTAGAGTCCACATGCTCTGGAGCCCGTGTGCCACAGCTAGAGTCTGTTCACTGCGACAGAAGTTCCCACATGGAGCAACGAAGATCCTGCGTGCCTCAACTAAGACCCGACACAGCCAAATAAATAAATAAATATTAAAAAAAATAATAATAAAAGCCCACAGCTAAGTCAGAAATAGAATTCCAGGGTCCTGCCTTCCAGCCAGCCATACGCCATCAGGCATCATATAGAACATGTTTCAGATGTGAGGATGAGCGATCAGAAAGAGAATGTCAACTCCAATGGTTAACGACACCATCCCCTTCCCCAAACTTATTTAAGTACTGAAAACATTTGTATTTTCATCCTTTTTTGTTTTTTAAAATTTCCTCTTTCTAGTCTCAATAAATTGTCTTTCATTTAAAGGGGCAGGAGAGACCTAATGTCCAGAGAAGCCAGCCCTCTCAGGCCATGAACTTCTCCTTCCCCTCGGTGCCTATTCTGGGAGTCGCTGCTTTGTTTACTTTTTTTTTTAAAGCATGGAAAAGTCTAGTCTTTTAAAGTTGACCTTTTGCCACAGGGCACACTTTCATGTTATATACTGGAGATTCCATTTGACCTCCCAGAAACGCTTAGCATAAGAGTCATAAATTGCAATGTTTTTAGAGAAGGAGTTTCCTCATTAAAAGCTCCCTCAATACTGACACTGGTTGGTACCAGAGGCCCATTACCTTTTTGGAAATCAAGGCTTCATAGCAACCTGCTTATCCTCCTCCAGGCTGATTGCGCAAGGACTACACCCTCTGTGCAGAGGCGAGACAGAGAGAGCTTCTTGCCTTGTAAGAAATTTGTCTGCATAACCACTCCCACTCCAAAGGAGTAGGGGAATGGATCCAGAGGTAGTCATCATGAAAGATATTCCAGAATCCAAATCCTGCTGTTTTAACCACTTCATTACTGAGCTTTACTAGCCTGCCTCATTGTAAGAATAAAAAAAAAGTACTAGATGATGATTAAACTTCTTTTCTCCCTAGAATTTTATCTTCAGTGTTTGATCATCATTGTTCTGTCATTTATACATATCAAGTATCTTCATCTAAGGGTCATCGGGAACCTTTGGTTGCCTGGAGGCAAAAATTATTATTCACATTTTACAGATGGATCAGCAATCACAGAGAGAGTTTGCTTTGACTTACCTGAAAGTGTCTCTGAGACAGTAGAGGATGACTATTCCCTCGGTCTTTTTTAAAGAGATCTGGTGGTGGTGGTTTAGTTTTAAGTCATGAACAACTCTTATGATCCCATGGACTGTCGCCTGCCAAGCTCCTCTGTCCATGGGATTTCCCAGACAAGAATACTGGAGTAGGTTGCCATTTCCTTCTCCCGGGAATCTTCCCAACCCAGGGATCAAACCCCTATCTCCTGCATAGCAGGCGGATTCTTTCCCAGTGAGCCATCGGGGATTCCCAAAGAGACCTGACTTCACTGTAAATAAATTAGATTTTCTGTCCGGAGCTTACTCAGGTACTTCTATAAGCTCAATCTTGTGACCATGAAAAATCTCCAATAATGAAAAAAATTTTAAAACCCAGTTCACTTATTTGATTTTTTATTTGTATTGGAATCAACCAAATTCTAGTACAGTGAAGTCATACTGCCTTGCAGATCTAAATATCACAGTCATCGAAAAGGAGAGAGGGAGAGAATGCCCCAGTTTTTGTACCTTCTGCTAAAATGAGCTTAAGAAAGATTCACACAGCTGTTTCCTGACCAATTAGGTCACTGGGCAGGAAATCACCTTTTCTGAAAAGCCAATAAGCAGATTCCTTCCACCTTAAATTTCCTATAAACAGCATTAATGATCATCTATACCAGCCTTCACATAGGAATGCTTAAAAGTCAAAAGACATTAGAGACCACTGAGTTTTCTAGTTGAAAATAAAATTACAAATTTATAGTAACTGATAGCTTCCCCACTTCCCTTTCTCAAGCCATGCCACCACCTATAACCACCCTTCAATTGTTTTTCCATATTCAGGGTCCTATTAAGTGAAATAACTTTTCAATCTTGACCAGATTTTTTAATCCTCCAACCAGAAAGGGTCAGTTTCAGGCCACCTGATTTGCCTGAATCCAGTTGCTGGGCCAGTTGAGTGAGGTTAAATAACTTGCCAAGCCAGGGCATGCAGCGTCTTTCTGGAAACCCCTCGCCCTGGGTTATCGCTGTGCATCAGAACAAAGGAAGCCGAGCGTAGAGCCTGAGTGACACGCAGAGTTCAGATGAGTTGATAAGATGCTAACAACATACTTCCATCAGTGTCTTCCCAGCAATAAGCCTCTGGGCCCTTCAGGCCCTTCCCAGCCACCACCACCGCACCCGCCCCAGGCTGGCAGAGTGGCCAGCTATTTGACATAATGAGCCAAGAGAAGGCTAATTGGAATAGTGGTTAAGACCCAGTCATAAACCTGCTACTATATGTAAAAGAGATAACCAACAAGGACCTACCTGTATAACACGGGGAACTCTACTCAATATTTTGTGATAACCTATAAAGGAAAAAACCCTGGAGAAGAAAACAGCAACCCACGCCAGTATTCTAGCCTGGGAAATCCCATGGACAGAGGAGCCTGGCGGACTATAGTCCATGGGGTCGCAAAGAGTAAAACATGACTAAGCGACTAACACTTTCGTAAAGGAAAAGAATCTGGAAAAGATATATATATAATCTGAATCACTTTGCTGTACACTTGAAACCAATACAACATTATGAATCAACTATACACCCCCCCAAAAAAAAAAAGACTCAGCCTAGTTTTGAACCCTGGCTCTATCATTAACCAACTTGTAACCTTGGGAGAATTACTTAATCTATTACAGCCTTGGTCTGTTGATAGGGATGATGATATTACCTACCTCATAAGGTGGTTTTCAGGATCAAAAAAGATGTACCTAAGATACAAAGCTCAAACAGGGTGTAAGCCCTCCTTATTTAAAGGGCTTACCTAGTGCCTAGTTTATAGTATTATACTTTTAAAATATTGTTTTTCCTTATCAACTAATGTTTAACGTTTAACATTTCCCATTTCCTTATCATCTAAGGTCCTGCTGTTATTGCTCTTGTGGTGGCTTAGCATTTGTAAACACTCCTGAAGATATAGCTCCCTAAGCTTGCCCACTCAAGGTTTCCATTGGAAACTTTTCTCTGGTTATTTTCGCTCATGGCCCTGGGTTAAGGACCCAAGCTTACCTGTCTGACAAGCAGCCAAGCATGTGGGTCCTTTTCTAAAATTCTGTTTTCATTCATTTAGGGACATGGAATTCTTTAAATAGGCACTACTGGCCGTTTATGGCTCTGACCCCTGTAAACATCTTTTGGACCTGGGCAACACCTACAGTTGTATCACCACTTTTTTTTTTGAGTGCTTAACTGAACTGAACTGAACTCATTAGCAACTCCTCAGTATTCACATGTAGCTCTTCCTTGGTGAACTTTCAAATTCAGGCTCAGTTCATCCTATCACTTAAGCTTCTAGAGTTTGCTTGAAAAATGTAAACCTATTAACTTTGGCTTAAGCAAGATTGGATTAAGAATGTAAATCTGCTGCTAAAACAAATATATAACATAGTTCAAAATTTAATAGTAATAACTTATTGACTATTTAACCACAGTTTCTGAAGCATCCTTTGGGTCTTCAACCTCGTGAATCAGGCATACTAATATAAATCAGACTTGGACTTGGTCCTCTTAAAATATACATCAGAGGTGCTAAGAAAAACACACAAGTAGCATGCCACAGGATAGAAAATGGCAGCAACATGAAAGAATTATATCAAGTGTTATGGGCATTTGAAGGAGGAAGGCATTATTTCTGTGATGATCAGGGAGGTGGCGTGTAAGAAGGAGTATTGAAGATGATGTGTGGGCATGGGAGGTGGAGGACATCAGGAAGGAGTGATTACAATGGAGCAGAGTCTTTATGAAGTGGAATGGAGGAAGACGTGTGGAGAAGCAGGTCGGACACAGCTGCAAGAGCACCAGTCTTAGGAATTTAGAACTCTTCAAAAGAACTCGGGGGCCGCCAAAAGTTTCTGAGCTTGCTGCTCATAAGTGAAAGGGCAACACGCTTAGCTGTGTGCCTGGGCAGCTGAATCAAACAGTAGAATAAAGGATGCTTTCCTAGGGAGAAACTCAGAGCAACGTGGTGACCGCAGCCATCCCCAGGTGAAAGCTAACATGCCTCTGATCTAGGTTGGGGTAGAACGAATGGATGTAGGTGAGACATTTACAGTGAAACGAATCTGACTTCACAGTTTATTGAAACTGAGAAGCACAGGAGAGGGAGACGTTTTTTAACTGGTGATGCTGGGAGGGATTGGGGGCAGGAGGAGAAGGGGACAACAGACAATGAGTTGGCTGGATGGCATCACCAGCTCGATGGACATGAGTTTGAGTGAACTCCGGGAGTTGGTGACAGACAGGGAGGCCTGGCATGCTGTGATTCATGGGGTCGCAAAGAGTCGGACATGACTGAGCGACTGAACTGAACTGAACTGAACTGAAGGTTTCAAATCAGATTAACTAGAAGGCTAAAGAAGGAGGAGTAAGTTTATACGGGAAGCGTACAAGCTTGATTTGAAGATACTGAATTTATGGTACCCAAATTCATCATGTTAGGCCTGCAGATCTTGTAGCTGAACATGAGGGACAGGTGCTGAGGTACATGGGACACTAAGACAGAGGCTTAGAAGTCATTCCCCCTGGGGGTGTCATTCTTGTCAGCAGTGAGGACATCCCGCATGGAGCAGACCTTGCAAGCTTGGTGGGAGTGAGTCGTTTAACATGTTTAAAAGTTGTTTTAAATAAACCAGCATTTTCCAATCAGAAGATTGTACTTAAAGTATTGGTTTTTAAAATAAGATCAAAAGATATGGCTAACCATGAACTCTTATTGCCATGTGACAATAGCAGCTGGAGCTGGTTGGGGGCTGTCCCCTTGAAATCATGGGTGAATTGTCTAATTCACCACCATCTCCACTATTCCCCATCATCTCCTAGCACTTAATATTAGATGGAATCCACATTAATGGTTGCCTAGGGCTTCAAGGCAGGAAGGAAGGGCTGGAGGCTTATGACTAAGAGATCTGGAGTTTCTTCTGAGGGTGATGAAATGTTCCACAGTTGATTGTAGTGATGGTTGATCAACTGTGAATATAGTAAAAACCATTGAACTGTACACTTAAAATGGGTGGATGGTACAACATGTGAGTTGTCTCAACAAAGCTGTTTTGTAAAAATGCAAGAAAAAGGAACATCAGTGGCTATTGTCCTTGCAGTGTTGGCTTTCTTATAGCAGAAAATACTTCTCTGTTAATGTGTCTCTATCATAAACGGGAGAGTGAAAGACGGACTGAGAGGTCCATGTATTTCAAGAAAAATGGGAGAGAGTACGTCTCTTTGTGGTAGGGAAGACTTTCTACTGGCTAAGATGCAGACACTTTGTCTCTTTATTAATATACATTACTTTATCCTAGCCACTGAAGGCATGTGGGTGTTAGGGAAATAACTGCTCACGATCAGCTCTCTGAGGTCCACCCACAGCTAAGGAGAGAGAGAGAGGAAAAGCCAAGAAGGATGGAGAAGGAAATGGCAAACCACTCCAGTATTCTTGCCTGTAAAAGGCCCATGGACAGAGGAGCCTGGTGGGCTACAGTCCATGGGGTTGCAGAGTCAGGGACGATAGAGCACTTTTTAGCAACACAATAATTTTACTAATTTTTCTAATGAAAATATATATCTCTGGATATTTAACAATATTCATTAATTCACTTAAAAATAATTATTAAACATCTACAGTATTCTAAGCATCATGTTAGACTTATATTTGCACAAGGTGACAGGATTCCAGCTCTTAATGTACCTATAAGCTAGCTGACAAAGTATGGTAAATGTTCTTAGCACATATTTTATATTTTAAATGTGTTGATAACAGGAAATTTAAAAGATGAATTGCTTGAATCTGCCACAGTGTACAGTTTTAACCATCTGACCCTAAAATGTGTTATATGACTACTTGGGAAATTTAGTTGATAATAGAACTCTGGGACTACAATAACATAAAGGATCCTAGAGGTCATCTAATCCGTTCCTTGTGTCAAATAGCAGAAGAAAGCAATTCTAGAAAGTAAAAATTCATTCCATTTTGATATCCTGAGAAATATGACTTCCTAAATATTAAGACGAGTTGACTCACTGGAAAAGACTCTGATGCTGGGAAAGGTTGGGGGCGGGAGGAGAAGGGGACGACAGAGAATGAGATGGCTGGATGGCATCACCGACTCTGTGGACATGAGTTTGAGTGAACTCCGGGGGTTGGTGATGGACAGGGAGGCCTGGCGTGCTGTGATTCATGGGGTCGCAAAGAGTCGGACACGACTGAGCGACTGAACTGAACTGAACTGAACTGAAATATTAAGACATTTCTGTTCTAGGATGATAAACTTAAAATGGTAGTTTAAAAAAAAAAAAAAGCAGAGAAGGAAAAGGAATACTCAACATGACTGGTACAAGGAGAAGAAAAGAGGCTGGTATACTGGACGCTGGAAGAAGCTTTACCAAATGCTGACAAGAGTTCAAGGAGGATGGAAACAGAGAAGTCAGGAGGTTACGGGACCATCCATCCAGAGAAATGGGGCTAGAGAGAGACGCAGCTGCAGATGGAAAAGCTTTCAGAACACCTAGTCCTGAAGTTAGCAGTGTGGTCAGATCAGCACAGTCCAGATTACTTGTTTTCAAATTAATTCATTTGTGTTTTGAATTGTATATATGATGAACCAAGGTCACCCTAAATGTTATTCTCTCCTTCATTAAATTCTCCCTCAGTCTGAAACCCCAGGCTTGTTAAGGCTCTAATGTGGATGATATCCAATTCCCAAATCTGCTTGAACCAGAGAAAAATATATGTTTTGTTGTTTTTTTTTTTAACCCATGGCTTCTCACCATCAGCTCTGTTGTGTCTGGGGCTGGATAATTCTTTGTTGCGTGGACTGGTCTGTGCATCACAAGGTGTTTAGCAGCATCCCTGACCTCTACCCTCTAGACACGATAGTACTCACACCTCGGTATTGCCCACAAAATCACTTCCAGCCTAGAACCACTGAACCACATTTATCTGTTGCTGTATTTGAGTCCAAGAGTTATCAAATCCCCTATGAATATACAGTGGAGGTGAGGAATAGATTAAAGGGATTAGATCTGGTAGACAGAGTGTCTGAAGAACTATGGATGAGGTTTGTTACATTGTATAGGAGGTGGTGACCAAAACCATCCCAAGGAAAAAGAAAGCAAGAAGGCAAAGTGGTTGTCTGAGGCCTTACAACTAGCTGAGAAAAGAGAAGAAAAAGGCAAGGGAGAAAGGGAAAGATACACCCAACTGAATGCAGAGTTCCAGAGAACAGGAAGGAGAGATAAGAGAGCCTTCTTAAGTGAACAGTGCAAAGAAATAGAGGAAAACAGTAGAATGGGAAAAACTAGAGATCCCTTCAAGAAAATTGGCGGTACCGAGGGAACATTAATCCTAGGATGGGCACAATAAAGGACAAAAACAGCAAAGACCTAACAGAAGCAAAAGAGATTAAGAAGAGGTGGCAAGAATACACAGAAGAACTGTACAAAAAAAGATCTTCATGACCCAGATAACCACGATGGTGTAATCACTCACCTAAAGCCAGAAATCCTGGAGTACGAAGTCAAGTGGGCCTTAGGAAGCATCGCTATGAACAAAGAGAGTGAAGGTGATGGCAATCCAGCTGAGCTATTTCAAATCCTAAAAGATGATGCTGTTAAAGTGCTGCATTCAGTATGCCAGCAAATTTGGAAAACTCAGCAGTTTTCATTCCAATCCCAAAGAAAGGTAATGCCAAAGAATGTTCAAACTCCCACAAAATTGAGCTCATTTCACACATTAGCAAAGTAATGCTCAAAATCCTTCAAGCTAGACTTCAGCAATACGTGAACTGAGAACTTCCAGATGTACAAGCTGGATTTATAAAAGGCAGAGGAACCAGAGATCAAATTGCCAACATCCATTGGATCATACAAAAAGCAAGAGAGTTCCAGAAAAACATCTGTTTCTGCTTCATTGACTACGCTAAAGCCTTTGACTGTGTGGATCACAAGAAACTGGAAATTTCTTAAAGAGATGGGAATACCAGACCACCTTACCTGTCTCCTGAGAAATGTATATGCAGGTCAAGAAGCAGCAGCTAGAACTGGACATGGAAGAACAATTTCCAGCCGTGGCTGGGAACCCACTGGTGCAGCCTCCTGATCCCAAGCACTCTCTCCATGTGCTCGCATCCCTGATGGGGTTTGTGGTCTTGTTTATTACCATTCTTCTCTCCAAGTGTGGGCCTGATTCCCTATGGAAACCGGGATTTTCATCACAAGGATTTTCCCTAAGCACAGGGTTAGGATCAACATGGTCAGTAAACGTGAAATGAACATTTTTTTAAAACACCAAAAAAAATAGGGAAAGGAATACGTCAAGGCTGTATATTGTCACCCTGCTTGTTTAACTTCTGTGCAGAGCACATCATGTGAAATGCTGAACTGGATGAGTCCCAAGCTGGAATCAAGATTGCCAGGAGAAGTATCAACAACCTCAGATATGCACATGATACCACTCTAATGGCAGAAAGTGAAGAGGAACTAAACAACCTGTTGATGAGGGTGAAAGAGGAGAGTGGGAAAGCTGGCTTAAAACTCAACATTCAAAACACTAATGGCATCTGGTCCATCACTTCATGGCAAGTAGATGGAGAAAAAGTGGAAACTGTGACAGATTTTCTTTTCTTGTGCTCCATAATCGCTGTGGATGGTGACTGCAGCCATGAAATTAAAAAATGCTTGCTCTTTGAAAGAAAAGCTATGACAAACCTAGAGAGTATATTAAAAAGTGGAGACATCACTTTGCCGATGTAGTCATGGTCCATGTAGTCAAAGCTATGTTTTTTCCAATATTCATGTTCAGATGTGAAAGTTGGACCATAAAGAAGATTGAGTGCCTGAGGAATCAATGCTTCTGAACTGTGGTGCTGGAGAAGACTCTTAAGAATCCCTTGGACAGCAAGGAGATCAAATCAATCAATCCTTAAAGAAATCAACACTGAATATTCATTGGAAGGACTGATGCTGAAGCTCCAATACTTTGGCCACCTGATGCGAAGAGCCGACTCATTGGAAAAGACCCTGATGCTGGGAAAGATTGAGGGTAGGAGGAGAAGGGGGCAACAGAGGAAGAGATGGTTGGATGGCATCACCGACTCAATCAACTTGAGTTTGAGCAAACTCCAGGTATAATGAAAGACAGGGAAATCTGGCATGCTGTAGTCCATGGGTTTCCAAAGAGTTGAACATGACTGAGTGACTGAACAGCAACAAGCTTAAGACCATGCAGAGTTGGGAGAGCACCCTGAAAGATGGTGACCCAGAAAAGAGGACCAATTCCTATTTCACACAGAGGGTGAACGTGAGATGATGCCTTGAGCAGGCAACAAATGAGACACTCAAGGCCTCGTTTTAGCAGATTCAGTGGACTTCAGCCTTTTGGTCCTTGGTCTCCTCATTGGAAAGAGATAGCATTTTGAGGACACAAGTGAAACTACAAGTCCAATATGCCCCCTCAGGCTAAGACTCATTTCATGGCCCAGGACCAAAGTGAACACAGGAGCTTGGAGGAGACCTCAGAGTGTGCTCCAGATGAGAGTCAGGGCTGACTTCTAAGTGATGGGACTTGTGAGTGTGTCGCTAACACAGAAGAAGGGAGAAGTGCAGGAATGGGTTCCTTCTGGTTATGTCAAGAGAGATCAGTGATGCTCTGGAGATGTCAGAGGGTAGCTGAAATACAACTTGGTATAGACTAGAAAGTCAGATAAAGTTTACTTCAGATCCTCCCCCTTATAGGAAAGTCTTAGAAGGTAAAAGAATGTTTCTCTTGGGATAAGAATGTCTAATACAGATTAGATATGAAATGATATCTTCCAGATTCCTCTTCTGGGTTCATGTATGTTCAGGTTGGAAAGGCATAGAAATTTTATATATATATGCTCCATTTCTATATTGATAAGGGAAATTGAATTAAGAGTCTTATCAAGCTGGAAAAGTCTTACAACTTTATTACACTAAGACTGTTTCATAACTGGTTCTTATTCTGTGTAGTCGAGTTATGTCTTTCTGCCATGGATGTTGAGTAGCTTGATTTATTATTAGCAATGGCTCCAACCTGCCTTGTACTGCAACCTCTTATTGATATATAACTCTGTTATCTCTGAGCCCAGTGGTGGGTACTTTCACTGAGGCTGAAGGAAACCCATGCTGGTTTTTCTTTTTAGTCTCATATTCCTTAAACCCTTGCTTCCTTCTTTCCTTCATCAACTTTTGTAGTAGTGACCTGGGCTCCCAAGTATGTCTGAGCCATGAACAGTGACTGGACTTTTGCTTAAGTGGAAGACCATGATGAGATTGGGTGTCCGTAAGCATGCTTTCGTTCTGTTTCATTTCAGGCACTTCTGGATCTAGCTGTTTGACAGCTGCGCTAGGAAACACCTGGAGTCACAGTGTGAACACCCGGCTGATTTTCCAGTACCTTGGTTCAGACAGAAGACAGGTGAGTGCTTTGACAATGTTCTCTGGCTGTCAAGGTCAGGGAACAAAGTGTACCATCTATCTGGGTGTTCATCTTCTGAAAGTACTGGCCATGCTGTCTGTCCTGGGCCAACACTGTCAGAGGGTGGGTAAAGAAACCAGTCTCCCTGCCTACCTCAATAGCAGTTCTAATAAACTGGGTAGGTAAGTCACATACAAGGAAAAAAAATACAAAAAATAGAGCATTGCCCCCTGATTTTTGCCAGTAGCTTGGTGAGTGACCAAGGTTTCCACCCCTAAGGGATCGCCAACATTCTACCTCTAAAGGGTGAATGAATGATCATTTCTCTTAGCTAGTATTTGTTAAGGGCTAGATAATTTTTGTATAAATTAAATAATGATGATGCTTTTTCTTGAGGTTAGGATGTTTTGAAATCCTTACGCCACACAGACTCTGCTAAGTGAATACACTCTTCTCCAGATCCTGGGTACTTTTGCATTAACTCATAAACCAGTAGGTTAAAGTACTGAATGATGCCAGAAATTATCCAAAAGGATAATGACTCTCTCAGAACTCTATTAATGCTGTCTATCCTGGGCTGCCGTCTCTGGGGTCACACAGAGTCGGATACAACTGAAGTGACAGCAGCAGCAGCATCCTGGACTCAAATCCCCACTTGTAACCAGAAAGGTTACTTTTTACATCTTTCTTAATTTCCCCTCCTACTCCAAAGAAAAGAACACCACACTCTGACCCCTTCTGTGAAAAGTTTTATAATTAGGAAGTTTATTTTTCCTGATATCTAACCTCAGCTGTATCCTGCTTTGTGGACTAGGCTCCATCTTGACCTCTCCTCCAAGTGGGAGAAAGAAGACAGGGTGATTATCCTGTTTTGTTGGATGGGGCAGAATTCAGAACCCAGACTTGCCCATCTTGCTAAATATATAACAAATCCAAGTTATTAATGAAAGAGGCATGAAGTATCATGCTGGTGGTCCTTTCTGGAGAAGGTGGTGGGAAGGGAGTTGTTTCCCTTTACCTGCATTAGGTAAACTGGCTGTTTTTCAAGGAATCAGGAATCATCAAAAACAGACATGAGCCTTTGCCTGTTGCAGACATAACTTTCTGAGTGCCCTTGGTTACAGACCAGAGACTTCTTCTTAGTTTGCTCGGGACTGTGTAAATAACATTCCAGCTCGATGATTGAGTCGGCCATGTTCTGAGAAGACAGAGCTGCTTGTTTTCACTGAAGGGAACATTCTTGAGTGTTCAGGCCCTGGCCTGCTCATTACCTCGGTGATACCTTTTCCCTGATGAGTTAAGTATTCTGGGTTCTAAATCCATTACTTCTCTTTCAGTGGAACACGTTAAAAAATGTTCCGGTAGAACCTAATAACCTTTGGTTTGTACATTAAGTTATAAATCATGTTCAATAGACCCTGTTTACAGCCATCAGGGATACCATTAAGGACTGTCAAGCACTACTACCGAAACTCTAATTTGAGAAAGTAAAATTGCTTGTGAATGCTTTCATTTTCATGGATCCTTAACTTTATGCCTTCAAAACTTATAGTTTATCTCTGTTCTTGATTTTAGATGGTACACACGGATTTTTTGATTCAGGTTATTGTATATGGTACCATGGATTCCAGGTTCCCAGATCCCAGTTTTAGTAATTCTGCTTAGCATTTATTAGTAAATAAAGAAGTCAGAGCCGCACTTTTCTTTTCCTTTTGTTTTAGTAAATTAATTAGTCATTTCTTTTTTGTCAGTGTCAACAGAAAGTAGCTGGCGGGCTACTGTTATCTGTGTACCTTTGGTGAGTGGAGGATTTGGGTGGCTGTTGGTTCTTGGCTCATAAGGTCAAATGCAGGCCACTAGCCACAAGAAGAACAGGGAGCAAAGCAGGGATAGATCAGTGACAGTCTATCAACTCCTGTCCTATTAGATAGGTCAGCAGCGTCATCTTTATCTACAAAGGGCAACTTGTTACCATCATTACTAATCCATCGAGTGGACTTAAATGTCTTTGAATCATGTTCGCACACAATAATCGGAAAGTAAATTAAAGTAAAATATGAACAGTGTTAAAATGGCCAACCCAAGCAAAAGAATGTACATTTAATTAATTTATAGAAATGTACGTGACTTTTGGGACCAGTTGTTAAATGTGTGGCCTAACAACCAGGATAAATGTTGGTATTGAAAACATGTCTCTATTTGATGACCTTATCTTGCCTTAGCAAAGTGTGTACCTAGTGATTCCCTGAACCTTTCCTGTGATCTTACTTCCTGATCAAGTAGGAAAGCCATATGAAAGCCAAACTTTTTCTGGGATATGGGCACAAAATAAGATTTGAAAGCTATCTTTTAAGGTAATTGCACAAAATATTTCCTTCTAACTCAGTTTAATAGGAGAATTTGCCTGGATCATTCTTGTGTGGGCAGACCCATGGAGCACCAGCTGCTTGGGGAGGATACCAGGATAGCTTGTGGGTTTTTCTTTGTTTTTTTTTTTTATTGCACAGGTAGAGGCCACTAGACCAAAGGATCAAGGTTATAGAATAAGGATTATGTTTTATCCCCTTTCTATGACACTGAGCTCTACAACAGGGCTCTTGAATGTGAGGCTTAGTCTGAGACCACAGAGCTGGAAGGGGGTCAGGTCAAGCTGAGCAGATCCGCAAGCCGATTAACCCGAGAGTTGAATTGTATAGTCCAAGGCAAGGAGTCCGCCGTGGGTGATTATTTTCTTTACACCCTGGAAACTTTGTAAAATTATATAACCAGGAAAGAAATCTCCTTATCAGGGCACAAGCCAAGTTAATTCTCTTGTTTATTCTTCTTCAGTGTTGAAAAAAAAAAACCCTTTTAAGAAGCTGGGAAACATTTTCTTTTGGACTAATTTAGCTTTTTTTCCATTTGACTTTTATTTACTCTTTCCCTCCTCTCCTTCAATCTTGCCCCACCCTTTTTGCAGCATTTTTATTCTTACCAAAGACATATCCTTAAGTGAAATGAAGTGAAGTGAAGTCGCTCAGTCGTGTCCGACTCTTTGCAACTCTGTGGACTGTAGCCTACCAGGCTCCTCCGTCCTTGGGATTCTCCAGGCAAGAGTACTGGAGTGGGTTGCCATTTCCTTCTCCAAAACTAGGTGTTCTGTTTTGTTTCTTAATGCTCAAAAATATGTTTTGGTCCGCTATATGCGTGCAAAGTAGAAGACACAGTTCCTGCCTTCAGGGTTCTTCCAGTCTAGTATAGGAGATGAACCAAAATGCAGTGAGTGAGTTAAAGAGCAGACTCACACTGAGGTCCTGTCCCAGGCAGTGTTTCATTTGTGATCTAATAAGTGGTTAAAAACGATAACTGCTTTGAAGCCAGAGGAAGGTGAACTCCTCAGAGGCACATTCATCTTTTCAGGAGAAGGTGGGACTTGAGTATCACTTTAAATCATTTCTCAAGCCCTGGCTGCACCTCCCACTCACCACAGGAACATTTACAAAATACCAACGCCAGGGCTGCACCCCAACCAAGTAAATCAAAATCTCTGCTGATGGGGCCATGAGTTCGTGTTCCTTTTATTTGTAACACTCTCTCCAATGCTTCTACTGTGCAGCCAAGGTTGAAAATCTCTGCCTTAAATAGATCAAATTAGGTGAGTGAAAAAGGAAGGAGAAGATGTGGGAGGGAGGTCAAACAGCAAAAGAAGAGAAACAGAAGGACAGGTCACGTGTTCAGAAGATCCAGGCTGAGGTTTGCCTTTTAACAAGAGCAGAAGGTTTGGGTCACACATTCATTTGATACACCTTTATTTAATCACCTCTTGTCTGCCAATTTGTGTGTAAGATGTTAGAGATTCAAAGTGTAAGTGGATGTCCTGTAGTTGTTCACAGATAAACATCTAAAGAGTACATGCTGTACCAGCATCATGCATCCAGTGAGAACAGAGGAGGTGGCGGCTGCTACAACAAAGGAAAACCATGAATGAGGCAGCGGCTCGTAGAATGGATCGGCTAAGGACTCCTTCGGGGCAGCTCTTATAGTAACCAGGTGCCTTGTAACAAGGGACTGGAAAAGTTAGAATGAGGGTGGTTATACTTGAAAGAATGATGAAAAAAACTTGATGAAATATTCATAATATTTCTCATCAGATCCTCATGTAGTCTGTTCATACAAACCACATATGGGATTATATAAATTTTTAAGTGCCCTGGAAGGAGTAATGAAGTAAATTAATCCCAACTAAGCTTCACACCCCCTTGATGAAATAAATATTATGACTCTTATTTCAACAAATTGGAGAGAGGTAACTTTTTCATATAGGAGGTTTATTGAAATGGACTTTATAATAATATTTTCATCTTCTGCTCAGAAAGCACTCTGAAGTTACAGAACACTGGAGGGAAGAGCCTAAAGACCAATCCTATTAACCAAACTCTGATTCTTACTTGAATCCTTAGGCTTTTTCGAAGTCCCTGGTTATTTTGCATCTTGAAAGTATTTAGTGTTTCCTTTTTGGTGACGGAATTCTTCACTCCGTATCCATTTTGTGTTTTGAAAGACTCAAACCCCATCACTGTGAAGATTTTGTAATGCGTGCATGCTCAATCGTGTCCAAGTCTTTGTGATCCTGTGAAGGCTGTGACTGAATCTTAACTGTGTACCCTCAGAGGCAAGACAAGTGCTTGACCCTCACACGTTCAATGCATGTATTTTGAAAAAGAAAAAAAAAGAAAAAGAAACTCCTTGCATCCACACATGAACGCAATCTTGAGGAAGAAGGGTATACTGCCTATTTAGAATCACTCTTCCCCATAGAATTCGAGTTTTCCACTGTAAAATTCCTTTAAATTATTAGTAATAGTCATTTTTAAAGGTGAGCATAAAATCTTATAATTCAAGCAGATACTTCTGTAGATACACTGTAAGAATACTGATTATAGGAATATCTTTTTGCAGAACCTGCCTGCTGGTGGCTGTAGGAGAGTGGGAACCAGGCTTCCCTTGAAATCCTAGTTGGAATTCCTTTGTGTAAGCAAGCCAGAGGCCTAAACACAGACCCAGGCTGAGCACAGGAGGAGTCCTGCAGCTGCTCTCAGGGAACAGGCAGCCAGGGGACTTTGGCCGCGGGGAAGGATAAGAAATCTTTGCTGCTTTCTTCCACAGGTCTTAAGTTCTCTACTGTGTGGTTGGAAAAGCTTAATGAAGGACTGAAAAACTGAAAGAAAAGATGATAAATCATTTCTCCCAGATAAACTGAAGGGCAGATTTGGGGCAAGAATATCAAACATATATCCCTATTCACCCAAACAAAGACAGAGATTGGAAATGATGTTTTGCCTGATGTTAAGTCAGTTTTATAAATCTTTATGAACCTCTACCTTTGTAAAATGGCTCCAGGGCACTCATCTTGTTTGTTCCTTTATTTTCTGCCCCAACTCATCTGCTTTTCTTAAGCAAAGAGACTGTTCGTTTTTTTTTTCAATGGTGACTCGATCCAGCCAGAGGAGAAGTTTGGCTGTGCTGCAGGGGTGGGAGAAATGTCTTTTTAAGCATAAATATCTGCAGAAATAGCAAGGGGAACAGAGAATCCCAGCCAAGTACATTGCCTTGGGTATAAATGTTACCTCCCTTTCAGAGCCTCTCCTGTGTGAAGTCTAACCCATGGCTTACACTCTTCCATCGCAAGTGCTCTAACAGCTATTGAGTCTGGGAGAATGTATGAAAGGGGACCCCAAAATGGGGACTTTTAAGAGGATTCATTTTTAAGGTCACCCGGTAAGGGTATTAAAATCTAAGGAAATCGCACCTAAAAGTAGACAGTGACAGCAAATGATGCAGTGAACTAAGACTCACAGAGGAGAAAGACAGGTTCTGACCTCGAAAGGGTAACTCACATCCCCAAGCGCACACTGCCTGTTTCTATCTCCACGTTCGAAATAAGAATATAATTATCTTTCCCACCACTTACCAAAAAAACCTGAACTCCATAGGACTCAGGACTCCATAGGACTTTGAAAAAAATCAGTGTGCTCCCAAAATCACCCTTGTGAATGGGCTAACGTAGAGAAAACTTTTCCCTTTTCCAATGACGAGGTTCCATTGGAAATTGACAGTTTAAAATGTACTTTGCACAACTGCCCCCATGCTTCTGATGGGGGTGCCCCCTTTCAGATAATTTGTACATGAAAGACCACAGACCTCTGATGAGGAAGAGTGCCCATGTCCCTAGGAGATTTTGAGCCACTTGAGGTCAATAGAAGTTTAAAGAAAAATCAAACCAAAGCAAGAGTTAGGGAACCAACGTAAAGTTTTGAATGTCTTTTTTTTTTCAATCAAATAGAGTTGCAAAATTAATTGTTGCCACCCTTTAAAAAAGGTTCAAGTACCTTTAACACCAGAAAGTAGAAAGAATACGTCTGTGAATAAAGAATACTGCTGTAAATTGAATACATTTGTTTTTATGAAAGACTTAGTACATGTCTTCATTTCTCTCTTTAAGGATCACAGCCTCCGACGGTCAGGGGCTGAATGAGTGGTCCAGTCACTGCGTGTTTAGGTGACTTCCCCTGTGATGAACCACTCATTTCACCGGTGTTTTGTTACCTCCGTCATTCTCCCCCAGCTATGACTAGTTTTACTTTTACACACTGTCTGGCACCAAATCTCCTTATTCAATGACCCTCCCAGCTCTAACTTGCCAAGTAAACCAGAGCAAATAGGTGAATGAGAGATTTCTAGAGAAATCTCAGCTGTGGCAGGAAGTAGAAGAGACTCAGGGCTTTGGAATCAAACTGAAGGCCTCATTGTCAGGTTAGGGAAACAACAGAGGAAACAACTACAAGATCTCGTGGACAAGGCAGTGACCCGGGAGTCAAGGATGCTGATTATTAGTTGGCTCATTTGAAAATGAAGGTTGGACAGGATGTTGTATTTTAGCCTTGGCTGGTGAGCTATAGAAAGTGAAGTTGCTCAGTCATGTCCGACTCTTTGCAACCCCATGGTTAGCTATGAGTGAGGGGAAAAATGGGGTTCTTTGGTTAGGAGAAGCAAAGGGGAACAAAGGATTCCATATCTGTATAAAGTGTAAACGGATTTACAAATGAACCAGCACTTTCACTAGAACAAAACCATTTAGAATATGACAGTGTCGCTGCCCTGAGATGCCCTCTAGGAATCATCTCATCCAGAGAGTATCAACTACAGTGGGAGGGAGGCTTAAGAGGGAGGGGATATTTGTAAACTTATAGCTGATTCACATTGTTGTACAACAGAAACTCACACAACATTGTAAAGCAATTATCCTCCAATGAACAGAATGAAAAATAATAAAATTTAAAACAAGAAAACAAACAAAATCCCAGGTGTTCATTAACAGTGACAATACCTAGGCCCTGCCCCTAATGACCACTCAGAGAGGGCAAGTACTTTTGGTGATTCTCACAGGAGTGGTCTTCAGACCCATAGTCTATTCTAGTCCCTTCATCAAAGGGTGAACAATTAGGGATGACTTATTCAGGATCACACAACTAGTACGCAGTAGAAATGGAACTGGAGTTAAATTCTCTCAACTTCTAATCTGTTGCTATTTTCACTTTGCCGACTTTTAGTAAGAAAACTGGGCAAAAAAGTCCCCAACCCAGTCAAATTACTGTGTTTGCAGGCTATGTGATATTTATATTCCCTCTGACTTTCAGTGGTTCATAAAAAGGTTCTACAGAACTCTGCAGAAAAATATTTTTGAAAGGTACCATCCCACCCCGCATTGCAATGAATCATCAGCCTTTTAAACGCTTGGGCCCAGATAAGTGAATAAGTGACTTTTTCTAAGTTGAACCTCACCATGAGCATGGACTTCCCAGTTGAATGACTTACAGACAACATCCTGCAAACAGGGCTGACTTCTCTGCCCCTCTCCTGCAAATGGTCTTTTGTGCTCATAAAGGGTCGCCCTTAAAATCTTGAGCTTCCTGTTGCCTATCTTCATAGGCTAGATGTGCTCAATGGTTTTTGAGTACTGGAGTTGTGTGTCTGGTTCTCTCAACATGAGAGAAACTTCATAGCTATATTTTTTACGTGTTTGCATCTTTAGTTTGAGAAGTCCAAATGGTACAGAGAGAGCAAAGAAGGCAAGAAGTAGCCCATGTGGGGACCTGTTTTCTACAATCTTGGGGTCCCACTGTTTGGTAGTGAAAAATATCCTTTCTCCATTTCTGTGCTCTAGGCAGCACTAATTTAAAGCTTCTTTAATTTCCAGGGATGGAAGGAAGTTCTTTGTGGGTATCAGATTTTATAATTCCACATGCATTTTTCCATTAACTTCGACAAGAACCTTTTAGTATACATCTCATCATCTTCCTTTTTACAAATAGATAAACGGGCTAAGAGGATAATACTGTATATCCAGTAGTAGTATTGAGATTTGAAGCCAGGTTTGTGTTAACTCTGGAGCGTAAGTGTTTTTGGCTATACCATATTCTCTAAGATGAAGGAATTTATTTTTAATTTAGGAATGAAATGAGATGCTAGAAAATGAAGCCTTGTCTGAGTGGTGATTCTTTTGGCTTGTAATGAATAGCTCTTATTATCTTTCTGTCTGATTTTTCCCTGGGGATGGCTGGATCTTGAGTGTCATTGAGCTTACCTCCAGAGTTTACTAAATTGCATATTAGAACAGCACTTCTGCTCTGGGGCAGGGACATTAGGAAGTAGATGATGAGCCGCTTCTTGCTTTTTTCTCTTACTCTTGCCATTATTTGGCTTGTGACTTCTGGCACGTGACTGATTCAGAATGCTCCTTGCCCTGTCCGTGTATATGATTTGAAAAACATAGTTTGTCACACATATGAACCAAGGAGGTCCAGCTTACAGAACTCATTGTCTGGTTGATTGCTGTGGATGGTAGAGCGTGCCTGCCTGAGCCTGTGGCCTCTGCTTCCCTCCCAGGGATCTGCTTGGTTCGATGCCGGTTTGCATTTCAGTCTAATTGGAGCAGTGCATGGGGTGGGGCTTCAGACCCTTCCAAAATCTTAATGGCTTATGAAATTAGGTGTAGGGGTATGGGAAGCAGACAAAGCATTTGCATGATGGAGATGTGAGGGGAAATGAATCAAGTATGTCTCTAGAATTCTATTTGAATATATATGTCTGATTGTGTGACCATAATATTTTATGATATGCTGAACATTATCTAATGCATGATTGGTTGTCAACTGCAGTATAACTCATTGAGCTTTCCTGATTTCTGCTGATCTAAGTAATTTGGGATTTTCAGTTACCAGAGGTGACATACTCACTCCTTCTTTCCCTCAACCTTTTCCTACCCTGTTGTTCCTCTCTCCACACCCACCCCTCCAGTCACCTTCAGATTTTTAAACCAGTCAATGACTGCTGGCAACTGCCTTAGCGTTCAAATGCTTGAAGCAGAGATTTTTCCACAGAGGGTCTCTTTCTGAAAGTTTCCCTTCTTGGCTTGGCATAGCTTAAGAGTTCTGGCATCTAGGACAAAGAACATGTGTGCTGGAGTCTTGGACCCTTGTTTTATTGTTACCAAAGGGATCATGATTTGGCGAACACCTTTGGAGAGCCAAGCTATAGTGTACAGTGGCCCTACCTATGCCTACTTTCTGAATCCTTGACTCAGAACTAGCAGTGAGAGACTGAGCCGAGATCATGATCCATGACTCTAAGTAACAGAATTCCCTTTGTGTCACACTTCCGGAAAGAGATGCATCAGTAAACCTTAGAAGTGAGGCATCTGGTGTGTCGGGAAGGGATTGAGCACAAATCACCCTGCACAGTCCTGACTTTCTGGTTGCTTTGCTCAGTCTTCCCAACCATTTATTGAGTTTCCTTTGTGCCAGTCACTCTCGTAAATACTTTGTGGGCATTTTCTTGTTCAAGCCTCACAAACACTCTATGAGAGAAGTATTACTTGGTATACTTTAAGATGAATGTATTGAGGTTTACAGAGTTTTTAAAAACTGCTCTGAATCACATGGCCCTGAATCAAGGGGTGGCCCCCCTATACATACACACTCTCTTCTTAACCATCATCCTATATTGAAAATGTTAGTTGCTCAGTTGTGTCTGACTCTTTGTGACTCCATGGACTGTAGCCCACCAGGCTTCTCTGTCCAAGGAATTCTCCAGGCAAGAATCCTGGATTGGGCTGCCATTCTCTTCTCCAGGGTATCTTCCCAATCCAGTGATCGAACCCAGGTTTCCGGCATTGCAGGCAGATTCTTTACCATCTGAGCCACCAGGGAAGCCCATCCTATACTGAACCCCATGTTAATATAAGATTATTCATGCACACTGCTTGGAAGTAATTGCAGAACATTTCTCCAAACAGTCACTGTGGCGTGGCCACCTTCAATGTTTGAACCAGGGAGAATGCTGCCTTCAAAGAATGAACTGAGTCTTTGCCTTGAGAGAGCTTTGTATAATAATCACTAGTTAAATAATCCCTAGTTATTTCCTATGATGATGTGGCTCTGGGTAGCTACAGAACACCCTTGAGGAAGAATGAGCTCCATGGGACATGTTCAGCTCCTCTGAACCTCACCATCCAGTCAGGGAGCCTGGCCCTTCCTCTCTTAACTGCTAAGTTCTGGCCTTTCCAGCTGGTTTCTTTTTCACATTCTGATTTGGCTTCAGTGTTCTGCCATGTTCCATGAAAGCTGAAAAAAATAGCCTTGGTGGAGTCTTGCCCACACTGGAGACAGATCTGTGCCCACCTGTTCATGGTCTCTTCCAGTGGGAACCTGCAGGCCAGGAGGTACGGTGGCAGCGACAGCCCTTCCCTCATGGATGATACAGCAGGACATATAAGCCATCTCTGCCTCCTTACACTTTCCTTGCAAAGTCACTTTCCCCATGGAGTAGTCAGTGCCATGTTTTACATTTACAGCCTTCCTGAGTTGTCTCTTCCTCTCTGAAAACATTATTCTGCCCCTGCTGAGGAAGATTCGGTCAGTGTCTAGTGAAATGGGAAGACTCTGACGGTTCTGTGTTCTCTTACGGGGGCCTCCTTAAAATCCAAGTGCAACAGATCCCGTGTGACCTCTTCCCCTTCCGCAGGCACGCTTATACCATGCTGTTCCCTCTTGTTTATAGTTAGACAGTATTCTTTCCAGACACACTGTATACGGCCACACATGGAAAGTTAGGCTCTTCTTTGTGACTGGTCTCCACTTTCTACCTGTGACTAACCTTACGTATTTATAGCCCTCACTCTGAGATCCCTGAGACAGCCTCTGCTAAGAGCATGTCAGCATTTCATCCCATTGCTTGGAGAAGAATAGTTCTTCCCAGAACCAGCCTTTAACCTATTAAACAGCAGACGTTTCTACCAGAGGCTTCATTTGTCTCCAGGACCCCTGTGTATAGGGAGTCTCATTACACGCTGTGGTTGTCTAAAAGCCAAGTATTTGCAAAGAAAACCCACTGAGACAAGTTGGCTGAGTGACGGCCATAGCATCTGTGAAGTCTTGGTCACTTTTTTTTCCCCCTCTCCTAAAAATTGAATATTTTCCCTCAGTTAAGAAATGGTATACATTACAGCTTTAAAGGCTTTCGCAATAAATCTTCTAGAGTCTGCAATTGTAATAATAGTCCTTTGTGGATGCTCTAACCATAGACATGGATCCTCTTATAACTCTTCTATTTTTATCTAGACTAGACCATTAAGTGTTTGACACTCCCCTTTCCTACCATCCTTTCCTCCCTCCTTCTTCCTTTTCTACCTTCAGATCTTTGCCGGGTAGATGTGTGTGCCAAATGCTGGGGATATGAAGTCAAATGAGTCTGATTTCCTGCCCCAAAAAGCCATACAGCAGGAGGAAGATGCCTAGTAGAGAGTGACAGACATAAATATCAATATATACAAGGAGGAACTGGGGGAACTTCACTGGAGGACAGAGTGGTCATCTGTATTGGGATGCTCAGAACCCTCAGCAGGGAAAACATGGTCGGGGAGGATTCAGAGGAGGGTATAATGTTTAAGTTAAGACTTGAAAGGCATATCAGTACTGACCAGGCAGGTGGGAAAGGAGGCTGAGGAAGCTGTATGAACAAAGGCTCCAGGGTGGGAACTGCAAACGGTCCTTCTTTAGTGCTGCTGGGGAGAGGATATGGGCGGTGTCTGCGCAATGGGTAGGGGTGGGGGAAACTGAGGCCTGTGTAGAGAGATACAGCAAGGAAAGACAGGACAGTTTAGACTTGACTGTGAAGGCTTAGAAGCCCCCATGAGAGACTTCCAGCAGGGCTGTGACATCAGATTTATACTCTGCAAGGTGCTCTTGAGCAGGAGTTTGCCATATGGGTTTGGAGGCATTTGAAATAACATGCAAAGAAATGAGGGCCTGAATGGGAACAGTGGTCACTGAGATGGAGAAGCAGGAAAAGAGATGCAACGACTAGCGGGCAGGAACAACAGCATACTAGCAGCGCGCTTGGCCTGGAAAGAGGTGGGAAGAAGGGTCATTTCTGATATAAGTGAGTAGTGAGGCTATTGTTCATCCACTCACAGAATGGGCCTGTCCAGGAGATGAGCAGGCCTGGGAGGGGGACAGAGCAGGCCTTGCCCAGAACACACGCCATTCCCTAACGGGACAGAGTAGTGATTTCTTCTCTTCCACCAGACCTCAGTGACTGCCGTCAGGGATTAGGTTGGAGATCAGAAGGGATTTTTATAACTGTGCAGAATCTTAGGTCCAAATGTTCTCTTCCCCCCGCTGGCCCTGCACCATCTCTTCCAGCCCATCATTCCCTTCTTCCCAACCTTCAGTGCTATTTCCTTCTTTGAGAACCCTGGTTTCCATAAAGAGACAGTGGTCATCAGAATGTGCAGGAAGTGAAGTTTGGAAACACATGCTGGGGAAAGTGAGGACAGGTGTATCTCCTGCTCCTGGGAATTCTGGCAAACTTCAGGTCTGGGGTGTAGAATCAGTAACCAGTTTGGAGAACTACCAGTTTAGGCTTCAAAGTTTTGTTTTTTAAAGATCCTCATCTGCAAATTGGGAATCAAGAGGCCCTGCCTTGTTGGGTCCTGCCAGTCAGTTGCTTCTTTGCTCTCAGATACACTCCCTGCCTTTCCTCTGCTCAGGTTAGTACCACAGGGAACTGACCATGTGATCTGCCTTTCCAAGCTCCCTTTCCATTGATTCTGCTTTGTTTGGGGCCCTGGGAGAAGCCACATATTTCTGCCACCCTCTCTCTTTTTCCAGTGACGTCTCCAATGACCCCAATTCCTCCTCTGTGATCCCTTTATATGGGCTTCTAGATGGTGCTGGAGGTAGAGAACCCATCCATGCAGGAGATGTGAGAGACATGGGTTCAATCCCTGGGCCAGGAAGATCCCCTGAAGCAACCCACTCCAGTATTCTTGCCTGGAGAATCCCATGGACAGAGGAGCCTGGAGGGCTCGCAAAGGGCTGGACACAACTGAGCAACTGAGCACAATCCCTTTGTGGACCCAGCTCTGTGAAGAGCTGGAGATGGGCAGCTCCATCCTCTGAGCCCTAACAGCACCACCCCTTCCTTTGTTACTCCAGCCCTAGGGGTAATAGTGGCTTCTTACTGTTGCTGGTCTCTATGTTGCTTCACTGTTCCTTATTCTCCTTTCAAGCTCTTCCAACACATTGTAACTAGTTCTCAACATTAAACTCTCTCTCTTAAACTACCTGGGGTGAGTCCCATTTTTCTGATGGACCTTGACTGACATGGTCTATATTAGCTCTTTGGTTAGCACATGGATATGAGACCCTAGATAGTCTCCGTTGGTTCTGTTCCCCAAAGAGCCCTTCTGTTTGCCATGATACTCCAGTCCTGAGAGTTGGGTTCCTGGACTGGGCTGTCTTGGAGGCAAACATTTTGTGCAGTGCTTCTTGAATGGCATGAGAAAAGGAGCTCTCTTGGCTCAGTCTCCTTCCTGTGGGATTTTCCAAAACTTTCCAGATGTATCTAAGCTCAGGAAACATTTTAATGGCTGGAAATAACGCCTCATGGGGGCTTGGGGGCTTGAAACCCACAGAACACCTAAAAGAGATGTGTTGAAATATTTCATGGCCTGTATGCACATATCCAGACCCTGCCTCTCCCTTGTTGGAAGCCTGGCAGGCTCCCTTCCCCGTCGTGGAAGAGGAGTTGGCATTCTCTGAATGCACTGATGTCATGGAGCAGAGGAGCAGCTCTGAAGGTTGGAATTCTCTCCAGGAAGGACAGGATGATTAAGTGGTTTACTATGTAGCTGGTTACTAATTCAGATTCCACCTCTGATTCTATAATGAGAATTCTATTATCCCCTTCTAAGGCCAATAATAATGACTATAAGATTGATCTGGTGGTGGTAGTATAGCCACTAAGTCATGTCTGACTCTTGCAACCCCGTGGACTGCAGCCCTCCAGGTCCCCTGTCCATGGGATTTCCCAAGCAAGAAGACTAGAGTGGGTTGCTGTTTCCTTCTCCAGGGGACCTTCCTGACCCAGGGATTGAACCCGGGTCTCCTGCATTTCAGGCGATCTCCTGCATTGCAGGGAGATTCTTTACTGACATGAGGGAAGCCCCATAAAATTGATCTAAGTCATAATAAATCTTTTCTAAGGCCACCATTACCAATTTAATGAATAGGATCCTTCTGAGATTCTCATGAGGATGGGCATCATCCAACTGCAGAATACATTACTGATTTTCTCCAAACAAAAAGCTGAGGCTTTCACTGTGCTTTGTTGCCTACATTTCTTAACAACTTTCAGAAGGGACTCTGTTGGGGGATCATTGTTATCTTAAAGCACTCATCAAAGAAAAATGGAAGTGGGGGTGCTATATTTGTGTACCTTCTCAGATCCTTCAATATTGGGCCAAGAATTAGAGAGTAATCATTTCTAGTCTGTGGGGGTGAACCCCCCAGAAATTGCTAAGAGGCTCTTACATACTGTATCACTACCGGGAATATCTGAAACTCCATCCTTTCGAATGACTCTGAATCCAGCCCCATATTGATTCATCTGGGCTATGTCCAGGAAGTTCCCAAATTCTTTAACACAGTAACCACTAAAGAGGATACTTGTGTGGTTGTTTGATGACGCACAGAACTTTATAGGTCTTGGGGTCAGATATATGTTTTATATTAGAAGAGCAGAATTTTAATGAAAAGGAAGCAGGTGGTGTGCACTAATGTGAATAGAGTTTCTGGTGTCTCTGAAATGTCCAGTATGGTATTACTTCTTTCTTCTAACCAAGTTTCTTCCATTAGCCTGCAAAGGAGCTGATAGAATGAGTAATAGCCCCAGACACACCGTGGGAGAACTTTTACATTTTATTGCATCAAAAAGCTAGGATAATTTTTTTATTCTCTCAGCGATTTAAATTAATTCATAGTTCCTAGCCTATAGCAAATATACATACATAGCCCTTTGTCTTCACCTCTGCTGCTGCTGCTGCTGCTAAGTCGCTTCAGTCGTGTCCAACTCTGTACAACCCCATAGGCGGCAGCCCACCAGGCTCCCCCGTCCCTGGGATTCTCCAGGCAAGAACACTGAAGTGGGTTGCCATTTCCTTCTCCAATGCATGAAAGTGAAAAGTGAAAGTGAAGTTGCTCAGTCGTGTCCAAATATTCACGACCCCATGGACTGCAGCCTACCAGGCTCCTCCATCAATGGGATTTTCCAGGCAAGAGTACTGGAGTGGGTTGCCATTACCTTCTCCGGTCTTCGCCTCTAAGTACTTACAAAAAAGATTCCTCCATTGTGAAAACAGGCAATGATATTTTAGAATTGCATTCTAGCTTTGTTTCTAATTAGATGCGTGATCTTGGGCAGAGGACTCTGAGTCACAGTTTCTTCTATAAAATAGATCTAGAAGATGAAGCAGTTCCATGTTCTACCTCAATTACTGTTTTGTACAATGGGAACATTCTACATTATTTATGGTAGGGCTTGCCACACTGCTTGTGCTGAACCATGGTATATAACCCTAGCACTCTGCACAGTTATTAATATTTATTTGGTTAATGACTTCCTCTTGTAATGTTTCTTGACCAGTGGTCAGAGGAATACCTCTTGGAATCCACTAGTAGAACTTGTTAACATTCAGATTCCTGGGCCCTCCTAAACTAAATCAGCAGCATTGGGGGTGGTTCTAGGTATCTGCTTGTTTTATACATTGCCCAGGTGATTCTTAGATACACTAGGTCTAAGATCCCCTGCCAGCAGATAGCACATGGTGTCCTCTGTAACGTGAATTACTTTTAACTCTCTTTACTCTTTGCATCCAGTCTGCAAGGTCTTAGCTCAGGATCTACCACTAACTGGATGACTTGGTCACACGTTTTCATCTCTGATGGCTCAGATGGTAAAGAACCTGCCTACAGTGTAGGAGACCCGGGTTCAGTCCTCGCATTGGGAAGATCCCCTGGAAAAGGGACTGGCTACGCACTCTGGTATTCTCACCTGGAGATTTCCATGGACAGAGGAGCCTGGCGGGCTACAGTCCATGGGGTAGCAAAGAGTCGGACACAACTGAGCAACTTAAACTTTTCTCTCTAGGACTGTTTTCTAATTTATAAAATGTGGGGGCTGGAGTGTTAATCTCTAAGGAATCATTGGGTTCTAACCGTCTGTGATGGTAGTTCTCTGGTGACTTATTAGAGTTCCGGAACCAACCTTCGCAAATCCTATTTCTTGAGTCCCTACTATGCCCTGGGCATTGTGCAACTTTTACATATTCTTTATTTTTTTCTTTACAGTAACCTTTGATATTAGCGCTGTTATTATTCACTGTTGCCACTTAAGGAAGTGAGGCTGGGAAAAGTGAAGCAGCTTGTCCAAGTCTGCTTAGCTAACACGGGGAACCGCAGTGAACTGGGATTAAACTGGGGTCATTTTCACATGAATAATTGCCGGAGTTGCTGTGCCCCCATGACTTCGAAAGGCCCGGGGCTTGTCCAGCGTGCCTTTCACTCGCTCTGTGTTCTACTCTCCCAGCAAAGGAGCCTGGTTTTGGTTTCCTTAGATGTTTACTTGGCCTCTTGCTTAAGCATTTGCCTTTCCTACTCAGTAACAGTGAAAGGACCTTAAAAAAAAAAAAAAAAATCCCAGGGCTGGAAACATTTTGTTTCCTACAAAAAGAATATTTTGCAGCCAGCTCTGTGGTTGAAAGTATTTTTTTGTGGTCTAGGGATGGGTTGGATCCCATCTCTTCTTGGCCAGTGTCTGAGAACTTAGCCCATGGCTTCCCATCAAGTCAGCACACAGTACGCTGTGTTTTTTTAAATGAGTGTCTAGTGATGTTGAGTGTGTACACAAGTGGACGGATCCATTTATCTGGGTGTATAAGAATGTGTACATGTACCTCTGGCCTTTCCAGGGCAGAGAGAACCTAGGAATGGTTTTCCACATGCTGCACACATCAACATAGCTTTTAAGGTTTCATCACTCACACGACAACCAAACAAATTCAGATGCTGACAAAGTGAGAAGAGAGTGATATGTGAGCCTTATGTGGATTTGCAAGTAATTAGAAAGCCAAGGGAATCTGAGATTTTGACCTGTCACATTTTTTTCCACTTTCAGATGTTCAAAACCAAGACCTGGGGCTGGTTTTATTAGATGGCAGGGTGGTCTGGTGGTGATGGCAGAAAACGTGAATTCTGAGATCCGCCTCCAGCCTGGCTGCTTGCAAAGTTCAGGACACTGACCTTTGCCCAGCCTTGCATAAGTCACTGCTTCTCAAGGACTGCTTTTTCCTGTCTAAAAACATAAATTAAAAAAAAAAAAAAAAAACCAGCTGTATGCTTCAAATAATAAAAGCTCTTCCATGTGAGATGAATCTCAAGCATTCCAACAGAATTCGCAAATAAGAAATATTACTAGTACTAGGTACATTTTCTTTATTCATAATTTATGTGCTTTCAGTAAAACGTTGCAGTGTGTGGTAGTGCCTAGAACTTTCTACCCTTTTTCTTTGCTCAGGCTGTATTACCTGCCTGGAAGGCCCTCATTTGAAGAAATCCTACTTCTTGTCCTTTATGGTGTGGCTTGGATGATACCATTTCTTTGCATTTGTCTCAACCACAAGGCTCTCTGTCTTCCCACTGAGTGTGGTTTTAGGTAGTACTTTCCTGCCACATTAGGCGTTCAGCTAAATTAGAAGGCAGGGCTGACTCACTCCCAAAGGTCCCAGCACAGTGCAGAGCAGATGCCCAATGTATGTTTGTTGACTCAAATGGAATCGACTTCTCCAAGCATGACAAGCTACTGTTTGTAACTTCAGAATTCTCTGGTGTGAGTCCTCTATGTAGCTGTCCAACTGGGGACATTTTGAAAACTCAGTGCATCATGGCCATCCAGGGAGAAAAGTTGTAGTCACGGTATTTGAGGGTACCATTTGAAGAAACAAGCAAATCCCAGTTTTGTGGAACGAGTTATGAATCCTTTTGTGTTTACAATTTTTTGTGGGGAGGGGGGGAGATGTTAGGGAAGAATTGAAGGGTTATTGGAATAGAAACTAAGCCATCATGCATGGTTCCCTTGAGAAGGGCAGGGATTGAGATAGAAGTAGACCCCATGCCCGATTTAAGCATTGGTGACATTGGCTATAGAGCTGCCCTTACCCTAGGATGCAGGAACTGGCCCATCCAAATGAGTCCATGGGAAAGGATGACCACAAAGAAATCAGGGTTCACCAATGGGGAAAAGCTGGCCTTTGCTCCATTTCCTCACAGAAGGCAGAGGAACTATTCTCACGGTAGGGTTTGGGGTTGGGTTGGGGTAGTGGTGGTGATTTTAGTAAACCAATTTTCCGATGACAAGGATGTTTCTGTTTTTACCCCTTAACAATGAGACAACAACCCAAATAACAGATCCCTCAGTACGTTGAAATGCCAAGGCTAAATGAACTGGTGGAACTTTGTGGCTTTGGCTCTTGGCTTACAGGCGTATCCATGCATTAGGGCCATGGCTTGGCAGTAGACAAAGCGGCTGTGTGGGTCCATAGGGAGCTTTCTGGCTCTGTGGCTTTCTTTGATATGCAATTGAACTTTGGCAAATTTTCCCTCTCAAGTCTCTGTTTGTGAGGTTCAGAGGTAGATAGAGACTCTCATTACAGAGCCCAAAGCTAACAGCAGACTAGAACTACAGGCTATCTTCCCACTTTCACACTTTGCTTTCAAGGCTAAAGAGCTGGCCCACAAGGCTTACAACAAAGGGACAAGTTAGGGGAAGAGACTGCTGAATTCTCTTCCCAAATTCATGCATCTCTAAACCTGTAAGCTTGGCCAGATCTCTTAAATTTTCTTTCTTTCAAAATGAAAAAGATCTCTTGCTTGGCAAAGGACCAGTAAGATCATCAATTTACTGGTTTTCAATGTAGCTGTGCTTAACAACAACAACAACAGCTAACATCAAATGCTTAACCACTTACATGGTCCCATGTAATTATCCATTCAGTCATCACATCTTCGTAAGATAGGTACTATTATCCTCATCTTACGATGAAGGAATCAAGGCACGAAGAGGTTAAGCCATTACTAGTTGTTGCTGTGCTTAATTATTATTCACTAAGTTAAGGTACAACTCTGCAGGTATATCTTAAAATTGACTGGCTTTCCTGAACCCATTTCTCCTCAGATTTTATCACTGGGCCAGAAATAATAAAATTATTGGAGTTAGTAGAGTTCAGTTCAGTTCAGTTCAGTCGCTCAGTCGTGTCCGACTCTCCGCGACCCCATGAATCACAGCACGCCAGGCCTCCCTGTCCATCACCAACTCCCGGAGTTCACTCAAACTTATGTCCATCAAGTCGGTGATGCCATCCAGCCATCTCATTCTCTGTCATCCCCTTCTCCTCCTGCCCCCAATCCCTCCATCATCAGAGTCTTTTCCAGTGAGTCAGCTCGTCGCATGAGGTGGCCAAAGTTAGCATTCTTAATTGCCGACTCGCCTTAAAGTTTAAGTAGTCTTTGGCCATGTTCAGGTTACATCATTCTTATATTGAGAAACCTTAGAAATTAAGACTTTGGAAAGTGATCAATTTGGTGAACAAGGGGGATTATCCATTCTACTGAACTTGTACGGTAAAGAGAAAACAAATGTGGTGTTGGGCTGAGAAGAATTTAAAAAATTGAAGGTAGGGATTCTATTTAAGTGCCAAGAGCAAGCCCGTGGACTCCAGGGGTACTGAAAAATGAGGCTGTATGCCATGGTTTGCATCTAGGTTACGGCTATGCACCTTCTTTACTACTCATTTCTGTAAGAAAGAGCCTTTGTGGGGTAGCCTTTATGCTTTCTATAAATGCCCCAGGGAATGCTGATGATAACATTAACTGTTGGCCATTTTTGCAACAGGTACATGTTGAGAGTTATACAAACTTTATCTTTACAATATACTATGAGATGGGTCTTTACAGTAACACTATGAGATGGGTATTATTACTCTGATTTTACAGTTGCGGAAATAGGCTCAGGTTCTCTGAAGCAAAAACAACTAGTAAATGGTGGAAAATGGAGTCCAACTCAGATTTAACTCTGAAGTGACTGAGCCCTGATTTTCTATAAGGAGTCACCTCTCTTCCATTTTCAGCCTGCTCTGTATCCACTGGCTTGAGGTCTGACCAATGGTGGGATCACACCCTCTTTCTGTAGAGATGGTTTGCAGCAGTCAGTTTAGAATCATCCTGGGACTTGGCTAAAATAATCAGAATTGCTCCATTGGTAGAACGTAAGCCTGGCACTCTTGGCAGCCATCTTTGCCACTATCCAGAGAGAACCTACTTGAGAATGACAGTGAAGTCAACCCAGAAGGAGACAAAACTAAGAGATTCCCTAACAGGGAGAGGGGGAAGTTCAGAGGTCATCATTTGAGGCCCTGGATCCAGCTGTGCCTGAGATTCCATTTATGTGAGCCAATAGGTTTCTTTTTATTTAGTTTCAGTTTCATTTCTTTGACTTGCATCTGAATAATACATGCCTTAGATGCTCATAGTTGTGTACCAATGTGAAGCCAGAAAATTCTAATAACGAGAATCTTTATTATTAAATTGGTTTATATCCTCCCATTAGGTAGAGACCAGTCCTGATTATTCAGGCCCACCTTCCATGTTTCTAGATGATTCTATCCCTGTGCATCTCTTCTTCCTCCTTTTACATTTGTTGAACCTCTCACTGGTTTCCTTTCAGACTTTTTCTTATTCCCCTCCACTATTCTAGAGAGAAAAAAAGGTGTGAAACTCACATTCAACAGCTTTTCTGTTTTATGAGGCTCTTTGAAACAGTTCAGATAAAGAGTAAGTTAAAAATAATGACTTAAAAGCAATTAAAAAATAATTTTGAGCTTTTAGTTAGCCATGGCGTCTTTGCTACATACGAAGCTTTATGGAAGTACTTGATGTCATTTCTTCCATGATAAAAATACAGCATTTTCTGGTTTAGTTTCACTTAATCATTAATGATGGGCTGTAAAATACTCTTTCCAGTTCAAAAGTGGCATCAAATAAGTAGCTGAGATTAGTAATAATTTTGGAAATGTGGTCATTTAGCAAGCTGGCATTTACTGAACATCTACTGTGTACTGGACTAAGCTCTGGAAAAAGCAAAGACGAATAAAACAAAATGTTCAAAATCTAGCTGGATCGGCAAGGCTAGGAACCACTGAACATAACGTAGTATGAGGAGCAGGAGGATAGCGCAAGCATTGTACCACTGGTCCTGAAGAGGCGGGACCAGGCAGGACAGATGAGAGACCATGAGGGGCTTCCGGAGTATCCCCTCCCCTGCACCAGGCAGTAACCCCTTAGACTGGATCACGTGGGCGGGGCCTTGGGCTAGTGAAATAGTGGAGCCCTAGGGGCCTTAGGAGCAGCAGATATTTGCCAAATGACATGGCAGTATTTCAGTAACAACTGGAATGGCCTGAGGAAAAAGCCTGGGAGTCATTCCGTGATCAAGGCCTCTTAAAATAGAGGGGAGGGAAGAATGACGAAGAATGCAGAGAAAGGAGGTGAAGGGTAATTTTACAGCAGAGGTGACTTTTGAGCTGGTCTCTCATGAAATTCATTCAGGTGAGAGAGAACAGCCCAAGGTAAGGCACGCCTGACATCTTTAATTAGCAGAGTTAGATTGGGGAGTGATCAGGAGGGGAGGAGGTAAGAGGTGAAACCAGGGCAATGAGTTGGGCCAGGTTGAGAAGGACCTGACCATGAGTTTGAAAAGTAGATACTAGAGAGCCAAGACTGAATTTTGAGAAATTAAAAAATTTGATAGTTCAATGGTGAGGTCCTTTGGTTTATCTGCAAGGAGTCTTGCTTCTCTGATGGAGAAAGAACACTCATTTTAAGATTAAATGGATATATGATCCATATGATCTACAAGGACCCCTCTTTTATAGATTGATCTAATTAATCTGGAAAAGCTAGAAGTACAGGACTTTATGCCATGAAAACCTTGGACTGCCATTCACCCTGAGGCAAGGGGCTGGGAAGCAAGAGTTTTCTGTATGTGTTATCTTCTGGATCCCCAAGGCCTTGTCGGTTATTTCAGAGCTAACCATTTAGCTTCTTATGGGCAGGAACCTCATCATATTCATTTTCCCTAATGTCTAGCTTAGTACCTAGGACATAGGAGGTACACAGTAAATATTTGTTGAATTAGTATAACATTAACTAAGTCATTCAGCTCTCAGCAACTCTTGCTTACACTTATTTTAAATATGGTTTTATATAATTGCAAAATGTCTGTCCTTTTTAGGTCCTGTGTTTTTGTTTTGGCATGATCTACTTTCAATGGCATTCAGCTACAGTGTATGCCACTCAACAGGAAATTTCTGGCAACAACAAATTGCATATCCTGGCTAGATTGCTGACTAAGTATGGCAGAACACTCACTTTCTCTTTAACTTGACTTTCCCTACCTGTATGAAGGGAAGAATGTTTTTGCTTATTTATTCTGAAATAGGAAACATAAAAGTAATGCTTGCTTGTGGGAAAAAAAAGCAAACAATATACATAGTAGACGGGAAAATCTTCCAGGGGTATATAATCTCCTAGGCTTTTCTGTGCATGTATTAAAATATGTGTGTGCTCAAAATATCATCCATACATCATGGATAATCTTTCCATGTAAATATAGTTACTTATCTTTTTTCTCAGCAGCATAATATTCCATGATAGGGATATATAGAAATGTAGGCAAGAGGATGGCAAGTGGAAAATTCTTAAAGAGATGGAAATACCAGACCACCTTACCTGTCTACTGAGAAACCTGTATTCAGACCAAGAAGCAACAGTTAGAACCTTACATGGACAATAGATTGATTCAAAATTGACAAAGGAGTATTAGCTGATCGCCGAAGAATTGATGCTTTTGAACTGTGGTGCTGGAGAAGACTCTTGAGAGTCCCTTGGACTGCAAGGAGATCCAACCAGTCCATTCCAAAGGAGAGCAATCCTGGGTGTTCATTGGAAGGACTGATGCTAAAGCTGAAACTCCAATACTTTGGCCACCTCATGCGATGAGTTGACTCACTGGAAAAGACTCTGATTCTGGGAAGGATTGGGGGTGGGAGGAGACGGGGACGACAGAGAATGAGATGGCTGGATGGTATCACTGACTCGATGGACATGAGTTTGAGTGAACTCCGGGAGTTGGTGATGGACAGGGAGGCCTGGCGTGCTGTGATTCATGGGGTCACAAAGAGTCGGACACGACTGAGCGACTGAACTGAACTGATATTGTCACTATGTTTATTTAACATCTATGCAGAGTACATCATGTGAAATGCTGGGCTGGATGAATCACAAGCTAGGATCAAGATTTCCAGAAGAAATATCACAACCTCAGATATACACACGATACCACTCTAATGGCAGAAAGTGAAGAGGAACTGAAGAGACTCCTGATCAGAGCGACAGAGGAGAGTGGAAAAGTTGGCTTAAAACTCAACATTCAAAACACTTATCTCATGGCATCCGGTCCATCACTTCATGGCAAGTAGATGGAGAAAAAGTGGAAACTGACAGATTTTATTTTCTTGGGGTTCCAAAATCACTGTGTCCAGTGAGTGCAGCTATGAAATTAAAAGACGCTTGCCTTGGAAGTGTTATGACAAAACTAGACAGCATATTAAAAAGCAAAGACATTGCTTTGCTGACAAAAGTCTGTATCGTGAAAGCTATGGTTTTTTTCAATAGTCATGTGCAGATATGAGAGTTGGACCATAAGGAAGGCTGAGTGCCTGAAGAATTGATGCTTTCGAACTGCAGTGTTGGAGAAGACTCTTGAGAGTCCCTTGGGCTGCAAGGAGATCAAAATAGTCATTCCTAGAGGAAATCAACCCGAAATGTTCATTGGAAGGGCTGAGGCTGAAGCTGAAGTTCCAGTACTTTGGCCTCCTGATGTGAAGAGCTGACTCGTTGGAAAAGACCTTGATGCTGGGAAAGATTGAAGGCAGGAGGAGAAGGGGACGACAGAGGATGAGATGGTTGGATGGCATCACCAACTCGATGGACATGAGTTTGAGCAAACTCTGGGAGATGGTCAAGTTCAGGGAGGCCTGGCGTGCTGCGGTTTATGGGGTCGCAAGGAGCCGGGGACAACTTAGTGACGGAACAACAGGCAAGAGGATGATGACATTAACATGACTGAAATAGCACACTCCTTAAACTCGAAAACTTTAAGCATTTTTGTTTTTAATTATTTAAATAAAACAAGCAACTTTGATCTAAGCTGGAGAAGTAGCATTCAATAGCTTCAACTCAGAAATAGCTGGCAGTCTACTAATATTTGTCGCCATTCTTTGCTTCATTGTTAACCTTGTCTAACCCCTTCTATCTAGAAACCCCAAAGAGCACAGTAAATGTTATACAAATACTCCATAAAAGTTGTTCTTTACTGATCTGGGCCGAAATGGATCTTAAAATATAGTTGGTTTTTTTTAATGTCTTTTAATAGGGCTCGCCTTAATTGGTCGTCTCTCTTGATCCTGATTTTAAAAGGGGATGATGGCTCAGAAAACTGCTCCAGGTCACCAAATAAATCCAAGCTCAGAACAATAGGATTCCTTTAGGCCCATCCCCCAAGCTTTCCCCCCAAATCACACTCTCCATCCCATGACTTCTGTGAGCTGGAGATTCTGCAGCTGTTTGGAAGAGGACTAAAATCTCTGCTCTTGTGTTACTGAACCTGGCTTTTGTTTTTTTGCTTCCATTCTTTTTTTTTTTTCCCTTGCCTTTCTTCTTCTTTGGTGTCCCAGTTTTTATAGAGTCCTGGCTGACTCCCCTAGAGATGAATCTGCCTGCCTGTGTATAGAGGAATCCACGGTGTCATGAGGGGAGTTACCTCTAATCATTCTTCCTCATTGCTATTAGAGGAACTCTGTCTCAGCGCTAAGAAAACGTCAATGTGTGGGCTCTTGTCTTTGCGATGAAAGCTTTTGTCCCATAGTAATGAGGCAGAGCTCTCGTTTACTTCTAAAACATGATTAATCCTTGGGAAGGAGGGGGAAAATAGAGTTGTTATTTAAGATGGTGCCCTGGGGGAACAAAGGAGAGGCTTTTCACATTATTGTACCTCCTAATTGGGCCAAGCCAAGGTTGCTGTATGCCATTCCAGAAGGCAGTTCCCTGCTTGGTGGTGGGGACAGGAGCAGAGGGGTGACAGATTGAAGCTGACACTGGAAAGGCATGGAACCAGAAAGAGCTTAGGACTTTTTAAGGCCAAATATTCTGGACTTGCCTCCCATCCCACCTCCAAATGGCCCCAAGGGAGAGAAGGGAGCTTCGACCACCCACCACCTACCCCAACCCCAGCTCCCACTCTGTTCTGTGGTCCCTGACATCAAGAGTTCCCTTACCCAGAATTTCTGGGAAAATGCTGGTTTGCTTTATTCCTCACAATTCTATATTTATTGAATGGTTTATCGTAAACATGTATTATTTATATAATCAGGGAAACATAAAGAAAGCTATATTTACAGTGTGGCAGGGGAAAAAAGAGAGTCAGTAGTTTGGTAGAACTGGCAAATAATTCCTCAGTGCAGTCCAGTCAACATTAAGGATAAAAAGTGTGTTTGGGACTAGGATACTTTAAAAGGCACCTAAATTCTTAACAGAGCTGATCATTAGCATGAGGACCAAAAAGGAAAACTAAACACCCTCACCTCCTTCCTTTAGGGGCTCCGTGCCAGGCCTTGCTAACCCTACAAAGCTCCCTGTCGAGATTTCCCAGCCCACAGAACATCTACATTAGACAGTTTTCTACCCTCTTGATGGTCAATATTCATCTGTATTCTTCAGGGTCCTGCATTTTAGGCAAGATTATCGACTGACTTATTCTGGAGAAGTTTCTCTGCCTGGTAGAACACACTGTTTGTGTTGAACAGGGAGACCACCTGGAGACACAGGTTTTATCTGAATGTCTGATTCCAATGAGAATTTCAAACCCTAACAAGTTAGCGAGAGAGGGAAAATTTTGACTAGGGACCTTTGGCAGCCCCTCCAATCAGTTCCCATGAGTGGCTGCCTAATAAGTACACTTGTTCTCAATATTGTATAAATAAAAGTTTTGGGCATGGGTATGGGCAACCAGACATGCCCCTCTGTTGATCAGTAGACTTTCATGATCTGTATCTCAATTTCTTCATTGGTTACATGGGGATAATAATAGCATTCACCTCGTAAGGTTGAATGTCTTAGGACAGTGCCTGGCACATAACAAGAACTTAATAACTGTTAGTTCTTATCACTATCATTACCAAGTCTGCCAGGAGACCTGATGTTTAAAGTAGACCCCAAATGGAAATCTGATGGGTTCTCAAAGAGATCAGAAAGTTTTAGACTCCTTCCAAATCCAGTCTGGTGGCTATCAAGCTCTTCTTCCCAAGTTCTTTCTAAAGTCCTTCTGCAGATTCCCATTTCTTGAATTATTTCAGTCTATGAACCTGTTTCTTTAGGTTAAAGATACCTTAATTTTCCAACAATATGTAATAAATGCATCACTTTATATTTTATATCTAGTGTAAGATTTAGATACAGTACCATTAAAAACACAAAAGACTAAACTGACAACTCCTGATTATGCCCCAGCAACACCAGAGAGTCATTATATGAAGTTGCAGCTTCCTTCCATCTGATTGAGCTTGTTGCAAAGACTGGTTCCAACTTGATTGAGTTGAAGCCCTAAAGGAAAGCTTAAGAAAGGTACTCTATTGTCTCTCTGTTACACCCATGAAGTCATCTGAAATCCTGTCTTGTGTTTCCTTCTTGTCCTTTGCCCTTTTTTTCCACTGGAGAAAAGCTTTAGGGAAATAGTAAGAATGCTGCGGTAACAGAGGGAATTAATTTGACCCTGCTCTGAAGAAAGAGTGTGTTGATTCCCACCAGCAATAGTTTCTCTACCCTTCAGAACAGGGCAAGGATGTGGTCCATTACACAAGCCAGTCCCACTTGACCAGCCACTTTTGGAGATGTCAAGTCCAGAGTTCAGTCTCTCTACATAGAAACATGTTGCCTTCCTCGAATCAGTTCCTTTGAGACTAAAGAAAATCCCGTGTGCCCCAAGCATGATGTAACAGGGATGTGTGCTTCAGAATTCAAGACACACCCTCTGAGTTCCTGGCATCTTTTTTACCATAATAATAGCACAGTCACAACTTTCCTTCAGTGACCCTTGCAGGCCAGAGTTCCCTTGGCTTTGTCTCCTAGCAGACCCGGGACAAGAAGGGCCAGCTCTGCTTCCTCTGGGTCTGTGGACAGTGCTAGGCCCATCTCACCAGGTGTTCAGAGAACTTAGTATTTATATCTAGACAGAGTTCCTGTGCATCTTATTTTTCTGGTCATTTTTATACTCCTGGTTTATGGTAGAGAAAGGGAATTGGTTTTTGTCTCTTGAAATTGCCTGTAACAGTATTTAGTTGCTTTAATTGGAGCCAGATTAAAATTTCCAAATTTCTAAATTCAGACAATGCAACCAGCACATACTTGTTCATACTTGAAAGTTAAAACCAGTAATACTTATACCAACTTTTGATTTTTAAAAGAAACATTAAAGTTTAAATGTGGTATTTGATGGCCATGAACTTACTAGTAATACAAACATCTTTCTTTAACACGCCCCACAGCAATACTAACAAATGATAACACTAACAATTTCAAAAAGGGTTAGAAATCTCATTCTAAACCTAAATGTACAGTGCCGTGGCCTGTGTATAAAACTGTACATTAGCCTTATACACATAGACCATCTCACATGGGCAGTAAAGTAAGCAAAGGCAAATAGATCATGGAACTAATTCTTTAGCCTTCAAGATAGAGAAAAATCACTAACCTTCCCACATTTTCTACCTGCTCCCCCACCACAGTGGAAAGAAACTTACATTTCTTAGGTTCTTATGATGTGCCATATTTTTTTTATTCATTTCATTCATCTCACTAATTTTCACAATAAGCTGATGAAGCTGGTATTACTGTGCTCATTTTAGACATAAAGAAAGTGAGAGGTAGAGGTTAGAATGCCCCAAATCATACAGCCAAGATTTGAAGCCACAGTGACTGAATTCAAAGCAACTTACATTTTGTAATAATGATGATCATACTTGGCCTCAAGCCACCTTTTTTCAGTCCCCTGAACGGATGATTTAAAGATAGTTAAAAATTATATTATCTGACACTGAGAGGAGCTTTTAGGTGTATGGTAATTTTATATATAGTGTGTGCATAAGTGTGTGTGTGTGTAACTGACGCTCAAAGCTGATATTGTCATAATACCACCAATTCATTACCCAACTGGAGATAAAAGAACTAAAGCTCACAAAGAGGGCCTCCTGTCTAACGTGAAGGTTTGACCACTTATATCTCCACTCTCTCTCATGATCTATCTGAAGTTATTTCCATTTAATAAGAATAAAAATGGTTGACCCCAAAGGGCAAGGAGATTAGGTCTCTTTGAAACATCAACAGGTTTCAACAAGATATTGGAAGACAGGAAGTGATGGAAGATTGACAAGATATAACAGAGGAAACTGGAAGCCAAAGTATTCTCAGTGTAGTGTAACAGTGGCACACGTAAAAGATTTCCTGGGACTTGGAAGCACCAGACATCACAGAAAGCAGAGAAGATGAAAACAGGAGATTGGTTGAAAATTTTACATGAAATATAGGAAATAGTTGGACCACCTTTTTCACCCTGACAGCCAGGTGACCAATCTCCAATCCAAGTTGAAGACCAAAATTTATCTTTGGAGAAAATGAATTAAAGAAGTTTCAGACTTGGACTTCAAATAAAAGTGGAGGACAAAGTGGGAGGCATTGCCTAAAACAAGGGATTACACCTGTCAAATGGTGAACCTGAAACCCCTTTCTCCGCCCTGCTTCTAGAGTATAGGAACTAGACAAGAGATTGGACAAGTCTTTTCTGTAAATACCAGTCTACCTCTGAAAAGATATCTCCATGTATTGACATTTATCAGTCCCCAGTGAATCCCACCAGTTTACCATGTGCACATTATTTCTAATTATAGTTTTAGAGTAAAATATATTTTCTATTATATAATTTAAAAATGACTGGACAACCAAGGGTCGCCTGACTCATAGAATGTACCTCACACACGAAAGTGAAAACAAATAAAAAGAACACTGAGGAATTATAGAAAATACAAGAGTTAGGGGAGGAAAGCCCTTAAACTATAATTAATATCCTCAGAGAATTAAAAATTATATAAAAACAAGGGTAGGATGTGTTGAATTAGAAATAGAAGACAAGAGAGAGCTCTTGGAAATTAAAAATATGATGGTTGACATAAGCTCAATTAAAGAGGTAGAAGATAATAACAAATGATCTTATTTGAATTATGTGTAAGCATTAAGTTGATTTAAAACAAAATGAAATAATCAATTTTCTAGAACTGTGAAAATATTTTAAACAGAAAGAGAATTGCATAGTTGAACAGGGGGAGATAACAAAGATGATATTGAATCAATGTTTAAAAATTTGTCTTGGGAGACTTAACATATAGAATGGCAGAGTAAGGCACTCAGGCAACTTGCATCTCCTCAAAAGCAACAAGAACATTGATTAAAACTGTCAAAATCAACTTTTTCAGAACTCTGTAAATTACTGGAGGCTTGGAAAATCTGGCAACTTTTTACTCAAGAAAACCAAGTGAATCTCAGTAAGAACAGCAAGATTTGTGGCATTAAACTTTTACAAATTCCATCATTCTTTCCCCAGTTGTGTAGTAATCTTGAAAGCCAACCATCTCACAATTACAATAGCTTTGAATTGTAGCTTGGAAAGGTTTGGAGGTCCCTTTAAGCCCCATGCAAAAGAACTGTCACTATTTGACCTGACTCAGAGCTTGGTCTGTGTGAATAGCCTTACCCTACAGGCTGGTGGCAATTGTTTACATCATGGCTGCCTAAGGTCTTGTTACTTGGTAGAACTAACAAGTGGCTGACCAAAATATTTTAAAGAAAAAAATTGGGTGATGAGATGTCCTCAAGGAGTTTTGTAAAGGTCATACATATACCAGGCTAGAATGCTACACACCTGCCCAGAGCTTTGCTCATGGCCAAGAAGGACCCAAGACCTTAAGCTGTTACTTCTGGCTGACCTTGAGGTTCTGTGTGAACAGGAAGTGAACATTAAGACAAAGCTTTAAATTCCCTGAATGCATGCCCCAGCACACACACAACACACAAACACATACACACACACAAGGCTTGGGAGACTTACTGATACAGGTTATTTAGGGAAATCTGTTCAGTCAAATCCAGTTCAGTCATTAATCACTAAATGACCTCATTTACAAGGCATCCGCAATAAAATTATAGGCTGACTTCCAATCAGAAACTCTGAAAGTCTGAAGGCAACAGGATGATGTATTCAAATTGCTGAAAGGAAGACGGTCAATCAACAATTGTATATTCAGCAAAGCTATCCTTCAAAAATGAAGAAATTAAAACACTCTCAGAAATACAAAATCTTAGAATTTGTCACTAGTACACCTAGCCTACAAGAAATACTAAAAGTAGTTCTTCAAGTTGAAATGAAAAGACTCTAGAGGGTAACTGGAATCCACGTGCAAAATTAAAGAGCATGAGTAAAGGTAAATATATAAGTAAATATAGAAGTATGAATGTGGGAGGTTTTTGTTTTTTTTCTCAAATATGATTTGAAAGACAACTGCATAAAACCATAACTCTAAAGTTGTGTTGGTAGACTTCTAATGTATAAATATGTAATTTGCATACCAATAGTTGTGTAAAGGAGAAAAAGAGAAGGAGCTATGGTGGAGCAATTTTTTTGTAAACAATTTAAGGTAGCATCAGTCTAAACTATTAAACATTAATAAACATTAATTAATAAACATTTAAAACATTAATAAACATTAATAATAAACATTAATAGTTTAAACATAAACATTAATTATTAATAAACATTAATAACATTAATTAAAACATTAATAAACATTAAAACATTAATAAACATTAATATTGTTTAAAACATTAATAGTAATTAAACATTAATAACATTAAACATTAATTAATAAACATTAATTAAACATTTAAAACATTAACATAAACATAAACATTAAACATTAATATTAAAACATTAATAGCAACTTTCAGGGCTACCTATAAGAAAATAACTCAAAAGTAGATAGTAAAAGAAACGAGAGAATTAAAATGGTAAACTAGAAAAATATCTAACACAGAGACATCAGTAATAGAAAAATAGAGGAATATAAACCACAAGATATACAGAAAAACACATAGCAAAATGGCAGACATATATCCTGTCTTATCAATAATCACATTAAAAGTAAATGGACTCAACACTCAAAAGTAGATAGTAAAAGAAACGAGAGAATTAAAATGGTAAACTAGAAAAATATCTAACACAGAGACATCAGTAATAGAAAAATAGAGGAATATAAACCACAAGATATACAGAAAAACACATAGCAAAATGGCAGACATATATCCTGTCTTATCAATAATCACATTAAAAGTAAATGGACTCAACACATCAATCAAAAGGCAGAGATTGGCTGAATGGGTCAAAACAAACAAACCCCACCTCCATGATCCAACTATATGTTGCCTCCAATAGATAACTTTAAAGTCAGACACAAATCAGTTGAAAATAAAAGAATGGAAATTATATACCATAATATTGTGATTTATAAGAAATATATATATATATGTATATATACATATATATATATATTTGGTCATTCAGATAACCAAAATATATTTCTCATTTATATTTAGTTTTTATTCATAGTTCCTAACTCATAGATTCCAAAACCCTTGGAATTTTCTGAGTGATAAGAACAACAGGAGCATCATTTGTTGCAATATTTCATCTCTTAGTTTTTGAAAATGCCTCAGAGCCATCACAGTGAAATGGGTTACTTATTACTTATAACAAGCTGTTTCTACCACAATGGGGTTCATGTAATGAAGCTGACTTTTGTATAGCACCTAAGGATGGTTGCTAGTTGCCAGGAGAACCAACCATGAAAAGAGAGTGGGAACTTCCAGTCCCACCCCCTGATTTTTGGGGAGGGCAGAGAGGCTAGAGATAGAGTCAACCAGCAATGGACAATGAGTTAATCAATTATGCCTGTGTAATTCAGCCTCCATAAAAACTGAAAAAGAGAGGTGTTCAGAGAGCTTCCACATTGGGGAACCGGAACGCTCCCCTATGGTGGGCTCCAAGCTCCACTAGGACAGAAGTTCTTTTGTTTGGGACCTCATCCTATGTATCCCTTCTTCTGGTTGTTGATCTAAATTAATAATAATAAAAGGAAATTTGGGGGATTCTCAAATGTGTTCAAATTAAACACACACTCACATACTTCTAAATAAGCAACAAGTCAAAGAATAAATAACAAGGGAAATTATAAAATACTTTGAGAAAATGAAAACAAAAATACAACATACCAAAACTTATGAGATGCAGCTAAAGCAGTGGTTGGAGGGAAATATATAGCTTAAATACCTATATTAAGAATTTTATTTTATGGGCTTCCCTGGTGGCTCAGTGATATAGAAACTGCCTGCCAAAGCAGGAGACACAGGTTTGGTCCCTGGGCAAGGAAGATCCCACTTGCCAAGGAACAACTGAGCCCATGTGCCAGAACTATTGAGCCTGTGCTCTAGAGCCCAGGAGCCGCAACTGCTGAAGCCCACACACCCTAGAGCCTGTGCTACACAGGCAACAAGAGGTGTCACTGCAATGAGAAACCCTCGCACTTCAACTGGAGAGTAGTCCCCACTCACCACAACTAAAGAGAAGCCAGCAGCAATGAAGACCCAGCAGAGCCAAAAATAAACAGGTAAATAAAACTGTTAAAAAGAATTTCATCATATGCATATTCACCTCAATACAGCTGACATTTAATATAGAATTAATGACCCGTATTCTTTGACTATATACATTTGCATGCTACCATATAGGTGTAGACACTAAATTCTCTCTAATTTCAGTATAATTTGGAAAAAACCACTAACAGTTTCAAACCACATATAAAGTTCACCGGGGGAAAAAAAAAGAAACCTAACATGATTTTTAAAATATATGGACAAATACTAAGCTTAATTATATGCATGCTGAAGAATTTAGGGGAAAGTGCACTGATGTTTGCAATTTAATTTAAAATGTAAAAAATAAATAAAATGTAACAACATAGAGCTAAGATGGGTAGGTAGATAGATAAGTAATAAAAGCAAGTATTATAAAGTGTTAGTGGTAGAATCTACTTGATAGGTTTATGGGTATTCACTATAAAATTCTTTTAATTTTGCTGCATGTTTGATATTTTTCATAATAAAATGATAGGAAAAATAATAAACTCAAAATACTACTCTGACCTGAACTATTACCATTGCATAATTTACTAAGTTAATAGCCTATTGATCTGAAGAAATTAATGTTTTCTTTAAGGAGCAAGTTATTTTAGTTTATAAACTTTGGGAATCTAATGTTTTATATAAACATTTTTAAACAATCACTTCACCCAGAGAGATGTTATGAAAGAGCATAGTAATACTCTGGGGAGGGGAATAAGATCTTGTAGCCTCAGGGCCAAACTTTCTAGGAGAATCTTCCCAGGCTTAGAATTATATGTCATAAGGGACTCAGATCAACTTTAGATTTCTGCCCCCAGTTTCTGTCGGAAAAGTTGTGAAATAGGCCACATGTAGATAAATTAATAAGTTCATGCCTGCTCAAATACAGTGCCTTTTTCCACCTTGTCATTTTCCAGCACAGTATTACTACTACAGATCTTGCTTCCCTATTTTGAGAAGGCAGTTTAGACACCATTCACCTCTTTCTCTACCCTCCCCTCATAATCTTGCAAAGCTGTTGGTACTGAGGCTTCAGTGTTCGATGGAGAGTGGTTTTCCAAGTGATGAAGCAGATTCTAATCAATATACAATCCAGATATGTACTGGGACCTGGATCTCTGCCACCTTTCCCTCCAGCTCTCTTAACACAATGACTAGGGAATTCCTTTGAGGATCACTGACTATGCTTCAAGCCACCCTGTTCCTGTGGCCTCCTTCCAGCCACAGAGATCTTCCTGTCTGGAGCATTTCCGGCCCTTCTGTCCCTTGGCTTGGAGAGTTCAGCTCAACCTGGGGAAAGGACAGAAAACTCGAGGTTATCAAAAGCCTGTTGAATTATCTGATGCAAGACTGGCTGGCTTGTTTGCCTCCCTGGCTCTCTTCCTGGGCTTCAAAGCAGCTGAGAAAACAACCTTTTTCTAAGTCTTGGACAAGGAGGAAAATCTCTGGCATGAAGGATTTCTGTCGCAGACATTTGGCACAGCTAGAGGAAAGGTTTGGTTAGCTTGCAAAAGGTTTTATTAGCCCAGACATCCAGGCGAAATGAGATAATGGTGTCCCTGTTGAAGGACATTTTAGAATGAGTGGGTTTGCTCCCTTCCTTCTCAGCAGGTCCCTTGTGTACAGATGTAAATATTAGAAGTGTTTAACAAGGACACCGCCGGTGAGTTCATCAACTACCACACAATCCTGCTGATCATGGGGGAGACAGAGATAGGGTTAAAAAATTATCAAGCTAGAAATCTGTGGATGGATGCAAAGTCCTATTTCTGAGCTATCCAACTCAACCGTTTCTCACCCCAGCTTTCTCAGCTGAACACATTACAATGTCTTTGGTCCCTGCATTTTGTGGATGGAAAGAAAGGGATAGAAAGAAAGCCAGGCCTACCACCTGCCCCTGCAGGAAGAAACTGTGCTTACACTTCTTTCTGCCAGCTCATTTTACTCTGCCCTTTGCCCCTGACCAATATGAGATTTGGGGTAATGGGTGGGAAAGGGAAGGAAATAAAAGAGAGGAAGGATTCATTAGCAGTGTTAAAGGAAGCCTGCCTGGCACAGGAGTCAGAGAAGAGAAAGTGGAAGAATTGGTGCCAGCTAACCCTCAGCACATGACTGCCTATTCATGTCTGCTTCCCTGGGCCACAAAGGCAAAACTCACTTTTTCCTAAAGTCACAGCTCTTTTGCAGAAACTCATATACCCTGCCAGGACCCAAATTCTATAAAAGCAGCCTCCAGGAGAGCCTCTACCTAAGGTTCCTCATGTATTTGTGCTGTCTTGTCCACACTGACCTTCCTGGCCACCCATGGAGGAGAAGGGTAGGCCGGGTTGCTCCTGAGGAGGGTCACACCTGTACTTTAAAGGGACACAAGTACCATCTCTAGAAGGTGTCACCATCCTGGAGGATGCCTGAGGTTCCTATGCCCAGCACTTTCTGTTCTGTGGCTCCTTTTCCACTTTCTGAGCCTCTTGGAAATGGGATCAGGCCAGGAAAAACATGTGATGCTATAGCAAGCTGAAACCAAAGACTGTGGTCCTGCCCAAGCCAAGTCTTGGCAATGATTGACAGGGCAGCCTGCACTTTTCTATATGACATATTCTAAGTCCCCCAACTTAGGGGATGGGTTGCCAGATAAGCCTCAAAATAGGTATGAGTCAGAGCTTCTGAGAGTCACCATTTTTTTTGTATTTTATAATTGAGTTTCTGTTATGCACACAACACCATACTGGAGGTTGCTGGGACTAGGAGAAGCAGCAATGATGATGATGTCCTTCACCTTCAAACATATGGTAAAAAAATCAAGGGGCACTAACTATAAAATGGTGGGGAAAACAGGGAGTACTATTAGAGAGGTTATAGATAAAGTGTGATAGATTCGAGAGACATTACCTCAGGCTAAAGAAATTGGCATGAGCTTTCTGGAAGAGGCAGTATTTTTACAGCATTCCACGAGTAGGTAGGATTTGGACGTTGAGACAGGAAGAACGGAAGGAAGATGATCAGTGTGGAAGCTTGTGAACCTCTGAGTCAACCTGCATGGATGACCTTCTTTGTCTTGAACTGTGCAGTGTCTATGCTGGAAAGCAAATGCCTTTATTTGTTGTTATGTATTTTGCCTCCTTGATGTCTTATCCCTTGGATGTGGATTTATCTATGCATGACAGATTAGAGGTTACCATCATGCTGGTTGAAAATACAGACTACAGAACTAGTTGGCTTGGGCCAGAATCTTGTCTTCAGCACTTATAAGCTATCTACCTCAGAGGGTTATTGTGAGGAATAATGTCTATTGGTTGTTGTTTCCATCATCATTACTGTGGGACCCTTGGAAGGTCCTCCAACCCACCCCAAACCATAAGACTTTTCACCATTTTTAGGTCTATTACTTCCTTCTGACAGTCTTACATTAAAATGCAAAATGTAAAGTTTCCTCAGCACTAGAAGGTTTAAACCAACTCTGCTTTAGAGCAAAAGAGAATCAGCTGATAAGTAATTTGCTTAGATCAAAATAGGCACCTGAGTGGAGGGATATAAAAGGAGAGAAGAGAGTCTATACAGGGAGGCCAGTGAGCTCCAGGAGCCAACTTCTCCCCCCATGTTTTATTCAGAGTACCCAGGCTTCCAGGGTTTCACTTGTACGCTGAGAGAAACCTTCACACATGTAGCATGGGGATGATGTGAGGAACAGTGAAGAAAATGTCCATCTGTCATTTTCAGAGACCACACATGTAAAGCACTGAACTGGGCTCTATGAAATGAAAGGGTATGGGATCAAAGGCAACACCCTTGATCTTTGCAATCCCACTGAGAATTCAGCACATATTTCTAGAAAATAAACTGAGGTAGAAATGTATTGCAGTCTTTTTTTTTTTTTTCATCATAATGGTGAAAGTGATGAAATTCCAATTGAGCTATTTCAAATCCTAAAAGATGATGCTGTGAAAGTGCTGCATTCAATACGCCAGCAAATTTGGAAAACTCAGCAGCGGCCACAGGACTGGAAAAGGTCAGTTTTCATTCCAATCCCAAAGAAAGGCAATGCCAAAGAATACTCAAACTACTGCACAATTGCACTCATCTCACACGCTAGTAAAGTCATGCTCAAAATTCTTCATGCCAGGCTTCTGCAGTATGTGAGCTGTGAACTTCCAGATGTTCAAGCTGGTTTTAGAAAAGGCAGAGGAACCAGAGATCAAATTGCCAACATCCGCTGGATCATGGGAAAAGCAAGAGAGTTCCAGAAAAACATCTATTTCTGCTTTATTGACTATGCCAAAGCCTTTGACTGTGTGGATCACAATAAACTGTGGAAAATTCTGAAAGAGGTGGGAATACCAGACCACCTGACCTGCCTCTTGAGAAACCTATATGCAGGTCAGGAAGCAACAGTCAGAACTGTACTTGGAACAACCAACTGGTTCCAAATAGGAAAAGGAGTACATCAAGGCCGTATATTGTCACCCTGCTTATTTAACTTATATGCAGAGTACATCATGAGGAACGCTGGGCTGCAAGAAGCACAAGCTGGAATCAAGATTGCTGGGAGAAATATCAATAACCTCAGATATGCAGATGACACCACCCTTATGGCAGAAAGTGAAGAGGAACTCAAAAGCCTCTTGATGAAAGTGAAAGAGGAGAGTGAAAAGGTTGACTTGAAGCTCAACATTGAGAAAACAAAGATCATGGCATCTGGTCCCATCACTTCATGGGAAATAGATGGAAAAACAGTGGAAACAGTGTCAGACTTTATTTTGGGGGGCTCCAAAATCACTGCAGATGCTGATTGCAGCCGTGAAATTAAAAGACGCTTACTCCTTGGAAGGAAAGTTATGACCAACCTAGATAGCGTATTAAAAAGAAGAGACATTGCTTTGCCAACCAAGGTCTGTCTAGTCAAGCTATGGTTTTTCCCGTGGTCATGTATGGATGTGAGAGTTGGACTGTGAAGAAAGCTGATTGCTGAAGAATTGATACTTTTGAACTGTGGTGCTGGAGAAGACTCTTGAGAGTCCCTTGGACTGCAAGGAGATCCAACCAGTCCATTCTAGAGGAGATCAATCCTGGGTGTTCATTGGAAGGACTGATGTTGAATCTGAAACTCCAATACTTTGGCCACCTGATGCAAAGAGCTGACTCATTTGAAAAGACCCTGATGCTGGGGAAGGTTGAGGGCAGGAGGAGAAGGGAACGGCAAAGGATGAGATGGTTGGATGGCATCACCGACTCGATGGACATGAATTTGGGTAAACTCCGGGAGTTGGTGATGGACAGGGAGGCCTGGCGTGCTTTGGTTCATGGGGTCACAAAGAATCGGACATGACTGAGTAATTGAACTGAACTGAACTGAATGGTGAAAGTTTAATTAATTGTCTGCTCTATGATTGTGTCTGCTTTCTTTCTCTTTTTAAAAAAATTTTTTTTGTATTTTTGTACAATTGTTAAAGATTACTTTCCATTTACAGTTACAACAAAATATTGGCCATATTCTCCATGTTGTACAATATATCCTCAAGCCTAGCTTACACCTAATGGTCCACCCACCCCCACCACAGGCCACCACTAGTTTGTTCTTTATATGTGTGAGTTTCAGATGGCAGTCTTTTAAAAAGTGCAAATTCTCACAGTACCACACACCTGTCTTGTGGAGTTCCAGAGTTTTCAGAGCCGCACATGTCTATACTCATTCTTACCCAGCTATATATTTCCATGAACCCTCAGAAGGTTCTAAAACCAACTTCACATATTACACACAGGGTTGAGTGGGATAAAAACTTTTCATGAAAGTCCTGGATTCTATTAAGCTGCAGGGCTTATGTATTGAAGAATACAGGAGGGCACTCGAAAACAGCGCAAGTCAGACAATGATTAGAACACCCCAGCATATAGGTTGAGTGAACTTCTGAAACAGAGCAGCCTGAGTTATCGGCTAGGGAGGGTTGTTTGCTTTATAAGAGGGTTATTTATTGTTTGAAAGGCACAAGGGCACGGGGTGCTCATTGAAGTCTAAAAGAGGGAAAAGTCAATATGTATTCACAAAGACAACGTGGCAAACATCACCTTTTTTCCTGAAATCTGTTAAGCTAAAAAGCTAATTTACACTTCTTCACTCTGCCACATAACACTAGAGAATCTTCAGGTCAGAAAACTCATGTTAAAAGCAATATGCATTTACCTTCACCCCAGGCCTCTTACCAGCATGTTTGCTTTGAAGTGTTTATGGTCATAGGTTGGTTTGGGTATCTAACCATCTTGATGGAGTTCTCCTCCAATCGTTCTCTTGTCAGTTTCCCTGTAGGAATTTGGGCTCAAATCCAAACATATTTCATCCACCATGGTTTGCTGAATGAGCAGAGTAGGACCTTGTTCTAGATACTCTGTCTCCATTAATACAACCTGAGATCACACTAGATTTTTGCAAACCACATCTCCCAGCTGACTGGTACTGAACTGTAGTAAACTAATACGTAATTTGTTTTCTGAATGTTAAATCTCGTCCTCCCCATTCTGTAACCAGAACAAATTAGTCCCCTGTTCTTAAGGACAAGGCTTTACATGTATTTAAATAAAATTGTGTCCTAAAGATTCATAGGATTTGTCCCAACATTCTAACCAAAGTGAAGTTTGTTTTCACATAACGGTTGTCTAATATATTAACGGTTCCTCTAAATTTGGTGTCTCCTGTTGCCGTATTCAGCGTCTCATCAGTGGGTTTAGTTACATGATCCATGAGTCCAGATGTGACTTTGCAGGTGAGATCGTCTCTTCAGTTCAGTTCAGTTCAGTTCAGTTCAGTCGCTCAGTCGTGTCCGACTCTGCGACCCCATGAATCACAGCACGCCAGGCCTCCCTGTCCATCACCAATTCCAGAGTTCACTCAAACTCATGTCCATCGAGTCAGTGATGCCATCCAGCCATCTCATTCTCTGTCGTCCCCTTCTCCTCCCACCCCCAACCTTTCCCAGCATCAGAGTCTTTTCCAGTGAGTCAACTCGTCGCATGAGGTGGCCAAAGTATTGCAGTTTCAGCTTTAGCATCAGTCCTTCCAATGAACACCCAGGATTGATCTCCTTTAGGATGGACTGGTTGGATCTTCTTGCAGTCCAAGGGACTCTCAAGAGTCTTCTCCAGCACCACAGTTCAAAAGCATCAGTTCTTCGGCGATCAGCTTTCTTCACAGTCCAACTCTCACATCCATACATGACCACGGGAAAAACCATAGCCTTGACTAGACGGACCTTTGTTTGCAAAGTAATGTCTCTGCTTTTTAATATGCTATCTAGGTTGGTCATAACTTTCCTTCCAAGGAGTAAGCGTCTCTTAACTCCCTCTTTTAATCCAATACACGTCCTATACTCTTTCTCTGCTTTTTTTATCCATAGCATATATAATCATCTAATATGCGATATATTTCACTGCATATTCATCTTGTTTATTATCTTTTGCCTCCTTTAGAATGTAAGCTCTCCTAGGGTAGCAATTTTTATCAGTTCTATTCCCTGTTGTATGGATGTGGTTGAATACATCAGTGTGTGCATCCAGGTCAGTAAGTACGTTGAATGAGATAGGACTGAGGATAGAATCCAGTACCTTCTACTAGAGGTTGTTACCCCATACCAGATTGTTACTAAACTTTTCGATACTTTCAGATCCATTTCATGGTATTAGCATCCAGTCTACCTTATCTTCACTTTATCCAGAAGGCTACTGAGAATTTGTTACATTTTTTTGCTGAAAATCTGATAGTTCATGCTGGTGGTAGCCCTCTGGGCTATCAATCTGGAAGTTTTTTCCCAAAAAAGGAAGTGGGATTCATCAGACGTAACTGATCACTTCCTCTTTCTAACTGCATACAATCATCCTTTTGATAGCTCATTTTAAACCCTGTCCAACCCTTGATTTCCTGGAAAGGAGGTACTTCCAAGTGTGAGAACCTTCCGTGTGAGGTCCTTCTGGCTCAGGCTCTGGGCTTGCTCACAGAATGGGCACATGCTTCCTGGAAGAGGAAGTCATCAGATGATGGTGGGTAGTGCCACTGAGCTGAAAGGCTTCAGTTCAGATGGCATTTACTGTGTTCCATTGGAATGCTAAGTCACTTTAGTCATGTCCGACTCTTAGCGACCCCATGGACTGCAGCCCACCAGGCTCCTCCATCCATGGGATTTTCCAGGCAGAAGTACTGGAGTGGGGTGCCATTGCCTTCTCCATTGGAATATCATATCCTTTTTCTGATTCTAAGATTCTGTGGTCTATAAAATAAAATTTCAAAAATACAGAATGATAGTTTATTGAATACTGTTTATTTACGCCCTTCTGGCTTTTCATGTCCAATTTTTCATGCAGGCAATGAAGATCTGAGGTTTGGTATATGTTTATTTATAATGATTTTTTATCTAAAGGCTTTTTATTTCTCTTCTCCATTTCCTCTTTTCCCATTCTTCCTGACATACCTGTGGTTTAGGCTCTTGTTTCCTCATCCCTGAATTATTACAGTAGCTCCCTAACTGACTCCAGGACTCCTGTCTCTTGCTTCTCCACCTTAGACTCTTCAGTCAGGCTAATTTCCTGTACCCAGCTATTCAAAATGTGGTCTATGGACCACAGCATCAGCATCTCCTAGGAGCTTGCTAGAAAGGCAGATTCTCAAGCCCCACTCAAAACCTAGTGAATCAAAATCTACATGTCAACAGGACCTGTAGGTGATTCATACCAGCATTAAAGCTTGAGAAGCACTGTCCTCTCTTCTGCTATGCCATTCCCCTACCAAGGAGCACCCATAAATTCACATTGAACCATCCCTACATTATCTCTGTCAGAAATGATCCACTTTAACTATCAGGTGAGAAGTTTTTGACATAAAGATGTAAGTTTCCACCTATACCATCTACTCATTTGTTCTGAGAATGAGAGCTAGTTTATCTAGATAACTTTAGAGCAGTTATCAAAATGGAGATTCAACTTGAATTGAATCCTTCAGGTAAAAGCCAAGTATATTGCTTTTTGGTAAGTGAAAGTTAAGGGGAACTTGGGAATCATATGTAGTGAGTTGGTTGGAAATATTCAAACTAAGGTTTTTAGTTTGACACAGGTATTTTTAAAATTAATTTATTTTAGTTTTATTTATTTATTTTTGGCTATGCTGAGTTTTCACTGCTGCACAGGCTTTTCTCTAGCTGCGGCAAGCAGGGGCTACACTTCATTTCTGCCCACAGGCTTCTCCCTGTGGTGGCTTCTCTTGTGTGGAACACAGGCTCTAGTGTCCAAGGGCTTCAGTAGTTGTGGCTCCTGGACTGTCAAGTACAGGTGCAGTAGTTGCGGCACATGGGCTCAGTTACTCTGCAGCATGTGGGATATTCCTGGACCAGGGATCAAACCCATGTCCCCTGCATTGGCAGACAGGATTCCACCAGGAAAGCCCAACACAGGCATTTTTTTATACTCAATCTTCAACATTATCTCATTTAGGTGGGTGTTGTTGTCTCCATTTTACCTGTAAGGAAACTGAGGCTCCAAAAGGTGAGGTTGTCCAGAGCCTAAGTATTGGGTACATTTCAGGCTATACCATAGTAACAAAGGCATCCAAAATACAGTGGTTCGCACAAGTGGCTCTGTACTGAGCTGAACAGGTGACCAGGTGGGAGGCTTTACTGATTTATGAGGTCACCCAGCTTCCTTCTCATATATTGCTTCATCATCCCCCAGGATGTGGTTGAAGCTGGGTCTGGCCCTTGGGAAGAGGGAAAGGGAAAGTGAAGAGTCCGTAATTTTCTTATAATCCAAAAGTTCTACCTGTCACTTTTGTCACTTCTGTTAGTCAAAGCTTAGCCACATCACCACACCTAGCTGCAAACAAGGCATAAAAATGTTGAAACCTGGGGAGTTGTTAACTCTAAGGAAGAAAAGAGGTGGCTACGAGGGAGAGACTACATAGGCATCAGTTGACTTCCCATAGGCATCAAGCTGATTAGTCGAGGAACCTTGATTCAAACTCCATGACTACAACCTGTGAACTTTCTACCATTCTGTTCCACCCTTTATCATAGTTGACAGTGAATGTTTGTTGAATTGCTGTAGATTGAGATAGTACAAGTGTAAGCCTTTGGTTATTTGAAATTATTTCTTCCTTCTCCCCTCTCTCCCTGATTACCTAAGTGGCTCTGTGCCAAACTATCACTATTTTTTGATGACGTTAATTTGTAAAACAGGAAGTAGATCATCATCTTCCTTCAGGAGAAATACAATAATAATACATAATCCACTAGTTCTTAGAGGTTCTGTGGAATCATATGCAGTGTATTAAAGGGTTAAATAATAGTAATTTTTTAACTATCAAATGAACATCCCTTTTAAAGTAGGTATCTTCATAGTAGAGTGCCATTACGCAAAATATTTTTGATACTTTGTGTTGGTTGGTATGTCAGCCAACTGTCACTGCAGTAATGCTTTGTGACAACTTCAGAATCAGAGAGGTGTGTGCATATAGTCATAATCATTTAACCAATGTGTGTGTAGATCTCCTGGGGGTCAGCTATTTAGATTGGACCTAAAGCTGATCGCCGAAGAATTGATGCTTTTGAACTGTGGTGCTGGAGAAGACTCTTGAGAGTCCCTTATACTGCAAGGAGATCCAACCAGTCCATTCTAGAGGAGATCAATCCTGGGTGTTCATTGGAAGGACTGATGCTAAAGCTGAAACTCCAATACTTTGGCCACCTCATGCAAAGAGTTGACTCACTGGAAAAGACTCTGATGCTGGGAGGGATTGGGGGCAGGAGGAGACAAGGACGACAGAGAATGAGATGGATGGATGGCATCACCAACTCGATGGACATGAGTTTGAGTGAACTCTGGGAGCTGGTGATGGACAGGGAGGCCTGGCGTGCTGTGATTCATGGGGTTGCAGAGAGTCGGATACGACTGAGTGACTGAACTGAAATGAAATGAACTGAAAGTGTCTCTCTTCCTCCTTCTGAGATAGCAAATTAGCTTGAACATGTTTTTCTCTGGCAGTAGCAGAAGCATAAAAAGAACAAGTGAAGTTTTGTGAGGCTTCTTGAGGCCTAGGCTAAGAACTGGCACAACCTATTAGTCAATGCAAGTCATGTGGCCAAACCTATGGTCAAGGTCCATGGGAAATACTCTACACCTCCAGTAGGAAGGAAGGAAGTCACGTGGCGAAGGATGTGACTACAGACTTGGTGAAGAGTTGGGGCCAACCAGGCAACCTGCGATGGCTCTGCCTTTATCAAGTTATTTTGAATATTTGCAGTGAGGTTAAATCTTTGTCTTTTAGGGGTAGATTTGAATTTTTTAGTAAAATAGCTAAATTTATGAATATAGTTAGAGGCTCAGGCTAAATTATCTTTGGGCAGAAAGGTAGCTATTTAAACATGTGAGATAATAATGAAACTTATATCTAAAACTAGCTCAAGAATATGGCCTTCATTGATAGAATAGTTGGAATTGATGTACAGCCTACCAAGGTGGTCAGTTGTTTGAAGGAATAACACTCATTTGGTTCTAAAATAATTTCAAAGTAAATAAACCTCACAGTTTGTGGTCACATGTTACCACTTTGCTTCAGAGTGGGAAGAGGAGTGAATAGAGGCTCATCTCTATTTCCTTTGACTAATCCTGAGCAAATATGCTTTCTGTGCAGATTCTCATTGCCAAGTCCCCTCTGGCACCCTTCACCGCCTTTGTCTACACCATCGAGAAGGAAGGCCTGGTTCTTCAAGGTAAGATCTTCAGACAAAGCCATTTCTTTCATCTAATTATGCTCAGCACTGCCCATTGTGGGTGATAATTACTGCTTTGCTCCTGATGGAAGCTCCTTCGGGACAGAATCAAAGGCCAAGAAGAACTAGCCGGTGATGTTGATCCTGATAAGATAAAAGAGATTGGCAATTGTGGCAAGAATTTGACAGAGGTCAGGGAGAATTACAGAGTTCCCTAACAGAGTGGGACAACCCAAGAATGAGGGACAAGTCGAGCAGGCTAGGAACTGCAACTCCTCCAATCCTCTTTGCAGATCCCATGGGGGAAGGGACCCAGCCCTGCCTCAGAGCCTTCTCACTTAGCTGGGAAAACCATCTGGGCTGGCAGCCTGTGGAGCACTTTGTCAAGGCTCCATGAGCAGACCACTTCCTCGGCCTCCTTCTGGTTACTCTATTTCTTCCCCCTGTACTCAAGTCCTGACCAGGGACCAGGCCTTGCAGACCTGCACTTTGTGACATGGGCCTGAGTTCTGACTCATGGAAGAGCCCCTCAAGGCCACAAGCTGGAACTAATTCAACAAACAAGGGAGAAAGCCGATTGAGTGGCGTCATTCCTTGATGTAGGATCAGGGTGGTTAGAAAAGGCATCGTCTGATGGCAGGTCTGCAGAAAACAACGAAGAGGAGGGGGTAAATTCAAACCCCATTGAACATAACCTGGAGGGTCAGCTGTCCCAGGCTGCTTTGTAGATTAAGAAGGGTCCCCACAGAAGTGCTCAGAGTACACATCTGTCCCCCACTGTTGGGCTGGAGGCGTCACCCACAGAGATGCTTGGCACACGTCTGCTCAGAACCTCCGAGGAGCATATTGTCTTTGCTGTCTGTGGGAAGAATATCTGCCCTTTAGGATTTTATAAGCTGAGTGTTTTCCCCAGGTTAGTGAGATAGGGTGAGCCCTTACAGTATCCCCATGGAGACACCTTGCATTACAAAGCTCTAGCAGGACTTCTAGGCAGCCACTGGACAATGCTTCAGACTGAGGGACAGGCTTCAGCCCTCCCTTTCCTTGCCTTCTAAAGCATCCACTTCTTAATGGATCCAGAAAGCCGCGTGTTTGTTTGGTGTAGCTGAGTTCCACAGCAGGGACTCGGGTCCAGGGAAATTTGGAGTTAAGAACTCCTGACCTTTGGCTCTTAGCCTTTGACTTATGCTATCCAAGTTCCTTGGTAAATATTTTTTTTTTACAATTGCAAATATTGTTTTCTGACAAAGAAGCAGAGATTTTAAGACCAGATTAAGCAAAGCAAACAGCAGTCTTCTTTGTTACAGACTCTCTAAGGGTGTATAAGTAATAAGCAGTCAGAGAGCTGGACTTGTGTTTACACTGTGCACAGTGTGCCCTTTGGCTTTTCATTTTTAGAGCCTTCCTTAAAAGATTAGAACTCCAGCAAATAGCAAATTTAGACGAAGATTTCAAGAAGTTCTAAGCAAGATTACAAGATAATTTCAGGAGGAAAAGAGCCCGTTCTGCCCAGATAGTTTGTAGGAGAGCCTTGATATGATGCCTATATCTTGATCACTGGGCATTTTGGTAAACAACAGTTGAAAGCCCAGTCTTAATTGGATAACTTTGGGATAATATTGTGGAAGCGAGATTCACAGAGTTGCCTCTCTGACTCTCATTGCTAAGGTCATGATTTTGCCAGGAAAAAGGAAGTTGTTTAGGGAAAGTAGAAACTGAAACCACAGTAAATTGGTAGGGGTTAGAAAGCTGCAAAGAATGACTGTTAGAAATAGTTGGAAAACGAGAGAAAGTGGATTACTGAAGGAGGCTGGCCTGGAACAGGGTGTCCAGGAAATAGAAACGTTTAGGAAAGTGTCTGATGATGCAAGAATCCCAACCAGTAAATAAAAATGTTTGCCTCACCTGTTTGCTTTTGAAGCCACACCTTCCTCTCTGAGGTTTTCTGGAGGCAGCAGGAACCTTCTGCCCCTATCAGCAGTGCCATTTCATGTAAACCTCTGGGCATTCCCTCCCCTTTAGCTATGTGCGCCCAAGGCTTTAAGTAAACAAAAAGGAGCTCTGATCCTCAGAAAAATGGGGGCCCCTCCGATATTAGACCCACCTTGGATTTCCGTTCCAACTCTGGTATGTTCTTGAGAAAATCTTTGGAATCCTAGTTTTGTCAGCTTGAAAAAGACAGTGTTGACCTTGACTCAGTGCTTTGCAAACTGTTTTGTGACTCATTGGTGGATCATGAAATAAAATTAAGGAATCACAACCAGCATTGGGGGAAAAAAAAGAAAGAGAGAATAGAAAATAACAGATTATATCACATATGTTGTACTGCTTTGTGAAATATTTCTTGTGTGATTGTGTGTGCATGTACATGCATTATGAGTTTATGTACAGAGGTTGCAGTGCAAAATGTTTTTCTTCATTGGATTGTAGTCATCAGCCTGGGTGATCTCTAAAGGCCTTCCCACTTCACCTTTATCTGATTCTCTGAGGAGATGATGTACTTATCATTCACTTAGCTCAGTAGAGTTGTACCCATGAGATCGCCACAACCTGGAAGGTAAAAGCTTATTTTTCCCCCAGGTTTAACAGATGACTGAGCTAAAAAACACCTGCACCGTTTTTCAGGTTTAAAGCAAAGAAACCTTTGATCCCTGGGTGATAACCTTGGAAAGGTCTCAGAAGTCAAGGCCAAGAAGCTTTTCTTGTGTGAGAGGTTGCTCTGCCTTGACAGTCCTGAAGTGGCATGCAGGTTGGCACCCGCAGCTGGGGGGAGATGGGGGCGTGTATAATCCTTGTCTGAGGGGCAAAGAGACAGAGAAGGGAAGGGCTGGAAGAGTGAGGGCAGTTCCTGGGTTACCAACTAAAGGAGAGCCAGCCGCTGTGGCTCCACTTTCCTTCTTTGTAATGGAGCCAGCCTGGGGTGGCAGGAAAAAAACAATCCAAATAGGCTAGCCTGGCTTTTGGTGGGGGTGGGAGGCGGTGAGGGGACAGGGCTATTAGTGAATCTGGGAATGATCGCTGGGTGCCTTTTATCCCCTTAGCAAGCCCCGAGATTCCTACCAGCCTGCTAACCAGGAGGTTTTATAATACCTGAAGAGCTCCTGAGTGCAGAAGCAGAGGGAGGGAGAGAATAAAAGGTGAGGCCCACATTGGATTTACCAGCTCCGCAGGCCACGCCCCACCCCAATTCTCAAGGATTAGGATGCTGAGAACAAGCCAGCCACCGGGGGCCTTTCAGCCTTCCCGCCCCTTTGTTCACAGGGATGGGAGGTACAATAAAACGGCAGGCTGGGGAGACTGAGGGGCTTGGTTAGAGATTTCTCAGGCTGCTTTTGAAACACTTGAAGGAGCCGGTCCATGCTATTGTTGTAGTAAAATAGAAAGCGGAACTATTCTCCTTTCGCAAAGGAAAAAGAAAGAAAGAAACCCCCCCACCCCCCACCCCAGCATCTTCAGGAGGCTACTGGGCTCAGGCTGTTACCATGGTAATACTGCGTTGTTCGTATCTTCTTTGTCTCCCACTGGTCCAGGATCCTGGCCTCTCCTGGTTGAGCTCAAGACTCTGGAAATACTTGGGCCCCCGGACCCTGGAAACATTTGGGCCCCCAAGGAGAGGGATCTCACAGCCCCCAGCTTCTTGACTCTAAGAGGGACCAGGTCCCAGCAGAGGATGAGTTCAGCTGTTTTGTGCTACTCAACTGGGAAAGGTGGAAGGGGGTCAAGGAAGATCCCATTAATCCATTTTCCCTTTTGTTCCCGTGAAGTCCCAGTGCCCACTGAATGGGAAAGCTTAGAGGTTTGACTGGCCCAGAGTGAGGCCCAGGGGTGCCAGGACCTAGTGGAGAGGAGAGGGAAAAGCGAGACTTGGCTTTGGGAATTGGCTTGCATGGAGTGGGTCCACAGAACCACATGGCTGCAGATGGGAAGGGAATGTTGACTCTGAAATCCAACTTGATCCACATCTGTTCTGGTCATGGCCTCTGCTTCCCCAGTAAGCCCCAAATGTTGTGCCACCCAGAGCACAGCTGCAGCCCCTGGACCTCTGTGTCAAGGCCAGGAATAATGATTCTGTCCCTGAAAGCAGCCAGACTGTTGCTGATGCCACAGGAGGTGAAGGGACAACCCAGAGCCCGAGTCTCCTGGAGCCATTGTGACTTTCATGGGTAATAAAGGCCTGCCAACTTGGCAAAGGAGCAGATACCCTAGGAAGGGTTGGCCAGGGAAAAGGCAGGAGTGGGCTCGGAGTCTGGGGGGGGGGGGGGGAGTGTCCTCCTTGATCACTCTTCCCTGCCCTCTAGTCTCCTTTTACTTAGGGATCTAGGAAGTGTTTGAAAAACAAAAACCAAGTTGTTTTGAACAGGATAGAGGACAGTGGTTTAGTTTCTCAATAGAGCAGAATTATGTGCTTTTAAATTGTTTTAAAAAAATAAAGATCAGGTCAGGCAGGTTGAATCTTGATTCTGGTGCTGCTTTTATTAGTTTAGTTTGAATAAGCAGCATATACTTTGGGATGGGGGACCTCAGGGAAGCCCCAGAGCACCTGAGATAGGTCCAGAGAAGGTTCTGGAAACAAAGCTAGTTTCCCGTTTTTCTAACTACCCAGTATATAGGGACTCAGAAAATAAAAAAATAATGATTTGAAAACTGGGACGCGATATGCCTCATCTTCCTTGTAAAGTCAAAAATGATTGTTTGATCGATTTTTTGAAGCACACTGGGAAAGACATTAATCTCCTCTGTTTGTTCCCTTGTAACAAAGTTGGGTTAGATTCTTCCACCCCATTTTCTTAGTCACTGAGCCAACTGGATGATTCATTGAAAACTTCTTTGCCCCCAGATACCACCATCTGAGTTCATCAGATTTCAGTTACAATCAGTAACCCATGTAAATGTTTCTGCCCAGTGGATTCAGAGTGACCCAGAAGATTCTCAGTCTGAATCCATCCATCCAGGTATGGAGGTGTCTGCCTGGTAAATATCACCCACACACCTGGCACAGCCTGGCATGCTCTCAGGAGCCTGGCAGAGAGCCCTGGGATTCAGTGGAGCAGAGTGAACTCGCTCCCACAGGGCATGGAGGAGAGGGCCGCGGATGCCGGGCTCATTGTCCTGAGCTGCTTCTGCCTGCCCCTCCAAGAGGCGCTTCCCAGGGCAGAGAACACCGGACTCCCATTCGCAGCGTTGCCCCTTCATCCCCTTTCTGCATGACAGAGTCCCACACTGGCCCTCGGCTTTTGGTCCCTTCTTTCACTCTCGCTGTTAGCCTCAAAGACAGATTTTCTTTTTAATGTAGAAAAAATATTTTAAATATTTAACAGTACAGAAAATACTAAAGCCAAACCCACGACTCTAACATCCAGAATTAACAAATGTTAACATTTTGTCAGATTTTTTTAAGCTGAAATATAGTTGATGTTATAGTGTTGTGTTAGTTTCAGGTATTCAGTAAATTGATATCAATATATATATTCTTTTTCAGATTCTTATCCCTTATAGGTTATTACACAATACTGAATAGTTCCCTGTATAATACAGTAGATACTTGTTGTTTCTCTATTTTATATATTGGAGAAGGAAATGGCAACCCACTCCAGTACCCTTCCTGGAAAATCCGATGGACGGAGAAGCCTGGTAGGCTACAGTCCATGGGGTCGCAAAGAGTTGGGCATGACTGAGCGACTTCACTTCCTTGGGGCTTCCTAGGTGGCACTAGTGGTAAAGAACCCGTCTGCCAATACAGGAGACATAAGAGATGCAGGTTCAGTCCCTGGGTTGGGAAGATCTTCTGGAGGAGGGCACAGCAACCCAGTCCAGTATTCTTGCCTAGGGAATCCCATGGACAGAGGAGCCTGGCAAGCTATAGTTCATAGGGTTGAAAAGAGTTGGACACAACTGATGCAGTTTAGCACACACATATGTTAATCCCAAACTCATAATTTCAGATTTTTTTTAAAGTATAGGAATATCACCTTACACAGTTCAAAGCTCCTTTGTACCTATCCCTAGCCGATTCTCTCTCTCCTCTATGTTGCTCCACAGAAGTAAAATCTCTCTAGGGTTTGATATATATCTTTCCCCGTCTCTGAAAAACTTTTCTACATATCAGTTCAGTTCAGTCGCTCAGTCATGTCCGACTCCTCGCGACCCCATGAATCACAGCACGCCAGGTCTCCCTGTCCATCACCGACTCCCGGAGTTCACTCAAACTCATGTCAGTCGGTGATGCCATCCAGCCATCTCATTCTCTGTCGTCCCCGTCTCCTCCCACCCCCAATCCCTCCCAGCATCAGAGTCTTTTCCAGTGAGTCAACTCTTTGCATGAGCTGGCCAAAGTATTGGAGTTTCAGCTTCAGCATCAGTCCTTCCAATGAACACCCAGGATTGATCTCCTTTAGAATGGACTGGTTATGTGAATCCAAATATCATATTTGCTTTGAGTGCATCCTAAATTTGCATAAATAGTCTGTGTACACATCATTCCACAACTTGCTTTTTTCACTTAGCATCATGCTTTGTGACATATCTGTGTTGATATACATGGATTTTGTTCTTTCAATTTAACTGAGATGTCCATATTCACAGTATGAATATAACACATGATATACATTTCCCTATTGACAGAAATTTTGATTACTTGTTAACTTACTGAATCCTGTTGCACATGTTTCTTGGTATATGCAAGTATGAGAGTTTCTCTAGGTATATATAATTTTTAAAAATGGAATGGCTAGCCAGGGGATGCACACTTTTTTCTTTATTTTCCCAAATTGTTCTTCAAAGAAGTTTACCAATTTGTGCTTCCTTTGGAAGTAGTGGACCAATTCCTGTGTAACTGTGTATAATGATAAGTGCATTGTCATGTTTCCATGGGCAATCTTCTTATGTATTCTTTATGTACTCTTTTATCTACACCATTGGGGTGTAAGCTTTCCATAGCTTCTAGAGAGATTTTCTGCATAGTCGTGGGCTTCCTTTGTGGCTCAGATGATAAAGAATCCGCCTGCAGTGTAGGAAACCTGGGTTTGACCCCTGGGTTGGGAAGATCTGCTGGAGGAGGGCATGGCTACTCACTCCAGTATGTTGGCCCGGGGAATCCCATGGACTGTATGGCCCATGGGGTCGTGAAGAGCTGGACATGACTGAGCCACTGTCACACGTGCTTTATGCATACAGTTACATGATTAACTGATTATTCTACTCCTCTCTCTCCCAGAAAGGGATCTTTTCATTCCATTCATCTTTATTTTCAGGTGAGGGGACTGAGTGCCAGAAAGGTGAAGTGATGCTCACTGCCTCAGAATTTGGTTTGTAGTCATTTCCAAGTACTCAGCCTGGGCTCCTGTGATTTTTCATAAAATCCGAAATGAGTTTGGGCCCCCTTGTCTCCCGTCATGGCAGCCCCTGTGACAACTTACCTCTGGGGTTTCATAAGCCTCCATTGGGATAGTCTAGGCCCATTCTGAATCTTGAATCCTGAAATCCCAAGCTATGATGGATCAGTCACATTGATATAGTGATCCTTCAAGAAATTTCCTTAGTTGGATCATAAATTTGGCTGGGTGGAACCATAACCTAGATCAACAGTGCTGTACAAGGTAGAAGTTGACTGCTTTCTCATGTAGCATTATGGAGGAATGCAGTCCAGAACTGATACAGCAACTCAGCCCCACATATTGGTCCAGCTGCTGCTGCTGCTGCTAAGTCACCTTCAGTCATGTCCAACTCTGTGTGACCCCGTAGACAGAAGGCCACCAGGCTCCCCCTTCCCTGGGATTCTCCAGGCAAGAACACTGGAGAGGGTTGCCATTTCCTTCTCCAATGTGTGCAAGTGAAAAGTGAAAGTGAAGTCGCTCAGTCGTGTCCGACCCTTAGCGACCCCACGGACTGCAGCCTACCAGGCTCCTCCATCCATGGGATTTTCTAGGCAAGAGTACTGGAGTGGCTTGCCATAGAGACCCTGGCAATTCTCTTGTTGCTCCGGCATGCCTGAGAGGCTGCCTTTGTTGTCATGATCCAAAATGGCTCACTATCATGTCCTATATCAAGGTAACAGGAGTTATGTGGGACAGAGATCCAATAGGAAGAAAGGGCAGCTCCCTTCCTTAAGGATATTAACAAGAAGTTACACATATCATTTCTGCCAATCTATAGATGTATGGAAAGTAAGGCTGGATAATGTAGTTGTTAATCTCAGTGGCCATGTGCCCAGCCAAATTTGAGGAGTTCTATTATCATGAGAGAGAGAGGAGATGATCATATTCAATGATACATTTCTTTCAGAGGAGCATAGTTACAGAGATTAGGCCCCAGGGTACAATAGTACAAACCCTAGAGCTGGACTTGTTGCATCATGTCCAAATGCAGTATAAATATTGCAGTTTCTCAGAGTTACCTGGAAAATAGTTTGGCTTAGATAAATCTCTTTTCCGTTCTTAAAAAAAAAAAATGTATCTTTAAAATGGTATCAGGACATTCTTTAATAGAGTCTAAAACAGAGTAGTAGACTATCAGTCAGTAATGCCACCAAAGATCAACACCCAAAAATCTTGGTTCCCCTTCCAAAACAAAATCTCTGTCAAGCAGAAACTTAGGACGTATTTTGCTATTGTGCACTATTCAAGAAAAATGCTCGAACAAGAGCTAGTGCTTATAGCACAAAGCAGAGTATAAATTTGGTTCCAAAGTCATAGATTAAACACAATTTTTTTCCCAAAATGTTTTTTCTGTCTCCACCTTCAAAAAAAACCATGAAACAAAATGTCAGTTTGAATAAGGTTATAGAGAAAAACTTATTCCAAGGCCTGGACTATGGTTAGAATCGATCCATACTCCTCTTTTGGAACCGGGAAGCCATTTGGCTATCTTTGCAGAGTTAACAATTTGCATTTGTGAAAATGCCCAGGTAATAATACCCAAAGATGTTAAATCAATTCAGGTTATTGATTTTCTTTGAAAATCTCTTCCAGAAGGACTTGGAGTTCTTTCTGGAATATGACTTAGGCTCCATTTCAGTGAGTTCAGTTAATCAGGTATTTCTTGAACATCTATTGTATATAAACCATGGTGCTCAGGAGAGAGGCTGATTTAAAAACAAAAAAAAATTCCCTTATTTTAGTAGTTGACAATCTAAATAGTTAGCTTAGAAACAGAATAGCAAACTGCCACACCTATTATCAAGGTTCAAACAATGGGATCTGAAAAGATAGAGGAAATAAGACTCATTCCATCTGGGATGACTGAGGAAGGTTCCTGAGAGGACATGGGACTTGAACTGGATGTCAGCTCCTGAATACTGATGAAAACAGCATTCCATTGTCTCTTGACAGAGGCCAGTTTCTTTTGCTGTTTGAGGATAGATTTGGGCAGGCTGGGGAATGCTGATTAGTGCCGTGTGACTCATGTTGAATCATGCTGACTAATGTGTTCTAAATGGATTGATTCAACAATAAAGGGAACACTGAGAGTCAAGAGTTCAGATCCTGAATTTTATCATGTGATGAAATGTAAATCACTTAGCCTCAGTACTTCATTTTTTTGTCAATTAAAATGTGCTCCCGATGAGAAGCCAACAAATCACCTTGACTAGAAAGTGCTTTACAGAGCTCAAGGATAACAGAAACGTTTAACAACAATTCCCAGGACAGGCTTATGCAACCTTGGGTTATTCACAGTCCACACAGAATCAGAGCATCCATCACATGCTGCTCCCTAGCCATGTGAAACTTCTATTTCCTCACACATGCCATGAGAACTGACAAATAGTGCACTGCACTCACAAAAAACTGACAAACAGAGGAGCTTTTGAAAAATCTTCCTATATACCTACTGGGGTGTCTCTGTTTCTTGACAACAAATGTCGCCACAGAACTGAGAGCTTGCATTGCACACACAGTTCTTTCTCTCTTTTGACATCTCCGCAGCTAGACTGCTTGAGAACCTGGCCTTCCGTGTCCAGATGTTTACTGAATTCTGAAGGCCCCCCCAAAGGGCCCAAGTTCCTTTGTTGCTCTCCAAATCACTTCCCACAGAGACTGACCGATGTCCTGAAGGAGCCCTTCAATAGGGAGGATAAATGGAGGCAGATGAAGACATGACCCCCTGAGGCTCGCCCACGTCCACGCTAACAAAGGGTCTGAGGCACAACCTTGTAAGAAGCATTTTGGTCAGCAGCGTCCCCTCGAGAGGCCAGGTCTCCCCCACAGGGCTGTTTTCAATGGCTCCCATCGCAGTGGAAGCCCTAGGCATTTGTTCAGGGCCGGGGTGTGCTAGGTGTAGCACAAAACATCTAAATCATAGCCCCCAGTCTTTGTGAGGGCTTCCTGACTACAGATGGCAGCTGGCTTTCTCAGGGGAAACCTGGGGGCAGTAGAGGAAGCTAAAGGGGGCTCCCGCTTCTCTAGATGACCTCTTCCCACCCGGCCCAGAAAGGCTCCCCTTTAGTTCACAGCTCTCGGCAGTCCAGCCAGGGCTGTGGGGCCTTAGCCCACACCTGTGCTGACTTTCTGGGTGTCTCTGGTTTACAAAGCCATTGGCTCCCTGAGTAATAGATAGATGGGTATGCATGTCAGAGGACTGCCACCGGAAGGAGAAGTTTATTTAGACTGCTGGTGAGAAGCTAGTGCATTTCATGACAGTGATGGTTTTTCTAACATTCTTTCTCTCCCTCTCTCTCTCTTTTTTTTTTTCCTTTAGACCCACAGAGGCCATAGGGACACTATGACCTTTGTCTCGAGCTGATGGGGGCGTGATTTGTGAAATGAAACAGGACCGGGCTGCTTGGAAGAAGGAAACGGAAGCCAACATAATGGGGATTAATTAGTTGATTGCTGTTGAGATGGTAACAGATTTGCGCCCCCCCACCCCTTCACCATTGAGCCAGCCATCTCAGACCTAGCAGGGATGGTGAAGATGAAGAGGCCTTTGTTCAGGTCTCTAGATGCTTGGGACTGAAGGCTTTGCCGCCATGGGATGGCAACAGCCATAATAATAATAATTTGCACTTATATAGCACCTTTCAACCAGGCACCTCAAAGCGGTTTAACCACATTAATTAATTAAAGCCCACAATCCCCCTGGGGAGAGGAGGAGGAGGACTAACAGGATTTGTAATTACAGGAGGGAACATTTCCGAATAAAGTATTGTCCACCAAATAAAAAGAGTAGGTGTAAAGGAATTGGGGTCTCCAAAGAGTAACTGATTCAGAAATGAAATCTTGGAAGGATGGGGGAGGCTGAGGGAGGGCATGGGCGTGGGGGTCTGCTCTTGTGTCAGAGGGAGGTCAGTGGGCTCAGAATTCACTGACAGGTTCGGATCCAACTGAGAAGCGGGACACGTATGGTATTAGTGGCATTTGGAAGGTCATTAGTGGTACATGTATTGTGGTGTAAATTCAAGTTTCACTGGTATATTGTGTAGAGCCCTGCAGAACAAAGAATGAGATTCATGCAGTGTTTAATAAAGGATGAAATTATTTCTTTAGATTTAAAGCCCAAGGCTGGGCCAGTCAATGAGCAAATCAATCAATTGGTGACCCACAGGATAATTTAGTCATTTTCAGCAGAAGGCCCAGCCTACTCCTCGTACCGCATGAGGTTTCCAAATGAAGCGTCAAAACTGGCAGGTTCAGCCTCTTCAAAGCCAGGCATCAAATCTTCCCAGCCTTTGACATTGGGGCCTCTTTCCCCCAACTTGTTGCTGACACTCAGTCTGTCCTCTATAAAATCACCCTGTATCTGCTTTCCCTTCAGAGGTTTATAAATGCCTTGGATGCTAGAATCAAGTTTTGTCCTATCTCATGTCTGCCATCAATGCCCAACAGAGTGTCGTACACAAAATAGGTACCTGATCAGCGAAGAATGGTTAAATGACAAAGTTTTCCTTAACAAAACTCACCATTTGTTGAACACATACCAAATACTAAGGCAAAGCTCAGAAACATAGGTTATGTGTATGTATTATGAGGAATGGAAACGACTCATGTACTCCCCGCTACAACATAAAGCAGAATAAAATAAAATTGACATTGTAGGTGTACGCCCAAGTCACAGGCTGAAAGGGCAAAGGAATGACATTTTATGCAGCTGGAGTGAATCAAGAAAGATATTCCTGGAGAGCAAACAATGCACTGGGCATTGGAGGGTGAGAAAGTTTTTGCTGGACCTGGAAGAGGTGGAGGATGCCGAGTTTCCAGACAGTGGTCATCTGTCTCCTTCAGAGCGAGGGGCCTTTGGAGAGCTTGTGGTCTTCAATAGAACATTTGTGAAAACCAAGCTGAGTTTTTGCAGCTGATTCAATGTACATTTCCTATGAATTCTTGAAGATGAGCTGACTAACTTGAAACAGCCAGGGACTATTCAGGAAGGTGAGAAATATATTTTGTTCTCTGTAACTATTAATTCGCGCTCTCTGCACTTTCACTGTCCACCCAGAAAGAAAAGCTAAGCAGTTCACACATTAAACAGGGCGCTTAGGAATGTCTGAGAAAGGAATGAGGAAAGCATATCTCAGTCCCAAATGTTAAAGATTAAATAGCTTCCTACTTGAGGTCACTCATTTTTTTCTCTTTTCAATTTTTGACTGTGCTGGGTCTTCGTTGCTGCGTGCAGGCTTTTCCTGGTTGCAGTGAGTAGGGGCTACTCTCTTGTAGTGTGCGGGCTTCTCACTTGAATGACTTCTCTTGTTGTGGAGCACGGGATCTATGTGCAGGGGCTTTAGTAGATGTGTGCATGGGCTTAGTTGCCCCGTGGTTTGTGGGATCTTAGTTTCCAGATCAGGAATCAAACCCATGTCCCCTCCATTGGCAGGCAAACTCTTAACCACTGGACCACCAGGGAAGTCCGAGGCCTTTTTTTTTTTTATTTGAGCCAGAAAATAATAAGACAGTGCTTTCTGCTCAGATTGACAGACAAACCAATCCCTGTGCTCTCCTGCTCCAAGGTCCACCAGGACTTTCATCACAAACTAAGCTGCCGGGAAAGGACCTAAGTACTGTCTGTGCATTGTGCCAACACTCAGTGTTGCTGTGTGCGTCTCACACACACTGTGGTTGCATCCACTTATCTTACCGCCTCACAGTCTCACGTGGTCGGACTTTACGTCATTCCTTCTTCAAAGATGAGGAATGAGGCAAGAAAAGTTGTCTCTTGCTAGAACGTGATGGAGTGTGGATTTGAACCCTGGCAGCCTTGCTTCTTCCCCCTCACCCCTGTACTCTTTCTGTTCGTATCTGCTACAACCTTTCTTAGTCACCCTCACTAACATACGCAGCACAATACTGTACACATAGTAGGAATTCAGCGAATATTTTCCAAATAAAAGAATCATCAGAGCAGTACTGGTAGTTGGATCTTCCAGTAGAAGTGACTGCAGAGAATATGGTAGAGGATCTATCACTGCCTTCTTCTCTTTTTATTAAAAATGGGGAGACATGCATAGGAAAGCTGCCCCAGGGAATATTCACAAGGAAGAAGACACAGGTGGCACTCCTGAGCTGAAAATCTGCCAAACTGGTACCACTCACGGAATGCTAGTGAAGCTTGTATCATTAATTACTTTTGTTGAACTTGGCTGTAATGCAGTGATTTCTTGGGATGTATGTGCCTATACATATGTAAGCAAAGTCCACCTTTTGTCTTCCTAAGTGTTCTAGCACCGTGCCTGCTCTGTTGATGTGCTGTAGTCCTGGTGAAGATTCAGAAGTGTGTGGTCCCCGTCCGCCCATGGAGTAAACACTTTTGAATTAACCCAGAAGTGCCAAACTCTATGCCTAGTGTCTTTTAGTTTGATCTTGTGAACAAATTCCGGAGATGGGATTGTAGAAGTTCATCCTGCAAACCCAGGATTGCCAAATAAGAATTCTGGAAATTGGCAGTGAGGATTAGGTAATGGAGGAGAGGGGAATGAAAGTAAGAGGAAGTGCAAAATATCAGATTCTGACCTAAAAAGTCATGGTCTTAGAACCACTTGGGAGTGTCATTTTTTCCCTAAGCTTCGATTTTAATACTATCACCATCACTTTTGTCTGATGGCTATGAAAGGAGCATCTTTATATTCCATTACAGAATTCAGCAGAGGCCACTTTTGCTCAGATGGAGGGAAATAGTCCATCACTCCTCTCAGATGAATAACCTAAGTGGGAGAGAAAGCACATGGCCTACTTCTCTGAATTTCAATGAAGGTGGGATTCAGATGTAGCCCAAGTGCTCCAGAACTCCGAACAGAACTTGGAGGAGAGAAGACCAATCAATAGTGGGCCTATTATCAGGACAGACTTAGTTTTGTTGCTGAAAGCAACTCCCTGAAATCTCAGTGACTTAAAACCACATCTGTGCATATCAGAGAGACCCTCCCGGGAGGCTGTCCTCTGTGTGGATGATTCAGTACTTCAATTCAGTATCAACATACATTTCACATTTGCCAATGGGGGGAGGTGCTGTATACTAGCAATTGAGTGCCTCTTCCCAGAAACAACACATTATCACTTCTTTCATGGCCAAGTAATCATGCATCCACCCATCCATCCAACCTCAACTGTATTGGGAAGGAAAGGTGAACTGGAGATTGGTAAATACTTGCCATGTCTGCCACATACTCCAGACCCGGCAAGTGGTAAACATCTCCTTCTTTTTCGTCCACCCCTTGTTCCTTTCCCTTGGATAACTGGGCATTTAGCAAAGACTTAACGAGGTAGAGTTGAGAACTGAAGACCAAATAATTTTGTAGCCGATTTTAGTCCACAAAATGGTGACCTTTTTGAAAAAGAGGAGTAGCAAAGGAAAATCATTTAACTTTGGGTTCTTTTCCCTTAAGCTATCGATACTAATAACTCTGGGAAAGGATAATGGGTTAAAGGCAGCCATGGCCCAACTTAAATGATAACATCAAAGACAGAACGACTCGCCTTAAGTTGCCCAGGATCATCATGCTTTGTGTGAAAAGACTTCTGGAAATGTGCCCTTCTGCCTCCATTCCATCCCTTGTTACCAGACATGATTCAAATTCCCTCTAAGCCCTGTGATTTTTCCAGAAAGCAGCTTTCCCAGCAGCAGAGAGAGAGAGAAGAAAAAAGAAACTTTCCCTTATTATTCTTCCAATAATGAATTCCTGCTCTGAGTGGGCTGCTTCCATGTGTTTTCAGTCAAGTGCTGATGGCAGCCTTGCTGGGGGACATTTCCAAGAGGCTGTGGACATAATGGCTGCGGTCTCATATTGACAAGAGCTGCTCTCAGTTTTCCTTCCAGTTTAGCCCTCCTGGGCCCTGAAATCCGAGATGAGAAATGATTCACGAGATCTCGCTGGTGAACCAATATGGCTGCCACACTTCTCTGCTCTTTTGAACTAAGTAAAAATGCATGCTTTTGAAGCTTCCCTTAGAGAGATTTGTTGACATGGATCTTAGTAACTTTAAAAGGTCCTACCTTTCTTAGACTAAATCAGTTCTTTGTAGATGCCAAGATCTCCTTTCCTCAGGACTGAAATGTAGTTTTGACTTGCTTTGACATCAGAAGAACAAAAGGAGCAATTGGGTCACACCATTTCCTGCCTAAAACCTAATCTCAAGAACGCAAGATGCTTCCAAGTAAGCCATGGTGGTAGGTAATGTTTGCTAAGCGAACCAACCTACTCCTTTTCCCCAAAGCAAATGTCTTCAGATAATAATTCAATTTCAGCTTACTTACAAGAACTTGAGCAAACAATTACAGTTAGGCTCTTTCCATTGAGAAGAAACTCAGTTACTCAGGTAAAAGGGAACAGATGTTGTTAAGGGTACAAGGGGTTTGGAACTGGAAAACCTTGAGGAGCAAAGGCAACCCTGGGGCTTCATTACCTTAGAGTCTCTGCTTCTCTCTGCATACATGCCCAAGGCAACTCTCTGCCAGCAGACATGCCCTGCACACTACAGTTCTGCTTATTCAGAACTTCAGCTGGCATATGTTCGTCCTGGTCTCTTGAGCTCCTCTCTGTCCACCTCAGCCTTTCAACTCCAAGTCTGTTGGCATTTTTCCTTGGTATTTAGTAGTTAGAATTCCTAGGAGAAAATATGATTGGCGTAGACTCATCTTATTGTTTTTTCTCAGATAACATCATTGGTCACTAGCTGTGGGCTGAAAGAGGAGCTGAAAGCATAGCTGCCTAAGCAGTAGCAGATATGGGCAAGGCAGCTCCATTAGAGAGGCCATGGAGAGTGAGACAGGAATGAACCGTAGTGCAGTTTGTACCCTTAACCAGCCTGCTGCACAGATTCTCATTCTCTCTCTTTCTTCTATCCCCCCTTCTCATCACCGTTGACCCCCCCATCACAGCCTGGTCCCCCACTATTGCTCATCCCCCATCCCTGACTTCTAGCTTCCCAGGTAGTTCTGTTGGTAAAGAACACACCTGCCAAAGCAGATGTAAGAGATGCGAATTCGATCCCTGGGTTGGGAAGATCCTCTGGAGGAGAAAATGGCTACCCACTCCTGTATTGTTGCCTGGAGAATCCCATGGACAGAGGAGCCTGGCGGGCTATAGTCCATAGGGTCTCAAAGAGTCGGACATGACTGAAGCAACCATGCACATACCCCTGACTTCTGTATCCTGCTTCTCATCCTGTGAAAATACCCAGCCACAGAGGTGTATGACTGGGATGGAAGGAAGAGATCTTAACATGTATGTGAGAATAGAAGGAAAATTGGGCAAGGTGTGATATGGAAGGAGGAATGGAAATGAAATCCTTTCTTAGTTAAAGAAAATCTCCTTCCCACCAGAAGCACACCTTCACCAGAAGCACCACTTTCCACTTTCTCCCAGTCTTTACAGCAATTTCCCTCTCCCCAAAACCAGACATCAGCAGAAGCAAGAAAAACGTCCACTGAGGAACGCTGACCAAGCTGAGAGAGAAGGTGTTCTGGCTCAGCTAATCCTCAAGACCTTCTGACCCCTGATGATGAAGCGCAGAATGCCTGGATGAGCCGTAGCATTCCAAGTCCCCATCCCAGATCCTTGCCTTTCCCTGGCCCCACCTAGGCTTCAGGGAGCCCTGATCTCAGATCCTTGAATAGTAAGTGCCAAACAATTTACTTTCAAACTAAGGTTTCAAACACAAATGAAGGACTCTGTTTAAATAAGGTCTTTGCCAATTGTGTACTCCCAAGATGCACAAAGCTCTTCATTGGCAGTTTTCACAAATCTTCATGATGCTTTTGGAGGACTGATCATGTGTGGTGTTGCCCTATTTCAACTGAGTCAGAGAAACTGTGCTTGTCTGAATCCCACACATCAATAGAGGACTAGGGAGAAAATTGACTTGTGATACTGAGCTTTGCCTTTTATTCATTATAGACCATTCCCTTTATCCCTCATCAGATGATAAAAACCCAACCCAAACCATCTACGTTCAAATTTCAGTATTTCCATATTCCTTTCAGTGGGCATGAAGCTAGAAATGAATTCAAGGGAAATCTAGACAACTCTGTATTTTCCTGCTCTCTCCTGAGCTCTGAGTATGTTCAGTTCAATTCAGTTCAGGCACTCAGTCGTGTCCGACTCTTTGCGACCGCATGAATCACAGCATGCCAGGCCTCCCTGTCCATCACCACCTCCCGGAGTTCACTCAAACTCATGTCCATCGAGTCGGTGATGCCATCCAGCCATCTCATTCTCTGTCATCCCCATCTCCTCCCACCCTCAATCCCTCCCAGCATCAGGGTCTTTTCCATTGAGCCAATTCGTCACATGAGGTGGCCAGAGTATTGGAGTTTCAGCTTTAGCATCAGTCCTTCCAATGAACACCCAGGATTGATCTCCTTTAGAAGGAACTGGTTGGATCTCCTTGCAGTCCAAGGGACTCTCAAGAGTCTTCTCCAGCACCACAGTTCAAAAGCATCAGTGTTGATTAAATCACAGGTCAACCCTTGTCCTATGACTGATACTTTTATCTACTGACTAAAATTTGAACTGTGGTGTTGGAGAAGACTCTTAAGAGTCCCCCAGACTGCAAGGAGGTCAAACCAATCAATCCTGAAGGAAATCAGTCCTGAATATTCACTGGGGGGACAGATGCTGAAGATGAAGCCCCACTTCTTTGGCCACTGGTGTGAAGAGCTGACTCATTAGAAAAGATCCTGATGCTGGGAAAGATTGAAGGCAGCAGAAGGCGACGACAGAGGATGAGATGATTGGATGGCCTCACTGACTCAATGGACATGAGTTTGAGCAAGCTCCAGGAGTCGGTGATGGACAGGGAAGCCTGGGGTCCTGCAGTCCATGGGGTTGGACATCACTGAGCGACTGAACAACAACAAAATTGCAGTTTCCCTAGGAATCTAAGATGGCTGAGAAGGTGGTGTTAATGGTGTTTCTAAACCTGTTGCTGTGAAATTCTAGAGCCAGTTTCACTGGACCACTTCCAGATCTCTGCTCATTCCATTTGAAATCTGGGTTTGAAGTCTTTTGCTATTGGCTGTCCCCTGGGATCTTAGGGCCCATCTAGGATTTGTCTGATGTCTCCCTCCCATCATCCCCCCTCCACAGTCATTACAACTCTAACAGCTTGAAAGTTGATACAAAGATGGAGCAGAAGCCAATTTGGCTTTCTCCCAGTTCTCCAGGCCCCTCTGGGGTTAATCAGCAAACAGCTACGTATCTTTGTGTTAAAAATATAAGCCTCTCTAACTAGAACACCTGGAGGAGACCCATAGGAAAACTTAAGATGAAATCAATTCCGCAGTAATTATTCTGACCATCACTCTGTTTAAGCTTAATTCAGACTCTGCAGACAAGAAGAGCTTGCTAAACCCAAGCAATGGCCTGGATGGACCTGTAATAGCTGGATGGACCTGTAACTTAATGTTCCTTCACCCACCTTGAGTTTTGCTAATACCCCACATCTCAGCTCCCAAGTCTCCTTATGCCATGTACTCCAGGCAGCATCTCCCCATTTCAAGTTTAGCAAAATGCCCTGAGTGCCTCGCGCTGGTAGTGGCCTCTTCCCAGCCCTTTCCCCACCCTCCCAGACCATCTGATGGTGGTGTTTGCACCCTGCAGAAGTCATAGAACCTCTTGCTTGGAGTTGCTGACCACTCCTTTTAATAACTGATCCAAATGCCCTTAGGTGTTAGGTGATTATCTGTGCTGAGGAAAGGGGCCAGGGGCTGGGGAGGTAGAACAGACGGGCAGGAGATGCATGGAAAACAGTTCCTGCTGTCTTCATCTGCTAAGGCTGCCATAATAAATACCACAGAAGAGCTTCAACAACAGAAAGTTATTTTCTCCCACCTCTGGAAGCTAGAAGTCCAAGATCGAGGTACCAGGTGCTTCGGTTTCTCCTGGGACCTTTCTCCTTGGCTTGCAGATGGATGCCTTCTTGCTGTGTTCTCATGTGGCCTTTCTTTATATGCACTCCTGGTGTCTCTTCCTCTTCTTGTAAGGACACTTTGGATTAGGGTCTCCTCTTATGACCTCATTTAACCTTAATTACCTCCTTTTAAAGGAGATAATGTTGCCAGAACTTCTGATTTTTCAAGGGAAGCCAGAATTCTGGATCTTCAGATGACATTTTTCTTTAAATAAATCTTTACATTATGGAAAGTAATTCAAAAATTATAAAATACTGTAGGTCGAATAAACACATTTACAGTCTAAATGAACCCTGGAGGCTGGCAAATTTCCATTCTCAGAATACTAGAAAGACATCTATAATGTCATCACATGAGGATGTAGGTGTTTAAGAGCTCAGGGTCAAGAGTACACTGTTGGGTTCATATTCCAGCCCACCCCTTACTAGCTTAGTAATCTCGGGCAAGTTATACATGTAACTCAGAGGTTTTATGAGAATGAAATCAGTTAATACATGTAGATGCCAAGAAGAATGTCTGCTTCCTACTAAAAAACTAATAACTGAGCTAGTATTATTCAGTTCAGTTCAGTCGCTCAGTCGTGTCCGACTCTCTGCAACCCCATGAATCACAGCACGCCAGGCCTCCCTGTCCATCACCAACTCCCGGAGTTCACTCAAACTCATGTCCACAGAGTCGGTGATGCCATCCAACCATCTCATTCTCTGTCGTCCCCTTCTCCTCCCACCCCCAACCTTTCCCAGCATCAGAGTGTTTTCCAGTGAGTATTAGGTAGTATCAATAAACCTCTTGGTTTCCTCATCTGTAAAATGCAGACCATGTTTGCCTTACCTGTCCCCCAAAGGAAATAAATGTAAATGAAAGGATTTACCAAAGTGTGAACATTACTAAGAAATACACCATGCATAATTTTTGTTACAGTACATATAAATGAGACTCAGCCTTGCCCCACGCAGGCCTGGGAATCCCTAGGAGGAGGAGGTGGACAGTGGTGACTAGATCTGGTCTTCTTTTTCTTTCAAGAGTCACTTGGCCATATTGCTGTTCTTAGAATTTGATGAGTTTTTCTTATTTTATGAAATGTTTAAACATTCAGCAACATAGAGGAAACAGTCTATGAATACCCAAGTATACTTATCTAGATTTAATCATTGTTAACATTCATCTTAGGGAGCGTTCCTGGCAGAGATGTAGGAATGGAATGTGACAGAGATGCAGTAAGGAAATGCGGTGGGGGGTGAGGAGCTGGGCTTAATGGTGCTGAATGGGAGAGACTGGGAGTTTTAAATCCCTCAGAGACGACTCATATTTTGCAAGAAAGTAAAACCCAATCAGATGTAGATGATTCCTTTTTTTAGATAGGGTCCAAAGAAGTGGTTTTTGTGAGGGATTTTTTATTAGGATGATATGTTAGTACCATCTTAATGATAGTGGCATTATAACCTGGGACACAGAAACTTTTTCATTATTTATAAGGTCTTTATTGTTGTTTTTAAGGGTTTGGTTTTTTGTTGTTGTTATTTTTAAGGTTTTATACATGAACATATTCATGTATTGCTTGTGTAATTGAAAACTTAAAATGTCTAAAGAGACTTTTAGAGTAGAAATGTCTGTCATAAAGGGTTTAGGTAATGAAACTGGCGGATGTGTGAGAAGCCCAGTAAAATCACGGTGATATAAGAAATGTTGGTCACTAAAAATGAAAGGCTTGAGGAGCAGAAACATTCAAAGAAAGTATATGCCGATTATAAAGGGCTCTTCTGTTGAAGCATGTAAAAGGGTCTCTAAGACACATTGCCCCATTTCTCAACATGAGCTCTTAAGTGCATGTAAATGCCAAAGCTTCTACCCTGGAAAGGATGCCTTCCAACACGAAAGCAACTAAACCTTGCTTTAAAATTCTATTATTCAGACCCTCATTCATTTAAGCTGACCTTCCTCCTCAATTGAGGCAAATCATCAAAGCTTTATTGTATTGAGAACCTTGAATTCAGCAACAAAGAGCGTGGGGTTTGGAGGGAAATGTGGAAGGGGGAGAGGCTGAGAGCTCTGAGACCCAAAGAACTCGGGAGGGGATGTAGGGGAGGGGAGGGCTGGAGTCCTGAGAGGCAGAGGGGAGAGCAAAGGAAGTAAAAGAACCAAGAGGGGCTACTGGAGGCAGCTCTTTGCTGCAAAGCTGCCCCTTGTTAATCAACATGGCAGAAAGCAAAACCAGCCTGCCACTCTGTCCTCCCAATACTTCTCCAGAGTCAAGATACGAAGGAAGAGAGGGAATAGGGAAAGCATTTCCCTTTCTTCCGTCATTCAGGGGCCTCTGGAGTCTCCTGTCCCTGGTGCCCTGAGCCCACAGCACAAGGCCTGGCAGGAAGTCGCCCCTGAGCCTGGACCCCAGCCCTCCCCCTACCTCCTTTCATCAGTTCCATCTGGCCCGGTGGCACCTCCACCCCAGGCTGCCAGCAGGCTCTCTCTTCCTTTCTGGTGTGATTTACTGCAGAATGTACGAAGTGGGATGTAGAATATATTGGGTGCGTTCTTGAGGCATCAGGCAAGAAAGGATCTTTGAAATGTGAGGACATCACCCACAGACTTTTATGGAGCATCTACGATGTCTAACGAGAATAAAGGAAGATTTGTAAGGTGGACTTGAAAGCCAAAGGGAAAACTGGGTTTTTCAATTAAGTAAAATACTGATTTTGAAAAGCAAATTACAGTAGTTCCCCCTTTTCCATGGTTTCATGTTCTTTGTTTTCAGTTACCCACCATCAACCATGGCCCAGAAATACTAACTGGAAAATTCCAGAAATGAACAGTTCTTAAGTTTTAAATTGCATACCCTTCTGCATGATGCAGTCTTGCACTGTTCAGCTCCAGCCGGCCCTAGACGTGAATCATCTCTTTGTCCAGCGTGTCTATGCTGTATGCTCTCCCTGCGCATTAGTCTCTTAATAACCTTCTGGGCTATCCGATTGTATCACAGGGCTTGTGTTCCAGTGACCCTTATTTTACTTAATAATGGCCCCAAAGTGCAAGAGCAGTGATACTGACACTTTGGTTGGGCCGGAGAGAAGCAGTGAAGTGCTTTCTTCAAGTGAAAAGGTGAAATTTCTTGACTTGAAAAGGTGTATGATATATTGGGTTCAGTACTTTCCCCAGATCAGGCACTGGGGGTCTTAAATTTATATCCTCTGCAGATTAGTGGGGGCTACTGAAGTCCCAGATGGTCTTTTTCCTGGACCAAAAGAGTCGTCAAGGACGCAACAGACTTACATGGACACCGTGGAGCAGACAGATCCTGGTGCCCAGCGACCTGCCGAGAGTAACTCAGAGGAGGCTATAGGACTTTAGTCTCCAGACTGCCACCTTCCAGCTCTGTGACCTCAGTGAATGCATGTGACCTCCCTGAGTCACAATTTCCCAGTGTATAAAATGGTTACAGTGATAATCTGTCTCATTTTCAGCCTGAGGGACCCATGAAGGTGAGCAGGTAGGCAAACAGGAGATTTTCCAGCCTTTACTGTGATCTGAACCAGGGTTACTACACTGACCCCTCCTCCGGCTTTAAGATAAATCAGGTCATGTTATTCTTTTGCTCAAAACTCTGAAGTAGTTCCCTTTTCGCTGAGACTGGAAGCAAAGTCTCTCCCCTGTCCTTAAAGCCCCACGTGCCCAAAAGCACCTGGTGTCCCATCTCAAAGCTCCCCCGCCAGCTCACCTGCTGCAGCACCAGGTCTCCAAGCCCTTCCTCCAGTCACCAGGAATCCTTCCCCTTGGGGTCTCTGCAACTCCAAACCCTCTGTCTGAATGCTCTTTTCCCAGACAGTCTGTAACTGATGCCCACACCTATTTCCCCAGATACTGGCATGAATCCCTGACTGCTTAGTTTTTGCCAAAATGTCATCTTCTCCATGAGACCTACCCAGTTCAAGCTGCAGCCCACTCTTGCTACCCTCATCCTGTTCTACCTGTACTTTCCCGAAGCACTCATCACCATGCAACATGACAAATAACTCACTATGTTTGCCATTCATTGTGTGTCTTCCCTGCTACAATTTAAGCCCTGGTGGGCAGGCATCTTTGATTTTTCAGGTTGTGTCCTAAGCACCTCGAGCAGTGTCAGGCACATTAAGGACCCTCAATAAATAGGTTGGATCTTTCCCAGAGGTCCAGGGTATAAAGCAGACCAAGAAGGGCTACTCCAGTTGAAGGGAATATGAGCTCAAGATCTCCTCCACCATCTCTGCAGGCTCTCTGTGGAATACTTCTTGCTCTGAAGACGAGGTTTGAAAACTGCTGACATTCCCTTCTATGTAAAACCCATGTCTAAGATACAAAGTGCCATGTCAAGTCCAAAGACCTGGCACAAACAGGTTGGTACAAACAGATGCCACGTTGGTAGAGTTATAAAGGAATTGGAGGGGTAGCGAGGCAGGGGCAAGGATCCCAGGACTGGGTCTTTGCTGCCTTCACCACTCAACCAAGCCTTACTTGTCTATTCTTCCTTGGTTTCACACAACATAACTATGATGATTTTAGACTGGAAAACACATTTTTAAGGACATTTGTTGAGTAGCTACTGTGTGCTGGGCAGTGTCTGCACTCAACTTACGACATAAGTGATCTCCCAAAAGTATCCACCGTCTCCGCTGTCGCTATGGGACCTTACACCAGTCCCAGCACCTAGAAGGTGCTCAATAAATGCTCCCTTATTTACCTAACAACTCTCTGGAGCGGTACTGTTAACCCATTTTTCAAGTGAGGGACCAAAGTTCAGGTTTAGGTAGCTTGCTTCAGATCATACAACTAGTGAGTGACAAAGCAAGGATTTCTTTTTTATTTTATTTTGTTGTTGGAGTATAATTGCTTTACAATGTTGTTCGTTTCTGCAGTACAACAAAGTAGATCAGCTACATACATGCATCTATCCGCTCCCTCTCGGACCTCCCTGCCACCCAACTAGGTCATCACAGAGCACTGAGCTGAGCTTCCTGTGCTTTAGAACAGGTGCCCACTAGCCATCTATTTTACACATGCTACCCCAGTGTTCACTGCAGCACTATTTACAACAGCCAGTTCGTGGAAACAACCTAAACATCCATTGACAGAGGAATGGGTAAAGACCATGTGGTATGTATTTCCAATGGAATATTTCTCAGCCACACAAAGGGACGAAATACGTCATTTGTAGAGACATGGATGGACCTAGAGACTGCCATACAGAGTGAAGTCAGAGAGAGCAAAGTAAGCATCACATATTAACACATGTGTGTGGAATCTAGAGCAAGGGTTTCAGTTCCACTTAGACAAGCTCCAGTCACAGTGGTTCTGAGAGAGAATTCAAGTTAGATCAGCCCTCCAGGCTCCCCTCAAGCAGATCTGTCTCCTGGCCACACCAGGAGATGAGGGAATAGGTATTTCTTTTCTTCTTGGCTTTCTCTTCTCCGTCTGGCTCCTGTGTTCCCTTTGTATGTTAACTCACCTGGAGGAGGCTCCTGCCACCTTTTGATTAATTGGCCTGCCTTTCCCACCCTCTGTGGCTTGGTAACTCCAGTGTTAGCAGTGGTTCATCTTGAGTCATAAATCAAGTTCTGAAAGACATTGTGTTTGTGCTTAAAATCCTCCTAGAATTCAGATTCTTTCTGAGGGTCATTTGCTTATGAGTAGAATGATGGATTTCATATCTCTCCCTTTGAGAAAAATCTGGATGGTATCTACTGGCTTCCCCTTGCCCCCTTCAAAAACACAGCCCTAGTTAGTCCATATGATGTAGCTAGAATTCCCCCAAGGACCTCACATTCCGTTTCCGCTCTGGCCACACTAAGGAAAAGCTCCAATCATGTCATATTTTTGCATAAACAGAAATCATTTATAACTCACATGTTCACTGTGCTTTCCATAACCCACCCTTAGCTGGATTTTTCTTTCTTCACTATTGCTGAAAGCCATGCCTGCTATTAGTAAAAGGCTGGAGTAGTTCTTCAGTTGTGTGGGACTGTCCTGTGTACTAGGGGACTTTGTCCTTCCTGTCTTATCCATAAAATGCCAGGTGCATCCCCCAGTAACTGTAAGAAGCAGAAGAACCTGTAGGCAACATTCCAAGCGCCCCTGGCTGAAGCCACCAGTGATGGGATCTCTGAAGATGGTGCACCAGATACAAAGTTCTGCCACTGGCAAGGGCATCAGCCTACCCCCAAGGGCATTCCCTTTGTCCCAGTGGAAGTCCTTGGCCTTGATGAACACTTAATCTCTGATTTCTCCTATGTAAAAATGTAGACAGTGGGAAGAAGAGGAGAAAGTACTGACATTTTCCCTGGGCCCATATCATTTTAAGAAGGATTTTGTTCTCTGGAATGATCTTGTACTCTTTCAGGTTCATGATTGAGAGAGTTTACTAGACGTAAGTTACCAAGTCCAATCAGCAATCTGGGATAAAATCAAAGTCTGGGATAAAAGAGAGGAACAAAAGAGAGAAACGTTGGACGGCGCCCATCGCAACTTCCCCACTTGCGCCCCACATCAGTCCTGACTCGCTACGATGTGAATCCCTGAGCTCCACTCCTCTCCTACCCCACAAAGCTTGGCGAGTTCTAATTTCCAAAATATCAACAAATCTGCAAATGGCCAGAGTCAGAATCTTGTAGTAGGGCAGGGATTCAGTAACTCCCTGGACCCTGAAGAGTGCGACTGTCTATCAAGAGCCATCCAGAGAGGCTGTCAGATGAATCAGGGTGTCTCTTCATCTTGTCCTACTTCTTGTTTCTCTTGGGCATGATTTGCCACACATGCCAGTGCCCCAGCTCAAAAACCATCTATTCCAGCCCTGCATCCCGTCCTCCCATCTTGCTGAGGCAGTGCTCTGTGCTGCTCTCAGCACATCCTGTTTGTTCAGTCCCCTTTGTCTCCCACCGGAGCAACAGGGAGAGAGGATTCTTCGGAGTCCCTTTGCTTTGGGCTTTGAAATCAGATCCTGGCACACCTGATTACACTCAATAGCTGGAAATGGTAAGGATGTCCGATGGGCAGACGGCTCTTGTTCTAAGCTGTGCACATCAGGAAGGCAGGGGCTGGGTCTCCTCCTGGAGGCTGCACTGGAGGGGGCAGGATGCTCTAGCAGGAAAAGCAAACAGTGTAACTGAAGGGAAATTCACTTGAAAAAGAACTCAGAACATAGCCATCAAGCAGGGCATAAACCTTCCCCAAGGACAAAAAGTGGAGCTTAGACTCATTCCTCTCTCCTCCTGCATCCTTCCCTGGGAAACATTCAGTCCCAGTAACCATCTGCCCCAGGGCCAGGAGGGTCAAACCTCCTCCTTGTCCTTTTTTCCGTACAAATGTTGCCACTGAGACCTTGGCAAGGGGAATAAAAACATAGCGACTTACATGCCACACAGTGGGAAGCTCAGCAGGCATTGGAACATGAAAGGGCAGCTCTTGTGCTTCCAAGAGCTCCTCAGCCTCCTTGCACTGCAAGCTTTTCAACACTGAAGCTACCCCAATACTTGAAAAGTCATTAGGAAAATTTCACACATACAGAAAGGCTTAAGGAGCAACACTGACCCACACCCAGCTTAAGAAATGAAATATTTTGCATGCAGTTAGAGCCCTGCCTGAACCATTCTCCTCCCTGCCTCTGCCATGCTAACTGCTCAGCTATGCCGGGCATTTCTTTACACCTTACACATCCCAGTGATGTGTGCAGCCCTCTTAGGGATATTGCTTAACCTTTTTGAGCCTCAGTGTCTTCATCTGTATAAAGGGGCTTTTGAGAGGATTAAAGGGAATGCCTTATGATAAATATTTGATTGCTGTTCTTAGGAAAAGGAAAAAGTCAGCAGAAAGAACTGGGTCAAATGCAAGGCTCTTCCTAACCTGGCCCTGACCTGCCTAGACAGCCTCCCTTCCTCTCTGCAGCCCTCCCCAGCCTTCCAAATGCCAGGTTCCCAGAATCCCACCCGTTTTTCCTGGCTTTTGGACCAACACGGATGCTGTGCTTACCTGCCTGAAATGCTCGTCCCCTATTGCAGTCCTGTTCGACTGTGGGTTCATATGTCACCATGCTGGGAGGCCTTTCCCATCAAACCCAGGCAGCGACTCTGGAGCTCTCACGGCCCTCTGCTTCTGTCTGAGCACTATGCCCATGACATTCCCAGGGTGCCCACCCCCACTCTCTCACTGAGCTGCAGAGGCAGGAAGGCCAGGGCCTGGGGCCTCTCTGGCTGCTCCAGCTAGTATCCTGACCCATTGTCTGCTGGTGCAGGTCTGGCCCATGCTGAGTGAGCGAGTGAGTGGATGAGTGAGAGTGAGGGCGTGAATGAGTCAGAGTTACAGTCATCAGAGTTACAACTTTCTGCCCCAGTTAACAGGAAGAACTCCCTGTGCCCCCAGTTCTCCTTATAGGCATTTTTCTCCTCTTACATCCCAAATCTCCTCTGTCCTCGAAGCACAAAACTAAAACGTCTCTTCGTATTTCTCAAAGTTGGAGCAAATGTAATAGAAACATGAACTTTCTACTTCCTAACTTCAGCAAACACCAGTTTCAAAGGGTCCTAGACAGGCTTTGTGTGCTTTAGGCAGGCCCTAAATATGTTTCTCTAGGTGTATTACCACCTGTGCTCTTTTTCTTCTTTGCAGCCTGTAGAAATTCTTAAAGACAAAGAAATATACAAGCCCATTCATCTTGCTTAGAAAGGCCATTTTACTGCCACAAAACCCAAATATTGTGAAACAACAGTCTGGCTTTGAAGGTGTTCTCACCCGCACCCATTGTTCTCTCTCTCAAAACATTTGCTTGCCTCTATGCAGACTCAACTTTAGTCACAGCATTTTAGAGGATGTGTCTCCAAAGTGGGATCAAGAGCAAGGCTGACAGTAATCTGCACCCTAAGCCAACTGGGTGCCTTGGCACTGAAAATGGGCACACAGGTCTGCCCAGGAAGGTGCAAAGAAGTGAAAATGAGAGCAGTGCCTGGGGTGTGTGCCTGGAACACAAAGGTCAGCTTTGGGTTTTCTTTCTCTTTTTTTCCGCCACATTTTAAATTTTTATCAAGGTGAAATTCACATAGTATAACCATTTTAAAGTAAACAATTAAGTGGCAATTAGTACATTCACAATTTTGTGTACAACCACCACCTCTGTCTGGTTCCCAAACATTTTCATCACCCTGAAAGGAAACCCCATACCCATTAGGCAATGCTCCCCAATCAGCCTTTCTCCAGCTCCTGAAAGACACCAATCTGTGTTCTGCCTCTCTGGATATACCTCTTCTAGATATTTCATATAAATAGAATCATATACAACGTGACCTTTTGTGTCCGGCTCCCTTAACTAGCATGTTTTTGAGGTTCATCCACATTATAGCATGAATCAGTACTTCATTCCTTTTTATGGCCGTGTAATATTCCATTGACATTCATAAAACTAAGATCATGGCACCTGGTCCCATCACTTCATGGGAAATAGATGGGGAAACAGTGGAAACAGTGTCAGACTTTATTTTTTGGGTTCCAAAATCACTGCAGATGCTAATTGCAGCCATGAAATTAAAAGACGCTTACTCCTTGGAAGGAAAGTTATGACCAACCTAGATAGCATATTAAAAAGCAGAGACATTACTTTGCCAACCAAGGTCCGTCTAGTCAAGGCTATGGTTTTTCCCGTGGTCATGTATGGATGTGAGAGTTGGACTGTGAAGAAAGCTGAGTGCTGAAAAATTGATGCTTTTGAACTATGGTGTTGGAGAAGACTCTTGAGAGTCCCTTGGACTGCAAGGAGATCGAACCAGTCCATCCTAAAGGAGATCAGTCCTGGGTGTTCACTGGAAGGACTGATGTTGAAGCTGAAACTCCAATACTTTGGCCACCTTATGTGAAGAGTTGACTCATTGGAAAAAACCCTGATGCTGGGAGGGATTGGGGGCAGGAGGAGAAGGGGATGACAGAGGATGGGATGGCTGGATGGCATCACCGACTCAATGGACATGAGTTTGGGTAAACTCCGGGAGTTGGTGATGGACAGGGAGGCCTGGAGTGCTGTGATTCATGGGGTCGCAGAGAGTTGGACACAACTGAGCAACTGAACTGAACTGAATATTCCATTGTATGGATATACCACTTTTTGTTTATCCATTCATCCACTGATGGACATTTGGACTGTTTCTACCTTTTGGCTATTGTGAATAGTGCTACTATGAGTTTGTGTGTATATGTATTTATGCAAATACCTGTTTTCAATTCTATGAGGTTAGTAGAATTGCTGGATCATATAGTAATTCTATGTTTAACTTTTGGAGGAACTGCCATACTGTTTTCCACAGTGACTGAACTGTTTTATATTCTCACCAGCAATGTATGAGCACAGGTCAGATTTTATCCTTCTGGGAGTCACATTCTAAAGTGACACGAGGCCCTCCTAGGTCTAAAGGGCCATTTTCCATGTACACAGAACTCACAGTCTATATGTGAAGATACAGATTCTGCACACACGTGGAAAGGGGAGAAAGTGGAGCCCTTGGTAGACAAGCTGCAGGACGGTTCAGAGAGTAATGAACTTCTTGCCCATCTGTCTTGCCATGTTCAGTTCAGTTCAGTTCAGTCGCTCAGTCATGTCTGACTCTCCGCGACCCCATGAATCACAGCACGCCAGGCCTCCCTGTCCATCACCAACTCCCGGAGTTCACTCAAACCCATGTCCACAGAGTTGGTGATGCCATCCAGCCATCTCATTCTCTGTCGTCCCCTTCTCCTCCCGCCCCCAACCTTTCCCAGCATCAGAGTCTTTTCCAGTGAGTCAACTCGTCGCATGAGGTGGCCAAAGTATTGCAGTTTCAGCTTTAGCATCAGTCCTTCCAATGAACACCCAGGATTGATCTCCTCTAGAATGGACTGGTTGGATCTCCTTGCAGTATAAGGGACTCTCAAGAGTCTTCTCCAACACCACAGTTCAAAAGCATCAATTCTTTAGCGATCAGCCTTCTTCACAGTCCAACTCTCACATCCATACATGACCATGGGAAAAACCATAGCCTTGACTAGACGGACCTTGGTTGGCAAAGTAATGTCTCTGCTTTTTAATATACTATCAAGGTTGGTCATAACTTTCCTTCCAAGGAGTAACCATCTTTTAATTTCATGGCTGCAATCAGCATCTGCAGTGATTTTGGAGCCCAAAAAAATAAAGTCTGATACTGTTTCCACTGTTTTTCCATCTATTTCCCATGAAGTAATGGGACCAGATGCCATGATCTTCGTTTTCTGAATGTTGAGCTTCAAGCCAACCTTTTCACTCTCCTCTTTCACTTTCATCAAGAGGCTTTTGAGTTCCTCTTCACTTTCTGCCATAAGGGTAGTGTCATCTGCATATCTGAGGTTATTGATATTTCTCCCGGCAATCTTGATTCCAGCTTGTGCTTCTTCCAGCCCAGCGTTCCTCATGATGTACTCTGCATAGAAGTTAAATAAGCAAGGTGACAATATACAGCCTTGACGTACTCCTTTTCCTATCTGGAACCAGTCTGTTGTTCCATGTCCAGTTCTGACTGTTGCTTCCTGACCTGCATACAGGTTTCTCAAGAGGCAGGTCAGGTGGTCTGGTATTCCCATCTCTTTCAGAATGTTCCACAGTTGATTGTGATCCACACAGTCAAAGGCTTTGGCATAGTCAATGAAGCAGAAATAGATGGTTTCTGGAACTCTCTTGCTTTCTCCATGATCCAGCAGATGTTGGCAATTTGATTTCTGGTGCCTCTGCCTTTTCTAAAACCTGCTTGAACATCTGGGAGTTCACGGTTCACATATTGCTGAATCAGCTAAACAAGGAACACACTGAAGAACTTCACGTCTGCTCTGTCTTCTTTCAGTTCTTTCCAGTTAAGTCTTCACTCCTACTTTATCCTCAAGACTGTAGCGTCACAGTGACTTTTCCACCCTTGGCCACTTTCCAGTAAACATGTGGGACTGTTAGCTTGTGATCCAGTGTTTAGAGCTCCCACATTTGTGAATGCTGCATGCTCCACACACCACTCAGCAACATCTGCGAGCCAGAAATAGGGAGAACACCTTTAAAGAAAGAGATGTGAGAATTATTAATAGTAACCTGTTGAGAAGAAAGGTAAGGCCATCGACAGAGTCCCCTGCTGAATCCGATTCTTCAGAGGGAAAGAGCACAAAACCGGCTTCTTTCTCAAAACCACCTAGAAGGAACCAAGGCCTGCGTTAAATCTACATATCAGTATTATTTGATTGGAAGAGTTAAAAATATTGTAGCATTCTAATCTTCCTTTTCTCACAGTCTGGCAGCTGAGGTCTCAGCCATCTAGGAAGGCCTTCATGAGAGGGCTGGGGAAACCCTGGGACAATACTCTTTCTATTAGACAGAGGCCTTCATGGCTGAACAAGGGTCTGAAAGAGGAATAGAGAAGAGGGGCCAGGGAGGAGGGCCTGAGGAGGCCTCTGAGAAAAGAGAGGAATGGGTCCCCTGGGGGTTCTCCGTGAGTGTGGGGCCTCGGGAGGATGGCAAGGAGAAGAGAAGGGGAAGGGCCTGAGCTCAGGGAGAATTAGTGCTTCCAGGGACTTGGAAGGAAGGGGACTCACCACACTGTTGGGAAGTAGGTCTTCGAAGCTCGCTCATAAGCCTCAGAGGCAAAATGAGGTTGGAAACCCCAATGTATCTCGCTAAGAATAGGAGGCCCCAGGATGCAGTTCTGAATTGAAATTGAACCCTGCCTCTGGGTATGGTTGAGGTGGGGTGGTCCTCAATTTTTCATAGAGCAGGAGGGACCCACTATAGTCTTTACTATCTGCCAGTAAATAAAGAAGGAACAGCCAGATTATCTTTCAAAGATGAGCCACACTCCCTTTTGGGGGTCAAATGGAAACCTGGTGATGTCAGCCTAGAAAGAAGAGAGCCTCCTCCCCAGCCACAGGTGAGAGCTCTTAACTTTTTAGTCACAATCCAATGAGACAGTTTGCAGAGTTAGCGGGTGTGGTGGGCTTAATGGTGCCCCCTGCAAAGGTATGTCCACACCCTAATCCCTGGAACCTGTGAATGTGACCTTCTCTGGAAAAAGGGCTTTGCAGATGTAATTAAGTTAGGGATCTTGAGATGAGATTACCCTGGTGGGCTAAATCCAATGACAATTGTCCCTGTAACAGAAGGCCACGTGACCAGGGCAGACTGGAGTGATGCCGCCCTAGGCCAAGGAGCATCTGGAGCCACCTGGAGCCGGCAGAACCAAGGACATATCCTCCCCTGGGGAAGAACACAACCCTGCCAACACCTTGACTCTGGACTTCTGGCCTCCAGAACTGTGAAAGAATAAAGTTCTGTTGCTTAAGCCATAAAGCTTGTGATCACTTGGTGTAGCTAAGACAGGGGAGATGCACAGAGACAGTCAGGGGCTGCAGAGCGGGAGAGTCTGGAAGTCTGGAAAACCAAGTTCAGTCCTGGAGCTGCTGCCGGTGACTGAGGTGCTTTGTGAACTTTATGCTGCAGGCTCATTTCCTCTTCTGCTCCTCACATTCCCGGGCCTCACAGCTGGGCGCGGGGCCCACGTCTCACGTGAAGAAGTTACTCAAAATCTAAGGCGGTCAGATGAGATACTCCCTACCTGTTTCGAATGGTGGTAACAGGAATAACCACACTCCTAGAATGTTGAATACATACTAGATACATTTACATGCATTATCTTGTTTAATCCTCAAAATAATGCCACAAGATTAGCATTCCCACCCTCATCTTTCAGGTGAGGAGACTGAGGTTCTGAGAGGTCCTGTAGCTTGTTCAAGGTCATTCAGCGAGTGAGCCCATGTCTACCTATGCTCGATCCACAGCATTACACAAGGCTCAAGCTCCACAAAGGCAGTGGGTCCAGATTCCCACAACATCCCACAGCGCCCAGCTGGATGATGGAAGGGGGTTTGTTTATTTTCTGAATATTAGCAGCATTGGCACCACAGCTGGGTGATGGATGACAGATTAAGTTTGCTGAGAGAACCAGTTTGGACTCTGCTAACAGTAGCATGGTGCATGCGTGTGCACTCAGCTGTGCCCAACTCTTCACGACCCCATGGACTGTAGCCTGTCTGGCTCCTCTGTCCATGGGACACTCCAGGCAAGGGTACTAGAGTGGGTTGCCACGTCCTCCTCCAAGGGATCTTCCTGAACCAGAGATCGAACTTGCGTCTCTTATGTCTCCTGCATTGGCAGGTGGGTTCTTTACCACTAGCAACACCTGGGAAGCCCTGCTAATGGTAGAGGTTTAGCAAAATATATAGTCACGGAGAAGGCAATGGCAAGCCACTCCAGTACTATTGCCTAGAGAATCCCATGAGCGGAGGAGCCTGGTAGGCTGCAGTCCGTGGGATCGCTAAGGGTCGGACATGACTGAGCGACTTCACTTTCACACATTGGAGAAGGAAATGGCAACCCACTCCAGTGTTCTTGCCTGGAGAATCCCAGAGACAGGGGAGCCTGGTGGGCTTCTGTCTATGGGGTCACACAGAGTCGGACACGACTGAAGTGACTTAGCAGCAGCAGCACTCACAACTGAGACCCATCTTGGTCCTCTTGGCCCCAAGGCCCTGAGCCTTTCTTTTCTCTCACCTTGCTGGAGAAAGAGATGAAACCCCTAGCCAAGTGGCTTCTACCAAGTGAGAGACTGGATGGACAGTCACACACACACAGAGAACATATCCACATCACTCCCTCCCTAGCCAAGCCGAAAAAGAGAGGGAACCAACTGAGAGACAGGCTCTAGATAAGCCGTGTCCTGAGCAGCCCGGCACATCTGAGACCCCCTCTTGTCTGGCTGGAGCCCCTGTGCGTTTCCCTGAGTCCCTGTCAGAGGTTTAGGTGATCTACACCGATCCCCCACTGGCTGTGGCTTAGGCAGGCCGTGGCTAACATGGCAGCTGCTTCCCCGTCCTTCCAGCACTTTGGGTTGGAGAGAGCTGGAGCCCAGAGATGACCCAAGGACCTGCCAGATTTCCTCCCAGGCAGACCTCTGTGCGAGATAAAGTCAGGCAAGGCTGAGCCGCAGGACAGCAGCATAATAAATTCTCCCGGCCTCCTCCCAGGCTCATTGTTCTATTGCAGGAGTTGTTTTGAGTACGATCAAAAGGAAGGAAGAGCTCTGTGCTATCAGGCTGGGGAAGAAGGATGCTCTCCTGACCGCTCCTGTTGCCCTTGGCCACCCTCATGTTAAATATGAGGAAACCGAAGGGCAGTGTGCAGCCTAACCTCGTCCTCATGGTGAGGCGCACAGCCCTCAGTGAGGCAGCACCCCCATCAGAACCCACTGACAGCCGCCGTGGTCATCCAGCCCTGGTCCTCTCACCCCGGCCAGCCCAGCCCTGGGAGGCCGAGCCCAGGGTCAGCAGCGCTGGGGAGGTGGGGTAGCCGGAAGTGGGCCCTGGAGTGGCTGCATTAGCTGTTGTTTACCCCTGGGGCTGAGAACTGAAGCTGTAAGGCCACAACCCTTGGAAATAATAGGCCAGAAAAGGAACTTCCCGAGCTTGGCTGGCCTAGTGCCTACGGCTCAGACAGTGAATTGCTCAAGTTCTCAGGAAACATAGTCAGCTCCAGGATTTGTGGCCTTTCCTCTGCTCTGCCTGTGTTCATGGGGTGGTGTGCACCTTCAGGCCCCACGACTGGATTCCTGGGGGGAACTGGAGCAGAAAGCATCACCTTACTTCAGCCCTGGAATGAGGAGACAGGAAGGGTGGAGCCGAGGGTTCCTCCTCGTGGACCTGCGGGGCTCAGGGAGTCCTTGGCCCCTCAGACGTTCTGCTCTGCCCAGTGCCAGGGTCTGATTCCCCAGGTGCCTGGCTGCAGCGGGCTCGGTCACCTTTGTCTGGGCTGGCGGTCATATCTGCGCCATCAAAGGAGCCTCAATGGGAGAGGATGTCAATGTGTTTCCTCAACCAGAAAGGTGGTTTGAGTTCAGCCAGAGCAGCCCAAGCAAACATGCAGAAGCCTGTCAATGGAAAGCTGGGGGCTGCTGGGAGATCACATGACAACAAAACGAGAACCATTATCAGTCTCGGCCCGGCCTGAAGGAGGGACAGCCTTTGAAGCCACAGACAGGCTGAACAGAACTTTCCACCTGAGAGACGCTGGAGATGGGAGGTCAGGCTGCCTGCAGCCCCCACAAAACCTGATCAAAGCCTCCTCCAGAAGGGAGGAGGCCCACAGCTGCAGCCCCACTCCCCCCCCACCCCCCACACGGGGCCGCCCAGGGCTTTCTGAAGACAACCGGGCCGCCTTCGCAGGGGCCTGTGGGAAAACCCAGCACAGATGCACTGTGCAGCCAAACCCCCTAGCAGTGTGGGCCAGGGGAAAGTAAACCCTTCAGCCGTCCTGAAAAGAAGAGGAAGGGAAGCAAAGCACACAGAAAAATGCAAAGACCACCCACCTGATGAGCGCCCACCTTTCGGAAACAAATAGCTGCCAGCTTCCCAGGCACACTTCTGAAAGAACAAACAGGCTAAATACACCACCTCAAAGCTCCGTGCACCGAGGGAGTTGTGGGAAGCCCGGCCTCATGTAAACACTGGAAGCTTAATTTAAAGTGCATTGGCCTCCGTGGTGCCTGTTCAAGGGTTTTCTTGCATCCGCTCTCCTCCCTGGCAACTGAGAAACAGCAAGAAGCCTCATCAGGGTGGGACAGGGCCCTATGTGGATGCCTTCAGTGTACTTCTCTCAGGCTGAATAGGGACATTCTGCCAGGGTGTGTTCTGGAGGCACCTTCTAGGTGGATCCGGGATGAGGGTAGCCCTGTCAGTCCTGCCTGGATTGGTCCCTCTGGGACAGCCTCAGCCCACTCTGCCTGGCCTCATGGTTCTTCCCTTTGGAGAACCAACACTTCATGGAACCCATAGTTTGATCTTTTCTGAAGCCGGGTGCAGCAGAGCAAAACCATCTCCACTGCGTTGTCTTTCTTGAAAGACTAAGAAGGATTTTTTCTTTTCCTTTTTGAGGATAGGTTTGAAGTGTGGGGGGTGGGGGTGGAGGGGGACAGTCATATGGAGGCCTTGTAGGTTTTAGGGGGAAAGAGGGAGTGTGTGGAGGAAGTAGTTGCCCAGCAGTGTGGGGGAAACTGAGATAAGAAAGTTCCAGAACCTCTGGTTTAACCAGCTGGCATTCTTTCCACAGTGGACGAATGAGGACTAGACAGAGGGCCTCAGGGAGGAGAAACAGAATGGAGGACAGCGGCTTCTCTCCCGACTTATCCAGAGCCCAGATCCTAAAGAGGGGAGACAGTTGGGTGCTACTGATCACCCACCCACTACCCACTAGGAGATCTAGACCTTTTTATTACTTTTCCCTTGAGATGATTGGGATTACCTCCATTTTACAAGCAACAAAACCGAGATCCCAAAAGGTAAGCGAGGCTCTGCTAGGACATACATGAAACTGCAGAGCCAGAACTCAGCCTCAGATGGCCTGGCTCCAAAGTTCATAACCTTCCCCACTGTTTCCAGCCCTTCACTGCCTCTCAGGTTAGGCATGTGTTTGTCGATGCTACCAACTGAATGCACGCAGGACTCTTTAACCCTGATCAAGAAGCATCCTTACAGGGTCTGGGTTATGGAAAGAAATTCTCCAAGGCACCAATAAAATCCTGCTCTGGGGTGCAAGAAGGCCTTTTTGGAAATACTCCCTAATAAAGTTGACACTGACCTCCCCAAAGCGAAAACAGAAGAAAACTAGATCAGTCAAAAGCTGAGTAGGTAGATAATAAAGCCTCACTGGGTCAGCTTTCTTCCAGGAAGCCAAAGCCCCCACAGGGTCTCATTATGTCCTCATCCCCACGGCCCTGTCTGGAGGTGGTGGACACGTGTGGACAGTGGTCCTCATGTCAGGCGTGGACAGTCTTGAGTACTAAAACCATTAGTTCTCCCTAAAGTAAACGGAGTACAGAGCCGAGCTGGGAGCACAGCCTCATTCCCCAAAGCTGTATGAGGCGCTACCTTTAGTTGTGTCTCCTGACTCAGCAATTAAAGCTAGGTTCTTCTTTGAGAGGTTTGGAGGGTCCAGGAATGAGGGGGGCACAGCTGAGGAAGGAGGCCTCACTTTGACCCGAACATAATGTAAGTCCCCCTTTGTTCGCCCATAGGCCCATTCTTTAACATAGGCTTGTGCTCTTTAACTTAGGCTTATGTCCATCATTGGTGCTCACAGTCATGGGGCACAGAGGTCTGGGATGGGCCACTCACCAGACAATAAGCACCTCTGAAGATGAAGATGGGAAAATGACATGTGGGCTGACACTCATCCAGGAAGGCCTGCTGCACACAGGGGCTGTTGAGGCTCAGACAGCTGGAGAAGGGAACAGGGATCTAATTGCAAGAGAGTCATCCCCCTTTGCTGGTTCATATCCAGTCATGTCATTTCTTGGCTTTAATAACATAGTTCATCCTAAAGGAAATCAGTCCTGAATATTCATTGGAAGAACTGATGCTGAAGCTGAAACTCCAATACTTTGGCCACCTGATGCGAAGAACTGACTCATTGGAAAAGACCCTGATGCTGGGAAAGACTGAAGGCAGGAGGAGAAGGGGATGACAGGGGATTAGATGGTTGGATGGCATCACCGACTCTATGGACATGAATTTGAGCAAGCTCCAGGAGTTGGTGATGGACAGGGAAGCCTGGCGTGCTGCAGTCCATGGGGTTGCAAAGAGTTGGACACGACTGTGCAACTGAACTGACCTCACATTCCATTTCCGCTCTGGCCACACTAAGGAAAAGCTCCAATCATGTCGTATTTTTGCATAAACAGAAATCATTTATAACTCACATGTTCACTGTGCTTTCCTTAACCCACCCTTAGCTGGATTTTTCTTTCTTCACTATTGCTGAAAGCCATGCCTGCTATTAGTAAAAGGCTGGAGTAGTTCTTCAGTTGTGTGGGACTGTCCTGTGTACTAGGGGACTTTGTCCTTCCTGCCTCATCCATGAAATGCCAGTAACTTTAGGAAGCAGAAAAGCCTGTAGGCAATATTCCAAGCGCCCCTGGCTGAAGCCACCAGTGATGGGATCTCTGAAGATGGTGTACCATATACAGATACTAAGTTCTGCCACTGGCAAGGGCATCAGCCTACCCCTAGGGACACCCCCTTTCTCCCAGTGTAAGTTGCTTCCCTCCTTGGGGCCCCTGTCATTGTGTGACTCCTTCTAGGACCCCAATTCCTATGTCTTACTCCTCGCCTAATTTCTGTGCAGGGATTTCCCCAAAATTTGTGAGCTGTAGATCTATGGGGGCCATGGAGTTTCAGCAAGAGGTTCCTCCCTCTGTACCCTACACCAAATAGGGGCTACAGCCTGAATCAACAGTATGCAAAATTCAGGTTAATCTGAAAGGTTTGTCAAATTTCTAGCAGTTCTTTACTTTGTGTGTTTTCTTGGTTACTGATGTTCAACAGCTGTTATGAGAAAAGGCCTGCCTGCATTGTGACGTTGTTCAGGAGCTAAGTCGTATCCGACTCTACAACCCCATGAACTGCACCATTCCAGGTTTCCCTATCTTTCACTGTTTCCCAGGGTTTGCTCAAACTCATGTCCACTGAGTTGGTGATGTTATCCGACCATCTTGTCCTCTGTCGCCCACTTTTCGTCCTGCCTTCAATCTTTCCCAGCATCAAGATCTTTTCCGATGAGTCGGCTCTTCGCATCAGGTAGCCAAAGTATTGGAGCTTCAGCATCTGTCTTTCCAATGAATAGTCAGGGTTGTGATAGCAGTTTCCAAACTGGGATCCAAGGAAGCCCTCAGAGAGGCCCTGAAGGGGGAAGGTTCAGGATGAAACCAGAAGAGATGGGGACCCCCATCTACCCCCTGCACACACACGCACATGTACACACACACACAACGAATTCATCCCCTTCCTTTGCAACCAGAGCAACTCTGCTTTTATCACTCTTGCACACTGGGCCTTCTAGTAAGATTTTATTTGAAGAAAGGACTCTGCTGGGGAGGAGGGTGGCGTGGCATTTACAAGCAAGGACTGAGGACAAAGCCCAGGTACTCCAGCCGTCTCCTTGCCAGTGTTCAGTGGAGCACAGCGGGACATCTGTCACTGCCCCACTTGTGTAAACCATGAATAAACTGTGATGTGTGACTGACACAATGGCAAGCATCTGCTCCATCCAGACCCATGACACGAGCAAGTTGGGTTAATTTCCAAGATGCCTGAAGTCCATCAGGCTCTTGGAAATAAAAAATGAACTTGGTCATTAGCGGGTCCTCTGGTCAATGCAGACACCGTGTCAGTGTGTGTGCACATGTGGTGCAACATTTACTGCAGGGGGTGGGTGGTGGCGGGGAGGCAGGGAAATCCAGCCCTCCTGGTGCACCAAAGTTCCCAGAGCAGGGGTGGTCACTTGGGGCCCATTTTCATCTCCTTTAGTTTCTACCCAAATTGGTCTTTGCCCGTGTGGCTGGTGCTTTCTGCCCAGGCCCTCAGAGGACACAGTTTGCCCTCAGGCAGCCTGGGCCTAGAATAACGAGAGGTGGCAAAGCAGGATCCTGAGCTGGTAGTTAGGTGGTCATTTATGAGTCGGTCCTGCGTCATCCTGGACAGGGTCATCTTTCACTCCCCCACCTGGACACGCCCAAAGATCCTCTCTCTTGTGGTCAAGGACTACTGCTAGGTTTCCAGCCAGCAAGGTAAAACAGCCAGCACAGGTTGGTGCATAAGACCTAAAATGTGATTAAAATTAACCCAGGGTTCATCATGCTGCATTTGTAATAAACTAGCTTTGCGGTTTTTACACCCTCTGACAATAATATTTGTGGAAATTCCTCAGCTGAGCCTCCGTCCTCCCAGTTTGGTTTCAGACAGGGCAGCAAATAAAGAAATTCTCTAACCCTGCTTATTAGCACATGAAACTCAGGCAGGAAATTAGGAGGGCCGACTTTGTCCCTGCTTTTGGCTCTACTGTCACACGTACTTTTAAAAAACCACCTTCCCAGCACTCAGGCTCAGGGCAAATACAACAAAACAGATGGCAAACCTCTCTGTTACATGAATGTCCCATTAGAGGCATAGGGGAAACAATGGCAAGCAGACCCAGGCCTGTCAAGTATATGACTGAGCCTGTTGGAATGTGGCTCTGTGTGTGTGTGTGTGTGTACACATGGGAACCTAAACACACTTGGCTCTGAGTTCCTACGTGCCGGGGGTATGCTGAGTGAGCAAAAAGCTTCACGTGTGTCTGAGAGGGTGACAGGGAGCCCCCAGACACTTAGCTGCTCAGATTTCTAGATGGGGAGAAGCAAGGGGAAGTTTTGAGAATGGGAGGGCAGCTGTGTGTGAACACACATCTCCATTTGTGTGTGTCGGGGGAAACTGAGGGGAAATTCTGCATTCGGGTGTGCGAGCCCTGGTGGCGGGTATGCGTGCATTCAAGCGTGCCGAGGGGAAGCTGAGAGAAAGTTTTGCGAGTTTTGAAAATTCTCTGAAAAAAATCTGGCAACTGCCCATACCACAGGTTGGTACACATTCAATGCTTGTGAAGCTCATTTCCTGTACTAGTTACCAGCCCTTGTTTATACAGGACACAAAATATGATTTAGAGCAAAAGCTCCAGGTGTCAGAGGTGAGTCAAGGGACAGTGTATTTCAAGAGGATGGGGAAGGGAGGGTAGTCGCTGCCCATGTCTTTTGAAGGAGAAGTGAAATCAATTTTCAGTTTTAAAATCCAATGTTCCCACCTTTATAGGCTTGAAAGGGAGAGATGATTGAACTCAAAATTAATGCCATCCTGCATCATCGCTCTGAAGCCATTTTAGCACCCAATCTGCTCAGCCAATAGCAGCACGGCATTCTTGTGTGTTTATGCGTTTTTAAGCTCGGCTCTCTGGCTTCACTCTGAGCCTCAGTTTGGGAGCCCAGCTCCAGAACCTGTTTATGAGCTTTTTCACTCAGCTTTATTCTGACTCAGCTTTGTTTGGTGGCACAGAGGGTAGCGCCTAACTTCAGCACTCTGTTCTTTGCATGGGGACCCCAGATCACAGAGGGTCCTCGGGCTGGCATCCACAGCCAAGTTGAGGAGTTTGCGCCATCACCTCGTGGTGTGCATGTGGGCAGGCATTTCTGAACGCCTCAACGTGGGGAGACACTGCACTCTACAAACTCCTTGGCGTGTGACTTTCTCAGAGTCTGTCTTGTCAGAGTGTTCATCCATGTGGCACCCAGTTTGTAACAAACTTTCAGTGGCCGCTAATTAACCATGGTGCATTCCATTCTGTTCAAGGGTCATGAAGCCATGACCAGAGACAACAGAGCCAATATCGCTCGCTCATCAGCCCAGCTCAGGACCTTGCTAGATCAGGTGTCCTGAACACCTGCATGGTTTCCTGATATATCCATGTGACAGTCATGAGCCTCTGTTCTTTCTCTAGTTTAGAGTAGAGGGAAGCTGGAACAAAAGTCTCCCAGCTGTTGGGCTCCAGGGAGCAAAGAGCCCAACCCTATCAGGAGACCAAGTCTAGGTAAAGCACAACTTTGAGGATTACACCCACAACTCATGGTGCTGCTGGAAGTGAAGAGTACCAACCAGGGAATGTGCTAGGAGGCTCACCGAAAGGTGGAAGCCTGAGGACCATACCTTATCCTTTATCAAGCCAAGATCTAAGTCCTGCTTAAGGCTCTTCCTGAGCACAGAGTCCCTGTGATGGTGGGACCCAAAGATGCTTATGGGGGCATTTCCCAGGCTTTACTCTGTTTCAACTTGGGACTTACATCAGTTGTTCATGATAGGAATTTGCTTTATACTTCATCCTGGCTCAGTTGGAGCCCTTCCATCAGCCTCAGGCATTTCACAACTGAGCGACTTCACTTTCACTTTTCACTTCCACACATTGGAGAAGGAAATGGCAACCCACTCCAGTGTTCTTGCCTGGAGAATCCCAGGGAAGGGGGAGCCTGGTGGGCTTCCATCTATGGGGTCACACAGAGTCGGACACGACTGAAGTGACTTAGCAGCAGCAGTAAGCTGGGAGTGGACTTCCCAGGTGGCTCTAGTAGTAAAGAACCTGCCTGCCAATGCAGAAGACACAAGAGACTCCGGTTTGATTCCTGGGTTGGGAAGATTCTCTGGAGGAGGGCATGGCAGCCCATTCCAGTATTTTTGCCTGGAGAATCCCATGGAGAGAGGAGCCTGGAGGGCTACAGTCTATCGGGGCGCAAAGAGTTGGACACAACTGAAGCGAGTTAGTACTCACTTAGCATGCAGTGAACTGGGAGACCTCTGAACAACAGCAGGACTCTAAAGATTGTGACCCATGGCTCCTTAGTGGATTCTACAATCCTTTGAGGCACTACCTAAAGTTCAAGGAGGAGCTTGCCAAGGAAGAGGGACCAGGGGACAGCAGTGGAGATGGAAATGTGGAGTACAGATCATTATTCTTTACAGGAATTCTCAGATCCTGTCTGCTGGAGGTCTTTACAGAGAGTTGACCTTCTGTGCAAGTTAATGTGGCAGTCTCTTGAGCTGTGATTCTGTTCAAGGCCCAGTATAACCAAGAAGATGAGGGGGAAGGGAGGAGGAAGAGGGGATATTCCAGGTCACAGCCACTGCAGCCCGGGGTAACATCCTTCCTTGGGTAGAAGTGTCTTCACCTGTGAAATGGGAGTATAGTGTTGTCAGGGCAAGTGCTTTGAACCCATAACTGAGTGGCCAGATTGTTAGCCTTTTTTCCTTTTGCCACTGGTTCAGTTCAGTTGCTCAGTCGTGTCCGACTCTTTGCGACCCCATGAATCACAGCACGCCAGGCCTCCCTGTCCATCACCAACTCCCGGAGTTCACTCAAACTCATGTCCATCGAGCTGGTGATGCCATCCAGCCATCTCATTCTCTGTCATCCCCTTCTCCTCCCGCCCCCAATCCCTCCCAGCATCAGAGTCTTTTCCAGTGAGTCAGCTCTTCGCATGAAATGGCCAAAGTATTGGAGTTTCACTGGTTAAGTGAGCATAAAGACACTTCCCTAAAAAGCAATATTTGCAAGGAGCCTAGTATGGTGTGGGAACTGAGTGGATCCTAAATCTGTCTCCTCTTGTCCTGAGAGTGGAATGGCCGCCCCATAGTTCTCCAGCTGAGGGGTCAGCAAACTTTTACTATGAGGGGCACATAGCAAATATTTTCAGCTTTGCAAGCCATATCATCTCTGCCACAGTCACTAAAGGAGCCGTAGAAAATATGTAAACAAGTGGGCATGGCTGTCTTCCGATTAAAGTTTATTTACACATTCAGACTGTGGACCTGATCTGATCCATGGGCTGTAGTTTGCTGACCCTGCTTTAGCTCATGGTAGATGTCCAGCAAACACTTGGGAAATTAACCTGTTGAAGATAAGTGGGTAGGGATCTCTCTGTCCATCCAGATCTTTGATTTGAATGCTGTTTACACAGGCCCAGGTTATGTGTTCCTACCACGGGGTCAGAGCGGCAAGACCCTCACCTCCTCTTCACTCCCCTCCCCCAGCTTTGAGAGACCACAGGCTCATTCAAACCCACCCCCATAATGGAGAGCAGCATTTGTGTGCCTTCCAGGATCTGCTTCCCTGCCCCTCCCCACCTAGGGCCTTTCCCTTCCATCCCATTTGTGGGACACACAATTTGTAATCTCCTTAAAGCCCAAGAAGCCAGGTCTCTGATTCATGTAGATTAAAATCAGCTGCAACCTATTAATGGCCCAGGGCCCAAGACAGATTTTAGGAAACAAAAACACTGGACCAAATTAGACTGAACTGGCCTCTGTCTCCAGGGGAGGGAGGTGGGGTAGGAGGCCGGGGGTGAGGGGAGTGGCCATGTGGTTTTAATTAATTTGGATTCTCTTCCTGAAGCTAATTCACCCAACACAAAGCACGTGTAGCACCATGGAAGGGCAGAAATGGAGCTGGGCTCTCCCTGGTGCAGCCCCAGGTCCTGTTGGGGGACTGGGGCTGGTTGTGTGTCTGTAATTAACAGGTTTCAAAGTGGTTATTTTGGAAAAGAGAATTTCAGTGGCGCGTTAAAATCCTTTCATCAGCCATCAGCCAGCGGCCCAAGGCCTTTAGCAAGGCCCTGGCCACTTATGGCTTCAGAGAGCTTTGAATTCCCAGGGTCTTGTTTGAGAATGTGGAGGCTTTTGCCATGGGTTTTATTAGGCTGATGGTTACCATGATTTTCATTATGTTGTTTGGTTACTGGGATCATAAAAATGCTTCTCTCTTCCTAGAGTACCTAAGAACATAAAAAAGAAAAGAAAAAGAAGAGCCCCTGCCTTTATAGAAGTTGCATCACATACAAAGCCAATACTCCCTCATGAGAAAGAGCTGGCTCTGCCTCTGGGTGGGTGGAGGGTAGGCAGGAATCATGAGGCTAGGAAGAGGCAGGGAGGGTGCCCGACCAGCACCCCATCCTGACCTCACATCTGAGGAAACTGAGGCCAAAAAAGATGCCTCCTGCTGGACTCTGGCTCTCTGACTTTCAGCCCAGTGTTCTTTTTCCTCCTGAACAAGAGTTGCAGAGGCAGATGCAGAAGTAGAGGAGTCTGAATTCTCTTAGGCGGGTGCTTCAGGACACTTCTGCGAGTAAAAGGAAACGGTCCGATTCATATGCAGCTTAAATAAAGCGCCGCGGTGTATAGGGAACTGATCCGGGCCAGTGCTGTATGTTCTGATGGTACCTCTAGGGGTGCCGGGGGTGGGGGGTGCACTCCTCAGGCTGCAGCAGCAGCACGGAGGCCCTGGAAGGAGAAGGGAATCACTGGGGCCCTCACTTGGCACCCACAGCCTTGGGCTGCGGAAAGAAGGGGAATAGGTACCAAATCCCACAAGCCACAGAGATGATTTCTTGCCGCTCTGAGTACAAAACCTCTGAAACCTGGTCAAACTCCCAGAATCACCATATAGGGAGGGCAACAGGAACTTCGGTTAAGCCTGTATTATCTGATAAATGGAACCCCAGCCTGGCTTTCCTTCCTATTTTGATGGTGGCTACTTTCCAGAGCGTTCTTTCATGGGGGACATGAAAAATAGTCTAGGAGAATTTCAATGAAATAGCCTCTGTTGCTCCAGAGCCGCAGCCCTGGCTTTCAGGAGGACATGAGTAAGACCTTCATCCACATGAAAGCTATGCTGGCATGTTCAGAGAATCACAGACTATCAGAGCTGGGAAGGAAATGCAAGTCTAGCCAGCCCATTTTACAAATAGGGAAATTGAGGCCAGAAGCCAGGGTCGGGTCCAGCACATGGTTTCTGACTATCAGTTTGCTCAACAATACCATTCCTCACCAAGCTACAGTTCCCTTTGCCTTGATATTTTTATTCATTCATTTAATATTTATTGATTATCTCCTATGAGCCAGACACTTTAAGGCGCGTTAATTTTGTTTCCTTAAATTTTTTGAGATGGAATAAAAGAGGTACATTTCTGTGGAATACAATAAAGAAGGAAAGGAAAATCTTCCCCCCTCCCAAGTTTAGGTTTTAGGAAAACTTTGTGAGCCTGGGCACCCTTGGGAAACACCTACTGGGCTGGATGTGCCTTTTAGATGGCTTAGTAATATCGCTGTCATGTAAGGATGGACTTAACTAGGCTGCCTCCGCTTGCAGTCACCACCTAGGCAGCCTAGCCCAAAGGATTCTGGGAGTGACAATCATCAGGGATTCTCTGGATCCAAGTCTGAGCCGATACTGTGGGAAACCCAAGCCAGTTGAAGGAATACAGATTGTAGGGGTCCCTTGGTCTGTTTCCCATCATTCTCATATAATTTTGCTTGTCAGTCCTTTGCTCTTGTTTACCTCTGTGTGAATAACTGCTCGATTATAAATCAGAGAACTTGGCACTGAGGTTTGGATCATCTGTGATCTTTAACTTTCCCAAGGCAAAAGAAATTTTACAAATCTCTTCTCTCACGATGTAGTATCCAAATCATGGATGCGTTGATCTGTGTAGAGCAAGCCAAGTCTGAGCCTCCCCACCCCCACCACACTCACCCTGAGCAGTCATGCAGGCATTCATTCACTGATTCATGGGTTCATTCAACAAATATTCAGTGAGCAATTAGGCGCCAGACTCCATTCTAGATGGTGGAGATACAGAGTGGAAAAAGACAATGTCCCTCCTTACTCTGTTTACATCTTGGGGGGGCAACATACAAGAAGCCAAATATGTGTGTATATATATATATAGTATATACTATACACACACACACACACACACACACATCCACGAACTAGTGATAAGTGACTTGAAAAAAGTAAAGCACAATGAAGAGACAGGGGTGAGGGGACACTTTTACACACAGGAGTCAGGAACAGCTCTCTGAAGAGGTGACCTTTGGGCAAAGGTTGAATGAAGAGCATTTCAGGCAGAAGGAATAATAAATGCGAAGACCTGGGACAAGGACCTGTTGGATGTGTTGGGGAACAGCCAGGAAGCCAGGCTGGAGCAGAGGGAGCAATAGGGATGTCAAGGGTACAGAAGGTCAGAGAAGTGAGCAGAGCCCAGGTCAGGGAAGGAAGACTTCACTTCTGTTCTGAGCATTATGGGATGTCTTTGGAGCAGGAGAGTGATGCTGCAGAGATGCACACAAGAGGGCCATAGAGAAGCTGACACTGACAAAGTGATGATGGCGCAGCTCCGGTTAAACATTTGCATTCAGACCCTTGGCAGGTGGTGGTTGCACCTCAAGGGCGGTGCCTGAAGTGGAAACCTTCGAAGAGAGCTACATGTTTCAACAGGGTGAGGCTGGGCCTGGGAGCTCACTACCTCTCTACCAATTAGTCTTAAGCCCCAAAAAAGGAAATGGTGCTGTTTAAATATCAGGGTTGGGATCCGTGAGTCAGAGAACTCTCAACCCATCAGGTCACCACTGGTTGCTGCTGCTGCTGCTGCTAAGTCACTTCAGTCATGTCCGACTCTATGTGACCCCATAGACGGAAGCCCACCAGGCTCCCCCCTCCCTGGGATTCTCCAGGCAAGAACACTGGACTGGGTTGCCATTTCCTTCTCCAATGTGTGAAAGTGAAAAGTGAAAGTGAAGTCGCTCAGTCGTGTCCGACCCTTAGCGACCCCACGGACTGCAGCCTACCAGGCTCCTCCATCCATGGGATTTTCTAGGCAAGAGTACTGGAGTGGCTTGCCATTGCCTTCTCCGCACCACTGGTTAGGCTCTGGAAAATTGCTGATACTTAAGCCCCCAGTGGGGAGTTTGGCTGCAGGCTCAAATACAGGCCTGGCCTTTAGGGGATCGGGCTTTATTTCTGGTTGACTGTATTCTGTCTGGTCAGTTTCATTCCCAAGCCCTTCACTTTGCAAAATGCAGGTGACTTAACTGGGGAGCAGAGGGGAGAGGGAAAAGGCATGAACTGTGGTTTCAGTCAGCCTCGGGTTGCAATTTTTGTCTCCATGCTTAACAAACTTTTGGAAATGCTACTGAATCTGCTACAACTACACTGTCCAATACAGTAGCCACCGTCATGTGTGGCTACTTACATTTAAATCTTAAGTTTAAGTCAATTAAAATGATATGAAATTTAAAATTTAGTTCCTTAATCCCACTGGGCACACCTCAAGGGCTCAATAGCCACATGGAGCTAGTAACTATCATGGTATTGGACAGTGCAGACATAGAACATTTCTGTCATGGCAGGAAGTTCTGTTGGATAGTTTCACAAAGCACAGGGTACTTCTGTCTCATTATAGGTACCTAGCAAACAGCAATCTCCATGATTTACTATATGAATCCCCATCCTGGTTCTGCTACTGACCAGCTGTGGGGCCATTCAACCTCTCTGAGCCTCAGTTTTCTGATCTCTAAAATGGGAATAATAAGTAATAGTGAGTGAATTTCTCACAGCATAACATAATCTTTATTTTTTTCAGTTCTCCCTGGACCTGAGAACATCCCCGTTAACTCTCTGCTGACTTATCAAGGCCCAAGTTTGGAATCTCCAATCCTGCCATGCTTAGCAGGAGGCATGACTGAGATCATGGCTCTGTGATGAGTACTGGAACTTTTAGCCATTTTGGAGGGTTTGAGTACAGTCAGGGGTGTGAAGTTCTAATGAAACAAGTGGGCAAGTCTGCTCAAGAATATAATCATTTTTACTCAAGTCAGATATTCCCCTGCTCCAATACTCTGAAAGCAGTCTGTCTGGGTTCCCCTACCCCTGGGCCCCCGCTTCCTTGCCTGAATGCTCCTTCTCAGGGTGCAGCCTGCAGGGAGAGGCTCTCAAGCAGCCCTTCTGGTATCTTAGCCTCCAATCAGTCTTCTTTTTTCTTCTTTGGGGCTTTATTGTTGTTGAACGTTTATTAACTGCAGGCATTTGGTGTGTGGAAGTGGATTTGCCTGGGGCTGGAAGGAAGTTATTTGCCAGGCCAGGAGAAGGTGTGGTTTCAGAGTTGAAGCTGGAATCCCCTTCACCTGCTTAATGCATTTCAGGGGAGATTTGTTTTCAACTCCCAAATTACCTGCTAGGATTTCTAGACCTGAGATCCCATCTGCCCTGGCTGTTTTCTTTCATTTCCGATAAGAAAGACAAAGAAAAAATTAAAGAGTGAGAGGCTCAAGAACAAGTCTCCTGCTCTTTTAAATTAAATTGCACACAGTGAGTGATTTTTTCACTGTCTACTGTCAGAATGGCAGGAGAAGGGCCTGTACAAGTACTCAGAATCTCTGCTTTTGGGAACCCAGGGGAGAAAGTGCAGCTGGGCTTCTACAGAAAACTCAGGAAACAGTGTGGACTTACCATGTCCAGAGGGACTTTCTGAATCTCCCCCTGCAAGCTATTCCACCTGCAGCTTTCTCTTCAGTGATAGCAGCTCCAACCCTTGGGCTCTTTATGACCCAAACCTAAATGGGGTCATACGTAAACCCCGACTTTCTTTCACACCCCACTTCCAAGGTGCTGGAGAATGATATTGGCTCTACTTTCAAAATCTGTCCAGAATCCACCCAGTTCTCATCTTCCCCTCTGCCAGCATCCTGGTCCAAGCCACCAGCAACTTTTTTTCAATCACCTGTGATAACCTCCAGCCAACCTCCCTCTTTCCACTTCCCACTAACTGGCCCACGTACTTCTACTTGCCTTGAAGTGTATTCTCAACATACTCTGCTCCAAATCCCCACATGGCCCACAATGAGTCCCATGCCATCGAGAGTAAAAAGTCAAAAGTCCTTCCAGTGGCCCTGGGGGCCCTGAAGGATCTCACCCATGCTAACGCTGACCTTTCTGCCCTCCCCTCTCGCCCTCGCTCATTCATCTCCAGTTACCCTGCCTTCCTGCTTTCCTCAAACACACCAGATACGTGTCCGTGTGGGGGCCTTTGCTGCAGCTGTTCCCTTACCTCTTCAAGTCTTCACTAAAATGTCACCTTCTCGCCAAAGCTCCCTCTGATCACCTGGCTCATCTCAAGTTCTCCTCATACCCCCTTGCACTCCCTGCTTTGAGCTGACTCAGCCTCCCCTCCTTAACACTTACCACTCTGTAACCTACTACAGTCTCCCTTCTAGGATCCCCATGGGTACCCAAGTCCACAGATCTGCAGGGTTTGCTTCCACAGAGAGATGACTGTGCATCATGTGGGTATTGGTTTTATTGTTTTTCTCTCTTCTCACTTCTAGAATTGTCATCTCCATGAAGGTAGGGACCCTGCCTTGTTGAGTTTGCTTTCTGTCCAGTGCTTCCAGGCACTGGGCTCAGAGCCTCTCTTTTTCTCCCACCAATAACCCCCTCTTGGAGATGTGTGCTGTTCAGGGAGCCTGACCTGAGAAGACTAGAGCTGACTTGGGCCCCAAGTATTGCCAGGCAAAAAGAATCCAATAGGTCAAGGCTACAAGGAGGGTTAAACTCATAAAGGAACCCCCGATAAGTTCAAGGTCAGAAGAAACAAAGCTAGAAGGAACTGTCCCCAAGTTCGTGGAGGGTAAGTGAGCAAGAAATTGCCTAAATGATCGTATGACTATGAGCAAGGAGGCAAAGAAGAAGAAGGAAGAGGAGTGGGAGAGGGAAGGAGAGATGAAGGAGAAAGAGGGGAAGGAGAAAGAGAAGGAAAAGAATCAACACGGCTGTCAGCTCTCACATGTTTTGCTCACGTGCTGTGCTGTGCTTAGTCACTCAGTCGTGTCCGACTCTTTGCAACCCCATGGACTATAGCCTGCCAGGCTCCTCTGTCCATGGGGATTCTCCAGGCAAGATTACTGGAGTGGGTTGCCATGCCTCCTCAAGGTTTTGCTCTTAAGGACCCCTTTATACTTAAAACTTGTTGAAGCCCCCCCCACCCCCGCCACAAAAGCCTTTGTTTACATGTTTGCATCTGTTGATAAATCTGGGGGTAACCAGCCTCCTGAATAGTCCCCAGTGATCCTTATCTCCCAGCATTCATGCCCTTGTGTGTTGAATGAGGGCTGGTCTGTGTGGCTGCAGAAAATGGCAGAAGTGAGGAGATGTGACTTCAGCTGGTTTCAGAGGCTAGGCCTTAAAAGGGGCTACAGATTTCTTCTTGCTCTCTTCTACTGTCCCCTCCAGAGAAAGCCAGTTGCCGCATTTTTAGGACACTGGGAGAGGCCTATGTGAAGAGGAAACGAGGCCCCTCACAATAGCCAGACACAACTGTCCAGGCTTGTGAGTGTACTACCTCGACAGCAAATACCCTAGCCCTGGTCAGGCCTTAAGGGTACAACCTCTCAAGAGACCCTGAACCAGAAGAGCCCAGCCAAGCCACTCCTGAATTCCTTATCCTCAGCAACTAAGGGGAAACAAGTGATGGTTGTGTGTTTCGGGGTGGGGGGAGTTCTATTTATTTTATTGAAGTATAGTTGATTTACAATATTGTGTTCATTTCTCCTGTACAGCAAAATGATTCAGTTATTCACATACATACACATACTTTTTCATATGCTTTCCCATTACGGTCTATCTCAGGATTTTGAATATAGCTCTCTTTGCTGCACGGTAGGACCTTGTTTACCCTTTCTCTGTACTAGTTTGTATCTGCTAATTCCAAACTCTCAATCTGTCCCTCCCCCACCCTCCTACCTCCTGGCAGCCACAAGTCTGTTTTCTATGCCTGTGAGTCTGTTTCTATTTTGTAGATAGGTTTATTTGTGTCATATTTTAGATTCCACATATAAGTCATATCATATGGTATTTGTTTTTCTCTTTGTGAGTCACTTCACTTCGTGTGATATTCTCTAGGTCCATCCACATTGCTGCAAATGGCATTATTTCATTCTCATTTATGGCTGAGTTGTATTCCACTCTGTATGTACCACATCTTCTTTATTTGTTTAGTGACTATTGTTGTTTTAAGCCACTAGGTTTTGGAATATTTTGCTATGCAGCAATAGATATTTAAGTCATTTACCATATTAAAAATTAGAACAAAAAACTATTTAAATTTTAAAAAAAGTTGTTGATACTTACTCAAATGTGGGTGTTTTGATATATACTTACATAATAAATTGTCAGCCACGGGCATTAGTTTCTGCAAAAATCTCCCAGTCAATATTGTGTTAATGCTTATTTATTAACCATTTAACATATATTTATATGAATAAATTCCTATTAATTAACAAAAATCCAAAACTTTATTCATTTATTTAAAACTTTAAAATAGCACAATCTTACTGTAAAAATAGCTGTGCTTTCCAAAACAAAACAGAACAAAATTTAATGAGAAGAATGACAGTGTTTTACATTTTTGCAAATCTCTTTAATGTCAGGCTTAATAGAAGACAGCTGGATTCTCGTATCTACTTCTGCATTCAATCAGCCGTGATAATATTGTTTTGGTTGAAGTTTATGAAGGAAACCCAGCCTCACATAGATACGAAGTTGGAAAAGGGAGGAATATTTTTAATAGCCTTTTCAGATAATTGTAGATATTCTTCTTTGACACTATACCAGAACTCGATAAATGGTCATTTATTAAAGGTTACTTGCAATGTGGAATCTGAAACTATCTCAATGAACTCTTTGTACTCAGTTTCATTAAAATCTGATTGGTCTGTGTTGCACTGAATGGATCTTTTGCCCATGCATGATTTTGTAGTCTATGCATGGTCATTTGGAAAATATTGCTTCACTAAGTTATGCCGATCTGAATCTGATCTACTACATGATGAAAACTAAAAATTCACATTTGTTGCTATCACCACTGATCTTATCAGAAACCTCTCTAAGTACTGAGACAGTATTAAGCTCACTGAGACAGATACAAATTTTCAGAAATTTTAATTTTTGCTTGAAAGTTTTTATTTTGACAACAAGCACTGTCAATTATCTTTCTTAAAACGACAAGCTCAGATTGTTCCTTTTGGAGAAAATGACTGTCAAATAACCAAGTCTGAATAACCTTGGTAATGCAGTCCTTTCAAGTAAACATGGTATTTCATGAAAGTGGCTAGTTCAACTCACAACTCAGACACTCTCACAAATGCTTTTTCTCTGAACAAACAACTGTACCTCAGAAAGCACCAGAAATACCTTATGCTTACTTTCTAGTTTGCCACACAAAATACTCAAAAGACTTGGACTTTGGCAAGATTTCATAAAATTAACAATTTTTACTGCTTCATCTCAGACACGCTTAAGTGAAATTAGTTTTGTTTTTTTTTTTTGGTCTGACTTTGTGGCAGTGAAGAATATGACAATTTTACCCAAATGTCAACACTGTGAAGCAGACAAATAACGTCTTAGAATTATGAACACAGTTTTTACCTTGCAAACACCTTCTTAGGGTCTCAGGGACCCCAGGGGTCCATAGACCTCACTTTGAGACCCATCGTTTTAGAGAAATGGGTGCTGTTTCATCACTTACAGCATTTGTAGGTGAGTGTGCTACATGCTTACACATGCGTGTACCAGGTCTTTATGTCAGACTATGATGGCCACGATCTGTTACATGAACTAGAAACATCGTTAGATGTTTGTTAGATACCAGCTTACTCTTGTGGATAGAGTAGATATGAGAAAGGTTCTTTTTATAAGGGAGGTTAGGGTATTTTTATGTTTCTGTTTGCCCCAGTTACAAAAGGTGTGTGGATGGTAGGAGAAAGCTAGGCTCTGAGAAATGCCTCAGATGATCAGGATGGTATAATTAAGGTAAACGAGGAAGCTAACACCTGCACCCCTTTCTTTATAATGCATTTCTTCTCTCCCTTTCATCCAATGAGCTATAAAAGCTCAGTGCACTGCAGCAGCATCCTTTTCAGAGCAGTGGGGTCCTTCACGCTCCAGACTTAAAGCAGGCAAGAGGGCTCACTCCCTCTGGCAGGACCACCGATCAGGACAAGAGAAGCAGCAGGCCCGAGAGGCTGCATTCGTTCTAAAGGTCAGGGCACCTGTGAGGATTTGGTCGCCATGGAAAAGCTGACAACCCGGCCTCTCCTAAAGTCCTCAGCATTTCCACAAAGTGGACTTAGAGCAAGGCAGAGAGGGACGGGGTTATTTTTCAGTCCGTTTCAGTTCAGTTTTTCACTGCAGACACACAGAGTAGGTTTGAACCCGCACCTGACTGGGCTCAGCTCTTTGGTGAGTGATGTGTGACTGTTCTGTCTGTGATCATGGGCCCCACCGGCGGGGGAGAAACAACCAGCAGTTTTGTCCGGAGCCCTGGGAACTGGAGACCTTTCCACATCTGTTCGCCTAGTCGGGGGTGGGAGGAAATCACCAAAACCTTCCAGAGCTGGGCCAGAGCTGGAGGTGGGGGTGGGGCACAAAAGGGCTTAAGCCGCTGGCGACCCCGGGTCATATGACCACACCATGGTCCTCCCCCAGCCCCTTTCATCCCCTCGGGTGCCCAACACTCAGCCTTTTCATCATCCCCTAGGTCAGCAGGATCAGGTTTATGTGAGTCGACCAGAAATCTTATCAAACGGAGGCAGAAGCAGGTGTTTGAAAACCTCCTCCTGCTAAAAGCAGGGTTGAACAAGGTTGTCAATGTGGCCAAGGCCAGGGTCCCTCACTAATTGCATTCTCTTTCCTGCTCCCTTTTCCTCTCTTTCTGCTTTGGAACCCCTAGAGGTCTCTGGAAATCAGTCACTAAAACAAACCCCTCCAAGAGCTGGGAATACAGGGAGAAACAAAGCTAAATCAGGGTGTCATTGTTGGTAGCTTGAATTGACCGTGATGGGGATGGTTGCATCATGGAAGTCAATAGGTACAACACAGACTCTTTTCCCTCCAGAATCAGTTGTTAAACATTTACCAGCTTTCACTGTGGAGACTGTTGCTCAAAGTATGATTCTCAGAGCAATTGTATCTGAATTTCCCAGGGAAAGAAAGAAGGTAGGGGTGGAGGTGTTGCTATTTAAATGCAGATTTCCTGGTCAACCTGAACTCACTGAATCAAATTTTCTGGAGGGGAGCCTGGAGAGATGTGTTTTTAGCAAAGTTATTAATAAATTTGATAAAGTTTAAGACTTCAGGCTTAGGGAGTGGGAGAGAAGAGTGGGTGTACATCTGGCTTTTGGCATCTAGAAGGAACAGCTGGCTTCAGTCCCAGTTGGCCTGAACCCGGACAGCTGTTTTCCCTCGAGATATAAACTTCATGACGGGAAAAAGGAGGTGGGAATTCTGGGGTCCCATCCACCCACTGACAACATGATTGGTTCTGCCTTGGATCGCAGGATGTCTCCACATTCTAACCTTGAGACTTGGACCCAGGACAACATGAGCAAACGCCCAGACATATGCATTAGCGTGAAGAAATTCACCACCATTCACACCATCGATAGGGCCAGTAGAAGCCATACCCAGGGCTCCAGGCAGAGGAGCCCAAGCAGGACCCAGGGTTTCCATATTAGATTGCCTAGGACAGCACTTTTCTTTCAGGTTTGTAGAGGCATTAGCAGGAGCTTTCACAGCCAGATATGATTTATGAAAAAAGGTCCATGTTTACTTTAGCACACTGGATCAGGAAGAGAAGGTCCTTTAAAGAAGAAAGAAAAAGAGAAGAAAAGAGATCTTTCGGTCCTCAGAGGTGAAACAGAAACTTTGCAGAGGGCTCAACGTTACTTTTGACTTGTTTTGCATCTACCTGAGGGAATAGTACAGATTAATTTTTTCTGAAAACTTGACTACATTTCCAAACAGTTCTGGGAGGTAGGTGTTGATGAGAAACCAAAGACCAGGCCAGATCACATGAAAATAGAGCTGGTAAGTGGAAGGAAGGGCTGGAGTTTGGACTCCAATTCTGACAAAGCCCCACTCCCCAAAAAATACCAACGCAGTTTCCTCTCAAGCCCAATGCAGTTTTTTGTTTGCTTTTTTTTGCATGTGGTTGGAGCCCAGAGGAGTTGTTAACAGGCAACTGGGACAGTGACATTGGACATTTCAGCTCAAATTGTGAATGCTTAAACTGTTAGAGCTCCTTGTATCCTGACGCAAAATTCAGAAACATAAAGCCACATGTAAAGATTATTAAGATTTCAAGATTATTAACTATTAAATTACAAACTATTAGATTATTGGCTATTAAATTATCCACTGGAATGGACAGTTGAGAGTCCACCATGTCACTGAGTATAATTTAGGCACTCCCCATATCAGGCATTTAGGCTCACAGCACTTCATCAAGTTCACGATCAGGGCCTACTTGTTTGTTCTAACTGTTCAGGGCTTTTATCAAATATGAAACTTCATCAAGTGGAAGGGGGAAGTGGCCAAATGGCCTACTTCAGGAAAGCAAGATGTGATCTCAAGTATTTTTTCTGAGGTTTCATGGCCTTCTTGTACCTAAGAACTCTCCTCCTGACTCAAAGACTCATCTCCACTTTGAAATCACTCATTCATTTAGCAAATAATTAGCAAGAACCTACTACACGTCAGGGCTTTCCTGGTGCCTCAGTTGGTAAAAAATCTGTCTGCAATGCAGGAGACCCATGTTCAATCCCTGGGTTTGGAAGATTCATTTCCCTGGAGAAGAAAATGAAAGTCCACTCCATTATTGTTTACCTGGAGGATTCCATGGACAGAGAAGCCTGGCAGGCTACAGTCCATGAGGTCTCAAAAATCGGACAGAGCTTAGTGACTAAACCCCCCACCACTACGTGTCAGGGAAGAACAGGAGGCAGATAGACCACATCTCATCCTCATGAAGTTCAGTCTATTGAGAGATATTATACAAAAATATATAAAAATAAATATACCTTGTCTGAAATGCTGTGAAAGAAGAGCAGATGGTACAAAGAGGTCAATGGTTTTGACGGTCATCCACGGTGAGAACATTTACAAGACCTTATTGATGGGATTTTTTGTTTTCATTGTTTTGAGTGGCACGGGGTGGGGAGAAGGGGTTGCTGAAAGTTTAGTTGGGAACCCTTGAAAGGGAGATGTCACGTAGGCAACTGAATTCCCAACTCAGGAGAGAAGCTGGTTTGGGAGTCAGCAACACAGAAGAAGACTGGAGCCCTCATCAGAGGGCACAGATGAGATCATTTAGGGATGATATGTAAAAGGACTGCACCCTGGGCTGCCCATATGGAGCTCTCTTGGACAGAGGAGGAGCCCTGAAAGCCACTTGAAAAGGCTGGTCAATTGCACTTAGGAGTAGTGGACATGAAAATACAAAAATCAGAAAAGCAATTCATGGCCCCCAGGACACTGACTCCCACATCCTTTTTTTCCCATGAGCCAAGCAGGCTGTCTGTGGGCCAGTGAGTGGATTAAACTAGAACTTCCAGAATTGGAACAACTAGCCTTGTCCTGGGAAGTGCCTCGTAGCTCTGTTATTTTCTCTTTCTTCCTCAGTTTCAAGTTCCTTGGCCCCTTGGAGATGCTGAGTGTGTAGGTGTTAGGAAGAAAGCAAGTAAACCAGTTCACACTGGTGTGTGAATGCTGTCTAACCACCTAATCCTCATTGAGATATATCATTGAAAAAAGCCAAAACTAAATCTCAAATCTGTGCAGTTTCAGGAAACCTAGTATATTTATGGTGATGCCCTTGGGAGGGAAGACATTTGTGGGTAGGGGTGATCACCCTGTTCCCCCTTCAGCTTCCTTCCATTCCTCCTGCAGCAGCTTCTTTTCTTCCTCCATTGCAAGACTCCCAAGAGTCTTGAAAATCTCCACCATTTGCAGAGTGGATCCTCTGGCATCATAACCATGCCCCTGACAATTATGTTAGCTAATAACAGTGGACATTAATTAAGCAGTCACTATGTGTAGTGAGTGCTACACTCAATCACTTTCCACAGTTGACCTCGTTTAGCTGTCACAGCAACCCTACAAGGTTGGGCCAGTCACTCTTCTCACTTTATAGGGGAGGCCAAGAAGGATTTGCCATGTGACTCAGCTGCCTATGGACATGCAGCTCATAGGCTGAGATTTGAAACAGGGTCTTGCTTCCCAGTCCACATTGGGGAGGTAAATCTGAGACTCCATATTTGGGTTTGCTGACAGTATAAAAGTGAACCCCAAGCTGGTGCTCTGAGGTGGGCTCTCACTATGCCTGGCTTCGTTTGGCCCCATCCTGAGGTGTCTCAGGAGGACAGCCCAGGCCAAGCCTGTCATTTCTGATCACAAACAAAATGGGAGTCCCGTGAGGTGTCAGGCTTCTGTCTCTTTAGAGAGAGGACCAAAAATCCTCCTGGATTTGTTAGATTGAGAACACAATCTTTTCAAGCCAAGCTTCTTGGGTAGAGCTTGCAGTGACCACAGAAGAATATGGAAACTCCCCTCACCATCTCTGAGGTGTTCAAATTCTTCTCTCTCTGGAACAAAGCCTTTGGAAGGCTCCATAATCCTCCCTCAGAGGCCCAGCTACATTTTATGAAACAACCCAGGGCCATCTGATTTGAAGCATGTACCGGCTCGTGTGGGCAAGACAGTAATTACCTCCAATTCCAGTTAGGAAAGCTGAAACCTGCCTTTTTCATGCCTCAAACAATTATGGAAGCGCCTTTTGAAGCTCTGGATAGAATAGAAAAGCAAAACAAACCAGAGCCAATTAGAGCCTGGGATTTGAGGATGGCTTAGTTTTGTGCAGCGGGACTCAGGAGGAACTGTGGGAGAGGGTCAGGGGTCACCCCAAACCTCCAGCTGCCAACCGACTTTGCCTGTGCCAAAAGGACCATTATTTTGTATTTAAAATCAAGGCCCCTTTCCCTGGCTCAGGAACAATTTGCAGGAACGGCCTCTGCATCAGCTGTGAAGAAGACTCCCTGATTAGATAAGGCCTGGAATGCATTTGATGTTGAGCAAAACAGTTCTCTGACAGCTTTCCGTACATGCCTTTAAAATGTTTTTCCCTCAGCTCAAACTTGATGAGAGAAACTGAATCCCCAGAGGCTCTTTTGCTTTGGGGTGCATATCTGAGGAATTTATGTGGCCCATGTGCCATTTGGGGTTGAAGGTCTCCAACCCTGAAGCTCTTCTGGGCTTGCTTGTAGAATCTGGCCGTGTGGAGGCAGGCTGGGTAACTACCATGATGAGTGTGGAAAGAGCAGATGACCAGGCATAAGGTCAGAGGTCAGCAAGCAGTCCTGGGGTGGGGCGGGAAGCCTGAGAACTCATGCTTCTTTACAGAACCCAATGACTGTTCTGTGTTGTTCAACACTGTGCCACAAAGTACAGAGATGGAAGTGGAGCTGGGGCATGGAGGTTTGAAGCTGGATTAAAACTGGTTTGGCCAAAATCTGTTCATGAGAAAGATTGTCCAGGTGGCCTTTTGAATTAGTAGGATTGGGCTGACCCTGAGAGCCACGTGACATTGCTCTGGGAGGCTTCTCTTTTGAGTTTGAATTAAGATAAACGACACCAGAGAGCCCCAAGAGAATGCCCTCTGCTGTATTTGTGCTCCTATTCCAAACTGAGAAGAGAACTTGGTATAGCTGCTCTGCTCTCCATCTGCCTGTCATTCACCCACTTGAAATATGAGGCTTGATGTCTCCCTTTGACTATAAGAAACAGCCATATGGGAATAGTATTCCTGTAGAGCAGTACAAAGGAAACTTTGCTTAGGAATATATCTGCTGCAGTCAAGATTGGGTGAATATCAGTGTTCCTGAGATGTCAAAATGACTGGTTCTCTGACTATAAGAGAAAAGCTTCATATCTTGTTAGGTCTTTTGATAATTGTAACAGCCAAGATGTATCAGAGCTTTTACCAAGTACTGTGCTGTATTCTAAGGGCTTTGTGTGGTCTCTCATCTCCTCCTGACTCCAGCCCTTTGAGGCAGGTGCTTTTATTATCCTCAAGGTACAGATGAGGAAACTGAGACATGGAGAGGAATCACAGAGGGAATCAACCCTGCTCATAAGAGACCAACAGAGAAAGCTGCTGCCATGATTTTGGAGTGGCTTAGAAGCACTGAAAATTTAAATAATAATAAGATGCTTAAAATTTTAAAAATCCAAACTTTTCAATCTGGTCAGACTAAAAGTGTATGGCTGGAGTTAACCCTGAATGGGTAACCAAGCAATGTTGGAATCAGAGGCCTCTCTCCTGCATACTCCTGAAGGAGCTGTGTCAAGACCAAGAAATAGAAGCATGTTACAAGTACTACATTAACAACCCTAGAAGGGAGACATGTGAAACACTCACAGGCTCAAGCTGCTTTTGAATAAAGTGTCCCTAAAGGAGATCAGTCCTGAGTGTTAATTGGAAGGACTGATGCTAAAGCTGAAACTCCAATACTTTGGCCACCTCATGCGAAGAGTTGACTCACTGGAAAAGACTCTGATGCTGGGAGGGATGGGGGGAAGGAGGAGACGGGGACGACAGAGAATGAGATGGCTGGATGACATCACCGACTCGATGGAGGTGAGTTTGAGTGAACTCCGGGAGTTGGTGATGGACAGGGAGGCCTGGCGTGCTGTCATTCATGGGGTCGCAAAGAGTCGGACGTGACTGAGCAACTGAACTGGACTGAATGTATCCAAAACACATGATTAAGAAATGTTCTGGAAACACTTTCAAGACTTTGGAGCTGAGTTAACTGTGGAGAATGGTCACATTCTCCTGGACACTGTGTCTTGTGGTCATTGTTCAGGAGGATTCCTGGCTGCTGTCATTAATTTGACCCTGTGGGGTGGTTCTTTTTCTAGGCTCTGGTGGAGAGCAGAGGCATTGATGCTTTAGACTTTGAGTTGAGTCTTCTCAGGAGGATGGGTGTGTCTGAAGCTCTTTAAGCATCATTTATATGATTTCCCAACCTTTTCTCTGCAGCAGATGCCAGGTGATTCTTCTCCAGGATGCAGCAGAGACTGCCAGCTGCTTAGCAGGCTCTCAGTTGGTCTTAAATGCCCATGATCAGGGCTCTCAGCTTTTCCATTTGGGGCCTATGGTAGGCAGAATAATGACCTCACAAAGATGTCTATGTCCTAATCCCTGCAACCTATGACTATGTTATATGGCAAGAGAGAATTGAGGAAGCAGATGAAATTAAGGTTGCTAATCAGTTGACTTTAGAAATAGCATCCTGGATTATACAGGTGGGCCCAATGGAATCACAGGGTCTGTAAATGCAGCAGAGGGAAGCAGAAGAGTCAGAATGATGTGATATGAGAAAGACTTTGATGGGCCATTGCTGGCTTTAAAGGTGGAAAGGGGCCATGAGTCAAGAAATGTGGACAGCCTCCTGAAGCAGGAAAAGGGAGGAAATGAATTTTCCCCTAGAAGCTCTAGAAAGGAACACAGCCCTTCCAACACCTTGATTTTAGCCCAGTGAGACCTATGTCAGACTTTTGACTTCTTGAACCATAAATTTGTATTGCTTTAAGCTATTACATTCATGATAATTTGTGACAGCAGTCATAGAAAACTAATCCAAGGCCATAGACAGCCACAACAAGAAAGACAACAATCTCCTCAGGGTCCATGACCTGGGAGTAAGAAACCATGATGGCCACCTCAGCATTTCCCAGTAACTGTCTGGAAACCCTCACTGCCCCCACCCCTTGGCCAGTTACCATCTGCGTGCACACACTCCAGTCATCAGAGTTTTCCCTGGATGGGGCCTTTTCTCAGCTGGCATGGTCCATTTCGGGGCAGTGTTGCCAAGGCCTCTCCCCAGTATGGTGTGACACATCCATCCAAAATGCCAAACCCTTCTGGCCAGCTCAAGGTTTGGGGGAGTTTTTCTGTCTTTCCAAACAGCCAGCCACAGCTGCTCTGAGATCTAGAATATGGAGTTAACATGACAGAACCTTGATATGCTAAGTGTGGGAGGCCCACCTGAGCCATCCTTGGGTTTGAGAAGCCGTATGTGGCAAAATTTATGGTTTTCTTCTATCCACTATTCTTCTCACATGAACATTCAAGTCAAACTTTTGGTCTGGGTTAAGAAGCTAGGATTCCTGGGATTCTGGCTCAGTCTGTTACTAACTCTGTGATGTTAGGTAAGTTATTTAAATTTATTGTGTTTCATCTCTTGTCTGTAAAATAGGGAAAATATGAGTTAATATAGGTAAAGTGCTTAGATTACTTCCTGTGACATGTTCAGTGCTATGCAAGAGTTATTTGTTGTTATTACTGTTTGTGTTCTGGTTGCTATTATTATTAAATGAGCCCCAGGCCTCAAGGACAAGTCATTTGGCACATTGGGAAAACCATCTCTTTATGGTTTGCCATGTTTTATGTTTCCAGCAATTGAGATGAATTACCACCACATACAGTGTGGAAGCTCAGGTGTGTAACATCCTTATAAAAGTTTTCTTCCCACAAACACCTCCTTCAGGAAGCAGACTCTGTTGTGCCAGGGTCAAATGAGTAACTGTTGGGAAAGACAAAGCCCTATGCTTAGAGTTATGCAAATGTAGTGGAGAGAGGGCATCTCAGTTGCTGACTCACATCCACTGTCAACCCAGCCAGATTCATCCAGGTGGCTCAGAGCTCTCCACTCGGAGGATCTCAGCCCACCATGTGGACAACCAGGAGCCCTGACATGTAGGCCTCTTGGTTCTTCGACACTTAGCTAATCAGGTCCCAAAAGCGGTGAGGAAGAGGGCAGAAGACTGGCTAGTTTTCAGGCAGAAGCACCCCCGGCGCACAGGACGCTACTCGCATTGGCCAGAAGCCACTCACAGTTAACTGCCCCTTCTGGGTGTGGCAGCCAGTCTGTCTTGGCGGCCATGTAGCCTGGATCATGTAGAGGGAGCAGGTTATTCATAGCTCCTTAAGGGCTGCTGTAGGACGCTTCAGTCTGTGACTGACCCAAGAGAGAAGTTTCTGGGCAGATAAGGGGGCTCAAGAGAGAAGGAACTTACAACTGCACAAAGCTTCAATTGTAAAGCACAGTTTAACAATGACAAGCAGGAATGTTCCTTGCTCTCTGGTATCATGGAGACTGAAAACAGAACCACGATTTCTGACTTTCTCTCACCTTGATCCCCATAAAAGATGTTTGAATCACAATATTTTATCAGAGCAAAACCCATCAGAACAGCTGCCTGAGCTAACCTGAAAACCCCACATACTGGAGTTAGTGACCTCCAACATGTAGGGGAAGGGGAGAAAAGAAAAGAGAGAGATAAGGGAAAGAACGAGCTCCTTCTGCTTTCTGTTCTGGCCATTTGGCACCCACGAGCCGGCTGAGTTGATGTCAGACCTAGGCACCCCTGCTCCCAGGAGTCACAGGCGAGTACCAGGCACCAAGGAGATGCCTGTGTCTCAGAGAAGCGCCACCTAGTAAGAGAGAAACACTACACTGCAGAGTCAGACACACCCGAGCATGTGTTCTTGCTCCTCCTCTCACTGGGTGTTATTTAAAACCAGTTATATAACCTCTTTGCAAACATGAAAAACTGCCTTGTACCTGTTGGTATTAGGACTGTAAATACCTGTAAATATCTGGAGCACATTGGGCGTTCAGTAGGCAAGCAATAGATATTATTAAATATAGTAACCACTTGGACCAAAGACCACCTAATTTATAGTCACCTGACTAGAAGAAAACTACAAGAAGTCAGCTAATATATGTATACATAGAAAAACATCTAGAAGGAAATTCATTAAAGTTTTGATAATGATTGTAGGCAATGGGATTATGAAAAGACCTTTTTTGTTTTCTTCTTTATACTCTTGTATTTTCCAAATTTTGGCAATAAATATGTATCTTTTATTGCCTGAGGTTTTCAAAACATTACTGTTTAAAAAGTCCTCAATCCCAGCTTCCTATCTCTGAGAGTCATATTTGCACTAAGTCACCCAAATCCAGAGTTGTTCAGCCTATTTCTAAAGCCAGAAGGATAGATTTCACCTCTATGTAGAGAATTCCTGCTTCCACACCATGTACCGGGAATGGAGCTCAACCCCTAAATGGTTTTTAGCCCATTCACTGGAAAAGACTCTGATGCTAGGAAAGGTTGGGGGCGGGAGGAGAAGGGGACGACAGAGAATGAGATGGCTGGATGGCATCACCGACTCTGTGGACATGAGTTTGAGTGAACTCCGGGAGTTGGTGATGGACAGGGAGGCCTGGCGTGCTGTGATTCATGGGGTCGCGGAGAGTCGGACACGACTGAGCGACTGAACTGAACTGAACCTTGCCAAACTACTTCAGAGAAAAACTTTAGCCATTGAGAACTATGTCACCCATCACTATCCACTCTTTTGCCTTCAGCTGCCAAGAAGCCTTGCTGCTGCTGCTGCTGCTGCTGCATCACTTCAGTCGTGTCCGACTCTGCGTGACCCCATAGACAGAAGCCCACCAGGGTCCCCCGTCCCTGGGATTCTCCAGGCAAGAACACTGGAGTGGGTTGCCATTTCCTTCTCCAATGTGTGAAAGTGAAAAGTGAAAGTGAAGTCGCTCAGTCGTGTCCGACCCTTAGCGACCCCACGGACTGCAGCCCACCAGGCTCCTCCATCCATGGGATTTTCTAGGCAAGAGTACTGGAGTGGCTCGCCATTGCCTTCTCTGCCAAGAAGCCTTAAACAAATTTAATTCTCAATTACAGAAACAATTAGCTCAGGTTTTTGGCATGTTTTCTCCCTTTCTCCTCTATGGTTCAAACTTCTCTTTTTATTATTCATCTAACTTATTGTCTGTTATTATAAACTATCTCAAGAATACTTTGACAGTTGGATATAAATTATAAAGTCCAAATTAAATTAGTGAAATTTTACCTGATCTGTTGTAAGAACCTATGATCAGCCTGTTAAAATTCATATTATTAAGCATCTTGATCAGCAAGTACCAGGAGGGAGGCATGAAGAGAGTACTGAGGAGAAAGTCTCTAAGTTCTAAGCCCATATTTAGGGGAGGGGGACTGCTGGTTACAAATATGGATTTGTTTGCAACTAAATATTTATGTTTTAAAATGATTGGTTGATAATCATTCTAATGCATGTTGTGAGCATCTACTGGGTGCCAGACACTGTTTCAAACTTCATCCCATCAAAGTTGTGAGGTAGGTATTATCATTTCTAATTGATGAATGAGAAAACATAATCAAACAAGTTAGATAACTTTCCCCCAGACTTCCAGCTAGTAAGTGGTGGGTCTGTGGTTGACACCCTGGTCTGTCCAACTCTAAATAATTCTGCTTCCGCAAATGAAGCTGATTTTCTTTTTCTCAGTGAATTCATGTTAATATGGTAGACAATGCTGAAACTGCAGCTGGCTGAATTTCAAATCCAGAAGGAGGAAAAAAAGCTCCTGTGGGGTAGGGAGGACTAAATTGCTCCAAGCAGAGTCGATGACTGGAGTTAGGTTCATGGCTTAAAGTTAGGCACTGACGTAGAGCTTCCTCACGAGAGAAAGAAGGCTGGAAAACAAAAGCTGATGACACTACCTAGGACTGCTTCCATGAAACTGTAAGCCTTTAGATGGACGAGGAAGTAGTCACAGCTCAGCAACCAAAAACCATGTGCTTCTACTACTCAGGGAGAGATCACTAATACCATGGTTGGGCAGGATCTCAAGCTATCATTTAGTTCTGAACCAGAGACCTCTATAAAAGCTCTAGAATAGAAAAGATGAAGAGAAAGAAAGTAAAAGGACACCCACTCAAATGGGCATTCAAAAAGATACCCAACACTAGGAAAAACAGTCAACAAAATTAACACTTGTTAGATCAGTTTTGTCCAAAAGAAATTAATATGACAATCTGACAAAAACTTTGCGTGGTTTAAATACTCAAAGAATAACATCCATTTTTAAAATTTAATTATGAAACAGCAGACATAAATGAAGAACTGGTAAATATAAAAGAAAATCAGAAAGGTAAAATCTTTAGATAGAATATATTCTAGGCAAATCAGAAGAAGAGGGAATTAGTAAGTGGGAAGGTTGTCTTGAAGAAATCACCCAAAAAAAGTAGCCCAGAGTCAGAGTTAAGGCCATGAAAGATAGAGAAGTTCCAATTTATATCTAATATTAATAAAAGTTCTGGAAGAAACTTGAGGGGCTGGTAAAGAAACATTTGAAAACATATTAATTGGAAAAATGAGTTTTGCATACTGAGCAGGATAAATAAAAATAAATCCATATCTATATTTTCAGTAAAACTGTAGAATTTCAAGGATAAAAAGGCAATACTGAAAGCTACTTGAAGAAAAAGAAGTTACTTATAAAGGAATGAAAATTGCATTGATGATAGACTCCTCAATAACAATAGGTTCTAGAAGATAAGGGGGTGATATCTTCAAAGATCTGAGGGGGAAAATTGTTAATCTAGAGTTTTATACCTAGTTAAACAATGAGAGGGAAGACATACTAATTTGGAGATGTCATTATGGGGAGATAGGAGAGTTTCTGATTATTTCTATTTCTCATTGAGACAGGAGGTGAGATCATCAGCTAAAAGTAGGTGATCATTGGAGGGTTGAGAGGGAGAAGAGATATAAAGTGTGATCCTGGAAAAAAAAAAAAAAGAATGAACTTACTAGGAAAACAAAGTAGGATTTCTGGGCAATATTGAGGACTCATTTGAGAACTGCTGTAGTCATCTATTTAAAGTTTGATCAATCAATTCAGTATATTATTTTCTCCAGGAGTCGGATTTAATGAGCTTGGGGTTATAGTAGGCAAGTTTGACTTGAGGAAAGAGGGACAAAGAAGTCGAGGATATTTGTAGTATTTGTAGGCAGTGTTTATAATCATGGGCTGTAACACCGATGATGGGTAAAGAGAAAAATAAGGACCTGCGAGAAGGTGACAAGTAGAACAAAACAGAGAAAAATAACACAAAAATAATAAGCAGGTGTGCTTAATTGATTGGAGGAGAAATATTAGAGAAAGTTAACTGAAAAGATGAAAGGGGTGGTTGGATCATATGACAAATGAAATCTAGACTTGAAAAGTTGTGATGACAGTACCTAGGCTGATGCTGCTAAGTCGCTTCAGTCATGTCCGACACTGTGTGACCCCATAGACGGCAGCCCACCAGGCTCCTCTGCCCCTGGGATTCTCCAGGCAAGAACACTGGAGTGGGTTGCCATTTCCTTCTCCAATTCATGCATGCATGCTAAGTTGCTTCAGTCGTGTCCAACTCTGTGCGACCCTAAGGACAGCAGCCCACCAGGCTCCTCTGTCCACAGGATTCTCTAGGCAAGAATACTGGAGTGGGTTGCCATTTTCTTCTCCAATACCTAGGCTATAGCCATCTTAACATGGCTGAGGAAGGTGGAAGAACAGATCACTGGAAGTGAGGAGGCCAAGGAACTCAGGATGTTGAAGTCATGAAGAATGATGCCAGAAATAGGAGTGAAAGGGAGGAGGGTGAGTTGGGTGCTGCAGTGTGCAATAAGTGGCTAAAGAGGAGGTTGTTGATGACAGCAACAAAATGGGAACAGAGGAATACAGCCTAAGGAAGAGATGTGGTTCATATAAGATGAGGAGGAGAAAGGAAACCAGCTTTTCTATCTTCAGGCTTTGGGATATGTGGACAGTGAGAGAAAACGCATAACCCACTTTTGAGGGCAATGGGAAAAACCACATCCTCAGGGCCATACTGGTTTCATTTAAGACACCAAGAAGAGCGGAATGCTTAAAGAAGTGGATAAAGATTTAAAGGAATTTCAGAAAGTTTGGTGAAATAGGTGGGTACTGGGTCAGATAATAATAATTGGGTCAGATATTAAAAATAGCACCAACATTGTTAATTGTCTCTGCCTTCACTCCCACCTGCCCTAGCATGTCATCTTCATGAAGGCAGGTATCTTGGTCTGTTTTGTTCATTGATATATCCCAACAACCAGAACAGCACCTGGAATGAAATATCATAGATACTCAACATTTGTTGAGTGAATAATTGTAGCTAATATTTGTTGAGCACTAATGTACCAGAGTATGCTAAATGCTTATATGCATTATCATTATCACCCTATGTTATAGGTCAGGACATTGAGGGACAGAGAGGTTAAATAACTTGCCTAACTCAGGTCATTGGGCTAGTAAGTGGTAGAGCTGAAGTTCAAACACACTTTAGTTACCGTTTGGGCCTAGAGTCCCTGTATTCTTAACCTCTAAATTACCCTTGTGGTTGGTGGACATCTAGAACAGTATCAAGATAAGAGCCCAGGTGATGGTAAATGACGAAAGAGCAATGAGATTAAAAGTTAACCAATAAATATTGCTACTGATTTCGAAAGCTGGTCTAGGGATCTGCTGCCCCTAATGTCATATACTCATGTCCGTCTCTCACTGTGACCCAAGCACTTTCTGCAATCAGTTCCTAGTTCTTTTCATTTGTTTCCTCCATATCTTCACCCACCCCTCACTTATCCCCCTTCTTCATTATTTTTCGTTCCACCTGGCAAACCCTCAGCCTTTTCCACTAGCTTTGATCAAGGGCAGTCAGGCGCATTGGAAGCTAGTTTCTAAGCATGTGATATTGACACATCGCTCTTACAGCAGGCCTTAGGCTCACCAGGCTGACTCACTGTCATACTGATTCCAACTATATACTCATTCTGGGAGTGTCCTTTGAAGTGCTGAGAGTCTGCTGGCCATTTTCTGAACAGCTCATGCTGTGAAGAGAAAAATGAAATGAACATTCCACAATTCGGGAAAACCAAGAAGGAAACTGAATCCGTGTAACCGGGAGAAAGAAACCTGGGATAGTGCCACTGTTTTTGTGTTAAGTCTCTACATCATATCCTTCAGTGAGCTACCCAGAGGTCAAGATATATGGAAGGTTTCGATAAACATTAGGTAAACTGGACTGAAGGTCAGTACCCATGGTACATTGGTGGTGGTTTACTCCCTAAGTCATGTCCAACTTTTGTGACCCCATGGACTGTAGCCTCCCAGGCTCCTCTGTCCATGAGATTCTCCAGGCAAGAATACTGAAGTGGGTTGCCATTTCCTTCTCCACTCATGGTGCACTGCTGCTGCTGCTGCTGCTGCTAAGTCACTTCAGTCGTGTCCGACTCTGACCCCATAGACGGAAGCCCACCAGGCTCCCCCGTCCCTGGGATTCTCCAGGCAAGAACACTGGAGTGGGTTGCCATTTCCTTCTCCAATGTGTGAAAGTGAAAAGTCGCTCAGTCGTGTCCAACCCTTAGCGACACCACGGACTGCAGCCTACCAGGCTCCTCCATCCATGGGATGGTGCACTAGGTATAGTGATAAATGGATACAATAACTTGTGTCCCTTAAGGTTCTTTGATTGCATGTAACAGAAACACTTCTGGCTAACATAAGCCCAAGGGAGTTTAAAAGAAGGAGGTAGGATGCCTACAGGCATGAGGGGAGACTAGAGACCCAGTCACAGAAATGGATGAGAAGCAATCAAGTTCTGCAATCTCTGAGGTAAGAATTCTAGAAAGTAAGAATCACAAAAAGGGTCATAAAAGTCTGTTCAGGATATGCTGCTTAGATGGAGTGACATTCCTAACATTTTCACTCTCTTTGTTCCTCTGCTCAAAACTCATATTCCAGTGAAGAAGCATCTGATTGGTCTAACTTAGACCACAAATTTCCTAATAACCAGCTCTATCCACAGACTGTATCCTATGGGGAAGAGATTAACCCCCCAAAAGAAAACAGGGTGTTGTCAGGCATGGAAAATGGGTGCTAGGTATTTTGGCACAACCAACTCCCACAATTCCCAGCTCCTCCATGGATATTTCAGTTCAGTTCAGTTCAGTTGCGTCCGACTCTTTGCGACCCCATGAACCGCAGCATGCCAGGCCTCCCTGTCTATCACCAACTCCCGGAGTTTACCCAAACCCATGTCCATTGAGTCGGTGATGCCATCCAACCATCTCATTCTCTGTCGTCCCCTTCTCCTCCTGCCCTCAATCTTTCCCAACATCAGGGTCTTTCCCAATGAGTCAGCTCTTCATATCAGGTGGCCAAAGTATTGGAGTTTCAGCTTCAACATCAGTCCTTTCAATGAACACCCAGGACTGGTCTCCTTCAGGTTGGACTGGTTGGATCTCCTTGCAGTCCAAGGGACTCTCAAGAGTCTTCTCCGACACCACAATTCAAAAGCATCAATTCTTCGGCACTCAGCCTTTTTTACAGTCCAGTTCTCACATCGATACATGACTACTGGGAAAACCATAGCCTTGACTAGACAGACCTTTGTCGACAAAGTAATGTCTCTGCTTTTTACTATGCTGTCTAGGTTGGTCATAACTTTTCTTCCAAGGAGTAAGCATCTTATAATTTCATGGCTGCAATCACCATCTGCAGTGATTTTGGAGCCCCCCAAATAAAGTCAGCCACTGTTTCCACTGTTTCCCCATCTATTTGCCATGAAATGACAGGACTGAATGCCATGTTCTTAGTTTTCTGAATGTTGAGCTTTAACTTTTTCACTCTCCTCTTTCACTTTCATCAAGATCTTGGTAAGGAGAACCCCTGCCTTGAAACCCATGCTTTAAAGGGCCTAACTCTGTCCCTTGTCTAATACCATGGACCAAAGAGATGTGACCAATGTGAGCCTATGCTCCTCCTTCTAGACCATGTGCTGGGTCTCTAAGCCCATTTGGGTCTGTCGTCCCCAAGGGCAGACTGCACCCTTGATGTGGGTACCACTAAGCCAGAGGGACAGCAAAGGGTGACCGTTTGAAATGTAGGGGTGGAGCCAAAGCTTGGACTTGTGGGCTGGAGTGTCTGTGTGAATGTATGAGGCCCCAGGCAACACGGGACAGAGCCAGGAGTGGGAAGAGAAAGCTGGGGACCAGGAATCAGCACTCCCCGCTGCTGCCCCATTTCTGTAAGGAACTCCAAGGTGACCTCGAACTCTGAATTTATACCTGGCTTTGCAGCCCACTCCAGTATGCTTGCCTGGAGAATCCCAGGGACAGAGGAGCCTGGCAGGCTACAGTTCATGGGGTTTTAAGGAGTCGGACACGACTGAGCGACTAACACTTTCACTTTTCACTTTCCAGGTCATTATAGGAAGGCATGTTTTTTCATTATAGGCAGACAGAACATATTTTAACAGTTAGTGAGCTTGATTTTTACCTTTTCAGTATTTCGACATGTGATACATGGGCCTCCATTTGTGCTTTTGTCCCAGACCCTGAGAACGTGAGGAGTGGGCTTGCAGTATGCTAACATATTTTGTTTGGCTACCGTGCTTGTTTTTTTTTTTTTTAAACATCTTGAATTCGTTTCCAACATTAACAATTGGGAAATTTCATATAAGAATTAGAGATTTCTGGTTTCTTTTTTTAACACAACACAGAAAATCATGTCATTCAGAGCCTGCCTATCTGTATGGCAAGAAGGGGCAGAGGCCACATCTTAACTGCCTTCCCTGGATGGACAGGGGTTTTCGCATTGGCCACAGTTCCCACCTGTCTGCTTTCACTCATTTTGGTGACCTCTCTGGCCCCCGGGGGCATTTGAGTTTGTCATCCCTGAGTCAGGCCCTTCATTAGATGTCTCCTTTCCAGATAAAGCCACCAGGCTCACACATTTTTGTACATTTGGAGCCTCTTCTCTCCACCTTTCCTCAAAGAAAACTGTTTTTTGGGTTTTGTTTTCATTAGCTAACTATAATTCCCTAAATTTTAATATGGCTGAGTCCCATCACTTTAGTACCCTGTTCCCTAACTTCTGAATCTTGGGGAATTTCAAGGGAGCAGTCTCTAGGCAGAGATCACCCTCTTTCACCAGGCTCTGCAAACTGGAGACCAAACGAGATGAATTTTCTCACTTTGACCCCAGTGAGGGAGGGAGATTTTTGATAACTGACAAAGAGCTTTTGTTCAGGTTTGCGTCAGGATAAATCAGCTTGCCCCGCTGCATGGTCCCTTACTTCTACCAGGCTCATCTTCCCTTTCTACCTCAGAAGAGCCCCCTGCCCTTCCTCCTCTCATGCATGGGGGCCACAGCCCTCAATGTCTCCAGAGCTCTACCCCTCCTCCACTCCGCCTCTCAGTCTGGAAAACAGCTTTGCAAGTTAACCTCCAGGGGCATTCACTGGGTTTCCAGCGGGGTCCCCAGCCCCACAGCCTGCCAAAATAGGCTCTTTACACTCCATAGATGGGAGAGAAAAATCTGCTTGTTCGGTTGCAACTGTCAAGCAAAGGACGTGCTGAGCTCAGATAGAAATAGCAGCAGGGTCAGGGCAGGGCAAGGCCCTAGCATTTCATTAGCTCAGCCCACTAAGGGTGATTAAATGCACACAGTGGCCCATGAATGGGGCCATGGAGGGCAGCCACACAGTGCAGCACAGAAAAATCATTCTTTGGCCGCTGTCAGCTGGCTGAATGGGACTTAATTATCGGGATAATGAGAACTGATTTTCATTGTTTTAATTTTGGGGAAGGGGTGAGAAAGGAGGGACTTTTTTCCCTCATCTGGGTGAAAGGATGTTAAGTACGGACTCCAGCTGGGCCCCACATCTTCCAGGCTGCTGGGAGCTAAGCCTCCTGCAGTTGCGGGTTTTATGATGCAGCAAGGAAGGGTGTTAGGCTTGTCTTCTGTGTTGTACTTCCTATAGGCCCTGTACGCCTGGCAGGATGTGTCCTTGTAAGAGCACGTCTGTGCTGGCATCTGACCCCAACAGCTGGGCTGAGGTGACATGGGCAGAATCCACTGGACAGATCTGTCTGTTCTCAGCTCTTTCCAAGTACTTTCAAGTCATCAGTGAATCCTGTCTTGTTCCTCTTTTTGTTTTGTTTTTAACTCAAAACAAAATAGAGAATTCCAACTATTTGCTGAGGTCAAACATAGGAGAAAAATTCTGAGTTTCTTCTGTTCATTTTGAGGCTCAAAGTCCAAGGGGTCCACTGCAGACCAGTGTGGGGGTCATCAGAACTCTTTAAAACCCAGAAATCCTTGACAAATGAGATAAGCTCTGACCCCACGAACCATGAACGTCACAAATCCATCTCACTCTTATTCAGTTTAATTCACCTGCTACCTTCCCAAGAGCTTGTTCTTCATAGAGAAATGAGAGGGTTATTTATTCTCCAGCTTGGTCACTCCTTTCTCTGAATGACACATACTATTAGCTGGATGGTCAGACAAAAAGTATTTATAAACTTGGGTTTGCATGGTTCTAGATGCTACTGAAATGCATGATACATCCACCCCATGAAAGTCATCTGGGAAGACCTAAAACAATTAGAGAAGCACACAAGGAGGCTAGCCAGGGGGAGGAGGAGAGAGTGGGTTTAGGAGCGGTGAGGGAAGCTTTATGAAGCTGAGGAAGGCTTGAGAGGACTCCAAATGAAGTAGAATTTCAACCAGGAGCAAAGGGTGAAATTGAATGGTGTGTTTGCAAGAAGGAAACAGACATCATTAGAATGAAGAATTCACATGAGGCGTAAGATTTAAGATTTTGTAGAGTAGGGCCAGATGATTAGAGTTGTGAAAACCAGAGTGTGTTTTTTTTGTTTGTGTTTTATTTTCTTTCCTAACTCCATATTTGGCCATAAAAAATGGTTGTAATTGCTTTTGTTTTGTTTTTATTTTCATTTTCCCCTCCAAATGCTTTAATAAGAAAAATAGAAAGGAAGAGGGTGTACTCTCCTTCATGGAGCACAGAGAAGAAAACTCTCTTTGCTCTTTCAGGGTTTTTAGTGCTCGTTCCTGCCCAGAGACTACCTGACCTCTGTACCCCCTGGAATTCCTTATCCTGCCCAATTCAATTTATCCCTTCTCTCCTTAAAGACTTGACAGGATATAGGTTAAGTTATTAAAATCTGGCAACTCGGTTCTTTGTGGCAAGGAATAGATGGTTAAAGAGAACTGGCTGTGATAGGTAAACGGCCCACCTGCCCCTCTCCATGGAGAAATGCCATAGTCCTTCCAAGAAGCCACATCCTACTACTTGCAGAGTCTTGATAGGATGAGCCTGCCCATCACAATCAATTAATCATGCCTGTCCACAGTGGGAATGTCCTCTGTGACTGAAACAGTGCTTATGTCCCTCGTGACTGAAGAATTCTTGCTTTGGAAACCCTTACAGGTCAGAGAGGAAGGTTGAGTCTGGATGGCATACAGGATTCTTTGGGTATGTTTTCTCATCCCCAAAACTTGCTCTGTGCTTTATGTCACCCAAATAACTCCGTTCATTGCAAAGCTATATTGTCAGTGTAGTCTTTGTGGCCAGAGGTCAGCAAACTTTTCTGTAAAAGACCAGAAAAGTTCTATAGGCCATACTGTTTTGTCACTACTCAATTCTGCCATTGTAGTTCAAAAACAGACGCAGACAATACAGACATAAACCAATGAGCATGTGTTCCAACAAAACTTTCTTTGCAAAAATAGGAGGTAGACTGAATTTGGCCCTAGGGCTGCTGTTTGTTAACTTCTTCCATAGAGAGCTTCTACCATCCCACTTCCAGTTTTTTTCTCCAGGATTGTCTGTGTAAAATCCCCCTTTCCCAAAACACAGAATTCCTTAAAGTCAAAGACTTTTATACGTCTTCTCTAGAACCTAGAAGTCCTGGGCCTAGAAGTCATTCAGTAAAGACATACTGGGGCTTCCTAGGTGGTGCTAATGGTAAGGAACCTGCCTGCCAATGCAGGAGACACAAGAGATGCAAGTTCGATCCCTGGGTCAGGAAGATCCCCTGGAGGAGGGCATGGTGACCCACTCCAGTAGTCTTTTTGTTTTTTGGTAATTAATTTATTTTTTATTGGAGGCAAATTATTTTACAATATTATATTGGTTGATTTTGCCATACATTGACATGAATTCGCCCCAGGTTTACATAAGTTCCCCCTCCTGAACCTCCCTCCCACCTCCCTCCTCCCTTTATCCTCCCTCTGGGTCATCCCCCCGAGAATCTCATGGACAGAGGAGCCTGGTGGGCTACAGTCCATGGGGTGGCAAAGAGTTGGACAGGACTGAAGCAATTTAGCAAGACATAGCATGGCAAAGGCATACTATTCCATTTTAATTTTTATTAAAATATAGTTGATTTACAAATTGTGTTAGTTTCAGATACATAGGATATATATATCCTTTTTATTAACTTTCTTTTCCATTATAGATTATTACCAGGTATTGAGTATAGTTCTCTTGCTATACAGTAGGTCCTTGTTGGTTATCTATTTTATATACCATAGTACATATATTTTAATCCCAAACCGCTAATTTATCTCCCCTCTTTCCCCTTGGGCAACCATAAATTTGTTTTCTATGTCTGTGAATCTATTTCTGTTTTGTAAATAAGCTCATTTGTATCATTTTTTAGATTCCACATGTAAGTGATCTCGTAATAATTTGTCTTTCTCTGACTTACTTAGTATGATAATCCCTCAGTCCATCAATGTTGCTGCAAATGGCATTATTTCATTCATTTTTATGGCTGAGTAATATTTCATTGTATATATATATACAATGAAATATATATATGTATGTACCACATCTTCTTTATCCATCCGTCAATGGACATTAAGGCTGCTTCAAGTCTTGGCTATTGTAAAAAGTGCTGCTATGAACATTAGGGTGCATGTATCTTTTCAATTTATGGTTTTCTCTGGATATATGCCCATATGGTAGCTCTATTTTTAATTTTTGAAAAATCATCCATACATTGTTCAGAGTAGCTATACCAATAGCCAAGGCATATTATTGATTTTTAAGCATTACCATGATGTTCTTGATAGGAAAATCTAGAAAAATTCTTCCATTGAGTTTATACTTGAATAGCTTGCTTCTAAGACTTACTCCAAATAAAAAATATATAAAAATCCTAATTAATGAGATTAAAGGATTTTGCTTCAGTAGGAACTAGACTTGCTAACAGGCCAGTGTCCTGCTGATCTGAGCACCCACGTTCATATCCCTATCATGCTGTTTTGACCCACTACTTCAGTGGAACCTGGAGAAGCCCTTCATTTTCAATCACAGAGGCGTTTCTAAGACCGAAACCTCCCTAAATGTATATAATGCTTTATGGTTTGCAAAACATGTAACACAATTCCCATTTTGTAGATGAGGCAACTGAGGTACTGTAAGGGAGATGCCCAAGGAATGACGTAGCTTGAGCTTTGACCTGGTTTCTGATTCCCCACTTAGGCTCTTTCGTTATATCAGACACCTCTTAATTAATTAGAACAAAGTGACACAGTGCAAAATTAATTCAAAGAATAAATTAACCCTCTTTAAGATTCCAGAGAGACGTGGGACAATACACGTGAGAATTTCAATGGTATTTTGTGGAGCTGGCCCAGTGGAAGTATAAACACCCTGCCAACTTTACACAAGATACATAAATCTCAAAATTGATTTAGCTAACCTTCATTTATTTTGGAAACACAAAATTGTAAGCTTGAATTTTGGCTTGAATGAAGAGATTCACACCAACCAAGACTGCATCCTTGCTACTCTTGTAAAATGTTTCATGAACCCCAGTGTTGAAGACCTCACTGTTTTAGTTTGACTGTGAAGGCCGCCTACATATCCTTGCTGCCGGTGGAAGGTTAATACTGACTCAGAAGCAAGAAGTCCAATGACTGAATCACCGCCACTTACTCCAGTCCTTTCCTCTGTGTTCCTTGGAAGCCTCTTGCCTCAGTTTGGGTTTGACCCAACCCACTTAGAAGCAGAGAGAGCAATTTTACAGGCCCGCGTGGAGCAACTCCAAGCCAATCGTATCTGTTTCCAAATGATCTGACGCAGCAAGTGGATCATATTTCCTTTGGAGGCTTGGCTGAGGACAGTTGAGTTGGCAACATTGAACCAGAGTGAATAAAATACGGCTGTCAAGAAAAAAATCTGAAATGGTCCCTAAGGACATAGGAGTAATGAAATGCTCAGGTCAGGGGTGGGGTGCTTTCTGGGGAGACCGAGAAAAGAAAAGAGGATGAGGTGACCATGTGTGAAATTCAGATAAATCAACAGTGATTTGAGAAAGCCAGGCAGATTGGCACATGCCCAGGACCTTTCTGAGAGCAGGCTCCAAGCCTAAAAAAAATTTCAGAAAATCTAACTCCTATTTTCATTCTTACCTTTAATCGGATTTTTATTGCAATTTTTATTCTTGGTTCCCTGTCCACTTTTCCCTCATCCTGCCAAAGAAGCCAGGGACTCTGAATGTATTTACCAAAGACCAACAGACCCCTGTGTTCAATTATTCTGGTCTTAGGGAATAATGATTAGGAAGTTCCAAGAATGCGAGGTGGGAACAGTACAGAAGATAGGTTCCATTTAAGGTCATTGGAAAGAAACAAGTACCCTAGTTGCTAGGATGGAAATGGTGCTGTTTCTTTGCACATCCTTTGAAGGGATGAACTGAACCCTAGAACCAACTCACAACCCAGGGGAGTGTCTGTTCACATGAATACAGGCAAATCTTTGAGCACCAGTCTCCACTGACACATATCTGCTTCATTGTTCTCTCCTTGGTTGTGCAAAAATATTTTCAAAGGCAAAGACACAGTGACAAATTTAGGCTCTTTGAAGCTGTTCCTTGAACAGGAGGAGGTGTGTGCCTCTGACCATCCACTTGGCAATGGATGTCTCCACACTGCTTCTTTCCATCCAAATGTTTTGGCCACTAAAATTTTTTTAGCAGGAAATAGTCTACAAAGGACAACAATCACTTGCCTTTGCTTCATGCTCTTCACAGTCAATTCAACTGGCATGTTTCATGCACCCAGTCTGTGCCAGGCATTTTTTCAGAATGGAACAAGACCGCCCTCAATGCCTTAGCAGGCTAGCAGGAGAGACAGTCAAATATTACAAGTACCTGGGGCAGAAACTGTGGAAACACCGTGGAGACTCAGGGGAAGGAGTCATTGAAAAAAGCTTCACCAAAGAGCAGACGTGAGAAAGGGGAGAGGGCATTACTCTGGTTGGAACCCTATCCACCATTCATTCATCCACACATTGATTCCCCAAACATTTATTACCCATCTGTTACTTGCCAGTAACAAGGGACTTGGGATTCAAAGATGAATGGGATTTGGAGCACAGAATAGAGGGGCTTGAGGATAGAGGAAGTTGTGGGAGAAGAATTGAAAAAAGATTGGGCCAGATTGGCAAGAGCCTCACATGCCAAGCTGAGGAGTTGAACTAGGTACTATAGATATTGAGGAGCCTTTGAAGATCTTTACATGGCTGGTGGCACAGATACTCACCCTACCCATTATTACTACAGTTTAAAAGTATTTTATTCATTCATGTGTCTTGTGCTTTTTCCCCTTTGACTCTGCAACTGAGATGTGAGCCCCACGAGGACAGAGATCCTCCCAGTCATATTTATTGTTGTATGCCCAGTTCTGGCACAGAGTGGGCCCTCAGCAAACATTTACTGAATCTAATCTGTGTTTAGACAATTGTCTCCTGTTTGTAAAGTGGAGGGAGATGCAAGCCTGGGAGATCCCGTAGGAGGGATTGTAATAGCAGAGAGATGCTAAGAGCCTCAAGGTGGCACAGATGGAAAGGAGAGAGTCAAAGGGTTCATCAGAGTTAACACCGACAGACTTTGATCTGGGAGAGAGAGGGGTCGGGGTGATTCTAAGGTTTCCACTGGAAGGTTTGAGTGGCCGGTGATACCACTGACGGAGAGAGGATGGGTAGGGGGGGGACCGTGGAGGGGCTTGTCGTGGGAAGCAGGAGACCGTAGATAATGAGATCAGTTTTGGACACGTGTGATTTGAGACAACTGTAGAACGTCCAACTGGAGATGTTCAGCAGACAGTTGGAAATATATGTGGGCAATTCAGGAGGTGGTGGGGGCTGAGGTCACAGGTTTTCAGTGATGAATGGAGCCAGCAGAGAATAAGGGCACTCAGAGTAGAGTTCAGAGAAGACAGAAGCCCAAACCTGGAAGAAATATAATTTAAGGGAGGTTGGAAAAGAGGAGCCAGTGAAGGAGACAGAAGATGAGGTCTTAGAGATAGGAGGAGAAGGGAGGAGGGATTCCTGGCTAACTGAGAAATATGGGTCTACCCAGGGCTTCCCAGATGGCACAGTTGGTAAAGAATCTGCCTGCCAATGCAGGAGATGCACGAGACACACGTTTGATCCCTGGGTTGGGAAGATCCCTTGGAGAGGGAAATGGCAACGCTCTCCGGTATTCTTGTCTGGGAAATCCCATGGACAGAGGACCCTGGAGGGCTACAGTCTGTGGGATTGCAAGCAGCTGGACACAACTGAACACACACACACAGGACAGAGCCAAGAGAATGGTAGCTGCCATCTTGGTGACTAACTGCCTACTTCTTCCCATATTAATGATGTTGCGGCGGGGGCAGTGGTTCTTAGCAATTCTGGGCCGCAGAGAAGAACAGAAACACTTCTGTGTAGTTCATCAGTATTTTCACATTCTGAAAGACCCTGAGGGCAGGGCCAGATTTAGACATGAGGCTATTTGAGGATGTCCTTAGCTTGGAAACACTTTTGGGTGGGCAGTTATGACTCTAACACCAACACGTCCTGCCTCTTATCACCTTCTGCTGAGAATGGCTCAAGGGAACTTGACGGTTGCTTGACAAACAGCCCCCACTCCGGGGTCCGGTTCAGGGTCCAGCAGGGTGATGGCGGCTGGCAGCTGGTTCCAGTTCTCTCAGGGAGACGGTTTCCTCGGAGAGCTAGTTCATGTGGAAGAGCTGCTCCCAACCTCTCCTCAGTGCTCAGCATCCTCTGCCACATCCCACCGTGTTTCTACCAACCCTCCTTCTGCCTGCCTGCCTTCCAGCCACCGTGTACTGCTTTCCACTTCGTGCTTGCCAGGACAGACCAGTGATTTCCACACTGATTTTCGTCACTGAAAATGTTGTGGAAAAGAACTGAAAACCTAAAGAGAAGCCTGGAACGCAGACCAAAGTGGAGGTGCTCTGACTCCAGAGAGGAGCATAGGGGTCCAGCAGTCCGGCTCACTCAGAGCCCTAGAGTGCCAGGGAATCTTCTGTGAGCCTCAGGATGGGAGAATCAGGTCACGTCTCTGAGTCTGCAGACCTAGATTCCTTAGCCCATCTCTTCCCCTTATCACTGGTGGATTTAGGTTCCTCCTGGCTCTGAAATTCTCTGAGAAAGCATCTGCCGGTCTTAAGTCTCCACTCTCTTTGCGGGGGCATTTTCCCTCCCATGGAAAGAACAGGCCAGGTTGGGACAGAATGTTGGACACCCTGACTCAGAACACACTCCCATCATCCCCCTGGTTTCTCCCAGAGCTCCATCTCCCAGACTTTCAGACCCTTTCTATGAATGGAGTCATTTAGTGTGTGTGGCTGAGCAGAGCTTACATGGAAAAGGCTGCCTGGGGACTCAGAGACATGGGTGTCCCACTGTAAGAAGTCAAAGCAAGTCTCCAGTGGAGGATTCCCACAACACACACACACACACACACACACACACACACACACACATACATACAGAGACATAATTTAAAGGATCCTGTCTTACAGGCCTCAACAGTTTCCTCTTAGGGAGGAAAGCAAAAGGAGGCGCTTTGTAAAGTTAGCATCATATTTTCATATTCTATCGATCTATCCATCTATCTAGGCTTCCCAGGCGGTGCTAGTGGTAAAGAACTCACCTACCAATACAAGAAAGGTAAGAGATACAGGTTTAATTCCTGGGTCGGGAAGATCCCCTGGAGAAGGGCATGGCAACCCACTCCAGTATTCTTTCCTGGAGAATCCCATGGACAGAGGAGCCAGGCAGGCTATGGTCAATAGGGCAGTAAAGAGTCGGGCAACACTGAAGCAACTTAACAGAGCACAGCACCTCCATCTGACTGTATCCATCCATTTATCTAGAGCTCTCTATCTCTCTCTCCCCTTCTTTGTTAACTGCTCCACCTCTCTCTTTTTCTAGCAGACTGACATTACTAGGGCTTCCTTGCCCCCTTTCACTTCCATTTAGTGCCGGGTGAATCCTGTCCATCACCCTACCTGGGACCGCACCAGTCTCCCTCTGAAGCTCACTCACCCTGGTGCCCAGCCCAGCCCAGCCTAGCCCTGCTGCATACTTTACTCAGCTCGTGCGTCATGGCTATTCATCTTGTTTAGTGCTCGGCTTGGCTGCAGATGCTGTAAATATGGTAATTTTAGACTGGCTGATTGCAAAGGGTTGTGGGGTGGAATGGGGAGAGGGCAGGAAGAAGAGCTTGGGTTACTCTGTTGGAGCTGGTTCCTAGCTGGCCCTGCCACTCACTCTCTGTGTGCCCTTTCCCAAGCGGCAGCCTCCGCAGGCCCCTCTCCTTGCTTTCAGTCTGAACTTCTCTGAGCCTCTGAGAAAGGAAAGGAACAAGGGATGTGCCTGGTTTCTGAGCCTAGCCTGGAGAATTGTGAGTTAGCACAGGGCACTTAGGGCCAAAAGGGTAACCAGTGACACATGGGGTGGGGGTTCTGACCCTGCCATGACAATGCAGAGGGTGAGTAGCCTGGGGATTAGTCCCCACCCAGGGCCGTGTTCCAGATCACACTGGAGATGAAGTGGGGACGGCCAGAGGCCTCTGACCCCTCCTGAGCTCACTCCCTTTTCCTACTCTTTCCCTCCTGACCTACCCCTGTGGGGGGCTGTCACTCCCAAGGGCCTCAGGCAAGGCTCCCAGGGTTGTCAGCTAATCTCTCCTCCCACCCCTATAGCATTTAATGGCATAATTTGCATTTGAGTGCAGAACCCCTGATCAGTCTCTGGGAGGATTCAAATCCCCAGGAAACAACTAGGAGACTGACATTTCAGGCACTGGGAGTCAGGGTGGGAGCTGAAAGAACTTAGAGCCCAGGGCCATGTCGGGTCTTTCTAAAGCCACCAGATAATGCTTCCAGCTGTCCCCACCGTCTGAAGGACAAAGCTAATCCCAAGGCTCTGAGCTGGACTTGGAATGGCCCCAATTTTTGAGCCACTGTCCAGTCAATCCTAAAGGAAATCAGTCCTGAATATTCACTGTAATCAGTTCAGTTCAGTCACTCAGTCGTGTCCGACTCTTTGCGACCCCATGGACTGCAGCATGCCAGGCTTCCCTGTCCATCACCAACTCCCAGAGCCTACTCAAACTCATGTCCATCGCATTGGTGATGCCATCCAACCACCTCATCCTCTGTTGTCCCCTTCTCCTCCTGCCTTCAAACTTTTTCAGCATCAGGGTCTTTTCAAATGAGTCAATTCTTCACATCCCAATGAATATTCAGGACTGATTTCCTTTAGGATGGGCTGGTTGGATTTCTTTGCAGTCCAAGGGACTCTCAAGAGTCTTCTCCAACACCACAGTTCAAAAGCATCAATTTCTTCAGCACTCAGCTTTCTTTATAGTCCAGCTCTCACTTCCATACATGACCACTGGAAAAATCATAGCTTTGAATGGATAGACCTTTGTTGGCAAAGTAATGTCTCTGATTTTTAACATTCTTTCTAGGTTGGCCATAGCTTTTCTTCCAAGGAGCAAGTGTCTTTTAATTTCATGGCTGCAGTCACCATCTGCAGTGATTTTGGAGTCCAAAGAAATAAAGTCTATCACTGTTTCCATTGATTAATGCTAAAGTCCAATTCTTTGGCCATCTGATACAAAGAGCTGACTCGCTGGAAAAGACCTTGATACTGGGAAAGAATGAAGGCAAGAGGAGAAGAGGGTAACAGAGGATAAGATGGTTGGATGGCATCATTGACATGATGTACATGATTTCAAGTAAACTCTGGGAGATAGTGAAGCACAGCGAACCTGGCGTGCTGCATCCATGGGGTCTCAAAGAGTCGGACAAGACTAAGTGACTAAGCAACAGCAACTACAAGTCACAGAATGTTCATCCCAGGAGCCGGCTCAGATTTCTTTGAGCCCAAATCCCCATTTGACCAAAGAGAAATGACCTACACCAAATCACCGGACCCAGTAACCATGGGATTGTTAGCCTCTATCTGGTACTTCATCCATGGCCCAGACACAGTTTTATAGGAGGTTCTAGAAGAAGGAAAGAAGGGTCTGATGGGTATTTCTTTGTTTCTGAGGAAGCTGCAATCTCTGCTGATAGATGTTGAGCCAATGTTTGGTCATCTCTGGGGACAGGAAGCTTGTCGTCTATGAGGAGGCAGCCTGTGAAAATGTCGGTCAGCTCAGACTGCTGTCTAATAACTCTGCCTCTGCAAGCTGTCATGCATCTTTTTCACAGGGTGGGGTGGGACCTGGGAGAAGAACTGGGGGGGCAGGGAGTCTCTGAAGGGGGACATAGGCTGTCCTGCTTTGGGAAAAGAAGTAGTGGGTCTTGGATGGCTGAGGGTCCAGTGCAGCAATGAGAGGCCCTCTCAGCTCTCCGCAGCTGGCCCCACCTCCTTCCTGTGTCTACACCCAGACAGACGCTCCCTCTGCACGTGCGTCGTGTCCGTCCACCCATACTTGTGCTTGTTCACTTTGCCTCCTGGAAATGCAGACTCACTTTAGAGCAAGGCGTCCTTTACTGGAAGCCTTAAGGTGCATGATCCCCAATGAGAGTTATACCGTCATCGTGGGACTGAAACAAAGAAAGAAAAAGAAAGTTGCTGAGTCGTGTCTAGCTCTTTGCGACCCAACGGACTGTAAGCCCACCAGGCTCCTCCATCCATGGAATTTTCCAGGCAAGAGTACTGGAGTGGGTTGCCATTTCCTTCTCCAGGGGATCTTCCCGACCTGGAGATCGAACCTGGATCTCCCGCACTGTAGGCAGACACTTTACCATCTGAGCCACCAGGGAGTCCACCTGTGGGACCGAGGTGTTCAGTGATGTTTCATGGAGTTTTTCTTTCTTACAGATGCATTGCAATGAAATGGCACTGATTCGGACTAATACAGGTTATGGCTAGAGAGCCTCAGGCATCACGCATGCCCAGCCTAATAGTCTTATTACTCTCCATCCTGTTGAATAAATCATAATCACAGCTAACAAAAATCTTCTCTGGGAGAAGCTTGCTCTACTTTGAGAAGTAGATGGGCCTCGTGTATAAACAGCATTTTGCCTGTTGGACGATAAATGGTGTGGGAGTGCTCAGAAACAGTTTGTTCTTTTAGTGGATTACCAGTTTCCCCCTGGAAAAAAAAAATTGTTTCACAGAATTTGCACACTCTTCCTTTGTATGCAGTAAGGGATTTTATATCAGCCAGCCTGGAAGGGTCAGAACTCTGGAAGCTTTGCTGTGCTCAAGCCATCGACCCTGGCAATGATCTCTTTTATAGAGAGCTGGGGACAAAGAAGGGCTGAGTATTTTCTGGAGAGATGTGAAGATAATAGTACATTAGCAAAAGAAGGAGATGCTTCCAAATTTTCAAAATTAGTTAAGGAAAAGGTATTTACAACCACAAGACCTGGTCAGCAGAGAACACGGATGTACTAGTGGAGGAGAGCCAGAGGAGCATACAGGTGGGAAGAGATGAGTTTACAATTGTTTTCCTTCTATAAAGTTCCCATTATCCCCCCGAGGCAGTCAGTTTTGGCAGCATCCCCCACCACCTCCCAAATTTCATCCATCCAGAGACCTGGTAAAGAAAGCATCACAGGGCTCCCCACCCATTCCCAGGCCCCACCCCCACACAGGGTCTCTCCACAAGTCTGCTGTCTCGTCTCCACTTCTGCTTTATCCTGGGCTCACTGACCCCTGATGACCACTCCCACAGGTCATTTCTGTGTTTTCCCTTCCCTGCCAACAAGTGAGATAGACTGCTATGCTCTGGCCTGGCATTCAGCATCCTCATGCCCTGGCTCCAGGGGACCCTTCCCATCTCATGCCTTGTCCCTCACGTGTATGAAGCCAAAGGAGCATACTTACCAACCCATAGAGTACTTAGAGAGGGCCTAGTTTGTCACAGTTATCATTGTAATAACCAGTTATTATGATGATTTTATTATCTTGCCTTTGCTTGGGCTGCCCCTCCTGCTCCTTCTCTGTCTGGAAGGACTCCCCTAACCCTGAAAGACCCTCCTCTGGTCTCCTGTAACTGATGCAGGTAACATTCTTATAGCTGACTGACTCACAATATCCAGAGTTTCTCTCACTTTTCAGAATGTCCCTTTGGGTCAAGGACTCTCCCTCGCACTTATTTGTTAAGTCCTGAGCACTTAGCACAGTGTGCTGTACACGGCAGGCGCTTGTTTTAGGTTGTGACATACTTAATAATAATGGTCATTCTACGTTATTACACATTCCCCATATGCAAGTTGTTGGGGACTTCTGTTAAGATTAATCTTCAAACACTCCCAATGAGTGTTCTATTTTATGGAGTAGGAAAGTGAGGTTCAGAGGATGTTTACTTGCCTGAAATTGTAGGTAGTGAATGACAGAGCTGCAATTTGAACCCAGGTTTGTCCACTCTTGAACCTGAACTTGAACTCATAAGGGCTCCGTTATACTTTCATGAAGACAGGGACTGTGTCTCTCCCTAAGACGGGGTTGCAAATTGGCAACCTGAGGGCCAAATCTGGCCCACAGATGTGTTTTGTTTGGCCCCTGCAGTATTTTTTAAAAATCAGGAAATTTTACATCATCATCTACATCTCTGGCTTTGCTGGAAAACCTAGGCGATCCAGTAACCCTGCCTCAGCACGGTTACTGCCTCAGCACTGATACGAGGCTGCTGCTGAGAAGCAGCTGTGCCCTCCTTTCTCTGTCCCTCCCAGACGTGGTCAGCATCAACTATCCAGTTCTGTTCTTCTCCTCCAGGGTGTTGGCACGGGGGTAGGTCAATTCTTGGTTTCACGGGACTGTCTACATAATGTAGGCTGTTTAGCAACCTTGGTCCTCACCCCCTGTAAGTCAATAGTGCCCTTCCTTCTGTGACTTTTGACAATCAAAAAAACACCCGCCAAACACTTCCAAAGCCCCTGGTAGGGGGTGCCACACCGTCCCCTGTTGAGAACCCCTGGTAGACAACCCCGTACACTACCAGCGCTGGCACACAGTAGGACCTCAGATAAATAGATTAAGTAGACTTAGAATGAAATAGCCATAACCAAATGGTTCCACATGTGAAAAGTTCCCATGAAAAAGAAGGCAGAAAAATGAAGTAATCAAAGCATTTTTAAAAATATAAATTATCTGGAGCGAATTTAGCGCATTCCCCTAAACACCTGTCCAACAGTGGAAAAAAAAATTAGTACTAACACGTTCCCGTTGAGGCATTTCCATTCTACATGCCTTGGTTCCTGCTGTAATGTTAATTGGTTATGGTTTTCTCTGCTTCTAGTCCTTACATGTAACAAGAGTTACTGTGCAGCTGTCAACCAGACACCACCCAGAAAGGCTGCATTTAAAGGGAAACAAGCAGAACTAAATCACAAGTGGCCTTTCTTCAGAGAAACATTGTTAATACTATTTTTGCCTTTTGTTCTAATTATAAAAATACTATATATTTACAGTAGAAATTTCAGAACATGGTAAAGGACTAAGAGTAAATAAAAATCACACACTCATCACCTGAAGATAATCACTATTTATATTTTTGTGTATTTCCTTCCAGTCTTTTTTACCCCCATGCACATATTTGTGTTGTTGTTAAAAAAAATTTTTGTTTCTTTTGGCCCTCAGAAAAATTGGGATCTTACTACTTAAGAAGTTTTTCTTGATATCTCATGGCTGAACCCATAATGAATTCAACCAATCCCCTTTTGTTAAACATAGAGAGTTGGTTCCCAGCTTCAGCTCTTAAAAACAGCACATATTGATAAACCCTTTTTGTTCACTCTGATTGCTTTTATAGAAAGTGTGATGTGCCCACCCGTACAGAAAGACCTTATCCCCTCCACTGGGAGATAATGTTGGCTCTGGATCTAGAAAAGATGGGTAAAGAGTAGATTAAGGTTTGGTAAGGAATGTCCAGCATTCCCAGGTGGCGCTAGTGGTAAAGAACTTGCTTGCCAGTGTTGGAGACATAAGAGACAGAGGTTTGATCCCTAGGTCCGGAAGATCTCCTGGAGAAGGGAATGGCAACCCACTCCAGTATCCTTGCCTGGAGAATCCCACGGACAGAGGAGCCTGGAGGGCTTCAGTCCACAGGGTTGCAGAGAGTCAAATGTGACTGAAGTGATTTGGCCTGTGCACACACAAGAAATGTCCAGGCTGGGAAAAGCCCATGTTGTTGAACTTGCACCTTAGTGTGGCCAAAGCCAAGCCATCTGCCGGAGCAAGGGGAGTGGATGTGGAGTTGGGGACTTGGGTTTGGAGTTCTCACCACAGGAAGCAAACAAGGGCTTAACCAAAGAATGAAAGCTGTTGGCAGCACTGAGTGCCCAGTTGAGGTCACACCATGGGATTTAGTAACAGAGGCAATTGGCACAGACACACAACTCTCTCCAGTGAGGCTGGGAGACAGAAACTAAGATGGGGGTGGGGTAAGGGTGGGATCGTAGGGTTATCTCAAGTTTGGGAAATGGCTCGATAGATCATCCAGAGAGCCTCATGCAGTCTTTTCCCACTCCAAATAATAAGTAAAAATAGTCTTTGCAACTTGGCACACAGAACTAAGAAATTATATTTGCCTGTTAGAATGGCTTTACAGATCCAGCATGAGCTGAACAGAGCCCCTGAATTGCTTTATGGTATAATAATAACAACAGTGAACAATTTCTACAGCACATCACAGTTTACAAATGCTTTATACAATATAGTCCTAGTCCAACATCTTCGGGTGAAAGTTATTAAGTGTGTACCCATTTTGCAAAAGAAAAAATTGAGACTGTGATTTATCTGAGTTCATAGAACGTGATTTGTCTAAGCAGACAGGTAGCAACAGTGGCGCTGGGCTCCAGACCAGCATGAAAGACAGAGTTGTGACAGACCATCCTTTCTCTGGTATTGTCCCTTCTGCCCTTGTGAGATGACATTTATTGGGAAACAAATGTATCCTAAGCCTATGACTTTGACCTCCTTAGCAAGATGAATTAGCCAGGTGAGCTACCAGGAAAAGCTAGTTCTCTCCATGATCAGAATGGACTTAGTGTTCTTCCTATCAGACTGCCCTCCTCGCGGAGCCTTGAACAGATCATATATGCACAGGACTGTACCCTCTGCAGGCAGTTGCTGCACCTAAAATCTCTCCCAAATGTCACCACAGCTCATTTCCTCACCTCTTCAATCCAAAAAGATAACACCTTTCAGTGGTGCCTTCCCTGTCCTCTTTACTTTAAATTGTGTGTCTCCGACAGCCAACTCCCACCACTGGCACTTCCTGCCCTTCCCAGCTTTATTTTTTTCCATAGCATGAATCACCTTCTCTATGCTGTACATACCCTTCATCTTCTTGTTTGCTTACTCTCAGTTCAGTTCAGTTCAGTCACTCAGTCGTGTCCGACTCTTTGCGACCCCATGAACCACAGCACGCCAGGCCTCCCTGTCCATCTACTAGAATGTGAATGTTATGAGGACAGGATTTTTGTCTGTTTTCTTCCTGCTGTTTCCCCAAGTCTAGACCGTGCCTGGGACATGGTAGGTGCTCAGAAAGGAACTGTTGAATGAGTAGCAGTAGAGGTATTAGAATAAATAAAGACTTCTTAAGAGTACTAGAATGGTGACTGGTTCATAATAGGGAATGAATATGTGTTGGGTCCCTTTCTCTGCTTTCCTTCTCCTCTGTTAAATGCTGTATGCTCAACACAGCTATCTTTTTTATTAGAATATAATTATTTTACAATTATATTTTCTGCTGTACAGGGAAGTGAATCAGCTCTATGTATACATATATCCGCTCTCTCCTGGACCTCCCCCCAACCCATCTCCAGCCCCACCCCACCCATCTAGATCATCACAGAGCACTGAGCTGAGCTCCCTGTGCTTTATAGCAGGTTCCCACTAGCTGTCTATTTTATGCAAAGTAGTGAATGTATGTCAGTCCCACTCTCCCCTCGCCCCTCGTCTCCGCATGTCTGTTCTCTACACTTTGTCTCTATTCCTGCCCTGGAAACAAGCTCATCTGTACAATTTGGGAAAAACCTAGATGTCTAACAACCAATGAATGGATAAAGACGGTATGGTCCATATATACAATGGAATATTATTCAACCACTAAAAGGAACAAAATAGGGTCCATCTGTAGAGACATGGACAGACCTAAAGGCTGACACAGACAGTGAAGCTAGAGAGAGAAAAACAAACACTGTACATTAACCACGTATGTGGAGTTTGGTACAGTCATCTTTTACAATTAAAATATTTATGAAAGAGATAACACATTAAGCCTTGACATCCAGTCCATAAAGCAGATATTGCAGGGAGAAGAAGCCCACATTGGCCCTCAAGAGAAGCAGGCAGTTCACATCCTAAACCAGTGAGGGTCTAGGTCCATCTAGTGGGAGGGGAAACGTGTGGTCTCAGGGGATGTTTTCAGTGCTGTCTGCGATTGCAGCCAGGCGTGACTCAGAGTGGCTGAAATAGGCGACAGATGTAGGAGTGAGTCCCCTCCTCTGCCTGCCAGAGTTCCTGGGATGTCTGGTCATCAACCTGTAAGGGAGGAAAAAGTTTTCCTGCATTCTCTCGAGGTCCCTGTTGGGCTTGAAAATTAAAGTGCCAGAGACAGATTAGCAGGTGAGAAGCATACACATTTATTTAATGCAAGCTGTATGTGACATGAGGGCCTTCATCAGGAAAAGGAGACCCAGAGAAACAGATTGGATATTTTTATGCTAGGTCTGATGAAGAGTGGGCAGTCGTGGAGGGATAGGATAGGAACATGAGATCAGTGGAACAAACCAGGGAAACTTGGCAAAGCTTGTTTGCTAGGATTCTTCTTGGCGTTCCTTTGTCTTCAGAGACAGATACACTTCCGGTCACAGGAAGGGCACCCCTCACATGAGGGTTTTATGGGCTGGGTCGGGGAGAAGGGTCAGGAGGACAATCAGAGTGACTTTCTTGCTTCTATTGTTTTCTCAGACTCCTTCAGCTTAAAATATTTCATGTCTTAAGTTGCCATATTTGAGGATAGAGTGTCTAGAACCCCATCATCGGCCGTGGGCTTGCAGAGAGGGTCCCTTCTCTTTGGTGGGGACACCGCTGAGTCACTCACTTACCCTTCACCCCCACTTCACTTATTCAGTGGATATGTGCTGAGTGTCCACACATGTCCAGAGCCTGCTGGGGCCTGGAGAAGTGGTGTTGAAGGCACAGACAAAGACTCGTGGCTCCTGGTCAGGTGAGGGGAACAGACATCACTCAGGAAAGACCCACCTTCAGGTCTGACTTTCCTATCCTCCTTTTTGAGGTGTCTTCCTTCCCAGGCCTTGCTCAGGCTGTCCCATGAGCCAACGGCCTCCCCACCATGCTCTTGTTTGCACCCTCCCTGCATACCCCCCTCTCCACAGAGCAGCCTGCTCCCTTCCAGGTTGTTCCTAAAAGCCTGGATTGGATGGAGCATGGTGGCCCCAGCAGAGCCAGAGGGCTAGTCTTGTGGAGAAAAGCAGGCCCAGCTGAAAATGCCTCGTACTCCTGAAGGACAGGACTACCTGCCCCAAAGGCAGGGGCCAGGTAAGCAGGGAAGGTCAGAGGAGACGGGAGTGGAGGGCAGGCAGGGGACACACCAGGTGGGGGCCGTCTGAGAGGTGAGGTGGCCAGAAAGAGCACGAGGGACAGGGAACAAAGAAGGGTGATTCTAGTGTGGGAGACTGGAGGAGAAAACATCCCACAAGGTTTGAGGCAAGGTTTGCTCTGAAGTGCATGTCAGAACCCACAACATGGCCACCAGGAAGTCTGGGGTGGAGGCCCATCAGGCCTCCCAGGCCCTTTTCTGAATTCAAGTCCAAGGGGAAGCCATCGTTTGGGAGGAACAACCCGTTTACACAGATTCTGGGCATAGTTTCAATCTGTCCTCCACTGCCCACCATTCTTAGCCAAGCTCTCAAGACCACCCCCCGCCTCCCAACTCAAGGCCTCTCCACCTCTCCAGCCTTGTTTTCTGTCCCTGCCTGGCCTTCTCCACACACCCCAGCTTCTCACCATCCCCCGAGAAGGCATGAGTGGCTTCACCACTCATTCCAGCCTGTTCTCAGGAGCTCCGGCATCTTCTTCCTCTTACCGTGTTCCCAAGCCCTTCCTGGTCTTCATGCCTGTAAGCATCTTCCATTTCTTTCATACACACCCAACTTCTCCTGGGAAATTTCCTATAAACCCCCTTGTATGGGATCATTTTCTTGATGTTCATGACTTAGCTGTTGTGCCATCTAGATTGTAAACTCCTTAAAGACAGGACTAGGGATTAAAATTCCTTTTGTCCTGCAGAGAGTTACTACCATGCCGTGGACATGGAGCCCCTTAGATTGCAGCTGATTGCATCCACTTCCCAGAGCCAGCCTAGGGAGAGGCTGCCCACGGCAGGGGCAGGCAGCAGAGGCAGTCAGCATCCCAAATCTGCCTGCCGCCTTTGGGTCTGGTGCCTGGAAACAACTCCAGTGGCCTTGAAGAATTAATATTGCTGTCAGAGGGGTTGCCCTTCAAAGGGTCCTGATAGCTCTTGTTATATTCAAAGTGGAAAAGGTAAGGGGACTGTTCTCGGCATTTCCTGCCTCTCAATTGAGTGAGGACAGATGGATGATTTATTGGGCATTTCCTACCCTCTCCTTCACCATAGGAAACCAGTCTGGAAAAAAAAAAAAAGGTGCAAATTTTAAAAAGATGTGTGGCTGTTTGGAGGAGGGTGGGGAGGATTCCTGTGTACCATTAAAGTGAAAAGACAAAACTCTGTAACAGCCTGAAACTCCCATCTAGAACACTAGCCATAAATTTCCACCACACTTTGAGGGCTCAAAGCTCTCAAAAAAGCTGTCCTGGTGCTGGGAGAAAGTGGGGCAGGGAGAAAAGGCTATGAAGTGTCATCCTCTCTCCCCTCCCCGTTTCCAAATGACCAGGCTTGGACTTAGGGTAAGTGGCCAGTTGCCCTGAGCCATCAGCCATCACCATCGAGGACTAGGGGGTATGGGAGCTTCATAATCTGTCAGATGTTGGTTTCAGTTGGAAACAGTTAAGTGTCTCCACCCTACCCCTTCCCCTGAGAGAGAGAGAGACTGCCAGGGAAAGGGGCCAAGAAGTGGGGGCTCTGCAGATGCAAAAGCTTGGTGAACATGAAGGCTTTGCTTCTCTTCCATTCCACAGCGGGAAGCCTGTTCATTTCTTAGGGCTGCCCCAGCAAAGACACACACTGATGCTTAAGTGGGTGGCTTAAAACAACAGAAATGCATTCTCTCCCAGTTCTGGAGACCAGAAGTCTGAAGTCAAGGTGCCTGTAGAGCCATGCAAGCTCTCAGGAAGGACCCGTCTCTGCTGCTTATTAGCGTCAGATGGTTGCTGGCAATCCTTGGAGTTCCCGGTTTATAAGACGCCTCAGTCCAATCTCTTCCCATCCCCATGGGGCCTTCTCCCCTGCGTGTCTGTGTCTTCTCCCTGTGTACGTCTGTCTCTGCTGTTCTTACAAGGACACCAGTCATTGAAACAAGGGCCCACGCTCCTCTAGTATGACTTCATTTTAGTTCACATCCTGGTTACATCTGCAAAGACCCTATTTACACATAAGGTCATATTCACAGCTTAAGACTTCAGTATATCTTTTGGGGGACACAATTCAACCCTCAGTAAGAGTCAAATGTTTATTGTCTGTGGTTTCATTGGGAAGTCTTAGGTAACTTAACCAGTGGCTAATGCAGGTGTATATATGTGATTTGTCTTTCTGTATAGTGTTTTATATATACATACAAATACCAACATATATGTGCCTGTGTGTGTGTGTGTGTGTGTGTGTGTGTGTGTGTGTATATATTTGCTGTTGTTTAGTCACTAAGTCATGTCCAACTCTTTTGCGACCCCATGGACTGTAGCCGTTAAGGCTCCTCTGTCCATGAGATTTCCCAAGCAAGAATACTGGAGTGGGTTGCCATTTCCTTCTCCAAGGGATCTTCCCAATGCAGGAATTGAACCTGCATCTCCTGCATTGACAGGTGGATGCTTTACTGCTGAGCTACCAGGGAAGCCCATGTGTATACATATACAAATACCGATATATAGATATTTACCTATATATTCCTATAATGTAATAGGTATTTGTAATATACATATGAACACCCTCAATTTATATTTGTATAGTGTCATATATATGACACTGTATAAATATACATGACACTATATGCGAAACATTATATAAATACAAATGACAGTTATTTATGATTTGTATAAGTGCTCCGCAACACAATGTAAATAAATATATGACACTATATAAATACACATCATGGGGGCAACTTTGAGTCATGCTCTAATCTTATTAATCTGCAGAAGACCGCAGAGCTGCTCTTAGTCTGTTTCCTGCGGTTTTCCCACTGAAGAGACAGTGGGAAGGCCTGGGTCTGCCCAGGTTGGGCTCTGAGGAGGACTCAAGCATGCAGAGTGGACAGAGGCTCCGTGTATCTGCGCGGGCAGCCACTCTGCTGGCCCTGCTCCTCTGCGTGTTCCCCAGACCCAGAGACGACGTGGCTCACCCGAGTCCATGTGGACACAGAGGAGAAGGAGAAGCTGGCCTCCGGGTACCCAAAGTTTCCCCGTGTCCCTGCCGCCTCACTTCCTTCTCTCCTCGAGTCCCACTTTTCTGTCACCTTTGTTCAGTTGCTAAGTCGTGTCCCCACTCTGTGACCCCACGGCCTGCAGCACCCCAGGCCTCCCCGTCTTACCCTGTCTCCCAGAGTTTGCTCACATTCATGTCCACTGGGTTGGTGAGGCTTTAGACAGCATCTCCATCTCATCTTCTAACCACTTTCCAGACTAACAGTCAAATTTTCACTTGAGTTACTTCCACTGAGCATGCCCAGATGTTATAGGTGGTTACCAAAATAGCACTATTTTCCTTCAAATGAGCTGAAAAATTATGTTCATGGAGGTTCTACCACATGCCAAGTTTAAACTGCTCTGTGTTCAGTTGTTTTGGAGTTGTTGGTGAGTTGAGGAAAAACTCTTCCAATTTGATAAAGGATTTTTCTTTTTTTCATTTCCTCAAACTCCAAACTGATCAAAAGCTTAATCTCATTATCTGGACACAGTGACCTGCCCAGGATTGTTTTCCATTAATGACTTGGGGACTCAGGGTCTCTCAGGGGCAGCCTCTCTCCTAAGCCTCTGAAAGTGACCTTCAGCAGTACTGGAATGTCCTTTCCTTTGCCCCGGGTGGCCTACCTGGGTGTCCAAAACGTTCTTTCCGCTTTGCAGGCTATCTGCTTTCCCTTCTGAAAGCCCTAGGGCCTGATTTACTCTCCATCCTGTTTGCTGGGATCATCCAGCAGGAAATGGCCAGATTCAGGAATGCCTTTTAAAATGGGGTTCTGGAGTCACTCTACTTGGAACTTTTGCTGGGGAATTTTTTGCCAGGGCCTTCGCCTCTCCAGGACTTTCAAATGGACTGGCAGAGAGACCACGTCGCCTCCTACAGCTTCCTGTGCCAGTCCTCCCTTCCTCTCAGCCCAGTCTCCCTATTTGAGAATACCCACGCCGGGGACCAGATAAACTCCCAACTCTTTGCACGGCGCCTGCTCTACAGCCTCTGAACCACAAGAGGCAGAGTTCAGTGTGTTGCTGTCTGGTTTCGGTGTGGCTACGTCTGGCTCATGTTCGATACGTCGTAATTCATAAAAAGCCTAAACTATGGGCCTCAAACTTTAGGGAGCATCAGAACCCCTTAGGGAGCTTGTTTAAAACTCAGATTTCCAGTCTCACTACTGAGAACTTTAATGAGGTTTACAGCAGCGCCTGAGAATCTGCATTCTTGAAGCACCCTAGAGGATTCCGGTGCTGGTTGTCTAATGGCCACCCTTGGATGCTTGGTCAGGCTGGCTGACTTGGGGCCTCTACTCTGCAAAGCGCCACCCAGGGCACTTAGAGGAAAGGGTGACAAGGAGGAAGGAAAGACCCGAGTGTGAGAGTAAGGACTGAGGCACAAATATAAACCAGGTGGGCACGGACTTGGTCCTGGGGAGCTGGGTGGAGGGAGGGCAGCTCCGAGTGTGATGGCTCAGGGAGCAACACTGCAGGGCCCTGCACGGAAACACAGCTGGGATGGTGACTGGGGAGACCTGGACGCTCTCTGCTGGCGTGGGACAGGCCGTCAAGCCCGATGAAGGAACTGCTCCTAAATGCTGTTTGTGAGAAGGGGGGGCTCCTGCAGCTTCTCCCCAGAGTCAGTCCCGCATGAAGAACAAAAGCCCTGGCTTTGGACTCACCCTGCCTGGGTGATTGCCATTGTCCAATCTCTCAGGGCGAACTTGAACAAGCTACCTACTGTCTCTGCACCTCGGTGTCCACCTCTGGAAAAGGAGAATAGTACCTGCTTCCGAGGGTTATTGAGAGGGTTAAATCTGAGATGATATGTACAAAGTCCTGGGCCGTCCTGGGAACAGCGAGGGCTCCATGAACCTGGGCCAGGGCCTTTGTCCTCACCACTGCCTGTCTGCCTTGAAGCACCTCTCCAAGGCTGCCTTTTGCAGAATTGGGCCACACGAATAGTTTGGATGGTCCATGAGTGTCTTTGTTCCCCTATTACCGGAAAGCCTTTGGTTTTCCCTTTTCCTCCCTCTGAAGGCCCTTGACGCCCTGCAAGTGCCAGTTTGAAATAAGCAACGCCTACAATGACACCTGCCTTCCTCTCCCAGTGACCCCACCTCACGGAACATGGATGCCCTCCCAGTGATATTGAAGGAAGCTCTGCTCAACAGATGGGGGCCAGAACTCTGCAACTGAAAACTGTGGGTTTGAATTCCAAACCTCCGCCTGCTGAAGGCTGTGTGATCTACAAAGTGATATAGGGGGTTCCAGGTTGGAATCAAAGACTCCCGAGCAGATGGAGAAAGGAAAGGCACAAACGCAGGTCCAGACGGCTCCCAACTAACGACTCTATGCCTCTGCCACCTTGGGGGGGAGGGGTGGTGGTCGTACTGATCTCGGCCTTGAAGGACACTTTGCCCCAGTTTCCCCCTGCAGGGTGGAGCCAGCACACGTGTTTCACTGTATGGCAAATTAGCTCCTTTTGCAAGCGGTATAGTATTGGGAGCACTATCAGTAATTGTTCTTTGATCTAATGATCAGCTGTGAGCACCTAAGAGATGCTATAGCTCTGTAAATAAAAGATCTCAATTTGTCAGGATAACCAGGTAGCCACGAAGCAACTGTCTCCCTGCCCCCTTGTCAGTAGCACATGTCTTAAAGGTCAGCAATGCTGTTTTGTACTCATCTGGGATAAAAGTCCAAGGTAAGTATCCCTGGGCCAGAAAAGTGAAAAAGAACAAAGTAACATCTCTGCAAGGGAAACTCAAAACCCATGGAGCATTTTCTAGATGGAGACCATTGCTTCTACATCCAGACACCAGCTATTGTTGCTAACAAGGAAGACCCTTCTCTGTGTTCCATGAAAGGAACCAAGGTCCTGCAGGGTTCACAGTGGGGCCCCCTGGAACTGATCCCCACCCCCTCATTGGGGTGGCTCCCTGGTGAGTGGGAAGACGAGGCTAGGAGAAGAGCCAGGGTGTGCTTTATTGACTCTGTGGAGTTCAGAGAGGGCTTCCCATTTGACTTGGCGAAGGAGAAAAGTCCTTTGTTTCCCCCTAGCTTTGGGGCCTGCCAGCCCCACGGCTGAGGGAGGGGGCTGCCCCCCTTCCCTGACTCCCACACCGTGACTTGCAGAGTTCAGTGAGAAGCCCCATCCAGAACGGGCCAGGCTGGGTCTGGAACACGCCTGTTTGGCCCCCAGAGCACGCTCATGCTCCTCCCCTCCAGCCCAGCCAGGCAGGCCTTCCCAGAGATCCTCCCGATCTGGCTTTTTTTCTTTTTCCTTTTTTCCCCTAAGACCAGAGCCCAGTTATTTACCCAAAGAAAACAGGGAAGTGACAAGGTAACAGAGTACACATGTTGTGAAAATATGCAGGCTGAGGCCGAAGAAAAGAAAACATTCTTCCATAGTAGCTGCCTTGTTAATTCATTTTTTTCCCCCCCAGATTAGAACCAGCCATTTCTTGTGCTCCTTCAAGCACCTTCTGTGGTTTCCTAACAGCTGCCTGCAAGGGGTGAGATTTGGCTTGAAAAATGGGCCATCGGTCATGCTTCAGGGGCAGGGCAGAAACCAAAATTCCCAGATTGCTCAAATTCACTGCTCCCTTTTTAGAGGGGAATGAAAGAGGGAGAGGTGGTGGGGAGAGGATTGTATAAACTCCGAGGCGTCACCTGATTTTCCATAAGACACGACAGCTCGGTAATGAACCGTCCTTGGGACTGGCTTTCTTACCTCCTCTGAAGTCGGTTTCCGACCCCTGGCAAGCCTGCGCTTTGCAGCCTTGAGGAACAGCCATGGGCTGATTCTCGGCAATTAAAAATAACATTGGCCCTGATAGAGGACTCATGGGTGCCCCCAACACCGTGCATACACGCGTGTGCGCATGCACGCGCACGCGCGCGCACACACACACACACACACACGCCTTCTTCATTCTGTGCCAAAGATCACTTTCCCAAACCTGTTTGAAACAGCTGGCCGCATCCAAGGAGCAGGCTGCAGCCCTGAGCACCCTGAGTGGACCTGGGAGCAGGCAGGGTTATTAATAGCATTTGCTTGGCCTGGTGTTTGGGGCAGAAGAAGGGTGATCTGCTCCTTTCGGGGATTTTTGGCTATCATGGTTTGGAGCCTGATTTTTCCTCGTTGGATCCTTTAAATCTCAGGGCCAACAGAGAATGGCCGAGACGGCCGGCAAACCGGCTCGCCCGGCCAGTATCCCTCAGTACAAACCTTCATGTTTCTCACTTTTTCCCTCCTCAATGTTCCCACTCTACTTCTTGGCCTGTGGGCGTTGGCCCACCACTTGGCCTGGCTCCTCACTGGAGAGGTCACACCGCAGAGGCCTGGACGGCCCCTGTTAGCATTGCTGTGGCACTTTCTGTTAACCGGAGGCCTCTGGAGCTGGGCGGTCCACCCCAGCGTGGGGCAGGCCTATGAGAGTATGATGTGTTCCCGTTTCCTAGATAGGAGGCCCGTGCAGGTCTGAGGGGGAGCTGGGCTTGTAGGAGCCTCTCATGCCTTCCTTATTGCCACAGAGTTCGTCAGCTGCCCACCACCAGCACCCAGCAGCCTTGACCTTAGGATGGGTGGAAATCCTACTGTCTCCCCAGAGGGCTTGCCACCACCACAAGCCTCTAATGAGCCTACTTAACATGGGTCACCAGGTTCTCACTGGGAGAACACATCCTCTCCCCGACACTGGGCCAGGTTCCAGCCTCTGGCCGTAGGTGAGAGACTATTTCCGATGATTGTTTTCAGATATTCTACATCTAGTGCATATGAAAACACAATAGTGACAGGAAAAATTCAGCGTGCACACACACACGCACATGATACAAAGGTGGTTCCATCCTCACTGTGAGGAGGTCAGAGGACTCTTTCATCACTCCAGTCCTTGATGTGGCTCCAAGGGAAGTAGCGCCTTTGAACTCTGCGGCATCCACCACAGGCCCGGCTGCAAGGGTGGGGACGGGGAGCCAGACACGACGAGCGGCCTTATCAGGGGCCAGTCTCAGGCCCTCCTGTGAGGACCAGGCTTCCTCTCTTACAAGGTGATTTACAGCTGTTTGTTCAATCATCTGAGATGGCCAAGGAGGGCTGGGAGCAGGTGGGATCTGACTTAGCCAGAGCCAGGCCCTTCTGTTCTGGAGTTTCTGCACAGACCCCTGAGGACTGTGTTCTAATTCTGAGCAAGTCTCTTCTTTGACTTTCTCACCTCTCCATTTTGGGCATTTTTTAAAAAATGACTCCCAGCAGAAGGAATGACTGCTAAGCCCTTGGGGATGAAGGGCTGGCAGGGAATTAATTCTGTCAACATTCAATTTTGAGAACCAGCTTTTGCATCTACAACCATGCCTTGCATATAGTAGGTGTTCAACAATGGTTTTATACTATGTAGTGGAGGGAGACCACCTGTGTTAAAATCCTTGCCTAGCACTCTCTAGCTGTGTGCCCCTGAGCAAGTGACTCAACCTCTCTGTGCCTGCTTTCTTACATATAAAGTAGCAATAATAAAGTGCCTACTTCATTGCTGGGTGTAAGGATTAAGGTGTTTAGAACTTTTGTTCATGTAAAGTGCTTAGTAAATGTTAATTCAGTTCAGTTCAGTCGCTCAGTCATGTCCAACTCTTTGCGACCCCATGGACTGCAGCACACTAGGCCTCCCTGTCCATCACCAACTCCCAGAGTTTACTCAAACTCATGTCCATCGAGTCGGTGATGCCATCCAACCATCTCATCCTCTGTCATCCTCTTCTCCTCCTGCCCTCAATCTTTCCCAGCAACAGGGTCTTTTCCAGTGAGTCAGTTCTTCGCATCAGGTAGCCAAAGTATTGGAGTTTCAGCTTCAGCATCAGTCCTTCCAATGAATATTCAGGACTGATTTCCTTTAGGATGGGTTGGTTGGATCTCCTTGCAGTCCAAGGGACTCTCAAGAGTCTTCTTCACCACCACAGTTACTAGTCTTAAAAAACAAAAGAACCAGCTTTGGGGGTCCTATAATAGCTGCTAAAACGTTTTTCTCTGGATTCTAGATGAGGCTGATCCTCAGATACCTCCTTCTACCTTTCAGGTCTCTGCTTTCCTTAATTAGAATCTGAGAGCGGGAGAGTAGGAGGGCTTTGATTGGCCATGGAGTCTAACATAACTGTTCCAACAGATGACCATCCTGGGGTTTGAATTCTCCCAGAATGGGCTGTCCACTACTTTGACGTCTGAGCCATTGTTTGAAAGTTTTCATCCTTAGGCAGGTTTTTTTTCTTACTGAGGTGAAATCTGCCACTCCATGACTTGGATCCATTAACCCAGTTTTATACTAATTCTTGAGACCTGGGTAATAGTACTGCCAGGTCTCCATACCAGGCAGAGCAGGCACACTGAGAAGCCTAACCCCTATCCCCTCCACCCCTGCTTCTCTCTATGTCTCATGCCAGATTATTAATACTTTGATTACACATTAGACAGACTGAATCTTGCTTTCCCCCTAATGTATTTTCATGATGGACTTAACATCTTCATGTCAACAGTACTTTTTTAAGATCTTCCTGGAAAGATGCTATTTTTGGAGAATGTTCAGAGGAAGCAACTGCTCCTGTGAGCGTCTCATTCCATCCCTTTATCCTGATGTAGCTGGGAGAGTATCTGGATCTCTCCTCTCCAGGGGAGTTTCACCTCTCCCATCCTTTCCTGGTATCACGATGACCACAAGTCACTCTTGCCGGTATATCTGTTTGCATCCCTTGGGCATGGTGGGGTAGAAAACGTGAGGACTGCTTTTCTAAAACAAGGTAAGCTTGCTCCCTCCTCATGGTGCCAAAGCCCCATATTTCTCTGGTTTTCCTCTTCTCTCCTGGCCTCTCCAACTTAAGCAGTTCGCGGACCCGTGTTTCTCTGCAACTGATGAGAAGCTAACTTTACACAGCTTCTTACTAGAATGGTAGCTCTGGGAGAGTAGGAAGTTTTGCTGCTCTGTCCTCAGAGTCTGTAACTATTTGTTGAACGACTGCCTCACTCCCAAGGTGCAATTTATAAAGAAACCCACATCTTCATCTCTCACCCTCTGTACTAAAAACCCAGAAAATAAACAAGAAGGTGAATGGAGCCCATTGTCCACAGCACTGTCTTATTTAGACGTTAAGAAAGCAACATCAAGGCCATATTTCAAACAGCAAGAAAGCAGCATAGCCAGGCCAACTCCTCACGCTTGTGCACTCCTTGCATCACATGGTATGCCTGATTCACTCATAACACAATCTTGATCCATTTCTAGAAAGTCCATACTCACGGAACACTGTAAGGTCTTACCCACTGCTACCAGATCCACCGCAATCTTCCATAGCTCTGTTCACAGATAATCATGAGATCACAGCATATGGCTGCTGGGCTGGGAGAAACTCCTGCTGCCTTGATGACTGGGAGAGTGTTCTAGTTTCTCTTAATACTCGTCAAACTGCTTCTGCGGCTATAATTTTCATTACATCACTTCTCAGCTCTAAAACCTACAAGGCCTCTTGTGTTCTTCAAAATCGAGTCCCAACTTCTCTGCTTGACTTACAAGACTCTTCGACATCTGGCCCCACCTTGCCTACCCAACATAAGTCCTTATTACTCTCTAATGCATGCTCTTTTCCACAATCTATGGTCAAGCCATGTTGTTTGTTGCCTTCCCCATGTATTTTGCTGGCTCTTTTTTTCAATATGCTTGAAAATGGACTCATACATTTGTAAAAAAAAAATGGACTTAATTTTTTTAAGAGCAGTTTTAGATTCACAGCAAAACTGAGCAGAAAGTACAGAGATTTCTTATATACCCTGTCCCCACACATGCACAATCTCCCCCACTATCAGCATTTCCTACCAGAGTGAGTGCATTTGTTATAAGTGATGAACCTACACTGACACAGCAAAATCACCCAAAGTCCGTAGTTTACATTAGGGTTCATTCATGGTATACATTTTGTGGATTTTGACTAATATATAATGACCTGTATTCACCATTACAGTTTCATACAGAACAGTTTCTCTACCCTTAAAACTCTCTCTACACCTTCTTCTTACAATCCTATTTTAATCATCATAAATAATGTAAGCTCTACTTTCTTCCCCAAAATCCTTCCAGTAACTGTAGTCCTCACAGATCTCTCTTTCCCCAGGATTCTTGCTGTACCCACAGGTAGGGACACCCTTGACAATGCCCTTATTGCATCCTTCCATGTAAGTGCCCTCTCTGTAACTAGGGTGGAAGCTCCGAGTACTTGGATTCCCCCGTTGTGCCTGTGTAGGAGTTTCATAAACAGGGCCACCATACTGAATGGCTCTGGGGGTCTCATTCTCATAATACCCATGTGCATAGGGTCCCTATAATTAGGTAGCTGGATTTAGAAAAAGCAGAGGAACCAGAGATCAAATTGCCAACATCCATTGGATCATAGAAAAAGCAAGAGAATTCCAGAAAATCTTCTGCTTCATTGACTACGCTAAATTCTTTGACTGTGTGGATCACAACAAACTGTGGAAAATTCTTAAAGAGATGGGAATCCCAGACCACCTTACCTGCCTCCTGAGAAACCTGTATGCAGGTCAAGAAGCAACAGTTAGATCTGGGCATGGAACAATGAACTGGTTCCAAATTGGGAAAGGAGTACATTGAGGCTGTATATTGTCGCTCTGTTATTTAACTTATTCACAGAATACATCATGTGAAATGCCTGGCTGGATGAAGCACAAGCTAGAATCAAGATTGCCGGGAGAAATATCAATAACCTCAGATATGCAGATAACACCACCCTTATGGCAGAAAGCAAAGAGGGACTAAAGAGTCTCTTGATGAAGGTGAAAGAGGAGAGTGAAAAAGCTGGCTTAAAACTCAACATTTAAAAAACTAAGATCATGGCATCTGGTCCCATCACTTCATGGGAAATAGATGGGGAAACAATGGAAACAGTGAGAGACTTTATTTTCTTGGGCTCCAAAATCATTGCAGATGGTGACTGCAGCCATGAAATTAAAAGATGCTTGCTCCTTGGAAGAAAAGTTATGACCAACCTAGACAGCCTATTAAAAAGCAGAGACATTACTTTGCCAACAAAGGTCCATCTAGTCAAAGCTAGATGGTTTTTCCAGTGGTCATGTATGGATGTGAGAGTTGGACGACCATAAAGAAGGCTGAGCGCCGAAGAATTAATGCTTTTGAGCTGTGATGCTGGAGAAGACTCTCGAGAGTCCTTTGGACTACAAGGAGATTAAATCAGTCAATCCTAAAGGAAATCTGTCCTGAATATTCATTGGAAGGACTGGTGCTGAAGCTGAAGCTCCAATACTTTAGCCACATGATGCAAAGAACCAACTCATTAGAAAAGACCCTCGTGCTGGGAAAGATAGTAGACAGAAGGAAAAGGGGATAACAGAGGATGAGATGGTTGGATGGCATCACTGACTCAATGGACATGAGTTTGAGCAAACTCCAGGAGATGGTGAAGGACAGGGAAGTCTGGCGTGCTGCAGCCCAGGGGTCACAAAGAATCAGACAGAACTAAGTGACTGAGCAACAACAAGAATTATGTAGTGTCATAGCCCTGTTCACAAGTCCTTGGTTATTGAATAAATCCCAATCTAGGACCTGAAAAGAAACAATTATCCTAATCATGATTCAATTCAATTCTTCAGGTGATAGCTAAGTAGCAAACCACCAACAATACCAAATCAATAATGATTAACTGAGGGTGATCCTACCCTAGAAGGGATTCTAGTCTTGTAAGAGAAAACTAAGTAAACAGATCACCATAATACAATGTGAGCAGTGCTAATATAGATCTATGTATAAAGAATACAGCACTAAATATGTAGCTTGAAAAAGTAGCAAGAATCTATCAGGCAGGGGAGTGGGTAGAGGACACTCCAGCAGGAAGATGGCAAAATGAAACCAGATGGTATATTTAGAGACTTACAAGTGGTACAGTTTATTTCCCAGTGTTAAAACTAGAAGCACAGTGGTTAAATGATTGCCTATGCTCCCCAGGTAAACTGATAGCAGATCACTGGCCCAATCGGACTGCGTACTCACTCAGCAGCTGCTTCTGGAATCAGAAATGAAAAGAGTAGAGCCCTATCCTGCTTAGTCATCCCTTGCTCTTCTGAGGACTGGCTGGGATAAGCCCCAGAGCCAGTGTATTTCTTTCATTCACCCTGTCCCGTGTTGATTTCTGCACAATGGGGTGGGCCATCCGGGCAGCAGGGTTGGGTCCTCCTGAGTCCTCCTTGGACAGTCTCAGGAATGGGTCATAGTTTTCTATAGGCTTGCTTTGGAAGCTTGCACTGTTTTGGCCTACTTCATGAATTCTTCTTTCTCTTCCTCCTCTTCTTCTTCTGCCTTTGCTTCCTCCTCTTTCTCATCCTCTGATTTTGGGGGGTATTAAATGTCTGGTTAATCAGCTAAACGCCAGTGTGGGCCACTGGTGCCCCTCACACGGCTTCCTTTTCCCAGTCCTGTGCTACGTGGACAGCCATTGGCTGCCATGTTGGAGTTTGGACACGACTGGGCTGCCACAGTGCGTGGCCCAGTCCCAGGGTATGAAAAGGGTGTCGAGGCCTTGCTGGATGAAAGGGCTGAAGCCCCATGTTGTGATTCTGGGCACCTCTAATTTCCCCCTTCTCTGTTTCCGCCGTTTCATTGCCAGCAGGAGTCTGTTTGAGGCTTCTAGAGCTTGTCTTTGTTTCACCTGGGAAAGTCCCTTCAGGGAGAGCGAAGATCTCCCCGGAGGAATGGCTGGAGGCCTGACCTCTGTCACCTGAATTGTTCAGATGAAGAAGCCCCCAGAGGGGTGAGGAGGGTGATCAATTGGGAACTGAAGGAGCAAAGACCTCTCTCTCCCTCTCCTCCCTCTGCTCATTGTGCTCAGAAGGGCAGCGGGTCAGCGGTAGCAAACTGAAGGGCCAACTAGCCGCGCCTTGAAAGGCGCTCGTTTTGTGTTTCAGTAATGAGCGCTCTCTTTCTCCCCTTGGATGCACTCAGATTTCACGAGTTACAGGGAACCTGTCAACTGCTGTTTTCATTGTATGGGACTCACAGGGAACTTGGGTATAGGGCAAGCTCGTTTCAAAGAGAGCAGGGGGAGGAAAAGTCCTGAATAGATGCAAAGCGCTGTCATATGCAGATCACAGCCCCAGTTGCTATGGGACACCTCTGCGTGCCTAAAGGACGAGATGCTGAAGTCCTGTGTTGAGGTGGCTGCTTCCTTGGAGATGGGAATGCCACTGCCGAAAGGGCACAGCCAGCAAGTCTGCACTGCCTCGGGCTCCTGGGTTTGCCACAGAGCCCGGCTTAAGATGGCTTGGATCCCAGCAGCCTCTGCCCCCGACTGGCTCTGCAGTCAGGAGCCTCTTACTCAGGAGCTGAGGGAACAGGCCCATTAACCCTGGAGGAGTGGGGACAGGCAAGTAGAAAGGGGGTCTCTTTAAGGGCCACCAGGTCTCTGCTCCCAGATGAGCCACCAGAGCCCATGGACCCGAACTGGGACCTGATGTGAAAGGCAGGTTTTCACTTTTTTTGTTTGCCGTGCCCTCTGAGAACACTTGGCAGTAACACTGGTTTCCTGATGGGTTCATTTTGTAGCTGACAGACATTGTTTTCTTTCCCCTGTTTACCTAGAGTGACCCAGAGTAACAGGACAGGCCGTGCCCACAAGAGGGAAGAGCGGGCCTGCCCTGGTAGCCCTTGGCTCCCCACACCCAGGTCCTTCTGCCCTGCGTCCACCTATGGGGACAGGGACGAGCCCGGGGACTGTCCTGCCTGGAGTAGAGACCATAGCAGGACCTACAAAGGAGTTCAACATTAGAGGAATGCCCAGAATTAAGACTCTCTCCATAAGACTCTCTCCAGGGGGTCCTTCAACTGGAGATCCTTGGAGTGAAAGTATCTGGTAGAGCTCATGGTAGGACCTAAAAGAAACCAGGGGATAGTCCTAAGGGAAATGTTGCCAGCAACTGTTTACTGAACACCTTACTCTATCTACAATTAAAGGGCCAAAGTATGGCCCTGTCTTTGGGGAGTCTGAGTCTGAGAGCTGTGGCTAAGCCAGGAGGTAGGGCCAGTGCCCTTGGCAACATGTTGTGACCTCCTCCTGACCCTCATGTTTTCACTCCTGTGCCCACTTTTATCACAGCTTAGCTTCTCCCTAACTCACTCCAGTATTCTTGCCTGGAGAATCCCATGGACAGAGGAGCCTAGCAGGCTACAGTCCATGGGTTTGCAAAGAGTTGGAGACGACTGAAGCAACTCAGCATGAGTGTAAGCATCTCCATATGAGGAATGACGAGATACATACCTCAGCCTAGGACCTTGCCCTCAGAGAGGCTTCTATGTAGTGGGAGGGTAACTTTTGCGTATAATGAACTGTTGTGGAAGGTGCTTTGCAAGGCTGAAAGCTCTATGCAAATGTAAGACATAATGACCCTTCTAGGAGGAATCTCAAACATTGGCAGGCACAGTTCAAGAGTGGCAAGATTCCATGACTGGCTGGAGCAGCAGGCTGAGGGCCGCATATGCTGCAGACCTGAGATTGACCATGTGGAACGGAGAGTTTAAATCGTTACTGTGTTTGTTTTCTATTTCAGCTATAACACGTTGCCACAAACTAAGTGGCTTCAACAGTACAAATTCATTATCTTACAGTGCTGGAGCTCAGATGCCTGACATGGGTCTCACTGTGCTGAAATCAGGATACTGGCAGGGCCATGTTCATCTCTGTAGGCTCCAGGGGCAACTCCGGTTCCTTGCCTTTTCCTGCTTCTAGAGGCCACCCACATTCCTTGGCCTGTGGCCCCTTCCTCCATCTGCAAAACCAGCAATGAAAGGTTGAATCTTTCTCACATCTCATTACTCTGAACTCCCCTTCTGCCTCCCTTCCATTTTTAAGGACCCTGTGGTTACACTGGGCTTCTCTGGTGGCCAGCGGTAAAGAATCCACTTGCATTGCAAAAGACGCAGGAATCACAGGTTTGATCCCTGGATCTGGAACATCCCCTGGAGAAAGCATGGTGACCCACTCCAGTATTCTTTCAGAGAGAATCTCATGGACAGAGGAGCCTAGCAGGCTACAGTCCATAGGGTCACAAAGAGTCAGACATGACAAAGCAACTTAGCATGCAGGTACATGATTACATTGGGCCCATCTGGACGATCTAGGACAATATGCCTGTTTTAAGGCCAATCAATTAATAACCCTAAGCCCCCTTTTCCTTGGAAAGTAACATGTTCATAGGTTCCAAAAATTAGGACATGGGCATCCTTGAGGGCCCATTATTCTGCCATTGGTTAGTTGGTTGGTTATTAGTCAGTTACTGGTTGTTTGGTTGTTGGTTGTCTGTTTTCTGAGACAAATCCCTGCCCTCCACACTTACTCAAGAACTGGATAATCCCATTTATAAGAAGAAGGGAAAAACAAGGGTGAGAGGCCTCTAAGGGGAAGAAGGGAGGCAGACACGGGTAGAGAATACCAATGTCATCCCACTGCCTATCAGAATGACTTGAAAAACCACAATCCCAAGAATAAGACAGCATACAATTCTGGAGAAGTCTGTTAGTCCATACACCCTCTCAGACCCTGGTGCATAGCTGGGTCATTTTCCATGAAAAAAATTAGCCTCAAGTTCTTGGTTTCTGTCCCGTGTCCTCTGACTTAGAAGCAGAAATGCTTGTAACCCATTCTAAAATGTCCGGTCAACCTTTTGAGTTAGTATATCTAATCCAAATACACTAGTGGATTTTGCTAAGTGTCCAACAGGCCCCTGGAGCCTCTCAATTCCGCAGTGGGTTTTCGTCTGTCTCCTACACATCAGCCCCAGCCCTGCTTCATGAACTCTGCCCAGCAGCCTTGAGGACTTCGCAGCTTGCAGGCTGGCCTGTGTCAGCAGCTTCTCTGCTTCTCACCTTGTTAGAAGCTGAAGTTTGCTCTTTAGGAAGTCCATCAAAACCCTTGAAGTCAAATGCAGACATCCTTTGCCCCTGAGGATATTAATCTCCCATCTCTAAACTGCCTGTGTCCCACAAACAGCGTCAGCAGCAGCGTAATAATAGCTGATGTTGGAACTCTTCCTGTGTGCCAGATACTGTGCATGTATTACCTCATTTAATGCTTGCAACCCCCCTAGAAAGAGCCCTTTGAAGAACGGGCACTAGTCCATTTCACCCATGAGGAGACAGAAGCAGAGGGAGATTAAACAGCTTACCCAAAGTAAAGGAGCGTTTCCGTGGCAGCTCAGTCAATTTAAAAAAAACCCAAATGCAGGAGACCCGGGTTCAATCCCTGGGTTGGGAAGGTCCCCTGGAGAAGGAAATGGCAACCCACTCCAGTGTTCTTGCCTGGGAAAGCCCATGGACAAAGAAGTCTGGTGGGATACAGTCCATGGGGTTGCAAGAGTCAGACACGACATAGCAACAAACCACAAAGGAATGGAGCTCATATGAGATGGAGTCAGGATGCAAACCCAGGCTGTGGAGGCCCGTCATGCCTCACCAAGATTACTGCCATAGCCACCCTCTTTTCACTTTGCTCTGCTTACCATCCAAGCCCACAGCCAGAGTGATCCATGTACATGAGATTGTGTGCCCCCTGTTTTCAGAACTTTCCAGTGGCTCCCATCTGACTCAAGAAAAGCCAGGGGCTCACAGTGGCCCACAGGCCCACATGATCGAGCCCTGCTCCTTCTCTGCTGGCACCTCCTGCCATTTCCTCTTCCCTCTCTCTTCCTTTCCAGCCACACTGGGCTCCTTGCTCTTTCTCCTGCTAGTCTTTCTCCCTGGTTGCTCTCTCCAGTCCCCATATCTTGGGTCATTCTCTTCACAAGGGAACAGTCTACATAACGAAAAAACAAAACAAAACCTATATTTGTGGCACCCTTACCCAAAGACTCCCTAAGCCCATTCCCTGGCTTATTTTCTCCATAAGATTGTCACCAAATAACACATGCGATATGTATCTGTTGTTTATTATCTGTTTCTCCCACTGCAAACAAAGCTCCAGCATGTGCTCATGAATGAACGAGTGAAGCCCCAGGACTCCCCTGAAGACCTTTATTTAAAATAGTAAAACTGAGAAATCATTGTTAATCTCTTTCTAAGGATGGCTCCACCTAGGACTTCTGCAGCCCATGTAGGTAGCACCCTGAGGGCTGCCCGAGTGTGTCTGGGGGCACTGGGGCCTCTATGTTGAGTCCACCAGGACCGCCCTAATGAGAGCCCGCTTGGTCAATGGATCCTGGGCTGGGAAATAGCAATGTGTTACTGAAATGGCCCCATGGTTTGAGAGCCCCATAGGAACAGGTTCTGGGCCTGAGTCCCCCATCACTGTTCTCCAACAGACAGTAGTCTTTTATTTTTTTTTTTATGGCTAATGGCAAGGCTGCACCTGTGGTAACCTCGTTAGTCTATTCCAGAGCTCCACAGAGAGAGGTGAAAGCCTGCCAATTTAGCCAGGGATTTTTCGTCTCAGGCTGCTAGGTGTGGGAGGATTGGGGACTCAGCCAGACTCCAGGCTGAGAATTCACAAAAGTTTGGGGTCCAGCTGATCTGGAGTGAAATGAGCTCAGGGGATGTTTCTCTGTGTCTTGGACCCCACTTGGTAAGTTGAAATTGATCACTGGATCAACCCCCAGCCTCTCAGGTCTCAGAACACAGAAACACAGATTCTGTCTCTTTCCCTATAACCCCCTCCTGTACTTCTTGTACACCTTTGCTGAGGTGGGACTATCTCAAAAAGGAAGGCTCAGTAACTGCCAGGGCCCTCTGCCCTGCTCATTCTAGAAACCTGTAGAAGCCAGCAGCCACCCCTGTGCCTAGCCTATTCGCCAAACAGGCAGCCAGTTTCATCCTTCGTGGATCACCAGGATTTGGAGAATGAGATGTTAAGACCTTTGCAAGAAGGCTGAGGATGCATAAACATAAAATCCTTGTTCAAATGCAAGTCTCTTTGGCATCTTTTCCATGCTGCCTGGTGATGAGCAATGAGTCTTACTTTAGGGACACAGACACTAAAACTGTGGGCATGACTAGCCCTGAGGGATGCAGGGAAATATTCTCAAGGAATGATCCAGGCCTTGGTACTTGGGAGCTTCTAGTGTGGGAGATATCTTCGCCTCTTAACAAGTAGGTCACTATTGCTCCTCTGAACTCTATTGTTGGATTGAGCTGTGTTAGAGGCAAGATCTGGTTTAGACTTTGATTCGGGGCAGGAGCATGACGTGAGGTCAGCGAGGGGTCAGAGATGGGCCTGAGCTTGATCTCTGCCTCTTCATTCAGAATCCATGCTCTTTACTGAGCTCTTTTCTGAACTCACCGCGGCCTCAGTATAGCAGATCCCAGCATACAGATATTTCAAGAGCAAGAGGAGACATTTAATTTTCTCTTATTTAGAAACAAGGCTGGATGAAGGAGGAATAAACAGGGCCATTCTGTTTGTGGTTTGCTGAGATTCCCTGGAAGGCAAGCTTAGGAGGCCGGAGCCTACGTCAGAGCAGGAGAGACCAATGCCCTCTGCAAGATATGTGCAAACGGAAAGGGCTTTAGAACTGGCTGGAAGTCATGGAGAGGGAAGCAGAATTTCCAGTTTGGGTCCAAGTCTTTTCAGGCCTTGACCTTTAACCTAAAAGCCAGAGAACCAAACTGATCTCTATGATGACCATGACTCCAGAGGAGATCCATGTGCCAGGAGATGGGGGAAATGCTAGGTTTGCATGTCCAGGGTCACAGAAACCCAAGGAACTGCCCTCCCCTTTGCAAGATAACTAAAGCAAAGCCCCTGGTTCCTCCTCATCCCAAGACTTTATCATGCCCTTGTCTGTGACTTTAATCATTTTGAAAATGAAGTCACAAAAAGGATGAACTGAGGATGAATCCTGTCACCTCTACTCTAGAAATGTAAAGTTATTATTCTGGTGATTTTACTCATTGTTCCACTGATTTTTACTTAAAAAGAGTAACAAATTTGAGTGTCAAGCTGGTCCTTGCCATAAGGTTCTAAATCCCAGGCCACGAGCCAGGGTTTCTATCGCTCTCTTCACACCTTCCTCCCACCTCCACCCAGATCCCACGTTGCAGCTGCCGCCTTCCTGGACCTGGTCTGAGCCCTTCTGCCTTCAGGCCATTCTACCTGCCATGTTGCTTCCCTGCTGAGGCCTGGGTTTTGTCTCAAAAGGAAGGGAAAAGGCTGGTCCTGGAATGCAGCCCTTCCCTGGTGCCCTGTGGTGGAGGTCAGCCTCTTCGCTGACACAGGGACCAGCTCAGCCCACACGTCCACCTCCCTGGCTCCGTCCTTTGTCCGTCTCCTTGCCTTTCTCTTTTTTCTTGTCTCATTTGGAGACAAAAATGTGTCCCTGCCGAGAGTCACGTTCTCCCAAGGTGCACTTCTCTCAGTAAGGGAGCTGCTTCCGACTTCATAAAAATACATCTCCTCCTTCTTTTACCTTCAGTACAGCCATTTGGAATTTGGAACTGGACTTGCATCTTTAAGGGACCCCATGTTGTCCTTGCTTTTTCTGAAATCTAACCCTGAATCTTTATCCGAATAGACCTGGATGTAGACAGAGTAGCCTAAGATCATGAATGATCATTACAGTCCTAGCAGTTGCCATTTACTGATTGTCACTTGCAGGCTCAGTGCTAACTAAGCTCCTTGGTGATAGCTCAGCTCAGTAACTTGTTGGGGGTGACCCTGGGTCAGCATGACTGCAGAGGCCACTCCCTGAACCACCACACAGAAAGGTTCCTCTCTGCCTTCTCTCTTCGAATCTGCCTGGACCCTGCCCTACAGCACCCACCGCCCCCAAGCATAGCCAGTTTCTTGGGATCTACTTCACTACACATTGCTTGCCGACACCTCTGGTTCATGAGGCCCCAGAGCCTGTCATCAGCACATGATCACCCACAATCTACCTGTGTAGCCTGGCTTTCATGCCTTCAAAAGGTCTCCCATTGTATACACCTTAAGTTTCACTGGGACACCAAGATCTGCCCATCTCCAGGCGCAATAGAATAGGTGTGCAATCCATTTGCAGCCATCACTCACTCCCAAGGATTTTCTTGATTTAAGAAATCTTTACCCAAAAAGAACCAGCTTTTGCTGCGGGTAACCTGACTTGCCACCAAATTCTGAGCGTGGCTCTTCAGTAGCGCAGAGAAGGACCTCAGGGCTCCACCCTCAGACCGCTTCTCTTCTCTGTCTTCGCTTACTCCCTACATGATCTTGTGCTGTCTCTTAGCTTCATATGACATCCATCTGCCAACAGCTCCCAAACTGAGTCCCTGGCCTGGACCTCTCCCCTAGATTCCAGAATTGCATATCCGACTGCCTACTTGACATCTGCACTGGGATACAGCTCTGGGGCATGTTCAGATGAAGTATCTGCAATCAAACTCCCAGTTCCTTCATCCCCACAACATGCTCTGCCTTCAGTCTCCTCACATATATAAAAGGTAACTCCATCCTTCCAGTTTTTCAGGCCAGAAGTTTTAGAGTCCTCCTTGCCTGCTCTGGGAATATTACACCCTGCATCTCAGTTCAGTTCAGTCGCTCAGTCGTGTCTGACTCTTTGTGACCCCATGAATCGCAGCATGCCAGGCCTCCCTGTCCATCACCAACTCCTGGAGTTCACTCAAACTCATGTCCATCGAGTCGGTGATGCCATCCAGCCATCTCATTCTCTGTCTTCCCCTTCTCCTCCTGCCCCCAATCCCTCCCAGCATCAGAGTCTTTTCCAGTGAGTCAACTCTTTGCATGAGGTGGCCAAAGTACTGGAGTTTCAGCTTTAGCATCAGTCCTTCCAGTGAATACCCAGGACTCATCTCCTTTAGAATGGACTGGTTGGATCTCCTTGTAGTCCAATGGACTCTCAAGAGTCTTCTCCAACACCACAGTTCAAAAGCATCAATTCTTTGGCAATCAGCTTTCTTCACAGTCCAACTCTCACATCCATATATGACTACTGGAAAAACCATAGCCTTGACTAGATGGACCTTGGTTGGCAAAGTACTGTCTCTGCTTTTTAATATGCTATCTAGGTTGGTGATAACTTTCCTTCCAAGGAGTAAGCGTCTTTTAATTTCATGGCTGCAATCAGCATCCTCAGGATGATTTTGGAGCCCAGAAAAATAAAGTCTGACACTGTTTCCACTGTTTCCTCATCTATTTCCCATGAAGTGATGGGACCAGATGCCATGATCTTAGTTTTCTGAATGTTGAGCTTCAAGCCAACATTTTCACTCTCCTCTTTCACTTTCATCAAGAGGCTTTTCCTGCTGCTGCTGCTAAGTCACTTCAGTCGTGTCCGACTCTGTGTGACCCCATAGACCGCAGCCCACCAGGCTCCCCCGTCCCTGGGATTCTCCAGGCAAGAACACTGGAGTGGGTTGCCATTTCCTTCTCCAATGTGTGAAAGTGAAGTCGCTCAGTCATGTCTGACTCGTAGCGACCCCATGGACTGCAGCCTACCAGGCTCCTCCATCCATGGGATTTTCTAGGCAAGAGGACTGGGGTGGCTTGCCATTGCCTTCTCCGTTCCTGCTGGCAATTCCTTCTAAATAAACCCAGAATCCAACCATCTCTTACCACCTTGATTGCTCCTTTGCTGGTCAAAGCAACCATCATCTCTTGCCTAGATTATTGCAAAAGCCTCCAGCTGATCTCTGCTTCAGCCTCCCATGCCTCCCTTCAAACTATTCTCATCACCGCAGCCAGAATGATTGTTTTTAAAACATAAACCGATCATGTCACATCTCTGCTCAAAGTGTTCCGGGCCTTCCAGCCTCACTGAGAGTAAAGGCCAGTGTGCTCATGGTGGCCGTCAAGGCCTGCCTGATGGGCTCTACTCCTCCCCTACCTCTTCTTGCCTTCATACGCTGCCCTGCACACTGGCCTCTGTGTTCTTCCTCCTGCATTACGCGCTTGACTCCCTCAGGACCCTCTCCTTGCTGATCCCTCTGTCTGGAATGCTTTATCCCCTAGATCTTTGCAACTAGTTCCTCATTTCAGGTTTCCAAATTATCAGCTTATCAGAAAAGGGTTTGTCACCTGCTTCCAGAAAAGAACAACCTTGTCACCCTCACTGCTTTTTCTCTCTAGCACTATTGTCACCAGATAGATGGTGTTTATTAGCCATTTCCCCCTCAACATGTGCACACACACAAATAAGGACTTTGTCTATTTTCTCCAAACCTATATCCCCAACACTTTGAATAATGCTTTCCATGTAGTGAGTGCTCCATTAAATATTTAATAAATGGATGAATGAATGATTTGTCCTTAGGGGTAGAATCAAAGCTGAGGAATGTTGGGTGTGGAATTTGTTTTGCTTTGTGGGGTTTCAAGCTGGTCCAGCGGGTCATTTCCATCAGGCAAACTCCTAACGAGCTCGCTGACCTTCCTGATGCTGCGGGGTGGGCGTGGTGTGCGTGTCATCGGCACATAGTCAGACACACCGCTGCCCATGCAGCAGAATGCTGCCACAGCTGTTGAAACTCGTTGCTAATGGAAGCAAAAGCCAAGAAAGCAAAAATGAACAAAGTAGAGTGCCCTCATAGAGAGTGTGACATGGCAGCCTTCATGGGGGTTTCAGAATGTGCCAGCGCCCCTCATACATGACCTGATACACAATTAGCTAAAAACAAACAAAACATCACATCTGAGCCCCAGGTTTTGAACGTCTTTTGATAACCTCTCTCCTTGAAGATTATATCAAATTACAGGGAAAAGTCCTCGATGATGAACTGCCAAGGTCAGGGTGGAAGGAGTAGGTCACAGGACCAAACTTCAGAAAGGCGTTCAGAGAAAATAGTCTGGATTTAGACACTGTACCCAACGCACGTACCTTCCAGCACATGGCAGATCAAAGGGTGATCAGAGACAGGAGGAGAGGAGAGTGTGCTGCAGGAATAACTAAAACGTTTATGTCTCACCCTACCCCAGACCTAACTCTTGGGAACTACTGGAATATTCAGTGATCTGGGCTGCAGGCTTAGCTTCCCTCCAGCAGGACTGCCCCCACTTGCCCTTCGTACACCTGGCCTCGCTTCCTCGCTTGCCGCAACAACGCAAGGATCTGAAGGCAGATCCTTCAGAGCCTCTCCTGCAAGGAAGCAGCCCCTAATCTTCTGCTTCAAGATCTTTGTCCAGCTGCTTCCAAAGTGCCAAGCTACCCCTCTGCCTCACTCTGGCTACCACCCATGGAGACATAGGCCCCCCTGCCAGAGTGGGCCAGAGGAGGGACCTCTTAATTTGGCACTTGAGCTTCTCAGACAGCAAAACAAGACAACTCAGAGATTTCTTTTATTCAAGAAGCACAAGGCCATAAGCAGGTCCACTAGATCAAAGGCATGACACCTTCCTGAGCTTCTCTTTAACTGAGTCCCGGGAGCCAGGCTGGGGGTTTCTGTTTCAGGGTAGCACTGCCAGATTTGGCCAATGAAAATAGAGAAGGCCCATTTAAACTTGAATTTCAGATAAACAGTGAATGATTTTTTAGTTTAAAAGTATGTTCCCTAAAATATTGGGCATATACTTATGCTGAAAAATCATTGCCTTGTTTTCTGAATCCCCAGTTACATTTGGCGTTCTCTATTTTATCTGACCGGAGAAGGCAATGGCAAGCCACTCCAGTACTATTGCCTAGAAAATCCCATGGATGGAGGAGCCTGGTAGGCTGCAGTCCGTGGGGTCGCTAAGGGTCGGACACGACTGAGCGACTTCACTTTCACTTTTCACTTTCCACTTTCACTTTTCACTTTCCACTTTCACACATTGGAGAAGGAAATGGCAACCCACTCCAGTGTTCTTGCCTGGAGAATCCCAGGGACGGGGGAGCCTGGTGGGCTTCCGTCTATGGGGTCACACAGAGTCGGACACGACTGAAGTGACTTAGCAGCAGCATTTTATCTGACAACCCTATCTGCATGGTTCCTAAACACAAGCCACACCCCAGTCAGCCTGGATAGCTCTAGGCCTGCGGCATGGGACACAACTCCTGACCCCAGTTCCTGTTGCCCACACGCATCCCTTCCAAAGGAGCTGGCTGGCCCTCCATCAGGGGAGCGAGGAAAGAAAATGCTTGTTGTACACATATGACTTATATAATGTTATAAATCAACATGATCTCAATTTATAAATGGATGAATGAAAGAAATGAGAAAAGAAAATGCAAAGAAGAAACTGCTCATGACATTGTGCTCCCCAAAGTCAAGGGTACCGGGATCTGTGAAGGGCCTTGTTCAGATAATATACCCGGGAGGAGGAGGTGGCCAGGGAGGGGTGGCGACAGGGAGTGGAAGCAGGAGAGAAGAAAAGGACCCAGCAGGGCCAGCATGGAGCTTTGAAGGGGGCTTCTGGAAGGTGCCACCTGGGAGGCACTGATTTCCTGCAGAGCAGCTGTGAGCCCTGCCCTCCCTGAGGCCTCAGCTGGCTCCCACTATCCCAGGACAAAACAGGGCCTGAGCTCTAGGACCCTCTCATTTCCCCCTTTAAATTCATCCTGTCTCCATTCTTGGCCCCCTCAATGTTCTGGAAGGTGGTGGACATGGACACCTTATGGAAAGTTCCAGACATGGCAGAGACCCCACCACTCTATCCCCCATCCTCATGTCCTGCTCATAGACCCACTGTGGTCTGACTGGAGGGTAGTGACCAGCACACGTTGGTCTCCCAGGCTCAAATCCCCATCCCTGCCTTGTCCTAGCTGTGTGACCTTGGAATACTTAGCACTCTGCCCACCTGTTTCCATCAGCAAATGGGGACTATTGTCAGGATGAAATGACTGAATACTCAGGAAGCACAGTGAACCGCACGGAGAAGGCGCCATTAAACGCTTGGGCTTGTTTTCTATCCCTGCTTCTCCCAGAGGGCCACCTTGATCACCCTTGCTGATTACATTCTCGGTCCTCGCCCTCTCGAGCCCCTCGCTGCCCCTGACGCGCACCTCCCACTGTCTTCTCTCGCGGCATCCAGTGCTTCTCCACCACTGATATCTCTGCTTTCTTCTCAAGATCCTTTGCCTCCTTCGGACTCTTCTAACCAGACCCATTTCTCCAAGGTTCGTTCTAGGCATGATTATGTGCTCATCTCTGATCCCCTTCCCTTGGTGGTCACGCACAGAATAGTTCTACATGGGACACAACCACCATGTTTCCATGGTCATCTCTGCAGACGGGCATCTGAGCCTCAGGAAGGTAAGGGAGCTTCTGCATTTTACGCTCTACCCTGTTGGAGGATATGTAATCCTTTCCATGGGCATTAATTACTTTTCAAATAGTAATTGCAATGACTGTGTGGTTTTTTGGAGGGGAAGGGATGGATGCCTTCCGACTGGGTTCACAGGCAATTCTGTATTGAACAGTCTGTCTTTAGGATGGGGTGGAAGAAGGACATTCAGAGTATAACAGACAATCTGGGCAAAGGCACAGAGTAAGAGACAGAAGGGGCTGAGAGGCCTTGGTGCTTGTATAGAAATTTCAGGCCTCACTGGTGGAGACAGAGAACATGGGGGAAGCGGATGTTTTGGCAAGCCAAGGAGATCCTCCAGGTTCCCTCAAAATCACTCAGGGGCCGAGTCTGCCTCCCAGTCAGGCAGGTCCTGCACGCTCACACAGGATCCCTAGGACCAACGCGTGATCAAGGCCAGAGTAACATACCTGGGAGATTCTCTGCAGGCCTGGGCTCCGTGGCGCTGTGCCTTCTGAGATGACTGCAGGGAGGGGGGCAATTCACCAAGGCCTGCCCTCCGCTGGGTTTGCCCATGAGCTTGCCTAGGGTACCTGCAGGACTGTCAGGAGGGGATGAGCTCATCTGAGACTCGGTGATCCTTAATAGCCTTGTAAGTTGAAGGAAGGACTGTAAAGTGGGTAGGAAACTTAGACTCATCCTCTAACACTTGGGATCCAGCCATGAATACAACGGAGGCCTGCTCCCACATGTCTAAATATTGGAAAGTTACAAATCAAGCTAACAAACTGTTAAATATCATATGTTCTCTCCTCTTACCCTTGACAAATACACCTTCATGACAACCTGAAGGCCAAGTTTGAATTTAGAATTTGTGGACTCCTCGGAGTTCCCTACTGTATTCTGGTGGCCTAAGCAGAGGGCTGGCTTCATAGCCTGACTCCATCTGGTAGGGTCTTGAGTGCACATGTTTGTACACTCAGCTCACATGTTCAAGCTCCAGGTCCACACACACACACACACCCAAAACCCACCACTTGGTCACTGCTGAGGCAGTAGACCGTGGCATAGTCTACTCTTGTTGGCAAGTCAGACATAGGTCAGAGATCTGCACTGACCTTGGGATTAAGCTCAGGGAATTGGGCAGGAAACTCCAGGGTCCAAGTACCTGAAGCTAGGTCTGGCAGCAGGGCAAGTGTGGGTTTGGGGGGAAGTGTCCCTTTACCCCGTGGACTCCTGGCTCATGGTTGCTGGACTGTGGCTGGAGGAGAACAAGAAGACTCCTAACTTGTGGGCCATAGCAAGGGCCACTCTTGTCCCTGGATGGGGGTGCCCACTGGGGGTGAAGGTAGTCAATGAGGAAGAACCTCCAGATTTCCTAGAAGAGTCCTCAGTGCGCCCAGGCATCTCCCTATCCCAGACTGGGCATCTGCCCGACACCTCGTGCCTCGGGGTCATTCGGGTGTCACCGTCTCACGCTCCTGACACAGTGGGGAACTTGTTTTTCTCTTCTGTCACTCCCTGACTCTAATCCCTACCAACCGGTGCCACTTGGCTGGCCTCCTTGGCAGAAAGGTGACAAAAGGAAGTGTCTCTGAAGAGTCAGATCCCTCAGCCAGAACCCAAGCCTCCTTGTGGCTGCATGAGCCGATGGTCGAGGGCCCTAACCTCCAGTCATGGACCCTGGCATCTCTCGTCTCCCACTGCTGGGGTGCGGGTGGCGTCACTCAGGGTAGGTTCACCAACAAGAGAAGCAGGAGCTGTCACACTGCTCAGAGCAAGCCTCCACTCTCCTCTCCTGCACGCTCTCTGCTCCCCACTGCCCCGACCGCCCATCTTCATCAGGCCTTCCCTCCGAGTGTGTCTCAACATCTACTTCGACTCCAGCCAGCTCACCTCCTCCCCTGCTCCCAGCATCTGCTCATCTGCCCCCAGCTCATCAACTTTCTCCTGTCCAAATCCCTTTCATTCTTCAAGGTACACTTTAAATTTCACCTCCATGAAAGTTTCCCAATAGTTCCATTAATCCTCCTGATTTCTCACCTGCATGGTTTACCACCTGGACCCCACATTTGGCCCATGAAAAATATTCATGTAGCACTTTATATCATACGGTGTTAGTATTTGTTCCTTGTTACACAGTAATCCAGGACTAGAAGAGACCCTAAAGACCATCTCATCCAACCCTCACTTTTTGAAGATGAGGAAACCAAGAAAAACAGATTTCGTAACTTACCCAGGCAAAAATTGTTGAAATGACACTAAAACTATAGTCAACTCTCTTAACCCGATGCAGGACTTCCCCATATCCCCTTGCTGTCCCTCTACATGGAATTTTGTATCACCCACAGGCTGGGGCTGTCATGCAGGGCAATCAGATGATGTACTGATCAGCTGGGCACATGGTTCCTCCCCTTTACCAGTAGAACAGAGCCCAGATCTGCAGCCCACCAGTAGACCCCATGTATTTCAAGTTCCTTGCTATCCATTTTAATAACCACCCAGCCAAAAAAAAAAAAACCAACATGTGATTACCAGAGGTCCCTTGGATTTTCTCAGACCAGCTCTGATTTCTTGCTGTATCCCCTTTAATTCAAAAAGAATAAGCCCAGTTCCTACTCCACTGTGGCAGAAGGCCAGGTTCTCCTGCTGCCAATCCCCGTAATCCCTTACATTTTCATTTTGGAAGAACTGAGAGCATCTTAGCAAGCCTCTCCTCTGACTTTCCCAGGGACAGACGAGAAGGCAAGAGGCTGGTGGGCCACAGCAAGGAAGGGCACTGAGTACACAGCCAAGGAGGACCCGAGTGGAAGGGTCCAGCTTTCACAGAGGGTGGGAAGCAAGGGAAAAACAGACTGGGGGCAGAAGACCTGGGAGTGGCAGGGCCAGGATGACCTGCCCAAAATAAGGTCCCTAAACTCCAAGTCAGTCACCCCATTCAAAACCAGCCGGAACAGGGCAAAGCAAGCATTTTTCTTTTCTCCCTTCTGCTCTGGTTGCCCTGCTCACTCCAAGGAAGAAAAATAGAATAATGAGCCACGTCGTCAGAGAGTGACACCCAAGTACATCCGGAAAGCCGTGGGCAGACGCCTGGCTGGGTGGCTAGCTTTCTCTGTTTCTGGTAGAGGTTTTATAAATATTCGGAGAGTTTGATCTGAAGCTGGAGGTACGGAGGCAAGGGGAGCAGCAGAAGGGGGAGATAACTCAGCCCACGGGGGTTCTGGGACCTCTCCGAGGCCTGCTTTTCATTAGTGTCTCCAAGACAACGGCCCATCTGCGGCAGATCCCCTCACTCCCTGCAAAGCATCCTCAGCTCATGACGCCTTTTCTTGAATAGTGAATCTGCTGCGATCAGCCTTCCTCCAAACCCCTCCCCTCAGCCTGCACCTCCTAGGCTGGAAAAAGAGAAGAGAATTATGGGGGAGATTGCAGTCCAACTCTCAGGCTGGCGTGGAGAGACAGAGCCTCAATCTTCCTGCTCCAAGGGTGATGATTGACCCCAGGGGGCAGTTGGAGGCTGGGTGGTAATGAGTTTGGGATAACCAGGCTGCAGCAGCACCACCTCAGTTTCAGTCCCTCCTCCACTTTGCACACCCAGCCTTAACTCTCGTCTCCTCCCTGTCTGACCTGACCTTTCCCCTCTGCACATACGTTTATTCTTGATCAGGGCAAACATTTGCAGAGTTCCCAAGGAACGACCTGGCCAGTCATTGTGCTGATAAGTTCCAGATGCCCATGGAAGCACAAGCCCATGTGTGTCTCTGGTTTTCACCAAGATGTCCAGTGGGTTCTAAAAGGGTGGTGTCAGGGAGGCTCGCCAGGGAAGAAAGGGAGATCCGTGTTTGCAAGTCAGTGTGAGAGTGGGCAAGTCTACCCAAAGAGGTGGCCGTCTCACCGGAGAGAAGAGAGCTGGGCTGGGTGATCAACACGGCCAGGGAGGGAACGTACACCCAGAACCTGTAACTCCAGCATCGCAGACACTTAGCATGCAACTCCATTTCTCTACTTAAAGATCAGCTCCCTCTAGCTGTGGGCTCCATGGGGCTACAGGCAGGGACCCCTGGTCTCTGCCACACACCTGTGCCAGCCGAGCACCTGTGTGTAGGAGGCCCTCGGTAATGCCTATTGAAAGGAGAGTTGTCGGCAGATGGACTGCAGGGTCTGGGATTTCTGGGTTTTCTTTCTAGCCTGTCGTTGTGCTCCTGAGCAGACCTGAGTCCCAGCCTCTCCCAGCCCCTCCTTTCTGTGGAATGCAGGTCACCCCAGCCCTCATGAAAGGTCTGTACTCAGAGCCAGCCCTGGAGGTTGGGGCAAAAAAGCCAGAGAAGGTCCTCCTGGCTACAAATGGAGCAGAACCAGGAACCCGAGGTGTGCGGCTCAGACAAAAGCCGCTTCTGCCTTCTTGCTTGTGTTCTTTTTCCCACCGAGATTGACCCTGGAGGAGCAAACCCCGAGTTCCTCTGCTGGTCTGAGCAGGAAATTCCTGTCAGCTCATGGGAGAGACCAACTGGGGGAGATATCATCACATCGATTTCCCCTGAGATACAGGATCATATCAAAGTCTTACCCTGGCCCTGGGGAGCGACTGCTCGCTGCCACCATCCCCTCTGTGACTCTCTCAAGCAGACCCTGCCAGTCTTCCTCACCCGGAGATGATGTTAGGTTTGCAGCAGTCACCCAAGGAGCAAGGAGGAGTGGGATGATTAACAGTAATTAAGCGTAGCTAACTGGGCCTCATGGGTGGTTTCTGGGTGCATTCTGGTGGCAAAGTTGTATCAAAGAGGCCAGCCCCAAGGGCACAGATAAGTATGGATTAAAGAAGGCAGGGGGATGAAGATCCTCGCTCCTCACGTGTGGTCCAGGGGCCTGCAGCATGTCCATCAGCCGGAGCTGGCTACAGAGGCAGAATCTCAGGCCCCAGATGAATCAGGAAATATGTTTTAACAAGATGGCCAGCGGATCCGAGGCACACTTGAGTCTGAGACACGTTGGTGCTCAGGAAGGGACATAGGGTGCTTCTATCTCTGACCCCACAGATTCTAGTCCAGATCTGCCAGTCAGTAACTGTGTGACATTAGGTAAGTGAAGCCCTCTCTCTGAGCTTCAGTTTCCTCACTTGAAAGCAGAAATGCTGTCGTCTATCATAAAGGTTTGACTGATGTGACGTGGGGCTTGGCACCAGTAGGCTCCAACCCTAGTAAATTGTTGTTTGCTGTTTAGTCACTCAGTCGTGTTCAACTCTTTGTGACCTTATGGACTATAATGCTCCAGGCTCCTCTGTCCATGGAATTTCCAGGTAAGAATACTGGAGTGGGTTGCCATTTCCTTCTCCAGGGTGTCTTCCTGACCCAGGGATTGAACCCGTGTCTCCTGCATTGGCAGGCGGGTTCTTTACCACTGAGCCACCAGGGACGCCCCTAGTAAATGGTAGCAGCACAGAACTGCTTGCTCAGAGAACAATATCCTTGTCTTCCCCAAGCCAGCTACCCAGGAGGTGGGGCTTCAGCCAGACTTCTTGCTATTATTTCACTTTTGCATTTTCTGGAGAGGATCTATAGACCTCCAATCATGAATCCTGAAGACAACAGTCATAGCCTTTCATCTCCAGTTTCCCCATAAGTGAAATTAGGACATGAGTGCCCTCGTGGTAGGATGGATGCTGTGGGTGAAGGAGCTGGAGTATGTGGCCAGGCAGGGCCAGGCTGAGAGCCAGGGCTTCTAGAAAGAGATGACACCACCTCTGACTTTGGCAATGGAACCTTATGAACAGCACTTTGACCATTTCCCACGAGCAAGTAGTACAGAGTCTGGGTTTTATCACCTCTGCATTTCCTTGAGACACTGTCAGATTCCCACATGGTTGAGGGGGTTGGGGGTACTGACCCACTCCCCTGTGTCCTGTGTTGATGTTTCGGTATTTCCACCCACTTTCCCAGGATAATGTAATGGGGTCTACGGGGAGCTCGAGGTCTTCCTGCATGCTGGGCTCACAGAACTGCTTCCCCAGTAGTGTTTGGCTGAAGTTACTTTTCACTTTAGTTTCAGGGAGAAGAGAGAAGGCCCGTCCCCAGGTGTTCCCTGGAATGTGCTGGCTGATGACCTGGATGAGTCATTTAACCTTTCTAAGCCTCAATTTCCTCCTAAGATGAAAATATTAAGTAAAAAAAATGCCCCGAAGATGCCAGACAAGTCTTTACCCATTCCAGGGATGATGGGATTGCTGAGGGATTAAATGAGGTGATACTGAGAAAGAACATGGTCCAGAGAGGGATCTATACGGTCGATACATGCTAGCTGCCCTTTTGTGGGTTGTTCAAAGAGGTGTAGGCCTCAGACAGTTGGCCCCGGGCGAAAATCACAAATAAGAGAGTGGCCTCCATTTGCAAATAGCAAGGCCAGCCTCCTGGCTCCTGTACAGGTCAGCAACTGACCCTTCCCTCCCCTACCGTCGTATTTCTTTCTTTCACACAGAAGTTGAGACTTGTGGCTCACCAGGCGACCCCAATGAGTTTAAAGCTTGAAATAAATACACTCTCAAAACTGCCATCACGCCCCTGCCCCCATGACTGCCGCAGGCCCTCCTAACGTGGGGCTGGCTCCCCCTCCCTCTCCCCGTTTCCTCTCCTGCTAGAAGCCAGGCCGGGGCTGAGCCCTCGAGAAGGTATCTCCGCTGCACGTATGCTGGTCCCAGGGGCCCTGAGCGGGGCGGACCGGGCTCGTCCTGATCCAGCACAGACGCTCCTCTTCCTGGGTTTGTTAGAAGCCTGACCAGGCCCTGAGTCTTATGACTTCAACAGATGTTTCTGCTTAAGCAGCCCTGGCATCTTTATGGCCTGTTTTTTCCATTCTTGCTCTCTTCCTCTGTCCCAGCAGCCCTGAACGCAATTTGGACTTCATTTTCTTTCTAATGGTTACAGGGATAGAAAGGACTATTTTTTTTTTCTTATTTGTTCCCTTTTACTTAGCTCTTCAAGTGACACACACACAGCCACACGCACACACACACACTCCATAGGCAGGCAGATCTGGGCTCCCGGCGTGCATTTGTCAACGTTGCGCTGACATTTATTTTCGCTTCAGACTGAGCCCCAGTTCAAAACCTCCCTCCCTACCTCCACCAGCACCTCACATTTATCCCCTCTGTGTCCCCACACGGGTCACCCCAGGGCAGCTGATTAGTGTGTCTTCCCAACTGCTGATTTTGAAAGCTCGTGCTGGCCTCGGGCTCTGGCCTGTCCCTCCAGTGAGACGTGAAGAGCTGTGTGTCTGTCTGGCTCTGTAGGTCTGGGAAGGTTTCGCCGCCTGATAGAGGGAGGGCTGAGAATACAGTGGCCCCGTATCTTGTCAAACTGCCTGGCCAGCCGGTCTGCCCAGGCTCAGGTGGGGCCAAGGTGACAGCTGTTAAAAAATGGAGCCAGTTTTCCACGGGTACGTGACAAGCTTGAAACCAGTCTGGCCACTCTTCACATCAACACCTATAATTCTACCTGGCTTGCCACCGTGGCAGGGTGTTCCCATCCACTGGCCCTATAGGGCTTGGGGTCACTTGTCTTGAGTCTGGTTCCCAGAGCAAAGAAAGCCTGGAGACTGCAGGTGCTCCGCCAAAGGCCGGTCTGTGTCGAAGGCCCCTGGGGCTCAGAACCCTTGATCACCTCCCGAGACTGAGGCGCAGAGCTGGATTCCTCCTCTGGGCTCCCACCAGGGGTGTGGACAGATCTACCCGGAGTGCTGAATGGCGACACCACCTGCTGTCTCACCTGGTTGCCCATTGCTCAAGAAGTGCGTGTGTGCATGCTCAGTTGCTCCAGCCATATCTGACTCTATGCGACCCTATGAACTGTAGTCCACCAGACTCCTCTGTCCATGGGATTCTCCAGGCAAGAATCCTGGAGTGGGTTACCATGCAGTCCTCCAGGGGATCTTCCTGACCTAGGGTTTGAACCCAGGTCTGCCGCATTGCCGGCAGATTCATTACCATTGAGCTGCCTGGGAAGGCCCAAAGAAGTACATCCAACCTTAATTCCTCCAGGTCCCTGCAGCCTTTCTACCTGAGTGTCTGATGATACTGACTCACCTCTCAGGACATGTTTAGAGTTGAGCTAACCATCAAGGACCACCAGCCCTTGTGAGCCATCGTCTGCTGACCGTGGCGGAGGGGGAGTCATCAGGATGTTCCATCTTCAGCACCCTCACATGAAGGGCCTTTTCAGAAGGACAGTGACAGGGGCCTGAGCTCAATCTCATGAAGTCCTTACTAAGTGACTGCCCGACTTGAGAAGGGCCAGCCAGCCAGCACCCGCTCCTCTCTCCACTGTGGTCCTGTCACTGTATACATTACAGGCATCGCCATTCTCTTCTCACCTTCCTATTGACACAAGTTAAAACCCTGGTTCGTATTTCTTCATGTTTTGGAGGCTGAGTCGTGACACCCCCTCCCCACAGTGGATTAAGGGAGGCTGCTCAGGGAAGTCAGCCACAGAGGGGTGAGCTTGGGCTTCAATAACAGGGTGACACACACATGAAGGCTGCGGGGAGAGGAGGAAGGAGGAAGCCCTGGAAGCAGGGGTGAAGGGTGATGGTCCCTCACCCCGGCTCTGCTGAGCTGGGCGTGCAGAACGGCAGCCACGTGCTTCCAGCAGGGTCCTGAGGACGCCCCCTGCCATTTGCTTCCCTGTCGCACATACTCACTGGTGAAGAGGGAGACGGGAGCTGGTCCTCGGCTTCTCCATTCATATGACCCTCCAGAATTCCCCTCCAGCGCAACATATCTCCAGAAACAACTCTATGGTAATGTCATAACCAGAGATCCTGCTGATGGTTCAAAATCAATTCAACATCAACAGCCCTGTTAGTCTGGAGCCATCCTTCCCTGAGTGTTTGCCCCGCTGTGTGTGTCTGAATGGTGGGTGAGGTGAGTTGGGCAGAGGGGGCTGCTTGTTTCATTTCTGCTGCTCTCCAGGGTCCCCAAAATCAAGTGTCTGCAATAGCATCTCTCTCCCCGTCTCTAAGGAGCACTGGGTACCTGCATCCATGTGAGGCTCTGGCTCTGCCCAGGAAGATCTCTGGGGATCTCCAAGGGCCACTGGATTGGGAATGCTGAGCCCTGGGGAAGTGGGACTGTCTGGCCAGCCAGATACCCAACATAGCCCTCTGGTCACTTCCCTTTTTCTCCTGTCACTAGGGGATCCCACCAGAGGAATGAAGCCTAGAAAACTAGAACCGTGTGGAGCCAGGCAAGATACAGGTGGCAAGTGACCTCCAGATGGTCAGAGAAAGCCTACCCTCCGTGTTCTCTGTAGGTCTCCTTCCCAGAGGGACCTGGCCGAACCCTTCTTTCTGGACAGCTATGATGTCGTGTCTCTTCTATCCTAGGAGTGAGGAAAAGGATGCTTTCCTCATTCTTCAAGAACCAAACCTCCAGGCTTTCCTGGAAGTTTAGTGGTTAAGAATCCACTTGCCAATGCAGGGGACAGGGGTTTGACCCCTGGTCTGGGACGATCCCACACACCCTGGAGCAGCTAAGCCCATGTGCCACAATTAAGCCAGCACTCGAGAGCCCACGTGCCACAACAGCTGAAGCCCATGAGTTCTAGAGCCTGTGCTCCACAACAAGAGAAGCCACCACAATGAGAAGGCTGTTCATGGCAACCGAGAGTAGCCACGGCCCATCACAACTAGAGAAGGCAACGAAGACCCAGCACAGCCATAAATCAACAAATAAATCTTAAAAAAAAAAAAAGAACCAATCCCCTTCCCGCCTAAGGAGGCCCTGCTTTCATGGTTGATAAGGGAACAGCAGAACCCCCAGGCCTTTATTCCACCATATATGTAAGGGTAATGATGCAATAAGGATGAGGTGTTCAAGGGAAGGGAGAGAGGCGCAAGCAGGTCTTTCTGGAATATCCAAGGTAGGTCTCTGTTGCAAGGAGAGGACTAAGTGGCCCTAGTGCTTCAAATATATGTACCCCAGTTTTCACAGAACCACGGTAGTAATACTAATAATTTTTTTGGCTGTCATTCAGGGAGATCTTTCTCCATGCCAAGCATTTGGCATATATTTATGTCATTTAATTCTGTGAGGTACCTATGGGGTACAAGTATTGTTATGTCATTTTTCAAATGAGAAAGCAAGTACTGAAAAGTTAGGTCAATTGCCAGTGATCATGGATCTGAGAAGTGGCAGAGCCAGGATTAGACTCCCAGCTCCTGACCCAGAGCCCACAGTCTTCACCAGGCTGCTCATCCACCTGTATAGAGGAGTGACAATATCTACATGGATAATAGCGACTGCTTACATGGGCTTCCCTGGTGGCTCAGTGGTAAAGAATCCACCTTCAATGCAGGAGATTCAGGTTCGATCCCTCAGTCGGGAAGATGCCCTGGAGAAGAGAATGGCAACCCACCCCAGTATTCTTGCCTGGAGAATTCCATGGACAGAGGAGCCTCATGGGCTACAGTCCATGGGATTGCAAGGAGTTGGACACGACTGAGCAGCTAACGTCTTCACATTTACAGTGTACTTGCCATGTGCCAGATTCTGTTTTATGTGCTTTATATAGATTCACTTAATTCATTGTCACAAAACTCTATTTGCTATTATCTCATTGTACAGATGGGGAAACTGAGGCATGGAGCATTTCTATACTGATTTCCTTCCACAAATATAAATTGAACACCTCTTGTGTGTTAAACGCTGCACCAGGGGGCTCTGTGTGGGACCCAGAGTTGAGTAAGACACCAGTCTTATCCTCTGAGTATCAGCACAGTCCATGGCCATGACCAGCAGAGTAAGCTTGGGGTGGGATTTTGGAACTTGAAATGGAGCATGGTTACAATAGGGCATCCTAAGATATCCTAGAGAGATGGGCATACCGGGAGGTCTCCAAAGCAGAGACCCAAGCACAGGAGCAAGACAGAATCCTGTGATCAGATTGAGGCCTCAGGTCACATCTGGACTAGCAGCTGAATGGATGGAACCAGGGCCATTTGATTCTGTCTGCAATGGGGCCTTAAGAACAGGACTCCAGAACTCAGCTTCCAGGTTCAAATCCTCACTTTTCTACTCTTCAACAGTGTGACCTGGGGCAATTTCATGAACGTCTCTGGGCCTCAGTATTCTCATTTGCACAATGAGGATAATAGCAGTGCCCATCTCATAGAGTTGTTGTGAGAACTCATTGAGTTAATACAGGGGACATCCTTAGAACAGGGCCTGGCCCATGGTTGGCTCTCAGGCTCCCATCAACCTGTTATCACATTGGATCCTTGAGGCTGAGACAGGCAGAGGCTCCAGGTAAGGGCCAAGTTGTCTCAGCAACAGAGAGAAAAAAAACTGTAAAAGGAACCAGTCAGAGCCTGTCCCTGGAGGCTTCAAAGAGAGGGAGAGATGAACTCTGAAGGCATACAGAGGGACTTCACATCCTTGGTGGAACAGGCTGGCAAAAGGGCATTGGGCTCTCCCTTCTTAATCACCAGAGACCAAGATGCAAGTGCCTGGCACCTGGGCTGGGTGGAAGCGGCGTGTTTTTCTGGGATGGCATTTACAATGTCACCACTGATGTCCAATTATGGGTGTGAAGAGAGGTTCCTGCTGCCTTTGCACAGTTTCTCAATCACTCAGGACAGGCTTATTGATCTATTCCCAGCATCCTCTCTATAAACTCCTCCCAACCTCAGCCTCTGGCTTGGAAGAAAGACGGGGGTGACTGGGGGAGGCGGTGGACGGCAGCCATATTCTGTTGCAGTAAATCCTTCCTAGAAGCCCTGCCTGCTTTCCTAGAAGAGGAGACAGCTGAGATCATCAGCCAAGGCTGGAACGGCCCAGAAACAATCCTTTCCAATCCCCAGAAGACCCCTCAGCAGCTTGGGAAAGGAACAGCTCGCTGGGGTGCTTTGTTTGTGGACGTGGGGCTGTCAGACTGGGCAGGGGCACCTGGTGACAGAGCAGAGCAGCTGAGGCGCAAGGATGGCCTTTTGGAGGTGGGACAGACATGCAGCCTAAGGGGAATCTTGTGACTGGCCCAGCGCCCCACTCCCACTCGTTAGAGAACTGGCTCCAGGACTTCTCCTATGCACGGGAGACGACGATTTCCTCTCAAAGTCCCATTAAACTAAGTGAGCCCGTATGCGCGTGCATATGCATGCACAAGTGAGCCTTTTGCCCCACCTACTTTTAATTTCTCATACTTCTTTGCATATTTCAACCATCTTGTGGATTCCCATGACATTCCCCTTGAACTCATTCTCTTGCCCTGGAGTCTTCCCCTACAGGCCTCTTCTGGAAGCCTCGGGACCTCAGAGGATAGCAAGAAGGTCTTACAATTTGCCTTGAAATGAGAATTTCTTCCTTCTCGTCATTTGAAGCCCACTGAAGATGTGCGTGGGGCCACTGGGATGAGAAAGGGGTGATGGTGTGGGAGGTGACCACTGATCCCTCCCACCCAGACCCAACTGTCAGGCCTGCAGCACCTGCCTCTCCACCTCAGAGTCCGTTTCTCCTCTGGCTTCCTCTGGCCTGAAGTACCAGCGACATGGAGACTGGAGGTGTCTAAGGCACACCCCCACGTGGCAGCTTGAGCTTCTTGAAGCTGAGCTGAACTGGGAACCAGTGACCTAGATTTTGCCCCAGATTCTCAGCTGGGAGTCTGCTCAGTGCTCTCCTCTGGCCAGGCCAAGAACAGTATAAGCTCCTTGGCACACAGGGAGCCCTGGGTCTTTGTGCTATTCCCCTCACGGTGACCTACTCTAACGGAGAGAACAGCAACACTGAAAATACAAAACATAGACGGTGGTTCCAAATGATGGATGGTTCAGTCTGGAACGCATGCTCCCAGTTGTCTTCACTGCTCTACCCTCTAATTACAGGCTTCCACAGCTATTAAAGTCACCCTCCCTCTCCTGTGAAAAAGACGATCAAGTCAAAGGGGAGCCAGTTAAGGGCCCCCGTTTTGTCTGAAACAATGCATCTGTGAAGAAATAAGTTGAACACAGCTATCTTTTCATATTGGTGGATGTTTCTGAGGCATTGAGGGACGTCTCAGGGCTACGCATTCTTGAGTAGATTGCTTGTCCTTGTTTTCTGAGCAAGAGTTGGGAAGTCATGAGGTGGAGTCTGTCTGGCCCAAAATGACTGATGGCTGCTGAGGAAGAACTAGGTGATATACATCTAGGACAACGAGGCAGCCTGAGTTAGTCTCGCGAGTGGGTACAAACTGTTATCTGCAGATATCTACTGTTATCTAATAGCAAAAAATATTAGGCACAACCTAAATATTCACCCATGAGGTATAAGTTGAATGAGCATCTGTATGATGGAAGACAGTCGATAGAATTATGGGCTAGAAACAGGCTTAATCTCGTGGGAAAATGTTCACAACATATCATTAAGGAAAAAGTGGATTATAAGGCAGTATGCATAGAATGTAGCAGTTGTGCAAGAAAAAAAAATACTGTGTACATTTTTTAACTGGAAGAATACATACAAAAATGTTAACAGTGCTGTCTCTGGGTATTAAGATTTGGCTTGACTTTTATTTTCTTTCTTGGATTTGTCTCTGTTCTTCAAATTTTCTCCCATAAACACATACATATTGTTCCAAATCAGGGGGGAAAGAATTGTATTTAAAAAGTTATTATCTCAGGGATCCACAGATGTGTTTCCTGTTTCTTATCCCATGTCTATTCTCCATTTGATTTTGGAGATTCAGACGCCTCAGCCTTTCCCACCAGAGACCCTGATGGAGCAGGGGGACTGGAGTAGCTGATGTCCTGGACAACAGCGCCAAAGTGAATTAGTCACTGAGTATTGGAAAGATTTCATTTCCATCCGACACTGGGAATTAATTGTACCCAAATCTTTTTTTTTTTCCTAATCAGGAATGAGCTTCTCCAAGGGATCTTTTAATATGTATACAAGGGCTTACAGAGAACAATTACAAACCTCAACAGCTGCTCCATGGGTTTTCAAACGTGAGAGTGAATCATCTCTTCTCCCGGCCCTTTTTACGGCATCGCGTCCCTCAGAGTTCTAGAAACCTGCTGTCACAGTGACATGGGAAGGAGCTGGAGGAGCCGTGACCCTGCTTCTTTCATGGAAGGATGAGGAAGGGAGATGGAGAGAACAGAACTGAGGGGCTGAGACGATCTGGCTTGGTGTGCCTAGTTCCCAGGACAGGGCCTCACACAGAGGAGGGAGTGCCCAGAGAGTGGATGAAGGGGGTAAGAAATGAGTTCTCAGGAGGGAACAGCCAGAGCGCGGAGAAGTCTACTGCTGAGAGAGGCGGCCCTTAGCACGCGCCATGTCTGCCACAGATTTGGTTTTCCCTGTTGGCTCAGATGGTAAAGAATCTGCCTGCAAGGCAGGAGACCTGGGTTCGACCCCTGGGTTGGGAAGATCCCCTGGAGAAGGAAAGGGCAACCAGTTCCAATATTCTTGCCTGGAGAATCCCACGGACAGAGGAGCCTTGCGGGCTACAGTCTGATGGGGGTCACGAAGAGTCAGACACGACTGAGCGACTAACACCATGTAGCTTTTAGCGGCTCCTCATCTAAGCAAAACAGGCTAGACTGTCTCCCTCCTCACCACAGGAGTCAGCACTACAAGTGTCCCAGCTGTCCTGGAGGCTCCGTTCCTGTCAGTGGCAGATGTTACTGGAAGGGGCGAACTGTTGCCCTCCAGGCCACCACTCCCGCCTCCAGCTCCGTCTGCCACCCCGGCGGTGCCATATCCCCCTAAGGGTGCAGTCAGAGGGTGGCTTCTTTCAGTCAGCCTGACTTTGGAAAGTTCATCCCCTATTGTATTGGAAAATTCCTCTTGTGCCTGTCACTGCGCACATCAGGAGACCAAGGTTTCCATTTTCTCAGAAGTAATTAGCCATCTACTGTCATGGAGACAGAGCTTGTTCCTGGAATTTTTTATTTATTCTTTGAAAACTATAATCCAACCCCAAGAGATGAAGTCTGAGGCAGGGGCCTGAGTTCTCCCAAAGCAGAGAAATAAGTTGAGGCTAGGCCGGGCTGTGTCCACACCCACTCAGCCTCGCCACTGAAATAATTTCATGTCCTCTGCTCTTGACTGCCTGGGGACATCCGAAGACGGCAGAATAGAGACCACGGAAGGAAGGGCCAGCTGAGGAGCACTTTCTTTATTGAATAAGGCTTCCTCTGCCCTGGTCCTAGATAAGCCTTCTTAAAAGATATATAAATAAATAAAAGGAGATGGACCTAGATCAACCCTGATGGTGGGAAGTCAATCTTATCCTTGCCAGATCACAAGATGGGGAGACACAGAAATATAAAGTACTGGATTTCACGGGGCCCAAACAGAACAGATTCAACAGAAGATCCTGTTTCAGTTCCTGGGATTTGCTGAAGTGAGGAAGTCAGCTTGGAAAAATAAATGAGGATCCCCTTTGCCCCTGAGAGTGCCATAGTGGGCTCCATGTGATTTTAAATTCTCCAAAGTAAGTGGCTCCTGGGGAAGAGAGATCTACTTGTGCACAAAATAGCACTATCAGTAGGAAATCCTGAGGCCCTACTGTCTCATTATCAAAGCTGATGAATGTGAAGCTTTCAGTTGATATCATTGTCAGACAATGCAAAACAGACCAACCCAAACCAACCCAAACCTCCTGGGTCTGTTCAACAAACATGTATTGACCATCTGGTATGTACATGAACCAAATATCATGCATTACCTACCATCCCTAAGCTCACAGCCCAGGAGGAGGGCATTCAGAGAGAGGGGGAAATTACAAAAGGAGGAGAGGGCGGCAGAGGACGAGGTGGTTAGATTGCATCGTTGACTCAATGGACGTGAACCTGAGCAAACTCTGGGAGATAGGGAAGAACGGGGAAGTCTAATGTGCTGCAGTCCATGGGATCACAAAGCATCAGACACGACTCAGTGACTAAACAGCAACATGATTAATGCCTAAAGCAAAGTAAGGACAAGCCCCAGGGCTTCTCACTCTACCTATGGCTCCTGGGGCTCTTCACAACCAAGCAGACTTGTAAGTTGAGGTTGAAAATGAGCAGAAATTTTCCAAGCAGTTGAACTGATGTTTTCATTGTAGACACGCTTGTGTTTTACTATGCATCTGAGCTCCAGGGAGTCAGAACACAGTGACTGTGACAGTGGGTGACAACTTTCTGAAGAACATATACACCTCCACCAACAGAAGCCATGGCTGCTCTTTGGCAGTGAGCCTGCCCAGGGGGCTGGTGACCCAAAGCAAGCCATCATGTTTAATGCAGCCAGAAGATACTTCAGACCAGAGTCCTGAAGCCAGTGGCATATCCATCCAGGGACAGCTCCTTCTCAGGAAAGGGAGGGTCCAACTCTACTGAAGCAACAGGCAAATATGCCTGGACAAAGATTAGAAAGGGCTTGTACAAGGGTAGGTTCAAATTCTCCGTGGGTCTCCGTCCCATGGTTATCCCCCTCCCTCCCTCTGCCTGTCGTATCTGCCCCCTTCTCCCCTGAGCATCTGATGAACACACACTCAGGACTCAAGACAAAATGTCATCTCCTCTCAGACACTTTTCTCAATATTCCCAGATCAAATGATCATCCCCTTACTTACCCCACCCCACCCTTGGCATATGTGCCCTCTTACCTTTATCAGAAGTCACTGCATTCATTTATTTACATGTCTGTCTTCCATAGTGGCTCAGACAGTAAAGAATCTGCCTGCAGTGCAAGAGATCCAGGTTCAATCTCTGGGTCAGGGAGATCCCCTGGAGAAGGGAATGGCTACCCACTCCAGTATTCTTACCTGGAGGATCCCATGGACAGAGGAGCCTGGCGGACTATAGTCCATGGGGTCACAAAGAATTGGACACAACTAAGCCACTAACACTCCCTGAGGGTACCATCTCTGGTGTCTACCTGAGTGCCTGGCAAACTTTTACTGAATGGATACAGGCTGCACTTGTGTACTGAGCATGCCCTGGAATCTCTCAGTAGAACAGAAGATATTCCACTGCAAAGCCCCTCCTGATAAAAATCCCCGAGTGTCTAATACATATAAAAACATCACATATAATGAAACTAACGTGTAAGGGGAAGCAAGTCCAGAATTGAGTTTGTGACAGATGCCAGAGCGTAAATCCCAGCCAGGATCGTGCTGAGACCAGAATTCCTCAGAGCCCCTGGGCCACCCCAAATCGGATGAAATTCTAAACAAGCCAGAGCCTCAATGAACAGCTCCACAGTGTTGGGCTCCAGAGTGTTCTGGAAGGTTCTCCTGGGCTATGCCTCCAGAAGGTCAGGGAGGGCAGAAGCCCCACAGGCCCCGGTGCAGTGTCAAGTTCCCCCTTTGCTGTCAGCAGGCCTGGAAGAGCCTTGAAGAAAATGGAGTATTATTATTTGTTTGTTTTTACAGTGACTCATCTGTCGTAACTGGGTTAAAGTCCACTAAGAGAAAAGGAGAACAAAAGACCTCCTGTTAGTGCTGGAAGTTTGCCTCTTAAGATATCACTGAGAGGAACTGGGAAGAAAAAAACCCCAGCAGGGCAGAGGAAGCTGCAGGCCTTGAGGAACACAGCGGCACTTTGGAAAGGCAAACACGGCGGCTTTCATCTCCAGCGCCCTTTCTGCGCCGGCCGCTCCCTCGGCTTCTGCGTTGTGACCCACTGTAGCACTGACCCTCGGATGCAGGCCAGTGCCCGATTCCCACACTCTGAGAACAGGGGGAGGCTGCCAGGATCTGTGGCCGTGTGGGCAAATCCCTACATCCAACCGAAACGCCAGGCTGAGAAAGATGACTATGGGACTAACATCTAGACCTTACTAGGTGCCAGGCTGTTGTAATATTATATAACATAACTAATTTCACAATTTCCCCAGCTGCAGCAGAAAGGAGATGCCGTAAGGCAGAAATGTGGTCTTGCCCGCTTTGGGAAGTCCGCTGGCCTCAGTGCTCCCAGAAGCAGCAGCATGGGGCTTGTAGGCTCCCTCATTGGAGTGGAACCAGCTTTCCAGGGTACAGACTCGGGCCATCTGATGCCACAACCTGAGAACTCACCCTTTACTCTCTTCAAATGAAAAAAAAAAAAAAAAACAGAGAAAGAGAAGACTTTAGTTCTTTTACCACAACCTTCCATCTGATCAGCCCCGCCAATGTTCAACCTGTACCCATGACCTTTATCTGAGCAGTGTCAAGTTATGTCAAGAAATGCTATTCTCACCCTTGTCCACCCAGTCCATGGGGTGGGTCTGCACCAAGACTGCCCATTCTGCTGTTCGCCCACTTCACCCTTATGGTAAAAGGCTGGACTTTCTCTGTTCCAAGGCTATGAAAGAGGGATGGGGACAAGAAAAAGAAGACAGAAACTCCCTGAAAATCCCAGGTCTTCCCTCCATTCAGAAGCCCTTCAAACCACCCTCTTTACAGGGTCTGCTGGTCTGCCAGAGATGAGGCCTCGACTCTGGGGCCCAGGCCTCTGCCCTTCAGACTGGCTGGGCCTTCTGGGTCTCTCAATTCAAATAGCCATTTCCTGAACAAGATATGGGCTTCCCTTGTAGCTCAGTCAGTAAAGAATCTGCCTGCAATGTAGGAGACCTGGATTCAATCCCTGGGTCAGGAAGATCCCCTGGAGAAGGGAATGGCTACCCACTCCAGTATTCTTGCCTGGAGAATCCCATGGACAGAGGAGCCTGGGAGGCCACAGTCCATGGGGTCACAGGAGTCAGATATGACTTAGCAACAAAACGATGACGATGAGCAAGACATGTTTTTGGTAATTTCTGATCAGGCACCAAGAATTCTGCAACTTAAACTGCAAAATGAGAGTGTTAGGATGCTAATTTATCCTCTCTTTCCTCACGCACATCCATGTTCCATGGCCTGCAGCAGAAACCACCTACGTGTTACAGTAGGCGCCACAGTTTAGCTGATCCTGTGCAGGGCTGGTCACCCAGTTTTCTGTTCACTGCTCTGTGACTTTGAAGGGATTATTCCCACTAATGAGCAAGGCTTCCACAAACAATGGGTTGACAGGAAGACTTAAAAGAAGCTGATCCAATGCTCTTTGGGTTGCTTCTCCCTTTGCCTAGCCTCATGGGGTTCAGCCCCTTGGTGGAATCACATGAGATTTGGGGCTTAATTAAACCCTGGCTTCAGGCCAACAAACCGGTGGCCCCTTGAATTTCCCAGGTCCATCCAAGTGGATAAACACTGGAATGGGAATGTGAATTGCTTAGCTGCTCCCACAAGAGCAGTCCTCATTAGGTAAGAGCCTGAGTATCACCAGCTCCCAGGGCTCAGCAGACGTGGGCAGGCCCAATCCCAGAAACGCAGCATGACTTTAAGGTAATGATTCTCACATCTATACTCCCTGGGGCTGCAGCTGGGGGGCTTTGCAGACCACCTGCACCATTGGGATCTTAGGATCCTCTTCCTTTCTTGTCCTGATAAAACCCAAGCTCATCACTCAGTGGAAGAAACCAAATCACCTTCTCAGTGGGCTGTCCTTGACTATGTTTTGCATTTAGAGATCTTTTTGCTTTTGAGAAAATGGGTGGATCTTGCACAGCCCCAAGCATAAGGATTGGGAATATTTCCCTACTTGAGGGCACTAGAGAATTTCTTGTGTGAGGGAACCCACCAAACAAAAAAAAGTGGAACAACTGCATGCTTTCTTGAGTTTGGCAATTTTGTTGTTGCCTAGACCCAGCATTTGCTCAGGACCCTCAAGGACTCAGCAGAGGAGGCTGCTTAAATGCCCATGTGGTCCAGGACTGAGCAAACAAAAGACCCTTTGCCTGAGCCCCACAGCCGGCTGGCCCTTAGGATCTCTCTGGGATTATCCCCCAGTCACCCGCTGAAGCATTGGACCCTGTACTTGGTCTCATTGCCAAGTTTCACCAGCTACTTGGGGGGTCTGGCAAGATGTGGGTGATTTAGGAATGGCCTAGCAGCGGAAGGGGTGGAACCAGACACAACTCCCACCCCGACCAGCTTTGTGACCCTGGTTGGCAGCACTGTTCTCATCTTGGCCACAATGTCTATGCCTGTAAACATAATGATGATAACTGCCACCAATTTTTCCCTAAAGGGGGCTGCGAGAGTGAATTAATTAATGTTTATTGAGCACTTGGAGTTCTTTGGAGAAAGGCCTTTATAAATATAAGGCATGATTAAAGGATATCAGTTTGCCAGCTCTCAGAGGAAGTACTTAATGGGATCAGGGGTGAATATCTTGATGACTGAGTTTCATTCTTTATTCCAATATGCACCAGGCTCCCATAACTCAACTCTGCTCTCCACTCTTGTTATTATCCTGGTGCTTTTCATTTCCACTAGTGGAGTCCAACAAATGTTACCCACTTACCCTGCTTACCCACTTCCTCTTTCCCACACACCAACCTCTGACCCTTCCACTGAGGTTGCAAGGTCACCAAATTGTCAAGCCCAATGGCTTTTTCTCAGTCTTTATTTTCCTTATCCCTTCTAGAGTATGATACTGGTCACTACCCCGTCCTCACCTGTGAAAATCTTATTCTGTGATGTCTGCGATGTCCAGCAAATCTAAACTGAAGTCACCGTCGTCCCCAAGCCAGTTGACCATTCCTGTGCAGTCCAGCCTCCAGACATCCCTCTCCATTGCCATCCCCTCAGGGCAGCCCCTTATTGCCCCAACCTAGTCCTCACAAAAAACTGTCCCTGGCTGGTGGAAACTCCAGACTCAAGGCAGATTGATGTGTATGTCCCTGAACTGCTCCCTTCACCCAGACCTCTCAGCATCACCTTGGCCTCCAGCTATCCTGTTCCCAAACCCACCTGAGTCTCCTGCCATCTTGCTGTTTTCCACTTCATGCACCACGAGACTTGCTTTCCTGCTAGTCCACCTTCCTGCCTGGTTCCCAAACCCAGTTTGCACTGCTGCTCAGAAACTAACCAAAAGTCCAACAATAGAGGTCCTTTTCTAGGATACCATGACAGACCTCCCCCCACCAACAGACACAGGCACTTGTACACTTGTGTGGGTAGCCACACAGAGGCACACAAACATACAGAGAGATGCAGGCACACACGCAGGCCCACACAGACATACAATACAAAGACACACACACTCATGCAGATGTACACAAACACAGATTCCCAGATATAGCCACAGACATAAGTACTCAAACAGATACACACAAACAGATATGCACAGAGGCACACACATCCAGAAACACACAAACCAAGTAGGCATGCATATAATGACACCCACGTGGATGAATACACACACATACATCCATTTTTGCCGTGTTCCAGCATCCTGACAGACTGAACTGGTCCTCCTCCTACTATCTCCTCTCCCATCTGCGTTAGGGTTCTCCAGAGAAACAGAACAAATAGGATATGTAATATTCTTTTATATGCTTACATATACCTACAACTATATTAAAAAGCAGAGACGTCACTTTGCTGACAAGGTCCGTATAGTCAAAGCTATGGTTTTTCCCATAGTCATGTACGGATGTGAGAGTTGGATCATAAAGTAGGCTGGGTGCTGAAGAATTGATGGTTTTAAACTGTGGTGTTGGAGAAGACTCTTGAGAGTCCCTGCAAGGAGATCAAACCAGTCAATCCTAAAGGAAATCAACCTTTAGTATTCACTGGAAGGACTGATCCTGAAGCTGAAGCTCCAGTATTTTGGCAAAGATTTGACTCATTGGAAAGACCCTGATACTGGGAAAGATTGAAGGCAAAAAGAGAAGAGGACGGCTGAAGATGAAATGGTTAGATAGCATCATTGACTCAATGGACATGAATTTTAGCAGACTCCAGGATTTAGTGGAGAACTGGGGAGTCTGGTGTGCTGCAATCCATGGAGTTGCAAAGAGTTGGACATGACTTTGTGGCTAAACAACAACAACAATACCTACACCTATACCTCTCTGTCTCTCTCTCTCTCTAAATATATATATATATGGAATTGGTTCATGCAGCTGGCAATTCTGAAATCTTGCCAGTCCCCAGGGAAGAGCTGATGTTGCATCTCAAGTCAGAAAGCAGTCCAGAGGCAGAATTTCCTCTTCAATAGAACCCCAGTCTTTTCTCTTAAGGCCTTCAACAGATTTGACAAGGTCCTCCCACATAGTGGCAGGTCATCTGCTCTACTCAAAGTCTACTGGCTGAAATGTTAATCTCATCTATAAATTACCTTCACAGCAACATGTAGACTGGTGTTTCACCAAATATCTGGATACTATGGCCTAGCCAAGTTGACACACACAATTAACTGTCACACCATCCATCTGGTAAGCCATTGCTCATATAAATCTCCTAAATGTCACTCTCATCACAATGGTCCCCCGCTCTAACACCTAAACACCTTTCACCCCTGACTCACAGCAGACACAAGGTAAATAATTATTGAGTAAGTGAATAATGAATAGCCTTGGTGATGGGCACCGCTCAGCTCAACGCAGCAAAACATTTTGAGAGCCCAACAGTGAGCTTTGCCAAGAGCTCAACATCCAGATATCAAAAGCCTCTCTATGTGTCTGAAGCTCCAATACTTTGGCCACCTGATGCCAAGAACTGACTCATTAGAAAAGACCCTGATGCTGGGAAAGATTGAAGGCAGGAGGAGACGGGGATGACAGAGGATGAGGTGGTTGGATGGCATCACTGACTCAATGGACATGAATCTGAGCAAGTTCCGGGAGCTGGTGATGGATAGGGAAGCCCAGCGTGCTGCAGTCCACAGGGTCACAAAGAGTCGGACACGACTGAGTGACTGAACTGACTGATGTGTCACTTGTCTTCTCCCTCTACCTCCAGGCCTCGCCCTGTGCTGCAGACATCACTAATCCCCACAGTACTTTAGACAAAGCAGACCCCCAGTTACTTATGGATTAATTTTATTCCTTTTTTACTAATCCTTATATCAAATTTAAGGGCTTCCCAGATGGCTCAGTGGTAATGAGCCTGCCAATGCAGGACACGCAAGTTTGATCCCTAGGTCAGGAAGATCCCCTGGAGGACGAAATGGCTACCCACTCCAATATTATTGCCTGGAAAATTCCATGGACAGAGGAGCCTGGCAGGCTATAGTCCATGGGGTCACAAAGAGTCAGCCACGACTTAGCGACTGAGCACACTTGCATATCAAATTTACCCACAATTTTAGGGCCTCATTTACAAAACTATAAATTGCCTTGCTAGTCTGTTTCCATTTTTATTTTTAAGGTGCAGATGTGAAGAGACATTTTCATACCAGGGAAGGGTATATATACTCCAGAACACTGACCATGGTCTCTAGGGGTAGGATTGTGGGTGGCTTCTGTTGGATTTTTTATTCTTTTCTGTGTCTTCCAATGTGCCCTCTGTGACCATGTGTTATTTTTATAATCTGTTTTTCTTTCATCTTTTCCTTTATGAGCATGAGGAGATTAAGGTCCCGTTCTCAGCATTTTCTGGGGGCTCTCAGCATATCTATACAGCCTTTGAAAAGAAAGTGTTCTGGGACGAACGTCCTTATAAAAATCCATGAGGTCATAAAAGGTAAAGTGAACCGCAAACAGTTGTTCTGTTTTAATTATGTTCAAGTGTCAGGTAACAGGGAACTTTTCATAAAAGGCTTCAAGGAGTTAATGATTATGGCTGTTGTGAAACAAGAGACAGCAGGGAACCCAGGTACCTAGGTCTTGCCTCAGGCCACTTCTCCAGCCTCCAGGCCAGCTGGGTGCCTATCATTGTGTTGTCAGTCTTGCCAGAGAAGCACTACCCAGACCCATGGGAGAAGCTGTGGGGAAAGCAACTGTTCTTTGAAATTTGCTTCAGATCCTGCCTGCCGAGGTCTCAGAAAGAAAGTGTTCACCTCTAGCCCAAATGAACTGGAGCTTCAAAAAACCCACAGCCTCAGGCCTGAACTTTGTATTTCTTAGACTGCCAGAATCCCTGGCTTCGAGGACTCCCCAAAATGGGAAGGAGAAACCAGAGAGCCGGGGGAGCACAGACATTTGTGGCTGCCGAGTCTGAGAGCGGACTTGGATGTGGGGCCACGTGTGCGGGGAGCAGCTGGGCCTCATGCGAATGTGGGTGACCCAGAACAGGGAGGCCAGGCCTGCTTCAAGGCTGCCATTCCAAGACACTCCCCTTGCACCAGACCAAGTGTGTGAAATCCTCCCTGTTCTGATCCTGCGTGAGTTCCTGGGGTTTCCAGTGTGATACTTGATAAGTGCAAATGGGCTGAAAATATTCCCAAGATTTGGGGATTTGTACAATTAGTGGTGGCTGCTGAGGCCTGTCTCACCACCTACAGCATCCCACCTGTGGTTGCAGTTTGTCCTGGGCCACTTCACACCTGCAGTAAACTCTGCAGAAGAAAGCAGAGCCCAGCTCTTCAGCCTCACAGGCACATGTCCCCCTGCAGCCCTGCCTGGGCCCAGTCCAGGCAGAGAGACCACGTGTGTGCATGCGTGCTAAGTCACTTCAGTTGTGTCCCGCTCTGCAACCCCACGGACTGGAGCCCACCAGGTTCCTCTGTCCATGGTTGCCATGCCCTCCTCCAGGGGATCTTCCTAATCCAGGGAGCGAATATGCGCCTCCTGCGGCTCCTATGTTGTAGGTGAATTCTTAACCTCTGAGTCACTGGGGAAGCCCAGAGAGACTGCAGTAGCCCCGCAAAATGCCCTGGTGGCAGCACAATGGCTCCCAGCCAGGATGCCCTCTTTGCTCCCTTTTAGTCACCAAATATCAGAGCCATGCCCATGGACCCAAACTCCTCATTTGGGTTCAAGCTCCTGAGTGCAGGGCAGGGCTGGCTCTGGGCTCTGTACCTTCATGTTCCCAGAGCTCAGCACACAGTTGCTGCTGCTGCTAAGTCGCTTCAGTCGTGTCTGACTCTGTGTTACCCCATAGATGGCAGCCCACCAGGCTCCGCTGTCCCTGGGATTCTCCAGGCAAGAACACTGGAGTGGGTTGCCATGTCCTTCTCCAATGCATGAAAGTGAAAAGTGAAAGTGAAGTCGCTCAGTCGTGTCTGACTCTTCGCGACCCCATGGACTGCAGCCTACCAGGCTCCTCCGCCCATGGGATTTTCCAGGCAAGAGTACTGGAGTGGGTTGCCATTGCCTTCTCCGCAGCACACAGTAGGGCTCTATAAATAGGTGGTGAGTGAGTGCGTTAATGGTTGGATTGACTCATTTGTTCTCAGCTTACCTTCATAGAGTAACGTTTTGGACAGGTCACATCTCACTCTGTCCCCTCAGCTTTTCAGTAGAAAGAGCCCACTGTGTCCCCCTTTTGCCTTGCAGTATCCTTGGCACCAAGCCAGGCACACCCTGCTGCTCCCCAGGTGTCCCCAGTATGACTGGGGCCGGGGCCTTGGTCTCTGTTACAAGTGTCACAGGAGGAGGGTCTGCAGCAGGGATTTACTACCATCAGCCTCTGCACTTGTTTCCTAGGGCTGCTATAACAGCATCACAAACTCAGTAAAGCTTGGGTTAAAACAGCAGACACTCATTCTCCCACAGTTCTGGAGGTTAGAAGTCTGAAACCAAGATGTCAACACGGTCGGCTCCTTCTGGAGTCTGAGCGAGGATCTGTTCCAGGCCCTCCTCCCCGCTTTTGACAGTTGCCCACAGTCTTCGACATCCCTTGGTCTATGGCTGCGTCCTCAGTTGTCTCTGCCTCCCTCTTCACATGGCATCGACCCTGTGTGTCTCTTTCCTCTTATCATACGGGCAGCGGTCATGTTGTGTTAGGGGCTCCCCCTTCTCCAATATGGCCTCATCTTAACTAGTTACATCTACAGTGATGCTCTTTCTGAATAAGTTCATGTTCTGAGATTCCTATGTTGTTGTTGTTCGGTCACTAAGTTATATCTGACTCTTTGTGACCCCATGGACTATATAGCCCACGAGGCTCCTCTATCCAAGGAATTTTCTAAGCAAGAGTACCAGAGTGGGTTGCCATTTCCTTCTCCAGCAGATCTTCCGGACCCAGGGATTGAACTCACATCTCCTGCATTGCAGGTGGATTATTTACCGCTGAGCCACCAGGGAAGCAGAAAGGACATGAATTTTAGGGGGACAACATCCAACCCAGAACACCCTTCCTCCGCCCCTAACCAAGTTCTGTCTTGTTCTTCACCTACTCGCCCCACCACCACCTGGCAACCTCACTTCCTTTTTCCTTTAGTTGGGAGTGTGGCCTTCTGGAATTCAGTCTCCTGTAGTCTAAGCAACAGCTGGGAGGCAGAGGGGAGGGAGCTGTCTGTCTGTCACTGTTTCCCATCCTTGGACATGGACCCTCTGGGGCTCCTGAACACCCAAGTCTGAACTGTAAGGCAGTGAACCCAGCTCACACTGCATTTCAGAATCACCCAGAAGCTCTTCACCTCACAGAGCACTAACCACACACCCAGGATTCTGGCTCGCTGGGTTGGGGTGGGACCTGGTCTCGGTGTTTTTCAAAAGCTCATCAGGTGATACCAGTGTGAAGCCTGGGATGAGAATAGCTCTTCCGTTAGCACCACCCCATGGTCCCCACCCAGACCACATTCACCAGCACAATGGGTCTCTGCAGCTCAGCTGCCTGGGGGTCCCAGAACATCATTCTCAGGCAGCAAGAGAGTACAAATATGTACACACTCTGGGAGAACCCAAAACAGACAGCAAGGACAGAATGCCCTTGATGTTTCCTGTTGTCAAGTTTAAATTTTGCATCCTCTTCTGTAGTCTGGCCATCCTGTTTCACAATTTTTTTGTACATTAGTGTGTTTTTTCCCCTCCAGAAATAGCCAAGTATAGAAATGAGGCTCCAGAAAGATGTGCCATGTTTACACTCCTTGACACATTATTCGTTTCCCCTGAATTTCCTGACTTTGAAAAGCCCAGCCACAGAGTTAAACAGAACAGCAGCCGATCTGTTTAAACGTCAGAGGGATTTGCATCTTACAGAGGAAAGCCTGCACCCAGAGAGATTAAGTCACTCACCCAAGATCACACAGTTCGTTATTAACTGAGTGGGAATGATACCTCAGGACCCACCTTTTCCACTGCACTGACCTAGGTCAACTGCTGACTTGCTGTGTGACCTTTGATAGATCTCTTTCCCTCTCTGTGTCCATTTTCCTGCCCATAAAATGCTGATGCTATCTGCTCCACTTCAGATGAGAAGGGGTGTGTGGAATCACTTTGAAATTATATATAAAGGCAAGACGCTGTAATTGTGGCAATTACAGCCTCACACTTCTAGGCGAGGCACAGAGATTCCAGCAAGAGAAACGCCCTCCAGGGTCACGATGAGCCGGCCACTGTCTGAGGGCAGGAAGACCAGTGTGGTGCCGCCCAGTCCTCTGAGCCAGCTGAGAGGTCCAGCAAACTCCCCGATGTTCCAGTCCCAGGACAGGCTGAGGCCTGCGAGCTCACACACATGCTTCACTTTGCTCTCCAGTGGTCGAAGCTTTCTCTCTGCCCGACCCCAGCCTAAGAAAGCATTTCCTCTAAACAACCTTCTGGCCCAATCCTGAGAATATCTTTTCATAAGGATAAGTCATGGAAAAATGAGTGGCAAACAAGGCAGGGCCAGCGTCTTCTCTCTCCTTTACGAGGCCATGGAGACCTTCCCCCACAACCCAGCCCTCCCAGAGGAAGTGGGGGCCACTCCAGGCCCCTCCCTCGCCGTCCCAGTCTGAGCGAGGCTCCACAGCCCACGTCCGCCCTTTTCTGTTTATACTGTGAGATGAGCGTCTACTGAGCTTAAGTGCAGTTCTGGCCCTTTCGTTTGTTTTTAAGTCAAGTTACAACTTTGCTCCTGGATTTATTGCAAATTTCATTTATCTTCTTCTGCCCAGTGTCTCTGCACAAATCCTTTTGAGCTCTCCTCCCCTCCTGAGGACGTATAACCAGGGGACACAGGGAAGGGAGAAGGAACACGTGGACAATGAACAGAAGGACACGGCGGAGGACACCCTGGAGAAGGGCCAGAGGTGGTCCCCTGTGGACCTGGGGAAAAATAGCAAGGCTGACCACACAGGACTGGCTGCAGGTCACCCAGGGAAGATCAGGCCAAACGAAGGCCAGCGCCCGACCTCCCATCCCTTTCCTACAAAGACCTGCATTGGAAGGACGAGCCAGGTGGACAGGCAAAGAAATCCCAGGGCTCAGTGCAGGGAGTAAAGAAAAATTAATTCTGATTTGGAGGGAAGGAGCCCATGGCAGTTTCTGGCAGTGGTGGTATGAGCTTGGGCGTCCCAAGGGCCTGGATGGGACGTCGCATGGGGCAGTCCGACAAGGGCTGAGGGTCTGAGGGTTGACTCTGGACATGCGCCCATGGAGGCCACTCAGGCAAGGGGAAACCCTCTGGGAGGGCCGACCACAGCATCTGAGAGTTCCCTTCCCTCTTCTTTCCTCCCCAGACGCCACCGGTTCCCCAAACCACTGAGGAAGAGCAAACAATCACAGGCTGAAGCTCACCAGGGAAAGAAAGAGAATCAAACTGAAGGTAACAACCCACGAGCCAGGCGTCCAGCCACGCCGCCAGCAGGTCCTCCTGAGGCGGGAAGTGCCACGCCCTGTCCCAGCAGAGCTCCTTGGTGGAGGATGTGCAAGGGGCACGCACGGGCTCCACTACAGGCCTTCACAGTTTGAGGGGGATGGGATGCAGATCCCAGGGGCTGGGAAAGCAGGACCTGCTAGAAGCTCAGTGCCAAAGGGCCTGATGTCAGGATGGGGTTTTAATCTTCCCTGGCCCAGGAGAGCGGCTGCAGGTGGCTGGATGACCATGGAGTGCAGGCTGTGGGACAGTAGGTCAGTCGCTGAGGCATCCTCTCTCTCACCCTCCACTCCATGTCACAGTCCAAACACATGAAACTCAGGCCCCAGTTTCCCAGCCCAAGACTGCATTCAAGGAGCCTCAGGAAATAGGGACTGAGTGAATGAGAACAGGGCAGGCCCCTCTGCCTCTGGGAGCCATCCTGGCCTCCAAACAGGTGCTGTTGCAAATGAGAAGGAATTACCCAGGAATTTGACAGGCTATGGCTGGGTTCCACCCCGACCAGTGCTGATGGGCTTTGACTCTCCCTCAATGGTCATCACTCTGCCACAAGACCAACCTTCCCCCCTCACCCTGCCCTCCATTCTCTGGCCCCTCCTCACCCCTCCAGCTTCCACTCTGCTCCATCTCAGTCACGTACCTGACCGGCCACCTTCTTTGCCCATGACTGCTCACCTCTGAGACCTTCTCTGCCTGTGGCTCTCGGACCACAACTTCCTCCTCTCACATCTTCCCTTTTCCTGCTCTCCCCTCTAACCCTGTCTCTTGTGCTTGCACCCTGCCCCCATTCCCTTCAGGAGCTTTCCCTCCACCAAGCTCTCATCTGCACCCTCAGGCCCACCAGCCCATTTTCTCTGAGCTTCCAGGATCTGCAAAGGGCAGAGTCGCCACCCTGGCTACACAGCTTACCTGAGTCCTGCTCTGCTCTACAGCCAGCAAGTCAGCCAGACCACTGTCCTAGGCTTTCACTCTCCTCAGAGTCCCCCAGGCCCCATTCTACCTTCTGTCTCCAGAATCTCTCACCGCCCACCTGACAGAGAAAGTCCAGGCCTTTCCACAGGGACTCCCTCAGTCTCCTTACCCCGCCCCGTAGCTCGTTGACATCACCCTTCCCTCAGTCTGAGTGCAGCTGACCTCCCACCTCCTCAGCACAACTAACTTACTTCCCTGGTCCAAGATGGCACATCGACTCCCATCTCTTCCAGGCCATGCTGAGCCTGCCCTCGTTCCTGGGTCATAAGCTGCATGTTAACAGGTTTCCTGTGATCTGAACGCACATTCATGGGTGAGAAGCATGGCCTTAACCTAAAATGGTCTCCCTTGGCCCTGCTGCCTCCTCTCAGTTTGTTCTCCTTTCCTTTATTACAAACTTCTCTGTCAGGTCCTATACACCTTCTCCTTCTACTTCCTCTTCTTAGGCCTCGGCAATCGGCTGCTGGTCCTGGGCCATTTCATAGGACTTCCTCGCAACAGTGGCCCAGGAGCCACCTCATATCCTCCTCACATGGCCTGGCACCCCTCCCACCACTGAGATTTATTCTCTAGGCTCCTTGTTACTTCCTGCTGGGCTCCTACTTTCCTCTCCATCCAGGTGCCCTTTACCTGCTTCTCTGCCTGGCCATCCTCCCCCCTCACCACATCCCCCTCGTCTGTCTCATCTACAACCACACCCTCAACCATTATGTCCATGAGCTCCAGATCACTAGCTACCAAAGTTCCACACTTCCACCTGCCTGCTAGTCATCTCTACATAGGCATGTCAAAGTCTTTCTGCACAAAACTAAACTGGCTGCTTCCTCTCTACACCCACCTCTCTTCTGGAGGTTGCCCATCTCTGTGAATCTCTACTCTCCCCAATGTCCAGGCTCAAAATCCTCAAAACTGTCCTTCTCTCCTTCTCCCTCTCCTTGTACTTCTGATCAACCTAAAGTCTGCAGAATTTTCTTTTGCTCTATTTTTTTTTTTTTTACATCCTTCTCACCCCACTGTGGTTATCTAAATTCAAGCCATTATCAAGTCTTCCTTGGGCCTCTGGGCTCCCCTCTCATGGTCCACCTGCCCTTGAACACAGAGCCAACGATAGTGATCCATCTCCCTTTCAGAAACGCATGTGGACTCCACACTGCTTATGGCTCCCCAGACGGGGAGACCCTGCCCCTGCTCTGGCCCAGTCCTCACTGCTCCATCATCACTTAGCTGATAGTCACTGAAGACCTACTGTGTGATGAGCCCTACTCAAGGATGCCTACTTTCTGCTCCCAGAACTTGCCGCCCTCTCCCCACCAGTTTGCTGGTCCTTCTTTTTATTCACTTGTTTTTCTGCCAAAGACACCTCCTATTTGCTCCCATATCCACCTATCAACACTTTATCCAACCTTATTCATGCCCGAGCTCATAGCTCACCTCCTCCAGGAAGCCTATAAGATTCCAGAGACAGACTCAATCTGTCCCCGTCCCCGTTCTCCTTCTCAGTACTGTCGGTTTCCTATTACAACTGTGTCCGAACACAGGTATGTGTCTCATCTCCCTCTCTGAGTGGCCCTACAGGCCAAAGGACAGTGCTTGCTCAACTTTGTAGCCCAGACATACTTAAGAAACTTTTGTTGGATTTGAATTGGGTCCTATTCCCTCATGATACAATTGTGGCCTGGTCTTAGATGCTAGTCAGCAGTAGAATCACATCCCAGCCCTGGTCTCCTGGTTCCTGGTTACTCAGGAAATAAAGGAATCCCAGGCTTACTTGCCCAGTGTCCAATTACACATGCCCTCTACAGAGGTAGGTGGGGTTTTCCTGGCAGCTTGGTAAAGAACCTGCCTGCAATTCAGGAGACCCGTGTTCAGATCCCTGAGTTGGGAAGATCACTTGGAGAAGGGAATGGCTACCCACTCCAGTATTCCTGTCTGGAGAATTCCACAGACAGAGGAGCCTGGTGGGCCACAGTCCATGGGGTCACAAAGAGTTGGACACAATTGAGCAACTAACACTTTCACTTTTTTTTCACTGCAGAGGTAGGGACCCACTGTCCTCAACTCTGCTCTTCCCCCTCTAAACTGGGCAGACTAAGAACAGAACAGAGAGACCTCAGATGTGTAGCCAAGGGGCCGCCAGGGGTCACCTAGCCTATTTTTCCAGCACCCACAGGTCTACACTGAATACCCAACAATGAGTGAAACAACCTTGTTTCCTGAACCTTTGGGGAAATTGCTTTCTCATCTTTCTTAGCAAAGAACATCATTGTCTTACAACGTCTCCAGGGAAAAATTACTTTCCTCTTCTCTAAATCTTCCGCCTCCCCCTCCAATCCTTGACACCCGCGATCAATCTCATTTGCTGTGGCCAGGTCTTCTGCGGAGACAGGAGGAGCTCCTCCTGCCTTCATGACAGCATCGTCTGTGCCACAGCAGGACTTCTGAAGCTGGTTAAGGCTTATGGCTCCTAGGAGGAAACGAGGCACCATCCAAAAATAAACAAATTAGCGTGTTTTATAAAAGTCAAGTAGGGGCTTCCCTGGTGGCTCAGATGGTAAAGAATCTGCCTGCAATGCAGGAGACCCAGGTTCAACCCCTGGGTTGGGAAAATCCCCTGGAGAAGGGAATGGCTACTGGCTCCAGTATTCTTGCCTGGAGAATTTCATGGGCAGAGGAGTCTGGTGGGCTACCGTCCATGGGGTTGCAAAGGACTAGACATGGCTGAGCAACTGACACTTTCACTTCACTTTCACTATCTGGGTAGCTGGCTGTTCACACTGGGTAGTCACGCAGGAGTTCCCATAGCGGGATCTGGGGAAAGCTAAACTTTTTCACTTGGTGAAGGTTCATATAGCTTTGTGCCTGGGCACCCCCACCCAGAACGCACTCAGGCCTCCACCACCAGTTCTGGTCTGGACAGCACAGTGCCTGTGAGATTCACCTTCATTTTCACATCTCCTTGTTTCCCGTCTATCTGTGACCTTACGTCAAATCCAGTGAAAGTTTCTCTCTTTCAGTATAAGGAATTGGTTCATTCATCTTCACAAAAGCTGGTGGCAGGATCATGCAGGAGACTCATATCTTTGCAGTGAATTTCAAAGACCTGACTGAGTAAATACCATGTCGTGCCAACCTGCCAAGGCATAGATTGCATCAACCACAATTAGTCACAGCGAAGGACATTTTGAAAGTCCTTCACATTGCATTCTACATAACTTGAAACAGAAAAATATTCATTCCTCTGAAGGAGCTTATGTTCTCTTTCAAGGTAAGTGGGAGCAGGCTGACCTGGGAACGGGCGCTTGAATATTTTCACTTGCGTGGGAAGTCCAGCTGTCTCGATGGGGCCCAGGAGACAGACCAACAAGGGGAGAATTCCTGTGTTTGGGATTGGGTTTGTAAGGGCTCCTGTTTATAACAGCCAACTTACAGAAGAATTTCCAGCTGTTGTCATGGTGAGAGAGCCCTCCTGATTCTGACATAGAAACTCGGGCTGTTTCTATGGTCTGGTCTCTCCTATTCCCTTCCCTGGGTGGGTTACCCCCATCAAACCCCCATCCTCTGGGCCAACAATGGAGCTAAGTGACACTTTGCCATCGAGAAACAGAAGTTGTAAAAGGACAGATACTGTATGAAACTACTTAGATAAGGTAACTGGAGGAGTCAAATTCACGGAGACAGAAAGTAAGAGAGAATGGTGGTCAGCAGAGGAGGAATGGGGAGTCTGACTTTAATGGGGAGGAAGTTTCAGTTTGGGAAGATGAAAAAATTCTGGAGATGGATGGTAATGTCACAGAATCGTTTACTTAAAACTTGTTTAAACAGTACATTTTACATTCTATAGTTTTTACCATAATAAAATTAGAACAAAAGAAATATAAGTAGGGACTCAGCTGTGATCACAGCACTGCTAGAGAAGACAGTCAAGTGACTCAATTCCCATCTCAAAAGAGGGTGGGTGTGTGGATGGGTGGGAGGGTGTGTGTGGGAGGGTGGGAGGGTGTGAGTGTGGGTAGGTGGGAGGGTGTAAGTGTGAGTAGGTGGGAGGGTGTATGTGTGGGAGTCCGGGGTGTGTGTATTTGGGTAGGAGGCTGTGTGTGAGGGTAGATGGGTGGGTGTGAGGGAGGCTGGGTGGCTGGGTGGGGTGTGTGGGGGGGGTTGGAGGTGAGCATATGTGCACATGTATGCACAGGTACATACATGTCATGGGCGATGAGGCCCTGCAGGAGTGAAAAAAGGAGGTACAACATCACAGTTAAGGAGGTGAGCTTACTAGACCAAGCCGTTTAACCTCCAGGGCTTCCCATGACTAGTTTGGAGATCATTCTGCTGAATGCAGACCAATGGAAGATTCTCAGTGGAAGTTGCTTGAATGCCAGAAAGCCTGCATAATATCCTTGGAGGGCTGGGTAGGAGGCCTTTTCTCCATGACCTGTTTAAAAATGAATATCAGATGTTCTAAGAAAGACTAGGTTTTGGGAGGTGAGAGAAACTGGGGCTGGAGTTCACAGTCTGCTCCTGTGTGGCAAGTCATGATGCTTAATTGAAATTTAAATGCCTAAGTTCAAAAGAGTGTAAATATGAAAATACTCCTTGTAAACAGTACAGTGTCTCTTCATCATCTTTTATTCTTTCAATCGACACTAGCTATGGGAGCAAGTTGGCAATGCTTTTTAAAGAACTCACACTACAGGGAAATTTGCATAGACCCTAAAATACAAGTTCTCCTGTACTACCTGTTACAAGATTCATTTGACTTTGGAGGCAGCCCAGTAGCAACTACAGTTGAGAATGAAATCTAAAGTCCTAGGAACTAGACTTTTTGAGAAAACAGATTCTATAGTTTCTGAGGGGAGGGTTCAAGTTAAATCAGATATTCCTGAGAAGACTGGCACATAAAGCCTTTATCAGCATCAGTACTGATATATTTCTATCAGATCCTTATTTTTTTAATCCACCATAAAATCTACCATTTTAAAGTGTATAGTTGAGTAGTTTTTAGTATAGTCACAAGGTTTTATAACAATCCCTACTATTAAGTTCAGACTATTTTCATCACCCCAGAAAGAAATCCCATATTTATTAGCAGTCACTATCCATTCCTCCCTCCTCTAGCCCCTGGCAACCAGTAATCTACCATCTGCCTCTATGAATTTTCCTATTTTTTAATTTCATATAAATGGAATTATACCATATATGACCTTTTTGTGTCTGGCTTCTTTCATTAAGCATGTTTTCCAGGTTCATCCAAGCGTGTATGAGAATTTCGTTCCTTTTTATGGCTGAATAGTGTTCCATTGTATAGATATACCACATTTTATTCATTCATCAGTTGATGCACATTTGAGCTGTTTCTATTTTTTGGCCAATATTAATAGTGCTGCTATGGACATTCATGTACAAGTGTGGGTGCAGATGTATTTTCAGTTCTCTTCGGACCATATCTAGCAGTGGAATTGCTGGGTCATATGGTAACTGCAATACTTTGGCCACCTCATGCGACGAGTTGACTCACTGGAAAAGACTCTGATGCTGGGAAAGGTTGGGGGCGGGAGGAGAAGGGGACGACGGAGAATGAGATGGCTGGATGGCATCACCGACTCTGTGGACATGAGTTTGAGTGTACTCCGGGAGTTGGTGGTGGACAGGGAGGCCTGGCGTGCTGTAATTCATGGGGTCACGGAGAGTCGGACACGACTAAGCAACTGAACTGAACTGAACTGATGGTAACTCTAAACGTTTAACTTTTAGAGGAACTGTCCATTTGTTTTCCAAAGCAGTGGTACCATTTTACATTCTCACCAGTACTATATGAGGGTTCCAATCTCTTCACATTCTTATAACACTTGTTACTGTCTGTCTTTTTCTTATAACCGTACTGATAGGTATGAAATGATATCCCATTGTGATTTTGATTTGCATTTTCCTAAAGACTATACATGTTGTGTATTTTTCATGCCTTTATTGGCCATGTGTATGTTTTCTTTGGAGCAATGTTTATTCAAATCTTTTGCCACTTTTTTAAATGTAGGACATTTGTCTTTTTATTGTTGCATTGTAAGAGTCCTTTGTGTATTTTGGATACAAATCATTTATCATATATGTGCTTTGCAAATATTTTTCCCATTGCATTAGTTGTCTTTTCACTTGATAGTATCCTTCGACACACACATGTTTTTGATCTTGATGAAGTCCAGTTTATTTTTTTCCTTTGTTGCTTGTGTTTTTGGTGTCACAGCTGAGAAACCATTGCACAGTGCTGTGTTTTCACCTTCACTTATTTTTCCTCACAGTGTCCATTTTGCTTTAAATTTCATCTAATGACTTTTAATTTCGGATATCTTACCATTTCATTGCTAGAAGTTCCATTTGGTTATACACACACAAGCGCACACACACACAAGCGCGCACACATGCATACGTCACTTCTTTCCTCATTTTATTCATGTTTTTCTTTAGATCTTTGAGCACACTTTACATAGTGCCTGTCTGCTCATTCTACCAACTCTGTCATTTCCAGGTCTGTTTCTATTGCCTGATTTTTCTCTTGGTTCTGAGTCCCATTTTCCTTCTATTTGGTGAGTCTAGTGATTTTTTAATTGGATGTTGGATTTTTTTAAAGTTATATTGTGGATTGTCTACTCTTTTTTTTTAAAACCTTCCTTTAAATAGTATTGGACTTTTATTTAGCAGGCAGTTAGTTTACTTATTGGAGAAGGCAATGGCACCCCACTCCAGTACCCTTGCCTGGAAAATCCCATGGACAGAGGAGCCTGGTGGGCTGCAGTCCATGGGGTCGCTAAGAGTTGGACACGACTGAGTGACTTCACTTTCACTTTTCTCTTTCCTGCATTGGAGAAGGAAATGGCAACCTACTCCAGTGTTCTTGCCCGGAGAATCCTAGGGACGGAGGAGCCTGGTCGGCTGCCATCTATGGGGTCGCACAGAGTCGGACACGACTGAAGTGACTTAGCAGCAGCAGCAGTAGGTTACTTATGGATAGGACTAGTTCTTAGGAGATTGTTTTAAGCTTTGTTAGAGTGAGTCTAAAGTTTTCATTTCTCTAGGGGTAGTTTAGTCCTGGGCTTTGCTGGTGGCTCAGCCATAAAGAATCCATTTGCAATGCGGGAGATGCAGATTCACTCCCTGGGTCAGGAAGATCCCCTGGAGAAGGGCATGGCAACCAGACTCCAGTATTCTTGCCTGGAGAATCCCATAAACAGAGGAGGCTGGAGGCCATAGTCCACAGGGTTGCAAAGAGTCAGACAAGTGAAGTGACTCAGTAGACTTAGTACACACACAGCATAGTTTAGTTCTACTGGCTGGGCAGGGCCCTTATGGGGCGTCTACTAAATGCCCGAGGGGATCAAGTTGGTTAATATTTGAACATTTCTCAGTCCCATGTGCAGTCTGTGAATTATTCAGCTCCTGGTCATTCTTTGCCCAGCCTTACTGAGCTTCAATCCGTGTGTACATCTTCGTATTAAACAAGTACTCAAGAGGACCCTTATGCAGATTCCTGGAGCTTTTTCTACAGAATCCTCTCTTGTCTAGACCTCTGCCCCATAACTTCCATCCAAAGTTTCTCTTTGATCTTCCTTTTCGTGTCTTTCAACTCAGCAAAACCACAGTACTCTGCTCAGGATTCCTTCCCCTAGTGCATCATCTAGAAATACATCTCCAATCACAGGGCTCACCTCCTTTATTTCCTTCATCTCAGGGATCACGGTCGTGTACTGCCTGTTGTTCAGAATCTGAAGCCATCTGTACATTTATGTTGTCTCGTTTTTTTAATTATTGATGGTTGGAAGGTAAATCTAGATCCTGCTGCTCTATCATGGCTAGAAGTGGAAATCAAAAGAACTGATTTTGATTAAAGAAATAATAGTGATTTCCACTTCTAGCCATGATAGAGCAACAGGGTCTAGAAAAGAGAGGATGACTTAGAGATGTTAGAGTGTCTAGATTTTGATGACTAGGCTGGGGGTCCCAGGGTATAGAAAGGGACTAGTAAAACTCGAGCATCTCTAAGTCATGTAGGATCAGGTACAATAAAGAAGGAAGAAAAAAATGTAGAGGCTACTATGAACCAATCTTGTCTGTTTTCTTAGGTGGCTAGATAGATTCCATGTGCTCCTCCAGATGCAGCCTCCACCCTTCACCCTAACTGGCACCCCAGATGATGAACCTGTCCATATGGCATCCATGGTGCTCCTGTGACCTCTGGTCTCTAGTTGTACCCAGGCAAAGGGAGGTAACAGCAGGAAGTTGGAAGATAGGAGGGTTATTTATCCCCCTAGTTCCTTCCCTGCCAATCACTGCGGATTAGTGTCTCCACCAAAGATCACAAATTGGGTCAGGCAGCCTTCTCCTTACAGGTCTGCTCTCTGGGTTCTAGTAATTATTCCTTCTTCTTCACACTTCAAACTTAGAGATGGTAATACTTCCTCCAAGTTATTAAATCTGAAGTATCACACCATCCTTTGTCAGTTCCTTAAGCCCTGCCCATACCTTGCTAAATAATCCCTTCACTAAACTCCCTTTATTTTCCCCACCAGGCCCCCAACTGATACTACAGAGTGGTTGATGCCCCTAAATGTGAACAATCTGCTGTCCACTAATTGTGTGACCTTAGGCAGATCCCTCGACTGGCTTCATCCATCCTCATCTTGCCCTAATTCAGAAGACTACACCACAGCAGCAGCCCTGGGACAAACAGTGGCCCCTCTATGTCCCTTAGTTGTTTTGTTTTTTTTTTTTTTCTGTCCCCTACTCCCACACTGCAGTTCCTGGTTTAGCTGCTCTGCTTCACAGGGTCATTCAAGTTCCTCCCTCCAGATCTTAGCAATGGATATAACCTGCTGAAGGCTAAGCTAGCTGGCCAAATGAAGAACACTTACATAGAGATGACCATCAAGTAGGGATCATAATCAAGGTCAAGTTCATACAAGCCACTCAGTTTTTAGCCTGAACTGGTAGGGCTCAACAAACAGGAGCTTCTTTTCTCTCCTGACACATGCTTCCTGGAAAAACATTTATTTTTAGTTTTTAACTAGAAAGACAGATGAATAGCATAAATAAAGAAAAATGTTGAAAGTTCAAGATTCTAAATAATAAAGAAGGGAAAGTCATGAGTTTTAAGGGTTTATGTTATATAAAGGTAGTCAGTCCAGAAAGCAAAAAAAAAAAAAAAGGTCAATAAAGTAAATCAGACAGAGCTGGTACTGCAGCCCCCCTCCACCCCGCAGGCTGAGGCAGATTTAGAAATGGATGCCAAAGGTATGGTGGAAGGAATCCACAAGCAAGAGGAGTCAGTTGGTGGCAACCTATCCTCAAAGACCTTCAAGACCGGGGAAGACCCTACATGTGAAAACATGACTACTCGGGCAGGCATCCACCAGCTTCCTGTCCTGTGAGAAGGATGATGAAGTGGCCTTCTGCCCTTCTCTGAAAACCCACTAAACCCACTTGCCTTCCTGGGGAGGTTATTTCTGCATAGTGCACCTTTTGTGTCTTCCCCTTGATCAAAGGAACACTTAAGGCCCCTTTGAGGCATCTAACATGACAAGTCTATTCACTCTCCAGGGTTGACATTTTCCTAGAGTTTCACTTGACCCTTGCCCAAATACAATGTGCCTTTTCTCAGCCCACCTTGGAACTCAGTGCCAAAGCCTCCAGGGCCACTGCTCAGTCGTTCTCTCTCTTGCTCACTCTTCCTCCTACAGCTCCTTCCAAGATTTTTCAGGTAAGGTTTACACTTCTTTGGGAATGAGGCCTCCTCATCCCTATTCTTACGCAGTCTTAAACGTGACATTGCATCTCTTTTTAGAGAAACTGCCATTGTTTTCCTGTTATTTGCAGACATTATCAGCAACCTAGACTTACCAGAGAATTCACCCAGGCAGGTTGCTGGATTGGACCTACCCAGGAGCCCTGGGATTCCTGAGTGAGTTTGGAGGGCCCTGAAGTAGCAGGGTCCTAAGAATGGGACCCATTCCATACAGCCTCTGTCTAACGTCCCTTCTAACCGCCCCCACCACCTAGCTGCTGTATACTGACTCACAGTTTCCCTCTGGAAGGATAAGGGCCTTTCATGAAATAAGCCTCACTCTTCCCTACACCAGCTGCCCACATTCTTGGTCCAAGGCTTGGAGGATGAAACCCTTTGGCCTGCTAACCCTTGACCCTGATCCTAATGAACTGTTCCCAATGGGCCTTCCCTGGGAATATGCCTGTACTTGACATTTTTTACTGAAGGGAGAGGAGACAATCCACTCAATGATTTGCTTATTGTTAGAGTAATTAATACTCCAAAGCCCTGAGTAGGAGTGACTGAAAAGCTTAAGGCTCTTTAACTTTTCCTATCCTCAAACTAATCTGGACTTTATTTTCCCCGCCTGCTCTAATCATATTTCAGGCTCTCACCTGTCTTCCTCAACCTCATTCACTTGGTCCGGGAAGGGACTGGGGGAGAGCAGACACACTGCCTTGCAGTTGACTAGTGGCAGCTCTAGAATTTCCGTAAAGAATGACCTAGATGTGAAATATGGGTGGCACAGAGGCCGGGGGGCTTTCTTCAGGATGCTTGTACAGTAAACGCTGCTTTTCACTTAGATTGCTTGCTTTTTTAGGACAGAGATTAGAGGGAGGAGAGAAGGCCCTCTCACACCACCCCTGGCGCCAAAACTGTAGCTGACAGTCCCTGCCAAAACTGGCTTCATCTCTTATTAGATTCTCTCACTCCTGACTTTGTTTCTCCCCCTTTTTACCCACTCAATTCCTTTTTTTTTTTTTAACTTTCAATTATCTTTTTTTATTTATTATTTTTTTAATTTATTTTTTTTTATTTTACAATAGTATATTGGTTGGTTTTGCCCTACATTGACATGAATTCGCCCCAGGTGTACCTGAGTTCCCCCTCCTGAACCCCCCTCTCACCTCCCTCCTCCCTTTATCCTCCCTCTGGGTCATCCCCGCACACCAGCCCCGAGTATCCTGTAACATGCATTGACCCTGAACTGCTGATTCGTTTCACATATGACAACATACATGTTTCAATGTCATTCTCTCAAATCATCCCACCCTCACCCTCTCCCACAAAGTCCCAAAGACTGTTCGATACAACTGTGTCTCTTTTGCTGTCTCGTACACAGGGTTATATTTCCATCTTTCTAAATTCCATATATATGTGTTAGTATACTGTATTGGTGCGTTTCTTTCTGTCTTACTTCACTCTGTATAATAGGCTCCAGTTTCATCCACCTCATTAGAACTGATTCAAATGCATTCTTTTTGATGGCTGAAAAATACTCCATTGTGTATATGTACCAAAGCTTTCTTATCCATTCGTCTGCAGATGGACATCTAGGTTGCTTCCATGTCCTGGCTATTATAAACAGTGCTGCAATGAACATTGGAGTACACGTGTCTCTTTCAATTCTGGTTTCCTCGGTGTGTATGCCCAGAAGTGCGATTGCTGGATCATATGGCAGTTCTATTTCCAGTTTTTTGAGGAATCTCCACACTGTTCTCCATAGTGGCTGTACTAGTTTGCATTCCCACCAACAGTGCAAGAGGGTTCCCTTCTCTCCACACCCTCTCCAGCATTTATTGCATGTAGACTTTTGGAAAGCAGCCATTCTGACTGGTGTGAAATGGTATCTCATTGTGGTTTTGATTTGCATTTCTCTGATTATGAGGGATGTTGAGCATTTTTTCATGTGTTTGTTAGCCATGTTTATGTCTTCTTTGGAGAAATGTCTGTTTAGTTCTTTGGCCCATTTTTTGATTGGGTCATTTATTTTTCTGGAATTGAGCTGCAGGAGCTGCTTGTATATTTTGGAGATTAATCCTTTATCGGTTGCTTCATTTGCTATTATTTTCTCCCATTCTGAAGGCTGTCTTTTCACCTTACTTATAGTTTCCTTTGCTGTGCAGAAGCTTTTGATTTTAATTAGGTCCCATTCGTTTATTTTTGCTTTTATTTCCAATATTCTGGGAGGTGGGTCTTGGAGGATCCTGCTGTGATTTATGTTGGAGAGTGTTTTGCCTACGTTCTCCTCTAGGAGTTTTATAGTTTCTGGTCTTACATTTAGCTCTCTAATCCATTTTGAGTTTATTTTTGTGTATGGTGTTAGGAAGTGTTCTAGTTTCATTCTTTTACAAGTGGTTGACCAGTTTTCCCAGCACCACTTGTTAAAGAGACTGTCTTTTCTCCATTGTACATTCTTGCCTCCTTTGTCAAAGATAAGGTGTCCATAGGTGCGTGGATTTATCTCTGGGCTTTCTATTTTGTTCCATTGATCTATATTTCTGTCTTTATGCCAGTACCATACTGTCTTGATGACTGTGGCTTTGTAGTAGAGCCTGAAGTCTGGCAGGTTAATTCCCCCAGTTCCATTCTTCTTCCTCAAGATTGCTTTGGCTATTCGAGGTTTTTTGTATTTCCATACAAATTGTGAGATTATTTGTTCTAGTTCTGTGAAAAATATTGTTGGTAGCTTGATAGGGATTGCATTGAATGTATAAATTACTTTGGGTAGTATACTCATTTTTACAATATTTATTCTTCCAATCCACGAACACGGTATATTTCTCCATCTATTAGTGTCCTCTTTGATTACTTTCACTAGTGTTTTATAGTTTTCTATGTACAAGTCTTTTGTTTCCTTAGGTAGATATATTCCTAAGTATTTAATTCTTTTCGTTGCAACAGTGAATGGAATAGTTTCTTTAATTTCTCTTTCTATTTTCTCATTATTAGTGTATAGGAATGCAAGGGATTTCTGTGTGTTGATTTTATATCCTGCAACTTTACTGTAATCATTGATTACCTCTAGTAGTTTTCTGGTAGAGTCTTTAGGGTTTTCTGTGTAGAGGATCATGTCATCAGCGAACAGTGAAAGCTTTACTTCTTCTTTTCCAGTTTGTATTCCTTTTATGTCTTTTTCTGCTCTGATTGCTGTGGCCAAAACTTCCAGAACTATGTTGAAGAGTAGTGGTGAGAGTGGGCACCCTTGTCTTGTTCCTGATTTTAGGGGAAATGCTTTCAGTTTTTCACCATTGAGGATAATGTTTGCTGTGGGTTTGTCATATATAGCTTTTATTATGTTGAGGTACGTCCCTTCTATTCCCACTTTCTGGAGGGTTTTTATCATAAATGGATGTTGAATTTTGTCGAAGGCTTTCTCTGCATCTATTGAGATAATCGTATGATTTTTATTTTTCAGTTTGTTAATGTGGTGTATTACGTTGATTGATTTGCGGATATTGAAGAATCCTTGCATTCCTGGGATAAAGCCCACTTGGTCATGATGTATGATCTTCTTAATGTGTTGTTGGATTCTGATTGCTAGAATTTTGTTAAGGATTTTTGCATCTATGTTCATCAGTGATATTGGCCTGTAGTTTTCTTTTTTTGTGGGGTCTTTACCAGGTTTTGGGATTAGGGTGATGGTGGCCTCATAGAATGAGTTTGGAAGTTTCCCTTCCTCAGCTATTTTCTGGAAGAGTTTGAGTAGAATAGGTGTTAGCTCTTCTCTAAATTTTTGGTAGAATTCAGCTGTGAAGCCGTCTGGACCTGGGCTTTTGTTTGCTGGGAGATTTTTTATTACAGTTTCAATTTCCGTGCTTGTGATGGGTTTGTTCAGATTTTCTATTTCTTCCTGGTTAAGTTTTGGAAAGTTGTACTTTTCTAGGAGTTTGTCCATTTCTTCCAGGTTATTCATTTTATTGCCATATAATTGCTGATAGTATTCTCTAATAATCCTTTGTATTTCTGTGTTGTCAGTTGTGATCTCTCCATTTTCATTTCTAATTTTATTGATTTGGTTCTTCTCCCTTTGTTTCTTGATAAGTCTGGCTAGTGGTTTGTCAATTTTATTTACCTTCTCAAAGAACCAGCTTTTGGCTTTGTTGATTTTTGCTATGGTCTCTTTTGTTTCTTTTGCATTTATCTCTGCCCTAATTTTTATGATTTCTTTCCTTCTACTGACCCTGGGGTTCTTCATTTCTTCCTTTTCTAGTTGCTTTAGATGTAGAGTTAGGTTATTTAGTTGACTTTTTTCTTGTTTCTTGAGGTGTGCCTGTATTGCTATGAACTTCCCCCTTAGCACTGCTTTTACAGTGTCCCAGAGGTTTTGGGTTGTTGTGTTTTCATTTTCATTCATTTCTATGCATATTTTGATGTCTCTTTTGATTTCTTCTATAATTTGTTCATTATTCAGCAGCGTGTTGTTCAGTCTCCATATGTTGGCATTTTTAATAGTTATTCTCCTATAATTGAGATCTAATCTTACTGCATTGTGGTCAGAAAAGATGCTTGGAATGATTTCAATTTTTTTGAATTTACCTAGGCTAGATTTATGACCCAGGATGTGATCTATACTGGAAAAGGTTCCGTGTGCGCTTGAGAAGAAGGTGAAATTCATTGTTTTGGGGTGAAATGTCCTATAGATATCTATTAGGTCTAACTGGTCTATTGTATCATTTAAAGATTGTGTTTCCTTGTTAATTTTCTGTTTAGTTGATCTATCCATAGATGTAAGTGGGGTGTTAAAATCTCCCACTATTATTGTGTTATTGTTAATTTCCCCTTTCATACTTGTTAGTAATTGTCTTATATATTGCGGTGCTCCTATGTTGGGTGCATAAATATTTATAATTGTTATATCTTCTTCTTGGATTGATCCTTTGATCATTATGAAGTTTCCTTCTTTGTCTCTTTTCACAGCCTTTGTTTTAAAGTCTATTTTATCTGATATGAGTATTGCTACTCCTGCTTTCTTTTGGTCTCTATTTGCATGGAATATCTTTTTCCAGCCCTTCACTTTCAGTCTGTATGCGTCCCTCGTTTTGAGGTGGGTCTCTTGTAGACAACATATATGGGGGTTTTGTTTTTGTATCCATTCAGCCAGCCTTTGTCTTTTGGTTGGGGCATTCAACCCATTTATGTTTAAGGTAATTATTGATAAGTACGATCCCGTAGCCACTTTCTTTATTGCTTTGGGTTCAAGTTTATACACTCTTTCTGTGTTTCCTGTCTATAGAAGATCCTTTAGCATTTGTTGGAGAGCTGGTTTGGTGATGCTGAATTCCCTCAGCTTTTGCTTGTCTGTAAAGCTTTTGATTTCTCCTTCATATTTGAATGAGATCCTTGCTGGGTATAGTAATCTGGGCTGTAGGGTATTTTCTTTCATCACTTTAAGTATCACTCCCTTCCGGCCTGAAGAGTTTCTGTTGAAAGATCAGCTGTTATCCTTATGGGAATCCCCTTATGTGTTATTTGCTGCTTTTCCCTTGCTGCTTTTAATATTTGTTCTTTGTGTTTGATCTTTGTTAATTTGATTAATATGTGTCTTGGAGTATTTCGCCCTGGGTTTATCCTGTTGGGGACTCTCTGGGTTTCTTGGACTTAGGTGATTATTTCTTTCCCTATTTTAGGGAAGTTTTCAACTATTATCTCAAGTATTCTCTCATGGTCTTTCTTTTTGTCTTCTTCTTCTGGGACTCCTATGATTCGAATGTTGGAGCGTTTAACATTATCCCAGAGGTCTCTAATATTGTCCTCATTTCTTTTAATTCGTTTTTCTTTTTTCCTCTCTGTTTCATTTATTTCTACAATTCTATCTTCTAGTTCTCTTATCCTGTCTTCTGCCTCTGTTATTCTACTGTTTGTTCCCTCCAGAGTGTTTCTGATCTCATCTATTGCATTATTCATTGTATACTGACTCTTTTTTATTTCTTCTAAGTCCTTATTAAATCTTTCTTCCATCTTCTCAATCCTTTTCTCCAGGTTATTTATCTGTAACTCCATTTTGCTTTCAAGATTTTCACCATCAAAATTCTAAATTCTTTATCAGGTAAATTCCCTATATCTTCTTCTTTTGTTTGTTTTGGTGGGCAATTATTTTGTTCCTTTACTTGCTGGGTATTTCTCTGCCTCTTCATCTTGCTTATATTGCTTTGCTTGGGGTGGCCTTTCCCTCTTCTTGCAGTTTGTGGAGTTCTCTTTATTACGTAGTTTCTTCGCTGTGTGTGGGGTTGGACGGGTGACTTGTCAGGGTTCCCTGGTTAGGGAAGCATGTGTTGGTGTTCTGGTGGGTGGAGCTGGATTTCTTCTCTCTCCTTTCGAAGACAATGGGCTGCTTTTCTGGGTACCTGATGTCCTCTGCCAGTATTCAGAAGTTGTTTTGTGGACTTTACTCCGCATTCAAATGTTCTTTTGATGAATTTGTGGGGGAGAGAGTGGTCTCGCCGTCTTATCCCTCCGCCATCTTGTTCCTTCCTCCCCAGAACACTGGATTCTTATATTCCACTTGGTCGTGGAGTATCTCTTCACAGCTGCTCCAGCAAGGTGCAGCCACTGTACCTTACCTTGGACGAGGGGTATCTCCTCAAGGCCGCCCCTCCTGCTTTGAATGTGGATCAGCTCCTCTCGGCCCTCTGGTGCCCAAGCAGCCACCGCCTCCTGGATGTGGTACAGCTCCTCTCGGCCACCGCCCTAACCCTGGGCGTGGGGCAGCTCCTCTCAGCCACAAATCTGCACGTGGTTGGTTGCGCCGGAGCCGGGCGTCTCTCGCGTCTGCGCCGCCGGAGCTGGGTGTCTCTCGCGTCTGCGCCACCGGAGCCAGGCGTCTCTCGCGTCTACCCACTCAATTCCTGGCAAATTCCAACTTGCTGATCTTTGTCCTACTCACCTACCCACTCACCCATGATGGCAGCTCATTCCCAATGCGGAAGGAAGTCCCTTGCTAGAGAGAAGCCCTATTTTTTTCATCCAGGCCTGTGGGGCCTGTGGGACCTACTTTGACTTCACACTCCAAGTGGTGCCCAAGGCTGCTGTGGGTGTCACTGCATTTTTCCAAGTTACCTTTCTCCTCATCCCCTCCCCAACCCTTATCTCTACTTCAGTTCAGTTCAATTCAGTCGCTCAGTCGTGTCCGACTCTCCGCCACCCCATGAATCACAGCACGCCAGGCCTCCCTGTCCATCACCAACTCCCGGAGTACACTCAAACCCATGTCCACAGAGTCGGTGATGCCATCCAGCCATCTCATTCTCCGTCGTCCCTTTCTCCTCCCGCCCCCAACCTTTCCCAGCATCAGAGTCTTTTCCAGTGAGTCAACTCGTCGCATGAGGTGGCCAAAGTATTGCAGTTTCAGCTTTAGCATCAGTCCCTCCAATGAACTTCCAGGATTGATCTCCTTTAGAATGGACTGGTTGGATCTCCTTGCAGTATAAGGGACTCTCAAGAGTCTTCTCCAACACCACAGTTCAAAAGCATCCATTCTTCGGTGATTAGCCTTCTACTTACAAGTGTCTTTTCTGTTTTCTCTCACTTTTTCCTTTCCTTTTTTTCCCCCCTCTGCTCCCTGTGCGCTAGGCCTACCCAAGGAAGCCCCACAGCTATCGTGTTGCCATTAAAACTAAGGAAGGACCACAGAGTCTCATTTTAGAAGAGTTAATAGCTCTTGTTCACAGGTCCCCCCTCCCCCAGCCACCCTCTGTTTGCCTGAAGTACAAGTTGTTCAGTTGTGTCTGACTCTTTGTGACCCCATGGACTGTAGCCCATTTCTCTGTCCATGAGATTCTCCAGGCAAGAACACTGGAATGGGTAGCCATTTCCTTCTCCGGGGATCCTCCCGACCCAGGGACTAAACCCGAGTCTCCTGCATTGCAGGCAGATTCTTTACCTTCTGAGCCACTACGGAAACCTCAGTTTGCCTGGGGCAGAGCTAAACTTACCTACTCCTCACTGGCCACCAGGGTCTGGACCTTAAGGCTTCTCTGGGGGTGCCCAGAGCATCCAGCCTCTGTGTGGGGCCCCAGCCTGGTTACAGCCCATTTACAGGAGAAAAAATGAGCTCCCAACATGGAAAGGATGGACTTCCCTCCTGTTACTGTTGACAACAGAAGGCCAGTATCTAGTGGGCCAACAAGAATTAAACAGTGCTATTCACAACCAAGGCCCAGATAATCTCCTTCCACGGTGACCTGGGTTCTGCACAGCGACAATCAGTGTTACCAGATCCAGAGCTCGGAGGTGCAGGAGGCAGGTCCACAGCCACAGCCTCCCCCTTCTCCTCTGTCTCCTCCGCCTCTGGTTGGTTGGAAAGCGGTGGGGGTCACATGGGCTTGGAGTACCGACATCAGCATCCAGCCCACTGATGAGGGCGCCTCTTCCAAGCTGAACTCTCAGGTCACAGCTTTCTTTCTTTCCTAAAGAGGGAGCAAGACCAGAGCCAGGGCACATGGAATGGTTCTGCAAGTATCCCTCTTACCTGGCCTGCACCCCATACACTGATTACCCCTTTACTATCCAGGCTTCCAGAGTCTCATCCATCCTAGAATTTCTGGCTTTAGGCTGAAGGAACCTTAGCCATCATCTGGTCCTGACCCTCTCAGAAGCAGAACAATCCCTGCTTGGGATTCAACCCCCCACAGGAGATGTATTTCCTAAACACTGGACTATCACAGGACAAGAAGCCATTCTGATCCAGTCCACTTGGTGGAGAACAAATGGATTCAATCAACACACAATACTTGGGGCCATGCTTAGCCAGGACTGGTACAGAGGCATCTGACAAGTGTAGACATTGTCCCTCCTCTCCTGAAACTGACTAGTGGGGAAAACAGAAATGCATCAAGCAACTAAAGTGAAATGCTGTTTATCAAAAAGGAGTGTGCAGAGGGGTGGTCAGAAAAGGCTTTTCCAAGGAAATGGCATTTAAACAGACAGCAGGAGAGTATTTTTCTCATTTACCTCTTTACCCCAGCCTGGAGAAGGCAATGGCAAGCCACTCCAGTACTCTTGCCTAGAAAATCCCATGGATGGTTGAGCCTGGTAGGCTGCAGTCCGTGGGGTCGCTAAGAGTCGGACATGACTGAGCGACTTCACTTTCACTTTTCACTTTCACACATTGGAGAAGGAAATGGCAACCCACTCCAGTGTTCTTGCCTGGAGAATCCCAGGGACGGGGGAGCCTGGTGGGCTTCCGTCTATGGGGTCACACAGAGTCGGACACGACTGAAGTGACTTAGCAGCAGCAGCAGCAGCAGCAGTATTGAACTGGCACATGGTAGATACTCAGTAAATGTTTGCTAAATGAATAGATGAGGAAATGAACAAACGTCCACATGTTTCCTGAGAGTCTTTGGTTCCCAGCAGGACTCGGGGCTGAGTCTATTAATGTATCCATTTGTAGAACAATCTAAGTGAACTTGAAGTTGTGTCTTCATGAGGTCTACTCATGTTATGGACGAGCTGCATGCTGTCCATTCTGCTTTAGAGGTGAGTATGCTGGGGCATAGCTGGGGAAGATGATACCCCTGAGATTCCACAGAAGTCTTCCGGATCACACCCTCCCCCGCAGATCACACCCTGGAGAACTCCATAAATGGGCTCATCAAAGCAGGGAAGGCCAGCCCCTTGACAGGTGATTGGATTTAGATCTGAAAGCAGAGATGGCTTACAACTCCCTGCACCCAGATGTCCTAACCACAGACCAAAGCTCAAGAAGAGGCAAGGGGAGACTAGCTCCACGGCCCTACTCTCTCTTTCTCAGAAGAGAGTGAAGGGTTCTTGGAAATTCCTGTAAAGCATCCAGACGAGCAAATCTGGGGCTGGTTGCTGTCAGATTTCCCAGCAGGATTATGGGCAGCCTGGCCAGCTGTTCCAACCCCCAGGTCTGTCTTAACTTCAAAGACTGGGTTCTCTGTCCCAGGAAAAGTGCTCCCTACTGGAAAATGCCCTGAAACTCTCAAAACATGCCTGCATTCAAGTGCTGCTCTTGGGCCTCCAGGAACCTGTCTCTACATACAGCAATAGGCATTCTCTTCCCTCTCCCTCTCCAGCAAACACCTCTCCAAGAAAAGAAACTGAACTAGTGACAATGTGCACAGGCAGGGCCACCATGCACAGTTGCACAGACTGTTCACTGCACAAAGCAGGGGCTGAAATCCAGCCCTCACTCTGCTTGCCAAGCTGTGCCCCCCTGGCATAGCTACATCCACACAGGGGGAGGGGTGGCTTGTTCTAATTTGCAAATAGGTGCCATGTGGATGAGCAGTGACCCTGGGTGGAGAGCCCAAAGAATTGCATCTGAGGAAGGAAATAAGCCAATCCTAACCTTGTCATCACCTAAATAGTCTAACCAGGTGCTCCTCAACTGATTAGATATGCAAATAGGGCAGCCTTCTTAGAAGGTAATAGAATATGATGGATAAACCAGTAGGTCCAGTTAAGGTTTTATTTCTCTATGTCCTGAGTTCAGATGACAGAGAAAATGAACTATTGAGATGTACTAAGGAGGATCGAATGTCTTCTGTTAAAATACTTTAAGGAGAGTAAAGATTTACAGTAAGTATAACCGTTCTGTGTTGAAAACACCAGAGTTTTGGAATCTTTCCCAGACACAGGGCTCTAGCTTCACGTACCTTGAGCCTGTTGGTCAGGAAGTAGGCCCCTGAAAGATGAGGTAAAGCTGGGATTTTCTCAGGAAAACGACCCTCCCTGTGGAGGGCCAGGCTTCTCACCAGAGAACACACTCCATACTGAGAAGGATTCCCTGACAGGACCGTCTGAAAGGTGGCCTAACATGATGTACCGCTTGGGAAAGGCACTGTGACCCCAGCAAACACTTGATGGACCCCGAGGACAGGGTGGTGATGTCCTTCACTCACTGCTCTACACTGCAGGCACGTTGGGCCAAGGGTAACTTACTCCTGGGCAGGCGCTGCTGCCCCCTCTCAGAAATGCCTTCCAACATGGTCTCCTTTGGGAGCTGTCTATCTGCCCCATCTTCCTGGAGGTTGAAAAACAAACTATGGGCTGGGGACACTGAGAGGAGCAGGGACTGCAAGTCACAGCTCGCCTAGTGCTCCTGACATGTTCACAGCCTGGAGCCTGAAGTGCAACCAAGGGATAGAACCAAAATGCTTCCCGAGGCTCTGGGGACCCCCCAGCCTCAATTCCCTCCCCCATCAGCTCCAAATACTCTATGGCACCTGGGCTAGGCAATTCCCTGCGAATGACGCTGAGGGGATTAGTTGGGACAAGTCTATCCCTATCTTCAGGAAGAGGAGCCAAGGCTCCCAGAGCCATGTGAAACTCATAGTATGCCGAGGCAGTTCTGGGTGGTGGGACACATGTGAGTATCTCAGTCAGTAAAATCAAGTCAATGTCGTATGGGTCCTGCTTGATCTCCCAAGAAGCAGACGACTGGAACATCCAGGACCCTGGGCAATTTCATTCTCAGGTGAGTCTCCCTCCTCTAGCCCCATAATCCCTGTTGATTTTTCTAAGTAAAAACCACTCCTGCTACCTCAATCAGGACCTTGCAGATAAGTGTACATCCACAGCCTACCCATGCCTTGACGGAAGTGCATACAATAGGAGCCAACAATTCCTGAGCACCCACAGGCACCAGGAATGGAGCAGAATGCTTACTTTGCTAGCAGAATCTCATAGAATCCCCAGGCAACACTCAGATGAAGAATATCACTATTCTTACTTTTACTGATGAGGAACTCGAGGTTCAGAGAGCACAGCCAATAAGAGATAAAGTTGGGACTCGAACTCAGGTTGTGTGGCCTCAGTGCTGACACACGTTACCACCCTGAAGCACCAGAACTTCCAGGTCTCGTTGGAAGATTGAGGTATAATGAGGCACCCTGAGTAAGCATCAAGTTCTACAGAAGCAGCCCTGCATCTCCACCATGGACCCCGGTGTCCATACAAGTCCATAGGTGAGCCTGGGGAGTCCTGCGGGCTCACATCCTTGTGGGACTTGCTTCCATCCATGCAGTTGTAACCCCCTGACAGCCATGATAAAAGACATCAGCGATTACATGTGAAACAGCAAAAGCCAAGCCACTAAGCACATTGTGATGCTGTTTCAACTGTTATTCTCCAAGTTTATCCAGAGGAACAACTTGACAAATCTGCCATTGTTAGGGAGGGTAGGAATTAAATAAGAGCCTACCTCACGATGTCCACCACGGCATGGAAGACACAAACGCACATGGAGCAATTAGCAGGAATACAAGATTTTGGTGCTGTGTGCCAAGCACATCGCAAAAGGAGAGGTGGCATTGGGAGCACACGGGGGAACAGTAAAGACTGATATTGGAGCCCCTCGAAGTGAATGAGTTACCACAAGTGCCTCTTCTCTGTCTTCCCTCTCCATCCAGCATTTTGCTGTTGTTCAGTTTCTATGCTGTGTCTGACTCTTTTTGACCCCACAGACTGCAGCACACCAGGCTTCCCTGTCCTCCACTGTCTCCTGGAGTTGGCTCAAGTTCATGTCCGATGAGTCAGTGATGCTATCTTTAACTATCTAATCCTCTGCCGCCCTCTTCTCCTTTTGCCTTCCGTCTCTCCCAGCATCAAGGTCTTTTCCTATGAGTCAGCTCTTCGCATCACGTGGCCAAAGTATTGGAGCTTCAGCTTCAGCATCAGTCCTTCCAATGAATATTCAGGGTTGATTTCCTTTAGGATTTCCTTTAGGTTTGATCTCCTTGCTGTCCAAGGGACTCTCAAGAATCTTCTCCAGTATCACAATTTGAAAGCATCAATTTCTCAGCGCTCAGCCTTTTTTATGGTCTAACTCTCACATCCATACATGACTACTGGAAAAACCATACCTTTGACTATATAGACCTTTGTTGGCAAAGTGATGTCTTGACTCTTTAATATACTGTCTAGGTTTGACATAGCTTTTCTTCTAAGAAGCAAGCATCCTCTTATTTCCTGGCTGCAGTCACCATCCACAGTGATTCAGTGCCCAAGAAAAGAAAATCTGTCACTGCTTCTACTTTTTCCCTTTCTATCTGCCATGAAGTGATGGGACTGGATATCATGATCTTAGTTTTTTAAATGGTGAGTTTTAAACCAGCTTTTTCACTCTCCAGCATTTTATGCCCATTCAATTACCAATTGCTATGAAACAGACTGCCCTCAAACTCAGCAACTTAAAATAATTTATTACTATCCCTTACACCCCTGCCGATTGAGCTCAGCTCAATCTGGCTCTCACTCAGAATCTGTTGCAGTTAGAGTCAAATGGTGGCTCCTGTTAGAGTCATCTGAAGGCACTACTGAGCTAGACAGCCATGTGATTCTCACTCACAAGCTGGCAGTGATGTGAATGCTGGTGGAGAGCTCAGCTAGGGTTCTTAACAAGAGCACCTACTTCTGGCCTTTCGGTGTAGCCTGGACTTCTTATAGGAGTGAAGGTTCTAAAAAACACAGACAGAGATCACAAGGTTCTCATGACCAAGTCTTAACAGTTCCAGGATGTCACTCCCACCATATTCTGTTGGTCAAGCAAGTCTCCGTGGTCCGCCCAGATTCAAGAGGTGAGAAGCAGCACACCAACATTAGAAGGAAAATGGCTGAGGGCTGCCATTTTGGAAACTGCCTACCACAACGTCCTGTAGATAAAGATAAAACTCTTTTATTGAGCTGGGAGAGGGAGAGGAAATGAGCTCTGGGCTAAGGAAGTCGAGAGGAAAGAGACTTTGTCCCTGTGTCCAGAAGAAGGTACTTGGCCAAGTTTCTCCCCACACTGCTCTCTTGCCTCACATCCCAAGGTACATTCTTAGACTGTCCTAGACTCAGAACGCAAAGAAGAGTGGAAAAAAACCACTTACATCATCCTAAGTAACCAGCCTTCATCTGAGACCGAGTCTGCTACGTGACTGTTGCCACAAAACTGTTTTATCTGCCCTTGCTGCAGCGTGGCCTTTAAGGGACACGATCTGGTGCCAGTGACATCCCAGCGGTGGTTGCCCTGGAGACCCAGAGGTCAAGGATGATGAGGAAGCGTGTTGCCAAGATGACCCCACATAGAAATCTCTTTGCTTTCCTGTGACCACCTGGTAACTGAGCTACAAAGGAAAAAGAAAAAGCCATAAATTCCTTAGATGCATGTTCACAGGCAGAGCAAAGAGAGCTAAAGCAGAGTCCCGGTACAGAAGTTATGAGACACCACACTGATGCCTTCCATTCCCCCTGACTTACTCTGATGGGGCCTTCATCTAACCTCCCTTATTTTGAAGGCTCTGGGATCACCTGGTGCCTTTCCCATTCTTCTGGATAATTCAAGCATAATAACTCACAGTTCTAAGTCTGCAGTTAGCTTCTCCCAGCCTCTGCCTGACACTCCCCCATTAAGTGGGGTGGGTGGGGGAGGGAGGAAATCATTGCCAGTATACAGCAGGATGGGGTATTCTGTGCACCCATCCCCCACTAAGTCATTCCTAGTCTATCTTAGCTGGGAGATTTCTTCAATAATCTTCCTCTCAAGCAACAAAATGTTTAATAATTACTATTTTTCTTCTTCTCCTCTCTAGCTCAGAAACTCCAGTGCATTGATTGCATGAATTATATTTCTTGGTTCGTGACCCAATCTTATCTTTGTACCATGCACACTCCACTTCTACTTAGTTATTTTAAAACTATATTTATATATATAAACATCGGCCAGCCCACAACCCCAAACAAAGGCCAGGGCTTTGACAATAACCAACATATCTTTCAAATCCCAAGTGACAGTAAACAGGAAAATAAAACAGCCAGTCACCCAGCATACACAAGACAGAAGAACTAGGCCTTTAAAAAGGTTTCGCTAACGCCTAAAGAAGGCGTCTTTTCGAAATGCCTCGATTTTTACATGGCCCAAGCGTCCCATTAAATCTCGGTCATTTAAAATCTGGGTTCCCAACTGGTATATCATTTTATTTTAATGATCTGTGCTTCCTATAGAAACACGGAAAACGACTATTTCTTTTTTCAATTAAACGTGTAACGGCCAGCAGATGAAAGCCAGCTTCTCTCTCCGCCGACCCCGGGAAGCGGCCCGGGAAGGGGTTAACGAAGGCTTCGCGGACCGGGGTGGAAAACTCTCGGTAACCCGAGCGCGGCCGGTCCGCTGGGCGCATGCGCTGGGCCAGCACTTTGCGCGCCCGCCCGATCTCCCCACTCCAGGCTGCTTGGTACACAAAGACCTGCTTTGTTCCCTCGGCTCTGTTTTAAATATCTGACGGTTATTCCCCCCATCCCTGCGCCAAATCCCCGGCCTGGCTGCAGGCGCGGCACAAGGGCGCATTGTGGGGCCGAGCGAGGGGCGAAGGGGGCTGGGGGCGGCCGCCCCGTTGGGGACGCTCGTGTTTCGCCAAGTTGACGCAGCCTTTTGGGTCACTTGGGTTGTGTCGTCGGGGTGGGTGATGAGGAAGGGACGGGGGTGGGGGGTGTCTCCTCGTCTTTTTTTGTTGTTGTTGTTTCCCTGTCCCAGACTCAAAGATCGGAACCTGGGGACCCTGGGAATGAGCAGAATCCAAAATTTCCAACGCAGGCCCGGGGAGGAGGTGCTGAGATTTCAGCCGAACCACCGGGGTGGCTGGCCGGCCCTGCCCCAGCCCCGGGGCTGCCAGGAGGGCCACGAACCGGCGAAGCCAGACGCTGGGTTTCTTATCTCTCCATCGCTGTATATTTAGAAAGTGCCGATCACTCAGACACTTTGAAAAGCGTGGCATTCCAGCGCAAACCAACCCGAACGAGGGGAGGGGGAGGAAGGGGGAGGGTCATCACTTCTTCCTCCAAGCTGGGGGCCCAAGAGGAGCTCCAGAAAAGGCACATCTGCACCCCAGCTTTCAGGCCCTGGAGGTGCCCCGCTCAGTTTTAGGAATAGCCCCCTCGGGGAAATCATACCCGCCCCGGCGAGGCTTCTCCCTCCCACGGGCAGGTAGTGAAGGCTGGGATGGGGTTCAAACAAAAGTAGGCTTTCAGCTCGCTGGCTAGCTGGCCCTACCCCACCCCCGCCCCTCCCTTGTCTTGCTGGCGTTCTCTGCAGACTCCCAGGTAGTTTTTCTTCCCAGCTCAGGTGTTTGTTTACCTGCTGAGAAGGAGGAGTTCTTGTACTCTGGGGAGGTTTGCAAAACGCCAGTCAAAAACCCACTTCTCTTTCCCATTTTCTTCTTTTAATGACAGGAAAAACATTGCCTTTCAGACCAGGTCTTGGAAACTTAAAGCAAAACACAAAATGTGGGCCTTAGCAATTCTGAAAAGTGAGCTTGGTCTTAAGTTTGTGACCAAAGTCCCCAAGACCCCTCAGAGTCTGGGAGGGAAATTGTGAGCCTTCCACAGGGCAGGTGAAGGAGGAGGACCTGGCTCAGAGGATTTGATTCAGAAGCAAAGGGCGCTGTGATTTCGATGTGGCTGTTCTAGGCCTGACGGGAGCCCCCAAAGCCCCCCTCATGGTTTGTTACGGATTTCAGGGTGGGTCTCACATTGCCTTGGTCACATTCCTCAGCTGTGAAGACCAGAAATATTTCCTGAGCTTTATTCTTTAGAATCGTGCTTTATAATTTTCACATTTCACGTGTTATCTCAGTTCACCAGTACACTGAGTGTTAGAGCTCATACAAACCAACCGTCTTTGCAAATGAGAGAAGTTGTCCAGAGCCACTCAGAAAGGCAAGGCAGAGGCCTGGAGGCCAAGCCTCCTACAGGCACCACTGGATTCTTTCCCCTCTGAGGCGCTAGATAGTTGTGGACTAAAAGACCCGGGCTTCACCTACCATTTCCTCCGAAAGTCCTTTCCAAATAAAGTATTCTAATTCAAGGGCAAGAAGCTTTGAGAAAAGATTCTTGAGTGTCAGGCAGCTCCGATGAGAGTCTAGGACTCACTCTTCAGTGTATCCCCTAGAACTGCTGCTGAGTTTGCAAGGACCACACTAGCTTGAAGCCTAGAGATGTAAGTCACGCTCTGCTGCCAGGGTTGCTAAGTGGCAGAGAAATCCTGGGTGTCTGTTTCCAGGCACTCTTTGGTCTGCTGAGGAATGTCTTCAAGCAACACGGAGTGTCCTTTCACCACTCTGTTCGCCAGTAAGCCCCATATCTCTGGAGGTGACAGCAGCCCCCCGCCGCCAGCAGTCCAGCCTGCCATAAATTGTGTGGAAAAGTGTTACCTAGAACTTGACTCCTGGTGATGAGTGTATAGAATCTCTCCAGCTGTAAAATAGGATAGGGGTCCCTACAATCCCCTTCCGCTCACACACCTACAGCCTCAGAGATGTCAGAATGTTTACTGGAGCTTATCTGTGACGTCATACAAACTGCTTGGAGAAAAACCATCACCAACCTCACTGCATGGCAGTGCCTGCCCTTTGGGGCAGGAGGTAGCAGGATTTATACTCCCACTGAGCTTCAGAGGGTGGGGTCATTCCAGATGACTTAGTTTGTATTTCTGACTTTGGTACAGCCCTCTTTTTCTGTACATTCAACACTGGCCCGTATCACCTCTAGCCCTCACCCCACCCCCTCCCCCTTGAGCCAGATGTTGGTTTCAGGCTTTCCCAGGTTGGCAGATGAACTAACATTTCAAGCCATCCCATGGAAACACAGCCTGGCAGCCAACAGTTCAATTTCAGCAGTGTCACCTTTTGACCATTCAGCAATGTTTGTGCATGTATTTAAATATTTTATTGCATTTCGACCTTATTATTTTATAAGAATGAGTGGAAAATGGAAAAATGAAGTGCTGATGCTAGTGATAAGAAGTGCAGGTCTCATAAACCTAATATAATTGAGACAAAGATGGAAATCATTAGGCATGCCGAACATGAGGAATATTTAGCTTCAATCAACTGCACACTGGATGTGAGCCAGTCAACTGTGTGTTCAATCGTGAAGGAAAAGAATAAAAGATTATATATAAAATTCTGAACATACAAGGTCAAAGATTCTATCTAAAGGTGGTGTGTTTCAGGATTTACCATATTTCTTCAATTCTAAACCTGCACTGATTTCATAACATTTTCTTTTTTTTTTTTTTTGCCAACAAAGTTTTATTTTTATTTTTTTTATTTCTAAAAAAGAATTTTATTAAAAAAGCACAAATGCAAAGAAATGAACAGAGGAAAATTTATGCGTCGAACCTGGACTGGTCACTTATGATAATATACATGCTACAATTCCATTCTCTGAGCTGGGGTGAGGGAGATGCCATGAGACTGGAAATCCAGAAGATAGAGTGATAATATTTTCTAACTTCCTGGGAACAGAGCCTTCCTTTAGAACGTGCAAGTCAGCTGCTTGCCTCTTGCATGTGAAACCAGTGGATTCTCAGGAAAGCGTTTGGTATGAAAGGAGATGGTGGCCAAGGACACGGTCACCACGGGGGTCCCCCTAGCACCAAAGTCAGGAACAGGCCTCGAGTGGATGTGCCAGAAGGGAACTCAACAGAAGCCCTTGTACCAGGAGGCTTTCTCAGCCCGCCTGTGCCTGGCTGTCAGAAAATCAGGAGAGTCGAAGGCAAAGACTGCCGGGCTGGCCTCTTCTTTGGGCACAGGCTCCCATCACAGTCCTGTCCCAGCTGTCTCCGGGGTGAGGGCGGGGGCACGTTCCCCTCTCCGTGGTTGCACAGACGTGCCCTCTGCCTGGATTAGCTGTCCTTCCCCTTGGGCTGCCTGGCTGACGCCCGGCTCTTCCTTGCAGACTCAGCTCACGCTCCTGCCCGCTCACTGCGTGCCCGCTGCCCACTCTCTGTCCTCACTCTTTGCGCACTGTGTCACCGTCACTGGCTTGCCTGGGAGAGCTCTGAGGGCAAGGAGAGCCCTCAGCATCCAGGCTCAGCGGCCCTCAGGAAGTGTCTGCTAAGTGACCAAAGGACTGAAGGACCAGGAGACCCTTGGGAAGACCTCTTTGGCACCAGACTGTTGATGAGTGCTTGCAAGGGCGACCTAGTGCTGTCATTTGAACCCTCTGAAAGTGAAAGTGTTAGTCGCTCAGTCGTGTCTGACTCTTTGCAACCCCATGGACTGTAACCCGCCAGGCTCCTCTGTCCCTGGAATTCTCCGGGCAAGAGTACTGGAGCGGGTTGCCATTCCTTTCTCCAGGGGATCTTCCCAACTCAGGGATTGAACCCAAGTCTCTTGCATTGCAGGCGGATTCTTTACTGTCTGAACCACTAGGAAAGCACCTTGAACGCCTTAGACTCTTTAACGAAATCTTTTTTCTCCTCCAGACGCAGACCATCTGTCTGTAAATTCCTCTCCCTTTGCCACAAGTTCCCCTCATCCGTGGGCCTTCTTGCTCACACTGGCGTCTTCAGTCTCAGCCCTGTACTGCTGCCTGCCCCTCACCTCCCCCACCACACCGTGGTTCTTTACAAATACTTTTATTAAGTAAATCCACTGACTTTTCCTCCAACGAAAGACCTCTTGCTGAATTCTTACCACTTTCCTCAGGCAAAAACAACCCAGAAATGCTGTCTGATCCAAAGCATTTCCCAGGGAGGGCAGCCAAGTGAGTGCAAGAACCTCTCGGCAGTCTGGGACTGTGATGTGATGTCTGAACAGCCTCTTTAGACACACTCCAGCCTTTTCCAGCAATGCCATGCAGACAGGGTCGCTCCGTGTCAGCCCCTCGAAGTTGTCGGGGGTCCTGGGGGTAGGTGGGAGAGCACCCAGTCAAGGAACTTGGCTGACTGGGCCTCAGTTAGGGTCACTGGGTCAGTCGTACGTGAAAAGGGGATCAGAACTCTGGCTTGCAGCCCTCCATCCACTGACTCTTTCTTGGCCTACCACACCCTGCCCTGCTGCCCTTGGCTGTCACAGTGGGAAGCAGTGCCTGAAAAGCCTGAGTGGGGGCAACTCAGAGTAGCCCACCACTACCCCACCCCCCCACCCCACCCAGCATGGTGCCCAGGAGCCACCTTGACCAGCTGGGTAAGATGCATTCAGCACCGGTCAGTCTCCCAGTCCTCTGGAGAGCCAGCTCTCTGGGGTGGAGCCCAGAGTCCACTTGATAGAAAGCTGATTCTTTTCCTGTGGGGCAAACAGCTCTGATCAGGACACGTCAGCCAGGGGGCGACTTGGCAGAGCTACAATGCCAAGGCCCGATGCGTCCTTTCTGATTTCCCAAATCCAGGCAGGAAAGCATGCCACCCCACCCCCAGCTCCTGGCTCCCCCCACCGGCATTTGCATCCCCCCCAATGCTATATAAAAGGAGCCAGTCGCCGGCCCCAGCCAGGACAAGGCTGTGATTCAGCCAGGCTCCTGTGACATCCCAGCCGTGAGAGTGCAGCTGGGGCAGTTTATGAACAGCGCGGGTCCCAGGGGGAAGTCGGCCCTGTCCTCTAGCCCACAAACGTCTATTGTTCACTTTCTTGTTTTTCTCCAAATGTTGAGATGTGCTCAGAGCACAGAAAAGCCCCAGACCAAGGCCATCAGCCAGGGCCAGCTTGAGACTGGAACTCTGGGGGCCTCCTCCCCTCCACCGAGAGTTGTTCCCACCTCTCCCTTAAATGTGACCCTGCTGGGGCTGGGGGGTGAGAGGGTGGCCTCTTCTCAGCGGAGGCTCTTTGGACCACAGAGGGCTTGGGCTGTTCCACCGAGCAAGGTGTGAGGCCACGGCACAGGTTCACTTGGTTGGCAGCTAGGCGCTACTGCCCATGTTACCCAGGGTGGGCCGCAGCGTGGACGAGGAAACGTGTCTTCCAGTTGCTTGTCGCTGACCGCAGCAGTGTGACAAGAACACTCATGTGCTGGGTCCCGCCTGCCTCAACAATTTGGGGCTCCAAGGGTCAGCCTCTTGTGTTTGACTCCCAGCTCCAGCTCACACCAGCTGTGCAGTCTTGAGCAAGTGGCTTAGCCTCTCTGAACCTCAGTTGCCTCCTTGGCAAAATGACACATCCCTCTTAGAGCTTTTTTTTGGCTTTAACGTGACAATCAAGGGAGACACCTGACAGAGCCCTCCGTAAATACTCGTTATTCTTTGCATAATTCTTCTTGTCTGTGACCACTCTCACACCATCCTGAAGCCACCCCCTCTCTGCATTGAGGGCCCGCTTTTGTACCTAAACTGAATGCCTTTGACAGTCTCCAGTTGGGGGTCAGAGAACAGCTGTGCGGGCGGCAGTGCCAGAGGAATGAAGGATGAGGTGCCTCGTGACGTAGGGGAGGAGAGAACGTGCTCAAAAGCCCGTAGCCTCCGCCTCTCCCTCCCCTCAGCCCCGGCTCCCTTTCTCATATTACCTGCCCTCCCCCACCACTGATGGTTCTCAGCCCTGCCATGCCACGTGGCCAGTTCCAGCAGGCCCACCGAAACCCCATATCCCCGCCAGGAAAGCCCCTCTTGTGCCACCTGGGCAGCTACCAATAGCCAGTGTGGGGACGGGGAGGTGCACACAGGTGGAGTCTCTGGAAATTTTGCCTAATCGAGAGGGTGTGAGGATTCAGATCCCCACCGCCAACCCTGCGCAAGCCTGGGGTGCTAAGTGTGGTCCATAGATTGGGGGTTCATTTACAACAGCCCACAGGACTTGATGGACACAAATCTGAGTAAGCTCCGGGAGTTGGTGATGGACAGGGAAGTCTGCCATGCTGCAGTCCATGGGGTCGCAAAACCGAAGGACTTTGTTGTGAAGTGGGGGATGGACAAGTGTAGGGAAGAGAGGAGCCCAGGGAAGGCAAGAGAAAGTTCTGAATGCTAGTCCTCCCTGCCTGGGATCAGTCAGTTCCCATCCCTACTGGGGGCTTTGGGGCTTTTGCCTCCTCAAAGCAGAAAAGAGATGACCCCCTTTGGGATTCATTAATCCTTTTGAGAATAAGGCCCTGGGAGCCTCCTGACAGGGCCATATGGTTTCCTTATCTTCCTTATCGCCCAGCACTCACCTTCCATTCGGAATGTTTATCCCAAGATAAAGATCAGATTCCACTTAGGATGATTGAATGGGGGCCTCCTCTGGGTATTTCCCCCACAATTTCAAATGAATGGACCATCCAACCCAATAATAAATGAGCCAGACCAGGCTCTGATCATGGATAGGATACCCCTACTCTCTCCCAGGCCCCCTCCAGAGATCCCCCAAATCCTCCTCCCTCTCTTCCACCTGAGCAGCTCCACTTTTACCTGCTTTGTATAGAGGGGTTCCCATTGGACAAAGTGTAACTGTCTTAAATGATGCTTTAAAACAAGCATTTTTCTAAATTTAATTTGTGAGGTATTTCACATTCACTTTTTGACATTTAGTCTTCAAAATCTAGTGTGTGTTTGATGTTTATATCATGTGTCAGTTCGGACTAACCACGTTCCAGGTGTTCTGTTGGCACAGTGGCTAGTGGCTCTTGTGTTGGACTGGGAGGGTCTAGACAGACTACACTGTCTTTTATGGGGCCAGGAAAGACTGTCATGGGCAGCATGGCCATCGCCCTTGATCTGGCTGCCATCGGAAGGCTCTAGGGGAACATGGACAGGCCACGAGTTTGTTTCCAGTCAAAACAAAGGTCCAAACTCCATCTTCCTGCCCCCTAGCCTTTCCCCCCCAGGAAAGAAAACACGCACACACCACAATGTTTTTTAAATGGTAGCCATTTTTATTGCTGTTTATTTAATGTTAATCATTTCAGGTGCTAATAAACTTGTTCACTGAAGCCTCTATCACTAAGGTACTTTTCCTTTGGGCTGTTTCAAGGTGAAGATGGTGTTGGTGGACATCAAGCATCCATTCAGTGGGTTCCACTGTCAGAAGAGAGGGGAGCCCTGGCTCCCCCTGAGTAGTCGGCCAGATAGTGGTCACCAATGCCAATAGATGCACCCTAATTCTAGGAAGGAGGAGACCTGATTCAGACACGGACAGGACACTTGGACAAAGCTGCTACTACTTATTCAGGCGCCATATTGTGTTCTGAACAGGGAACCAGGAGAGGACCTGTTTAATGATTTCCGTGCATGTGCGTGGTTCCTTCCGGCCAGGATGAGTCTCTAATGAGTTAATAATGCAGCACTTCTCCTGCTGCAGCTGAGCTGTGCCCAGTGCCTCCCCTGCTCTTAAGATCAAGATAAACACCATACAAAGAGAAGGATGGGAGTGAAGACCTCTGGCAAAGCAGGGGGATGTTAAAGATGCCAGCCATACACCTCACATGGAGAAAAAAACGGTGGGGGAAATGTTCCAGGCCTCCTAGGGAGGCCTTCCTGATCACTCTGTGTAAGAGTGGTCTCCGGCCCCCTCTCTCTGTTTCATTTTTTTAAGTATTTATTTGTTTGGCTGCTCTGGGTCTTCTTGCATCACACTCAGGCTTTCATTGCATCTGTCACCGCTGCACACAAACTCTCTAGTTGTGGCACTTGGGCTTAGTTGGTCCACGACATGTGGGACCTTAGTTCCCTGACCAGGGATCAAACCCAGGTCCGCTGCATTACTAGGCGGATTCTTAACCACTGGATCAGCATGGAAGTCCCCTTTGCTTCATTTTTCTTCATAGTCCCTGTAAGTCTCAACATGCTCTTACGTTTTTCTTTGCTGACTGTCTGTCCTCAGTTTGGTTCTTGCTGCACTGCAGTGCCTAGGAGGGTGTCTGTCACTGTTAGTAAACATTTGCTGGCTGAATAAATAGTGCTGAGAGGTTGTGCAGGCCCCAAAGAGCTGTGGTCCCCGGAATAGCAAGAGGAGGAAAGCGAGTGCTTCAGAAGGGCAATGAGGGCGGGACAGGGTGGGGAGGGGTGTGAAGACACAGAAAGAGACGGTGGTCTGTGTGTGCGATTCCCCTAGCAATGGGAGACAGAGAAGAATTTCAGAAAGTGGAGGAATGTGATTGCAGAACAAAAGCAGTGAGATTATTTTGTCAGCAACATTTGGATCCCATTGGTGATGAGAGACATGTGGGCCCGGCAAGGAGACAATTGTGGTAGTCAAGACAGGATGTGAATAAGACATAAAGAAGTGTTTCATCAGTGGGGATGGAAACGAACCAGGGCTGCGGTAGCCAAGTCAAGGAGTAGGAAGGGTCAGCCCCAGCGTTCCCGTGGGCTGGGTCTCATCCACCCGCAGTGTGCTACACACGTGCACAAGGGCAGACAACGCCTGCGAACCTGCACACACACACCCATGCACGCCAGGACCCACTAGGCTGCCGGCAAGAACGGTGCATTCAAAAGCCCCCATCACACGTTCGAGCACAACTACAGACTCCGCTTTCCTCTTCGATCTCTGATCTTTGTCTTCTTTTGGCTTCTTCCCGTTTCCATAAAGACAGCCTGGTGGGGACAGAGAACAAGGACCCAGAAACTCCGGAGGAGGAGGCAGTATCTTGTCCATTCGCCAGGTTTGCTCTGCCTAGTTTGAGAGGGAAGAGGCATGGAAGAAGGCTGCGTAGTCCCCTGGACTACAGTAAGGAGAGGAAAGCCGCAGGGGAGGAAAGCCTGGAAGGAGAGAGAAATCTTTGAATTGATCGCTGCCATCCTATCACGTGGTCACACATGTGTGGGCCACGTGAAGGGGCTGTCATTGAGACTGGGGACCCGGAGGAGGCCAACAAGCTTGTTCGGAGTGGGTGGGGACATGCTCGGGGATCCAGCTGAAACAGGATTTTATTTTTAAAGAGCCTTAGATTGATGTCTCTGCTAGCCTAAATATAACTGAGCAGCCAACTTCTTCCCAGCTTGGCCAGGACTCCGAGCAAGCTCCAAGGGCCTGTGTTTAAAAAGAAAAAAAAAAGGAGAGGGGGAAGAGAGAGGAATCCACAGATGCAAAAGGTCACGCAGTTAGCCCTCTGAGTGTGCTGGGAGGAGGAAGATGGATGAGCTGGCTGTGTATACTCTGCAACACCAGCCTCACCCTCCAGCACGAAAGATGGAAGGTTGTTGCGGGGAGGGGGCACAGACACCCGCCTTGTATCTGAGCTCTGCCTGGCCTGGTGGGCACAGTGGCAATCCAGGCCTGTGCTCAGGGGAGCCGACAGTCCAGCGGGAGGGAGAGAAGCAGGGGTGAACAGGCTCACGGCGTTGCAGCACAGCGACGAGGATGGGCCCCTACTCGAGAGGCAAGCGGATGGTGGGCTGTGAGCATCCTTCCACGTGGCTGGAGGACCCAGGAAGCCCCGTCTTAGAGAAGGAAGGATTTTAAGTGGGAGGATTTTGACAAAGATGGAGAAAAAAACAAAGAAGCTGCGGAGACAACAGTGGACAGGATAACATTTGGGCAGCTCTGAGTTTGGATCTGACAAGAGTGCAAGAACGGGAGAGAGAGCGTAAGTGGCGGGGTGGGATGGAGCCGCAGGCTCTGTGCCTCTTCCAGAGGCTCACCCTGGAGTCTGTAGACAAAGGGGAGCCATTGAAGACTTGGCGGGGGCAATAGCAACACGACCCAGATAGACCAAAGGAAGGTTGCTTTGGCAATGAGTTATAGGGTGAAGGAGAATGGGGAGTCTCTGTGATGGGGAGAGCCAGGGACACAAAGATCAGTGAGGGCTCTGAACTCGCTGAGGTTTACTAGCTGCTGCAGCAGACTCCCAAACCTCAGACACACCATAGGAGTTTATTCCTTGTTCACGTACAGCTCACTCGGCCCAGGGCTCGGTGTAGGGCTGTGCCCCTCCAATAACTCAAAGACTCAAGGATCCTGACTGAGGAGGGCTCTGTCCCCTTCAGCATGCAGTGCTGGAGGTCACCCTGCAATTGACATCCACCTGGCACAGGGTTTTTCTTTTTATATGAACCAGGCATTCTGCTGACCAGAGCCCAGGCACCTGCAGAGGCCCTGTGGATAGTCCATGGCTGGCCACGCATCTCAGAACATGGCAGTCAGGAGGTCATCTCAGCTGCAAGGACAAGGAGAGGGACTCAGATCTGAAGAGGTATGTTGGCAGCAGAAAAGGAAATCTTTCATTTATATGAGGTGGGCAAGTGGGCAGAGTGGCCACATTTAGGAGTTAGGAGGAGGCGAAGCCAGAGAAGAAAGTCAAGGGAGGCAGCTTGAGGGGAAAGAGAGAGAATGGGTCAGTGTTGCAGTCTTCAGGGAAGGGGGACTCAGGAAGAGCCTTTGGATGCGACTCTCACAAGGCCTTGGAGTGGGGTGAAGCAGCAGCCGGCAGTGACTCCCTAGGGCTTTCCATAAGCACACCCCTGAACTAGGTGTGCGTGACCCCTGGGAAGGTGTGAACTGCACTAATGACTTGCTGTGGAGCAGCAGCGGGAACATGGATTTTGGGGTGAGAAGACCTGGTTTGGCATCCAGGCATCCAGGCATCGCCATCTTCACTTGAGCAAACGCTTGTCTCTCTGAGTCTCTGTTTCCTTACCTGTTCCCTGCCTCTCAAGCCTGTGGGAAGGGTTACAAGTAATCTATCCCTGAGTAAAGTGCTTTGCTCAGTGTCAGTTTTGGGTAATTCGTGCAGTGAACATTTATTGTGCACGTACTAGGGGCCAGGTAACCTTATTAGGCGTTGGGTATTTAAAGGACCCAGACAAAATTCCTGCCCTCAAGAGACTTATACTCTGGTAGGGCTGATAGCCACAGAAGCAGATCCTTAATATATAACAGTATAAATGCAGTATTGGAAGTATTTCTAAATGGGGAGGTCCAGCCCTGGCTGGCTGGAGGAGATGACTGGCTGACTCTTAGTAGAGAAGAGTTCTTGAAATAGAAATCCCAAAGATAAACCCAAGATCCTTTGGGGATCTTGTCTTTGACAAAGAAGGCAAAAATATGCAATGGAGAAAAGACAGTCTCTTCAGTAAATGTTGCCGGGAAAATTGGGCAGCAATGTGTAAAAGAATGAAATCAGAACACTTCCTGACACCATACACAAAAATAAACTCAAAATGGATTAAAGACCTAAATGTAAGACCAGAAGCTATAAAAACTGCTGGAGGAAAACATGCAGAATACTCTTTGATGTAAATCACAGCAAGATCCTCTATGACCCACTTCCCAGAGTAATGGAAATAAAAACAAAAATAAACAAATAGGACCTAATTAAACTTAAAAGCTTTTTCACAATGAAGGAAGCTATAAGCAAGGTGAAAAGACGGCCCTCAAAATAGGAGAAAATAACAGCAAATAAAACAACTGACAAAGGATTAATCTTCAAATTATACAAGCAGCTCTTGCAGCTCAATACCAGAAAAATGAACAACCCAATCAGAAAGTGGGCAGAAGACCTAAGTAGACATTTCTCCAAAGATGGCTAATGAATACCTGAAAGGATGCTCAACATCTCTCATATCAGAGAAATGCAAATCAAAACTACAATGCAGTATCATCTCACACCAGTTGTAATGGCCATCAACAAAAAGTCTACAAACAGTAAATGCTGGAGAGGGTGTGCAGAAAAGGGAACCCTCTTTTCTGTTGATAGGAGTGAAAATTGATGCAGCCACTATGGAGAACAGTATGCATATGCATGCATTCTCAATCATGTCCAACTCTTTGTAACCCTATGAACCGTAGCCTGCAAGGCTCCTCTGTCCTTGGGATTTTCCAGGTAAGAATACTGGAGTGGGTTCTCATTTCCTTCTCCAGGGGAATCTTTCCAACCCAGGGGTTGACACTGGTTTCTTGTGTCTCCTGCATTGGCAGGCAGATTCTTTGAGCCAGTAGGGAAATTCCTTTAAAAGCTAGGAATAAAATTACCATAATAAAATTACCAGCAATCCAGCTATTGGGCATATACCCTTAGGAAACCATAACTGAAAAAGGCACATGTACCCCAATGTTCATTGCAGCATTATTTACAATAGCTAGGACTTGGAAGCAACCTAGATGTCCACTGACAGATGAATGGATAAAAGAAGTTGTGGTATATATACACAATGGAATATTACTCAGCTATGAAAAGGAATGCATTAGAGTCAGTTCTAATGAGGTGGATGAACCTAGAGCTTATTATACGGAATGAAGTAAGAAAGAGAAAGACAAATATCACATATTAACAGACATATATGGAACCTAGAAAGACGGTACTGATGATCCTATTTTCAGGGCTGCAAAGAAGACACAGACATTAAGAACAGACTTTTGGTCACAGTGGGGGAGAGAGAGGGTGGGATGACTTGAGAGAGTAATATTGAAACATATGCTTTACCGTATGTAAAATAGGAAGTCAAATTCAAAGTGGGAATTTGCCGTATGATCCCGGGAACCCAAAGCCAGTGCTCTGTGACAACCTAGAGGGGCTGGATGGGGAGGGAAGCGGGAGGGAGCTTTGAGAGGGAGCTTTATGAGGGAGAGGACATGTGTAAGCTTGTGGCTGATTCATGCTGATTTATGGCAGAAACCATTACAATATTGTAAAATATTTATCCTGCAATTAAAAATAAGATTTGAGGGGGGAAAAAAGAGTTCTTGGAGGGTTAGTATGCCATGGACATTACTGGCATGCTGATTCACGCCAACAGATATTTACGTGTTCATCACAGTTCATGCAATGAGCACCTACTGAATGCTCAGAAGGTTGCCCCTAAGGTCTTGGGGGAGAGGTGAGCGTTCTGCAGGGCTGTGGGGTCTGCCCCTCTTCTGGTGCCAGGCTGAGGCCCAGGACCCTTGCCTTGGGGCCTGTTCCTGGTCACCCAACTACAGGAACTACCTCTTTCTGCCTCTTCTCTGTCCCTCTAGGAGCCCCTAGGATCCTTCTTTGAAGCTGGGACTCCATCCTGGGACCCCACGTGGAAACAGGACCCTGGTTTCTGCTGCCACTTTTTGAAGCCCTCATACCACCCTGAGGGTTGCCCTCCTTTGTGAATCTCTGCCTCAAGAGCAGGGCTGTATTAGAAGAGGCATCACCCCTCCATCCATTTCTTATCTCACCTTGGAGTGTCATTTGTTTGGACTCTCCTAGATATGTCATCAGACAATGGTTCAGGTTGGGACCGTGCCTCAATTTTGGTTTTATTTTATTTTCTTAATTAACTCCACACCTGCCGTTGATCTATGCTGGTGCTGGAGACGTTAGGAAAAAACAAAACTATTAATATAGAGAGAAGAGAATAAAAATAGTCTCAGCACTCAGGGAGAGCCACTGTTGGCATTTTGTGTTTCTCCCCTGTCATGAGTTAGAGTAAACTCTGGGAGTTGGTGATGGACAGGGAGGCCTGGCGTGCTGCAGTCCATGGGGTCACAAAGAGTCGGACACGACTGAGCGACTGAGCTGAACCTGTGCTTGTTGTTCTATATACTTGAGATCATAGCTTTGGCCTCACTTGTTTTAAATTTTTTATTGTGGTAAAATATACCAAAAATTTACCACCCAAGCCTTTTTTAAGTGTACGTGTGTCAGTGTCAGTCGCTCAGTCGTGTCTGACTCTTTGCCATCCCACGGACTACAGCCCACCAGGCTCCTCTGTCCATGGGATTCTTCAGGCAAGAATGCTGGAGTGGGTTGCCATATAAATTAGGGACATTTACACTGTTGTACAACCATCACCACTTTCCATCTCCAGGACTCTTCCTCTTGCACAACTGAAATTCTGTACCCATTAAACACCAATTCCTCACCACCCTCCCCCCAGCCTCTGGCAGCCACCACTCTAGTTTCTGTCTCTATTATTTTGACTACTCTAATTTTCTTAAATAAGTGATGAAAGTGAAAAATAAAAGTGAAAGTCGCTTAGTCGTGTCTGACTCTTTGCAACCACATGGATTATACAGTCCATGGAATTCTCCAGGCCAGAACCCAAGTTTCCCGCATTGCAGGCAGATTCTTTACCAGCTGAGCCACAAGGGAAGCCCAAGAATCCTGGAGTGGGTAGCCTATCCCTTCTCCAGTGGGTCTTCCCGATCCAGGGATCAAACCGGGGTCTCCTGCATTGCAGACGGATTCTTTACCAACTGTGCTATCAGGGAAGCCCACTTATATAAATAAGTGATATCATATAGTATTTGTCTTTTAGTGACTGGCTTATTTCACTTAGCAAAATGTCCTCAAATTTCATTCATGTGATAGCCTGTGTCGGAATTTCTTTTCTTTTTTAAGGCTGAATAATATTTTATTGCAATACCACATTTTGCTTATCCCTATATCCATCAATAGACACCTGGGTTTCTTTCACAGTTTAGCTATTATGAATAATGCCGCTATAAACACAGGTGTACAAATAATCTCTTCGAGACCTTTCTTTTAATTATTTGGGGTATATACCTGGAAGTGGAATTGCTGGATCATATGTTAGCTGTATGTTTAATTTTTTGAGGAACTGCCATACTGTTTTCCACACTGGCTGTGCTGTTTTACATCCCTACCGACAGTGTACAAGGGTTCCCATTTCTTCATACATTCTCCCTAACACTTGTTATTTTCCATTTTGTTTTGTTCTGTTTTGATAGTAGCCATCTTAACTTTACCTCCCATTATAAGTATTGTCCTTATGATCTTGATGCTAGGAAAGATTCAAGGCAGAAGGAGAAGAAGGCAGCAGAGGCTGAGATGGTTGGATGGCATCACTGTTTCAATGAGCATGAACTTGTGCAAACTCCGGGGGATGGTGAGGGACAGAGAAACTCGGTGTACTGCAGTCGTGGAGTCGCCAAGAGTCGGACATGACTTGGCGGACTGAACAACAACATAAGTATTGTCATTAGAAACTTCAAACACAGACCCTCTCCTGTTCTCCTACTGTTGGAAATTTACGATCATTTTCTTTTGATATTTTTGCTATCATCATAAATAAAATTGTAACAAAGATCTGTGCTTGAATCTTTGCAGCATTCTAAATTATTTCCATAAGCAAGGATTGACAGATAAAATATAGGATGCTCAGTTAAATTTGCATTTCAGAGAAACAATAAATAATTTTTTAGTATTTTAGTCCCCAAAATATTGTAGGGGACAAATTTATTCTTAAAACATATTTGTTGTACACCTGAAATTCATATTTAAGTGAGTGTTCTATATTTTTATTTGCTAAGTCTAGCCAACTTAGCACAGGTAGAATTCTCAGGAGTGGAAGTAATGGATCAAAGTTGATGAACATTTTCAAGAAGCATATGGCAAAAGGTCTTGTCAGAAAAGTGATGCTAGTTTTTCCCCCAATAGTGAATAGAATGCCTGTTTTCCTACAAAACTGGCATCTTTGAGTTATTTCATTTAAAAATAAGTAAAACTTTGCTTCTTTAAGAAGAAAATGATTGATCACAAAGTTTTTATTATCAATGAATCTGGTCCTTCCTTTCTAAAAGTTGATCTTTTGCACTTCCTTTTACATAAACTATGTGTTCCTGCCTTTGCTCATTTATCTTTTTGTTTTTCTTATCAAAGTATATGAACTCTTAAAGAATAATAACCTTTTGTCTTTCACCATTTCATTGCAAATACTTCTCCCAGCTTGTGTCTGCCTTTTAGTTGCTGCTGCTAGTTATGCTTCTATAATTTTCAAAGTAAAGGTATTTAAACATTTTTATATAGTCAAATCTCTAGTTTTTTATGACCCTTCCAGTTGCTTTGAGTCTAGAGTCCTCTCTCATTTAGAGATTAGGTATGCTCATTCATTTATATTTTCCTCTAGAAGTTTGTGTTGGTACTTTTACCTGTTTTTTGTTTGTTTGTTTTTATATTTAACTCTTTGAAGCATTTGGCGTTTATTTGAAAATGGTGTCCAATGAGTCTCTGAAATTTTTCTCTCAAATCTCTAATTTTTTTCAGCTCTATTTGCTGAATAAAGTCCTTCCCTTCTCAATGATTTGTGGAACCTCTTAATCTTATACATAAAGAAAAATCCATGTTTCTTAAAAGTGAACTTATCAATGTCATTTAATCACTCATATATTCAAAAAATATTTATTGGAGCACCTACTGTAGGTCAGGTACATATTTAAGATTTCTTCCAACATTAAAATTCTAAGTATATGGGAACTTCTATCCTTGTATTTTCACATCTTTGGAAGAAATGGACATAATTTGCCCTACTTGTTGGCTTTTATTTATGTGTCTTACATTAATCTACTTGTGTGCATGTGTGCTAAGCTACTTCAGTCGTGTCCAACTCTCTGTGACCCCCATGGATTGTAGCCCACCAGGCTCCTCTGTCCATGGGATTTCCCAGGCAAGAATACTAGAGTGGGTTGCCATGCCCTTCTCTAGGGAATCTTCCTGACCCAGGGATCAAACCCATATCTCCTACATCTAAAGCTTAATTTTATTCATCTCCTTTCTAGGAGTTCTACCTCTTATTGTTGTATCATGTCTTATTGCATTAGAAGAAACTTCAAATGATTTTTCTATAATAAAATTGTATAGTTTCATGTAATCTCTATTTTGTCTCCACTTTTAATGACAATGTCTCTAATGTTGTGCCATTAAGAATAGTCTCTGTGGTCCAGTGATTAGGACTCAGTGCTTTCACTCCTGAAGGCCCGGGTTCAACCCCAATCCGGGAACTAAGGTCCCACAAGATACATGACATGCCCCCCCAAAATAGTAATAGCTAAATAAATAAATTTAATATAATAAATCCCAAAGAAAGGCAATGCCAAAGAATGCTCAAACTACCACACAATTACACTCATCTCACACACTAGTAAAGTCATGCTCAAAATTCTCCAAGCCAGGCTTCAGCAATATGTGAACCGTGAACTCCCAGATGTTCAAGCAGGTTTAAGAAAAGGCAGAGGCACCAGAGATCAAATTGCCAACATCCGCTGGATCATGGAGAAAGCAAGAGAGTTCCAGAAAAACATCTATTTCTGCTTCATTGACTATGCCAAAGCCTTTGACTGTGTGGATCACAATAAACTGTGGAACATTCTGAAAGAAATGGGAATACCAGACCACCTGACCTGCCTCTTGAGAAACCTGTATGCAGGTCAGGAAGCAACAGTCAGAACTGGACACAGAACAACAGACTGGTTCCAAATAGGAAAAGGAGTACGTCAAGGTTGTATATTGTCACCCTGCTTATTTAGCTTATATGCAGAGTACATCATGAGGAAAGCTGGGCTGGAAGAAGCACAAGCTGGAATCAAGATTGCCAGGAGAAATATCAATAACCTCAGATATGCAAATGACACCACCCTTATGGCAGAAAATGAAGAGGAACTAAAAAGCCTCTTGATGAAAGTGAAAGAGGAGAGTGAAAAGGTTGGCTTGAAGCTCAACATTCAGAAAACTAAGATCATGGCATCTGGTCCCATCACTTCATGGGAAATAGATGGGGAAACAGTGGAAACAGTGTCAGACTTTATTTTTTTGGGCTCCAAAATCACTGCAGATGCTGATTGCAGCCAGGAAATTAAAAGACGCTTACTCCTTGGAAGGAAAGTTATGACCAACCTAGATAGTATATTAAAAAGCAGAGACATTACTTTGCCAATCAAGGTCCGTCTAGTCAAGGCTATGGTTTTCCCAGTGGTCATGTATGGATGTGAGAGTTGGACTGTGAAGAAAGCTGATCCCCGAAGTATTGATGGTTTTGAACTGTGGTGCTGGAGAAGACTCTTGAGAGTCCCTTGTACTGCAAGGAGATCCAACCAGTCCATCCTAAAGGAGATCAATCCTGTGTGTTCATTGGAAGGACTGATGCTAAAGCTGAAACTCCAATACTTTGGCCACCACATGCAACAAGTTGACTCACTGGAAAAGACTCTGATGCTGGGAAGGATTGGGGGTGGGAGGAGAAGGGGACGACAGAGAATGAGATGGCTGGATGTCATCACCAACTCGATGGACATGAGTTTGAGTGAACTCCAGGAGTTGGTGATGGACAGGGAGGCCTGGTGTGCTGTGATTCATGGGGTCGCAAAGAGTCGGACATGACTGAGTGACTGAACTGAACTGAACTGAATAAGTAAATAATATAAAAATTTTAAAAAGAATAGCTTTGGCTTTTGATTTAAGAAGCATTTGCATGTTAAGAAAGTAATAGTCTCTTATTTTTCTAATAGGTTTCTTTTTTATAAAGAAATGGAAAATCAGAAATGATTAATTTTGCTTAATGTATTTTGCAGTTGGGGCTCCCCTGGTGGCTCAGCTGGTAAAGAATCCACCTGCAATGCGGGAGACCTGGGTTTGATCCCTGGGTTGGGACAATCCCCTGGAGAAGGGAAAGGCTACCCACTCCAGTATTCTGGCCTGGAGAATTTCATGGACTGTATAGTCCATGGGGTCGCAAAGAGTTGGACACGACTGAGTGACTTTCAATAATTAATAATAATAAAATTGTGCCATTTTTATTTTTATAGTTTTTCCTTTGAAGTACAAGTACTGCTGTACCAAACTGCATGAGGTAGAATTTGGGTAAATATGCACAATCCTCACCATATTACATTATATGGTACCTTTGTGAGCAGCAGCTCTGAACTTGAACTGTGTGTTAAAATCTTGATTGCACAAGCCTACTAATAAAAAAAACTTGAAGATCTTCCAAATATATTTGTGTGTATATATATATATTTATTTATATGTGGAGTTTTACAATTATATATAATAGTAAATAAACATATACTCTATATGCATGTGTGTATATTTACTATAATATGTACATTATAAAAGACAACAAATTAGATTTTTTAAAATAAATATTCTAATATTTTTCCCTTACCCCAATAAATCAGTTTTCACATACCCTACTTCCATGACCAGTCATATAAAAGATGAGCATTAGTGGGATTTAGAGGTTCATTCTACCATGGGTGAATACCAAGTTGTGTGGTGCACACGCATGTCTAGCAGTCATCAAAGATAACAAATAATGTATTTGAATTGGAATATTAACAACTCAAAATGCCCTCTGAAGCTTATAGAATTTTATAAACTAGTGGGAGTAAGCAAACCGCCCCCCCCCCCACAACACAGACACAGACACACACACACACAAGAAAAGCAAGTTATTCAACTCTGCCTGAACTTGTGCAAGTTATGTAGCTCTTCGGGACTCAGTTTCCTCATTACTAAAATGACAGGGTTAGGCTAGATAACTGCTGAGCCCCTGGCTGCACTATTTTGTAACAGTGATGACCCTGGAGGGGTATCAGGTTAGGGGAGAAGCAGGTCTGCATGTCAGTCAGCTGGACAGCTCTGTCATTAGGAAATCAAGCAGAGTGTGGTCCCAGGGTAGACGACCAGGAGTGCAGGGTGCATTGCAATCAGTCCTGGATATCCCCGAGGGCAACCCTGGCACCAGATGGAGCAATGGGACATGAAGAATTTGGAAATCTTTAGGAGGGATCAGAGAAAGACAACATGAAGATTAAAGCCTTGGAAAACTGGTCCTCTGAGGAAAGGTTAAAGACTTGGAATTCCTCGGGTTGAAGAAGGACATATTAAGATGCATCTAGCCTGGAGCTCCTGGAGTTTGAGAAAGTGTTTTAACGAGATTGTGGCAGTCTTAGACAAAGCACTCTCTGTTGCAAAGAAGAGACTTCCTCTAGATAGATCATAGACATCCATAAGGATTCAGGAACAGACAGCTGTGAGGGGCTCAGCCAGCCCTCCTTTAGTGACTTCACATTCTACACGTTCTCCAAACCTCTGCTCTCCACTTCTTACTCCCACTTCCCATTTAACTGTAGGAAAGTCAGCTCTCAGCCAACATCATGGCCCCATCATAGCTACATTTTCAACGTCAGGGTCCAATAGGCCCAGTCTTTCCACTTCCAATCCTAGATTTTCCTGAAAGGATTGATTTATCCTGGCTCATCTTTTTAAGCCAGGCCATCTCAATCTTTGGTCATCATTGGTTGCTGCTGCTGCTGCTGCTGCTAAGTCACTTCAGTCGTGTCCGACTCTGTGTGACCCCATAGACGGAAGCCCACCAGGCTCCCCTGTCCCTGAGATTCTCCAGGCAAGAACACTGGAGTGGGTTGCCATTTCCTTCTCCAATGTGTGAAAGGGAAAAGTGAAAGTAAAGTCGCTCAGTCGTGTCCGACCCCTAGCGACCCCACGGACTGCAGCCTACCAGGCTCCTCCATCGGAGGTGGATTATGTGTTCCAGAGCATGGTTTGTGTAGGGCACATTTCCTTAGATCAGCAAGTGGGCAGATCGGCCATGAGGCACATCTCAGCAAAGGGACCAACTGTCTTTTAATCTGACACTGATATGAGAGTAAAATATGTCTGACCCTGAGCTCTTATATAAGAGAAAGTTGTAATAGCACTTCTCAGGACCCTCTTTGAAATAATGTGAGACTCCTCCTGTCTTGAGTCAACCTAACAGAGCACTGCCTTGGTGCAGTGGCCTGGGCTGCAGGGCATCTGAGAGTCCCCTTTTGGCCTGTTGGTCTGGGAAAATAGAAAGTCACTTCCCCCGGTGGAGCCTAATTTCTCTGTCTGAACTTTGCTGATGGGAGATCAGCTATTTGAGGACTTGACACAGCACTGAATCTGATTAACCACAGAAAGACTATCACTGCTTAACCAGAAGATAGCAGAAACAACCCAAGGACCTTTAGGCCCTCCCAGGTTGGCCTGATTTGAATATCCAGTTTCTACCTAGAACCACTACACAACCCAATTCCTTCCTATCCTCCCATTTTTTGATGCTACATATGACTCTTCTGCTCAGCATCCTGCCTGGAAATCATCATCATCTTCCAGCACATAGAAAATGGGACATTTGTGAGCAAGTGGGTAGGGTCATTCTTTATGGTCTTTTTCCTGTGCTGGGTTTAATCACACTACCAGCCTCACATACAGGCAGGCAAAAAATCCATTGACCTCAAATGCAAGGGCCTTGAGAAAATAGGGTTCAAAGGAGAATCAGACTTCCTCTACCGAAAACATAACTACCCAGACACCTCACTATCTAAAATCAGACCAGAACCTGGAGATGAGCCAAGTGGCGTCTAAGTAGCCAAAATTATCTGCATAGGCTCATATTGGTTTATTTAAAGTAGCATATAATTCAAAGCAACTGTCCCCAGAGAACTAGATGAACTATTACCCTCTAAGAAAGACTGAATAAATCCTATAGGAATAGAAGAGGCTAAATTCCTCACTCATATTCTGTTTACTTTCTGTTTACACAGAATTTTAACGACTTGGCATATCTGGTTTCTCAACCCAGAACAGACTAAAAAAAGTTAGGTCGTGGAGTAAAATGGCATGCTCCCTGATAAAAAGTAGACTCACGAACCCCAAAAGCACAACAACATGAAGCGACTTGGGATAGAGACAATGGCCACACATATCTCCAAGGTCTTGGGTCCACTGGAAGAACAGCATGGTGACTAAAGTTTATTAAGATAACTTTAAGCATAATAACAATATTAAATTAAAATCAGCATACTCCATCTCAAAACCTAGGAAGTGAATGCTTTTTTTTAGAAAAACTTCCATTCAAAATAATTACATTTTAAATGTAATGTTTCAAAGAGCAAACCTTGAGCTAGCCAGAAAGTTCCACTGTATGGAATAATACATTCCATTCTGGATAACTGAAGTTTTATTATAGCTCCATTTGAAATGCCTAGATTTTTTCCTAAAGGACGATGGAGCACTTAGCCGGGGAAATCCTGTTGCTTTGACTTATATGCTATTTGGAATAAAGCAACAGGGGCTTAAGGAGGTTTTACTGTATTTGGTTTGCAGGCTTCTTTTGGCACCATCTCTTTAAAAGGCTGCCTGCCTTTGAACTAATCCTCTATTTATAATCCAGCTGGAGAAAGGCCTCGGCAATATATACAAATTCCTAGGATTTACAGAGTGCTGCTCAAGGAGCTCTGAGCCCCCACGCCGAACCCCTGCCTCGGCCCTCACTCTCCAGAAAGCCCCCTGAGGCATCCTCACCCACATCTCGGTGCCGTGGCTGACGGGCCACCTGGCACGCCCAGGAATGTACTGGTGTCCTTGGTGGAGAGCACAGGGCTTGTCTGGGGACATGGGCATGAGCTGGATCAGGCTCCGTAAACACCATCACTCACTCTTGACGGCCTGCACTGTTCAGACGCCCTTTCCTTAGGGCCCAGGGCTGAGGCTTCGTGCACGGCTCTCCCCTATCAAGCCGTTCTTTTCTTATAACTCATTCCCTCACTGAAACGATGCCAAATTCACATTTTCCTTTTTCCCCCCTTGCACAAATTATTGCAAGTCATGGCAGTCTAAATATAGCCCCCGGTCTGTTTTCCAGATGCGGAGGCCTCGACATTTTCCTGATGTCTCTCCAGCTGCCTCTCTGCTCTTGCTTTCCTTTCTCCCTCTTTCTCGCCTTTTTTTCCTCCCTGACACTCCTGCCCTCTGCCTCCCAGGCTCCCCTTGTCTTTCCTGCTTCCCCAGCTCAAAGGAAAGTTCCAGAGGCAAGGCCTGAAACCTGGCCAGCCCTCTCCCCAGAGCTCCAGCAGTGCCAGTAGTAGAGTGGGGATGTCATCAAAGGAAAAAGGCACTTACTTGCTCTGTCCAGGGGCCATTTCCCTCCATCCCTCTCCCTACCCCCAAGGCTGCTTCTTCTTCAATCCTAGGCACCAAAGAATGGCTGGTCATGTCCTCCACTTAGAAACCTCCTGTGTTACTGAAGTACAGCCACTAGGACTCCCTTCAGCCATCACTTCCTTGAGATTAAACAATATCATTCCTTTGCATTTCTTCATCAGGCCTAGGCGTCCAGAACTTTAATCATTTTTATAGATTCTATCTGTAATGACTCCAAGTTGGTCCTATCCCACCAGTAGGACATGAAGCCGATCCTTGAGTCCTCTGACCTAATAAGGGTCAACTCCTGCCGTGAGCCTGCATTGGAAGAATTCACCTGATACTTCTCAATTACAGGCTTCTGTCTAATTAAAAAACAGATGCTACAGTGGAGATATGTGTTCATGCCAAACTTGACATCTACTTCAATGGTATTATATAGATCCTTTCCTGCAGTGAATGCAAACGTCAATTCACGTACATGTTTTATTCCAGCCTTTTCAATATACTTCCTCACTATTGGTCAATTTATCTTAAGTACAAATTACCTAGTCTCAAAGTGACTCACATGTTATAGATGGAGAGGACATAAAACTATTGGTCAGTCTGCCCATATATTTGTCAGATACCTCTCTAGGCCAAGCACTGCAGACAAAAAGACACAAATAAGAAGTCACCTTAGAGATATACATTCTAATACAGAGTGACTCAATCTTGGCACTATTAACATATGGGGCTAAATAATTCTTAGTCCTGGGTCTGTCCTGTGCATTGTACCGTGTTCAGCAGCATCCCTGGCCTCTACCGTCTAAATGGCAGTAACAGTGATCCCCAAAGTTGTCTCCAGACATGGCCAAAAGTCCCCAGAAGGTAAAATCACCCCCAGGGGATAGACAAATATGTAATTGATGGTTACAGGTTTTTTCTAAGAAGTCTTACGAAAGAGGCGCAAACATGGGACTGTGCATGGAGTTAGAGGCCATTTGAACTGTGTTCTAAAGGACAGGTATGCATTTCTGGGTAGAGACAAAGTTAGGGGAGGGGGAGGATATTCTAAGAAGAGAGAATGGCATGTGCAAAGGCACAGGGGCCTCAGGGAACAGTTTCATGCACCTCGCATGGCAGGTACCTGGGGAGGCAACAGGTGATGAGGATGAACTGGGGCTGGCCCCAGTTTATAAAGGGTCTTGTGTGGCTAAGATGCTTGCACATGAGCCTGGGGATGAAGGAAAGCAAGGAGATTTTCAGGCTGGGAAGTGTCATGAGCAGATGCATTTTTGGTATGATAGGATGGTGGCAGGGAGGGTGGGATGAGCAGGTATGGTGATAATTCAGAAAGAGATGATGGGAGCTTGAATTAAAGCAGTGGTGCTTGGGGACAGAGGAAGAGGCAGGATTTGAGAGCCGTCTCTGAGACAGAACTTGCAAAACTCAGACACAGCGGCGGATGGGTGACAAAGAAAGAGAATGGAGTTGGACATGACCCCGGTGCTTCAGAGTGGATAGGATCCATCTGCGTCAGTCTTGGAGCTGAGGCCTGTTTGTATCCTGGAAACACTCTGGAGATCGCACCACGTCTGCCTCACAAGGGAAGGTGAGGCCCTGGAAATATGTTTACCTTAGGGAATGTTTACATTAAGCCTCCTTCCTCTCCTGCCTTTACTCCAGGCTCGTGGGAGGCAGCTGGTGGGAGGAACCTCACCTTTAGGAACTGGGTTAAGGGACTGAGCTTTGTGTTCTGTCACCAGCAGCGTCTGGCAGTCAGGTGGCACTGAGCCTCAGTTTGTCCATTTGCGGTAGAAGGAGAACCCGCCGCCCCCTCGCCCCCACCTCACCAGGATGTGGTGAGTGTGAAGAGGGCAGTTTCTGTGGGTGGCTCAGACCCCCGTAGGTACTTGGCACTTAATGCCTGCAGTTGGCCAGGATCGTGAGTGGTTGTAATCAGGCCTGATGGAAAGGCCCCTGACTCCACCGCGGCCTTGAGCAGCTGCCAGCTCTGTGACTGGCCTGCTTTGAGACTTGCCTGCAAATTCTTTTTTTTTTTCCAGGGTGTCTGGTTCCTGCAAACAGGCTTCCCAAAATCTTCTCGGGCTCCAAGAAGCCCCTTTGGCTGTGCATCCCACTGTCCTTCATGGTCCCCCAGCTCAGAGGGAAGCTGAGACAATCCTAATCCATTTGGCTTCATTCAAACCCTCCCGTCCAACTCCCCCTGACTGCTTCCCAGTTAAGTTAGAGGGAAAAAGCAGGCGGCTGGGATAGAAGCAGCTTAGAGAGAGGCTAGCCCAGCTGGCCAGGCATCATGGACCTGGACTAAGGACCACCTCTCCCAGAGTCTACTCTGCTGGGCAAGGTGTGTGGATGGTACCAGGAAGCAAATGGTGGGTGTGAGTATGTGTGTGCCTATGATTATGGGTGGGGGGGGGCGGGGTGGGGTGAGCTCACTGCCCCTCATTCCTAGGAGCCCCAGCACTGATGGTGATCTCTCTCAGTGCACAAACAAGGGTCTGCATTGTTAGCTTGCCTGTCTCTTGGTTTCTGATTCACCCCGGGCCACTGCAGCCTGAGCAGGTTCGCAGCTGCTCCGGGATATACTTTCCAGCACATTTAGGACTTGGAAGAGCCCCAGGTTTCAAGAACACATGGTGAGGGGGGAGGGAAGGGGCTCGAATGGAGTAGGAAGGGGAGAAGTGAGCTACTTCTTTCTTGCTTCAAGATGAAGCTCTATTTTCATCATCTGATAGCAGGAACAGCATCTGAGGACGCCAGATGAATTGCAAACCTGTGCAGGTCGGGGGAGAGGGCAGGCAAATGGGGGGAGATGGGCAGATTTATTTCAGCCTGGCTGAGGTCTTCTTGTGCAGCCCCGGCCCCTCTGACACATGGCTCCTGCTACAGTTACAGTCTCCGCCCAGCCCCAGCCTGCCTGCCCAGAGCCCGTGGGGCTCTTGCCTCCACCGGAAGTCAGCCCTGGGAGCGAGTCTCTGGCTTCCAACCACCAAGGCCAAGGGGCAAGAGAGGAGCCGGAGACTGGCTCTCAGATCTGGGGTCCTGGCGGATCAGCAGTGCCAGTGGGCCTGGTTGTACAAATGAGCAGCCTCTCTTCCCTGCATCCTGCTGCTGATAAGGAGGAAATAGAGACTGTCCTGAACAGGGGTGGTACCGTCCCAGCTCTGGCATACCTCTTTTTCTCCCAGACAGTTAACTCTCTCACAGCAGACAGGATCTGGGTGACACTGCTGTGCCTACATTCAGCCCCATTCAACCCCAGCCATTCATCCGTCCATCTAATGTCTGTTCAGGGCCTTCTTAGTCCCTGGCATGGTCCAGGTACTGGCTCTTGTAAGGAACAGAACAAGATTCTTGCCTTCTGGGAGTTCCACTTAAGGGAGAGTCCAGAGGAAGAAGTCCACGCGTCCAGTGCAAAGTGAAGGGGCTCAGGCAGGGCGAGTCCAGATCTGAGACCCTCAGTTCCTCGGAGAGATCAAGCGACCTGCTCACTGGACTTCAGACAGCCTCTGTCTCTGCCACCACCAGTGCTAGCAGTGGAGTGGGGATGTAATCAAAGGACAAGGCACTTACTTGCTCTGTCAAGTAAGGCTGGGTGCCCAGGGCCAGTTTCCCTGTGCCCATCAGTCATCTCAGTCCGCCACAGAAGATGATCATAGGGAGTCCCACCTGCCTCCCAGGGTAGCTGCCAGACTCCAGTTAGACTGCACACAGCCCCTTGGCAGTGTATACAGCTCTGATTCTCATATCCTTCGGCTCCCTCTTTCCCAGTAGGGTAACCGAGGATGACGGTCTGTCCCACACGAGCCAGCGTGAGAACAGGGAGGTGATGTGTGCCGCCGGAGCATGCTGCCCCTCCCCCGGCCGACCTCTCTGGGCAGAGCTGCACAGGGCTGGCCTCTGTGCAGGGCTCAGAGCAGCTCCCGGGCTCCCAGACAGAGGGCCTTTCTGCACACTTCTGCACAAAGCTCACTCACAGGGCCTATTCAGAGGGCTGAGGGACTGAAAGGACGACCTCTGGGCCTGCCTGGGTGGGTGAGGGAGTCAGGCCCCATGGCCCTGCTGCCCTGAAGTGTTTGCAGCTTAATCACTCAGTTGTGTTCAACTCTCTGCGACCCTGTGGACTGTAGCCCACCAGGCTTCTACATCCATGGAGATTCTCGAGGCAAGAATACTAGAGTGGGTTGCCATGCCCTCCTCCAGGGGATCTTCCCAACCCAGGAATCGAACCCAGATCTTGCACATTGCAGGCAGATTCTTCACTGTCTGAGCCACCAGGGAAGGCCAAGAATACTGGAGTGGGTAGCCTATCCCTTCTCCAGGGAATCTTCCTGACCCAGGAATCTAACTTAGGTCTTCTGCATCGCAGGTGGATTCTTTACCAGCTAAGCTACCACGGAAGCCCCGTGAGGGGTTTGCCAGGCCCTAAATCTGCATAGACACCTCAAGGAATGTACAGAGGGGCCCGAGGACAGGGCTGAGTGCCTGGACCCAGCCTCTCTGCTCTGCTGGGCTCCTCTTCCTTCCCAGAGCCTGGGGATTAATTACCACCTTCCCCTTGGGGACAGATAAGCTGGGTAGGCAGAGGGTAGAAGACATAGATTTGAAAAATAGCTAGTTTGTAGCTACTTTATTAGTTTGTTTTTATTTTACTAATTGTTAATTTTATTAATGGTTTAGGTGGCATGACTAAAACGATAGCACGTTAGCACAGCCCATTCACAGTCCTGCCCAGAAGAACTTCCTGGGCAGGTGGCAGCCTCCATGTCTGTCGGATAGGACCAGCCACACGTGGCTACAGAGCACGAGAGTGTAGCTGGTGTGACTGAGGAGCTGAGTACTTTCTTCAGTTGAATTAGTTGAGTCACCTGTGGCTGCCCCTGGACTAGTTCAGTCAGTTCAGTCATTCAGTCATGTCCGACTCTCCGCGACCCCATGAGTCACAGCACGCCAGGCCTCCCTGTCCATCACCAACTCCCAGAGCTCACCCAAACCCATGTCCATAGAGTCGGTGATGCCAGCCAACCATCTCATCCTCTGTCGTCCCCTTCTCCTCCTGCCCTCAATCTTTCCCAGCATCAGGGTCTTTTCAAATGAGTCGTCTCTTCTCATCAGGTGGCCAAAGTATTGGAGGTGCAGCTTCAGCATCAGTCCTTTCAATGAACACCCAGGATTGATCTCCTTTAGGATGGACTGGTTGGATCTCCTCGCAGTCCAAGGGACTCTCCAGAGTCTTCTCCAACACCACAGTTCAAAAGCATCAATTATTCTGCACTCAGCTTTCTTTATAGTCCAACTCTCACATCCATACATGACCACTGGAAAAACCATAGCCTTGACTAGACGGACCTTTGTTGGCAAAGTAATGTCTCTGCTTTTTACTATGCTGTCTAGGTTGGTCATAACTTTCCTTCCAAGGAGTAGGAGTCTTTTAATTTCATGGCTGCAATCAGCATCTGCAGTCATTTTGGAGCCCAGAAAAATAAAGTCAGCCACTGTTTCCACTGTTTCCCCATCTATTTGCCATGAAGTGATGGGACCAAACGCCATGATTTTAGTTTTCTGAATGTTGTTTTTTTCTGTCTTTTTTCTGAATGTTTCTTTTTCACTCTCCTCTTTCACTTTCATCAAGAGGCTCTTTAGTTCTTCTTCACTTTCTGCCATAAGGGTGGTGTCATCTGCATATCTGAGGTTATTGATATTTCTCCTGGCAATCTTGATTCCAGCTTGTGCTTCCTCCAGCCCAGCGTTTCTTGTGATGTACTCTGCATATAAGTTAAATAAGCAGGGTGACAATATACAGCCTTGACGTACTCCTTTTCCTATTCGGAACCAGCCTATTGTTCCATGTCCATTTCTAACTGTTGCTTCCTGACCTGCATGCAGGTTTCTCAAGAGGCAGGTCAGGTGGTCTGGTATTCCCATCTCTTTCAGAATTTTCCACAGTTTATTGTGATCCACACAGTCAAAGGCTTTTGCATAGTCAATGATGCAGAAATAGATGTTTTTCTGGAACTCTCTTGCTTTTTCGATGATCCAGTGGATGTTGGCAATTTAATCCCTGGACGAGGGACATCCCTGATTGGTCAGGGCTGGTCTAGTGGAGAGGGGATACAGAGGCTCTGAAGCCACACACACCAGGTTCACATCCTAACTGGAACTTATTGCTGTGTGACCAAAGCATGGTGCTTGACCTCTCTGACTCAGTTTCCCCATCATTAAATAGATGGTTGTATAATGATACGAAGTGAGCCTGGCGGGGGAGGCTGAGTAGCCTGACACTGACTGGAAGGGCCCAACTCACAGGCGCAGAGGTGAGCTGGTAGATGACTCAGTCAGGGCGCATCCTCCCCTGGTAGGGTCAGTCTGGGGGCTTCAGGCATCCAAGTCCGCAAAGAGGAGACAGATCCAGACTTCTGCTTCCTAGGTCTATACTTCACAGAGGGAGGCCTATGCACCGAAGAAGGTCACCTCTCCATGGGGTGCGAAAGGTTTGACAGAGCAAGTCTGGTAGCCTTGGGACAGGCCGTCAGCCTGGGCCTTCCGCTCTGTGCCCACCTGCTTGATCATCTATGAACAAACATCCTGGATTCTGTTGGCCAGCCTGCCAGATTCAGTTTGGACAGTGATCAGGCTAGGAGGAAGTTTCTCTCCCTGGACCTCTGCTGTCAGCTGCTTTCCGCCTAAGCCATGCATCTGTGCCAACTTTTCTTCTTCCTGTTGTACCTGAGTCAAACTTACCCCCATGTGCCATCCTGGTAAGAATTTGCTCATCGTTTTCCCGAATGAGAGCTGCCTATCCCTGGTCCAGATGCTGGTATCTTCCTGAGATCTGACCATGGCCATGGCAGGACTCCGGGAGCAGGACTGTCAGGCAGAGTGTAAAGGAGGGAGGTTCTGGGCCAGGTGGGCAGGTGACATGTTGGGAAGGGCTCCCCAAGCCACCTTCTGAGGGCAGCCTCATCCTCTGCCTTTTCCTATGGGAACCTCTAAGCCAGCATCCCAGAGACCCCAGGCCACCCGGCCCCAGCCAGCCCTGACAGGTCTGTCTTCATGATGCATGGCACAGGGAGTTCATCTACATGACAAGGGCTTCTGACCTCCCTCCACTAGTGACGACCAGACAGGAGGGCTGGCGAGTACCATGGAGCCTACAGACACAGAGAAACAGCCCCTAGAATGGTGAAGTTTCCCCATCGCCCCTTCATCTCAGGTATGTCAAGAGTATGTGCTCTACTTCATGACCCCAATCCCTCTACAGAGAGGAGGGGAAAAACTCAGCTCCATCTGCAGAGAAGATGGAGGTCCTGCAAGTCATCCAGAGACTCAGCATCAACTTTCTCCTTCCCTCCCACCCCACATCCCATCGGGTCATCATCTCCGCCACCAGTGCCACCCCCTCGTCACCATTTTTTAAGTATATATGAAGTGCCCAGTTTTGTGTGGAGCGTGATTTGTTATATTGTTCCATTCTGTGTGAAGTTAAGTATCACTATCCCCATAGATGGAGAAACTGAGGATCAGAAAAGTTACTAACTTATCCAGAACCACACAGCTCCTTTGGGGCGGGAAAGAAGACATGAAGCCCAGGCTGTCGTTCCCTGTAAAACTGAGCAAGCCGTCAAGAGAGAGAAGCAGAGGGCCGGAAAGCTGGTGTTATGGTCCCTCCTCCATAACATGCCTCAGAGCTCAGAACAAGGGGTTTGCTGCTAGTGGACATGGCCACGCTGCCTGCAGCGCATGCAGGCAGAGAGCAGAGAGCCGGCAGGAAACACTGCAGACCCAGCTGCAGAAGCAAGCCGAGCCTCTTTCCACGGACTTTTCCTCCAGGCCAGCCTGTTCCACTGGAAAAACAACCTCCCCTGCCTGGGGACCTGGGGCCGGCTGGGCCACCTTCTGGTCTGTCTTCATTCAGATCCCGTTTCTCTTCTCCCCAGGAGGTGGGGGAGGGAGTCCCGCTGGGGAGGGCGAGGGTGAGGCTGAAGTCTTCATCTGTCCCGCTTTAAGCCAAGCAAAGAAAAATAGCTCTTTGCCAAGATCTTTCATCTCAGTCATTTACTTTCGCAGATGTTTTCTGCAATATAAACAAGAAGCAAAGAATGTTGGGGAGGAGAGGAGGGCAAGAGGCGGGCGGGAAGAGAAGGAAGAGTGAATCGACAGCTTTGAAATCTGGGCCTGAGGAGGGCAGGAAGTGGGCCCTCGGCAGGGTCCCTACTGCCCTCAGAGCGTGGGCAACCTCGGGTCACTTCCCAGGGCGTCTTTGAAAGGAGGTTCTAGGGAAGTGGCACTTGGAGTGGGTGATCTCCCCACACAGCCTCCCCCACCCCCGGCCTGGGACCTGACACACACAAAGCAGCCGCTGGGGTCTCTGGGCTCAACCTGAAGCCGGGCCCTGCTGGGGCACACACCTGCCCACCTGGTGCTGCCCATGCACTGGGCGAGGCCCCCAGGGCAGGGATGCTCAGTTTACTGCCAGAAGCTCTGTCCGCGAGAGCGACTAGAGCAAGGGGGCCCACTGTGGGAATCAGGACTTGGCGCACCAGGAAGAGAAAGAATCTTGGGCTGAAGCGGGTTGGAGAGGCACATCCAGCAGATCAGGATATAACCCAGGAAGTCAGATATCTCTAAACTCAAAATGCCATGGGATTCCTACTGACGTCAGTCGCTCTCAAACGAAATGCAAATGCCGAAGGAGGTTAGCAGGAACCCAAAGAGGTAAAGTTGGGTAGACCGCCATGACCTAAAGAAGGCCTTTCTACAGAGGGGAGCCACAGCTCAGTGTCAGCCGAACATTTAAGAGAGCCCAGAAATCCAGAGTAAAATCTGTGGGCAGTTTTTTTTTTCCCCAAACATTTGCAATAATTTTAAACAAAACAACAGCAAAACTGACTGTTGACCTCATGAGACATGCCTATGGGCAGTTTTAGTTTATGAATCATGAGTTTGAGACATTTGTGAAATGTTGGTTGAATGAATGAATGCTAACTTTGTGTTTACTCCTCCCGCTCTAGACTTAGACTTTCGTGAGAGGAAGGTTGAAAAAAAAAAAAAATCAAGCAGCTTTTATTGAGTACCTACTGACTGAGTGACTAATGTTTTCACTTTGGCCTTCCTGGGTGGCTCAGATGGTAAAGAATCTTAGCCTGCAATGCAGGAGACCTGGGTTCTATTCCTGGGTTGGGAAGATCCCCTGGAAATGTGAATGGCTAACCACTCAGTCTGTAGTCGATAGGGTCGCAAAGAGTCAGACATGACTGAGCGACTCATGCTTTCCCATTTTCACTGTCTTCCCAAGACAGAGATAAACATTGTGATGGATTCAGAAAGTCAGATGACCTGGTCCCAGCCCTCGAGGGTTTACTCTGGGGTTGGGGAGACTGCAGTGACGCGGGCAAAGAGACTGGCCCTTGACAGTGCTTGCTTGTATGGCACAGAATGTCCAGGGAACGGGGAGAAACCAGGCACCACTTCCCAGAGGAGGTGGTGTCTGGGTTGAACCTCAACAAATGGGCGGAACACCCACTCGTTCAGGCTGCTTGTGAACTCTGAAACTGGAAGGCTTCTTACCCCACCCAGGACATGGAGAACTGTACAGAATCAGTACCCAGGAGCACAGGAAGAGGAGGTTCCGCCTGCTAAGAAAGAGTGGCCACCCTATTATTGGCACCATCCTCCCAACCCCACCCACCCACCACCACTGCCACCAAATTATGGGGAGGATCTTCAAGGAAAAGTTATTGAGGGGGAGGAATGAGCCAGGAACAAGCTGTGGAGAAAGAGCAGCCCTTTAGGAAGGAGTAGCCACTCCAGTACTCTTGCTTAGAAAATCCCATGGATGGAGGAGCCTGGTGGGCTACAGTCCATGGGGTCACTACGAGTCAGACGTGACTGAGCAACTTCACTCTCACTTTTCACTTTCACACATTGGAGAAGGAAATGGCAACCCACTCCAGTGTTCTTGCCTGGAGAATCCCAGGGACGGGGGAGCCTGGTGGGCTGCCATCTATGGGGTCACACAGAGTCGGACACGACTGAAGTGACAGCAGCAGCAACAGCAGCAAGAGGCAGGCCTGGTGCTCAGCACCTTTCAGGAAGGACAGAGGGGGACAAATTTTGCATAAAGACCCATGAAATTCCTGGGCCTTCATGATTTCCTGCCAATGTCCCTAGCTCTAGCTCCTTGCAAGAAATAAAAGGCAAAGGGAACTAAGTGTGGGCTGACCCCAGCCTCCACCCATGTTAGCCCCTGTATGTCTTACAAGGCATGCTGCAGGGCAGGAGGCAGAGAGCATGGCAGCTCCCTGAACTCCGCTCCCCAGCACGGAGCCTGCACCGAAGAGCCGAGTAAATCTTCTGAAGTCTCCCAGCCAGACATGGCCAAGAGGAGGCAAGCCCAGGTCTGCCTGACCCCACAACCCAGGCTCTCTCCACTCCACTGGGGAAGCCTCCATCCCCAAGATTCTCAAACAGTTATTGGATGTGCTCCATCCCCATGACCGCAGCCAATGTATGGTCAGTGTGCAAACATTGCTCATGCAGCTGGGCATTCGGACTCACCAGAGATCCTCTGAAATGATACGGGCGTCCTTTTCACTCTGTGCCTCAGTGTCCTCTGCACCAACCTGTGGCCAGAACACCTCCAGGGAGAGAGACCCACGACCTCACTCCATTCTCTGACTGCCAGATTGGCTGGCCTCTTTTTAGACTTCAGAGACATTACTTTGCCAACAAAGGTCCGTCTAGTCAAAGCTATGATTTTTCCAGGGGTCATGTATGGATGTGAGAGTTGGATTATAAAGAAAGCTGAGCGCTGAAGAATTGATGCTTTTGAACTGTGGTGTTGGAGAAGACTCTTGAGAGTCCCTTGGACTGCAAGGAGATCCAACCAGTCCATCCTAAAGAAGATCAATCCTGGGTGTTCATTGGAAGGACTGATGCTGAAGCTGAGACTCCAATACTTTGGCCACCTCATGCGAAGAGTTGACTCACTGGAAAAGACCCTGATGCTGGGAGGGATTGGGGGCAGGAGGAGAAGGGGACGACAGAGGTTAATGGACAGGGAGGCCTGGCGTGCTGCAATTCATGGGGTTGCGAAGAGTCAGACACGACTGAGCGACTGAACTGAACTGAATGGGCACGGTGCTTGCATTCTACACAACATGGACAAGGCACCTTGAAGACCCCTTTCCTGTTCTCCCTCTCGCTTATCCGCCGCTTCTCTTCTTTCACACGTGTTCCTCACGTGCCACGCTCTCTGACACCCTCCTCCATCGCCATGCCTCTCCCCAAATGCAGGGCCATCTGTGCTTCTCCTTTAAAAGTGATGCTCACTGTGGCCTTCCAGGGCTTCCCTGGTGGCTCAGGTGGTAAAGAATCCACTTGCAATGTAGGAGACCTGGGTTCAATCTCTGGGTCAGGAAAATACCCTAGAGAAAGGAATGGCTACCCACTCCAGTATTCTTGCCTAGAGAATTCCATGGACAGTGGAGCCTGACAGGCTGCAGTCCATGGGGTCCCAAAGAGTTGGACACAACTGAGGGACTAACATTGTGGCCTTCCAGATGGGATGGACCAGTAAAGGGTCCAGCAAGAGAAATACTTCCCTGTCTTCAATGCTTTTTGTCAATTAATGTCACCTAAAATCACACCAATTTTCTTGCTAATCATGCAGGTCAACTCATGTCAAGTTTATCATCAACATAAACCCCCAAGTTTTTCACATTCTCCCATCCAAGATGGATAGGTCCATTTGTTTAGGCCCCAAGGTTTCAGATGTACCTTTAACCCTATTATTGTTTATCCTGTTACAGTTAGCCAAAATTCATCCAAACTATCTATTATTGGGGGGGTGGATTTAAATTCTTTAATCCAAAGTATGAGCTACTCCTAGCCACTCGTAGATAAGCCTGACCTCTGATGGTTCTTCCTAGTCTCTGATGGAACTGTTGATATAAAGGCTTTGGGGGAGCTTTGAGACACTGATGGGACTATCTGTCCAGGCTGACATTCATCTGCTTATCAGCGTTTTAAGGCTTCCCTTGTGGCTCAGCTGGTAAAGAATCCACCTGCAATGCAGGAGACCTGGGTTTGATCCCTGGGTGGGGAAGATCCCCTGGAGAAGGGAAAGGTTATCCACTCCAGTATTTTGGCCTGGAGAATTCCATGGACTGTATGTAGTCCATGGGACGGCAAAGAGTTGTACACGACTGAGCAACTTTCACTTCACTTCTCTGAGCACATCCCCAGCCACTCTATTTATGCTGTCTTTGCTTCATTGTCCTCAAGAATGCCCTAAGGTCCTTCCTGCCTACCGCAATGCCATGAGCTCCCAACTCAGGATTCCCGTGCCCTCCCTAAAACAGCAACTTGAAGGCAATCTCTTTTCTTGGTGACTCCATGCTGATTCGTAATGGCCAGAACTTTCTTTCTCACATCCTTAGAAGACATTCCTTTACCTGTAGATGAAAGAGATTATCCTTGAACCCCAAAGCAGAAGCTACCCTCAGACAGTCAAACTTGTTATCTCATTGTGGCTGGGCATGTCCATCTGTCCATCTGCTCCTCCAGTTCCCCTCTTCATCCTTCTCCCCTGGCTCTGTGCCCCAGGAAGCTAACTTTGAGGACCATCATTGGGCACCCTTGCCCTCTGACTTCAGTTGGGTTCAGCCAATGAGAGGCACCCACAGAGAGGAAGGCAGGGCAACATCAATGGTGTATATTCCCCTGGTTCCTCTCCACCAGCCCCTACTTGGCTGTGTCCCTCTACTGTCCCTCTACCCAGGGCCATAGCACCTGTTGGGCAGTTCTCTCCTAAGGAACTTTCTCTCATGCCTCTGTCCCTCTCCCCATAGGCTCTTACTCCTACTAGCCCTGGAAGGCTTCCCCATACCTTATTAGTTTCCTTTAACCTTACTCAACCTGTAAGTCTTCCCGTTTCTAAATTCTCCTCAATTATCCCTTTGGAGTGTGCCATTCGTCTCCTGCCAGGATGCTGATAGATGCACTCCCATTCTGAATCATGTTGCCCAAAGCCTTAGACAACAGTGTTCAGGTGTTGTGTAGGTGCTGGTGAGAACATTATAGTGGTTAAGTGCACAGAATCTACGGTCTAACCAACCAGGATTGAGTCCTATCTCCACCATTTTCTCATTTTATGGCTATTTCACTTCGTGAACCTCTGCTTTCTCTTCTGAAAAATGGGAACAGGGGCTTCCCTGATAGCTCAGTTGGTAAAGAATCTTCCTGCAATGCAGGAGACCCTGGTTTGATTCCTGGGTCAGGATGATCCACTGGAGGAGGGAAAGAGTACCCAGTCCAGTATTATGACCTGGAGAATTCAATGGACTGTATAGTCCATGGGGTCGCAAAGAGTCAGACATGAGTGAGCAACCTTCACTTTCACTTTCAATCCCTTCTCACATGCTCATTGCAAGGACTCAATGAGATTATAGTAGTAAAACACTGAGTTTAGCATCAAGTTATAATGCATCACTCTATAAATAAGAGTATCTTAGATTATTATTAAAAGAAAATCCAACCTTTGAGGGTGTTGCTTTGGCAATAGGATCAGCTCCAGCATGCTTCTAGATTTTACTAGTTATCGCTACCAGGGAATTTGGACCTCAGGTTATTGGTCCACACGCTATAGGAGAAAGCAAACAAACATTATTGTTGCTATTTTAATAGGTAAAGAAACTGTCAATTCTATTATTAATACTTACTTTCAAGAGAAGTTTTAACAGAGAATCCTCTAGAAGGCTGTTTTTTATATTCGATCTGAACTCCTTTCCTACTCCTTTTTTACATGATCTTAAAGTCCCCCAACCACAAAGCATGATTCCTACACGTTTAAACTCCAGAAATGTGATGCCCTTTCACCTAGCCTTGCAGAGCTCCCCCCACCATCCCATCCTTCCCCAAATGATGTTCTTAACCAAAATAAGGCTCAGAAGAGAGTCTCTTAACTCTGTCCAAAAGCTAAACCCAAGAGAGGACAAAGGTTCTCTGGTCAGTCACATTTCACCCAACTATTTTTAGCTGGCATAGGGTGAAACAAGGTTCCCCAAAGATCTGGGTCCTGTGAAAGCTGGAAGCTCTGCCAAGATGGAGGAATACAGTTCCCCCCATTGGAAGAGCGAGAACAATTCCCTCCTTTATTGCCCCAGGGTATCCACTTGCTGCCAAGGAGTCTTCCACCTGCTCTGTCTTGCTTACATTTGATCCCATTGGGTTGGTCTGCTTGTTCACTGTTTCAGCCCCAACCTTTGCTACCGAGCTGTCAATTTGTCAATTCATTCTGTGGACTGTCTCATGCCACATTATTCTCTAGCTCTTGTGTTGGAAGCTTGGTGGGTTTCTGAATCTCTATCCTAATGGAAATGCACGACAAAGTGTCCTGGATTCTCAGCCTGGACACACTTCTCTTTCCTGGTTTATCTCTCCTAAGAGCCCCAAGCTCTGCCATACCCTTCTCCTTTCAGCCCTTCCCTCCTACTACTCACATGGATGCATCAAGGACAAGCATCTTCCTGCCCAGAGATACCTGCGCTTCCACATACTCCTATACAGCCTTTCACTCTCTGACCCCTGTTGCTGAAATCCCTTGAGTTCAAAAACCAGAGATGTTTCCATGACTTTTAAGGCTTCTATTGGCAAGGCATACAGAGAAGGGAGTCAGGGACCATGCTGAGTTTCTGCCTGACCGCAGATCACCACTGAGGGCAATGCCACGGGAAGGTGACCTCCCCACAGGCCTAGGGGCTATCCCATTGGGATGACACCATTGGAGACTCAATGTCCACTGTTCTGTTCTTTCGGTCTTCAGGCAGGATACTGGGCAGATGGAAACTGGGTTTCAAGTTAAAGGAGTGGATAGAACTCCATTCAGTGATTTATGGTCTAGGCCAGGGCTTTCAAAACTGTATAAAGAGCTATTCCTGGCCAAGTTCCTTATTAGTCATATGTGTGAAATGGAAACATCACTTTGTCAGAAATATACTCCCCCACCTCCTCCCCAACTGTGTCTATAATCAGGTTCTGGAAACAGAGCTGGGTGTTGGGAAAGGGACTTAAGGGAAGAACACTTTACTAATAGACCTTGCATCACCCTGGCAGCAGCATTTGCACCAAACACTGATGGAAAGAGATCCTGGGGCAGGCGAAAAAAGGATAAACCAACTTCACAGTGGCATTTCCCCCAGAGGTGCTTCTCCGTAAATGAATAGATTGTGAATGTTTCCGCTTTCTCATTCATCATTTTATCTATTTGGCACTAAGCGACTGTTCTGGTACCCATGCCCCCTTTTCCTCTTGGAGAATCCCACCGTGTCCTCTGTTCTCAGTCCATGAGATTCCAGGGTACCTCAAGATGAAGCACATGATCCAGGCTCAAGACAATCATTGCAGTCCATTCTCCTGGGCATAGAGGTTAGTTTAAGAACTGGCAGCTGATCAATCAGATTCAATTAGATACCTTGAGGTTTTCTCTAGGATTTCTGGGAAAGAGACTCACTCTTTCCCTTAAACCTCAAATCTGGGAGAGGTAGGGCCTGGAACTGCAGCTATTTTTCTAACATGTGAAAACTGAGTCTGAAGCCAGCAGAGCTGAGAGATGGGAAGTAATCAAGTCCTGACAACATATTCTTTTAAACCCTGAATCCAGTTGCGTCTGATGCTAGTTCTCATTCCAGATCTTTCAGTTGAGGGGACCATTAGATTTCCCTTTTGTGAAAGCAATTTGAGACAGATTTTCTGTCCCCAGCCTTTGTTAACAGTTGTTTAAAAGAATACATAAGGCTTAAATGGAACTAAAAGAAAGGCAGCAGGGCCAGCACTAGGCCTGTAATGTGCAAGCACAATCTGTGGCTCAGGTGCACAGACTGAGGTTCATCACACACTTAAATGTGAGCAAAGCACACCAGGATGTACCCAGACAGGAAGAGGAAGAGCCCCAGACAGGAAGTTCCCCCAGCAAACACCACCTTTTAGAGATGAAATTGCTAATACACTAGACCATTTCTATTGAGTTCAGTTTGTGTTACACCCCACTTTATATACTTAATGCAATAGTAAATACTACTACTTTAGTAAAATTCCCTCATTTATACCATTTCAACTTATAATTCCCTATAATTTACCCCTTTTCCTTATGAATTCATAAAAAATTGCCTGTTCATCTATGAAATGAATTCTCATTTAATCTCCGCTTTCCCCTCATTGAATTAATTGAAGCTCTTCAGAGAAACAGAGCCAATGGGAGGTAGAGATAGAGATATAAGACAAGAGAGAGGTTGAGAGATTTTTTCCTAATTGGCAGCAGGCAGGCTGGATTCAGATAAGAGTTGATGTACAGTCTTGAATCCAAAGGTTAGACACTCAGGCAAAATTTCCGTGTTGCAATTTGGAGGCAGAATTCCTTCTTTGGGAAACCTCATCCTTTGTCCTAAAGGCTTTAACTGATTGGATAAGACCCACCCACACTATGGAAGGTCATCTACTTTACTTAAAATCAACAGATTGCAAATGTTACACATCTAAAAAAATACCTTCACAGAAACATCTAGACTAGTGTTTGACTAGATAACCTGGCACCACAGCCTATATAAGTTGACAAATAAAATTAACCATCACACCCGATTTGAACCAATATTCCCACCAGCTCATCCATATATTAGTGAGGGCTCAGTTCCAGATTCTCAAGCCAATACCAAGGAGGACTCTATACAAATGACATCCTCTTGTCAAAGTTCTATTAGTTCCCAGCATAGAGGAAAATTCATAATGATCACTCAATTCAGTTTGGATGATTTGCTTTACTATTTCTGTTGCTGTTGAAGTATGTAAATCAGCTCTCGTTTATTAAATCTCTCTTGGTTTAGTTTTCACTATTTGTAGAATTTCCCTTCCTAACCACCATCCCAGAAAAGCACTTGAGCCCTGCCCCACAGCCCCACAGTGGCCAAGGATGTGACCACTGCATCCTAGTTGAAGGCAACAGAGGAGCCTTAGGGTGTTGGGGTGAAGCACCTCAAGCAGGAGAAAGCATTTGTCCCATGAGTTCTGCCTGTAGGAGAGCCTCAGGTGAAACAGACACAAAGAAGACATTTCACCTGGCCTGGGTCTAGTAGGGAAATTGACCTTTGGTCCCCATAAGCATGTGCGTGTGCTCAGTCACTTATGTCCAACTGCTGTGACCTATGGACCATATAGCCCACCAGGCTCCTCTGGCCATGGAATTCTCTAGGCAAGAATACCGGAGTGGGTTGCCATGCCCTCCTCCAGGGGATCTTCCCAACCCAGGGATCGAACCTACATCTCCTGCATTGCAGGCAGGTTCTTTACCCACTGAGCCACCTGGGAAGCCCCCCCTGCCCCTCACAGCCGTAAGCACAAGTGCTTTCAACTGAAGGACCTTGGTTCTGCCTTCTGAAGATCTGGGATACATCTACTTACACTATAAGCCAGGCACTTTTTTTAATTCTCTTTCGCTACCTGTTCTAGGTCCCATCTTGGCTTCTAGTCCTGCATTATGCCCCAGGGTGTCTCCTTGAAGCAGCTACATTCCTTCAGGCATCTACGCCAGGAGGGAATAGTGGTGGGTGACAGCAGGCCCTGTCAGTCCATAGTACCGCCCTGCTACAGCCTCATAAGAAGTTTTTCTGAGGATGTTCTTTAGGCTTCCATGCTACGGCTGATGACACCAGGTCAAAGCCTCCAGTGATGCCCACTCATCCCAAATCTGATATTTCCCAGCTTCCCTTGCCGGGAAATTGTTAGGTCCCTTGTTAGGGCAAAGCCAGGTAGTGACTGGGTTCTGGCCAAAGAGACATGGGCAGAAATGGTATTAGACAATTTTACAGGCCCTTAAAAGCATCTCAACAATCCTCCTGTTCTGCCTTCCCTGACTACGGCAATCTTGATGTCCCAGGTTTCAGATGGTGTGACAACTGAGATGTGGGGGTGTATTTGTTACTGTAGCCCAGTCTTTCGTGCTCTGACTAATGCAGAGCGTAAGAAGGAGTGTTCCTCTGACCATGGCCCTCCTCACCTCAGTGAGCCATCTCACACATGGGGGGTATTCCCCAGCATCTCTCTCAATCTCTGATGAAACAAACTTGGACATCTGCTGCGCTGATGGTGACAGGTCAGGAGCAGCATCTTTGTGTCCACAGTTGCCCAGGATCTGCTGCTGCTGCTGCTGCTGCTGCTAAGTCACTTCAGTCGTGTCCGACTCTGTGTGACCCCATAGACGGAAGCCCACTAGGCTCCCCCGTCCCTGGGATTCTCCAGGCAAGAACACTGGAGTGGGTTGCCATTTCCTTCTCCAATGTGTGAAAGTGAAGTCGCTCAGTCGTATCCGACCCTTAGCGACCCCACGGACTGCAGCCTACCAGGCTCCTCCATCCATGGGATTTTCTAGGCAATAGTACTGGAGTGGCTTGCCATTGCCTTCTCCGGCCCAGGATCTACTCTGTCCCAAATCCCTAAGGAAAGGCAAAAATTAGTGAAGTAATTGAACCCCAGTAGGTTTTTCTGAAAAGGCTTTCACAGCTTTGAGCTCAGTTAGGAGGAAAGAGAGAACTTCAGACCCTAAACTGTATGGAACCCTTTCTACTTCAGTTGAAGACATCCTTGCTGGGATCAAAACAGTCTTATCTGTTGAGAATTCGTGCAACTTCAAGTTTCTACATTACAAAAAGCCTACCCTGCCTGCCACGCCATGTGATCCGTGAATGAGGGTGGGGCTGCTTGGTATTTTCATGCTGTTGGAAACAGTGGCCTTGTTGATCTCTGAGAGTCCCAGATTAAGCTGATTTCGCTATTTTTAATCTCTCCGGAAATAAGCAAAGAAGACAGGCCTAATTGCAAACAGACTGAACTTTACATAGAAAATATGTAGGTCCCCCGAGGCACCTAGAAAGTGTCTGAAACCCTAACAGTCTCCTCGTCTCCCCCACTGCATGCTTCCCTCCCCAGAGCACGTAGGCCCTGCACCCAGGGAGGCCTGGTGGAGGCAGGAGGGGTTGGAATCAGGAGTTCAGCTCTGGCCTTGGACTGGCCAAACCAGCCCAGCCAGCCCCTGGGGCCTGAAGGCAGGGGCTCTGCATGAGAAACAGGAAGATATTCTACCCACAACTTGAACCATGGCTTTGGGAAGGCTCTTTGTTTTCCCATCCCCTTTATTTTGGGTTTTCTGACCCTTTTCTATTCTGTTGCCTGTCAAATTCCAGGCATGGGGAGGATTTCAAACAGCACCATCAAGGCTACAACACACCCACACCCACACACTGCAATTCCATTTGCCACACAGCCCTGGGATTTGTGGCTAAGTGTGGCCCAGTAAGAGCTTTCTAACCATTCACATGGCCCCCAGCCTTCCCCACAAAGCCAATTTGAAAGTACCAGCCAGAACCCTGGGTCTTGCTGGCAGCTGTGCTGCTGGGTCGCTGCAGGAGGTGGGACGAGGCCCTGTAGCCTGCTGTGCCTCAGTTTCCCTGCCCGTCAGTTTGGACAACCATGACCACAGCTAATTTGGAATTGTCTGCCTGCTGGTGGGATCGAGCACTGGAGGGGGCTCAGATTTATGGCACGGAAGTCCCAGAATGAGTCAAACAAGAGAAAGACCAAAATAGATTGGGAGCGGAGGACCCAGAAAGGCAGCCAGAGGAGATTAGACACGCTGCAGAGAGAACCATCCCGATGACTTTATTGAGGGCTCTTGCTCATAAACAGCCAGTGTGTTACTTTAACTTCCATGGAGCAGGCCGGTCCTTGCCTGGGATGGGAAGTTTGGGATTGGAGCCATCCGTGGGTCCTGCTGCTGCTGAGGTCACCCCAGGAGCTGGGGCTCTTCCAAAGGAAATCAGCATGGGGCTCCGAGGCTTGGCGAAATGGCTGGACAGATGGACAGTTCTTTGAATGAGAAAGTCATGGTTACCAGGCAGAGGGGAGTGGCAAGTGTCCCCCGTGCTGCACTTCTGCTGGTGGAAGCAAGTCTTAGTTTATGAGGCATTTCTGCTGAAAAGCCCTTCTTCCCTTACCTTTGCTTCTTGAGCTCATGAATCCTAACAATGGGCAGCAGGCCAGGAGCACAGACGTGGAAAAGACCCAAGAACTGCTGCCATAGCTCCCACCCCTGGAAGCCCCCAGTCCGCGGCCATCCCCAGCCATGACTTTCCCTATCCCATCCTGACCCTTCACATCCTCTGTCTCTTTACAGACCCACCTGGCCCTCCTGGCCACGTGCTCCTTCTCATTTTCCCTTTCACGGGGAGAGCAGCACTGGCAGGTGCCTTCCACCCTCATCTTCCCCTGTTGCTTCAGGCAGCAATGAAACTTGATTCAAGTTTGCCAACAAGACTGCCCAAAACCACTGTTGCTCTTTTATAGATAGGGGCTCATAAATATCTCATTTCAGCTCTGAAGACCCTTCTTTCCCTCTCACTGTCTGCTCTCAACCAGCCACCCATTTTCCGTTCATCTCTGCCGGAAATACTCCCAGCCAAGCTGAGCCAATGGAGAAGGCAATGGCAAGCCACTCCAGGACTCTTGCCTAGAAAATCCCATGGATGGAGGAGCCTGGTAGGCTGCAGTCCATGGGATCGCTATGAGTCAGACATGATTGAGCGACTTCATTTTCACTTTTCACTTTCACACATTGGAGAAGGAAATGGCAACCCACTCCAGTGTTCTTGCCTGGAGAATCCCAGGGACAGGGGAGCCTGGTAGGCTGCCATCTATGGGGTCACACAGAGTCGGACACGACTGAAGTGACTTAGCAGCAGCAGCAGCAGCAAGCCGAGCCAAGCCAGGCAGCTGTCTGTGGGCTCACAGACCTTCCCAAGATGAGAATCTCTTCTGTGGCTACCAGATTGCACCCTGATGCCAGCCAGCTCCTGGCGTCTACCACCGGCCCTCCCAAGGTGGTAGCATGGGGAGACATAGCCCAAACCCTTGATTCAACCTCCTTCCAGTCCAGTTCTGTTGGCAAAATGAAACTCTCCGATGAGGAAAACTCAGCCTGGACTGCCTATGAGGCACCTCTGATAACCAGGCAAACCACTTGTCTTGGATGGGTCCATGCTTGGGGGCTTACTAGTGGACCAGTATAAGGAAGAAGGTAGGAGGAAGAAGTCTAGGGCAAGTATCAGGTCTGGGGACAAGCTATTCGCTGCTGGCAACATGCCTTTATCTGGAAAACAGCACGCAGGAACTTACAGTGAAAAAGAAGAGTTTAAAGGCCTCCATGGACTTCTCCAGTGTTCCAGTGGTTGAGGGTCTACCTGCCAACGCAAGAAGCGGGGGTTCAATCCCTGGTCCAGGCGGATTCCATGTGCTGTTGGGCAGCTAGGCCCATGAACTGCCTCTGCTGGGCCTGTGTGCTCTGGAGCCCATGCTCCCAAACAGGGGAGGCCACTGCGGTGGGCCGGGGTGGGGTGGGGTTGGGGTCCACGTGCTGTGCCTGCAGGGAACCCAGCAGCCAGGATCCAGTGCAACATAAATACTAAAAAATGATTCACCACTGAACTAACCTGAATCTTGGGCCACTGAGGTCATTTGATCTCTCTGGGTTTCAATTACTAGGGAGAAATGGTCACAGAGATCCTTCCAGCTCCTGCGGCTTATTGTGCTGGGTGCCAATTGTTCTCAGGTCCCAGGCCAGTGAGAGGAGATGACAGAAAGAGGGCTTAGCTCTCTGGGTTACTGTCTCTCAGGGCTCTTCTTGCATTTATGGGTTTGGTTCAACCTGAATCTGACTTCACGATGAGTCTTTGTAATTACAGTGCTCAGTGATTCTGTCCTGTAGCAAGTTCATTTTTTAAGATCTTTTCTACAATTTATTCATTTACTAAACAACAGCAATTTTTTAAAATTATTTATTGCACAAAAATAAATTACATATATATTTTTAAATGAAGTCTTCTATGATGTAACCCCATGCCACCATGGCTCCAGTCTGCTCCAACACACCTTCTCTCATGTGAATTGCATCTTGGTCAGACCTACAAACCCAAACAACAGCCTGCTCATTCCTGCTCTCTGTTCTTGCTCCTTCCATCACCTTTGCTCACGATATCTATCTAGATTTTGCCCATCTTCTAAGGCCTTGCTTCAACCCTGTCCTCCCACCAAACCCTTACCCTTGGCCAAACCTCAGAGAATCCTAGAGCCTACAACCTCACCTTCTCCACTCCCAACACTTATTGTCCACCCTACACAATTTACTTCTTTACGGATGACCATCCCATATGATCTCTTTCAGATGTGCTGGCCTTTGTCTCCTTGAGTCTGTGTCCCAGAATTCTTGCCTCAAGGACACACCCCCAGCTCTTTGAACACTATAGGGCCTTAGGCAATACCTACAGATTTGATTGATTATGCAAAAAGGAATTTAAGTGATCAGAAAGATGCATAACCTGGAAGGAAAATAGAATGTTCAGTGAAACTGTGAGTGTGGGCCCAGGTGGTCCTGCTTAGGGGAAGTGGTGTAATGGGTTTTCCTTTCTAGGCTGACCTCTGATAGGCCTAGAATCCCACAGAGGCCCATGGAAGGTGGTGGTTGAGTGAACAGTGATCTGCAACCAAAGGAGACCATAAATGCAAAGGAGAGAGCTGAGCAATGTTAGCTTCACAACTCCAGGTGATGAGAACGGTATTTATAGACTCAGTGACATGTTTGAAGCAGTGAGTCCCAGAGGGTAATATTTTAAACTGGACATCCTGAGACTCTGACATTCTGTTTTTATTCTCCTCCCTATCCTTCCCTCCTGCAGCCCCTGGAACTTTCCATGGTTTGGACAAGAGCATGAAACCTCTATTGTTTCTCAATCTTTGCTAGTGCTAGGGAAGGATTTAAAAACTGCTTCGTGGAAGGATGATTAGTGATGAGTGAAAAACATTCTGAGGCCTCAAAAATGACATTTGCCATTACACTGAAACTTCTAGCAGAGAATTTCAAAATAATAGAGAGGGAGGCCTATCTGTCGTTAGAGAACTCCAAGGGCAATGGGGCTGGGAGGAGGAACAGTAAGTCCTTGTTTGTAGATGGACCCACTGGAGCCCAGAGGGTCCACAGACTCTAGAGCCACCTATTTAAGAATTTTCTTTCTCTTGAGCACATTTTTATATTGGATAAAATTTCCTGAGGAATCTATAAACAGAGGGTAGGAACCTAAAACTACTCTTTACATGGCTCAGAATACAGATGGAGAAATCAGTGTTTTCCCTCAGAGCAATCTAGAAAGTACTAGCCAAAGAATAAATTACAAACAGCTACACAAGCACTAGGCAAGTCCCACAGATCATAGGGGATGGAAAATAACCATGAGATCATCAGGCTCATCTCCCCAGTGACCTGGACAGCCAGGATGCAGCTTCACCATCCCCTTTCTGAGAGTGTTTCACCTTTCTCTTGCTTGGGACTGTGAACAGAGTCCCAGATTCATCGTCCATACACCCCCACCTCCACTCCCAGACAGGCAACGCCTACAACAGGGTTCCTCATGCATAAAAATTAAGTCCAGAACGTTCTCTACGGTGTGGTTTTTATGTTGTTTGTAAACAACAGTAGATGCTTACTCCCCTCCTCCGCCACATGTTGACGAGTTCTATGGACCAGTGGGATCTGGCCAAATTGAAACATCAAGTCCTGCTTAGCCTCTGAGTCTAAGCCCAACTTTCAGAAGTGATCCAACAGGAAAGAAAAAAAAAAAAAAACATTGTACCTGTTTTCATGCCAAGGAAAGCTGATACTCTGCAACACGGTAAATACATAACACTGATACATGTTATATATGAAAGTCATTGCTGCTGCTAAGTCACTTCAGTCGTGTCCGACTCTGTGCGACCCCGTAGATAGCAGCCCACCAGGCTCCCCTGTCCCTGGGATTCTCCAGGCAAGAACACTGGAGTGGATTGCCATTTCCTTCTCCAATGCATGAAAGTGAAAAGTGAAAGTGAAGTCGCTCAGTCGTGTCAGACTCTTAGCGATCCCATAGACCGCAACCTACCAGGCTCCTCCGTCCATGGGATTTTCCAGGCAAGAGTACTGCAGTGGGGTGCCATTGCCTTCTCCGATGAAAGTTGTTAAGAGTAAATCTAAGAGTTCTCATCTCAAGAGAAAAAATTTTTTCTATTTCTTTTCTGTATATCTGTATGAGATGATGGATGTCTTCTAAATGTACTGTGATAATCATTTCATGATGTATGTAAGTCAAGTCATTATGCTGGACGCCTTCAACTTATACAGTGCTGTGTGTCAATTATATCTCAAAAAACTAGAAGGGGAAAAAAAGCTAATTTTAATACTTATCCTCTAAATTTAGGTTAGTCAAAGGGTAAAAATGGATTTACTGGTGATGATGATGGAGAGAGAAGCATATGAGTTCTGATTTCTTCTCTTTTAAATGAAAAGAAATGTACAGTTGCCAAGAACAAATAAAAATGGCACAAAGAAACAAGCAAAAATATTATACATGTGGGGGGAAGAAAGAAAAGCACATACCCTCTACCAGGAAAACAAACAAAACTAATGACCTAAAAATAACTTGAAAACTTTTGTTTCCACCAAACAGAAACACACACACACATTTTTTCCCCTCCTAATTACAACAATAATAAATGCCCAATGCAAGAAACAGAAAATACAGAAAAAAACACAACTGAAAAACTATTATTTTGTTGTGTTATCTTCCAATATCTCTTTAAGAACAGTCACCTATATATTAACATATATATATTAACAGTATGATATATACTAACGCTACGTCAAAGTTATAGCTTTTCTATACACACATGGGAGTGGTATCGTAAAGAAGGCTGAATGATGAAGAATTGATGCCTTCTAACTGTGCAGTGCTGGAGAAGATTCTTGAGAGTCCCTTGGACAGCAAGAGATCAAACTAGTCAATACTAAAGGAAATTAGCCCTGAATTGTCATTGGAAGGACCAATGCTGAAGATGAAGCTCCAATATTTTGGCCACCTGACGCAAAGAGTCAACTCATTGGAAAAGACTCAGTCGCTGGGAAAGATCAAGGACAGGAGGAGAAGGGAGTGACAGAGGATGAGATGGTCGGATGGCATCACCGACTCAACAAACATGAGTTTGAGCAAACTCCAGGAGATAGTGAAGGACAGGGAAGCCTGGAGTGCTGCAGTCCATGGGGTTGCAAAGAGTTGGATATGACTTAGCAACTGAACAACAACATTATACTAATGCATAGTATATATTCTAGGACTTCCTTGGCGGTCCGGTGGTTAGGACTCTGCACTTCCACTGCAGAGAGTGCAGTTATATAATACATAATATATATATTGTTATTATATATTTCATAATATATAGTTATATAAATGAAGGCTATAGAATTATTTACATATAAAATATTAATTCATTCATATATGAATTTCAAATAAAATGTTAAGAAATTCTCAGTTAAAGTAGCGTATGTTAATTATAGAAATCAGAAACAAGCTTTAGCCGAAAGAGATGAAAATTGTTTTCCTCACATGGCAAAGTCCACTTTCATTTGCTGTATATGCCCTTCTCACTTATTCTAAATATACATCCATAAGTACAATAAGAAATGATATGTCAAAGCACACAGAAGCAGCATGGGCGATATCGGTGAACCTCCTAAAACATCGTATTGTCCTTTCCCCATGAGTTATCTTCTGCTATGGCTTCTTCTTGTGGAGGGGACACCGTCTGTGACGATGGGCCACTGACCAGCCTGCAGGGTCCACGATGACTCTTGAGGAATCCTAAACATTAAAGTCTTCCTTTTCCATAACAGGAGCAGAGCCAGGAAGTCTGATAACAGAACTTACAGTAAGCTACAGTGGAGAGAAGACAGGAGACGACCTGAGGAAAGTTCCTGCAGCACAGTGGGGACAGCAGAAAGCTCTTCTGGGTCAGGAGGAGAAACTGAGGAAGGAGAGGAAGAGGGGCAGCAGTTAGACTAGCCAGGTCTCTCCTACTCCCCTTCCTGAGGTCGTATCTTGAGGATTGGGGTTTTTCAGCATCTAGAGGGAATTGCTAAATAGTCACTCAGTCGTGTCCAAGCCCGCCAGGCTCCTCTGTCCATGGAATTCTCCAGGCATGAATACTGAAGTGAGTAGCCATTTCCTTCTCCAGGGGATCTTCCCGATCCAGGGATCAAACCTAGGTATCCTGCATTGCACATGGATTCTTTACCCTCTGAGCCACAAAGGAAGCCCTGGGGAAAATTCAGGGGGATCTAAAAACATCTGGGTTGGGTCTTGCATGTCTGAGATATTGTTTGAGGAGATGTCAAGTCTCTTGGTTTCACCTGGCACAGATCCTGCATGGGGCCACGGGGTGGGTTAGAAGTGACAGCAGAAAGTGGCACAGGTTGTGGGGCAGCGGCATAAGTCTTGCAGCTTGCTTGGGTGTCTCGGGGATTCCAGATGCCCACAGGGCCCAGCACAGTAGCAGAAGCATGAACAGGCCTGGGGTTAAGACCAAGAGGCCACAGTGTTCTCAGCCCTCCACCCTAAGTCAAGGGAGGAGGTGTGTGGTGAATACACTAACTTTCAAACACAGTTCAATTTAAGGGCCTTATATTGAGTGACACAAGGAAGGCAAAGATAAGGCTTCCCCTCAAAGAGCTTAGTATTTGGAGAATTGAACTAGTTCTATACCATCATAGTACTAAAAGTTCCCACCATGTTACTCAAAGTTAGATTAAGGCAGATGCTGGAAGGAACAGTGGACCCGTGCCACAGTTGCTCTTGCTACTGCGCTGGGCTGTTGGCCTCATCCTGATTGTTCCCTCATCCTGTTTCCATGACCTTTGTGTTCTCCCGCTCCCTCCCTAAGCCCAGCTTCATCCCCTTCTCAGCCTCCTTCCCCATGTGCTTTAGGCAACTTCTCTTTCTCCCAAGCTTCCGTGAATCTTGGAGCGCTCATGGCAGTAGCCAACATGAGGTGGCTGGGGGACAGGCTACAATGAGAAGTCAGAAAAATGGTACCAGAATAATAACTGGGCTAGAAACTGGACAGTAGTAACGACTATGATTCGTCACTTATAATTAGTCTTGCTTCATGCCCGGCACTGGTTGAAGTGTTTTTCCTACCCATTTTGAACTCATACATTTGTGCTAACTCGTATGTTAACTCATATGTCAGATATACCGGCTCAGACATCTATGTAAAAACCTATGAGGGAAATGTGACTGCGAGTCTTCCTTTTAGGGATAAAAGAAACACGGCACAGACAGGTTACAGTGACTTACCCAGGGTCACAGTAAATGAAAACCAGAGCCCCTCCTGGCAGGCTGACTCCAGATCCTCACAGTGGGTAACGTGTGGGGACACCGGTGTCCCTGAGTTAGAACAAGGGACAGGGCTGCATGTGGTTGGTGAAGGCAGGCTGTCCCACAGAGGTCCCAGAGACTCTAAAACTACCCATGAACTTTTAGAACTCTCAGGAAGAAGTGGGTTTAGGGTGCTTGAGTCTCTTACCTGGCAGGTCTGGAAACTGAGACCCAGGGAGATTAGGGCTGCAGGGCCCACAGGTGTAGAGGCAGCTGTGGGAGAGTGGAGTTGGCACTGCGATGCACACTCTCAGGGACACAGTCAGCATCCAGGGAGGCGTACGTGCTCACATCTGCACAGGCGTTTCTGGGGCAAGGCAGGCTGGAAAGCCCGCTGCTGAAGAATGTGGCAAGGGAAGGCACCCTTTGTCTCGCTCCCACGGCTTTTGAGCAAAAAGCCCGGAGTGCTTTGCAGGTTCTCTTCCATGTGCTTGGCACCTGAGCCTCACTGATTGGCTGACTTGCCTCTTGGCCCAGCATCCAGAAACCGTGTCTCCACTTGCAGACAGGCCAGTGGGAGGTCAGCATCTACCAGAGGAGCCCAGTTCTTCTCAAAGGAGCCCAGTGGGCTTGCTGCAGTGAGTGGTCATCTGAGCACCCAGAGCCAGAGGCCCCAGGGGTTCATAACAAAAGGGCCTGTGAGACCAGCTGCGTCTTTTTCAGTGCTTTATCTCATTCAGCCTTGGCAGTGTTTCCAGGGGAGGAGCCAAGCAGGCTCCTCCCAGTGTCACAGATGAGGAAACTGAGGCTCAAGGTCAAAGCTAAAAAATGACATTTCAGGAACCTCAAATGAAATCTCCTGGCCCCTGCACTATACCGCCTTCATGTTTATCTTCACATATACCATTCAGTCCTGAGCACCAACGGCATTTAAAACACCAAACACAACAAGGAGCTTTGGCCATAAATTGGCCTGCCACTGGGAACCATTTCAGGGTGCAAATTTAGGCCTCCTAAGTGACAGGTCCTTTACACTTATTATCTCATCTAAACCAACTCTTGCTACAAACTTGTAAATTAGGCACATTATTGTCCCCATTTGATAAGTTAAAAACGAACAACAAAACTTCAAAAGGTGATCCGGTGGCTAAGAATCCGCCTGCCAATGCAGAAGACACAGGTTCGATCCCTGATCCAGGAAGATCCCACATGCTAAGGAGCAACGAAGCCCATGCGCCACAACCTGTGCTCTAGAGCCCAAGAGCTGCAACTATTGAAGCCTGCATGCCCTGGAGCCCGTGTTCCGCAACAGGAGAGGTCGCCATAAAGAAGAAACCTGTACACTGCAACAAAGAGTAGCCCCTGCTCGCGGCAACTAGAGAAAGACTGTGTGTAGCAGCAAAGTCCCAGCACAGCCAAAAATAAATAAATAATTTTTTAAAAAGCCTATAGACCAGTCTTTCTCCTTAAAAAAACAAAAAATACAAAAAAACTTCAAAAGACAAATGTTACCAAAGTCACATAAACTACAAGTTTGGGTTCTTAACCCAGGTGGGTCTGACCCCAAGACAGTGAAAGTGTTAGTTACTCAGTTGTGTCTGACTCTTTGCAACCCCATGGACTATAGCCCACCAGGCTCATCTGTCCATGGAATTCTTTGGCCAGAATACTGGAGTAGGTTGCCATTCCCTTCTCCAGAGTATCTATCTTCCTGACCCAGGGATTGAACCTGGGTGTCCTGCATTGCAGGCAGATTCCTTACTGTCTGAGCCACCAGGGAAGCCCCGACCCCAAAGTCTGCACTATTTCTCTTTCTTCATCAAGTACCAGCTTAGCCATCTATGTAGAAAGAAAAACCTTGGGCCAATAACGTAACGATCTGTAGTCTCAGTTTCCCATATGTAAAATAGGTAGGATGCTGAAAACTAAGTTATCTATTACCTCACAGTTCTATTCCAATGGTCACATGAACTCATGAATAAGAAAGGCCTTTCAAACTTTAAGGCAGTGTGAATAAACGGTATTAATGCTCACTGTGAACTTAGAAGTTATCAACGCTTTTCTATTCTCTAAACTTACTGGTATCCAATAGTACACTTCAACTTAGCCTATCTAGTTTATTTCCTGCATTCCTGTTCTGATGGGCTAGTCTCTGCTGCTGGCTCTGAATTGTATCATCTGTGTTGATCTCTTCCACTCCGTCCTTCAGACATGCCCCTTACTGCTGAGTCGCTGGTATTCTACAATGATCTTACTTCTGGGACCCCAAAGAAATGATTCATATGCCCTCTTTTCTAGTAGCATGATGGATTTTCCAGTAGTCATGTATGGATGTGAGAGTTGGACTATAAAGAAAGCTGAACACCAAAGAATTGATGCTTTTGAACTGTGGTATTGGAGAAAACTCTTGAGAGTCCCTTGGACTGCAAGGAGATCCAACCAGTCCATCCTAAAGGAGATCAGTCCCGAGTGTCCATTGGAAGGACTGATGTTGAAGCTGAAACTCCAGTACTTTGGTCACCTGATGCGAAGAGCTGACTCATTTGAAAAGACCCTGATGCTGGGAAAGATTGAGGGCAGGAGGAGAAGGGGACGAAAGAGGATGAGACAGTTGGATGGCATCACCAACTCAATGGACATGGGTTTGGGTAGACTCCGGCAGTTGGTGATGGACAGGGAGGCCTGGCATGCTGTGATTCATGGGGTCACAAAGAGCTGGACACAACTGAGCGACTGAACTGACTGAACTGAACTGATGGTCATGGTTTCACCATCGGTTTCCTACATGGAGAACTGACATTGAATGTTGGTTGATAATCACACTTACAGTCATCAGTAAGTCAAAAGTGAAACAAGGATGCATCCAAGAACTTCACTCATTCGTCAGCATCAGGAGTGATTTCTTTGCTGAACTGGATAGTTGTTTTTGAATACTGGAAAAAAATTACCTTGACTACTTGAGTCCTTCACCATGTCATTGCTACAGAGAGAACATACTTTTATGCTTATTCTGCCTTCTAAGCATTTTCTCTATCACTTTCTTAAGTCTAGACAATCAACAAAACAATATATCAAGCCCCCATTTGTAGAGTGTGTCAGTTTCTGTGGTACAAATAATCTCCCTATGTCTGATTCCCAACTACCGAATGTGATGCCACAAAACGTGAATTCGGGAAGAGAAGCACAGGGCCATAGCACTATGTAGTATTTTCACTACATCCATGTAATGCAAATAACTCCAGAGCATGGATAATAGCAAACGGCAGCAAAATAATTAGGCTGTGATCTGTCTTTAGTATTGATTACCTTTGTTTTTAATATTAATTTAAGTTTATAAAATTTAATTTACTGTTATGGCTCTGTTGAACAAGCAGCTCATGAAATTCCTGAAAATTTAACAATCAGTCGATGTAAGCCAGCTCCAGTACATCATTGTCCCTTCCTCCTTCCTGTTAGCCTCTATGGGCTTCATGACATCTGATGGCCACACCCTTCATTAAATAGCTCCAGCCAGCCCAGGTTCACAGGAATTAAGAGAACATCACTCAGTGCTCAGCTTCTCCAAACAAGCAATGTCCACGGCTTCAGTCCAATGGAGTGACTTAATGATCTGTTTCCTTCAATAAACTGTGATTTCTGAACTTAATTCAGATACCTGAGCATCACTGTAAGCTGAGAATAAGGCCCAAAGGCGTTCATGATGTAATATACCAGGTTTAAACTTGGCAAGCGGATGACATTGTGAGAAATGGATTTTCTTAGGCTGATTTTAGGAGTCTGGGGTGTTTTTGTAAGAGTTAAGCCAAGGCAAAAAATAACCCTTGCAACACATCACTTCACAGCTGGTCAGCCAGGGAGAAACTATTCTGGGATATCCAAGCTAAGGTGCCTCTTTAAACTCCAGGCAAGCCGAAATCAGGATGTGGGGTTTCTATTCTTGTCTCAAGAATCTGCTGTGACATCCCTGGCCAGTTAGCGCCCTGGCTGGTGCCTCGGTTTATCCTCTGGTGAAATCAAGTCAACTGCCTTAGCTGAGGTTATTAGACTTGAGACCTGGGAAGTGAATAACGTTGTTTCCAAAGGGTGTGGAGCATCTACTCGAGGGGTTCTTAATCTATGGAGAATCTAGAAGGAGTTAAGTTTTAGATGAAATCTTTTAAGAAATGACAAGTGAGCAAGGTCTAACAGAGAGGAACACGAAAAGCAATAGAAAGTAAAGGAGCAGATGAGCCTTCAAACAACGTCTGGAGAAAATATTGGACCAGGAGTTAGAGGAACCTGGGTCCATATTCACTTCACCAGGACAGAGTCTGTGCAAAGGGTGAGTTAACTACCAAAGAAAAAGTAGTCAAGGCAGGGCTTGTAGTGCCTTTTGTTTGGATTTGAGTTAGTTTCCTGAGTAGAAATGGAATGTGATCGAAGTTATATTAATAAATCTAACTGCGTGGAAGATGACCATGGCGTGGGTAAACTTGAAGGCAATACCATCCTGGAAATACCCCTGGAATACCTGTGACCTGATGTGTGCAAGCTCAGTCACTCGTGGGGTCTGACTCTTTGTGATCCCATGGACTGTAGCCTGTCAGGCTCCTCTGTCCATGGAATTTCCCAGGCAAGAATATTGGAACATGTTGCCATTTCCTACTCCAGGAGATCTCAACCAGGGGGTCAAACCTCCTTCTCCTACATCTCCTGCACTGGCAGACAGACTCTTTACCCACTGAGCCACCTGGGAAGCCCCACCTGTGACCTGGGCACCCATGTAAGTAACCCCTCTACTGTTCCCCACCTGGCACTGTAATTCTCAGAGAACGAGAATCTCCCCTTTTCTGAGAGCCTGACTCGGCCCTTTGGAAGGGGAAAAATTAGGAGTGATCTCTGTGTACTTGTGTCCAGTTCTCCCCATGCCTTGGAATTCTGCCATCTCACTCTTTTCACCAGCAGCCCAGAGGAGAGGGGACTCTATTCCTAATTTTAACACAGAAGCCACTGAGACTTATATTAAGTGACTTGCCCCAGATCACATTAGGCTTGATCCATCACTCAACCACAAATCTAGCACCTCATCTACACCAAGCTGTCTCTACCAAACCCAACCTGCTAGCCAGCTTTTCCCTCCATAGGCCAGACACATTCTGAAATAAAAAGCCAGCTGAACTGAACGGCTAGTTCCAGTTGTCAAACACTATAAGTTAGAGAGTTTCTTCCAAAACTTCTACGGGAAGTCCAAGGATTCTGAAATCCAAAGCCAGCCAAATCTGGATTTCCTCTACAAAGAGACTGTCCCTCCCCATGAAGAACATACCCTTCCCCATTAAGCTCGTTCCATGTTTCCTAATAACTTTTGCTTACACCACAAAATTGTCATAGATTATGGAAACACAAAAGCCTTGGGGAAAAAATGTCCCGAGGCCCCTGGAAGTCATTATTTTTTCCTTTAGCAATTGCTGAGTTAAGCAGTAAAAATATGGTTTCCATCTTGCACACACACACACACACACTCACACACATACACATTCACACAGCCGATCTGCTGGACATATGTTCAGAAGAAAGCAGGGACGTGGGGGTGGGAGAAGATTCACATGTCGTGAGTCAAGAGTTTGAACATTTGAAAAGAAAAAGTGGGAGAGGGTGGGGAGTTTGCAGCCCTGGAAATGGACTATCCAAAGGATTTATTGCCTTTGAGTATCTCACAAGGCATTTTTTTTTTTTATAAAAATCTGTAACTTATGGCTTTTTTTTTTCCTGTATAGGGCAGTAAACAAGAGCTCTGAAAGGGGAAGGAAACCAGGAGAAAGCCAGCTCCATTAGTCACGCAGCTGCATATCCTGTCACAAAGGACCCCAGTTGAGTAATCGCCCAAAATATGCCTGTTATTTTTTTTCTCTGTCAGAAAAAAAATGGGGCCTGCCAAAATGTACTGTAAAAAAAAAAAAAAGGAAAAAATCTGGTCTCTCAGCCCCAGAGGGGGAAAGGAAAAGAAAGAAGAAACAGGCGTAACTTCTCAGCACTCTTCTAACCCTCTCCCCAGCTTATCTTTAAAAGAAAAAGCCTTCAGATTCTCCACAACGACGGAGCCGGCTTAAAAAGAGCTGGGTCTGTGAGATGTTCCAGGTCTCCAAGTCCGGGCAGTTATGCAGTGCTGAGAGCTTAGAAAGAAGAAGGAAGATAGGAGAGGGGAGGAAGAGGACAGCCCCGGGGGGAGAGGGAAAATGAAGAGGAAAAGGACAGTGACATTGAAGCAGGCCTCTGACAGACTAAGGGGGTGAGCTAAGTGTCCCACAGAGAACCTGTGGTGACCCACACCAGTTTCATGAGCGTGCCATGGGCCCAGCCAGTGGCCAAGCAAGCTTCAGAAGGTTTTCTGATGGCCTCAGCGAAACCACCCTCGTCTCCAGCCTCCGATGTGCCCTAGGCTATGTGGGCCACAGAAAGAACAAGAATTTATGTGGCAGGACTCTGACTCTGGGGAAGTCTGCAGAGCAGGGGCTAGGGAAGGAGCAGAGCTGCCTGCCATCTCAGGAATTTTCCTGGACTAGCTTTTCAAAACCCCTGGAGGCAAGGCTCCTGGTGGGGCAAACGGAGGCATGGCAAACCAAGGTGTTCTAAAGCCTGGCTCAGTTGCTGGGCCTCTGTGTCAACGCCCTTGGGCCCTGGGTTCTCAGGACCAGGACCCAAAGGATGGTCAGTCCAAGCACAGGGCACTCTTGCAAAGTCACAATTTCCCTCCTGTTCACATTCTGATCCATCAGCATTGTCCACGGGGAATGGGCTTTCTGAACCCAATTGACCAAAAGAAAAAAGAGCAGCCGAAAGTCTTCTCCTTGGGAAAGAGAACAGAGGCCTCCAGGGGAGGAACAGACTGGTGTACTGCTTTTGCTCTGGGCTCTCTGGAGCCTGTCCTAGAGGCAAGAGCCCAGCCCTGCCTCAGCTCCACAAGGCCAGGCTGGGAGGAGACCCTTTCCAGGAGCACCTCTAGTGATCTGGGTCCTAATTTGGCTGCTTGGCAATTTAGGGCCAAGGGAACTCCAACTCCAAGGACCACATCAATCCCCAGGCCAACTGCTGCAGGAAGGCCCCAGTGTTACCAAAATCAGCACTTCCAGGTCTTTGAGCCCTGCCCTTCCTGTCCAAGAGGTTTGAGACCCAGCCCTGACCACTGCTTCCCCTGGGTGAGTTAACTGACACCTAAAGCCATTCAAAGGATGCAGCAGTATCCTTCAGAGGACCAGCCTATGAGGGGTAGGCAGATTTTCCTCCCTGGCATCACTGCTGGTTTGCTGTAGAATTTAGGCAATTCAACTGAACTCTGTGACTATTTGTCCCTCCCTGAGAGAGCTATCAGCTATTAGTCAGAGCCTCTATATGCCTGCAATGTGCAAGATGCTGGGAATTCCAAGGTGGAGAACACAGATTTAGTCTTTTTCTTCATATGAAACCTGGGCAACCTTTTCTGTATCTGTTGTAGCAGGTGCTTTCTTGAGTTTCCAGAAACACGCTCCTTGGCTGGGTGACTCTGTGGGTTGAGGGATGGGATTTTGTTGTTGTTCAGTAGCTAAGTCACGTTTGACTCTTTGCAACCCCATGGATTGTCGCATGCCAGGCTTCCCTGTCCTTCCCTATCTCCCAGAGTTTGCTCAAACTCATGTCCATCGAGTCAGTGATGCCATCAGACCATCTCATCCTCTGTTGGCCCCCTCTCCTCCTGCCCTCAATCTTTCCCAGCATCAGGGTCTTTTCCAATGAGTCAGCTCTTAGCATCAGGTGGCCAAAGTATCGGAGCTTCATCTTCAGCATCCATCTTTCCAATGAATATTGGAAAGAGTTGATTTCCTTTATGTGTGATCTCCTTGCTCTCCAAGGGACTCTCCAGAGTCTTCTCCAGCACCACAATTCAAAAGCATCAATTCTTTGGCGTTCAGCCTTCTTAATGGTGCAACTGTCACATCTGTACATGACTACTGGAAAAAAACACAGCTTTGAGTATACAGACTTTTGTTGGCAAAGTGATGTCTCTGCTCCAAAGGGATGGGATAGGAGCAAATACAACAAAAAATAAATGCACTGAAATGTTTAAAAAAGAAGACACTAATACTAGCATTTCCAAAATGCTTCTGGACAGAGGACAGCCCCTTAGCCACCTGCATGCTTGCATACTAAGTCACTTCACTCATGTCCAACTCTTTGTGACCTTATGGACAGTAGCCCACCAGGCTCCTCTGTCCATGGGATTCTCCAGGCAAGAATACTGGAGTAGGCTGCCATTTCCTATTCCAGGGGATCTTCCTGATTGAGGGATCAAACCCACATCTCTTATGTCTTCTGCATTGGGAGGTAGGTTCTTTACCACTAGGACCACTTGGCAAGCCCCTTGACCACAATGAAAGTTCTAGCAGGGCAGTTGGAATCCCCTCCATTAGACATTCCAGCTCATTGGCACACAGAAAGGACCATGGCAGCTTAATGATGCACAAACTATGCTGATGGTGATGCGGACAAGCTAGCCCACATCAAGCCCTGGTTCCTGGACTGAGTTGCGGGGACCCTGCTTTAGAGGCAGGAAGTTCCTGAGGGCTGCTGTCTTCCTCAAAGCTCAGCTCCTTCTTGAGGCCGGTCCTTCATGTAAACCAAGACTTGAAATCAGAAACGTCAGCACAGGACTGTTGACTAATGCTCCGTTAGTTGTCAGGCCTGGCATGCAAACACAGGGGGGATGTTCTCATTCCCTGAATCGCAAGTGAATGAGGTCTCTGGAGGTGCCCACCGCCCCCCACGGATTTCCCTTTGTGGTGACAGTGACATCTGAATCACTGAGCGTGGGGCCGCCATGTAGCTTCACCCCTTCCCATCTCTCTGCCCCGGAAGGGGGCTGGGGGCAGGTCCTCACAGCAGAGGAGCCTCCGCTTCCTTCCAGCTCCTGACAACAACACTTCTCAGCCGCGCCAGGCCTTGCAGCTTTGCAAGCCTGCGGTTGACAGGCACCCAGGTGATGAGGTCTTTCTCAGCCTATTCTTCTCTCACTAACCTTTTGATGTTTCTAAGTTGGCAAAAGTCAGCATCTTCCAGGCTGTGGGGAACAAGTTTGCCAGATACACCTTCCAAGCAGCTGATTAAGACAGGAGGCAGTCTCTGGTCAGAGGAGAGTCTCAAGGGCTGTTGAAATGACTCAACTAACTCAACCTCCATCCTTTGGGGAACTCTATCCTGTCAGCCAAAGGACTTCAACAGAGGATGCAGCTGGAGAGCCAAAAGGGAAAAGCTCTAAGTAACACACACACACACACACACCCCAAATGAGGTGAGAGATGGGAGGGGGGTATCTCTTTTACCTTCCAGGGCTGAGGAGTCCTGTGCTCCAGTATTATGCTTAGGATTCAAGCCCAGCAACGTCCGTCCATCATGCTGGTGAGAAGCGAGCAGGCCCTCAGAGTCCACTCAGCAGCCTATGCCGTGGTGCCCTCAGCTCTGATGCTGGGGGATAATGTAACCAGAGCCTTAGAGTGTATGAAGAGTCAGGGCCTGACAAAGCACTTACTGACCAAGGAAAAATTAACTTCAGGTGCAGCAGGAAAGGTCTGGTACCAAGAATGTCTGGGGTTTTGAGACACTGGAAAAGATTGCCTAACACTGCAATGGGCTCCCTTCCCTGGAAATATCTGAAAATAGGATAAGTACTCTCCAATCCTGAATAGGTCAGCCTTGCCTTGAGGTGAGGAGATGGTTACATCAACCCACAGAGAGAGCTTACCAGGAACTTTGAGTCTTTAAGATGGTATATTTTCATACAAAAAAAAGTTTTTGTTGTGGTAACATAGACATAACAATAAATTTACCATCTTAAGCCATTTTAAAATTTACAGTTCAGCAGCATTCACACTGTTGTACCATTCACTTACAGAAGTTTTGCACCTTCCCAAGTGTAAGCTCTGCACCCATTAAGCACTATCTCCCCATTCTCTCTCCTGCCAGCTCCTGGCAGCCACCATTCTACATTCTGCCTCTATGAATCTGATTACTCCAGGTACCTCATATTAGTGGAATCACACACAATGTTTGTCATTTTTATATGACTGGTTTATTTCACTTGGCATAATATCTTCATTTCAACCATGATGCAGCATGTGTCAGAACTACATTCCTTTTAAAGGATGAATAATACTCCACTGTGTGTATATGTCACATTTTATCTATTCACTCATGATGGATGTGTGGGTTAATTTCACCTTTTGACCATTGTGACTACTGCTACTATGGACATGGGTGTACAAATATCTGTTCAGTTGCCCTGCTTTCAATTCTTTTGGTTACATACCCAGAAGTGGAACTGCATGAAGAAAAATTTTAAAAAGCATTGTGCCCCAGGAAAAATGTCATTATGCTCACATCATGATCCTGTATGGAGAACAGACACTTTAAAGGATGGAAGCTGCAATCAGGCTTAGGCAAGAGGGCTAAGGAAGCATGGAAGAGGGAGCCAGTGGGTTCCTGGTTCAATCCGGGAAGGCTTCAGGGAGGACAGGAAATTTGAGCTGGGTAGGTTCTGACAGATGACTAGGAGTTTGCCTGGCTAAAACCAAAAGTGAAAGGGGACAGGAAAAGAAATAACCTTTTTCTAGAAAAAAAGAGTAGACAGACTGTTAAAAGAGCATGTCCTTTGACCCTGTATTGTGCTGGTAAGAACTTCCCTGAAGATATACTCACATATATACACCCAAGGCATATGACCAAAGATCCTCATGGCAACGATGTTTGTAAAGCTAGAAGATGGAAATAGCCTCTGTGCCCATCACTAGGACACTGGTTAAATAAATTATGGTATAGTCACATGACAAATTAATATGCAACTATTAAAAAGAATGAAGGGGGTCTCCATGTGCTGATATGGCAAGAATTCTAGATTTATTTTTAATTAAAAAAAGATGTCAGCATACATCTAAACTCTTTCCCTGAAGAATATACAAGGAACTGTTAGCAATCATTACCTTGGGGAGGAACAGCTATGGTTTAAGAGAAGAGAAACTTAAGTTTCATGATATACCTTCCTATGGTCCTTTTCTTTTAAGCCATGTACATGCACTGCATTAAAAAAAATGCTAACAGGACTCTCAGGTGATAGGAATATGAGGCCTTTTTACATTCTGTACGCTTTCCTTATTTAAAATGTTTTAAAGGGGAAAGGAGCTATTTTTCTGGAATGGTTTAGTTCCACTGGCTCCTAAAGGATGGAACAGTTGCTTAAAGGGCCAGCCTTTAGAAGAGTTCCTCTTAGAACTTTGCAAGGATTCCTTTCAAGACAGAATGGTGTCCTCATATTCTGGAAAGGGAAACTGAGGGACAGTGGTAAGAGGAACGGGCCAAAAGTGTCAGGAGAGGGAAGTGCGGAGTCAGGGGAGATCCCAGAATGCCTGCCCATCTGTCTAGAAGTCGCAAGAAACTCCAAGTCTTCTGCAATGTCTGCACCCCTCATGGACACTCATGTCTCCAGGACAGAGACCCAACCACACAGGGTTAACCCACGTGCTTTGCTTCACTGAGCGCGGTGGGAGGATTGCTGGGGGGCACGCAGAGGGGCCCAGCCCACCCCATTCCAGGCAGCATTAATAAAATGCAGGTGTTTTACAGTCGCATTACAGAGCAGGGAAGAAAGGGTCTCAGCCGCAGCAAGCGTATAGCAATATAGAAACAAGAGCCGAGCACGGTGGGGGAAAATATGCCTGCAAATAATGAGAAAGCATTTTGGAAAGAGGGCTGGCTTTGGGGTTAAGAGGAATGTAGCAGTTTCTGGCGCAGGGCTACCCTATAGCTGTGAGTGTGTGTGTGTGTACACAGGCTCCTCCTGTTCTGCTGCACACACGCACACATACACGCACACACATGCGCATACACACGCACACACACACTCTCTCTCTCTTCCACCACCATCACAGATCTTTTCCAGACAACATCTCAGACGCCTTGAGTTTGGCCTTCACTCACTTTGCACCGGGATTGGCTCTGACATTCCAGGGCCAAGGTGGTCTGCCTTTCCTCTGTGCCCTTCCTCTCTCTGGGCCCTGTGCCCACACACCTCCTCCTTTTCCAACCATCATCTTTTCTTTCTGGGGCCATTGGTGGACTGTGTCTCCGTGTGGCCTGCCCCTGTTTCTTCATCCCCCTGCATCCATGCCGGCAGTCTCTGAGCCTGACTCCCACCCCCTTTCCCAAACCCCCCTTCCCTGAAATCAGGGAGAAAGGAAAAGAGAACAAATGGTGCCTCTGCCTTGGGTTTCTAGAAGACCACGGAGCTGAGTTGGTGTCGCCCAGCTCCTGCTGCTTTTGCTCCAGGGAGATGCTCTCTGTTTAATTTCATAAACCTGGAGCCTAGATGAGCCAGGTGTGATACAGCACAGGGCAGCCTCCCTCCTCGGAGCCACCCCAGGACAGCAGAGGGACTAGAGGTGGCAGCAGCTCTGGGGGAGCTGGGCTCACTGGGGGTCCTTTGCCCCGCCTCTCTCTCCTCCCCTGGGAGTGGGGGTGGCAAACAAAAGAATCGCTGCCTTGCCCTTGCCTTTCAGGGGCTCCCAGCTCTCCCTGAGTTAAAAAAACCTGAAAGGAGTTACTTCTGTGATTTGTTTGGTTGACTCCTTGTCTGGAACTACTGAGCCCTGCAATGGTCAGCATGTGGTCCTGACACAGGAAAAGGCTTTGGGAGAACCAGGCAGCCCTGGGAGGCCCCTGCTCCGTCCAAGGTGGGCTGGAGTCCGAGGTGGAGGCGAAGCTCCTCCAAACAGATAGGGGTGCAGATTCCCAAGAGGAGGGATGGGGAGGGAAGTGTGTTGGGGGCCCAGGAACTGTCTCCTGTGACCGGCAGCTAAGCTTACCCTGAGGGTCTGTGTATGTGAACCCTGACCCACTGAGCCACAACCAGTGCAGGGGGGAAGGCCAGCCCAGCTGCATGGAAATGCGTTCCCCAGAATTCAGCACTCCAAGCAAGGTCAGAGCAGGGTTGGGGTGACAAGAGCTTGTGTGTGAGGTGTCCTCTGCCCTGGCCTCTCTGGATGGGAGCAGCAAACCTCCAAAGCCCAAGTTTCTACTTTCTCAGCTCCCATCCTCCACCCAAATTACCTCCCCTTCAAAATCAAAACAAAAAACAGCCCCAGCAGAGCAATGTGGACAGGCCGCAACTAAAGCATCACCCAGTTCGTGCCCCCACTCATCATCAGGCCACTCGCTGTGTGGAGAGCACAGCACTGGCTGCCAGCGGTAGAGACTATGTTCAGAGGTTCCAGGGAACTGGAGACAGAGCACAGTTACTGGGGCTGCTGTGCCAGGTCCACAGCTGGAGCGATCTGCCGGAAAAGACTTGGACTTGTCACCTGTAGAGCTAACAGTGGGCACCATCCTGAAATCCAGGCGGCAAGATCACCCCACCAGCGCCAAAGGGCCTTGGGGGCCTCTGCTGTCTCCACACCTAGCCTTGACTCCCTTCCACGAATCTGATGGGGGAAGACAGCTGCAAATCACCCTCGGGCACTATTCCTCCGCAGCCCTGTGCCCTGCACCGAGGAGTACTTCGAGGAGCAGATGTTTCCAATGAAGGGCCCAGACTAGGGCCCCGGGGGAGAACAGGAAAGCAGTGAGGCTCTGGCTCCCATGGAGGAGCCGCCCCCGGGCCTCTGAAAGCAGGAGCCGGCTAGTGAATGGGACACACACTCTCTTGAATTCTCAGCTCCTTTCAGGAAATTGCCAAGCTGGCCCTTGGCTTTCTCTTCCCCGAGCCGCTTGCTCCGTCTCCATAGCAACCGCCTCCCCATCCCTCAAGAGCCTCTCCCGGTCCTGCCCGCCCCTCCTTCCCTGCGCCCTCCGCTCTCATCTGTCTGGGTGGGAACCGGGATTAGAGTTGGTCCGGGCCCGCGGATGCTTTTCCCAGGGCTGTCGCGCCTTCGTGATCCTTTTGCGCCGCCCGGCCCCTGCCCCAGGCTTTTCAAGTGCCCAGACTTAATGACTGGCCCTGGGTTTCCTCCTCTTCCCTTTTCTCTGCCTCCAATAAAGCGGGAGAATTAACCCAGGTTTTAAGGGCCCCGTTTCCAAGCTGCATATCAAAGGGGGCTTCCCCAAGCTGCTTCTGCATTTCAAAGGGATTGATCTATCGCTTTCACTTAAACTGGCACATTTTGGGGAAGAGTTTTACCCAGAGGTCAAACCGTGGAAAAACAAATGGATCCCCGTCCACCCCCTCCTGCGATGCTGGGGGCTATTAGTATATCAACTGCTGGGGGACAGCGAGCAGGTAAGGAAAACAGGCACGCCTCAGTAGCTTGGGGACTATCCTGAGCCCCAGATCACTCCCGTCCTCTGAAGGCTGTGTTGTAAAGAAACGGGGAGTGAACGGAACCACTACTGACATGGGCCAAGTCCCCATGTCTGTTTCCTGCTTCCTCAGTCTTTTCTGGAGTCCCAGTCTGAGAGTTGAAGAGCCTCTGGCCTGAGTTAGTGATCCTAAGTGTGTGTGGGGGTGGGGGTAGGGGTGGGGGGGATGCTCACCGCCCCTGTGATTCTGTCCCTCCGATGTGACCCTGGCCCCTGTGCGTGCCTGATTAATTTTTTCCTCCAGCTCTCATGGTGAACCTTTGCAGGCACTTACGGTTCAGCTGCTGTACCAGCTGGGCCACTGAGTCACACGCACTCCTGCTCCCTCCTACCCTCTCACAGTGGAAGCTCACCCACGCCCTTCCTTCCACATCCACCCTCACACAGGGTCACTCACTCTCTCCCACAGCCCTCTCCCACCCACACTCAGCTCAATAAACTGTCCTTATTATTTCCTGCCTCCCAAAGGAATCACCCCCAAACCCCGGAACCTTTCTTTCCTGTCTGTTTGTGCTGCACGCTCCACCCCCACCCCCAGCAGACTCTCTCCAGTTTCACTGGAGAGTGTAAGTTTCACCTTCCTTCTGTTTAATCCAGACCTGAGTCCCAGGCATTCTCAGGCTTGAAGTCACCACCAAATATGCAAGTCTTTCATTGGACTGACCAGAAAAGCCACAACTGAACTACAGTGAAGAAGTCCTTGGAGGAGGCTGGGCAGGTGGCCCCCAGCTGGAGGAGCTCCTCGCTTAGCTCTGAGGACAGGAGGTAGAGAAGCGGCCCCTGAAAAGCAGCCTCTGGAGGGGACATCCTGAGTCAGGTTCCTGGAGGCAGGTTTCCCCTTCAAGGATATGTCTGTTTCGTGTTCTCATTCATTCATTGACTCAGTGGCCTTTATGGAGTGCCTGCTGTCCATATACAGCGGGAGCTCCTGACTTTGGAGCAGGGGAATTAGACAACAGAGCCAATCATTAATCACCATGTAAGTAGATAAAGAAGCTGGCGACTTGCACTGAGCTCACCTGACTCCCTCTGTTCAGACCCAGGGAAGACTCCCGATAGCGGGAGATCTGACTTGAGTTTTAAAGAGGAATGGGAGCTTATCAGAGAAACAAGCATATTCCAGGCAGAGGTAACAGCAGGTGCAAAGGCATGGAGGCTCCCTGGGCCTCCCCAGGTGCTGCTGTCAGGCAGTCAGTGGGGCCAGCACACAGAATGTGGGTGGAGGGGAAGGTGTGGGGAGATGAGCCTGGAAGGGCAGGGACAAGGCAGTGATCACCAGGCCAAGGGATCTGGAAGTTGTGGGCACGTAAAACCCAAAGAGGAGACTGAAGGAGGCAGACATGCGGTACACCCCCATCACCCTCACCACTAGCTTCTTTGTAGGCTACACAGGCTCAGACCCTGCCTTTGTGTATCCCATTCCACCAGAGAAAAGTGACAGGCTCTTCTCCTGGAAGCCTTGCAATAGAATGCGCTCATCATTGCATCCTGAGCTGGGGAGCTCAGTAGAACATATGAGGGGAAACTTCTCTCTCCCCAGAAAGAAGTGAAGGAGACAGAGGTAGTTTGGAGCAAACTGCAGAAGGCCTGCAAAGTGTGCAGATAAGGTGGGGAGGATGCAGGGGCACTGAGAATGAAAATACCACCCATGTCCCGGGACCCCACAGGGCAACCTTCGGAATTTTATAGAAAGAACTCCTGGGAGGGATCCTCTAAGCCCCTTCCAGTGCTACATCTTGTGATACCAGGGCTGGTGCCATAAAGCAGGGAAGCCCACCCAGCCATCATTTTAGCTTCCTGTTGCAAGGGCAGTAAACTGCCCAGCCCTGACCAAGCAAGCCATAAGTAGCAGGACTCCCATTGCTGCCACTCATGTCTGCAGCCCAGGTAACCCAGAAGCCCAGGCTCTCAGTAGATCGCATTGTCCTGGGCACGGGACTTCTGAAATCACAGAGATGGGGAACAAAACAAAGATCAGAGCATGGTTCTGAACCTTTGTCTTTATGATGTTCCTCAAGATCCAGGAGTTGAATAAGCTGTCATTTGCACATTTCACATGCAAACAACAGGCTTCATACAATAGACATGTTCCCCCCAGAACTACTGGGGTTAAAATGGTGCTATTCAAGTAATGATTTTAGAGGTCCCAGAAGGGGTCAGTCTTTGTACAGTGTGTTCATATAATCTGGATAATTTGGATAACTGCTGTGTATCTTGGGTTGGCTTAAAGCCAGGAGGCATCTTGAACCAAAACAGGAGCGCTGTGTGTGGCCTGGCGCCTTCCGCTTGGACCTGCTCTGTTTGTCAAACGTCCCTCTTAAGTCTTGGCTTCCCCACTTGATTTCACTGACATCTCCAGCCCCTGATGACTGCCCCAGAGTCACCCTCCCAGAGTCTTTCTCCACACCCTCTTTTGGGCTTTTTCTCCTCAATGAGCATTTGCTTAGTCTATCCAAAGCTCAGGATGCTGCTGAAGGTGTGAGGAAGGATGGGAGGGAAAGAACACTCCACCTTGGGAAGCCTCCCAGAAGGAAGGACCCCTGCTCTGGTCTTCCAGGAGTGTCAGCATGCCCTCAGGCCATAGGAAGCCCCACACAGGCTGCCCCAGGCTCCACTTGGCCAGGTCTCCCTTGGAGGCAACTGCAATGTAGGCAGAAATCCCCAGCCTTTATCCTGGGGCTTGTTCCAACTTTGTTTCTCCTCCATCCAACTCATGAGAAGAAGGGTAGAGAGGGAAAACAAAGAAAAATCCAATCATGCTCAGGAATGTTATTTTCTATGTTTCCCTCTGAACTTTCTTGGCTTCAGCCAAAACACTGCACCTCTTTCTCTCCATGGGCACAGAATCTGCGCCCTGTCACCTGCACCAGGCCTCCTTTTCCTGCTTAAATCCATGAGCCTTTCGGGAAAGTATTGCTCCAGTAACATTGTCTCATCTCCTCTTCTTTCTGGAACTGGTCTCAGGCCAGAAAACCTACAGGGATTCAGGCTCACCAACCAGCGCCTGCATCCCTGATTTAGCAACCGAGACAGGTGTTTAAGAGAGTCTGGGTAAGGGCCAAGGGAAGCCAAAGGAAATAACATTGGTCTGACTTGAGACCTTCAGGAATGAGTCACCCCTCAGCCCATGAACTGTCACATTTCACAATATCACACCCGCATTGTTCATGAGTGATCATCTTCTGTTTACTAGACAGCAGAGCCCAACATGACTTATGGAGCCAGAGCATGACTTATCAGTCTGCTGTGAATTCAACATCAGGTACACGTCTTACCTCTATCCAAAAAATGAAGTGCAAGGGCACCAAGTCAAGGGGGCTCATCCTCAGAGTATCTTCCTGAGGCCTCTGCCCACCCCTGAGTAGTCAGTCCTGTATCTCACATCTTAGAAAAACATCCCCTGCGGATGCAATGAATGGGAAGGGTCCTGGGAGGAAGGAGGGGGCTGGCTAGCCAGTGTGTGCAGCATCCTGGCCCAGCCCTCCTTTGCCCACAGTCTTAGGTTGGCACAGTCTCTGGCTGCAGCTTGCATCCTGCATCCTATGGGATAGACTGACATTATCTTTGTTTCTCATTCCTTCTCTGGTAGGTCCAATTAAGGACCCACCAAGCCATAGTTTTAATTGGAAAGTGACTTTCCTTCACATGGGGCAAGGGGGACTTTTCTTGGCATAGTGGCTTTGGAGACCCAGAGACCTGGACTCAAGTTCCAACTCTGCCACATACCAGCTCAGCAAATGATTTCACTTCCCTGAGCCTCAGTTTCCTCACTTATAATGGGAGCAACAAGAATGACAACCTTGTTGTTCTACTGAGCTTTTAATGACTTTGGGTTCATAAATGCCCAGCACATAATAAGTGCTCCTTAAATGGTCCTGCCATTGCACTGCTGTTGTTATTACTATTATTACCACTATTACCACCATTCTCCCTAGGCCAAAGTCTTCTGCAACATAAGGAGCCTTGTCTTATTTATTTTTGCTTTCTCAGCACCAAGCACTTAATAAGACACAGTCAGTGGTGGTTAAATTAAACTTGAGAAGGGGAGGAGCCTCAGAGAGAAAGTTTACTATATATTAAGGCCTTGTGTTGGGAAGGTAAATGGCACATTTGAAGAAAATGCTATATAAAAAAATACATATATATGTACAAGTACCAGCTAAGGGAGAAAAACAGGTGCCCTAACCAACCTTGCTTCTGCTGCTAAGTTGCTTCAGTCATGACCGACTCTGTGCGACCCCATAGACGGCAGACCACCAGGCTCCCCTTCCCTGGGATTCTCCAGGCGAGAACACTGGAGTAGGTTGCCATTTCCTTCTCCAATACATGAAAGTGAAAAGTGAAAGTGAAGTCGCTCAGTTGTGTTCGAGTCTTAGAGACTCCATGGACTGCAGCCCGCCAGGCTCCTCCATCCATGGGATTTTCCAGGCAGGAGACTTGGAGTGGGGTGCCTACCCCGTAATTCGTGACTCAAGATCACTGAAGCCTGGGGCCTCGGTGCGTACTCAGGGCCTCCTGCTTTCCGCCCTGGCTAGGAAACTTCCAACAGGACAGAAATGCGTAAGGACCCAAAGGAGTGGAAATATACCAGGAAATGATGCTGAGGCCTTTAGTGTTTGGTTGCCCGAGAGAAAGAATCACCCAAACTTGTCGGGGCGATTTGTACTTGGATTGGATAATTAGGAGGTGAAGAAGGAAGGTGAGGAGGGGAAGGGGGGAGGACGTCCAGCCTGTGGTTGCCCCGTAGGGAGGGAGGACTGTGTACACAAAGCCAAAGGCCATGATGGGGGAGGTTGGGGTCTCTGCCCATCCTCCAGCCCCAGCCCCAGCGTCCTCACAGTGCATGGATACAGCCAGGTCCTCCGACCACACTGACACTACCCCCACCTCCCACTCCTCTCCCACCCTCCCATTCCCCTCCCCCACTCCCTGCCAACAACTCTGCCACAGCCTCTCTCAACTTCAGCTATTCACCTTCCCAGGGGTACTTGCATTTAATAAAAAGAAGGGTCTCAATATGCAAAGCAGAGGCTCCTTAATAGTTCCTTTTCTGGTCCTGGAACACAAGGAGAGTAAGGTCTATCAGAGCTTACTGGGGCCCTCAGGGGCAGTTCGGGATCTAAGGAGGCAGAAAGGCAACAGGAACCAGACCCAAGGTGGGTCTCCACACCTCTGTCCTAAAACCTAGTTGCACTGTGTCTTTTTAAAATCAGATTTATTTCTTTTTTGGCCATGTGGCATGCAGAATATTAGTTCCCCGGACAGGGATTAAACCTATAAACCCATGTACCCTGCAGCGGAAGCATAGACTACTAACCACTGGACTGCCAGAGAAGTCCCAAAAGTCAGCTTTATTGTTTGTAATTTATATACAGTAATTTACTGTGTGGATCACAATAAACTGTGGAAAATTCTGAAAGAGATGGGAATACCAGACCACCTGACCTGCCTCTTGAGAAACCTGTGTGCAGGTCAGGAAGCAACAGTTAGAACTGGACATGGAACAACAGACTGGTTCCAAATAGGAAAAGGAGTACGTCAAGGCCGTATATTGTCACCCTGCTTATTTAACTTATATGCAGAGTACATCATGAGGAACGCTGGGCTGGAAGAAGCACAAGCTGGAATCAAGATTGCTGGGAGAAATATCAATAACCTCAGATATGCAGATGACAATACCCTTATGGCAGAAAGTGAAGAGGAACTCAAAAGCCTCTTGATGAAAGTGAAAGAGGAGAATGAAAAGGTTGGCTTGAAGCTCAACATTCAGAAAACGAAGATCATGGCATCTGATCCCATCACTTCATGGGAAATAGATGGAAAAACAGTGGAAACAGTGTCAGACTTTATTTTTTGGGGCTCCAAAATCACTGCAGATGCTGATTGCAGCCAGGAAATTAAAAGACGCTTACTCCTTGGAAGGAAAGTTATGAACAACCTAGATAGTATATTAAAAAGCAGAGACATTACTTTGTCAACAAAGGTCCGTCTAGTCAAGGCTATGGTTTTTCCCGTGGTCGTGTATGGATGTGAGAGTTGGACTGTGAAGAAAGCTGATCGCTGAAGAATTGATGCTTTTGAACTGTGGTGTTGGAGAAGACTGTTGAGAGTCCCCTGGACTGCAAGGAGATCCAACCAATCCATTCTAAAGGAGATCAATCCTGGGTGTTCATTGGAAGGACTGATGCTTAAGCTGAAACTGCAATACTTTGGCCACCTCATGTGACGAGTTGACTCACTGGAAAAGACTCTGATGCTGGGAAAGGTTGGGGGCAGGAGGAGAAGGGGACAACAGAGAATGAGATGGCTGGATGGCATCACCGACTCTGTGGACATGAGTCTGAGTGAACTCCGGGAGTTGGTGATGGACAGGGAGGCCTGGCGTGCTGTGATTCATGGGGTCGCGGAGAGTCAGACATGACTAAGCGACTGAACTGAACCGAACTGAATTTACATACATATGTTTATAATTTGCATACAGTAAGTGTTTTTGCCTGGAGAATCCCAGGGACGGGGGAGCCTGGTGGGCTGCCATCTATGGGGTCGCACAGAGTCGGACACGACTGAAGCGACTTAGCAGCAGCAGCAGCAGCAAAATTCTTCCATTTAAAATATAATTCTATCCAAACTTATGAGGGGAAGAGTGAGGCAGAGGGATAGTTAGGGAGTTTTGGTTGACATGTACACACTGCTAGATTTAAAACAGATAGCCAACAAGAACCTGCTGTACAGCACAGGGAACTCAGCTCAATACTCTGTAACCTAAGTGGGTAAAGAATTTGAAAGAAAGTAGATACATATATATGTGTAACTGAATCATTTTTCTGTACACCTGAAACTGACAACATTGTTATCAACTATACTCCAATATGAGCTTCCAGGTGGCGCTATTGGTAAAGAACCCGCCTATCAGTGCAGGAGATGTAAGTGACAGGGGTTCAATCCCCAGGTTGGGACGATCCCCTGGAGGAAGGCATGGCAACCCATTCCAATAATCTTGCCTGGGGAAGCCTCATGGGCTATAGTCCATAGGGTCACAAAGAGTCGGACACTACTGAAGCAACTTAGCATGCATGCACATATTCCAATATAAAATAAAAATTTTAAAACCATGTACTGCATATAGTTCTGAGTCTCAACAAATGTATGGAGCCATGTAACCACCACCACAATGAAGATACTGAACAGTTCCGTCATCCCCCCAAATTCTCCAGTGTTCTTTGTAGCCAACTTCTGCCGCTAGCCCCAGCCCCTGAAAACCATTCTCCAGTTTTTTCATCTCTGTAGCTTTGCCTTTTCCAAAATGCTACGTAAATGGAATCATATAGTCCATAGTCCCCAGGGTCTGCTTTTCACTTAGCACAGTCCACTTAAGATTTGTCTGTGTTATTGCCTGTGCAAGCAGTTTCATTTTCATGGCTGAATAGTGAGCGTCCACTGTAAGAGGCATAACAGTTTGTCTAACCATCCAGCAATCCAAGGATATTTGGTTTTTTCCCAGTTTGGGGCCATTATGAATAATGCTATGTTACATATTTGCATACAGTCTTTTGTGTGGACCTAAGTTTCATTTCTCCTGGTAAATCCCCAAGTGTGGGATTGCTGGGCCACAAGTGTATGGTTAGCTTTACACTAAACTGCCAAAGAGCAGCTGGAAAGACTGAGGAACAGTCACACAAGCTGTTGCCTCTTCATGAAGCACCCACTGGGAGAAATAATCAGTCTATGAGAGTTAATAAGCCTTTTTCTTATCAAGAAATACAAAGAATCAAGGAGGATCCGGGAGACTATTTAGAGGGCCCAGAAAAATATATTAGAGCTTTTAAAGGTGTTACTCTGCTTTATGACCTTACTTGGAAGGATGTGATGTATATCTTGGGACAAACGCTGACTCCCGACTCAAAAATTCAAGTTTTGGGGAAAGCGGTTGCTTATGGAGATGAAGGGGTTTCCCTGGTGGCTCAGAGGTTAAAGCGTCTGCCTGGAATGCAGGAGATCCGGGTTTGATCCCTGGGTTTCGAAGATCCCTTTAGAAGGAAATGACAACCCACTCCAGTACTCTCGCCTGGAGAATCCTGTGGAGGGAGGAGCCTGGTAGGCTACAGTTCATGGGGTCTCAAAGAGTTGGACACGATTGAGCGACTTCACGATGACGACGAAACTGCAAAATGTTTTCCAAAGTGGGCTGAACTGTTTTGCACTCCCACCAGCAATGAATGAGTTCCAGTTGCTCCACATCCTCCCAGTCCTTGGTATCATCAGTGTTTTTGTTTTTTTTAGTGTGTTTTTTGTTTTGTGTGTGTGTGTGTGTGTTTTATTTTTATGTTAGACATTCTAAAAGTTATGTAGCGGTTTCTCATTATGATTTTAATTTAGTGATTAATGATGCTAAACATCTTTCCATGCGTTTACTTGCCATCTCTATCTCTTCTGTAGTGAAATGTGTGTTCAAATGTTTGCCCATTTTAAAAATTGGATTGTTTTCTTGTTATCAAGTTTTGAGAGTTTTTTTTAACATATTCTAGATACAAGTCCTCTATCAGATACATGTTTTATAAACATTTTCTCCCAGTTTATGGCCTGTCTTTTCATGTTCTTAACAGTATCTTTTGGGGAAAAAAGGAAGAACTTTTTAATTTTGAGAAGTTCAACTTGTCAACTTTTTCATTTATGAGTTTATTATGCTTTTGGTGTCTTATATAAGAAATCATTGCCTAAAGACAAATCACAAAGATTTTCTCCCATGTTTTCTTCTTTAATACTTTTAGGGAATTTTTTTTTCTTTTATGCTTTTGTTTCTGTTTCTTTTATTCTTTTATGTTTTACATTTAGGCCTATAATTTATTTTGAGTTATAGGCCAAGGTTTTTTTCCCTCATTTTTCATATGAATGTCCATTTTCCTTTGAATGTCCCTTGCACTTTGTCAAAAATTAACTATGTATGTGTGCAGTCCTTGTTGTGTTCCGCTGTTTTGAATGTCCACCCTTTCATCAGTTCTATTTACTATCTTGATTACTCTAGCTTAAGAGTGATTCTTATAATCAGGGAGTATGAATCCGCCCAGTTGCACTGTTTTCCTTCAAGGCCCTCCTCTGTCCTATGGTCTTTCAGGTCACGAGGCAGAGGTTGAACAAAGCCCCAAGGCCCTGATGTGGCCTTGCAGGTCCTGTGATGCAATCCCACTGGCTCATCTCCTATTACACTGCCTGTAGGAATGATGACACACTTATGTTCTCTGCTTTCATCCAGCAACGTCAGACCTGCAAGTCCTTACCTACACTATAACCTCTGCCTGGAAGGCCCTGCCTCTGTCGCCACCCTACCTCTTTCTCTTCTCCTGACTAACTCAGATCATCCTCCAAGGCTCCACTAAGGCATGATCACCTTCAGGACAGCTTCCCTGACTTGCTGGCTGGCAGAGTGAGGGCCCCACTCATTGTTTCCCTGCTCCCACCCCCAAATCTCCCTCTTTCCCACAGTCAGTCAATAGACATCTGATTGTCTCTTCCTCGGCCTCCAACACCCCAGGGTACATAACATGTCTACTTTAGCGGGCTCCTCCCGGTGCCCAGCCCAGTGTCTGGCACAACGTTGGTGCCAACACATGGCTCTTGAATGAAGAGACTCAGTGGTACTTTCCTCAGGCCTCCACGTGGGTGACAGTGGAAGATACCAAACTTGCAGCTCAGCCTAAAGAGGTTTCTCCTCCTCTTCCCTGGGGTTCTTATCAAAGCCCTCAGGAGCCTCAGCTGGTAGAGAAGGAGGTTCAGACATTCTGGATCCTGAAAGAAAAGGAATTTCTCCTAAGGAATCAGGGTCTCATTAGGAATATCCAGGGGAACCAGGACTGCCTCCTCGAAAGGCTCATAAGCAGTTCAACATAGTGGCTGGAGTGTGGACGGGAGCCAATTGCCCAGGTCTCAATTCAGAGTACCTGAACCCATGGCTGCCTCACTACTAGGGCAAGTTACTTCCCTTCTCTGTGCCTCAGTTTCCTCATTTGTAAAACAGGAACAATCAAAGTGCCTCTTCTTTGGATTGCTGTATGGGTTAAATGAGTTAATATATGTATAGATAAAGACAGCTGCATATTTAAATATATGTTGTTGCTCGGTCATCCTCCAGCCATGTCCGACTCTTTGCGACCCCATGGACTGCAGCATTTCAGGCTTCCCTGTTCCTCACCATCTCCCAGAAGTGTGCCCAGGTTCATGTTCATTGCATCTGTGATGCTGTCCAGCCATCTCATCCTCTGACACACTCTCTCCTTCTGCTCTTGATCTTTCCCAGCATCAGCGTCTTTTCCGTCAGATGACCAAAATACTGGAGCTTTAGCTTCAGCATCAGTCCTTCCAGTGAATAGTCAAGGTTGATCTCCCTTAAGATTGACTGGTTTGATCTCTATGCTGTCCAAGGGACTTGCAGGAGTCTTCTCCAGCACTACAGTTCGAGGGCATCAGTTCTTTGGCATTCTGCCTTCTTTACAGTCTAGCTCCCACAACTGCATGTGACCACTGGGAAGACCATAGCCTTGACTATATGGACCCTTGTCGAAGAGTAACGTCTCTGTTTTTCAACAACTGTCTAGGTTTGTCATCACTTTCCTGCCAAGAAGCAATCATCTTCTGATTTCATGGCTGCAGTCACCGTCCACAGTGATTTTGGACCCCAAGAAGAGGAAATCCGTCACTACTTCCACCTTTTCCCCCTTTATTTGCCATGCAGTAATGGGTCCTGAATATTCATTGGAAGGACTGATGCTGAAGCTGAAGCTCCAGTACTTTGGCCACCTGATGCAAAGAACTGACTCATTGGAAAAGACCCTGATGCTGGGAAAGATTGAAGGCAGGAGGAAACGGGGACGACAGAGGATGAGATGGTTGGATGGCCTCACCAACGCAATGGACATGAGTTTGAGCAAGCTCTGGGAGTTGGTGATAGACAGCCTGTGTGCTGCAATCCATGGGGTCGCAAAGAGTTGGACACAACTGAGCAATCGAACTGAACTGAACGGGGCCAGGTGCCATCTTAGTTTCTTTAATGCTCAGTCTTAAGCCAGCTTTTTACTCTCCTCCTTCGCCCTCATCAAGAAGGTCTTTAGTTCCTCTTCACTTTTTGCCATTAGAGTGGTATCATCTGCATATCTGACTTAAATATATACTTACTATAATAAATAGAGGACTTCCCAGGTGGTGCTAGTGGTAAAGAATCCAACCGCCAATGCCAGAGACATAAGAGACACAGGTTCAATCCCTGGGTCAGGGAGATCCCCTGGAGGAGGACGTGGCAACCCACTCCAGTATTCTTGCCTGGATAATCCTATGAACAGAGGAGCCTGGTGGGCTACAGTCTATAGGGTTGCAAAGAGTCAGACATGACTGAAGTGACTTAGCACTCACACATGTGTAATAAATAGAACAAATACCCAATAAAGCTGGGTTATTATCATCATTTAAGCGGACCCTTGAGTCCACAGCTGTCAAGAAAACATGTGAGCACAGCTTCATCCCCCACTGGTAACCCCCCTCAGGCAGAGGTCAAGGCCATCAACTCCCTAATCCAGCACTGCTGCTCTCAGGAGGCACATGGTAGAGAACATACTGGCACTAGGGACAGACTAGCTCTGCCTCAGCGTTCCTGCGAGCCCCTCGGGGGTCCAGCAGTGTGGGAATCCCTGCCTGATGAGGCCTAAGCCGGGGTTCAGACCCAGATGGCCTGGGGTCCTCAGACAGTGATGTGTCAGCTTCAAGTCCAGACCAACTGGACCATCTACCGTGGAGGAGGAAGCTCACTTGCAAGAGGACCCCAGGAAGCAGAGCCCTGTTTGCCCATGAGGTTAGGTCCCCATGAAGGAGGGGATCAAGAGAGCACCACTGACTTTATTCCAGGGCAGAGTACAGAAAATATCTGAAGACGAGAGACATTGAGGTTCAGAGGGAGAGAACCTCAGTGCATCCAACCTTCCTCCCTGATCTCAGGCCATACGCCTGGCTGTGTGCTCTTATCCAGGGTGAGACATAATATTCACAGAAGCCCTAGTCAATGCAACGGATCCTGTTTTCAAAGAAGGGAAAAACCTCTGGTTCTTGGAGAGACTGCCCACCTCCTGCAGCCTCCCCCAACTGGGCCACTGGATATGGCCTGATGGCAGCCCAGGGAGGGACACCATCCTCCTTCTTGCCCCATCAGTCCTGGCTGGATAGCCTGGCTCCTTGGGCCCCTCTCCTCCCAGGACTGCCTCTCCAGGCCCTGCAGAGCTGAGGGGTGGGAGACAGGGGGTCAGGCTACTGCCAGACCCAGCGCCTTGAAGCATCGGCCAGTGAGGAGTGGGTGGACAGCGCCTTTGCCAGAGCTTCGGGGAGGAGGGCAGGGCATTCTTTTGAGTCCATTCAGCCGCTTAGCTATTTCCTGCCCTGTTCAAGCACCCAGCATGCTCCACCTGCTCTTACTTAACCATTTCCTGTTTACCGCCTGCCTTCTGCAGCCTCCAAGCTCCTAGGCAGCAGCCAGCAGCCCAGAGCTCCCCGGATGGACAGATGAACGCTGGCTGCCCGGACAGACAAGGCTGGATGGCTGCTCTCTGGGCAGGGGGTGGCACCCTGGTCCTTCCCTTCAGACGATTTAATCAATCCCAGAGCTAGATAGCACAACCCACCTTCCCCAGGGTTAGGACGTGGGCCTGGGGGGAAAAAGAGGATGCTTCCTAGGCTCAGGCTGACTGTAGTATTAGTTATCCCTGCACAAAAATCAGCGTTGTCCTCTAGTAGCCTCTTCTTTAGTAGGGCCCCCCTTCCCCATGGTTACCTGCCCAAAGATTCACTCCCACCCACCCTTAACCACACCCACTGACACAGTTCAGACAGACATGAGAGCCCCATGGTCCCTTTCCTCTGTGACACCAATTTCCTGCAGGAGAAATTGTCAGGGGCGTTCTATTAATAATTACAAATTTGGGGGCAAAGACTTGGTTCCAATCTCAGCACCGCCCCTTCCTACCTCTCTATCTTGAGCAATTTAAGAAACTCATCTGGACTTCAGCTGGGTTTGTTTTCTTTTTTCTCAAGGAGTAATAATACAATAACATTACCCATCTGATAGGGCTATTGTGACAATGATATCATATCGTCATATGTGAAAGTTCCCGGTACAGAATAAGCAATTGATTCATGGTATTGACTACTATTAAATACTATTTAATGGCTCAGATGGTAAAGAGCCTGCCAGCAATGTGGGAGACCTGGGTTCAATCCCTGGGTTGGGAAGATCCCCTGTAGAAGGGCATGCCAACCCACTCCAGTATTCTTGCCTGGAGAATCCCCAGAGGAGCCTGGTAGGCTACAGTACACGGGGTTGCAAACAGTCGGACACAACTGAGCGACTAAGCACATATACAGATAAAAGAAAAAAGTATTCCTTTATATGTAGTGTTTTCTGAAAAACAGTAAGAAATCCCTCATTTCCTTGCCCCTCTGAAACTCTGGGCTGACAGGGAATAAAATTAAAGAAGGTAAGAGGTTTTCTCAGCATTAAAGACCTTGCCCCCCAGCCCCAGATATGGAAGCATGGGTGGAGATGAGCAGCGAGGAGCAGGACTGGTCCTGCAGGGAGAACTGTGACTCCTCGTGAGGACCCAAAGGGAGAGAAGGCTGCAGAAGCACCGTCGTCCCTGGACTCATGGAAGCCCACGTGAGTTCACCTCTTAACACAAGGCCCCCCCACACCAGCTGCTCCAGCCTCTTCTCTCTTCTTTCTCACCTGTGGCACTGTTGACTCTTGGGCCAGATTACTCCTCTGTTGTTGGGGGAGGAGGGATGTTCTGTGCATTGTCAGATAAGTTTAGCAGCATCTCCAACTTCTGCACAATAAAAGCCAGTAGCCATCCCCTCTCCCTGCCAGCTGTGACAATGCAAAATACCTCTAGACATTGCCAAGTGCCCCAGGCTGGGGGGTGGGCAGGATGGAGAATCACCTCCCTGCCTCCAGGGAGAACCGCTGCTCTAAAGAAAGGTTATGGGCACAGAGAGGGGCCTTCTGTCCCCCACGAGTCCATTCCCCATCTCCCTGCACCCTCCTGAGCCTTCCTCCCCACCTCACCCCCACCCAAGGCCTGGCGGGGGTGTCTGCCCAAACATTCGTCGGAAGAAGCAATGCCAGTTCCATGGCAAATGCACCACCTGAAGTCGGCCTCCAAGCGCAGGCAGCCCGCTGCATCTTGGGAATGCTGCCTGTGGCAATTAGCAGATGGCCTGACTCAGCGAGAATGGCCAGCTCTGGGCCAGGGAGTGGTCAGTGGAGGAGCCTGGGGGCGAACAGAGAAATCTAGTGCCTCAGAGATGAGCCAGGGATGCGGGGAGCATGAGGCTGAGGCAAGGCCAGGTGGTGTGTGTGGGCACTGACCTGGGCACTTTCTGCTTGGTCAGGAGCCCACCCCTGGGGAGGCCCCCGAGAGCTGACAGGGAGCTCAGAGCTTCAGCCACCAGGCACTGCCTTCCCAGGACCCTGAAAGTCCAGCCAGGTTGGACCCCAAACATTCAGAGGACCTAGGCCGGCCATTTCTGGAGCCTCACAGGGGGCTGAGGGCCCAAAGCTTCCAGTGCAACAGGTTTTATAAGTTACAGCAAGGAGGAAAGGAGGAGGAAACCAGCAGGCTTCACAGAGGAGGTGACTGTGGAACTAGTTTTGTCAGATGAGAAGTTCGCCAGGCAGAGAAGCCAATGGAGGAAGGACATTTCCAGGAAAGGGTGCCCAGCCCAGGGTCGCCCAAAGAACAGAGGAAGGTCGCAGCTCTGTAGGGCTGGGGTCGGCCCCCTGGTGGGCAGCACAGGGGTGGTGGTGGGGTGAGTCTGTGAGTCTCTGCCCCCAGAGAGTGGCCAGGTCGAGAAGAGACCGTTTGACTCGGCCTCCTTCCTGCCCCACCTCACCAGTGAAGTTCAGCTCACCCTGAAGCCAAAGTCAAGCTCTCCTGGTGTGAGGGAGGTGGCCATTGTTTCTGCAGGAACCTAACCCCAAGTATATCTGGCATTGATCAGTTCCCTGGGGAAGACCCTGAGGACTGCCCCCCTTTGCCCTGCCCAGCAAGAGGATAAGGTAGGATCGTCACCTGATTGAAGAGCAGGGACAGGAGGCAGGAGTGGAATGTTGGACGACTTGCTGTCTGAGCACTGATCTCTCCCTGTGATCAGTGATGAGGTGGAAGAGGGGGTTAATATTCTCCATCCTCACTGTGCCCTGGCCCACTGGGGCCATCCCTTTCCCCCAGGCCATTCTGGAAAGCCACCCCTGCTGTAAGACCAGCCCTCCATCACCCCAGGTCAGGGAGAAGATCAGACAGATCCAGGGTACCCAGGACCCAGCCTCTCCCTGCCCTGCCCCGTGGGTCTGTCCCGTAGCACCCAGTCCCAGGAAAGGGCTGGGACCATTTCTATTTCCAGCATGTCTGGGCCTCTCCTTCTTGCCCTGGTAACTCTTCTGGGAAAACCTAAAACAGCTGGGCGGGCATTTCGGGACTGACAATCTCACGGGCTGCTGAAATACCTTATTTTAGAGGACCTCAAAACCTCTTACAAGAAATAGGGGTTGTGCCAGCTGTGGGAGGAGCCAGAGAAGCGGTTCACATGGCAAGCGGGTGTCACCTTTGAGTGGAATGGAGGCTCGAAAAGACTGGCTCCCAGGGAAGAAGAACCGCAGAATCCAAAAGCTGAAATTGCATCCCTAATAAAAATTGTTTGAGGTTAAAGCAGGAGTTGCCTTTCTATGGAAATCTATACAAAGCTAATGAGCGCATAGTGAGGGGTGTGTGTGTCCATGTGTGTGTCTGTGTCTCTGTGTGTGTGTATCTATATGTGTGTCTCTGTCTCTGTGTGTCTGTATGTGTCTGTGTGTGTGTCTGTATTTCTATGTGTGTATGTGTGCACGCGTGTTGCAGAGAGCAGGTAGAACAGAACAAGATGTGATCTCACTCTGCCTCCATCTGTCTTTCTAGGATGACAGACTACTGACAGTACGTCTAACATGAGAATCTTCCCTCCAAGACCCTGCACCAAGGGTGCCCTCTCCTCTGCACCCAGCAAGGCCCAGATCCCCCACTTGATAGAAGACAGCCACTTTAGGCCACCTGTCCTCTTGATCGGAGAAGGCAATGGCAGGTCACCTGTACATCCTACCTAAGGGACGAGGCCATTACTTTGCAATGTCTTTCTGATCATTCTTCCCTTCCCACAGACCCCGGCCACCTCATGCTTAGCTCCCCACCCCACTGACCATTCTCACCAATCTTACGTGCTATCACCAGATTAATCGTTTTAAAATGCTGCTTCAATTGGTTACGCATCCTTATCCAAAACATGTGGTCCAAAATCCTACCAAGGTCCTTAAGACCCTCCCCAGGTTGATCTTCCTCCTCTGGTCCTTCCCAGTGTGAAGTCTCTTCCAGGCATTTCACCATCTGTTCACCATCACCCCATGTGCCGCAAGCCCTCCTCCCTCCCTGCTCTTCTAGATCCTTCCCACTTAACCTGAGGAACCAGCTCTACCAGGAAGCCGTTCCAGCACAAGCCCCCTTCCACTGAGTCTGTACCCAGCAGATCACATCCAAAACTGCTCTTTCTCCAAAGTACTTATCTGTACTTCTCCCCCTCTGTCCTTATTAACACAGTGCCTGGGTTGTGAACTGTCTCTTCAGAGAAATTGGGTTGCCAGATTTAGCAAATAAAAATTCAGGACTGCCAGTAAAATTTGAATCGAAAAATAAACAACAACAAAATTTTTGAGTCTAAGTGTATTCCATGTATATTAGAATATATTTATACTAAAAATTTTGTGTTGTTTATCTGAAATTCAAATTTAACTGAGTATCCTGTATTTTCTCTGGCAACCCAACAAAGGAAGCACAAACCCTTGTCTGGTACTTTCCACCTCCCTTGGTGTTTGACACTCGGAGACATTCTTCAGGATCTGTATTGTTGATTCCTTTTATACTCAGTAGAGAATTGTTGGCTTTCATCTGCTGTTGGCCTCAAGATCCAGAGTCTGTTTAAATGCCTTTGGTCCAGTCTAAATCTGTAGCAAGCACAAAGCATGCCACCTATGAGAATACCTCTTCCTCTTCTTCCCTTTAAACATTTATCTTGAAATTTGAAGTGGCAGCGGATGGGCTCCAGGTGATAAAATGGTGTATTTCTTGCTCACCAAAGAAGGCAGAAGATATGGAACCAACCTGCCTGGTTTTAAAGCATAGTGGCTGCAGAACCTCAAGCAATGATTTAGCATCTGTGAACCAGGGATAATAATACTGCCTACCTCAGAGGGTTGCAGTGGGAATTAAATGAGATAATGCACGGAAATTGGTGAGGACTCTTAAGTGGAAGGCACTCGGGGAGCGTGAGCTGACATTGTCAGTTGTTAACTGAGGCTGCTGACATCAGCACGATCTCCTCTCACCAGCTGCTAACTTGTCAGGGTGAAACCCGCAAGGGAAGTCATGTGTAAATGGGCACAAACAGCAGAAGTGAGGCAGTCACAGAGCAGGTCACCCCAGGGAGAAAGTGCCTCCCACCTTAGGTGAGGGGAGCAAGAATTACAGTGGCTTCTTTCCTCTGAGAGTGCAGTCTGGCCCTACTTCTCCAACAACAGTATTGCAAACTGTTACCCTCCTGTTAAAGAATGGGTCTCAGCAACTGTATAATGACATGTGTCCATCATTATGGCATCATACAGAGTATTGTCACTGCCCCAAAAATCTATGCTCTGCTTATTCATTCTCTTCCTGCCCTAACCGCTGGCAATCACAGATCTCCATCTTCCAGAATGTCATATAGTTGAAATTATACAATAGGTAGCCTTTTAGTTGACTTCTCTCACTTAGTAATATGCATTTAAGTTTCCTGTATGTCCTTTTATGGCTTGATGGCTCATCTTTTTCAGTTCAGTTCAGTCGCTTAGTCGTGTCCGACTCTTTGCGACCCCATGAATCACAGCATGCCAGGCCTCCCTGTCCATCACCAACTCCCGGGGAATAATATTCCATTGTCTGGATGCACTACAGTTTATTCAACCATTTACCTACTGAGATACATCTTGGTTGTTTCCAAGTTCCCAAAATTATTAATAAAGCTACAAAAAAAAGAAAGAAAAGGATGGGTCTCAGGTCTTTACAAGAGTGGTGAGAGTTGCTGTCTTCTGTGATCAAGTAGCTGCCAGCCTCCAGACCCACTGGATGTGAGCACAGGAAGAGCTACCACTGGCGTCCTTCGGACTCTAAGGGGGACATCAGGGCCTCGGAGAGACAGCTCCCTCACCCAGATCCTTCCACAGCCTGCAACCCAACCTCAGCCCCCTACACTTCCAACTCTCCAGAAGCTAAGCATGGCTGGGGTACCCTGGGCTTTCTGAAAGGTTGTTCAGTCACTAAGGCGTGTCTGACTCTTTGTGACCCCGTGAACTGCCGCACGCCAGGCTTCCCTGTCCTTCACCATCTCCTGGAGTTTGCTCAGACTCATGTCCATTGAGTTGGTGATGCCATCTAACCATCTCATCCTCTGTTGCCCCCTTCCTCCTGACTTCAATCCTTCCCAGGATCAGGGTCTTTTCCAATGAGTTGGCTCTTCGCATCAGGTGGCCAAAGTATTGGTGCTTCAGTCTCAGCATCAGTCCTTCCAAAGAATATTCAGGGTTGATTTCCTTTAAGATTGACTGTTTCGATCTCCTCGCAGTGCAAGGGACCCTCAACAATCTTCAGCATCACAATTCAAAAGCATCAATTCTTCAGCACTCAGCCTTCTTTATGGTCCAACTCTCACATCCATATACATGACTACTGGGGAAAAAATAGCCTTGCCTATTGTCAAGACTTTTGTTGGCAAAATTGTATCTCTACTTTTTAATACACTGTCCAGTTTTGTCATAGCTTTTCTTCCAAGGAGCAAAAGTCTTCTTAACTTCATGGCTGTAGTCACCGTCCACAGTGATTTTGGAGTCCAAGAAAATAAAATGTGCCACTGTTTCCACATTTTCCCCATCTATTTGCCATGAAGTGATGGAACTGGATGCCATGATCTTAGTTTTTTGAATGCTGAATTTTAAGCCAGTTTTTTCACTCTCCTCTTTCACCTTCATCAAGAAGTTCTTTAGTTCCTCTTCACTTTCTGCCATTAGGGTGATATCATCTGCATATCCAAGGTTGGTGATATTTCCCCCAGCCATCTTGATTCCAGCTTGTGATTTATCCAGCCCAGCATTTTTCATGAGGTACTCTGCATATAAGTTAAATAAGCAGGGGGACGATATACAGCCTTGTCATATTTCTTTCCTGATTTTGAACCAGTCTGTTGTTTCATGCCCAGTTCTAACTGTTGCTTCTTGACCAGCATACAGATTTTTACAGGAGGCAGGTAAGGTGGTGTGGTATTCCCATCTCTTCAAGAATTTTCCAGTTTGTTGTGATCCATACAGTCAAAGGCTTTAGCATAGTCAATGATGCAGAAGTAGATGTTTTCCTGGAATTCTTTTGGTTGCTGCTGCTGCTGCTGCTAAGTCGCTTCAGTCGTGTCCGACTCTGTGCGACCCCATAGACGGAAACCCACCAGACTCCCCCGTCTCTGGGATTCTCCAGGCCAGAACACTTGAGTGGGTTGCCATTTCCTTCTCCAATGCATGAAAGTGAAAGTGAAGGCGCTCAGTCATATCCGACTCTTCGCGACCCCATGGACTGCAGCCTACCAGGCTCCTCCGTCCATGGGATTTTCCAGGCAAGAGTACTGGAGTGGGGTACCATTTCCTTCTCCGTCTTTTGGTTAGGGTGATGAAGAAATGACTATGAAGAGTTACTATGATATTCTAAAGTGGAATTTTTTTCTTTTTTTAGAGTGCTTTAAAATTACATCTAACATTAACACTGGGTTTATAAAATAATAAAAATCACTTGTATCCCACCATTCTGACACAATTAGCTTCTTTTGCAAAAACCTTCAGTATGAATGCATACTTTACAGATTACCAGAATGTATAAAAAATGCTTACTTATATTCTACTTTTTCCTTTTTTGCCTGCATGCTAATCACTTCAGTCATGTCCAACTCTTTGTGACACTATGGACTGTAGCCCACCATACTCCTCTGTCCATGGGATTCTCCAGGCAAGAATAATGGAGTGGGTTGCCATGCCCTCCTCCAGGGGAATCTTCCCCACCCAGGGATCAAACCTGAGTCTCTTATGTCTCCTGCATTGGCAGACAGTTCTTTACCATTAGCACCACCTGGGAAGCCCATCTTTTTCCTTTACTACCATGTATATGAATTATATATAATATACCACCTACAGATTTGCTATCATTTATTCAACTAACCTTCTAATCTTCTACATCTCCTTTGTGCTAAATTGTTTCCAATTTTTAGCAGCAGTAAACATCTCCAAATGTGAAGTTTTGGTTTCTGTTGAATAATTTCCTTAGAATTCATTTCCAGGAATGTTACTAGTGGTGTGGTAGGAATCTACAGTCATTCCCTGCAGTAAGAACAAAATAGAAATAAGGTACAAAGGCCATTCCTAGGATAACATGAAATGTGTACATTGTAATTTTCTACTAAGTCACTCTTGTGGGGCCACAGGAATAAGGATCACAGTTTACAGGTCAATTTAAGTTCAAGTCATTGAAGAAGCTGGACATGTAGGGGTTCTGAGTTTCATATAGCATCATGATCTTGCTGTAGCATGTATTGGGAAGTCCTGAGACAATGTAGTCAATGAGTCCCAGGATTCGACACATAATAAAGATAGAACACTTGGTTCACTAACAGTCTAGCATAATTGAATTGCACCATGGATACTCCTTGCCACACCACCCAACCATCTCAGTAACATCTAGAAGCATCCGATTGAGTTCCAAGACCTTGGGAAAGGTGGAGCCAACACCCCTAACTCCCACCCTGCCCCGTCCCCTGCTATTCCACCAATAGAGGATAGAAGTGGAGGCCTGTTTGTACCAAATACCATTAGCCAAGTCTCACTTCCTGTTCAGAGCTGATGTTGTCACCATGTACGAGGAACCAGGGAAAACCAGGAGGAACAATCTCGTTGCTCCCCAGACGTGTAACATAAAGTGGTCATTCTGATTTCGCTTCCATGCACATGGGATCTTTGTCTTACTGACCCCTTGGGAAGTACTCAGCAAAGAGCTGTTGATTGAGTACATGAATCGATGCCCTTTGTCTAACCTCCTAGACCCCTCAGGATCCCCATCCCCCAGACTGCCTCTCCCTGATGTGCTCTGTAGGGGGCACTCTCACTTCGGCCTTTGCTGCAGCCAACACCTGGGATGCGGGCAGCTGTGTCTCCATCCTGGACAGTGTGACCTTGGCTTTATCTCTTTGATCTGACCTCAGGGAAGTTGTCAACAGGGCTCAGTCTCCGCAAGACAAAAGGCAGGCAGACGGGGCATTGAAGCAGAGTCTGTGCATGATGTTTTTTAGGCGGTTGCACACTGTAGCAGCTACAGAGCCTCCTTTCATGAGGCATCATGGCAACATTGTTGCCTGGAAACTGGAGTGCAGGTTCTTCTTTCCCAGCTGTCTTCTCCATCTCTCTCCAGCCTACTTGCGTTTTCCCTCCCTGACTGTCTAAGTAGCATCTCGTGGCAGGTCTCCGCCTCCTCTTCTGAGATCCAGCTATCCCAACTAAGTCAGCTTGTTAACTTAGAACCAAGAGAGTCCTTCCTTTCTCTGTTCCCTGCCTCCTTCCAGCCCCAGCATCTCTATGAGCCTCACCAGGGTCACTTAAAGCACCCAATCTCATTTTACAACAACCAGGAATCAATTCAATAGATGTTAAAGGTGGAGCCTTGGTCCCCCCAGTCATGGGCCATACATTGAGGTGGGAGCCACAGCGGGGAAGCCACCTTCATTCCACCTCCACTTCCAATTCCCAGAATTCTGAATCTCTGGTAAAAAGTGGAGAGGTGTGCTTCCTGTTGTCCCAGCCCAGCAGTCAATAGATGAGCTAGAGAGGGCGGCCTCCATCCAGTTGGCCCAGGTTGAGGCCCAGACAATCAAACACCTCCTAGTTCCCACGCTCAGACAGCAGGCCTGAAGCAGAACTGGTTTCATAATCTCACCTCTACCAGTGCTTTTTGCATAATGATCTGCCTTTTCGTTCCCACATCACAATCATAGTATTTATCTATGCAAAACAGCACCTCATTAAAAAAAAGAAAGAAAGAAACACACCACCATTGGCCCAGCCCTTCATTAGAGTATAATGCACAAGCGCTGGACACACCCAGGGTGGAAACAGCATCCAGGTTTTAGGCTTCTAGGCCTCCCGGGTGCTGCTCATACTAGCTCTGCCCCACCCTCTCCTCATCCCCCCCGCCCCCCGGGGTGAGCTGGGCTGTTTCCCAAATTCGTGCAGTGGAACATCACAGAGGAGACCTTGGGGACCAAGAGATGGGTCCACAGGGCATCCCTACCTCCAAGAGGTCTTCTCCCTGCAAAATGTTATCTCTAAACCCCTTTCTATTGTTTTCAGCCTAACTCATGTATTTGCCGAGCGCTGACCTATTTTAACTTTTGTTTCCCATTAGAATCAAAACTCCATGAGAACAGGCACTGTGTTACATTTTTCAGGGCTTAAACCAGTTCCTGGCACGTAGTAGGCCCTCATTAAATATTTCTAGAATGTTTGCTTTAATTTTTGACTTCATGATAATAAATTCCATGGTTGTTTCTCTGCCAAACTGGTCCCGGTCCACCACCCCCTTTTGTTTCTTTAAACAATCCTTTCAACCCTTAATACCCCAGGCCTTGGAAATAATAGTTAAAACGCCTTCATTCTGAACAATAATGTTATGCTTTTTGTACTGTTAGAATGGTTTCAATTTAGTGTGCAATATTTAAGATATGCAGAAAGGAAATAAAGAAAAACAGAACACCCCTGTTCTCACCACCCAAAAAAAAACAATCCTAAAACATTATTAATACAGCTGAAGTCCCTGGCTATCCTGACACCATCAGTCCCGCCCTCTTCCTCCCCTTCAGAGGAACCTATATACCAAATTTGGGGGAACCTATATCCTAAATTTGGTGACCACTCGAAATTCTTCACAGTCTCTGTATTAAGTTTACCATCAGATAAAAGTCCTAAATATTCATTGGAAGGACTGATGCTGATGCTGAAACTCCAATACTTTGACCACCTGATGCGAAGAACTGACTCATTGGAAAAGACCGTGATGCTGGGAAAGATTGAAGGCGGGAGGAGAAGGGGACAGCAGAGGATGAGATGGTTGGATGGCATCACCAATGCAATGGACATGAGTTTGAGTAAGCTCTGGGAGTTGGTGTGGACAGGAAGGCCTGGCGTGCAGCAGTCCATGGGGTCGCAAAGAGTCAGACACAAATGAGCGACTGAACTGAACTGAACTGAAAGGGCTAACACTGTTTTTCTTCTAAAGCTATTTTTCCTCTTCGTTTGGGCTTAGGGAACAATGTGGACAGGACAGGGCACAGCGTGTCCCGCGAGCCAGGGTCAGATGTGTGTTCTCGGTCTCAGCTCCACCTGTGTGCCACACCTGCTCTGTGTCCCAGTTTATCTGTAAAGTGATGCTGATAATATATGTCTCTTCCCCACTCCTCAGAGTGTGCAGATGACTGAGATAAATGTAAAGTGCTTGGAGCATCAGCCAAGGAAGAGAGGCACTAGATAACCCCCAAGAGGGCAGGCAGCACACAGAGACTCAGCAGGCACCCAAAGCAGAGTTCTCACGCCTGGGCAGGGCTGGCTAAGCAAGTCCTTCCTCCAGTGCCCAGGCCCTCACAGCCAGCACCTTCTCATTACGCAGACAGCTCAGCTTCATTTCCATGGAGAGGCCTCCCATCAATGCTCTGTCACAAGACAGTGTCACCTTCTGGCCACGGGGGACTCATTTTATCAGCACAATTGACAATTTCATACCCCCACTGCATTGGGATCTTTCCCGCCTCCCTTCCTGCCTTTCTGTAAATCAGAGCTGTACTGCCTTCATGGCAAGCTCCTAAGGGATGGAGAGGATCAGGCCAGCTGTACTCCAGAAGAAATGGGGAGAATTTTCCAACAGTGTCACCCCAGCAGCAGCAGCATTTGTGAGATCTGTGTGATCACACCAAGGAAACGGTCCAGGGAGGCTACCAAGTCAAAGACCCCTGCTTCCGGGACCCACGAGAGACAAAAGTTGAAAAACAAACAAACAAAAAAACACCAAATCAACATCAAAATAGAAACATAAAGAGTCGATCATTTGCACCTCTGGCCATCTATCCACATTTGCACCAGAGGGCTTCACGTATGGGCACCATGTAAGGAGAAGTGAAGCCAGACTGTGTGGCTGGTCCAGGAGGCTCCAGAAGACACCAAATGGCAGGAGGCCATGGACTGAGGTTTGCCCAAGACGCCAGCACTAGACTGACGAGGGGAGGCCGCTGAGGTCGGTCACGTGACGAAGTGGTGGAAGACAGGGGCAAGCAGGGTAGGTAAAGGAGTTTACTAACACAGATGCTATCTGTGATACAGAAGAAGTCACTGTCATCGGAAAATATTCCCACATGCGCTAAGTGCTTTCAGCACTCAAGCGAGAGGTGATTCAGAGCGCTGATGTTGCAGACAAGAGCAAGTGTGGGAGCGGCGATGCCGCCCATCCTTGAATCCGGTGTTAGTTTCTCAGTTGTGTCCGACTCTTTGGGACCCCATGAACCGCAGCCCCGCAAGGCCCCCTTGTCCATGGAATTCTCCAGGCAAGAATACTGGAGTGGGTTGACATTCACTTCTCCAAGGGATCTTTCCACCCCAGGGGTCAAACTTGGGTCTCCCACATAAGCAGGTGGATTCTTTACCATCTGAGCCACCAGAGAATCTGGGGTTCACTGCCAATTCCAGGCACCCACATGTGCCTTGTATTTCAGACAGCCCTTGGGACCAGCATTGTTCCCAGAGAAATCCCAAAGATGTGTGCTGGTGGGAGGATGGGCGGTGCCAACCTGGAGTGTCATGAGTGGCTTCAGAGGGTTAGGGTTGGAAAGCAAGGCCATTACTGGGGACTTTCCTGGGGGAGAAGAAAGAATCCTGAGCTAGTGAGCTGAGCTCTAGATCTAGCTCGGCCACTTACTATGTGTGTGACCTCGGATGAGTCAATTCATCTCTTAGGGTCTGTTTCCTCATTTGGAGCCCAAGGGGATTGGAGTGAATTGCCTCTGAAGTCCCATCATGTTTCCATCCTAAGGACCGTGTCAAAGGTCAAAGAAGAGACCAACACTGGAATATTCCTAAATGTAATGCTCACAGCCACCTGAACAGGATGGAGTATAGAATTAGAACTTGTATTTGGGAAGGATCAGGACACACTGTCCAGCCCTACTTCCCACAGTCACACACAGCACCCTGACTTCATTGCCTTGGTCGGAGGATTAGCCAATGGCCTCCTAGTTGGGCAACCGATTCTGGGTCTAACACTTCTACTGGCTGTTACTTTAGGCAAGGCAGTTATCTTTTTGCTGTGCCTGTTTCCTCATCTCTGAAACCCTCTGCCTCCTCCTCACCCCGTGAGGAAGCTGTGAGAATTCACTGAGTAATGCGCATAAAGCACTTAGCTTGCACAGAGAGAAGAGTCCCCACATAAACAGAAGATGATGATGATGATTGTTAGGACAGCTGCTTGATTCCCTTAACTCTACCCCAGCCCTTCATTTGCTGATGCCGGAAACTAACCTCTCGTGAGTCACCACCGTCTTTTTCTCAAGGTTGGTTCAGAGAATTCCCCTTGAGCACTGAGTTCATGTCTAGCCTCATGGCCAAGCGACAAGACATCAAAGAACAAGGCTGAAAAAACATGATGCCAAACTTCGCTAACACCTGATTTCACTTTGCCTTTTACCCACGAGCGTGTACGTTTCACAAAGGCAGGAACATCTGGGCCACCATGTTGCCTAAGTACAGCCTTCAGTTGGCACTCAACAAACGAATTAAATGAAGGAGTGAAAGGCACAAACTGCCCAGAAGAGATCTGCGTGAAGGAAGAAATGAACACTTTTTTAATGCCCACCCTAGGCCTTTTCTATTTTTATTTTGTTTGTTCCTCTCCACAGCCCCATGGAATGAAAATTATTCTGCCCACTTTATGGTTGGGCAGACCGAGGCTTGAGCATGAAGTAGTTCAACTAAGATCTCACACTATGTCAGTGGTTGACGCAACATTTAAAACCCCAAGACTGTCTGGCTGGATTCCAGCCACGGTGCCTTGAATGGGCATGGGAAGCAGCAAACCCCTTGAACAAAGATAAGCTATCTTCTTCAACAGGTGTTTGAACTGGGCCAGCCAAGCAAACAAGTACATAAGACCCAGACAGGCCCAGACAGCCCTCAGTCCTAGAGGACTTGGCTTGGTTTGTCGTGGACCAGCAAGGTAACACCAGGGAAGGGAGTTGCCTGTGAGCAGTGCATACATGCTAAGTTGCTTCAGTCATGTCTGACTCTTTGACACACCATGGACCATAGCCTACCAGGCTCCTCTGTCCATGGGATTCTCCAGGCAAGAATACTGGAGTGGGTTGCCATGCCCTCCTCCAGTGGAATCTTCCCAATCCCCAACTCAGGATCGAACCCGAGTCTCTTGTATCTGCCTGGAGTAGGGGGATGGGACTGGGTGAGCTCATACATTTCCTCCTGCTCTCGCCAGAGACCCACCATAGTCAGCTCTCCCAAACCCTCAGAGACAGCGGTGTCTTAATTAGGAAAATGTGACCCGAGCTTTGCTCACTAGGATCTACAGAATAACTTCACTAAGCAGGGAGCCCAAGACTTGTTCTTAAACGTGTGAGGCTACATCCCAGCTCTGCCAGTTTCTACTGCATTCATTAGATAGGGCTAGCGTAACAAAATCCCACAGAATTCAACATATTTACATATCTACTCAGGCCTGTGGCACTCGTAAAGGAATTATTGAGAGTTGACAATAATCTGGATGGCTTAAACGGCAGAAATGTATTTTCTCATACTTCTGGAGGCTGGGAGTCCACGATCAAGGTGTGAGCAGGTGTCTCCTGAGGCCTGTGTCCTTGGCTTGCGGACGGCTGGCTTCTTGCTGTGTCCTCACGTGAATGTGCTTCCCACCCATCCCCCACCTCATCCTGTGTCTCTCTGTGTGTCCAGATTTCCTTTTCCTATATAGACACCAGTCAGATTGGATTAGGGCCCACTCTAATGGTCTCATTTTAACTAAATTACCTCTTTAGGAACTTCCCTGGTGGCCCAGGAGTTAAGAATCTGCCTTGCAATGCAGCTGATGCAGGTTCAATCCCTGGTCAGGGAACAAAGATTCCCCATATGCCGCAGAGCAATTAAGCCTACGTGCCACAACTGCTGAGCCCATGTGCCCTGGAGCCCTTGTGCTGCGACAGGCCAATGTGCCATAACTAGAAAAAAAAGCCATGTGCACAGCCAAAAAAAAAAAAAAAGATAAAATAATAAATTACCTCCTTAAAAAAGCCCTACCTCCAAATATAGTCATGTTCTGAGGTACTGAGAGTCTAGGACTTCAACACAGAAATTTTGGACACGATTCAGCTCATAACACCTCCCTTGGCCAAATCATGCTCCCAAACGGTGCCTTCATTTTCTTCACTTGGAACCCATTTCCAGGCCAGTAGGCTTTCTGAGGAAGGCAGTATGGCTATACTCCTCAAGGAAAAACTATGTAAGAAATGCCAAGGGCAGAGTAGGAAGCAGGAAAGAGCCCTCTGTGAGCTGTCCTTGGAAGATTAGAGGTATCTGCAGAAGAATAAGCCCTGCCTGACACCATTCTCTCTCTGAAATTCTCTCTCCTCACTTCCAAAGTTATCACTTGTGGATTTTGATTTAGGCACTTCCAGGTGAACTCAGGCCTCTGTCAGTTACAAAAGGAGACAAATTTCTCTCCTGTAAAATATCTGATGTTGCTACTATTTTATTAACTTTTTTCCAGGCCGTAGTGGTAAAGAATTGAACTAATCCTATTATTCTATTCATGATGTCACCATGCTCCCTGCATTTCCCCAACCTCAACAGCCACCACACTAATGTATTTCTAGATAGCCTTTGATATTTATTTGTTGTTTAGTCATTAAGTTGCGTCCAATTCTTTTATGACCCCATGGACTATAGCCCACCAGGCTCCTCTGTCCATGGGATTTCCCAGGCAAGAATACTGGAGTCGGTTGCCATTTCCTTCTCCAGGAGATCTTCCCAACCCAGGGATTGAACCTGCCTCTCCTCCACTGAGCCACCAGGGAAGGACATACAAATTCATACCTCCACATAAACTGCCGGTGGGTAATAAGTCATGATGATGCAAAATACCTCTCATGGTGAGTCGCAGCCCATAATTTTGAAAGCCACTGATTCAATGTCCCCTCAGCCCTACAACCTCACTCTGATCATCTGTGTCCAGAGAGCACGAAAGATAAACTCTCCTTCACACCTTTAAGTGTGACAGGAAATTGGTGAAAAGAAAGTAGTTCTAGTTACTAAGAAAGTAGAGAACTGTATCTGTGAAAGAGGAAACCAATACAAAGGCACACAGGACAAGGGCCCTGGAGACGCAGCCTGGCCTCCCTAGCTCCACACTCACCTCAGCTGCCCACCTGCGTCTACCCAGGAGTGTTTCATCAAGCCTGAGATTCCCAGGAGACGGCCAAGCGGAGCTCCTGACCACTGCCGGCTAACCTTTCTCGTCACCATCTTCATGGCCCCAGATGCTCAAGCCGGATCTGAGCCGCCCTCCAGAGCATCTCTCTCGCTCTCCACAGCTGAGTCGGCCAAAATTCACCCCAGAACTTCCCCCGGCCCTCCACCCCGACCACCACCAGCCCAGCAGGGAATCACGGTCAGCTCTCCTCACCTCTTCTAACTCCCAGACACTCAAACAGGGCTCTGACAAACTTTGCGCTCTGCACCATATATTGAAGTAATCCCAGCATTTAAAATGTTATACTAGGAATCTAAAAGTTTACAAAGAGTGTAATTTCTGGCACATTGTAAATACTGGCATTTTTAGTCAAACTTACAGTTCTTAAAATACATTCAAAGGAATCTAAATACCACTGCAATGATATCCATCATCATCCTTTTTTTTTAAATATACAGATAGGCTTTCCTGTATTGCTGGATAGTCCCTCAAAGAATTTTAACCTAATATAACTTTATGATCAAAGCCTTTTTCAACAAAACTATGGGTACAAATTGAGATTTCAGGATTTTTTTTTTCTTTTACATCCTGGGACCATAGGATCTAAGTGTTAATTTTTTCTTCTGAATTTTATCATTATAATTTTTATTAGCACACAACTGATCAAATCAACAAATTTTACAAATGTTCATAGGTAATTAAACATCATTTTATTGAAAATTCATCCTTTAATGAGATGAATGGAACTATCTTTCCCCCCGATTGGTTTATGTGAATATTGTTGCCAGAATGAGACAAGGTTAATCAGCATCAATTTAATCTTATTTTTCTTGTCCTTTTTTTTTTTAATGTAAGCACTGAGAAAGCTTGTTCACATAAATAGATGTGAATGGAAGGACTTTTGTTACAGTGCTGTTGCTACATGCTCTAAACTCTCTCAGCATTTTAGCCAAAAATCTATCATTAAAAAGAACTTTTGGAGAAAATATTTGCAAACAAAGCAACTGGCAATGGATTAATCTCCAAAATATACAAACAGCTCATGCAGCTCAATATCAAAAAAACAAACAACCCAACCCAAAAATGGGCAAAAGACCTAAATAGACATTTCTCCAAGGAAGACATACAGATGGCCAATAAACACTTGAAAAGACACTCAGCATCACTAATGGGCTATCATCAAAAAGTCTGCCAACAATAAATGCTGGAAAGAACGTGGAGAAAAGGAAACCCTTTTATACTATTGGTGGGAATGTAAACTGGTACAGCCACTGTGGAGAACGGTATGGAGATTCCTTTAAAAACTAAAAATTAAACTACCACATGACCCAGTAATCCCACTCCTGAGCATATACAATGGAATATTACTCAGCCATAAAAAGGGATGAAATTGTGCAATTTGCAGACACATGGATGGACTTAGAGACTACCATACAGAGTGAAGTAAGTCAGAAAGAGAAAAAAATTGTATAATATTGTTGTATGTGGGATCTAGAAAAACTACACAGATAAACTTATTTGCAAAGCAGAAACAAGAGACACAGATGTAGAGAATGGCCAGATACCAGAGGGGATGTGGGGGATTGGACAAATTGGGAGATTAGGACTCACATGTATACACTACTATTTATAAAATAGATAAAGAATGAGAACCAACTGTATAGCATGGGGAACTCTACTCAATGTTTTGTGGTGACCTAAATGGGAAGTAAATCCCAAAAAAAGAGGGGATATATGTATACATATAGCTGATTCATTTTGCCATACAACAGAAAATAACACATTATAAAATGCTATACTCCAATAAAAATTAATTTAAAAAAAGACTTTTGATGGTCTAACAACTACCAATTTGATTGGGTCCTCCTTTAATTTTATAGAAAGTAAAGACTTAGAAACCATCGGAGTTACAAATGACTCTATCATCCAATCAGAGTTGAATCATTTTCTCCTAACCAATACCAGTATTTCAGTTCATCCCTTTGCCCAAGATGAAGCACAAAGCAAGATAGTTCAGTTCAGTTCAGTTCAGTCGCTTAGTCGTGTCCGACTCTTTGCGACCCCATGAATCACAGCACGCCAGGCCTCCCTGTCCATCACCAACTCCCGGAGTTCACTCAAACTCATGTCCATCGAGTCGGTGATGCCATCCAGCCATCTCATTCTCTGTCGTCCCCGTCTCCTCCTACCCCCAATCCCTCCTAGCATCAGACTCTTTTCCAGTGAGTCAATTCGTCGCATGAGGTGGCCAAAGTATTGGAGTTTCAGCTTTAGCATCAGGCCTGCCAATGAACACCCAGGATTGATCTCCTCTAGAATGGACTGGTTGGATCTCCTTGCAGTCCAAGGGACTCTCCAGAGTCTTCTCCAGCACCACAGTTCAAAAGCATCAATTCTTCGGCGATCAGCTTTCTTCACAGTCCAACTCTCACATCCATACATGACCACTGGAAAAACCATAGCCTTGACTAGACGGACCTTGGTTGGCAAAGTAATGTCTCTGCTTTTTAATATGCTATCTAGGCTGGTCATAACTTTCCTTCCAAGGAGTAAGTGTCTTTTAATTTCATGGCTGCAATCAGCATCCGCAGTGACTTTGGAGCCCAAAAAAATAAAGTCTGACACTGTTTCCCCATCTATTTCCCATGAAGTGATGGGGCCAGATGCCATGATCTTCGTTTTCTGAATGTTGAGCTTCAAGCCAACCTTTTCACTCTCCTCTTTCACTTTCAGCAAGAAGTCTTTGAGTTCCTCTTCACTTTCTGCCATAAGGGTGGTGTCATCTGCATATCTGAGGTTATTGATATTTCTCCCGGCAATCTTGATTCCAGCTTGTACTTCTTGCAGCCCAGCGTTCCTCATGATGTACTCTGCATATAAGTTAAATAAGCAGGGTGACAATATACAACCTTGACGTACTCCTTTTCCTATTTGGAACCAGTCTGTTGTTCCATGTACAGTTCTGACTGTTGCTTCCTGACCTGCATACAGGTTTCTCAAGAGGCAGGTCAGGTGGTCTGGTATTCCCATCTCTTTCAGAATGTTCCACAGTTTATTGTGATCCACACAGTCAAAGGCTTTGGCATAGTCAATGAAGCAGAAATAGATGTTTTTCTGGAACTCTCTTGCTTTCTCCATGATCCAGTGGATGTTGGCAATTTGATCTCTGGTGCCTCTGCCTTTTAGGGCCAGGTAAAAGGTATGCCTCTCTTTGGCAAAATGGAGAAGTGAGATTGTGAAAGACGTGGTGGAAAATGATCATTTGAAACCTCAGATCAGTAGTAGGAGGATACATGGATATTGGGTATCTAGAAGGTGATTCTCTGAACGTTATCCTCTTGCCCTGGTACCACTTAAGAGTCTTCAGGTACCTCCAAGGGACCAGATAACCCAGTTTAACAGCAACTAAACAACAGGACCTGTGACCAAAAGCATTCTCTTTTACAAATGTAATTTGCATCTTTTAATTTGCTGGCTACTTTTAACAACTCATCTCACACTTAAAAAATAAAACTGAGCCTCCTCACTAGGACCGCCTCTAAAGTCCAACCTTATCTCACTATCTGACAAAACCACACTGGCCTTCACTACGTCCCTGGCTTGCCACCAGTGCCTCCCACCACAGGACCTTTGCACTTGCCCTTCTCTCTGCTTGCTGCATGGCTGCTCCCACATGTCCTCCAGATTTCAGTTCCAACGTCACCTCTGACCACCTGACCACGCTGCCCACTTCACTATTCTCTCCCACATCGATCGAATTATTGATAGTTCTTATTATAAGCACAACTATACTTCCTTGTGAAATATATGACAGCATTTGGTGGGGAGCTGTGTTTTTAATTTACAAACGACATGCTATAAATAGCATTTGACTACCAGCTTGTTTTTCCCAGCTGTAAAATAATTGCCATAGTATAATATGTCGGAGAAGGCAATGGCAAGCCACTCCAGTACTATTGCCTAGAAAATCCAATGGATGGAGGAGCCTGGTAGGCTGCAGTCCGTGGGGTCGCTAAGGGTCGGACACGACTGAGCGACTTCACTTTCACTTTCACAAATTGGAGAAGGAAATGGCAACCCACTCCAGTGTTCTTGCCTGCAGAATCCTGTGGATGGGGGAGCCTGGTGGGCTGCCGTCTATGGGGTCACACAGAGTCGGACACGACTGAAGTGACTTAGCAGCATAATATGTACGTGTAGTTCTCTACATCTAAGAGCTATGAGTATTCCATAGTATGTGCCCACCACAGCTAACTTATCCATTCCCTTGGCGATGGAATGACTAGGCTGCCACAGACAAGGCTAGAGTGAATATCCTAATGGCATGTATAAGAATAGCTCTTAGTGAGAATCCCAGAAGGGATTTCTGTGACCCTGGTGAACACACCCTCATGTCACTGAGCACTTTCAGACTGGTCTCTGAAATGACAAAACCAAATTGATCTATTTAATAGTGCACTCAATACAGTGCTATTAATTTTATCAGCTGTTAACAAAAGAATTCTATGCTGGAACATCAGCGTTTAACCCAGCTCTGCCACAGGCTGGCCATGGGGTCTTATGAAAGTTACATCACCTGTGTGGGTCTCAGGGTCCTCTCCAAATGAGTGTTCCAGACAAAGTCAGTGTCAAGGCAAAGTCTAGCACCACATGGGAATGCATCTGGAGCAGAACAGTAAAATAGGTAAGGAACAAAACTGGACCCTAAGTCCTGGCTTAGAAAACCTTAGAAAATGACTGAAGAAAATAGTTTCATCACCCTTAATTTGGAAATATGTATGTCACAGGAGTTCTGGGACAATTAAATGAAATGCTATATGTCGAGTACCTGGCACTTTGAGAACCTGCTCAAGCAAATCAGTTCTCTTCTTGCTCTTGTTCACCCCTCTCCCTGTTTTGTTTTGGTTTCAGTTGAAGATTTCACCTTTACTTTTTCTCTCTCTCGATCTTGCTCTTGCTCTCACTCTTTGAGGTGTAAATACACAAGTAAAATGCACTAATCTCTTTTTAATAACAGCTTTATTGAGATATAATTCACATAACATAAAACTCACCCTTTTAAAGTGTTCTACTATATTCACAGAATTGTGCAACCCTCACCACTATTTCATCTAAGAACATTTTCATTCCCCTGAAAATACTGTAACCATCAGTCATCACTCCCCATTGCCTCCTCCCCTTAACCCCTGGCAACCATTAATCTACTTTGTCTACGATTCTGAACATCTCATACACATGGAATCATTCAATATGTGGTCTTTTGTGACCAGCTTCTTTCACTTTGAATGTTTTCAAAGTTCATACATATTGCAGCATGTATCAGTACTTTATTTCTTTTTGTCCTTGAAAAATTCATTCTGTAGATAGACCAGACTTTGTTTATCCATTTGTCAACTGATGAACATGTGGGTTGTTACCACTTTTTGGCTATTATGAATAATGCTGCTATGAACATTCATGTACAGACTTTTGGGTGGACATAACGTTTTCAATTCTCTTGGACATATACCATATAAATATATGCCATGTTTATCTTTGTGAAGAACTGCTAAATTTTTCTTAAAAAAACTCTATATTCCCAGCAACCATGCATGAGGAGCAGTTCCTCTCCATCCTCACCAACATATGCTATTGTCTTTTTTGTTTTTGCCTTCCTTGTGGTGGTAATAGAAGTGGTATCCCACTGTGGTCCTGAAGTACACTAATCTTAAATTAACAGCTGGATGGATTTTGCAAATGTATGCACCTATAAAATTACCATTCAAGGGACTTCCCTGGCGGTCCAGTGGTTAAGACTCAGTGCTTCCACTGTACTAGACTCGGGTTTGATCCCTGGTTGGGGAACTAAGATCCCACATGCTGCAAGGTGCAGCCAAAAATTTTTTTAAATCACCACTCAGCCTGCGATATAGGCATTTTCCTCATCCTACCTCCCAGTCACTATTCCCGTACCCAAAGCAATAATAGCTCTGCATCATCATGGATTAGTTTTTCTTTTCTTGAGCTTTATATAAATGGAATCATGAAGTATATACTCTTTAGGGTCTGGCTTCTTTCATTCAAAAAGTATTGTGGTATCAGTGTTTTAGCTGTTTATTCCTTTTATTTCCGTGTAGTATTCCATTGTATGAGTATGCTGCAATCCATTTATCCTTTCTCCTGTTAGTGGACATTTGTGTTGGTTCCAGTTTGGGGTTATAAGACACAAGAACACAATTTCTCTTGAGTATATCCCTAGACATGGGATTGCTGGATCCTGGGGTAGTTTTAGCTTTAGTAGATGTTACCAGTTTTCCAAAGTGGTTGTGCCAATTTATACTCCCACCAGCAGTGCATGAGAGTTCCAAGTCGCTCTCCATCCTCACCAGCACTGAAGTATGTCAGGCTTTTTAAGTTTTAGCCATTCTGATGTATGTGTATCTCCTGGTGGTTTTAATCTATACTCCTCAGGTGACTAATCACATTGAGCCCTTTTATTCATTGCCTTTAGTCTGAAATTTAGCTAAAGGGATCTGATAGCTAATACTTACCTCTCCTTGGTGATTAATGGAAAAGTTAAAGAACTGGGTCCCCCGTCAGAATGGATATATGTATGTGAATGTCTTAGTCCTGTCACCATTCACCTGAAACTATCAAACAATGCCAGCTGGCTATGCCTCAACACAAAATAAAAAGTTTTTTAAAAAAGGAACTGGGTCCATCACCCCAGATCTTTGATCATACTCTACTAGTTAAAGTGAACACTGACGTAAAATCAGTTGGTGTGAGTTCATTCATTTCTGAATAATCTGTATTTTACTCTCAACTCCTAAATCTCTCTTGCAACACATCCTTAGCCCAAAACCGAAGAAGAAAGAATATTCTGAAAGCAAGAAAAAAAATTCACTAGTCAAGTTTCAAGGCAAAGATTTAACTATGTTTAAACAAAAGAACTTTCCACTTTAAAGTTAAAGTCAGATGAAATTATAATCCACTGTTTAGTGGGTGTTTAGGTTAGTGGAGTTTTTAAACAGAAGGGTTTTTTATTCTTTATGGTGGTTTAATGAATGGAGCACTTAAAAGACAGTTTACTCTGTCTTCAAGTTGGGTAAGAATTTCAGGAGATTCTTTAGGATAGTCATATCATCCAGGCTCCATGGGAAGGATTTGGAATTGTGGGGGCGGGGGGAGGCGGGTATTGGGAGGATGCTGAGAGAATTGCCAAGGCAGTTGGTGAAAGGAGCAGTTTGACTCCAGACGGCTTCTGCTGCGTCCACCACCCGGGACTGGGGCAAGATACTCAGGTCCTTTGGATGGAGGAATTACAGACAGTTGCAGAGATGCGAGGCAAGACATGAAGTTCGCAACCCCTCCACACTAGGTCTCACATAAACAAGCCAGCAGTAAACTCCCATCTTCCCTGCCCAACAAACGGTACTGATGTATTTATGTCTTGTAGAGCCTTGGGGCAAAAGAGCAAGCCCCACGTTAAATAGAGCAGAAATCATCCCACAATTTTTATCAAATGCTAAAAACAATTTTCAATGTGGAAAATTTCTTCTTAATAGGGAAATGGAAAATTACAGATATAGAATCACATAATCTTAGAGCTGGAGGGAACCTTGGAGGTCATCAGTTGAACCTCACGCCTAGTTCTGGAATTCACATTACGACATCACTGCTGTCCCCTGCTTGCACGATCCTGAAACTGGGCCCTTTCTCAGCACCTCCAAGGAAGCTTTCCATTCATCGTTGGATGATTATTAGACAGTCATTCTAATATTGAACCAAAACACTCCTTCTGGAAACTTCCACCCTTCAGTCATAGTTTGAATGGATTTATTTCCTTTCCTTCATGAGAGCCCTTTGGGTATTTTAACACTATCAGCCTGATCCGTTCTGAGAGTTTTTTTCCCTCAGGATAAGCATTCTCAGTTCCTCCAAGCAATCCATTATAAAACACAGCCCTGGACAGGCCTGAGCTCACTGGAGTGGAGTCTTCCTAATGTTTCTTCCCCTTGTCTTGAAAACCAGACCTGTGTCAGGAGCTGGGGCAGGTAATCCACTCTCAGGGATTTGCCCAAAGATACAGGGAGTGCTTCTGAGAAATGCAAGGTCTACACAATAGTACTGGAGGATTTTATTTTCAAAAAATGTTTAGCAAAGTTGGAGTATACTGAGGAAATAAGTGTGACACCGTTGACCCAAATCTGGAACAAACCCAAGTGGTTTTCCCAGGAGAAGGGTAGGTTCATGTTAATCAGATCACATACTCAAGCTCACTGTCTTTTCCAGGGACCTCTGAGGACAGCAGAATAGCTCCTTCAGAACACTGTTGGATCTGGAACTTCCTTAGTCCTTTGTTTGTCCACCTGGGCAGAGTGGCCCCGACCAGCGCCAGAGAGGAAGCGAATGTGGATACCTTAGAGTAAGGGCAGGGTGAAGGCCTTCTGTGTTCAGGCCTTACCTGACATGCAGGGAAACTGCTTCACCATCTCGTCCCCCACAGCCTGGGTGAAGCAGTACACTTGTGAGCATGTGCACAGTGTGTATAGACCCACACACACTCACAAGTACACATGTTCTTAAGGCTTTTCTCATCAGCACCCCCACTTGTATTCAACTACCCACCAAGACCAGGAAATAAAAACCAGCTCTTCACAGGCAGAATCTTGGCCTCTCCTTGGAGGCTGAATGATTTTACAGCAGAGGCAATTTTGAGCAGCCAGCAAAGCAAGACCAAGGTCTTATTTGGTTTATCAAGCCCAGGTTACGCCCATCGTTCAGCGGGCCAAGCATCGTTAATCAGTACCCAGACCTCTGAATAGAATCTTTACCAAATAAATCTGTGTAGATATTCTTGCTACATAACGATAAAATTACTATTCTGGTGAGGAAGCAAAATCACTAAAGGTTTTAGGCAATAATCTTTCCTTCCCTATAAAAATAGAAAGGAATGCCTGTCCCAGAGATATAAAGGAAGGGAAATCTATAACTTATGATAAAATCAACTGCCAAAACAACACTAAGTGGGGCCTTTGGGAAAGAAGGTATTGTGAGTAAAGTCCCAGAAGGACCCTCTCTTCCCAGTTCCTTTTTACATTCCCATGCAAACTCATAAAGGGGAAAACTGCATGATTTTGAAACCCAAGTATCCTATTTTTAAAAAGTCATATGTCAAAATTTAAGAATGCAAAAGAATTGTAATTACAACACCAAGAAGAGTGGTTATGAAATACCAATAATGGTTGATAAATGCTCAACCTATTTAATGAAATACATAAATAAACCTTTGACCAGAGGCATGGATGTTAGCAGGTCACCATCAGGGCGATGGAAGCCTCTAAACACACCTCTGACAAGGGTGAAGGTAATCAGAGAGCAGGCTGTCTCCCTTTGATGAGGGCTGCTCTCTGAGAAGACCAACTTGAGAGAGAGCTGGAAATAATCAACCATTGTTTTGGAAAGGGCGCTCCTAGATCCTCAGGTTATCTTGCAGTCCATTCTACAGGCCTCCCAACTTCCCCTCCCCGTTTGTCAAAACAAATCTTTGGGAGAAGCATGCTCAGTAATGTATGATGCTCTCTTAAATAGGGAAAAAGAGAAAAAAAAAATGGAAAATGATCCTCTGGAGGCCTGGGAAGAAATAAAGAAGCTTCTGCAACCTCCACATTACAAACTCTAAGAGAAGGAACCTTTCAACAGGATGCCTAAGAAAGTTTGGGCTTCCCCGGTGGCTCAGTGATAAAGGATGCTCCTGCAATGCAGGAGCCACAGGAGACATGGATTCGATCCCTGGGTCAAGAAGATCCCCTGGAGGACTCGGGCATGGCAGCCCATTCCAGTATTCTTGCCTGAAGAATTCCATGATCAGAGGAGTCTAGTGGGCTACAATAGGGTCACAAAGAGTCAGACAAAACCGAAGTGACTTAAAGACGCATGCATGCACTAAGAAAGATCTGGAATTTGTTGCCTCTTCAGAAAATCGTCTGTCCATTTCATTGTAAGCATCTAAAGTTTAAGTCAGCACTATGGCCTGTAGTTCAATCTGAGCTTTCCTTCCTATTCTCTTCTTTCACTGGTCTTATGAACAGCAGGGACTGTTTACCCACTGCTTAGAGAAGAACACGAAAATACTAACCTCAACAGGGCAACCCCTGTTGAATTTTTAAAGGATTAGCACACAATGAAACATGTCACACCTAACTAGGCTTTTAATTCTAAATCTCAGCCACCAGACTTAATAGCGGTGTGATCTTAATATCACTGAGTCTCCATTTCCTCAACTACAAAATGGGGCTAGAACCTAAATTACAAAAATTAAATCAGTTAAACGAATTCAAATTTCCTCCCATTCCCTGGCACATGGCATCCAGAAAACAGTAACTATGATAACTTGAAACAGTAACTACAATCAACTTTTCACTGCTGATTCATTCATGGGCTCTAGAAATGTTGCCCTAAAGAATCGATACTGTGAAAATCAATCATTGTGTAGGGAAGCAATGCTAGATTCAGACTGTAGAGAAATAATTTAGTAACAAAGTGCTAAAATCCCTGTGGCTCTTGCTCTTGAGATTCTGAACAGATACATTCCTATAGCATCCAGCTGGTACATTTCTGCTGGGATGTAATGAAAGGGCCTGGGTTTTAAACCAGGGAAATTGTCTCAGTCTCAACAATGATACCTTCTAGCTATGTAACTGGGAAACAGCTATTCAGAAAATAGCAAGTGAAATTTATAAAACATTTACCTGTTTTGATATTTTTATAATGCCATGTTTTCTTTTTATAGTCATTTCAATAGCAAGACTTTGCATTTTTTAAAATGAAAGTCTAATCACTCTTTCAATTTTCTGTTTTGTTTTTAGATTAGAAAACTACATTATGTAACTTTGGAAAACAGCAAAGAGGAAGAAACAGCGTAATTCTACCTTCCTAACCCAGACACGATCTCCGTTTTTCTCTTACAATAAAAGCACTCCCAAAACCCAACATGATCTTTCTCACCTGCCTTCCCTTCCCCATTCTCTCAAATGCTCAATTACTTCACTGGCTCATTATCAGACTGAAGTGCATGTATGTGTGTGTGCGTGCGCACACACACACACACACACCACAAATATGAGAAAGGGCAAAATATATAGATTTTGAGGGATGCTATCAAGAACTTCCGTGGTGGTCCCTCCATTAGGAATCCACCTGCCAATGCAGGGAACACCGATTTGATCCCTGGTCTGGGATGATCCCACGTGCCTCAAGGCAAATAAGCCCATGCAACACAACTACTAGACCCACCCTCTGCAACAATGAGAAGCCCAAGCACCACTAGAGAGTAGCCCCTGCTCGCCTCAACTAGAGAAAGCCCATGTGCAGCAACAAAGACCCAGCACAGCCAAAAATAAGCAAAAAAAAAGGATTCTATCAAATGGACCAATGCTACCTATGATCCTTATCAATCTTGCTCAATAGACGTTGTTGTTCAGTCAATCAGTCATGTCCAGCTCTTTGCGACCCCATGGACTGCAGCACACCAGGCTTCCCTGTCCTTCATTTTCCCATGAAGATGCCATCCAACAATGTCCTCCTCTATCTCCCCACTTCCCCTCCTGCCCTCAATCTTTGACAAACGTGGGCATGATCAGGAAGGAAACTGACAACCTCAGATAATCTTCTGCCAATATTGAATCCCCTCGAGTCTTCAGGTCTGGATTAGTGGTACCATAGGATGTTATCCACTCAGAAGTCTCTAACAAAAGACCTGAGGAAAAAGGATCAGAAAGATGGAAGGGTTATAAAAATCAACTATGGAAAAATTATCTGATGCTCCTGGCACTAAGCTGTTGAAGGGGACACTTAGTAAGGAGAAGTGAAGACAATTCATGACCCTGCTTCACACAAGAGACAGGAAACCCTGACACTCTGCCCTCAGAGGTACTGTGTACTGACAAGAAATAAAATAAATTCAAAGAGGCTTGGGTATGTCGGGCTGGGGGCCAGAGTTGTCAGATAAAATACAGGACACAAGTTAAATTTTAATTTCAGATAACCAACACTTTTTTTTTAGCATGAATGTCTCCCATGCATTCTTTGAGACATGCTTACTCTGAAAAATTATTTGTTGTTTATCTGAAATTAAAATTTAACTGAAGGTCCTGTATTTTGATTTGCCAAGTCCAGCATTTCTACTTGGAGAGAGGAAGCTAGGCAAAAAGAAAAGAGGCAGAGACTGGGGCGAAAAAATGAAGTGTGGTGATAGAAAATGTGAAGTTTTTTTAAAGTTTGGGTCTCATTTATAAATAATGGAGTCATCAGTGTTTACTATACAGACCAGGAAAAATTTCCTAATCAAGCCTCTAAAATTAAGATTTTTTCCTATCACCATGGGTAACTGTGCCTCCTGGCAATATTCCCTGGGTGCAATTGGGCAACAAAACCCTCATGGATGGGGCTGGATGCTGCATTAAAGCACCCACGTTCTTCATCCTCCCTGTCCACCCTCTGCAAGGTCAAGCTGCAGAGACTGTGTGGCCTCTTCCCAGCCTCAATCCACAGAAATCTAAGCACCAGACACCATAAAAACAAGAGCCCAGGTGCCAGGTCCCAGGGAAAGCACTCAGTATATGTATCTGTTGAATAAATACTTGAATCAACTCATTCCCTTCCAAAGCCTGTCCCCAGCATTCCCTTATCACCTCAATTCTACTTATAAAAACTCCTTCGCTTCCCTCCACCCTGAACTCTAATAAATACCTGCACCTTGACCCGTATGAGTGAAGAATGAATGAACGCTGGGCCGCATGGACAGGGATGGGAATTTTGTTTATGGGCCCTCCTGACCCTGCATGTTCTTCACAGGGAATGATCATGCCCCCTTGCCTTCAACTGCTTCTGACCTCGCTACATATACTAGTGGGTTTCTGTCACTTCGGGGCTAAGTTTTTGCCCATGGTAGTTCCGTGTAAAAGGTGATCTTTATCAAGTAACCCTGTACAGATGGTGAGTAGGCAATCAGCATACACCCTGACTAGGGCATCTGAGAAGAGTTTGATCCTGTCCTGGAAGTAGCTGGACCATGAAATCAGATCTCGGGCACCGGGGGATACAGGAACGCTAGCTAGACTGAGGGGCTATGCACACATGGCCACCCAAGTAGGCTTTGGCCAGAACTCATCCCCCGCTACTTCTGCTCAAGTGTTACAGTGAGTCCAGCCCAAGCTTGCTATATTACTCCGTCCAGGTTTAGGAGTGAGGTGTCATGGGGCGTGTCTATGATTTCCTAGTCGTTAATTAGAATTTTAATTCTCCCATTGTGAATGTACCAGTTTATTGAATGAGACACACTGGTTAACACACGAATTTCAAAAAGTCTCCACTGATAGCCATGACTGCGGACACAGGACAGTGAGATAATAAAAATCCTTTTACTCAAAGGGACTTCGAAAAAATCTAATTTGTTTTCTCTCCCCCTTGGTGCCTTGTTCATGATAGATTCTTAGCAAATATTAGTCGAGTGACTGAACGAATAAGTCAATGAGTGAACGGCAGATGTTTAAATCCTCTTTGATGCATGAGAAGGGAACGTGAGACCAGGCTTCAAGCCGCTGTGGGAAAAGCCCCGGAGCAGTCATAGCTTTACCAGAGAGGAATCCTGTGATTGGAACAAGTCACTCCACCATCTGCAGCTTCTCAGGCTGTAAATGAGAATAATCTCCTGCCTTAATAAGGAGTTTTGAAATTCAACTGAGATTTCATATCTGAAAGTGGCTGTTATATATATAGATGTAAGATAATCAGATAGGATTTGAAACCCAGTTCTTCTACTGTATGACCCAGCAACTCCACTCCTAGGTATATATCCTGAAAAAAAAAAAAGGCACCAATTCAAAAAGACACATGCCCCACTATGTTCACAGCAGCATTATTTACAATAGCCAAACATGGAAGCAACCTGTGTCCATCAACAGATGAACGAATAAAGAAGATGCGGTACATGTATACAACGGAATACTTCTCAGGCCTTAAAAAAGAAGGAAATTGTGGACTTCCCTGGCGGTGGAGTGGATGGGACTCTGCCTGCCAGTGCAGGGGATGTGGGTTTGATCCCTAGGCTGGGAAGATTCCACCTGCCATGAGCCTGTGTGCCACAACCACTGAGCCCGTGTGCTGCAAGAAAAGCCATCGCAGTGAGGAGCCCACGCACCCCGACTAGAGTAGCCCTCGCTCACTGCAGCTGGAGAAAGCCCACGAGCAGCGTCAAAGACCCCGCACAATCAAAAACAAAATTAATTAATAAAAAAAAATGAAATTTTGTCATCTGCAGCAACATGAATGGATTTGGAAGGCATTAAGCTAAGTGAAAGGTCAGACGGAGAAAGACAAATACTGTATGATATCACTTACACGTGGAATCTAAAAAAATACGACAAACAAGTGAAGCAGGCTCATAGACGCAGAAAACAAACTAGTGGTTACCAGTGGGGAGGTAGGGGAGGTACAAACTGTTGGGTGTAAGATAGGCTCAAGGATGTATTGTACAGCATGGGAAATATGGCTAATATTTTAAAAATAGGAAATGGAAAGTGACCTTTAAAAATTACATTTAAATTTTTAAAATTTTTAAACGATCATTATTTTAAAAATTTAAGTATACTTCAAGATAATAAGGAAAAGCAAGCTGAAAAAATAAAAGTAAAAACCAAAACAGGAGGAGACAAGAAAACAAACAAAAAGCCTAGTTCTCTCCATTTTAAGCTATGAGATCCTGCTTCAGTTAGTTAACCTACCCACGCCTAGGTTTTCTCATCTACAATTGGGAATAATACTCACATCCCCTTCCTTGAATTGTCATAACAATAAAATGAGATTATATATACACAAGAGTGCTCAGAAGGTAAGCTCATATCAGTCTCTCTCCTCTGAGTTCCCATTCCCTGGATAATTTCTAAATAGATTGCCCTCTTGTATTGCCTGGACTTTTTCTCTGCCAGTTCGCCAGTCTGTAAGTAAATTAATTAGGTGATAAGGGATTCCTTAACCTTTTTATTATTACTATCATTATCATTTTGATGATGATCATTAAAGCAGGTGGTCATCTGATTGACCATAGGTCATGCATTCAAAGCAACTGCAGTGGTATCTCGGGATTATTTCCTGATCCAAGTCCGGCCACCCAGGTGTTTCCTCATCTCAGGGTTCACCCTTGAGGTTTCCTAAAATTGTGTCTTTCAGAGGAGACCCATCCACTGGAGCTGTGCTTTGAAGGGACTGACCTTGTTGTATCTGAGGAAGTATTTCACTGGGGATGGCCTCAGCCACTCTCTTGGGGAAACAGTGACCTCTCCCCTCCCTTCCCCCACCCCCAGATCCTCAGGCAAAAGCAGGAGAATCCAGCCAGCCTTCAGCCATGAACCCTGTTCTCGTTATCTCCAAGAACTGCCCAGCTAGTCCAGACAAGAATTTGGGTTTGTTTTTGCTTTTCAAAAATCATTTTCAGGGTCCTGAACAGTGGGCTGCTTTAAACCCTTCATCTCTCTTCCTAAGCACCCATATCACTTTATTGATTCTGTTTATTCCACGTGGGAGATGCCACGCTTTTGCTTTTGACGTGTTTGCTGTCAGTGCCAGGTCGCAAGTGCTCACAATCTAACACCCCAGGGAGCGGGAGAGGTGGGGGTTACACCAACATTCCCATGCACCTCCATTCTAATGACAACAAGTTGGGACCTGTCATCCCAGAGTCCTGGGTCAAGGTCTCCTGGCCCTTATCTCTTGTTTTCACTGAGGCAAAAAGCATCTGTTTGGTATATGTATAGATTTTTTAACTCCTTTCACAAAGCCTAGTGCTTGAGACAAAGTTAGCCCAGGTTCTGTACTTTGTCTGTGTTTCAGCAACTCTCTTGCTTGATATTAAAAATAGCCTTGTCTTGCCCATTGAGATCAGACTCAGGAGACGGGCGCCTGCTATTCTAATCTCTGCTTCACAAATAGCTCTCTATGAACTCAAGCATCTATCGACACTTCCAGGGGTCTCCAGTTACAAAACAAGGTTGGGCTTTGCTACCTATAAAGGTAGGTTTGGCTGAACTCTCCTGAGCCGTCCATGAAGTTCATGAGAGGCTTACTTAGTTCCATTCCCATCATGGACCACCAGCCATGGCCCAGAACTGGGAAGCAGTTAAGAATAGCCCCCACACTTAGGGTATCCTGTATTTCCCAGGCGGGAACCTACAAAAGAGTCCCTCAAACCGTACTGGTAAACAGGCTGCCCCTCCCCCTCTCCTGCTCATTGCCCCCCAACCCCCACCCCAAGCCCATCTTGCTCTCTGTGAAAGACCTAGCTCTTGCTGTTGCCAAGGGAACCAAGCCTTTTATTCCATCCCAGTGACTTGGGCTGGTTGCGGCTGAGGAGTGGGGTAACAACTGGTTCCCCTGGCCTTTGGAAGCCCCCCACCAGACCCTCCATTTTCTCAAACTGGGGTGGGGTGGGGTGCACCCCCGTTGCCTTCTCACCCAAGCTCAGCTGGGTGGCATGGAGCCCTCGGGCTCTTGGGAGCTCCCTGGGCTGCAGCTCAGGGTGATCGGCGGGCCTCCTCTGGCCCTGGCCCTTTCCAGAGGACAATAGCCTCTATGCAAGGGAAAATTCCATCGCCTAGGGTTCAAGTCTCCAAGGAGTTGCCGGGGCCTCAGTTGAGCCTGCAGTGGGCTCTGAGGAGCCGCTGCAGCTGCCTGGCTTGTTTCCCCCTGCTTGCTGTGTTTTGTTTTTAACCCCTGAGCTGCCAAGGATTGTCTTCCCCAGCCAATGCCTGGGAACTGAGAGGAAAGAAATAAGGCTTTGTTCCCTTTGGGGGATTAATTGGGAGAGGCAGGCAGTGTGAGGCTCCCACCCTCGCACACACATCTGCCCCCGCCAGCCCGCACCCAGGAGTCTGGGAGCGGGGGTCAGTCCTCTGGGACTGAGCCCCGAGGGCTAGCAGAGAAGCAGGGGATTCTTCAGAGGGCAAAACAGCCAAGAGCCATTTTCTGGAGCTCAGAAGATATTCGGGAAATAGGGATGCTGGGGGCAGGAAATGCCTGCTCTTTCCCATTTCAGACCTCCAAACCAACTCCTGCTTTTATCTCCTGTTGCTCCTTCCCAGATCTGCATAAGGAACTCTGGAAGGAAAGCGAGGGAACTTAGACAAAGTAAAAAAATATAGGAAAATCAAAACACGATGCTTTTAAATATTAGGTTAATAAATGGAAACACCTAGCAGTCCCACTTTTAAATTTACCAAAAAAATCCTTTTTACTCAAGAATTTAATCTCATACGTGCATGTATGCTCAGTCGTGCCCGACTCTTTGAGACCCCATGGACTGTAGCCCGCCAGGCTCCTCTGTCCATGGGATTTCCCAGGCAAGAATACTGGTTGCCATGCCCTCCTCCAGGCAATCTTCCCAACCCAGGACTCCTGTGTATCCTGCATTGGCAGGTGGATTCTTTACCACTGAACCACCTGGGAAGCTGTTAATCTCATCCAAATCAGCTAGAATCAATGAAAAGTTTGAACCACTGACATTTTAAGACGGAATAAATCCCAGGTAGGGATCCATAAGAGACTTTAAGGATTATTTTGATCCTATTTAGAAACAGTAAATCTTTTTTTTTCCTAAGTAGTAATTGTTTGTATTTATTGAATGCTTGTTATGTGTCATATGTGTTCTTTTTCTTCCAGTTTATTGAGAAATGCTCAACATCAGAGCAAATTTCTAAGAAATCATCAACCCCGTCCACTTGCACCAAGCCAGTCACATTGTGGCAAATGTCCACCCAGTGCATTCAAGTAAGGACTGTTGGTCTCTTCATCAAGAATGGTTGAGAAAGAAAATGCTCTTGTCAGTCAGTAAATGACAATAATGCGGATGAACACAAGCCAGGCCGAAGTGTTAACAGGATGCAATGGATAATCTGCGAAGAGCGTCTCTGCACCTGGGCTCACCCGCTCCACTTTTTGAAAGAGGGTCCCTGACCCTGGTGTGTAGACAGCTGGGGAGGAGGACAGTGTGAGTTGAGAGAACCAAAGGTTCGTACTCACATTGGAAAATTGTTACATAACGCATGGATGTGTGTGGTAGAAATAAGTTTTAATAAAATTTCAGCCTTGTTAACTTTTCACACATTCAGCTGTGGCTCTGACTCGCCCTCTGTTAAATGCTGCTAACACAGGATCCCACATTGCTTTTGGTCCATCCTTCCTCCAGTGTGGCAAGACTGCATTTTCAGGAAGCTGGCGGGCAGAATGAGGCAACTCGAAGCTCTGAAGAAGCATCTACGTGCCTTTTGGGATCGGGGTTTAACCTCCCCTGGGAATTTCCCAGTACGCACACTGAGGTCTTGAGAGAGCAAATGGAAGTGTGAGTCAAGCCGGGTCTCAGCATCCTTGAGCCTGGCCATGGCTCCCCTGTCATCCCACACTCTCTCTGTCTGCTCCAAGTAGATGGAGTCCCAAGCTTCTACACCTCAATCCGAACTCCCCATCTCATATCAGGGCCAAGCCAGAATCAACACTGAGCCCAAGTCCTCTGAGAACTGGGCACTGCTGGCAGCGCTGAAGCAGGCCATCTCAGAGGCGGGCTCCATGCCACATAGCCTAGCCCCCGCCAGTGTTGACTGTGCATTGGACCATCTATATTCTTTTTTTCCCCAGCTTTTCTTAAGACAAACTGCTGGCTGTTGGGAGACCAGCCAGGGTTAAGGTGGAGCTTCAGTGCGGCCATTTTCACAGTCCCAGTAAAGTCCATGGTTGGTGCCAAATTCTCACTGAGTTGAATAGAATGGAGGAAAGCAGACCAACCCATCAGAATAATAATAGCTAACCGTTAGAGAGGGATCACACACCAAGACTGTTCTAAATGATTTCTGGGCATTATTTTCCCCTCATGCTGATTGTAGAAGGTAAGAGCTATTACTTTTCTCTCTTATAGATGAGGAAACCAAAGCAAGGTTGCAAACCCGGCAACCCCAAGTGCCACAATTACCGCCTCCCTGAGGAAGCCCAGTCCAAATGACCAGATTGTTGGCCCAGGGTCATCTCCCAGCAACCATGTGTCCACACTGCAGCATCACCTGGCTTATTTGCTGTAAGAAAGATGCAGGGGTCCCTCCAGAAGCTTAAAGAGGCAGGTATGTTTAATTGGGCAAATGTGGCTTGAGACCGGTATATCCATTCTGGCTCAGCCTTTTATGCACGTGAGTATTGCCGACTATCCCAGCTCCTAAGTGCCACTGCACTCCTTGGCCAGGCATGAGGTCTCCCAGACCTTCCAGGTCCCTAGCAATCCCCAGACTCTCTGAAGAACGGCAACAGGTCGCATGAGTTGGCTTGAGGATAGACTCCAGACGGGGCAAACCTGACAAATCACCACTCACTCTACACATGAGCCTTAGTATGCACATTTCAGTGTTTGGGGGACTATGTGCTCTTTTGAAATGTGTCTGGGTCATGAGTAAGTACTCGGGGAGAGGGGACAGGAACCTTCTTCCAGTTAATGAAGTGAGGCTTCATGGAGGAAGATTTTCTTAGTCACATTTCCTGTTTCACACTGACCTTTTCAAAGGAAACCCACAAGTAAACCAGTGCCAAGGCCTGCTTATTAAGATCTGCCCACAGGTATAATAAAGATGATCTAAATAAGAGCACATTGGGCCAAGCTTAACCTGAATCAGTGGAAATAATAAGACACTAAGAAGGTCTGATGGACTGAGATAAAGAGGATGGTGGCACTCCATGACCTGCAAAGAAAAACAAAGGCATGTAAGAAATCTGAATGCTTGTTCAAGAGCGATCCAAGCACAGAAGCAGAGAAAAACCATGCAGTGATCTCCTCATTGGTCTCTAGGTACTTAGGGCTTTGTTGTTTTTGTTTGGTCACTAGTGGACGGTGACATCTGACATCTGTGACTCCATGAACTGTAGCCACCAGGCTCCTCTGTCCATGAGATTTTCCAGGCAAGAATACTGGATCGAGTTGCCATTTCCTCCTTCAGGGCATCTTCCCAACCCTTAGGATTTAACCTAAGGCTCCTGCATCTCCTGCATTGGCAGGCAGATTCGTTACCACTGAGCCACCAGGGAAGCCCACTTAGGGCTTAACCTCTTGTTATAAAACAGAGGCTCTAAAATTAAGAGAGATGCTTGGTGTGATTTCAAAAGAAGGAATGATGTCTGCATTGTAGAATTAGTTACAGGACTCAAGATTATTAGTCTCGTGAAGAAAGGACCAAGAGATACCTAAGGAGCCAGAGAGTTGGTGAGGATTGGTTATTTGATGCGCAAGATGGCTGAGATGCAGCTCCATAGCTGTGACCACAGAATGGGAGGCCCGCATAGGGGCAGAGACAGAGATGTCCAAGGATGTGCTGAAGATGACTGGAGCTGGAGAGTGGACCAGTTTGCCGAGGCCATGGCTGGCCTCACTGTCACCAGCAGAGGTGGACCAGCGGGTTTCAGAGCCAATGTCCCATGAGATGAAGGACACCAGCTGTCCATGTCTACTCAAGGAGAATGCCACAGAGGAGAGCTGAGGTCTGGGAAACGTTGTTTGTTTTTTAATAGGGAGGCGTGGAATTGGACTAAGGGTGGAAAAAAAAAAATCAGGCAAAGGAAGCAGTGATAATGTTAGTAAAAATGAAGTGGGAAATAGGGTCCAGGAGACAAGGGGCAATAAGCCAGAGAGCACCTAAGAGCTAGAGAGTCTTGGTTTTTGTGTTCTTGTCAAAAGTAAAAAGGACTTTTTAAAATAGATAGTACAATCCATGGTCAGAAATAAAAACATAGCAAGTGATAAATAATGTCTCGTTCCCACTTCTCCCCCTCATCCATCCAGTTCTTATGTCCATATACCCATCTTTATTCATTTCTTACCTAGTCTTCCAGCATTTCTTTCTGTAATTATAAGCAAATATGATTATAGGGAGTTGCCTTTTCCTCTTCTGCACAAATGTAGTATATGATATATATATATAGTATTGCACTCCAGGCTTTTCCCTCATAGAACAGTCCAGAATTCTTACCCTATCAACAAGTAGGGAGCTTCCAGATGCCTCTTTGCACAGGGAATTGAGAGGTGTTCTCAACTGGAATACCCCCAGCCAGCCTCCAGGTTTCTCTCCCACCCAATTCCATACCTAAAACTCTGACCCACCCCCAGAGTTACTCTCAAATCCCCTTAAACCCTTCTGTGCAGCTCAGGAGATTGCTTACTCAGGCACTGTATCCCTGAGGAACTCACAACGGTCCATTTGGTGGAGAAGAAAGTAACTTTGCAGAGTGAGAGTACGCCCAGACCCCAGCATTTCAGAGGAAGAGACACTCCTCCATTGCCAGGAAGCACCTAGCCCTTGGCCAGCCAGCACGAAGCCCTCGGCTGCCAGGATCCAAGCTTCAGGCCGCCCCTCACCCTGGTGTTCCCTCCACACCCCCAGCCTTCTCAGCTCAGCCCACCCGGTTGTCCTCCCCCAGTGCCTCCGGCCCCGACCTGCCTGGAAGCTGAGTGATGTGGGGACTTGCAGGCCATCTCTGCCAGGTCACAGTCGGGTGAGGCAAGAGAGCTGGTCAAGTGGTGCCCACATGCTCCTCAGCAGGGCACAGGTAGCGGGGAGGGGAGTGGGCACATTTGCCAGGCCCTCACGCTGCATCTCAGGCCTCACCTGAGGCTATGCCCTGACTTGTACTGCTTGGGACCACCCCCCAACAGCGTCACGTTCCCAGGGGTCTCCACCTGCTGTTCTGTGACTCCCCTGAAATACCATTCTGAAAGGCAGTCTATGTCATGGTTATGAGCTTCCCAGGTGGCTCGGGGGTAAAGAACCCACCTGCCAATACAGAGGCCGTAGGAGACAAGGGTTCGATCCCTGGGTTGGGAAGATCCCCTGGTGGAGGGCATGGCAACCCACTCCAGTATTCTTGCCTGGAAAATCCCCATGGACAGAGGAGCCTGGCGGGCTACAGTCCATGGAGTCGCAAAAAGTTGGAGATGATGGAAGCGACTGAGCATGCACACACGCACGCACATGGTGGTTATGAGCGCTGGTTTAGGGTCAAGCAGTTGTGGGTTTGTGTCCTGGCTCTGCCACTCACAAGGTGTATGGCCTGGATAAACCCCTTAACCTCTTAGGGTCTCAGTTTCCTTATCTACAAAATAGAAATAATACTTCTTCCAGGGGCTTACTATGATGATTAAATCAAGGTGATGGTCAGACATAGAGAACAGACTTGTGGTTGCCAAGGGGGACGAAGGGGAGGGGAGGGTTAGAGTGGGGGTTTTGGATTACCAGATGGAAACGAGTATATAAAGAATGGATTGACAAGGTCCTACTGTATAACCCAGGGAACTCCGTTCAATATCCGGTGACGAACCATAATGGAAAAGAATATATAAAAGAATGTATGTACCACAGAAAGCAACAAAGTGTTGTAAATCAACTCCACTTCAATAAGATTTTTTAGAAGAATATGGGAACTTCCCTGGTGGTCCAATTATTAAGACTTCGTCTTCCAATACAAGGCATGCGGTTCCATCCCCTGGTTGGGGAGTTAAGATCCCACACGTCTCACGGCCAAAATATCAAAACATAAAACAGAAGCAATATTGTGACAAATTCAATAAGGACGTTTAAAATGGTCCACATGAAAAAATAAAAACATCTTTTAAAAAAGAAAGAGTGTATATATAGGCATAACCGAATCATTCTGCTGTATAGCAGAAATTAACACAATTGTTGTAAATCAACTATCCTTCAGTAAAAATATATATATAATTTTTAAATTAATTTCATGTTATTTAAAGTCTCAGTCTGGTATAATCAGATGCTCCAAGAGTGGCCACAGTTGTCTCTCTTCCACCTGCCCTGCAGAGCCCAACACCTGAGTACTGGTAACAAGTGGACCCTGGCTGGAGGCCACACAGACACAGGCAGGTTTGGAAGAGCCACGTGCAGGGGGCAGCCGCAGGTGAGGGAGGGCATCGATCAATCTAGCAGTCTCAGGGTGGGCCTCTTCCTCCTGGAAATTTCAGGGTACGGAAAAGGCCCTCATGCCCCGTGCTCAGAGTCTCCAAAAGCATCTTCAGCTCCTGACCTTGCAAAAACAAACCCCGGCAGCACAGGAGATAGCTTCCATACGCAGCCACTGCCTGCCCAGCTGGGTAATTTCTAATTTTTTCCTGTGGCCCTGGTAGGTAGGCCTGGGGGAGGACTGAGTCTGGCTACAGCACAATCCCCTGATAAACCCTGAGAGGGAGCAAGAAACCAGGCAGGGCCTGTGTCATGCTCGGCTGGCACCCCGATACCCCTTCCACTGAGCCAACCAGGGCCCAGGCACAGGCAGGGTCCCCACCCTTCCTAGGCCCCGCACCCAGGCCAGACCTCTCCTGAAAAGAAGTATCCCCAGGGCCCATGTCCCACCAGAGTCCGACACGGTAGCCTCAGAAATTCACTGCTATCCAGGGCAACCCCTCCTCCACCACCCCAGTCTTTTCAGGAATTTCTTAAACAAGGTGAGATGCAGACCCACAACAACAGAATCAATGAACACTGCCAGGGTTAACAATGGAAAGAGTCAGGAGGGCCACCAGGCCGGCAATCTTTCTTTGGGGTCACTCCAGTGTATTGTGTGTCCAGTGCTATAAGTGGATTGAACCCGAACAGAAGAAATTCCCGGGAAATCCAGCTGTTTTTATGCCTGGGTTTCTAGGTCGTATGTTTAGAAGTTGTCTTGGCTTAACGAGTTCTATTCAGTTTTAGAATCTGCAAGGGGGGTTGCCAATCCAAGATAGTAAATGGCTAGATCCAGGTTCCCAACACCTTCCTGCCATGGCTCCTGAGAGCTGGTCTGACACGACCTTGCCCATTGGCCAGTTGCATCTTGAGTCCCTCCCCCTTCTTCTGTATTCCACCCACAGACTCTCCCTCCATTACTCCAAAGGGTTTCCCATCTCACCCATCCCTCTTTCCTGGAATAGTCAACCCCTCCCTTTGCCTGGCTAACCCTTACTTCATCTGTTCTTCTGCATTTGAGTTTTAAAACCTAAGTGCAGGATTTAGGTTCATCTCAGCCAGTTGAGATCTTGCAGGATACTGACCCCATCCCCCCGTGTCCTGCCTCTCTGTCTCCATGTGTGACATCCACTATTTCCAAGTAATCCTTCCAATGTTATTGTTGCTATTGCTGCAGCTCCTTGTCATCAAAGAGGCTGTATAGGAATGGGTTGTGTACCCCACTGCTAGAGGCTTCCTTCCTGAAAGTTGATGTTGATCTGTCCATCTGCATGCTAATGGCAGAAGGACGAGGTGGTTTTTTAGTTATCAGTTTTTATGAAACAAACCAGCTCAAGCTTGGCGATATGAAACGCCAACTGCTTTATCAAACTCTGAGGTTCTGTGTGTGAGGATTTGGACAGAACACTGCAGAGATGGCTTTCCTCTGCTTTACCATGTCTAGGGCTTCAGGTGGGGAAGTGGATGATGAGGAAAGGATAGGCCATCTGAATAGCAGGGGCTGGAGTTATCTAGAGGCTTCTCCATTCACGTCTGGAACCAGTGTTGGGATAATTCAAAAGTGGGTTCAGCTGGGACTGCCTCACTTAAACCTACATGTGGCTTCTCCATGTAGCTTGGGTGTCTTATAGCCTGACAGTTGAGCTCCAAGTAAATATTCCAGAAGGCAGAAGCTATGGAGCCTCCTATGACCCAGACTTAGAAGTCACAGAGCACCACTTTTCCATACTCTACTGATCAAAGCAGCTGCAAGACTATCAGATTTCAAGGGAGGAACATAGGTACCACCTCTGGATAGAACGAATAAGAATGTCAAAGGATTTTAGAACAACCACAGCTGCACTGGAGGCCCATACCAGTGCAGAAGCACTTGGAGTTGGGGGCCCTTTGCCAAGTCAGGGTGTATGTTCTTGCTGCTCAGGCTACTCAGTGGTGATAAGTAATCAAGGAAAAACAATATTCAGGGTCTCTGACATTCCTGCAGAGAGGAATATCGGCCAGGCTTCCACAGGTAGGACCCTTTGACCAAACAAAAATTGCAGATGTGTCTCCTGAAAAAGGCAGAAGCCCAATTATCACAATTGGGGCTTGTGCAGGGACAGACCAGCAGCATGTGACTTGATGCCATCACACACCTGCAATCCTCCTCCTGAGAGCATGTGAGTTTATCAAATGCCCATGCTGAAAGGTAAAACTACTATGTCCATAGCAGTTTCCTGATCTGGCAATTCAGACATTGTGTCAGAAAAGGAAGGGGACCAAGGCTTGTTCCTGGTGAAACTTTGCCAGCTCCTAGTGATCACCATGCCTTTCAATGCACGTGGACCATCCTCGACCTTCCTGTCTGAGATCAGTGTGGAACTCCCCAGAATGGGAAAGGGGGTGGCAAGAGCACATACATGAAGAGGGAAATGGGAGAAAGCAGGAAGAGCTGTTTAGAATTATCCCCAAATTCCTCTATAGATGTGTGAAGAGAGGGATCCCAAGGCCCAGGGTTTTCAGGGGGTCCCAGCCTGCCAGCAACCTGTCTCTTTATCAGTGTCCTGCTTCAGGGCAGGCCCCATTTCTTCCAGAAAAAAAAGCATCTGCACTGAAAGGGGTCACTTTATTTCACAGGCTGGAGTATTTGGGACTTTGGAGGAGCAGCAGAGGGGAAATAACTCAGAGGTCGATCTGGGGAAGGTCAAGAAAGTGAAATTGATTTTTAGGGGGGTAGTGTGCAGTTCTTCTCGTGAAAGCTTTGTATAGTAACCCAGAGTTATCACTTGCTGTAAGTCATCAACCTCCAGATCTCTGGTTGACACAGTCCTAGAAGCCCAGAGCAGGTGATGCCTGCTCTGAGATGATCTAGTCCAACCCTCCTATTAGAGGGATGAGGAAACCATGGCAGAGTCCATTGTACTCACAGAATATCCAGCGCTCCCCCTGCATTTTCCAATCTTCCCTGCAGCTAGTCAGGGATCATGTGATTCATTCTGGCCAGTAAACTATAAATGACATGTCAATCCAAGCCCAAACAGTTAAGAGATGGTGTGCTTTCACCATCTCTCTCTCCCCTGTCCATGGTAACCTTACGGGCCACATGCTTCAACAGCATGGCAACAAGATGGCAGAGGTTCTATCCACCCTCATTAGAGCAAGAGATGACACTTGATCATGTTAAGCTATTGATGCTCAGGGTTTATTTGTCACTTCAGCATAGCCTTGCTTAGCCTGACTAATATGGAAATCGAGGCCTACCGAAGGGAAGTATTTGTAGTAACCTGAATGATGCCTGTCAGATCTCTGCTCCATCAGGAATGCATAATAGGTAGAGGCATAATAATAGGATTTTCTGCTCGGGGGTAATGATCAGGCAGCATTGATCATCACAAGCACTGTGCAGTAATTTATAATTTACAAAGCACATTCATGGAAAATTCACCCCCAACCTTGGCAGGACTATCTTCAGCTGTATTTCGTTAAGAATTTAAGAGACACAGCCAGTTTCCCTAGTAGCTCAGTGGTAGGGAGTCCGCTTGCCAGCGCAAGAGACATTGGTTCAATCCCTGATCTGGGAAGATCCCACAGGCCGCAGAGCAACTAAGCCAGTGTGCCATATCTATTGAGCCTATGCTCTAGAGCCTGGGAACCACAGTTTATTGAGCCCACATGTCACAACTACTGAAGACTACACACCGTACAGCCTGTGTTCACCACAAGAGAAGTTACCATAATGAGAAGCCCAACACTGCTATGAAGAGCAGCCCCACTCACGACCACTAGAGAAAAGCCCAAGCAGCAACAAGACACCGCACAGCCAAATTAAATAAATAAAAAACTTTTTTTAAATCTACTGACAAACTGTTTAAAAAAAAAGACGCTGGGTGGTATAGGCTGATTTTTTCCCATAGGTCTATTTTTGCAGAGAGTTTGTTTCAATATTTAAATAAATATTTACATTTTGCCTTGAGAAGATTCTGGTATCCTTGGAGAGAACTGGAGGTACCCACGGAGTCAGGGCTGGGAAACTCCACCCTCAGGGGTCTCTGACTCAGAGTCCCTGCGGCCTGTCCCTGAGGAGCCACCGCCACTGTGGGCCCTGTCAGAACAGCAAATGAAGAAGTTGGACTGGACCACATCAAAGCAAGATTTCTTCAAAAAATCCAAATCAGAACCAGGTTCCTCTTCTTCACACCATAGAGAGTAAGAGGGACCTTCTGGGGCTGCTTCCTCTTTCAAAAGAAAGGGGAAAGGCTACAGGCCTGAGAGTGGCCATTTATGTCTGAGAGTAGGTGACAAGTTAAAGGTCAAGCTCAGGGACCCAGGCTCCCTGACACTCTGTGTTTTCCAAATTACAGCCTCAGCCACGGGGAGCCGGGGAGGCCCAGCCCCTCTGCAGCCCCAACGCTGGTTACCCACCAGGCCCACCTGATCTGGAGATTACTTCAGACCCTCATACGTATGCCCTTCCCTCTTTGTCAACACACAGATGAATAAATCAGTTCTGGGGTCTCATTTCCCCTCTAGTTCCTTCCTCCAAAGACCTCCATAGTCTGACTTTCATTTTCACCTTGATTCTAAAACTGTTCCCACCAAGGACACCACCAAGACGCTATTGTCCAAACAAGAAGACTGCAGCTTCAAACAAAGCTCTATCACTTACAAATTTGTGGCATTGGGTAAGCTGCTTATCTTCTCTGGTCGCAGTTTCCTCATCTGAAAAATGGGGACAATAATAGGACCTGGCTCATAGAGTTGCTATAAGGATGAAATGAGTTAATGTGGGGAAAGAACTTGGCAAAATGCATGGTTCCCATGGTCTATCATGTGATGAATACAAGTTATCAATCTTTCATCCAAAACACTTGTGGCCAAATATCATAACCTTTTTTTAAATTGAGATATAATTGACATATAATATTATACTAATTTTAGGTGTACAACTTAATGAGCTGATATGTATATATATGAAACGATCCACTGAGATAAGTTTCGTTAACATCCAACTCTCACATAGTTACAAATATTTTTTCTCGTGATGAGAGCTTTTAAAACCTACTCTGTTAGCAACTTTCAAATATACAATACAGTATTGTTAGCTACAGTCACCATGCTGTACATCACTTCCCCAGGATTTATTTATCTTATAAATGGAAGCTTGTACCTTTTGACCACCCTCACCCATTTCTTCCCCTTCCACTGCCCATTCCTGGCAACTACTATCTGTTCTCTATGAGTTTGGTGTTTTTTCTTTTATAAGCACTCATATGTAAGTAAAATCATACAGTATTTCTCTTTCTTTGACTTACTGCATCCAGTTTTTCTTATTTTAGAAGGTAATATGGTTCATAACCATCTCTTGACATATCTCCCTTGGTGGGTGCCAGGGCAGAATGTGCCCACATCAAATATATTCATGATTCTGAAGCAACTGTATCGATCTTCATGGAGGGACTTAAGACAGAGCCTCTTAAATGAAAGAGCCTCTTCAGTTCAGATCAAGTTTGCTGCCAGGTAAGATTTGGCAAGAAATTAACAACAACATCAACAATAACAAAACAATTGTTTCTGTTGTCGAGATATTAGGACTTCAGCCTTGCAGACAAGGGATTTTAATTTGGTATTAATATCACTCATATTTATCCACTGGAATTTCTCTGTCACCTAGACTGCAACGTGTGCTCAATGACTCCTCTCCAGGAAGCCCTGGCCCCAGCTAGCCCTGCTAGCTCACACCCACCTTAACTCTCTCCCCTGGGATTCCACAGCCCATGGGGGTGGGTGCTGTACAATCAGAGATCGCTTTATACTGAGACCTGCTGCGTGACGCCATGAACCTAAGTCAAATCATTGAGAGCAGGAAGAGGGTTTTCTGTTTCTCTGGTCTTCTTAATAACAAGTAGAGCTGAGTATGCAGTCAGGGCTTGATAAATGCCTCCATGAATTCTGCTGCCCACTTGTTGATTCTCCCTCTAACGTTGACTTGTTTGGGGCTGGAAGAGACCACATGGTATCCGGAAACCATGCGGCTTCTGTGTTCATTCAGGTCTAGCTTTGCAGCCCACTTAGGCACCTCACTAGCCACCTGTGTTTCTCTTTATCTCTAGGTCTCAAATTTACATCTGTAAAACGAACACAGTAACCCCCCCCCCAAATGTACTGAGCGTATTCAATATACTAAAACCTTTCCTAAGCCCCTTTATGCTTTAATTCACTTAATTCTCACAGTGACCCTGTTGAGACTACCATTTCTCCAGTGAACCCCAGGTACTGTGCATAACATACATACTATTTTCCCCATTTTAAGTGTACAAAGCAGTGACACTAAGGACATGCACTCTGTTGTATCACCATCACCACTATCTATTTTCAGAACTTCTCATCTTGCACAGCTGAAACTCTCCACCCATTAAGCACCTCTTCCCATCCCCCCACCCCTTGGTTACCTCTGATTTACTCTGTCCTGATGAATTTAACTTTTCTAGATATTTCATATAAATAGAATCATACAATATTTATCTTTTTGTGTCTGGTTTGTTTCACTTAGCCTAATGTTTTCCAGGTTCACCCATGTGAACATGTGTCAGAATTCCCTTCCTATTTGGGGATGAATAATATTCTATTGTGCATCTACACTACATTTTGTTTATCCGTTCATCCGATGATGGACACTTGGGTTGTTTCCACCTTTTGGCTATTGTGAATGATGCTGCTGTGAACACAGGTGTACAAATATCTGTTCAAGTCCCTGTTTCAATGCTTAGGATATACAATTACTAGGAAATGGAATTGCTGGTCTTATGGTAATTCTATGTCTGATTTTTTGAGGAACCGCCAAATTATTTTCCATGGTAGCTTCAATCCATTTCAGTTATTATTTCTCCATCCAGTCACTCGTCACACAACTAGTTAATGGGTGTCATCCGCGTGCAGGCATGGTGCTGGGTTCTGGGGACTCACGGGGCACTTGCGGTGTGACCGCACATGGGCGCAGACAACAGTATGAAGAATACAAAGGCGTGGCGTGGGCTTCCTCCCCATGTGTCCCAGCGTATCTCCCCATCTACCTCCTCTTAGCAGCTTTTGTGTTTCTCCACCAATCTGACGATTCTTCCTTAGCATCCATCTCTCCCAGCACAGTTCAAAATTCTCTCCACACACCTGCAGGCTGAGAGAAGTCCCTTCCAGACGCTCTTGATTCCCACCTTTCAACCTTCCTTAAAATGACATCACCTTCCCTGAAGCTTGTGGAACCTCTTGCTGCTGTCAAACTCTGACGTGCCAATTGTGGATTTCCAGCTCCCCTCCCATCCCCACCGGTCTTCATAATTGTCTGGTCCCCTAGGCAACCCACCCAAGCATCCTCACACACCCCTCACTGTCCCTCTATGCCTCCATCCTGGTGTCTCCCTAGCTGCCCTGGGGGCCCTGCCAGGACCAGCCTCACTTCAAAGTGGAGCGAAAGTTGGATTTTCCATCCAGAAATACGAAACCAGAGTCACGTTCTTTTGTGAAGCCTTTCTATATGAATCCCACTCCGGAGCTTCGGGACACTCCTAATTTGGTTTTAATCAATTTGGTTTTAATGACTTTCTGTACATGAGCCCCTCTCACCATCTACTTTCATTATAAAACTGGAAGATGGGTTTAAAGAAAACGAACTCATGGCAGGCCTCCCAAATGTCTGCTGGGCAGCTATGGGCTCCCACCCCAAGGACCTGAGCGTTATGGGGAACCATAGCCTGGGCCCTGTTCTACTGCGTTTCATGGGAATCATGGCCTTTCACTTTTGCCCTCTCTTGGCCCCCGTTCTGCGAGGGGTCTTCTGTAAGACTCGAGCTCAGCCTCCCAGTCACAGAGAATGGAGCCCTCTCCTTTGAGGTGAGCCAGTCCTTCCTTTTCTCTTCCCCTGTAGTTGGCAAGACTTTCCTCAATGGGCTGCTTGCTGCTTTCAGGACTTTTGGAGCCCACTCGCCTCTGGGGGTTAGCATATAGACTAACTCTTATGTCCCCTGAAGTCTCCAGCTCACATCAAATCACATGGCTTCCTAAATTCCAGTTTTCTCAAACTGGAACAATGGGGAACTTCACCTCCCCTCCGCCCACACTCAGTTCTCACAGCTTCCTCCTAGGCCCCTCGACCCATAACAGGCTGGGAATTCATGTTCAGCCAACCTGAAACATTAGCATACCTAAAAGCCACATTTACATTTTATTACTCTGTAGGAAGACCATGTACAATACAACCTACAATAAATGGAAGAAAAGGGAAATTGACACAAGTTCTCCAGTGTGTAGGGTGGGCAATATATACCTATATATTATTTTTAAGACTTTTTTTTTTTTTAATGAGAAGGTTAATGAAGTAGCTAGGCCTGTGGTATGCCGGGTGTCTTATGCCACTGGTGTTTCTGCTTCATTTACCCAATTCTTTTTTTAACCAGAGGAATTTTTCCCTAACGGGGAATCCCCTGATTTTGCATTCAAAGCTCTCCAAATTTAGTTCCTCCCCTCTTTTTGTTTTGTATTTATCTGTCCAACACAGCCAGACTGAGATAGTACACTTTGAAGTGCTGGGGTGGAACCTTTCTTAAGTTCTGCTGTGTGCTGCGCATTTCTTAAGTTCAAACCTTGAAAAAGAGTCAATCATTCCAGGGCACCGAGTGGCCAATTTTATGCCTTAGAAACTCTAAGATAAGTTTAAATAAACTTGCTGGAATTCAGTTTCACAGCCATCTTCTTTGTCCAGTGGGTCGATGCTGTGTTACATGATAGCACAGCTCCCCAGGGTCCCTGAAAAGCAAGAGTCATGCGAGCCTTTGAGTAAACTCTCCTCAGCTGATGGAGCTGACCCTCTTCTGCTCCCTCTGCTCACAGCTCCTCTGAAACACACCCGCTGCTGACCCTCCCTCCCTGGATTCAGCATCAGGACTATCCTCTCAGGCCGCACCATCAACAAAGGCTGGTGACACCTGGGGACAATGTCCGGAGACGCCCTTCACCCCTTGCAGTGTCTGGAGAAGAACACTGCCTCCTGGTCTTGGTGACTCTGCTCAGATCACATTGAGTATGAAGGGAAACCGGATCATCTAGTGATGTTGTTCAGGGTCCTGTCACTGAAAAACTCTCAGGGAAGTCTGCCCAGGGTGGCAGGCCTGTCTGAGGCAGCCCTGCACTCCACGCCCTCGTGTCACCCAGGGTGTCACTATGCGCTGCGTGCACTCTCTCTGCCTAGTTTTCCTTCCCTAGTGAAGCATCCCCATCAGTGCAAACACATATTTTACTACCTTCCATCTTTAAAACATTATTAAATAGAAAAAAATCCCTTGAAGCTAGATCACTCTTCAGCTAGCACCCTATTCTTCCTGTCCCTTTCAGAATAAAATTCATCAAAAGAACTGATTTTCACAGTCACTACCTTCCCTCTGCCCATCATCTCTTGAACCCTTTCCAACCAGGCTTTGCTCACACCACTGCCCTGAAACTGCTCTTGCCAAGGGTTACAATGGTACCAATGGTTGAATCTCAGTCCTCATCCTCCCCACCTCTCAGCACCATTGGGCCAGTAGACTGCTCCCTCCTAGAAACTTTTTTCTGGGTCTCTTAACATGCCTGTCTCTGATTCTACCTCCCTCTGTTTTCAGTCCACCTGACCAGGTCATCCTTAACTCCAGGCTCCATCCTTGCATCCCTCATTTTCTTGAGCTGTGCTCACTCCCTGGGCACTGCATCATATCCCTATTTTGAGAAGCATTCATATGCTGACGAGTTTGCATTCTGGCTCTGAACTTTCTTAGCTGGGTGACCTTGGACAAGTCAGGTAACCTCTCCATGCCTGGGTATCCTCATCTGTAAAGTGAGGAGAATAATAGTATCCCAATCATAGGGTTGTCACGAGGATTAACTGAGTTGGTACCTGCAATTCACTAAGTCATGCCTGGTAGGTTGATCAAGTAAATGCTTTCCCACCCCTTCACCTGACCAACCTCAGCTCACATTCTAGGTCTCAGTATAAATGTTACTGCTAGACTTCTGTGCACCTTCTTCCCCTTATCTCACTTATAATTGTGATGGATGCATTACCTCTGGGGCTGTTGGCTTATATATCTCCGTGCTATAACTGGTTAGCCCCTGGAGATCAAGGACAGCACTTTTCCATGCTCTATTCCCAGCATCCAGAGTGATGGGGTGCTGGTGGTGGAGGGGGCACCTCCGTGAATGGAAGAGCAACTGAACACATGAATGGCCGTACTCTAAGTGGCTTCTGAGGCCGTGGAGCTTAACTAAGCAGGTGGATCTCTCCTAAGAAAGGGACTGTAGAAGGATCTTGATCAGGACACACTGAAGAGCCTGGGCTGTTGAGGAGGCTGTTAACTCGCATCCCCACGACCCCTATGGAGGCTCCTGTGTCCTTCTGTGCCTGGCTCCTGTGCCCTGGATGACTCAGATTTTTCCCACAGCAGTGGTTGATACATCTGAGACCTGGACATTCTGTGGCTGAAAAAGGCCCAAGCTGACTGATAAGAGTTGGTCAAGAGTTGAGGATTCAGTTTATACCTGGAACTGAGACTCAGTCATGAACTGGTATTTCTAAACTAGACTTACTCTGGCCAGCTGGACACCATGGAGGCAGCCTGTGAGACAAGATCATGGTTGCTGTCTAGTGGGCCTGTGTTGAATCCTGGCTCTACTCCAGGTCACTTGTGTGACTCTGGTAAGAAATGGTTGAAACTCTGGGTCTTCAGTTATAAAATAATTACCCTCCTAGTGCTGTTAGGAAGTTAAAATGAGGTGCTAAGCTTAGCACATGGTAGAAACGCACATATTTACTTCCCTCTCTCTAACATGAAACAGAAGCTTTCCACAATGAAAATAGCAGATATTAAGAAGTTCCAGGAAGGAGCAGAGGGTTCGTCCCATCAAGAGCTACACGTTTGACCCTGAATATTCATTGGAAGGACTGATGCTGAAGCTGAAGCTCCAATACTTTTGCCACCTGATGTGAAGAGCCAACTCATTGGAAAAGACCCTGATGCTGGGAAAGATTGAGTGCAGACGGAGAAGGGGGAGATAGAGGATGAGATGGTCAGATGGCATCACTGACTCAATGCACATGAGTTTGTGCAAGCTCCGGGAGAGTGAAGGACAGGGAAGCCTGGCGTGCTGCAGTCCGTGGGATCACAAAGACTTGGACTCAACTGGGTGACTAAACAACAAGGGTTAAGGCGAGGAAGACTCAACTCAATTCAACACAACTCAGTGAAAAGATATCTGTAAGGACCCTACTTTGGGCATGCCTAAGTGATGACCAAAGGAGAAGATGGCACAACTTCAATTTTTGTTTCTCTAGAATTTTGCGTGTAAAGCCATAAGGGACTTTTTAAAAGTCTTTAAAGTCCTGCTCTGTTAATCCCATGATCAGATGGAACAAGCCTCTAATGAGGGGAGGAAATTAATACTGCTTGAATACCAACACTGTCAGAAGCCTTCATGTGCTTTCTGATGAAATTCCCCCTGCCATCCAGTGATGCAGGTATTCTGAAACAGCACCCAAGTGAAGCCCCATCTCTAGAGTCCCAGCAGGCAGGGCCTCCATGAAGGACCGGAAAATCCCCGAACCTCAGAGCATATTTAATGATGCCTCAGGGGTTTAGAAAGAGACCAGAGGAGCCAGTTCAAACCTGCAGAAGTCTTAAGCCCTGAACATATGGTACCATCTGCAATGTGATTCAAAATGAAGGCACAACAAATTCATAAAATGCAAAACTTACATGTGTGCTTCTTTTCAAACACAGTGTATGTGTTTCTGTCCAAAAACAATATACTAGATTTATCAAAGCTGCTGGGGTTTTTTTTTTTTTTGCTTATTACTTTGGGCCCCCTGACTTGCTGGTACCCTAATGAGTCCCTTGGTCTCCTATTGGGTCAGGGAGCAGCAAGTGTCTACTGAGTCCTCACAAGATCAGGGGTAAGTGAGTTTAGGCAAGGCCAGCTATGTCCACAGCCTTTCCAGCTGCTGAGGAGTTATCAGCTCTAAACGCTTCATAGGGGCATCCCTTATAAGCACTATTTAGAGAAACAGAAACACTGATGAGGCCCATGAGATAACCAGATAAAGAGATAACTAGGGACTGTTTCAAGGTCAGTGGATTTGGTGGAATGCTCAAACTCATCTTCACTTCTTTTTTCCACTCTCACATGAAAAAAAAAATAAAAGATAACCGTGTAGCCTCTCTAAGGTTTGGTGTAAGATTTTCAGGTAGAAAATCCTGGACCCCATTGAGTAACTCACAGTGCTCAGAAGTTTCTTCGGGAAACCTGTTGACAGTTTCTTGTGATCTTAGACCCAGATACTACTCTCCAACAGGCCTTGTGATCATGATTTTAAGTATCTCTGGGAAGACACTGTAAGAACACAGCCGCAAAAGAATACTCAATCTCAACCCCCCAAGGAATGCATAGCAGAAATGGCAACAATACCCATTGTTCGTGAGGATGTGGGGGAATAGTAATTCTCATAACTGTTGGAGGGAGTGTAAATTGATACTTCTTTTTTGGAGCACAAATTATAAAACCTTTAAAAATGTTCATTCTGTACACATCTTCTCTTAGTTATTTCATTTCTAGAATTTTATCCTATGCATTCAGACAAGCGCTTAATAACGTATGAGCAAAGGTTTTCACTGCAGCCATTTTTGTCATTTTTTCAAAACAGGAAATAACCTAAATGTCCATTAATGAAAGACAGTTAAATAATTTATGGTATATCTGTTTTGATAGACTATGCAGCAGTTTGCCTTTTTATACAATTCATGGGGCTCTCATGGCAAGAGAGTGGTTTGCCTGGAGTGGTTTGCCATTTCCTCCTCCAATGAAGAGGAGAGTGGAAAAGCTGGCTTAAAACTCAGTATTAAAAAACTAAGATCATGGCATCTGGTCCCATTACTTTATGGCAAATAGAAGTGGAAGAGGTGGAAGCAGTGACAGATTTCCTCTTCTTGGGCTCCAAAATCACTCAGAATGGTTACTGCAACCATGAAATTAGAAGAAAATTACTTCTTGGAAGGAAAGCTATGACAATTCTAGACAGTCTATTAAAAATCAAAGACATCACTTTGCCAACAAAGGTCCATATAGCCAAGGCTAATGTCTTTCCAGTAGTCATTACCAATGTGAGAGTTGGACCATAAAGAAGGTAGAGCATCAAAGAATTGATGCTTTGTAGCTGTGGTACTGGAGCAGACTATTGAGAGTCCCTTGGAAAGCAAGGAGATCACACCAGTCAATCCTAAAGGAAATCAACCTGGAATATTCATTGGAAGGATTGACGCTGAAGCTCCAATACATTGGCCACTTGATGCAAACAGCCAGCTCATTGAAAAAGACCCTGATTCTGGGAAAGATCGAAGGCAGAAGGAGAAGGCAACAGAGGATGAGATGGTCGGATGGCATCACTGATTCAATGGACATGAACTTGGGCAAACTCCAGGAGATGGTGAGGGACAGGAAGGCCTGGTGTGCTGCCGTCCATGGGGTCGCCAAGAGTCAGACTCGCCTTGACAACTGAACAACAACATGCAGCAGTTTAAAAAACTAAGGTCAAGATCTATTTTCATGACATGACACAGAAAGAAGCCTACAATTGCTCATTAAGTTAGAAGCACAAGTTTTCAAACTATAAAAACCAAACCATGTTTTTGTTAAAAAAAAAAAAAGTGCGTGTGTATTCATACAAGCATAGGAAACATTAGGAAGATATGTCAGTTGGAGGAAGGGCTCTGGGTAATGGGGTAGAGAATGTGGGACTTTGTTGTTTTTCTACATGGAATTTTTTTTTCATATAAGGAAGATATGTGACTTTAATATTAAGGTTGTTTTATTTTGTTAAGAATGCACAAGGGGCTTCCCTGGTGGCTCAGTGTAAAGAATCCACCAGCCAATTCAGGAGACACGGGTTTGGTCCCTGATTCTGGAAGATCCCACATGCCGAGGAGCAACTAAGCCCGTGTGCCACAACTATTGAGCCTGAGCTCTAGAACCCGGGAGCTGCAGCTCCTGAGCCCACGAGCGGCAGTGACTGAAGCCTGAGCGCTCTAGAGCCCAAGCTCAGCAACAAGAGAAGCCACCACAATGAGAAGCCCTTGAACCACAGCTAAAGAAAAGTCTGCACAGCAACGAAGACCCAGCACAGTTCAGTTCAGTCAGTTCAGTCGCTCAGTCGTGTCCGACTCTCCGCGACCCCATGAATCACAGCACGCCAGGCCTCCCTGTCCATCACCAACCCCCGGAGTTCACTCAAATTCATGTCCACAGAGTCGGTGATGCCATCCAGCCATCTCATTCTCGGTCGTCCCCTTCTCCTCCCGCCCCCAACCTTTCCCAGCATCACAGTCTTTTCCAGTGAGTCAACTCGTCGCATGAGGTGCCCAAAGTATTGCAGTTTCAGCTTTAGCATCAGTCCCTCCAATGAACATCCAGGGTTGATCTCCTTTAGAATGGACTGGTTGGATCTCCTTGCAGTATAAGGGACTCTCAAGAGTCTTCTCCAACACCACAGTTCAAAAGCATCGATTCTTCGGCGATCAGCCTTCTTCACAGTCCAACTCTCACATCCATACATGACCACGGGAAAAACCATTGCCTTGACTAGACGGACCTTGGTTGGCAAAGTAATGTCTCTGCTTTTTAATATACTATCAAGGTTGGTCATAACTTTCCTTCCAAGGAGCAAGCGTCTTTTAATTTCATGGCTGCAATCAACATCTGCAGTGATTTTGGAGCCCAAAAAAATAAAGTCTGACACTGTTTCCACTGTTTTTCCATCTATTTCCCATGAAGTGATGGGACCAGATGCCATGATCTTTGTTTTCTGAATGTTGAGCTTCAAGCCAGCCTTTTCACTCTCCTCTTTCACTTTCATCAAGAGGTTTTTGAGTTCCTCTTCACTTTCTGCCATAAGGGTAGTGTCATCTGCATATCTGAGGTTATTGATATTTCTCCCAGCAATCTTGATTCCAGATTGTGCCTCTTCCAGACCCAGCACAGTCCAAAGTAAATAAATATAAAAAAAAAAAGAATACACAGAGGCGTTTGGTGATGTTTTGTCAACAACATATGGCAGGACCAGAGTCAAGGCCATCTCACCTCCACTCACGCTGTTCCAAGCTCCATACCCCTCTCAGCATAAGTGAACCCAAAGCTCTCAGAAAGAGACTGGCACGCACCTCCGGCCAGGTGAAAGGAAACACTCCCTACTCTCTCTGCTTGTTGCGGACAGAAAGAGCTTTGCAGTTTACATGGTGCCTTTTCCCTACCTTATCTCCCTACAGCCTGAGAGACAGACAGGACAGGAGTTTTCATTTCCATTTCTACAGGGCAGGCAGGTGGTGGGAGGGGGACTACTGAGCCAGCCCCTGATCACGTGACTGGAAAGTCAGCAAGCCACCCCTGGGTCTGGTCAGAAGCATGTTAAGCCGCAGGCCTATCTCCCTCTGAAGGTACATACTTTTCACCAGGACCAGATAGAAGGTGCCGCTGGGCGAGAGCAGGCTCTTCCTGGTCAGGGCTTCTTGGAAACAACCCACATTGTCTCTGACTTTTCATTTTCAAGCTGACACAGTCAAATCTGACTGAAATCTGACATGTCAGAAACCCATTCTAGCTCTTGAAACTAGAGGCTCTGCCTCCAGCCATCTGTTACTTAGTGATGTATTGGTTTGGGCTGAATTGTATCCCCCCAAAATTCATATCAGTTCAGTTCAGTCACTCAGTCATGTCTGATTATTTGTGAACCCAAGGACTGCAGCATGCCAGGCTTCCCTGTCCATCACCAACTCCTGGAGCTTAACTCAAATTTGTGTCCATCGAGTTGGTGATGCCATCTAACAATCTCAGCCTCTGTTGTTCCCTTCTCCTCCCACCTTCAATCTTTCCCAGCATCAGGGTTTTTTCCAATGAGTCAGCTCTTTGCATCAGGTGGCCAAAGTATTGGAGCTTCAGTTTCAGCATCAGTCCTTCTAATGAATATTCAGGACTGATTTCCTTGAGGATGGACTGGTTGGATCTCTTTGCAGTCCAAGGGACTCTCAAGAGTCTTCTCCAACACCACCGTTCAAAAGCATCAATTCTTCGTACTCAGTTTTCTTTATAGTCCAACTCTCACATCCACACATGACTACTGGAAAAACCATAGCTTTGACTAGATGGACCTTTGTTGGCAAAGTAATGTCTCTGCTTTTTAATAGGCTGTCTAGGTTGGTCATAACTTTCCTTCCAAGGAGTAAGCATCTTTTAATTTCATGGCTGCAGTCACCATCTGCAGTGATTTTGGAGCCCCCCCAAAAAAAATCACTCGCTGCTTCCACTGTTTCCCCATCTATATGCCATGAAGTGATGGGACTGGATGCCATGATCTTAGTTTTCTGAATGTTGAGTTTTAAGACAACTTTTTCACTCTCCTCTTTCACTTTCATCAAGAGGCTCTTTAATTCCTCTTCGCTTTCTGCCATAAGGATAGTGTCATCTGCATATCTGAGGTTATTGATATTTCTCCCGGCAATCTTGATTCCAGCTTGTGCTTCATCCAGCCCAGCATTTTGCATGATATACTCTGCATATAAGATAAATAAGCAAGGTGACAATATGCAGCCTTGACATACTCCTTTCCCGATTTGGAATCAGTCTGTTGTTCCATGTCCAGTTCCAACTGTTGCTTCTTGACCTGCATTCAGATTTCTCAGGAGGCAGGTAAGGTGGTCTGATATTCCCATCTCTTGAAGAACTTTCCACAGTTTGTTGTGATCCACACAGTCAAAGGCTTTGGTGTAGTCAATTAAACAGAAGTAGATGTTTTTCTGGAACTCTCTTGCTTTTTTTACGATCCAACAGATGTCAGCAATTTGATCTCTGGTTCCTCTGCCTTTTTTGAATTTTTCTGCCAAAATTCATATATTGAAATCCTAACCACCCAGTGCCTCAGAATGTGACTGAAACTAGAGACAACATTTTAAAAGAGGTCATTAAGTTAAAATGAGGGCTTCTCTGGTGGCTCAGCTGGTAAAGAATCTGCCTGCAATGCAGGAGACCTAAGTTTGATCCCTGGGTTGGAAAGATCCCCAGAGAAGGGAAAGGCTACCCGCTCCAGTATTCTGGCCTGGAGAATTCCATGGACCGTACAGTCAATGGGGTCACAGAGTTGGACACGACTGAGCAACTTTCACTTTCACATACAGAAGGAAGAGGGTGTGGAGACACAGGTAGAAGATGAGAGACACAAGCTGAGGAGAGTGGCCTGGGGCAGGTCCTTCCTTTATCACTCTCGGAAGGAACCAACCCTGTGGACGCCTTGATGTTGGGCTTTCAGCCTCCAGAGAACCAAAAAAATGAATTTCTGTTTTTCTAAGTCACCTGGCCTGTGGTGCTTCATTACAGCAGCCCCAGAACACTAATATATGCATTCTCAGCAGAAAACGTTGCATTCCTTCTCTCTACCTTCTTGAGTGAGGACCTTACTATGCTGTACAAATTGTAATATTATCTAAAAAATTCTCAAGAGACCTCCCTTAGGATGATCCAGCTCTACAAAATAATCAGACCTCCTGTCCACGGTGACGAAGTCTTTAGGTGGCACCTCTGGACCGTAAGTAAGGAGGACAAAGGGGCCCCGGGGAACTCTAGCTTAGCAAATGTCTATAAGTGAAGCCAGGTGGTAGAAATGCCTCCAAGAAGGATCTGGGCCCATCTGAAGATGAAGAACCCAGAACTGCTTAGTTTCAGGGTCCTCAGTCTGTTTACAGGTGAAATGAAACCCCTCAGGATATGAATCCTAGGAAATAGAAAGCCCTTTAATTTGTCCCAAAGCAGGTAATTCCTGTTTTAAAAGTGGGCTTTTATGTGCTTCTACGATAAAGTAATACTCACTTTTAGAAATTTTGGAAAATGTAGAAAAAAGAAGAAAAGCACTATAACCCCACCACCCTGAGATTGCCTTTGTTTACATTTTTGTATGTTTTTGCTTTGTTTTACATGGCTGTATTTCATAATTAAATACAGAGTTATATATACAATTTTACATACTTTTTTTATTTATAAAGCATTCCTGCCTGTTATTGTAATCTCTCTGTAAACATCATTTGAAATGACTGCAAAATATCCCATCAAGTTGATTAGTTTTCTCAAATGTGAACTGCAGAACATCTGCATCAGAATTATATGAGGTATGTTAAAAATGTAGATTTCTGGATCTCATCCCAGACCCATTAAGTCAATCTCTAGGGGTGGAGGCTGGGAATCCTCAGCTTAATAAGCTTCTCAAGCAACTCGTAAAGTTATAAAAACTTGAAAACCCCTGAAATCGGCTAACCATAGTTTGATATCACCTTACCCCAAATGTGGCACATTTCTGTTTCTAATCTTTTCTTTTATAAATAACTATGTGAAGAACATCTTCATGCATAACGCATATTGCAAATTTTACAGCATTGCCTTAGGACGGTTTCCCAGAGGTGATACTATTTTGAAAGATATAAACATTTTAAAGACTCGATAACACACAAAAAACCTGTATACACAGCCAAGCACATAGCCTACTCAGGTGTCAGGGAGAAGTCAGTCGTCAGTTACTTGTCTGCATTCCTGATTTAGACTGCTCTTCTTCTCCAGCTCTCTTCTCAACAGGGTTCTAACTTATTACTGAAAATATGGAGTTGGCTCACAGTAAAGTGGGCAAGGAATGAGCAGACGGTCAATAAAATGTCCTTCACTGATACATAAATGACTCTAGTCGAACCCCACAGGAAACCAGGCCACAGATAACCATGGCACCCCAGGGACCCCAGATGCTCACCAAAACTTAAAGTGGACACAGCAGCACCCCATGCACCCCCGTCCCATGTGCCACAAGAGCAGTGTTCTCCTGACGAGAAGAAGAAAGTGATAGTCAACATGAAGGCGGGTGCGTGGTGAGGATGAGTGTGGGTAGCGGTTGGACTCATCTTCCCCAACTGAGGAGGAATTCATCTTTCAAAACACAGCAGCTAGCAGGATTTGGGGGTCCTGATGAGAAAAATCGGTTCACAGAGGCATAATGCACTCAGAATAGGGCAACTTACAAGTGGCCAACGGGTCGGGGCGAGCCATAAAATGGAACATCAAGTGCAAAGCCAGCACAGGTACTCGGTTTTGGCTGTGTGTTGAAACAGCTGGAGAGGGGGCGGCTAGAGGGGAAAGAAATGATACGGAGACACGAGCAAGCTGAACAGCCCACTCTGCCACGGCATCAGGACAGTGAGAGCTCGGTCATTTGTTTAACTAAGCTCTAGAGGCTACCCATTCCAGTATTCGTATGGCTTCTCTCGTGGCTCAGCTGGTAAAGAATCCGCCAGCAATGCAGGAGACCTGCGTTCAATCCCTGGACTGGGAAGATCCCCTAGAGAAGGGAAAGACTCCCCACTCCAGTATTCCAGCCTGGAGAATTCCAATGGGCTGTGTAGTCCATGAGGTCATAAAGAGTCGGACACAATCAAGCGACTTTCACTCATAGCTTTAACCATGTGCTAGGCATTGGTCTAAAAGCTTTACAAATGCTAACTTGTTCAAGCCCTACAATTAAGCCAGTAAGATATCATCACCCTCACTCTACGGATAAGGAAACCCAGACATAGAGAGGTTAAGTAACTTGACCAAAGTCACACAGCTAGTAAGTAGAGGAGCCAATATTTAAATCCAAGCAGCTGGCTCCAGAGTCCCTGCTTTTGGTCAGTACTCTATTCTCCCTGAGAAGAAAGGACTAAGAAGTATTGGGAACCCAGTACACAGAAAGAAATTCTAGAAAAAGTTTCAAAAACTCAGATTGTTCATTACAAACCAGTCTCTCAGAAACAGTCTTCTCCTACTGCCCTCACCCCCACTCCCTTTGTCACCTTTCCTGCTGGCTTCAGACTGTGGCCCCTAAGCCCATGGGGTACCCTCTCCCTAGTTACAACAACCCCTCCCTTTAGGGACCACCTCTGTATTTTACAGGAAGGACTGCAAAATCCATCACAGAACCCCTCATCCCTTGCCTCCCAGGCCTTCCACCGCTGCAACTAATTATGTGTGCTGTAAACTCCCATGTGGAAACAATCGACAGGATTTCCCATCAAACCTGGCTGGCTGGCGGCTTCCACGCCTGCACTGAAGCAAGCCTGCCTCCCCTTTTAAACAAACACATTAAGTTAATAATAACACCAACCACGTTTGACAGCCACATTTACTAATTAATTCTCATTTGTTCCTTCTGTTAGGAAGGGGGGCTAGGACTTGCCCAGTTGACTGAGGAACTGAGGCTCCACAAGGATTTCTCTTAAGGTGGCACCAAAATTGTATTGGAGAGCTTGAGAACCTTCCTCTCTATTCAGCCTTGCCCACTGAGCTAGTGGCCTCACCTACACTTCACCTAAGTTCCCCATGGCCATGCTTGGGATGGAGAAGAGCCTAGAATCACCTGCTCACATCAAGTAGTGGGTAGTCCTGCCCCTTGACATGCATGCAGGCTGCTCCTCAAAACCTCCCCTTCCATTCAGCTGGTAGAGCCGTGATGATATCGCTCCAGCTTACCAACCACCCCTAAGAAATCTTGATGTGACCCCATCAAAGAGGGGCAACTGTGGCTCTGAAAGGTCAATGACACGCTCAAGAACACATGGCTTGGAAGAAACAAGATCTATTGTCTGCAGCCTCTCCCTTTGCCCAGAGATGATTGGTCAGGAAATTTGTTCCAGGTGATATGACAGCTTCCAGGAGAACAGAAAGCTCTGTGCTGGCCTTGGGCTCTGACCACAGAACCTGCCCTCTCACCCCACACCTGCCTCCAAAGACCTTTGGGCTCTTGGCACTGAAGAGCTGAACTGTTTGCAGGCTCTGGAGGAAAAAGGCGGATCCTTCAGGAAAGCTTCTCCTACTCCAACAGCCTCGGTTCCCTTAATCCTGAATCAGTTTATCCAAAGAGTGCTGTTGCCTGGGCCAGACAGCCCTGGACTAATGGCTTCAGCCATGTCATCGCTGGACTTGCACCCCACGCTGTTCTCAGTTCATGGCATCCCAAGATTAGGAAACGTTCTCTATCTGCTTATCTTAACCTCACCCCTATCTTCTCTCCCTTCTGTAACATTCAGTGAGCCAAATGTTCCACTGGAACCATTAGCACTCTAGATCATGTTTAGTTCTTGCAGCAACCCTATAAGGCATGTATTGTTATGGCAGTGCTGGTTTTACAGACGTGGAAACTGAGGCCCAGAAAGCTTTGCACATGACAGGCCATGTGAGTGGCATGCAGCAGAACTGGCCTCTGCCTTCAAAGTCCAGGTTTCAGACGCTGGTCTCCAGCTTACAGGAGGCACATTTCACAAGGTCCCCCAGCTGCCATCCTCCCATTGCAGAGGGTGCTGAACTCTCAGGGCCAATGGCCCACTGTCACATTTTCAACTGGTGATGGCCTCTGAGGCTGGTGACAACCCTGTGTCATCTTCCAAGAGGTCTCAGGGTCTCTGGTCCAAAAACCAGCACCCTTACCTCTACCTTGGCTGTCGGGAAAGGGGTATCAGCTAATTCTGAGCACTAAGAGCCCCATGTTTCTGAGGTTGCACGAAGGGAAAAAGGAGAGTACACTTGGCTTCCTGCTCCCCGTCTGGGTCTAGCTAACCATGTCCCACCAGCATGGGACTTCATAAAGAATAACACCATTGGGCTCTTCTGGAACCTCAAAACTCTGAATTTCCCCAGGGCCTCACTAAGGACCCACAAATCTGTGACAAACATGACCTCACATACTCTTGTGATACCCTCATGAGCCAGAGGGAGAGGGTGGTCAAAGGGGCCCTTCTCCTTCTTTAAAAGTGGAGGGGGTCTTCCCAGCAGTCCAACAGTTAAGAGTCTGTACTTCGAATGCAGGGGACACAGGTTCGATCCCTGGTCAGGGAACTAAGATCCCACATGCCATGTGGTGCAGATATAAATAAATAAATGGTGGAGACACTGAGTTACAGAAAGGAGATTGGGTTTGCCAGCAGTTGGTTAGCAAGAACTGAAACTCTGATCTCTTTATCTTCCAGGAGGCCAGAGCCACAAGACACCTCCACTGCTTATCCTGATCCAAGAAAGAATGATGGTTTCTAGGCCTCTCGAGGCACCTGGAATAGAGGTGGCTCCAGGGCGCTCATTTAAAGAAAGGCAGTAGCCCTGATGGGAAAGAGCCCAGACAGCTGGAGTGAACAGTTTGGCCATTATCTGCAGGCCTCCCCACCTCCCCCACCCCTGCTTAACCGCCCTACCCCAAGATAACACTCAGGGGCCGCTCTGAACACCATGGGCTCCCTGTAGACATGGCCTTTCCTCTATGCTGGCCTCCAAAACAACCAGAGAGCAAAGCTACCGTTAGCCTGGAGAGCTTAGCTTGAGCCCTGTGCTGGCCCAGCCGTGCTAGCCTCCACAGCAAGGTCCAGCTGGGGGTGCCCCTCCTCCTCGCCTGCCCCAGGCAGATCCATTCATTCAACGGAGAGCTGCCTGGGCAACCCTGTGAGGCAAGGGCACCCGTCTCAGTCAGTGAGTGGGGATGGCATCACTGACTCCAGCCCCCTCAGAGGTCTACCCAGGCTGGATCTCGGCCTCAGGGTCTCTTTTGAGACGGCTGAGCGGGATGGACAAAGCCTGAGAAGGTAGCTCATTGCTCTGACTCCCTATGCACAACCCCTACCCCTAACTCTGACCTTCCAGCCCTTCTTCCCTGATTCCTGTACCTCGGCTGGTTTCTATGACTGCCCTCCTGCTCCCCCAGTTGGTTCCCCCTTTTATACCCACCCAGGCAAGCCCCTCGGCCTGAATTTTCTAGCGGTCTCCCTGGCCCACCCTTGGTGAACGGCCTTTGTTGAGAATGTTTGAGCTGGAAGAACTCCCAAAAGCCACTGTCAGCGTTTCACATTCAAGGAAACCATGGTCCCCCTCCCCCAGAGGGTTAGTGACAGGTCCAGGGCCCCCTTTTGGTAAAAGCAGAACCGAACTGGTGTCCAAGAATTCCAGAAATGTTTGCTCCACCAACCTATACACAGGAAACTAAATTAAAGTAATGGGGGTGGTAGATGGGGTTAGGTAGAGAATGTTTCGTCCATTTAAAGATGAGGAAACCGATGTGCAGAGGGGAGAACCGGTGATGTTCGGGGCTACTGATTACAGGGTAACTCCGTAATCAGACTGTTAGAGTGATCTCCTATACACAGACTAAATGGATGAGAAGCCCCCAGTTCTGCTGGTGACAGCCAACGTCCAGAGAGCATGATTTTGTAATCTGTTAGTCACCTATTAACAAGCACCTCTGAAAATCCTTTGGCAGGGTTGCCATCAGTCCCTTTGGTTACAAGGTACTGTACACACCTTGGTTCCCGGGAGAGTTTCTCCACAAAGGGATTCGGTTCCCAAGTCAGAATAGAAGCTGATGAGTCAGAAAAGGAATCAGGGCCAGGTGTGTGTGCTCTGTGTGCTCAGTCACGTCTGATTCTTTTCGACCCTCTGGACTGTAGCCCACCAGGCTCCTCTGTCCAAGGGACTTTTCCAGGCAAGAATACTGGAACTGGAGTTGGTTGCCATTTCCTCCTCCAGGGGATCTTCCCAACCCAGAGATCCAACGTTCATCTCTTGTGTCTCCTGAGTTGCAGGCGGATTCTTTACCGCTGAGCCACCAGGGAAGCCCTAAGGGCCAAATAGTACTTTCATTTTTAAAATGCTTTAATAAAGAAAGTTTTAAATTATTCAAGTAGCCAAATCACTAGCTCCTGGAGAACACCTACTCATCCCTGAGTTGTGGGTGCCACAGCTCAGTAGCCATGGGAGCCCAGCTCCCCCCTGCTCCAGTTTCTCAGCCCCTTTGAGCCTCAGTTTTCTCATTCATCAAATGGGAATATCACCTCCTTTTCTGTCTCTGTGTGAGATTGAAATTAGAAAATAAATGTAAACAAATGCTGTGATTTGTTAAGTGTTCTACAAACATAAGCAGTTATTTGTGATTAACGTAATATTCTCCTGATATTTGAGAAGGGCCCTTTGTGGAGAAGGAGGAAGGGCATTTAGGTAACTCTGCCAGGTTACTCCCACCATCCTGATTTAATGAGCCCAGCTTAGTCATTGAAGCTCTTCTCTCATAGTGCCTGCCCGGGTCCATCAAATCTTCCTGAAATCTATAATCCAGTTCCCTCGTCCACATATCCCATGATCCCTCTCCACTGACAATGGAGCCCCCAAGAGCTCTCAGGAAAGGGTTTCTCCCTTGCCTTCTCCCACCTCCAGCTCCCCTCCAATGGGTGAGCTGACTGGGTGAACTGGGCAAGCTGGTGACGTCCTTCCTTTCCCCATAAAGGCATCACAGGGTGAATCAGAGGCTGGCTGCCCCCAGTACTTAAGGCAGAGCCTCTCAGGTCAGTCAGATGCTTCCGGGGTGGGGACAGAGGTGGGCTTGGGCCAGGTTGGTGGCAGCATCCCTGGTCCCTCCCATTTTCTGAATCCCACACTACATCAGAGGGAGGGGCAGGGAAGTAGCATTTACTAACCCTCTGTTATGTACCCACATGAGGGTTACTTCCCATAACCCACGGAAGGTATCATTATCTCCGTGTAACAGATGAGGAGAAACAGGTTCCAAAATGTTGAGAAACACATCCGCAGTCATACTGGGCAGAAGGGATGGGACGGAAATATAAATCCAGGGTTCTCACCTCTCAACTTCATGGTGAGGGTGGATGGCACACACCACGGTCATTTCCTTGGTCTATAGATAGCAGGTTTACAGGAGCAGATGAAAAGAAAAGAAAGTATAAAGTTCCACGGACTTCTGGATTTTTTATTATGATTTCACAGTAAATACTAGAAGTCAGCATAAAAAGTTAAAATAGTTGCTGTCAGAGTAGATATCTTTAATATTGCTGTATTATCTTCTCAGTAAAAAAAAAAAAAAAAAAAGCAGAATGATTCTTTCCCAACAGTTTCCTATTCCCAAAGTGAACGGCTGAGATATATATATAAAGAGTAGCAACTGATACTGATTGACCACTTAAATCGACCACAAAGCCTTACACAGAAACAGTCTCTCTTAACCCACCACTATGCAACAGGGACTATTGTTACCTGTTCTACAGATGAGGAAACTGAGATGCAAACGTGATTTCCCCCACGTCACTGAGGTAGCTGAAACATTTGAACCCCAATAATCTGATATTGGGGACTTTCCTTGTAGCTCAGTTGGTAAAGAATCTGTCTGCAATGCAGGAGACTGGGCTCAATTCCTGGGTCGGGAAGATCCCCTGGAGAAGGAAATGGCAACCCACTCCAGTATTCTCGCCTGGATAATCCTATGGACAGAGGAGCCAGGCAGGCTACAGTCCATGGGGTCACAAGAGTCGGACACGACTTAGCAACTAAATCACCACCAATCCGATATTGGAGCCCATACCCTGACCCATTAAACCTAACACTATCAGCCCTGGGACTTCCTGGACCAAGGATGGAACTTAAGCCAATGAAGGGATCTACTGTGGGCTAGTGCCAGAGTAAGTAATCACTCAGTAACCACCGAGTGGAATGGAAAGATGGAAGGAAGGGATGAGTCGAGAGCAAATGGATGACTTCCTGGGGGCCTCGGGGGTATTCGACACACAGGGAAGGGCTGAGTTGACCATCAGCAACTGGATCCTTCTAACTGCCACCCCAACAAGGATAAGATGGGGATGCAGACAGATACAGCTTCAAGGGAATCAGGCCCTACCCAAATGGGGTACAGCTCAACCCTCAATATGGATCCCACCCGTCCTACTCCAGAGAGGCCAACCACCCAGGACAACATTGCCTGTCTGGTGTCATCTCAAACCATCCAAGGCTGAGCTGAGGGACCAGACAGATGCCCACCACAGATGAGGTGGAGGCCAAGAGGAACACCCATGGGTGGGAGCCCAGAGCCCACAAGCGTTTGCTGAGCACTGACACTGGGAGGCAACCAGGTGAGCATGATGAGGCTTCTTGCTCTGGGAGTTACCACCTAAGACCACCTCAGACTTGACTGTGGTTCCCACTTCTCCAGAGAGGAGAGTCTCCGGGAGTCCTCCCACCTCCCATCCCAACCCGTCCACATTGCGTCCATTTTTCCGCCTCCCTCCAGGTCCCCCTTGTTATTTCTATCTGCCTGCCTCTGCAGTCTCATACCTCACTGCTTCCTTCAGTCTCAGGAAACACCACTACTGTCTTTGTCTCCCAAACACCCGTCTCACTTCCTTGGTGCTTTCATCTGCATGATGTCCTCTGCCTGGGATTCTCTTCCTCTGTACTGCCCCCGATTATCTCGACAATCCTGCTCACCCTTCAGAAAGTCTTCCCCAACCATCAGGAAGGTTGGGTCCCTGCCATGTGATTCTATAGCAAGTCCTGCTTTGTGCTTAGTTGCTTTTGCTCTCCACGAGGGCATGGACTATGTCTATTTTGTTCATTATTCTATCCCTATTCCCTAGCACAGCACCTGGCACAAGAGTAATTAATCTTCCACTGTGTTTAGCTCCCCAGGTATTGTACAGTTTAGGCTTTCTTTCAGAGAGGCTGAGGAATGCAGTTCAGAAAAAAATAAGGCCAGGGTTCCTTGAATTAGCTTAAGCATGTTACCATAAGGCTCTGTTGTGGCTGGAAACCCTTTCCCAGAGACCCAGGAGGCCAGAGGAGAGGCAGAGCTGCCATACCCATTACTTTGGGGATGCCAAGCCACAATCCAAGGTGAAAGCCTTGGATTTTAGCTCAAGTCCTTGCCTAACCAGCTTTCTGCAAAAGTCCGGGCTGGGAGTGGGAGGTAAAGGAAAGATGTAAAAGCCACTCAGGCCTTGGCCAGCTGAAAGCAAGCCTCGGTCCAGGAACCCCATACTGCCCTCCGCCCACACGGCTCCTCTACCCCCACCCCCAGGGACCAGCAGCAAGAACTCAAGCTTGTGTAAACAAGGCCACAGGAAAGCAAGCACCCTTATCTGTTATCAGTTCTCTTTCTCCAGCTCAGCCACTTGGCTGGAATGGCAGCCAGGAGGTGGGAGCTGGCCAGGCTCCTCCCCTATTCTTCTTTATCTTTTCTCCCTGCTCAGCTCCTCCTCCCCCAGGGCTTGAGCTCCCCCGGGGTCACTGCTCCCGCCAGCTGGAGAAGGGAGGCGGTCCTATCTTAACAACCCAAGTCAAGGCCAAGTCTCTGATTGTCTGTGCTGGGGAGGCTCCCTCCTCCCTTCTTTCTTCCCTCCCAGCTCCCTCAGGATGGGGTCGCAGATGTGTTTATCTTGTAGGAGGAGATGGGGAGGGGGAGTGGGCAGCTGTCTGAAAGTAGCTAAAGGGTATGGAGTGTCCATGGGGTCTTGAGTCCAGGCTTTGACACCTAGGATAAGAGCGATGCGTTTTGGTCCTCCTGGCTTTCAGATATCCAGTTGGAACCAGATGGACAAGAAAGAGTTCATTAGGCGCAAGGTCTGTTCGTGCTCTAAACTTGTGTGATGACCAGCTAGAAGGCTGCGGGGGAAGGTTCTTGGCTGGGGTGAGTCTGCCTGTCTCCTCTTTGGACTTCTAATTACATAAGTCTGGTGCTGACCCAGAAAGAGGGAGTGGCCGTCTAATACTCTCCAGACTGTCATATCACACCAGAGGCATTCCAGCCTTGGGGGGGGGGGCGGGGGGGGTGGAAATCCATGAGTCCGAAGCATTGGGTTCCATGACATGAAAATATCTGAGCCACATCCCTAAGAAAATAGAGCTCTCTTCTCAGATCAACTGAACTGTGAAGGGAATGGTGAACTTCTTCTGCCTCATCCAGCCCTTCTCTTTTCCCCTTCTGAGCGGTCTAGGGGCCCCTCATAGAAGTCAAACAAGGAATGTGGACTCATCCCCAAAAGCAAAAGAGATGAGGATACCGATTCCGCAGACACCTGAGACTTACAGCAACACAGTGAGACCCCAACCCTAGCCAGGCCAGGGATGTTAGGAAAGGAAAATAAACTAAAGCAGAAAATTAACACTGGAAGCAGATGTCAGGAGGTCCCTAAACTATAATATTGTGGCATTTCATTTTATGGAGATTAGAATAATAAATGTATGACCCTAAGATGGTCCCTGAAAAAGATACTAGGGGAAGCAAGGAGGAAAGCAAGAGCTTCAGAAGGCAGCCTTGTGGCTAGATTCAGTTCAGTTCAGTCGCTCAGTTGTGTCCAACTCTTTGCGACCCCATGAATCACAGCAAGCCAGGCCTCCCTGTCCATCACCAACTCCCGGAGTTCACTCAAACTTATGTCCATCGAGCTGGTGATGCCATCCAGCCATCTCATTCTCTGTCGTCCCCGTCTCCTCCCGCCCCCAATCCCTCCCAGATTAGGGGTAGGCAAACTACAACCCACCAGCCTATTCTGGCCCACAGACTGCGTTTGCAAATAAAGTTTTATTGGAACATAGCCACACCCACTGATCACCTACACATTGTCTCTGGCAGCTTTTGCATTTCTACAGTCGAGTAGTTGTCACAGAGACCATATGATATGGCCTCTGAAGACTGACATATTTACTATCCGCCCTCTACAGAAAAAAAGCTTGCTGACTCCTAAGCTAAACCAAAACAGGGGCTGAAAACAGCATCCAAAGTCAGGAAGTGAAGTCTTAGGTCCTCTGGTTTCATCAGAGAGCTACAGGTTCTCCATACCCAGAGATATAGGAGCATGGGACACAGATACTCCTTGGCTGAGGCGGAAAGGGTCAAATTGCATCTTAAACCCATTTATAATTCATTCAGCAACAAATACTTGTTGAAGGGCCTGTTCCTGGCCCTCAGGATACAGTAAAGAAATTAGACCAAGATTCATCCCTCATGGAGCATAGGTTCCTGTAACCAGTTTATATCACTATCCCAAGACAGCAGTTTTCCACAATAGGACTCTGAGGTGTCTACACCTCTCAAGAACTGGTGAGGCTGGACCCCAAAGGATCTAAAGCAAAGCAGGCTTTGTGGGAGAGACTGTATGTTGTTCCTTAGAGGACTATGCTTCCCTCTCCCAGGGGAGTTTAGGTTTGGCCACGTGACTTGCTTTGGCCAATGAAATGTGAGCTGATATAACAACTGTCGCTGGAGTTTTAAGGACCAGAAAGTTGTTCGTCATGTCAGTCTCTTTTCCCTCTGCTATGAAACCATCAGTGCACCAGATGAAGAAGTCCCACTGTCCCTCCATTAGCGCAGGAGTAAAAACCACTCAGCATCCCTAAAGCCAAGACACGACAGGCATGTGGGACACGTGAAAAATAGCCTTTGTTACAGTGAGAAGCCAAGACTTCGTGGTAGTTACCACAGCATAACCACACACACCCTGACTTCGTTTTTGTACACTAGATGTGTCCCCAGTTGAGCTGTGTGTTTTTCTCTTTTTCCCCATTGACTCTCATTGGGAAAATGTTCAACTGATTTCAGTTGACGACGTGAAATTCTCCACAGGCCGCAAGGACTCTTCACCACTCTTCCCTGCACAACACAGGCCTCCCCTCAAGACTTTTTATTTGCTTGATTAGTTCACTCACAGCTCCCTATACCTTCTTTTTGTGGCCCCTAAAGGACAAGTCTTGGTAGATCTGTGTTGAAATCTTCCTTTTTTTTTTTTTGGCTGCATCACATGGCATACAGTAACTTCCCCAACCAGGAACTGAACTCTCAACCCCTGCAGTGGAAGCACAGCATCTTACCACTAGGGAATTCCCTCACAGTTTTTAAGTAGGTAGACCCATCTTCCTCACACTTACAGATCTTAGCCTGATTCTAGTGGATTCCACTGGTTATAAAATATATCCAAGCTGACAGATGAATGAATAAAGAAAATATGGTACCTACTCTGATGCTGGGAAAGGTTGGGGGCGGGAGGAGAAGGGGACGACGGAGAATGAGATGGCTGGATGGCATCACCGACTCTGTGGACATGAGTTTGAGTGTACTCCGGGAGTTGGTGATGGACAGGGAGGCCTGGCGTGCTGTGATTCATGGGGTCGCGGAGAGTCGAACACGACTGAGTGACTGAACTGAACTGAACTGAACATACAATGGAATATTACTCAGCCATAAATAATAATAATAATGCCATTACAGCAACACGGATGGACCTAGAGATTATCATACTAAGTCAAACAGAGAAAGACAAATGTCACATGATATCACTTATATGTGGAATCTAAAAAATGATACATATGAACTTATTTAAAAAACAGAAACAGCCTCACACCCATAGAAAACAAACATGGTTAACAAAAAGGAAAAAGTAGGGTAGGCAAGGGATAAATTAGGAGTTTGGGATTAGCAGATACAAACTACTGTGCATAAAATAGATAAACAACAAAGTCCTACTGTATAGCACAGGGAACTATATTGAATATCCTGCAATTAATAAAGGAAAATAATATGAAAAAGAATATGTATATATGTATAACTAAATCACTTTGCTGCCCTGCAATTAATACATTGTAAATCAACTATACTTTGAATTAATATATACATATATCCACATCTGTCTGTCTCTTTAGTTCAAAGTCATACACATCAAATTCACTTGTGTTTTATCTGCACATCTGTGCTCCATCAACCTTTCCTCATAGCACCCTCTATTTTGAGAGGGTTTCCTGTTGGCCCACTCAGTCCCATCTCTACCAGAGAAGCTGTTTTCCCCTGTGACCAACCGTTCTTGTTCTCTAGCTCATATTCCAGTTTCCTTGTCAAAACCATTTGTCTCCTGGGATTCTAAACACCTTTCTTCTGACCCTGTTACTTCCCTGGCCGGTCTGGGGCAGCCAGCAGGTATTGGCGGAAGTTTCCAAAACTAGAATGCTCAAGTTGGAAAGATTGGTATGCTTATGGGGAAATATTGGATCAATTAATTATCTGGGCCAGGATTGCCTGAGATCTTTGCCATTTGGAAGGAAGGAGGCTGAGACCTAGTCAGTATGGGAGACAGTTTTGACTTCTGCCTCGCATGGCTGATGGACCTGCAGAGCCATTGGCAGAACAAGATGGAAAGCCGTGGGCAGACCCGGTAGGTAAGACAGGTGTGGAAATAAACAGGGGTTACTGTGTTGTCAACAAGGTACCAGGAGCTCTGGTTCCCCTCCTAGCCTAGAGTTTCTCCCTTCTGGGAGACACAGGAAGAGGAGAGCCCAGATACGCCTGGTGGGGGCACGTGTCTGGGAAGAAGAAGGGAGCAAGATTAACAGAAATGAAGAGGGGCTGCGGGAAGGAGCACCCTCCCAGAGCCATAATCCCTCCTCTCACCCTGCATGAAAGCTGAGCATGGCAGCACATCCCATACAAGTTCTCAGTCCTGGAAACAGGGAGGAGAGGGATGCGAGGGTCAGGGCTAAGGCCCTCCTGGGAGTACATGGGGTGGAGGCAACTGAATTCCTCAATCTTCTCCCAGTTCATGAACTAATAGATGTGAAAACCCTTTGTAAACTACAGAACATCATAAAAAATGTAAGGTATTGCCGTGGTTGGCGGTGGTGTTGGTATTATTACTATTATTCACTCTCTCCTTTGCCCCAGAGGTTAGCCCAAGTTCTGTCAACCCCAGGGTTCCATTTCTCCTTAAGGACATGGTCTGGTCACATCCCCAGGTTTACAGGAAGCTCTGTGTTCCATAGTATTTTGAGTGACTTGTCTTCCCATACCCCTCCTCGCTAGTGGTATCATTTTTTGGCTCCATCCACCAGCGTTCCCATCTATCCTGAAGTGACATGTCATTCCATCCCCCTTGCACCCCATTCCATCCAGGTTGGAGGCGAACAGAGGCCTACCTCGTCTGAAGGCCACATTGACACAAAGAGAAGGGCCACGTGGGAGATTCCTGGGGTGGTTCTCAACAAAGCCCTGAGTAAATCAACTGTCTTTCTTGCCCCAATACCTCTTCTTTCCACCTCAGACCTTTCTTCCCTGGCCACTACAGTCTCTGGTTGTTCCAGCTCGGAGCCCCATTGCCTTGCTCCCACTGTGGAGCCCATTTTTCTTAGGCAGCACCCCCGAACTAAGCATTAAAGCCTACCAGTCCCATGACCCATCCTTTGAAGCTCTGCTCTCCCATGTAGCTCCGCTACCTACAAACTGTCAACCTTCAATAGATGCTTCATAAGCACGGAGCACTGTGGTAAGTCGTGTGCGGACATCAGTGGGACATGGGCCTTGTCTCCAAGGGAGTTAAAGAAATAAGCATGTACCTGGAGAAAGATGTTCATTCAAGAGAATCAAGGCCATGAGTGGTGCCCTGTGTTCTGAGTAGGTCATGGAGTTCTCTGGGGTTCTATGGAGCTAAGAAGCAGGGTCCAGTCCTTCAAGAAAGGTGAATTTCATCTGGGTGGAGATGACACAGTGGGCCTTGCTGCCCTAACATATTCCAGAGTGATAAAACTCGATCCTGTTTGTGAAGGACCTCCAGGGCTGGAGGTTCACTGCCGCCCAATGGTCTGGTGCACTATTTTCCCTTTGACCTCTCTCAGACATGGCTGTCCACTGCAGCCAAAACTCCCTGCTAATCCCCAGGAGATGGAAAATAGCTGATGGCCAGCCTCAGTGTGACCACCTGACTAGTAGATGGGAAGACGGGCAGAAGAGTAGCATGGATGTTGCTGAGAGCTGGGAAAACCAGCCCAGTTAGACCTTGAGAAAAGGACTGAGGGAGCAGCCCTCACCAGTCATCTGATATCTGGTTTCCATGACTGACAGACACTTAATTAGCCACCATTCTAACAAGGGGGTGGGAGGTATTTGGGGATCTGCAGGGGACAAGAGATTCCCAGGTGTTCTCAAGTAGTGAGGATAATTAAGAAGGAAGGCACGGCCAGGTCATAGGAGGACAAGGCTTCACAGTCCCCTTCCCAAAAGGGAAGTTTATGCTTCCAAACTGACGAGGCTGTGAAATGAGCCTTCTGTTGTGGCTGGATGCGGGCAAAGGAAGAGCCAGGTGGGAAAGGATGTTGTGCTCCTATTCTTTCCCTATCTGCCCCCCTCCCCACCATGGCCAGCACAACAATCAATGTTTATTAAGCACAGATCATGGGCTCTTCACCATGCTGGGATCCCACTGATCTGTCCCCAACTCATGGCAACTCTTTTAAAGTAGGTCAGGTGTGTAACCCCCAGCATAGACATAAACAAACCTCAGAAGGTTTGTTGATCTGTCCAGAGTCACACAGCAAGAAGTGGCCAGAAGCCCCCAAACAAAAGCCTGCTCCAGGGTCCCACGACTACCACGTGACCTCTTGAAATCTGCATAACCCCTCCATGAGGTCATAATAGTGCATGACTATTATTATCCCCATCTCACAGCTGAGGATATTGAGGCTCAAAGAGATCAAGTGCCTTCCTCAAAGTTATGCCAGAGGCCAGAGGGCAAAGTTAGGGTTGACCCCGGGCTTTCCAACTTCAGAGCTCACACTTGTAATCGATCAGTCTCTACTACTGACCTTCCCATCCCCAACGTGAGAAGCAGAGAGGGGTTCAGACAGCTTCTTCCAAAGAGAGGTAACTCTCTTCTCCAAGAGCAATGTGATCTGATGAAAACACATGTGAAGAAACACACACCTGGGCTTCCCTGGTGGCTCAGGGGTAAAGAATCCACCTGCCAACGCAGGAGACATGGGCTCTATCCCTCGGTGAGGAAAACCCCCTGAAAAAGGAAATGGCAACCCACTCCAGTATTCTTGCCTGGCAAATTCCATGGATAGAGGAGCCCGGCGGGCTATAGTCCATGGGGTTGCAAAGAGTCAGACACGACTTAGCAACTAAACAATAATGACCCTTTTTAATGTCATGTGGCTGTAGAAGGTTGTTGAGCGGCATAGCCTCATGCTGCCTTTTTGGTTGTTTATTGTGGATTCGTTGTTACTGGGTGAGGAGAAAATGTGCCTCTTGGTAAAACATAAGGGCACACCTGCCGACTGTATCTGCAAACATCAGCACTGTCACAGCAGACAACGTGCTGTAGGAGAAACTCATACAACACAAAGGAAGGGGAGGGAAGACCCAGGAAGGCACCCCACATCTCTGAGAAAGCAAGAAGACCCCTGCTGCTGAGGCCTCATGGGGCCAGGGCCAGGGTTGGGGAGTTTGGGAGACCTCATTTTCTGATCTGCCAGCCTCACACTACCTCCAAACTCTGCCCAAAACGGTTTCCTAAACCATGGAGTTCAACCTGACTCTCCTGAGGAGTCTCGTAAGAGGAACCAGCAAAGGATGGGAGTGGGTTGCTAAGCTATCCTGCAGAGGGTCTTCCCGACCCAGGAATCAAACCCATGTTTCTTTATGTCTAACTGCATTGGCAGGTGGGTTCTTTACCACTAGCGCTACCTGGGAGGCCATCTTTATGGCAGCAGGAGGCAAACTCGGCCCAGACCCTCCTCCATCCTCCACCTGGAGGAAGTGGAGAAGAGCTTAGGCTTTCCCGGAAGCCCCTCACCTGCGAATCTGAGCAAGTGGTCCTCACTGCCATCCTTTCCTGTAAGTAGACAAGGGCCATGAATTCCTCGCTCTATGATTTCTTGTACCTCATTCTCTAAGACTGGTGTTGCTTACATTGTCATTTACCTTTTTTTTTTTAAGTCTTTATTGAATTTGTTACAATACTGCTTCTGTTTTATGGTTTGGTTTTCTGCCCAGAAGGCATGTGGGATCTTACCTCCCTGACCAGGGATCGAACCAGCACCCCCTGTGTTGGGAAATGAAGTCTTAACCTCTGGACCACCAGAGAAGTCCCTGTCATTTACCTTTTCATGCCTATTAGTCTTGTTTCTGAGAGGGATTGGGTTGTTTCTGGTTCATATGCACAGCTGCATTCCCCATCATACCCACAGGCATGTACTGGGTCTCAGCAATTATTTGTTCAGCAAGCACCTGTGTGGGGAAAGTTAGGATCCGGCCCACGTTCCCCACTCCTTCCCCACCTGGGTGCCACTGTACGTGTCCTCCATCACCTCCTCTCTTGGTTCATTTCTCTGTTTCTGCACTGAATCCTTGAAATAGGGCTCTTACCCACCCCTGTTGGAATCCTCCTTGCCTGGCACAGTGCTTGGCACACAGTTGTTATTGGCATTCATTCACTTAACATGTATTCCATTCCTTCTGCCGGTTTTGTCCCATATGCTTCATAGACATTCTCCTTGATTTTTAAACCACATTTCCGTAAGTATCTGTAAGGTAGGTATTCTCCCACTTTAGAGATGGAAAACTGAGACTCAGAGACCTTAACTGAGGACATCCAACTTGTAAGAGGCAGAGGCGAGATTCAAGTCCAGGCTCTTTTGGTGCCCAAAACCAAGCTCTGTCTTGCAGGCCACCTCAGCCTCAAAGCAATAGTCTCTCTCATCCAACCCTTCCAGACCTGTGGGATACAGCCACAGCATCACCCCAATATGAAGCCTGCTTCTTCTGGGCCCCAGGGAGAGGTCTTGCAGCTCAAACCTGGAGCTTTCCATCACCATGCTGGGAGCATGGGAAGCGGGTGTTTTTCTTCCTTGCGGCCTCATGGCTGTTTCCTACAATGTATCCGCCCTGGAGAATGCCCGGAAGAGGTGGCTTCCGGCTGGCACAGGGAGGAGCTGGCCTCTTCCCATCCTGCAGAGAAGGGGTTTTCGCTCCAATGCAGCAGTTCCCTCTGCCTTACCTTTAACAGGGAGCATGGGAGAGTTTGGGTGCAGAGTCTGGATTCTTCCCCTGCCTGTTCAGATCAATGAATAGCTATTGAGCACCTCCTAGGTACCAGGGACTGCCTGAGATGGACTCCTCCCATCATCACCTAACAGTTGTGTGACCTTGGGAAAGGTATTCCATTGTGCTGAGACTGTTTCTCCATCTGAAAATGGGAGACCGATAGTTATCTCAGGTTACTGGAACATTAATACAAAAATATAAGCAAGGGGCTTAGAACAATGCTTGGCACATGGCGAGTATTCAGCAAGCATCCAGAAGCACGTGAGAGATAAACAGATACTAGCTCAGGGTCAGTATCCCGTCTGTAAATTGCTCCCGATTTGCCAGGGAGAGCGCCGACACCAGTAGTAGTTGCTCCCAATTGACAGATGGGAAAACTGACACAGGCAATAAGAGAGCAGCTGGGACTTGAATCAAGAGGCCCTGGTTCCAAATCCTCTGCTCTTCACAAGGCTCCGCACTCCTCACAGCTGTCACCACGTGGCCAAGCAACACAGCTGCTACGTGACCACACCAGGAGGATTCCACCTCAACCCTGCAGAATCAGAATTAGGAAGCGATGAAGTGGGGGCACTTATTATATTCACTATTAATATAATTTCTTAATTACAAGTTTGTCGAATTTACTGTTTAATAATGGTTGTGTTTAACGATTGACTCTCAAAATTCCTGGAAACTTAGCAGTCAGCTCTCATGAGCCAGTGCTTCTACAATGACCAATTACTTCTCAGGGCTGTTGTTAAACCAAAGAGGGAAAGGTCAGTGTCAACCATTGGTATGCTAGGACCAGCTGGAGGGCCTTGGGCAAGTTTCTTAAGCACCATGTACTTCAGATTTTCCCCAATTGTAAAATGAAGCTGTCATGAAGATTGCATGAGAAAATGTATATAAAAAATCTAGCCAGGGCAGATCCAGGGTGAGGCAAAATTCAACTTATGATGAGAACCTGCAGTACCAAATTCAATAAGGTGCTCTCCTTCAAGGTGGCCTGGTGCAGGGTCAGCAGTGGGGCGTGCCTTAAATTGTGTGTGATAAGTGTCTCACTTCCCTCACCCTCCTCCTAGCCCTATTCCTGGCACACAGTAGGCAGTTGCTGTTATTACAAGAGCTTCAAGGAGGGTGTAATCTATCAGGGTAGACAAGGCTTAAAGATGAGAAAAGTTACCTGACAATCTGCTGTTTGTGAGAAAAACAACAGCATGGTACATTGTCCTGGGGCATAAGGTAGGTACCACGATGAGTCACTCAGATAGCGGGGTTAAATTTCCACAATAATTGGCCACAGCCTGCCAAGGAGACTGAGCCATCTCTAGATCCAAGGCTGTCTCCGGAAATAGCTACTGCAAGCAGGAATTTCTTCACATTAATTTGAAAGATAAAAACACTAGTCCTCAAATATACTTTCTAAGAGGTGGCAAGAATACGCAGAAGAATTATACGAAAAAGATCTTCATGACCCAGATAACCATGATGGTGTGATCACTCACCTAGAGCCAGACATCCTCGAATGCAAAGGCAAGTGGGCCTTGGGAAGCATCACTGTGAACAAAGCTAGTGGAGGTGGTGGAATTCCAGGTGAACTATTTCAAATACTGAAAGATGTTGCTGTGAAAAGTGCTGCACTCAATATGCCAGCAAATTTGGAAAATTCAGCAGTGGCCACAGGACTGGAAAAGGTCAGTCTTCATTCCAATCCCAAAGAAAGACAATGCCAAAGAATGCTCAAACTACCGCACAATTGCATTCGTCTTGCATGCTAGCAAAGTAATGCTCAAAATTCTCCAAGCCAGGCTTCAACAGTACATGAACCGAGAACTTCCATATGTTCAAGCTGGATTTAGAAAAGGCAGGGGAACCAGAGATCAAATTGCCAACATCCATTGGATCATAAAAAAGGCAAGAGAATTCCAGAAAAACATCTACTTTCTGCTTCATTGACTATTCTAAAGCCTTTGACTGTGAGGATCACAGCAAACTGTGGAAAATTCTTCAAGAGATAGGAATACCAGACCACCTGACCTGCCTTCTGTGAAGCCTGTATGCAGGTCAAGAAGCAACAGCTAGAACCAGGCATGGAACAATGGACTGGTTCTGAATTGGGAAAGGAATATGTCAAGTCTGTATATTGTCACCCTGTTTGTTTACTTTATATGCAGAGTACATCATGTGAAATGGTGGGCACAAGCTGGAATGGATGAAGCACAAGCTGGAATCAAGATTGCTGGGAGAAATAGCAATAACCTCAGAGAGGCAGATGACACCACCCTTATGGCAGAAAGTGAAGAGGAATTGTGATGAAATCTTATGATGAAATTGTGAGGAATCTTGATGAAAGTGAAAGAGGAGAGTGAAAAAGTTGGCTTAAAACTCAACATTAAGAAAACTAAGATCATGGCATCTGGTCCCATCACTTCATGGCAAATAGATGGGGAAACAATGGATACAGTGACAGACTTTATTTTCTTGGGCTCCAAAATCACTGCAGATGGTGACTGTGACCATGGAATTAAAAGATACTTGCTCCTTGGAAGAAAAGCTATGACAGACCTAGACAGCATATTAAAAAGCAGAGACATTACTTTATCGACAAAGGTCCACATTGTCAAAGCTGTGATTTTTCCAGTAGCCATGTATGGATGTGAGAGTTGGATCATAAAGAAGGCAGAACGCCAAAGAATTGATACTTTGGAACTGTGATGCTTTGGAACTTTGGCACTGGAGAGTTCCTTGGACTGCAAGGAGATCAAACCAGTCAATCCTAAAGGAAATCAATCCTGAATAATCATTGAAAGGACTGATTCTGAAGCTGAAGCTCCAATACTTTGACCACCTGATGCAAAGAGCTGATTCATTAGAAAAGATCCGGATGCTGGGAAAGACTGAAGGCAGAAGGAATTGGGAATGACAGAAGACAAGATGGTTGGATGGCATCACCAATTCAATGGACATAAGTTTGAGCAAGCGCCAGGAAATGGTGATGGACAGGGAAGCCTGGCATGCTGCAGTCCATGGGGTCTCAAAGAGTCAGACACAACTGAGCAATTGAACAACAGATAAAAACAACAACTTCCCAAAAACTTTGCCAGTAAAATTGACACCAGGATAAGATGTGCCTATTGACATGTGGTTTCTGAAGCTCCCTGACACCCCACTGGGCACCAGCCACTACTCAGGAGGATGGGGGGAGGAAAGACCAGAGTGCTGAGACCCTAGCTGTACTCTGTTTGGAGAAGGAGAGAGTTGTGTGGGCTGAGATTTCTCTTGTTGAGGAACAGGGAAGGGGAATTGGGGACTGGATTTGGGCTTCCATGGTAGCTCAGATAAAGAATCTTCCTACAACGCAGGAGACCTGGGTTTGGTCCCTGGGGTGGGAAGATCCCCTGAAGAAGGGAATGGCTATCCTCTCCAGTATACTTGCCTGGGAAATCCCATGGACAGAGGAACCTGGCAGGTGACAGTCCATGGGGTCACAGAAAGTTGGACACGACCGAGCAACTAACACTTTGACTTTTCGTTTTTTTCACTTAGGCATCTCCAGAGACAGAATCGATAGGATATAGAGAGATAGAAAGAGGGATTAGTCCAGGTGATTATGGAGGCTGAGGAGTCCCCCATCTGCCACCTTGCAGGCCTGACGCCCAAGAAAGCCAGAGTTATAGTTCCAGTCCAAACCAGAAGGCCTGAGAACCAGGGGGGCTGATGGTGTCAATCCCAGCCCAAGCCTGAAAGCCTAAAATTTGGGGGACATATGGTGTCGATCCCAGCATGAGTCCAAAGGTCTCAGAACCAGGGGCGCCAATGTCTGAGGACAGAAGATGAACATCCCAGCTCAAGCAAGAGCAGATTTGTCCTTCATGCACCTTTTTGTTTTATTCAGGCCTCAATAACTGGATGATGCCCACCTGCATTGGTAAGGGCAGTCTTAGTCTATTGAATCAAACGGGAATCACTTCTGGAAACACCCTCGCATATAAAAATTTTCTACCAGCCGTCTAGGCATCCTTTAGACCAGTTAAATTGACACATAAAATTAACCATCGCAGGGTTGATGCCTTGAAAATTCCTAAAGTGTGTAACATTTTAATGGAAATCAACTCTTAAAACTCTAAGTCATTTCTCCTCAGTGCAATATTTGAGCAGATTCCGGACTGATGTTGGCATTGTGATAAGAGTATTGGATTTAGAATGTAAAAGACTTGGTTTCATGGAAGTAACCTGGCTATTGTTTAGGGCTGGGAGGGTTTGAAGAGGGGAGGAATGAGGGGTGATAGCTAAAGGATGTGGGATTTGAGGGGGGGTAATAATAAAAATGTTCCAAAATTAACTCTGGTAATTGCACAACTCTGTGAATATACTAAAAACCATTGAATTGTACACATTAATGGGTAAATTACATCTCAAAAAACTTTTTTTTAATTTTAATTAAATATTTTGTGTGCTATTGTCATGAAAAATAAAAAATCATTATTTAAAAAATAAATCCCTATCACCTCCATAGCCTTGAGCTAGTCATTTGATCTCTACAAGGCTCAATTTCTCTATCCATAAAATGGGGACCATGCTGAGGAGCCAGTGAAATGAGAGCCCTTCTAGGTGAAGAGTTGCTACACCAATGGTCACATGGCTGTGAGTTGGCTGACCATATGAAGATCCTCAGCCAGTGATGCCAAAAGCCTATTTGACTTCCAAGAGGCATGGTGAGCATTGCAGAGAGGGCCACTTATACAGATCAGTCCTGACCCATGCATATTTGAGCTCTGCAGACTTGGTTCACATCCAGCTATATAGAAATACTGCAAGAATGTCTCTGCCTCCTGGGTTGGAAGGAGGTCCTTCCACTGCAATTGATGTCTTAATATCAAAGGAGTTTGCTCCTCTCAGAAAGACCACACCACCAGGGAATGAGGATGAGGCCAGAGCCCCCCAGCCTTTCTTCACATTCAAATTTGGTGAATCTGGGAGGGTGCCCTAGCCCTGAAGGCGGGTTGGGCTTGGGGATCTCTCTCATCCCTGCCCAGTCTGGCTCTGCAGGCTTTGGAGAATATGCCTAGATTTGTTCTCTTCTGAGCTTGATGGTGCTGTAAGAATACAGTGGGTTTCTACATGGCATTTAGGAGAGCAGGGTAGAGGAGGAGAAAAGGCCAGAGATCTGCAGGAGGCATTCAAACATGAGCTGTGTGACGGCGGAGAGGTGGGTAACCCAAAGGTGGAGGTGTGACCCCAGGCAGCCCAAGAAACATGCCATGGCTGGGCACGTGCTTCCCAGCTCATGTCTCGACAAGAACTGTCACTCCACCCAAGGTAAACAGCAGTGCCACACTGTACGTTGGGTCAAAGCTCCTTGGCTAGCTCTTTGTATGTGTATTTCTTCTGTGTTTTATGTAGGGAGGTGAATTAGTACCTCTCCATGACGCCACCTACATTTGAAGTAGCTGCCAAATTTCCTTAAGCTCAAAAGTAAACTTTCTTTAATGGTTGATTAAACCAAGGGAAGCAGTAACATCCTATGTGATTCACTCACCTATGTTTTTTCCTATAAAAATAGTTTCTCTTAAGGAAAGAAAATTTGCTTATTAGCTAAGCAAGTTCAGGGCTTTAAAAAAGTAAACCACTGAATACAAATTATACATCCTTGACTCAACTTCACTGTTACAACACGTCCCTGTCCAACAGTGGATGCTCTTCAGAGAAAATGAATTTCGTCCTTGGTTCTTTTGCCCTAGGATCCAGGACTGTGCTTCACGTCTCCCCTACCACCACCACTCCCACCCACCAGGCCATCTCAGAAGCTGGCGTCTGCTCCAGGGCTCCGAACCAGAAGCATATGACATCCCCATGTCTCCAAATCAACCTCTCTCACTTGTTCCTCCATCCTCCAATCGGCTTCCTAAAGGGGAAAACCCTTTACCTTCTGAAATTCTACCTTTTTAAAAGACAAATAAACTATCCTATGCTTTCAGAAACATTTACCCAGTTTTCTTTATCATTCCCCATGGAGCCGGCATTGAGCAAAATAGAGAAGGAGAACCAATGCCTTCTTTGGGCCAATCTCTCCCCTCCTTCCATCCATATGCTTCCCTCCCCACTCCCACCTTACAAGTTGGGTTTCTTAGCTGCAAGCCAAGTAGAAATGCATTAAGAGGATATGGTATACTTCACATAATCCCTGGGAGAGATAAAAAACAAAGCTCGAGATTTTGCAGCCAGAAGCGTGCATGCGTGCTAAGTTGCTTCAGTCTTGTCTGACTCTGTAACCCAGTAGACTCTAGCCCACCAGGCTCCTCTGTCCATGGGATTCTCCAGGCAAGAATACTGGAGTGGGTTGCCATGCCCTCCTCCAGGGGATCTTCCCGATCCAGGAATCGAACCAGTGTCCCTCATGTCTCCTGCATTGGCAGATGGGTTCTTTACTACTAGTGCCACCTGGGAAGTCCCTGCAGCCAGAAGAAATTCCCCCAAAACATGCCTCATAACTTGTTTAGCAAAAATATCACTGCCATGGATGCTGGACACCATGGCTGGTCCCAAGAGCATACAACCCCTGATTCGGGACTCAGCCTCTAGCCCCACAGCCACCACTGCTCCTGGAATTCAGACCACCTCTAGAGAGAGCTCACCAATCCCACTTCACATCACTAGCTCCTATCCTGAGTCCAGAGGCAGGTATGTCTAATCAGCAAAGCCCAGGTCGTACACCCATCTCCTGGCTGCAGATGGAGCCTGGGAAAGGGAAGACATGGTCTTTCCACCATCTAAAGTGGCCAGCTCTGCCACCACTCATCAAAACTAGTAAGGTAGGAATTCCCTAAACACAAGGAAAAGCGTTCAGATATTGGACACAAAGAGATGTAGATGTCCACAACATCTCCTTTCCCTAAAGCCACTCAGCTCTTTTCTGCTCTCCCAACCCACATGGAATCAATGCCTTGGTAAGCAGAGATTCAATGAGCTATCCCTCAGAAATAATTGCTTACTCACAGATGATCAACGGAAAAGACTGCTTAACAGAAAGCATCTGTGGAGGAGATACTGTAAGACAGAGACGTTCCCACACTTGACCCAGACAGCTTCTGACTCCTACTCCGTCTAAAAGACAGAGCCCACTGGTTTTCATTGTCCACCGGAACACAAGCTGCCTCGAGGCTCAGCCATGTGGTAGATTATTTGTAAGAGTGGATGCAAATATTCCTCATCCTGTACATATCCTCCTAAATATAACTTTCTAGCTCTTCCCACCAAGAAGCAGAGTCTATGTCCCCACCCTGTGAATCTGGGCCAGACGAATGACTTGCGTTGGCCAACAGACTGTGGAGGCAGTGATGCCGTGCCAGCTCCAAGCCCAGGCCTCCAGAGCACTTGCCTGCCTCAGCCCGTTCCCTTCCCTGAGAATAAGCCCCAGCTAGACTGCTGGAGGATAAGAGACCATGCGGGACAGATAAGCTGTCCCCACGAGGCCATCTCAGACCAGCCAGTTGGTCGCGGATGCATGAGTGAGCCCTGCTGAGTCCAGAACTGCCCAACCGAGCCCAACCCAAGTCACCCATCCACTGAGATGAGAGCTAGGTAAACTGGTTATTATTTTAAGTCAGAAAATTTGGAGAGGTCTGTTATATAGCAAAAGCTATGGTACAGGATGGGCGTAGCACCTCCGCAAAGCACGCTGGGCTCCAGACAGGACACTCAGCCTGTCTGGATAGAAGGGAGGCTGCGGGCACAGCAGGTGACCTCCTACACGCCCCCTCTCCCTCACCATTCCAGTGCATGCCTGTCTAGATGCCAGTTGCCAACACTGTATCTCTGCCAACCAGAGCCCCCCCTGCCCACCCCCACATCAGGGCCAAGTGGCCCCAACCCATCACTCAGGGGTTGGTGTTTCAACACCCCAGTTCCCTTGCCCCTTGGGTATGCTGTGTCTGAGGCATGTGTCCTTCACTGACACCCAGACCATCCAGGAGGATCAAGGTCCAGCTTCCCCTGGGGAGAACAAGCTTGACTACAAACACTTAATCAGCTGCCTACCCTTCTCTGACTCACTTCTCCCCCTCTCCCATTGGTGCTTCCTGGGATTGCCTCTCAAATAAACTACTTGCTTTCAAATCCTTATCTCAGGGTTTGCTTCTGAGCAACTGAATGGCTGGCACCGGGATGGGGCGTCCACACAGGACCGCTACTCTCATCAGCCCCTCTGCGTTCCACAGCTCTCCCCAACTCCAGTCCTGGAGCCGGCTACATAGACACTGCCCACAGTCCCGCCCTGCTGCCCCTGGGCACAAATACCGCAGGACAGCCCCTCTCAAGGCTTCCATGGCCTAAAGGACCACTTCCTATTCCATCGGGCTTCATCAACATCTACTGCTGTTTCCTTCACTCTCCAGTGAAGATGCCTGCTCTCAGTGCTAGGACAAAGTGCGCACAGGTGCATACACAGACGCACACACACACACCCCATTATCATCCCAGGCCAAGGGCATCTGTCTTAAAGCCTCACAGCCCAGAGGAAGAAAACATGAAACTGGATTCTGGAGTCAGGCAGTTATTCTTCAGTTGCTTAGTCGTGTCTGACTGTTTGCAACCCCATGGACTACAGCACACCAGGCTTCCCTGTCCTTCACTATCTCCCAGAATTTGCTCAAACTTATGTCCACTGAATCGGTGATGCCGTCCAACCATCTCATCCTCTGTCACCCTCTTCTCTTGCCCTCAGTCTTTCCCAGTATCAGGGTCTTTTCCAATGAGTCAGCTCTTTGCATCAGGTGGCCAAAGTATTGGAGCTTCAGCATCAGTCCTTCCAATGAACATACAGGGTTGATTTCCTTTAGGATTGACTGGTTTGATCTCCTTGCAGTTCAAAGGACTCTCTAAGAGTCTTCTCCAGCACCACAATTCGAAAGCATCAATTCTTCAGTGCTCAGACTTCTTTATGGTCCAACTCTCACATCTATATATTCAAATCCTGTCTCCACCCTCAAGGAGCTGTGTGACCCTGGACATGTTGGTTAACATCTTTATGTCTGCTTCCTCCTCTGTGAGGCAGAGATAAATAATGGTACCTATCTCTCAGGGTTGTTGGGAAGGCAGATGCACATATAAACCCTTAGTAAATCTCAGCTATTAGGACTAGTTTGCTTAAGGCAGAGCCTCTGTTATATAATCTATCTGTTTCCCACAAGCTCCCACAAACTCCTCTGACACAGAGCCCAGCAGGAATTCACAGGAGAGAGGCAGGTGGGCTAAATTCCTTCAACATAGATGCCCTTTATCTGCATATTCTTCATTTCTATGAAGAACAGGCTTCTTCTTATCATCTTTTTTTAAAAAAGCTCTATTGGGCCTTTGTTTTTCTAATTCTTGATAGAAATATGAGTACAAAGATGTATTTCTCTACCATTATGGGAAAAAGATTCAGGCAGTAATGGAGACTTACAGGGAGTGGTAGGGACTGGAAGAGGCTGAAGAGTATGAGCTTTGACTTAAATGAATGCTTCTTAGATCCACAGGACTGTTGTCACAACTGATGCCAAAGAGGAATTTGAGTTTTACATGGCCAGATCTCCGAAGGTTCCCAGAGACGTTAGACAACTGGATTACTTTTTTAAAAAGAATTTGCTGCTTACATTATTTCCTGGTTTTTTATTATTTTATTTTTTATTTTTGGCTGTGCTGGGTCTTTGTAGCTGCATGGGCTTTCTCTAGTTGCGGCAAGTAGGCACTGCTCTTTTGTTGCAGGGCACGGGCTCTAGGCACGTGGGTTCAGTAGTTGCAGCTCACAGGCTTAGTTGCCCTGTAGCACATAGGATCTTCCTGGACCAGGGATTGAACACGTGTCCCCTGCATTGGCAGGTAGATTCTTAACCACTGGACCGCCAAGGAAGTCCTGGATTATTGCTGGTTAAATCTTTTGATTTTTAAGTGTTGGCTCAAATATTTAGAAATATTTGTGTAAAGGGCAGTATATTTAACGGGTCCATGGGCTGATGGAGACCCAGAGGTGGTGACCTTAAGGCTTCTCCATCCTTTGCTCACCTCAAGGTCTCTGCAATCTGAGCCTCGTGGTGCAGGGCTGCCACCCTACACAGCCCCAAGTGGGCACCAGGCATATTTGATTCCCTGAGACTTGAGACGCAGAGCAGTAGCAAGGGCACAGCTGTACCCCTAGAGCCAGGCCAGTGTAGAGCTGCAAGCAAGCCTTTCTTCAGACAGATGCTGACCCTCGCCAATCTCCCTCCTCCGGCTCATTGGCACTACGTGTACCACCCAATCAGCAGGGTCTCACCAGCTGCCGTCCCCTAATTATCTCAAGCTCGTCTTTTATTGTATCAGTACACAATACTATCAAAGTACAAAATCCAGTCTTGTTAATCGGTGGTTTCATTAGATTATGTCTTGTCTCAACTAAAATGTAAACTTTATGAATAAACATCACATTTTATGCTTTTTGAACCATATAGCAACCTTTATGCTATATTAGCACCAAATGTCTACCTATACGGATCTTCTATTGGCTCAGTGGTAAACAAACTGCCTGCAATGCAGGAGCTGCAAGAGACATGGATTCAATCCCTGGGTTGGGAAGATCCCCTGGAGAAGGAAATGGCAATCCACTCTAGTATTCTTGCCTGGAGAATCCCATGGACAGAGGAGTCTGGTGGGCTACAGTCCATAGAGTCACTAAGAATCAGACATGACTGAGCACACACGCACCTACCTGTACGTTGACTGCTTTCTCATGCAACAGTGATTTGATTTGATAATACTTTAGGATGTAAAAAAAATCTTTTCCAAGTACAGGAAGAAATAGGAATATGTAGGGGAAAGCCCTAAATTTATCTAGAAGAAAAAAATTCACCTTCTGCCTACCTTCCATGTCAGCCCATGCCAACCACAGAGCACAATCCTTCAGCAGGGGGTATTTTAACTGTCATTAAGAGTAGCTTACTTTTAATTTTCTCACCAGTAAAATGGAATCATCCAGGCTTACTAGCCATCTCCAAGAGAGGCCAGAGAGAAGAAAGAATGTGTACACCATCTCCATTTATAAAGTATTTTTAAAATCAGAACACTAGATATGTTGCAGCTGAGTGCAGTGTTAAGTGGCTAAAGTATATCAGCAAAAGAATCTCAATTGTTAATTTATGCCTGGGTTGAACTATCTGTATTTAACCTGGCAATTATTTAATCAAACAGTCCATTCCCTTGGGGTCTCCCTGTAGTCTGTGTAATTTGTCAGGCAGAATAAAACAACTGTTTGCACTTGTATTTACTCTTCCCTTCTCAAGGCTACTTAATTTTTTTTTTCTGTTTTAATAGGCCTAGAACCCCTAATAAAAGAAAGTTGAACAAATAGTCTGAGAACAGAGGAGGGAATGCAAACACAGAGTTCTTGAAATCACAAGGTAGGCCAGCTGGAAAGAGTCTTGAAGATAACCGAATCCAACTCTCTCCACCTATAGATGAAGCAACCAAGACCCAGAAATGTTGGATGACTCACCCAGGGGACCCACAGCCAGCAAGGGAGATGACACACGTCCAATTCCCAGGGCTCACTCCATGCTCACTAACCCGGGACACCAAAGCCCCTTCAAACTGCCCCAACCAGGCTCTAAAGGAGCCTAATCCCATAGACCAGTGGCTAGTAGACCTGCAAGTGATGAAACCTAAACCAATAGCAAACTTTTATCTGTTCAGTATTTGCTGCGTACAGTTCAGTTGCTTCAGTCATGTCCTACTCTTTGCGACCCCATGGACTGTAGCCCACCAGGCTCCTCTGTCCATGGGATTCTACAGGCAAGAATACTGGGGTGGGTTCCCATGACCTTCTCCAGGGGATCTTCCTGACCCAGGGATTGAACCTGTGTCTCCTGCATTGCTAGCAGATTCTTTACCACTGAGTCACTGGGGAAGCCCCAGGATTTGATGAATGACCGCTAAATGCCAGGAGATGGAACACTGGAGGAAGAATGATGGACAAGAGTCCAGGTGCCTGCTTTGCCAGATTTACCTCCAAGTTTAGTGGGGTAATGGCCAATGAATAAAAGAATACATGAACATGACACTTACAGAAAGTGTCAAGTATTAAAATACCCAACCAGGATGGTATGACAGAGTAGGAAAGAGGGGGCTGCTTTGGACAGGGTGCCAGGGAATCACTCTGCAGTGTCCCCGATGAGGGTGGGGGCAGGAGAAGATGGAGGTGAGCAGAGGGTCAGTGGTAAACGCCAGGCTTTGGTTTGAACATTACCAACAGCAGGAAGTTCAGCATCTCTAAAAGCCAGCCCCGCTTGTTAAAAGTTCTTTCCTGGACTGAGCTGAAATCTACCTCCCTGGGACTTCAGGTATCAGTAACTCATTCTCACGAGTTTCACAAAAACAAGTCAGCAAAAGAGATGTTAAATAGCATGTTCCGATGCTAAATACAATCCTCAAATAAGACAGTTGCTTCAATGTTTTAATTTAAAATGGCGTGTTGGGGGAAATGCAACATACCAACGAGATGACTTACATGTTCTCAGTCAACCTCCAGTTCATAAAAGGGTTTCAAACCACCACTTCAAAGGAGGTTCAGACAACCAGCTTCTAGAGTCTTGGACCTGTCCATGTGAGTCACCTGACATCATCAACGACTCACACCAACTCCCTTCCATCTAAAACTCCAGTTGGGGCTTTACAGCATCAACACTGCTGCCCCTGCTGCCCCATTGTTCAACATGGCAAAGGACATTTGGCTTCATGTGTTCTGCTTTCTAAGATATCCGTGGAATCATAAAACTAAGAACTCATCTGGACCCCTTTATGTTATAGGCAAGAAAATAAAGTCTGGAAATAAGAAGTAATGACTGAGGTCAATCTATCAGCAAGTTGTAGCCAGGACTTGTCCCCTCCAGCCCCCAAACCAGGCTGGACATGGTGGAGGAGTTGCACAAACATATAACTCCCAACTTTGCTTGGATGTTGGGAGGGACTTCCAATCCTCCAGTGATTTCCAATCCATGTTTAAGAAGAGAAAGCCCAGCTCCCTAACTCCCTTCTCATTTGGACCCATAGCCAGGGCTCAGCTCCTGCCCCTAGAGGTGGCTTAAGTGCCATGACAGGGACACTTTGCCCAATGTTCCCACGGCCTCAAATAAACCCCACCACCCCAAGGCACCTGTCCCACCACCAGCCTCCAAAATCACTGTGGACAGTGACTGCAGCCATGAAATTAAAAGACGCTTGCTCCGTGGTAGAAAAGCTATGACAAACCTAGACAGTGTATTAAAAAGCAGAGACATCACTTTGCTGACAAAGGTCCATCTAGTCAAAGCTACGGTTTTTCCAGTAGTCATGTATGGATGTGAGAGCTGGACCATAAAGAAGGCTGAGCACAGAAGAATTGATGCTTTCGAACTGTAGTGCTGGAGAAGACTCTGGAGTGCCCCTTGGACAGGTAGTTAGGACCACTCTGGATTCTGATTTAGAGAAAATCAACTCTGAATATTCATTGGACGGAGTGGTCCTGAAGCTGAAGCTCCAATACTTTGGCCACCTGATACCAAGAGTCAGTTCGTTGGAAAAGACTCTGATGCTGGGAAAGATTGAAGGCGGGAGGAGAAGGGGGTGACAGAGGATGAGATGCCTGGATAGCATCACTGATTCAGTGGACATGAGTTTCAGCAAATTCTGGGAGATAGTGAAGGACAGGGAAGTCTGCCATGCTGCAATCCATGGGGTGGCAAAGAGTTGGACACAACTGAGTGACTGAACAACAACACAGCCCTGAGATCTTCCAAATGTCTGTCTACACACTGAAGGGGTCAGGGACAAGCACTGCTTGGTTTAGGGGGAGGGGGGTTCCTCCACTGTGCAGGAAAACTAGCTTCCTGCTCCAAACCAAACCAAAAGATGCAGGATGCTGGAAGAGAAGCCAAGGTCAGGGTCAACACCGAAGCTAAAAATATTCTAGCTTCTATCTGAGTCCAAAAAGCTGACTGAACCAATTGCCTGACTGCCTGCAATGCCCTCAGGAAGGGCTATAAGCTGAGCAGTGAAATGGGAGTCACATGAGAAGGAAGAAGCCTGAAGATACGGGCCTCCTTGAGCCAGTCAGTGAAGCACCAGGCCCTGCCCTCCTTCCCCCAGCTTGAGGTAAGCAAGGGAGGGTTTGAGCAGCTGACAGGCAGGACCTCCTTCCTCTGCCCTTGCTGGCTTCTGCTGCTGGCTAGAGCTCTGAAATGTAGCACTTTTGTCCCTCAGACCCCCACATTGGCAGGATTAAACGACTTCCTGGGGTGGAAGGGGAACGTTGAAATGCAATTCAATAATATGGGCAGCATCCCTCAGAAAAGAAAGCATCTGAAAAAGAAATACCAACTCCAGGAGCCAGCCAGTGCCTACCAGAGTGGGCCCCCAAAGTCCCCAGTTTCAGGTAGACAGTAAGGCTGGTAGCTGATTAGAAAGTAGTCCTGGGGAGGCTCCCACATTCCCCGGGGTCTCTCCATTCCTCATCAGGCTGGATGACAGCAGCCCTCTGAGTGGTCAATATGCCCTCCACCTCCAGCCGTGCTGCGACACAGCCAAGGTAAGGATCTGATTTTCAATCAGCTGCTGCACCTGAGGGTGAGCCCAGCTCCATTGCCATCAACAGATCAGACCTCAGACTACCCCTCGATAAGAGCAGCAGAGGGCTTCCCAGATGGTTCAGTGGTAAAGAACCTGCCTGCCAATGTAGGATATGAAAGAGAGGTGGGTTCAATCCCTAGATTGGGAAGATCCCCTGGAGAAGGTCACTCCAGTATTCTTGCCTGGAGAATCCCATGGAGAGAGGAGCCTGGTGGGCTACAGTCCAAAGGCTTGCAAAGAGTCAGACACAACAGAGGTAGCTTAGCATAGCAGGCATGCAAGAGGCAAAAAACAAGCCTACTTTTGCTCACAACCCCAACCCCATGGGCTGCACAGAGGGTAACCAGATGGGATAGAAACATCCCAACAAGGGATGGGCTGGGAGGAGACCAATTCTCCTCCATGACTGTGGGTCTCCAGGGAGAACGAACATCAGAATCCAGACCTGCTGAGTGACCCCAGTGCCATCTGACATGTGGCTCCCAAGTCAAGTACAGGGGCTGAGAGCTTGGACGTTGGGGTCACACGGACCTGGGTCCCAGCTTGTGTATGACTAGGTGGTTATGAATGGAGACTTCTCCCTGAGCCTTTCTTCATTTGTAAAATCAGTCTAATGATAGTACCTATTCACAGGTACAGTCAGATGGGACCACGTGACAAAAGCTGGGCCCAGAGCATGCTTGCTAAGTCCGAGTTGTGTGTAATCTGAATCGTGTGGTTTTTTTCATGTAAATTTTAATGAATCACCTACAACATACACACCACATGTGAGTGTGAGACAGGAAATCTAGAGAGTGGGCCAAGGCAGCAAAGCGTGCCAGGTGATGACGCTAAAACATGTCTGGAGAAGGGCTTTTTCACTCCAAGGGCTACATACTGTTCCCACACTCTTAAAACCACCTATGTCCAGGGTCTTTCCACTCCTGAAGCTCCTTTCCCTCCATCTGGTCTGATCCTCACCACAGCCCTAGAAGGTGGCCAGGATGTCCCTGTTTACAGGAGGAAAACGAGTCTCAGGGAGGTTAAGTGACTAGCCTGAGGTCACACAGCTGGAATGTGACTGAGCAGAGTCACAAATCCAGGCTCCTGGTTGACAGGACTGGAACGAGAGGAAAGCAAGTAAGTAAGATGCTTGGTGTGTAAAATGTAGCGAGGCACTAGCTGGCACACTGGAAGGAGCATCTCCTTCAGTTCAGCCCTGCTCATGTCTGAGCCCAAGCCCATGGGCCCTTCCTGGAGCACGAGGCTGCTGTCTGCACACACTGCCTTTGCAGGTCAGCCCTGTAAGAACCCACCCCCAGAGCCTTGGGGTGGCCACATCTGCTGGCTGTGCTGGGTGTCTTCCTCTGTCAGGATTCAAGAACATTTTCCCAGAGCCTGGCTGCTGGAACCACTTCCCAAAAGAGTGAAATGGAACAGAATGCAGAGGTGTACCATAAGGGCCACATGAGGCTTCCATGCCCTCTTGAGCCTGAGCACCTGGAAGACAGGCTGGGCCTGGCCCACAGAGGCCTCAAAATCCCCACCAGCCTTAGGAAGAGAAGGGCGGAGACAGTCAGGCCACGCTGGCGAGTCCCTGGACCACGGCCCCTGGATGCTGGTCTACCCAGCCAAGCTCTCCTCTCTCCAGCCCCTCAGAGCCCAGCCAGGCCCCAGCTAGGCCTCTTTCAACCTCACACAAAACCTGGAAAGCATCAGCCAGCTGACAGAGATTTCTTTAGAGTCTGCAAAGAGCAACTTTTCTAACACAGATGATCACATTTAGGTTTTAGCCCACTTGCCCAAGTCTGGATTACCATATATTTAGTTTTTCTGATGGAAAAGGAAATGGCAACCCACTCCAGTACTCTTACCTGGAAAATCCCATGGACGGAGTAGGCTGCAGTCCATGGGGTTGCTGAGAGTCAGACCCGACTGAGCAACTTCACTTTCACTTTTCACTTTCGTGCGTTGGGAGAAGGAAATGGCAACCCACTCCAGTGTTCTTGCCTGGAGAATCCCAGGACGGGGGAGCCTGGCGGGCTGCCGTCTATGGGGTCGCACAGAATCAGACAGGACTAAAGTGACTTAGCAGCAGCAGCAGCAGCAGGTTTTCTGAAGAAGCATCACCTGTGTACCAAGGGCCGCATTGAGTCATTGGCACCTGTGTAGGCTTGAGAACTGATCTGCCAGATTCAAGGCCCACTTCACCTGGGCAGGTTACTCACCTGTTCTGGGCCCATTACCTCCTTCTATAAAAAGAGGATGAGAACAGCACCTGAAGGTTGTTGCTATTAAAAAAAAAAAAAAAGCCACGATGTATTAAATGCCTGTAACAGGCCAGGTACTGAATTTCTTTTTTTTCTCTTTCTTATATGTTTTTTAATATTCACAATTGCTCTGTTTCTCTTCTTGAAGTGTAGCTTGCATGCAGTAAAGTGCATAAGTCTTCAGTATGCAGTTCACTGAACTTTCATGTGTTCTTTTAATCAAGTCTCTCTCGGTATACAGCAGTTTTGCCTGCTTATGAACTTCTTACACATGAACTCAGATAAAATGTGCTCTTTTGTGGCAGGCTTCTTTCATTCAGCTTTCTGTTTTTGCAGCTCACCCAAGTTGTTGTGTATATACATGTAATTTATCCTTTTACGTCACTATATAGTATTCTATGCTGTGCCTCTGCTACAGTTTATCCATTGAATTAGGGTGTTTGGCCTCATCATTACCATCATAATCCCATTTTGCAAATGAGGAAAGAGGGGCCCTTGAGTTGCTTAACTAAGTTTTTAGCCTGAAGTCTCAGAGTGCAGTTGACTCCGAGCAGGAACTTGAATCCAGACTCCTGACTCTCAAACTAACTTGTTATCTGGACAACAGAGCCTCCCTTCCTCCTGTAGTGCCGGGGTGGGCAGAAAGGAACTCTGTCCCACATGGTCATGAGCTCCTTCTCCCCGAAGTACTAGTGGGAGTCAGGAGCAGCTAACCTGACTGGCTTCCGGTGGTGAGAAAATTGCCGATGCTTTGGCCATTGCCAATATTTGTTTTTCACTATCCCCCTGATAGTGCAGGCACAGTCGTCACTCCCAGCCCTGTACCTTGAGACCCAGCCTCTGCCGATATGTCGAAAGAACTGCAAACAGTCTAAGTGTGGTGGAGGCAGCCTTGGCCCCCGATCAGCAACTGGCTCTCGTGGGCAAGTGGAGAGATCCCAACCTGTCATGCAAGCAGCCCCTGCCCTATTTCCTCAGAGACTAAGTTCCCACAGTGATAACTCAGATGTAACCTTTTGAGGCTTCTGGAGAAGTATCATAAGTCCTTGGAGGATTCTCTGTAGGCCAAGCTTTACCCACCGAGAGGTGGGTCATCTTAGGGCCCTCCAGTGCTGATCTGACCTAAAGAAAAGGCCAAGATTTCACCTTGCTTCCCACTTCTCTGAATCCTTGTTTGCTGGCAGAAGCCGGCCTGAGGGGGGCTACCTGCAGGGAGAGGGGAGGGCCGTGGCTGGTCACCACTGTCCCCGCCCCCTGAACTCAGGTAGCATTCAGGTCCATCCAGGCAGATGCGATTAAATGATTGGTTACGTGCAGGGAGGGGAAACCCTGGGGGAAGAAGGGCACAAGGCCAACTCTCCAGGCAGCCCCAGGCACCCTTTGCTCTGTCAGTCATTAACAGAAGCCACCCCATGACAGGCAAAGAAGGGGAAAGTCCAAGGCGATGGCCTGCCCCTCCTCCTGGGCACCATCCTCCAAACGCTCCAATATAGGGCCCCGTGTCATGAGATCATGACACCCAGTGGAGGGGGTGTGTGCAGAGTCATCTAATCCAACTGGTTGCCTCTCATGCCCCTGCAAAATCTCCACAAAAGCCAAGGGAGATAGGAACTAACACTGTCAATCTGCAGTTACTATGTGCTGGGGACTATGTCAAAAAGCATTCAGTGTGCCAGTCTGAGACATAGTAGTGAAATGCAGGCATGGAGCTGGCCTATTTGTGTTCAAATCCTAACACTTCTAGCCATGTGACAAATGAGGGAACTTCTCTGCACCCCAAATTCTCCATCTGTAAAACTGTGGTAGTATTGAACTTCTTCTGAGCTGTCACTATGAGCATTTAATGAGTTAACACACACAAAGTTCTCAGACTACCTGGCACTGATGGACAGCGATCATTGGTATGGTTCGCTTAATACTCACAGTTGCCCCTCAAGATACAGATGGAAAATTCAAGGTTGAGTCATTCACCCAAGGAACAAGCTGGCATAAGTAGAGCTGGGATTTGAACCCAAGTTGAAGGGCTCCAACCTCCATGCCATAAAAACATCTTCCTGCCTTGACCATGTCTGCCCAGAACCAGTTATGATCCACTCGAATGCAAAACCTGTCTCACATTTGCCTTCCCACTCCTCCCAAAGGTCCTCCTTTCACCAGGATAACACTGAGGTAGAGCGGGCTCCCAAACTCCTCCCCAAAAGTGAGGCTTCAAGGCCTAAAAAGGTGAATCATTGCTCAGTGGCCAAAAGAGCTCATGTCTTTGAGCTGCTCCAAGGGAATAAATTTAACCAAAAGCCAGACCATAAGTTGCAGACCTGATGCTGGGAAAGATTGAGGGCAGGAGGAAAAGGGGGCAACAAAGAATAAGATGGTCGCATGGCATCACTGACTCAATGGACATGAGTTTGAGCAAGCTCCAGGAGGACGGGGAAGGCTGCCGTGCTGCAGTTCATGGGGTTGCAAAGAGCTGGACACAACTGAGCGACTAAACAACAACAAAATGAGTTGCAGGGCCAACAGCCATGGAGGCCCTGCCCAGCCAGGACAGACCTTGCAAAGACCCCCAAAACAGAGATGCCCCAAGTTCCAGGGCAGGAGGAGAGGAAGTAGGCCTCTTGCCCCAGGATGCTGGCTGACAAAGGCAGGCCTGGCCTTTCCTGCCCCACCTCCCTCTCTGGAGGCCTTACATCCCGCTCTCTCTGCATGGCTCTTATCTTCTCTGACCATAGAGGGGCTCAGGAGGTTCCCTGCCAGCTCTGGGCTCACACCTCCTTGGACTCCCTGACAGCCCAGAGCACAGGACTAGGGCTGCTATCAAGGCCTTTCATCACCTAATATCCCAGAAAAAGAATAGGCCTGAAAATATTCTTCTATTTCATTTCCCAAGTAGTTTCAGACTTCGGGATCTCATCTACCTTTAAGTCTATATGGTAAAAAATCAGGTTCTTGTGGTGATTATGCTTGGGCGTGTGTGGGCCTAAGTTCAGCCTGTGTGAGTTTCCCATGGAGCCACTGAAGTAAAGGGTCAAGTCCTGGGGACAGAAAGCTTCCCCAGGCCATAGGGAAACTCCCCTCGCCTTTACAGCCAGTGCCTACACTCCAGGATCTCTGGGAATCCATGCTTCCATCTTTGGTATCACCCAGGGTACTGACTCCAGTGGAGGAAATTCTGGGATGGCCAGCGGGTATGTTCAGCCCCCAACCAATGCTCCACGAACTGGGGAATTATGAAGATATCTGCCATATGCTCAACTATGCCTACAGTAAACCAGCTCAAGATGCACAATGATGTATCTTTTTGCTTTTAGTCAGAGAGGAAACTCGCATGCTCCCACACCACCATCACCACCCACCACACACATATACATATATTCATTCCCTCTGCAAGGGACAGGAGGCCTAGGTTTACTCCAGATCCCAGGAGGGCTGATTTTCCTCCTTCTTCCACCAGCAGCCCTTGCCCTGGAAGAGGTAATAGTCCCTTTTTTCTACCTCCTGGCCCTGTCCCCCAGCAAGCACGTACTGGCCAGGGAACAAAATCACAGGATGCCTAAGGTAGGTCTGCCCCACCTCAAGGACAGCCCTGGGCCAGCTGATGTCTGCTGCAGACCTGTCTGCCTTAGGAGAGGCCCAGTGGAGTCCCAGTGGAAATTCAGCTTACTCCCTAAAACTGAATGCTAGGAAAGATTGAGGGCAGGAGAAGAGGGCAACAGAGGTTAAGATGATAGGATGGCATCGTTGACTCAAAGGACATGAGTCTGAGCAAGCTCCAGAAGATGGTGAAGGATAGGGAAGCCCGGTGCGCTGCAGCCCATGGGGTCGCAGAGTCAGACACGACTGAGTGACTGAGCAATCACCACAGCAACCCCAAAACTTACTGAGTGCAAGCTTACCTCAGATAGCCCTGCCTCCTCAGAAAGAAATCCTCCCGAGAAACACTGAGATTTCAGAAGGATGCAGCCTCTCCGGCAGGCAAAATATCCCCTCTACGTGGCCATCTGACACTGGCTGAGGTTCCCCTAGCAAGGAGACCTCATCCTTCCCAAGGTGACCACCTGCCTATCCTGCATGGTCAGGGATGCAACAAAGACTAAAGTGGTGGGAACTGATGACTTCCTGTTACATGGCCATTTTCACGCCTCTTCCCTGTAAGTCTTCCAAATATAGAAGCACATGTTGAGTCTAAATGAAACTACCTTTGCCCCTCGCCACCCTGAAAGCCCGTGAGTCTACAGTGGTTCATCATACCCACCCCAGACAGGTGTTAAGAGGCTAGGGCTTCAGGTCCATCTCCTGCAGGGAAAAACAAGCCTAGAGGGAATTCCTGGCTGTCCAGTGATTAGGACTCCACACTCCCAATGCATGGGTGTGGGTTTGATCCCTAGTCTAGGAAATAAGATTGCATGTGCCAGGTGGCACAGCCAAAAAAAAAAAAAGCCTGGAAGCACCCAAATAAAAGAACAAATCCAGGTTTGCTGGAGTGCCATATGCTACATCCCCCTCACCATTTCAGCACCCCAAACATTACGACCACAGACTAAGCAGGGAAGACTGGAAGCCCCCATGCCTCAGGTCTCAGGAAGAAACTTCAAGGCTACAAGAGAGGGTAAGGCTGGCCCCTTGTCAACAACCAACTGGGCAGGTTAATACAAATACAGGCTGCTTTGCAATCAACCCCCCTCTAAGCTCAGCAGACTTCCAACCTCAACAAAAGGAACCAGCCACTGGTTTAGCTGTTGAAGACTATAAGAAATCTACCAGTGCCCTTCCCCGCTCCTCCCCCTCCTAGCACCTACCTCATCTACAAAGGACAAGCCTACAGGCACAGTAAAACCAAAGCAAGCAAAACCAGCTTCACCACCAATGTTTCTTGAAAAAAATGGGTTTATTGATTTTTAAACTGCAAATAGTCGTTACAAAAAGTTTTTTTAAATAAATTCACACAAAGAAAGAGAAATAGAAAGCGACGGTAGTGACCAGCAAGAGGAATAATAATTACATTCATCTTAATGTGTGGTGTGCCAGTTCTGTTTGTATTAACATTGGAAAACTCCAAAACCTGGAATCCAGAACCTCAAATCTGCAATCGGAATGTCTTGAGATGGGCACATGGAAGTCAAAGGGTTTCTTTTTTTTTTTTTCCCTTTTAGAAGCTATACATAAAAAGTTGTTTTCCTTCCGTACTGTCACAGAACTTTTACATACATTCTCAGTTCTAGTTGTGAAAGGCCAAAAGAGAAAGAAACTCAATTTGCAGTCCGACACAAAGGGGGGGAATTTCTAAAATAAATAATCCAACAGTTTTTTGCATTTTTTTAAATTAATTTTTCATTTTTTTAAAATAAAATAACCAAAAAAAGTGTAAAGTTACAAAAAATGTCGTTGAAGAATAATATATTAAAACTGTGGAAAAAAAGGAAAAAGACACGTCACAAAATTTTAAGATTAATATGAAGATCATAATTTAACATAAAAGAATATATTCTATGGATTTGTCATCCCGATAAATATGAACAAAATTAACAAAAAAAAAAGCATAGTTTGGCAATAAATACGTCTTGATAAGTTAAATAAGCTTTTTTATATTGATGTGCAGTGACAAGCAAAATTTTTGCTCTCCAATTTCTGAAAGTTATATGAAGTTTAAAACCCAGGGAAAAAAGCATGGCGTGAGTGCTCTAAGGATAGACCTACGGTATTCTAGAGCAAAAACCATTAAAGCTACTTCTACAGGAAATCGTTTTACACAGATATTGTATGTGGAATGAATACCATTAACTGCTCACCCCTTACATGTTTTTTTTTTTAAACTTTTCTCTCTTTTTGTTGTTATTTTTTAAGATGTCACATATGAACTGGGGAACTTTAGCACCAAAATCAAGTCTCTCATAGTCCATCTAGCTTCCCCTTCCTCCCCACTTAAAAAAGAAAAAAATTAAATCACAAAGTCCCACTTATGTCACAATCTTCATCCACTTTTGCAGTCTTCCTTCCTGCAGACCTACACGAACCCAGGCAAGATTAGTCAACAGAGGTTCAGGTCGGGAAGAAAAAAGGTTTTGAATGTCAAGACAGGTTTCCCCAAAAACCCAAGTCTGGCAACAACTCTCCCGAAGGGGGTGTGGGGGCTACCAGGGAGAGAGAGGGAGGAAGTGTGGGAGACTGAAATTAAGGAAAGGTGCGATTGTGTTGCCAGTGGAGGGAGCTGCTGGTTCTACATGCCCCCCCACCTCCCCCTCCCCCTGGGCAGAGGCTCTGGGGAGGCCCACGGGTGCCCTCTGGCGCTGAAGAGGTAATGTAGTCACAGTGACAAAGTTAGATTACAAGGCACTAAGTTGCTTCTGTAAACTGTTACTGCTTTTTCTTTTGTGATTTGGCACTTAAGGCTTAAGCCAGGGGTGGGTAAAAAAAAAAAAGGCATCTACTGACAAATATGGGACTTGTCTGTTATGCATGGTTAAGTGGGCTATAAAAATCGAGGTGGTTCAAGCCAGAGGAAGCTACTGACAAATTGACTTGTCCTTATGTTGGGGGGTGGGGTGTAAAGACAGGAGAGGGAGGGGGAGTTCCAAGGTTCTGGGGGAAAGGGGTTGAGCTTAACCTTGTTAATGTAGGGGTTTGTCAGGAATCGGATGGGGAGGGAGCTAAGGGGAGGGGATGTGGGGAAGGGATGAGGGGTGGGGGAGGGGAGTAGGCAGGGGGGTCCCTCCCTACCCTGGTTTAGTCATCTGAGATGGAAAGTCTGCTGAAAATGGGCAGGCGTCTTGAGTTGTCCAAAGTAGGGGAGTCTGAGCCACTGTGGCTGCTGCTGGAGCTGCTCAGGTAGCCCTCCTGGTCCGAGAGAGAATCCTGAGGGCTGGGGGGAGAGTCAAACATGTGAGGGGACTCAGACATGGGCCGGAAGAGGAAGGTGGTCGGGGAGCCACCCCCGGGCAGCCCCATGCTAGGGGCAAAGAGGCTCGCCAGCTCCTGGCTGGAGAAGGCGAAGGGGTTATTGGTGCCATCGGGGAGGGTGGGTGAGCCCAGGAGGTCATCGGCGCTCAGGATGGGGGGTGGGGTGATGGATGTGGGGCTGTCCAGCAGCCCCGTGGCAGCGGCAGTGGCGGCGGCACTGGGAAACCCAGCAAAGCTAAAGCTATGCTGGAGGCGGGGACGGTCAGCAGAGAGGTCTCGGGCCCCAGCCAGGGCACGGCGCTCCTCGGCGTTGTGGATGAAGTGGCAGCGGGGCCCGTACGGGCAGAAGCCGATGGTGTGGAAGGTGCGGCACAGCTCCGTCTTGTACTTGGGGTGGCGGGTCAGGCTTCGGAGCTCGTGGATGCCGTGGGCGAACTGGCACTTGTCGCCGTACTTACAGGCTCCGTTCTCCTCAAAGGGGCGGCACAGCTCCGTCTTGTAGCGGCTGGAGTTGACCTGGCCGCTTCCCGGCTGCTTCTGGGGGGGCAGCAGCCGCTCGCCCCCTTCTGAGAAAGAGCGGTCTCGGAAGCGGCTGTCCCGAGAGCTCAGAGCTGGGGCTGGCTCACCCTTGAGGCTGCTGAGGAGCTGGTTCTGGTGGAATTTGGAGCTGGGCAGAGTGACCGAGTGCCTCCGGGGGAAGCCCCCACCGGCAGGGGTGCCCACCGCCTTCCTGTCCAGCAGGCAACCCCCAGCACTGGGAGTACTGTAGTTGAGCATCTTGTTACCCTGGAGGGGAAAGAGAGGAGAGAGACTGTGGTTAGTGGCAAAGGCCATCCACCAGGCCCAAGAAGGGCACCCACTAAGGGCAGCCCCCTCCACAATCAGAAATGCTCCATCTCTCTCAAAGGAACCCACCATCCCCACCTCTGCCCTGGCAAGCCCCCCCCTCCTCCTCCTCCCGTTCCACCAGCCAAGAGGGTCTACTTTGGTCCCAGGCAGAAGAAACCGCAAAAATCCTGGCCTGTGAGAAACTATTTTATACATGCACCTACTCCATGCCAATCCCTGGATCCCTGGAATGCACTGTCATATCCTGTCCCCAAAGCTACCCCTTTCATCCAGAAAATCCAACTTCACCTTCCTCAGTTGAAAATATCTCAACTCACAAACTCTCATTTCCCACCCTCCTAACAAGAAAAGGTAAACCGCAAGAAACTGGGCTAGGTCTCCTTTCAATCAGTCCCTGCTTAACTGACTACCCCCCCAACACACACACACACACAAACACACAGCCTGGCCGAAGACTCTCAACTTCCTCCTTCAGAAGCGTTCTATTGCTTTGGCAACAGGTTTCCAGACTGCCTTCACTTTACCTTGCTGCTGAGAGGGGAGAGGGAGGGGCTGGAGGAGAAATCCCTGATTTGGGGACGGGGGGTTAGGGGTTGGTATGGGGAGAGGGATGTGATCCCTGAATACAAAACTCCCATGCTTCCAGAAGGGGAGCCTTCTACAATGATCTCTCCCACCATTCACTGCGCACCCCACCCCCTCCGCTGAGAGGATGCCTTTGCAGTTAGTCTCCTGGCTGCAAGAGCAGGCTTGGATAAGAGCGCCAGTGTTTAATCTTTAACGCAAAGCTGCAGGTGGGAAGGGAAAGGAAAGCACCAAATCCCCCCAGCCTCCTCCCAGTCAATAATGGACGTGGGGGAGGTGGGGGGGGTGGGCAGAGGCACCACAGGCAGGTCTCTGTTCCAATGGGACTCAATTCACCTGCCCAACCTGTACCCAAGATTTGGAAAGGGTGTGAGCAGGGGACCTGGGAGTTGGCGTCCCGGCCCATGTGGGTGTCATTGTGCAAATTCTGAAGCTGGCCCCTTAGGATCAGCTGCGGGGGATCGGGAATCTGTAACAGCCACCACCCCCTGGAGCGGATTACAGGAACTAAGTGGAGAGCCAGTTCCCAACAATGAGGTTCATTTAAAAAGTCCTGCGGGGGGAGGGAGCAAGAGAAAGAGAAATAGATCAAAGAGCCGGAGAGCCGCGAAAAGGAGGAAGAAGTGCCTGCTAGCTCAGGCAGCCGCCAGGGCAACTGAAGTTTGGAAAAGCACAGTGAGGGAAGGAAACTGAAATTCAAACTTTTTGATGTTGCTCGTCAGCTCCAGGGTGTCCCTGCACCCCAACCCTGCAGCCCTGGGGCCCTGGCAGCTGCACCGACTGGAGAAGCAAGCTAGGAAAAGGCAGCAACATGACTCGACGTGTTTAAAAGGCAAAACACTTTAGCAATTAAAAGTAACCAAGCAGCTTCTCTCTTTCAAACCGGGGAGAGGGGGCGAAAAAAAATTTAACATCCACAGGCTTCTGTTATATACCCTTAAACTACACTCCTGGAATAAATATTTCGGATTTAAAACTCGCCTTTTTCCACACCGGCTGGCAAGCTACACGACTTAAGGAGGCCCTCATTAAATCCTTCCTCGCCAAGACCCTAGAGCACAGACGGGCATTTTGTCGTCGTGTCTCCCCCACCCCCCCATCCCGTCCACATCCACGAGTCTCATTCTCTCAGAAAAGAGGAAAGCGGGTGAACCCGAGTCCCACTTTCACCCCCAAAGTTTGCTGCACGATCGGCTATCACAAGAGGAAGCCTGTCGAGCTGGGGCGAACTGAAGTCCCAAGGCAAACTCGTTTGACAACATCCTTTGAATCACAACTCTTGGCCTTTTTCTCGCAGATCCCCAGCCTCTCCAGAACAGAGAGGGAAATCACCCAGCAAAACGTCATCCCGAGATTCTCCTTCCCGAGGGACCCGCACCTCCCGACCTGCAGTCCGGCAAAGTGGCTGGAGAGACTCCCTCCCGGGAGCGGCGACACCCGAAACGGAGCAGACTAGCGAAGCCGGGCTCAAGAGCGGCACGTCACGGACGAAAAGAATCACCAAAAAAGTGTCCCAATCCCAGACATTGCCCCGGGCAGCCCCCACGCACACTGCACCCCCTAGAACTCTGGTCTCTGGATTCCCAGGTAATCCCCGCCAGGAACGGTTGAAACGCAAAGGGTGGGGAGGAGAAAGCCAAATTCCTTCAAACTGGGGAGAAAAATGAGGCGGAAAAAACAACCATCTCGCCTCTCTTCCTCTCCCTCACCCCTGCCTGTCCAGACCTAAACTTTTGGAGATTCTTTTTGAGGACAAAAGAAAAAAGACTTTGAAAAGCAAGCGCTGCGCCCCACTTTACCTTGCATAAAACTTCGCTCAAGTCGAAGATGGTGGCAGACACGAGGGTGGTGGTCATCTTGGGCGCTCGCGCGGGGCAGGGACGAGGGTCTGGTGTGTCGCGAAGGTCCCGGTGCGGGGAAGGCGCAGCCTCCGGCTCTCCGGTCAGGAGTCCCACACGCTTGCTCCCGGCGCCCCTCGCCTTTCTGACTCTCCCGGGCTGCGGCGCGCGAAGCCCAATTTATATAAGTTTCAGATTTGGTGGGCCGGAGGGGGAGGAGGAGCTTTAAACTTATTTAAATGAGGAAGAGGAGGAAAAAAAAGTTGATTGACACTGAAGTTGAATCAGCCATGCGGTCAAACTCGGGGGAAAAAAAAAAAAAGAAACTTTCAAAAGGAAGAAGGGGGAGGGGAGACGAGGAAAGAAGGCGAAGAGGAAAAAAAAAAAACCCCACTGCGAGCCGCGCACAACTTTTTTTTTTCTTAAAGAGGAAAAGTTTCGAGTCCGCTCGCCTGTCTACCCCGGGCTGCGGCGCCCTTTCTGGGGCCGCGCGCGGCGCGGGGGGTGGGGAAGGGGCGCCCCCCTTTTGTCAGCCTGCGAGCGCGGCTCTGTGACATCACTCATTCCACACTCTTCGGGGTTCTTGTTGTTATGTTGTTATTTTTCTTTTTTTTTTTTTTGGTCGGGCAGGAAGGCGGGCTCGACTTTCTCTTTTTGCAAGCGGGAGCAGAAGCCCGTCCTAAGCGCCCGGGCTGCGGTTTCCATCTTGTGCCTATCTCCCTTGAAACTTCTGCAAGTTACCGCACAACTTCACTCTTTTCCCGGGATCTCTTCAGCCCTCGGTTTCCCTCCGCAAACCCCACGGGGAGAGGAAACTGAAAATAAAGGGAGCACAGAGCGTTCAAGTCTAGGGTTTTGTTTCTTCAGGGGCGGGGGTGAGGGAGAAAGATTAAGGAGGTTCCCCCCCACACCACACACACACACACACACACACCCTGGAGGACCGGGCCTGGTGCGGGCGAGCACCAAGCGACTTAGCGCGCGGCTCGCGTCTACACTGGCGCTCGCTGTGCAGCGGACACCCTCCAAGTCTGGGCCGGGGAGGGTGGGGGGGGTGCTCCGCGAAAAAGACCCCCGCCCGGGCGGATTGTTTGTTTTCACAGGCCTGGGAGTGGTATTTATTGCACGCAGCAACCTTTAAATATTTTTCTAAAACAAACCTGAATCCTCATGAACGCCTTTCTGCCCACCCCCGAAAAAAAATCACCCAGCAACGCCCAACTTGCCCGGCGCTCTGAACCACGAGCTGCGCCCGAAACTCCCTAAGCAACACATATACACACCACAGACGCTAGAACCATGAAAAAAAAGTTACTTTGGTAAGAATCAAGATTCAAAGATGGGGGAGGCGACACTTATTGTTGCTTCTCCCCCGCCCTCACGGGAATGGAACATATGGCTCGTCACACTGCGCTGTTTTGGCGGGACGGGGGGAGGGGGCCATGGGATCCTCGAAACCGAAAGGCCTCGAGTTGGCAATTACTCTTCTGAAAACTGGAAAGTATATATTTATTTACTGTTGGTTCGGACACCCCTGCATCCACCCAAATAAAAAGTTGTGAACATGTCCCCCACTGACCGAGGTGGAAACCGCGGGGTTGCGTTTCTTTCCTATTTCCCCGCGTGCCCGGCCGCCTCCTCAGCCCTCGCACGTTTCTTCCCAGCACTCGAGGCCGCCGGGTCTGTTATGAAACCCCGTGCGATGAGTGGCTAAGAGCGGGTTCCATTGCGATGTAATTAGGTCACCCCATTATGAGCACGTTTCTTTGAAAAGGTCTGGGCGGGCGGAGCAGAGCGCTGGAGTCGCACTCTCGCCGCCGCCACCACCACACACATATTTTTACTGCATTTCTTATTTGTCAGCCTCCGAGCAAACCCGGAAACCTTCCAAATCACAACTGTTTTAGGAACCTGTTGTTTTTTTTTTTCATCTTCGCGAAACACACCACTTTGCTGCAGCCACGGACCAATGTATGTGATCCCCAGTCCGGTCTGCTTTTATTTGTCCCCTGTGACTTAAATTGATGGCCCCCATTTTTAACCTGGCCGCTGCCCCCTTGCTTTTCTTCTTTTGGTGTCGTCTTCTGCCTGTTGCTTCCCTCCCCCTGCTCCCATTTTTCAGCTTTTCTTGAAATCTGGCAAGCGCCAGAAGGGGAAATAACTTCCATCCACCTTAATTTAAATCATTCAAATGTAGGTTTCTTTCTTAAAGGGCTGTTTGCTCCCTCTCGTCCCCGCTTCCAGGAGGGGGGTGGGGGGGAGCGGTTTCGTGCAGTTTCTTAGTGATGAGGTAATGAGTTCCAGATTTCAGGACAGAATAGGGTGCGCGTTAAAACCACAAGGTTAGTCTGCGTCCTGATGTGAAGCTATTTCGGTTTTTTATACCCCCACTCTCCCCGCAAGAAAAAAAAGAAAAGGGCCCATTGGTCTTTAAATCTGGAGGGTTCGCGAAGCTCCGCTGGGGAGGGCGGGGGAGGGGCGGAGAAGCGGGGATGGAAAGTCCGGGGGAAGGGGCCCGGAGCGGGCGGGGCCCAGGGCCAGTCCCGACCCGCACGCTGGGTCCCCCTCTCCAGGTGGCGCCTCTTCCCCCCGAACCCCCGCGACTGCGTGACCCGCCAGAAGCACCGTGACCGGGCCTTGGCACCGCGGGCTAGCTAAAAAGTCTTCCACTCCCCCCGCCCCAGAAGAAGGCCGATTCCTCGAATTTCCTTCGGTTCCCAACTCCTGGAGGGCGCTCCCCTCCCCCGCTCCCAGGGGCGCGGGCTCCGCGGGCGGCGTCCAGCCCGGCCCGCTCGCTCCGGAGTTGTTTACCGGCCCCACCGACCGACCGCGTTTGTTCCAACTCCCAGAGCCTGTCTCTATAATTAAACTCTTTTTTTTAATTGTCGGGTTGCAACGTCATTTCGGGGACTTTCCAAGGGTGAGGGAGCCGGCCTCCTTAACCCTTCGCTGACCTGGCATCCGCGCCAGGGCGGACCGGGGAGCGGCGTCCCGCCGGGCGGAGGAGGGACAGAGCCGGCCTGCGCGCCCCCTCGACCCCGCGCCCCGGACGAGCTCGGCAGGTGCCGGGTGTCGGGGGAACTGGAGCCTGCCGCGACCCGGGCCGGAAGCCCGACGGGAGGCGTGCGCGGCCCTCCGCCGCCGCCTGCGCTCGGCCCTCGGGTTCCTCGCCTGCGCCCGGCCCGGAGCGGCCGCCCAGTCACCTGCATTACCTTTTCCGGCCGGGAGGCGACGGGCCAGGTTTGCCGTCCCGGGCCCGACATCCGGGCCCTCCCCGCTCACGCGAGCCGGTCGCCTATGCGAGGAGGGGCTAGCCAGGTATTTTCGGCTTGGGGGTTTTAGGTTTTACGAAAGGAGGAAAGTGAAAGTTCTCAGAATTAGGGAAGCGCGGCGGACAAACTCCTTCGACCAGTTTGGGCGCACCTCGAGGCAGGTGAGAGTGTGGGGCGCCGGGCTGCTGCGATGTTGCGCTTCTTCCCCAGCTTCAAGTCATTTGCAAAAAAAAAAAAGCCCAAATTCCCCAGATCAGACCCCGCGCTTCCCTCAAAACCTCTGCTACCTGAGACCCTAGGACAATAGCTAGGTTCCTGGATTAGAGAGAGGGAGGAAGAGACAAGTGCTGTTGCAGAGTTACCTGGTTCAGATTCGCGTATGGAATGCAGGTTCCCCTGCCTTGGTTCCAGGCCCACTGAATCAATTACTCTGGGATGGAACCAGGAATCTGCATTCTTTGTAAATTTTATGTTAGTGACTCAAACACCAAGGTGTAAGAATCAATGGTCCAGGGCTTCGAAGTTTGGGCAGTTTGGAATCCACATCTTGGCTCTGCCACTTCCTAACCTTTTTTCAAGACACCAAAGCCTCTAAAATAGGGATAACAATTCTGCCTTAAATTGGTAGGTAAAGTATCTATCTAGTCTGTTGCCAAGCTGAACCCTTGTGTATGTCCAGCCACTGTGTGTAAATTAAATCATTCTTGGTGTCTTATTAAAGCATAAAACAAATTCAGGAAGTATTCACTTTGCAAAGGATATTTCATTATAGATTCTCCCATAAAATGATCAGCTGACAGCTTTGATCTGGATCATTCTCTGACCAACCCCCCTCCCCCAGGCCCAGGCCTGGATAAAGCAGGCCTGGACGCCTGGAAAGGGGCAGAAGGCACTGGCCCCAGAGCCTGGGAAAGAGCAAGGTGAGTCAGGATGAGGTGATCAGAATCTGCTGCCCAACTGAAAAATACTGGGTTGTTGTCACAGGTATTTCTGAAAACTAGATCACTCAGCCATGTTGATATCCAATAAAAGCCGGACTCTTCTTTCTCTCAATATCCTCAAGCAACCTCAGTGCTTAGTGGCCACAGCTCAGCTGCCAGTATCCTATGAACCTGGCAGAGGCATCAAGAGAGGGCACTTGAGGGTCTGCTGTAAATGCAACTCTGCACAGTATTGGGAACCTTTGGGGTACAGCTCACGGAGCCCACCACCTCCTGGTAGGACTGGGAATCCAACACCAGGGCTACTACAGCCTTGGGGAGTCTCATTGCCTGGCAGCAGGATATCTAAACCTACTTCTTGGGTCAGTTGTTTTAACACTTTTCCTGCAGAAATGTCCCATCATTCCATTAAGTTCCCAGGCTAACCCAGAGCTTATATACCCCTCTTTCCTTGCCTGGGTTACCTGCCTAGAGACACAGGATAGCCCATGAGTTTTGATGGAAAGCCCAACTCTGCCAGCTGATTACCAGTTGCACAACCTCGAGCAGGTCCCTTCGCCTCTGGGATGGTGAGGAAGGTGTAGCCCTTTCCCGACAGTGCTAACCCCTGAGAGCCATTTGCCCTTCAGCCACTCCTAGCTGCTGACAGTTGCTGCTGGTTCCTGCACACCCCTCCCTGGGGCTTCCTTTTGTTGGGGTTTCAGGCAGCTCCCCAGCAGGCAAAATACCTCTCTCCTAGTGGTGCCTGTTGTAGCCTGGGGCATTTTATGGAAAGTACCTGTTTACTCCCCACTAGAGTGAACTCCTAAGGGCCAGGACTTCTCAATACCTGCAACTCGTGAATAGATCCTGCGTAGGTGGTCAGTAAATGTTTTCAGTTTGCACCCGACCCTTGCTGTTGAGCCCATTCAGACTCTTTGGTCACCATGAATCTAGCAGCAGGAGTAGAAGAAGGAAGGGGCAGAGGTTCCAGGGGTGGCAGGAAGTGGGAGGGGGGGCCTGGGCTTTGCAGGAAGAGGGGATGACAGCCTTAACACTGGACTGTTCAGAAAGCGCTGGTAACTCAGGGAGGCTGGGCTTCCACAGTTTGCCCAGGGCATATTCTGTGCAGCTGTTAAGAAGCAACAAGGTTCAATGGAATGAGCACTGGTCCAGAAGTAAGGGATTCTGGAGCTACTCTGCCTCCAGTTCAGGGGGTCATTTCTCTAGTCTGGGCTCAGTCTTCTGAGATAGAGATGGAGAGTGGGGACTAGGCTGTGGTACCCAAACATCACTCTAAGCACAATCATCTGGGAAGCTTTTAAAATAATGCTGGGCGTCAGGCCCCACCCCACCTCCAAAGATTCTGCTTCAGTTGATCTGCGGTGAAGGCCAGTATTTGTATTTTCTAAGCTCCCTAGACGATTCTCTTGCGAAGCCAGAAATATTGAATTTGATTGTTTTAGAGAGGAGGTTCTTGACCGGGGTTGATACACCCGCAGTGAATATTTGGCAATGTCTAGAGAAGTTTTTTGACTGTGACAACTGGAGGAGGGAAGGTCAGTGCTACCAGAATCTGGTAGGTTGAGACCAAGGATGCTACTGAACATCCTGCAATGCACAAGTCAAACCCCCACCATGCGCCCCCCCATCCCCACCAACAACAAAAATTTATCTGGGCCAAAAATGTCAATAGTACCAAGATTGAGAAATCCTGTTTGAGAGGTCCTTTCCAACTCTGAGATTCCTGTGTGCTCCCCAAATCCTCTCCTTTGGGCAGCCCAAGTAATTTTTTTTCAAAACCTAGATCTGATCTTGTGTTTTGTGTGTGTTAGTTGCTCAGTCCTGTCCAACTCTGTGAGACCCCATGGACTGTGGCCTGCCAAGCTCCTTTGTCCATGGAATTTCCCAGACAAAAATACTAGAGTGGGTAGCCGTTCCCTTCTTCAGGATCTTGTGTTATACAATTGCCTCAAACCCTTCACTACCCATCCCTTGTCAAGTAAAAACCAAACCCATAATCTAGCATGATCAGACTCTTTTACTGCTCAATTCTCGACTTTCATGCTCCTGCCCCTCCCCACCACCATCTCTCCCACCCCTCTAAGGCACTCCCTGTGCTCTAGTCTGTTTCAGATGAAAATGAGCCATCCTTCCTCCTGCCCCAGGGCCTTGACACGTTCAATTTCTTCTATCTGAATTGACCTTCCTTTGACCCAAGTAAGCTCAAGCATCGCTTCCTCAACCATTCTTGGCACCCTCTCCCCCCATCAAGGCACTGTGTCTGTCTTCTCTCTTCTATCTTCAAAGAATATTCGTTTCCTCCAAAGTTGTTTCAATTTGTATTTGTATCCTGTAACTTTACTATTTAATTTAAAATATAGTAAAATTGACCTTTACTTGGTATACAACTCTATGGATTTTAACGTGTGAGTAGATTTATGTAGCCACCACTTCAATTGGGAAACAGAACAGTTCCATTATCCCCCCAAAACTCCATCATGCTCTCCCTTTGAGGTCAGCTGTGCTGTGCTAAGTCGCTTCAGTCATGTCTAACTGCGACCCTACGGACTGTAGCCCGCCAGGCTCCTCTGTCCATGGGGTTCTCTAGGCTAGAATACTGGAGTGGGTTGCCATGCCCTCCTCTTTGTGCTCAGACCCTCCCCTATCCCTTACTCTGGCAAGCACTGATCTGTTGTCTGTAGTGTCATTTCGTCTTTTCTAGAATGTCATATAACTGGAATCATACAGTCAATATGATTTCACAGAGCATATTGCCTTTGAGACTTATCCCTGTTGTTGCATATGTCAATAGTTCATTCCTTTTAGATGAAGAATAGTATTTCAATCACTGGATTATTTCCAGTTTGGGGCCATTGTAAATAGAGCTGCAGTAAACACTGTGTATAGATTTTTGTGTGAACATAAGTTCTTATTTCTTGAGGGTAAATAAGTACGTGTGGGATTACTGGATCACATAGTAAGTGTATGTTAAAGTTTAAAAAAAAAAAAGGCAAACGTTATTTGAGAGTGGGCTTCCCTGGTAGCTCAGATCGTAAAGCGTCTGCCTACAATACGGGAGACCCGGGTTCAATCCCTGGGTCAGGAAGATCTCCTGGAGAAGGAAGTGGCAATCCACTCCAGTACTCTTGCCTGGAAAATTCCATGGATAGAGAAGCCTGACGGGCTACTGTCCATGGGGCCACAAAGAGTCAGACAAGACTGAGCACACACACAGTTTGCTCTGTATCCTTAGCAGCACTTAAAATTGTCAGTATTATGTATTTTAATCACTCTAACAGTTGTGTAGTGATATCTCATTGTGGTTTTAATTTACATTTCTCTAACAGGTAATGATTTTAAACAACTTTTCATATGCTTATTTGCCACCTGTATGCCCTCTTTGATGAAATGTCTGTTCAAATCTTTCACCTATTTTTTAATCGGGTTGTTTGTCTTCTTACTGTTGAGTTTTGAGAGTTCTTTAGATATTCTGAATATAGACTTTTGTCAAATAAGTGATTTGCAAATATTTTCTGCTGTCTGTATCTTTTTTTTTTTTTGCCATCTGTGTCTTATCTTTTCATTCTCTGAACAGAGTATCTTTCACAGAGCAGAAGTTTTTAATTTTTATGGTGTCTAACTTATCAGTTTTGTTTTATGAATCATGCTTTTTGGTGACCCATCTAAGGACTCTTTACCTAGCCTTAGATCATTAAATTTTGTTTTTTTCTAATAATTTTATAGTTGTATATTTTACACTGAGATCCATTTGGTGTTAATTTTTATGTAAAATAGATTTAGGTTGAAGTTATTTTTTTTTTTGCCTTTGGAAGTCTAATCGCAACATTCTTTATTGAAAAGAGTATTTTTGTATTATGATTGTATATTTTTTTGTATTCAAAAAATCATTTTTGTATTTGTATTTTGTAATGTATTGAATTTTTCTACTGAATCGGTCTTTATTCTGTTCTATTGATCTGAGTGTTTCATTCCTTTGCCAATTCCATAGTCTTGATTATTGTAACTTTGTGTGTGTGTGTGTGCTCAGTCCTGTTCAACTCTTTTTGACCCCCTGGACTGTAGCTCACCAGACTCCTCTGTCCGTGGAATTTTTCAGGCAAAAATACTGGAGAGGGTTGCCATTTCCTACACCAGGGAATCCTCCTGACCCAGGAATCAAACCCACCTTTCTTGCATCTCCCGCATTGGCAAGCAGATTCTTTATCACTGTGCCACCTGGAAAGCCCATTTAGTTCAGTTCAGTTCAGTCGCTCAGTCGTGTCTGACTCTTTGCGACCCCATGAACCACAGCACGCCAGGTCTCCCTGTCCATCACCAACTCCTGGAGTTCACTCAAACTCATGTCCATCGAGTCGGTGATGCCATCCAGCCATCTCATTCTCTGTCGTCCCCGTCTCCTCCTACCCCCAATCCCTCCCAGCATCAGAGTCTTTTCCAGTGAGTCAACTCGTCACAAGAGGTGGCCAAAGTATTGCAGTTTCAGCTTTAGCATCAGTCCTTCCAATGAACACCCAGGATTGATCTCCTTTAGAATGGACTGGTTGGATTTCCTTGCAGTCCAAGGGACTCTCAAGAGTCTTCTCCAGCACCACAGTTCAAAAGCATCAATTCTTCGGTGATCAGCTTTCTTCATAGTCCAACTCTCACATCCATACATGACCATGGGGAAAACCATAGCCTTGACTAGACGGACCTTGGTTGGCAAAGTAATGTCTCTGCTTTTTAATATGCTATCTAGGCTGGTCATAACTTTCCTTCCATGGAGTAAGCTTCTTTTAATTTCATGGCTGCAATCAGCATCTGCATTCAGTTCAGTTCAGTTCAGTCGCTCAGTCGTGTCCAACTCTCCGCGACCCCATGAATCACAGCACGCCAGGCCTCCCTGTCCATCACCAACTCCCGGAGCTCACTCAAACTCATGTCCACAGAGTCGGTGATGCCATCCAGCCATCTCATTCTCGGTCGTCCCCTTCTCCTCCCACCCCCAACCTTTCCCAGCATCAGAGTCTTTTCCAGTGAGTCAACTCGTCGCATGAGGTGGCCAAAGTATTGCAGTTTCAGCTTCAGCATCAGTCCCTCCAATGAACACCCAGGATCAATCTCCCCTAGAATGGACTGGTTGGATCTCCTTGCGGTACAAGGGACTCTCAAGAGTCTTCTCCAGCACCACAGTTCAAAAGCATCAATTCTTCGGCCATCAGCATTAGTAAGTCTTAAAATCAGGTTGTATAATTCCTCCAACTTTTTTCTTAATTTTCCAAATTGTTTAGCTGTTCTAGTTCTTTTGCTGCCTTTTCATGTAAATTTCAGATTCAGCTTGTCTGTAACTACAAAAGAAAAAAAATTCTACTGGGATTATATATTGGAATTGTATTAAGTCTATAGGTCAGTTTCAGGAAGAACTATATCTTTACTTCTTTACTATTATGTCTTTTAATGCATGAACATGATATGTCTATTTATTTAGGTCTTCTTCAATGTCTTTAGTCAGTGTTTTGTATTTTTTAACACAAGATCTTATGTATATTTTGTTAGATTTATATCTAATATTTCCCTTTTTGGGGGGAAACTATAGTTGACCCTTGAACAATGCAAGGGTTAGGGGCGCCAGCCTTTCTCACAGGTAAAATTCCATGTAGAACTTATAGTTGGCCCTCAAGAATATGTGCAGTTTCTCACATCCACAGTTCTGCATCTGCGGATTTAACCAACCTTGGATCATGTAGTACTGTTGCATTTACTTTTGAAAAAAATAAGTGGACTTGTGCAGTTCAAAACCAGTGTTGTTCAGGGGCCAACTATATTATAATTTTTTTCTTAATTTGTTTTCAATTTCTCATTACTATTTTACAGAAATACAGTTGACTTTTGTATATTGATCTTGCATCCTGTGACCTTGCGAAAGTCATTTTAGTTTTTTATTTATTTATTTTATTGGCTGTGCTGCGTCTTCATTGCTTTGCGTGGGCTTTCTCTAGTTGCAGCAAATGGAGGCTACTCTTCCTTGCAGTGCGTAGGCTTATCATGGTGGCTTCTCTTGTTGCGGAGCACAAGCTGTAGGGGCAAACAGGCTTCAGTAGTTGTAGCACATGGGCTCAGTCATTGCGGCACACGGTCCAAGTTGCTCTGAGGGTAAGTGGGGTCTTCCCGGACCAGGGATCAAACCCTCATCCCCTGCATTGGCAGGCACATTCTTCTCCACTGTACCACCAGGGAAGTCCTCTAGTTTCAAGACAGTTTTTTGGTGAATTCCTTGAGTTTTGTTTTGGATTTTTTTTTAATATAGAAAATCATGTTGTCTTTGAATGGGAATAGTTTGACGTCTTCCTTTCCAATTATATGCATTATATTTCTTTTTCTTGTGTTATTGCCCTGTCTAGGACTTGCACTATGATATTGACTAGGTGTGGTGAGACTGGACACGCTCACCTTGACCCCAGTCTTAAGGGAAGGTGTTTAATCTTTCACTGTTAAGTCCGATATTAGTTGCCAGACTTTTGTAGTCATCCTACTTTTTGACATCTCTCTTCCCACCAGCATGTTTGGTACATAAGCAGGCTCTTTCTGCTCTCAACTGCCAGTACCTGGCCCAGTGCCTAGCACACAGTAGGTCTTAAATAAGTAATTCTCTACTTTGATAACTTAGCCAGTCGTAACCACTGTCCTATGACAGACAACAGAGGGACTTGGCTGAACACGCACAGACATAGCAAAGAATAACGTTACAGTAAATATCCCAACAGATCCAACCAGGCAGGGGCCCCGTAGAGTTGACTATATTTTAAGCTGTACAGCATCTGTAGATCGGCTTTCTAGCATGCCATACTGTGTCAGAGTATTTATCTATGAGGAGTAGATGACTGCAGTAAAATAATTATTTTAGATCGAGCGCATTCCATTTTCAAAGGGAATTTTAAACAAAAAGCTCTCAGCTCTGAAAAACAGGGGCTTTCAGGGGAAAGAGTCCCACTGCTCTGAAATCTTAGGCCCTCAGACGGGTGGGGTTGTTTCGCTAAATTTATTTCAGCCGCTTATAGAAACAGAAGGGGGAAGAGGGGGCGGCTGCACACCAGCCCTGGCTCTGGAGTATTAATATCTGCCGGGTCAGACTTTTATTTGGGTTTTGTTTTACCTTTGGAGGGTGGGGAGGCAGGCAGCAACAGGAATATCTCCCAGCTGCGCGGCTCTGAGCTGTGGTTTCCTACTTTCCTCCCCTGTACCCAGCCCACCCTTCCCCTGCCTCACCTTGGGATGGCCCGCTGCCCGCTGGGTACCAAGCACTGGGCCAGGCCTTTTACCTTTTGACAGCAGCTTTCCTCTCAGGCCCAGGAGGAGTCTGAGCTCAGAGACAAGAGACAGACCGCATCTACCTGCTTGCTTCCTGGCACAAGTATGAGTGTAGGAGGAGCCTTGGGCCTCTGTCTCTGGCCCCCATCAGGAACCCCTACCCATTCACACACCCACCTTCCCAGTGGCTTGACCCCTTGGTGAGATCCAAGCCTTTTTATCCCCGTCTTCTTTTTCCTCAGGCTCCCTCAGCACATATGCTTCTTCGTACCTGATACCTGAACAGTCTCTTCTGTCACACACACCACCTCCCCGCCATACATAGAAAAAGGAGTTAAATGACACCACCCTGTTGCTTTTTTAAACCTGTTCTTGCACTGCGTTTAGAATGCTCTATGGGGAACAGGTTAATTACCTCCCACAAGTGTGGGGAAAACCGAGGTGCAGGAGGGAGGCTGCAGCAGGTGACCTGCCCTCACTGCAGGCGAGAGACAAGTGTCCACTGGCTGGCCCCTGGAGGTTCCCCAGGACCTGAGAAAGTGCCAGAGAAAGACAGGGCACTGTGTTTGGGGGCTCACTGCCATGTGGCCACGGCTGTCTGAGAGCAGGAACAAGAAACAAGGAAGCTAAAAAATCTGCTGGGCTTAAGGCTTGAATAATTACATGAGACTATGGGGAAGTACCTTGCACAGTGCCCGGCCTGTGGGAACCCAATAAATGGCAGCTTGATTCTCTGGCAGACTCCTGCTTCCTAGGTCACCAGGGAAGATGAGGGAAGAGGCATCTGTCCTCTCCACTCCCCAGCCCCCAGGTCTTACTGGTGGGAAGTAAGGTGGCCTGGGGCAGGAGATGGGGAGAAGCCCCAACATGAAGATTCTCCAGCACTAAGCCGGGGAATCTGCTTCAGGGGGAGGATCAAGGGTATAGCACAGACTTGCAAACTGTAAAGTGCTTGCAAGTACACTTAAGTTCCTGTTTTGTCCTAGCTCCAGCCAGCTTGCTTTGGCATTGCTCTCCAGCCCTCCCCAGCACACCCAGCCCAGAGAGGGACAGACCCCACCCTGGGGAGCATCTTGGAGAAACATCTTGGAGAAGCAGGACCCATGACCCCAGCCAGAGCAGGGATCAGACAGCTCTTGGAGGGTCGCCACAGAGGCAGCCGGCAGAGGAGAGCATGGACCTTTGCCACAGCCTGTGACTTCTTTACAGTTGAGTTTCTCCCGCCAACTGCACCCTCCACCCCGGAGGGGGCCCGCAAGGCCCCCAAACCAGGGCCTGCCCTTGTCTGACCAAAGGCAACCAGATCTGCTGCAGCTGTTCAGTAAGAGAACAAGCTCTCCCAGAGACCGGGGAAGCAGCTGGAGAAAGATTCCTGCCAGCCCGGGGGTGTAAATATTTATACAACGTGGTGCGTGGGAAGGGGGAAAGCAGAGGGCGGTGGCAGGAGCGGGGCGGCACTGAGGCCGCAGATTGAAGGCGAGCGTGTGCTTTGGGCTCAGGTGGGAAGGGCAAGAGGTTGCCGGATCCTAATCCCCACCCAAATTCCTACATCAGAGAGGCCGGGTCCTCCCCCAGAGTGGAAGGGAGAACTTGGAAGAAAATTCATCATCTGTCCCCTCATCAACCCTCCTGTCTAGGCTGACCCTCTATGCCGGGGAGGAGGAAGGCTCTGCCTTGAACCAGAGATGAACCAAGTCCATGGGGCCCAGGAGTCAGGGCCTTGGGGTAGGGGGAGTTGGTGGGCAGCTCCTGGGACTCATGGTTCCAGGGTCTTGAGGGATGCGAGCTAGACCCAAGAGTTGGACTCTAGGACTGGAGGCTTAGAAAACATAAGCAAAGGATAAGCAAAACATAAAACAAGTGAACATTTCTCTCAAGCTTCCATGTGATCAACAGTCTTTCCTAAAGTGCACTGGTAAGGGAGGAGGATAGGTGGGACCTGGCAGGCGAGCAGAGGGAGGAGGCGAGGGCCCCTTGACGGCACTTCCAGGGAAGCAAGTGGCCGCCATCCCCACAGGGGCTCGGAGCAGGGAGCGCACCAGAGCACCTGGTGCTCTTGGGCCCCTTCACCCCAGGGTGCAACCCAGCTGCTGCGGTGCCCCAGGCAGAACACTGATGCGTCTGCCCCTCCACGGAGGATTCAGCCGGCACCCAGCGGCACTGATGGCCCAGGGTGGGACGCCAGCCTGGGCCAGGGAGGACAGCCAGATGGACTCCAGTTGATTCGCTTCAGACAGCTGGGGAGCAGGGGCCAGCCGCTCCTCACCCCCACTCCCCACCCCCAACTCCAGACAAGGAGGGGTGCGGCTGCAACTTCTAGGATTTCTCTGCCACCTCACCCATCGAGAAGTGCCACCTGCTTCTCTCGGTACCAGACCTGACCCTCAGGGCCTCCCACAGATGGGCTCTGTGTGGCTCCCAGTGGCCAAGAGCCTTTAAAGACACCTCACAGTTATCAGCCTCTTCGTGCATTCTTCTTGGGCCCTCAAAACGCCCACTGGCCGGGGTGGGGGGTGGGAAGGAAGGACTTTCCACTGGAGAACTGCCTCAGTCTCCCCGCAGGCAGCTCCAGATGCTCAGGCCAGCTTTGGCCAGGGACCCAGGGTCACAGGATACCTAGACTCCTCCTGAGAGGCAGCCCCCACGCAGCAGGTCCTCCCACCCACAGCACAGAGCTTTGCAAGTGATACATTCCCCTCCGGGGCACCTCCCCCGAGCCTCAGCCTTTCTGGGTGGAACCTGATGAGTCTTCCACCTGTCCACCGAGAAGGGCTGATTCCATTGCTGCCCTGTGAGATGGGGCCCTGGCCCACACACCGTGGAGGAAACACCATCTGCCCCCAACCTTCAGCCGGGGCCTGGCAGGCGACGTCCAGCCTCACAGGGGGAGAGCAGCAGAGGCCCAGCCCCCTCTCCAGAAGGAAGCCCTTCTTCCAAGGACACCGGAGCTGGGGGAGAATCTTCAGACTCCCAGGTCCTCTTCTGCCACCATGGCCCTGCCTGCCGGCTGTGGCCTCATCCTTGCCAGCACGGCTTAAACAGATGAACAAGAATAAAAGCCTGTGTGGCCCAAGGAAAGCTTTAGGGGAAAGAACTGAAGCTGAAGGAAGAGAAATAAGAACACCAACAACAACAAAACTGTAAAAAATGGGAGAGGAGGGAAATTCAGGAAACAGACAAAATAAACCATCCGGGAATCCAGATGTAGAACAAGGAAGGCCAAAAGAAAAGAAAAATTACGTGAAGAAGGCAGAGTGGGGTGGGAAGGGGAATTGAGAATGAAAAAGAAGGGGGTGGGGTGGGGGAGATGTGAATATTCTGAAGAGAGAAGAATGTGAAAGCAAACAACACCAGAAAAACAAGAAACACAGACCCAGGAGAGAAAAAGAGGCAGCAGTGGATTTAAAACAACTGTTTTGACCCTCAACCAACCACACTCAGGAATGTTCTGAGCCTTAATGTTTTTTATGGATTACAGACTCTTCCAAACACTGAACAAGGACAGTCCTAGAAAAGCAAGCTTTCCTTCTTGCCCTTGTTTTTCCTGCAGTTCTCCCAACTCACTCCCACTGTTGGTCTCTCGCAGAGTGAGGGCTGATCTTCCTGGAGCAAGGCTGAAAGCCAGTCTCGTTCACTGCAAATTCTGGTGGCTTCCACTGTGGTGCCTCCATGGAGGACTCAGCAGAGAATCTGAGCAGGAGAAGCATATGATGGAGCTGGGTTATAGCTTCGCATCTTCCAGGCACCTCTCTGCACACCGGGACAAACCAACCCCCCAGCACACCGTTCCTAGAAGAGCAGGAGTTCATGGAAGATTGGCATACCCAACTGAGGCAAAAGCTGGAGGAGCCCCCGCAAACGCAACTTTTGGAAACAATGTAGATGATCAGATTCCTCTCTAGACATTCCCAAGGAGACCTAATGATAACCGCAGCTTTCTCATTGCCATGGTGGGCAGACAGCTTCCGGAAGTTCAGCCGCACTGCCTAGCGTCCATAAACCCCGTGAACACGTCCAGCAAACACTGCCTCCTCTCCTTTTGTCTGTTTGGCCTCGTGATTCAGCTTGCGGTTGCTTCTCTTCCTTCTGTGAGTCCACCAGTGCACCTCTCCTCTGGGTCTGCTTTCATTGTTCCATTTCCCTTAATTAATCAAACCCACCTCTGCCCGCTCTTCCATTTCTCTAGAGCAGCAGGAGTTGCGAAAAAGCTTAAGCAAGCTAAGGCAAAATCAAGGATGTGAGTGAATTTAGTTTAGTGCCCAGCTTTCATGCCCACCGCGGGGTGGGTGAGACAGGCTCGCAATGGATTGGAACTGAGCCTCATCAGGCCACCTAAAACTGCTCCTGCAAAGTTCAGCCAAGGGGAAGCCACACAGGCTGAACTCTGATTGCCTGGGGTAAAGGACACTGTGCCGGCCCCAGCCCTTCTCCCTCCAATAATTCTTAAGTATTCAACCCTGATTCTGTACGTTCCCAACGTTGCATTTTTCAGACTATCAAACACTGAGAGATGTGACAAAATGTACAGAAAGGATAATGTCTAGGTTGTAGCCTTACTCAACTCAGCTTCTTCCCATCCCTCCTAACCTTCACACCTGTCACAGTCCTGTAATCTATGACTCAAACTATTATTTAACCATGAAAAAGACAAACCAGGAAATTAGAAGCTGAATGACCTAAAATGTATTCCATTCAACTGAGCTAATCTCCTAATAAGGGCGTGTATAATAATACATTATGCTATATCTGTTCTGGAAGATGTGAACATTGCAAGGAAAAGTGCATGGTGACTGCAGATCCCAACTTGTCGAGATTTGTCCTCAGACGGGTAAGAGTCTCATCCTAGGCCAAGTTGCCTAGAAGTCTGCTAAACGAGGCTTAACGTTTGAGAACCAGTGTTGCGATGGTGAGCGCTCAACGTTCAGAGGGACCATGTTCAAATCCCGGCACAGCCACTTCCTCGGCCAGCAAGGCACTTACCTGCCCTCCCCTAGTCTTATCTGCTGTGAAATGGCAGTGACAGCAATACCCATCTTCTGGCGCTGCCATGAGGACAGATGAGCAAAGCACTTGGCATGAAACCACCCTGTCAACTGTTGCTGTATGTTAAGCAGCAAATTGGCAAAACCAAGACGGCTGGAGGCCCCACAAAGTGGGGTTCCACGGAGTCACTGGAAAATAGTCAAGTATCTGGAGCGAGAGAGAGAAGAGCGTCCCCTAGGAGGCCCCGGCAGCTGGCGGGTGGAGCACTGCATGGAAAGCCAAGGACAGCCACTCAGAGTGTGGGTGGGAGGACACAGGGGGCTGCTCTCCAGTCCCCCTGCATTAGCTCAACGCACCACATCCCCACCCTCCCTGTGTTCATCTTTAACTGAAGCTCACACTGACCCGGCCCCCACTTACGTGCACAGCCCTGGCCAGGCAGAGGGCAGTAGTGGGAACAAGCTTTAGAAATGATCGCTGGCCTCAGAGAATTAATAACTGGGCGTTTCTGCCCAGATTCAGAAATCTATGCTTTTAGGAGACATCGACAGGATATGACCCAATGCTGAGAAATTCATGTTTCATTTTTTTTTCTTTAAGTAGAAAGGCAAAAGCTTCAAAAAATGTTCTAGAAAGGTGAAGAGCAGATGAATCTTGCTAAGATTTAGGCAGTTATTATTAATTTTTAAATGAAGTAAAAACAACGTAAGTGTAATGATTTTTTTTTAAGAGATACATACTGAAATACTAAAAGATGAAGTGATACGACCTGATACATTGGACTTATTTTTAAATTATATGGGATGTGGGGAGACAGATGGTGACATAAATGGACAGACTTGGCCAGGAGTTGGTGATGCTGGTGATGGGTATGTGGGTGTTCAGCATACCACTCTGCTCCTTATATGTTTGAAATTTTGCGTAATGTTTTAAGTTCATAAAAGCTGGAAAAAATGTGCAATGAGGGATTCTCATCTTACTGGTTCTTGCAACACGATATTTACTTCCTAAGGACATGTGCTCTTGGACAAGAGATAAGGCTGTCGGGAGGCCTGCCAGGAGCTGGGAAGGGCTGGAGAACAGACAGGGAGACCACCGCCCGGGGATGAGGAAAGTGCCCCAAACATGCTGAAGACAGAGTGCTGTCCTGCCCCTCAAGGGCCTCCGAGCCTGGAGAAAAAAACATTCCTTATTGTCCCTTTGCACTGCTTTTGAACTCAGTGAAAATTATTTTTTAGCAGACAGCCATGATAGCAGAGTGGACAAGTATTCCGACCTCACTTTCTTCAACTGGAAAGTGGGAAGAATCACACGTTCCCCATTTCCCAGGGTGTGGGGTAAATTAGATGAATGGTCCCAAAGTGCCCTAGCACTGATAAAGACTGGGTCTGATTGAGGGGGTTTTGGCAAAATTGACCTTCAGCCTGTCAGGACCAAGGGGGCGCCATCCCGTCTTGGGCGTGCTGATACGTAGGTGCCCCTCTTAAACATGTAAGTTAAATGTGAGTCAAGGCACACATTCTCTGAGACCACTTGGGGCCGGGGATCCTGCCGAATGTTGGCCCCTTTAGTTGTCACACAGGAGCCACTGCTGGCCTCCTACCTCCCCAGAGGAGCCACTCCTGCTCTGCACCCCTGGGAAGAATAGGAACGGAGCCCCCAAAGTTTTCTCTCTAGATGAAGAATGAGTTAGAAAATGAAAAATAGGGCATTACCCACTCTGGGCTGTGGCTTTGAATGGAGAAACGCATCCTAAGAAAACAGATCTTTGGCAGATCAGATCACTCTCAAAGAGGGGGACCAGAGGTGCGGGTGCATAGACCGACACCTGCTCTGTGCTCAGTGGCACCCCCACAGGGAGCTTCTGGAGCTCTAAGCAGGCATGACGGCCTCCAGACACCAGGGGGCAGCCTAACACACCCTCCAGGGGTCGGAGGGACCCACCAAAGGAGACCTGGCAACAGACACACTTCCAGGACAAATCTAAGTAGCCTGGGCATGCAGAGGAGGAAATCCCAGGGAGGCAAGATGGCCCACACCGCCAGGTCATGAGTCTTTGCCACTTGCCCCCAGGCACCTGGTGAGTAGCTTCCTGCAAGACAAGCTTCAGCCAGAAGAGGGTGTTGGTGAGGGACCTAAGGCTACAGAACTGGCAGGGACATGGGAGGCAGTAAAAGCAGAAGGCAGACTGGGGGCTGAGAGATCAGCCGCACCAAGTCTTTGGATTCTTGCTCTAGAACCTCCTGCCGAGCAGATGAAAGGCCTGTCCCTCCCTAACCTGCTCCACATCCTCTCCTCCTGCTGCCCACAGGACCCCACCGCGTGTTCACTGTGCCTTCATCCCAATAAGGAAACAAAAAGGAGACCCAAGGAAAGTTTGAATGTTTTCCAAAGCTCCTTGGAGTTTGAGATCTTTGAAACGCATTCATGGGATTACTGTCTCAGAAAGCCCCCTGGCTCCAGAGAAGAAAGCAGCCTCTGTTGTGAGCCCTTCAGAGCTACAGTGCCTGGGTTCAAACCCTGCCTCTGCTGTTTACCAGCTCTGTAACGATGGGCAAGGTACTTAGCCTCTGCGCCTTTGTCTCCCGCTCTGTGAAAAGAGTAACAGTGACTCTCTTGGGTCATTGCCTACAACAATGTCTGGCCACAACAAGGGAAGTCATTTGAAGAAAGCCCGAAGTTTTCATAGAAAATAACTCAGAGACACGCACAGCACTGCACTCTGCACAAGCCAGAAGCCCCAAAGGTCTGTGCTTCTTCCTAGCAGGATGCAGTTCACAGAGACCTCCAAGCAGTGGAGGCACAGGCCCTAAGTCCGGAGCAGGAGTGGGTTTAGTGTCTTCTTAAGAGAGGGAAGCTCCTCTCACAGGGAGCTTCTGGAGCTCTGAGCACCTGAGCTCAGTGCAGCCAGCTGACCCAGTGCAGCCCGCCTGTGCCCACTTTGGGTTTTGTGCAGGACAAGCAGAACACATCACTCACATTGAATCTGGGCTTGTTAAACTCATCAGCCAGAGGCTAAAAGGCAGGCTGCAGCCCTCTGGAGGACGGGCCCACGTGGGCAAGCCTGGGGAGAGCCAGCCTTGTGGAAGCCAGGCCTGCACAGAGGGTGTGAGGAACCTACCAGCCTCAGAGCAGGGTCGGCTTCCCTGGGATGGAGACTAAAGAGTTAAGTCGACTCTGGGCTCCAGAGGGCGGCTCTGCGGCTATAAACAGTGAGCCAAGGGAGGGAGGGAGCTGACACAGGATGTGGCCAGGGCTCGAGCTGTCTGATTATTAACTTCACTTTTATTTGGAGGGGGATTCGATTCTCTGTTTTACTTCCCATCAAGGAAGTGAAAGCCCAGGTCTCGGAGGGGCCTGGTTTCAAATTGTTTTGTCACAGCTCATTTATTTTTCCTCTTAAATAAATAAACAAAACCACCTCTTTGTTTTCCCCTGAATGAATGTTCAGCAAATTATCTGTGGGTGAGGCATGAAAGGGGTTTTCTAGAGTCTTTCGTGGGGGCACTTGGGCTTTTTCTTTCAAAAGGAAAAAGAAAAGATTCTTCCTTTAGCTTCGATCTTCTCCAAGACTGTCAAGGCACTTTCTTTTCTGTCCTATCCTGAGATGGCAGCCTGAAATCACAGCCTCAAGCCCAGTCAGACACACAGACATTCCTTCTCTGGTCCTTGGAGCCAGCCTTCACATGTCACAGGTTCCAACCCCAAGGTCACACAGAGGAAGCAACAAGAACACTTGGAGCTCAGTGGTTAGTTAGTCCTCTTGATCAGCTAGGACCCATGGTTTTTGTTCCTATGGCACTTTGACGTTTCCACTAAAAATAATAAAGCAATTAAACACAAAAGGATTCCATCACAGGGCTTAATAAAACCCCATTACATGTTCCTTCGCTCAAGGTTCAAAATATTTGGAAAATTTGTTTACAACACCAAAACCATTCCATAATTTTTTGACTCTTGCAATAACCCTTTCCTGTATGGGAGGGACCAAGGGGGATGCAAAGACCACCGTCACACAGTCCCTACCCTCCCGGTGCCCACAGTTCAGAGAGGAGAAACCACAGGTGGGCAGGGAGGGAAAAGACAGGCTCTGCTGGAAATGAAGCGGGGAAGTGGAGGATGGTTTCCTGATGGAGCTTACATTTAAGCTGGATCTGGAAGAACTGATGCTAAGAAGAAGAAAGTGAGATGTGCAAAGAGCTGAAAAGTACTCAAATGACAGACAGTATCAATGTGTGAACCAGGTCAGATACAAGACCATGGGACTGGCGGAGCCTGGAGGGCCTATGGTTCCTCAAATGGCATTCAGAGAGGGGGCTAAAGTCCTCCCGGTGGCGAGGAGCTGAAAGGAGCAGGCCACTTCAATTCCGCTTCAGCTGCCAGTCCCTGGCTTGGCTTGGAGACGGGCCTAAGCGTGAAGAAGCTGCTGTTTATGCTGTGAGATACACTTGTCTGGCGGGGAGCAGACGCTGGGCTAGTCCCAGACACCTGAAGACGACCACCGGGAGCAACGTTTGCTGCCTGTTCGCTGCCTCTAGCTTTCTGATCCAAGAATAAGGGGCAAAGAAGGAAGGAGTGCCTGGAACAAATCCAATTCACTTACAAAGGCTCGGGCTCCTAATGCTATATGGGATACGGGATGGGGTTTCCAAACACCACCACCACCACCACCCCGGGGGCAGTTGCCAGGATGCCAGGTTTTCTTCCAGGTCTTGGAAACTCTGCTCCGGCCCCCGTGGCATCGCAGTTTCCAACCCTCACGGTGCCCTCGCCGCCGGGCCGGGCCGGGCCGGGCGCCGCGGCCACGAGGGGGTTAAGGCGCTGCCGAGATGGCCGCCCTGTTTTGCTCTCCGACGGGGTCACGCGGGAGGCTGCCCTTTGCCTCTGGGGAGGCAGTCCAGGTCCCGCCGCCCTCCCCGGGAGGCGCTCTGCCCTCAGCGCCGGACGGCGCCTCCTCCCCTGCGCGTCCCGCGCTTTCGGGGCCGCTGAACTTTCCAGGCGCCAAGCGAGCCAAGCTCCAGCCTTGCAGGCAGCAGGCCTGGCCTTGGAGGGGGCGAGGCAGGGAGGTGCCCGCACCCACCCTCGGCGACGCCCGGGCCGGGGTGCGCTCCAGCCGGGCCCCTTCGGCCTCCGAGTACGTCCAGGGGACCTGTGAGCCGAGGCCGCAGCCTGGGCCGCGATCCCGACTTCTTGTCTCTTGCCTGAAGCCGCCCTGCGTCTCCCGGAAGGCCTCCGAGGGCTGCTCCCGCCTGCAGCCGGGCAGGGGCGCGATGCACGTGGTCGCACTGCCCTCCAGTGGCCGGTGTGCCGAACAGCACGGCGGCCCGGGGCAGGGGTCCCGTGATGACCCAGCATCCCGTACCCTCGCCGGCCGGCCCTCCTTAGAAAAGGGCTGCCCTTTGCTGCTTTTGAAGACGTGGCCTTGCTCATCCGCAGTGCCTTTTATAGGCGGCCCTTTGCCGCGGTGGCCACTGATCCAACAGCAGGGCATTTGCTTCCACCAATGGTCTTTGAACGCCTGTGGGCCCCCTGAATCTGGGTGCCCAGTTGTTTCAAACCCAGATTGCTAGGTCCTACACCCAAAGTCAGGGAATCTGCATTTCCTTGCTAACAAGTTCCCAGGAGCGGCTCCTGGGGAGACCTTTATAGAACCACTGGCCCAGGGGCTCCTCCTGTCCTGAGGATCCTGTTATTCACTCATTGGGTGTGTAATCTGCCCTGCTGGGCACTGAAGACCAGAAGTGGCCGTCACCATGTTCCCATCTCACGAGGCCCCTTCTAACAGAAGAGGCAGATTCGTTTAGACAGATAATCTCATAAATAAATACGGTTCCATTTGAAAAAGTGTTCAAATTCCTCTGAAGGAAAAGAATAAGCTGCTCAAAGAACTTGTATGCATGGAAAACTATTTCCGAGTTGGGATGAGGAGGCTGTTGTTCCCTTTCTGAGGAAGCTCTAAGTTGAGACGGACAAGAGGAGGGAAGAGATATCAGGGAGGTGGGAGAGGGTCTGAGGCAGCAGGTAAAGCAGGTGAGACGCTGTAGACAGCGAGAAGCGATGCAGAGACTGGAAGGATGGAACTGGATGGTGGAGGGGGAGGGGATGTAGAGGGTCAGAGGCCCCAGGTCTACGCATCTGGTACCCAAAGACCCCACTTCAAAAGGGGCAACATGCAGAGAAAGCTGGACAATTAGCCACCCTCCTCAGCACCCAGGAATTGTGCCCCACCAGCAGAAACCTCAGCCAAGTGCCCTTGGCTCATGAACTTGCAGCTCCCTGAACCAGATTTGTGCGGGCTTCTCCCCAAAACCTGAAGTAGAGCCACATTTGCTGGATCTAGGTGAGCAATGGTAAGAAAACGTGCTGTGCTATCTATCCACCTGCACATTGGGCATTTCAGCTCCTCCCTACTGTGGGTACAGGATACAGCCATTTCTCCAGTGAGCCTTTTTAATTATCTATGTGCCTGCTCTGGAGTCACTACAGTGTCACGTCAGGTGTGCCACAAGGGGCATGGCCTGCCCCCTGGACTGTCCTGCAGAGCAGGGAGATGGAGGGCCCCGTCCCTGATCCCAGCCCCAGTTCCTGGCCAGCTGCCTGAACCCACATCCCACCCACATATCCTTGGAGCAGCTCCTGGAGGGGAAGAGGGGCAGGAACAAGATGCAAAGGGAGGCTGGGAACTCTGCTGTGAGGACGTTGTGTGTGTATAGCTCAGTCACTCACTCATGTCCAACTCTTTGTGGCCCCTTGGACAGTAACCCTCCAGGCTGCTTTATCCATGGGATTCTCCAGGCAAGAATACTGGAGTGGGTTGCCATTTCCTTCTCCAGGGGATCTTCCCAACCCAGGGATCAAACCCACATCTCTTGTGTCTCCTGCATTTGCCGGTGGATTCTTTACCACTGCACCATTTACTTGGTATCAATGCCAGTTTGATGGCAGGGGTGAGGTGACCGCCAGCCACTCCACTGCCTCTATTCCTCAAGCTTAATCTCTAGGTATCTTCTCATTAGGACTGTCACCTTGCACAGTCACTTTCCTCTCCAGTTTTCTCATCAGAAAAATGGGGGTGGAGATAAGTTGTATTAGTTGATCTCCAGGGTGTTTTGATCCAGGCCTAGCCCATCAGCCCACAGCTGGAAGGATGGATGAAGAGAAGTTTTCTGCTCAGTGACACTACAACTGTGCCAAGTCAGGCCTTGGGGCTAATCACCTCCAGGTTGTGGGGAGGGAGAGAGGAGCATCTGGAAATCTGTTGCAGCTTCAGAGTCAAACCAGCCCAGTTTGAATATTGGCTCTGCTCCTGATTCGCTGTGTGATCTCCAGCAAGTGGCTCAGCCTCTCTGAGCCTCAGCTTCCTTACTTGAGAAATGAGGATAACATAGGACCTTACCTCATCAGGTTGTTCTGCAGATGAACAGTGATAACTAACCACTTATCAAGCACTTATTCCATGTGAGATGGTACACTAAGGGCTTCTCAGGAATGCCATGAGGTCACGCACGGAGTCCTGGATCGCTGCCGGGAGGAGTGAGGTTTGATAATGAGAGCCCCAGTTGTTATCATTTCACAATCGCCCCCTGGTGCTTTGCACAGGCGGGTGCGTTCAGTAGACAGGAGGGGCTTAGCAAGCCCTCGGCACACAGGAAGCACTCAATAAAAGATGGCCTTTATTATTAAGACAGAAGGGACCCTTGTGAAGAGTTCCTGCAGCAAGGAGAAGTGGGGGAGGGTGTGCTGAAGCACGGCGCACCCACTTCTCCCCAGGCGGACCAGGCCCCGTGCTGCCTAGTTAGCCATTGCCCGGGCTGCGACGTCAGCTCTTACTCACCCTTCCCAGAGAGCCGCTAATTAGCCTCCTAACAGCCAGGAGCTCCCCAGATGAAAGGTGCCTAACACACATGCAAGGCGTGACCCCCATATTTATAACCAAGGTTCCCTTGGGTGAGGAAGGCCCGGGGGCGGGGAGACAGGCCAGATCAGGGCCTCACCTTCTTTATGACAGAGGTTCTCAGGGAAGGGAGCTGCGCTGGGGTGGCTGCGAGCCTGAGAAAAAGGCTTTGGGGCAGTGGGTGTGGGACACTCAGGTCCTGGGAGTGGGAGGAGCTGGGTGGCTGAGGGGGAGGAAGGCTCCAGGCCTCAGGCTGCATCTCGGACCAGGAGCTCAAGGTGGGGATGGTGGTAGCCCTGACCTCACAGCACTTAGGATAGTAGGCCTGCCCCGCTCTACCCTTTGTTCCTTCCGTAGACATTTATTAAGCACCTACTGTGTGCCAGGCCCTGGGTGTGCTGGGAATAAACACATGGACACACCAGATCGAGCAGACCTCCCCACCGTGGACTCACCGTGGACTCTGGTCTGTGTGGAAGACAGACAAGAAACGCAAGAACCGCGCGATCCCTGGTACTCTCCCTGGGAGTGGCCTGCACGGTGAAGACAGAACTGAGGGACAGGGATTTATGACAGGGGTGATGCGTCAGATGCAGCGGCCACATGCACTTGCCAAGGCAGGTCTGGGCAGATTAAAAAACGGACCGAGGTTGAAGGACCAGCCCAAAGCTGCCCAGCAAACCCAAGGCTGGAGCCTGGGTCCGCAGCACGGGAACCTTGGTCACAGCTGTTGAAGCAGCCGCAGAAGTCCCCTTTACCTCTGGCTAAAGGATGCGCTCACCGCCTGGCCTCATCTGTGAGGCCTCATCTGTGGCCTTTGCACTGGCCACAGTCTGGAGTCGCCGGGGCGGAGCAGGGGTGCAGGGGGGTAGCAAGGGTTGCGGCTGCTAGGCCTCACATTGGCCTCACATCTCTCCGTCATCCCAACCTCCCAGTGAGGTCAGTAGCAACCCCATAATGTTCACTCAGGTGAGGTTCACATACCAGAAAATGAACCCTCTTAGAGTGAACAGCTCAGTGTGCAATCCCCATCTCTACGGAGCTGCAGCTCATTTTCTCCAGCCCAGAAGACAACTCGTGTCCATTAAGCAGTTGCTCTCCATGACCTCTCCCCTCAGCCCTTGGAAACCACCAGTCTACTTTCCACCTCTATGGATTTGCCTGTTCAGGATGCATCCTCTACCCAGATTTTTAGGCCTGGCTTTGGTCACAGGACCTGTGTGCAAGGTTCACCCACACTATGCTAAGTCACTTCAGTCGTGTCCGACTCTGTGTGACCCCATAGGTGGAAGCCCACCAGGCTCCCCCATCCCTGGGATTCTCCAAGCAAGAACACTGGAGTGGGTTGCCATTTCCTTCTCCAATGTGTGAAAGTGAAGTCTCTCAGTCGTGTCCGACCCTTAGCGACCCCACGGACTGCAGCCTACCAGGCTGCTCCATCCATGGGATTTTCTAGGCAAGAGTACTGGAGTGGCTTGCCATTGCCTTCTCTCACCCACACTATAGTATTCTGCTTTTCGGCTGTGTACTGGTCCATTGTATGTAAGCATCTCTGTAAGCAGTTTACAGACAAGGAAGCACTCCAACCAGCAACGCCCAAAGGTCACAGCCAGTCCACACAGGATTGGATCCCAGCCTGAGTCCACACAGTGGAAACATGGCCATTTCCACAAGTGGGCCTGCTCCCCAGAGCCTGGGTCTGAGTCCCAGGGTGGGAGACGGCTGCCTCTGGGAGTGGACTCCGGCTCTTCTCAGCACAGGCTCTCAGGTGTGGGCGAGGTGGCCTCCCAGTCACCCTGCTCCAGGCTGCCCCAGAGCGTGGTGGAAGAGGCTGCCTCTTTGAGTGGAATTCCAGGTCCCTGCCAACCTCAGGGCACTCCTGGGCCCCAAACCCTCCCTCTCAGCTGGGTCACGAGGCTGGCGGGCACCTCAGTCCAGGGGCAGCCTGGTGGGCCGGCCAGTTCAGCAGCGTTGTCCCCAGCTGGCTGGTGGCCCTGGTCAGAGTTGCTGGCCCACCCAGCAAGTAGATACCTCGACCCACAAGCATTTATTAAGCACCCATTCTTTGCTAGGTGGCATGTGGCTCCTGCCTTTACAGTAGCTCCCTCGCTGAGGAAGGCACCAACCCCTGCACCGAAAGGGGGTTCTGGGACCCAGTAATGGAATGGGGTGGGGGCGTCCCTGACCTTGATCAAGAAGGCCGCACATGTGCCAGCCCTCCCAGCCTCCCTCTACAGGGCAGGTGGAGGGCACAAGGCAGGCTAGACACAGACCACTGGATGCCCACCCAGGATGCCCACCTGGCTCCTCGATGCCCAGGCAGGATGCAATATTCACTGTCCACGTACCCTGACCTGACCGCTCGCCCACCTAGCATCCATCCATCCATTCATTCATCCCATTGTGTCGGCCAGTGCCCATCTAGGGTGTGTGTGTGCGTTAAGTCACTTCAGTTGTGTCTGACTCTGCAGCTGTATGGACTATAGCCCCCCAGGCTCCTCTGTTCATGGGATTCTCCAGGCAAGAATACTGGAGTGGGTTGCCATGCCCTCCTCCAGGGGATCTTCCCGACCCAGGGATCGAACCTGGGTCTCTTACATCTCCTGCACTGACCTGGGAAGAGGATACAATTTCACCACCTGGGAAGAGGATACAATGTTTTTTTTAAATGTCAGATAGTCCTTGTCTTTTGGGAGTTTGAAACCGGGCTGACTGCAAACTAACAGTGACCATGTGGCCTGGTACACGGAGCCCAGAGCCGGGGCCCCCGCTCCACAGGCAGCCACCGCTCGAGCATGAGTGTGAGCTGCTCCCACGCGTCTCACAGCTGAGCCCGTTTCTAGACGATAAGCTCCTCGCCCCAGACACGTACACTCCCCCCATCCACACACACGATAGGTTCACTCGGCAAATCGGGCTGAAAACATGGGCCTGGGGGCTTTGGGTCCCTTAGCTACTACCCCTACCTGCACTCCCATCTAGGATCCAGAAGAATTTCTCCAGCCAGGAAGTGTCCCCTGACAGTTCCCCTGAGGACTCGCAGAGGGGAGGGAAGGACCCCCCAGAACCCCCAAAGGGCACCATCGCATGGCTCCTGAAGGCTGCCCTGGGGGGTACTGGGCTGAGCTGAATGACTCAGCAACTCCCCTGGGCTGGTACACGGCCACTGCCCACAGTGGCCTCCCCTTGGTGCCAGGCACATGCTCAGCATGGCACATGCATTTCTTAAACCACTAAGATTTTTATCAGTGACCAGCCCCAGGTGCCAGGACAGCGGAGAGTTTGCACTGTGGTGTGATCCACCCTGAAGTCCACACCCACAGTTCTACACATTATCCCCGAGACAAGGCTGATTTCCAACACTCCTCCACGTACCGGGCAGCCTCCTGACTGTCTGTGGGAGAGGGAAGTGACCCCCTTTAGCATCAGGTCCCACCCCAGCCTGCTCCTGCCCGCTCCCCTCGCCCACCCCGACTGACTCTTCCTGCAGTCAGGAAGCACCTTCCGCTCCCAAGGAGCCCCCAGAGGGCCTATGGAAGGAAGAGAATGAGGTTGGGATGGACAGGTCCATGTATAGGCCTCAGAGGGGAGGGGAAATGACCCTTTGAAGGGTCAGATGCTCTAGGCCTCCCCACTCTCCACAGCTGTCATGCAGACCTTGCAGCAAAAGGGGAGGGAGCAAGCTGGTTCTTCCAGGTGTCTTGGCTGACCTGATGCAACCCCAGAGTGCCCTGCGGGCCAGAAGGCAGAAGAAGGGGTGCGTGGGAAGGTGGTGATTATCGACCTCCATTTCAGGGCTGGGTGTGAGGGCCACCTGCCCAGGGAGCACAGCCTGGCCAAGAGGCAGGGATGAGCCCCTGCCTGTCCCGGATGTAGCCTGAGGCACAGGGCAGCCATGGGAAACAGGCCAAGTGGAGTCCCCACAGCCAGGACATGGCCACTGAGAGGTCCAGTGACCACAACCACATTCCCTGGACTCTGGTTACAGCACCTTAATTAATCCTGAAGCCAATCTTTATGCCCACCGTGGGAGGAAGAGGGTCCCCATTTTACAGATGAGGAGACTGAGGCTTGGAGATTTGAGAAATGTTCCCATTGCCACGCGGCCTGGAAAAAGTACAGTCAGGATTCACATCTGGTCTCTCTGACCCCAAAAGCTTTGCCGTCGGTCACTTAGAGCTTCCGTAATGGCTGGGTTCAGTGCCAAGACCGGCAACTGAGCTGTTCGGACACTCTCTGGATGAGAGGGTGAGCAGACAAGGGAGTGGACAAATGGACAGTGGTCAGCATGAGTGAGGGCAGAAGTATCTCCACTTCCACGGCCACCGAGCCATTGAGCAAGTAGGCAGGTAGGCTAGGACACAAACGGTAGGACAGCTGAAGGGCTCAGAAGGGAAAAGTCACCACTGCTCCATCAAATGGCCTCTGGAGGACAGGAAGGGACCAGGTTTCTGGGAAGCTGGGTGGCCCACCTAGTGCTGGCTGACCATGAAGAATACCCTCTAGATCTCCCTCCTGAGACAGCAAGTCTCCAGAACAAGGGGCCCGGCCTGCCAGGTACACACGCTCCATGACCAAGTACCGGGCCGGCCTGGTCAGTCGTCGACCGGCCACTGCTTGATTGCGTAAGAGGACCCCAGGCCAGGTGTTGACCTGCCAACCCCTGCTGGGAGGAAAAGAGGAACAAGAGATCCATTGGCCCTTCCCGAGGTGGAGGTGGGGGTGGTGGCCGAGAGGGCCTTGCTGCTGCCTCCTGCAGGGAGGTAGGCCTGGCCAGGACAGCAGCTCTGCCCTGCAGCCACCGGGCCCTGGGGTCAGTGTCCAGGCCTGTTTGCCTAAGGGATTGGGTGCAAGCTGGCATGGAAGTAGCTCACCAAGGGGTCACTGCCAAGGGCTGGGGGAGTAGGGGATGGGGGGAGACCTGAGGTCCAAGGAGGTAACAGGTCTGTGAAGGGTGGGGGTAGGCTGCACCGTTTGACAGCGTGGTTCCCTCCCCTGTGCCCACCGGCCTGTGTGAACCCCCTGTGCCAAGGAAATCTTTAAGGGGACAAAACCAGCACTGCCCTCCTTGGCCTTCCCATGCAGGGTTCCTCAGGCTTTTTAGCCCCTTATCCCCAAATGAGGACCTTCTGGAAACTATACTCCATTGGAAAATGCCACAGAGGTCAGTTTGGACCCTGAGCTGGGCAGCAGTGGGAGGCAGGGTTGGGGGCAGGGAATGGGCCAGCCTCAACACAAGCCCTGAAGAGGAGGCGTGCGCCACCTGGTGGCTCTGTGTGGAACAGACGTATGGAACCACACTCCCCAGACAGGACTCCTAGGAGAGCAGCCTCCACGCAGCCTCCTACAGGCTCTGCTGCTGCTGCTGCTAAGTCGCTTCAGTCGTGTCCGACTCTGTGCGACCCCATAGATGGCAGCCTACCAGGCTCCCCCCGTCCCTTGGATTCTCCAGGCAAGAATACTGGAGTGGATTGCCATTTCCCTCTCCAATGCTCCAGGAGCATCTAAATAACTCATAATTTCCTAAGAGGGGCAGGAGAGTGATACAACTTACACAAAAGGTCATTGTGAGGACTGCACAATATGCGCAGTCCTCTCAGCGTGACATTCTGCACATAATAATAATGACACAGTGACTCGGGAGGTAGGTGTTTATTGTTTCCAGTTTTCATGAAATGGGGGCTTGCTCAGAAGCACTCAAATAGTAACTGGCAGAACCCAGATTTGAACCTAGGTGGGATGCCACGCTTGTACCGTGGTTTAGGCACTTTAACCACTCAGATCTTAATGGGGGACCGTTTCCAGCCAGTGGGTAGCTTTTTCTCTCCTGTCTCCTGCTTCCAAGAGACTACATTAATGGGGAGAAGACAGAGAAATGAACCTTCCTCTTCGCATATTCAAAGGGGCAGTGTTAAACCTTTGCGTGTCCTGCACTTTACAAAGGACTTTCCCCTGTGTTACTTCACTTGCACTTCACACCAGCCCTGTGAAGGAGGGGGCTGTGGCCCTCTACAACATGCAACCCTAAAGTCGGTGGCTCACAGAACTTCCAGCCCTGCACCCACATAAGCCCCACCTGGGGCCAAATCCAATACCCAATAATCCTGTGAAAATCCACTCACAGAAAATATTTACAAAACATATGTGATGAGGGACCAGTATTCAGGATATAGAAAGAATTCATATAACTCAGTAGTAAAAAGACAACCCCACCTAAAGATAGACAGAAGATTTGAACAAACACTTCTCAAAAGAAGACATGTGAATGGCCGATGAGCACATAAAAGAAGATAGTCAACATCATTAGTCATCATTAGGAAGTATAAAACAACACATTATACACCCACCACCATGGCGGAAATTGAAAAGCCTGACAAAGCCACATGCTAATGAGATTGTTAACGGGAACACTCATGCATTGTTGGTAAATGTATAAAATTGTACAACCACCCTGGAAAAAAGTCTAGTGATTTCTTATAAAAATGAAACCTATACCTCCTCCATGACCCAGCAATTACACTTCTTGGGTATTTACCAAGAGAAATGAGGATATATGTTCACAAAAAAAGACTCATAGGGGAATGTTCCTAGTAGCCTTATTCATAATAACCAAAAACCCAGAAACAGGCCAGCAGATGTACAGACTGTGGCATACCTACATGAGAGCACACTCCTCAGCAATAAACAGGGAGGAATTTCTGATACACACGACACAAAATCAAAATCATTATGTGAGTGACAAAAGTATTACATAAGATAACCTATTGTCTGATCCTATTTATATGGAGTTCTAAAACTGGCAGAATAATCTATGGTGGGAAAATAATCACAATGGCAGTTGCCTCTAGGGTCTAGGGTAGGGATTGACTGGGGAGAGAACTTTCTAGTGGCCAGTAATGTTTTATATCTTGATTGGAGTCTAGTTTCATTATTAGATGCATTCGTTGAAAATTCGAAGAGACAGTTGTTATGAACATTTCATGGTATATAAACCCTTTTTTTTTTTTTTTTCTTTCCTGGTGGCTCAGCAGTATGGAATCTGACTGCCAATGCAGGAGACACAGGTTCGATCCCTGGATCGGGAAGATCCCTGGAGAAGGAAATGGCAACCCTCTCCAGTATTCTTGCCTAGGAAATCTCATGGACAGAGAAGCCTGGCAGGCTACAGTCCATGGGATCGCAAAGAGTAGGACATAACTTATTGACTAAACAACAATGACAACAACAAACCTTCTTTTACCCCAAAGGAAAAAAAATTATAAACAAACAGTGAGTTCTAGTCAACAACTTGCACATGGAAACATTGAGGAGGAAGTGTGCCCCAACCCATCTCTCCAGTCCTTCTACTTGCCCCACCAAACTGGTTACTGCTGAGAGCTGGGCTTCTCCAGCACCAACAAGCAAACAGATCACCAGGAGAGCCTCATAAGAAGCTCCTTCTAAGTGAGCGCACCTCGGCTGGGGCCCGAGAGTCTGCATCTCTAACAAGCTCCAGGTGATGCTGCTGCTGGTTCTCGGACCACACCTTGAGTAGCAAAGACTTTGAATGTTACCTTCTGACAAAGATAATTCCTATATCGGGATCCATCATATGAAGGTCACCCCAGTGGCCTGGCCCACGTCCCAAATCTAAACAAACCTCAGTCAGGCCTTAGTTATTGACACACCTCACTGAGGAAACCTAACATGCACCAGTGGCAATCCTCCAAGAAGCTGGAGTTGGCTTACCTGGCCCTAGAAAAGAGGATCCTCTGGCATTATAAGGAAACCACCTCATAGCCAGTCATGCTCGGTATCCTTATTACTGCTTCTAATGCTCAATGAAACCCTTGCCCCAGAATCCTCAGGAAGGGTGCTCCACCCCTTGTGAGGCCATATACACCCCCAACCCAAGGATTGTCTTCCCTTGAATAAAGGACACTAAAGTTCATTAGGAAATTGTTTTATTTTCATCACCTGACACTTCCTGCCTCTTCTCTTTTGCTCCCACTGTTCCCCTTCCTGTTTGCCTTGCCTTGACCACCCTGTGATTGGTCCTCTGAGTGCCCATCCATTTCCCACCTCTCCCCACCTTCCTCTCCCAGTAGGTGACAAGTACTATTAATGATGATGATGAATGATAGCAACAACAACCATGTGTGACACTTACTAGGTGCTTGGAGTGTGCTGCACACTTTACAAGCATCGCTTTGTGATTAATCCTTTTAACAGCCCTATGAAGTTGATACTAATATTGTTCCCATTTTAGAGATGAGGAAACTGAGGTACAGAGAGGTTACACATTTGCCCAAGGTCCCAAAGTCTTGGTCATCTGTGTTTCCTCTGGCTCCAAGTACTACCAGCCTCATGGTAACAACTGTTGTGTCTGCATGCGCATACTCACACACCTGTTTTCTCTCTCCACTGACATCATGTTGTCTGTGAAAATAGGGACAATAATGCTCTCTCTCTCCCTCCTCCCCAGCCCCTCACCCTCATCAGCACGCAGGCATGCTAAGCCGTTTCAGTCGTGCCTGACTCTTTGCGACCCTATGGACTGTAGCCCACAAGGCTCCTCTGTCCATGAGATTCTCCAGGCAGCAATACTGGAGTGGGTTGCCAAGCCCTCCTCCAAGGGATCTTCCCAATCCAGGGATCGAAGCCACATCTCTTACGTCACCTGCGTTGGCAGGTGGGTTCTTTACCACTAGAGCCTTTGCCACATCAGGGTCTCTTGTTCAAAATGGGACATGACACAAGTCTCAGCCCCACCTGTCATGGGGGCCACAGATGCCACACTAGTCCTCTCACAGGGTGCTGGCATGGGCGCCCTCCAGCTTGGAGCGACCCCTGCTGATTGGGCCTCCCAGGCCACCCCTTCTGGTTCAGCGCGTCTCCACTCCTAGCTCCTTTCAGTCTTCCCTCCCATCCCAGGGTGTCCAGAGCCCAAAGCAGACAGCCTGGGCCCCCCTCCACCTGCCCTCTGAAAGAGACCCCACCAAAGTCTCCTCTGCTGCCACCCCACACACTACCCCTGCACCACAGGCCCTGTGAGAGCAGGGAGGGACCGGGCCCCTCCGTCACAGCTGTGTCCCCAGTGGCATTGAGTCACAGTAGGTAGAAGGGTCTCCCGGGCTGGCCTGAGGTCGGAGCAGAGCTCAGGTTGGAGGTTCCCCCCCACCCCTCGAGTAACCTTGCCGGCTGCTCGGTGTCTCCATCACCTTCCAGCCTAGGCTGGCGGCATCTCCCACATGGAGCCCTAACCATGTCCCGCAGTTCCGAGTCCTCCCCAGCACCCCCTCCATCCTCCCGCAAGGCCCTGCCTATGCCTGGTTTCTCTCCTTCCCTCTAAGAGGAGGGAGGAGATTTTACTTCCCCAGACAAGCTCTGCGATGCAGTGTCTCCTCCTAAGAGGTTAAGGCTAATTGCTCTTCCCAGAAGAAAATCCTCCGAGGTTTTCCTTGTGGTGAAGTAGGAGGTTTGAAAATTACATGTTCGAGGCAACACCGGGTGACTATATTAAGTCCACTTCACAGACGGACGGCTACTGGGCAGCGCAAGCGCCACCTGCTGACCCAAAGCAGAACACCGGCGCGGTCCTGGGCGGGGAGGCCAGCACCGCTGCTCCGCGGGGGTGGAGGCCTGACTAAGGCTCGACGCACACCCGGCTCGGCCTTCCCTGACTGTTCTCATTTTAAAAGCCCCATCGCAACAGTGACGTCTAATTTACTGTGTCCCACATACACTAATTTTGTGATTTCCAGGAATGGAAAGACTTAAAAACTGCCAGTTACGAGCATATCAAGTTGTATACATTAAATATCTACAGGTTTTTCTTTATCAATCAGACCTCAATGAAGCAGTTTCTTTTTTTAAAGGTACCAGACACACTATACACATTAGGCAATGAAAAGACTGTATTTCTGTCCCCCAAGATTGTGATCCAGTGGATCTAAGAGGAGCAAAGACAACTGGGAATCTATCCCTGGCACATTATGGGTAGAATCCAATAAGTAGTCCAAGCAGGGTGACGGGCCACACTTTGGAACGCATTAGATTAAGACCACATCATTAATAGGAGGAAGAGTTTGTTAGGATATGAGAAAGAACTTTGTAATAGTCCTATACTCTGATTCGGCTAATGTTTACACGTCAAGCATGTAGGTGCACACAATCTCCTTTCCCCTCCTTGGTGACCCTTGGAGGTCGATGGTCCCAGTTTACAGATGAGGATGCCAGGGTGTGACCCTCCAAGAGATAAGAAATTCCTCCTCTCCTTTCTTCTATCTTGAGGCTCCTGTCATTGGCAGTCCATCACGGTGGGTAGCCCCTGATGACACTCCAAAATATACCACTTCAGCACAAGGATTATTTTGAACTGAAGGCTGTTGAGAAGCAGATACAAAAAACCTCTCTTCCTTTCTCCTATTTGCCTAAAAGCAGGACATAAATTTATAAACTGATGTATCATTTGTAAATTCTGCTCTCTACCAAGAAGTCCAGAAATTAATTTCTAGCGACAGCTCTAAACCCTCTCCAGCCCAGAGACAACATCAGAAGAATCTAAACACAAGTCTTGCTAAAACTAGCCCTTAGCTACCACTGGCTTCCCCATATATTTGCCTTCCCATAACTTTCTACCCTATACCCTCCAAGTTCCTTTTCCTGTGTCTTATCATTTCTCTAAAAGTTTATTGTTCTTTTGTTAAGATACTATACAAGCCCAAGTTCTCACCACTCTTGTGAGTTACTTAATGCTGAGAGCTCCTATGTACATGCAGGATACACATGTTAATAGACTTCTGTTTGTTTTCCTCTTGTTATTTTTTTCTTTAAGGTTTATTTACTTTTATTGCCTCTGTTGGGGCTTCACTGTTGCATGTAGGCTTTCTCTGATTGTGGTGAGTGGGGGCAATTCTTCACTGAGGTGCACAGGCTTCTCTAGTTGCCTGGACTCTAGGCACACAGGCTTTCATAGTTGCAGCTCAAGGGCTCTAGAGCATGGGCCCAGTAGTTATGATACAAGGGCTTAGTCACTCCGCGTCATGAGATTTTCCTGGAGAAGGTATCCCCTGAACCCCTGTCTCCTGCATTGGTAGGCAGTTTCTTTTCATCAGACGTGACTGAAGCGACTTAGAACGCACAGCATCCTTATTGAACTCAAGTTTGTGTGCCCAGCATTCAGTGAGGCTGATCTCGGCCTGTAAGGGCTTGAAGCTTGGCTTTGGTTCCCGTGTGCCCAGCATTCAGTGAGGCTGATCTCGGCCTGTAAGGGCTTGAAGCTTGGCTTTGGTTCCCGGCCAGAGATTGAGGCTGGGTTGTGGCGGTGAGAACACCGAATTCTATAGCCACTAGACCAGCGGTCAGTGACGAGACCCTGGTTCTTCGGCTTTGCATGGAAAAGAATTCCCACAAAGGTGGAAAGTAGGTAAACAAGTAAACATTCGTTCGGAGGAAAAAGAGTGCCAGCAGTGTGGATAGACACACAGCGGCTGGGTTGCCCCCTTGTGGCGGCTTGAAGCACTTTTACAGGGCATTTCTTTGGGGTTTCCTCTGACAAGTCATTCTGATTTGCCTCTTCTGAGTCGGTGTTTGGCAGAGCTCACACACATAAGCTCCTGTGTGCGTGCTTATGTCTTAATCATCTCTTAGCTTAGGGAAGAGGCTGATGCGTAGTTGACGCCACTTACTGTGAGGTGACGCCCCCTCCCTTTTGGACCTCCAAGGAGCCTTTCTGCACATGTGTAGTTGGTGAGGTCTCCTTGACTTCGAGAATGAAGAATGTGTGGTCTTTTGTCTCATATCTACCTGGGCAGAAGCCAGCCTCCTCCACCATCCTGCTTTTATGGACTTTCTGTCCACAGGGGGAGAACTCTTCAGCCTGGGGTCTACCTATCTCCTGCCTCAAGGCCAAACTGAAATGTCAGAATTTAGAGCAGAGAAAATTTGAGTGCAAGGGCTAAGTAAGGAGATCGGGCAGCTAGTGTTCAAAAGATCCAAAGTCCCTGAGGATTTTCAGGGTAAAGTTTTTAAAGGCAACATTTGGGGTGAGGGCTTCAGTGTGTGAATATCTTCTGATTGAGTGGTGGTAAGGTAATAGGGTGGTGTTCCAGGAATCTCAATCATCAGCCTTCTGGTTCTAGCCAGTCCAGGGTCTGAGCATGTAGTGCCATCCCCTCTCTTGGGTGGGGCCTTAGTTCCTGCAGAGCAACTCAGAAATCTGTTCAGTTCAGTCGCTCGGTCGTGTCTGACTCTTTGCGATCCCATGGACTGCAGCACGCCAGGCTTCCCTGTCCATCACCAACTCCTGGAGCTTGAGCAAACTCATGTCCATTGAGTCAGTGATGCCATCCAACTGTCTCATCCTCTGTTGTCCCCTTCTCCTCCTGCCTCCAATCTTTCCCAGCATCAGGGTATTTTCCAGTAAGTCAGTTCTTCATAGCAGGTGGCCAAAACATTGGAGTTTCAGCTTCAGCATCAGTCCTTCCAATGAATATCCAGGACTGATTTCCTTTAGGATGGACTGGTTTGATCTCCTTGCAGTCCGAGGGACTCTCAAGAGTCTTCTCCAACACCACAGTTCAAAAGCATCAATTCTTTGGCACTCAGGTTGCTTTCTTAGCTTAGATGTCATAGAGTGGCCTCAACCCTGGGGTTGGAGCAGCCCTCTGGGGTACTCAGGCCACGAGCCTGATGGCTCCCCGGGCTCAAGGCCTCCAGGGCCTTGGGGTCTCTGCCTAGACCTTCAGTTATTTGGGCAGAAAACAGGCCCCGTGAGTCCTCCGACTCTGCTCTGTGGACAGGGCTGTGTGGGGACGGGGTCGGCTCTGTGGCTGGGCCCTGAGGGGCTGAAAGGGCAGAGTGCTGCAGACCCCTCCCCGGCACCCTAGGGGCTCAGGCCCTCCAGCCAGAGAGGGCCCAGGAGTTTCTGCAAGTTTGTGTGCAGGGTGGGGAGGCCTATGGAAGGACAGAGCCAAGAGCAGGAACATGACTTCTCAGCTTCTGCTTTACCTCCTGTATGGCCTCCGGCAGTTGCCAGAATGCGTATGTGATTTACATGTGACCTGAGCTTGGTTTGGTAACAGTGGGAGCCAAGGGTGAATTCTGGGGCCACCTGGCCTTGGGGGACAAGGGACTGTGCAGGTGGCCAAACTAGCTACTCCTGCCCAGGCTCTGGGGCTCTAAGTAGGGGTCTGCCTGCAAGAGGGTTCCCTCCCCACACCCCCTGGCTCTATTTCCATAAACCAGTAGGATTTCCGTCCCACCCTCACCCACCCCAGGACCACCAGGGCTCCCCCTCACTCCCCACCCCCACCCACCCCCGCCCTAGTGCTGCTTTCTTTAGTGTTTGCCTCCTCACAACTTCCTCCTTATACCATATGTATTATCTGATTTTTTTTTAACCTGAAGCAAGTACTACTCTTACAATTATTATATATAAAAAAAAAACTTTTCATTTGGGGAAAACTACAGATTGGACAGTTTTCAGGAAAACAGGCTAACTCACCGAGAGCAATAATTTCATTTAAAAGGAACATGTTTTCACAGATTTTAAAGAAAACCTCCCAGGACTCAGTTTGAGAAATTCCGACTCAAAAATTTAAAGTCTAATTTGATGTTGTCTTTCAGTTGTGAAATACCAATATAAAAACCTCACCTTTAAAACTTGTATCTTTCAAAACAAAAAAGTGAGAAGATCAGTACTTTTTTCTACATTTTTACAAATCACTTTAATGTTTGGCTTAAAAAAACAGCTTGGACTCTTGTATTTGCTTCTGCATGCAAACTACTGTAATATTACATGCCATGTAGCCTCTGGAAAACTGAACTGCAGACTCGTGAGAGAATGAGAGGGCAAAATACTAATGTCTTAGTGTTGTTGTAGAAATATGAAAGTGTTAGTCGCTCATTTGTGTCCGACTCTTTGTAACCCCAAGGACTGTTGCCCGCCAGGCTCCTCTGTCCATGAGATTTCCCAGGCAAGAATACTGGAGTTGGTTGCCATTTCTTTCTCCAGGGGATCTTTGTGACTTGGATCCCCTGGAGAAAGAAATGGGATCGAACCTAGGTCTCCTGCATTGTCAGGCAGATTCTTTACCATCAGGGAAGCCAGTTATAGAAATAGTTTTGATCTAATGGCTTTCCTGAATGGGTCTCAAGGACCTCAGTAGACAGAATAGCAGAGTCTCAATCCCAGGGGATTTATAGTCTCAGGGAGACAGGAGCATGTGGGGTCCAAGAATCTAGGGAGTGAAGGCCTCTAAAGACTCACAGGGGTGGATAAATGCCCCGGCTTCCTCGACCCTCAGTGGCTGACTAAGGTTCTGCTCCTCACTGTCTGCCATCCCCAGATTGAGCGCTGGTTGACCATGTTTGAAAATGTAATACCTCCTTAAACAAGTTCCTTCCCTTCCTTGCCTCGCCACTGTTGTCCCCTGAGATTACCTTCCAAGGAAACCACTCGTTGCGAAGTCCTTGTCTCAGGGTCTGTTTTTAGGGGAAACCCAAACCAGTGGCTCTCCCCAGACCCACAGACCTCATCATGCTCCTCCCACAGTGGCCTGCCTGTCCATCTTAAAAAAAAAAAAAAAAAACTATTTATTTTTGGCTGTGCTGGGTCTTCATTGCTGCATGGATTTTTCTCTAGTTATGGAGAATGGTGGTGGTGGGGCTACTCTCTGGCAGTGAATGGGCTTCTCATTGTAGTGGCTTCTCTTGTTGCAGAGCACAGGGCTCTAGGGCACCCCAGCTTCAGTAGTTGTGGCATGTGGCCCCAGAGTTGTGGCACAGGGGCTTGTTGTTCTGTGGCACGTGGGATCTTCCCAGATCAGAGATTTAACCTGGATCTCCTGCCTTGGCAGGTGGATTCTTTAGCACTGAGCCACCAGGGAAGCCCACTAGTTCATCTTTAATAAATTACTATTTAGGAAAAGACAAGTCCTGGTTTTCAGATTTCTGTGGTATAAATCTTCCCAGCAGGACCAATTTCCAATGCCAAGTTGATGTCCCTGAGACCACAGAATAGAAAGGAGATGCCCACTGCCCTCTCCCAGGAGCCAGCTCTCATGAGGGGCTGCTGCTGTAACACTTGCTGCCCTCCACTGTGTTTGATTCTACTCCATGTCCCCTCTGCGGTGTCTTGTCACTCTAGCACTAAGGACGGTGTCCATCTATTGTAGGTACAACTATTTGTTAGCTGAAAAAATGCACAAACTAAAAGTTGGGAATTATGTGTGTTTTTTTTTGTTTGTTTTGTTTTTAGAATTATGTTTTACTCAGGGACCTTCCTGAGAACTATAGCCTGGGAGACAGACTCTCAGATAGTTGGCCCTGAGGGGCTATTCTGACGAGGTAAGGGAGGAGCCAGGATGTATAGTTTTTGCTGGAAAACAAACATATAGTTGAATATCACAAAATTATTGCTCATCACAAAAACAGGCATTTCAACTTTATGATTTTAATGATTTTTTGTGTATGGGAAGATGCAAGAGTCTGCGCTTATTGAAATCATTCCTTTGATAAGCACCTTAACTCTCTAGGACCAGTATCTTGTTTCCATCCTGAATTCCCCTCTGCGTACATTGTTGGGGGCGGCTGCAGGGACTGAGGGCGTGGTGGTGGGCAGTATGTTTACTGAAATGGCAGGCAGCATTTTTGGTCCGCAAGCCAAGGAGAGTAACCAAGCCACACGGTGGTATAATTGAGAACTCCTCAGGGAGGGGTGTCCTGGCAGAGGGGAGCAGGACCAGTGGGGCTGGGAGGGCTGAAGACTGCCTGGAGGCAGCTGAGTCTTGAGACAAAGCACCAACTTCGAGTCCACATAAACTTCAAGGCCTGGCAGGGGGGAATTGAACCCACAGGCAAAGTCAGAGCCCAGAGATGGGGGAGCTAGGGGAAAAAGGGTGTTGAGAGGTTATGTCAGGTCCTTGGTGAGTGAATGGCTGCAGCATAGAGGAGAAAAGGGAGGGATCCCTCAGACTCTTTGGGGCTCGTCCCCTGGCTTCTCCCTGGTTTGAGTTCCAATTCCACTGGCTCCCCCCAGGCCGGAACCCAGGCAGGCCTTCCCAGTGGCCCCTTCTGTCATGGGCTGTTTTGAAAGTGGGAGCCCTGGTCTGGTCATCCTGTCAGTTCCAGGCTGATGAGACAACTTGTAATTTGCGTCTTTCCCAGAACTCGTGGAGTTCTTCTACCCTTTCCCCCTAGAATCTGGGGTGGGCGGAGGAGCGGGGATAGGTTTGGCCAGTAAAGCACCCAGTGAGCCTGGGAAGGCAACAGGAAACCCAAAATTAGAGTTGGGGAGGACAGGAGGTGGAGACAGGCCGGGGAGTTCCGTGAAGCTGCTCCAGAACCAGCTCACCATGTGAGCCATGAACCAGGGCTTCCTAAGCATCTAGGCTTGGAGCGGAATAGTGAGGATCCAAGTAAAACTGGCCGGAATAACTCACCCAGGAGAATCATCTAGGACCTACAGACCTGAGGCTTTGACTTTGTCCCCCTCACTTCATCTAGAAGGAAGGAGGTTAGGACGATGTGGTGGGAAGTACAGGGGCGCTGGAGATCAGCAAGCCTGAGTTTGAATCCTGCTTCGGCTACTTGCTAGCTGTGTGACCTTGGGAAAGTTAACTTAACTTCTCTGAGGTGCTTTTCTCATCTGTAATGAGTTGTATGATAATGAATGCTAATTGACCAACATGGTGCCTGCAACATATTCAGGGCTCAATAGATAATGTATTTCATTGAGTCTAATATGCCATCAGTTTTAAGAAGCATCTTTCAAGGGGAATCCTTTCATAATGTATATGTATATTTAGTATACTTTAAATACCTTATAGTTTTGTCAATTATATCTCAATAAAATTTTTTTAAAAAGAGGCTTCAAAGAAAGAAAAAAAGAAAGATGGGGAATTCCCTGGGGGTCCAGTGGTTAGGACTCTATGCTTCCACTTCAGAAGGCAGGGGTTCCATCTCTGGTTGGAAGATCCCCACACGCTGTGTGGTGCAGCCAAAAAAAAAAAAAACCAAACCAAAAAGAAGGAAGAAAAAACTGCCAGATAAATTGACTTGCCAGTGAATGTGAAACATACTCAGATTTCAGAGGAAATGAAATATGAAAAAAAAGTACTTTTTTTTTTTTTTGTTACTACATTTTATCTTAGCATCCATGAAATGTAGTGATTCTTTTTTGCTTCTCATTTGTGGTCTTATGCTTTTGGACTTTTCTGTCTCTGGAGTATTGGAGGGTGCTGTAACCACTCCCTGCCTGAGCACCTCCACTGGCAAGGTCACTTCTGACCCTCTACCCTCTCTGCTCCCCACGTACAGGTGCTCCCCGTCCAGGGCTCATGCTTGGGGGTCTGGGGCATGTGGCTGTGTCCACTGAGTTCACTACCAGTAGTGGGACTCCTGCATCCTATGTGCTTGTATCATTTGATAGACTGAAAATCATTTCTAATTTATGTTCCCACCATAATGTTTGAGAGAGCCATTTGTTTAAAGATGAACATGAGACAATCTAACAGGATAAAAGGGATTCCCAGGTGGCTCAGTGGTAAAGAATCTGCTTGCCAATGCAGGAGACTCAAGAGACGCGGGTTCGATCCCTGGGTCAGGAAGATCCCCTAGATCCTGTCTGCAAGGTCTTAGCTCAGGACCTACCACTGACTGGACTGACTTGGTCACACCTTTTCATCTCTGGTGGCTCAGACAGTAAAGACTCTGCCTGTAATGCAAGATACCCAGGTTCGATCCCTGGATTGGGAAGATCCCCTGGAGAACCCTAGACCCTGCATCTTTGACAAACTCCCTAAACAATTCTTGGACAAAGCAGTTTGCCTCCCACTGGTAAAGTGAATAAACCACTGCTTCTGGCGATTAGAGAGACCTGGGTTCAAATCTCAGTTTGGTCACTAATTTAAGGTTTCTATGCCTTGGTTTCCTGGTTTTTAAAATGGGGATCATAATACTATATGTGACAGTTAAATGCAAGGAAATTGCTTAAGAATGGGGCCAGCACAAAGTAAGTGTCAAGAGGTGTTGGCCTTTGTTTTTCTCCTGTTAAATGTTGCTTCTGCTGCCCCTCTGTGGCACAGACCATGGCCCCAACCATCCTGGGAACAGCCCAGCTGCAACCTGTTGTGAGTGAGTGAAAGTTGCTCAGTCGTGTCCAACTCTGCGACCCTATGGACTATACAGTCCATGGAATTCTCCAGGCCAGAAAACGAGTGGATAGCCTTTCCCTCCTCCAGGGGATCTTCCCAACCCAGGGATCAAACCCAGGTCTCTGGCATTGTGGGCGGATTCTTTACCAGCTGAACCACAAGGGAAGCCCGGAACCTGTTGGGAGCAGTGGAAACCAGAGTAAGGAGGATGGGGGCTTTTGGGTTTTGCTCCTTCTCCCTTCAAACTGGGAAACACTGTAAGGATACATCTGGCCACTGGAGGGCAGCATCCATCTAGCTAATTTAAACAACCGCTTTCTCAAAAAGCCCCTTTCTGGTGGTAGTGTGGGGAAGATGGTGGACCCTGGGTTAGATGCCTCAGCCGAAGCTTTCATTTAAATCATCCTCCTTTAGTCAGCCCTTAGATGTGTCCTAAAATAACCTATGAAGAGAGGTTTTGCGTAAAGAACCCTGCTTTCCCATTGCCTTGGATTATAAACCGAGAATTTTGATTCTAAACCTGGGGTCTCACAGAGACAGTCTTCTGAGTGTCCATGCGCCTGACCGCCAGGACTCTGCACTCCACCCCCAGGCACACAAATAGCTCCCTATTTTCCAAGCCTCAGCTGCTGCACATGGAGAAGCGCAGAGACTCTTGGTATTCCCTTCTCAAGGTGGCAGCGGGGTACCTTCTGCAACCAGTGAGTCGGAGTGTTCTAGCGTGGTATGAGGACCAGGCATGGGGCCCCTGGCCACCCATCTCAAGGGTCTCAGAAGTCACTCTCCAAAGCATGTCCTCGAGAATGGTCTGGGTCTCACTTTGGGTTACCCCCAAACCTAGCACTAGATGATGGTGTGCTATTGACTTGCCAGACTGAAGTGGGAGAGCCTGTTTGAGAATGAAGTCCATCCAGAGAAAGCAGGTCCTGATGGCAGCTTGCGAGCCCCTGCCTCAGGCATCGCTTCTGGACACTTCAGTTATCCAGGCCAGTTAATCACCCACTGGCCTTACAAGCTTGGACTGGGTTTTGTGGTTCTTGCCCTCGAAGGCTCCCAACCAAATATACAACCTACTGAGCAGGTGGCGCTAGTGGTAAAGAACCCACCTGCCAGTGCAGGATGCTGGTTTGATCCCTGGGTCGGGAAGATCCCCTGAAGGAGGGCATGGCAACTCACTGCAGGATTCTTGCCTGGAGAATCCCCATGGACAGAGAAGCCTGGGTGGGCTATAGTCCATGGGGTCTCCACGAGTCAGACACGACTGAAGCGACTTAGCACGCATGCATGAGCAACCCCCTCACATGGCAGGGGGTTGAGAACATGAATGAGATATCGCATCTAATCTTCTCAAGCTGACTGTGTGAAACCAAAATATCCTTTCCTCTCTTTCTTTCCCACCCCCACCTCCTCCCACCCACCTGGGCCAAGCTTGGCTGCAGGGTAGACAGAGGACTGGCTGAGTCAGGAGACCTGAGTTCTCACTTGAGCTCCAGCTCAACTAGCCCTGTGGCCTGAGCAGCGCAACCAGTGCTCCCAGGCCTTGATTCCCTCCTCTGTCAAATGAACAGTTTTCCAACGCTAACTTTCTATGGATATTTTCCTCCATCCCATATTTAGCCAGTCACTGAGGCCCATTCAAATTCCCTCGGACATCTCGCCCACCCCTTCCACATTCCATTACCTTTGTAAGGAGAATGAATGCCTTCTCCCTTTCTTCCTCAAACCACTGCTTTCACCACAGGGTCTAAATTTAGAACTAAAAAGAAATTTTGCAGTGAGGAGAGCCTGAGAGATACCCCTCCCCCTGAAAATTCTGGAGAGACAAGGGGGACATCTCCACTAATTCTGGTCCTCAGAATAAGTCGCAAATGATCCTCTGCCTGGGGGTTTCCTCAGACAACCTAGCGTCCTTGGTTGTGTCTTGCCCATCCCACTACCTCCGTATAAAGTGCACGCCCTTTTGTATTGGTTAGGACTTTTGCTGCAAGTGTCCAAAGCCCATCTGAGCTAACTTGAATTAGAAAAGGAAACTGTGTCACGGACAAGGACACAGTTCATTTAACTCCCAGGCTTGCGGTTGGGTCTCTCCTCTGCAGAGGCAAGGCTTTATTTTGTCTTGTTAAAGACCAGCTTTTCATGCTTCTCCTGCAATTGGCAGATGTGAGCACAAGCAACTTCTGAGTTTCCAAGTTATTAGTCCAACCCAAGGTCATATCAGCCCTTTGAAGCTGCTTCACTGCTCTGTTCACTCATACCAAGCTGAGGACCTTCTTGGTCTATTTTCAGGGTCTCTCCCACACCTTGTGTTTTTTTAGACCCACTTTCAGGGTTTCACATGCATTCTCACAAAACAGAATCTTAGAAGACTACTCTCATTGCCTGTTGAGATCTTTTATGATCCTAATTCTTTTATCTTATAGGCTTCATAATACCTGCGGGTTTGATGAGTCCAAGTCAGTAGGACCTGAACAAGACAGGACCAAGAACCAGTCCTTACAGCCTACAGCGACCTCCCAGAAGTCGTCAGATTCATAAGCCAGCACACTCTGGACACACTTTTTGTTTACACAGCCACTGAGCCCTGCAGTGAAACTCTCCCACCAGGATCAGAGGAGATGCTGCTTGTCTGAATTTCAGCAAGGACTGAGACATCTCTATATTGCTCTTTCCAGAGAGCCTGGTACCAACCCCAAGAGAAGATGTTAGTCAAGCAGCATCTGCTATTCATGGAACTGGGCTGTGCCCAGGGATGACTGTATTTTTTTACAAGTGTTCACAAACCATCTTTCAAATATCTTGCTTTCAGAAGCCAGCTTCCCAGGTATTAACTGTTTGCAAAATCTCTCCTGCACTTTCTGTTGGAAAAGTAGGACTCATGAAGATGGCTAAGAAAAATATAATTAGAAATGGAAGATGCTAGAGAAGGGTGATAAGAAAGCAAATGGCAATCAGTGATAAGAATGGATGTTTTACATTTGCCTGTGATCTCTTAGCTTGCCAAATTACAGAGAATAGGTTTAGGATGAATGTTTGTGAGACATCTTTATATTGCTCTTTCTGGAGAGCCTGGTACCAACCCCAGTGAATCTTTGAACCCCTGGTACCAATCTCCAATGAATCTTTCTTTTGTTGTCTCATCAAAAATAGAATCCAGAAGGTCTGGGGGAGTTGACAGGTAATCTGTTTTGTGGGCCATATTTCATTAGATCTAAAATACAATCAGATTAATAAGATGCTCCAATATTTTATAAACATCAAGAAAGGAAACATGTAGCCAATTAAACTGTAACACAATGCTTTATCATTCTTACTTTTATTATAAACTTATTTATGTTTAATATATGTAGTTACTGGTGGCCTTCCCTGGTGGCTCAGTGGTACAGAATCTGCCTGCCGACTCAGTCAGATAGATATCTGAACGTAATATTACAATGGCTGCCCAAAGAGAACCCCAAGTTCAGTTCAAACTTGTTTTGGTTGGTGATGGTGACACTAGGAAAACTACATTTGTGAAATGTCATCTGACTGGTGAATCTGAGTAGTATGTAGCTACCTCGAGTGTCGAGTCCCATCCCCTGTGTTCCATACCAACAGAGGATCTACCTATTACATTCAGTGTATGGGATACAGCTGGTCAGGAGAAATTTGGTGTACTAAGAGATGGCTATGATAACCAAGATCAGTGTCTCGTTAGAACGTCTGACGTAACATCAGGAGGTACTTACAGGAACATGCCTAAAAGGCACAGAGATCCTGCACGAGTGTGTGAGAACAATCTCCATCATATTGTGTAGCAACAAAGTAGATATTAAGGACAGAAAGATTAAGGCAAAGTCCACTGTCTTCCACCAAAAGAAGAATCTTCAGTCCTATGACATTTCTGTCAAAAGTAGGCAGAAAAGCTTTGAATAGCCCTCCCTCTGGCTTGCTAGAAAGCTGATTGGAGGCCCTGACTTGGCGTTTGTCATCATGCCTGCTCTAACCCGCCAGAGGTGGTCATGGACCCAGCCTTGGCAGTGCACAATCTAGAGGCTGCTCTGACAACTCCTTTCCTGGATGAAAATGATGACCCGTGAGGAACCGAAGCTGCTAAAATGTCCTCAGATGCAGAGTCTGCTGCTGCTGCTGCTGCTGCTAAGTCACTTCAGTCATGTCCGACTCTGTGTGACCCCATAGACGGAAGCCCACCAGGCTCCCCCTTCCCTGGGATTCTCCAGGCAAGAACACTGGACTGGGTTGCCATTTCCTTCTCCAGTGTATGAAAGTGAAAAGTGAAAGTAAAGTCGCTCAGTCATGTCTGACCCTTAGCGACCCCACAGACTGCAGCCTACCAGGCTCCTCCATCCATGGGATTTTCTAGGCAAGAGTACTGGAGTGGCTTGCCATTGCCTTCTCCGGATGCAGAGTCTAGCTCCTCTGAATTCCTTGCCAGAGTCTTCAAGTGCATTTTCCACACACCATTTTAATCCATAGCATTTAATAGCACAGCTTTTGATGAGAGAGCTCCACTAGGACCTCCAGATTGTCTTTCTGTGTACCCCTTCTGCAGGCTTTGATCCTGGTGCTTGATCTTACTAGGCGTTAATGGAAGTCTGAGACAAAACCAGGACTCACGTTCCTACTTCTAAAGAGAAGGCCATGACTGGAGGTCATGACTGCCCCCTGGCCAACAGTAGCGAGGACATCATTAATTCCAAAGTGAGATCGGTTGTAAGATGAATCCCAATCTCAGATATAAAATTGACAATGAACTGAGATAGCCCTCATAAGGCCACTTTTGGGTTATCTGTCCCACCTAGCCTGATCAATGCCGCAAGCCTCATCCATGGACTGGTAGGCATCAGTGCGTCAGACCAGGCCAGGCTGGGCCAAGCAGGTCCTGCAAACGTGGAACAGGGACTGGCCTCTTGTTAGAGGAAAACACTAGGGCCTCTTGTTAGAGGAAAACACTAGGGCATGTGGGGTTGGCCTTTCCCACCATGGGGTTCATGACCAGAGAAAGCTAGGGCCCAAGAGAGGAATGAAGCCCCCACACAGAGGGGCTGAGAAAGACAGAGGGCAGGCTCACTGCTTATCCAGGGCTTCCTAGGGCTGCCACCTAGGTCCTGGGTTTGGGAGACACCCTGAAGTCTCATTTCCCTTTCATCTCTAAGCTGGCAAGGTGTCCAATAACTAGAGTTCCCACAGCTGCACCTGAGCTGTGCTTGCTCAGATGGGGACTCCCCCACCTCTCCTAGAGCTTCGAAAGCCTCAATGGTCACCAAGTGGCCACTAGAGCTTTCGTTTAGCTGAAGGACTCCATCCCACCACGTCTGAGTGTCCCATAAGCCCTGGGCCCTCTCAGCCTCGATGTAAGCTTCTAGCTCCAATATCCAGGTTTCCCAGTGTCGGGTGTGAAAAGGGACCCTCTCCAGTGCCATCCTGCAGGGCACCGCATGTGGACGAGGTCCTTCAGTGGTTTTGGTGGCAGTGCCACTGCTCAGTTACCTCTCTTCTGTCCCCCTAAGTTTGGCCTGGTCCGGGGGTGAGGGAACAGCCTGTGACCTTGGGGTACTCTTGTCCATGTAAGGTCACCTACCCCATTAGGGGATCAGCCCATAGCCTTCAGCCCCTCAGCCAGTGCCACTAACCACAACCACTCCCCCAACCGCCCCCACTGGGCATAGTCATTCTGGCCCTTTGGGGGTTTCAGAGCTTTGAAACCTCCATCTCCCTCCTCTGCAGACTGGCAATTTTAGGGTGAAGGGTTCTGGTCAGCACCTGTAGCAGCCTCCCCTGAGCTGACGTTTTGCACATTTAGGCCTCTGAAGCTGGGGTGGTTGAGCCAAAGCCTCAAGCCTACAACACAAGTCATTGACATCGGGGTGGGGGGAGTCGGGGTTGGGGGAGTCGGGGTGGGGGCAGCCAACCTGTCCAGAGGCCTGGATGATGAAGCAAATATTAGTTTCCTATTGCTGCAGTAATGAACTACCGCACATGTAGTGCCTTAAAATACGAATTTATTATCTTCTCAGTTCAGAAACCTAAAATGGGTCAGCAGGGCAGCATTCATTCCCACTGAGGCTCTAAGCGGGGCTTCCATCTCCTTGCCTGTTCCAGCTTCTAGAAGACAGTGCATTCCTTGGCTTGTGGCCTCGCGTCATTCCAACCTCTACCTCTGTCATCACATCTCTGACACTGCTGCCTCCCTCTCCATCAAAGCCCATCCAGATAATCCAGAATAATGTCTGCATTATGGACTTTAACTCAGTTATACCTGCAAAGTCCCGTTTGCCATGTAAAGTAACATAGTCACAGGATCCAAGGGATTAGGACAAGGACATCTTGTGAGGACCATTATTCAGCCCATCACAGAGCTCAAAGACTCCAAGAGGACTCCTCGGTATTTTCCTAAATATATATATATATGTATCACTTGAACCTCTGACCCCAAAAGCCAGTAATGAGTAGCAAAAGGACTTGAAATTGCCTCTTTAGAAATAACTCAACAGGTGAAGTATTCATAAATCAAACTCTTGGTACTAATACGTTGGTGGTGCTCAGCAGTTTTGTATGCATCATGACAACGAGTGGGTTAAGGTGACTGAACACATAAAAGAACCCAGCATATAATAGCTTTGTGATTTTTCATCTGAGACGTGTCACTGAAATGAGACGTGTAATTTCAATTTTGGAGGTCTAAGAGAACTGTTAGTAAACAGCTTTGAACTGCTCCAGGGAACCTGATTTACTGCATTTATAATATTTCAATTGCTTTGTGCTGAGTGAAACTCTGCAGCTTGGATTTGACTCTGCCTGGGTTGGGAGTCTGATGTCTTGAAAAGAGTGATTAAAACTTGCTAATATGTTTAAAATATTTAAAGGGATTTAACAAAGTTTGCAAACGGGGTTGTTCGAGAGGATTCCGTTCCGTTCCGTTCCATCGCTCAGTCGTGTCCGACTCTTTGCGACCCCGTGGACTGTAGCCTACCAGGCTTCTCCGTCCATGGGATTCTCCAGGCAAGAATACTGGAGTGGATTACCGTTTCCTTCTCCAGGGGATCTTCCCGACCCAGGGATCGAACCCGGGTCTTCCGCATTGGAGGCAGACGCTGTAACCTCTGAGCCACCAGGGAAGCCCAATCTGTTTAAATGTATGAATGATTAAGACACAGAAGAGTTTTTTACAGAAAAATTACATTATCAATAAAACAAGATGTCCACGATGCACTTAAAAGCTTGAAAAATGAAATTTTAAGATTTTACCTCTTTAATAGATTGAAAATTATAGTCGTTTGCACACATATAAGCACCCTTGACCGTTGAGAAACTCAAACTGTTGAAGACTGTGGAATAACTCTGTAAACACACCTTGTTCAAATGACTCTTACACATTCTTTTAAAGATTGATCATACCTCTGGAAATTGAGGGGGATTTTGTGGGGTTTTATTTAACATTTTGGCCATGATGCACAGCACATGGGATCTTAATTCCCTGACCAAGGGTCGAACCTACATCCCCTGCAGTGGAAGCTTGGAGTCTTAACTACTAACCACCATCAGTCCCTGAAAATTGAGGCTTGTTAATGCACTTACAACTTGAGTTTAGGAAATTTTCTGGTTGGAACAATTTCCTTCTCCTCAACTCTTAAACCACAGTCTTCCCCACCAAGCTGCTATCACAGCAGACCCACCTTGAGCAGGTATGGCTTTTGGCCAGCCAGTGGGAAAACCTGCAATTATGGTTCCCAAAGCAAAAGCCAACCTCTCCCCACGTCCATTCTCCGAATAGCCTTGCCTCTTTCCCAGGGCAGTGGGTGTTCCAGAAACTCATAGAACTAATTCCTAACAAATTGGGCTCACACTGAAAACCTGTCATCTCTGGCCCCAGTTCAATAAGTTCCGATTTAGCCTTAGTCTTCTTTATGAGGGGACTTACATCATGTTAAGGGTCCTCTTCTAAAGAGATCCTTCAAGCGAATCCCTTAAAACTTAAAGTAGGATTGACCACAACAGACATTTATATGCACTAATACTTTAGGAGTTCTATATATTACAGCATCAACTTTCCAGCAGCACTATTATTCCCTGTTAGTAGATGAGAGAACTGCGGTGCCCAGTTAATCCATTTTGGAAACGGCAGTTGTAGGTTTGAACTCTGGCCGTCAGACTCCACAGACTCAGCTCCCTGTTATTGCTGCACCAAACTGCTTTACTCAACACGGTTGGAACTGGAACACAGACCTGCAGCTTCCATTGCTAAATTATGTCTATAAATCACTGCACTGTTACTGATACCGTTACTGGCAGTCCTCGCTGCCTGTACTGTGAGTAAAAGCCTCGAGGAGGAAAGACAGGCAAGGAGGAAAAAACAAAAGAAACATAGGCTCCCCACGGACCTTGTTTAAAGGCAGATTAAGGTCCTACTGTATAGCACAAAGAAGTATATTCAATATTGTATGATAAACCATAATGGAAAAGAATATAAAAACAAAGAATGTAGATATATGTATAACTGAGTCACTTTGTTGTATAGCAGAAATTAACACAACATTGTAAATCAATTGCATTTCAATTAACAAATAAATTATTTTAAAAATTTAAAAAAAAAAAAATAAAGGCAGATTCTAATGAGAGGGTCTGGGGTAGACCTGAGAGTCTGCATTTCCAACAGCCTCCCAGGTGAGGCTGGACAGCTGCTGTCTATGGGACAGTCTGAAGAGTAGGGATGAGATGACTTCCTGAGTGTCTCCTGCAGCAAAAATACAAGGAACCGGAGCATGTAGATGTCACAGAGCTGTTTGATGATGTGGGAAACAAAGGTGGGGTTTATTTTCAATGCATAGGAGCCTTGTGAGGAAACCACGTTCTCCTCTTGAAAATGAAACAGAAGTATACGGTTGAACGTGCCAAGGTCAAAAGCATATTAGGGGTGGTACAGGTGCCCCACACCATCCTTGATCGCATGCACTCTTTTGGAAGACAGTAAGCAAGGAGCAAAGAACTGACACGGGAGTGTTGCTGCTGTAACACGGTGGGTGCCAAATAGGACCAAAGTTGTCCACACTTGTCAGTTTTGTCCTGACCATTTTTAATCGGCAGTATTTTGGGAGCAAAAAGTGTGTGCTGATGAAGAGGGTAATTACATACACCTCTGGACTTCAAAAATGAGAAGACAAGCCACATAAATTCTCTTCCTTAAGAAAACAGCCATTTCAAAAGATTTTCTTTAATATCATAAAATATTTTCATGGACAAGTGAGCTAGCAAACACACATGCACCAATGTGCCTTTTGACAAGATTTTCCCCTACCCTCACCTCCCACTCCCACGTCAAGGTGGACAAGAGATTGGAGAAATGAATACAGCAGATGGTACAGATAGAAAGGAAAAAAAAATCGATAAAAAGGATGGATATAACATTGTGCTTGGTTATTTTCCTATGTCTCAACAAAACAAAACATTTCGGTGCAAATAGTTAATTTTTCCTCTTTTCCATTTAAGTCTGGTGGAGAAAAAAATACTTTTTGTATAATAAAATATGTGGTTTTTTTGGTTTTTTTACTTTTTTTTAACGTAATTTTTTTTTTTTCTTTTTTGCAGAAAATAATTTTGTAAACTGTCACTTCACGGGCAGGGAGGCTGGATGCCACATGGGTCCCAGCTCGCCCACTGGAGGCAGAGCGTGAAACCAAACCCGGGCGGGAGGGGGGAACAGCGGAGGCGCGGGGTGGGGCTCGCACAGCGGACGGGGCGGGGGGCGAGGGTGTGGACCGGGCAGGGCGGGTTAGAGGTCGCTCTCGCCGTACAGCGCCGTGGAGAAGGACATGTAGTCCAGAGCACCGGGCACGGCGTCAGGGCCGGTGTAGGGGGCCATTCGCGCGATGCAGTACTCAGCCTGGTCAGGCGGCAGCTCTCTGCGCAGCTCGTCCACCGTGATGTAGTTCTGCGGAAACAATGTGTTCAGGGAGGCTGCAAAGCCCGGAGGTGAGGTACCCCGTCCCGCCCCCATTCCAACATGTACGTTACACATACCTGTATCAGGCATATATGTAAATAAATAAATTATATGATAAATTACATGATATAGACACATGTATAAATGTTATCTATATATGTACATATCTATATATGTGTCAGTTCAGTTCAGTCGCTCAATCTATATTTAAATAACATATATTTCAATCCCCTTATGTTTTTCACTTTAGTAACTGCTTTAGCCTGTTCCCAAGTAATTCCAAGAGCTAACTGCACCTATAATCTTTTCGTGTGTCTCTCTAGCCTGCACCAACCACAGGCTGCAACAATATTCAGTTCAGTTCAGTTCAGTCGCTCAGTCGTGTCCGACTCTTAGCGACTCCATGAACCACAACATGAAAGGCCTCCCTGTCCATCACCAACTCCCGGAGTTCACTCAAACTCATGTCCATAGAGTCGGTGATGCCATCCAGCCATCTCATTCTCTGTCGTCCCCGTCTCCTCCTACCCTCAATCGCTCCCAGCATCAGAGTCTTTTCCAGTGAGTCAACTCGTCGCATGAGGTGGCCAAAGTATTGGAGTTTCAGCTTTAGCCTCAGTCCTTCCAATGAACACCCAGGATTGACCTCCTCTAGAATGGACTGGTTGGATCTCCTTGCAGTCCAAGGGACTCTCAAGAGTCTTCTCCAGCACCACAGTTCAAAAGCATCCATTCTTCAGCGATCAGCTTTCTTCACAGTCCGACTCTCACATCCATACATGACCACGGGAAAAACCATAGCCTTGACTAGACGGACCTTGGTTGGCAAAGTAACGTCTCTGCTTTTTAATATGCTATCTAGGCTGGTCATAACTTTCCTTCCAAGGAGTAAGCATCTTTTAATTTCATGGCTGCAATCAGTATCTGCAGTGATTTTGGAGCCCAAAAAAATAAAGTCTAACACGGTTTCCACTGTTTCCCCATCTATTTCCCATGAAGTGATGGGACCAGATGCCATGATCTTCGTTTTCTGAATGTTGAGCTTCAAGCCAACCATTTCACTCTCCTCTTTCACTTTCATCAAGAGGCCTTTGAGTTCCTCTTCACTTTCTGCCATAAGGGTGGTGTCATCTGCATATCTGAGGTTATTGATATTTCTCCCGGCAATCTTGATTCCAGCTTGTGCTTCTTCCAGCCCAGCGTTCCTTCATATAAGTTAAATAAGCAGGGTGGCAATATACAGCCTTGACGTACTCCTTTTCCTATCTGGAACCAGTCTGTTGTTCCATGTCCAGTTCTAACTGTTGCTTCCTGACCTGCATACAGGTTTCTCAAGAGGCAGGTCAGGTGGTCTGGTATTCCCATCTCTTTCAGAATGTTCCACAGTTTATTGTGATCCACACAGTCAAAGGCCTTGGCATAGTCAATGAAGCAGAAATAGATGTTTTTCTGGAACTCTCTTGCTTTCTCCATGATCCAGCGGATGTTGGCAATTTGATCTCTGGTGCCTCTGCCTTTTCTAAAACCTGCTTGAACATCTGGGAGTTCACGGTTCACATATTGCTGAAGCCTGGCTTGGAGAATTTTGAGCATGACTTTACTAGCGTGTGAGATGAGTGCAACTGTGCGGTAGTTTGAGCATTCTTTGGCATTCCCTTTCTTTGGGATTGGAATGAAGACTGACCTTTTCCAGTCCTGTGACCATTGCCAAGTTTTCCAAATTTGCTGGCATATTGAGTGCAGCACTTTCACAGCATCATCTTTCAGGATTTGAAATAGCTCAATTGGAATTCCATCACCTCCACTAGCTTTGTTCGTCGTGATGCTCTCTAAGGCCCACTTGACTTAACATTCCAAGATGTCTGGTTCCAGGTGAGTGATCACGCCATCGTGATTATCTTCGTCGTGAAGATCTTTTTTGTACAGTTCTTCTGTGTATTCTTGCCACCTCTTCTTAATATCTTCTGCTTCTGTTAGGTCCATACCATTTTAGCAACACCCTATTTGGTGAAAGAGTAGGACTCCCACGCCCAACTCAGGGCTCTGAGGAGGTCACACAATTCTCGTAAACTACAGGAGCCTCCAGTTGGGGGCATCACTGCCACTGGTACCTATCTTAACCTTCCCCCAACCAGCCCACCTGGCTCCCCGTCTGGGATGTCTGCTTTGTCCCTGTCTTGGTTTTGCCCATCAGTCTACTTGGAACCTGCATCTTTGTGGAGCCTTCAGCTTCTCAAGTGTTCAGGGACTTGCCCTACTTCTGCCAGAGTCTCCTAAGGAGCCAGTCTGAAGGAGACAGCTTGGCCCTCAAGTCACTTCAAGAGTCAAGCGATCAGGTCCCTTTCTGGGCCCCGGAGACTTCCTTGACCAAATAAGTCACTTCAAGGAGGTGGTTTCTGAGGGTCCTTCCAGCTCCAAAGTGCTATGACTCTAACAAGGTGTCCTTGGATGTAAATAAGAGCTTTAGGAACCTCTTTGTTGGTTCAGTCTTTACTTCAATGTAGACTGAGACATTTCAGAAACTATTCTCCCTACTGGCTAAGGAAGAATGGCGTAAGGATTATCCTATGAATTTTACAGAAAGGGAATCTGACCTCTAGACCCCTCTGCCCCCAAGGCCCCCTGGATGCTCCTACTTTCCCACTGTCAGGCCTGGCAGTGCAGGGAACTTGGGAGATTTGGAGAACTGAAGCTGGCTGCTGCTTAGGGTAGACAGATGAGAAACACGCTTCTTTCCTGCTTCCCGTCTACATGCCATGGCTTGTGCCCAGAATGCTGCAGGGCTGAAGTCTTAAGTTCCCAGACGGACCTTTTATCACCCACTCACATACTCCATCTGACTGGACTGCCCTCCACCACCAGTCATTTCATCACCAGTATCTCATCGTAAGTATGACATGCAATGTCCATGGCAGGGGACTCCCTTAAGCTAATGCAGTGTCCTAACCTCTTAGCTGATGCCCAAATGTTACAGAAATGGGTAGAGGTGGACAGCAATGAGGCTCAGGTGGGAAAGAAGGAACAGCGGAGCTGCTCATGACCTCCCCTCCAATTCAGTCCACCTCTACATGGCGCCCACATCACAGTATACCCACCTTATCCCCGGCCAGGATCTTGAAGGAAGCCATGACTTGGTCTGCTGTATCTGTATCAGCTGTCTCACGAGACATAAAGTCGATGAAGGCCTGGAACGTCACCACCCCCAGGCGGTTGGGGTCCACGATGCTCATGATGCGGGCAAACTCTGCCTCTCCCTGGAGGGAAAAGCCAATCCCAGGCCTGTCAGTCACAGTCTCCTCTCGCTATGGACCTGAGGCCTCTAGGGGCTCAGAGTGCTTAAGGCTGTCAGAGAAGGCCCCTGACCTAACCTGAGTTGTCCGGTTTCCCACCCTCTACGGATGCCTGTGCTCCTCTTGGAACAAAAATGATAATGCTGACGATAACTAATGACGGCAATGGCTAACACTCAGACAGCATATACTATACACCAGGCACTGTTTTAAGTGCTGTGTAAAATTCATTTAACACTCCTCACAACCATGAAGTAGGTATTTATTATTTTCATCAGGTCTCCAGAGGAGAAACCTAAGGCCCAGACAGGCTTAGTGACTTGCAAGGTCACACAGCCAGTGGGTAGTAGAGCTGAGACATGAACTTGGGTCTCCACCACACTGTACATTCTGTGTATCAGACAAGGCACAGCACTCATGTTGAGTTGCTTCATTTAACTGTTAAAATTGTCCGGCAGCATTCCCTTCACATTATCTGGGCCCCCAAGCAGGGGATGACAGAGCTGGGATTTATTCCCAGGTTCCTTACTTCTAAAGCCCACACCCTTGCTCTTGCACTGGGCAGCCCAAGGGCTCTGGACTTTGCAAGGTAGGCCAGGAGTTGCCTCTCTGCCCAGCTGAGGCCCCTGCCCTGCTCAGAAGGCCTGCATGAGGGCAAGGCAGCTGAGAAGGTTGGGAAGGAGCTTGGGGCAACAAGCAAAGGGGCGGCACGACTGGCTGAAGCCATCAGCAGGACAGAGGTGAAACTCTCCAGGCCCCACATGATATGGAGCTGAACCAACCCCCACCCAGAGTGCCCACCACAGTCCTGCCCGGCAGCCTCAGGATCAGCCCCACCATCCATGATGGGAGCAAAAAAACAAAAAGCCCACTTCGATTGTAAATATCAAAAGAGAAACCGGCAGAGACAGGCGAGAAGGCCAGGTCTCCCGGACACACACAGGCTCCGCAGCTGGGGCCCAGCCTTTCAGGACACCATCTTCCCCAAGGACCAGAATCTTGAGGCCCCTCCAGGGAGGGGGGTCCCTGAGCCTGAGGGCCTCCAGCCCACCATGGCCAGGACTTGGCCTCTCGGGTCAGCTGGCTGGCTGCCCCTTGCCAGGGCAGAGGGTGGGGTTTACATTACCATGTTGTAACCCATGGAGATAAGGCAGGCGCGGAAATCATCCGTGTCCATCATGCCTGTCTTCTTCTGTGGGGCCAGGGGCACCAAGACACAAGGAGAAAGGGCCGGCCAAGGGCCAGGAAGACAGGGCACAGATGGCCAGAGGGGAGGTCAAGGTGTATGGTTTTGGGGGGCGGGGGGTGGGCAGTCAGGAAGGGAAGAGGAACACAGGAGGAAGAGATGCAAATACACATCCGGGGAAAATATCCACAGGAAGGAGGAAGACAGAGCAGGGAGATGCAAAAATCCGTCCACGGGATGGAGAGCGATGAGGAGAGAAGAAGGTGGGCACCGCACAGGTTCCCACGAAAGATAACCGAGGGCAGAGGTCAGAGGTCGGAGTAGTGAGAGGAGGAGCCCGCCGGGGGCCAGGCGGGGACAGCAGAAGACGAGCCCCACGGCCCACAGGAAAGGGGAGGCAAGGAGATCCAGAGAGAGAGAGAGAGAGAAGAGAAAAAAGGAGAAACGCGTTATTTCTCGCCCCGGACGCCACCCCTGAGCGTGCTCCATGCAGGAGGCGAGTACCTGGGGGTCGTTGCCAATATCATAACCCAAGCTGATGAGGCAGGCTTTGAACTCCTCGGGACCCAGCGTGCCGGAGTGATCCTGGGGCCGCCGTGCGCCAGCCAGCGAGCCATGCGGTGCCAGGGAGGTGGAGGCCGTGAGGGGGAAGGGGTGGGCCATGCCCCAGTGGAGGGTAGCGTGTGTGGGGAGAGACAGGGACGAAGGCATGCGGATGGGGAAGGTGGAGGGTGGAGGGGCGGGAGGGAGGAGGGAAATAAAAGTGCACAAGGTTAGACACACGGACGTGGTCCAGAGGGGGACCCTCTCCCCGGTACACGCAGCCGTCCTGCCCCGGGGAAGCAGGCCGGAGGGAAGCATGGTGAGCCATGGGGGTAAGAAGCTCCCCTAGAAGAGTGCCCAGCCCACCTCTGGCCCCGATGCCCTGAGCGGGGTTTCCAGGAAGATGCCCACCCACCCATGTGCCTGGAGGGCAGTGAAGCAGGCAGGGGTGGTGGGCAGCACCCAAGCCCATGCTCCCACCCCCTGTGGCCACCACAAAGCCCCAAGGCACTGGGAGGGGCAGCCCACGCAAAACTGGATGAGAATCCAGGAGGACTGCTAACTCTGGCACCTCTACAGGATCCGAAAGGCTACCCCCAGGGCTGGGGGAGGAGAAAAGCTCCGCTCTGTCCCCAGGCACAGGCAGGGGATGGTCCCCATAGCCAGGGACAGCGGCCCTCCCTCGAGGCTACGGCAGCCTTGCCCCCAGGGGGTGACTCCTCATGATAGGAGAGCAAGAGTCAGGGGTCTGAGGGCTTCTCTTCACCCACAACACGAGCACTCTCTCCAGGAAAGCAGGGATGCTCATGGGACACCGGGACAGCTTCTAAGGCCAGCCTGGGGTGGTGGAGAGTCAGAGCAGGCTAACTGCAGTTCCTCCCTCCTCCCTCTCCTCCTCCTCACTAGCCCAGGAAGTGGGCCCATGCCCTGGGCAGTGCCCTCCAGGGCCCTGGGGCCAGGGCTGCCCTCAGCGAGTTCAGGGGTGGAGCTCACCCGGTCAAAGTGGTTGAAGGAGGCCCGGAACTCATTCATCTGCTCCTGGCTGATGCCCTTGGCGTCCCTGGTCAGGATCTGGTTCTCCACCTCATTGATGGTCCTGGCGATGGTGGTGAGGAGCTGCTCCCAGCCCACACGGATGTGCTGCAGGCAGGCAAGGCCCGTCAGCAAGGCCTGGGCCAGGTCACCCCTCCCTACTCCCTCCCCTGACCATCAAAATGGCCAATGCAATCAAACCAGGCCTTCTGCCCGGATTAACAGAGTCACCAGGTGCAGGGGAACCAGGATAAGGACAGCAAACCAGGACAGAGGACCCAGATGATGAAGGGGGAAGCACAGAAGGGTAATGGTTTCTGCCCGGAACAGCAGAGACCAGAATGACCCGCGCGGTCAGGTCAGAAAAAAAGGCAAAGTTGACAGTGGGGAAGATCAAAGGACAAAAAAGTGGGTAATTCCCTGAAAATCCAGCTCTATAACCTCACACCCATGCCTTCATGGTCAAAACAAGTAGGTCATTTAAAAAGCAGAGGCCAAACCAGTGTCTGGTGACCACCAGTCTCAGAATCACCAGGTACTTGTTAAAAAATTTAGATACCCGAGTCCCATCCCAGACCTAGTGAATCAAATTCTGGGACGGTGCCTGGAAATCTGCATTCTCAGCAAGCTCCTTGGGAAATTCAAAAGGCACTGAGGACTGAAGACTCAGAGCTCCAGGAGGGAGGAGAAGTGAGTATCCTCTCACTTAAAAGCTAGGGTTTATCCTACTATACGACCAGTCTTCTTGGAATGATGGGGGGGAGCAAGGCTGGTGGCGCCCACCTCCATGGTGTAGTTGGTATGCTTGTTGTCGAAGATGAGCGCCTCCTGGATGAGCTGGTGGTCGCCCTCCAGCTGGTCGATCTTGGGCTTGTAGTTGACGATGCTCTTCTCATATTGCCGCAGGTGGTTGAGCTGGTCCTCCAGGGTCCCGTGCATCTCAATGGAGATCCTTCCGATCTCCTGCTCACCCGGAAAGGAGGCCCTTGTGAGACCTACGCACTCTGGGCCCCCAGGGTGGAGACTGGGGCCCCCAGGTCACTGACCAACCCCTCTGATGATTCTTGGCATGGAAATAGCATCATAAAGGACTCTGACCAGCACTGACTGTAATCACCAGATGAATACCTCCCATTTCCCGGGTACCCCTCAGCCACAGGAAGGGGATGCAAAGTCAGTTGCGAACTTAAAAGTTCACTCCTCTACCTGCCATTCAAACTCCCATCCCAAGCCCGTTCCCGACTACCATCCATCTCAGGGAAGTTTGCCCACTGAGCTGGGTTCCTCATAGCCTCAGGGAACCTGGCCCTCCTTCTCAATGAACATGCTCCTGCTGTTCTGTTCCTTGGAGGCCTGCCTTGCCCACCTCAATCCCACCTATCTCCATGGTCCAGGCCTAATCCCCATCTCTGTCTTTCATCCATATAAACACACCTTGCTTGTGAAAGCACTTTCTGGGAACTCAGTTCAACTTAGTAAGTATTTCTGGAGCGCCTACTACTATGCAAAATGTGCTAAGCAGGTGGAGATGGGGTCCAGAAAAGCACACAGGAACTTGACACGGTCTCTGCCCTCAAGGAATTCAGAGGGACACCACGCTCTAACCCAAGCAGTGTTCCTTCCTTATCTACATCACCCTGATACCTGGTCCAACAATACAGCAAAGAATTTCACGCTCGCCCAAAGCACAGTTCTCTCTCCGGGGAGATCACCTCCTTCTGGCCAAGATCATAACTCAGGAGGAAGGGAGACCAGCTCAACCACATATGCCACAGGGCAAGCAGAATCAGTCATCTAGGCACTGATCCTTCCATGGGACTGTCTCATGTGGTGTCCCGGTATGGGCACGGGTCCCACACCCTCCATGGGGCAGTAGACCAGCTGTGGGTTCAGGGCCCACAGGTCCCGTCTAGGAGGAGACAGGGCAAGCCTGACTGTCTGGAATGGTGCAGTGAAGGGTGGAAGCCCCTGCCCTGCCTTCCATGCTGGGACCCACCTCCATCTTGGTCTGGATCCAGGGCCCGATGACGTTGGCCTGGGCCCCAAACTGCTTGCGTAGCCTTTCGTTGTGCTGCTGGCGGGCGTGCTCCTCCGTCAGGGCCTGGTCCCTCCGTGGCACCAGCTGCCGCACCTGGGGCAGGAACAGTCAGGGGACATTGGGATGGGCCGGCCATCTGCCTCCATGTCAGAAGAAATGGAGGAGCCATGAAGGGAAGAGGCAAGGCAGTAATAGAAGTGAACACATTGACCTGTTCTAGAAATTCATTCATTTACTTGACAGACAATGAGTACTTACTCTGCAACACTGAAATTAATGAAAATCAACACTGCAGACAGACAAAAATCCCTGCCCTTCTGAAACTTACAATGGCTCCGCCAGCGCCCCACCCAGCCCTCGGACTCACATGGTCCCATTTGCCATTGATCTCCTGAGGCGTGATGGTTGTGTAGGGGTTGGTGCCTGCCATGTTGACGTGGTAGGTCTGGACAATCTTGGACACCTCGTTGTGGATGCCCAGGATAGCCAGGCGCTCCTTGTCGGCATCGGGGAGGGTGGCCTTGAACTGCTCGTGGGCTGTGGTCAGTCCCTGGAGAGAGACGGGCGTGCAGAAGCAGCACGGTGACTGGGAGGGATGGTGCCTCCCACGGGCGAGATAAGCCAAGGGAGACCTGCAGGTCCCGGGGCAGAGTGGGTGAAGGGGCCTCCGGAGGCCGGCCCCACACCAGCTGGGCAGCCTGGAGGCATGAACCCAGGACTCTTTCGGCTGAGAACCAGGATGGCTGGGCTGGCCACAGGAAGGTACCACAGCTTCATGCTCAGGCCTGGTGAATTCAGCAGCAATCTCCCTGGGGTGCTCACCACACCATAGTTAGGCTGGGGACAAGGGGTGCCCTGGGTCTGCTCAAGGGACCTCTCCCAACACATGTTTCTCATTGTTCCGCAAAACCTTTTTCATCTAACACTCTGCAGCTGTACAAAAGAATGGCTTATTGCAGTGAAATGAGCTCCAAGATAATTATGAGGTTAGAAATAAAGGTTCAGGATATAATACATAATAGAAGCTACTTTTTACGTAAAAAGGGGAGGAAGAACATATTAATAAACAAATGTGCTTGCCTATGCAGAGACCGTGTACTGCTCTCCTCTGGAGAGGGGCACTGGGGGCTGGGGGACAAAGGCTAGGAGGGAAACTCATTGCACAGTCTCTTTAGCTTGTAGATTTGATACCATATGCATATATTACAGAGTCAAAATAAATAAAACACAAAGCTTTCAAATCTAGAACATCCTTGGGGAGGCTACCCACAGCCTTCTCCCTACAAGGGCAGTCCTGTAGGAAGGTGACTGGCAGTGTGTGGGCTGTGCAAAGCCAGCCTCCATGGACAAGGGGGTCGGCAGCACACCTGGATCTCCTCGATGGTGTGCACGATGAAGGTGTCCTGCAGGTCCTCCATGGCCCCCTCCATCCAGTTGTTGAAGGGCGCGGCCCGCTTAGCGTACTCCAAGTACAGTTGGTCAATGGTCTCCAGCAGTTTCTCCGTGCGCTGGGAGTGCCAAATGGCATGGGGGTGGGAAGGTGCTTAGTAAAGTCATGTCCAGAATCACCAACCCCCCACCCAACCCAGTAGACTTCAAGATCCTTCTGGCGAGCCCAGAGAGTTTCAGGTCTGGAAGGACCAGACTAACTCAGAACAGATCCAGAGTGCTGGTTCTGGAGTCATCCGCCTAGCCCCCAAAGAGTCTGGTTTGGAGAACCAAAGGTTCTCAAACAGCTGGGGCTTAGTCCAAGTACACTAAATCAGGAGGAGGAGAAGATATGATCAGGGCATCTCCACCAGGGCAAAGGTCAAGTCCAGTGCCAATGTGAGCTTTCCATGGTCAGACCAGGCCTGGGGAAGGTCTAAGGAACCCAGTGGAGCCTCTTAGCCCAAAGCAAAGGGAGTCATGAAGCAGAAAGGCCACAGGGCTGCTGGAGGCAGGTCTGTCTCCTCAGGGGCTCTCACCTCCAGAGCTTCCCTTCGCTTCTGGGTTAGGGCCCCTAGATTGTCCCACTGGTCACAGATCTTTTGGCACCGGGCGTTGACACTGGGTGAGTCGTAATAGTCCAGCTCACTGCAGGGGGAGGAGAGAGGAAGAGTCAGGTGAGCCAGGTTACCTCTGTGGCCTGCTCGCCTTTCCCTGGAGCTGGGGGCACTCGTGACTCAGGAAGGCCAGGTGTGCGCGCTTCTTCAAGACCTTCCAGGACTCCTACTCCCACCCTCAACCTCTGGGCTTTCAGGAGACTGCTGGGAGGAGAACAGTTCTCCTCCACAAGGGACCCCGCCCCAACCTTGCCTGGAAGCCACACCAGCCTTGACCGCCATGCCCAGTGACAGGAAGCCACCAAGACCAGGCAAGATCTCAGAGCCATACTCGGTCACCCTCTGGTCCCACACTGGCTGTAGGTAAGGACCGAAGGCCTGTGACAGAACAGTCGCAGGCTATTCCCCACCTGCAAGGACATTCTTAGTCTTCTGCATTGATGACCTCCCTGCCCCAGGACCCAGCTCACTGTTCAGGCCACAGCCCACCTCCCACAGCGCCGCAGTGCCCGCCGGGCTTACTTAAGCTCCTGGGCAATGGCGGCAATCTGCTCCACGCGGTCCTGGTGGGCGGCCAGGTCACTCTCAAAGGCCTCGTGCTTCTTGAGCAGGGCCTTGATCTCCGAGAGGGTAGCTGTCTCATAATCCTTCTGCCGCAGCATGGCCTCTTTGCCTGGGGGTCAGAGGTCAGGCACAAGGCTGTGCAGGAGCCGGGAGACCCACCTTCTTGATCTCAACCACCCCTACCTCAGGGCCCGGGAGCTCCACTTCTGCTATATCCCAAGGAGACAGATGTGCCCCATACGATGATCAATTATCTGCAGTTTGAGAAAACAGATATGCAGCCGGAACATGCACGATGGGGCAGAGGGCGGGAAAATCACTCCTTTTCATGGAGCGTGCCAGGGCCACCAGGAGTGGTGATGCAGGCTAAGTGGACAGTCAGGGTATAACACGAACTTTATAAACAGCAGGGAACGATCTATGCCTGTGGTATAAGCTGGGGAAAACAAGTTCCTCAGGGGTACCCCATCTTTAGAGTTTTCTCCACTTACAGTTGCTGGCCCCCAGCAGCCCTGCAGGGACCCTGCCCCTCAATTAGGCCCAGTGTGGGCAGCCTGTCCAGTGCACTCTGCACATAAGCCATCAGTAGCCAGCACCTTCTCCAAGTATCAGGTACACTGCCCTCTCTTTCAAGGGGTGAGGCAAGGCTTGCATTTCTTGGATTTTTGTTTCCGAAGGGAAGAGGATGAGAATCGAGCTCTCAGATGGCTGTGAGATGACGGTCCCCAGCTGCCCTGCGAAGCGGCTGCTGTAGGACAGAAACGTGCCTTGCCTGCACGCCCACCTCCAGCGTTTGCCCCATCAGGGAGGCTCAGCAACTCTCAGGAAATGAGGGTGGGCCAAAGAGGTGATGGCTTCTTTCCTTCTCTCTACTCCTTTTTGTCAGAATATTAATATGATGAGTTTAGAGGAGATAAAAAAAATCTCAGATGAGCCTACTTAGCTTCTGCCTTTCAGTCTCGCCTTCTATGGATGTTGCGTTAAAACCACTGGGTGTCTATAAATTACACATCCTGCTTTTAAAACACTCAGCAGCACATCACCGGTTTCTACACTGGCACCACGGCCATCACGAGTCACTCCGATGGCCCCGCAACGTTCTGTCAAGTGGCTGAAGCCCCAGGGGCGTAACCACACGCTGCACAAGCGTGGAGCATGTGGGCCCCTCAGCTGGCAGGACTGTAGATGGACTCATCGGAAACATCCCAGACACGTGATGTCAGCCATGCTCAGGGGTTTTAGGCAGCCTCAAGAAATGCAGTTCTTACATAAGTGGGCAACAGCATTGTCAGCTGTGAGTACTATGCCAGATGGCTAGGTCGGCGTCTACTGCAGGCATACCAGCACTTCTGCCTTTGCTGGTGGCTGGCGGGGCCAATCTTTGCTCTGTACCTTTCTCTGAGCTGTTCCTTGGCCCCAGAGAGAACACAATAGAAGCGTGTGGGTGAATCGGTGCAAACTTCACCATCCCCCTTCTCCTCCATCCATCTGTGCCTGGATAGATAGTTCATACAGGCACAGTGCAAGGCACGGCAGTGACCTCATATCATTCTATGTGAAGCCCAGCAAACCCCTCCGCTGAGTCAAGCACACACCTATCCCCTCCTGCTCCAAGCCAATCCCTAATGGTCCCAGGGTGTGGTCGTCCCTATTCATCTCTAGCCTAATGTCTGAAGAGCACCACAGAGCTGAATGGGAGCATCTCAGGGTACTGAGCTCTACTGGCCAATGGGTCTGCTCCAGGGGCTCCAGCTGAAATGACCGCAGGGCCCTAGCAGATGGGTAGCATGGCTCACTCTCTAGCCCCAGCCCAGGTTCTGAGGAAAAGACCATTTTAGGTGTGATCTTCTCTCTTTGGAGAAGATTATCTGCCAACAAGCAGACACCAGACACGGCCAAGTGCCTCCAGGTCAGAGTGATGGAGACACACAGGTGCTAAGGCCAGAGTTACAGGATACTACAACGGGAGAGAAGGCAGAGGAGGGAAGATATCAAGGGCTCCCATTTACTGAGTGTGTTACATATGCCAGGCACTCAACTACGCATAAAATGTACAACAACTGCATGAGGACGTATGCCGAGTTAATAGTGTCCCTCTAAAACTCATGTCTGGAGAAGGCAATGGCAAGCCACTTCAGTACTCTTACCTAGAAAATCCCATGGACAGAGGAGCCTGGTGGGCTGCAGTCCATGGGGTCGCTATTCGTCAGACACAACTGAGCGACTTCACTTTCACTTTTCACTTTCATGCATTGGAGAAGGAAATGGCAACCCACTCCAGTGTTCTTGCCTGGAGAATCCCAGGGATGGGGGAGCCTGGCGGTCTACCGTCTATGGGGTTGCACAGAGTCAGACACGACTGAAGTGACTTAGCAAAACTCATGTCAACCCAGAACCTCAGAGTCTGATCTTATTTGGAAATAGGGTCTTTGCAATATAATTAGCTATGATGAAGTCATACTGGATTAGTTGTTGTTTCCGTTCCGTTCCGTTCCGTCGCTCAGTCGTGTCCGACTCTTTGCGACCCCGTGGACTGTAGCCTACCAGGCTTCTCCGTCCATGGGATTCTCCAGGCAAGAATACTGGAGTGGGTTACCATTTCCTTCTCCAGGGGAACTTAGTTGTTGTTTAGTCACTAAAATGTGTCTGACTCTTTGCAACCCCATGGACTAGTCCACCAGGCTCCTCTGTCCATGGCATTTCCCAGGCAAGAACACTGGAGCAGGTTGTCATTTCCTACTCCAGGGGATCGTCCAGACTCAGGGATTGAACCTGTATCTCTTACATCTCCTGCATTGGCAGGCAGATTCTTTACCACTGTCCCACCTGGGAAATCCTACTGGATTAGAGTGGGCCCTAAATCCAATGACTGGTATCTTGAGTAAAAAACTGAGAGGCAGATTCGGTCACTGAGACCCAGAGAGAAGCAGCTGGTGATGATGGAGGCAGAGATTAGAGTGATGCTGCTACAAGCCCAGGAACACCAAGAAGTGCCAGTAAAACCACCTGACACTAGGAAGCAGCAGGGACGCCTCCCCCTCAGAGGCTCTAGAAGGAGCCAGTGGTGACAGCACCTTAATTTAGGACTTCTAGTCTCCTGAACTGTGAGAGAATGTACTTGTGTCATGTAAAACCACCCAGTTTATGGCAATTTGCAGCCCTAAGAAAGCAATACAGGGGGGCACATCATCACGTGACTGCATGTAACAGACAAGTATACAAGACCGCTGGTCCCACTTACACTGCTTCTAGGTGGTAGAATCAGCATGTGAACCCCAACCCGACTCAGGGAAGAGAAATCACTAAAGTGACAAGAATAATTAACACATATATAGCACGTAGTATGCCAGGAACTCTTCTCATTGCTTCTGATGTATTATACCATTTAATCCTCACAACATATTAAGTTGATACTATTATTGTCCCCACTTAGCAGAGGAGAAAACTGAAGCAACCAAAATACTAATGAGGGACTTCCTTGATGGTCCAGTGGTTAAGACTCTGCACTTCCAATGCAAAGGGGAGGCAGGTTCGATCCCTGTTCAGGAACCAAGATCCCATGTGCCATGGGGTGTGGCCAATAAAAATGGGAGTGGGGTGGGTCATGAACTCACCTAATGTTAAGGAACAAGTAAGAGACAAAACAAATAAAATATAAGAGAGAAAGGAGTTATGGCTGCTGGTTTAGCATGAAAGCTAGACCCAAGCTTGGGGTGGGGGGCAGGGCCTAGGCTGGTCTTACCGTCCGTCCAGGCCTCGTGGATAGAGGCCTTCTGCCGGAACTTCTCTGCCAGGTGGTCGAGCCGCTCCAGCCTCCGGATCTCATTCAGCAGCCACTCTTCATAGCCCTTCTCCGCCTGTTCCAGGCAGCCCCAGGCGCTGTTGATGTCCTGCAGGGATGGGAGGCACAGGGTCAGCCCACCTGGCCCCCGAGACCCCACGGCTCCTCCATACATTCCTCCTCCCCACCCAGTCCCCCTGGTATGACCTAGGGTTCCTAGGCACCAGGCCTCCTGGGAGGGAAGTGGGTCCATGCTGCTACGGGGCATTAGCAGTGCATCCCGGTGGGGAGAGAGCCCAAGGCTCTCTGGGCTCCAAGACCAGCTTCTGCCAGGATTCTGAGCAACCACAGACATCACAGGGCCAGCCAGGGAGACAGAGCAACAGCTGAACAAGGCAGGCAGGGGTGGGAGCCTCCCAGTCTCCTCATGTTTCTGGGTTTACTCGTGGGCTCTGGGCAGTAGCCATCCCAGAGTCACCCAGAGATGGTGACAGGTAATGAGCACAAACCCACAGGCGTTCAGACAGGGAGCTGCCCTCTACAGTTAGCACAAGGACACCCCCCGGGCAGTGACAGGATGACCAGACTCGTGTGCCACCCAGGTCCTTGCCATGTGCCAGGGGCCACACTGCATCTGCCACAGGAGGGGCACATTAAAGCACAGAGTACCGCCGCCCACCCCTGTCAAGCAGCAGCTCCAGCCATATAAAAGCTGCTGACTTGGACTGGAATCCGTAAAAGGACCACAGTTTTCCAAACCGCAGGCACAGGCCTTTCTCTACTCCCCCAGGGCCCTCCCTCCTTCCATTGCCGTTTACAAGTCTCTCCCAGCCCCTTCCACGCCTCCCTTATGTGCCTGTGTCTCTTTGTCAACTCTCCTCTGCAAAGTACAAAAGCTCTATCCTGGTCAATTTTTTATTTTAAAATTTTTGTTTGCATGTTTCTCTGGCTCATATGTCAAGTCCTGGGGAAAGGGTAAACAGGGAAGAATAACAAAAAGTGACAAAAAGGAAAAAAAGTTATGACATGGAAAGCTGGTCACGATATAATTAGTTCGTTCGTTCTTTTTTTTGGTCATGCCATGTAGCATGGGGGATTTTAGTTCCCCCACCAGGGATTGCGGCTGTGCCCCCTGCAGTGGAAGCATGGACTCCTAACCACCAGGGAACTCCCTGTAAGTTCTTTTTTCTAAGCAGCTTATTAAATAAAAGATGTTTCGGATTCCCTTTAAAATCACATTTACAGAGTCTAAAACAATCTCTTCTCCCCAAAATCTTTTAAGTTGATCCTGGGTAGGAAGATTATGAAGAATTTCTATTTTCCATATTTACATATTTGAAAATGTCATACCCCCAAAAAAATCTATTAAGGTATTAAAAGAAAAAGTTTTTAAGTGCTAAAAAAGATTCCATGGAAGTGAAAATTATCCTTTTAGCTCCTGAATTATGCCCTATTTGGATCAACATGTCAAGTGGGATTTTGTTGGCAGAGATGACTCTTTGAGGGGTGGGGAGGAAAGTGCTGGGGCAGATCCAAGCAGATGTGCAGGCGTCTGGAAAGGGCAAGTATGACCCGGGGTGGTGAGGAGAAAAGGGGCTCTCTCTCTGGGGCGAGGGGGCGCCCCACCCGGCCGAGTGTGGGCTGGAGTGCGGGTGGTCACCTGGGAGAGAGAACCGATCCCTGGAGCAGTGTGGGCAGGTGAGGAGCACACACCTCGCCCACAGCACCTCATTTGCCGGCGCCCAGGAGCGGCTCGGGGTCAGGGCAGTCCAGGTGCTCACCGAGACCATCCTGCCCTCGGAGGGCATGAAGGCGGGCCGGTTGCTGAGGCGCAGCTTGGTCTGCAGCGTGTTGAAGTTGATCTCCAGCTGGCACTTCTCCTGCACCTTGGGCGGCTTGTGCAGGCGCCGGTAGTCACGGAAGTCCTCCAGCTTCTGCTGCATGGCGTGCATGGTGTTCTCGGGTGCCCGGTTCTCCAGCCATGGGATGGTGCGGCGGATCCACTCCAGCAGCTGTGGAGGGAGCAGGGGAGGACGCTGGGAGTGGGGCCCAGGGAGGGGGAAGCATCTCTCCTGAGGGCACACTCTTCCCCAACCACCACCCCAGGCCATTCCCAGGCCACAGGGCAAGGCTCCCTCTGAGAATCAAAGACTCCATGACGCCTGGCCACTAGGATTTATCAACTCACAGCCAGTATCACTCAACCTCCCTGCTCCGCAAGGGGAAACCTGGGGGCAAGATGGCTCAACTCAGCAGGAGACCCGAGCTCTAGTTCTTCATCTACTACCTGGCTGGGCCTCAATTTCCCTATCTTACCATGGAGGGGTGAACATTTGCTGGCCAGAGCCCTGCCATCTGACCTTCTAGGATTCTAGAATGTGGGTCCCTGACTCAAAAGAGAAAAGGTTGCAGAGGACAGCCTGAATTTTGTTTCTTCAATGAGGTGATGGGGGTGGAGGAGTAGAAACGATGAGAGGAAACTCGTGATCCCCTGCAACTGGATCACGTGGCCCAGACTAACTCACCTGAATAATGATGACAAGCTAAGTCAACACAGGATTAAGTGCTGTGACCCTCCCCGCCAGTGGCGGAGGACATAACCAAAGCACTGTGAGCTTCTGTGACTTGCCAAGGTGACCAATGTAGGGCAGGGATTAAATCCAGGCACTGGGACCCCAGAACCTGGGCTCTTACTATGCTGGGGGACAGCAAGTCCACCAAGAGGCCGGGCTAGGCTGTTCAGGGGCTGAATTAAAGAAGGAGCAAGTGGTGCTCTAACCCAAATGAAGTCAGTGGCAGAACAGCAAACCTATCCTGTCCCCTCCAGCCCCTGGGTGGGCCCAGCCACTAAGCTAGCCTGATCCAGCCTGATTTATCCCTGGTCCACATCCTCTCAGAACTGCACACTCCTTTTAAGTTCAAACAAAACTCTCAGAGTAACAGTACACGGGGCCCAAAAGGCTTCTGAGGTCTCTTGGCACAGCTTTCATTTGTCAAGTGAAAAAAAATCAAGAGCAGAGAGGTGATAGAAAAAGCGTGGAACTCAGCTCTTCAAAGTCCCGACTGGCCCCTGACCCACCCCCAGCCCCGATCTCTGGGGGAGCCCAAGCCGCCCTCGGTCAGCTGCTGTGATGAGGGGCAATGCCCAGCCTGGGACTGTGTCCGGAGATGGGTTTGGAGGAATGGATGGGTTCTGGGGGCTCCCTGGTCTCTCAGGACAGGGTGGCAAGGCCTTGCCAGGGCCAGACCAGGAGAACCCAGGGGTACCCACATCGCTGGCCAGCTTCTCGTAGTCCTCCATGAGCTGCTCGTTCTCCTGGTTGACGGCCAGCACCTTGCAGATGCGATTGGCTGCTGTCTCGGCCTGACAAGACAGAGAGGGTGGTGGTCAGCCTCGCAATAGCGGGAGCGCCTGGTACACGCCTGCGACAATAAGGTCTCCTCTCACCCCTGCAACATCACATGGCTGGGAGGCAGCTCCCAAGACTTTGAATTCACAGGTTCCTCATCATCCTCTTTACCAGCCCAGGCTGAGTCCCACAGAGCAAGTGAGCACAAAGACCTAAGTGGCTGAACTGGGGGCCCCTGGAATAGAGACTAAAAGTTTGAGATCCAACATGTATGTTGGGAAGAAACTAAGTCAATGATTGATATAATTGAGATGCTGAGCTCAGGTGAAGGTGAGAAAATCTATGCCCATCCTGGAATTCCAATAGAGACCCTGGGATTCCCAAGGTTCGGACTCTCAGACTGGTTCTGCCAGGATTTTGGAGATGCAGGAATTTAAATCTGGGAGTTCTAGAATAAGGTGGTGAGACGGAGTGGGGCCTCTTAGGATCCTTGCAGAATCTCTCAAGGCTCCTGGCCCAAAGAACTTTAGAGAAGACGCAGGAACTAAGGATCAACCCAGCATAGACAGGATGTCCAAAAAGCCACCCTGGGCACCTCAGGGAAAGGTAAACACATCCCACTCCGAGCGCTGGGCCAGCAGACACCTGAGGCGGGCCAGGTGGCAAGAATAAGGGAAGACTGAATGGCAATCAGATGCAAAGGCCCAGAAACCCAGGGGACACGGCTTCTCTGGCTTAGCGGGCACTCTGCACCTGACACCAGAAGGGACTTTGCTCAGGTGATCTCGAAATACAATTCCCGTTCACAATCCTAACCCAGCTCCAAGGGGAGGGGAACTCGAAGCCATTTGGGGTCCTGGGATAGGAAGGAAGATGGCCTGAGAGTGGCAGCAGGCAATCACGATGAGTACACAGATACACATCCTAGGGTCCAGGAGAAGGGTGACCCAGCAGATGGCAAAGGTTGAAGAGGGAGAAAGATGGGACCTTGAACCTAGTTGATGAACAATGGGTTTCAAAATGCGGCAAGATAAACTGAGTTTAGGCATCAGGAAGAAGTTCCTGAGAATGAGGGTGCTTTCGTTTGCGAAGGAATGATTGAGAAGATGTAAATGTTTTTTCCCTTGTGGAATCCTTCAAATAGGACACACACCACCAGATCACGTGATACGTGGAGGTATGTGAGCGAGGGCAGGATGAGATCACCAGAAAGGACCTTTCAAGCTCAAAGTGAAGACACTGACCCTCCACCACGGGGTGTCAGGGAGGGTGGGCCTCCAGCAGGGGAGCTTTGGCTTGACCGGGGAGCAAGGAGCTGGGAGTCCCAGGTCTCGAGAAATGGAGACAAGCCATCACATCCTTAGACCATCACCCCCGGCACTGCAACCTAACTCTGTGCTGGAGATGCTAAAGCCACTTCTCAACAGGACAATCAAGAACCCCCAACTGATCATCCTTCCTCTTGAGAACCAACAGGCAACCGTGGGGAAACCCGAGAGGTGACGAGGAGGGAAATGCCTCCCTGGACCTGTCTCAGAAGATGCGAGGCCACAGAACAAGTAGTAGGGTCCTGGGCACTGGCTGACGTACCCCATGAATCTGCCCAAAGTCACCAGAGATGTTTCCCAAAGGCTGGGGAGGGGGACCACGGGAGAGGCCAGTGCTCTCCTGTGTGCTGACACGTATGTAAGAACGTGGGGCGACTGCAAAGTCCCCGATCCAAAGTGCTGACCGAGAGGGTATGAATCGCAGGCAAGAGTCAACATCGCTGGGAGCTTAATGGATCAAGCCCACCTTCACCTTGTTATCCTCCGATTCATCTTGAGATCCTGAGCTTGGAAGACATAAACTTTGATTTGTGGGTCAGTTTGCGGAGTTGATGGGCTGAATGAGGCCTGCATGCTCATGGGATTCTGGAAGACGTGCCTTCTGAGGCTCTCAAGAGCCTCACCCGCCCCTCAGAGCTGGCTGACTGATCCAGGGTCAAAGGGGGCTCCTCTTGGATAAAGTCTGGGGAGTTTCCGGGTGGGCTTTCTAGGGACTTTTTACAAAGATCATCAATGGACTGAGAAAATATTTTATGGAAACGGGCAAAAGGGTGACTTCCAAGTACCAAAGGAAAAAATTTCTGACCCTTCCACAGACAGTATTTTTACGTTTTTTTATGACCCACTATTTGTATTACTAAACAGTGTAATACAAAACAACGTGCTTAGTTTTACATTAGTTGTTTCCAAGTTAGGACTTCCCTGGTGGCTCAGGTAAAGAATCTGCCTGCAATGCGGGAGGCCTGGGTTCGATCCCTGGGTCAGGAAGATCCCCTGGAGAAGGGACTGGCTACCCACCCCAGGATTCTTGGGGCTTCCCTGGTGGCTCAGACAGTAAAGAATTCTGCCTGCAGTACTGGAGACCTGGGTTTTTAAGTTATGGATTATTATTCCCAGAGCACTTAGCTACCCCCAAATGAAACCCTTGCCATCCCAGGGCAAACTGAAAGGAAGCAGCCTCAATGCTGGTGACATCAAACAGCCAAATGTGGCCAAATGACACCCCATGACTCTGCCACCCGCCACCCACAGAGTCATGTGAATGCCACGAAGATCTCATCTGTGACACTTTTAGTCAAAAAATTCCCAAACCTAGCTAGAATTGCCCATTTCCTTCCTCCCACAGCTTCCTTCGGCTCATCCTTCCTTCACGTCCCAAGTGAGCTCCCTGCCCATGGTGTTCCTGCCAGCAGCACCCCCAGAAGCCAGTCCCCAACGCTGGCTTCACCCCTACTCCCTGTTCCAGGTTGCAGGATGAGACCCAAACCAGTGCTAACTTGCTCTCCCTTTGAGGCTGCACAGTCACACCACAAAGCTACCCACAAACCGTGACCGCCTTCCTCAACCTCCCCAAGCCTTTCATTTGCAAACCCCCATCACTCAACCCTTAAGACCCTCAGGCTCAAGTGTCTCCTACTCAAGAAAGCCTCCATGGGGCTTTCCCTAGTGGCTCAGTGGTAAAGAATCTGCCTGCCAATGCAGAAGACATGGGTTCCATCCCTGGTCTGGTCAGATCCCACATGATGCGGGGCAAATAAGCCTGTGTGCCATAACTACTAAGCCCACGTTCTAGAGCCTGGGAGCCACAGCTATTGATCCTTGAGCTGCAGCTACTGAAGCCCTACAACCTAGAGCCCGTGCTCTGCAACAAGAGAAGCCACCGCAATGAGAAGCCCTCGCTGCAACTAGCATGTAGCCCCTGCTTGCTGCAACTGGAAAAGAGCCTAAGTAGCAATGAAGAGCCAGCACAGCCAAAACTAAAAAAGCAGGCAAGCAAGTCTCTGTGTCCCACAGCCCTGCAGCACCCCCTCCCCTGCTCAAGTCTGAAGCACAGCAGAGATTAGACCGCAGCATCGTGAGCTTCTTTTATTAAAAGTTTTCCCAGATGGACCATGAATCCCCTGAGGGCAGTTACAGGATTTCTTTCCCTTAGAAGATTCACAACCGACAGATGACAAATGGAAGGACGCAAACAGCATCATCCACTTCTGAGAGCATCCAGAACCCCACAGCAGATCCGGTTCACACCCTAAAGGGCTGTTTCTCAGAAACAGTTCACAGGCCATGAACATTAAAGCAACAAACAAAACAAAATCTGGTTGCTCACAACACCTTCTAAAATCCCTACAGAGAAGAGGAAGAGAGAGGAGAGGCTGAGAAAGAATTAGAACGAAATCCAACGCATCAGACAGAAGCTGGTCCTCATCCGACTAGAAACAGCAATCACACACACACACTCGTATCCACACAGGCACACAAACACATATACACAGGCGTCCACACTGCTTCAGACTCGGCTGCCTTTCTAGTTCCACTGCCCAAGGCTTGACAAGGGAAAGACGGCGGAGAGGACGCGGGGCACCGGGCACGGGTTTCAGGAGACTCTCACAGTGGCTTCAGACACGAGACAGTCAAGACAGGAAGAGGGTAGGAAAGACTCCTCCTTCTTCCACGGGAGAGGGGGAAGAGTCCCCGCCCACCGGCCTGCTCAGCTCTAAGCAGCTGCCTGAATCCTTCGAAGTGGGTTGCGAGGGGCAACTCTGGGTGAGGCCCCCAACCCAGGACATGAAAGGAACACCACCCACACCCCCAGCCCCATACCCCCCCCCCGCAAGCTGATGACCCTGTCCTCAGATATGGACCAAAGCAGCATGAAATGATTGCAACAAGGATGAGTGAGAGGGAAGGGGGCATGGGGAGGAGGTGGTATGAGATTTGGGAGGGAGAACAGCAGGCTGCTACACACGTGCACACACACACACACACAGGCACACGCTCCCTCCCGAGCATCATCAGCCAGGACACAGGGAAGGCTCCAGAGACAGGGAAGGCCAGTGTTAATAGGCATGAAGCCCAGGACAGAATCCTGCAAGAGCAGGAGAGAAGGAGGAGCTGGCGGAAGGAGAGTTGGATAGACCATGGCAGGGAGCTCAGCCGAGCTCTGGGTGCGGGCAGGACTCCATGCGGTTTTGGGGGCTGGAGGTCCCCTGAGGCAAGTAGATAGATGGTGCTCACATCCTGCCTAAAAGGTGAGGTGTAAGAGGGGCCAGAAGAGGTTGACAAGAAAGAGCAGCAGAGATGGGACAAAGAGAAAGAAGCAGCAAGATGCAGACCAGAGAAGAGGCTGGAAGGGCCTGGGCCTCCTGGGGGGGAGCAGGGACACCCAGGATAGGGAGCCTCCAGGCAGGGCTGTTTCCTGCCAAGTAGCACCCATGAGACCTGGAAGGAAAGTGAAGAAGGTCATGGGTGCCCATCCAGGCAGGGGATGGGGCTGCTGCTAGCTCACCTCATGATTTTGTGTATATTTTTTTTTAAAGGCACCTTTTCCCCCAAGGCACTTCTATTAGAAAACTGTCATACTCATTCTGTTAGAAGACATTTTTAGTGCCATTTCCAGGATTATTTTAGTAAAAAATATTCAAATCTTCAGGGTCTATGACGTACACATGGCACCCTTGCATAGTGTGCAACCTGCACCAGTGTCCCTGGCAGACATGGGTGGGAAGGATCAGGCAGAACTCTAGGCCCAGGGCCTGGACACCAGGAGGAAGGTAAAAGAATTCTCCCTGCCCTGGCTGTTGGGTACTTTGAGAGGGTGGTCTTGATCAAGTAGAAGGAGGGAGAGAAGTGACAGGGTCCTCAATATTTACAACAGAGCCCCAAACTGCACTGCTTGGGATAAGGGCTTTCAACTCAGTCCAGGGAAAGAACTGAGACTTCTTTCCTGTTTGTGGCACCCATTATGCCCAGTGTGTGGAAACAGAGATGCCCAAGGCCATCCAGAAGCAGGCGTTCTCTGGCATCTTTAAGTGTCCTGGCCAAAGTTCAGAGAGCATCCTGCCCTCCTGCAAGAGGTTGGCATTGTGTGTGGGGGGGGTCTTTTCTAATCCCTCCTTTCATTCCAGGGCTGCAGTTCCAAGGGGCTGCTGCTGGAGTATTCGGAGAGGATGGAAGAGGTGGGCAGAAGGGCGCTGGGAGAGAGGGCGAGGCCGAGGGAGAGCTCACCTTCTGCGCACCGAGAAGGCGTGGCAGTGACATGAAACATTAGGTCACATGGCCTTCCCATCCGGCCTTAGCGTGCCTATACATCTGCACAGAGAAGGAGAAGAGGTTGAGAGGAGAAAGGCGGCGGCACAGCACAGAATCAACCCAACAGCCATGGTGGACAGAGAGCACATAGGACAGACGGACACTGAGGGAACGGACAGAGAGAGAAAATGAGACGCTGGCAGGAGAGACGGGACGGGGTGAGAGACAGTCCAGGCTGAAAGAGCAAAGGGCGGGAGGGGGCTGGGGAAGAGGGGTCACCCCATCATGCATTTCAAAACAGGTCACTCAAACTCCATGCAGAGGGCGGGAAATTTGCCTGAGTGTGAGGCAGGTCCAAGGCCCCAGAGCTGAGAAGGCCAAGCCCGCTGCTTGTGGTCATAGCAACCTGGATGCTGTGCTTCTGGGGTCCTGCCTGTGAGGGAGGTCTAGGGGAGGGGCGTCAGCTGCCTGCTAACAGAAATATTCAAATCTTCAGGGTCAATGATCTGAGTGCGGAACCTGCCCCACTGGACTTGAGCCTCAGACCCCCCTGAGCGAAACTGGGTCAGGACACTGGCAGGGTTCACAGCTGCCCACCCTTTCCCTCCCTCCCTCCAGTTGCGTACTGACCCCGCACGGGGGCCCCGGGCAAGATATAGAAGGGAACAAGGACCAAGGGGGCTGTGGACAGATTGGCTAAACCACAGCGGTGAGCGGGAGAAAGGGAGGGGCTTCGTGACACTGCTGCAGGACAGGTCAGTGAAGACAGGAGGTGCCCCTGTCAGATTTCCTCCCTAAGGGCCACCCTGCTTTTCTGCTAAAGCCATAGCCTCAGCAGAGGCGGGCCAGGAGGGCTACTGCCCACGGTGCCTTCCAGGCGCCTCCTGGTTAATTTCACCCATGCCGCCCCTTCCCGCTGAAGTCTGCTGTCTGGGTCCCAGAAGGTGAGCTCTTTCTCAGTATTCTCTGAGACAGCAGATGGAGGAAGATGAAGAGAGAGCAGAGAGGCTGGGGTGGGGTGGGGGTGGGTAGGAGAGGAACTGTGCAGGAATGACACGCCACGTTGGCACCAGGGACTGACGCTACTGAAGAGACAGACCATCCGGACTCTGTCGCCGGGGAGGGAGGGGTGGGAGGGCATGGATCGGGGTCAGGCATGAGGTGCGCTTGTCAGAGAAGGAGCAAGGGGCCCCAGGTACCTTCTGGGCTCCAGAGAAGGCGTGGTAGAAGCTAGACACGTAAGTCATGATGGCTTTCTCGTCCGGGCGGGCGGTTCCGACGATGTCTGTCAAGAAAAATCTGGAGTTAAAGCCAGCTGGTGAACACATGATCCACTCCCTAATGTGATGGGAAAAGCAGCTCTCAGAACCGTAAGTCTTCTTGCCAAGATGCTGAGCCTGGATCTAACCAGCATCTGGCATCAACTTCCACTTACAGGAACACAAGAGGTAGAGGAAGGAGTGAAATGGTACCTGAGGAAGGAAACAAGACAAACCAGAGTAACGGGTGCTCGGGACAGCTGGTCGTCAGGCTACAAGTTCAATGCCAGGAACCAAAGGCGTCGGAGGGAAGAGGAAAATGCTACAGATTAGAAAAGATATAAGAACTAGAACAATGAAATGCCACATGCACACTCTGATCAAAACAAACCAACTAAAGAGAAATAATGGGGAGATTTGATTTTTAACCAAGTGGCAGATATATCCAAGAATTACTGTCAATTTGCTTGGTGTGAAATTATTTTATGATTGAAAAATAGAACGAAAATATTTCTATTTTTAAGGTATGTATTCTGAAGTATGTAGTAGTGAGATGTTATGATGTTTCTGGGATTTGTTTTAAAATACTTCAACAAAGAAGACAAAAAGAAAAAAAAAAATGTGACAAACTCCCAATAATTGTTCCATCTGGACGGTGGGTATATGAAAGTTCCTTATATTATTCTCCCTTCTTTTGCACATTGGAAAATGTCCCCGCAACTTGACAGACATTGTCACAAACTGTATCTTCCATCTCTTCTCCTAAAGGTCCATTCATCTTTCCAAAAAGTCATTAGCATTCCCATAAGTGTTCTTTTCTTTCTCTCCCTCCCTTTCCCCTGTGAAGTTAGATATATACATAGACCTCAAACTCAAATCTTTGAATTACCCATGTCTGCAAACTCCCATGTGTGTACATGAAGCACATGTAAATAAACCTGTTTCTCTCCCCTAAACAACAAAGGACCACTGTGCTCCACCCGACACCCACCACCCCAACTCCAAGATCAAGACAAGCATCACCCTCGGGCAGCCCTTTTCAGCACCAGCCACCACCTCTCCCTCCAAATCTCAAGGTATCTATCTGTGGAATCCCTGAGAGACTAGTGATCCCCAGGTTCCCCAGAAGAGATCCCAGGAACCAGGCCTTCTCCCGTCTGGCCTCAGAGTGCCAAGGCCCAGCCCCTTGCCCGCTTGACGCAGCTCGGAGAAAAGCCAAAGGCTCAGAGGAAAGGGCCTCTCACCTTCTGCATCCAACATCTTGGGAATGTCCAGGTACTTCTCCGCCACATCGAAAGCTGTGTTCAGGTTTGTCAGTGGGTCATCCTAGGGGAGAAGAAGAAGAGGCAGGTGAGAAGCTCAAGAAGTCTCTGGATACCCCCACCTGCATGATCATCAAGACTGGGGGGCAAGGGGATCCTGCTGTGGCCCCTCCCTGGTTCAGTCCTCAGAGGCCAGCTCTGGGTATAGAAGTCTGGCCTCATGGCTAGGATTTGCTAGCTGGGGGCACTTAAAATGCCATCTTTCTTCTTTAAGTTGCAGTTTCTTTGTTAAAGAAATAGAGTGAAGAATACTAGCCTGCAGCCCAAAAAAGAATTGCTAAGAAATGCAAGCTGAGACAGGGGCACTGGCCTGGGAGCCGTCAGTCTTGACATCTGGTTTCAGCTCTGCCACCAGCCAGCTGGACTGGCAAATAACCTAACCTCAGTTCCCCCTATCTGTTACTCAAAAGTTGGACTAGGAACTTTCAAGCCCCTTTGGTGCTCACATTCCATGAAATTTGGGGACTCCTTCAAATAGCCACAGTCTTCTGACTACATTCTGGCTTCTGCTACCTTCTCAAGAAAACTTACTGGGGACTGGTGAGGAGGTGGAGAAATCTGAACCCTTCTGCACTGTTTGGTGGGATTGTAAAATGGTACCGCTGCTATGGAAAAACAGTATGGGAGTTCCTCAAAAAGTTAAACATGGAACTATATGAATAGCAATTCCACTTCTGCGTCTATATCCCAAAGAATTGAAAACAGGGACTCAAATAATTGTATATCCATGTTCATAACAGCATTATACACGATAGCCAAAGGGTGGAAATAACACAAACGTTCATGGACAGATTATAGACATGAGATACTGTTCTGCGGTAAAGAGAGAAGAGATCCTGCTATGTGCTACAGCATAGATGAACCTTGAAAACATCAAGCAAAGTGAAATAAGCCAGACTCAAAGAACAGATATTACACGATGCCACTTGTATAGGTACCTACTCCTAAATTCCTAGGTACAGAAAGCAGAATGGTGGTTTGCCAGGGACTGGCAGAAGCAGGAGTGGAGTGATGGGGTGATGGCTTCAGAATTTCAATTTTGCAAGATGAAGAGTTCTGGAGATGGATGGTGGTGGTGTGAATATACTTAATATCACTGAACTGTACACTTAAAAATGCTTCAAGTGGCACTTTAAAAATTGTGGAGTACAATTGCTTCACAATGTCGTATGAGTTTCTGCTGTACAACAAAGTGAACCAATATGTGTAAACAAATTTCCCCTCCCTCCCACACCTCTAAAGGCGGTACTTTTGATACTATGTATATTTGACCAAATTGAAAAACAAAAAAAAGTAATGTGGAAAAAGAGCCACAGCTTAGTAGACAGAGTTCCCGGCTGGACCTCCCACTCTCTTCTTGGTTCCTGAGACTAACCTAAAGCTGGCTTTGTCAGCTGGCAACTCAGCTTCTGCATCTGCTAAGGTGAGAATCAAAGGGGACCAAAGGATACATCCATTCATTTGGGACCCTTTCAGGAAGAAACTGCTCAAAATAGAGAAGGTGGAGTCCTTCTGGGAAAGTTTCTGACAGTTTCCAGAATGATAAAAACTGCTGCCAAGAGGCAGCGGTCACATCCGTCCAAGGCCTGAGGCCATCCTTGGGCCCCAGGTGCAAACCCCCTGCCCTGCCAGATTCCCAGGGACCACCAGGCCCCCCCCCACGCCCACCGAAGGAAGTGCTCCCTGGTCAGAGCCCTCAGCTCCCTGCTGTTCCCAAGCTCCAGAGGCTCTGGCAACCTCTGTGCCGTCTGGAAAGAGTCCACGGTTCAGTGGGAACAGGTCTGTGCTAGGATTCTACTGTTACTGTTGCTACTGCATTGAAGAGAAGGGACAGACACAGAGAAATGCAGAGAAACGAGCCGGGAGAAATGAAGACGCCGAGAGGGCAGAGGGTGGGGAGAGAGCTGGCCGGGGTTCTCAAATTGCTTTTTTTCTTCGCAAAGTGGCTGAACTAGCAGGCTGGGGTTCCCCACCCCCAAGAGGTAAGCCGGCCCCCTCCCACATATACCTGGACACAGCTCCCACAGGGGCAGTCAGCGGGCTCCCTCCTTTGGCAGGTGGTGGGCCCCTCCAGGCAGGCAGGGGCCCAACCTCAAGCTTCAGGCCCAACTTTGGATTTCTGGAGAGTGTGGGAAACTCCACCCGACTCCTTTCTCCCCTCACAAATCCTTTTCGGCAGCCCCCTCCCACACACACATCCCCCCAAACAGATGCCACAGAGCAACTCCTCTACCTGCAACATCAAGCCTGGTGTGGCCACGGGGGGCACAGGCAAGGTGGGGGACGTGGCTGAACACCAAGATCTCCAAGAATTGAGGTCAAGGAGACAAAAACCAGAACAGTCATTCCTAGAAGCCTTTTTTGTCAAGAGATCCAAGCACCGACAGGGGACATTCTAACCCGAGCTTCAGACGGTCTCCTGGGGTGGGGTGGGGCGGGGCGGGGAGAGCACCAACGGTGGTCTCTCCCAGGATGCCTGCTCCATGAGGTCTCTCCTGCCAGGATGGGCTGAGAGGGAGGGTGATGAGTCCAGTCAGAGTGTCCCGGACGGCCCTCTCCAAGGTCAGGCCAGTGTCCTTTAACCAGCCCGGATGCTAAGAACCACCATGAAGCTAGACACACAGCTCCCAGCTCCCAGTCTGCTCCTCAATACAGACGCTCAAGAAAATCCCCCAGCAGCTTCACGCCAAAAGCACAAATGAAATCAAGCAGCAACAAAATCCCCTCCAACTTTTGGCCAGGAGGGAAAGCAGATCCCTGGCGGGGACCTGCCCAGGACTGTGCACCACGTCTCCGACAAGGCTGGGATACACATCTCTAAGGATATGCGGTATCGAAAATTATGAAAGTAATGCATGCACCTTGGGAAACCCAGAAAACCAGAACAGGGAAATGCCACTTAGGATCTCAGCATCCTAACAGAATTTCTGTGGTGCTTTTGATACCTTTCCTGGCACGTTGGGCATGTTGGTAAGCATATACAAACTCAAGTAGCCCTGATGGAAGGTGTTTTCCTCTTACTTCCAGAGGGGCTATCTCCTCGGCTAGTCTAAGAAGACTGACACGCTCTCATGCTGGGCTATGGGCTCTCAGAGCAGGGGACCCAGTCCCGCCCTTCCCCCGCCCACCCCAGGGGGACCAGCTGGGTGGGAGCTGGCAGGGGACAGGTGGGAGGGTCAGGCAAGCACACGAACCTTCCGCAGCTTCCCGTAGTCGATCAGCTCGGGCCGATGTCGGTGGATCAAGGCACAGAAGCCAAGGCCGTCCTTCCAGCTGCCCGGGGGAGAGGTGGTGGGGGGTGGCCAGAGGGTGAGTGGGGCCAAGCACTCAGGGCAAAGTGCCAAGCTGGGGTCTCCTTTTTTCCAGAGATGAACCCACAACCCCTTGGAGCAGGAGTTGGGAGAACACAGAGTGGGAAGGAACCTGCTTGCTGCCACAGTCCCAGGCACCGGGGTTCGGCAAGTTGTCATGTCCCACCCAAGTCCCCCACCAAGGTCTGGTGCCCTTGTCTGCTCTGTTTCAGAGCCCCAGGCTGGAACTCCCCGGACACTCTCCTGAGGGGGCTCCAAGAGCATCAACCCAAGATGTATCTATCAGGCAGCAGCCAGGATGAAGCGGGCCTTGAAGGATGACATTCCCTTGCCAGAAAAGCAACTCCTTCCCCAAGGCTCTGTGTTTTGTTCCAGAGCAGAAACTGACCCAGCCCAGGGGACCCAGGGGGCCTTGGGGGAAGCAGCCTAGCTTCTGCAAGAGCCCCTCAGCCTCCAGCCACGCACCTTATGTGGAAGTTCTGGATGTTGACGTTCTTGTAAGGGGCTGTCTTTCTCTGACACCACAAGAGAAGCCCTTCCTTCGCCGAAGTCTCTGTGGGGAAAGGGATGACAGGCAGAGAGGTCAGAGGCTGGCTTGATGGAAGGAGGGTGTGGGCTCCTGAAGGCCGCCCTGTGACCACAGGGTCCATGCTCTTTCACATGGAGTCCACACAGAGACTCCTAGGTTTCAACCCTGCTGCTACTAGGCCATCAAATCTATTTCCTGGACAAAGTTTGAGGCGTTATTTGAGACACAGAGAAGTAAGCCAGGAATCATTTCAGAACTAGCCACCTGATACATTAAAATAATGAGAAAATGGCCTTTCAAACAATCAGACTCTCTCCCCCTCACTCCCTTTTATGCAAAGAAATGGCAACAACACAAAATTAAATCGGCAACCTCTGTCGGGCAGCCACTTTGGGGAAGAAGGGTTGACTGGACTGTGAAATCTGAAATCCAGGACTCTTCAGACAGGGAGGGCCCGTGTGCCCTGTGGACTGCACAGTCATGTAAGAAGAAAGCATTAGGACTCCGAGTCACATTTACTGTTCATCTAAAAAGAAAAAACAAGGTCTCCTCTTATTTAATGCATGGGTCGATACTGCTGCTGTGTGACAGGTGTCAGTGAGTAAGGCAGGTATCTGAGAGGGCCCCAGCAGCTTCCGGCCCAGGAGGGCCACAAACCACACTGCCCCCATGTGTTCACATCTGTGAATAGCAGCTCATGGTAGTGAAGTGGGTTTCAGTTCACAAAATGGACTGTAAAATGACGCTAAACAGTTCCTGCAAAGATAATACAGTAATTCAAGCACAAGAAAAGATTAAAACAAAGAAATCTTCAAAGCTAATGCTTCCATTTTAGTTCAAGCTCTTTTCAGTTACAAGATGAAAACAACAATTTACTCAGAGCTGACAAGAAGTCTACCCAAAAGAACAAACTCATCAAGAAAGCTATTTGAAAACCAGATTTGTATCTATTATCACTAACAAGAACCCTAAGCAACTACTGTGGGTACCTTTTTAGCCACTTCAGCCCTAAATACCAGGTATCTATAAACCAAACTTAAGACCTTCACATTGCTGTATCACTAAGTGTCAAACCAAGATTCCCATAACAAAGCAACTTAATCCACACTGTTCTCATTAAAAACCAATTTCTAGGCCATTAAAATGAATTTTAAAAATACTTAAAAAATACCTCCACCTCATCTTTAAAAAATTTGGTTTGATGTGTTTGATATAGCGATGGTGGTGGTGGTGGTTTAGTCGCGAAGTCACGTTTGACTCTTGGGACTCCATGGACTATACCCTGCCAGGCTCCGTTGTACTCGGGAATTTACCCAGGCAAGAATACCGGATTGGGTTGCTATTTCCTTCTCCAGGATACAGAAATACAGGAATATAATTTACTGAAAAACAAACACACCTATCAGACATAAAGGTCAAAAACTGCGGGAGTGTGAAACCAAAAGTTTAGAGAGACCACGGCCCCAGACCATGGCTGCCCCTTGCAGACATGCTAGGTGGCCACCAGAGGGTGCTGTGGGAGCAGAGTGGAGGCCCTGACTGCTGACTCTCCTGACTGCTGTCCCCCTACCCTGAGATTTAACAACCCCAGAGCAGTGGTTCCAATACACTTCCCACAGCCATCTTGGGCTTTCTCAAAGTGAGGGGGCCAACGCAACCACAGGGGCCAGCATTCCAGTTTTCACTTGTCTGTAGACCAGGAGAGAGCAAGGATGCCCCTGAGGGATAAGCGGCCCAGGATGCAGCTTGTGATGAAGGACCTCCTGCCCCATGGATCAGGGAGGAAGATGTGATGGTGAAGGCATGGGAGAGGGGGAAGCCTGGGGACAGCACGGAGCAGAGCAGAGGACCTACCTTCCACGGAGATGTCCTGGATGGCAAAGCGGAGGATGATGGTCCAGATCATGCCCAGGGTCATTTTCACATTCCCATCCACGATTTCTACAGAAACAGCAGCAGGACATGTTAGGATGGGTCTCAGCAGGGACAAAGGTCCCATTTCCTGAGTGCTCACGTCACTCTGTGCACCACTTAGGAAGTCAAAGGCCACACACTCCACTTCTAGAGGGAAGTCGAAACATCAGCACAATTACATGTCACAGGTGTCAGGAGGGAAGTCTATTTGGGGGTGTCTTGGGGGACCAGGCGGAGAAGGCAATGGCACCCCACTGCAGTGCTCTTGCCTGGAAAATCCCATGGACGGAGGAGCCTGGTGGGCTGCAGTCCATGAGGTCGCTACGAGTCAGACACGACTGAGCAACTTCATTTTCACTGTTCACTTTCATGCACTGGAGAGGGAAATGGCAACCCACTCCAGTGTTCTTGCCTGGAGAATCCCAGGGACGAGGGAGGCTGCCTATGGGGTCGCACGGAGTCGGACACCACTGAAGTGAGTTAGCAGGCTTAGCAGTGGGGGACCAGGAGAGTGTGGTCAGTTCAACTGGATACAACAGGAAAGGCAACAGAGAAGGGGGCATCTTAAACCTGGGCAGTGTCTACAAGCCTAACAGAGAAGAGGGAAAGGACTTCTAAGCCATCGCAAATGTCCTGGCACCTCCAGAGTGGAGGACCTCTGGGCAAGCACAGCTCTCAGAATGGCCATCCACCCACCTGGGAAGTCAGTGCAGGCAACAGAAATTAACCAACCTGATAAAGGTTTATAAACTGCTACTAGGAGGATCCACTAACTCACAAATCAAGTTCATGATGCCATAACTTGGGTATTTTTTCATAAAAAAACAAACAGCAGCTTCAAGATCAAAATTAAGAGATATCCACTAAATTCAGTCTAAGCAGCACCTTCTAGGTTTTTTAAAAAATGCTATAAATTCTATGAATTTTTTTTTTTTATCCCACGCTTAAAGGCAGGACATACAGAGACAAATAAGCCCTGTCTTTAAGGATCCTAAAAGATGTAGTCATTTACAGGCTTGGAGACTGAGCAGATAACACAGACTCCTTACCTTTTCTGCTCCCAGGCCAGGAGACGGTAACCTGGCCCTGTGGTGAGCTACTCTCAATTAAGACTCACGCATCGAAAGAATATCTCATTTTTCCCTCCTGACAACAGTAGATTTGGGGGACACCCAACAAGACCATGAGAAGAGACAACGTCCAAGGATCCCTGATCCCCTGAGCCAATGTCCACTTGGGTTTGCTTCCCACAAACCTTTTAAGGAAAGAGTGGATTCCTGTAAGGAAATTAACACCTCATCCCCTTCCACAAAAGAGAGGGCAAAACTGCATTCTGCTCTATGACCGACAAGGTACAGGCACTGAGCAGTGATGCCTGGCCCACAGCCGCTTCAGCGGGGGGAAAGCATGGGGTAAACGTGCTGAGCCTGCACCAGGGTTCTCAGCAAAGGAAGAACAACGTCCACTTTGGGCATGGGACAGGATGTGATTCTTCCTGCTAAGAGGGGGGCTGAAATGTCCCTCCCAGAACTCTAGGCATCAGCAGAGCAATGACCCAATTTTGAGAAACTCGGTTAGAGAGACAGGGAGCTGCAGCAGCATACAACCATCCTCCTCAACAGCTAAGACAGCTGGCACACACTGCAGAGCACGCTGAGGGGGAAGGGGAGTCAATCAGTCAAGAATCAGTTCCTAAAAGTTTAATATTTTTTATTTTTTGGCCACATCTCATGGAATGCAGGATCTTAGTTCCCTGATCAGGGCTCCCTGCAGTGGAAGCGTGGGGTCTTAACCACAGAACCGCCAGGGAAGCCCCTCCTAAAGGTTTGCTATGTTTAAAATGCTCTTTCACTTGTGACTCCCAACAGTTTTGTATCTGTAACACTCAAAGTGCTTATATAAATTGATAAGATAAAAAAGTCTAAATTCATAATACAGGAGTCAGCAAAAACCATGAATAGACACTTCACAAAACACGAAATACAAACAACCAACTTATAAGAATGTCAGACTCACTTGTAATTAGAGATATACCATTTTCCCAACTATTAAATGAACAAAGTTAAAAACAAGCAAATACACATAATGATGGTAACGATGGTATCGATCTAACGAATGATGGAGTATAAATTCGTTTTAAAGAAACACCTTTTGGGGAAATAATTTGCCAACAGGGAGCAAGGCATCTTGAAGTTGCTCAACTTTTTGAGAGTAAAATTTTCTCTCTAGCCCCAGTCCAGTGGTGTGAAATGTAGCATAAGGTTGGTGTATAAAGGTACCTGCTGCCAGGTTACTTATCATGACCCCACCCTGGAAACCCTGTGAAGGTACAAAATACAAGGCGTGACCAAGTAAACCCCAGACCCTGTCACTCCCTCTGCTCAGAACGTGCAAGGCTTCCCACCCCACTCAGAGTCAAACGCAGCAGCTGGTGGGGCCTCTGGGACCCCCGTCCTCCTACCCCTGAGGTCACACGGCCTCCCGGGATATCCCTCACCTCCCTCCTGCCTCCACTCACCCTTCGTCTTCTCACTCAGCCCTTCCTGGATCTCCCTCTTTACTTTCCTCCAACTGATACATGTATTTTCTTTCTCCCTCTTCTAGAACATAAGCTCCCTGAGGACAAAGATGTTTTCTGTTTTACAGCACTGCTTAGAGCCCAGCACTGTGCCTGGCACAGAAAAAGTCCTCCATCAACATCTGTTAAACGAACAAATGCATGCAGGACACTAACCACAGGTGCGTGAATGGGCAGAGAACACAACAGCATTCAGGCTCCTCTAGGACTGGATGCAGATCTGGAACAGAGCACAGTTGTGCTCAACAAACAGGTAATCAGCACAGCCTTTAAAAATCATAATTACAATTTTTTTGATGATTTGGAAAAAATCTTCGTAATTACAGAAGACAAAAATCAGGTATTAAATTTTATGGACACAATCTCAAATCAAGGAGACATTTTTTTTTAACATCAAGGAAAAACTCCAGGTGGTAATGCCTTTCTAGGAGTAGAGGCTGCAGTGCCAGTCCCTCTTGACCTGGGGGATGGTGGGGTGTGTGTGTGTACCCACCCACCCCGATTTGTTGTTCAGTCGCTCAGTCATGTCCGACTCTTTGTGACCCCATGGACTGCAGCTCGCCAGGCTTCCCTGTCCTTCACCATCTCCCGGAGCTTGCTCAAACTCATGTCTATTGAGTCAGTGATGCCATCCAACCATCTCATCCTCTATCATCCCCCTTCTCCTCATGCCTTTCGTCTTTGCCAGCGTAAAGGCTAAATACCCCAGCCTCCTGCTGGCCTTGAGCTCAGGGTCCTCCCAATGCCAAGGAAGACAAGACAGCTTCCTCTTTGGGTCTTGCCAACTTTCTTCTCTTCTCTTCCAGAAATACCCAACCCCTGGGGAGTTTGCTTACTGAATTCTCAACTCCTACCAAGGAAGCAGTTTCATGCCAGGAAACAAAGGAACCAAGCACAGGCAAAGACAGCGATTTGTGCTCATCCCCCGTGTCCACCTGAGCCTCCCCAGAATGGACCCTTTCACTAGGCCTCTCTATGTTTGGAGTGAGTTTGTCCATCTCACAGCTATGTTTATGGCCTGATACCCTGAGTCCAAAAGGAGGGTGCCATGGCTGTAACCGGGCCCCTGGGGGAAAGGCCATGATGACAGATTAACAAAAGTCTGCTGTGCATGTGGGAAGATGCCATTCCTAGACCACAGCTACCTATGAAGCTGTTCATATCCTGCTTTTACTCGGAACCTGCCTCTCTCTTGGCCCCCTCCAGGCAGGCAGTATTCAGATAGTGGAATCGATAATGCTGAAGAAACTCCACGTGGTAGAAAACTAGACCCTCCACCCTGGGGTCACCCTGCCCAGATCAATGGCCACCATCCGACCTAAGGACAGAAGCTAAATCATCAAGCCCACTCCCAGGCTCTGGCACCCACAGCTGTCAGGCTTTCCCTGCCTCTAGATTTTAAAATGAAAATTCCTTCTCGGGTGCTCTCATCTGGTTAAATCCCAACCACTCACCCAGGTCAAGTCTCAATCCCATGAAGTCTAGACATTCTAGAATCAATCACACAAGAAATGAATCTATTCTAACCTCTCCTGTGGCATGGATGCTCCTTGCCCCCGACCTCCACCTGAACATCTTTGGGGTCTTTCTCAGAGGACCCACTCTGTCGCCTAAGGTTCTACATGTTATCCACAGTCGGCCTGCCCACAGGATCTCCCTTCCAGGCCTGGTGCTTACCCCCAGGGTCAGCCGGAGTCAAGACCTTGTCCCACGTGCTCATCCTTCAAAGGTCTGGGGTCTTTCACTGGGGCCCAAATCTGGTCCCCAAGGCTCCCCTGCCAGGATAACTGGCAACGTCTCCCCCCACCGCAACCCCAGGAGAGTTCCTTCTGTCTTTGATAGTCTACAGCAGCAAACTTCATTTCATTAAAATAAAACCTTTTCTAGGCCTTGTCCGGTTTCCTGGCTCAGCAGCATGGCCGTCCAGGCATGATCTTGGTGCTCGGCCTCTTTTTTTTTTTTAACTGCAGTATAGTTGATTTACAATGTGTTAATGTCAGGTGTGCAGCAAAGCGATTCAGTTATACATATAGACATTCATTCTTTTCCAGATTCTTTTCCCATATAGGTTATTATTAATGCATTGGCTTAAAATGGAAGAGACGATTTCAAAGAGGGAAGCCTTGACCTAAAGGTAGCAGGAAGGCTTGGAATGTCTCATTTTAAAGGCAGCTTTAGAAATCTTTCAAGAAGCAAGGTCTGTGTCAAGGGAACTAGAAAACTCCAGCCAGGTAGGTTAAGTGACCTCCTGGGAGAACAGAGGTGGTGGCTAGACTTTATGCCCCTGTCTGGCTGTGCGCCTTACCCCTCTGCTGAGACCACACAGCCAGTGTGACCCGCCACTTCACAGCTGAGGAAAATCAGACATGAAGGTTCTGTCCTGGACCCCTGCAGAGAGGCAGCAGTGCCCTGGTGATTGGAGAGGTTTAGACCTCAGCTCTGGAGTCCAAACCCCCAGGGTTTAATCTGCATTCTGCCAAATGGAAGCCATCTGGCCCAGAGCCTGCGGTCAACTTACTACGCACTTCCATTCTAGCAACTCCTCTGAGCCTTTGTTTCCTTGACTGCATAATATGGCTGGTGATACTACAAGCCTGTTAAAGCATTCTGTCCTGTCTGGCCAGCCACAGATCTGGGCCTCAGCAAGTGCTCTTCTTACCCATCTCCTCCTTTCTTCCTCCCCTTTGGTATTCAGACACTCAGACACACACACACAGACACACAAACAGACACAGACACAGACAAAGACACAGACACAGACACAGACACACGCAGAAACACAGACACACACACACACAGACACACACACACAGACACACACACACACACACACACACACACAGACACATGCAGAAACACAGATACAGACACAGACACACACACACAGACACACACACACACAGACACACACAGACACACACACAAACACACACCCGGGCTTCCCTGGTGGTTCAGATGGTAAAGAATCTGCCTGCAATGCAGCGACTAACGCTACTACTATATATGTGTGTGTGTGTGCGCGCACACGCTAAGTCGCTTCAGTTGTGTCTGACACTTTGCAACCCCGTGGACTGTAGCCCACCGGGCTCCTCTGTCCATGGGATTCTCCAGGCAAGAATACTGGAGTGGGAAGCCATTTCCTTCTCCAGAGGATCTTCCCGACCCAAGGATCAGACGCAGTCTCTCATGTCTCCTGCACTGGCAGGCGGGTTCTTTACCACTAGCACCACCTGGGACTCTCTCTCCCTATATATATATACACACACATATATTATGGTAGTTGTTACATTCTCCTTTCTAAAAATCTGGATTTCTGGCTTCTTTTGAAAATATCAGAACATCTGGCAACACTGGGTATGTATTCCCACTCAGCAACAATTGGTTAGATCTACACAGCAGCTGCCCTGCTTAGAAGAACGTGTTTTTCCCACTTCTCCCCAGTCCCCACCCATCCCTACTGTCACCCACCTCACACATCTGGCCCACCTCACACATCCTCCACTTCCCTGCCCCAGGGAGCATCTGAGCTTGGAGCAGACCACCAGAGTGGTAATTTCTTTGGCTTCCCATCCCTGCTAGGCTGAAACTTTTTCTGCCAAGTCTTGATTCCTCCCTAAGAGAACAAACAATTCTTTTCTTCTTGTGTACCCTGCTGCGCACAAGCCCTCCAAACATTTACATAGCACTGACTGTGTGCATCATGCCACCGGGAGCTGGGACCACAAGGATGGAGGAGACATGATCTCTGCCTCACAGCTCAGGGGATGGGACACATAAGGCACCACCCACAGAGACCTCAAGTACTAGCCCGAGTCCCTGATAAGGCAAGGGTCAACAAGCTTTTCCCGTAAAGGGCCTGATAGGAAATATTTTCAGCTTTGCAGGGACATGGTCTCTGACACAACTATTCAATTCTGCCTGTAGCAGGAAAGCAGCCAATAATATGTAAACAAAAGGGTGTGGCTGTGTTCCAATATTTACAAAAGCCCGGGTCAGCCAGGTTTGACCCCACCGACTGCAGTTTGCCAGCCCCTGTGCTCAAGTTTCTCAGTTAGATTTTGCTACATCAAACCCCTCAATTTTCAGAAGAAAGGAGGAGGACTTTCAGATTATCAACCAGGGAAAAGATCAGCTGCTATGAATTTACTGGAACAACACCCCGCACCCTCTGTAAGGAAAGGCCACCCTCTCGGGCATTTCTCTAGTGTCACTCTGACCTGGATTTGAGTTCCGGCTTGCTGAAGACGGGACTTTGGACAAGTTAATCTTCATTAGGCACATTTTTCTTTTTGTAAAATGGGGATAACAATTAGAGCCATCTCATAGGGCGAGGATGAAATGAGATCACTAGTACACAGTGCCTGCTGCAGAACAAGTGATCAGTAATCACAGTCAAGGTTGTATCTACAATGAATGAATGAGTGGAGACTGTGTACTACTCACCTTTTAATCTCTGGCACCACAGACATGCCCAATCGATTGATGAATCCATGGGACACAGTCCTCATGGGGCCTGGTTATGATACTTTATTCTAATCACCTTGACCTTCCCCAAGTCCTTCAGAACCGCACACCAGAAACTGTGCCACCTTCTTCTAACCATTAAGAACATGCTAATAATAGTTTAAACTGAACTTTAAACAATTTTTAAAGATTGAAGTATAGCTGATTTACAATCTGGTGTTAGTTTCAGGTGTATAAACAAATTTTTTTTCTTAAGTTAAAGGGAAAAAATTCAAGAAGCTGCTCTGCAGGAAAATGTTATTAAGAATATTCCTGGGACTTCCCTGGCAGTCCAGCAGTTAAGACTCTATGCTTCCAATGCAGGGGATACGGGTTCAATCCCTGGTCCGGGAACTAAGATCCCTCACGTCTCGCAGTGTGGCCAAAAAAGAAAAAGTTCCTAAAGCCTTCTGGACAGCCATCCTGCAGGGGCTCCCTCTACGCACCAGTGTCCACCCACTCTCCCCAGATCGCAGAACTCTGTGCGTGGGACAGAGGAGCACAGCCAGGCCTGCAGAAGGCGGAGGTGGCATTCCACACACACAGATCCCACGGATCCCACAGCGCTAGGATTCAGCGGCGGGTGGGGGGTGAAGGGGGTGGGGGTTTGGGGTTGCGGTCACTAAGGTACAGAGACTAGATGGAAAGTGATGTTTTTACATGAAGGATCCACTGACTAGCCAGGTGCTGGGAGCCCTACTTCCAAATGCACCCACGGATGTGTGGGTCTAGGAGTCAGGCTAGAAAAGGCTGAGAGAACCAAGAGGAGGGGGTAGAATCCGGCTGGACGCAGAGGGGTGGGATGGGGTGGGGGCAGCCGGGGGCAGGCCTTACTCACCTTCAGCCCCTATGGACACCAGCTTGACCCCCTTGCTGGCTATGAAGTCCATACTCACCTTCAGCCCCTATGGACACCAGCTTGACCCCCTTGCTGGCTATGAAGTCCAGGGCCTTGTTGACGTTGGAGATCTTGTGCACTCTCATTTTGCCTCTCTCCGGCTTGGCCAAACGTTCACCTGAACAGACGGAGAGGGAGGGATGGGAAGTGAACCGCTGTTCTCCTACTTCTCAGCTCTAAACTGCTTGCAGCCACTCAACGAGCCTGTATTAAGCCCTGAGAATATGTCAAAGGACTTGGCTGTGTGCTAAGAATGCAGGGGTGAACAAAACAGCTTGCTGCCTTCATGAACTTACGGTCCGGGAGGAGAGACAGACCTTCAACGCACATCAACATACACAAATGAACAAAAAGCCAAAAGGGAATGCCTAAAACAAATGCTTTAAGAGACTGCAGAGGGGGAGGGCAGGTAGCAGGGTGAAAGAGCTGTGAGGCGGTCAGGGGAGGCCTCTTAGCGGGAGGCCAGCAGACCCAGACTGCAGGGAATGGTGACCAAGGCAGAAGGAACAGCATCTGCAAAGGCCCTGAACTCCTAGCCTAGACTGTTTTGATCCGGGGGAGTGTGTGGATCACGCTAGGGTATTTTGGGAAAGTTCCCTGTGCGTTGTCCACAGAGCCCCTCTCTCATTTGAGAACCACAGCTCTTGTCCGCCCAGGACAAGTCTCGGGCTCTTGTCTTGTCTGCCCAGGGGCACTCTCAGCTCAGCTCCAAGTCAACCCTCCACCCTCACTCAGCGGCCATTTCCTGGACCCCTGCTTCCCACACAGGAGCTTCTGCGGTTCAGTGCTTATGCTTAGAAGCTTCAGGAAAGCAGGGGTTGATGAGCTGGTTCTCCAAATACCCTGCTCAGAGAACAGGAAGGAGGTGTCCAGGGGTCCCCTGAAGTCATTTGAAAAATGTATACATGTAATGTGTGCCCAGACCTGGGGAAGGGGTACACAGCTTTCTGTCTCCGCGAGGTCTGAGAACCACCATCCTTGAACTCAGGACCTTACACCCACCACAGTCTCCAGCCCAGCCCAGCGGCACCCTCTCCACCCCACTTCCGAGCACATCAACAGCCTGGCTGAGAGATCCGAAGGGGCATGGTGGCCCTGATGCTGGGCCATGCTCATCCTCTCAGAGCAGCACTTCTCCAAGGAGCCCCCTACCAAACTTCCACAGAACAGACTTCCTGCTACAGATGTCACCTGGCCTGGCAGCATCCAGGGAAGCCCAGCTGGGTTTTTACTATTAAATCAAGACTTCCCACGTGTGGCTTTCCCAAGGCTGTGGCCACAGCCCACCCTCTCAGGGAAGGTACTCTGCTGCCCCCCTGGGCAGATGAGATGCCCCAGGGCTCCCTTCCAACGGGAGGGATGCAGGCAGTACCTTGTGACCCTCCCACCCCACGAGGGCTGCTCCCACTAGAGCCCCAGCCTTTAGGTCCTGCTAAGCCTGAGCTCACCAGCTTGACTGCCAGCTGTATTCAATGGCTGGAACAGGGCTCCTCCAAGAGGAGGGAGGCAGCAAAGTCCTGGGACTTCGGTCCACACAAAATCACCTGGAGAAACTGCTGACTGTAGGCATCTGGCCTCCTTCCCCTTCCTCCTGAGTGTCTGACTTTGGAGGTCTGGGGTGAGGTCTGGGAACCCACATGTGGCTAAGTAGTCCTGCTGATTTTGCTGGGTGGTCCAGGACCACACTCGGAGGACGTCTGCAGGCGACAGAGGTCCCCCTGCAGGGGGGGGACCCCCCTTCCTTTTCCTGTCATTCTAACCATCTCCAGAGACACTCAGGGAGGAGAAGGCATCGTCTCAATGACTCAGTCTCTCCCCACCCCAAGAAACAGAAGAGCCGCCTCACAGACGTGCACAGGCCCGTTCAGTGCAAGCACCTGGGAGGTATTCGGAAAAGCCCAGCTGGTCATTCGGTCATTCTAGTATTTGCTGAGCATCACCTACCGGCCAAGTATATAGATCTGAGCGCCTGGGACACAAGACGAGTGTGTCCCCGCCCTCCGGGGCCAGGAGTGCAGTGGGAAGAAAACACACGAGCCAGAAATGATCCTGCTGTGTGGCAAATGACGCGCCAGGGGAATCAACGATGTGTCCCAGGAGCCCAGAGGAGGGCAGGCACTCAAAGCAGGAACAGAAGGGGGGGTGGTCAGGGAAGCCTTCCTGGAGGAGATGCCTAAACTGAGTTTTAAAAAATGAAAAAGAACAATGCCAGATTGGCTTAAACTCAGAAATGTTGGAGGAAGAGGTAAGAAGGACACTCTAAAAGGCATTTAGAGTTCTGTAACAACCTGGTGGGCTGCAGTCCATGGGGTCGCTACTAGTCGGACACGACTGAGTGACTTCACTTTCACACATTGGAGAAGGAAATGGCAACCCACTCCAGTGTTCTTGCCTGGAGAATCCCAGGGACGGCGGAGCCTGGTCGGCTGCCATCTATAGGGTCGCAGAGAGTCGGACACGACTGAAGCGACTTAGCAGCAGCAGCAACAACCTAGAGGGGTGGGATGGGGAGGGAGACGGGAGGAAGGTTCAACAGGGAGGGGACATATGTACACCTATGGCTGATACATGTTGATGCTTGGCAGAAACCAACATAATTCTGTAAAGCAATTATCCTTCAATTAAAAAAATAAATTTAAAATTAAAAAAATAAATAAAAGGCAGTTAGAGGAAAATATATGGCAGTTCCTGAAAAAAATTCAACACAGAATTACCCTAGGATCCAACAATTCAACTTCTGGGTACATACCCAAGAGAAGTGAAAGCACAGACGTGCACAGTGTCTGTATACCCATGTTCGTCGCGGTATCACTCACAATACCCACAACGTGCAAACGACTCAAGTGTGAAAGACAGATGCTGAATAAACAAAATGTGGAACATGTGTACACGATGGAATATTGTCTGGTCTTAAAAAGGAAGGAGACTCTGATAACATGCTACTTCATGGAGGAACCATGAGCACCTTATGCTAAAGGCAATAAGTCAGCCACAAAAGGACAAACACTACAGGGCTGCACTAATATGAGAGACCTAGAATAGCCAAGTTCAGAGACAGAATGTAGAATGCTGGTGGGCAGGGGCTGGGAGGAGGAGGAGATGGCAGCTGGCAGTTAATGCTGGCATGGCATCTCGGTGTGCAATGATGAAAAGTCTGGAGATGAGTATTGGTGATGACGGTTGCACAACAATGTGAATGTACTCAACGCCTCTGTGCACATTTAAAAATGGCCCGAACGGTAAATTTTAAGTTATGTATATTTCAACACACACACACTCCCTACCCCCACCCGCAGTGGAAATATTTTAAAGCACTGAGGGGCAAAGAAGCCAGCCAGAGTTTGTGCAAAAGCACCGAAAACAGAGAGCAGGGAGACACACACACGGGGAGGGCTGCATGTCTTCCTGTGGCAGAGTCTGAAGTCTGACACCTTTTTGGGAATAGCTAGTCGAAAACAAAGCAAATGCCAGCTCATGAAGGATTCTGCTAGCTATATTAAGGAATGTGTGCTGCAGGTACAAAGCTCCAGGGAGGCACTGAAAAGTTTCAAGCAGGGAACAGTGCAACCATATGTGGGCTATTAGGTGGACCCTCTGGCTACGTGTGGGTGATGGAGGGCAGTGAGAAGTGGGGAGCTGAGAGGAGGGGTCAAAGGCCTCTGGCTATCAGCTAGGTGAGAGCTAATGCAGGCACAATATCTGCGTAGCAGAAGTCAAAGAAGGAGAACAGAACAGAATGAATGAAACTTGAACGCCAAAGGAAGAGCTGTCTAAGATTGCTGAACGAGGCTTACAAGAACAAGATGAAGACTGCAGGAGGAAAAAGAGGTTTGCGAGGGTCAGGCATGGAGCACAGTATTGAAGCCTGGGGCACAAATGTGTGGAGATGCCCAGTGCAATTCAGTATTTAAGAGGAGGCTCCAAGGAGAAGGCTGGACCGACCCGAGTCTAGGACTCACTGGCATCAAGATGGAAGATACAGTGAAGAAAGCAGCTAAGATTGCCCAGTGTGGAAGCCAAGGCTAGAATCTCAAGGACCTCCAACCCTTAAGGGATGGTGGAGAAAAGTATTTATAAGAAAGTGGAGCAAGGCATTGGAGAGAGGAGCTGTCCCTCCAGACATCTGGACATCCAAATGCCAAACTGGGGGCTAGGATCACCTTGATATAGGTGGAGAAGTAGCAGAGGAGCCAGCATTTGGAGATGGTCAGATGTAGTTGCTTTCCTGACCAAAGAATTCTAGCCTTGGAGAAGAGATGACAGAAACCAAACTTCAGACAGCTCTTTATGCAAAAAAGGATGCTGAGGCAGAAAGGCAGTGACTTGTCCAAGGACACACAGATAGTCAACAGCAGAGCCAAGCCAAAACTCAGTCTCAGGGTAAGAAATCACATGCCATCTCCCACTTTGTCAAAAGTTCCAAAGCTAGCCTCAGCCAAAGATGGAGCAAAAGCAGAGGTGTCGGGGCAGCATTCCCAAAGAGGCAGAACCCAGTGGGCAGTGTCTGAACCTGGGCCATGGTGACCCTACCCGTCTGGCATCACCTTTGCCTTGGCACTCCCAAGACCAGCTCACCTGAGATGACCTCCAGCAGTAGCATCAGCTTCAGGCCGTCCCGGAAGTCCTCCTCGATGTTCTCGATCTGTGTTCCTGCCTTTCGGAGGTGGGAGTTGCACCATGCTGTAAACGTCTACAGGAAGGAAAGAAGAGCAAGTGGTCAGGCTCTCCCACAAGTCACAAGGTCTCTGAGGCTCTCACAAGGGCCTCACTGTGTCCCCAGAACCCGGCTGCCTCATGTCATTTTTCCGGTTGTTTTGTGCAAGGTGCCAACTGGGCTGGTGTTGTCATCCTCGTTGGTTAAGACATCTGATGGGGTCAAAGAGGGCAAGAAATCCATTCGGTAGAGCCCATAAAACCTCTCAGCATCATTTTCCCACACAATCTCCTCCACCTCATCGCAGGGCAATAGCTGAGGGGTCTCCCTGCAGGGCCAGCAGCACGGGTAGGCACAGTGGGATGGATAAAGCAGCACCCTCCTTTTAAAGTCCACCCTCCCGACCTTATTCCAAAACCATTATCCCCACCCACATTCAGAAGTGGTATGAGTCTATTCTTGGCAGTTTACCTCTTAGATTTTAAAGCTTAGTATCGATCTTCACAGTTAAAAGGTGGAGTATCCCAGAGGTAAAATATTAAGCCTCATTAGCACCTTAGGGTAAATAAATTTATTAAATCCTTGCCCACTTGGCAGCTAGCTAATGGAGAGCATTAATCAGGTTTACTGGGGACAGAGTTCAGAGGAACAGTGTCCGGATAAGGAGAGAAAGGTAAGTACCCCATGGTGTATGTGTGTATACTGGGGGTGGGAGGTGGAGGCACCTTAAACCGTAAAAGTTTGAGCAAGACTTTTTAAAAGGGACTATCAGGAGACTAAATGAAAGATCACCATTTTGTAATTTTCTAATCTGTGGGGAGAGAACAGCAACCTTGAAGCTTCTGTATTCTGTCTTAAGCAGATGATCAGGCAGGTCACCAACCAAGCTGTCCCAGGCCAAAAGCACCTCCTGCTGGCTCACTCAAGGAACAGCGTGACTCAACAAACACGAGAAATAAAAAGCGTGCGCTTCAATTTCACTGGCCCATCCAAACAAAACCTGGGCAAGTGCCTCTCCCCAGCTCACAGAGAGAAGAGATCTCCTGCTTTAGATCCAAACTATTCCTTGCCGACTCCAGACTTCTCTGCACCAAATGGTACTCTCAGTGATAAAGGGGCTCAAGAGCCAACATTCCATCACCCCCAGCAGGGCCAGCCAGGTCTCTCCCCACCCACGCTGCCAAGTGGCAATGGTGAGAGTGAGCTATTCATCAAAACAGCAGCAGCCATGCGAGAAATACTCCTCCTCTTCGGAAAAGTCACCAGACTCGTGACCCCCACCACCACTTCCTCTTCCCCTGGGGAACTCCAAAGTGAAGTGGCAAAAATGGGCAGGAGGAGGGCAGGATGACCGGGGAGAAGAAATGGCTGAGCAGGTTTGTAAGCAGGAGTTGAAGAGCCTGGAGCAAGAAGAGGAGACAGCAGTCACACAGGAGGCGGGAGGAGGCTGCATTATGACATTCGCCCAACACTGGGCCTCATTCCTTTTCTGTTATTTGTGTATGTATTTATGGCTCTGCTAGGTCTTTGCTGCTGTGCCTGGGCTTTCTCTAGTTGTGATGAGTGGGGGTTGAGGGGTGTGGGCTTTTCACTGCCAGCTTGAGGGCACACCGGCTTTGGTAGTTGCAGCACACAGGCTCAGTAGCTGTGGCACATGGGCTTTGTTTTCTCGAGGCATGTGAGATCTTCCGATTCTGAGAACAGGGATCGAACCCAGGTCTCCTGCACTGGCAGGCAGATTCTTATCCACTGGACCACCAGGAAAAGTCAGGCCTCATTCTTAAATCATATTTCACTAGGCACTCAGCAACACAGGGTACTCTTTTCTCTCCCTGCAAACACATCTCTACTCCACAGGCAAGCCCACTCCCATGATAGGCAAGAGGGATGTGTGGGCTGTCCCAAAGTTTGATGAACCTGACATACAGACTGAAGGTGGGCAGGAGACGCACAGTGACTCCTCAGCCTGGAGTGTCCTCTATATCACACTTTTCTTCTAAGACTGGGCTAAGAGATCACCTCCTCCAGAAAGCCTTCCGGATAGCCACCCACCACATCGGATGATGCGTCAGCCCTTGACACTCTGCATCTCCTCCATCACTGCTCTAATCCCACTGCAAGGTGGCCACTGGTCAGCTTCACACCTGGACTCAGTGCTCACCCTAGAGTCTCAGCGCACAGAGTCACAGATGCAGCACCGAGCAAAGTAACAAAAGTCCCTGCCCTGTGCACCAGACACTCTGGTGAATGTAAAAACGAGACAGCTGAGTGAGGGAACAAGTGAGGAAGCAATGCAAAGTGTGAGGATCCAGGAAGATCCAACCACACCTGAAAGGTAACAGGGCAAGGGGCTGACAGCTCTCAGGGACCCCCAGGAACCCTCTGGCTCAGAGGAAGGACGATACAGCAGGACAGGAAACAGTATCTATAGGATGTCCCTGGTGGTCCAGCGGCTACGATTCCACACTCCCAATGCGGGGGGCCCCAGGTTCAATCCCTGGTTGGGGAACTAGATCCCACATGCCGCAATGAAGATCAAAGATCCTGCAACCAAGCCTTAGCACAGCCAAATAAATAATTTCAATAAAGGAAAAAAAAAAAAGAGTATTCACTGGGTCCCCTTCCTCTCGTGCTAGCATTTCAAACCTAGCAGGGAATGAGAGGCTACTTAGTTTTTCATTTTGCTGTAAATTTTTTGATGCAAAAAAAATTAAAGAACTTTTAAATCTTTACAGTAAGTATAATTTTGTTTGTGGTTCCTTGTTCTCTCCCAGGTGTCATGTGTCCATACATGCACTGGGTGTCACCCCACTCTACGGTACCGAGGGCGCGTCATTTACCACCATCTTGCACTTCCACAGTACCTTCCCCTCATCTCCCTCCCAGGCCCAACTTTAGCTTCTGCCTGGGGTTTCTGCTGACCTGGCAGGAAGTGGATCACCCCGGCAGCTCAGACAGCGTTTCAGGTCCAGTGGTGCCGGGGTCCTGGTGGGAATCGCCAACATCCTCAGTTAGGGGGACCGTGAAATCTCACTGTTGACCACCCAGTTGTGGAGAGGGGATGGGGTGAGAGGATGGAGGAAGAGATAAAAAGATACCGCTTTGGCAAGAGGAAAAGTGCTGTTGAGAGCAGCCAGCCCCATTTCCTGGCGCTCTGGAGGCTGACACGCACCTGTGCTTGCCCAGTCTCCCCCCCACAAAGGCCTGCCTCTGAGGCCGCGGGGGCCGCACTTGGCCTAAGACCCCAAGGCCCCGTCCTGACCCTAATAGGTGACTGCCAGGAAGGGGCCTCTGAGCGCCTCCCCAACAAGCAGCACCCCGCTCGAAGCTCGGGTCATGGAGGAAACAGTAACTCAGTGATTAAGAACATGCACTTGGGGGGAACCAGATCCGGTTTAGCACTCAGATCCACTCTTCACCAGCTGTGTGACTGCAGACTCGCCTCCCTAAACCTCAGGTCCCTGAGCCACAAAATAGGGGTAATGTCGGCACTTTATAAATATCAGGCGGATTAACTGGAAAACATCTACACAGTGCTTGCCACTTAGAACATGCTCAATAAATGATTAGAGGAAGGAGAAAACTAAATCTTCCAGAACCTCCCTGGGGATGGACCTCAGAGGACTCAGCCCTGTGTGCTCCCAGCCCACACCCTCCTCCCTCCAGCCACCCAGCTCGGTCCTGGGTTCCATCCGTGCAACCAATGCACAGTGTCCCCAAGATGACACCTTGTGTCTGAGAACTCTTTTATTGAACTGGCCCGATGTGTTATGGGAAGAGAGCTAAAAGCGCACTTAGGGGGCAGAAAGCCTATGACTTTGACCATGGCCTTGTGGATCCCCAGCAGAGGAGGCTGACAGGGCCCCGGGAGAGGAGACAACAAAGTCAGGAGCGAGGTCCTCCCTGCATACCGCAGACACTCTCCTATGCCAAGAGCAGGCCCTGGTCCTGAAGCCCCAGCTCTCAAATTATGACTGATGGAGGTACCCGCCCCTGGGCAGGAGGAAAAGCCACCAGCCACAGGGGACGCCCATGCTAGAGACCCTGGACCCACGGCCTCCAGCCCAGATGCCCCAGCGTGGCAGGCAGGGCTGCCCCAGGAGGGTTACAATCCAGCCTGACTTCAAATAAAGGCAGATGGCATCTTGCTGCCTCACTCCCAACCAGGCCCTGCCCCATCCGAGCTTCCCCTTGCTCCAAGAGCTCTGTCAGGGGTCCATGTTTTGTCTCAGACAAAGGAGATACGAGCTGACAGACTACCAGGACCCACTTTGCTAGAGAATGAGCTCGGGTGTGCAGACAGCTCGGGTCTTAGGGAAAGGGCCTGGGCTCCATGCTGGAAGGGTGGCTGGAGCTAAAGTAGGGCTCACTCCCTTCTCATCCTTCACCCATCTCCAGCCCCACTGCACAGCCTTGAAGGATGCTGGACAGAGAGGAAGGGGCTGGCAGAGGACCCTAACTGCTGCCCAGCTTCTCACTGACCTGGAAGAATCCACCCACGTGTTGTCTGGCATGAAGGTGATTTTAAGAGACAAAGAGGGTAACTATCCAGCACTGTAGCTCAAGGCTGCAAACGGTCCTAGCTCGGCTCCAACGGTGGGTGGGGGAGTATGGGACACAGGAGCTGAGTCAAAGTCCATGGAGATGATGGACAGAGAAGCAACTCTGTCTACATTCTCTGTGGGTCTCACAATCCTGCTTTCACACGAGATCCTCTAAGGGCTTTCCATTACATCTTTAACAAGTATCCTGTCCATATATCTCCTTTTTTTGCGGGGGGTGTGGGTGGGGGGGTGGGGAAGAGTCATGTGACTGGTGGGATTTTTAGTTCCTCGATTAGGGATCAAACCCAGGCCCCTGGCAATGAAAGCACCGAGTCCTAACCACTGGATTGTCAGGACATTCCCTATATTTCCTTAAAATGTACTGAAAAGGCAAATGGCTTTCGAGAACATGCTTTCCCTAATTCCCAGCTCAGATGCACTAGCATGTGACTTTAGCCCCACAGGCCTTTTTGAGCCTCAGTTTTCACATCTGTAAATGGGGGACAATAGCATCTACCAGACAGGACTGCAGTAAAGATTAAACAATACAGTGTATCTTACCACACAAAAAAAAAAATCAGGAAAAGCTAATATTAACATACTAAGTTGTTAATTTTTATTAATTATGATAACATAATACTAATGTGGTTTGAAATATATTAAGTATGCACGCAGCAGTCACTACCATCATTACTGACTATATTTTAGATTCTAAAAGGTGTCTGAATAATCACACCCAGCTGGGATCTGGGGTACAGAGGGTTACCCCATAAGCATGAGTCAGGGGCTGAGCTTTTGAAGTCAAGCGGTATTTAGGGTCGTGACCTTGGTGGGAGGAGGGAAACACAAGGAGTAAAGCACAAGATGCTGAGCACAGGAAGGTCACAGGACTTGCTTAAGACCGCTTCCCAGAGGGACTCCCTGGAGGGACTCCACTCTTCCACTGCTGAGGGCATGGGTTCAATCTCTGGTTGGGAAGCTAAGATCCCATTAGCCACACAGTGCAGCCAATTTTTTTTTTTTTAACTGAAAATGAAAATCACTCCACAGAGCAGGAATCCAAGAGACTGGAAGGATTCAATCACTCTGAAGAAGACAAGGTAAATCCCAGCTCATCCATTTCTAGCCAGGTGATAACCTCAGGCAAGCGACTCAATGTGGCTCTGCCTCAAGGCACTTGTCTGTAAAACGGAGTAATAACAGCACAGGGTTGGTGGACAATTTCCTGAGACAATCCTCTTAAAACACTGAAAAGAAGGTCTGGAACACAGGGGCTGCTCCATAATTACCTCTCATTACTGTTACCACAATAATGAGAGATAATTATTACAAGTTCATGTTATTCAACACATGTCATCAAAGAACGTTATTAGAGCTGGAAGAAACGCTTGGCGCATCAGAGCCAAACCGTCCCTTTACAACTGGGACACGCGGACCAGAGAGGGTGAGTGATTTTTCCTAAGCCACACAGCTGGGGTACGTTCACACCTGGCCCCCTGACTCCCAGCCCCACATACTTCCTGCTCCACCACGACAATGGGGGTTTCAGGGGCAGATGGGGGCGGGGTGCTGGAAGGAACAGCGGAACCAAGGGCAGACAGGTGAACTGAATCTTGGGGCATGCCATGGGAAACTGATCACTGGGAAGCGGAAACACCACCCACAGAGACTCCGGTCAGCACTGGCCAACAGCGTCTTGAGTTGATGGACCATCAGGAGAGCTCGCGAGGGGTGGGCTGCCTCTCTGGGGGAGGGAGAGAGGAAAAGGGAGTCCCGAGGCAGGCAGCTGCTTGTCCAGAGATGAAAGAATATTCTGGATGAGCAGATCAGAAACATGTCTTTGAGGAGAACTCTGGGAACTGGGGCTCCCTGACCAGGAAGAGAGGAGTGGACTCAGGGGCTCATCCAAATATTTGAAAGACCCTCCTATGGACAAGCAAATAAACACGTTGGGTGCAGCCCTGGGCAGAACAAGGCAGGCAGCAATGGTGAGGAACGTGTATTCTACAGCAAGATTGATCTAGTTCTAATCCTACCTCTGACCCTGAGTAACCTTGAGCAAATGACTTTAATTCTCCATCCCTCAACCTCCACATCAGTAAAATGGGTATAATATTAGAATATGCCTGGAAGGGTGCTGTGGATCAGTGCGGCAACACGCAGCAAGTGCTAAGCACAATCACCCACACATAAGGCTCGATAAATGGGAGCTACTGTTACGAGGATGAAGGACAGGAAGACTAGAGTTCAATGTAATAAAGGACAGACCAAGCGCTGGATGTGTTACCCAACAAAGGCAAGTGCTTGGTGAAGGTGTTGAGACAGGACTCAACGAAGCACCCCCTCATGGCTGAGCTAAGTAGGTCCCTTATAATATTGATTCTTCGAAAACACAAAGCAGCCCTTGAAAAGCTGATTCAGAGATGTGTTTGAAGAGTTCAACTGGACCAAGGATCACACGCTTCAATGTCTGAGCGGAGTTTCTCAAGCTCAAGACCATTGATATTTTGGATTGGCTACTACTTTGTTCAGGGTTTGGGGCCTGTCCCATCATGGGATGTTTAGCAGCATTTCTGGACCTTCCCACTACGTGCAGGTAACATCAAGTTGCGATAACCGAAAAACACCCCTTGGTTGAGAATCTAGTCTAGAGGAAACAGACACATATGCCATTAATAATAATAATAACAGCAGCTTCTAACATCTGTTGAGCACTCGCTCTGTGCTGGATTCCCTTCTGCGTGCTTTAGCCCTTTTAACTCAATCTTCATGACAACATTATGAAGCAGGTGCTATTACTCTCCCCATTTTACAGATGAGGAGACCAAGGCACAAAGAGGTTTAATAAAAGCACAATGGGCAAGCGTAAGAAAAGTGGGACTGGTGAGCCTTTGCCTCCTCCATGTGTACTCAAGGATTTTTCTTGAAACAAAGGCCCTCTTGGACTCTCCATTGGGTTTCTACTCAGGAGAGCAACATGGGCACAAAGAACTGGTTGCAGGCTGGTAAGTGGCAATCAGAACACAGCTTCAGTACCAGGGCAGGTGTGGTGAGGAGACAGGAGGCTTCTCTCCTTGGCTCCACAAGGGAACATGGGTCCTCAGGTGGCAGACCTCAAATGAAGAGGAGCCAGAAATCTGGACTTCTAGATTTTTTTAACGCTATGACAATATAAAAGTAAGACATTCCACAGCCCCCTCAAAGACACAGGCAGGCTAAATCTGAATGAAGACTGACAAGGTCCCTGGTTCCACTGTGGGAAAACGTGAAACCTTTCTAAGTCTCCTAACAACAGAGTCACCACACAGGAACGTGTGCATTAACACACGCACTCAGCAGACAGCTGCGCCCAGCAGGGTCAACACTCCTCCCAGACCACTGCTGGCATCAGCCATCTGGGAATCTGGAATCAAAAACTCAAGGTCCATCCTGGGAGAGGCCACAGGGGCTCTTCTCATTTGGGCTTGATCAGGGACCCACACCTGTCACCAGGGACAACAATAGATGTGCCCCCACACATTCATGTACATACACTCCCATGCTGTGTGAACTCAAACCAAGGTACCAATCTTCATTATAACATCTGCAAATGGAACTTTCTGCTAATTGCCATTAAAGGGTAGGTACGGTGGCAAAGCCACAACACGTCACAGTGGGCAGGCTGATGCGGGGCACATCTCTGGTGGCGGGCACCTCGCCAAGGGGAGCTAAAATGGGCATGACTCTGAGCCCAAAGCTGGGACGCTCTCCTGGGTAAATATCACTCAAGAAAGAGGAGGGCTGTGGGGACAAAAACATCCTTGCCAGCATTACTTAAGAGGAAAAAAATTAGAAATAGCTCCAAATTCTATTAATAAAATATTAGTTAAGTAAATTATGGTTCATCTACTTAATGGAACATTAGATGGCCAAAATGATGGGTTCTGAAACTATATATTACGGGAAAAGGCTGACATGCAATTAACAAAAAAGCAGGATACAAAACCGTATGCACCACAGGCTTAAAACTATGTGCGATCACACAAATGAGAAAAAATGATGGAAACAAAATCCCAGTGCCAGCAGAGCTCACGCTCCTGTAGCTGAATTGCCAACACCTTTTCTTTTTCCTTGCCCATCCATCTGCAAATGTGGTTGGTGGTCCCCATCTCCTCCCTGGCCTTCTGCCTGCCAGCACTCACTCCCCTCAGTACAGGCCATCTACTCCTGGCTGACCTGTCCACTGGTCCTGCGGCAGGGTAAACAAGATACCCCACCTGCAGCCAATCGAGACTGGCTCAGCGAGTGGGAGACAACAGTACCACCTCACCGGCCGCCAGGCCCCAGACTCACGTGCTGACCACACCTCTCCCAGGCATATCCTCCCGCTCCCCTGGGATCCCGACACTCGACACCAGCCCCCAATTCACTCAGGGGGAGTTACTGTTCCAGGCACAGGGGTTAGGAAACCTGCGTTCATGCCCGGCTCAGCCAGGCATGAGTGTGACCTGGTATAAGTCACCCCAACCCTTTCCACCTATGTAACCTCAAAAGCATCCCTCAGACCCTGCAGGTTGAAGCCCGGCAACTTGTCCCATCGTAACACACAAGCGTAAAAACCACAACCCAGAAGAGCATGCCAGAGGTCTTCTGTTCCCGTGTAAGGCTGATCACAATGGATGGGCTCTGCTCCGTGCCAGAGAGGCCAATACAGTCAAATCCACGGGAGCAGTTTCATCTCAGTGACTCAATACATGATCAGCGTTTCGGTCTCAAGATTGCCCACCCCTCATAACAAGACACCTGTTATTATTTCACTGGATAGTCCCTAAAAGCTTTATGCCAGAATATCCCTGGAAGGATACACAAGAACCTGGCACAGCAGCTGCCTCCAGGGAGGGGAGGTAGGAGGCTCCTGACAGGGGAGGGCGTGGCGTTTGCTTTTCACAGAATACTCTTTTGTTTCTTTTGAATTTTATACCATGTGCAGTCATCGGTCTGTTTTTTTTACAACTATGCAAATATAAGAAAAGCCTGTCTGGAAGTGTGTACATTTATCTGGTAAGTCGGACCTCTGGGATGGGACAAAGGGAACTTCCGGTTTCTCTAGGAGGACTTGGAGTGGCAGTGGGGTGGGGTCAGTGTTCCTGAACGATCAGAGAGAAAACACACACTTCCAAATAAAAAAAGAATTGATAAATGAAAAATTATTCCACCTATTTAAAAGAATGAGTAAGAATAAAATATAGAGAAAGGGTTGTGAAAAACTCTAATGTGCCTTATCAGTGTAAAATATTATAAGGAACATCATAATTAGGGAGCAGGACATGAAGGTAAAGCAGCAATCATGCCCACGTGTCCACCTCAATAGTCAGACAGCAAACTGTCAGGAAAGAGGAGAAATCTCTGGCCCAGCAGCCTAGAAAAGCCCAAACAAGCTTCTAAGCCTCTTGAAGGCAGTGCAGGGCTTCCCATACAAGCTGGCTTCTCATCGGATGGTTTTCCCCTCCCTGAAGGAGGGCATCAGGACCCTGGTCTAGGCTCTAGGGCTCATCACCTGAGATACCAGTTCAGCAGCCTCCCAACCCACCACACCCCTCTGGGCGGGGGCCCTGCCATGGCTGCCAGGCAGAGCCCACCCCCTCTGCCACTCTGGCCACCATGTTCAAGCATCAACTCAGGTTGGAGGTCTCTGCAGCATCTGCTGGCCCCGGGGGAGGTCACTGGGGACCAGCCAGGGAGAGTTCTCTCTCCCTCTGTCCCCCACACATGGCCAGTCTGGCCAGGGCATGGGCACTAGGTGGGCTGTCCAAGCAAAAGCCTGCCAGCAGTGATCTCAATGCCCAGGGTTCTGGTAACGTAAACAGGAGTATCTGGTTAACTTATCAAGGGCTGGCCGCCAGCCTTTCAAAGCAAGCTGTCAGCTGCTTCACTCACAGATGAAAAGCAGAGTCCCCAAGAACATCTCCACCCAGATCTGTTTACTTCCCACCCACCTGGGAGTGGTGCTGAACCACTAGGCGGTTTTCCTCTGCTCTGAGAGGGCACCTCCCTACCCGCTTTCCCCCCAAGTTGGGTGAATGCAGGGGTACCGGAAATTCAGAGGCAGGTGGCTGGAGGCTCCCAACGGAGCTGGACTCTGTAATTGAACTGAGCCGGGTCTCCACCTACACCTTTCATTAGCTGTGTGTGTGTCTCTGGACAAAATTCTCAATCCCAGCCTCAGGATGCCCATCTGTAAGATGGGGATAACAAGACCTATGACAGCCTAGCAGGCATGAAAAAGGACCACATTAGATCTTCTGTACTTAAAGACAGTCTGGTGCTCTGTTCACAACAGACGCTTTAAAAAATGTTAAACCAGCCGGCCTTTGTCCCTCAGCGGCTGTGTGGCTTTAATGAACCGGTTGTGGCCTCAGTTGCTTTGTCTGACAAATGGGGATACAGAACATCATGATGTGCAGGGCTGTTGTCAGGTGAGAGCCACGGATGCAGAACAGCCAGGCGTGAGGACAGGACAGGAGCCCCATCAGTGTCCGCTCCCTGCGGCTCTCGCTTCCTGTTCCCTTTCTATTTGACCAAAGTTAATCATTCACAGAGCTCTACAAGTTAGGAAGAAAGAGGTCTGTAATATCTCTCCTGCTAATGAGGAAACCCTGAGAACAGCCTCTGGCCAGGGAGAGGAGAACAGGAGGAGGAGGAGCAGGGGCCCGTGTTTCTGGTTTACGTCCACCTGCAGCCCATTCGGGGAGACACACCACCAGATGACCGGAGGGTGGCCACGGCACAGGGGGCCAAATGGCTCATTCCAGGAGGAGATGTGACCTAATAACCGTGTCCTGGTTAGAGAGAGAGGAGCTCCCAGCCCCTCCAAGTGTTCCAGGCCCCTCTTCCCACTGAGGCCCCCCGAAGACAGCCCACGGCCTTCCTGCAGGTGCCAGCTGAACCTGGGGCTGCTGAGAGATTTCAGGGCCATTTTCAGTCAGGTGGCGTGTGATCCCAGTGAAGCAACAAGAGCTTCCCTTCCAGCTCCAGGCCAACGAGTGTCAGATGCCCCCACCAGTCCACCGCCATTCACAGCCTGGCCTCTCCCAGGAGGAAGGAGCCTCAGCAAAGGTCCAGCCATCAGCAGGCTCTGTCACTACAGGCTCTGAGATCCTGGACTTGCAGAGCCTCAGTCTCCACATCAGTAAGACTAAAACCAAAAAAAAAAAAAAAAGCTTATTCCATGCAGCTGTTCTAAAAGAGGGTTGTGTAAGCTAACACAGAAGGCTTAGCCCAGTGTCCGACATAGACTAAGTGCTCTCTGGATGTTAAAAAACCAAAAATGTATCTACAAGAGGCAGACATAGAATAGTGGTAGCTTAGGGCTGGGGGTCGGTGATAGCTAAGGGGGGGGGGGTGGTCTTTCTTTTGGAGGTGATGAAAATGATCTAAAATTGACTACAGTAATGGTTGCACATATCTGAATATGCTAAAAAAAATTACACTGTACATTTTAAATGGGTGAATTGTATGGTATTTGAATTATATGTATCAATAAAACTTTTTTTGTTTTTTTTTTTTAGTGAAAATATTCCAAGACCCCACTAAGTCTTTTAAAAATCTTTGGCTCACTGGCAAGGAACCAGTCTCAAAGGCAGGCCCCAGACCCCCGCCCTCTCTAGGCGCTTAAGTAACTGAGACCAAGATTTCAAGGGGAGGCCTCAGCTCGTCTTGGGTCCACATGCAGCACTTGGGCCAGGCCTGGGCTGTGGGCTTGAGGCACCACTGGTCTTGTTGCTGCTTCCCCAGAGAGTGGTGACTCCAAAGAGCAGGTCACGCTCCAGGACACCCGCTTAGCCATGAAAGGCCTGTTGGCTCTTCCTGGGCACACTTCACACCAGTTGGGGAGCCCAAGTCGAGAACAGCCTGCTCCCCGCTGCCAAGCCAAGGGTGGGCCTGCCTGTGACACCTCCCCCATGTCTGGAGTCCGAGTCTGGCCCTTGCAGCTCTGACAGCACACAGGCCACGTGGGCTGCAACTCACAGGAATGCCCTGCACATACCTTCCCCAAAGAAGGAAAAGCCATTCACATGTGAGGTCATTTGGTTTTCCTGGCACGAGGCTGAGAGCCACGGGCCACTCAATTCCGTAAAGAACTTCCCCAAATGACAAGGATCAGGCCCTGCCTGGTATTCATAAAATATGGGAATCTGTGGTCTGGCCGCCTCAAGCATCTAACCTGACTCCCCTGTGTGGTTGAGCTGTGACTCTCAGCTTTACAGTCTGAAGCCTCAATTGTTGCATCTGTGAAATGGGAATAAACAATCCACCCCCTCCTAGGGTTGTGATAAGAATTAAAGAGCACAGTACCAGACGGATGGTGGGGGCTCAAAAAGTAAAATACAGTACAGTTAGCGACCCCCTCTCTCACCAGGGTCATTTCAACTGAGTGTGCTAGCTTTGCTGACTGGGAACAAGGATTCTGCCCAGGCTCCAAGCTCCCCATGGGAGAGACTCTCCAGAGGTCAAACCACTTATTACAAATTTGCAGAAAAGAGACAATGCTTGGATCAAGAAGTTTCCCAAGTCCCTTCTCTGCGTCCCTGAATAACCCGCTGGACTGAAGCTTCTGTTCTGGCCTGTCCCACAGTCCAACCCTGGGACCCCTGCCCTCTCGAGGCATCTCCTTTGGCACAGGGTCAGGAACTCTGACCTCCAGAGGCTTGGGGCTGGAGGCAGTGGGGGCATCAGCTCTGCACAATGCTTTCAGGGACATGGGAGGGGTTCCTAGAGGCCCCAGACCCAATAGAGATAGCCGCTGCACCTCTTCTAGTGAGCAAGAAACCCCCAAAGAGAGGCCAAGGCCCAAAGTCTGAGCTTACACTGATCGGCCCAATGACACAAGAGTAGGGCAGCAAACACATAAAAGGGAAAACGTGGAGCAGAGTAGCTCCACGCAGTGGTTCTCAAACTTGAACACGCATTAGAATCACCTGGAGGGCTCGCTAGAACAGATTTACCGATCCCTCCAGACTTCTGCTTCCATAGTTAACGGACAGGGGGAGAAACTGCATTTCCCACAACAATCCACCTGGTGCTGATGCTTCTGGCCTAGAGACCACACTAGGGACCATGGGCGTCATGCTTAAGAGGATGCGTTTGGGGGCAGAAGACTTGGATTTGATCTGGGTCTGCCACTTACTAACACTGAGACCTGAGCAAATTCTTGCCCTTTTTGAGCCTCAGCCTTTCTCCCTGGGCTGTTAAGGGGTTTCCATGAGCTAACATTTGCAAAAAGCTTGTGTGAGTGCACTCATTCACTCAGCCGTGTCCGTCTCTGTGTGACCCTATAGACTGTAGCCCACCAGGCTCCTCTGTCCACGGGATTCTCCAGGCAAGAATACGGGAGTGAGTTGCCATGCCCTCCCTCCAGAGGATCTTCCCAACCCAGGGACTGAACCCGTATCTCTCGTGCCTTCTACACTGGCAGGCAGGTTCTTTACCACTGCGCACTTGGGAAGCCCTTGCAAAAAGCCTAGCACATGATAAGTTGTTAATAATATCTAGAGTTCCCTATTTAAATACAAGAAATAAATGACAGATGCTCACAGAAAGGACTGAGATAGTAGGAAATGCTCTGGGTCCATGGAATTGCCTGTGTGTTCTAGATGGTCACCTGGACCATCCATGGGTTACAGAGGTTGCCCGGGTGCCCGGTGAGTGCCTGAGTCTGGGCCAGCATGCACCAGCCTGCCCTGTGCCCCAGTAATTCCTGGCGCTGGGCTCCTTGATCCAATCACAGACATATGATCAGTAAGCCAACCTCAGCCCAGAACCCACACCTATGCTACGATGCCGCCCATACCTCCCTCCCGAGGGACCGCCACATGCCCTCACACCGAATGCAGGTAGAAACACAGCCTCCCAAGAGAAAGTTCAAAGCTCCAGGGAACCCAGAGCCTTCAGGGTGCCAGAGATGCCCTAAGCAGAAAGCAGGCGGCAGGGGGCACAAGCTGAGAACCCAGCAGCTGCACAAGCATGGCAAGCCACAAGGACCCACACCGGTGATGTGCACGCTGGGTCGGGGGGAGGACGAAGCATGAACAGACTGTCTATAAACTGCCACTCCCTGGGGAGTCGGGGCTTTCTGCAATCACTCCATACCGAAGAGGAAGTGTCTGGTTTCAGGAACACAGAATGGAGGAAGGGAACAGAAGGCTTGGCACTTTAAGAATTCCTCCTCAGTTGCACATAAAACAATAATTCGCCCTTTACCCCCAAGAGACTGGCAAACAATTACAGAAGTGACTACCCCAAATACCACTGTGGTTGAGGAATCCGGGAGAACCTGGTGCCTGGCTGGAAGGGTGGGCTGTGCAGCCATGCTGGAGAGCAAGCCACTGCTACACTATGCGGTGCAACACGTACCTGCCCAACAATCCACCCAGGAAATCTCTCAAAGAAATTCTCACACAGTGACCACTGGGGTCCTTGGGAGAACATGCATCACTCTGTCATCTGTGTTGGCAGGGGAGGGGTGGGGGACTAACGGCATGACCATCGCAGGGAGATTTTAGGGTAAAACATGATATGTTTTATGCAGTGGCCTTGCATGGATGGACCCGCAAGTGGGCCATGAGTCGAGGGGCCTAACAACATCAATCTCCTCACCCAATGTCCAGGAAAATAAAGTTTCTTCTCCCAAAATACAGACATAGCACATTTAAAGCGGCACGCGCGTGCATGCGTGCAAAGGGTCTTCAGTCGTGTCCGACTCCTTGAGACCCCATGGACTATAGCCCACCAGGCTCCTCTGTCCACGGGATTCTCCAGGCAAGAATTACTGGAGTGGGTTGCCATGCCCTCCTCCAGGGGATGTTCCTGACCCAGGGATCAAACTTGCATCTCTTATGCCTCTTGCATTGGCAAGAGGGCGCTTTACCACTAGTGCCACCTGGGAAGACCCTCCATAAAGCAGCACAGAAACCCCCAAACCCCTTTATTAAGAAATCATGGGCAACTTGTGGGCTGTGAAAAATGCCACCCAGGCTCAGGTGGACGTAGCCCAAAGTCATCTTCACCGTCCCAGTCTCCACTAAGACCCAGCCAAGACCAGGTGCGCCGGCAACCCAGCACAGCAGGCTTGCTGGCCAGGCGGCCAGCCAACACCTGAGCGTGGCCAGCCCGGCTCAAGGGACAGGGCGGCAGGGGGATCAGGACCCGAAATGTCTGTGGAAACTTCCACATCTCTGGAAGGGTGGGAAGAAGAGCAGCCGTAGGCAGATCTGGCCAGGCCCACCTGACCAAGTGCTGGGAGGAGGCGGGACACGGGGCTACTGTCTGTGGGTGAGTGTGCGCACAGCCTCCAGGGAGCTGGGAGATCCACACCCGCTATGTCTCCCAGCTCCGGACTTCAGCTCAGAAAGTGTGCAGGGCATGAGAGAGGCAGCCTCCCCCAAACCTTGTTCCAGAGGAAAGGACAGCGTTAAGCCCTCAAACTCAAGGAGAGGACAATGGAGGCAAAGTGGACCTCTGGGAGCCCCGAGAGGAGGGGAGGAGAGAGGAAATAAGGTCTCGGAGTTGCTCAAAGATGTGGACTATTATTACCACTCAGGGAGGCACGCGCTATCTCAGCAAATCTACTCAATGACCCTGCGCTAGCGGAGCAAAGCGAGGGTCAACAGCATTCAACAACCTTCCCTGTCACGCAACTAGTGACAGGCAGAGCTGAGATCTGAACCGGGCTCCGTAGGATGCCAGTGCCTGAGCCTTTTCCATTCTGCGGGGGACTGAGGCCCTTCCAGGTTCTCCGCTCAGGCTGGAGAACCATGGGGACTCGGCCAGCACCAGTCTCAGGTCTGCCGAGAACCACACGGGCATGTATACGGTTGTCCCCAGGCAGTTCCTGGGCCCGTCCCGGGGAGGGCAGCCCAGGACACTGGATGAGAATCACGCCAGTGCTCACATCCAGTCACGGGAGAAGGTCCTGGATCTCGTGGCTCCCTAGAGATGCAGAATGGGCCGGGCAGCTCTTTCTCCTAGGTCTCAGTTTTGGGGAGGTAGGAAGAGGGTTTGAACTCTTGTCTCTTTTGGCTTCCTGAACACAAAGCCCATTGAGAAAGGCCATGAATAATTATAGGCGCAGCCAAGTCAGGGGATGTGTATGCCAGGGTGTGGGCAACCGGCTTGTTTAGGCTTGGATTGGCTCAATGTCAGCAGCCTCCCTCAAGGCAGGCCCTTGCAGATGCTCCTGAACCATCCAGGCCCCAGGCTCCCTCTGCCAGTCAGCTGGAGCCAGGTTCATTCATTTATCCATCCATTCAGTCACTCATTCAATAAATTACTGAGCATGATCAGGAACTGGGGGTCCTACTATGGACCAATAAAGACACAGTCCCTAAATCAAGGAGACTCTGGTCTAAGAAGGATGACAAATGTTAATCAAAGACTCATATAAATGAATATATATTTGCAAACCGAGCTTCAATGCATAGAGAAAAAGTTATGGAAGATATGAGGCTAAAATGAGCCCCTAAGTCCAGGGGCTCCCAAGTGGCTCAGCAGTAAAGAATCCACCTGCCATGCAGGAGACGTGGGTTCGATCCCTCAGTTGGGAAGATCTCCTGGAGGAGGAAATGGCAACCCACTCCAGTATTCTGGCCTGGGAAATGCCATGGACAGGGGAGACTGGTAGGCGACAGTCCATGGTGTCGCAAGAGTCAGACATGACTGAGCAACTAAACAACAACAGCCTGGTCCAGGGTATGTGTGTGTGTGTCTGTCTGTCTGTCTGTGTGTCTCTGACCACTGCTCTGAGGAAGTAAGTGAATTTTTAGAGCAGAGGAATTTTAATTAGATGAAAAGACTGTAAATGTGGAGGGGGACCATAAAATTCATCAGCAAAACCAGAGCACTTGAAAACAAAGGGAGGGGCTGTTAATAATTACATCCGGACAACAGGTGCAAACCAAGATGCATGGCACCCAGTGCACGTGTGGGGTCAAGGGTGGCCAGGGAGGTGGCGTTGCCCAAGCAGGGGAAAGAAAATATCAGAGGCCCCAGGGGGAAAGGGATGAAGGCTGCTGAAGCCACTGGGAAATGGACACTCGGGCTGATGCAGGAAGACAGGAGCAGGGAGCCAGGAGCCAGCAGACGGCAGGAGCATGGAGCTCCCCAGGACGCTGGATGGTGTCTCCTGAAAACAAGGGAGAGGTTTTATTTGATTTCAGCTGAGGGTTGAAGGGTAGGGTAAGGTGGGTGTGCAGGAATCAGGTGCTAGTTTACACACACTTAACTTACATTTCAGAAAGAGACACCTAATCACAGTGAGAACAGATGAGATGAGGGCCAGAATGGCAGGAGAGACCAGTCAGGGGACCACGGCAAGAGAGGTCCAGGCAAGAGGCAAAGGTGGCTTAGACCAGGGAGGTGGCGGCAGGGACAGAGGAGTGGGTGGGTGTGAGAGATACTCGGGGAGAGAGCGAGTGAGGGAAGGAGGGCTCAGAGGTCACGCCAAGGCTTTGGATCCAAGCCAACAGAGGAAGGCGGAATGGGAGAAGGTGCCAGACATCCACAGCACTCACCACGGTTACAGAAGAAGGCCCACCGTCCGCAGCCCGACAATCTAACCTGAAGTCAGCACAGAAGGACTTCAGAGAGCAGGCTGCCTTCCGCACCCCCTGCCCCAAGTGCTCTGTCACTATTGAGACAGTCAACCCACAACACTGCCACCCTATGAGGCTGGTGCTGTCATCCAATCCGTTCTACAGAGGAGAAAACTAAGCTAGAGATGCTCACAAGCTCACATCAAACAGCCAGGCGGAGGAGTGCAGAGCCCATGCTTCTAACCTAGGCTTGCTCAGCGTGGCCCGCCTCCCTCCCGCAGGCCCAGAAGCAGGTCAGGGCTCCTCCTCTCTTACTGCCCACAGCCCCCCTCACTGCAGCCCAATCGGATCGCCCTTGGGGGTGGGTCCAGGCAGAGGCAGCTCCTGAAGCCGCCCAGGTAGAGGTAACCCTCCTGTGCAGTCAGGGTGGCCCATCTCACTCTGAAACACCTTAAAAGTGCAGTTCCAGTGCCTCCCGCCATGCCGCCTCCCCAAACCTCTCTACCAACACCGGGAGAAAAATCATCATTAGGAGCCTCTCAGGGGGAAACTGGATGGGGGCATGGTACACAGAGGACCTAAATCAGTTTCCCTTTAATGGATACCCGGCCAACCTCGGGCATGAGGAAGAAGGGAAGCCATGGGCCCCTGCACCTGGCATGGCCAGCTGACCATGGCCAAGTCCATTCCTCTCTCCCGCACACTCTGACTTCTCAATCTGAGCAGGGGAGCCAGCCCTGCCTGTGCTTCTAGAAGGCTTTCCAGACCTAATCATGAAAAGGGGGAAGGAAGAGAGAAGTAGACCTACCTGCCCAGGACTCTGCCAATGGCCCTGGGAAGGTCCCACTTTGGGCCAAGTAAAGACACAGCCCCTAGATCAAGGAGACTTTGGTCTAAGAAGGATGACAAATGTTAATCAAAGACTCATATAAATGAATATATATTTACAAACTGAACTTCAGTGCACACAGAAGAATTTATGGAAGATACGAGACTAAAATGGGCCCCTAAGTCCAGGGACCTCCCTGGCGGCTCAGCAGTAAAGAATCCACCTGCAATGCAGGAGACACAGGTTTGATCCCTGGGCCCAGAAGAACTCCTGGAGAAGGAAATGGCAACCCACTCCAGTATTCTGGCCTGGGAAATGCCACGGACAGGGGAGCCTGGCGGGCTGCAGTCCATGAGGTCACAAGAGTCAGATACAACTGAGCAACTAAAGAACAACAGCTTGATCCCGGGGGTGTGTGTGTGTCTTATTTGGGTCCCGCCCACCTGGCGCCGGCCACCCCTAAACTCCTCACACCTGCTGACTCTCGGCGTCCCCGGGACAAAGCCCTTGGTCGTCAAGCTCATCTGGGCCCAGGTGTTCAGAAGGCACACCTGGGGCAGTGTCCTAGTGTGCCAACCACCTGTTCCCTGTGCTGGCCTCTGCAGGCTCCCACTGCGGCCCTGTTACTCACCTCCTTCCAGTTGCCCCATCTTTCTCCATCCCCCACCTTTTCCATGCTTTACTAGAATGTTTGCAGGCACAATGGACACACAGCACCGGGAGATCTGAGTTCTAATTCTGGTTCCACCACCAGGGAACCAGCGGTCTGTTCAGACCACCATCACCTCTGACCCTTCCACTCCACCGTCTCACCTGTAAAGCCCCCCTCACCTTATGTGGCGCCAGACCTGCCTCAGACCTGCCCCAGAGGGCTCTTGTGAAGAACAAGTGATGCAGCCACTGGGAAAGCAATCTGAGGGAGGTGAGGTTTCCCAAGTTGGCCAAATCATTTCAATATGATGAAAATACAGACCCCACCCCAACAACTGCCATTCTGGTTCAAGAATTCTAGGGTAAGAATCGGTATTTTAACAAGTAACAAGTACTCCAGGTACATCCTAGAATCAGACTTGTTGGGGCAACTCTGGGCTCTGAAAATATACCGGAAGTCTTTATCACCTTGCCTTCTGGACAGAGAAGGGAAAGAAGAGTTTGTGTAAGTGTTCCTTGGTTCCGGGCACACTTACAAAATAACAACCCCTGCTTAGGGAGCGGGAGCCCACTAGGTGCAGGACGCCATCATCTCATTTTGTCCTGGCAGTGATCCTGCAAGAGAGATCGCCTTCTCTCTACAGATGAGGAAACCGAGGCTCAGGAGGAGGGCCTGTTGGAGGACATGGCTAGTAAGACAGTAGAGTTCCCCTCCAGCCCAGAACTGGCAGCTCCAAAGGCTGTTCTCAGTACCCGGAAACCTCTGCAGGATGGACTCTCCTGCAGGGAGGGGCAGAAAGGAACCAGCAACCCCAAGCTGGACTCGCTCTCCTGTTCCCTCCCTAGAGCCTGGACATGACCTGCGCACAGGTGGTCCCAGGCATCCTATCTTGCAGGAGAAAGGCGCACTCTTCTGCATGGAGGCAGAGGCTCTTGCCTCCTACGCCCACCTGTGAGGGAGACAGGATCCTGGAGCCTGCAATCTACAAAGGTAGGTCGCTTCAGTCATGTCCGACTCTTTGTGGCCCCATGGAACAGAGCCTGCCAGGCTCGTGTGTCCATGGGATTCTCCAGGTAAGAATACTGGAGTGGATTGTCATGCCCTCCTCCAGCGGATCTTCCTGACCCAGGGATCAAACCTGCATCTTGTACATCGCCTGCATTGGCAGGCAGGTTCTTTGCCACTAGCGCCACCTTGGAAGTCCACAAAGGTAGATAGGACCCACAGAAGAAACAGTCGGGACAGGGGGCAGTCAGCCCAGGGCAGGGGCACTTCTGAGCCAGACCTCCTGGTGCTAGAGAGAAGGGCTCCCAGAAGGTCTAACAGGATAGAGTGCCAAGATCAGAAGACATATCACATCTGGAATGAAGCCCAAGGTACCCTGGACTCCTCCTTCCCCCCAACACACAATCACTGCTCAGCAAGCAGCAACTGGCTGCATGGAGAGGTTCACACAACTCCGGACTCCCTGGAGAGGAAGTAATTTCCTCCTGCAGAGGAAACTGCTGCCACCCAGCCAGACGGCATCACACAGCTTCGTGCTCCTCTCCCAGCCTCTCCAGGGACCAGACAACTGAGAAGCAGAGCAAAGCATCATGGCCCTCCTAAAACCTCGCCTTCCCCCAGACTTCTCACCCAGACCTGGCAGCGGGTGACTTTTCTCCCACTTAGAGGGCACAATAATGACACGGCTGACATTAGTGACACTCACTAAGCACTTTGTCCTGATCAACACATTCACTCTTCACAACAAGTTTTAAGAGGGAGAGTTTGATCCCTGTTTTAGAGATAGAAAAACTGAGACTCTGGAAGATTAATTAACCCAACTGGCCAAAAGCAGGCCCCAAACCCCAAACCAGGCATTTCCCAACCAGATCCCAAACTCTTTTTAATTTCTCTTTTCTCTCACTGGGCATCTCTAAGTACAGGGTCCTAGACCAGTGACTGCCACCACAAGAGAGAGAGCCCAGCTCTCAGGGAGCCACGGCCAAGCCGATAGGTAACTACACACCCCACCGGTGACACATGGACTAAGCATCGGGAAATGATAACACAGATCCTGGGCAGAGGCCAGGACGCGGCACATGGTGGAGGTCCACTCCAGACAGCAAGCAGAAACCAGTTCGCTCTGCAGGGTGAGCATGTTTGGGGGCCCGACGAGAGACAGAGGTGGACTGCGAGCAGAGCAGGAAGCCGGAGCAGAGCGCTCACTCTGTTAGCAAGAAATAGACCTTTTCTCCACAGGAATTTAGGAAGTGTGCCATTAGTCTCTGGAACTCCCTGGAAGACAAGGGATCACACAGTAATCTTCTGGGAGAGAAACAGCCTGGGGCAGGAAGAACTGGGGGGGAAAAAAAGCCAGTGGGGGACAATGGGGCCAGTTGGCTCTGGGGCCCCTGTTCCACTCCAGGATGCCCAGCAGACTGCACCCCACTTCACCAGATTTACAGAGAAGAGGGATGGGGATCTGGCCACCAAAGGCCCTCCTCCATCAGGAGATCTGGAACTTTGCACTAGCTCTGCAGCTCCAGGTCTCCCCAGAGCTGTGCTGCGGCTGGCCTTGGACACGGAAAACCAAGGAGACCCAGCTGGCCAGCCCACCCACCTCGGCTGACAGCTACCACAGGCCTAGCCAGCCAGGGACCCAGCCCTGGGGGAAGGGCAAGGGGACATGGGGGAGGGCCCAGGGCGCTGTGCTGACCTAACACCCCTGCCATGGAGGCTCAAAGTGTCTGAGAGTTGCAAACAGTAAATAGTCAATACCTAAAATATTGCAATTCCATTTCTGGGTATAGACAGAAAAGAACTGAAAGCAAGGACTTGAATAGGTATTTGCACACCCACGTTCCTAGCAGCATTATTCACAATAGTCAAAAGGTGGAATGACCCAAATATCCATCAACAAACGCACAGGTAAACAAAATGCAGCATGCACAGGCAAGGGAGTATCCGTTCCGTTCCGTTCCGTCGCTCAGTCGTGTCCGACTCTCTGCGACCCCGTGGACTGTAGCCTACCAGGCTTCTCCGTCCATGGGATTCTCCAGGCAAGAATACTGGAGTGGGTTACCGTTTCCTTCTCCAGGGGATCTTCCCGACCCAGGGATCAAACCCAGGTCTCCTGCATTGGAGGCAGACGCTTTAACCTCAGTCAGCCTTAAAGAGGAAGGAAATGCTGATGTACCACAGCGGGGATAAACATTAAGGACCCCATGAGGAGTGAAATAAGCCAGACATGAAAGGACAAATGCTGCTGGATTCCACTTTAATGAGGTTCCTAAAGCAGTCAAGTTCACAGAGAAGAACGAATGGTGGTGGCCAGGGGCTGGGGGAGGACTAAAGGGGAGCTGCTGTTCCATGGGTGCAGAGTTTCAGGTTTATGAGATGGTGGTGATGGCAGCACGATAATGTGAATGTGCCTGTTGCCATTGAAATGCCCACTTTAAAAATGGTCAAAATGGTACATTTAAGTTATGCATATTTACATTAAGTAAATATATATATATACATATATATAAATTAAATATGAAATGTTGTGTGTGGCATACAAAAACAGCCATGTTATCTGTGGGGAATTGTTTATTGTTTTGTTTTTACCATGAGCATGTCATACTTTCATAAGAAAACCAACACCAACATTTAGACTTATAAGGCAAACAGATTTCAAATTGCAACCCACGATGGGATTTAAGAACTCCCGGTTCTTAGAATGGCACAAAGATGTCACCTGACTCCTCCTCTGCCTACCACCACCAGCCAGGCCTGCAGTGGACCATGAGAAATACCCCTCCAAAAGCAGTAAGTCAGGCTTTGGGTGCTGGCCAGGTGTACCGCATGTGTCCCCTGGCCCTCCTCTGCCCCCATGAAATCAGCAGGAGGGAAGGACCCCCCCCAAACCAGAGGTGATGGAGGGGTTGGAGGGCCCCTCCCAGGGCTCTGACTCCAGTTATGGTTTCCCCGGGAGGAAATGAGCCCGAGCACCCTTTTTCCCCTTCTAGGATGGCACAGGGAATGACTTGGCCCATCCCTGCATGCCTTAGCCTCTCCCAAGATGGCACTGGTGAAACCACCCCACGATCCTCCTCCACAGTGGGGAGGAAGCTAGACTGAAGAGGAAGGCAGAGGAAATGGCTCATCTGCCCAACTGAGGAAGACACGGGATGAGGGTGGTACTGAGAACCCTCAGCTCGCTCCATAAGACGCCAGGCTCTGCCTTCAGTCCTGTGTTCCCACTGACTAGTCCCTGCTGATCCATCCGGGACCTGCAGACCCCAGACAACTGGCCTTGCCTCAGTTTCCTTATCTGTAACTCGAAAGGGGATGGACCATTTGCTATCAAAGGCTTCTTTTAGCTCTGAAACCCTAGACTTCCCTGGAAGCTGGGTGATGGGCCAGAACCAAGAAAGGGCTGGGAAGACAAGACCCAGCCTTGGAACAGGGCAGCTTCAGAGCAGACGCTCAGAAGGAAACACAATGGAACACCAGCACCTCCACCCTCAGGCCAAGCCACCCACTCATCCATTCATTTCATTTTTTCTGAGCTCTTACCCTGTGCCAGGGACCGAGGCAGTGCTGGAAAACGGCAGTGAGTCAGCCAGTCTTGGAGGTGCTCACAGCCTCGTGAAAGTTGCCACCAAGTTTCAAGACCTGCCATCACAACCCCTATCCCCAAGGCCAGCCCTTTGAGGAAGCAGAACCTGGAAGAGTGACACAAACGGCAGGCAGAAGGGGAAGCCCGATGGTGCCCCAAAGAGAGTACCAAACCAAACTTGAGAGTCAGAAAAGCCTGGTTCAAATCCTGAGTCCGCTGCCAATTCACTGTGTGACCTTGGACAAGTTTCTTTGGCCCTCTGGGCCTCAGTTTCCTCATCTGTCAAGAATGAGACCAGATCCAATCTTGGATCTGGTCTGTGCAGGACCTTCCAGATCTGACAGCCTGGGCCTCCTGGACACAAGCCCTTAAACCCGGGATCACAGCTGGGATGCCTACGGAAACCAGCAACACAGCTGACCCCTGCGGGACCCTCAGATCCAGACAAGCCAAGCTGACAGTGGGCCAAATCTGGGAGCACCGTGGCTCGGCGTGCAAAGCCCAGCTGCTGGAGGCAAAAATGCCTGCTTCAACCTCAGGGATAAAATGGATGTTCAACTGTCTTGGAGTTGGAACCTTTTATCCTGGGATGGGGTCAGAGGACCAGAAGGAAGCTCTGTGCATTCCCTGTGCCCCACTGTCTAGCACGGCAAAATGGAGCCCCACTCGCCCCATCTCTGCCGGATTTGAACCATAAACACAGCCCTTTTCTGAAGGGAAGGACTTAACACAAACCAGATGCAGCAGGGACTTTCCCCCACCCCCTTCTGGCCCTAAAATTAAACGTTCAGTGTCCCCTCTGCCAAAATTCACTTGAAGGCCAAGCCTTAAAGAGCCAGCACCTCCGGTTCTCACCCTCACACACTCTCAATCACATCCCCTCTTAAACAAAATGTCAAGGTCCCCAAATGGAAAGTGTGGATGGGCGGCCTCCCAGGAGTGCCCAGCAGCCCTGTAGGCCAGGGACAGATTTAAAAGGAGAGATCACTGGGGAAGGAACGCTGACACCCCCGCCCCCCTCCACCAGCCCAACAGGGACAAAAGTGCAGCCTCACAGGCATGGATCGTGAACAGGGGATTTGCCCCCGGGGAGGGCACGGGCGGGGCTGGCAGACGAGCACAGCCATCCCATGGGGAGCAGGCTTGAGCAGCAGCCTGGTCCCAGGGGGCACGCTGGAGATTCCTGGAAGAGTTCATTTCCTGGACTTCAGTTTCCAGTCTCGAGAAAATGGAGTGAATCACAGGCATTTATTTAACTCTGATCTCATTCAAAGCAGCAATGACTCGGATAAAACCCATCTGAGGAGAACTGGACTCTTGCTGGGCTTTGTGGGCTTTCCAGCTGCCAGGCAGGTGACTCCCCGGGCATGAAAGTTCTCCTGGTCCTTTTTGTTGTTGAGTTGCTCAGTCGCGTCCGACTCTGCGGCCCCACGGACTGCAGCACGCCAGGCTTCCCTGTCCTTCACCATCTCCCGGCATTTGCAAGTTCACGTCCATTGAATCAGTGATGCCATCTAACCATCTCATCCTCTGGTCCTATATATATTTCCAATTCTGGCTGAAGGCCCTGACCATCCATCTACCTGCCTCCTCTCCTCCCCATGGCCCCTGGCCATGCTAGGACCACACCCCAGCAACCAGCACTCATCAGTTTGCTCAGCACATCTAGTCTCCCCAGCAAGCGGACACATAACCCTGTTCTCAAGCTCAGGGGGCCGTGTCTTACCACTCTGTGTGCTTCATGGGACCCAACAGTGTACAGCACACAGCAAAGTGCTCAGAACAGACAGCTAAATCTCATTGAGCTGCTGTTCCTCAAGAAAAAGGGCAGGTGAAGGCAGAAAAACATTTGGAGAGGGATGTTGCTGCAGATAGCAATTCTGACTTGCAAAAAAAAAAAAAAATGAGTACTATCTTTTTAAAGTATTTAATCCTACAACTTCAACACAGTCATTTTCACTTTTGTACGCTATCTTCCTGTTTACACAGATTTTTACAGTTGCAACCGATCACAATGTACATACTAGATAAAGTTCTCCTGCTTTCAACATTCTGTTGAGCATTTTATTCCTGTGTGATCATCCTAAATGTCACTTAAAGACTGAAAAAATGTTCCACCACGATCATGTGTCAGGACGGTTTGTTAAATTCCTCCCCTGACGTGAGTGAGACACAGGAGCCTTCCCTTCTGCTCCAATGGACAGCACTCAGAATCCTCTGAAGGCTTTCTTTGTTTTAGTTGGACACTTCCCTCAGGACACAATCCTGGGGGTGGAATTACCCGGCCCAAGGGTAAGAACATTTCCATAGTTCTGCTACATAAACAAGCCCCAGATACTAACCCACAGGCTGCACCAATCCTCAAGGCCTTCAGAAAAGACCACAAGCATGTATTCGACTAGAAGCTTGCCCTGATCGGATGCACTTCTTGCCTTTTTACAGTTAAGTTGTTCTGACTGGAAGCATTCATCTTCTCTGGGCCTCCAGCTTTAGCGCTCTGGACATGCTTTTGCTTAAAAGTTCCACCTCCTCTATACCCGTCCTTCTTGTAACCCCAGGCCACTGACATCAGCAGACCTTGTAGCTCCCCTAAAGCTTTCCCTACCAGACTCAGGCCCCCCATTTCTGAGGCCCCTGATCCCCTTACACACAGTGACCCCCCCCCCCGCCAGTGCCACATCTCCCCTGCAAAACTCTTAGCCCCTCTGCTAGGCAGAAGGCTGCCAGAGGGTTTCTTGACCTACAGCCTCCAAGATGACCCCTAAGGGTGTGGAGTCATTAGGGAACTGCCTGTTAAGCTGAGTCCTACAGGGCTTCGAGCTTCTTGCTGCCTGGGCCCCTATCTCCAGGGGACAGTTTGAGTCTGGGCCAGCACACACACTGCTGCTGGCAGCCCCCCAGGCTGAAATGATCCAGGGCCATAACAATGAGGAGGCGTTCACACAGTCTAAGGCCAACCCAAACCCCTCCTGTCACGCTGTCTGGAGGAAAGCTAGAACCCAGACAACAGCCCACAGTCAGAATTTGGCTCAACTGAGAGCAGAGGACCAAAGGTCACTAAGGTGGACAGGGAGGGGAGGCGGGCAAAGCGGATACACATCACTGAAAAGCCCTCCCTCCACAGGAAACCAAACAACAGGGCTGGCAGGTCACTGCAGGACACAGATGTTTGTGCTTAGTGGCCAGGACAGGGTGGGCCGCCTGTCTGGTACAGACACCCCCTCTGCAAGTCCAGGATGAGAAAAGCGGCTTCCATCCACCACGATCACCGCAACAGTGCTTTCACGCAGCCTTGCAGATAGCCCACTGGCCCACCTGCTCCAAAGCCAAAAACCATCACAAGAGGAAACGAGGAGATTTTCTTTCCAGTCCCCTATGAATACTTCCCCTCTGGGCTTGGGGTCCAGAAGAGATGCCTGACTCACATTTGGCGGTGGGGGGAGGGGGGAGTAGCAAGTGAATTTGCAGTCTATGAGGAGACAAAGCATCACCAAACTGTCCCAGGGGAAGTGAAAGAGTTGAGCTTGTTTAGCTGAACACCTACCGTTCAGCCTGAAGCAACAACATTCCCAGGTCATCCTTCACAGAGGTCTCTAGCATTGTCTAAAACTTAAGGCAGGAGCTTGCTAGAAATGCAGATTCCACAGCTCTGAGCCTAGAGTATTTGGTTCAGCAGATCTAGGCAAGGCCCAGGAAGCTACAATTTTTACATGAATGCTAAGTGGGCCATAGACCACCCTTTAGGGAAGACAGCCTTGGCGTGAAACTCTCCACTTGGATGGCAGAGGGTAGACATGCCTGCAGGAACCAGAATTCTACAGGGAAGTCATGGCCACATGGAGTAGTAGATGATCATTTAATAAGGTGTAAGTAGAAGGCCCTTAATTGCTACCTGCCTCCACTCCTCACAGCATAGATCCTATCTCTTCACAGAGCAAAGCACAAGCCATGGTCTCCTCAGGAGTCCTTCTCCCCCTCCCAATTACCATGAATTGTAACTGGACCAGCCTTGACGGTTCACTGTGGTTTTCTGGGTGGGGAGAAGCAGAGGGTAGAGTGTTTAACCAACCAGACAGAATAAATCAATCCCAGCCTCTCCACGTGGCCACAAGCTAGAGCTTTACAAGGCCCCCACAGGGAGCTCTTTACCCAAACAACTAGAACAGCAGCTGAGACATTCTGGCGGCATCCCCCTTCAGGGCCCCCCCGACCCAAGGATATGTCCCAACACCAAGATTCTCTGTGGTGGATCCCAAGGTTCCAAAGTTCTGATCATCCAGAGCCCCCAGACATCGGAAAACTCTTCCCAACTGTGTCAGATGAGCTGACCATTGGAAAAACAGCACGAGGAACATCAAGCCTCCTCTCAGCGCACCTCCTCAAGGGCCTGACAGTTCCACAGGTGGGCAGCTCTAAGAAGCCATCATTTCAGCATCACCTCTTCTTCCCAAAAGAGGGGCAGCTATGGTCCTGCCCAAATCCCACCCAACTCAAAGAGAAGGCCAATGTTGCAGGAAAAAGGAAGCTTCTGTGCACTACCTCCTCCGTACCGAAAATAACACAACCATCCAGGTGAGTCCTACTGTGGGCACAGTACAAAGCGCTCCCAGTATATTCACCCATTTTGGCATCTGAAGCCACCTAAGACACTGAACAGAGTCAGGCACGATTGAAGCGACTTCGCATAAGAAAGTGTTAGTTCTTGGAGTTCCTGGGGACTGAGGCCTCCATCCCTATTTGAGGTTAAGTCATTCGATGGACAGACCTTCTTCCTCCCACCCCAGTATTCAGAGCGGATGCATAACTGCTCGAGTCACAGACGTCTCACTGTGGGTTGCAGGTGTCAGCCACCCTCAGCCCAGCCCCGGCACCCCGGCCAAGAGGTCAACAAGGGCCAGTCCAGATCAGGAAGCGGTCTCTCCTGCCGCCGGGAGGCCCCCTCCTAAAGACGAGCTGTAGAGGACAGGGTCACCTGGACCACAGGATACTTGGTTCAGAGAAGCGAACAGGGAAGTGAGAGCCCGCACGGAGACGGCAGGCTAGGTTCTCATTCACGACTCGTCCTACTTCCCTTCAATTTCACCGAACACCCTGTCTCTTCTGACGAGCCTCACAGGAACTTGGGGAATGCGGTCAGGAGCCAGGACTGGGCAGAATCTTCGCAGACACAGATTCCACTTCGTGATTGCTTGTCCCACCGGCACTCAGCAGCCATACCCCTGGCCCTTAGGTCTCGCCTGGCAAGGGGCAGCTACTGCTAAGTTGCCAATAGGTGATTAACATTTCACATGTTCCTCTCAAATGTTTAAATCCTGAGGGTTTCCCAGTCACCTTCTTATGTATCTAGCACTAGATAAAAATGTTAGCAAGGCCTTGAGAACCTTAGAAATGTTAAGTCTACAGCCAGATGGGCCAATGCCTGAGAAGATACCTTGGGTCCAAGGAAAACCAGGAACACCCAACTCCGCCAGGTAGGGGTCCCCTAAGGATGGCCATTAAAGGGGGACTGTCGCAGATCAAACCCTTACCTGATAAGAGGCAACAGATTCACCACAGCAGCCCATCAAACCACACACCTCCCTGCTCTTGGGTGAGGGAATTCTAGGCGATTCTGACTTTCTTCTTTGTATTTTGCTGTATTTTTTTAAATTTGCTGCAGTAAATACTACTTTTCATCTCAATTAGTTTAAAAAAATAGGTTTGAGTATAACCTATAAAAGTACGAAACCACTTTGTTGTACACCTGAAACTGTACTTCAGCAAAAAAATAGCTTGTATATTATGGATGGCACATTAAGCTAGCCTGCCTTTTCTATTTCTCTTATTTTTTAAATTTTATTTATTTTTAACTGAAGGATAATTGCTTTTCAATATCGTGTTGGTTTCTGCCAAACATCAACATGAATCAGCCATAGGTATACATATATCTCCTCCTTCTTGAAACTCCCTCCCACCCCCCGCCCCATCCCACCTCTCTAGTTTGTCAGAGCACAGAAATACAGACTACGTCACAAAATCTGCCCGTCACCCTTGCACAGGGGCCACGCTAATCTTCTATATATCGTTCTAATTTTAGTATATGTGCTGCCAAAGCGAGCACCATTTTATTTTTTATTAGTCTGCCTTTTAAAGGCAACTGATTAGTATGTAAAAGCACCTATAGAAATGATCATCTCTTTTGACCAATTTACTCAGCTCCTAGATATTATCCTAAAATGCAGGAAAAGGTCCACAGTGAAAGGAGTATTTATAGAGGAATTATCTATGAGAGCTCAGAGCTGGACACTATGAAAATGCCCAGGGATGGGAGAATTAAGAGGAGCAGTTTGTCACCTGGTGGAACAGTCGGGCAGCCAGTCGAAGTCCAGGCCCAGGCCTGACTGGACAGCCTCATCCCCACTCTGCAGCCAAGAGCCAGGGGCCAGGAGCACCTTTTTGAGCAGACCACCAAGTGCTTCCAGAAGACAGCTTTGGCCTCAGTGCCTCTCCTTCTAAAGAGGTGGAGTGAGCCAAACTATTTTCCTAATGAAATAGCAGTTTTGGCCTCAGACGCCCAGCACTTGCAAGCACAAGTTCTCATCTCAGAAAAGCCTCTGAAAACCTCTGAACACAACCCAGGAGTCCACCCTGACCGCCCTTTAGCCCCTGTCAGACAAGTGCTAGTGAGTTTCCAGGAAATGCTGACGAGCGTCTCCAAGAACCGGGGCCTCGCTCAGGCTGCAGCTCTAGAAACAGTGGAACCAGCTTTCATTCCTCAGCTCCCCACAGAAGTGCCTTCACACCAGTGTGATTTAACATCGTGCCTTTGACTCTACCGCAGGTTGATTTAAGAACCAATATACAAAAAGGTCTCTGTGTGCTCCATGAAACTAACACTGATGGCACCATCCAGCACACTGCTCTCCTAAAATGGAAAAGCCCCTGGTGTTCGGTGCTCACGCTAAGAGACAAGGTGTCTCTTTCCCACGAACGAGCGCACTTCCCTTTATTAGGAAGTAGATGATAATTCCGATTTCTTTTTTTTTAGCTACTGGGAAGCTCAAAAGTAGGGTCAGTGCTGACTTACAAAAACTAAGTTCTTTTAACATTATTTTCTCAGTTACCTCACCTGCCTACCACCACCGTAACAAAGCTCTGGATCTTTTAATTTTTTTTTTTTAAACTGGAGTATGGTTGATTTAAAATGTTGTGTTAATTTCAGGTAGACAGCAAAGTGAATCAGTTACACATGTACATATATCTACTTTTCTTAGATTCTTTTCACATATAGGTCATTACAGAGTACAGAGTAGAGTTCCCTGCGTTACACTTGCATTAAGTTGTTTGTTTTTTCTAATTGGAGGATAATTACAATATTGTGCTGGTTTCAGGCATACATCTTCATGAATCAGCCACAGGCATACATATATCCCCTCCCTCTTGAACCTCCCTCCCATCTCCCACTCCATCCCTACCCCTCTAGGATGTCACAGGGCACTGGGTTCATGCTTTCCTCAAATGCTTTCTGGAAAGAAGCAGGAAAGTACAAATAAATATGTATTCAAGAAACAATCTCTATACTTGGATCTTACTTGCTCCAGGGAAGGAAGATAAAGGCTGTGTGGCTATATAAGAAAAAGTATCTTTGATAAAAATGCCAAGTGGGGAAATATAAAAGTAAACTAAATCGTAGATCCACTGTGACTACCATTATCAAAATAACACAAGCATGAGGATAAAAACAAAAATGGTTCCTCAAAATTTAAGTAGCTGTGGCGAAAGGGTTAAAGTGATCATTCACTGCTCCCCCAAAATCATTTATCTTCTCAGATGGAAACAGAGGTCCCTGGAGGTGAAGCAAGCAGGCAAGTGAGAAACTAGAAAAGCCAAGCTCCCCTGGCCTTTTCAATGTTATCCCCAGGCTGCCCCAAGGAGGGAGGGAACTGGCTCCAGCCCCCATCTGGATTCTGAGGGGCTGGAACCCAGTAGATGATGGTCTGCATTTAGTTGGGGCTTGAAGAAGATGCCTCGTGCTCTGAAATCACAGTTGTTTGAGATGCTAGTCCTCACCTGACAGTCTGCACACTCCCCATAAGAACAATGAGCTGCACTCATGGGCGGTAGGGAGGCAAGGGCCATGAGCCACAAGCCCAGACCTCCAAAAATATGTCTAGGACTCGATCGGCAAACTAGTGACCCCTCATCCTTCCAGTGTGCAATCAAATCCCGGAAGGCTTCCTCATCCACCCTCGAAACCACCCCTACACCTGACCATCAGACATCCACGAACAGCCTGAACTTCTTCAAAGCCCTCAGCACACAGCATCTGTCTAGCCTACATGCTGGGACTACAAGGTCCCAGGTGTAGCTGGTGCCCTGTCAGTGTGAGGGGAGCGGCCTGCAGATAGGACAGTTCAGCCTTGCTGAGCACCATGATTTGGCCAAGCGGAACAGAGGCTTTCTCCTGCCTCTGCTGAAGTCAGGATCCCGAGGGCAACCAGAATGGCATGTGGCTGCCTCTTCTGCCTCCATCTCCTGTCGAATGACAACGGCCTACATCAGGCAGAGAAGTATCAGTGGTCCATGAGGGACAGAAGCACGGTCTTGCTCAGCCCTGGATGGCAAACAGGACTTCGGAGCAGGCTGACTCATCACCTTGCAGGTGGAGTGAGCTCATTCCTTCCAGGGCATCCTTGGAACTGGAAACCCACAGCAGAGATGGTTCCCATGGCAACAGGCCAGCACCTCCTCCATAGCCGCCTTCCTTGGAGCACCACTCGTCTGTGCCCACGGTCACTTAACCAACTCTCTCCCAGCTTATATCCTTAGAACACAGAGTAAGAAAAGACCTTGAAGGGCCAGTGCCCTCCTGCCTCCATGTCCTTCCCATCTCATTTCTTTTAGGGTTAGTTGAATACTTCGACTAGAAGGTTTTCGTTTTGTATTGTTTTTTTGGCCATGCCACATGGCTTGTGGGATTCGTTCCCCAACTAGGGACTGAACCCTGGCCCTCAACTGTGCAAGCGCGAAGTCCTAATTGCTGGACCACCAGGGAATTCCCCCCATTTCCATTACAGTAGACCTGATGCTGAGAGTGACTGGGGGCGGGAGGAGACGGGACGACAGAGAATGAGATGGCTGGATGGCATCACCGACTCGATGGACAGGAGTTTGAGTGAACTCCGGGAGTTGGTGACGGACAGGGAGGCCTGGCATGCTGTGATTCATGGGGTCGCAAAGAGTCGGACACAACTGAGCGACTGAACTGAACTGAAACACATTTAAGACAGGTAACTCCCAACCTAACAGTTCATTCCTTCTTTGGAAAGGACGACTACTAGAAATTCTGAGCTTGACTCCACTTCCACTCAACTTCCCCAAAGTCCTGCTCCTCCAAGCCCTGGGGCCCACTCGACACGCCAAGTCCAGCACAGCCTCTTCCAGCCTGATGACTTCTCTAAACAGCCAGCTTCCTTCAAACTCTCCTCTGACGCGGTTCCCCCACCTCCCCTGCCACGTTCCTAAACCTCTACTGGAGATTACACTGGTCTCTAACCCTCTCAGCATACACTGTCCAGTTCGGACAGGCCCAGAGCGCGCTACTGCCCCCACAGACCCTCGGGGCTCACTGTCACCCACCCCCAGGCCTCTTCCCCTCCAGCTGCCCCCCACCCCACCTCTCACTCATTCCCTGCCCTTCCCTCCCAGAACTTGACACTCACTGTCTCATGTCTGTGGTCACTCTCTGCCACCACCCGCCTGGCCTGACTCACTTATGTATTAGCTAGCTCACAGTGTCACCTCCTGCAGGAGGTCTTACTGGTTTCCTCAAAGGCAGCCTGGGGCCTTTCTTGCACTCCCTTTACTGTAGACGCTGTGACATCCTTGAACATGACAGGGAAATGCTAGGTGGTGGGTCTCTCACTCAACTGGCCTCTTCAGAGACACACATCCTGCATCATCTGGCCATGACCTGAAAAGAGCGAGTGCTAAATATCTCTTAAATCCAGGTGGCAAGCACCTGGGTATCTGTTTTACTATTCTGTACTTTAAAAGTATTTGAACGCCATTTAAAAAAAGAGAGACCTCTTAATAAATATGAATTGAGTGGATGAACTATTGTTGGCTGCACTGCCTTTAGCCACAGCGTATGTGTCTGAACATCTCATGGATCTGCTGAAAGTTTCTCATCCTCAGAAACTTTCTTCCCACTCTGGGGCTAGAGCCCAATGCTACATGGTCCCGTGTAGTTAGGTCAAACCTTCAAATAAGCACCTGCAGCATGCCTGGCACAGCAATGACATGAGAACAAGTTCTTATTAGTCCTATAGCAGCGTCTCATCTCTATGCATCCTTTTCCTTTCGAGAAGTTCTCAGTTCATCCTAGCGCGCTAATCTCACTGTAAAGCGTCCCAGGTGGCTACATACGACCAGCAGGTTCTGCTGCTAAATGCTGAAGCTGGGTAATGGGTACACAGGGATTCATTATACCCTTCCCTATTCCTATGCTTGAATTTTCCATATGAAGATTCTATTTTAATTCATTCATTCACTCAACTAACATTCCTTAAGTGCCCACCACATGCCAGGAAACGTGGATAAAGAGAGAAATAAGAAACAACCCCTGCCCCAATGAATTGATAACTTTATTAAATTCTAAATTATTTGCTATCTTATCCCTCCCTGGCAGTTAAAAGCCTAATGGCACTTATAACACGAAGACAGGGGAGACCTCCCCACAGGAACAAGTAGCTAATGAGGGGCTTTCTGCGCCCTGTGTCTCCTGGGCTTATCTTCCCAGCCCTGCCAACTCCATCTGCACTTAAAGTCTTCCCCATACAAGGGGCTCCCCTCATTAAGTAAGTGGCTTCAGGAGACCAAGGGTAGGCCTCAGGGTCTCACTCCTCAACAGAAAGTCATGCCAGCCATGCCGGGATTCCTGCAACTTAAAGGCAACTTCCCCTCAAAGGGCAGGATGCCAACACCCTTCATTCTATCATTATGACTCTTCCTAGAGTCCACTGGTATCAGGTGCTAGGCCAAGGGACAGAAATATAAGCCAGAGGGAAGTCCCTGACTTCAAGGGAATCATGTATGGTCTTACTGACTGGAAATCCTTGGATTCAAGTTCCAGCTCTGCCACTTGCTAGCTGTAGGACCTTGGATGAACAACTAAAACTCTCTGGGCCTCAGTTTTCCCATCTATAAACTGGGGGTATTAGTGCCCACTTCACAAAGTTGTTGTGAGGAATATAGAGGTTAGTACATGGAAGTCCTTGTTCCAGTGCTTACAAGTAAAAAGCTAAGGACAGTGTGAGGCACAGCATTAGAAGAGTTAGTGCATACAGCTCTCACAGTATTATCACATTATTATTATTAGTCACCGCGCTCCCACAGCCCCTATTAACGAGTGCCAATGACAATGGGCACTGAAACTCTCTGAAAAGAAGGAATCACAGAACCAGGCCAGATGTGAGGGACAGGCTCCGACTGGCTTCTGGCTGCCTGTGCATCACGTGTTCTCCTGCCTGAATTTTTCTGAGCAATGCCCCAGCCACAGCCTCATGAGTAAGAGGTGCCCATGAGCCTGTAAATGCTTTCCATCTGGCCTCTTCTCTCAGAGGAGACCAGCAAGCCGCCTTCATGAGGGAGACACCCAGGCCACCCGGACCCAGGATACTCTAGCCTGGCTGGGGAGTGTTTTGTTGCTGTCTGACAGGGGTTCTGTTCGGCTGCCACTCTCTGCTCATGCTGGGCTTCACTGGACGTGGGCACTTGGATCCACAGACCTGGGCATTAACCCCTATCTGCCGTAAACTAGCCTCAGTGCAGTCTCTGACTGTGCAGGGTTTTCATCCCCTCTCCTGTGAACAGGGCTGATACCTCCTACCTTGTTGTTAGGATGAAATAAGATTCGGGAAGTGTAACAGCCAGCACAGTAGCTGCAACAAAGACAGGGAAACAGGACCGTGGCTGTTTCAGAGGGTGGGAGCCTGGAGCCCCCTACAGACACAGGAGCAGCCCAGCCCTGACTCAGCCCTGCTCCAGGGCAGCCCGCAAAGGCAACCAGCATCTTGCACCCCGAGAAAGGCAAAGAAAGCCATCCCTCTGGCGAAGCCTACCTCCCAAGGCCATCCTCAGGCGTGGCCAGTGCCTGGGGTGCCACTGCGGGGCAGGAGGAAGAGACAACAGACGAGGAGAAGAAAAGAGGGAGGCAAAGAGAAGTGTGGAGGGGTTCATAAAAAGCCCCCACCTGGGCTGAGCGCCCCACCTCCACTGCTGCCTCAGCGCTGGGACCTGCAGGGACCAGAGAGACAGTCACTTCCTGGCTCCTCAGGAATGCACAGGAATGTGTGTGTCAGGAGTAAGGTGTCTGGGTGGAGACCCAGCTCCTTCTCTAGCGAGGGGTTTCCCTTCTCCAATCAGGCCGACTTGCCATCAAGCAGCGTGCCCTGGCAGAGAGGAGAGGAGACGGTCAAAGTGGTGGTTAGAAGCGCAGGCTGTGGCTGGGCAACTCTGGCTTCACAGGCCAGAATGCCACTCAAGAACTTGGATGTGCATGCTGTGTGCTCAGTCACATCTGCTTCTTTGCAACCCCATGAACTGTAGCCCACCAGGGCCCTCTGTGGCTTGGGCAAATTATTTAATCTCGATACTTGGGTGTGCATGCTATGTGCTCAGTCATGTCTGCTTCTTTGCGACCCCATGAACTCTAGCCCACCAAGCCCCTCTCTGTCTATGACTTGGGCAAATTATTTAATCTCAATAATGCTCAAGTGCTTCTGTAAAGTGGAGATGAAAATGTATTAGCACCTAGATTTTACAGGGTGGTTATGATGATTCAGTGATACAACGCATGCAATGGGTTCAGCACGAGGCTGGGCATGTGGTGCTAAGTGCTAATATCAGGACCACTAGCATCACCAGCACGGGTCCCTCTGATTCATTTCTGGCTCCCTCCTCAACTGCAAAATCAGAAGCCAGTGCCAGGAACATCTGAGCGTAAGGGCAGCCATGCAAAGGGCCCACCTGTCTGTCCATCACCACCTCCACCCAGTAGAGCACAGCTGTCAGCATCTGTGAAATTCACCTGAACGTGACCACCCACAGATCCTCAGCAGCCCCACCTGCCTTCAGACCACAGAGGCTCACCACGCCTATCTGTCGGCAGGTGTTCTGGAGCCCACCGGCAAGGATGACGTCAGGAGATGATTTGTATGTCCCCAGAATAAATTCTTTACTTAAACCAGCCCCACAAGGAATGAACTCAAAGCAGTGTGTCCTTGGACAAGACAGATCACCACCATGGACCTCAGTCTCTTTCTCTGATGTGCAGAAGGTCAGGTGACAGTATGGGTTCCGTTCTGGTCGGGCCTTCTGTGACTTGATTTCTTCAGACTGCTACAAGGGAAAGGATAGAGCTGGGTTCTGGGAGTAAACAAAGTAAAAAACAAGGCTGCCCATTGACACCAGTCCCTTGGGCAGATTCCAGGCTGAAACCCTTGTTCCCTGGCTCCGGCAGGAGTTTCTTCTACCCACAGAACCCACGGGCAGGCCGCAGGTCAGCCAAGCCTACACAAAGGGCCAATTATGAGTGGTCCACCTTGCAGAGGGCAGAGATGCCTTTCCACCAGAGCCACCGTTAGCATTCCCACCCCCGGACCACACCTGGAGCATCCTTAGGCAAAGTTAAAGAACCCATCACCACCCCAAACAAGGCTCTCCACTCTCCCCTCCCCAGGTACCTGGGCTTCCCACCCAGCCACACCCCAAGCAGGCATTTCCAGAGCAAGAGTCCATGCAGGGCCCAAGACACAGAGCACTGCAGGTCCCTAAGGGAAGTTCATTCACCTGGCCCCACCCATATCCTCCCTAGAGGGTGGGAACAAATTCCTGAAGGGTGAGGACACAGAAGACTCCTACAGATATGAGACAGTGCGTTAGTAGGTTATTTCAGGGCCAGACTGGAAGCCCAGGGATCAACCTCAAGGTCACCTCAAGAAGTGTTAGACTGCAGAGTAACCTGTCCCCACAAAAAGGACAAGAACACAGAATACTGGCATTGACCCAGACCCTAAAGATCATCTCCATGAAATAATCCAAGCAGGACATTTACAACAGAGCCCCACTGTCATCCTGTAACCCAGTCCACTCATTTATGATCCCTGGGTCAGGACGATCCCCTGGAGAAGGAAATGGCAACCCATTCCAGTATTCTTGCCTGGAAAATCCCATGGATGGAGGAGTCTCGCGGGCTACAGTTCATGGGGCTGCAAAGAGTCGGACACAACTGAGCGACTAACACAACTCATTTTATATGTAACAATCGGCTGTGACTTGTCCAGCATCACACAGCGGCCACAGGAAGCTCTAAGAGGAGACCTCGGGTCTCCCACAGCCTCGGAACCTAACGCACAACTGTTCTCTCTGCTCTGAGGAAAGAGGATAAGATCTCCCAAAGCAGCTCTCTGGCCTAACAATGCAAAAGAAGGAGCCGGGTCTCCATATCGATTCTTCTCCTAAATGACACCCCCACCCCAACCAAGGTCCCAGCTGAAAGGGAGCAGAAGGCAGGCGGACCAAGGTCCTACTGGACCCCACATCCTGACGAGATGCAGAGCCCCAGGTTCTGTCTGGTTCCACACGCCCAGGAGGCTAAGCCTAAAGACAGCAGAGCAGGCCACCCATGTCCAACACTTGAGAGAACCCTCGGCCCCGGGACTGGAAAGAGAAGGAAAACAGAAGGCCAAGTTTACTTCCTTTGAGGCCCCAAACCCTCACAAGAGGACCAGAAACTCCCTAAGAATTTCTGAAGTAGAGGCCTCCGCCAAATGCAATAGGGCAGGGAGTGGAGAGACGTGTCAGCTGGGCCGGCACCTTGCGAGAGGAATGTGAAGTGGGCCACTGGCCAAAAGAGGAAGAAATACAGCTGGACTACCTAACAGGGAGCTGGAGGCCTGTGCTGGCTCCCACCAGCCCACAACAGGACACGCAGGGGAGGGTGCCAGGCCGCGTGGCAGGCTCAGAGCCCATCCCGAACTACAGGCTGGCTTCCCCAGCCTCCGGCCCCCTGCTGACCCCAGGGCACCCTTCTGAGTCCCAGGAGCCTCCCCAGCCCTGCTCTGTGCCCCGGATTCAGCCCCATCACTGGAGTGACCCTTGGTGACTCGAGGGGTCATCACCCCCAGTACCTTCTCATCTGCAGACATCTCCTGCTGGACTGTGGCTACCACACCCCCTCGAAAGGCATTCACTGTCACTCTCCGTCCAACATTTGGTGACCACCTACTACCACATGCCCACCAGAGCTCCCTGAGGAGTCACCTTTTCTTGGGGTGCAAGAGCACACCTCCCTCCCCAAGCTTGGGCCTCCGAAAGAGAGAAAGAATGTGGCTTTATTCTGGGGGAGAGACAGGAGGTACTAGGCAGAAATTACCAGCAAAGTCACAGTCTGTTTCAAGATCTCCATCAGTACAGTTCAGTCGCTCAGTCATGTCCGACTCTCCGCAACCCCATGAATCACAGCACGCCAGGCCTCCCTGTCCATCACCAACTCCTGGAGTTCACTCAAACTCATGTCCATCGAGTCTGTGATGCCATCCAGCCATCTCATTCTCTGTCATCCCCATCTCCTCCCTCCCCCAATCCTTCCTAGCATCAGACTCTTTTCCAGTGAGTCAACTTGTCGCATGAGGTGGCCAAAGTATTGGAGTTTCAGCTTTAGCATCAGTCCTTCCAATGATCTCCATAGCAGACTGCAAAAGTAGCCCCAGTTCCTCACCCCTGCCTACATACATCTACCCCCCTCTGCAAGTCACTACAAAGTGTCATCTCACTTGTTAAAAATGCAATTTCTCAGGCCCCACCCCAGACCCAGTGAATGACCAACTCTGAGGATGAGGCTCTGCAACCAGTGTTGTAACAAATCCTCCAGGTGACTCTGATGCACGTCCAAGTGAGAACCACTGGTAAACCACCCCTATCCTTGAAGTCCAGAGACTTCAAGGCTCTGGGATGAGGTGGCATGAGTGTCCAGATGCCAGTGCTGCAGCCTTCAGGGGCCCCAGGCAAAGGACCCCTTACTAGGAAGCCCCAGGAGACCCTACAGACTCACCTTCACTCATCCAAGGAGTCCCCAGTCAGTCATAGATGAGTGACATGCCCTGAGAATGGGGGATTCTCCAAATGTCCTCAGAGCTAAGAGGCTCACAACAGCACCCTAAGCAAGTGCGGTGAAGGCTGCCAAGAGGCTGCCAACATGTCTGTCCTCTCCAGCTCTCTCCAACCCATCTTCTACCCAGGCGCTAAGTGAGCAAGGCAAGGGGCTGGGAGGCCCAGAGCCAGGGCAGAAGGAAGAAAGGGCCAGAGCCAGGAAACCAAGCGTGCACAGACAGACATAACTGGAATCCCACTGGCTGCCCCTGGGACCCAGCCAAGATGGACTCAGCCAGCCACGGCTTCCCACCTCCCACCTCTTCCAAAACTATGTGCAAAGAACAACCAACTTCCAAATGTTGCAAGAAGCCACTGTGAGACACACAATACAAATTCATTTAGAAGCATGCCTTAATTAACAGTAGCTTTTCTGTCACTGCATATTTACTTCATCAAGGAACAATAAAAGCAGAAGGGTTCCCTCCTGGGAAGAGAAAAAAATGGCAAAGTAGTGTGAGTCCCTAAAAACCTGACTCAAAGTGGGCAGGGGCAAAGGAGCACATGCCCCAGGGGATGAGAGCCAGGTGTCAAAAACACACGTGGGAGGGAAGAAAATAAAAAACAGGCTCTCTGCCCCTGCCCTCCCTCACCAAATACCAGTGAGTCTTTGAACTCCGATGTGGAGGAGCAGCAGGTGAATACAAAGAGCCACCCGCAGAGGCAGGAAGCCCGGCTTCTGGCCCCACCTGCCACCAGTAAACATCTCCCAAGTCCTCCAGCCCCTCCAGGCCTCAGCCGTCTCATCCACGCAATGGGGGTCAGAGCTCCTGCCAAGTGGGGTGTGGAACAGGGAAGCACAGAAAGAGCAGTGTGCACGGTGATACGCTGGGTGTGACACCCTCCGTCATGCACACAACCAGACAGGTAGGAACTATAAAAATGGAGGCTTAGGAATGAAAACCACCAAACTGGATAGTGATCAGTTCCACTGGGGTACAGCAACGGGACTGGGGAGAAGCACGCCAGGGTCTCCAATCTGCAATGTTCATCTTTGCAAACTGGCCTCAGAGCAGAAAATATAGAAATAACAGCTGTAACTGCCTGAGCCTTTGCAGGTCTAAATTTCCTTACTCCCCCAGCCAAATCATTTCACATGGGTGTTCTGAGGATTAAATGAATTAATATCTGTGAAACACTCAGAGACGTGCCTGATACATAGCATAGCCCAGGCTTGGTTCCTGCTCAGGGGAGGGGGTGGATGCTCAGCTCTGTAACTCCAAACACTCTCCCTGAGCCATAAGGTGGACCTAAGCTGGCCTTGTCCTGAGCCAGCAGCTTCCACGGAAAGGGACTGGGAGCAGGTGCCCTAACTGGACACCCCTGGGCCCCAATATAGCCTTGCTGCCTGCACCAAGCAGACCATTAAGGGGGGAAGGCAGGGGGGTTGGGGGTTGGGGGCGGTTATCCAGACAGGCCCAGGGAATTAAAACCCCAATGTGGAATTCTTTAATTTTTAAAAAGCTGAAAGATGATTATATACAATGAATCTCTAAGTTTACCACTGCTTAACTTACCAAAAAAGAAAAGATAGGTGGCTTTCTTTGAGGCTAGAGTTTGGAAAATTATCCAGATTTCTAAAGCGAGTCCTCAGGACTTCATGCATGAAAGTCACCTCCAAAGAGCCACAGCTAGCACAGCATCCAGGATGAAGGGCAGGAAACCAGGGGTCTGGGCCCCCACCCCCACCCCATCCCACCCCCCCACCCCCCCCACCCCCGCTTCCCCTGCTCCGCCTCCTCCAGCTCCCAGCTCCCAGGGCCAAGTCTGGAAAAGCACTCTGGGTTCCTGGGAAAGAAAGGCCTTTCCGAATATCGGGACGTCTACTGGAAAGTGCCATTAGACATTATCTGGAGGATGTTTGCGGTGTTTGAAAGGGAGCCACTCCCCTGCTGAAGTCAAGGCAGTGGCCAAAAACAACAGAGGGGCTCCTCAGAGCCAAACACACACACACATGTATACACATACACACACACATACACAGACATACAAACACATACACATGCATACACACATACACATATATATACACTCACATACACTCATTATATACAACATACACAGACATACAAATACACATACCCACTCACACATATACACACATACACAGACATACACACACTCACACACACACAGACACATATATACACATACACACGCACACCTCCATTCACACCGACACACACATCCTCGCTCACAGACCTGGAGGTCAAAACAGACCTGGGACCTCAAAGCTACTGGCCCTGCCCCCAGTACAGCCCCACACTGGGGAAACAGGGATCCCATTCTCTGGTTTGGGGACTTAGAAGAATTAAAAGTCCCGCTTCTCTCTCCAACTTCAAACCACAGGCTGTGACATGTGCACGTTTCCACATGGGACAGAAGGAGAAAGAGCCTGACAGGAGCAAGCCCCCTCCCACCCACAGGCAGGCTTGCTGCCTCTCTTCCAAGATGGAAAGCCAAGTCCCATTAGGAGACCTGCCTGAAGGGGGCCACCCACGTTGCCGCACCCTCCCCTCCGGTCATTTCACCTACAGACGATTTGAAAATGGAGCCCGTACAACTCTGTTCTATTCCCCTTGGTTATAATCAGCTTTGCAGATGATTTTTAAAAAATAAATCTTCAAGCCCATAAAAATGCTCCCCTGTAAGCCCTGGCCTCAAATCACAGGCCAGCAACCACACTCCGCAGCCCCCGAGTACCAACCACCACGGAACAGGAAAAACAAGGTAGAGACCAGACTCCTTTCCCTCCCCACCCCCATCACTTTTCCACCATCATGGCTTTGATTTAGGCCCTCATGGCCTTTGATTTAGACCCTCAGCTGCAAGGTGATGGGATGGGACAGGAAGGGCATGGTCTTCCCCCACCAATGCTGTCCCCTGGCCGGGCCTGCAGCACTGAAAACCAAAACAGCTCACCCAACCTAAGCCCTCAGACTCACCCTCACCCCTTTTCTTAATAGCCTCAAGGCTCAAATCAGAACCTGCAACTTTGTATTTACAGGCACAGGCTTCTAAAGTCAAAATAAACACTGAGCATCAGCTACCTGGTTCAAAGGGTTCTAGATGTCAGGGCCAGCAGGAACAGGTGAAGCTGAAGGGTCCCAAGAAGGAGAGGAGGGGGCATGGATGACTCTCATAGCAGGGAAACCAGCCCCTCACAGCTAGGGTCAGCTCCAGGAGAGGCCACCAGGCTCTGGAGTCTGTTCCCCACAGTTACTGCTTCTACTGAAAAGCGGGGAGAAATACAACTAGAATCCTCCGCTACCTTTTCAACCCAGAAAAGGAACTTCAGAAAGGCCTGCACCCACCCCTTTAGTGTCACCGACCCTCTAGTCAAAGACCTGGATTCAAAACCAACTCTACCCCATTCGGACTTCAAGAGACCCTGGTAAAACCACTCCCCCTTTCTGAGCCTTACTTTGTCTATAAAATGGGAATAAGACCTCACAAGTCTTTTTATCACAGTGAAAGGAGAGGGCACATGTGAAAGCATAAGTGTTAAAAGTCATGAACCATCTCATGAGTATTCAGTTATATTCCATCTTAAAGTGAAGTCGCTCAGTCGTGTCTGACTCTTTGCGACCCTGTGGACTGCAGCCCACCAGGCTCCTCCATCCATGGGATTTTCCAGGCAAGAATACTGGAGTGAGTTTCCCTTTCCTTTTCCAGGGGATCTTCCCAACTCAGAGACCTGGGTTTCCCGCATTGCAGGCAGACTCTTTATCGTCTGAGCCACCAAGGAATCACTATATTCCATCTTAAGCTATTCCTTATTATTTTATATATGTAAGCCTTGTCTCAATTAAAACATAAACTCCAAGATAGCAATGGGTGCGTCTGTACTTCTGGTGAAGGGTGGCATTTCAAGGTCAGTCTGCCTGGGTTCATTCATAAACTTGTCTATTAGCTGGTCAATCTCTGGAAACCTACTTAAACCCTCTGAGCCTCAATCTCCCCATCTACAGTAACAAGGGAAGTTAACAGTATCTTTCTCAAAGGGTTTTCTTAAAGATTGAGATCATCTAAACCATGCAAACTTCAATCAGTGTAAACTACAGTCTTTTTACTTATTTGGAGAACCAAGACATCTTAATAAATATTATTGGTTGATCGTTGGATATAAAACAGGCAACTCTTCTTTCTAGCCTTCTCTTCTCTCATCTTCTTCTCTTCCCTTCCCTGAAGGTGGATAGTGTTTACATTGCTTCCCAGATCTTGGGCACGTGAAATGCTTTAAGCCAAAATGAAATGTTTGTTTTAAGGACCAAGGGTACCAGCCCCTTCTACTGTGAGCCTTTGGGTGTGAGCCTGTTATTCTATATTTCTAAGCTCAGCGTCTTCATCTAGCAAGTGTGATCATCCGACATGCCTTACAAGGCTGCTGTGAATGTTAAACGAGTCTGCAGAGAACATATCCCCCACAGAGGCCATGTGCAAGATGTTTCTCTACATCCCCTTCCCCCGCCCCAACCCTGTGGGTGACAGGCCTGGAGAGGACCCCGCAATCTCTCAATGAAGAATGGACCCCAGCCCAGAAGTAGCCCACTGCAGCCAAGGACCAAGCAGGCAGTTTCCAGGGTAACAGCATCCTCTGCATCTACTCCCGATTTCTATCCCAGCTGCCTTTTATTCTCCTCCCACCTCTGTAGTGGGCTGTCACCTGTTCCCACTATTGCTAGGCAACCTCTGAGAATGGGCAGCTGTCTCCTGGGGAGGACCCTGGCCCTGCCCTCCCCTCTTTATGCCTCAGGACTTAAGGAAATTTGCCCCACCTAGACCCTCCCTGTTAACCCTGGGATGGCAGAGGTGGGAAGTAATCCCAGGCCAAGCAGGCAGGTCCCACGGGACTGGCTCAGCCTTTGATCAATGAGGAAGGACACACCTCCACCCCCAGCCCAGGCTTCCATTTGCCTGTGCTTATCTGGGATCTAGTCTTAAGCAGTTTCCAAGAAAAGGGCCACATCAGGCTTTTTATGAAAGCTATCCTTCTTGATTACTTTTCTCTTCTGTTCTCCCACTCATTTGCAATGAACCAGGACCCCTGACCTTTTCAAAAACGGTGAGTGAGAGAGAAACGGTGGACTCACAAGTGAGAGAGAGGGGCGAGGATGGAGAGAGCTCACCTCTGGGAGGCGGGATGACAGGCAACTGTCATTCTCTTCCTAAATTAGCATTAGCTGAGAGTTTTGAAAGTTGAGATATAATTCTTAAACCGTCAAAGTCACCCAGTCTAAAGCCTACAGTTTAGCGGGTTTTAGCATAGTCACAAGGTTGTGCAACCGCCACCGTTATCTAATTCCAGAACGCTTTCATCACCAGGTTTTGTTTTGTATATGTTTTGGCTTTGGTTAAATGTTGCTAGAAATGCAAGCATTTGCTTTATAAGCAGCAGAGCAAAATCTGAGGAGGCAACGCCGCCCGGCTTCAGACCCCAGCTCCAACTCTCGCCGGCTGTGGGTTTTTGGATAAGTTATGTGACCGCTCCTCTGTAAAACCGGGTCAGAGTATCCCCCTCGCAGGATTAGATGTGTTAATGCATGTGGAGTCCTTAGCACAGGGCGGAATGCTTAGCACATGCTCAGAAAGGGGGAGCCACTGTGATTATCCTAAGAAAAAGAATTTCTTCAACTTAAAAAAAAAAATCCAGTCCTGTTCCTGCTAGCAGGCAGCTGGGACAGCCAGTTTCTGTCTGGGAGGGGTTGGAGGCCTTGCTACACCCACCCAACCCCCTTGCAAGCAACGGCACCACCTGGGATGTCTGAACGAGGCACGAGGAGCGAGGTTCTAACTGTCGCCTACGTATCTTTGTGACCAAGTATGACTACTCCAGACTCACAAGGTGCCCTACACGGCAAGATCCTGCCAGTAACCCCCAGCCAGGATGTGGGTGATGGCAGTGAAGGAAGACCAGGAGGGACAAGCAGGAGAGCGAAGGTCTAGCCCTCTCCCCAAGGTTACCCTCTACCCACTGAGGAGGGAGCGTTCCCCAACCGGATGCTCAGCCCAAGAACCAGCAGGGATCCTGGCCCTGTGTTAGGGGTTCCCAGGATGGCTGAGCCCTGCCTTGCTGGACCCCCTGCCCCGGCCACTCCCCAGGTGTATTGCCTCAGGTTGGACAATTAGGACTTCGGATACTGTACCATCGCCAAAGGAGACAGCACACCCTGGGCTGAATCCCCAGTCCCAGAAGGGTGACCCAGTGTGACCAGGACAATGGAACCCAGGTTACAGGGTCCCTCTGCCTGCCGCCCCTTGGCTGTGACCCCTCTGGGGAGCTGCAGACTGGACTGTCCAAACCATATCCAGCTGCTGGTGAGCTCTGGGACCCTTTCAGTATCCCAGGTGAGTAACTCAGCCCAGCTCCCCAGACCCTTCCTGCAGCAACAGGGGCCCTTTGACCACACTCAGGGTATAAAAGCAGGGTCCCAGGAACATGCCCTGACACTTCAACCCTGGGCCGCATACCAGGCCCCAGGAAAAGTGGGGGTGGGTCACACATGGGGGCAGCTCAGGTGCCGGACAGTCCCAACAACACCTGTGCAGAGATGTGGGGCTCCAGAGCCCAACCTATGAGCTGTACAAACAGCCTGGTCTCTTAGCAAGGTGACAGGTCAGCTCTGGTAGGGGCAGAAAAAATGGGGAAGGATGACAAGGAGGGAAAACAGTGGCAGGTGGACTCACTGGCGCCCCTGTTCCTCCCAGTCTTTCCCCTCCAGTAGAGGAAGCCCTACTCCCCTGTTCACACAAACACACACCACACCACCACCGCCCCTGATTATTTGCCAGGGAAAGGAAAGGCTTCCCAGCAGAACCTTCCCTGTCACCTCTCCTGCCCCACGGTGGTCAGTGCCATGCCCCTAGCTGTGACTGGTATGGCCTGGTGGGATTTTCTTTTTCTGCATCTAACCTGTCATTGTCACAGCCCCACCTGGATAGAGCATCTGCTACCTAACAGGGGGTTCAATCAGAGCTCAGACTGACTCCACAAGGAGAAATCACCGCTGTTCTTACACTATGCAGGGACTAGAAGGTGAGAAGCAAGCACACACAGTAGCAGGCCTGTGGCTGGGCCATGTCTCAGGCTGCCCCACCCTGGCAGGGCAGGAGGTGCCAGGTCTCATGTGACAAGTCCTCGAGCCAAGTTTATGGTTTGTGGCCACTGGCCAGGCGCCCAGCCCCAGGCCTTCCTCAAGAAGCTGGAAAGAGAAGCCCCAAATCCCAACCACAAATCCCAAGTGACAGGACGCCCATTTGGTGTGACCTCCTTGCACAGAACCGCCCACCGTCCCCCAGGGAAGGTCCCAGGGGTGAGGGCCTCTCCCAGGCCCCATCCCACTGAGCAAGGAGGCCTTGGCAGCCCTCCTCAAGAAGTCAGACTTTAGGAAGTGAGTTTCCTCCTTTTGAAGAGGCCGAATCCTACAAGCCCATCTCAGCAGCCCCTCAAGGTCTCATCATTGCTCAGAACTGGAAAGTCTGGCCTGCCCTGTGCCCCAGGCCCTCTCATATCTATCTCTCCAGGGCAGCCCTGAGACTCCCAGCCCCTCTCTCTTCCAGGTTCTGTCCACCACTTCAACTAGTGAAGCATCTGCACTCAGAGCACCCACGTGGGCCAAGTTTCAGGGAGGAAGCAGCTGCAATCTGGAGCCAAGCGGGGCTGGGCGAGCTGCTGGGGGTGTGAGCAGGGCCTGCGGAATGCGCTCAGTTAATTTTCAGAGGGGCCTGAAGACACTCTGAGGTATTTTACCTGTATTACCACCAGCAGACAATGTTTTTAAGCACTTTGGCATTCATCGGTTAATTATCAGAGGGGCCTGAAGACACTCTGAGGTCATTTTACCTGTATTACAACCAGCTGACAATGTTTTTAAGCACTTCGGCATTCATCTCTTCATCCTGGGTACCCAGGAAGTAGGCAAAGGGTAGGCAAGGGATTCTATACCATTCCACAGGTCAAGGAATTGAGCAAACGAAAAGGTCGGGTGACACTCACTGAGCCAGCACTGAATGTGGGGTCAAAGGTCAAGGACAACACAACTCCCACACCTGGCCTCCTTCGGAAGTGGATTTATATACTACATCTTATCTCAAAGCATCACGGTTAAAAGGCCATGGCAGCTCTGGTTCCTCAAAATAGTTAACATTTACTAAGCACTCGCTATACCCCATGTGCTATGCTAAATTCCCTACATACCTTACTTGGTTTGTAAGCTCCTACTCAGCTATTTCAGGCAGGAACAATTATTATCCCCATTTCCCTCTTGGCATCATCAGGCACAGAGCAGGTAAGTGACTCACCCTGGATCACACTGCCTGTCAGTGGAGGGGTGAAGACTTGAACCAGGGTTCCCAGAGCATGTCCACCTGCAGAGGCAGGAGCCAGAATCCAGTCCCAGAAAGGGATGGTTTATCTGGAATGTAAAGCATTTCATCCCAGTCTCTACCACCCTGGCCTGGAATTAGGGGCCATGCATGATGTTTATCCAATTATTTCATCATCATTTCTGGACTATGTGCAATGGGTCTGACTCTGTGCTAGGCACTAGGGATTCTGCAGAGCACAGGACAGGCTGGGTCCCGCCCCCACGGACACGGACGAGGAGTGAATCGGGAAGGAGTGAACACTAGGGGTATGGAGATGGACATGAGGGCCAATTCTCTCCTCTCTCAGGCTTTAATGATACCAGGCATCACTCACTCCTAACCTCCTGCCTTCAGGATAGGCAGATGTCCTGATCCTCCCCAGATAAACCCACCCAGAGCAGACTCTCCCCTCTTTGCAATACTCCACGTTGGTGGGTAACCTTGGTAGCTCCTCTGTTGATGGTCTCGAAGTCCAGGACATGGATGCGTGCATGTTCAGTCCAACTCTGTGTGACCCCACGGACTACAGCCCGCCAGGCTCCTCTGTCCTTGGGGATTCTTCAGGCAAGAATACTGGAGTGGGTTGCTATGCCCTCCTCCAGGGGATCTCCCATGTCTCCGGTGGCTCCTGCGTTGCAGGCAGACACTTTACCGCTGAGCCACCAGGAAGCCCCTCAAAGTCCAGAAGCAAATGTAAATAAAGCAGCCTCTCTTCCTGCCACATAGCTCGACAAGCTGGCTTGACGTAGATACAGAATCAGGATCTGGGCCTATTTACAACTACCTTCTTTCACCTGCCAGGGCCGTCTCTCTGTTTGAACATCCATCAGCTCAACAAATATTAATTAAGGTCCTGCACGTGAAAAACAGAACAGAAACCTAGGGCTGGCACCTGTGGGAACACACAGTACACCAGAGCCTCCAGGATTTAAGAGTGAAGAGAGAGAACAAAATTGAACAGCAGAAGAGGCCCTTTTACATATCCTCTGCTGTCGACCTAGCGGTAAAGGGGGTGGGGGGGGGAGGTATTAGCTTCTTTTTATAAATAAGAAATTAGAGGTTGAGAAAGGATAAGTAACTTGCCCAGGGCCACAAGCACAGAAGTGTGGAGCCAGGATTGTACTCAAAATCTAGCCAACCTGACTCCAGGCACACATGAGCACACACACAAGGACACGGGTGAGAGCCACGCGAGGGAATCAACTGAGGACTCTGGCCATTCCCAAAAGATGGGCGTTCAGAGCTGGGGCCCCTAGAAAAGATGGCTTCAGTTCTCAGCCTCCAACATCAGAAAGACTCTGAAATCCAGTGAACTCCAAGCCACGGCATTTTTTGTCTTGAGTCAAGGAGCCCAGCATGATGAACTCTGCACTGAAGCACTCTTTGAAGGGACAAGCCGTGGCCAACCCAAGGCAGGTTCTTGAGTCATGCCTGCTACCTGCACAGACTTCTACCAGCATCTGCATCAGCCTTGGCGCCAACCAAGAAGTCATTTAATCCGATGCGTGTAAGGAGCCCTGAGGGGTGGGCAGGGCAGGCCAGAGGAGGAAACAGAATGGAAGGGCCACGGGGACAGAGACCCGTCGAGTTCATGGCTCCACCCTCTGCACCGGGATCCCAGCCTGGCCCAGAGTAGGGGCTCCAAAAGTACTTGCTGAACAAACTAATAAAAGCTCAGAGAAGCGAAAAGACTGGCCCAAAGTCTCACCCACAGTCCAGGTTGTCTAGTCCAGGACAAAACATGGGGGTCTTCAGCCTCCTACCCAGTGGCCTTTGATTCTCACAGCACTGTGATCCTCCTCACCCCCACCCTCACTCTCCCGCCTGCATCTGGAACGGTCGGCCTCTGTCCCACTCAACCCTAACCTCCCAGGGTCAGCAGGGAGACAGTCAAAAGCACCAAGTTACTTTAAGTCTGATACTCCCGTTGTAATACCAATTTAGATCCCCAGCAGCCTGCTGAGAACTACGGGAAATGTGCCGAAACTGAGGTTACAGAGACTTAATGGCCTGGGAAAAAAAAAAAAAGCTGTGGACCAGATTCAATCAAGGCCCAGAGCTTGTGGGCCTTCTCCATCAACCCCACCAAAGCAGGTGTTGGCTCCCCTTGGTCCGACATCTTTGCAGGCTCTGGGTGCCAGACCCAGCTTTCCGGCCTCCTTCACCAACTAAGGATAAGTGAGGGGAAGCTGCCTGCTGGAGCACGGCTGCAACCCAGCCCCCGCCATGCAGCTGTCTGGACGCTAGGCTGGTTACTTCCACCTCTGCCCCTCATTTCCTCATCCTCCTGTTGCCCAGCTCCCAGAGCTGCTGGGAGTAACACCTGAAACAATATATACGATTAGAACAGTGCCCAGCATACATCAGCCAATGCCAGCTCTTGGAACTGTGGAGTTTGTCCCTGGCTGCCCAAAAGCCTGGTGCACACCCACTACCACCCAGGTTAGAGTTCTGAGTGTGTGTGTCTGTGTGTAGGGACAGAAAGAGAGACACTAATTTTTCTCCCCCACTGCTTTTAATATATTCATTCATTCAATAATAACGAAGACCATGTGCAAGTCCAATGCTTAGTCCCACAGTCCTTAAAAGGACCTAATTCCTAATTCTTGGGCAGTCCTGTCACTCCAACCCAGCAGGCACACAGTAGGTGCTGCTGCTAAGTCGCTTCAGTGCTAGGCAAACAGAAATTTCTACTCTTCTACCCCCTCCCCCGCACAGAAGACCCCCAAATATCCACCACACTAATCCCACTCCTCCTGTCCAATTTAAACTCTATTCTCAAGGAAGGTGCACCTTGAAACTCCCCAACTTTTACCCCCATGAGAACCTCCAGATTATTCCATTCTCAACTCCCCAACAGTCCAACTGAACCAGGAGATAAACCAGGTGAGGGAGGAACTCACCTCTCCCCTAGCCTTCCCCGAGGGGGCCCGACAGGTAGAGGGGAAGGGGTGTTTAAGTAACTGCCGCAAGGCAAAGAAGTCGGCTAGAAGCAGGGCAACCTTCTGGGGCGGCTGCAGAGGGCTGGGCCCAGCAGAAGCCAAGACCCTGGGGCTCAGGTCGCCCTGCTTTGGGAAGCCCTTTGTGCGCTGTTTTAAATTACCTCTGCTCGTCTGATGAAGTGAGTAAAAGGGCGCCAGTTTCAGGGCTTAGGATTCCTGAGTGAGCTAATACAGGATGCCTTTGGCTGAAAAAAACTTCAGTCGGCTCCCTAAACTCCCCCCCCTTTTAAGTTTAAAAAAGGGAATGAATGTTACCATTTTTGGACATAAGCGTTCTCCCTCAAGCCCAGCCCTAACCGCACTATCCAGGGGGACGCGCCATCCTGTGTGTCCCCCCCCACCCCCATTCCCAGATCAGCCGAGGGGTGGAGGTGGGGGTGGGGGTGGGGGTTAAGAAGGGACCGGATGGGAGCGGGCCGCGGGGGAGGAGGGAAAAGGGTGTTCAGGGTACGTGGCCGCCTGGGGCAAGAGCTCACCGCGCAGGCAGGAAGCAAAGGCACGGTTGGGGCGCCCTCCCAACAAGAGTGGTTTCTGACCTCTTCCTGCCACCGGCCACTGTGCCCGGGTCCCCTCGCCAGCTTTGAGCCCAGCGCCCGTGGGAGAGCGCGCACCCGGCACGCAGCCTGGGACGCGCCTCGGTGGCTAAGCATGGAACCCCAAGGACTGACCCCAAATATCCCCTGAGACTATGCCTTGCCCTACCGAGCCCCTGAACTCAGATCAAGTTGCCCAAATTCGCCATCTGCCAGGAATGAGCGGGGATAGGAGAGGCAGGACGCAGACGCAAGCTCATCTCGGTTCGCAGCTACCAAGCACTGAGTTAAGCAATAAAACGGTTTGCCGCCCTGACCCCGCCTCCACAGGGCCCGCTGGGGAGCCCGCTTTGGCCCCGGGTTCTCTCGGCCCTAACCCCACTCCGGCAGGTCCACCTCCACACAGACCCGGAGGGGGGTGCCAATCCCGCCACGCCCGCTGCCCCCTCGGCCGGCGGATTGAGGCTGGGAGGACCCATGCAGCTTGTCCCCTTCAGGTACCAAGGCGACCCAGGAAGCGCGCTGCCACCAAACGCCATATGGAAAGGCGGTCAAGGGGCGGGGAAGGAAAGGGAAAATCGATCCGGAGCTAACTGCCACCGAGCCCGGGGCTCAGCCCCAGCCGCCGGAGCACCGCCCCCGCGCCTTGCCCTCTCGGGGCCGCTGCGACTGCAGCCGGGCGGCCTGGGTAGCCCGCCCCAAGGCGACCTGCCCGCGGGCGGCCCCACCTCCCAGCGCTCAGCCTCGGCGTTCGCGGGCTCTGGGGCCGGGGCGCTCCCCCTTCCGCCCCGCGCCTGTAACCCAACACCCCACCTCGCTGCGGCCGCGCATCTCCCGCCCCCGCCCGTGCGCGCCTGGAGCCGGTTCGCAGCCCAGAACCCCGGAGCCCCGCGAGCCGACTGCCCCGGGCGGGGGTCTGCGACGGGCCGGGGAGGTTGCTGACCTTTCTCTGCTGCTTCTCCCACGCTGGGTCCAGGAGCAGGTCTCGATCCCAGTCCTCTTCGGGCTGCATATAGTCATTGGTTTGCTGGGAATCATAATGGTCCATGATGGATGGTGCGCGCGTGCTAGGGGCTGGATTTCTTCCTCCACCTTCTCTCCGGGCGGCGGCTGCGGCTTGCTGCCCCGGCGTGGGGAAAGAGTCGGGACGATCTGGGCTGGGGCTGGGCTGGGCTGGGCTGGCGGGGCCGGGCTAGCTCCCCTGCGCCCGGTTCCGCCGCGGCGCTGCTGGCGAAGGCGGCTGCTGGGGGCGGCGGCGGCTGGAGCTCGCGGACTGCCTACCTCGCGCCGGCGCTCAGACCTAATCTCCACGCACACTGAGCCAGGCGGACACGCTCGCGCTGCGGGCGCAGAGGCGGGCGGGGGCGAGGGGCAGGGGCAGAGCCCTCCGGAGGCTCTCCATTGGCCAGGCCGAGTTGCCCAAACTTCCCCCATTCGCCTCTCATTGGGAATTCCTGGCATCCGTCAGCCGGGCCGCGGCGCATATAGGTGGACTGGGCGGCCCCCTCCCGGCGCGCACGCCCCCGCCCACTCCCTGGGTTCCCACTCCCCCGCGCGGCTCATGTGACACCAGCTTAAGCTGAACGGGACCGAAGCCGGGGGACGCCTCCCCGAGCTCGGGGACCGAGCGGCCGCGCGCTCGGGAGCCCCAGGAGGAACCGCCGGGGCATTGGACACGCTCCAGCCCGCAGGAAGGCCCGGTACTCTGTTGCCGTGGCGTCCTGCGCTCCCACGCGCGCTCCAAAGCCCACAACTGCCAGGGGCTGGAGGACCGAGGCGAGGAAAAGCATTTCATTTTCTGTTTCCCAGGGTCCGGAGAGATCGGCACCCGGGGAAGGGGAGCGGGGAGTGCCGGAATGGAAAGGAATTTCCTGGGAATTTCCTGATTCCGCCCCCGGCCCCGCCCCGCGCGGCGCGACCCGGCGGACCCCTGCCCTGCCGGAGCCAGGTTTCTGGCCAGCCATCGGCGCTCCGAAGCCACACAGCTTTCCCGCCTCGCCGCGGGCTCCTTTGCCGCCCTCCCTTGAGCTCAGGTTCCCGAGTTCCGCTGCGGGTTCCCGCGGTCTGGCAGGGCCGAGCTACCTTTCTACACACCTGGGCAGCACCCTAATAGCTCTGAGCGATCTACCTACTCCACGCCCCCTCAACACACACCCCTGACCCGACGGAGAAACTGAACTTCCAAGAGATGAGCTTAAAAAGGGGACTTACCGGGTTCTCAGAGCTCCACAAGCCAACCCTGTAACCTTATGCCTGACAAACAAAGCCTTATTGTTACTGGAGGAAGGAAGGCAAGACCGAAGAAACACCTTTAAGTTCGTGGAGCCTGCCTGCTCTATGCCTGTCCTAGTAAGAGGCGGATCTCCCCGGTGGGCTCACACCCTGGTGGGCTCCTCTGAGAGCTCCGGGACTGAAGAACAGGAGCCAGAGGCCTCCAGTAGCGTCTGCACAGAGCAGTGCTTAATCCACGTGTGCCCCTGAAGGATGGCTGGGTTTACTGTGAAAACTCAACTGTCAGTTCAGAGGTGACTGAAGGAGTTAGAAAGGGCCATGAATTAGGTTACCTAAAAGGCCAACAGATGGGAAAGTTGAAAAAAGTGCCTGTGACTCCCAAGAGAGCCAGCTGATGCTGTCATAAGCAGATATGGGTGATGTATCACTCCCTGCCCATTAGTCAATCTCACACATTTATACAAGTGTCACCGCTCAGCACTGTGCCCTCCACAAGTCCCTGGCTGAGGAAGCACTGCTTCTGAGCCACGGAGACAGCAGATTTATAGACTATTTTATATCCACTTCTAAACCTGATATCGAGGGTAATGATGGTGCTGTAGCCATTCATTCTCTCAATAAATATTTGTGGAGCCCCATCCATGTGTCAGGGGATGTGCTAGATGTTAATGTATCTAGAGATGAAAAAGACACACTCCTTGCCCATGGCAGTCCAGCAGAGACACACAGAAACAAAATTACACTGCAAGGAGATAGATAGTTACCCAGCCAGGGGACTGTAGGGGGTAGAGAGGATGAACTTTGAGCCCGGCATGGGAAAGGAAGCTCCAGGTATCACTTTTTGGAGGAGGGGAAATTCAAGTGAGCCTTAGAGAACAAGAGTCAGCCAGACAAAGAGGAGCTGCAGCTGCAGCTGCTCCTGTGTGGTTTCAGTCGTGTCCGACTCTGTGCGACCCCATAGACGGCAGCCCACGAGGCTCCCCTGTCCCTGGGATTCTCCAGGCAAGAACACTGGAGTGGGTTGCCATTGCCTTCTCCAGACAAAGAGGAGAGTGGGAGCTTATTCCAGGCAGAAGGAACAGTGTGAGCTAATACATGGGGGCAGGAAGCTGCATGGTATAAAAGGAATGCTAGCATTTCAACATGGCTAGACTAGAAAGTCAAGGCCAGGAGGCGCAAGAGACAGAGCTGGAGAGGTAGACAGCAGCCAGACAGTGAAGGCCTTCTCTGCCACATGATGTGTGGGTCTGAGGGGAACAAGGCTGGCTGGAAGCTGTGACAACCAGTTGCAAAGAAGTTGGAATAATCCAGGTAGTTCCGGAACCAGAAGTGTTCTGAGAATGTCCAGAGTCAGCTTGAAGGGGAACAGAATCTGAGAGCCATCTGACTGTGGATAGCATGAACACCATGAGGGACTCCAGGGAGAATGCCTCGGTGGAGCTAAGAGTGCCCAGCTGAACGCAGAGGATCAGGGCTTAGAAAGGAACTGTAAAGAACAAGGACCCCTGGGGGAGACAGAGAGGAAACGGTCCACAGAAGTGCAAGGAGCCTGGACAACATGGTGTCATGAAAATCCAGAATGAAACATCAAAGTGAGGGCATCAGCAACATCAGATATAGCAGAAAAGCCTGGAAAGTAAGGCCTAAAAAGTTGTCTCTGAAATCATGCAGGATGCATACTGTGGTTTCTGGATTTTTCACCAAGTTTAATGTCTGTGGGATTTGTTTGGCTTGTATGTTATGGCTTGTATCAGCAGTTGATTTTTGTTTGTTTGTTTTTCTTCCTGTGTAGTATTCCATTGTATATGCTAAGTAATTTACCTACTCTCCTGTCATTTATATTGTTTACAGCTTGAAACTATGAATAAAACTGCTATAAACAGTTTTATATTTTTATGTGTGCTTTTGGGGAATATAGTTCTCTTGGAAAAATAATTTCTCTTGCAGATATCACATATATATCACATCCAAGGGAAATTATGTATATATACCTAGGAAGAGAATTATGTCATACTATTGCATAGGTGTTTGTTTCATTTTAGTGGATATTGCTAATTTTTCAAACCAACTAAGAATTTACTCTCCAAGCAGCAGAATGTGAGAATTTCAGTTGCTCCATGTTCTCCCGCCACTCAGTGTTATTTTTTTTAATTTTAGTCATGAACATTGGTGAGTAGTGGTCTGTTTTTATGGGTTTAATCTGTCATATACTTATTGACCATTTGAATCAATAACTCTCATTCCCACCATTGATAATAGCAATTTATTTTTTTAGCTGCTTGAGATTACAGATGATGACATGCATATTTTATTAATTTCCCCAAATTTAATTAATTAGTTCATTCAACAAATATTTATCAAGCAATTGTTCCATAAAGATACAAAAGCAAAGAAGAAAGATGTGGTCCTGTCTTAGAGGAGGGAGAAGATGCTTAGCAAATATTCCAGAAATGCTTGTTTGGGGAGGCTGTTTGGCCCCTTGTGGGAGCTGTTTTGTTTTGCATTGGAGCAGGCCCATTATGACTTTTCAATAAAAATGTTTAAGAAAAGCAGCTCCTTTAAAAAGAAATAGGGACTTCCCATTCGTCCAGCAGATAAGACTCCATGTTACCAATGCAGGGAACCCAGATTTGATCCCTGGTCAAGGAAATAGATTCCACAAGCTGCAATTAAGAATTCACATGCCACAACTAAAAAAAAAAAAAAAAATCACATGCTGCAACAAAGATCAAAGAAGACCTGGCACAGCCAAATAAATAAATATATATTTTTAATAATGAAAAAGAAATAATCCCTGGGGTCACATGGGCAGCCCAGAGTAAGGAAAGATCATGAAGGAAAATGGGAGGGTTCATCTGGAACAGCACTGATTCCTTTCCCCCAGAGGCTCAGCCTTTCCAGCCCCTTTTCTGTCCTTTTGGATTTCTCTGGATGCGATAACAAAGGAACTGTGATTGTGGGCAGAGGTCTTGCCATTCCATAGGCCAATGGGTATGAATTGAGACTGAAGGAGTCTCAAGTCAGTGGCTGGAAAAAAACTCAGGTCCTTTCCACCAGTTGGGGCTTTCTCTCCCCAGCTCCTCGAGGAATGGAACTCCCAGCTCAGCAGCAGCTCTGAGAGGCTAGTTTAGTCTATTACCAGCACTGCAGGCAGCCCTACTCCAGCCAGCGATGAGTCACCCGGAAAGCCACAAGTGCTTTATAGCTGAAAGAACCTAGCTCTGGTGTCGATGACCCAACTTCCCTTGGAAAGAGGGAGAAATGGTATGTCTATGAGTTCTGGGAGTACTTACCAAGCCCTCACTTTGTGTCAGGCAGAATGCTAAAAGACTCAAGAAGAGTCCTGGTGTTCCCAAGCCTCCTGGTCTAGCTGGGACCAAACCACAGGCTTTCTCCCTTAAAATGCATCCGTCCAACAGATAGTTACCAATGACACAGTCTACGGATAAAAATGAACTGGATTGACATATGCCATGAATGTAAAGAATGCAGAGTTCCAGCTGGGAGCCTGTCCTGCCACAGCCAGTCCAGTGCTCCTTAGGCCCATCTTCTTCTGAGTCTGAAATTGACCACACAAGGCCCTGTGGGGAAACACGAAAGTAGGATCTGTTAGATTCTGGAAACCAAAAGCACCACGGACCTCGCAAGCCCAGAGATCTGGGGGTTTCCTTCACTGTGTCCTGAACCTCTGACCTTACAGCCTAAGGTTCCTTACGGGCTTCTCATAAGGAATGACTGTGTTTGTAGAAGCCTGGTAGGCTGCAGTCCGTGGGGTCGCTAAGGGTCGGACACGACTGAGCGACTTCACTTTCACTTTTCACTTTCACACATTGGAGAAGGAAATGGCAACCCACTCCAGTGTTCTTGCCTGGAGAATCCCAGGGAAGGCGGAGCCTGGTGGGCTTCCGTCTGTGGGGTCACACAGAGTCGGACACGACCGAAGTGACTCAGCAGCAGCAGCAGCAGAGGACAGGGGAAACCACTCACCAGCAATTGAATGCATTAAGTCACTCTCCCCTGAGCTTCTACAGCACATCATTTGTAACTGAAAAGAACTTTTTTTCTTTTTTGTTTTGCTTTGCTTTATTGTAGTCCTTTCCCCACATTTTATCTCCTACAGCCCTTATGCAGTCTTACCCTTCTACTCCCCCGCCGCCCCGCCCACAGCCTACCACAGGGCCTAGAACACAAAAGGTCCAACGCAGTCTTTGTTGAATGAAAAATGATCTGAGTCGAATTTCATCTCTGGCCCTCCCTTTCCCTCTTCAACCTGTGGAAGACTTTGCCATCATCCACATAAGCATTTCTTCAGTCCTGGACCGCCCCCAGAAACTAGCCCTGGAGAAACTGACCAGGTCATCATCCTTCTCATCCCTGCAGGCAGCTTTCCACCCTCAGGCCCAAGTCCTCAGCCACCCGCACCCAGTTCCTGGCCCTCCCACCACAGGCTCATCAGGGGAGGAAAAAGGATGATGGGCAGGGTCCCTCTTGCAGTCTTTACTAAAAGACTGGCCTGGAGCAGGCAGAAATGTTTCTTTTGTTCTCATGCTCTGCCCAGCTCTCAGGTTTTAGATCTTGGTGTAATGGAACATCTAGCTGGTTTGGTGCCCTTGTTTTCATCTTTTTTTTTTTGCATATATCTCTCCCCCAGAGTCCAGGTAGTGGTGGTTTAGTTGCTAAGTCATGTCCAACTCTTGCGATACCATGGACTGTAGCCCACCAGGCACATCTACTCTACCCATGGGATTCTCCAGGTAAGAATGCTGGAGTGGGTTGCCATTTCCTTCTCCAGGGAATCTTCCCGACCCAGGAACCGAACCCAGGTCTCCTGCATTGCAGGCAGATTCTTTACCAACTGAGCTACATGGGAGCTACCCCAAAGTCCAGGGCTCAGAAATCTCCCCCTCAGAAAGCCACGCTGAGGTCAGCTCTGATCCGGGGACAGTCGTGCCTGGTGGGTTCCCCAACCTGATCCCTCTGAGGAGGGTGGGGATCTCTCCCCAACTGCCTCTAGTTCCCAGCAAATACCAGAGAGAAACACCCAAGTCACAGCTGGGAAATTCCTGGTGATAGTACCCTCCAATGGCAAGCCACTCCAGTACTCTTGCCTAGAAAATCCCATGGATGAAGCAGCCTGGTAGGCTGCAGTCCATGGGGTCACTCAGTCAGACATGACTGAGCAATCTCACTTTCACTTTTCACTTTCACGCATTGGAGAAGGAAATGGCAACCCACTCCAGTGTTCTTGCCTGGAGAATCCCAGGGACGGGGGAACCTGGTAGGCTGCCATCTATGGGGTCGCACAGAGTCAGACACGACTGAAGCGACTCAGCAGCAGCAGCAGCAGTACCCTCTCACCCCCACCCCCTTGGGAGGGGCAGAGAGACCCCAGGCTAGGGGAGTGAGTTCCTCGGGAGTCTTATCAATCCCAGCTTACCCCACTGGTCTTCCACAGAAGCTCATCCTTAGAGGTCACTCCATGGAAATAATGGTATAGCTTTTGGGGAGCAGGTGTCCTTAACTAAGCACAGGATAACATCAGAGGAAGAGCCCCAGGGGTGGGGCTGGGGTGTCACAAGACCTGAGCTCCTCAATTTATTCGCCTGCAAACTGAGAGAGCTGGACTTTACCAGATGGTCTTTTTCTGAGCCGTGTTCTAAGAACATCCTTAGGCTCCTCCTTCAGATCTTCAATGACAAGAGGGTTTGAGCCTTGGGAAACAGTGTTTCACAATCTGGAATACAAAGTAAGTCCCTTTATAAAGGATACAAATTCTCACAAAGTTAGTTAATTTTTGTTAACGATCCTTCAGTTCAGTTCAGTTCCTTAAATGTGCACAAATATAAAACTAGGCACAATCTTCTTAAGGTTTACCATCAACATAAAATGAAAAGAAGGTTACAGATTCTATTTAACAGAAACGGCAAAACCAATAAGATTTAAAGGAACTATTTTCATTTAAATGTGACTGTTGCTATTTGCTGAAATTAAACCACAGCTCCCAGCATGATGTAAGTTCTGACTGTGATAGAGCAGGTGTTTCTTTTGCTTTCAGGAGGCCTGTATTGCCACAGTGCCAGATGATGACTCAGTTCTCCTACTAGTTTCTCTATTTGAACCACTGATCAGGGCATCATTTAACCTTCATTTGGTGGAAACACACTGTAATGCACTAAGTTCCCCTCTGCTCTTTTCTCATTAGCACTCTGCAATTAAAGTTTTTTAAAAAATTATTTTTAATCTTTTTGCCAACAGGAGCCATCTCTCGAGTTTCAATGTCCTTACCTCTAAAGGAAGAAGAATCACCTTCATCCCACCTATTTCCCAGGATGGCTGTGAACATCCATTTGCTGTGCTTAATCGTTCAGTCATGTCTGACTTTGCGACCCCATGGACTGTAACCCACCAAGCTCTACTTGACATGGGATTTTCCAGGCAAGTGTACTAGAGTCGGTTACCATGCCCTTCTCCAGGGGATCTTCCCAACCCAGGGATCGAACCCAGGTCTCCCACATTACAGACAAATTCTTTACCTTCTGAGCCACAGGGGAAGCCCAAGAATCCCTGCTCCAGGGGAACTTCTCGACTCAGGAATCGAACCTGGGTCTCCTGCATTGCAGGCGGATTCTTTACCAGCTGAGCTACCAGGGAACCCCATTCAATCATTTATCCAACCATTATTTACTGAGTACCCACTCTGGGCCAGATACCGTTCTAGACACAGAGGATATAGCAGGAACCAGAATGGACAATATCTCTGCCCTATGAAACTCACATTCCACAGGGAGAGACTGAGACTAAGATAAATGAGGAAAGTAATATGATATTATTCAGGGGGAAAAAGCAGGGAAGGGGAATAGAGAGTGTAGGGATCTGATATATGGGTTTCCCAACACTACCAGACAATTCTTCAACACCAGCTGGATGTTCTCCACATGCTGCTGCTAAGTCGCTTCAGTCGTGTCTGACTCTGTGTGACCCCATAGACAGCAGCCCACCAGGCTCCGCTGTCCCTGGGATTCTCCAGGCAAGAACACTGGCGTGGGTTGCCATTCCCTTCTCCAATGCATAATTTACCTCAATTCTGACACTGTCTACCTGGAAACAGCATCGTATCCCACAGGTCAAGGCTCAATCATACGTGACTTCAGATGCCAAACAGAAGTCTGGGTTGCCACTTGTGTTTCTGACACACTGGCTATGAATTCTGAGATTGTCAAAACCCCCTCTGAGCTAGAGTGGCTCAGAGAAAACATTTTACTTACTAGATTACCAGTTTATTATGCTGCTATTGCTGCTGCTGTTTAGTTCCTAGGTCATGTCTGACTCTGTGACCCTATGGATATAATTCAGGAAGAACTAGATGGAAGAGGTGCATAGGGCAAGGTATGCAGGAACGGGTAGAGTTTTTAAAGTCCTCTTTGGGGCACATCGTTCTCCCCAAATCTCCATGTGTCCGCCAACCCAGAAACGATCCAGAAACACACCCCGACACCCTGTCCTTATTGGGATTTTGTGGAGGCTTCATTACATAGGCATGATTGATTAGATCATTGGCCACTGGTGACTGATTCAACCTCCAACAGCTCCCACTTCCCTGGAGGTCACGGGAATGGGGCTGAAAGTTCCATCCCTGCAATAACACAGTTGGTTCCCCTGGCAACCGGCCCCCATCCTTAGGTGCTTTCCAAAAGTCATACAATTAACATAAACTCTAGTGTGGTTGAAAGGGATTTGTTATGAATATCAAGACATATTTATTGCTCTTACCACTTAGGAAATTTTGAGGGGTTTAGGAGCTCTGTGCCAAAAACAGGACAAAGAGCAAATATATATTTCTTATTATAAATCACAACATCACAGGGGAGACGTAGAGGGCAGTTACTCTTTTAAATGGGGTGTTTGGGGAAGGTTTCATTGAGTAGGGAATGTTTAAGACCTAAATAGCATGAAAAAGGAAAAGCATTTGAGGAACATCCAGGAGGTTGACATGGAATAATGCGTGTGAGACATATGAGGAAAAGTACAGGGCAAGTGTGGGTATAATATTCATTGTTTCACTGCCCAGAAACCATTTCCTCTCCTGGCAACTGTACCTTGACTTTCCTCTAGGGAGACACCTCCTCTACCCCAGGCCCTGTGCTGCGGGTAGAGTTGACCACACCCCTAACCACCAGGGCTGAGCAACAAAGGGCCAATCAGAGCACAACGATCTGTTTGGGCTGGGCATGTGAGCCAATCAGAAAGCATGACCGGCAATGAGCCTGTTGCTGGCACTGCGGGGAGAGTGGCACACAGTCTTTTCCCCTGGAGATCCCAGGGGTGAGGATAACAGCAGCCTGGAGCTTTCAGGAGCTACATGGAACCTAAGGGAAAAAGCCAGTGCAGAGGATGGCAGCTCTAAGGAGTGAAGAAAAACTGAGTCCTGGTGACATCTTTTGATTCCCTGTATGAAGCTGTACTACTTCGGGACTTCTCAGTTGTGTTTACTAATTAATTAATTTCCTTTTTTTGCTTGAGTTGGCATATCAGATTATTTATTGATGCATAATAAAGAACTGAAAAACTGGCTGAAAACAATAAACATTAACTATCTCACAGTTTCTATAGGTCAAGGGTTGGTAGTGGTATAAGCTGGATGGTTCTGGCTCAGGGTCTCTCACTGGATTTCAGTCTGGATGTTAGCAAAGACTCTGAAGGCCTGACTGGGCTTTCACCCATGTGGCTGTTGGCAGGAGGCCTCAGTTCCTTGTCTTTGAGCTCTCCATAGGCTGACTGCGGGTCCTTACAACATGGTAGCTGACTTCCTCTAGGATGAGTTATTCAAAAGAGCAAGTGAGAAGGGCCTTTTATGACCTCAATTCTGAAGTGAACATTGTCACTTCCACTTATTCTCTTTGTTAGCAGTGAGTTATTAAGTCCAGTCCAGTTAGAATCATTACTAAATTACTGATTCCCTCCCACTCAAAGGGAGGGTATCGGTCTTTACCTCTTGAAGGGAGGAGGACCACCAAAGAATTTGTGGACCTATTTTAAAGCAACCACACCTAGTTTGAGTTTGGTTTTCTGTCACTTGCAACCAGTAGGCTTCTGATAGATATTCAGGAGTTTAACACTATTGTAAAAGATCTTCACGTCCAAGATAATCACGATGGCGTGATCACTCACCTGGAACCAGACATCTTGGAATGTGAAGTCAAGTGGGCCTTAGAGAGCATCACTACAAACAAAGCTAGTGGAGGTGATGGAATTCCAGTTGAGCTATTTCAAATCCTGAAGGATGATGCTGTGAAAGTGCTGCCCTCAATATGCCAGCAAATTTGGAAAACTCAGCAGTGGCCACAGGACTGGAAAAGGTCAGTCTTCATTCCAATCCCAAAGAAAGGCAATGCCAAAGAATGCTCAGACTACCACACAATTGCACTCATCTCACATGCTAGTAAAGTCATGCTCAAAATTCTCCAAGCCAGGCTTCAGCAATATGTGAACCGTGAACTTCCAGATGTTCAAGCAGGTTATAGAAAAGGCAGAGGAACCAGAGATCAAATTGCCAACATCCTCTGGATTATGGAGAAAGCAAGAGAGTTCCAGAAAAACATCTATTTCTGCTTCATTGACTATCCCAGAGCTTTTGACTGTGTGGATCACAATAAACTGTGGGAAATTCTGAAAGAGATGGGAATACCAGACCACCTGACCCGCCTCTTGAGAAACCTGTATGCAGGTCAGGAAGCAACAGTTAGAACTGGACATGGAACAACAGACTGGTTCCAAATAGGAAAAGGAGTACGTCAAGGTTGTATATTGTCACCCTGCTTATTTAATTTATATGCAGAGTACATCATGAGGAACGCTGGGCTAGAAGAAGCACAAGCTGGAATCAAGATTGCTGGGAGAAATATCGACAACCTCAGATATGCAGATGACACCACCCTTATGGCAGAAAGTGAAGAGGAACTCAAAAGCCTCTTGATGAAAGTGAAAGAGGAGAGTGAAAAGGTTGGCCTGAAGCTCAACATTCAGAAAACAAAGATCATGGCATCTGGTCCCATCACTTCATGGGAAATAGATGGGGAAACAGTGGAAACAGTGTCAGACTTTATTTTTTTGGGCTCCAAAATCACTGCAGATGCTGATTGCAGCCATGAAATTAAAAGACGCTTACTCCTTGGAAGGAAAGTTATGACCAACCTTGATAGTATGTTAAAAAGCAGAGACATTACTTTGCCAACCAAGGTCCATCTAATCAAGGCTATGGTTTTTCCCGTGGTCATGTATGGATGTGAGAGTTGGGCTGTGAAAAAAGATGATCGCTGAAGAATTGATGCTTTTGAACTGTGGTGCTGGAGAAGACTCTTGAGAGTCCCTTGGACTGCAAGGAGATCCAACCAGTCCATTCTAGAGATCAATCCTGGGTGTTCATTGGAAGGACTGATGCTAAAGCTGAAACTCCAATACTTTGGCCACCTGATGCAAAGAGTTGACTCACTGGAAAAGACTCTGATGCTGGGAGGGATTGGGGGTGGGAGGAGACGGGGACAACAGAGAATGAGATGGCTGGATGGCATCACCGACTCGATGGACATGAGTTTGAGTGAACTCCGGGAGTTGGTGATGGACAGGGAGGCCTGGCGTGCTGTGATTCATGGGGTCGCAAAAAGTCAGACACGACTGAGCCACTGAACTGAACTGAACGGAACTGATTAGTGCTGCTGTAACATGGCTTGTGGCAAAACAAATGAACAAAAAGCCAGTATCCAAGAAAGCGGCAACTAGGCATATCTTATCAATGCCAATTTGATCCTGTCCTACCTAGGCTCAAAAATCTCCAAAGGCCCTCACTGTCTAAAGTCTGAATTTCTTCACATTAGGCATGAAGTCCACAAAACCCTGTCCCCATGTCCTCACTCCCACAAACTCCCTACCGCAGAATCTCCAGGCTGCTTGCTCTCCTTTGAATCAGCCATATTTCCAGGTCTCTCTGTCCTTGTCCATTTCCATGTCTCTATGCCGTTGTCCATGCTGTTCTAACTTCTCCCTGTAGAACTCTGCTCATCTTCAAACCCAACTTGATCACCTCCTCTGTGAAGATTTCTTTGACTTTGTTCCCAAAAAGGGTAATATAACTTTACTGATGTCAGTCGCTCAGTCGTTTACAACTCTTTGTGAGCCCATGGACTCTAGCCCACCAGGTTCCTCTGTCCATGGAATTCTCCAGACAAGTGTCAGGTGCTTTGTATTTTTTATATCCAGTTCTTAAATCCATAACCCTGAATGTATGTCCTGTTTCAGTCTTCCCGTATTACGCATAAGAAGTTCAGTCACCTCCAGAGAGGTTGAGAAATGTGTTTATGGTCATCTAGCTGATCAGTAGTAGGACAGGCATTGGTACACTCTAGTTAGTTAGGTATTCCTTCCTCCGCTCCTAAGCCACCATGTTCATATACACTGAGTACAGTTATAGGTGACTCTGGCTCTCCTGACACACCATGAACTTCTTTGGGGTCCTGGGTCCCCTCTCTTGTACAGGGATCCTTCACAGCATGCCAGGCCTCCCTGTCCATCACCAATTCCCGGAGTTCACTCAAACTCATGTCCATCGAGTCAGTGATGCCATCCAGCCATCTCATTCTCTGTCGACACACTTATTAATGTCCAGTTTCCAGATAAGGAAAGAAAGCCTCAGAGGAATTAAATGATGGAGGTCTGTCTTTAGGATTCATGCCCGTATAGACAACAGTGCATGAGGCATAGCTCCTGGTGTGCATTCATCGGAAGGCACGACTGAAGACTGGGCAGCCCCCAGGCACCCCACTCCCCACCATCTCCAGCTGGGGGCTGGGAGGCTGCTATTTACCTGCCTCTGGTTGAGCTGGGGTTGGAGGGGTCGGGGGCTTACAGACACGAAAAGTGGAAATACTCCAACGGGAAGCCAAGGGCCGGATTCTGGTGATGACTCAGCTTCCATCCAACCAAGTGACCTTGGGTAGGTCTTTTCACCCCATGGGGCCTCCTTTCCTAATGTCAATTGAAGGGAAAGTGGTAAGATCCCAGCAAGCCATGCCAGGTGTGATTTAAGATGACCCCACACAGCAAGGGGCAATCCAGACCCCTGTGGGGCCCAGAACTACTCTGCAACTGGCATGATGCTTGTTCTGGCTACCAAGGTGGGCCTCTGCCCTAGACTGAGTGAATATCCACTGCCTGTGGGCCAGCCCAGCTTCTCGGGGCACCACTCAGAGTCCTCCATCTCATATAAGAAGCTGAGATGAGCTTTCATCCTGTGTGCCTCACCTTAAATGTGTTCAAGTTAAATTCTAGCTGCCATTCTTGTCCTTGCCTGGGACCCCAGAGGAGATGAAGTCCATCTGGAGTTTCTCACAGTCCTCCACCGCCTTGGCCAGCAAACTGTGTTTGGATCAACAACAATTTCATCAACTTATTTCCGCCTCCAACCCTTACTAAATGCGTTAGCCCAACAGGAGCCCCAGGGTTGACCTTTGTGGCATCCATTGTTATGGCTATTATTAAAGACACAAACAAATAGGGATAATAATTCACAGTGAAACAGTTCTTTAGCCAGAGGGCTGGAGAACTCTGAAACCATGACCTCATGGCCCTCCTGGCACCTTCCCACCAGCCTTTTCTTCAAGTCTCTCTTCTACTTTCTGTCTTCTGGGAAGCCCTTCTCCACATTCCCTCTCACTCTATTTGGCTCGAGCTTAATACCATGTTCCGAGGTTCCAGTCTGGAGGAGAAGCCTCATAAAGGACACTATCCAGGACTCAAAGATCTTCCTGGCTCCCATTTGCCTCATCATCCCACATAAATCTCTTATTGACCTGTTTCTCTAGATGCTCAGAAGAAAGAAGAATTATTAATAGTGAATGTGTTGAAGCATTTTCAAACTAAAGATAGTCCAGTGGTTAAGATTCCATACTTCCTCTGCAGGGAGCACAGGTTCAATCCCTGGTTGGGGAACTAAGATCCCACAAGCTGTTCAGGGGTGGGCAGGTGGGAGGCAAATGAAGGATGGAAAAAGAACCTAGGGTAAACGAAATCTTGAAGCTAGTATATTCCTCACTGTGGCTGTTGGTTCCCCCTGCTCCTGGCTGAAAGTGAAAGTCATTCAGACATCTCTGACTCTTTGAGACCCCATGGACCATACAGTCCATGGAAATCTCCAGGCCAGAATACTGGAGTGGGTAGCCTTTACCTTCTCTAGAGGATCTTCCCAACCCAGGGATCAATCCCAAGTCTCCTGCATTGCAGGTAGATTCTTTACCAGCTGAGCCACAAGGGAAGCCCAAGAATACTAGAGTAGGTAGCCCATCCCTTCTCCAGGGGATCTTTCCAACCCAGGAATCAAACTGGGGCCTCCTGCATTGCAAGTGGATTCTTTACCAACTGAGCTATCAGGGGCCCAAGGTAAAGTATAAGCTATCCTTAGAGAATTATTCATATAAACTTAGCTGTTGGGTGCTGCTATTAATATCTTTATTTTCTTTCATTTCTTTTATTCTTCCTTCCTTTCTACCATCTTCAAGTCAGAATACATTCACTGTCACATCAAAACTACCCAGACTAGGGCCAAGAAGAAGTTAACCTACCCCCTAGATCTCTCCAAAATATTTTGGAAACTACAGCGGGTCAAAATGTGTGAGCCAAACACCTTTCCCTGAATTATCTTGAAAATAAACCTGCAGGAGAAGATTATCTGAAGTGAGAAAGGAAAGTGCAAAGTGGTAGGAAAAGAAATGAAGATTAGAGTCTCCAGGAAATACAGCCTTCTCTACAAAACCATGGTGTGGCTTGACAACCAAATGGAATAATGTGGGTTCTGAGATATTTTCAAGTGTTTAAAAAAAGAAGTGACTGCAGAATCAGGGAAGGCCAGCATGTGTGTTTAACTCCCCCGTAAATATTGATTTGCTCAACTCCCTGTGAAAGAACCAGCAAAAGAATCACAGCTCCTAGATCGAGGTACCTGCTGGCCCAGATGGGGACGGGGTTAGAGACAGAGCTGCCACCCGGACAAGGTGAGCTGCAGAAGGGAAAAGGGAGAAAAATAAGTGAGCAGAACTAGAATGAGCCAGAAGGGAGCGTGACATGGGGAGAAAGGGAGAAGGGAGGTGAGCAGAGCTAGTATGATCAAGGTTCAGAGAGGGCTGGTGGTGGCCCTGACTCTGACACATGTTCTCCATCTACAAAATGGGGATATTGGCAATATCTCGGAGGCAAGGTGGTGATGAGTCAGGGTTCTCCAGGGAAACAGAACTGGTGGGATGTATATATAGAGAGAAAGAGACTTGTTACAAGGAATTGGTTCATGTGATTACAGAGGTGAGCAAGACCAAGATCTGCAGAGTGAGCTGGCAAGCTGGAGAGATGATGGTGTAGTTCTAATCTGAAGGCCAGCAGCTCAAGATCCAGGAAGGGCCGATGCTTTGGTGTGAGTCCAAGGGCACGAAAAAAAATGCCAACATTGCTGTTTGAAGGCCGTCAGGCAGGAAGACTCAAAGGATGTCAGGTTTTTCTACTCTATTTGGCCTTCAACTGACTAGATGAGGCCTGCTCACATTAAAGAGGGCAACCTGCTTCACTTTGTCAACTCATTTAAATGTTAATCTCATCTGAAAAACACTTTCACAGACATCTCCAGAATAATTCTTCACAAAATGTCTGGGCACTTGTGGCCCACTCAAGTCGATCCATAAAATTAACCATCATACAAGGTTATGCTGAGGTTGAACCAAATGAACTTGCATCTGTGAATCAATATATTTGTATTCAGGTGCATAGATGGTACCCAACTGAGTTGATCACTACAACTGTGCCTTGTTCTTGACCTGAAATTCTCTGTTGTTTCCTAGGTAAAGTGTGTCCTGGAACTGAGGGAAGTGGGTGGAGACAGTCATGGAAGGGAAAGGGAAGGGGACTAGCAACCAGGGAAGTGTTTCTATCAGTGGCAGAAGGGTAACAGAGCTGGGACCACAGCATCTGGGAGACAACTTGAGACTTTTCTGGTGATCTCATGGCTAATACTCTGTGCTTCCAGTGCAAGGGGCTGGGTTTCAATCCCTGATCAAAGAACTAGATCTCATATGGCGCAACTAAGATTTTGCATGCTGCAACTAAAGATCCCACATGCTGCAACTAAGACCCAGCGCAACCAAATAAATATTTAAAAACAGAAAAAGAGACAACTAGAGAAGCTGGGATATAGGGCTCCTGGGTGGGGGGGGGACTGGGGTCAGGCCTTGGCAAGTTGGTGGACTCTTCCCCAGGGAGTCCCAGTGGAGGAAAACCCTGCCTTGGTTCCTTGAGCACTGCTTGTTCTATCAGTCTCGGTGCCAGGGCCAACCAGGAGGGCAACCTACGCTCATATCCCCAGCTATAGGTTATACAAAGCATCAGTATCATACATACACAGTCCCTATAAGGTAATATAAAACATCAGCATCATACATACACAGGACCTTTAGCATTATGTAAAACATCAGCATCATGCACACACAGTTCTATAAGGTATTATATATATATATACATAATTTTTCTTTTTAACACCAAAAACATTTTGTATTGGGGTATAGCCCATTAACTGGAGGAGGCAATGGCAAGCCACTCCAGTACTCTTGCCTAGAAAATCCCATGGATGGAGGAGCCTGGTAGGCTGCAGTCCGTGGGGTCGCTAAGGGTCGGACACGACTGAGCGACTTCACTTTCACTTTTCATTTTCACACATTGGAGAAGGAAATGGCAACCCAGTCCAGTGTTCTTGCCTGGAGAATCCCAGGGACGGGGGAGCCTGGTGGGCTTCCGTCTATGGGGTCACACAGAGTCGGACACGACTGAAGTGACTTAGCAGCAGCATAGCCCATTAACAATGTAGTGATAGTTTCAGGTGAACAGTGAAGGAACTCAGTCATACATATACATGTGTCTATTCCCCCCCAAACCCCCCTCCCATTCAGGCTGTCTCATAACATTGAGCAGAGTTCCATGTGCTATACAATAGGTTTTTGTTGGTTATCCTTTTAAATATAGCATGTACCAAATATAGTGAGTATATGACATTCCCAAAGTCCTTAACTATCCCTTCCCCACCACCACCGCCCCCCAGCAACCATGAGTTCATTTGCAAGTCTGTGAGTCTCTTTCTGTTTTACAAGTTCATTTATATCTTTTCTTTTTAGATTCCATATATAAGGGATGTCATATGATCTTTCTCCTCTGTCTGACTGACTTCACTCTCTAGGTCCATCCATGTTGCTGCAAATGGCCTTATCACTTTCTTTTTAATGGCTGAGTAATATTCGTGTGTGTGTGTGTGTGCATGAATGGGTGAAGAAAGTGTGGTGTGATGTGTACACCACACCTTTACCCATTCATCTGTCGATGGACATTTAGGTTGTTTCCATATCTTGGCTATTGTAAATGGTATTGCAATGAATACTGGGGTGCATGAATCTTTTCAGGCCTTATTTTTCTCTGGCTATATGCCCAGGAGTGGAATTTCAGAGTCATATGATAGCTCTATTTTTAGTTATTTTAAGGAACCTCCATACTGTTCTCCATAAAACATCATCATCATACATACAGAGTCCCTGTGAGGTTGGATTATAAGGTTATATTAAATTAAGTTAGATGAGGATACAAAGTCCTTATCAGAAGCTAGCCAGCCTCGCTCCACAAGCTTCCTCAAAATTCTGGAGGAGGTGCACAGGCACCTGCCTCAATCCCTGGCAGGCAGGATCTCCTAGAAGGTTGGATTTCTCACTCCATTATAGTAGGACTGGGGTCATGGTTCCAGAAGCATGTACTTCTGACAATGTAAGTGCAAGTTGAGAGAAATGTTCACAAACATGGACGGGCCACTCCTGGTTCTGCACCAGACTCCACAACCCCAAGGCCACATCCTCATGTGGAGCTGAGCAGAGTCAATACCCAGGAGTCCCCAGGCATCACCTGTGCCTGGCTTGCCAGCATTCCTTTTGTCACAAGAAATCATACATTATTGTGGGTGGAGACTTCCCTGGTGGTCCAGTGGTTAAGAATCTGCCTTCAGTGCAGGGGGCTGCAGGGGGGACACAGGTTGAATCCCTGATCAGGAACTAGGACCCCACATGGCCCGGGGCAAGTAAGCCTGTGCAGCACAACTAGAAAAGCTCACACACACTTCAACTGGAGAAAAGCCCCGGCATGCTGCAGCAAAGACCCAGTGCAGCCAAAAAAAACAAAAACAAATTTACTGAGGGTGATGAGCAACGCTTTGAGAACTGGGCAGAAGGCAAGGACTGTCATTCCCCTGCTGTCCCTACTGGGACCCCACACTCAGGAAAGCCATCTGGGTGAGGTCGGATGAGCATGACCAGAGGAAGCAAGAGGCAGGTGGGCAAGGGCTTAACGCTCAGCTCTAGAGTATGGTTCCTGTGCCACCCTGGGCTAGTTACCCAGCCTCTCTGGGTCTAATTTATCCTCTCTTCTGAAGACAACCGTTCTTATCTTTGGCTAAAATCACTTGATGAACTTCAAAAAGACAACCACCCCTGGACCCTGAGCCAGATGGACAAAATTAGACTCTCTGGGGGTAGAACCCATGAACCGGTAAGTTAGAAACATTCCAGGTGATTTTAATGTGCACGCCCATCTTTTCTCTTTCCCAGTTTCTAATCCACTGGTTTGGCAATCAGATAGCCAAGTTTCTAGGATGGAGTGGCATGGAGACAGGTAGTGATGAGACCGATTTATGTGGATCCAGAATTCAAATTGGAGTCACAGGAGCAAATTACAAGGAGGCAGATTTAGGATGAGACTCAGAAGAAATTTCTGACCATTCCTGAAATGCCTTTTCTGGAATTGGCTTCATAATGATCAGTCTATGATCACATAAAATGATCCACCGTGTGTAAATTTATATTGAACATTTCTGATTTTGCAGAGATAGATAATTTACCTATCTTAGCAGATTTTACTCCAAATAGCTTTTGTTTCCAAAAATCAAACCCATCCCCAAGAGCAATCACAGAGTCACTTCCCACAAGTTCCTTAACCTCCGAGTGTCCGGGGCTCCCTGCCCTAAGAGGACTGGGAGGCTCACCCACTTGCCTCACCTGGCTGAGATTTCAGTGAAATAAGAAAGGAATGTGAATGCTCCAGATTCTGCTGATTGAAACTAAATGAAGGTGAATCCTCATGCCATCGCATTCACTCCTGGTTCTGAAAGTAGTTCTAAGCCTGGACCGGAGAGCTCTGGGCCTGGGTTGGACTCCAGCATCATCACCCAGTACTGACCCGACTTGACCTCCCTGGATCACAGTTTTCTCGTCTATTAATGGAATGGGGAGGGTCAACTGGGAAATACACAGATCTTAGCACAGAGTCTGACATTCGGCAAGTGCCCCATACACATTGATACCTTGTTAATCATTATCACCCTTGAAGTAAATCCCAACATTTTCACTGTTTTGAAGGGGACCAGGCTGACGTGAATGTGTAAGTCTTGGAACGTTTATTAGAAAACCTGCCCCACCTCTCTGTGGTCACAGCTCCTGGAAACTGTGTTGATTTCCATTCAAGTCCCAGGCCTTTGGCTCAGGAGCTCCACTCCTGTATATCTTGTCTGAGTGCAAGAACAGAAGCCAAGGCAAGTGTTTGCTTTGGAACAAAGAAGGAACACGGATGGGTTTCTGGAGGCACCCGCCATTTCCGAAGAAGGAGTCATTCGTTTCTCATAAGATGAAGTGGTGAAGCGGAGTCCATTTTCCTCAACTTTCTTGCACAGCTCCTGTGGGCAAGGAGAGGGGCTGGGGAGGACCAGGGCCCTCCACAACCAGGCCTAGATTTGGAAAATGGACTTGCATATCTTTTGTGTTTTCCAAGGTTAGGCTAAAAACTTTTCCAAGTTACTTGCTCCCATCCTCTTCTTCATAACTGGATAAGTGTGTACGAGTGTGTGTGTGTGTGTGTGTGTGTGAAACACAGTACGTGTGTAGGGGAAATAACTACTGGGGAAGGTGTCCAGGTGAGCAATCCTGAGTCATTGGCTCTGGAAAATACCAGAGCCCGGATATAACTTTCTAAAGGCTCCTCTCCCTCACTGTGGGATTCAAGAAACTGCTTTCCTGATGGAGCTAAAAGTATCAGCCTGGTTGCAGAAACCCCCACAGAGAACCACCCCCAAACAGACCCAGCCGACACTGAGAAGGGAAAGGTGATTCTCCACAGGCGTTTTGTTTCTCCTTCTTCAGCATTCAGATTCACGGTTTGCTTCTAGAACCACCATCATTTCATTAAACTTCACTCAAAAAAAAAGGGGCACCCATAGCTCAGAATTTTGTTTTGAATTTGTTTTCTTATTTTGCTGTTGTTAGAGTCAAAGCACAGACCAAGCGAGGTTCAGAGGTGCTACTGCATGTTGACATTCACAAAGGTTTCTTTCGTGCCGCTTGGCACTGAGAGGCAAGGGTCGTTTCTTCCCAGCTCCCCCACCCAAACCCCCATCTCTCCCCTTCTCCCTGTTGTGGATGGAGGCTGCTGGTGGCAATGGTTCAGGGAGAGTGGAGTTGCCACAACTTGCTGTAAGGTGGATGCCAGGGGCTGTCAGTGCTGTATCTCTCAACAAACGCACGTTACTGCCGTAGGATTTCCGTGGGAAGAACTGGGAAGTGTGGAGAGATAGAACTCATAATACATAATACTGCTGCTGCTGCTGCTAAGTCGCTTCAGTCGTGTCCAACTCTATGCGACCCCATAGACGGCAGCCCACCAGGCTCCCGTCCCTGGGATCCTCCAGGCAAGAACACTGGAGTGGGTTGCCATTTCCTTCTCCAGTGCATGAAAGTGAAAAGTGAAAGTGAATTCGCTCAGTTGCATCCAACTCTTAGCAACCCCATGGACTGCAGCCTACCAGGCTCCTCCGTCCATGGGATTTTCCAGGCAAGAGTACTGGAGTGGAGATGGCTAATAAACACATGAAAAAATGCTCAACATCCCTCATCATCAGAGAAATGCAAATCAAAACCACAATGAGATACCATTTCACACCAGTCAGAATGGCTGCTATCCAAAAGTCTACATGCAATAAGTGCTGGAGAGGGTGTGGAGAGAAGGGAACCCTCTTACACTGTTGGTGGGAATGCAAACTAGTACAGCCACTATGGAGAACAGTGTGGAGATTCCTCAGAAAACTGGAAATAGAACTGCCATGTGATCCAGCGATCGCACTCCTGGGCATACACACCGAGGAAACCAGAATTGAAAGAGACACATGTACTCCAATGTTCATTGCAGCACTGTTTATAATAGCCAGGACATGGAAGCAACCTAGATGTCCATCTGCAGATGAATGGATAAGAAAGCTTTGGTACATATACACAATGGAGTATTTCTCAGCCATCAAAAAGAATGCATTTGAATCAGTTTTAATGAGGTGGATGAAATTGGAGCCAATTATACAGAGTGAAGTAAGCCAGAAAGAAGAACATCAATACCGTATATTAATGCATATATATGGAATTTAGAAAAATGGTAACCTGAACCCTGTATAAGAGACTGCAAAAGAGACATAGGCATTTAGAACAGTCTTTGGGACTCTGTGGGAGAGGGTGAAGGTGGAATGATTGGAGAGAATGGAATTGTAGCATGTATATTATCATAAGTGACCAGTCCAGGTTCGACGCATACATTTTCCTCTGTTCAAAAAAAAAAAAAAGAGTACTGGAGTGGGGTGCCATTGCCTTCTCTAATAATACATAATACCTGCTGCTTAATAAGGATTGTGTTCTTCCATATGCGGGAGACCTGGGTTCGATCCCTGGGTCGGGAAGATCCCCTGGAGAAGGAGATGGTAACCCACTCTAGTATTCTTGCCTGGAGAATCCCATGGACGGAGAAGCCAGGTAGGCTACAGTCCATGGGGTCGCAAAGAGTCGGACACGACTGAGCGACGGAACGGAACGGAACGGTGCTTCCATAAGAAACTACTGACATCACTGCTATGCTCCAAGGGAAGGTCTAGTCAGGTAGCCTTGTGTGATTTTGCCAAGAATAACCCTCTTGCTAGGGCTGGGCAAGAATCGAACATCTAGAGAGTCCCTTCCAGAAGCCAACACTGAGCTAACAACTTGATACAAGTTCTCTTATTAAATCTTCACCACAGCCATGTGAAACAGGGGAGGGGAACGGAGACTCATGTTGTGTGTCTGTCAGGAGGGGCGAGGTTGTGCTGTAGTAACAAACAGTCCTAAGAATCTCAGTGGTTCTATGCAATTAGAGTGGATTTGCCTCTCACAGAAGCCTTACATGTGGTTACTCCAAAACGCCGACTACTTTGATCTTTTGACCCACCACGTCAACTCAAGGCCTCCACTGCAATTGCCATGGCAGGGGAAGAGAGAGACTGGAAGACTGTGTATGAGTTTCTCCTTCAGCCCAGAAGCGAACTGCTGCTGTCATTTCATTTGCCGGAACTAGCTATGTCCCCACCCGCCCACTGAGTCTTCCATGTGCCAGGAAAGGGAGGAGCACAGGGTATTGGTGAGCATACGCAATACTGACCACAGGGAGGTTTAGTACCTAGCAGGAAGTAGTGGGGCTTCCCTGATGTCTCAATGGAGGAAGAATTTGCCTGCACTGCAGGAGACATAGGAGATGCGGGTTTGATCCCTGGGTCAGGAAGATCCCCTGGAGGAGGAAATGGCAACCCACTCCAGTATTCTTGCCTGGGAAATCCTATGAACAGAAGGGCTTGGTGGCTTCAGTCAAAAGGGTCACAAAGAGTCAGACATGACGGAGCAACGAAGCACAAGGTAGTAGCTGGCAGAACTAAGGTATCAAGTGAGCTCTGCCTGGAATCAAAGCTCAAACTCTGTCCATGACACAGAGCCAGTAAGAGGACTCCTTCCCTCCAGGCTCAGTTAGCAAGAAGGCCTGTGTGAGCATCCTTGCGTAACCTTCTGGGGACAAAAGTGAAAGTGAAAGTCACTCAATCGTGTCCAGCTCTTTGTGACCACATGGACTGTATAGTTCATGGAATTCTCCAGGCCAGAATACTGGTGTGGGGAGCCTTTCCCTTCTCCCAACTCAGGGATCTTCTTCCCAACTCAGGGATCGAACCCAGGTCTCCCGCATTGCAGGCAGATTCTTTACCAGCTGAGCCACAAGGGATGCCCAAAGGCAGTGATTAAATGGCAGTAATAGGTCCTTGTATTTGTACAAAGCCTCCCCGGTTTTCAAGACTTCTTAAAGTACATTGGCTCACCAAATCCTTAAAACAACATAACCAAACAAAAAGGGAAAATTTTGTATCCCCACCTCTCAAGAAACTGAAACCAGAAAGAGACTGGACATACTCAGAGCTAGTCATTGAAAAACCCAGACTAGAGCTTAATTTATATAAAACCTCATTTGAAGCTCTTTTCAACCCATCCTACTCTCTTTAACTTCAGTCTGGAAAGACCCCTGCTTTCCACCCAGATTCTCTCCTCTCCTCTAAAATGCCACTCTCAGGACACCATACCTTCACTGGACCCTCTGCTGGGGGATGTCATCTTCAATGCACGCAAAACAATTAATGTGTCATACTGTATAGACAGGTTTAAGAACATTTGAGACAGAATTAACTTTTTAATTTTTATTGGAGTATAGTTGCTTTAGAATGTTGTGTTAGTTCCTGCTGTACAGCAAGGTGAATAACTGTATGTTTACACATGTCCCCTCTTTTTGGGACTCCATTCCCATTTAGGTCACCACAGAGCATTGAGTAGAGTGCCCTGTGCTATATAGCATGTTCTCATTAATTATCTATTTTATAAATAGTATCAACAGTGTATGTATGTCAATATCAATCACCCAATTCCTCCCACTCTCCTCTTCCCTCTTTTTTTTAAAAAAATTTAATGTATTTATTGTAATCGGAGGCAATATTGTAGTGGTTTTTGCCATACATTGACATGAATCAGCCATGGGTGTACATGTATTCCCCATCCTGAACCCCCCTCCCACTCCCTCCCCATCCCATCCCTCAGGGTCATCCCAGTGCACCAGCCCTGAGCACCCTGTCTCATGCATGGAACCTGGACTGGCGATCTGTTTCACATATGATAATATACATGTTTCAATGCCATTCTCCCAAATCATCCCACCCTTGTCTTCTCCCAGAGAATCCAAAAGACTGTTCTTTACATCTGTGTTGTAAGGTCGAAAAAGCCCAATGATGTTAAATAAAAGAACCCAGACGCCAAATAGACAACGTAACAGGCTTTAATGGAGAAGGAAATGGCAACCCACTCCAGTGTTCTTGCCTGGAGAATCCGAGGGATGGGGGAGCCTGGTGGGCTTCCGTCTATGGGGTCGCACAGAGTCGGACACGACTGAAGTGACTTAGCAGCGACAGGCTTTAATGGCTAGGCGCCCCGGGGCGGGATTCCGGGACCTAACAGAGCGAGGTCGGGGAAGTCCACACCAAACAAAGCCAAGAGGCAACTTATATAACTTCAGGCAAGATTTGGAGTTGTGGTCTCTCCTAGGTCAGTTAGCCAGGGGGCAAGATGGGGTTGGTTGCCCGGTCTGCTCAAGGTTGTGCTGACGCAGGGGAATAGTTCTTGCTGTTTCTGGGCAGGAGGTTAGGAGGGGGAAGTTAGGAGAGGGTTGATCTCCACCAGGAACCGACACCTCAAGGACATTCCAGCAGTGGGGGAGGGAATGAGAGAATAGAGCACAATAGTCAGAGTCCGGCAGGACTTTTTACCGCCGGCGGGGAATGGAAGAGGGGGAGGAGAAGTCCAACAATGGCCACTGAGGTCCGACCTTACATGTGTCACTTCCGCTGTCTCGCATATAGGGCTCCTCTTCCCTCCTGAAGCCCATAAAAATCATGGAACGCTCGACAAACTTGCGCGTAGTCCTTGTGCAGGAGCCATGATAATCTCTATGTTATTCCAGCGTTACTATACGTGCTGCCGAAGAGAGCAACATTTGAGACAAAATACAACAGAATAGGAAAAACAAGAGATCTTTTCAAGAAAATTAGAGATATCAAGAACATTTCATGCAAAGATGGGCTCGATAAAGTACAGAAATGGTATGGACCTAACAGAAGCAGAAGATATTAAGAAGAGGTGGCAAGAATACACAGAAGAACTGTACAAAAAAGATCTTCACGACGAAGATAATCACGATGGCGTGATCACTCACCTGGAACCAGACATCTTGGAATGTGAAGTCAAGTGGGCCTTAGAGAGCATCACGACGAACAAAGCTAGTGGAGGTGATGGAATTCCAATTGAGCTATTTCAAATCCTGAAAGATGATGCTGTGAAAGTGCTGCACTCAATATGCCAGCAAATTTGGAAAACTCAGCAGTGGCCACAGGACTGGAAAAGGTCAGTCTTCATTCCAATCCCAAAGAAAGGCAATGCCAAAGAATGCTCAAACTACCACACAGTTGCACTCATCTCACACGCTAGTAAAGTCATGCTCAAAATTCTCCAAGCCAGGCTTCAGCAATACATGAACTGTGAACTTCCAGATGTTCAAGCAGGTTATAGAAAAGGCAGAGGAACCAGAGATCAAATTGCCAACATCCGCTGGATCATGGAGAAAGCAAGAGAGTTCCAGAAAAACATCTATTTCTGCTTCATTGACTATGCCAAGGCCTTTGACTGTGTGGATCACAATAAACTGTGGAAAATTCTGAAAGAGATGGGAATACCAGACCACCTGACCTGCCTCTTGAGAAACCTGTATGCAGGTCAGGAAGCAACAGTCAGAACTGTACATGGAACAACAGACTGGTTCCAAATAGGAAAAGGAGTACGTCAAGGTTGTATATTGTCATCCTGTTTATTTAACTTATATGCAGAGTACATCATGAGGAACGCTGGGCTGGAAGAAGCACAAGCTGGAATCAAGATTGCTGGGAGAAATATCAATAACCTCAGAAATGCAGATGACACCACCCTTATGGCAGAAAGTGAAGAGGAACTCAAAGGCCTCTTGATGAAAGTGAAAGAGGAGAGTGAAAAGGTTGGCTTGAAGCTCAACATTCAGAAAACGAAGATCATGGCATCTGGTCCCATCACTTCATGGGAAATAGATGGGGAAACAGTGGAAACAGTGTCAGACTTTATTTTTTTGGGCTCCAAAATCACTGCAGATGCTGATTGCAGCCATGAAATTAAAAGACGCTTACTCCTTGGAAGGAAAGTTATGACCAACCTAGACAGCATATTAAAAAGCAGAGACGTTACTTTGCCAACAAAGGTCCGTCTAGTCAAGGCTATGGTTTTTCCCGTGGTCATGTATGGATGTGAGAGTTGGACTGTGAAGAAAGCTGATCGCCGAAGAATTGATGCTTTTGAACTGTGGTGCTGGAGAAGACTCTTGAGAGTCCCTTATACTGCAAGGAGATCCAACCAGTCCATTATAAAGGAGATCAATCCTGGGTGTTCATTGGAAGGACTGATGCTAAAGCTGAAACTCCAATACTTTGGCCACCTGATGCAAAGAGTTGACTCACTGGAAAAGACTCTGATGCTGGGAGGGATTGGGGGTGGGAGGAGAAGGGGACGACAGAGAATGAGATGACTGGATGGCATCACCGACTCGATGGACATGAGTTTGAGTGAGCTCCGGGAGTTGGTGATGGACAGGGAGGCCTGGCGTGCTGTGGTTCATGGGCTCGTGGAGAGTCGGACACGACTGAGCGACTGAACTGAACTGATAGATAGCAGGCAGAGCAGGGTGAATGAGAGAGTCTAGAAAATCTGTCTTGAGAGGTCACTAGCTTGTTGAGATGTGGATAAAGAGGGAATTCATTTCAGATGGAAATTCTTTCTTTTAGTTCTCATTCCTTTGTTCTAATCCATTGCATTTTTGTTTTGTTTTCTGGCCGAGTTGCACAGCTTGTGGGATCTTGGTTCCCGGGATCTTGGCTCCCTGACCAGAGATCGAACACAGGCCATCAGCAGTGAAACCATGAAGTCTTAACCACTGGACCACCACACTAGTCTGTTACATTTAAAACTTTGCTAAGTGCCTTTCCATGTACTATTTCATTTAACTTCCTGAACAATCATGTTAGGGAATTGAGAATTTAGTCAGATCTTTCTTCTCATTGGACAAAAAACTGAAACTTACAGATGAAGTGACGACAAACATCAGAGCAGGCCAGAGCCTGAACTCAAACAAAGAGGCAAAACTGTTAAAGAGGAATAATAGTTGATATTTGTACAACAGTGGTGAAACTATCACATTTAGAGGTAGCTGGCAGTGTATAAATTAACACATTTTATAAAAATCAGGTTTTTAGTATGAAATACTTCATACATACAATGGAGCTTAAATACACATATATGATATTTAGAATAATAAAACACTGTATCTACAACCCTGCTTATGTCCAGTGTTCTAAAACAATAGGTAGCTTCAAGCTATAAAAATGACATACTCTTGGCTCAAAATTCAAATCACCCAGAAGATGGAAACTTTTAAGTCTCTTTTCTCATCCTGTCAACCTCTGAATCCCACTCTCCAAGGATAACTGCTGTCAACAATTGGACACAAAATCTTAATTACATTCATTCTGGAAACAATCCAGATATATTATATATATATATATATATATATATATATATATATATCAAGAGTCATAAAAATGTCTAACTTTTGGTCCCATCACCCCACTGTAGGCATTTATCTCAGGAAAAGCCTCCCAGGATGCCCTTCTCTCCTAGAAATGGCAAAGCTCATTCCCACACAAGTCCTTGCCCTTGTTATTTTCTCCGTCTGGAAGCCTGTCCCTCCAGATTTGCTCATGGTTGGAAGCCCTTCAAGTCTCAGCTCAGATGTCAACACCTCTGACAGGTTGCTGTTGGTCACCTCTCTAGACTGGCTCCATCACTCCCCAGAATCAAGTGGCACACAGTAGGAACATACATTTTGAGTTGAGAGGATAAATGTCCACTCATGAAACCACCACCAGACTACTTAGATAAGGAGTATTACTTGACTCACTTTGGAACCCAGGAAGCTACTTCTGCAAAGAAATAGTCCTTGCAGGGGGTTTCAAGACTCTTAAGTAACTGGCAGTGTGGGAAGCACCAGCCAGGGGCCATCCTGTCCTTTCTTCCAGCAGCAGAAAGGCTGCCTTTCAGATGTAGATAGTGCATGGTGGGCCATCTGCCCTCCCTCTCAACCCTGTTCATTCTTGGCTTCTAAAACAAACAAGTGGTAAAGAAAATCTGCTGGGTGAGAGTCTCTGTCAAAACAACACCTAGTCCTACTTAATTAAGATGAATAATTTGAACACTCTCAAATCAGACAATGGAAACATTAAGAGTTTCCACAAAAACAGAAACTTGGCCAAGTGGGAGGGATCCCCAGAAGCCTCCACAGCTTTCTGAGTTGGGGGTGGGGGTGGAATGTCTTGCTTAGCCTGGGGGTTGGGAGGTAGGGAGAAGAGGTGAGAAAGGGAAGCCTAGATCTTAATCTAGCACCATAAACCCTCTTTTTTTCTCACAGCAAAGTAAAACATATTTACTATAGAGGAATCAAAAGAAAAATCAAACCTCACATAATCGGGCCAACCAGAAAGGCAATATTTTGTAGTGTGTCCTTGTAGTGTATTTTTTTTTCTTTAGCATAATTATATTTTAAAAAACTAAAATGTGGTTATGCTATATACTTGCTGCTGCTGCTGCTAAGTCACTTCAGTCGTGTCCGACTCTGTGTGACCCCATAGGTGGAAGCCCACCAGGCTCCCCCGTCCCTGGGATTCTCCAGGCAAGAACACTGGAGTGGGTTGCCATTTCCTTCTCCAATGTGTGAAAGTGAAAAGTGAAAGTGAAGTCGCTCAGTCATGTCCGACCCTTAGCGACCCCACGGACTGCAGCCTACCAGGCTCCTCCATCCATGGGATTTTCTAGTCAAGAGTACTGGAGTGGCTTGCCATTGCCTTCTCCGGAACATTTTCCCATGACATCCAATACTACTCAACGCTGTTGTTTTTTTTATAGCTATTTAGTATCTCATTGTATGGATGTATCATCAATCAGCACCCTGTCATTGGAGGTTTAGGTTGTCCCCTGATTTTATAAGCGGCTTGTTTTTTTTTTTTTTTTTTGACAAAGCAAGAGATTTTATTGGGAAGGGTACCCGGGTGGAGATATAGGCAGCTTGTTAATGACTGTTTTTGAAATGCATCCTTGATTATTTCCTTAGGACTAATTCCCAGAAGTGGAATTTCTGTGATAAAGGGTATGTAAAATTCTAAGAGTTTTTATATACAACTGCTGTGGACAGTACATTTATATGTTGAAGAGCATTAATAAATGTGGTTGACTACCTTATTTTTGGTCTCTTCACTTCTATTTTTACAGAATGCAGTGACAGTGAGCTAGGAATAGTACACAAAGTTTACATTCAGATGAGAATTTCTGTCTTCAAAGGTACTTATATTTTAAAGAAAACCTTTTCATTTTTGATCTGGACAAACATGAAGCAAATCAATTAAACAGAAAAAAATGATTTATTAATTGATCAGATAAATTAAAGACAGAAAATTAATGGGAGACTCTAATCTTCCATGTTTTCTCTCATTAAATAATTACTTAACTAATTACTTAATTATTTAATGTGTTAACTTTGCCATATGTACATTTATGTTTCATGTTTCCCTTTTATGGCAACGCTAATGACTGGTTGCCCAGTAGCCCTTTCCAACCTCCTTCTCTATTTTCTGCTTCCTACTATGGACAATGAAAAAGCCAAAACATCCCAAACTCCCTAGCAGAAGAGGGTGACAAATTTTTGCCCAATAAGAACCAAGGGGACATCTCTTGCAGGAATCTGGGAAAGTTTTTCCCCTGATTGACAAAAGGAGACAGTTCACAAAACAAGCTCATATCACCTTGGCCCTGCACCCCATTCCCAGTCATTGAATGTTGTCATGTTGGTGCATAAGATTCTAGGAGCTGTGGCAGCCATTTTATAACCATGAGGCAATAAGCATCAGAATTAAAAAAAAAACAATCTCCAATAATGGTTAGTCCTCAATTATATCAGGGAAGCTGTTGAATATACCTTAGATTTAACTCTCCAAATAAATATCTTCATGGCTTAAGTTAGTGGTTCTCAACATTAGTGGTTAGATTAGCACATCAGAATCAGTTGGGAAATTTGTTAAAGTAAGACTGATTCCGTATTTTGAGATTTGTATTCCAGTTTGAGATTCTGTATTTTTATCAAGATCCCAGTTGATACTGATGCTGCTGGTTCAGGGACCACACTTTGAGTATCACAGCATCACCGTTTTATTGGCTTGAGGCTTCTTAATTGGTACATCCTTTTCCTGGGTGCAAAGATCACCCTCATTATTTCACAGGTGTGGCTTTGGAAACAATGAAATGGAAGGAAGAATTTTTTCCTGCTGAGGGTCCATTAGCCCCTCTGAATCACCAGCTCCCCAGTCAGGATTGGAGGATTCCTAAATTAATGCAACATCCAGGAGTGAAGTTCTGGGTCCTGAAGCTGTAGACTTGTTTTCAGATGTGCTGTCTTGCACTTACTGTCCTGGTCAGACAGGCTTTTCTGACCAGCCCCAGCTAGACAGATTCAGCCTTAGAAAGAGGGGCTGTAACTAGAGCTCACGACCTTCCTCAACCTGCTGCCATCTTGGCTCTGCTATTCAGGTAACATCTTTCTCTTTGGTTGCTAAAGTCAGGCTTCTGAAAACAGTGATGGTGAAAGTTCATGCCACAGAGAAAGAATGCTGGCAGAAGCCCTCCATTTCCTTCAGGTTATCTACATGGTTACCCTTTCCTCCCTCTTTCCTTCCAGTCTCAGGGAAGACATGCCAGCCTCCTGCCTGACACAGCAGTCCCCAGTCTGTCTCCTCTGCTGCTCTGAAACCTCTCGGCAAGGTCCTCAGTGACCATTCCAGCTCTCCTTCTCCCTGCAGGTCCAGTGGGCTAGTTCATCATCCTGTTTCTCTATTCCCTTCTACAGCAAAATCCCTAGGGTGTATTGATCTGCCCTTGCACCTCCATCTCCTTCCCAGCTCACTTTTGTGAGGCCTAAGTCCCCATCACTCCTCTCAGCTCTCTTGCCAAGGTGGCCTGTGACCGGCAACTTAGCAATCTAAGAATTTTAGGTTGGTCCCTATCTTACTGGCCAATCATCACAGCCTGTGGCACAGTTAAGCCCTCCCTCTTTCCTGCCTGTCTGAGCTTACTCACATCAGCATGCCCCACTTACCTGATTTACCTTTACTCACTGGCTCCTCTTTTACAGTCTCCCAGGCTGGTTCAGCTTCCTCTTCCTAAAGACCTCTCCACGGGAAGACTGGGTCCTGGTCCTCACTCCCCTTCCCTCCCTTCTAAGTTTCTCCGGGATCCCACCTCTTCCATGGCTGTCAGTTCCATCCACAGCTGATGAAATTTATCTCCAGCCTTACCTCCCAACCCTGGCCCCCGCCCCTGGTCCAGACTCATAGCCTTATATCTTCAATGGCCCACTTGACATCTCCACAGGGGTAGCTACTGGGCACCTCAAACATCATGTGTGCTAAACCGAGTTCTTTTTTGTTAAAAAAATTTTTTTTTAATGTGGACCATTTGTAAAGTCTTTATTGAATTTGTTACATTGCTTCTGCTTTTTGTTTTTGATTTTTTGGCCATGAGGCATGTGGGATCTTAGCTCCCAGACTAGGGATCAAAATTGCACCTCCTGCACTGAAAGGTGAAGTTTTAACCTCTGGACTGCCAGAGAAACCCCCCAAACAGAATTTTTAACTTCCCCTCACCTGCACCATTGACTTAGAAGCTCATGTGGCAGACCTAGGAATCACATTGCCTTCTCTTTGTTCATTTGTTATTGTTCAGTAGCTTAGTTGTGTCTGACTCTTTGTACCCCATGAATTGCAGCATGCCAAGCTTCCCTGTCCTTCACTCTCTCCCGGAATTTGCTCAAACTCACATCCATTGAATCAGTGATGCTATCCAACTCTCTCATCCTCTACCACCCACTTCTTTTGCCTTCAATCTTTCCTAGCATCTGGGTCTCTTCCAATGAGTTGGCTCTTGTCATCAGGTGGCCAAAGTATTGGAGCTTCAGCTTCAGCATCAGTCCTCCCAATGAATATTCAGGACTGATTTCCTTTAGGATTGACTGGTTTGATGTTCTTGTTGTCCAAGGGACTCTCAAGAGTCTTCTCCAACACAACAGTTCGAAAGCATCTATTCTTCGGCACTCAGCCTTCTTTATGGTCCAACTCTCACATCCGTACGTGACTACTGGAAAAACCATAGCTTTGACTAAACGGACCCTTGTTGGCAAAGTGATATCTCTGCTTTTTAATATGCTGTCTAAGTTTGTCATAGCTGTTCTTCCAAGGAGCAAGTGTCTTTAATTTCATGGCTGCAGTCACTGTCCTCAGTGATTTTGGAGCCCAAGATAATAAAGGCTGTCACCGTTTCCATTTTTCCCCCATCTATTTGCCATGAAGTGATGCGACTCTTTGTTCTTGCTCACCTCCATTTTATTATCAAATTCTATCAGCTCAACTTTTAAAATACATCAGCAACTTTCCATCCATCCTTACTAGCACATCTTAACTGAATCCCCTACTCTAACCTCTCTCTCCCTGACCCACAACAGTGGCCTCCTGGCAGAGTGTACCTGCCACTCATCTGTTCTGTAAATGGCAGCCAGAATTATCTTTGCAAACCTAAGCCAGCTCTTGGCACTCCTCTGCCCAGAATCTCTGTCACCTCTGGACAGACACACAGAAAAAGACCAGGTTCCAGACGCCCCGTGACACGGCCCTGCCGATCTCTCCAACCCCATGGGCCACCACACTCTGCTTCCCTCTGCTGGAGCCATCCTGGCCTCCTCATTATGCTTCAGACATGCTGAATTCCTTCTGTTGACAGAACCTCCACACCTTCCCCAGGTCTGCATGGCCCACTATCTTCCCTCAGGCTTCTGCTCACTGTCTTTATTTTATTTTAGGCCACGCCCTACAGCTTGTGGCATCTTAGATCCCCAACCAGAGACTGAACCTGGGGCCATGGCAGTGAAAGCGCCGAGTCCTAACCTCTGGACCACCAGCGAAGTCCCCTTCCACTGTCTTTACTTCAAAAGTCTTCCTCCAGAAGCTCTGAGAACAAGATGGTGGAGGAGCAGGTGGACGTGGAGTCCATCTCTCTCCACGATACATCAGGAATACACCTTCAGACACAGAGGTGCATGGAGAACACCAGCTGAGAGTGGACAGGAGTACCTGACCAGTGGAAAAGCATCCACACAAAACTTGGTAGGATGAAGGAACTAAGGGGAAAAACAGGAGTGTTAGTAAGACTGGACCTGCCCTCGGCTGGTGGGGGAACTGAAGCAGGGGTCCGGTCCCCACATCCGGGCAATTGTCTGAGTCAGAGGAGAAACATTTAAGGCTGAGAGTGAAACAGCTGATCTGTGGCAGCCTAAATGGAATGATAATCAGACAGTCCTTGCCTCAGCCACACATCCCGGGCAGGGACGTAGATCCCCTGAAAGGTGCAGCGACTGGGAGCTGGAGTTTAGGGATTGTGGAGCGATCCCAGGGAGAAGGCTGCTGTTGACCGTGGAGAGATGGATCTAGGGGATGTGAGGGAGGAGATTGTGGTGGGAAATGTCTGTGGAGAAAAGTTGGGCAGCCATGGAAGCAAGGTGATACAGATGAGTCATGTGTAGTGGGTGGAGCCACCACCATAGCCTCTCTCTTCCCACAAGGCCAGCATCTGCAGCTGAACAATAGAGAGGCTGGCCCATCAAACACCTGATGCACTGAATTACAGAGCAGGACCCCACCCACATGCCCCTTTAAGTGCCTGACCTGCCAATTTACAGAGTAGGACCCCAGCCAGGGGGGCTGCTCTATGTGCCTGAATGGGCGGGGCTACGGAGAAAGACTGGCCAAAGAGGCCTTCTGATCACCAGCTACAAGAGGCTCGAAAAAAGACTCTGATAGAGCCATAATTCTTGCGGCAGAGGCAGTCCGTGTCCCTGCACACTAGGCGCCACCAGAGTCCCCACAAGCCAAGCAGCTGAGCCACCTTTAGCTCAACTCTCACTGGGGCAGAGTTGCCACAAGCAAAAATAGTCTTGCATCTACGCGTGCAGGGTCGCTTTGGTAGTCTCTGACTCTTTGTGACCCTGTAGACTGTGGTCTATCAGGCTTCTCTGTCAAGATGGGGGGTTCTCCAGGCAAGGAAATTGGAGCTTATTGGTCAATACTGGTTGCCATACCCTTCTGTGTGTGTTAGTCACTCAGTCGTGTCTGACTCTTTGTGACCCCACTGACTGTAGCCCGCCAAGCTTCTCTGTCCATGGAATTCTCCAGGCAAGAATACTGGAGTGGATTGCCATACGGGCCATACCCTTCTGTTGCTGCTGCTGCGTCGCTTCAGTCATGTCCGACTCTGTGCGACCCCATAGATGGCAGCCCACCAGACTCCCCCGTCCCTGGGATTCTCCAGACAAGAACACTGGAGTGGGTTGCCATTTCCTCCTCCAATGCATGAAAGCAAAAAGTGAAAGTGAAGTCGCTCAGTCGTGTCTGACTCTTTGCGACCCCATGGACTGCAGCCCACCAGGCTCCTCCGTCCATGGGATTTTCCAGGCAAGAGTACTGGAGTGGGTTGCCATTGCCTTCTCCGCATACCCTTCTAGAGCCCTATATTTCCTGCTGCCCTAGTTGCCAGCTACCCTGAGTACCTGGTGCTGCCAGAACCCCTGCAACCCAAGCAGCTGCACCACCTCCAAACCTGGCCCTCACAAGGGCAAACCCAAGTACTCCAGGGCAGCCTCAGGAGCAAACCCCAGTGGATGACTTACAAGCAGAGGTGGAAATAAAACCACAATTGAAACCCAGGGGCAGTGTAGCTAAGGAAGAAGACCCAAAACCTTCCTACCAGCTGTACAAGCTGCAGTTAAATCCACATGATCAACTAGACACTCTGTGTCTATGGAATATATAAAAGGTCATTGAGAGCGCCCACAAAATAAAATGCACCAGTTCTGATAGCTGTGGACATTGGCGGCAAGAACACACAGGAGTAGGACCAGATTAGAATCTGAGCTGCCCCCACAGCAGGTTCAGAGATCAGCACAGGGTTGGAGGGCATCCTCAGGAGATGAGGTGGACTGTGACTCCCAGCAAGGGAAAGGACTCTGACAGCAGTGGCTCAAGAAAAACATTTATTACTCTTATGTTTTGACTTGTTCTGTAGATTCTTTTGGACTTTTTTTCCTTTTTTTCCCCCTTCTCTGTTGAAGTTGTCAATTTTATTGGCACGATGAAATCTAATTAAGCTTTTGAGCTTTTTTTGTTCCTCAGTCACATTTTTTGTTATTGTTATAAACCTCTGCCTCTATGTTGGGCTTTTGCAGCTCTGTGGAGTTTTCCTTTTTCTCTCTCTCTTTTTTTTAATTTTTATTTTTTAAGCCTATTATTATCTTTTCTACATTTATTCCTTTGTTTGCTTTTCCTACTGTTCTTTTCCTCTTGCAGTTAATCTTTAATGTATATAAATCTTTATCTACCTCTATTTAACTTTGCATATGTATTCTTTCTTTCTTTTCTTTCCTTTTCTCTTAACATATTTGTCAGCTTTATTTTCACTGCTTTATTCCCCAATTGGCACCTTGCTTTAGTTTTGTTCTCCAGTTTGTGCTTTAGTCAGTTTTGTTCTTAAATGGTAAATATAATTTTTGATTTCCTTTGTTTGCTGGGTCAATCTACTGTACTTTATTTTTGTTGGACTATTTTGACTTTACTCATGGGTGCATATGTATATGTGTATATTCCATTATTTTAATTATTATTTGCCTGATTTTGTAACTGCCATTTGTCTGGGGTTCATCTTTGGTTTCTTTTTTTTGGGTATTTGTTTTCATCTTACTTAATGCCATAAAAAAACCATTTGTGGAATCTTCATTCCTGACCAGAGAACAAGCCCTGAGCCTTTGGAGTGGGAGCACTGACTCCAAGACCCCAGACTACCAGAGAACTAACCCTAGGGAATATCAAAGAGTGAGAACTCAAACAAAAGAAACCACTTGAATACAAGACCCAGCATCACCTGACCACCAGTAGCACCCTGTGCAGGACACCTCATCTAAGCCACCAGGGAAGCTCCATCTAAACAACAAACAAAACAAAAATACAAACCCAATCATCAGCAAACAGGATCACCACTTCACTCAGCCTTGCCCATCAGAGGAAAAACAAACAAACAAACAAAAACTCAGCACAAATCTCACTCTATATGAAGCTTACACAAACCACTGGACCAAACTTAGGAGGGCAGAAACCAAAAGGAAGAAGGAATTCAACCTTGAAGCCTGGGAAAATGAGATCTCAAACACAATAAGATTAAAAAAAAATTATGAAAAGGCAGAGAAATACTACCAAATGAAGGAACAAATTGAAACACAGAAGTCCAAATAAATGAAGAAGAACTAGGCAAACTACCTGAAAAAGAATTCAGAATAATGATAGTAAAGATGATCAAAAACCTTGAAAACAAAATGGAGAAAATGCAAGAATCAATTAACAAAGACCTAGAAGAATTAAAGAATAAACATAGAAAAAATAAAATTACTGAAATTAAAAATACTCTAGAAGGAATGAATAGCAGAATATCTGAAGCAGAAGAATGAATCAGTGAGCTGGAAGATTAAATGGTGGAAAAACCTTTTGAAGAGCAGAATAAAATAAAAAGAATGAAAAGAACTGAGGATAGTCTCAGAGACCTCTGGGACAATACTAAATGCACCAACATTCAAATTATAGGAGTCCCAGAAGAGGAAGAGAAAAAGAAAGGGTATGAGAAAGTTTTTGTAGAGATTATAGTTGAAAATTTCCCCAAGAAGAAAAGGAAATAGTCAATCAAGTCCAAGAGGCACAGAGTCCCATACAGGATAAACCCAAGGAGAAACACACCAAGACACATACTATCAAACTAACAAAGACTAAACACAAAGAAAGAATATTAAAAGCAGCAATGGAGAAACAATAAATGACATACAAGGGAAACCCCATAGGCTTAACAGCTGATCTCTCAGCAGAAACTATGCGGCCCAGAAGGGAATGGCAGGATACATTTAAAGCACTGAAAGGGAAAAATCTACAACCAAGATTACTGTACCTGGCAAGGATCTCATTCAAAATTGGTGGAGCAATAAAAACTTTTTAGACAAACAAAAGTTAAGAGAATTCAGCACCATCAAACCAGCTTTACAACAAATATTAAAGGGACTTATATAGTCAAGAAATACAAGAGAAGAAAAAAAATCTACAAAATCAACCCCAAACAATTAAGAAAATGGCAATAGGAACATATATATCAATAATTACTTTAAATGTAAATGGATTAAATGCTCCAACAAAGGCACAGACTAGTTGAATGGATACAAAAACAAGACCTATATATATATATGCTTTCTACAAGAAGCCCACTTCAGACCTCAAGACACATACAGACTGAAAGTGAGAGGATGGAAAGATATATCCCATGCAAATGGGAAGCAAAAGAAAGCTGGAGTAGCAATCCTCATAACAGACAAAACAGACCTTAACATAAAGAATATTACAAGAGATAAGAAAGGACACTACATTGTGATCAAGGGATCAATCCAAGAGGAAGACATAACAATTGTAAATATCTATGACCCAACATAGGAGCACCTCAATACATAAGACAAACATTAATAGACATAAAAGGAGAAATGGACAGTAACACAGTAATAGTAAGAGACTTTAACACCCCACTCACACCAATGGACAGATCATCAAAACAGAAAATTAATAAGGAAGCACAAGTCTTAAGTGATACATTAGATGATATGGATCTCATTGATATCTTCAGGATATTCCATCCAAATGCAGAAGAATACACCTTCTTCTCAAGTGCACATGGAATATTCTCCAGGATAGACCACATCTTGGGTCACAAATCAGAACTCAGTAAATTTAAGAAAATTGAAATCGTATCAAGCATCTTCTCTGACCACAACGCTGTGAGACTAGATATCAATTACAAGGAAAAAAAAAATGGTAAGAAACACAAACACATGGAGATTAAACAACATGTTTCTAAATAACAAACAGGTTATTGAAGAAATCAAAAGGGAAATCAAAATATTTATAGAAACAAATGACAGTGGAAACACGACAACTCAAAGCCTATGGGATGCAGCAAAAGCAGTTCTAAGAGGGAAGTTTATAGCAGTACAATCCTACCTCAAGAAACAATAAAAACATTGAATAGAAAACCTGACTTTACACCTAAAACAACTGGAAAAAGAAGACACCCCCAAAATTAGTAGAAGGAAAGAAATCATAAAGATCTGAGTGGAAATAAATGGAAAAGAAATGAAAGAAACAACAGTAAAGATTAGTAAAACTGAAAGCTGTTTCTTTGAGAAGATAAACAAAATTGACAAACCTTTAGCCAGACTCATCAAGAGAAACAGAGAGAAGAATCAAATGAACAAAATTAGAGATGAAAAAGGAGAGGTTACAACTGACAATGCAGAAATACAAAGAATTATGAGAGACTATTATGAACAAATACATGGCAGTAAAATAGATAACCTGCAAGGATGGACAGATTCTTAGAAAAGTTCAGTCTTCCAAAACTGAACCAGGAGGAAATAGAAATTATGAAAAACCCAATTACAAGCACTGAAATTGAAGCTGTGATCCAAAAATCTCCCAAAAAACAAAAGCCCAGGACCAGATAGCTTTACAGGAGAATTCTATACATTTTATTCCAAACATTTAGAGAAGGGCTAATGCCTATCCTTCTAAAACTCTTTCTAAAAAATTGCAGAGGAAGGAGCACTTCCTAACTCATTCTATGAGGCCACCATCACCCTGACACCAAAACCAAAGACAACACAAAATACGAAAACTACAGGACAATATCACCGATGAACACAGATGCAAAAATCCTCAGCAAAATTTTAGCAAACAGAATTCAGCAACACATCAACAAGCTCATACACCATGATCAAGTTGGGTTTATCCCAGGAATGCAAGGATTCTTCAATATACGCAAATCAACCAATGTGATACACCACATTAACAAATTGAAAGATAAAAACCATGTGATATGGAGAAGGGCATGGCAATCCACTCCAGTATTCTTGCCTGGGGAATCCCGTGGATAGAGGAGCCTGACGGGCTACAGTTCGTGGGGTCGCAAAGAGTCAGACACGACTGAGCGACTAACCCATGCACACCACACACCACAGGGAATATAGACAATCTTTTCTGATAACTTTAAATGGAGTATCATCTGTGAGAATATAGAACCACGAGGTTGTACACTTGAAACTAATATTGCAAATAAACTATACTTCAATAAGAAAAAAAAATGTGATAATCTCAACAGATGCAGGAAAAGCCTTTGACAAAATTCAGCACCCATTTATGATTAAAAGTCTTCAAAAAATGGGCATAGAAGGAACCTACCTCAGCAGAGTAAAGGCCATATATGGTAAGCCTATAGTAAACATTAATCTCAATGGTGAAAACCTGAAAGCATTCCCCCTAAGATCAGGAACAGGACAAGCATGTCCACTTTCCCCACTATTATTCAACATAGTTCTGGAAGTCCCAGCTATAGCAATCAGAGAAGAAAAAGAAATAAAAGGAATCCAGATCAGAAAAGAAGTAAAGCTCTCACTGTTCACAGAGAACATAATACTGTACACAGAAAACCCTAAAGATAGTATCAGAAAATTACTAGAGCTAATCAGTGAATTTAGCAAAGTTGCAGGATACAAAATCAATACACAGAAATCAGTTGCATTTCTATGTACTAACAATGAAAAATCAGAAAGGGAAATTAAGGAATCAATCCCATTCACCATTGCCACAAAAATAATTAAATGTCTAGGAACAAACTTTCCTAAGGAGACAAAAGACCCGTACACGGAAAATTATAAGGCACTAGTGAAAGAAATAAAAGATAACATAAACAGATGGAGATATATTCCATGTTCCTGGGTAGGAAGAATCAATATTGTGAAAATGACTATAGTGCCAAACGCAATCTACAGAAACAATGTGATCCCTATCAAATTACCAATGGTATTTTTCACAGAACTAGAACAAAACATTTCATAATTCATATGGAAATACAAAAGACCCTGAATAGCCAAAGCAGTCTTGAGAAAGAAGAATGGAGCTGGAGTAATCAAACTTCCTGACTTCAGATTATACTACAAAGCTGCAGTCATCAAGACAGTATGGTACTGGCACAAAAACAGAAATATAGATCAATGGAACAAGATAGAAAGCCCAGAAATAAACCATGCACCTATGGGTATCTTATTTTTGACAAAGGAGGCAAGAATATACAGTGGGGCAAAGACAGCCTCTTCAATAAATGGTGCTGGGAAAACTGGACAGCTACATGTAAAAGAATGAAATTAGATTAGAACACCATACACAAAAATAAACTCAAACTGGATTAAAGACCTAAATGTAAGACCAGAAACTATAAAACTCTTAGAGGAAAACATAGGCAGAACACTCGGTAACATAAATCAAAGCAAGATCCTCTGTGACCCACCTCCTAAAGTAATGGAAATTTTAAAAAAAGTAAATAAGTGGAACCTGATTAAACTTAAAAGCTTTTGCACAGCAAAGGAAACTATAAGCAAGGTGAAAAGACAACCCTCACAATGGGAGAAAATAATAGCAAGTAAAACAACTGACCACGGGAAAAACCATTGCCTTGACTAGACGGACAGGAGTTGGTGATGGACAGGGAGGCCTGGCGTGCTGTAATTCATGGGGTCGCGGAGAGTTGGACACGACTGAGCAATTGAACTGAACTGAACTGAAAACAACTGACAAAGGATTAATTTCCAAAATATACAAACAGCTCATACAACTCAATGCCAGAAAAGCAAACAACCCAATCCAAAAGTGGGAAAAAGACCTAAACAGACATTTCTCCAAAGAAGACATACAGATGGCTAACAAACACATGAAAAGATGTGCAACATCGCTCATTATTCAGTTCAGTTCCATTGCTTAGTCGTGTCTGACTCTTTGCGACCCCATGAACCGCAGCATGCCAGGCCTCCCTGTCCATCACCAACTCCCGGAGTTTACCCAACTCATGTCCATCGAGTTGGTGATGCCATCCAACCATCTCATCCTCTGTCGTCCCCTTCTCCTCTTGCCTTCAATCGTTCTCAGCATCAGAGTCTTTTCCAGTGAGTCAGTTCTTCGCATCAGGTGGCCAAAGTATTGGAGTTTCAGCTTTAGCATTAGTCCTTCCAATGAATATTCAGGACTGATTTCCTTTAGGATGGGCTGGTTGGATCTCTTTGCAGTCCAAGGAACTCTCAAGAGTCTTCTTCAACACTACAGTTACTAGTCTTAAAAAACAAAAGAACCAGCTTTGTACATATACACTATGGAATATTACTCAGCCACCAAAAGGAATGCATTTGAGTCAGTTCTGATGAGGTGGATGAACCTAAGACCTATTACACAGAGTGAAGTGAGTCAGAAAGAGAAAGATAAATACTGTATTCTAACACACATATATGGACTCTAGAAAATGGTTCTGAAGAATTTACTTACAGGACAGCAATGGAGAAACAGACATAGAGAACAGACTTATGGTCACGGGGAAGAGGGAGGAGAGGGTGAGATGTATGGAAAGAGTAAGATGGGAACTTACATTACCATATGTAAAATAGATAGCCAATGGGAATTTGCTGTGTGGCTCAGGAAACTCAAACAGGGGCTCTGTATCAACCCAGAGGGGTAGGATGGGGAGGGAGTTGGGAGGGAGGTTCAAAAGGGAGGGGATATATGTATACCTATGGCTGATTATGTTGAGGTTTGACAGAAAAGAAACAAAATTCTGTAAAGCAATTATGCTTCAATTAAAAAAAAAAAAAGTCTTCCTTCCAAGCAAAACACTAACCTCTTCCAATCACCTCTCCTCTCTCACCTCCCTCTGCCTCATGCTGGGCTCTGGTGATGAAGGGCAGGAAGTGGCTGCTGGTGAGGGGCATCACCCAGAATCAGGCCAGCTCTGGTGCTGGCTGTGTCAGGCTGGTTCAGTCTTCCTGGCAAACCTACCAGTAAGGCTTGTTACAGGTAAGGAAGTGAGGCCCACAGAGCTGGAGTGTCTGGCCTTGACCCCAGATCTTAAGTACTATACTGTCTTCATCTAAGAGCTATATAGGGGCAGAAACAGGGCCCAGGGAACGCCTTGAGGGCTCGGGAGGCCTTGGATACTTGCTACCCAGGAATTAGAATCCCTCCATCAGCTGGGGGTTGAGGGGGAGAATTCCCCACCCCGACAAATTCTCTGGGTCCATGTGCCCTCCCATCCACCTGAGACCCTTGCTCTCTCTACCTATTGTAAGAGCCTGGCTGCTCTGGCTTTACCTCCCCTACCAGACTCTGAGACCTGATGGGGGTAGGGGACAGGATCCTCCCTATGCACTTTAGTGCACGTCCCCAGTGCAGATCAAGCCCCACCACATCAGGCACCAGAGAGCTGTTGGTGGTGCGGGAGTTCTGAGGGGGCCTGGGGACTCACAGCTGGAGTTGGGCTCTTATTGGAGGGGTGGTATAGAGAGGCTTTGAGAGTGTGGATCCTAACAAACTGTGGACAATTCTTAAAGAGATGGGAATACCAGATCACCTTATCTATCTCCTGAGAAACCTGTATGCAGGTCAAGAAGCAACAGTTAGAACTGGACATGGAAAAACCAACTGGTTCAAAAATGGGGAAGGAGTATGTCAAGCCTGTATATTGTCACCTGCTTATTTAGCTTCTATGCAGAGCACATCATGTGATATGCCAGGCTAGATGAATCACAAGCTGGAATCAAGATTGCTGAGAGAAATGTCAATAACCTCAGATATGCAGATGATAGCACTCTAAAGGCATAAAGTGAAGAGGAACTAAAGAACCTCTTGATAAGGGTGAAAGAGGAAAGTGAAAAAGCTGGCTTAAAACTCACCATTAAAAAAACTGAGATCTTGGCATCCGTCCCCATCACTTCATGGCAAACAGATGGGGAAAAGTGGAAGCAGTGACAGATTTTCTTTTCTTGGGCTCCAAAATCACTGCAGATGGTGACTGTAGCCAGAAATTAAAAGATGCTTGCTCCTTGGAAGAAAAGCTATGACAAACCTGCTGCTGCTGCTAAGTCACTTCAGTCATGTCCGACTCTGTGTGACCCCATAGACGGAAGCCCACCAGGCTCCCCCGTCCCTGGGATTCTCCAGGCAAGAACACTGGAGTGGATTGCCATTTCCTTCTCCAATGTGTGAAAGTGAAAAGTGAAAGTGAAGTCGCTCAGTCGTGTCTGACCCTTAGAGACCCCACGGACTGCAGCCTACCAGGCTCCTCCATCCATGGGATTTTCTAGGCAAGAGTACTGGAGTGGCTTGCCATTGCCTTCTCCGATGACAAACCTAGACAGCATATTAAAAATCAGAGACTTCACTTTGCCAACAAAGGTCCATACAGTCAAAGCTATGGTTTTTCCAGTAGTCATGTATGGATGTGAGGGTTGGACCATAAAGAAGGCTGAGTGCCGAAGAATTGACGCATCAAACTGTGGTGCTGGAGAATACTCTTAAGAGTACATTGGACAGCAAGGTGATCAAACCAGTCAATCGTAAAGAAAATCAACCCTGAATATTCATTGGAAGGATGCTGATACTGAAGCTGAAGCTCCAATACTTTGGCCACCTGATGTGAAGAGCTGACATTAGAAAAGACCTTGATGATGGAAAAGATTGAGGGCAGGAGAAGGGGGCGGCAAAGCAGAAGATATTTAGATAGCATCACCGACTCAATGGGCGTGAATCTGAGCAAACTCCGGGAGATGGTGAAGGACAAAGAAGCCTGTTGTTCTGTCACTAAGTCGTGTCCAACTCTTTGAACCCCATGGGACTATAGCCCACCGGGCTTCTCTGTCCATGGAATTCTCCAGGCAAGAATGCTAGAGTAGGTAATCATTCCCTTCTCCAGGGCATCTTCCCAACCCAGGGATTGAACCCAGTTCTCCTGCATTGCAGGCAGGTTGTTTACTATCTGAGCCACCAGGGAGACCTCAGGGGAGCCTGGTGTGCTACAATCCATGGGGTCTCAAAGAGTCAGACATGACTTAGTGACTGAACAGCAACAAAAGCAGAGAAGCCAGGAGTCAATAGCGCAACCCAGATTAGCTGAACGACCCTGGACTCAGCCTTCTGTGTCTCAGCATCCTCATCTAGTTACATATTTTATTTTTGGGCTGCCCCTCGCGGCTTGTGAGATTTTAGTTCCGGGATCAAGGGCTGCTAGGTCCTTGGCAGTGAGAGCATGGAGTCCTAACCACTGGACCACCAGGGAATTTGCATCCTCATTTATAAAATGGAGAAATTCACTATTGCGCCTACTTCATTGCTATGAGGAACGTTGCTCTGAGATAAAGCATGTAGAGAGACTGGAACAGTACAATAAATTATCAAAGTTCTATTCTAACCACTGCTGTTGTTCTCATCATCTTCTTATTATTGGTGGTGCCTATTGCCAATTTAAGCTCTGAGCCAGCCCTGACTCTGAGCTTATGCTCTTGACCTGGACTTCTCTTGCCTTTTCTTAGTTCTGGGAGGGTCAGGCAGGTGACTTTTACTGCCAATGACTCAGAAAACATGGTATCCAGGAAGCCAGCAGTGCTCAGCCTTGGCTGCATGTTCGAATCTCCTGGGAAGCTTTTTTAAATTCCAGCAAGCTGCTAAAGTTGGGAACCAGTGCTTGAAACTCATTCCTTATGCACAGGAGAGGCAGTTGTCTGGTGGCCAGAGACTCAAACCAGTTTGACTCTTGACCTACCAGCTACATGACCTTGGGCAAGTTCTTAAGATCCTGCTGACTCAGTTTCTTCACTTGTAAAGTGGGGGATGGTTTCAAGCTCACAGTGAAGTTTTGAGGAATTCCATTAAGTTAAATAGGCAGATATGTAATAGGCACTTAATATAGCTTATTTTTTGTCCATAGCTCAAAGTTGCCCTTGTTGATTGAGTACACTTTCCAATATGCCCAAGGAGGTGGAACCCACCCCCAACCCACATCACATTTTAAATTACTTTTCTGAGGCTACATAAATTGTATTGTAAGCCTTGTCAGTTCCCCTCTTGAGTCTCCCCATGGTCACCTAGTTTTCTGAAATTATAATGCTTAAAAGGTCGCCCTTGGGTGCCATCTTAGAAGTCCCTGCCTGTCCTCTTTGGTTCTGATTTGCAAGACACTGCTGCTATGGGTTGGAGAAGGCAATGGCAAGCCACTCCAGTACTCTTGCCTAGAAAATCCCATGGATGGAGCAGCCTGGTAGGCTGCAGTCCATGGCGTCGCTAAGGGTCGGACACGACTGAGCGACTTCACTTTCACTTTTCGCTTTCACACATTGGAGAAGGAAATGGCAACCCACTCCAGTGTTCTTGCCTGGAGAATCCCAGGGACGGGGGAGCCTGGTGGGCTTCCGTCTATGGGGTCACACAGAGTCGGACACGACTGAAGTGACTTAGCAGCAGCAGCAGCAGCTGCTATGGGTGGGCTCCAATGGGGCAGGACTTCCTCATTTGGAATCTTAAAATTCCTGGGTTAGAAATGGGAGGAGAGTGTCCTCAATGTTTTCACCCAGGAAAAGCAGCACAGTCTGATTAAAATATCAATACTATGTTTCTTTTCTTTGGGCTAAAATTATCTCACCCTATCATGCTGATTGGAAGCCCTGGCAGTTGAATGCCTTTGGTTAATTAAAATGCAAAAATCAATTAATGATTACCTATTAAGTGCATTTGTCCTCAACAAACCTCTCAAAGCTGAGATTTCCAGAGAAAATTTGCTGTACCAGGGGATCACTGGTAATGGGTGGTCAGACAATCCTTGGACAAGACAGGACTTGACCTAATTCATATTCAGGCCTCAGGACTCAGGTTAAAACCCAGTGCTAGGGCTGTTCTGATGGGAAGGGCTGACCTTTGTACTCTGAGGAAATCAGGAAGTCACGCCCACAGAACCTGTCTGCCATTCTAGGCCAGGATTAGAGTCTGAGGAGGGGTGAGAGCTGAATTACAGGGAAACCATCATGGTAGAGGGCTTCCCTTGTGGCTCAGCTGGTGAAGAATCCGCCTGCAATGTGGGTTGGGAAGATCCCCTGGAGAAGGGAAAGGCTACCCACTCCAGTATTCTGGCCTGGAGAATTCCATGGGGTCGCAAAGAGTCGGACATGACTGAGCGACTTTCACACATCACATCCTGGTAGAACCTTTGCCTTAATAGACATGATTAACAAATAACCTCTCTGAGCTCCCAAGATACGCCAAGAGTTTAACATACCTTGTCTTCCCAAGTTCTCCCGACAGCCCTACGAATTAGGCACTAATGTCTCCAGAGACAGTACCTTCATTCATTTAAGATTTTTTTTTCCCTTAGGCCAAACCATATGGCATGTGGAATCTTAGTTCCTGACAAGGGATTGAACCCATGACCCTGGAATCAGGAACATGGAATTTTAACCTCTGGACCACCAGGGAAGTCCCATTCAAGACTATTTATTGAACTCCCACCGTATGCTCAGTCTTTTTTTGAGAGCAAATCTAACACAACCCTTGCCTCATGGAGTTTACCATCGAGTTGGGAGGCAGACTGACAGTGCGTGGATAACACACAGATCAATGTGTTAGAACACTTTTGGTCTCATGCCAGATTGAAGGATTTCTGGTCCCCCTCTTGCTATCATATAAAATAGCTGCATAAAATATAAGTGAAACACTTGGAAATGCACAGCTGATTTCAAAAAGAAGAAAGGAATTCCAGAGATAGTGTGAGAACTCCAAGCCAGACTGGGAGAACTGAGACTATTCATGGGGTTTGGACTAGATAAAGGCCATTTAAGTCCTGGAGCCTAGAGTTCTAAGGCCCGTTTAAAGATAGGAGGCAGCCCTAGGCAGTTTGAGGCAGGAAAGCAGGAACTTATCCCTCTAAACTTATCCTTTTAAGGATTAGAGACTTAAAGGGAGAACCAGTCAGGAAAAAAGAAGGCTGGGAAAACTCTAGCAACCAGGCCTGCAGGAGGAGCAACAAAATTTTCTCATTGTCATGAGCTTGGGTGGGAGAAAAGTTCCTGGGAAAGATGGACAGTCCAGGTGTGCCCCACATAGCGGGGATAGCCAGACTGCTCCCACTGTATCCCCTCCTTGGTGTGCCCTGGTCCCAGGACTCCTGTGCCTAAAAGTTAGTCCAGAACTTAGGGCCCTGAAAGATGCAAAATCTAAAGTTCTCTGTGAGGATATTTTCACAGACATCTCACAACAAAACAACTACCACTAATGATGCGATCCCACTCAAAAATTACAGTTCCCAGATGGAAACAAGCCACCATAAGAAATTAACAGTAAATACAAAAACATTTATAAAAAAAATACAAAAAAAATTCACCCCCTATGAGGTGGCAACAATACAAAAAACTTGAAAACATACCCATTTGAAGTGATTATTAAGAATTTTTTAAAGAAAAGAAACAATTACAAAGAATAGGATACTATGGGGAAAAAATTGATGGAACACAAGCCAAAGAGAAGTTTTAGAAATGAAAAATACAGTTTTAACAAATCATTTATTAAAATGGATAGATTGAACAGCAGAGTAAGGCACAGCTAAAAAGAGCAAGTTGGATGATACCTCTGGAAAAAAATCACTCTGACAGTATTACAGTGAGAAAAAGAAAAGTAGGGAACCAGCCATGGCTAAGAGACACAGAGGGGAAAACGATAAGACCCAGAACACCTTAGCTCACATGCTCAGAACAGAGCTAATGGGAGACGAGCAATACTGAAGAAATAATGGCTGCTGCTGCTCTTTAGTTGCTAAGTCATGTCCAGCTCCTTGCAACTCCATGAACTCCATGGAGCTTGCCAGGCTCCTCTGTCCATGGGATTTCCCAGGCAGGAGTGGGTTGCCATTTCCTTCTCCAGGGCATTTTTCTGATCCAGGGATTGAAACTGGGTCTCCTGCTTGCCAAGTGGATTCTTTACCACTGAGCCATCTAGGAAACCCAAATAATGGCTGAGAATTGATCAAAACTGAAGAAAAACCTGAAATTCAGATAAGCACCCCAATCCAATTTCTGAGAATAACACAAACTCACACCTTAAGCACACAGTGGAAAATGAAGAGAACAGCAAAGCTAAGCAGATAATATTAGAAAATGTCATGGTTCTCTGAAGGAGGAATTCACAGTCCTAGAACAGTAAGTAAGTAGGAAGTAGAAGAGGGTAGAGGGTGCTGGTCTTGCCTAGACGTCAGGAAAAGTGTGATGATTAATTTTACATGTTAACTTGGCTAGGCTATGGTACCCAGTTGTTTGGTCAAATATCAGCTGAGATGTTTCAATGAAGATGTGATTAAGATTTACAGGGACTTCCCTGGCAGTTCAGTGGTTAAGACTCCCCACTTCCACTGCAGGGGGCATAGGTTCAATGCCTGGTTGGCACATTGATCCCACAGGCCACAAGGTGTGGCCCAAAAAGAAAAAAAAACATTTACCATCAGTGAATTTTAAGGGAAGCAGCACTTCATACTGTGGGTGGGCCTCATCTAATTAATTGAAGCCTTTACAAGCAAAGGCTGTGGTTTCAGAAGAAGGAATTTTGCCTCAAGGCTGCAACATAGAAGCCTTCCTTGTCTGAGTTTCCAACTTGCTTCCCTGTGGGTTTCGGACTCAAGACTGCCACATGAACTCTTGCGAGAATTTCCAGTTGGCCGACCTGCCCTACACATTTTAGACTCGTCAGCCCCCACAACGTGAGCAAATTCCTTAAATCTCTCTACATATCTGTAGAGATAGAGGTGGGGATGATAGAGTCACTCTGTTTCCCTGAAGAAGCCTGACTCACACAGAGGGCTTCCTCAGGCAGCTGGGGGTTTGAGTGGGTCTGAAGGCTGAGGACATATTAATTACACAAGAGATGAGGGACAGAGGGAGAGCTTTGCAGGAAGAAGTGATGGCTCAGGCCCAGGCCACGCATCCAGGGACGGATGAGAGACATGAAACATGATCACAGCAAACCTCGAACATCTTTGGGACTTTTTCCTAGGCGCAGCCAAAGTCTGGGTGCAGTTGTAAGTGGTGGGTGCCCACAATTACAGAGTAGGCGTGCCAAGGCTGGGGTCTGAACCAGGTGTCTCTGCCCCAGAGTCCATGTCGAAAATTCTATAGCACCACCCACCTCTCACAGAAACCAGCTGAGGACATTTGCTGTTATCCATCTGTCCACCATATATTCTGCCCTGCTTTCGAAAGCAGCACCCAGATTTTCCTTTTAGGAGGAATTTCTCTCCTCATGGGCATCTTGGTGGGGCTGTCACTCCAGCTCCCTCCCCCAGGACTTTGAGCTCGAAGTGGAGTGACTGAAAGATGGACACGGGGCTGGAGTTCTCTGCCCACAGTGGTGGGGCCCAGCACCGTCCCAAAGGACCTGCTGTGGAGAGCACTGTACCATCCCTAGTTTGATAGGCTTGCCATTTTCCTCCATTTCGTATTCAATTGCATGCCTAACTATTAATTCCCTGGAGTGATTCTGCCTTCACTTTAGTTTGAGAATTGCTGAATGAGAGGAAGGCAGGTCCTTAGGCGGAAGTCTGGGGCCTTCCAAATACCACCCACCCTGAGTTGACCACCATCTCACTTGCCACAGGGTTGACTCTACATTCTTTGAAGTGAGGCTTCTTTAGCCTGAAAAGTTTATGAAACATTTGCCATTTGCTGAGTCCAGGAGCCGACCTGAGGGCCCTATGTGCATAGCGCTTCTGCCCTGGACCCCAGGCAGTGACAGTGGTCTGGGTCCCAGACCCTTAGGGCACAGTGCCCTTGACCAATACCAACCTGACTCCTCTACAGCCTAGAACTGGGGCTGGATTCTGGAGACAATGTCTCTTAGGAGAGGAGGACAGGGGACTTCCTGGTGGTCCAGTGGTTAAGACTCCATGCTTCCACTGCAGGAAGCACAGGTTCGACCCCTGGTCAGGAAAGGAGGACAGGAGCTCCTGGGGTGCAGGCAGGGATCTGGAATCGGTCTTCAGCCTCTAGCATTGTCCCTGACACTAAGGCTCAGCCCACAATGCAAAGGTTCAGGGTATAGAGGAAGGGCAGAGAGGGGAGCTTCCTTACCTTCTACTTCTGAGAAGATTGAAAACACCGGGATCCTTTGAACAAGGCTGATGTGGAGCCAGAATGTGCCAGAATTGTTTAAATACTGAGATGTTTCTATGCTGGTTGGTAAGTAGCTACCGCCCTGAGCTCCCAAACACCCTCAATGCTCTGGCTGCCCCTGTCCCTCCCCAGAGGCCCTCCCCCACCTCCAAGACCCTGGAGTTCTGTCTGATCACTGCCCTTGCGTGCCAGTTCCTGTATGGAGTGTCATCCTGCTCATGGGCTTTCCGTACACAGGACACCAGTTGTTTCCTGGCTGAGGGGTTTGGCATGGGAATTGGCAAAAAAAAAAAAAAGAAAATCCACTTAGCTAAGACTGCAGGGTTGACCCATATGATAACAGCCACGGTGAAACCTTGGCATTTTTATGCAGGTTCTCATGTGCCGGGAATGGCTGGGGTGGGGTTTGTACTGCCTGACCTTTAACCCTGGCCCTGGGTCCTGCTCTGATTCTGAATATCCTAGCAGTGTGACTTTAAGCAATTTATCTAACCTCTCTGAGCTCCTACAAAATATCCACTGCACAAGGTTGCCAAGGAGATGAGCATATTGAAAACTTAGGAGCTCGGCCCTACGCCTCAAGGTCTTGTGCTAAATCCAGACCTGTAAATATATAGCAGCAGAGGACTGACCCCGCCTGCTGGCTCCTGCGGTTCCCAGAAGTACTACCGGTCCCTGGTGATGGTTACCAGGACGCCGGCCGGCCGTATCCAGGTGCTCCCTTGGCTGAGAAGAGAGTCCCCACCCCACCCCCACCCCACCCTGCCTCCTCTGAGAGCCTGTGGATAATAAGCAGGAAGCAGTTGGAGGGGCTGGTGGCCCACATGCCTTTTCTCTGCCCTGCCTGTTTCCTGGTGATCAGGGCTCGTTGTTGGGGGGCAGGGAAAGGTGGTCACCTCCCCCTATGACTCACCACTGTGTAGCGGGTCTAGTCTTCCTCCAGCCCCCTCCCACCCCAAAACTCACACACACTATACAGTCAGGAACACGTACACTCACATTCAGACAAACGCTTACATATTCATATACACTCACACATATACACACGCACACACCTACACCCAACTTCGATGCACCCACACTTATACACACACTCATACATATTCACGTTTATACTCACCCACCCACAGACATCTTCAGATGCACACACATCTCCATCTGTTACGCTCACACACGTATTCATAAGAACATGGAAAAAGTGCAGTACCTGAAATAGGTTGTTTGCACATTTTTTTTTTAAAAAAAGTATGTTAGGAATTTGTTTTAATATGTAATAGAAAAATGACAAACCTACCAAGCTAGGGATTTCACAGCACAGATTGTTTAGGACAAAGCTAAAGAAGATAGGAAAAGATTTAAGTAAAAGGGAGTGAGTTGCTTTAAAGGGAAATGCTGAGTAAATCATGGCAACATTTGCGTGAATGATTCCCCAAAGCCTTGGAAACATGGTGGAGGGCTCTGCACAAAGTATGTGGGGAGCGGGGGCATGCCAGCCTTGGGGGGAGACTCAGGGACCCTCCAGAAGGAGAGAAATTTATCAGTTTTTTCTTTTATGGCTATTACTTTCTGTACCCTATCTAAAGAAATCTGCCTGCTCCAAGCTTGTGAAGATAGTCTCCTATGTTTTCCTCCAGAAACTGTAAGTTTTAGCTTCTTATGTTTAGATTTGTGATACATTTTGAACTAATATTTGTGTGTGGTACAAGATAGGGAGATTCAATAGCCATGAATTTGAACAAATTCCAGGAGATAGCGGAGGACACAGGAGCCTGGCGTGCTGCAGTCCATGGGGTCACAAAGAGCCCACAACTTGGCAACTGAACAACAACAACAAAATTGTTATTCTAGCACAATCTGCTGATATACCCATTGAATTGCCTTGATGTCTTTTCCAGAATCAGTTGACTGTGTTTTGTCTGGATCTGTTTCTGAACTCTCTTGTTCCACTCATGTATTTGTTTATCCTTTGCCAATACCACACTGTCTTGATTATCATAGTTTTATCAAATGTCATCATATCAGTGGTGTAGGTTCTACAATTCTTTTCTTCTTTTGCAAGATTATTTTGTTTTTTATAGGTCCTTTACATCCCTATACAGACTTTAGAATTAGCTTGTCCTGATGGGATTTTGATTAGAACTGCATTGGATTTGAGAACACTGATCCCTTCACAGTACTGATTCTTTCAATCCATGAGCATGGCATATCACTCTGTTTAGCTCTTTAATTTCTCTCAGCAATGTGTGTTATTTCTAGTGCACAGGTCTTACACGCCTTTCATTTTTATGTCTGTCTATCTCCCTCCCTCCCTCTCTCTCTGTCTATATATATATATATATTTTTTTTTTTTAGGTTGCATGCATTTTTTACATGACCTAAACGTCGTGGTGTTATGGATCTCATCTAGTTTCTTAGGTCTTACTCTCCATCCTCTATTTTAAGATCTATCTATGTTGCTGTGTGTACGTTTAGTTCACTCTTTGCAACTACTGCATTGTATGTCTGATTGATATTCTGTGTTTGCCCCTTCACCTTCCTCCTTCCTGCTCTGTGCTCCCTTAGTCTCCAAATTTCCATTGGATTGGCCAAGAGGGGGCACTATCAAGAGATCAGAGGGCAGAAGAGGTCAGGCATTTGCTGCCTGACTCCTTTCTTGCTGGTCCAGTTTGTCACTAGCTGCAATCCTCCATGTAAGCCAAAGCTTTTGTCAGGTGGCCTTCCCTTAGGGCTCCAGTTCTGGTTGATTCGGGTTGTTCTTTCCACTTGTCCCTCTTGCTAGAGACTGGGGCTTTCCCATTCATTCCTTACTGGGTTCCCTGAACCATGCCCATACCTTGACTGAAGACCGTCTTGAGTCACCCCTTTTGAAGCCTGCATCTGCTTCCTGCAGGGACCCAATTGATACAATCATCTATGGTGTAAACCACACTTTACCTACTTATTCCATTGAAACAGCCCTTCAGTGCTCCTGTTCTCCATTATCATTAAACATTACTACGTTGAACTGCTTCATACAGTGTTATACAAACTTATGCAGCAGTTTGAGAATTTATATAGGCTACTTGCCCAGGAGCAGGTCCTAGGTAGGTCTGTACCTCATTTAATTAGACACCATGTGGTTATGCTTCAGAATAGTAGCATCAGCTGATACACTCACCTGAAGTCCATGGGAGTTCCTGGCTACTCATATTGGATACTGATGCTGGGCATCACTCAGCTTTCTAATTTTGCCAGTTTATTAGGTGTAAAGGGCAATCTCATGATTGTTTTAGCTTGCATTTTTCTGATTAATCATGAGAGTAAACATCTTTTCAAGTGCTTTCTAGTTTGGGGGTTTTCTCTTTCTCTATTTGTACGCTTATCATTTTCCTCGGGGATTTAAAGTTTAAAGCACCACACAGGCATCAGTGGGTGGGCTGGACCTTGGGGAAGTGTGTCTGCGATCTTTACACGCGGCAAAGGTTTCCTCTGCCTTTCCTTTACCCCTTACTCTCCAGCGGTTCCCCTCTTTGCTGTGTAACTCTCTCCTCTGACCCTCAGCATCAACCTTAGCAGGACAGGTTCAGTCACTAGCGAAAAGTCACTCCATCTCAGACACTCAGCATTTTTCATCTATAAAATTGAAACTGGCGTAATCACTGTGAGTAGCTCTTTTATTCATTTAAGTGAACTGAACACTAGACAGGGTTAGAGATGAACACCCTTGTAAAGCTCACGGGTAAGTAGCTCAGTCGGTAAAGAATCTGCCTGCAATGCAGGAGACCCGGATTCGATCCCTGGGTTGGGAAGATCCCCTGGAGAAGGAAATGGCAACCCACTCCAGTATTCTTGCCTGGAGAATCCCATGGATAGAGGAGCCTGGCGGGCTACAATCCATGAGGTTGCAAGAGTTGGACATGACTTAGTGACTAAAGACAGAGAGAAGTATAATCCAGTGAGGCTCATACTACGAAGGCAGCCTTGGCTAGAGGTGGTGGGTACAGAGGAGTCATTGTGAGATAAAATACGTGAAGTCATTTTGAATAATAAATAGAATTGCTAGCATTTAAGCACTTAAGAGTGTGTCAGGCACCATAGCAACTGCTTTACATACATTGTTTTATCTAATCCTAACAACAATTCTTTAGCAGTGATTCTAAAAGTGTATTTCGCTGGCCTCTGGGAGTCCCAAGACTCTTTCAAGGGATCCTGTAAGGTTAAGAGTATTTTCATTATAATACTAAGATATTATTTGCTTTTTTTTTTTAACTGTGCATTTATGGCACAAAAGCTATGGTGAACAAGACTGCTGATGCCTTAGCATAAATCAAGGCAGGGGCACCCAACTATACTAATGGTCATTGTTTTCTTCACCACCACACAGCTGTGGAGAAAAGATTTCAGTTTCACTAAAGAATGTCCTTGATGTAACAGTAAACAGTATTAATCTTATTAAATCTCCCCGAGTACACGTCTTTTTACTCTTCTGTGTGACAAAATGGGAAACACACAGAAAGTACCTCTACTGCCTTCCAAGTACAACCATTGTCTCAGGGAAGAGTACTCGTATGACTGAGTTGTGAGCTATATTACCCACCTTTTAAAAATGGAACATCATTTTTATTCAAAAGAATGCCTGAGAGACAAACCACGGTTATTCATATTTGAATGTTTGGCACACGTTTTGTTGAAAATAGACAAAAATGAGCCTGCTACTTCAAGGAAAACAACAGTCTAGTCGAATTTTGTAAAACTTGTATCTACCAGTATGATCTCGACAGGTTCTCATGTTTAAAGACTTTTCTGATGAAATCAGGGATGTTGTTAGCCATGTGGTTTTTCTAGGTTGATAAAAAATGTGTCAACTTTTGGAAGATTTGGATATTCAATAAAAAGTACTCTCTAAATGACTAATGCACAAAATTATAAAATCATGCATAGGAAAAAATAATTCACTTAGAGTATAAGATAGACCCATGGATTTTAATATGACAGACTATGAAAAGATTATTGAATACTTTTTCTCAGTAAATTTTTTTTGTTTTGGAAAGTACAAGTAACTTTGAAAGATTAAAAATAATGTTAACATATAATGGATTGGATTGATTTTTAAATGTTATTTATTTTTTGGCTGCACTGTCTTTGTTCCTGTGAGCAGGCTTTCTCCAGTTGTGGCGAGTGGGCTCCTCATTGTGGTCGCTTCTCTTGTTTGGCACATGGGTTTAGTTGTCTCTGGGCATGTGGACTCTTCCTGGACCAGGGATCGAACTCATGTTCCCTGCATTGGCAGATGGATTCTTTATCACTGGACCACCAGGAAAGTCCTGGATTGGATTTTAAAATTTTTATTATTTTTTATTGAGGTATGGTTGATTTATAATATTATATCAGTTTCAGGTGTACAACATGGCTATCACTGTTTTTAAATGAATAAAGATGCTTTCATCTCTCAGTTTTAATGTTTAATATGGTAAATCTATGAGTAAATAAATACATTTATTTATGAATAATAATTTGGTAAATATATGGATATCTAAGTATATAGCTATAAACTAAACAAATACAAGCTCTTTGTGGACTTTCATACTGTGTTCATACTGTTGTTTTCCTGGAAGTCACGGGTCCTAAGGCCAAAACTGCTGCCTTCGACGTAAAATTATTAACCAAATCTATGGCTGAGGAAACTGAGATTTAGAGATTAGATCACTTGCTTGGGTCACATAGTCCCTGGGTAGTGACATCAAAATCCAAGTTCTGTTCACTGCACTATGGTTGTTTAAAGGCACGACATGCTGTAGCCATTCTGAAGGTCTGAGCTATGCCCCTGGCTTAGATAAACTGTCTTCTATTTATTTGTATAGGCTGAGAGCTTGCTAATGAAGCATTTCTGCACAGGTTATTTAATTTGATCTCTGTGAAAACTTTGAGTGGGAGTCTGGGCAAGTGTCACTGTTCCATTGTACAGAAGAGGAAATGGAGGCTCCCAAGATTAAGAAAGAAATTGATCATTGTGGGCACTGATGACTTATGAGAGAGGGGTAGGAGAATGATTATTTTTACTTTATATTCTTTTATGCCTTTTGAATATTATACATATGCATGGATTAACTATTCAAATAATCCCATTAAATGACTTTTGTAAATGAGGTCAAGCAACTTTATGAAGGTCCCAGAACTAGTAAGTGATGGCACACTGGGATTCCAGCTCTAGTCACTGGGCTCCAGAATCATATCTTAACCATAATGCTTTCTGCCCTCTGAGAATATGTTGTCTTCTGGCTTTAAACACTGTGAAGCAGGGACATGAATGCAAAATATTTGTATCATTATTAATAACAGCACTAGACAGAGGGCCTTTTGAGAGGCTGAGACTTGAAACTGTCAGGAGCTGCTTTTGTCTAATGAAGTGAGTCAGGCCAGTTAAAGGGGGCAGGGGCCATCCTTGGACACTGGGGAAGGACAGCTCCTCTCCAGCCCAGTGCTGATGAAGCAGAGAAAGCTGGTCCACTGAGAGCAGGTGAGGGACGATGGACCACTGAGATCTATGAAGGCGGGTCATCCACTGATTTGCTGGTTCCCGAATCCAGATTCCCGTCCATCCTATTAGCCAATTAGGGCTTCCCTGGTGGCTCAGGTGGTAAAGAATCTGCCTGCAAAGTGGGAGACCTGGGTTCGATCCCTGGGTTGGGAAGATCTCCTGGAGAAGGGAGTGGCTACCCATTCCAGTACTCTTGCCTGGGAAATCCCATGGACAGAGGAGCCTGGCAGGGTACCGTCCATGGGGTCACAAAAACAACTGAGCAACTAACACACACACACATAACCAATTAGGTGATGGCTTTCTGCTCCTGGAAACTAACCCAGTCCTGACAGAGTCCATGCATTAGGCATCTACTGGCCACGTACTTTGCCTTCACACTTGATCTGCTTCTCTGGCCAGGATGATTATTACAGCCTCCCAGCTGGTCTTCCTGTTTCAGGCCCTGCCCTCTGCTTATTGTCTACATAGTAGCACACATGGGATGATTCTGCTAAAATGTCAGTTAGATCGTTTCATTCCTTTGAACAAAATGCCCTCGTGGCTCTATCTCAGCGCAAAAGCCAAAGTCCTTTCGACAGCCTGTAAGACCCTGAACATTCCAGGTTTGACTCTTGTGACCTTATCTCCCATCACTCTTCCCTCACTTAACCACAGTTAAGTGGGCCAGAGAGAGTCCAGAAGTAAAGTCATATATCTATGGTCCATTGGTTTTCTATAAGACTATCAAGCCATTCAGTAAAGGAACTGTCTCTACAACACATGGTACTGGGACAACTGTACATCCACATGTAAAAGAATGAAGTTGGACCCCTACCTCACACTTTATTTAAAAATTAACTCAAAAAGGGTCAAAGATCTATATATAAAACTATAAAAGTCTTGGATGTAAATGCTTATGACCTTGAATTATGTAGTAGTTTCTTAATTATGACGCCAAAAGGCCACAAGCAACCAAAAAGGGGGAAAAAATTTGACTATTATGCATTAAAAAAACCATCAAAAAGTGAAATGAAAAGCCACAGACTAGGATAATGTACTTACAAATCATGTATCTAATAACAGTCTAGTATTCAGAATACAGGAAGAACTCTTAAATTCGACAATAAAAAGACAAACCACCCAATTTAAACACAGGCAAAGTATTTGAATAGACATTTCTCCAAAAAGGATTTAAAAATGGGCCAATGCCAGTAATCATTAGGGAAATGCAATTCAAAACCAAAATGAGATGCCACTTCACACCTACTCAGTTCAGTTCAGTTCAGTCGCTCAGTCGTGTCCGACTCTTTGCAACCCCATGAATCACAGCACGCCAGGCCTCCCTGTCCATCACCAACTCCCGGAGTTCACTCAAACTCATGTCCATCGAGTCGGTGATGCCATCCAGCCATCTCATTCTCTGTCGTCCCCGTCTCCTCCCTCCCCCAATCCTTCCTAGCATCAGACTCTTCTCCAGTGAGTCAACTCATCCCATGAGGTGGCCAAAGTACTGGAGTTTCAGCTTTAGCATCAGTCCTTCCAATGAACATCCAGGATTGATCTCCTCTAAAATGGACTGGTTGGATCTCCTTGCAGTATAAGGGACTCTCAAGAGTCTTCTCCAGCACCACAGTTCAAAAGCATCAATTCTTCGGCGGTCAGCCTTCTTCACAGTCCAACTCTCACATCCATACATGACCACGGGAAAAACCATTGCCTTGACTAGACGGACCTTGGTTGGCAAAGTAATGTCTCTGCTTTTTAACATACTATCAAGGTTGGTCATAACTTTCCTTTCAAGGAGTAAGCGTCTTTTAATTTCATGGCTGCAATCAGCATCTGCAGTGATTTTGGAGCCCAAAAAAATAAAGTCTGACACTGTTTCCACTGTTTTTCCATCTATTTCCCATGAAGTGATGGGACCAGATGCCATGATCTTTGTTTTCTGAATGTTGAGCTTCAAGCCAACCTTTTCACTCTCCTCTTTCACTTTCATCAAGAGGCTTTTGAGTTCCTCTTCACTTTCTGCCATAAGGGTATTGTCATCTGCATATCTGAGGTTATTGATATTTCTCCCAGCAATCTTGATTCCAGCTTGTGCTTCTTCCAGCCCAGCGTTCCTCATGATGTACTCTGCATAGAAGTTAAATAAACAGGGTGACAATATACAACCTTGACGTACACCTTTTCCTATTTGGAACCAGTCTGTTGTTCCATGTCCAGTTCTAACTGTTGCTTCCTGACCTGCATACAGGTTTCTCAAGAGGCAGGTCAGGTGGTCTGGGATTCCCATCTCTTTCAGAATGTTCCACAGTTTATTGTGATCGACACAGTCAAAGGCTTAGCAATTCCACAAGATAACTGAAACATATGTTCACACAAAAACTTATACATGAATGTTCACAGTGGCATTATTTGTAATAGCCAAAAAATGGAAATAACCCAAGTTTCCATTAACTGATGACTGGATAAACAAACTGTGGTATGTCCATACAATGGAGTATAACTCAGTAATAAAAGGGAATGAAGTCCTGATACATGATACATGTGGATGGACCTTGAAAATATTATGCTAAGTGAAAGAAACCAGACATAAAGGCCACACAGTGTACTATTTAATTTATATGGAATGTTCAGAATAGGCTAATCCATGCAAACAGAAAAGTAGATTACTGGTTAACAGGGGATGGGGAAAGAGGGAATTGAGAGGTGTGGGGGTTTTTTTGATGTGATGGAAACATTCTAGAGTTCAGTAGTGGAAATTGTTGCAGAATGCTGTCAGTATAGTAAATACCCAATGAATTATACACTTTAAAATGGTTTCAATGGTGAATTTTATGTTATGTGGAATTTGTCTCAATATAAGAAAACTTAAAAAAAATGATTAAAGAAAATCTTTCCATAAAGAAAATTCCAGGGCCAGATGGCTTCAGTAGTAAATCCTACCTAATATTTAAGGAAGAAAATGTATCAATTCTACACAGAAACTGAAAAAAAAAAAGGAACACTTCCCAACTCATATGTTGAGTCAAGCACTACTCTGATACCAAATCAGAAAAAAAAAATTTGATTATAAGATTGCAACAAAAGAAATAAATCTCTAATGAACATAGACCCTTAACAAAATTTTAGCAAATCAAATCTAGCAACAGATAGAAAGGGAAATTAGGTATGACCAAATCAGGTTTATCCCAAGAATGGAAAGTTTGTTTACCATTTGAAAATTAATCGGTGTAATTCACCATACTAGCACAATTAGAAAAAACAAAAAACACCAAACAACTATATGATCATCTCAATAGAACTGCGAAGTTTTTTGACAAAATTCAAAAGCCATTCAGTAAACAAGAAATAGAACTTGCATAACTTAATAAAGGACATCTATGAATAATATTTTTTTGGGCTCCAAAATCACTGCAGATGCTGATTGCAGCCAGAAAATTAAAACACGCTTGCTCCTTGGAAGGAAAGTTATGACCAACCTAGATAGCATATTAAAAAGCAGAGACATTACTTTGCCAACAAAGGTCCATCTAGTCAAGGCTATGGTTTTTCCCATGGTCATGTATGGATGTGAGAGTTGGACTGTGAAGAAAGCTGATCGCCGAAGAATTGATGCTTTTGAACTGTGGTGCTGGAGAAGACTCTTGAGAGTCCCTTGGACTGCAAGGAGATCCAACCAGTCCATTCTCAAGGAGATCAGTCCTGGGTGTTCATTGGAAGGACTGATGCTAAAGCTGAAACTCCAGTACTTTGGCCACCTCATGCGACGAGTTGACTCACTGGAAAAGGCTCTGATGCTGGGAGGGATTGGGGGCAGGAGGAGATGGGGACAACAGAGAATGAGATGGCTGGATGGCATCACCGACTTGATGGACATGAGTTTGAGTGAACTCTGGGAGTTGGTAATGGACAGGGAGGCCTGGCGTGCTGTGATTCATGGGGTCGCAAAGAGTTGGACACGACTGAGCGACTGAACTGAACTGAACATAATACTTAATGGTGAAAGACTTAATGCTTTCCCCCAAAGATTGGGTCAAGGGCACAAATGACCAACTTAGCCCTTGTTTTCAATGAACATTGTACTGAAGGCCCTAGACAGTGCAATAAGGAAAGTAAAACAAATAAAAGACACATAGATTGAAAAGGAAACTATCGTTATTCAAAGACAATATGATTGTCTACTATGAAAGTCCTAAGGTAGCTACAAAAAGCTATCAAAACTAATTAATAAGTTTGGCAGGGTCACATGATACAAAGTCAATGTACAAAAATCTAATGTATTTCTGGATATTAGCAATAAATAGTTAGAAATAAAAATACAAAATACCATTCACAATAACACAAAAACAGTATCTCAGGGATAAATTTAACAAAATATATGAGGAACTCTATATAGGAAACTATAAAATATTCCTATGAAAATTTTAAGACCCAATTAAATGAATGTTAAATGGACAGATACACCATGTTTATGGATTGAAAGCCTCAATATTGTTAAGATATCAATTCTCCTCAAATGAAGCTATATTTGAAAAGCAAATTGTTCTAAGAAATCCCAATAAGATGCCAGTTGGCTCTTTTTTTTCCCAAAGAAATTGACAAAAAGCTGACTACATCTATATATAAAATAGGTAAACAATAAGGTCCTATTGTATAGCACGGGGACCTATATTCAATATCCTGTAATAAATCATAATGAAAACGAATATAGACAAATAACTGAATCATTTTGCTCTATACCAGAAACACGCACAACATTGTAAATCAACTTTACGTCAATTAAAAATTTAAGAATTGGGAGGGGACATGGGTAAACCTCTGTCTGGTTCACGTTGATGTTTGGTAGAAACCATTGCAATACTGAAAAGCAATTATCCTTCAATTAAAAGTTTTTAAAAATTAAATAAAAAGAAAATGTATGTGGGAATAGAAAATACCTAGAATAACCAGAACAATTTTATAAAAATTGAAGAACACGGAGGGACTTCCCTGGCAGTCCAGTGGTTAAGACTCTGTGCTTCTACTGCCAAGGGGCACAGGTTCAATCCCTGGTCTGGGAAATAAGATCTCATACGTTGCACTAGTGCAGCCAAAAATTTTAAAAGAAGAAGAAGAACATGGAATTCCCTGGTGGTCCAGTGGTTAGGACTCTGTGATTTTACTGTTGAGAGTGTGGGTTTAATTCCTGGTCAGGAAACTAAGATCCTACAAGCTGTGCTGTGCGGCCAACAATAAGAACAAAGTGCAGGGACTTCCCTGGTGGTCCATTGGCTTAGAGTCTGTGCTCCCAAAGCAGGGGACCTGGGTTCAATACCTGGTCAGGGAACTAGATCCCATATGCAGCATCTAAGGCCCAGTGCAGCCAAATAAATACTAAAAAAAAAAAAAAAAGAACCAAGTGCAGCTAAAGAAAAGAACAAAGAAGACTTACTTTATCTGATCTCAAGACTTACTACAAAGCTACATGGTCAAGACAATGTGGTATTGCTATAAAGATTAGATTATAGATCAATGGAGCATTATAGAGCCAGAAATAGGTCAATACATACATAAACAGTCAGATGTTTCACAGAAGTGCCAAGGTTATTCTATGCAGAAACAGCGTTTTCAACAAATGGTGCTGGAACAACCTGATATCCAACTAACTTCAACCCTTCCTTCACACCTTCTTATACAAAAGTTAATTCAAAAATTAATCCTAGAAATACAATTGATTTTTGTATATTGACCTTATATAACGTGACCTTGCTGAACTCACTTGTTAGTTTTGGCTAAGGAGATGGGAGGTCAGGATGGGGAAAAGTGGGGTGGGGGGGTCATGTGTGAGGCTGGCTAATTTAGAACAGGTGGTCAGGGAAGACCTCCTGGGAGAGGTGACATCTGAATAGATTTGAAAGAGGCAGGGAAACCAGACATGGAGTTTTTGAGAGGGGGAGTTGGTGTCTCCCAGGGCTGCCAGAATTTATACTCACAACAAAGCTGGCAGCAGAATCAAGGGCTGAGCCCAGGCCTGCCCCTTGGAAAAAGTCTGAGAGAAGAGGCTTCTTTGGGGTGGGGGCAATGTAGCCAGTAACTTGAGACACAAAGACCGATTCAGGTAGCAGGCTGACTGCCTGGGGAAGGGGGTGCCTATCATCTGGGTGGAGTGGTATATGGAAAGCCATTTGTTACCCTGTGGCCACCCTATGGCAGGGACACCAGCACTCTAGCTGGGGGGCCAGTAGCTTCCCCAGTGTCTACTCGGACAGAGCATGTGTCACAATGTGATACTTTATATATTCATTCACAGAAGTTCCTTGGTGGTCCAGTGGTTAGGACTCTGAGTTTCCACTGCAGGGGGCCCGGGTTCAATCCCTGGTCAGGGAACTAAGATCCCACAAGACACATGGCACAGCCAAAAAAAAAAAAAAAGAAGAGAAAATATATATTCATTTACTTATCTGTCATCAGTGTCATGAAAACATGAGCTCCATGGGGACAGAGACCAGCAGAGCACAAGCAGGTGATTCACACGATTTCTGTGTGATGAGGGACTTCCCTGGTGGTTCAGTGGTTAACGACTCTGCACTTTCAATGGACCTGGGTTTGATCCCCGATCAGGGAAGTAAAATCCCACATGCTGTGTTATGTGGCCAAAGGCAAAATAAAACAGATCCATGTGATGAGCAATTTGGCAAGCCCTCCATCCCCCTCTTAAGAGAGGAAGTCAAAGTGGAAGGCCACATGGCCTGGCCCAGGGGTAGTTCAGGCTCTGGGAAAATACTTGAGCTGAGGGTGATTCATAATTCCCATCCCACACAGTGAAACCAGAGACTAGGTTGCTTATCCTTTACTTCATTCAGTGCTCACAAATGCCCTCTAAGGTAGATTATACTCTCACCATTCCCAGATGAAGAATCCCCGGCTCAGTGCTGAGATACCTTTACAAGTTTACATAGCTGATAGACGGCAAAGCTGCTTCTCTCTGGAACCCAGAGTCTATCTTTCCATCCAGAGCTTTAGAATGGGGTTTGAAGTCACAAGTGGTTGTTATGGTGATGGGGTGGGATGGCATAGATGAGCTCCAACAGGTGTTCTGACTGACTGCTGGCATCTGTTAGACACCAGAAGCCCTTGGGCAGGAGAGGAGACTTGGGTCAGATCCTGCTCTACTTGGACAGCCGTTTTGCCCTAGAAACACTGAGCATCACACAACTCTCTGATCTGGCCAAAGGTCCCAGGCCCAAGAGTGCTGCTGCTGCTAAGTCACTTCAGTCGTGTCCAACTCTGTATGACCCCATAGACGGAAGCCCACCAGGCTCCCCCGTCCCTGGGATTCTCCAGGCAAGAACACTGGAGTGGGTTGCCATTTCCTTCTCCAATGTGTGAAAGTGAAAAGTGAAAATGAAGTCGCTCAGTCATGTCCTACCCTTAGCAACCCCACGGACTGCAGCCTACCAGGCTCCTCCATCCATGGGATTTTCTAGGCAAGAGTACTGGAGTGGCTTGCCATTGCCTTCTCCAAGGCCCAAGAGTAAATCCACTCAAATAGAGGGAGAATCCTGTGACAAAGGGGATCATTATCGGAGGGCCTAGCTAAGAGCACCTGTGAATTCACAGGGGAACAGCACACCTAGTGAGTCATCAGGTATAAAGCATCTGGTGCCTTGTCTGACACACAGTAGGTGCTCAACCTTGGGTTGCTATTATTATGATAAAGACAATATCCTTACACAGAAATTAGTAATAAACTGGAAAGCTGAATTTCCTTCTGGGCTAGAGTTGGAGCGCTCCCCAGGGCCAGGGTTGTGGGAACCAGATGAAATTTGTTCCTAATGAGGGTTCTGTGGAAGCTCAGCAAGTAGTTCTATCAAATTAACAGGCCCAGAGGATACAAGGGAGCAGATTTCTTCCTGAGCCTGGGCCCTGCCATCCCTCAGCCCTTGGAAATCAGATTATCGGGTGGGCAGGGCCAGGGAGGAAACTGAACTAAATACAATTACCAACCTTGGCTTGTCCATCTGAGCCTGGAACAGGGCAGGGAGGAGGGGAAGGCAGAGAGGAGTCAGAGCCTCACTCAGGAAGTTACAAACCCAAGGAAATGGACAGGACAAGCCCATCCCTGTTAGAGGGCCTTGTCTCCATGAGCCCATCCTGGGATTAATTGTCTCATCCCCATGCTGTTCCCACAAAACACCAGTAACCCAGGCCTCCTCCCTTGGAGATAAGTGCAGTAATTCCTTTTATAGCTATGATCCCATCCAGCCTCGGCTTGAATCTCCCTAGTGATGGGGTGTTTGTTGCCTAGCAAGGTCTTCCGTTCCATTATTGATTCAAAACCAGCCAACTGTAGGCAGAAGCCACTGATATCTGGCCTTAGATCTGGCCACAAAGTCGATGTAGAACCATGGGTGAGATTGTGGCCTTGCAGGGGGCGCTGTGCGCGCGTTCTCCACGTCCTTCCACACTCTCCCATTGTGAGCTGTGACTTTCCAGTTGGACTCTGACTCATCGAAGGACATCAGCCCATCACCGTCTCAGGAGTCCACCTGGGCGTTGCCTTGGCTGTGGTGGTCCAGGCAGAGCCACCCCTTCAGACTTTCCTGCCAGGACTGCAGGAAACTGCTCTTGCCGTAACTCCAGATGGGAACAAGACAGCCTTTGCTCCGAGCGCTGATGATGAGGGTGACCCCGCTGCCGTGGAGGAAGCCGGCCTGACACAAAGCAGACACACACGGAGGCAGAGCCGAGAGAGCTGCGGGGGAAACGATAGGGCCTGAGAAGTGTTCACTCTATCCCAGAACTTTTCGGTTATGGGGGAGCCAATAAATTACCATCATTGTTCCATGCAGTTGGTTTAAGATGCCTTTTCTGCCACTACCAGTCTCTTAATGGATGGAGACGCCTTTCAGGATTAAAGTGTGGGGATTTTTCCTATAAACCGGCTATACTTCAATAAGGAAAATAATAAATGTTATTTAAAAAGTGAAAAATAAAAAAGTGTTTTCCTAATAGGAAACTGGCTTCTCTGAGTTTCCATTCAATGGCTGTGGTTACAGCACTGGCCATGCTCACTCTGTTTCCACAGGAAGTGAGACCAGGGATCTGCTGAGAGAGTCTCTCATCTCCCACCTAGTAAGCTAGGAGGGATAGGAGTTGTTCTCAGCTCATCCAGAGAAAATGCAGCAGAGGAAGAGGAGGAGGAACAGGAGAGGAGTCCCAACAGCTCAGCTCATTACTGAGCCACCGCATTCCCTTTTCGGCTCCTACCGAAGTTGGGTTTAAGTTGGGTTTGTCGCTTATATAGAAATCCAACTCCTAAAACCATTCTTTCCATCTCTGCTCCCCAGCACCCAACACTGTCTGGCACATAAGATTCTCAGTTAAGATTATGACTTTACTTCCCATGATTTGGAGCCTTCTACCGATTTTGCCAAATTCAAGAATGTGTCAAGTGTATGTGGTTGTCTCTTTGGAGGAGCAGGTTCGATTTTTGGAAGGCAGATTCGGCAAACGTCTCTCAAGTATTGTGCCAGGGGTTTTCACATATATTACTTCATCTACTATCCAAACCGCTGGAGGTAATTCTATGCCCATTTCCCAGAGAGAGAAACTGAGGCTCAGAGAAGGTTAAGTAGCATTTGAAAGTCACCCAGCTAAAACTGACAAAACCAGGAAAAGAAGATATGTCTTCTTAGAGTGACGCTGTTGACCGGTGATAAACTTACACCAAAGGCCTTGCAGGTCCCTTTCAACTTCCATTGTGAGAAAACCCTCCCCCACAGGCTGGCTGTGACCCTCTTTGGGCAGTGGCGGACACTGTCTGCATGTAGCTAGTCAGTCCTGCCCTGGAGTCAGCTTTGAGTCAGTCCCAGGGAGCCTTTGCCAGTGGTGGATTTTTGAATTAGAGATCGTTCATTGTGTTCTTAGCAACTTCAACTTGAAGTTGCTAAGTTGTGTCTGACTTTGTGTGACCCCATGGACTGCAGCACATCAGGTTTCCCTGTCCTTCACTATCAACGTCCATAGAGCCAGAAGGGCCAGAGGCAAATATGCACGTTTGAGGGAAATGGCCAGCGGGCAGGGTTAAGGTAGGTGAACTCACCCAGTTCCCTGTGAAACCAGAAGCACAAAGAGGAAGAAGTTACAGGCAACCACGTGAGCCTGCCCTCCCCCTCTGATTTTTCTTTCTAAATGTCTCTATTGAGATATACTTCACATATCATAAAACTTGCCCATTTAAAATGTACAATTGTTTTTGATATACATATATATACACACACTGAGTTGTATAACCATCACTATAATCTAAGTTTAAAACATTTTCATCACCCAGAAAGAGACCTTATACCCATTAGCAGTCACTCCCCATTTGCCCTCAATCTCCCTTCCCCCAGTGCTAGTTTATTTAATCCTTTCTGTTTCTTTAGATTTGCTAATTCTGGACATTTCATAAGAATGGAGTCACACATTATGTGGTCTTTTGTGCAGGTTTCTTTCACTTAACATGTTTTCAAAGGTCATTCATGTTGCAGCATGAATCAGTACTTTATGGCCAAATATTACCACATTGTATGGGTATATCAACTGATACAGCCATCAGTTCATGGACATTTGGGTTGTTTCTACTTTTTGGTTACTAGGAATCATTCTGCTATGAACATTCACGTACAAGTTTTTGTGTGGTCCTGGTTAATTTATATATTCATCTCTGTTCCCCATTCTCGGGTTCCTTCCCACATAGGTAACCGTTTCAGTTTACGTAATGTGTTTTAGTTAATGTGTTTCTGATAAATGTGTATTCCTCTTGGGTGTGTGCACTTTTAATTTGCTCATGTGGTGGTATTATGTTGCAGTTCGTTTTCTGTACTTTTCTCTACTCAGCTCTGTGGTTTGGGGATCCATCTATGTTGCCGCGAGCAGCATCTGGTCCATGGTGCCGCCTGCTGTGGGTCCTTAGGCAGGGCTACCACCACGCTGTGGACCCCAGCTTCCACTTTACTGTCCACTTTGCTGGCACCGCACCCAAACCCACAGTGGACATCTGGTATGTGTCCCTTCAGAACCTGGCGAGAATGGCTAGAACACATGTCTGAGAGAGCATTGCTGGGACACAGAATATGTGCATACTTACTTTGAGTGGTGCCTGACTATGAACAGTCTCTGCTGCTGGCAGACAAGACGTCAGAATTGTTCTTTTCATCCAGTTTCCCCACACGGACAGAATAGCCTAAACAGATACCCGACTTGCAAAGCCTCAGGACATCAGTACTGAGATGCACCACGCCTACTGAATGACAGAGATAGACACACCTTCTTATATCCTGTCTCACGTCTCTTTACTAAGTTTCCAGGACACTGACTACAGTTATACCTCCTGAGCTCATAAAGTGAGGTTGTTCTTTATCCCTCGTGGATAAAATTTCTGAAGAAAAACTACTGGTTCGAAATTTTTGTTTTGCTTCTGGGGTGCAAAGATCTTTGACCCTATAACGACCGTCTTCTTTTTTTCTAACCAGGAGGTGAGTGGGAGGGGACTGGCTCCTTAAACTCTCCCAGCACTAGGAGGACCAAGGAACTGGGAAGAGAAAGGAGGATTCAAGGGATCAGCTGGGAATTTTCTCTGGGGTTTCTGCTGACTTCCTAGAAAGAGACTAAAATCCTTATGGATGGTGGAAACTGTGAAATTTCTTCCCTGGGAAAATTTCCTACATTTTGGGAGGATCAACCATCTGGGCAAAGCTCGAAGTTAACACATCCCTCGGAGTCTCCTAGGGGACTGGTTTCTGTTTGTTTGTTTTGGCTGCACTGCGGGGCATGCAGGATCTTAGCTCCCTGACCAGGGATCGAACCCATGCCCCCTGTAGTGGAAATGCAACAGGGAAGTCCAAGTGGTTTCTTTTCAAGGGATTGGCTCAGGGCTTGCCCTACATCCCTACACCCAGGGGTGCGTCTTTTCACAAAGCACGTGTGTGTCATCAGAAGTCTTTTGCAAAGAATCCATTGGTATGTAATGTGAATCCCTTTGTCCTCATTCTGGTTCCCTAAGTTTGGATTTCTCATAACTGGCTTTTCTTAAGTGAAGGCCATCCTCCTACTGGACAGACCAAATCCCTGTTGGGCTGTCCCGGTAAGTTACTGGAAGGGCCTGGTGGACAGCTGGGACTGGCTGCTGCGCCTGTGAGGGCCTAGTGCTCTCTCTGCCTGTCGTCACTTCTTTCCCCTCGCTGGCTTCTGGCTTTCAAATTCTAGCTCTGCAGAGTGGCTTCTGTGGCTGGCTTTATTTGAAAGTATTTAGGACAAAGAGAGAACCCAGCATTTCAAAACACCGAGCTTCACTTCCATGTCGCTTTCTCATAAATGATGAGAGGGAACAGATTAGGAAGAGGAGACGACGCCTTTGGAGAAGTCACCCTGATTTCCCACTTCCATCTGTCCTCAACATTTTGCTCAATACTGGCATCATAGACATGAGGTCAAAGGTCAGCAGGTCACTGGACTTGGAAGAAGACAAGATGATTATTCCTTAAAACAACCCGTTTTCAAAATTTTTATTTATTTTTTAATATAATTTTGGCTGCACTGGGTCTTTGTTGTTGTGAACAGGCTTTTCTCTAGTTGCAGGGAGCAGGCTATTCTCTAGTTGAGGTGCGTAGGCTTCTCACTGCGGCCACTTCTCTAGTTGCGGAACACAGGCATGCGAGGGCTTCAGTATTTGTGGTTCGCTGGCTCTAGAGAGGAGCCTCACTAGTTGTGGTTCCTGGGCTTAGCTGCCCCACAGCATGTGGGATCTTCCCCAACCAGGGATTGAATCGTGTCCCCTGCACTGGAAGGCAGATTCTTAAACACTGGAAGGCAGATTCTTAAACACTGGAAGGCAGATTCTTAAACACTGGAAGGCAGATTCTTAAACACTGGAAGGCAGATTCTTAAACACCGGAAGGCAGATTCTTAAACACTGGACCACCAGGAAGCCTGAAGACAAGATTACGATGAGAAAAAGAGCAGCACTCTTTATCCAGTGCCTACTGCATGATGGATGTTGTGCTAATACTTGGGCCACTGGATGTGAAGAGCCGATTCACTGGGAAAGACTCTGATGCTGGGAAAGACTGAAGGCAAGAGGAGAAGGGGTTGACAGAGGATGAGATGGTTGGATGGCATCTCTGACTCAACGGAGATGAGTTTGAGCAAACTCCAGGAGATAGTGAAGGACAGGGAAGCCTGGCATGCTGCAGTCCCTAGGAGTCACAGAGTCAGACACAACTGAACTGAAAAACAACAAATATATATATATATATATGTATGTATGTATACACACACACACACATATCCCTTTCCCACTAACTGTGACCATATTATTGCAAGGTAAGCCTTATCTCAGCTTTGTGCAGCCTACAACCCCAGGCTACCCTGGATGCCATTGTCTACCCCACCACGACCCTCATCCCTCCCTGATTCACTCTTCTGCTATTCGAAGGTGACTGGGCTCTGACTCAGAGCATGGGGAGGAAGAAGATTCCTTGGAACCAGGAAGGGGAAAGGGACGCAGGGCTGTTAGTTCCCTCTCTGTGGGACCGAAGGCAAGCAGCGGCAGGAGAGAAAGGCCCAGAAGCGGGCAGAAAGGGGCAGAGAGGGTCTGGTCACCAGAAGGCAGGGATGGTGCAGAAGCTGTTTCTCAATCTCACCCTCTGACCCCTCAGTCCTTCACAGAGCAGGACCCAGAGTGTCCCAGGGGGAGGGCTGAATGGCAGAAGCACCTGGGAAACCATGCCGCTGACCCTCTCCTAGGCCTTGAAGTCACCCAGGGGACTGAGAAGAAGATTCCGACGACTGTCAGCCTGGCAGGGGTCACGGATGTGCGGTGGGCTCAGGTTTTCCCTCCACCCTGCCTGTGCAATGACCTGGTCCTTGTGCTAAAGGCTGCTCAGAACGGGGGAAGGAAGGGAGACTGGGAAGAGAACCCTGTAGGGAGGGAGTCCACAGTGCACTTAGCAGAAGGGTGGGGAGAGAATGAAGGAGGCTGGGACTCAACGTGCCTCCTTTTCCGGACTGGGAGTGCCACTGGAGGGGGCTGGCAGGACCACGGTGTGCAGCTGAGCAAATGGTGCCTCCCACGGCACTGGGAGGTGCCAGTCACGTAGACCACAGTGCAGATGGCAGCCCCTAGGGTCAGGCGCGCCACAGGCTGCAGGGCATGGGAGTAGTCATGCCTTCTGTGCCGAGTTGCTGTTGTTCAGTCGCTAAGCCGTGTTTGACTCTTTCAGGCCCCATGGACTGCAGCAGGCCACACTCCTCTGTCTTCCACTATCATCTCCCAGAGTTTGCTCAAATGCATGTCCATTGAGTCAGTGATGCTATCTATCCATCTCTTCCTCCTTTTGCCTTCAATCTGACCCTGTCTGAAAAGCAACAGAGTCTTTTCCAATGAGTGGGTTCTTCGACTCAGGTAGTCAAAGTACTGGAGCTTCAGCTTCAGCATCAGTCCTTCCAATGAATATTCAGGGCTGATTTCCTTTAGGATTGACTAGTTTGATCTCCATGCAGTCCAAGGGACTCTCAAGAGTCTTCTCCAGTACCACAGTTCAAAAGCATCAGTTCTTCGGTGCTCAGCCTTCTTCATGGTCCAACTCTCACATCCGTACATGACTACTGAAAAGACTGTAACTTTGACAGTATGGACCTTTGTCTGAAAAGTGATGTCTTGGCTTTTAAATACACTGTCGAGGTTTGTCTCTGTGCCTAGAGAACATTTTAGAGGCTACCAGCTATTCTAGACTTCGAGGGTAGGAGCACTCAGACTTGAGCATTGTCCAGGAATTGAAAGCCTTCTGAAGAGGCCATCATCAGTCATAAGGTCAAGTGGTCCCGGCAGGGGCCTGGCCAGAGAGGTCTTCCTGACTGCTATGTCTTGTCCCTGGCCCCACAGGCACCCAGGACTGAAATGACAGAGTCCTTGATCTTTCCCTGCATCAGCAATCACAAGAGTCAATGCCAGTTAAAAAGAGAAAGTCTAAATAATCTCAGGCACATATGAGCCAGTCCTCTAGAATGAAGACACAGTGTTGCCTCTTAGGCCTGCTGCTCCAACCGTTACATCTATCTTCTAAGTTTGACTTCTTTCCAGTGGAGACCCCAGAGGCATGCCTGCCATTGGTTCTTTGCCTTTTCGGGTCCCCATCCCTCCCCCTGGATTCCCATCAGTAAAAGAAGTGTAGATGTTTAGTGGGCAGAGGGTCCAAACCCCACCCTTCAGGGATACCTCAAGGATACTTGCCCATCTTAGGGGGAAGCGAGGTTGCCCACTGGATCCCAGATTAGGGGAGCAGAGAGAGGAAGTCAGTAGTCAGATAGAGCTGCTCACTGGATTCAGTTGACCTCACAAGGAAGACACACAGCACCCCGATTCAGCAGGAGCCAAGCCTAGGGCATGCTCTCCAGTCTCTCTGTAGAAGGTCAAGCTGGGAGAGTTGTAGAGTTTGGACCCTGGCCTGAGCAGGACAAACTTGCCTTTGTGTCAGCTCTTGCCCCCACGGTCAGCCAGACATGAACAAGGCAGGATCTCTGCCAGCTCTTTCACCTGTTGGGGCTGCCCCGCTGTCCCCAGTCAGGCTAAACTAGGTGGCCTCTGCCCATGGAATGCCAACCCAGGCAGGTGCTTGCAGAGCAAAGTGTTGGAGTTTCCTTTGAGCAGGGAAATTTAAAACTGAGATAAAGATGAAGAGATCTGAACTGTAAGCTGCTTCTCACAGCTAGTTTAGGAAAAAGATCTTACCAGGACCCCACAGCCAAGATGAGCACAGAGATTTGGACCAGTCTTCTCTGGTTCCTAACTGGGTAGATTCCATTTGAAATGTGTTCCTTCCCCTTCTGGTCCTTGGGTGCTTATAAGTGGAAAGTTCTTCTCCCATTCTTGAGCATCAGTATACCTAAAACCTAATGAGCTTACAGAATGCTGCTACTGCTGTTGCTAAGTCGCTTCAGTCGTGTCCGACTCTGTGCGACCCCAAGGACTGCAGCCTACAGGCTCCTCTGTCCATGGAATTGTCCAGGCAGGAGTACTAGAGTGGGTTGCCATTGCCTTCTCCATTAGCTCAAAACCTAATGATCTTACAGAATGGTCATCATCAAAAAATCTACAAACAGTAAATGCTGGAGAGGGTGTGGAGAAAAGGGAGCCTTCTTGCACTATTGGTAGGAATGTAAATTGATACAGCCACTGTGGAAGACAGTATGGAGATTCCTTTAAAAACTAGGAATAAAACTACCATATGATCCAACAATCCCACATAGGCATATACCCTGAGAAAGTCATAATTGAAAAAAGTTACATGTATTACATGTATGCAATGTTTGCTGCTGCTGCTGCTAAGTCACTTCAGTCGTGTCCGACTCTGTGTGACCCCATAGACGGAAGCCTACCAGGCTCCCCCGTCCCTGGGATTCTCCAGGCAAGAACACTGGAGTGGGTTGCCATTTCCTTCTCCAATGTGTGAAAGTGAAAAGTGAAAGTGAAGTTGCTCAGTCGTGTCTGACCCTTAGCGACCCCACGGACTGCAGCCTACCAGGCTCCTCCATCCATGGGATTTTCTAGGCAAGAGTACTGGAGTGGCTTGCCATTGCCTTCTCTGATGCAATGTTTACTGCAGCACTATTTACAATAGCTAGGGCATGGAAGCAACCTAGATGTCCATCTACAGATGAATGGATAAAGAAGCTGTGGTACATACATACAATGGAGTATTACTCAGTCATAAAAAGGAATACATTTGAGTCAGTGCTCATGAGATAGATGAACCTAGAGCTTATTCTACAGAGTGAAGTAAGTCAGAAACACAAATATCAATGCATGTATATGGAATCTAGAAAGATGGTACTGATGAACCTACTTGCAGGGCAGTGGTAGAGATGCAGACATAGAGGACAGACTTACGGACATGGGGACAGGGATGGTGGAGAGGGTGGGATGAATGGAGAGAGTAGAACGGAGACATATTCACTAACATATGTGAAATAGATAGCCAGTGGGAATTTGCTGTATGACTCAAGGAACTGAAAGTGGGGCTCTGTGACAACCTAGAGGGGTGGAATGGGGTGGGAGGTGGAGGGAGGTTTAAGAGGAAGGGGACATATGTATACCTGTGGCTGATTCATGTGGATGTATGGCAGAAACCAACACAATACTGTAAAGAATTATCCTTCATTTAAAAACCTAATGACCATGCTCTGATCCCTTTGATCTTTTCTTCCAGTCTCCCAAGATGTTTATTGCTCCCCTCTGAAATTCATCCAAGAGATTTGCTGACCTTTCTGGGCACTGAAACATCAGGATGGCACTCAGCAACCCACGAGCCATCAGAGTTGCTGAGAGGTGCAGCGACAAGTCACGAGAGTCTGAGTCTAAGGGCCCTGGTGTTGACTTCCTGAGGGTGAGGGCGGCCCAAGCTCAGCTGCACAAGGCTCTCAGCTGCACAAGGTTTTCCTCTGCACAAGGCTCTTCCCTCCTCGCCCTGCCTCCTTACAGACCATCTTCAATCCCTCACCAGGGCTGTGCACTGTCTTCAGAGCCCTGCTGGGGTCACACTGAGGGTGGGGAGATCAACATAAGTGCCCCCCATCCTCCTCCCCCTAAGAACTACATCTAGGAACAGCAAGATGTAAGGCAGGTGCCACACTCAGAGGCCAGGCCGAGCCACTAACTGGCCTTGGGCTCTCCTTCTCAGACACGAGGGGGTAAACTGGACAATACAGCTACCCACCCCACCCCTTCAGGACCTACCCTTTCTTTAGCTTCTCTTCTGGCAGATGTGTTTTATTTGAAAAGTTCCCTGCCTCACCCAACCACAGTATAATTCCACTGTCTCTTTTCCACCAGCAATTCAAATCCCTCCTTTCTCCTATTCCTCTGCTTACCCTCTTCAAAGGCCTGTGCTCTGAGATCTCTATTCCAGATCTGGCCTGAAGCTTTAGTGGGCGGGGACTGAACTCTGACCCTTTCCCCTCTTGGCCTAGTCGGACTTTTGTTTTTTTTATGGTTGAGCTTCTTCTTGAATTAGATGTTACAAAATATTTAACACACATACACATGTTAAACAATCCTGCATGGAAAACTCTGGTCAAAACTTTTCTTTGGCACAAACACAGAACATTTCCATGGCTTCCCACTTTCTTGGTTCTCTAGGGCTGGCCCATGGCCAGATGGAGGAATTTTAGCTCTCAAGGCCCGAGAGAAGTTTGCTGTCCCAGCTCCTGACGTCTGGGTCATCTCCAGTACCACTATATTAAGATTGTAGTTTAATAAAATCTGCCAGTATCCCCGCCCCCTAGACCCGAAGGCTTGCTAACAGTTAAGCAAGGATCTATGGGCCCTGTCAACCAAGTCTGGTTCTTTTTTAGAAGCTCTTAGACAAAGCTTTTAGACAGCTGGCTCCCCAAGTTGGAGGTAGTGTCCAAGGCCTCAAACTCAGCTTTAGTCTGGTCCACTAAAATGGGGATAATTTACTCTTTCCTATGATTTCAGAGTAAGGTTTGCTTTTGTTGAATCTGCGTGCATGCTCAGTGTCCGAATTTTTGCGACCACCAGGATCCTCTGTGGAATTTTCCAGGCCAGAATACTGGAGTGGGTTGCCATTTCCTCCTTCAGGGGTTCCCAACCCAGCGATAGAATCCACGTCTCTTGTGTCTCTGGCATTGGCAGGTGAATTCTTTACCACTAGTGCCACCTGGGAAACCCCAATGATTGCTAATAAATAGTAAATTCTTTCTCTGAAGAACTTACTTTCTATATTCCTTGGCAGACCCCATCCAAAAAAGCCTTCTTCATGGTTGCTATCAACAAGCAGTGAGGGCAGAGTAGAGAGGATATGCTAACGAATGCAAACACTTTAGAGCTTTCTATACATCAGGCTCTAAGGCACACAAATACGCATGCACCCATGCATGCACGTGAGTGCATATGTTTTATCCTCTAACAATGTCCTGGCATTTTCCCCCCACTTTACAAATGGGGAGCTTGAGGTTCCGAGCAGCTGTACACTTACCAAAGATCTTGGCTCACCGGTTGGTTCTGTGGGCACTACAGTGATGTCTCAGGAATGAGAACTCACAGGAATGGGAGGTAGATAGCACCTGGAACTGTTAGGGGAAACACACAGACCGAAACTGCCCCCCCGGCCAGGCACCAAAGTAACCATTTGCACGTTGTTTTACGATAGGAGGTCCTGGGAAAGAACACAGAACTAACAAGCTACTACCAACCAGAATTCAGGAAAGGCCAAAAGCAGATGCCAGGTGTCCTGCCACCTCCCAGAACCTTCTCACTGGCATCCATCTTGGCTGAGCAATGCATGGGGTACCAGGAAGGACCCTGACTCAGAATGACTGGCCAGAGAAAACCCAGAAGTTAATCCCATCACAATAAAAATGGAAGCCGCAAGCCACGTGCCTAAGCAGTCTTCCCAGATACCATTACCTTCCTGCTCTCCACCCAGGTGCCCATTTTCCCAGTAAAGTTTCTTGCTTTGTCAGCACGTCTCCTCAGACAATTAATTTCCGAGTGTTAGACAAGAGCCCACTCTCGGGCCCTAGAAGGGCGCCCTCCTCCAACTTCCTGCAACAGTATGGAAAGAATGACATTTTAGAGTTGAGAGGGACCTCGACTGTACAGTTCCCGAGAATCTGAGTGATCTGCCCAAGGTTTGTGAAGCTACTCCATTGAAGAATCAATACAGAATCCACTTTTGTTATTTCAATACTATTTCCACCCTGCTCACTGGTCTCTCTTATGAGGAAGGGAAAACAGACAATTAGCTTTAGCAATTTAAGGTGGGGTCTGGGAGAGACTAGAAATGTTAAAAAACACTGACTCTGAGACATGAAGAAAAAATAAGTTTAAGAGGTGGTAAGGGGAAGCCCCGAATAGCGTCACGGACCTCAACATCTGCGAACAGCCCGCCAGGGAGGAGCGGCCCTCTGAAGCCTAGACCAGCCGCCAACTGCACGTTCACGTTTCGGGTGCTTGCTCCAGTGCTGGTGCTCAGGATGATTTTTTCCTGGAATGTATGCATTCCAGCAAGGCGAATTTCTCCCAAGCCAATCATTCACTTCTATCGACTTCCATTATAAATTTGGCAATTTTCAAGAATCTTGATGACCCAGTGTTTGAGGCCGGTCCGTGGCATGTTCAGCGCTAGTTCTGTGGATCTGGAAAGCAGTGTGAAGGCGCCTAGCGTTTCACTCCTTCCACTGCAGCCTTCCTATTCTTCTTCCCTTCAAACATCTTCCATGTCAGCTTCCCTGGACCACAAGAACATTTCTTATGGCTAAAGATCTGGGTTAGCACCCAGGTATCTTTCTGTTTTATTGCCTTTCTCCAGCCTTGGTGGAGGTACTGACAAAGTCAGATACAGGGACACCTGAAAGTTAGCATTCTATATTTCAGCTGGAATATTCCATTAGCTCATGGCTTTGGGTTCCAGAAAGGAGTCATTTCCCAGTAATTTGAAATACTAGATACTCAATTTCCTTCCAACGTGACTGTCTTGTAGATAAGCACTGTGGGCCCCTGCTGCACAGCTCAAGTAAACTCTGTTGAGTGAATAGGACTGACCAACTCTTCCTGCTGTCCCTGGCCATGTCAGTGCTGGCCCAGTGAAGTTTATCTTTGCCTTGCAGTCTCCTTCCTGAGAAGCATCTTACCACCTTTTTACTAAGAGTGAAATGCAATTAGGGTGCAGATGGCTTAGATTTTCTTTTCATATACATTTTCTTCTGCTGCATGTGGGAAGCATTGTACTTTGAATAAATTCAAAATTATTCCCAAGACACTTAATGTTATTTTTACTCCAGCATGAGTGCTCAAGGACAAATGAGCACTTAAGACTGAAATATCCCCCCTGAGAGAACCACATAGCTTGTCCAAAGCCCTTATCCCGATGCTGTGGGCAAGTCTGGACTCACCAAGCCTTACTTCACCTTTGTATCTCAATGGCTGGCACGTTGCCTTGCTTAGGTCATAAGGGATGGATAGTCTTCCTTTGGCAGTATAGATTTTCCTCACAAGAATCTTGGTTGGCAAGAACTTTTCAATTAACTGAAGGAGGCAGTTTTATAGGCAGGAGATACATGATGGATTGGGTTTATTTTTAATTTCTGTTAAAAGTTTACCATGCGTGTCTGGGACAGGACAGGAAAAGCAACTTGATATTTGGAAACATCAGAAAACGTAATTCTTTGGAGGCTGTTATTGTCAGTCCGCTGCATCTTTCCCTCAGTTCCGACTAAAAAAAGGGTCAATTCCAGGATTTCAGTATCCTGAGTCCATCTAAGCCTGGGAAGGGAGATCAAGTGGATATTTCCTTCAACTCTAAATTTTGTGGTCCTAATGTGACCTTTGTCCCAATACCTAGAAATGACCTTGACCACTGGCATCGAGACAGTGTACCACAGCTTTTCTTCTAGTGTTCAGGGTGGTTTTGAATCAAGTTTCCAGTTAGGCGAGAATTGAAACAGGAAAGGAGTAAAGGAGAAGGGTGTCTAAGCAACCAAGTCTTCCCTGGAAGAGAAGAGGAAGCCACGAGAAGTGAATAATAGGTTTATTTGCATATACATAAGAGAAGAGCTAGCGTTGCTGGGAGAGGGGCAGGGCTCGTGAGGAGGTAAGGCTTCAGCAGAGGAAGGCACCTTGACAAACAAGGACTCCGGGCTCAGTAAACCAAGCACAGTTGCAACCTTCTTTTGCCCCAAGCCCACGACTCATTTAACTCATTTATCTGTTGTCAGAGAGGACATGGGAGTCACTTACAAAACCATGTGGAAAATAAAGTGGAGGGAACCAATTTTATAAATCTGGACCAGCCACTTAAAACTTTATGTACAGGATGCAGAAAAAACCCATAAGCGGCACCTTTGAATAGTTCAAACCTAATCAAGTGCCATCTGCCCTGTTAGTAAAAACAGCTATCACGGAAGAATCTGGGGATTAAATGTGCCTCCAAAGTTGAGGCCTCAATCCTACAAGTTTAGGCAAAGGGACCCTAGAAGTGGGAGTTCCTGCCAGGTTTGCAGGACCACGATCACAGACAAGAGATCTCTGGGGATCAGAGTGGAATGGTTAAGAGACACGCCTGCTTCTGTGGGTACGCTGTGGCGCCAAGCTCCTGGCAAGCGGAATCTGGGGTGTCTCCCAAGGATGGAAGGCATCCTTGCTAAAAACATCTTTTCTTGGATTCTAAAGTTGAACCAGAATGAACTTTGACTTCTGAGTATCCAAAGGAGATAAAGGCTCTTAACATGAAAAGATCAAGTTCTGCCTTTGCGAACAGTAACTACCAAGTGGCTAGTTCTCAACGGAACTTTACCTACTTCTTTTTCTCCAGGAAGATATGTGGTGATTGTCCTTAGAGAAGTCAGAAGTTGCCAGCTACTGACTAGATGCAGTAATATAAAATAAAAAGATTGGACATGCTGACTAGGAAGGGGAAGAGAAACACACACTGAGTGATTATATCTTTTTTTTTGTATATAAAGGATTAAAAAATTCCAATTTAATAATAAATTTTGGAAAAGCAAATGTAAAATGACTTGGGCTTATAAAACCAGAATTTACAATTATCTGTGTATAGTCAAAGACAAATCATAGAACCGTTCTGATTACAGATTAAAGTAATTCTACTGGTTACAGAATCACTGACCCACTCCCCGGTGAGATTACAGTTGTTCAATTGTAAGCATCTCCACTGCTACTCACACTCCTTTGTCTCCTCCTCAGACAGTGTTTTCACACCCAAGTCATGGCACACACACCAGGCACATCTTTCTTTCCACAAAGCTTAGCAAGATGATCCCTCCTTCCGGCTTAGATCAACAACCTTCCCTTATAAATAACCCCCCTTCCCCTGGTCACTAAATTCATCCACGTCTTCATCCTCCACAGGCTCCCTCCCCTTAGTCCCAGTTCCAGTAGGACATGTCCATCCCTAAAAAGAATGCTGGATTCATGAGGCCACACCAGTCACAAGCTAGGACCTCTCTAGGCCAATGGCGCTGGGCTCCTAGTTGTCCAGCACCTATGTGCTCAAGAAAGCTGTAGAGTTCTCTCTCCCTCTTTTCTTCCCAGTATTCTCCTGCCCTCTCATGACATCCATGCCAACAAGCTATCTGTCATTCTAGGTTTCCCTGTCTTGTACAAGCCTTCATTAATAACCAAGTGACTGTAACTACCACGGCAATGCTGAAAAGATCCTCGTCTTTTCCTCTCTCAATCTTTATCTACCTTCATGAACAAAGTCGCCTCTAGAAGCCAGTGACTCCTCTCTCTACACTCTCTGCCTCCTGAGAGATCTACTCAATAACAATCTGTTACTCTGAGATGCCTACTCTGCAAGATCCAGTCACAACACCACAGCCTCTGTGGACTGCAGGCTGGAGGGAAGATGCCAGGCCCACCAATTCTGATCGATCATTTCGGATTAAATTAAATGAATGCAGTACCACACTCTGCTCTTCCCTACACTTCTTCATTAACACACCTATAACATCCACTTTAGTAGTCTGAGCACAAAGCTCTTGAGAGCTGTCTTTTCCCTTTCTTTCCACAGGCTGAGACGCCACCATGTGGGGCCAAGGAAGTGCCTGCTGGCCTTCTGAGTGCCTCTTAGGAACTTGTTAAAGTGTTACCCACAACTAGTTATATTTTACGGCCCCCCTACAGTATGGTGTTGCACCTTTGCTCAATTTGCAACCAGTGAACTTGATCAGGGATCTATGTTCTCTCGAATCTGATCTTAAGTGCTAACCTCTCATTTGCATGAAAAAATGCTCCACTTTTAGTACATCTACTTTAATGCTCAATGAAGAAGTGCTGCTGAGAAAACATGGAAGATTTCTTTAAGAAAGGAACCATGCTTTCCTTTCCAGCACAGCCAGTGGGCTGAAGGCCTGTTTCCACTCTTGTCTCCATTCTTTCAGCATAAATCCACTACTCACTGGCAACACAGTCTGATTTAGCAGGCACTCATCATTAAAACCAGAACATCCATGGCATGTAAACGAGGTGAGATGGCAAAAACACACAGACCCAGAGCCTTTCTGATGGAGAATGGAAAGAAAGTCTGAGACAGCGAGCTCACGCGTGCGGGTGCGCACACGAGAACAAGTCAAACATCTCAATAAGGATTTACTGTAATAGAATCTGCACAGGTACACTATGCTCAAGTCTTACTAGAAAGGACTCACTTGCATTTTTTCCCTTTCTTAACGCAGCACAACCAATGGCCAGCTAAACATCAGACCCATTGTTGAATAGAAGGGAGCAGCATCAGACACAAAATTTCAGGCCCTGGTTTTACGTGCCTTTAATACTATTTTTCCTTTCCTCTGTGTTCACTAAACAGGATTTAAAATTTTTGTAAAGCTACTTGTCATAGCTTTTTGTTTTCCCTTTGTATTTATCATGTTTTTAATTTCTTCTCTGAGGAGGAATTCTCCGAATCTGTGTCTTCCAATTCGATTCGGTGCCTCTTGAGGCCACTATGGCCATGAACAGCCCTGCTGCTGTCTGTGTCTGGGGGGTCAGTGGGGTCCTCTCTCGTTACAGCACTGGGGGACTCACAGGCCATTTCAGACCCGCAACAATCTTTGTGTAGGAGTATCCCTGTCAGGGACAAGTTATCGTGGTCAGCGTCCACACGTCCTGGGGAAGAGCAGGCCAGTGCCTCCAGCTCCCCTAAGTTCTGCCCATTGTTGTGGGGGTGCGGGGGGCGGGGGTGCAGGCGTCCATTGTTGTGGTTGGCACAGATGGTTTCCAGGCTCCTCTCCTCACTGTCATCAGACTGGGTCCTGAGACAGTTGCCAGACCCGCTGCTCAGAGTGGAACCAGACGCCTTGGGGACAGGAGGGGAGGGTGCCTCCTCAGCCCGGCTGCTCAGGGCCTTGCTTAGGGCCTTTCCATTGAGCTTCTTGGTTTCAAAAGTGTGTTCTACAGTGCCACCATTGTTGGAGTCCTGAGAAGCATCCTCGGGTGCCTCTGCCCAAAGGTGGCCGCTGGGCTCGGGGCCTGGGCCATTGTTGGGGCTTAGGGCAGTAGTCCCTTCTTTAAAAGCGTCCTTGCTGCGGCCTTCCGGCGGCAGGTCCTGGGTCCTCTGGGCCACTGCCGCGTTTAGACAGGCTTCCTTGCTGGAAGAAGGGATTGGGTTGTCCTTGTGGCTGGTTCCCGCCCTCCCTTCATCGGCCTCCCCAGACACAAGCGAGCTCTCGCCATCTTTGTTGTTTGAGTAGGAGATGTAGGAGTAGCGGAGCCACTTGTAAGCTTTATAAATCTTCCGCTCAACTGACTCGATGTCAGAAGTTGGCGATGCTCGGCTTGGTTGAATCTCCAGAGTGGACGCGCTCCGCTCAGGGGAGGAGGTGGGGGAGGAAGAGAGGTCATCTACTTTGATCTGGGGGTAATCATAGTTGTCTTCGCCAATGTAGGTGTCGGTGGGCTTGGGCGGGGCGCCGGGCCTCTCTTCTCGAGGTGTCTTCTGCCGGCGCCGCATGGCGTTCCGCTGCCGGGTGGATGCGCGCCGTTCGTTCAGCTCCTCCTCGTCCTCGGAGCTGCTGGAACTGCTGGAGCTGCTGGACTCGTCTTCGGGGCTGGGAGACCGTGGCCGGGGAAAGAGGTCTGTGTCCAGTTCCACCTCACAGGCGTTCTCTTCAGAGTCAGACTCATTGGAAAGGGCCAGGAGGCGTTTGTCCTGGTAGCGCCGCAGGGCAGACAGGCGCTGCTGGCGAGACGTGGCATCCTCGCACGAGGGCAGCGGCGGGGTGGACGCAACCACGTTTGTGGCAGTGACCCGCAGGGGCCCCAGGTGGAAGGCGCTGTCGGCAGACTCATCCACTGTGGGCGGAGGGGAGCGGGGCAGCGAGGCCGAGGACTCGGAGTCGGTGTAGCCTGAGCGCTCGCTGACCCCTGCGTGCAGCTGGAGGATGGTGCTCTCGCTGAGGTCACTGTCCGAGTCCGAGCTCCAGCCCTCGATCTCCCGACGCACCAGGGAGTCAAAGAAGGCCATCATCCGGGGGTCTTCCTGCACAGACTGGTTGGCGTAGTCATGAGACAGGCCACTCCCACTGTTCAGCACAAGGCTGATGTACTCTTCGTGGGTATAGAGACAGCGAGAATCATCCTCAATCCGACCGTCTAGATCTCCGGTACATCCTGGCTGCTTGTATGGGCTCCAGATCTGCACAGAAGGTGAAAACAAAACCAAGGAAGCCAGATTGGAATGTATTCTAAAGCTGTTGGCCATAAAGAGCTTCCCCAGACTCTCCCTGTCATTTATCCGTGACTTGCTAACCAACTTCAAGCCCCGGGTAAACACACACCATGACTCCCACTGCCCCCCTCCCCTTTAGCTTCCTCTACCAGTAGCCTGGAAATCACAATAACCCCCTTCATAATCTCAGAGGACAGAGGATGACTTGAAGATTGGCCAATGTGTTCAAAACTCTCACAAGACTGGAGAGGTACCACTTTTCCAAAGTGAAAACAGACCCAGCAGTCAGTCCTCTGCAACAGTTAATATTTCAGCCTATAACTACTTCTCCCCAAATGCAATATTTCTATTTTTAACTAATGGGAATTGCTTACTGGAGCTTGGTAAGAATAGCCAACTGCCTACACTGCAGTTCCCTCTTGGACATGCAGGCATCAGTTACCCAGGAAACTGGGTTCTCTTAACCAGGGAGCTGCTGGCTTGCTCCCCAACTATTCTGTTAGCTATTGGAATAGGCAGGACTCACCTTCCAAGCCCACAGACCCATCTCTTAATACCCCTCCACTCATATGCGCTCATAGCCAAAAAATGGCAGAACTAGGATTCAAACTGAAGTCTGTCTGAATGCAGAAGCCCAGCTTTACGAGCTGAATTAAGTCATGCAAAAGTGGAGTTCTAGGTAATTAAGCTGTCACTGCAGATGAGAACGATTAGTTTCACCTGACTCTGCCAGACTGGTCCTGAGCAGCACAGAGAAGCTCAGTTATATCAGCTGGTAGTTATGGCAACTCAGATGAAACTCCAGGTGATTTTCTTGCCTTAACAGGCTGGTGTCTATCTTTAGATGGCACCCAACCCAGAAAGTAGTGGCTTCTCGTTCCCTATCCTCTATCAAGCCAATGGCTTTGCTTCCCCAAAGTTATCCAAGGACAAATTCACCTTCCTGTGAGCATGCTCCTGAGGCTCGCTCCCTCCATGCTTTACTTTGATCTCCCAGGAGGCAGCATCTCTCAGGAGGATCCCCAGTTCAAGAGGGGCTGAAAGGGCTTCTAGGCTAGGTCTCTTCCCCAATTCCCAATTCAGATTCATTCCTCCTTCAACTTTGTCCCCTGCCCACAACTCCTCAGGTGTCCTCCCACCCCCAGCTTCACAATCTCACCAGGGAAGTGTTAAGGCAGTGATTCTCAAACTTTGGTGTGAATGTGAATTACCTGAAGAATAATTAAAACGCTGACTCCTGAGCCTCACCCTTAGAGACTCTGATTCAGTAAGTCATGGGGAGGTCACCAGGGCTCTGCACTTTTAATAAGCACTCGAGGAGTGAGAAAGTGGAGGGACCAACTTTTAAGAAACAGTGGAATATATTAACAGTTAGCATAAAATAAGTTGCAAAAGATAAAGGCTTTGTCTGAAGCAATTCTCAAATTCTTTGTGAGACTCACTGTTTGGGAAACACTTAGATCTGGTCTTTAGCAACAGGCTCAAGCTATAAATGACTATCTTTGCAAACAGATGTCTCTGGGAATAAAAGTTTGGTGGCTTAGGAAAAAAACTGAAAGGTTCAACAAGCAAAGCCCTTAGGATGTTTCAGAGTTGTAGTCTATACGCTAGGCTAAATCTCACTCCCCCAGTTAAAAATGGAAAATGTTACTAACCATGTTATATAATATGAAGATAAATCCTTATGTACTTCCCAGAAACTCAGAATTTAACAGAAGAACAAAACATTCATGGTGAGATGATTGCTGGCCCAACTATCCAACAAGCCTGGGTTTTAGTCTACTACCCAGCCCCCTACATCTTCACTTCAGGAATGAAAATCATAATACTGAAAGTTGGCATTTATATGCGCTCTGGAATGTATTAAGCTGAGGTAGACTTTCATTCCTGAAGCCTGGAGTAATGGAACAAAATGCTGGATCAGAAGGCAAGAGGCTTGAGTGTGGGTTCCCACACAGCTCTAGTTTGCTCAGCTCCCCATCTAAACAGTGAAATTAGACGGGTCTCATGCAACCTGAAGATTCAAGGCAAAACAAAAGATCCATCCCAGACGGCCAGTCGCCAATCCTCAAGGGACCTATAACACAGAGCTGTGGGAGAGGCAGAACAGGTAGGAACCTAAGCCTCCTCACTCACATGGCCCAGAGCAAATGACTTCGCCCGGGAAGCCTCTTTCCTCAGTTGTAGACATGAGAAGGGTGAAATGATGTAACTTATACCAAAGTACCAATAATTGTAGTGCTTCCTCCTTCATTTGCAAATGAATACCTCAACTAGAGGTTTTAGACTCATCCTCAAACAGACTTTTGAACACCAGAGGCCCTGACCATCCCGATTATCTTAGTCTTCATCCTTAAAACATCAAATTTCAAACATTTGTGAAATTATCTTTTTAATACCGAAAGTCAACAACTCAGAAGTGAAGCAATGAAAACACAGCTTCCTGTTGCATGTGAACTGTGGCTAGATATCTTCATGGGACAAGGTTCATGAGAAAAGGAGGAGGGATGTGCAGCTTTCTCTTGAAGCCCAGTGACAGTGACAAGTTTAGCTCAAGAGGCTGGTGAGCAAACAGATGCAGTTCAATTCTAATTCAAAAAACATCGAAATGGAATGCAATTTCAGTAACAAGTGTTCTGACCCACACAGGTGACTGTGACATGCTTGATGTAGCATCTCTAAACCCTCTTCTCTCTCTGCACTATTATACTAAATTCAGACATCTGGCCACCTACCAAGAAAAACGACACAGACAGAGACTTAAGTTGTTATTCAGGGGTGCTTCACACTCTCTAATCTGGATTCCAAGACTCCCTGGGCCCACCTGTGGCTTACACCTTCCCAGCCTTACATCCAAGCCCTCCCCTTTCTGTGCTCTTCATTTTGGCCAAATGATCATTTCCTAAACAGGTCCTACACTTTGCATTTACTCATGAGCATACTACCTGGAGTGCAGTAGGTGATCAATAAATATTAATTGATTCAGTAAAATAACTAAATATCCAATCTCTCTCTTTAAAATGGCAGTCCCATCTTATTCCTTTCTTTTCTTTTGCACACTTTTTTCTTCAAAATCTAGTTCAAGTATTACTTGAGACAGTTCAAGTATACTGAGATTACCCAATAGGGGGAAAAAATCTCTGCCTCCCCACACAGCAATGTTTCTATCTCTTATGTACTTTGCATTTTCATTATTTTTATTTATTTTCTCTCATACTGGGTCATCAATTCCTGTGGGGACCTGCATTACCTATCTTTGCATTCCTCACAGGACCTAGCACAAATTACACACAGTAGGTATGGTTCACAAATACTGGGTGAACAGACAAATATTGGTCTTTGAGGAAAAAAAAAAAGCCAGCGATTGTTCATCTTTCTCTCTCTTATGTTTAACTACAAAATAACCCCGTTTTTTGCTAAGTGTGGGCATTCAAGAGGATATAAGATCTACTGTGGGTGAGAAAAGGCTGGCCCTGACTCCTTTCCTCCAGGCTAGCTAGTAAGGCATCAGCAAAGGAAAGTCAGGGAGAAGGTGGAGCAAACAGAGACAGATGAAGAGAGAGCCTGGCTGGATTAAAGTATGGTGGAATGATGCTCTTTGAGCCACTGACCCTCTCAGAAAAAACACATGAAAGAAAGAGATTTTAAGATTTTTTAAGGTGGACCATTTTAAAAGTCTTTATTGAATTTGTTACAGTACTGCTTCTGTTTTATATTTTAGTGCTTTGGCCATGAGGCAAGTGGGATTGTAGTTCCCCAATCAGGCATCAGACCGGCTCTCTCTGCATTGGAAGGTAAAATCTTAACCACTGGACTGCCAGATAAATACCTGAAAGTGACTTTTATTAAAATAGAAACTGTCAGGCACAGGTAACCTGTAAGGCACTTCTAGGTGTCATTCACTTGACAGATGGGAGACAGACTCGAAGAGCTGCCCAAGGGTACTAACTGTTACTGACTTAAGGTTTCCAGTGGCTAAACATGCCTCCTGGTGGGGCAGGGTTCAGACCCCACTGGAACCTGAAAGCAATGAGTTCTACAGTTTAGTCTGAATATTTTCACAGAGAAAATATTTTCTCCTTTAAGAACTTGGCTAGTCTCCAACCTCTGACCTCTTGGGTAAGGATTCCAACTGACTAAACAATGATTGGGGAGACTTAGCACAGAAGCATCCTAGGGTGTCAGCCAAGCAGGAATCTCTCTTCTAAAGGAGATGCTCAAGCAGAGCTCCCTGAGAAAGAGAATGATGTCAGCAGGACTACGGAGGACACGCTACTATGCCAACCTGTGAGTCACGCGCTAAAGGAAAAGGGAAAGCAATGCAAGGGACGGGGCGGTTCAGTCATCACCCAAGTGAAGGACTGCTGAGATGAACAAATACAGCAGGAGCACCAGGCCACCTGCTGCCTGCCCACTAGCATGGGAAGGGTGGCCAGACATTGAGAAGAACAAAGAACAGGGCCCTGTGCTAGCCTTACCACTACTAGCTATATAATTAACCCCAAACAGTAAATTTATAATTTACAACTCACCCTCTGCAAAAAGAAAAAGTCAATAAAAACAATCTAAGTCTAGGTCTAGCCCTGTTTATTTATGGGTAAATAAACGTATGCAATCATGAAAGTCAGCCCTGATCAACAGGGCCAATAAAACCTAAATAAAGGGAGTTGGAATAACGACAAATAAAAATACTGACCCATACTCCAACATTGCATTTCTGATAGTTTCCTCTGCCTCAGACATAAGTTCGATAGTTTTTTTAAAAAGAACAAAAGAAAATGAAAACTATCCATTTGTTACAAATCAATCTTCACATTTCCCCTGAAATCTCCCTCAAGTTTTCAATTGTTATTTTGGGGGAAAGTGAGGAGTTTTATGTTTTGCTGGGGGGTCAAGTTATCACAGGGTCCTCGGGAATTCATCATTTGCCTTGAGACCTCATTTTCTCAGCTGTGGAGAAGGGTTACCAGCAGTCCACTGGAATGTGAGTGATGGGCAGTGGGCCATTCTTCCGTGGACACAGGCCAGGCTGGGTCTCCCATTTACAAGCTCTAAAAATATCCCTTGGCAGGGTTACGTTCATTCAGTCAATGTGCAATTGATGCAAGTGTTCATCCTCAATCACAACCACATGAAGTGGTTTTTGATATGTCCTGAGACAAGTTAGCTATGGTTCTGGAAGTCACTTGTTATATCTGTGCCATATGAGGACAGCAATTAATGCAAAGTGCACACCCAGTAACTGAGGGGATGGTAGCTTCTTTATCTCCAGATGGGGTTTGGAAAGCAGAATTCATCAGACTCCAGATCAAACGCCGTTGGAAATGCAGCCACATACAGGTAGTATCTGTTTTCAAAGCCTCATGACTAATTTTTAAGAAAAGAGTCCCTCCTGAAAGGAGGGTTTAAAAACCACTCTATTTAACATAAATTTTTCCATACTTTGTAATCTGTCAAAATAATTGAGAATTCTAATAGACCTTTAGTATGTTTAGCTATGATGTGCTACATACATTGTTTTTTTCCATTTATCAACTTGCAGTGATTTCTCTCAAAGGACAAAAGGGGAATATGCCTCACCTTGATAATCTTTTCTACACCAGAAGAGCAGATCATGTAGGTGTGGGGGTTAAATCGGACCTGGTTAACAATAGACCGATGCCCTTTCAGCACCATGAAGGCTCCGTTGACCACCCTACCAATGCCACCTGGGAAGACAGAAGGAAACAAAAATCAAATGATGAAACAGATGGAAGTAAACAGGCTCCAGTAATGGCAAACAAACAGCTCTGAACCAGAGTCGAAATTTTTTACTAACTTTATCACCAGCAGAATGCCTAATCTTCCAGATAAAGTTGCTATGGAAAGAAGGAAGATGAAATATCTCTCAGCATATGTGCTCTTACCCAGAGCCTTTATTTAGCCTTTAAGCATTGCCCACACCCACCCACTGCAATTCCATTGTCAATGAAGCCACAGCCACTTAAAACATTTCTCAAGTTTTTGATCCCTAGGATAGAATCCCAGTGTTACCTTAGAAAAGGCTAGTCATAAGCAAAATGAGACTGATGCGCTTGAGAACAGTTAGGCAGCTAAGCCAGGGACATGAAGAACCAGAAGCATATAATTACTTAAGTGTACCCAAAACATCACTGATCCAGTTGCCCTCAATTTCTATGATGAAAGTAGCAAACAAAACATACAAAAACCTCTGGGAAAGCAATGAAGAAAATTCTTTCTTCACTCTGATAGGGAGAACTAAGGATAAAGCAAGGATATACGGGTCATTTTCACCATAAGCAGAGTCCAAATATGGAAAATTACAGAGGGTGGGCCTTGAAGACATCATGTGCGGAGGCCACTGATAGAAAGTGGTATCTTATGGACCATCCTGTAGGCTTTCTTTTTCAATGATGAGAAAAGTACCCGAGGCCTAGAACTTATAACACAGATGAAAATGTCATCATTTATGAACTCGGGATAATCTTAAAGGTTCAACTTCATTGGTAAGGGCATCACACTCCCACAGGACACATGCACCCAAGTCTTAAAAAAGGTCACTTTTAAGCAGCCATCAACAGCTCAGTACACACAGACTGACATGTGCTCCTGGTCAACTGGCAAAATGTGATGCATACAGACACAGACAAATGAGTGCTCATTTATTTAAGCAGGGAGAGCCTTCGCAGACCCTGTCAGGAGCATGGCATCACTGGGGCACAAAGTACCATTTGCACCACCTCGGCTCCACGTGCTCCATATTCCAGGGCCAACTTCACTCAGTTCAAACATTCATGCCAAACATTTCTCATCTCACTATCTGCAGGGAAAATGGCTAGAACAATATCCCTTTTCCAGGGATAATCTGGTTCTGCAGAAGGTGTCTTCTGCTTTTGGTCTCCTGACACAACTCCTCTTTCACCTCTCCTGCCTCATGAGAGATATTCCTCTCTACTGACATGTACATATCTTTTTTTTTTTCCAATAGCAAGAGGTTGGAGACTGCACTGATTTGCTTCTGAATGGTGTCAGCTTGGCTAGCACCAGGTGCTTACTCTACTTGCCAAGTGACAAAATGTCCTTTCCCTAAATTTCGCCCCATGACTGACATTATTAATATCTGAATAACCCTGGATAGACAATACACTTATAGCTATTCGTATTTCAGCCCAACATCATCACATTTGCTAATAAACCATAAAAGAGAAGAAAGTAACCAGGACATCAGTTCAGTTCAGTCGCTCAGTCGTGTCCGACTCTTTGCGATCCCATGAATCACAGCACTCCAGGCCTCCCAGTCCATCACCAACTTCCGGAGTTCACTCAAACTCATGTCCATCGAGTTGGTGATGCCATCCAGCCATCTCATTCTCTGTCGTCCCCTTCTCCTCCTGCCCCCAATCCCTCTCAGCATCAGAGTCTTTTCCAGTGAGTCAACGCTTTGTATGAGGTGGCCAAAGTATTGGAGTTTCAGCTTTAGCATCAGTCCTTCCAATGAACACCCAGGACCAATCTCCTTTAGAATGGACTGGTTAGATCTCCTCGCAGTCCAAGGGACTCTCAAGAGTCTTCTCCAACATCACAGTTCAAAAGCATCAATTCTTCGGCGATCAGCTTTCTTCACAGTCCAACTCTCACATCCATACATGACCACAGGAAAAACTATAGCCTTGACTAGACGGACCTTGGTTGGCAAAGTAATGTCTCTGCTTTTTAGTATGCTATCTAGGTTGGTCATAACTTTCCTTCCAAGGAGTAAGCGTCTTTTAATTTCATGGCTGCAATCAGCATCTGCAGTGATTTTGGAGCCCCCCAAAATAAAGTCTGACACTGTTTCCCCATCTATTTCCTAGGTGTGTTTTTATGGAGACAAAAGAGTCAGGAAAGGTTTAAGCACCCAGGAAGGCTGCCATGATGGGAACACCTAGGCATCCTGAGTGCACTAGGTTTCTAAGGTGGAGAGGGAGGAGGTGAAGGTAACCTGAGCCCAGTCAAAACAAAAAGAAACTTGAGAGAACTAAGAGGGATCCATGGGAATCTAAAACAGTTGTCTCAATACACCCCCAAAGAGTTCCTTTGGGCCTGTTTCTTTTCTATAAATGGTTGATTCAACAAGCAGCAGTCCAGCTCATGGATCTCTTCTCAATCTTACGTTTCAACAGCCTGCTCCTATCCATACCTCCACTGGGGTGGTCACTAGCAAAGAATCTTATGCTTGAACCTAGTACCAATCTCGTTTAATCCTTCTGCTTCTAAGAAAAGGAATTTAAGTGACTCAGAGAATTTCAGTGACTTCTTCCAACTAGCTTAGCAGAGCCAGAATTTGAACCAGAGTCTGTTTGGTTTTAACGCCTAATATAAGAAGGAAACGGCAACCCACTCCAGTGTTTTTGCCTGGAGAATCCCAGAGACGGTGGAGCCTGGTGGGCTACCGTCTATGGGGTTGCACAGAGTCAGACACGACTGAAGTGACTTAGCAGCTTAGCAGCATCCTTTCCATTTTATCAGTGGCCTTTAAAAGATGAAAAGGTTTGAATAGGGATAGAGTCACAAGGTCATAACCAATTTCGAAATCCTTCTGGCATATAAGTTGGTTTTCATTTTAAGTCCTAAATTTAATAGGGGGTGGGGTGCTTTTCCAGGTGGCGCTAGAGGTAAACAATCCACCTGCCAATGCAAGAGACGCAATAGAGGTGGGTTCGATCCCTGGGTTGGGAAGATCCCCTGGAGGAGAAAACGGTAACCCACTCATGTGTTCTTGCCTGGAAAGTCCCATGGACCAGAGGAGCCTGATGGGTTACAGTCCATGGGGTTGCAAAGAGCTGGACATCACTGAGCACATGCAGAAGCGGGTAAGGAGAGGATTCTATCCAGGGTATCCTGAGCGCAAGGTCTATAGTATCGGCACAGGACATTTCATCCACTGCCAACACCAAATAATCTATGAAGTAGAACTGGATCTCGTGCACACCTAGAACCTGGAGGGCAACGCCTGAACTAAAGCAGGTACTTGCTATAACTAAAGCAGGCAACCACTGTTGAATGGACAGTGTTTCAGGAGAGGGCAATTCTAGAATAAGTACCACCAAAGGAGGACAGCTAGAAGGTCTCATGTCTTAAAGAAACAGCTACCATAGAACCAATGATTATTAACTAAACCAATCTTTCTGTCAAAGATGACTTAGAATACAATTACACTCACTTTCAGATCTAAAGAATAATTGAAGGGTATCAGTGCTCGAAAAATTCAGACCACGGAAAATCTGTTTCTACTGCTCTTTCACACACTGTGACCTCATCTGGTTTCTCTTCTTGGCAGTAATAACAAGAGAGTTTCTCCTTCTTACCCCAACGTGTACCCAAGAAACATGAAAAAGAGGAGGAAGTCAGTAAAGCCAAGAGACTGAAGGGGAAAACAGGTACAGAAAGAATTACTGCTGCCATCTGCATAAAGTAATCCAGGCTATACACTGAATCACAGCAATGAATAGGCTTCAGAGAGGTTCTCTATAGTCCCTCTCCAGTTTTCAGGTTTCCAGTGACTGAAAACAGCTGCTACTGAACAATTTACATAGAATGAGTTTAGAGAAGAAATTTTTATCAGTTCTGGAGATGTGTATAAATCAGATAGATTCCTTGAGTCTCAAATGACTAATGTCAAGACGCCAATACCAGTAAGAACATGGGTTCTCCTCTCCTCCATTATCTAACCAGAGCCTGCCCATCAACAGCAAAATCAAGCTGAAAAAACTTAGGCCGGGAATATTTTTGACAATAACTACATAACCTACATAATCTCCCTTTAGGGTCATCACTCATCTGTGGGTAAAGAGGCCTGGTAAGGATCAACTCCACCCCATGGTTACTGAGCCGAGTCACAACATTATTACTAATAATGGTACCAATAAATAAAACAGCACATATTCAAGAATAAGATCCTTGGTCATTCTTGAGCTGTCATTTGTTTATAAAGTTCTGTACAAACCAATGGTCATTTCTCTGAACCATCTGCTCTGGCTGGCTCAGCCAAACATGCTGGTACCATTTTGTAGGTTTCTTTTTAAGTTGAGGTCAAAGCTTCCATATATCCATCTTTCCTTTGTTTCAGAAGGGATACGAGGGAGGTGGGGAATGTTATGTCTTATCTGTTCTACTTCACTATTCTACTTCAAGACCTCAGAAAAGAAAATGAGTGAGAGGGCCATCTCATGAGATTCCAGCATTAGTGATTCACTCACTATCTTGGGATTCTAGGAAACACAGGGGACTCAGAAAAAACACCTTGTTCAGAACCCTGATAAAGACCTTTCTAAAATGCCATGGCCAAACGTTCCCACAGAGAAGACAAAGGACTAAGCCTACACGTGCTCACTGCCCTCTTTTCTTAACTATGCTCTTTTCACAAGATTCAGCCAGAGATTTGTCCCCTCAAGCCTCTCAAAAGGGTCAGGACACGACTCCCACTTTTTGCCAATTTCAATTACTTCTGTTTCTTGTCAATTTCATTCATTTTCAACAAAGTCTTCCAAGAATGAGGATGTTTTCAACTCAAAAGCTAAAAGCACTCTGGTCAGTATTTCTAGATGCTTTGGTTTAAACAGAAACTTATCCATTGTGCTAGGGTGTGATCCTCAACAGCACCTGGGACTGACTACAAAACAGGACACTGAAATATTTTGTTCTGAAATAAATTCCGAATCAAACTGGGTAAAATGGCAGTATTAATTTTCTTGTTACAGTCTTTGGATTTTCCACTCCTTCCTAATAGTCCATTAATTAATGGGTAGGACAAACACATTTGTGAGAATGGAAAGGAGAAACAATGGAAAACACAGAGATTAAGGAGGGGGAGTCTGAAAGCAAGAGTAAGGAACCAGGAACAGGGATTAGATGACTGGAAGGGTCTGTTGGAAGATAAGAAATTAGGACAGCAGGAGATAATTAGTGTTTCAAAAAAAATAGAGCACTGGGTCCTCATGAAGAGGGTAAACATCCTTGATATTCCAAGATTTATATGTTGACATGTTCAAGGACAATAAGAGCTGGGCATATAAGGACTTAACAAATGATTGTTGAATTGAAATTAGGGGAGAACACTGTTAAGAGTGATGCTTCCCAGGTGGCTCAGTAGTTAATAGAACCTGCTTGCCAATGCAGGAGACACAGGAGATGCAGGTTCAATCCGTGGGTTGGGAAGATGCCCTGGAGTAGGAAATAGCAAGCTATTCGAGTATTTTTACCTGGAAAATTCCATGGACAGAGAAGCCTGGCAGGCTACAGTCCATGGGGATCACAAAGAGTTGGACACAACTGAGCACTCACACGTATACTGTTAAGAGTGGTATTTAAAAAACTTAATACTCAGGTTAAAAAAACACAGATTATGGTACAGGAAAACTTCATCTGGTAGCTCTAGATTAGGGTAGGAAACAAAAGGCTGCAGAACACACTGATGGGGCAAGGTGATAAACAAGGACAAAAAAGAGTGGTACTATTTTATAGAGAAACAAGTTGAAAAATCAGGTAACAATGGTTATTTCAATGATGCAACTGACTTCAAAACTCTGTAATTACCCAGTCCTCCCCTAAGCAGTAAGGCTTGGGCTTGGTGTTTTTCACCAAAGAATCCAATGGTTAATTCAGTTTTCATCCTACTCATCTCATTCGACTTATTGGCCAGATTCAAAAGAGCTGCCTCCTCATGTGATGTTTTTTTCCACTGTCTTTCTAGGATCACCCTCTTTTGGTTTTCCTGCTACTTCACTGGTCACTCTTTTTTAATTTTTTATTGAAGGATAATTGCTTTACAGAATTTTGTTGGTTTCTGTCAAACCTCAACATGATGGTCACGCCTCCTTGATTTCCTTTTTGGCTCTTCTCCCTGGCTTCTTGACATTAGACTGCCTTAGGGCTCAGTCTCTGATCCCCTTCTCTTTAACTAGTTATACTCACTTCACCCACTGCTGACCTCATACAGTCTGTGGCTTCAGATACTACCAATGCGGTACCAAAACTTCAGACACTACCTACGTGATACCAAAACTTCAGACACTACCTACGTGATACCAAAACTCAAAATGTTATCTCTAGTCCAGGTCTTCCTTGAACTCCATACCTCTATATCCAAACTGTTTACTCAACATCTCGAGAGACATCTCAAACTCTACCTGCTCACCTTTTCTCCCAATATAATGTATCAGAAATTCTGATGGCTTTGCTTTCAAAACCTATCTAGACTCCAACCCCTATGACCGTGGTTCACACCACCATCACTCACTCACCTGTATTATGAGAGATTCTATTGGTTCTCCTCGTTCTTATCGTGGGCAGTCCCACTCCCCACATCCGCCCTCAAAACTCAGTACCCAAAGTGACGCTGTTAAAACAACTCAGATGAAGTCACTCTTCTGCTCAAAATTCTCTAATGGCTCCCACTTCACTTACAGGAAGAGCCTATGTGACTGGACACCCCTATATCCCACTTACCTCTATGACTAAGCCCTATTCTTCTCCCCTCTCTCATTCCACTTCAGCACATTGATTTCCATGCCACTTCTCAAACATAACAGGCACACTCTCACTTCAAAACCTTCATGCTGGTTCTACCTGAAATGCTCTTACCCTGGATTTCTGCAATGCTCCCACACCACGGGGTTTCATTCAGATGTGACCTTTTCAATGAGGACTATATTGAATATCCTATTTAAAATGACATTTCCCTGATTCCCTTCCCCATACTACTTCCTATCTCCCTCATTCTGTTCTAATTTTTCCTTTTCCAAAGCACTTCTAACCTTTTACACATACTATAAAATTTATTGTATCTATTGTTCATTGTCTGTTTCCCCCACTAGAATGTAAGCTCCATTCTAGCAGGGCTCTTTTGTTCCTCTGCTGTACTCTAAGTTTCTAAAACAGTGTCTATCTAGCACATGATAAGTTTCCAACAAGTATTTGATGAATGAATGAAAAGGCATGTGTATTAGACTTCAGAATATAAGAATGCAGGAGAGGAACCTAACCTCCACTAATGGGCTTCAACATCTAACATGGGGATTATCTAAGTGTCTCTCTCCATGTTCCTGCTGTCAATTTTGGGTGTTTCTTTTATAGTAATTACAGTAGGAGCAGAGAAATAAAGAAGCTAAGATTCTACCCATCCTTCATGGTCCTTTGAAACACCAATTCCATAAAAACTTGACTGATTCCCCAAATCTGTTCAAGCTCTCCTTATTTATCTTTTTTATAGGCCTTGGAATCCATTTTAAAATTTAGCATGCGCGCGCGCACGCACGCGCACACACACACACCTTTTCCTCATCTCCCTTGGACTAGAAGTTCTTGGAGGGCAAGAAAGTGTTTATCTTTCAATTATCCATAGGATTTGCATAACATTTTATCTAAGGGTACTCAGTAAGTGAACAAATTAAATCTTATTATTTTCTCTGGAACAAGGCTTGAAGGAGAAGGCTAAAGCTATTATCTACTAAAATGAGGTCTGGTAAGTACCTGTTCAAGCAATTAATCTATTTCATTCCTGACTCTACCAGCAGAAATTAAGAAGGGCTGTAAGGGGCAAGAGACTACTACTTTTCCTCACTATATCTAAAAGAGTTGTCCAAACAATCTCTTAGTAATTCCAAAAGGTCTGCGTGAACATTCCCAGGGCTCCAAGTTTCCAACCATAAGAGAAATACAATCAGGGTACTGACAATACAGAGAGAGCAGTGGCTGCTTCCTGGGGATCATGTAACCACTTAAGAGCTAAGAAAAGCCAGATGGGGACAGTCAGTGCTGTCAGTAAAGCTCAAAGAGCCCCACAGACAGCAACACTTAATTGTACAAAAAAAGTCAATTACAGTAAATTCTTCTTTCATCATCTGTATTTCACATGTGTTTGCAACCAACAACTTGTGAACAATTAAAAACAGTTGTTCCTCCAATTACTTGGGAGAAACAAGCAGATGCCCAGGTCTGACTCCCTGAGAGTAAACGCATCTATGACAGTAATGAGAAGAGAGACAGAGAATGCGCACGCATGCAGGCTCATGGAGATGCACCGACAGCTGTTTGCAGCCTCTGTCCTCAGCCTGCTGGCAGTGGGAGTGGCTGCAGTGAAGAGCTGCATGTTTCCCCCTCCATTCACAGAAAAATCTGTCATAGAAATCTCCCCTCTTAAACTACCAATGAGTCAAGAGCAACCTTCCTGCAAGAAAAATGTAACTGACCATTCAGGAGGGTACCAGATAAGGCCCATGTCTTGGTCTCTAAGGAGTTTTTCAGAGGAAAGTTAAAAAGGAGAAAGCTTTTAAAATGAGAGAATAGCAACATTTATTTATTATAAATAGCATCTCAGTAGCTACTGAGTACACTTAAAATATCCCTAAGAAACTAGGTATTATTATTACTGTTGTTATTGTTTGCATTGTTAATATTCTTATCTTACAGATGAAGAAAGTTTTGGCAAGATTAAACAATTTTTCTAAAGCCTCCAACTAGAAGATGAATATATCAGAAATTTTAAGCCCAGGCCTACCAACTCTATTACACTGTGTTTCTTTCCATAAATAGTACGGTCTTAGTGTAGAGGCATATCTGAGGGGCAGCAACTCCAACAGTGAAAACCCTAAAGCCCTTTCCAACAAGAATTAGGAAAAAGGGAAGGAGAAGGCCATATGAATATTTTCCAGAGACACCCACCTCCACCACATGTTATCAAATCCTCCATTACTTCTATTACCTAAGTTCAGTTCAGTTCAGTTCAGTTGCTCAGTCGTGTCCGACTCTCCGCGACCCCATGAATCACAGCACACCAGGCCTCCCTGTCCATCACCAACTCCCGGAGTTCACCCAAACTCATGTCCACTAGGGAGCAAATAAAACTATGGATCTATGAGCACTGATCTTATCCACAGCAGTAACAATGTCTTCCATGTGAACATATCTAGTTTTCAGAAAGCCTTCAAGACTGTTAAATGATTCCATGATATGAGATGGCAGGGTGAAGGGTGGGGGTAGCAATTTTACAGAAGAAACTGAGACCCAGAGCTGCTGTTACATAACCTGCCTAGAATCACTCCATCAGTTATTGGAGGTACTGGACTGGAATCCAGGTATGATTTTAAGCCTAATGCTCCTTCCTATACACCATGCTGACTCTATACATAACTGTCAGTCTGTTTATCTTCAGAACTGTTACATAAAAACAGATGCTCTTCCTACGTACTTCAGAGGTGTAAAACATATTCTGATGGGTTTTTTTTCTCTGCCACAGTGAAATTCCCAGTTCTATTCCTTCCTCTGATTTTTAAACAGGTTTTTAGAAATGAGTTGTTATTTGAAATCAATTGAAAAAATTGAGCCTAATTTTCCAGGTAGGAAGTTCTACCCTGAGTATTAGGTCTTACATCTTGAAATTATTTCCTCAACCTACTAGGAAGCCCTATGTGAATTACTTAGCCAACTGGCTAATTCTGTTTATATAATAATACTAAATTCTGTTTATATAATAAATAAATTTCATCTCTTTGTCATTTGTATAGCAAAAACATTTCCCCAGTGATTGTCAGTCTTTCTGAACAGAAGCGTGGAGAAAAAAAAGATGCCCTTGCTCTTGGATCACACTTAGCACTGCTCTCCATCTAGTTCTCTCAACATTTGGCATGCACTGAGAAGCACATGGCAGGCATTCAATAAAAAATGTCGACTGCGTGTCATCTGATTATGCCATTAAGGCATATAACAGCAAGCCAACTTCCCCACATAGCCTGCCTCAGTATCTTACTTTGAAATGGCATGAACAGAGACAGCAACTCAGCCTCATTCCAGATCTGTTAAGTCAAAGAGGCAGTAGATTAGATTAGGAATTTCCCGACAGACTTTCCATCATCTAAGCATTCAAAGCTAAAACTCAAGGCCATTTCAAGCCCTTATATGTTATGTCTGGCTCACTGAACCTTGCTAAATGTTTCTTAAAACTACAAATGGCCAACAGTTAAAAATAGAGAAATTACACAGAAGAAATTTCTAATCACTGGAGTTGCTCTGGGGCAACAAGCACGTTATCACAGTGGGCAACCAAGCAGAGGGTTTCAGTTAAAATTCCTCAATAAAAGTGTACTTGAATATATGTTAAGTTATAACTCAAAAAAATTATTGTGGGGATGGGTATGTGAGCAGAAAATTCTATAGACCACTGATCTGGGCTAAAGAAACTCCAGCATGTAAATACCTCTGCTGGGATATCATGTTTTCATTTTTATTCATTTAATAAAATTTTACTTCTACTGTGATTTTTCTTTGACAAACATTTATTCACTAGCTTTTCATTTCTTTTCATCAGGGAATAAAAAAAGGATACAGAAAATAGCACAAAAAGTGTAAGTCAGGGCTTCCCTGGTGGCTCAGTGGTAAAGAATCCACCTGACAGTGCAGGAGACACAGGTTTGATCCCCGGTCTGGGAAGATCCCACGTGCCACTGGGCAACTGAGCTCATGCGCCACAACTATTGAGCCCGTGCTCTAGAGCCCAGGAGTTGCAACTACCGAAGCCCCTGTGCCTAGGGTCCCATGCTCTGCAATAAGAGAAGTCACTATAATGAGAAGCCCTTGCACCACAGCTAGAGAGAGCAACCCACCGCGCCCCCCCACCCCACCACCCCTGCTTGCTGCAAATACAGAAAAGCCCACACAGCAACAAAGACCCAGCACAGTCAAAATTAAATAAAGGAAAATAATAAATCAAAATTTTAAAAAGTATAGCTTAATGAAACTTTGTAAGATGAACACCTATATAACCAACACCCAGGTCAAGAAATGGAATTTTTCTTGGCCATTAAGGCCTCTATGTGCCTCATTCCGATTACAACCTCTTCCCTTCCCTAAAGAAATCATTATCCTGGGACTTCCTGGGTGGTCTGTCTAGTAGTTAAGAATCCACCTGCCAATGCAGGGGACATGGGTTTGATCCCATATGCCGCAGAGCAACTAAGTCGGGGCACTGCAACTACTGAGGCCTACACGGCCTAGAGCTCAGGCTCCACAGCAAGAGAAGCCACCACAATGAAAAGCCCACACACCTCAAGGAAGAGGAGCTCCCACTTGCCATAACTAGAAAAAGCCCACACTCAGCGAAGACCCAGGGCAGCCAAAAACAAAAACAACCCCACAAATACACCATCACCTTGACTTCTATATTAATCACTTTCTTGCTTTTGAAACAATTTTTATTCATTTCAGTATACATTCCTAAATACTTTTCATTTGGGTGGGGGGAGGGGGCAGTGGGCACACCACACAGCTTGTGGGATCTTAGTTCCTCAACCAAGGATCAAACCCAGGCCTTCGGCAGTGAAAGCGTGGAGTCCCTAAACTACTGAACCGCCACTGGATTCCTCCAGGGAATTCCCTCCTAAATAGTTTTGCTTTAGTTAATATATCTTTTGGATTTTTTTATACAGGAGGTTACCCCCTGTCCATCCTTTCATCATCAGAATGAATCTGTTGAAGAACATAAGATCATTTCACCTATAGTTTCTGACAGTCTGGGTTTTGTGGATTGTATCCTCACAATGTAGTAGTAATACAATACACCCCTCCATCCTCTGTGCTACCTGCAAATTAAAGCTAGATCCTGAGGTCTGATCAGACTCAGGGTTGTTGTACTTTCCAAGACCCTAGGCACCGCCATGTTTCTCATCAGCATGCTCTTAATGTCTAGCTGCCTTCCTTTTTGTAATGCAAATAACCAGTCGATGCTCAATGTTTAGATGCATTAATTCATGAGGGCTGCTAAGTAATTATATTAAAACTCTTTAACTTCTTTTTTTAAAATGCCTTTTATTTTACCCATATTTTTGAAAGATATTTTCCTCGTGTATAGAATTCAAAGTTGGCAGGTTTTAATTCTTTAAGCACTTCAGAGGTATCATTCTATTATAGTCTGGCTCCCATCGTTTGATCATCAATCTTATTGCTGTTTATTTACAGGTAATTTGTCCATTTTCTCAGACTGCTTTTAGGCTTTTTCTCATTATCTTTTGCTTTCAATAGTTTGACTTATGATGTGCCTAGGTGTGTTGTATTTACTCTGCTTGTTTGAATCTGCATTGTCGTATTTACTCTGAGTTTTTGAATCTGAAAATTGGCATATTTCATTTGTTCTGGAAACTTTCAGCTATTATTTCTTCATATATTACTTCTGCTTCACTTTCTCTTATGCTTCTGGGATTTCAACTTCATATGGATATGCTAGATCATCTATGTCCCTCTTGTCTCTTACACTCTGGTTTAGCTCTTTCCATTCTCCATTCTCATTGTCCATCAGTTCAAATGTCTTCTATTGACCTGTCTTCGATTCACCAAACCTGTCCTTTCACAATTAAACCCAGCCAAAAAATTCTTAGTATTAGACATATTTTTCAGTTTTACAATGTCTACATGACTTTTTTCTAAGTAGATTCCAATTCTCTGTTGAAATTCTCCATCTTGTCCATCTTTTCTATTTTCTTTATCACATTTACAATATTTAAAGTTCCTGATTATTTGACTTCAACATCTAGGTAATATTGTGGATTGGCTTCTTTTGATCCCTGACCACATTTTCCTGTTTCATAACTTTTCTATTGCATACTGGACATTGAGGATAAAGAGCCACAGTGACTGTTATAGACTGAACTGTGTCTCTTGCAAATTCATATGTTGACGCCCCAAACCCCCAAAGTGACTATTTGGAGACAGAGGCTTTAAGGAGATAATTAAGGTTAAACAAATTATAAGGGTAGGACTCTAATCCAATAAGACTGATGTTCTCATAAGAGGAGGAAGGGACATCAGCAATGAGACATTAGCAAGAAAAGGCCATGTGAGAGCACAAAGAGAGGACAGTCATCAGCAAACCCAGGAGAGAGGTCTCGGGAGAAATCAAACTTGCCAGAACCTTGATCTTGGACATCCAGAACTGTGAGAAAATACATTTCTGATGTTTAAATAACCCAGTCTGTAGGATTTTGTTATGGCAGCCATAGCAGACTGATACAGAGATGAACGTCATTTCCTCCATCTAGCATTTACCCATTCTACTTCTTTTCTCAGGAAGGTAAGGGGCTGATCACCCTCAATCCAATCAGAAGGGACCAGGTCAGGGCTGGGTTGCTTCTTTAGTCAGACTAAGTCTACTTCTGGTTTCAAATCTCTCAAAGGCAAGACCTGTAGACTCCATGTTGCAGGTCTCTTCCACTAATGGGAGTTTGTGTCCTACATACCAGGAGATTGCAAGAGATTGCACTTTGCCTTTCTGGTCCAGCTCCATCCTCGAGTGTAGCCTCTTGGGCTTTTGATGGAGAGCTGGTGAAACCTCTGTTCTCTGCTTCTGTCCTTTGGAGGTTTTAAGCTTATCTCTTTATTATCCTTTTCCAAGCAGGTTCAAAATGCCCTGTGGAGCAGACCCCTCCCACTAGGAGAATTCTGTCTCCTAAGCACTGTATACCATAGGCATTTCATTCTACTTTCCAGTCTAGTCCCTTAACTCTCAGTGCAACCCCAGCACCCAGCAAATGTCCTACAGAGAAGACTGGTCATGTGTCTGGGGTTCCTCTGACTCTAATCTAACCTATCAACCCATGTCGCTGGTGAAAACTCTGATTTCTTTTGACCCTGGTAGAGGCTGTCCATGGCAGCTCCATTGACAACCTAGGCACAGATGCCGTCAGGACAGAGCATGGTCAGACCTTCTGCTCAGTTGGGAAGGTTCTTCCTTCTTCAGAACTTTAGTTCTTCTCACACACTATTACCACAGCTCTCTGACATCTTTAAAAAGGTGGCTTTTGTAATTTGACTTTTGTACTTATTGCAGTGGGAACTACCTACTGCATCCTATGTGGAATCTGCTGCTGCTGCTAAGTCGCTTCAGTCGTGGGTGTCCAACTCTTAGTGACCCCATGGACTCCTTCATTCATGGAATTTTCCAGACAAGAGTACTGGAGTGGGGTGCCATGAAGTCTAACTATTTTTTAATAGAAATTTTATATCATTCCTTTTTCCTCTTTGAAATAACATTTCTACTTTACTTACTTAGCCCCAAATTTCAACATAATATACTTTTATAAAAATTCTATCAGATTCATCAACAAGACTATAAATACAAATTCAAATTTTTTATTTGCTGTGACTGTAAGGCTCTATGTGTTAACATTTTGGTACTGTATAGGATTAGAGTTACCATTACAATTCTTTTGCTCAGTCACTCAGTTGTGTCTGACTCTTTTGTGACCCCAGGGACTGTAGCCCGCCAGGCTCCTCTGCCCACGGGACTTTCCAGGCAAGAATACTGGAATGGATTGCCATTTCCTTCTCCAGGGAATTATAATTCTTACTGGAACACAACTGATCAAAACAGATATATTTTTAATGTTTTATAAAAACCAATTACTATAAAAAGAAGCAATTTATTACATAAGAAGATAAGGGAGAAGGGAGGGGGCGGGTTGGGCTATAGCCTTATGATTAAAGAATCCTTCATTTTTTTTTTTTTGCTACCTTAAGAGATTTTTATACCTTAAGGGCAATGCACCATGCCAAGGTTCAAGTGGTCAGATATTTCTGGAATATTTCTGATTTTCTGGTATTTTTTGTTTGTCTGTTTGTTTGCTTCTTTTTCTGTAAAGTGGGAGAAGGACAAAAGGGAAAGGGGAGGTGGGAATGGACAATACAAATGGAATTTAAGGATCCAGAAATAGATTCCTTTAAACTAACTGTGCCTATACAATCCTTGGAAGGTCCAGGCACCCATTTCCCAGTTTCAGTATTGGAGTCCTAAATCAGTTCTGAGGGTCCCTGCCAACCCAGAGAACGCATAATCATCTACATATAAAGGCAGCCTAACAGTGGCCCATACCCTAAGCCAGTACAGAAATCAGCAGGAGAAAAAAATGTACAATACTACTGCTAATTCTTCCCCTTCTCTCAATACAAACATGAAAAAGATTCCAGAGAACAGTCCTGGGAGAGGGCAATTATCCACCTTCCATTTTAAAAGTCACATAGACTTAATAATGAAAAGTTTTTAAGATCATGTAAAAGATACAATTAAGCCCAAAGATTATTTCTCAGCTAATCAATCTAGCATTTATGGGGGTGGGAGACTTAATACAGGACTAATTCTAGAGACAGAGAACATCATTTTCTGTTCAGACAGACTGCTGCTGTCCCATCTGGTTGTACGTCAAAGGTAAGATGCTTCATTCACACTTTCCAAATTCCAGAAGGGGAAAAAGGCCTTTTATAACTTGTTTAGTAACCAGAGCATAGCAGTAAGATGAAGGAAATGGCAACCCACTCCAGTGTTCTTGCCTGGAAAATCCCAGGGATGGGGGAGCCTGGTGGGCTTCCATCTATGGGGTCACGCAGAGTCGGACACGACTGAAGTGACTTAGCAGCAGCAGCAGCAGCAGCAGTAGGATAGTTTTTCCAAAAGTAAGCCTCATCAAGTACCGAAAGGCAGATGTTTGGTAACAATATTGTTAATTCAGCAATAAATAGGCAAGCCAACAACTTTCTTCAACTCTAAGCCCTAGACACATTTTGTGTAATATTATCAGCATAGTTCTCTATTCCTTTCCTACCATTTTCCAGTTTGATGCCATGTATCACCTGGAGCAGACGGCTGTATTGAACTGTCCTGAGAATAAAAACAGGCATTTTCTACCAGTAGGAAGCCACCAGTGAAACACTCATCTGAGTGCGTGAGGACACCAGGATCAAGAATGATCCACGCCGCCTGAAAGCTCAGATGGCCTAGATCCAAACTCACGGTGAGCTTTCTCAGAACACATCTAGAGCAAATGCAGAAACATGTCTTCCTAATTTCTCTCATGTATGGGATCAGCCAAACTCTAGGGAGTACATCTGTCCATTAATAAAGAAAGTTTCCATTTAGTTAACATCACCAGGGAGGCCAAAGGAAGGGCAGAGACCCTAACAACTGTTTGTAGAGTAATAAGCGGAGCAGGAATGTGTGCATTGATAAAGGAAAAGCAAGTTAAAATAATCCAGGTGTGAAACAGGAGAGAGGAAAATGAAGAGGAGGCAATCTAAGAAGTCTAAAGAAAGTTCTTAGGAGAAAAAAATCTGAGCATGATTATGTCAGATAGGGGTGTGCAAGAAGGTTATAGCTAAATCTGGCTTCTAATTTTTATTTTAAAGTTTCCTTTGGTCACTCTTCAATAAATTCATTATATTAAAGGAGAACTATCTTCCTCTGTTTCTACAGATATGCCCTTTCAGGGCACAGCATGCAGAAGGTCAATAACGCCAACATTAGCAGCAGGTTCACACTAAGGATATGCTCACCTGCTTCTGGATCTGCAGGAATTCTCCACATGTACAGGTTGAAGTCATCAGAGCCTGAAAGGATATACTGTTGAAACAAAAAAATATGTATTTATTATTTATGTAGTGATTGATAATATATGTATCTACCTATCTATACAGGAAAAGGTTTTTTAAAAATAAACAAGATAAATGAACATATAGTCATAAGGTGCAGCACAACACTCTCTTAAAAGTATCTATAAATCAAAAGACTAGTTGGCTAAAACTCAGCAACAAACAACCAAACTGATTTAAAAATGGGCAAAGGATTTGAATAGATATTTCTCCAGAAAAAGAATAAAAATGGCCAATAACATGAAAAAATGCTTAACATCACTAATCATTAGGGAAATGACAATGAAAACCACAATGAAGTACCACTTCACACCAATTAGGATGGCTGTGACCAAAGGCAAACAAGCAGAAAACAAGTGTTCGTGAGTATGTGGAGAAACTGGACCCCCTGTGCAGTGCTGGTGGGGCTATATAATGGTGCAGTCACTGTGGAACAGAAATGTAGGCTCCTCAAAAAGTGAAACGTAGAACTACCACATAACCCAGAAATCCACTGAAAGCCGGAACTCAAGGTATCAGTACACTAATGTTCATAGTATAATGCTCACAACAGCCAAAAAGCGGGGATGACCTAAATGTACATCAGTGGATGGGCAGACAAATAAAATGTGGTATATATATCCACACAATGGAATATTATTTAGCCTTAAAAAGAAAATTCTGACACGTGCTACACCATGGGTGAAAACTGAAGACATTTTTCTAAATGAAATAAGCCAGATGCAAAAAGACAACTGTTGTATGAGGAAGAGAGAGTAGTCAAATTCAGAGACAGAAAGCAGGACGGTAGCTGACAAGGGGAGGGAAGAGAAGTGGGGCACTGCCGTTTAATGAGCACAGAGTCGCAGTCTAGAGAGATGAAAAGGTTCTGGAGATGGACAGCTGTGATGGTTACACAACAGTGTGAATATGCTTAATGCCACGAAACACGCTTCAGATGGCTACAGTGTTAAGTTTTATATTACATATACTTTATACCACATTTTTTCAAAAAAAAACGAAAATTTAGGAGCTTCCCAGAGACCTTTTATGCAAGCCCAAGCATCCTGAACTTGCCTATTGTCATCTGACATTACTGCGTAGGAAGCCACTGTCAATCCAGCTATGAGTTAGCGCCCCTTTTATGGGGTGGCTTCAAACTGCCTGATCTCAAAAAGACAGGACACTAAGCCAGATCTATTCTAATTAGAACTCATAAGAGCACTGTCTAACCTTGTCTAAAGGCAACCAGTGAGCAATTCTGTGGGTTCACTTATTTCCAAAGATTAACAAAAGTGCTCTACTTTACGTTTAGCTTACCATTACTTCCTGCCTTTTGGTCCCATCTGCTTATTTACCTAGAAAAATAAAGGCCTACAGCTTTCTAATGAAAATTTCTGACTTAAAAATGACACTATGAACATCCAAAAAAAGTAAAAGTCCAATATATGCACAACCTCATGCCTAATAAAAATATGCTATTAAATACATTATAATCATTAAAAATCAATTTACCAGTCTTCAAAACACTAGTAGTGATATGATAAAGGAGATAAAGAAACTTGTATTCAAAGATGAAGAAAATGTTATCCACGGGGACTAGGTGATTTGGCCCAGGGCACAGTGGAAAAAGAAGTGGTTTCAGTTTCCTCATCTGGTTGCTCGTGCTCTGGTCTGAATATTTGTGTCCCCCCAAATTCACATGTTCAAATCCTAATGCCCAATGTGGTATTAGAAGATGGGGCCTTTGGGAAATGATTGTGTCTTGAGGGTACAGTCCTCATAAATGGGATTAGCACTCTTATAAAAGAGACCCTACAGAGCTCCCTAGCCCCTCCCACCATGTGAAGAAACAGTGAAGTCAGCTGGCTGCAACCATGAAGACAGCCTATACCACAATCCAATCAGGTTGGCACCCTGACTTTGGACTTCCAGCCTCCCTAACTGTGAGAAAGAAATTACTGAAATTATAAGAATCATAAGTCACGCAGTCTGTGCTATTTTGTTATGGCAACCAGAAGAGGCTAAGGCTCCTTTAGTTCTAGAATTCTATGATTACACTGTGAAGGAATGATGGAAGCCAGATCAGGGCTGAAAGTCCCTAAACTCCTGGCCCATGGTTACTTGACAAGTCACTACATAAGTATGCTCAAAATAAAGAAACTCAGTCTAGTTCTACTACACTTCAATTAAAAAGTTTCCTCAACAATAAAAACCAAAGATTTTTAAAATGAGCAAAGTACTTGAACAGACATTCTCCAAAGAAGAAACATATAATGGCCATATACAAATGGCCATTAAGCACACAAAAAGAAGCTCAACGTCACTCATCATTAGGGAAAGGCATATCAAAACCACAATGAGATACCGTCTCACACTCATTAGGATGACTACTATCAAAAAAATACAAAACAGTTCCTCAAAAAATTAAGAATAAAATTACTACATGAGTCATCAATTCCACCTCTGGATATATATCTAAAATAACTGAAGGCAGGATCTCTTAGAGATATTTATATAACAACGTTCATAGCAGTTTTATTTATAACAGCCAAAGAGGGAAGCAACCCAAGTGCCCATCATCAGATGAAAGTTTAAACAAAATGTGGTGTATACACATGGTGGAATATAACTCAGATTTCAAAAGGAAGGAAATTCTGACATGAGCTACAACACGGATGTGTCCTGAGCATTGTGTGTTCATGACAAAAAGACACTGTATGCTTCCACTTATGAGGTTAATAGAATTCATAGAGACAGAAAGTAGAATGCTGGTTTACCAAGAGTAGGGGGCGGCAGAGAGTGGGGAGACAGCGTTAACTGGGTACAGAGTTTCAGTTTTATAAGATGAAAAACTTTTAGAGATAGATGCTGGTGACGATTACAGACCAATGTTAATGTACTTATCACCACAATACTATACACTTAAAATTTTTCCCTTTAAAAGAAAAAAAGAAGATGAATCCTTCTTGTCTTAAGGTCCATTCACTAACTCCCTGTAGTTTATGATACTATATTATTTGAAGTTAGGAAGCTGGAATTCAGAAGCCCAAGGCTTTCCTCTCACAGCCTGTTTGGCTAAACTACCTAGTAGTTAGGGGGGGAAATTCATTAATTACACAAGAGCCAAGCACTTACACGCCAGGCACTCTGATGTTTACAAAGAAATATAAGGTAATATCCAGATTCCCAAGGAACTTAATTTAAGTAGAAAACATACATGTAGGTACACAACTACCATGTCATGAAGTAGACATCACTAGGTGCCGTTATGAGAAATAAGGTGCCTGGTGAGTCAGAGGTCAAGGCAAGACAGATTTGAGCCCTGAGCCACCCCCAGGTAAAGATGTGGTAGGAAAAGGCTAAAGCAAAGAGCAAAGATAAAGCTATGGTACTCATGTAGTTTTAGCAGAAAGCGGAAGCATGGGTAACTCACTCCTTCATACCCGGCTCATGTCTCTCAGGCCTTACTGCTTAGTGTACCTGATCGCCAAGTGCCAGTATTCATATCTCTTTGTCTAAAGTCTTCTCCAAGGCCCAGGAGGTTGCAGGCTGCTCTAGGGAATGAACCTCCTTGGGAGCAGATTCCTACAATGATTCAAGGAAGCTGCATATCAATATTCCACCTGCCTTGTTCCCAGGTAGAACAGCCTGAAGTGTGTGTCCTAAAGGATTTCCTGGTGGCTCAGTGCTAAAGAATCCACCTACCAATGCAGGAGAAGCAGTAGATGTGGGTTCAATCCCTGTGTTGGGAAGATCCCATGGAGGAGGAAATGGCAACCACTCCAGTATTCTTGCCTGGAAAATGCCGTGGACAGAAGCGACTTGTGGACTACAGACCACGGGGTCTCGAGTCAGACACAAGTGAGTATGCACACATGTCATGTGTTCTATACCCCTTCCCCTCAGGATCAAACATCAACTGCCCACAGTTGTAGTTGGCTCACTAAATCATCCTTCCTTTCCCTATTTCTCTTTTCCACTCCTGTGATATTTCCTGCATTTCCAAATAAACTACTTGTATCTGAAATTTGAAGCCAAATTAAGACACACAGGGGAGGGGGGACAGAACACAAAAGAACTGTGCACTAATAATTTCTATATAAAATACATGTATTACTCAACAGCTCATCATTTCATGTTCTGTGTTTAAAAGAGGCTATAAAACTTCACACAGAGAATTCCCTCTACCCTGTGCCTACCCCCATACTTTTCCCAAACTAAACAAACAAAAAATAAATATTAAAAAAGGAGTGAGCTGAGGCTGGGCTTTTCAGAGGTTTCACTATTAATACATCACTGCAAAGGATCAATGCTTCCCTCCTCTGTTCAACTATTCACCAGGGAAAGCCATGACAAGTTAAAGGGGACTCCCAGACAGAATGCTGACTCAGAAGAGTGCCTTAGAAGGAAGAAAACTTCCGCAGAGCTAAGGCTCTTGGATTTAATATGACAGCTCCAGAAATACAGAGAAAATGAGTACAATGTACAGGCTTCCTCTCAGGGATAAGGGCAATTCCTGACCCTTTCTTCCTCTTGCAACCACCACAAGGGAACAGTTTGGGATAATTTCCAAGCAGGGGGTCTTGACCCACTGCCGTCTAGTCAGACCGTTTAAGTGTTCACACACACTAGAATCACATAACTGCCCCGAGGAATTCATTTATGGCATTTCTTGCTTGTCTGCTGGGCCCCTTCCAACATTAAAAGTTGGCTGCCTGGGATACTGCTGACTGTGGGAGAGTAAAATAAAAGTGAGTTCATACATTTATTCATTAAACAAATATTTATTGAATGTCTACTATGTGTTGGGCAGTGTCCCAGGGAAAGGAGCACAGCACTGATCAAAAAAGACCCTGTCCTTACCTTCATGTGAGTTACATTTTATTGGGTGGGAAGAGGAAAAGAATTTTATGCATATATACTGGAGAGTGAACAGGGGAAAAAATGTTTAAATAAATAAATAAATATATATATACATATATATATATATATATGTAATATGTCCAGTAACAGTGTTACAGAGAAAAATTAAATAGTAGCTTAGAGCATACAGGGAGTGCTGGGGGTGGTTAGTTTCATTTTATATAGGATGGTCACAGAAGGCCTCTCTGATAAAATGGCATTTTGATCACAGCCCCGAAGGAAATGAGGGAGCAAGTTACATGGATATCTAAGAGAGGACCATTCTAGGAGAAAGGCTAGAGCCCTGGGTTATTTTAAAATACAAGGAAGCCAAAACAGATCTGTTTCTTCTCTTTTCCCATCCTCCCGTCTTTTCTCTTTCTTTCTCTCCCTCCCACCCTCCTTTCCTTTCTTTCTCTGTTTAAAGCTTTGCAAAAATAAGCATCATTTCAAGTGGGCTGAGTCCAGAGATACATTTAACATCATCAGAGCAGCTGGAAAGACCCCTCCCCTCCCAGGTTGAGGGAGGCTGAAGCCTCTGACTGAGGGGTGAGTGACAAATGACTCACTCACCTCCCGTGAGTGTCTCGCCTTGCATCCTAACACAGACATATAGGGCAGGGTTCCAAAGGACAAAGAATGTTTTAGAGAATCCGTTTTTTAGGCAATAGAAGCCCCACTTCCTAAAATGCTGAGGAATGGGGGGTGGGGGAGGTGGGAGACCCACAGGTTACTTCAGATCAGCAAGTAGAAGACATACTCAGTTTTAACTTGGTTTTGTGGGTTAAGATAGGTGACCAATGCAAAAATGAGTGCAAGTCCTTGTGTGGATGTACACCATCCATAATCCTTCTCAGCTGGCCACAAAGCTTAAAGGTTGGCTACACTTTAACCTCATCTCCTACTGTTCATTCATTTCATATCCCAAGAGGAAAGCCTGTTTACTGCCCTTGATGCAACCCAGTCATCTTAAGCAGAGTATGGCCAGTACATTTTATCTAACCCGCTGTCTGTATGGAGATACTGACTTGTTCAAGCAAACAAGAGCAACAACTGTTCCTCTTGACAGGTTCAAGGAACCACCAGCATCACCACCACACCACCCACCCCACCCAAATCACCACATCAGCACTCTGCCACTACTTTATTCACCCACATGTCCTCCGCCAGTTTATTAGCCTTTAGAGAAAACAGGCACTCACAAAACACCCCCTCTTTTGGTAGACTGCCATAATGCCCTCCATCAACTCCTGCCCCTTTCTTCATCTGTTAGTATTCTCAAACCGAGCACGCTCTCAAGAAAGACTTTTTTCTACGTGCAAAGGCATTTTGCTAGCTGAACTCCCAGAGAGGCCCATGCCTCTAAATATAAAGACCACCTCTGTAGAGTGACCTAAGTCACAAGTTATTGTTAATAACTTGAAAGTTCAAAGAAGGATCTAAATATGGCCTGCCACGGCAAAAATGCCTACTAAATAGAAACTTACTGGGGAAAAAATTATTTATTAGCCATCTTCAAGCAAAGCAATAGTTTCTTTCCCCCTAACATCTTTATTTAAGCTTTAATGATATCGAAAACAAACTTATGGTGACCAAAGGGGAAATGTGATAGAGGGAGGGATAAATCAGAAGCTTGGGATGAACATACACACACTACTATTTGTAAGACAGAGAATCAACAAGGACCTCCTGTATAGCACAGGGAACTCTACTCAATATTGTGTGACAACCTATATGAGAAGAGAATCTAAAAAGGAATGAATACGTGTACATGCATAACTGAATCACTGTGTACACCTGAAACTACTACAGCACTGTAAATCAGCTAAACTCCAATAAAATTTTTTAAAAAAAGAAAATGCATCAGTAAAAAATTTAAAATAAATAAACCTTAATGGTTAAACCAAATAAAGGGGCACATTTGGAATATAGATAACTCCCTATTAATTATATTTTAAGGCCTCACTGGGCTTAGAAACAAACAAAAAAAGTCCCCCTCTTCGCACCCACCAAAATCTATATTAAAAAGAGGAAAAAGTTCTAGAAGGCAGGAGAACAGGCCATCTACCTGATACACTCCAAAAATAACCCAGAATATGTCTTAGGTTCTTTATTAACACTGAAATCTCTTGCTGCTCAATTTCTCTGCCCTACTTCTCTCTCAAAGTGTGTGTATACACACACACACACACACATGATGTGTATGTGTAAGTGTAAAGCGTGTGCATACGTGTGTTTGCACAGTATTTGATATTCCCCTATATCTGCTAATGGAGAAAGAAACATCAGTCAGCTACTATTCACTGAGTACTGATCAATTTACACAGTTCTAAGGTTCTTCCCATAGTAACTGATTAATTATTTCTCCAGTAAATGGCATCCCTGTCTAATTAACTGTATTGACTAGGACAGAAAAACCAGATGGCTCTCTGGCCTGGATCAGCAAGAGCAGAGAAACTGCTGCTAACATTTAAATCAAACACAGTTCTCATTTCTCCCTGACCTTTGTCAGAAGGGAAAAAAAATGTGACTGAACAATTCTGTGATGTGCTCTCTATGAGATTATTTTCAGTAAAAAGCTTGCCTATTGGTATATAATATACCTTTGATCATGTCATTTATACTGAGTGCCTGCCACAAATACCATCCAAAGAAAACAAGAAAATTTTTCTTTGGAAACGCCAAAGCCATAGGTTTATCTGATTTTACTTGGTAAGAGAAAATAGAGGTCTGTTGGCTCCCAATAAAAGCAAACAAATATGCATACTCATAAGATTAACACTATTTTTTGCATGTGAAGTGATAGGATTTTTGCTTCTTTGGATCATTTGCCATGTCAGCTCCACTAGGCTCCTGGAATTCTTTGGTTTATTAAAGTAACTAATGTTTATGGGTTCTGAGTAGGAAAAATTCTATTAACAAAGAAATGTTCCATAAAGACAGCCAATAATTGTGAAATAATCAGTAGGAAAGAAATTTTTTAAAAAAGCTCTAAATCTCTAACAGCTGCTTGTAACAAAGTAGCCTGCATTACTTAAAGATGAATCTTTGGCAAAACTCTTGGAAACCTGGGCAAGAAGAGGCGTCATCAACCAAACGGCCTCAGCAGTCAATTTCTCTTCTGTGGTAAAGCTACTTAACATAAACTCTACAAGGAGCATAGGGTAAGAAGACAGGTTACACTCTGTTTCCATCATTAATATCTACCAGGGATTTACAAGTGGAGCCCAGACTCCTAGTCAGGAACTATACATTAAAGGAACAACTACCATGCTGCGTTAGCAGATCACATCAATTCCATTTGTTCCTAAGAAGAAATCAGGTCACCTAGTGTTCCTTTTAACAATTAAAAACTAGACCATTATCTAGCAAGTCTGCATACACCCCAAAACCTTTTAAGCTTTCTAAGTTCTACATCAGCAAATGAACCAAAAGATGGTTTAATCCGTGAGTTAAATCTTAATTCAGGATTGCTAATACTTGAAACCCCTAGTTTTCAGGAATTCCATAAACTCCTTAACATTATATGCAAAACTATGTGTGTATGTACATTTTTCTGAAATGCGTGTTCAAAGCTTTTAGACTTTCAAAGAGGCTCAGGATTAGAAAAGAATTATAAATGGCCGATTTAATAAGTTATTTTCATGCTACCTTCTCTTTATAGAATAAAGTTTCCTAAAATATTCACCTAAAAAATACATACATCAAGGAATTCCTCGGCCACAATATTCTGTGTTCAGCTCTTTCCCATCAGCCCATGGAAGAGGTTATCACCACTTGATCTGAAAACACAGGTGGCAGCGTGCCTATGAGGAAGAGGGTACATCACAGGCAAGGGCCTGAGTCTAGTCCTGGTTCAGATACTGACTGGATCTGCAGTTTCAAACCACTCTAGACCTTAGTGTCACATGGGGATCAAACCTGTCCAACTACACCCAAAGGTCGCTGGGAGGATTAGTATGACATGAAAGCACTTTTGAAGGGTTCCTCTGTCCACAGAATTTTTCAGGCAAGAATACTGGAGTGGGTTGTCATTTCCTCCTCTAGGGGATCTTCCCGACCCAGGGACTGAAACTGCATCTCCTGTATTGGCAGGCAGGTTTTCACTGCTGTGCCACTTGGAAGGTCCAAAGGGCTAAAAATATACGACATAAAAGAAAGGCAAGAAGAAGAAAAGGCTAACACAAAAGAAGTCAAAGGAGTCAGAATCCAAGAGGTGAATCTCCCCTGTTAAAAGGGTGGCTTTATTCAACTGAAGGGGAACACATGGCACACTAGCCCCCAAGTGAGCTTAATCAGAGTTTTTATTGTTGCTGTTGTTTAGTCGCTCAGTTGTGTCTGACTGTTTGCAACCCCTGCAACACGCTAGGCTTCCCTGTCCTTCACTGCATGGAATTATTAGGGAAAAAGAAAAAAGCAAAGCTATAACTTTCTAGGTTGCTTTACTGGCCTGGATCACACTCCCTGACAAATTCCTGTAATTCTGCTAAGCAAATACAATGTCAACACAGAAAGGTTGAGTGGTGATGTAACATCTGAGGCCAAGCCAGGTGTACAAGGCTATTCTGTTGGCTTCACAGGGTACAAGTCAGGAGATGAGATATGATGATTTAATTATCATGATTTTAGGGGTTCTGTCATCTATCAAGTTCAAAAGAAAGACCTGTGTAAATGATACCAATGTTCAGACACTCAAGGGCTCAGTCCTTTCAAGAAAACTTTATTCCCTCTCCCACTTTCAGCAAGATGTAGGGACTGTTAGGCCAGGTGTTAAATGAGACTAAAGCAAGAGAAGATTTCTAAATTACCACACTGTCCATCTCCAAGCCACACAAACCCATTAGCCTGAAAGACTTATTTCCCAGAAGCCTGAGCTACTCTGCTGGACTCTAGCAATCTAGGGCAAGAGCCATTTAAGGAATTATGAAAGAAAAGGAACAAAAGCCGAGTGCTGTCTTAAAAGTGAGTGCCAGAAATGCTAGCAGGTGGAAAATTGGCCTTCTTTTTTTAACCCTGTTAAGAGACTGACTCACTAAGTATGAAGCTTGGGAGACAATGTACGTATTCAGGCTTCAGGGAGAAAAGGGAAAACAAACAAACAAAAATCCAAGTATGATACAAAAGCAAGGAGGAGAATCCTTTAGATTTAGGCAGCCTCCAGAGGAAGGAATGCTATTTGCTGTTTTACTGGAAGATTCCTCATTATACTGGAAGACTGGAAGGTAGGCTGCCTTAAAAAAAAAAAAAATGAAGGCTTTATTTGGGGCTAATTGTTCCAGTTGATGTCCAACCAATCGGATGTCACTTACGCCAACTTATCTGAAGACAGAAGTTATCAAATTTGAATAAGATTGTGCTTAATCATTCAGTTGTGTCCAACTCTTTGCAACCCCATGGACTGTAGCCCACCAGGCTCTTCTGTCGATGTATATTCTCCAGGTAAGAATACTGGAGCAGGTAGCCATGCCCTCCTCCAGGGGATCTTCCCAACCCAGGGATTGAAACCAGGTCTCCCGCACTTCAGGCAGATTCTTTACCGTCTGAGCCACCAGGGAAGTCATATATTATTATTAAATATAGCAATAAATAAACCGTGTATCTGTAGCCAAAAGTGGGGGTGACAGAGTGTATACAGGGCTTTGAATGAAAGTCTCAAAGAGGGCACAAACTGGCAGTCATGTAAATATGTCTACCATAGCATCTGGCACACAGTAGATGCTCAGTAAATATCTGTCTTCTTATAAGATGGAAGGGGGAAAGGGCATGAAGTTAGGACAGGTTCAGTAGGAAACAGGAAAAATGGATGTTTTCCTGTTGAAGCAGAGGTTTGAAACTTGTGGCTCTAGAACAGAACAGGTGTTACGGTGCACCTGTTCATTTAATTCATACGATGAAGTATCAATTTGCTGCAGTACTTAAAAATCAAGTAACTTCATTTCAGTTAGTCAGTCAGTTCAGTTACTCAGTCATGTCTGACTCTGAGACCCCATGGATTGCAGCACGCCAGACCGCCCTGTCCATCACCAACTCCCGGAGTCTATTCCAACTCATGTTCATTAAGTCGGTGATGCCATCCAACCATCTCATCCTCTGTCGTCCCCTTCTCCTCCCGCCTTCAATCTTTCCCAGCATCAGGGTCTTTTCCCATGAGTCAGTTCTTCGTATCAGGTGGTCAAAATATTGGAGTTCAGCATCAGCGTCAGTCCTTCCAATGAATATTCAGGACTGATTTCCTTTAGGATGGACTGGATGGATCTCCTTGCAGTCCAAGGGACTCTCAAGTCTTCTCCAACACCACAGTTCAAAAGCATCCATTGTTCAGTGCTCAACTTTCTTTATAGTCCAACTCTCACATCCATACATGACTACTAGAAAAACCAGAGCTTTGACTAGACGGACAGAAAAGGAAAGATATATCCATTTGAATGCAGAGTTCCAAAGAATAGCAAAGAAAGATAAGAAAGCCTTTCTCAGTGATCAATGCAAAGAAATAGAGGAAAACAATAGAATGGGAAAGACTAAAGATTTCTTCAAGAAAATTAGAGATACCAAGGGAAACATTTCATGCAAAGATGGGCACAATAAAGGACAGAGACGTCACATAACAAATCTTTATTTCTGGTTTCTCTTGAAAAAAACGAAAGGCCCTCTTGGCCACAATAGGCTGAAGCTAAGTCAAAGCTTCATTTACATGGCATTCACTTAGATTTAGGGAGGGTAAATCTAAGTCTTGGCTATAGTCCCCACCACTCACTATTGCTTACTTCTAGCCCAACTCATTCGTCTTTGCTGCTTGTCTTGCTTCTGTTGGCATTAAATTGTGACCTTCCATATAGCGAAAAGGAGCCTCTATTGAGAGCTCAAAAATCTGGGTTCTAGTCCTACTCTCAGAGGTTAACGCGTCTGCCTCCAACGCGGGAGACCTGGGTTTGATCCCTGGGTCGGGAAGATCCCCGGAGAAGGAAATGGTAACCCACTCCAGTATTCTTGCCTGGAGAATCCCATGGATGGAGAAGCCTGGTAGGCTACAGTCCACGGGGTCGCAAAGAGTCGGACACGACTGAGTGACTGAAGAGAACAGTCCTACTCAAACTTGTATGTCTTAACTTGTTTTAACTTAACTCTCTAAGCCTGTCTTCTCATCTATAAAAGGCCCTCCGAGGGATTGAACAAAATCTCTAAAAGCTCTATAATTAGAATTGATCCACAATGGTGGCAATGAGCATGCAGAAGACACAAAACACCATTCAGTTTTACACTTTATCCCAAGTCCAAGATCTTGAAATGTTAGTTTCATTCTGGGCCTGATGAATTACCCAGTGAACCTAGGATAGATTAATAAGAAATACAGACTCTCTTCATAATGTTTTGATTTGGGTGGACTGCGTAATCTCATTGTAATGAAAAGCCAGAAGACTGTCTCAGATAGATAAGTCACTCACTGCCTTTCCTGACCGTGTTCATTCCTATTATGGAAATTCTCAGATTCCTCTCTGGGATGGTTACTTACCCAGCCTATGACTAAATGAAGAGTTGCAGAGCACAGAGCTTCAGGCTGTGGGCGTTCTCTAAGTATACAAGAACAAAATCAAATATAAAGACCTGATACAAGGAACGAGTAGGCTTTGGAATTTGAAAGCAGCTAAAAAGATCCTGTTGGAACTAGTCAAAGAGTATCAGTCTTACAGATCATACAGTAACAACGGCAGCCGCTGCTTCAGCCCAGTGTGTAAAGGCAGAGCCCGTAAATCACCTATGAGAGACATGTTTCAGAAATGAGACAATAATTTTGGCCTCCTGTGTAACACTTAGAAGTATAAGCTTAGCTGATTAGTTTCACTGAAAATCCATTATTTAATCATCCTCCTAGAGCTCCTGGAAGTTGAGCAAGAAAACAGGTATTATCAGTCCTGACACAGTTAGACAAGCCTTAGGCCCAGAAAGCTAAAAACCACACACTGACTAAAATACTTAAGATTCACTTCAACAAATATTTATTGTGCTCTCAGTATACTAGGCACTGGAGATAAGATAATGATGAATTAGCTACATTTCTTAGTCCCTAAGGGGCGAAGAAAACAGCCACACATAAATCTCTGTATGTCTCATTCCCTAGGTTATATACTCTGATAATCTATATGGGGAATATAAACAGACTTTAACTCCAAAATGGATCTGAAGTTAAGACTCAGTGACTTCCCATCCTCCTCTATCCATGGCAAACCACTTGGCCCATCCAAAAAACAGTCTAATTCTTCAGATAGGATACATTACCCACAAACTCTTCCCATAAGACAAACATAACCGTCAAATCTGAATAGAGAAAATCAAAAGCCACCCAATGTTTTTATCATTATATATAACCTGAAAGGCAAAAAGCACTGCATCCTGTCAATGTAGATAACCAGGATCACCATAAAATGACTCATGTGGTTCTGACTGTGGTAATACCTGTACTTGACCCAGGAATTGAACCGGGGTCTCCTGCATTGCAGGCAGATTCTTAACCAGCTAAGCTATCAGGGAGGCCCACTTGTCCCTACGTATCTCATAACTGTAACTTAGGTCAAAAGTTCTCACCTGGGGCAATTCTCCACCCAGGAGATAAACTGGCAATGTCTGGAGACATTTTTGGTTGTTTGGGGGAAAGCTGGGAGAGATGACACTGGCATCTAGTGGGGAGAGGCCAGGAATGCTGTTAACTATCCTAGAACGCACAGGACAGCCCCTCACGATGAAGAATTATCTGACCAAAACGTGGACAGTGCCAAGCTGGAGAAATCATGGCCTAGGTGTTCTTACATCTCAGTTAGAAGCCTTTGATCTCCATCTTTCAAGGACTCCATGCAGACAGGTTCCAGCTGCTAACACAGGAACCGATAGAAAACACAGCATCCATTCTCCTTCACCTCTTTTCTCCTTTTCCTCAGGCCCTGTGTCTCTGGTAATAAAACCTAATAAACCACTAATGAAGTAGTGCCTGCTCTTTATTGCTCAATGAAATAAAATTCACATGCATAAGAGGTTGACAGAAGATGGAAAATCAACAAAAGCAAGGAAGAAAGGTAGAGAGCCGGGGGGAGGCGCTTGGTTGTCATTTCCACAGCTAAATGAAACTAAATCAACCATCTGCAGAGCAGAAAGCTACCTGTTCTATCAAGAGTCAGTTCATCTCTAGAAACAGCTTCTTTCCACCCAAGAAAAAAACTGCCTAATAAAAATTAAGTCCATCAAGAATTGTGGTCTCTCAAAGGAAATTTATCACTTATATAACTGAGGCCACCTACTGGTTTTAAGTGTAGATCGCAGCTAAGTAGGCCCTGACTTGAATATAAATTCTGAATTTAGACATATATTTTCTATTTACAAAAGGGGAAATCCCTAGTCTGGGCAACTTAGAAGATATTCTCAGCTTCTTTAACAAGCAACTCTAATTAAAAAGCTTTATTGTGTTCCTGCTACATATGCTAATCTTTAAGCTATGATGTTGGAGAACCTCTAGCAACCTCAGCTAGGGAGAAAAATCCTAGCTACTGCTTTCAAAAAAATAGGATCTTCAAAAGTTCTCAAATAACTATTTCTTTTATTTTCTTTCCCACAAATAACTTTAAAGCAGTGGAATACAGCATGTGAGAATTATATGTCAAAATCTGTCATAGTTGATGGATCCAAAGAGAACACGAAGAATTAGCAAGAAACTAAGGTTTTTTTTCCAATCTAGATGTGCAACAGCAATAACATTTGTTGTGTTTCAGAAGAAGAAGAAGAAAAAAAAACATTATTTGATCAATCTTCCTTTATATTTGTCTTTACTCAAACTTGGTTACTCAGACAAGTCCAACTGGTCCATTCACTGACACTCACTTCGGCACTTCTATGGCCAAGATTGACAAGGTATAGGTATGTTCTTAAACGGCCAGCTCTAAGTCAACATCAGTTTTTCGACTCCCAGTAAGACTGTGAAAAGGCAGGAAACTTCACAGCTTCAGTTTTCCTTCCCAGTTGTGGTGCTGGCAATATAGAGGAAGAGAGTCAGCATCTGGCTTCCTCTCAAAGTTGCACAGCCCATTACATCCGAGAAAAAGGTGACACCCAAAAGGGCTACTCAGGATGTATGTCTCTTAGCTGGTATCCACAGTGTTTCACTGATACAAAAAAAAAAGGTGTCCTTTTTGGCAGGCTAATTTTCTATGGACTTCCTCCTCTCTTCCGAAATGACACACTCTTAGAATCTTAAAATCTGTTCACAAACTTGGCAGATGTAGGCTGCTCAGAACTATATTGTGGTTTATGGTGTGTACCTCATATTATCCAAAGGCAACTCTGATGAAGAAACTCACTATTAAGCTGGAATGTCTCCAGACACTTACTGTTTCCCTTCAACTGTTTCTACCTGACATGGCTAAAGAGAAATAAACACCAGTACAGAAAGAACAATCTGAGAGGAAAGCATGAATGTGGGATGCAGGAGGTAGAAGGCACGTACCTGGTCACGATCTCCTGCAAAACAGCAGCTTTTCATGGTACAAGAGTTGAAGTAACCCTGATTGTCAAACTGGAACACAGGCAGGCGGGAGTGGATGTCATAGAGCACAGGGGGCAGGCGACGCCTCAGGGCCAGGAGCTGGGTCCCATTGCTGTTGAATCGCACACTCATGGCACTTTGGAGGGATAGGTTGCCCCCATACCGCAGGAGAGAACTGGAAGGCAGAAAGCACAGGGATCAGGCATGAGGCAGGCAGGATGAGAGTCTGCAAAAAAAAACCACTGCATTTCATAACCAGGACCTCCCGTCAGGCTTGCACATCTGAATTCTGGCAGAAAGGTATATCTACGCAGTGAGCTAGAAGGTAATAAAAAAGACAGAGATGAGTCCTTGATTACATTAAAGCAAGTTATTTAACTTGGCGGTTCCTTTCTTCAATCTCCAAAAGTTGAATTACCACTAAGTTTATAGGAATAGGATACAACAAACATCTTGAATGAAAAGGCATATTAAAATGATTAGTTCTTTTATTTACCTGAGCTACATAAGCAAATAGTTACTTGTCAAGACCCTGGGAAGTCAGTGGTGTCCACTGTAACTGACCATCATGGATGGTATTTAAGAAATATATCTGTCTTCTGAATTAGAGACACAGAAACCATCAGCCAGAAAAACAAGATACTCTATAGTTTATTCCGGATTTTTAAAATAATAATGGCTTTATTGCTTATGCACTTATTTTTTAATTTTCAATCTGTTCAGAGAATTTTTATATTCCATATGGCATAACTCAAGAATAAATATTAAAGAAAAATTTTAAATTAAATACAGAGCCAGCAGTTATAACAATCAGAAAAGCAGGGTGACTTGCTTCCCTTTACAATTCCCAATGAGTTTATATTTAGCTTTAAAATATACTTTGACTAATATGTATAATTCCATTTATCCAGCTTCTACTAGAGACTGGTATATTCTGATTCACCCAGTATTCTTCTGTGGCTTCATAATGTTCATAACATTTTCAAAAAGTCAGATGGTATGGTTCAAAATTATTTATTATGATGACTCAAAAGATACTTTCAATTTTACAGTTAACTAGGATGACCCTAGAGGTAAGTTACTTGGTGGTGGGGACCAGGGCTATGGAAGTGGCAGGTATGACAATCGACCTGGAGCATATGGATTCGGATACGGATATGGATATGGAAGGTCCAGAGACTATGGTGGCAGAAGCCAGGGTGGTTATGACCGCTACTCAGGGGGAAATTACAGGGACAGTTATGACAACTGAGATGAGGTATGCGCACCTAATGTAAGTGAGACTTCTGTGTTGCCATTTAAGAGACCTCTGTCCACCAGTCTTCTCCTGTCCCTCTCACCTTTCCTCCTGTATGTGCATACCTCAACAGGCCCACCTGACAACCATTCCTAGGCCTCCCTTGCTTTCAGGTGCCTGTTAAGGCTAGTCTGCTTTGATGGAAGTAGGGGTTGGGGGGCCACCTGTCTTGTCTATAATCATCTACTCCTATTGAGCATGTTAAGAGATGAAGGGGTTTCCAGCTTTTCAGCATCCTCGTTAACCCCGGGAATTAAGCATGTTAGCATATTCCCTGGAGAAGGCAATAGCAACCCACTCCACTACTCTTGCCTGGAAAATCCCATGGATGAAGGAGCCTGGTAGGCTGCAGTCCATGGGGTCACACAGAGTTGGACACGACTGAAGTGACTTAGCAGCTTAGCAGGATGACCATGAACATTAACAATTATACAGTACTAGGTAACTTATCTTTCTAGTAGTTAGTCTCCTTGACTACCTGGACACTGTAGAGGGATCACTATTCATTGCCCACGCATAACCAAATTACTGGTAAGAAAGTGAGATTATGTACTGATCATGTGCACTGGAAATGCTACAGAAATGAGGGCCACATTAGTGCTATTAACTCACTCTGTTTCACAAGACATTGTGATCTTGCAAAGAGAGTCTAGCAGAAAAAAAGTTTATACATTTAGGGAATCAGAGCAGGAAAGGGCGGGCCTTGAGACATCTAAATTAGAGCCTGGAAGATTTATGTGAAATTAGTATTAGCATGTTTGACCATTTGACATAATTTAATTCACAATTTTAGTTTTCTCAACATGCCGTTTTATTAAACATAAATCCAAGCAGTCACCTTTTCTCTGAAACTGTCTGATATTAACTTTGGTTCTGAAGACTCTTTAATACATTATTTACAATTAAATTTATTTCATTATACAGATATAATAAAATGGTATGTAGTATAAAACTTTGTAACTAAGTGCTATACAAATTAAAGAGATTACTTTTTAAAAAAAAAAAAAAGAAAGGAGTCCCTGGACCACAGTGCAAAGGAATTTGCCAACCTGTCCTGATCATAATGTTTTTATGCACCACCGCTAGCCAGTCAGTCCTTTGTCCCCCAAGTCAGTCTTTTCACCAGAGGGAAGAACTCTAGTACCTCAGTTATGTGTGGAAACAACGCTTGGTCAAATAGACTTTAATCCTGTTAAGTGTGAAATGGAAGGAAAGAGAGAAGTGACTTAGAAAAAATGGTCCCTAGAACTCCAAACGTCACAAAGAAGCCTAGTCCTGCTGTAGGCCCCAAGTAATAAGTCCCTACAGACCAATGTTCTTAAAACGTCCTAAACACTGGCCACACTCATAGACATACAGGGAATGAATGACAGGGTTGAGTCCAGGCATTTCCTTCACAGGGTGTCCTAGCTGCCACAGGCATGCGGTATCTAAACACTAAGCTCAAAAACAATGAGAGCCTTTCAAATTTGAGATCAGCTTGCTGCTGCTAAGTCGCTTCAGTCGTGTCTGACTCTGTGCGACCCCATAGATGGCAGCCAACCAGGCTCCGCCGTCCCTGGGATTCTCCAGGCAAGAACACTGGAGTGGGTTGCCGTTTCCTTCTCCAATGTGTGAAAGTGAAAAGTGAAAGTTAAGTTGCTCAGTCGTGTCCAACTAGTAGCGACCCCATGGACTGCAGCCCACCAGGCTCCTCTGTCCATGTGATTTTCTAGGCAAGAGTACTGGAGTGGCTTGCCATTGCCTTCTCCGGAGATCAGCCTAGAGTGTGCAAATAAACCAGCATCTGTATACAGGACTGACAAGAAGTTGGGGGTGGAAACAAGACTCAACAAAAAGAAACTTGGCCAACCCCACCAGCCACAGCAGCAGGGGTTTGCATCAGCTGAGGCAGCCCTGAAGGGAAAGCTGGGGCCTCTGGCAAAAGCCCTTTGCATCCGTTAACAGCAACTTCCTCTGCAGATTCCAGTCAGACCTGCAGGACAGGCATCTAGGCCCATCCCATTCCCACCCAAACTCCTAAGTCTGCCACTCCCCAGGGGTCTGTTTGTGGGCTCCACAAGAGTCACTAACTTTTCCGTTAGCTTCTGGGCAGGGGACTACTATCTCTCACACAGAGAGGGTAGGTACATAGGAATCTTGCTCCTAGAATGTTTAAGAGTACACCTACAAAAACAAAAAAACAAAGAACAACCAAAACTGTAGCAGCCGTTACTAAAACTGAATACTTCATGTTTGGGGGCAAGAATCCTTTCAGAGGGATAGACTGACACCTGAAATTCAGAAAGTGAGCTACATTAACTGTAATTTCTCAACAGGGGTTCTGCGGCTGGCTCCTCCTATTGAGAATGACAAGAATGATCTAGTTCATCAGGAGGAAAAGGCTTAGAAGTAGTTTCCCCTCAAAGTCAAGATACAATGATCCTGTTGTTTATGATTCCAAGTGTAAGATGTGTGATAAATCATCTGGTACTTTTTCTCAAATGCAGATTCTCAGGATCCGTATGCAGATAGTCTAATTCAATCTGAGAAGTGGGCCCAGAAAACGAAGATCATGGCATCTGGTCCCATCACTTCTTGGGAAATAGATGGGGAAACAGTGAAAACAGTGTCAGACTTTATTTTTTGGGGCTCCAAAATCACTGCAGATGCTGATTGCAGCCAGGAAATTAAAAGACGCTTACTCCTTGGAAGGAAAGTTATGACCAGCCTAGATAGCATATTAAAAAGCAGAGACATTACTTGGCCAACCAGGGTCTGTCTAGTCAAGGCTATGGTTTTTCCCGTGGTCATGTATGGATGTGAGAGTTGGACTGTGAAGAAAGCTGATCGCCGAAGAACTGATGCTTTTGAACTGTGGTGTTGGAGAAGACTCTTGAGAGTCCCTTGGACTGCAAGGAGATCCAACCAGTCCATTCTAAAGGAGATCAATCCTGGGTGTTCATTGGAAGGACTGATGCTAAAGCTGAAACTCCAATACTTTGGCCACCTCATGCGACGAGTTGACTCACTGGAAAAGACTCTGATGCTGGGAGTGATTGGGGGTAGGAGGAGACGGGGACGACAGAGAATGAGGCGGCTGGATGGCATCACCAACTCGATGGACATGAGTTTGAGTGAACTCCGGGAGTTGGCGATGGACAGGGAGGCCTGGCGTGCTGTGGTTCATGGGATCGCTAAGAGTCGGACACGACTGAACGACTGAATTGAACTGAACTGAATTAATTATGATGCATATGACTTTCAAACCACTCTTTGAAAAACATGGTTCCATTTCAGAATTTGGGGTGAGTGTGAAAATAAGGTGGAGAGAAAGCAGATTACTAGAAGCTAAATGAAAAGCCAAACTATACACAATATGGCACTTTTTTTTACAGCCCAATGCCTAATAAGAGAAAGGACTGCAATTCCTTTTAAGATCAGAGTTCCACTCTACCCACAATGCCTTTTCCTGCCCTCAACACATTCCCTGAAGGAGAAATTTCTTGTTTACTCTTTGGAGAACTGACGGTACCTATACCCAAGAATGCCTCAAATTTGACAGTGTCTCCACTCCTCCAGAGAAGTGTACACACCCAAATTAGATGAGCACTATCTTGAAGGGACTAGCAACAAGTTGAAATGAGTTCAAATCAAAATGTCCCTATAAGAAAAAGGAAAGCAAAAATCAATTCCTGGCCTATCTTCACACACTGCTTCCCTGGTGGCTCAGAGAGTGAGGAATCTGCCTACAATGCAGGCGACCCGGGTTCGATCCCTAGGTTGGGAAGATCCCCTGGAAAAGGGAATGGCAATCCACTTCAGTATTCTTGCCTGGAGAATCCCATGGACAGAGGAGCCTGGCAGGCTACAGTCCATGGGGTTGCAAAGAGTCAGACATGACTGAGTGACCAACACTTTCACTTTCGACCTATCTTCAACCAAGAATTTGTCACAAAATGCAACAAGAATGGGACAGGAGGTGATCCAAGGGTCAGCATGTAAAAGGTCCAGGACAAAAAGGAAGAGAACCTCAGAACATCAGGAAAACATTCCTCATTAGTGTGCTCCTCTGGTTTCTCGTTTTGTTTTTTTGGTGTTTTGGCCCCTCAGAAATAGTCAATTGGATTTCTTTATTGCTTTGGTGGGATAAAAAGAACATTTACAAAAAGTCTTTGGCCAAGGCTAAAGTCTTGGAACAGAAGAGAAATAAACCAAGGCTGTTTCCAGAAAAAGTGACCAGGAGTATCACATTCAGCACAAGATAGAGCACCCGTAAACATTCCAAGATCTGGCTTCATGAACCTAGACTTCCATAAATTTGCTGCTGCTGCTGCATAAATTTACGACTAAGTAATTCATCAAATAGTGCCAACAAGATTTTCCAAAGCCCACTGACTTGCATTTCCTCAGAGTTACTATGTGAAAGTTCCCTAACACCTGTGAAATGGCTGGAGTCAAGGCTCTGCTGTTCCAAATCACAGACATCAGAGCTGGTGCCAGTCAACCAGACAGGAAAATTCAATGTCGCGTAGGTAGGAAAAAATCTCTCCCCTTCTGTTTCTGCTTTAGGACAGGATGACCTGTAAGGAACACAGGTGGCTCTCTGTACTTCCTATAACACAACACAGAGAACATGACAAATCCAAGAGGATCTGTTAACGAGAATTAAGTAAAAAGTGAACAAGTTCAAAGAGTTACAGCCCATATCAGTTCCGTTCAAGTATATTCAAGATTGTGGTAATCCCGTAAACTTTTTCTTTTTTTAAAAAAATCCACTTAAAAAAATAATTTATTTATTTTTGGCTGTGTTGGGTCTTGGTTGCTGTGTGGGCTTTTCTTCAGTTGTGGTAAATGGCCACCCCGAGTCGCGGTGCATGGGCTTCTCGTTGCGGACACAGGCTCCAGGGCATGTGGGCTCAGCCGCAGCTCCCGGGCTCTGGGGCAGGCTCAGCAGTTGTGGTGCACGGGCTTAGTTGCTCCACAGCACATGGGGTGCTCCCGGATCTGAGATAAACCGGTGCCTCTTGCAATGGCAGGTGGACCCTTCACCACTAAGTCACCAGGGAAGCCTTCTTTCTTTCTTTTTTGAAGTCTAGTTGATTTACAACGTTGTGTTAGTTTCTGGTGTACAGCAAAGTGATTCAGTTATATATATATGTGTGTGTGTATATATTCTTTTCCATCATAGTTTATTATAGGATATTGGATATAGTTCCCTGTGCTCAACAGTAGGACCTTGCTGTTTATCTATTTTATATAGAGCAGTTTGTATCTGCTAATCCCAAACTCCTAATTTATCCCTCTCCCCTTTGGTATCTAAGTCTGTTTTCTATGTCTGTGAGTCTGTTTCTGTTTTGTAAGATTCCACATATAAGTCACATCATATGGTACTTGTCTTTCTTTCTGATTTACTTAGTATGATAATCTCTAGGTCTGTCCATAATGCTGCCAATGGCATTATTTCATTTTCATGGCTATACAGTATCCCACTATATATATATACATTATATACACATATACATAATATATATACACACCCCTCACATCTTCCTTTTTAAAAATGATCATGCTGCACACGTGCCTGCAGGATCTTACTTCCCCAACCAAGGATTGAACCTGGGGCCACAGTAGTGAAAGCACTGAGCCCCAATCACTGGACTGTCAGGGAAATCCCTAGCACATCTTCCTCAACCATTCTTTTATGTGAGTTGGAAGGGGAAGAACCTGGGCTTTCAGGTACTGCAGTGCCTCTAATCACCACCTTCCAGAACAGGGGCATCACGCCCAGAGCTGAAGTGATCTACAGCCCATGTTTTTGTCTTTGGCTCAGCAGATCCCAAAAGCCACATACAACTAACCAAGATGTCAACCCTATGCAAGATCCCAAAATGAAGTAAGAGGCAGTGCCGTAACAGATTTGTCCCAGGACACTCGTGATTTTTCTGTAGAATTAGGGACTCAGCATTTAGTTCATCAGATGACTTGCTTATTCAAAAAACCCCCCTTTACTGCAAGCTGTGGAAAATAGAGAAGGGTTTTATAAGAAGTCATTTAATCTTCATCCTAAGTTATTAAGGGTTCTACCTTCTGACAGATGTTACAAAGCATCATCCCTGACCTCACAGTGCAGAAAGCTGGAGAGGGAGAGTTTAATGAATACAGGTTGGCAGGAGGAAAGAAAAAGTCAGGGGAAGGCGGGAGACTGAGATGGCAGTTGCTACAGCAACAGTTAGGGTGCAGAAGGAGTGGGTGGGAATACAGGCAGGTAAACAGGCAGTCCCTGATGGCAGAAGAAGAAACTAGGTGGGTGTGCTGACTGTCAGAGAACAAGGCCACAAAGCCAGAGGGTTGTTAAAGGGGAAAGAGGCAAAGCCTAGAAAAAATGCTAAGCAGAAGAGGGTTTGAAAACAAGAATCACAATTTGATCCCTTCTACAAGAACACTTATGCAAACAGTGGGAAACAGGAGGAGAGAGGAATGCAGTGGGAAGGCCAAAGTGCTGACTGTTGAGACATGATTACAGGAAGACACCCTGTTTCATGCAGAAGCTGCTTACCGAGAGTGTCCAAAAATCAAAGTCAGTTCTAGTTGGCAAAAATATAAATGCCTTAAGATAATGGTTTTCAAACTTTTTTATAGTAACCTTTTATAATAAGCTTATTTTATACTGTATTCCAGTACACCCACATTTATTTAGCATAAATTCATTAAACTTGCCATCTACTGTGTGCAGTGCACTGATTTTCCGTTTTCCATTTAATAAATACTTGTGACCACCTAAATCAATTCCATGGCCCTATGGATTACTGAACGAGTTTCCTACCTTGTTTTCATGCCTCTACTCTTGGCCCATCCTCCAGTTCATCCTGAATATGACAGCCAGAGGGGTGCTGAACCATGAGTCAGACTGTGTCATTCATTTGCCAGTGGATTTCAACCAGGTTAAAACTCAAATTCTTTATAATGCCAACAGAGATCTCAGACACCTCTCCCCACCGATCCCTCATGTCTCTGACTCTACCTCCTGGCACTCTTTTTCCCTGACCCTACTTCAACCACATGATGCCTCCTTAGAACACATCCAACATCTACTTTAGGGTCATTGTACTTGTAAATCCTGAGGGAATGTTCCTCCCCAGATATGAACATGGTTCATTCATTTACTTCTTTATTCAAATATCCTCCTCAATTAGCAGGTCCTGATACCCTATGCAAAAATGAAACTTCCCCAATGCTCCCTGTCTCCCTTGCCTGTTTAGTTTCTACCAATGAATCACCATCTTACACACCATTTATTTTGTTTCTTATTTGTCCTTTCCCACTAGATTACCTTTTAAATCGCTTCCTGTGCATTCCAAGTGCTTAAACAGTGGCAGACATGTAACAATACTGAATAAATAGATGCTGCATGATCTAATGAATCATGAGCAGCAATCTGAAACGCTCTAACTTTAGAACATTTAAAAAAAAGGCTCCACAAAGGTTTACCTGGCTCCTGACATTTGTCTGCTCATAAAACCTAATCTTGAGAGGCAAGCAACAGAGCAGCAGAAAAATCAAAGAAACAGCAGGAGGCTTGGAGAACATCTAAGTCAAAGTTTTCTATTACAGGCAAAGAACTGTGGCCCAGAAAGTAAAATGATTTGCCAATGACCACTCAGGTCTTCTCTGCACTGACACCACCACACATCCCTCAAATGAGTTAAATTTATCTGCCTGCTAATAAGTAGTCAACAAGAAGGAATAGTTTAATAGGTAAACACGTATCTTAATTATATCTTGTACTTTAAAGCAAGTTTCTGGTATTTGTAGAATACAAGTTCAAAAGGAAAACTAATAGTTAAACTTTAGGAAGTCAATTACAAGCTAAAAAAAAAAAAAGAAAATTCATTTACCCATTTTCAGAAAGTAGACAGTGAATTCTATAGGCTTTGAACACATGCCCTACCCAATCATATCTAAAATTAGGTAGTGATAAACATTTAGTTTGATGGATATACTGAGACCAACAAGAAGATACGTCAATCAAACTAGCATTTGGTTAACTTATTTTTATACCTTTCACTTTATTTTCCAAGTTTTCCTACAATGAACATAAACTTCTGTAATCAGAAGAAAATACATTATTCTAAAATGTCATCTCAAACATATTCCTTCTTTAATTAAGGGACAATAGAAGATAGCTTTGAGAGAAGTATGAGAGAGGAGTTTAAAGAGCTTAACTGAAACTTCAGATAATATGCTGCCCTACAGGATTCTGGTGCAGACGCAAATCTGAAATTAAGACATTGTTCTAAATTCTTTAAAAGACAGTTAAAAATTTGTAAAGGACTCTAAAACCCTCACCATCCTTCTCAATGAAGGCAAATAATATCCCTCCTTTGAAAGGATTTTAAGTAATAAACAGGCCCCACTTTGGTTAGCACTGGACACAGTACCAGGTTAGATATGACACTACATTTAGTTTGGTTTCTCTTTGCAGATACACCATCCCTCTCTCTGCAGATACACCATCCCACTTCCCAGGTACCTATAAATAAATGGCAAAGCGTATTATTGGAATAAAAAACCAATTCAAAGTGTAAAGTATTTTATGTACAATCCAGAAACATTAGCAAGGTTCCTGGAAAGTCTTCCATACATGGGTAAATTCATGCATAAATGAAGCCAAGATATCCCTGTCTAAAATACGTGACTCACAACAGATAAAGTACAAATGGTCAAAACTAAGATCACAAAATAAAAAGTTCAAACTATGAAGAATTCACCGAAGGAATCAGATCACAACAGATACCCTTGAAGAAGCAACACGTTTTTCATTAAATTTAATTTCCAAAATGTTTACGTGTACATTGTATCAATTAATCATTAAAATAACCCTATAAGGTGGACAGTGAAGGTAACATTATTTTCATCTCAAACTGGAGGAGACCTAGGTCCTAAATGTTTATATGACTTGGCCCTGACCATACAATAAATAAGAAGCAGAATGGAGCCAACAAGTTGTTTTCTGCTTCTTGGTTCAACAAGAATTCACAGACTACACGGTGGAGATGAATTATTCCTCCAGCAAAAAGAACAGCATCAGATGACAATGCATCAAGGCCAGAAGGATTCATCTAAGTAATTCACTTCAGATCTCTCCCTGTAGTTCAGTAACTCATATATGTATGCCTTTACTGAATAACTATTTATTGAAAACCTGCTAACTATTCTAGATACTATGCTAAGCACATGGATTTAAAGAAGAAATAAGATGGAAAAGACATCCTCAAGAATTAATGAGGGATAAGAAAGCTATCAGTTTCCTTCTATAATATGAACAATGTTGTAATAAGGGGAGTATGTGCTGTGCGAGACATAGGAAGAATATCTATCCCTCCACTGGGAACACAGGAGAGGAGCAGTCACAAAGGACTTCCTAGAAGAAAAATCTAAGTTGACTCTTCACAGAGGGGGTCAGAGAGATGACTCAAGTTCTTAACTGGCAAAAGAAACAAGATACATCTGGATATGTTAATACATGGATAAACTCCCAAAACATACTGATGGGTGAAATAGTCAAGCTGTAGAATAACTGCAGAGCAGTACATCACCCGTGTGAAAACATACCTCCATATAGAAACAAAAATCATGTGTTTTCCATAGATACATGTATAAGCATATAAAACCAAAGAAAAAGTTCTGGAAGCATATACAAAGTTTAACATTCATTACCCATAGGAAAGGGGGCAGGAGACCAGGATTGGAAGTAGTCAGGAGGAATTTTAGCCTTATTTATAATTTTAAAAGGAGAATAAGTAAGTTTGTTTAAAGAAATTTAGTCTGTTCAACTTGAAAAAAAAATAAATAAAATTGGATTATTTGATTAAAAAAAAATAAAAGACAAAATAAAATAAAATAAAATAAACTTCAGTTCAAAAAAAAATTAATAAATAAATAAAATTTACCCAATTTGGCTCCATAAACACCCCAAAGCATATTACAATAATATTTATTCTCTCAGAATAAGAGGATCTAAAAAGTTGTGCGATGTAGGATTTAAAATATATTTAGTATTATAGAGTATTTGTAGCTGAAGTGCAGTGATGTTTTGGATTGTTTCAAAGTAACCTGACTGTTTTCGGGGAGACCGGGTAAAGAGGAAACAGGATTGTTCATATGCAGGTCATTACTGAAGTTCAGTGATGAGTAAATTAAGCTGCTCATACTCTTCAATTTACTTTTGTGTGCATCTAATTTTCTATAATAAAATGCTTTTTTGAAAAAAAAAAAAAATTAAAAGGAGAATGCTATTATGTATTACTTACATTTAACTTTTTATTTTGAAATAATTATAGATTCAGAGGAATCTAGGGTTTCCCTGGTGGCTCAGATGAAAGAATCTGCCTGCAATGCAGGTGACCCAGTTCAGTCCCTGGGCCAGGAAGAGCCCCTGGAGAAAGGAATGGCAACTCATTCCAGTATTCTTGCCTAGAGAATCCCATGGGCAGAGGAACCTGGCGGGCTACAGTCCATGTGGTTGCAGAGTCAGACATGACAAGAGTGACACTCATTCTCAGAGGAATTTGCAAAGAAATTTTCTTGTAAAAGGAGTTTTCAAAGAATAAAAATCATATGATCATCTCAAGAGAGATGCAGAAGAAGCTTCTGACAAAATTCAACCACCATTTATAATAAAACTCTCCAGAAGTGGATGTAAAGGGAACATATCTCAACATAATAGGGGCCATATGTGACAAACGTACAGCTAATATCATACTCAACAGTGAAAAGTTGAAAGTATTTCCTCTAAGATCAGGAACAAAACAAGAATGGCCACTTTTGCCATTTTTATGCAGCATAGTTTTGAAGACCTAGCCACAGAAATCAGAAAAGAAAAAGAAATAAAAGGGAATCCAAATTGGAAAGGAGAAAGTAACATAGTCACTGTTTGCTAATAATATGATACTATATATAGAAAATCAAGAAGGTTCTTTGAACCCTTTACCCAGACTCTCCCAGTGTTACCACCTTGTGTAACTATAGTATGATATCAAAACCAGGAAATTTACATTGGTACAGTCTATAGAGCTTATTCAGATTTTGTCAGCTATACATGTACTCATTTGTGTGTGTGTGTGTTGCACTATGCAATTGTATCACATGTATAACTTCAAGTAGTCACCACCACAATACTTATGTGTACCATCACCACAAGACTTCCTTTTATAGCCACATCCACCCCTTCTACCACTAACCCTAACACCTGGCAATGACTAATTTGTTCTCCATCTCACGAATGTTACATTAGCTCATGAACGTTATATAAATGGAAGCATTCAGTATGTATCCTTTTGAGATTGGCTTTTTTATGTAGCATAGTTCACTTAAGGTTTATCCAAATTGTTAGACATATCAACCGTTCAGTTTTTTCTTTTTATTGCTGAGTAGTATTCTATGGTATAAACGCACTACAGTTTTATTATTATTTTTTTAAACTACTCACAGATTGAAAAAATATATGGGTAGTTTCCAGCTTTTGGCTATTATGAATGAAGCTGCTATGAACATTCATGTACAAGTTGCTATATGAAAATAAGTCTTTCTCACTCTTGGATAAACACCCAAGAGTAAAACTGCTGGGTCAGATAATAAGTTCATTTTTAATTTATAAAGGAACTACCAAAACACTTTCTACACATTCTGTACTATTTTACATTCCTACTCACAATGTATGAGTGATTCAGTTTCTCCACATCTTCACCAGCATTACTTGTATTTTAAAAAGCTGAACTGAGAAGTCGGTCAATGTATTTTAAAACAAAAGACAAACCCAGACATTTTTGGCTTCCCCAGTACTCTTGCCTAGAAAATCCCATGGATGGAGGAGCCTGGTAGGCTGCAGTCCGTGGGGTCGCTAAGGGTCGGAGACGACTGAGCAACTTCACTTTCACTTTTCACTTTCACACATTGGAGAAGGAAATGGCAACCCACTCCAGTGTTCTTGCCTGGAGAATCCCAGGGATGGGGGAGCCTGGTGGGCTTCTGTCTATGGGGTCACACAGAGTCGGACACGACTGAAGTGACTTAGCAGCAGCAGCAGCAGCAGCAGCATGGATATATACAATACCACCTATGAAATATTTTTGTAACCCCCGCCAAAAAGAATCAAACCTAAAACTGTTTTAGTCCCTAGACCTAATACCAATTTATGAAAAAAAATGAGGGAACATGCTAAATGATGGTATAAACCTAAAACTGTTTTAGTCCCTAGGCCTAATACCAGTTTATGAAAAAAAATGAGGGAACATGCTAAATGATGGTATAAACATGCAATCAGTACAGCTGCCCCTTGGCATCTATGGGGGATTGGATCCAGGAACCCCACAGATATAGATATAGAACCCAAGGATACTAAGGGCCTCCTGTATAATCTAATATGTGAGAAATTCCGTAAAATAAACAATCCAGTTTATTTAACAAATAAGTTACAAGAGAAAAAAATGAAAAGTAGAAGTATCCATAGACTAAAAAAGACTTAGAAGTCATGTCAACTAACTGTGTGGTACAGACCTTATTCAAATCTCGATCCATAAGATCCAACTGTAACACTCAGGAGGCAATTAAGGAAACGTAAACACTAAATATGCAATGGTATTAAGGAATTATTGTTAATTTTTTAGGTGTGATAATAATATTATGATTTTTAAAAGAATTATCTTTTCATGGAAAGTAATAGGGTAGTTCCTCAGAAAGTTTAACATAGGATCACCATATGATCCAGCAATTTACACTCTTAGGGATGGAACCAAAAGAATCAAAAACAGGTACTCAAACACTTATTCATAAACCTTAATAGTAGCACTATTCACAATAGCCAAAAGGTAAACGACTCAAATGTCCACCAGTAGGTGGATAAACAAAATGTGGTATATACATCCATACAGTAGAAAAGTATTCAGCCATTAAGAAGAATGAAATACTGTACTGATACATGCTACAATGTGGATGAATCTCAAAAATTTTATTCTAAGTAAAAGAGGCAGACTAAAGGTCATAGCCATGACACGTAAATCCATAGATACAGAAAGTAGACTTGTGGTGGCCAAAAACTAGGGGAGAAGTATTCTTGGGAGTAACTGCTTAATGGGTGTGGGTTTTATTTTGGAATGATAAAAATGCTTTGGAACTAGATAGAGGTGGTAGTTGCACAACACTGTGAATGAACTAAATGCCACTAAAGTTTTCACTTTAAAATAGCTAATTTTAACTATTTAATTTTATATCAGGTAAATTTTATCTCAATTTTTAAAAAAGAATATCTTTCAGAGATACATACTATTTACAGGGGAAATAATACAAAGTTACATGGAAATGGAGTCATCTCAGTGGAAGAATAAATGAAGTAAGATTGTTCATGGGTTAATTAATGAAGCTGGGTGCTAGGTGTAATGGAGTTTATTTTACTATTTCCCTGTGTGTGTGTGAGACAGAGAATTTTTAAACATAAAACATTTTTTAAAAAGGAAAAGAGTCAAGATTTGATTTTAAAGTAAAAATATCTACTTGATTTAGGGGTGTGGTATCACCTCCCCCTGAGTAAGAGGAGTTGGGAAGTATTAAAGGGAGGATACGAAGTGGAACATGCTTCCACAACTCCTATCCATCCACCAGGCATTCCCCAGACGCTCTGGTCTGAAGCTAAGCCTCTTGCTATAAAAAGGCACATTTGTGTTGGTGAGGATGAATAGACACAGGGAAGCTCTGGCCTAAAGCAGGAAGACCCTGGGTCCAAATGAACACAGCAGCAAATTCAACACAGATCTCTGAAAAATCACAGCTTCCACCTTGCAGGATAAGCAAAGTTGCCTAATCACCTGGGGTATGTATTAAAAAATGGCAGATTCACAGGGTCTGCCCTGGATTGACAGCACTTTAACAATCTCCCCGGGTGATTCTGATGCCCTCTGAAATTTGAGAATTACTGGGTTAGGATAATGGGGCCCTGGTGTCTTCTTGCAGCGAAGCTGATTCTAGAGCTCCACCTTGTGGCCCAAACACTAGAAAGCAATTTTGCCAGAATTCTTGACTTCCTTATATTGCTAATAGAGTCGGACACGACTGAGCGACTGAACTGAACTGAACTGAACTGAACTGAACTAATTGACAACCTCCTCTAAGGGTTTATTCTCTACAGATGACATTTTGATCCATGCTATTACACTCAGGAAGTTAATGAAAACACTACAGAGCGCTAGCTCTGAAAATACATACTATTTCAGGATGAGTGTAACACTGCACTCACTCACTATTTACTGAAGGTCATAACATTCTAAGCATTGTGCTAGGCAACAGATACAAAACATGGCCCTGTCTTTAAAAATCCACAGAAAAACATGCAAAGTAATAGTACAGATTAAGACAAGTGCTTCCTTTCTTAGAAGCAATTACTCAACACTAGAAAGAAAAGACATAATCTTTTATCTGGAGATAAAACATAGTCATAGTAAAGATAATCAATGATGGAAAAAACGGTGACTAAGACATGCAACCTGGATGCCACAGACCCTAAGTACTTTACAGAGGCTCTGGAGAGTGATCCTTTCTGCCAGAAGTGAGGGAAAGCTTCATTCATTCAATACGTACTCTGCGCCAAAACTGGGCTAGGTGCTGGGGACACAGCGAGTAAAAAAAGGACGCTTTAAGAGAATGTCATGGGGAGATAGAGCAAGGATGTCTGCACTGATGGGCTGCCATGTGATCTTGGACCTTGAAGGGTAACTAGAATTTGAATAGGCAAAGAAAAGATAAATTCTCCTTTACGTGTGTTTTTAAGTAGAGGACAGGCTACAAGGGGAAAAGGGACACTGGCACCAGAGAAGGGGTTGACTGCTTAAGTTTCCATTTCGTCCATAAACTAGGTCATCCATTCATTCAAAAGAAAAAAAATTTCTTGGAGCATCCCGCATTACTGGTTCTGGGGAACATGGCCATAAACAAAGATAAGAAGCAGCCTCTAGAGCTCCTGGGTAGGGGAATGGCAAAAGTATGTTTGAGGACATGTGCCGTGTGCCAGAAGCAAGAGCAAGTTAAGAAGCTGGCCGACACCTTATGGAAAGAGTAATATTGACCTGAAATAGGGCAGAGGCTTGAAGAACTGAAAACAGTGGCCAGGCACTAACACAGAGCAAGGCTGGTTATGGCAGAGGGAGTAAGTAATAGAAGAGGCATATGGGACTCTGGGATTTTAGCCAGGATCATTACAAGAGTGATGGTGACATTAATAAAAGTAAAGAACTTAAGGAATATAGTCTCAGGGGGAAAACAAGCTTTTATTATGGGTTTAATAGATGGAACATTTGCCTGAGCACTGGATATGTTCATATAAAAAGTAAAGATGGGTGAGTGGGAGAGAAGAGAGAGAAAGCAGAGCATGAATGATTTTTTCTCCAGCCTTTGAAGCTGAACTCTTGGGCTCTATTTTCCCACAACAGTATGAACAGCCCTCAAAGGCAATGTGGCAGAGACTGCCTGGCTGTTCAGAAGATAGAGTTGCACTTAATTTGGTCTCTACAGAAGTAGGATTGGCACAGGCCCAGAGAAGAGATATCTAGGCCCCAAAGCCAGGTGAGTTACTAAGAGCAAGCAAGTCCTTTTTGAAAGCAGGAATTTGCATTTACTGACCATTTACACAACACGTAAAAGCACCAGCTTATGAGGTAAGTCTACAGGAATTCTTGGCTTGCCCTAGTTTTATTATTGAGTGGGAAAGAACCACTCTCTTTATTATCCTTGTCAAAGCAAGACATTGTTACCTGTCACAGAACTAACAGTTCCTGACAAAAACTGACAGAAACTATAAAGACATGAGAAAGGAGAAAAGTAGTGAGTAAGCAGACAGCTGAAACAGGCAATGAAAACGGCGAGACAAGGAGAGTAACAGCCGGAGAAACTTCACTTTTCCTTAATGCTTTGGCTGTTCAAGGAGCTCAGTTCTGAAAGCTGCCCAGAGGTCACTGAAACAGACCAAGCAAGACATCACAACTGGGACACGGGCAGTGATAAAGGAGAGGACGGTTGTAAAAAGATACCAGCAGAAACAGTTTACACGAAATGAATGAAACCTCATCCAAACTTGCAATTATACCTCTATATGTGAAGTTTTCTCTTATCCAGTCATTATACTCAAGTTACCTACCTATGGTCCGCTCGTTTGCACTAAAATCCCCAAAGCAAACCTTCAAATTCCGAAGACTACAGGGCCAGGGAAGTAATATAAATGAGAGGAAACCACCTGGGTTAAGACACGAAGGAGTGGTGGAACCTGTAACACGTCCTAAAGGTTTTAAGAGGAATCCGTGATTCAGCTTCGGCTATTGCCATATGAGAATAAAGGTCCAGTGATTTCAGGTCTTTTGACTTTTTCAAGAGATGTTAGAAATTTTGATTTTTTTCTGTGTAATTTTCTAAACACTATTACGTCATATAGGTCAAACAAAATATCCCTGTGGGTTGAATATGGCCTATGGGCAACTAGTTTACAACTTCTGTTCTAAAACTTTACAAAAGAAAAATTAATAGCATGTTCAGATTTCCAGGGTTAACAAAACAAAAAATTTGGAAAGTCAGTGTGCAAACTGGGGCTGGGCCATTACACAGTGGAAAGTGAGGCGTAAAGAGTAAAGGACTCAGACTTTAAAGCTGGATAGGTCTGTATTAGAAAAATTTGAGAGGAATTTTGACAAAGTTTTATTTCAAGGAAGCACAGATGAAAGAAAACTAGGATATACAGGGTCCGTAATTGATTTAAAAGGGGGAAGGAAATAATACACATATACACATGTTATTTCACCTCTCTGTATGTACCTTGACTTCTTTATCATTAAAATAGGAATAACAGAATTGATTTAATAAGGTTGTCATAGGATTAAAAAGGAATTATTCATAGAACTGTCATTATCTCCAGTAAGTCATGTTTAATATATGTCAGCTATTATTTATTATTATGAGGCACCGAGAGGTAAAGTAACATGCTCCAGATCCCAAGGCTATTAAGGTGTACTGCCTGGCTTTGAATCCAGGATGTACTTCAGACCCTACTCTTTAAACCATCAAGCTCTTCTGCCTCCGTTTAAAATCCGTACAAGTCAGTCAGATCAGATGATAACTGAAGTCCCTTCTAAAGCTGACACTTTATTCTAAAAGCCAGACCTCTAATCAGCTTATTTCAGGCAGCAGTGGGACAAACATAAACCTGTCCACACTCCTACGGGCTACCTGCTGAAGTGGAGAGACACAACTGAGGCTTGGGGTAGGGCAGGAAAGCCACTCAAGCATGGAACTAACCCTATGGCAAGGGAGGAAGGAAGAGGTATTCACTGTGAGCCCCCTTTGTTGTTCCACAGAGATATATTTGTTTCTAGGAAGCCAGTGGGCCACTCAACTAGGCCCAGAGCACACAGATGTGCCCAAGCTACTACAAGCTGGAAGTAGCTGAGAAGTTGGCTAAGGAACCACAATAGGCTCTAAATCAACAATCTTTAGAACACCGAGCAACTCATCTCCTTGGGACTCAAGTTTCTGTGAGAATGTGGTAAAAGCTCTCCTCGTTCCCAGAAAAAAATGCCACATGTGCTCACTCAGATACCCAAACACACATCATCCTACCCGCGATTATAAGGGGTTCACAAATTCTCGAAAATCTCTCCCTAGACATTAAAGTACCCCTGAAATAGATCATCTCTCCTGTTCTAGGCTTGTCCTCCCAGCTGATTCAGAAGTGGCCCAAGATTTGGGGGCTGGGGTTTCCAGGCAGCTGTGTTAGGAGACAAATCATCCACTGCAACGCGGCATAATTAATCTCACATGGAAAAGACAAAGGGCTGTCTCTTTTTCCCCACACCAACTTGTACTGAGAAAGTTCAAACAGAAAAGATCTGCACTTTAATCCCCAAACACTAGAGGATGTGACCCCAAGAATATTTCATAGCTTTTTTCTGCGTCGTATCCATAAAATTATAGAACCTTAGAAAAGATGAAAGAAACAGGCAAAAACATCCTAGTCTCCACAGCTTTGTGCTTCCTTTTACTCCAAGAAAGGACTCAGTCAAGAATGCCAATTAGCTTTACTAGATGACTTTTCTCCCATATGGGCTTTGAAAACTATAGGTTACCAAAGAAACCACATAACCTTATGCATACATGAAGTAATCAAAACAAGAACATAATATTTTCCCCCGTAAGACTTGTAACAGTTTATGTGTTAATGAAGGACTACGTGTTAATGAGATATATGTGGTCTTGTGCAGTTGAGAGGTTTGTAAATCAGTGTAGCCTTTCTTGGTGGTGGGAAAATTTTTGACAAGTTTTATTTTAAAAAGATATAAAAACATCCATTCTTTGTTTGATGCAGCAATTCCCTAGATATTTTGCAAAGGTAGGCCAAATATGTGTGACCAGGGTCAGTGAAACGTAGTTTATAATGGCCCAACAGGAAACAAGAAGTCTGGTTGTTGGGGACATCACATGAATGGAATACCAAGTAGTCATCAACAGAATATGCTAGATCTGTTGCGTGCTGATATGAAAAAAGCTGCAAGACATATTATTAATTGAAAAAAGAAGCTGAAAACAAGGTATTATTATGTGGTTCTTTTAGTTTAAATTCTTCTAAGGATATGTATTCTTTATGCTAGTTATATGCATTAAATTTTGTTCTTGACAGATACCTAAGAAACTGTTCACTGTAGTTACTTCTGGAGAAAGTGACTGCTATTGATGCTACTGCTAAGTTGCTTCAGTTGTGTCCGACTCTGTGCGACCCCATAGATGGCAGCCCACCAGGCTCCCCTGTCCCTGGGATCCTCCAGGCAAGAACACCGGAGTGGGCTGGAGAAAGTGTGACTAGAGACCAGCAAAGAGAAGAACTGTACTGACACAAAACATTTAAAAAACATACAAGCAGCAGAGATCAGCTTGAGATAGGATCTTCTTTTCATCTTTTTCTTTACATTTTTCTGGATACAGACCCTAAATTTAATAAGTGTTACTATAAAAGTATAGGAGCAATCTCACTTAGAATTTTTTAAAGAGAAAGAAGAAACACTAAACATGTTTAGTGAAGGGATAAGTAGAAAGGGGAGGAGGGCCTAAATACAATGCACAGTAGGAAGCTGGTGGAGGAAAATCGGGAGAAGCATTAACATTCAACCACCCTCTTCTCTCAAGACACTGCTGACATCATGAGCTACTCAAGCTTTCCACTGGGGATGAATAGCTCAGGCCTCACTCCAGTTGCCAGCTATTCATTCTCAGTACGGGAGATAGCAGGCTGGGAGAAAGCTGGCATTAGTTAGTCCAAATTCTGCCTTTTGTGATGTGGACAAGGCAGAATAGTTGCTCCTAAAGAGCGCAAAGTGGAGAGAATGCTAAAGCTAAACACAGGAGACTGTCTTCCTGGTAGAGGACAAGCCTCCCTAAGCACACAGTGCAAAGGCACCACAGGGGTCCTGCTACTACATGCATTCCTGTCACACGGAAAAGGAAGAGCCAGGTGCACACGCCACAGAGAGCAGGAGAAACCTCTGTTGCCCTATGGAGCCTCAGGGATCCCCCCATAACAGCAGGGATCCCCTTCTGGGATTCCATAGTTCCAACCTCATCAGACTGCCCCATGGAGAGAATTAGCTAGGACTGAAAAATCACCAAGGAAGATAATCCTCTGTTCTTAATCGCCCCTTTCATCTGAGGCCCATGAAACAAACCATAACCTTGTTTACTCTGCATGAGACTCTTCTGCAATAGCGCCTTAAAGTGGGAAGTTACTGCCATGTGGAATTTTCAGAAGAGCCTAGCAAAGCATGCAAATCTTTCATAAAGCAAGGTTTGGCTTTATATGCCATAAAAGGTCATCTCTGCCCCGTGGGATTTAAGGAACATGAAAGAGGTTCCTACTTGCCCCAGCCACATATTTCTCTTAATGATGTCTGAAATTCGCCCATGAGTGATTTGAATCATCAGCTCAGAACTGTCCTAAGAGTCCTCTTTAACAGTGCAAACGCAAGGGGGACACACCCCTAACACTGCAGTGATAGCTCTTAACCTCTACTGTTGTAGTCACCGATCCTCTTGAGAAATGGAAAGAAAAAAAAAACAACGTCCTCCTCACAAAAACACACTTCAGTGAATACACAATATAATTTCCATGCAATTTGAGCGTTCACAGTTCTCCTGAAGTTCATATCCCCTTCAGTCTGGGGTTAAGAATCCCCAGTTCAGTAGTAATGAGTTTAATAAATCACCATAATTCCCCTTCCATGCATCTGGGGAACCATGGACCTAAAGACAGAAGGCAGTGCTAAAGCAAGGCTTCCCCATTGCGAAGTTTGCCTAGAATTGATCCTGTCTAGAGCCCAGATTCGGAGAAGGCAATGGCAAGCCACTCCAGTACTCTTGCCTAGAAAATCCCATGGACAGAGGAGCCTGGTAGGCTGCAGTCCATGGGGTCGCTACTAGTTGGACATGACTGAGCGACTTCACTTTCACGCGTTGGAGAAGGAAATGGCAACCCACTCCAGTGTTCTTGCCTGGAGAATCCCAGGGATGGCGGAGCCTTGTGGGCTGCCGTCTATGGGGTCGCACAGAGTTGGATACGACTGAAGCGACTTAGCAGCAGCAGAGCCCAGATTTCAATTTATGACTCTTCCTTAGCAAGGAGTGTGGATATATCACACTGCCTGCCCCTTGGGAATAGAGTTCTCTGGGCTTCAGAGAAACCAGGATACGTTAGGAGATGTCCAACTGAGATCAACTGCCAACCAGGTTTCCACGACACGTGCTGGCTGATTATATTCCTTGAGAGTTCAGGCAGGGAAAAGCGATAATACCTTCTGAATAAAAGGAGCTCACCTCTGAGGTTTTCGAATATCCCAGAGTCCCACTCCTTCCTTTGAATTGGCTGTGGCCAATAACCTGGGCTCCACAGGGTTAAACATGACACTGTGAAAGGCTGATGGATAGTTGGCCAGGCAGAAGGGCTCTGTGAAGAGAAAAATTCCGATCAGTCCACTCCAGGCACTTGTGGGCCAATGGCAGGTAGACAAGGAGGAGTGTGAAGGCAAGGAGGAGCACAGCCTTTAACAACTACGCCCGTAGGCCGGAACCCAATGCAGTACATCATCCCACTAGCATGCTTACTCACAAAGTCCCTACAAGTCCTGGCACACACCCTCGGTACACAGAAAGTCTGAAAACAGCAACTTAAACATATGCACAAAGTTTAAGCTGTAATACTGAGAAATACACATAGCACCTATTTAGACCCTATAACAAAAGAGAAATGGTCATTGTAACCAGGAAGGTAACCTGTTTCACAGTAAGTAAAACTGAATTCCTCATGAGCTAAAAAAGATTCACACTCAATTACTGGGAAGATTATTAAACCTTAATCCAAATTTACCAGCTTTAGAAATTAAGTTTTATAACTATATAGACTTAAAATAACAGTGCAGTTTTTCCTTCTGGCAATACTGCTCCCTAAATTGAAAAGAAAATGGCTTCAGACCAGAATTTTAAGATTTCATGTCCAATGTTGGAATACTTTAAAAAAAAAAAAAAAAGACATCTAATACTTGAACTTCTCTTGCATCCAGCCAGTTCCTATGTATATCAACTTCTCCTAGAAATCCTACAGCCTCTTGCATATACTAGCTGGCTCCAGGTGAGGAAGGAACCACTCTGCTGCCTGGGAGGACTCAATCCTGTGGAAGTTGTTTAGAATCAGTAGGCGGAAAGCACTCCTCAGTCTATGATTCCGTACAAGACACATCACAGGCCTCTGTGGGGGGAGAGGGCACAGGGAGCACTCAATCATCTCAGCCAGGAGGCAGTTCAGACAAAGGAGAATTTCATCTAGGAAGTAAACCATTACATTCAACCATAGATGCTGCTTTGGCTATCTTATCTTCCTGACCCTGAGAATAAGCCTGAATCTCGGTAACATATTAGATGCTCCGCACATAGAATAAAGACTCAGCCTGCCAGACAAGCAGGCAGGATAGTAACTTGGGTGCAGAGGCACGGTGCTGACAAAGCTGCGCCAAGAGTGGGGCTGTGGGTGGCACTGAGGGTCTGCTGGAGGAAAGAGCCTCCGAAGACAGTGACTGAAATCTCTCTGCAGGAAATGAGCTGAAAAGGTGAATTTCCTGAAGAACTTCAGAGAAAGTCAACAAGACAAATTCTTCATTTTACATTTCACAGATGCAAAGAAAACATTCAAAAGAGCAACTCACTCAGACTATCCCCCTTAAACAGAGTGTATCTGCAATCATTTTAAGTTTTTATACACAGTTAAGGTGAGGGTCTGTGGTTCTTCCAGCAAAATAACAATCCTGGAACTAGGATGCAACAAAGTGCACAACACCCCCATTCTCTTAAATAACCAAGAATATGTGCATTTCAGCACCATGAACACAGCTGGCCCTTGTGGATACCCTCCACAAACGAGGCACCACACATTCTATTCCTTGGGGCTACTACACAACAAGATACTGTGGTGTTTACACTAGTGAAAAGGTCTGTGGATCACAAGTGACTGGAAGAGGACTGGCAAAGGTGCCTCACTTCTGACTACTGAGGGGCAGGATGGGACCTCCAGAGACACACATTTATGGCCCCATGTGAGTTTCCTCTCCCTTTACAGCACTTCCGCTCAGGTTACTCAAGTCATAAACTGGATCTATGATGAAGCCAAAGTCAAACTCTGCAGCACAACCCAACTACTTTGTGCACAGGGGCCCTACCTCCATGGGGAGATTCCCGGATGTCCCAGATGAGAACCCGGCCATCATCGGAGGAGCTGGCAAAAATGTTGTCATTCACAGGGCTCACTGACAAGCCATACACCGCATCTTCATGAGCGAACACATCTAAGGTCTCACTGCTGAGAGAGAGAGAGCAGAGAGAGGCACACAGGCACACACAGAAACAGTGCAGAGTCCCAGCCCTCTAGTTCCAAGAATGAAGGTCTTTTCATTTCCAGGAGAAAGTCAACCCAGCTAAACCCAAAGGATGTTACATTTACTAAAAAGTAAAAAGCAGGTATTCAACTTTCAGGTTGAAAGAAAGAGGTATTATTAAAGAGACAAGACCTCACAAAAAGTTTGTTTTTTTGCCCTAATTGAGCGTATTTAAAAGTGACTCAAGGGAATTCCCTGGTAGTCCAGTGGTCAGGACTTGGTGCTTTCACTGCCAGGGCCCAGGTTCAATCCCTTGGTTGTGGAACTAAGATCCCCACTGTACTCCTCCCCACCACGTGCCCGCCAAAAAAGTGACTCAACATATGAGTTTCATGTTTTGACTTACTACAGAATGCATCTGTTTGTGTACAGAATTGGGGGGTGGTGCTGGATTTCCAACAAGTGAGGGAACACAATAAAGCAGCCCTGATGCCAGCAAAGGAAGAACAGGAATTCCGAAGTCTGGCATGTGAGAAATGCATGGCCCCAAAGCCAGGCTGCCTCAGTTCAGACCCGAACATCTCCATGCCTCAGTTTCCTAATTGAGATCATAACAGTATTGCCTCATAAAATTACTGTGAGGGTTAAGTGTTTCCTTCGCTTCTAACTTCGCCCTTTAAAATTTCACCAGAAAACTATAATTTTATATCAACTTTGTAAATTTTTTTATAAACCAAAATTTAATTTGAAAACTATTACTGTCTTTCAGCAAAAGACACACTTCAAAAAAAGAACTATTTTGGTCTAAAGTGATATCTGCCTTTCTTCATATGAAAAACAGAGTTAATCACTTTCACATATCAACAATCTATTTACCTTTCAACATCATGGAGGATAACTTGCTCATCATTTCCTGTAAGGAAAAAAGCAGACATTTGACAATTCCTGTAAAGTGGTCCCATTCATATTACAATTCAGTATGTTAAAGATTTCAGGGAAAACAAATGGACAAAGTCAGTGTTAATAAAAATTAAGAGTGCTAATTAGAAAAAAGGTTTATAAAAATCATTAAGAAGGATAGAATATACTTATAGAGAATTTTAAAAAGCATAATAGCAACTAGACATAACAAAATAACAATCTCCAAAACGCATTATCCAATGAATGATTAAAAAAACAAAAACAAAACAATGGCTCTTTAGGAAAAGAGTAAGTGATCATTGGCAAATCAATCAACTATTCCAAGCTAGTGTTTTTTTGTTTGTTCTTTATTTTTTTAACAAAATATTCATTATCTGTGAGACCTGGAGTAATATCTATTACTTTTCTATGTCTCAGAAAAACAGGAATAATTGTGTCTACTTAGTAGTAATTGTCAAGATAAAAGTGTAAAAGCATTCAGACTAGAACTAGGTCCCCCAACAAATGTTTGCTACTATTCACATCCTCATCATCTTTTACAGCATTAAAATTTAATGATGATTTAATTAAAATTTAACGATGATATACTAAATGACAGGAAAGTTTTTATCCACAACTTTTTTCTCTTGCATTCTCTTTATTCCATCAAGGCATCTAAAAATACTATACATTCATGATATGTGTAGTCCTGCCTTCAAGTGGTTTATATAACTAACAAACAAAAACTCCAAAATGAAGACAGTAAAAAAAATTTCCCACTCTATGCCAAAAGCATAAGCAGTGGAGATATGGCTGCTGCTGCTAAGTCACTTCAGTCGTGTCCGACTGTGCTGACCAGGCTCCGCCGTCCCTGGGATTCTCCAGGCAAGAACACTGGAGTGGGTTGCCATTTCCTTCTCCAATGTGTGAAATTGAAAAGTGAAAGTGAAGTCGCTCAGTCGTGTCCGACTAGTAGCGACCCCATGGACTGCAGCCCACCAGGCTCCTCTGTCCATGGGATTTTCTAGGCAAGAGTACTGGAGTGGTGGAGATATGGCTGCTGCTGCTGCTGCTGCGTCACTTCAGTCGTGTCCGACTCTGTGTGACCCCATAGACGGAAGCCCACCAGGGTCCCCCGTCCCCGGGATTCTCCAGGCAAGAACACTGGAGTGGGTTGCCATTTCCTTCTCCAATGTGTGAAAGTGAAAAGTGAAAGTGAACTCGCTCAGTCGTGTCCGACCCTTAGTGACCCCACGGACTGCAGCCTACCAGGCTCCTCCATCCATGGGATTTTCTAGGCAAGAGTACTGGAGTGGCTCGCCATTGCCTTCTCCGGGAGATATGGCTAGGTTATCTTAAAGTCCTCCCTGTAACTCTATTGTGGGTTCACATGAAGTAAATCAAACCCCTATCAATGCCTTATATATATATATATATATATAAAACAGGCACAGTGTGACGTGCTGGAGATCTGAGAGAAATAATATTGAGGAATTCACAGTCTACCTGCACAAACAATTAATAGTGACAAGATGGGTCATCGTGTAGTGACATGCTTTACTGTGGGGACACAGATAAAGGGGCAACTGTGTCCTTTATGAGCAGGGCGAAAGTACGTGGCAAATATGTTTCTATGGGAAAGGAGACACTTGAACAGAAACTCAGAATTCTAACCGATGAAGACTTAGGGTAATTGGTGGGTTGGACAATAATCATGGCCTGTGGAAAAGCAGTAATGGCACTTAAGATGGCAAGTGACTTAGGAATCTAGAGCACAAGATGCTGGGGAGGAAAAGGAGGCCAGGCAGGCGGACTGGGTTCAGACTTCATCCTGTGGACAGACACTGAAGGCCAAAGGTTCACAGGATTGATTCAACTTTTCAAAGAAAACCTGTATAAGCAATGAATAAGGAGATCCTGGTAGCAGAAATCACAGAAGGACACAGCAGTAGTCTAGGCCAAAAATGAGCACCTGAATCAGAGCAGTAGGTACAGCAACAGAACAGAAACTAAAGGATGAATATGAGGTTTTCAAAATATTAATAGCTGGTGACTTATGAGATGTAAAAAGGGCAGAAAGGCACATTTGACGCTGATTTTGAGATTTCTATTAGATTGAACCATATGAAATTGTCATTTTTGTAGGTTGAAAATGCTTCAATGTTAGCAGTTCCTTAAAAGTTAAACCTAACAATTTAGAAAATTACTTGAATGGTGACAATAACTAAGAAAGAGAATCCATGAAACAAGAGGAAATATTTGTGCAGGTGAGAAGGACTAAAATCTTAGTTTTAGATCTGCTGCATTTAAACTACTTTTGGAACACAAGGTAGATATCCAGTGGGGGAATCTGCAGTGCAGAAGAGAAAGTGTTAGTTGCTTAATCATGTCCAACTCCTTGTATTCCCATTGATTGTAGCCCGCCAGGTTCCTTTGTCCATGGAATTCTCCAGGCAAGAATACTGGAGTGGGTTGCCAGTCCCTTCTCCAGGGGATCTTCCCAACCCAGGGACTGAACCCTGGTCTCTTGCATTTCAGGAAGATTCTTTACTGTCTGAACTACCATGGAAGCAGAAGACAGGTTAGGCCTAGAAATGTAGTGGTCAGACAGGAGTGTGACTGACGGATGCCACCAAGAGGCTGGCTTGACGGCAAGCCATTCCAGTTATACCCCAACATAACGTGTTTTCAAACAGAAGCCACTGATGGGTCATAATACCAACTGGAATCACAACCTTTAAAATCTTTAAAAACAAAATAGAATAGGAAAAAAAATCAGAGTGAGTCACACATAGTAAAGTTAAGTACTTTCTCATTTGTATCTGTGTACCAGACTGCAATGTGAAGTTTTCTACCAAAAAAGACAGAAGAAACAAGAGCAAAGGAGAGAAGGGACAGACAGACATTATAGTCTGATATGTGTATCTAAACCGCTATCATACAGAGAAGACAAGCTATGGGAAACCGATATTTCCACAACTCAATGGGCTAAAGGAAAGAAAATTTGGAGTAATTTTAGCACTCCTTTATCTGAAATCCCAGCCATAGTCAATTTCCCAAGGGGAAATCTCCCTTCTGCTCACCTCCAGAGAATACTTTGGTGTTCCCACTGTTGAAAGCCAGGCAAAAAATGTTGGAATGATGCTCTCCTTTCAGCTGTATGGGCTTAACTCTGGAGTGGATAGCTTGTTCCATGTGCCATAGTAGAACCCGGCGATCATCTCCTCCTTGAGAGGGGAGCAAGAATCTAGGGTTAAAACAGCTGGCATTTCAAGGCCGACATTTTATTTTTTCCAGCCTGAATCTCATACTTTTCAAAACTGCATCTCCCCACCTCCGTGAGACTCTGATGAGGCACATAAACCCAGGACTCTATCCCCTTAATCATCAGTGGACATGTGGCCTCTAAGTCACTCACTTTTCCCCAGGAATTACATCTTGAACAGACAGACACAAATTTCTGAATTTCCAGAGACCCAGTCATTTATACATTTCTTCATTTGCTACCTAAAATTCGTCCACTAATTTTCCCCACTTTTTTTCTGGTCTAACAGAACCTGAGTTGCTTTCTACTGCTTGCAATCAAAGAACTCTAAAGAAATTATCCCAGAATTTAAAGCATAATAGTTTTCAAAGCACTCTCCTTGATGAGATCTCACTGACTATGGGAGACAAAGGATAACTGAGGAATTGCCTGTCACAGCAGCAGGATCATGACAGAACTTGGCTCTCATGAAGCTCAGTCCAGCTCTTTCCTCTGCACAACTCTCTATAGTCTGAGCAGAACGAGCAATATTCTACTGCATGCACCAGCTCCTAGAGAATGAGAAGATGCATGTTCTACATATTCCTTATTTTTGCAAATGCATTATACACATCTGGAAGGAGGAACAATGGACTGTTAAAGGGTTTACTACTTCCAGGGAGTAGGATTAAAAGAGAGGTAGAAGACATGTTAGAAAGTTTTTACTTTTACTTTATAGATTTGGCACGGACGGCTTGACTCTTTATAATAAGCCTATATTATATTCCTAATAAAAATGTAACTTACAACAGGGCAAAAAAACAGTAAGTTCTATACTTCCGCCTCCCCTTCTCCATTCAATATAATAGCTACAAACTGTATCACAATCATACAAGAGCTACCACTAGATGCAACCACTAAATCATAAGTCTATAAGAACTAACACAGAAAGATGACCAAAGGTCTTCGTCAGGGAAAACATGAAGTGTAAAACAGTATGCATACCAACATCCTTTTGTGTAAAAGAAATTTTTAAAAAGCTCCATGACAGTAGGAACCTTGTCAGTTTTGTTCACTGAAGAATTTCTAACACCTAAGTGAATGCCCCAAAGAGTAGACACTGAATTAACAAGTTTATGCTCGCATGTCTATGCTTGTATTTGCATATCTAGATGGCTGTAAAAGAAATTGTTTTCAGTGGACACCACTTCTAGGCTAGGGCTCCTGGGAGACTTATCATTGTGATAAAATATATATGACAGAAAATGCAGCATTTTAATCATTTATGAGTGTACAATTCAGTGGCATTAAGTATATTTGCAGTGTTGTGCAAACATCACCATTATCCATCTCTAGAACTTTTACATCATTTCAAACTAAAATTCTGTACCCAATAAACAATCTCTCTCCCCAGTGCTCAGTAGCCGTCATTTTACTTTCTGCCTCTATGGATCTGATTACTCTGCTGCTGCTAAGTCACTTCAGTCATGTCCGACTCTGTGTGACCCCATAGACGGAAGCCCACCAGGCTCCCCCGTCCCTGGGATTCTCCAGGCAAGAACACTGGAGTGGGTTGCCATTTCCTTCTCCAATGTGTGAAAGTGAAAAGTGAAAGTGAAGTCGCTCAGTCGTGTCCAATCTTTAGCGACCCCAGGGACTGCAGCCTACCAGGCTCCTCCATCCATGGGATTTTCTAGGCAAGAGTACTAGAGTGGCTTGCCATTGCCTTCTCCATCTGATTACTCTAGGTGCTCCCATATAAATGGAATAATATAATATTTGTCCCTTTGTGTCTGGCTTACTCACTTAGCATAACATCTTCAAGGTCCATCCACATGGGAGCAGGTATCAGAATTTCATTCTTTGTAAGGCTGAGTAATATTTCATTACACACATACCATATTTTTGTTTAAGTTCATTCATCCATCTATAGATATTTAGGTTGTTTCCACCTTTCGGCTATTGTGCATAGCACTGCTAAGAGCATATGGCTGTATAAATATTTGTTCAAGCCCCTACTTTCTGTTCTTTGGGTATATACTGTTGGAAAAACCATTATGTTTTAATTATTACTTTATACCTTCCTTTACTACTTGATGTTTTGCCATAAACATATTTCCTCTTTTAGTTAAAAAAAAAAAGTAGAAAATATAGTAGCCAAATCAAACTTATTCTCCCTCCTCTAGAAAGAAACTGCCTTCATTCCTCGAGTTCCTTTGTTTCTTGGGATTTTTCTTCCTTCCATTCTTGGTCAAAATCAAGTTGTGTCCTCCTCCAAAGTATTTAATTTGTCTACCAGAATGATCCCTTAACTATGACCCACAATGTTCTTTGTTTATGATTTGCCTAATTCAGCTAGGCTGGCCTGGGATGGTTATTTAAATTCCATATCTCTTATAAAGTTAAAGTCATGAAAATAAAGTTTGGGGGGTTGTTTGCTTTATTTTAATGAAAAATGGCAAAAAGGGGTTTTCCTCCCTATTCATAGATTTGGACAAGCCACAGGCACTTTAGTTCTACATAGTCTCTCCTCTTTCTGTTCCCCCCACCACTTGAGGCCATAGGTCAGGGACTGGGCACTGTTTTTGCTACTTTGTATCTTAGAGAAACATTTTTCTGTGCCCACCTCTATCAAAAGTGCAAATTAAAAGATAAAGAGGCCCACATGTTTCTTCCAATTACTCATGTTTCTAATCTAATCTCTCTGAGCCTGTTGCTGCTGCTAAGTCACTTCAGTCGTGCCCGACTCTGTGTGACCCCATGGACGGAAGTCCACCAGGCTCCCCCGTCCCTGGGGTTCTCCAGGCAAGAACACTGGAGTGGGTCTCTCTGAGCCTGACTTTCATCAAATACATACCTAGGATCATAATAGCTCTACTCTCATGGGTTTTATGGACGATAAAGTCAACTACAAGAGAGTTAAGTAACTTGCCAAGGTAACAATAGTAAATAAAGTGGTTGGTTAAGTCAAGATTCAAAGGGCTTCCCTGGTGGTTCAGCTGGTAAAGAATTTGCCTGCAATGCAGGAGACCTGGGTTTGATCCCTGGGTTGGGAAGATTCCCTGGAGAAGGGAACAGCTACCCATTCCAGTAAGACTGAGCGACTTTCACTTTCACAATTCAAAAGGAAATAGTTCTCTTAACTATTCTCTTAACCCCATTCTCTTAACCACTATTGTAGACTGTTTGCATTACAAAACGAAAAACAAACCATAACCAACAAAGCAAATTCAGTTGATGAACAACTGAAGGGATTCTCTCTGCCTTGATAGCACAACTCAAAACACAGTAGGTAAGAATAAAACAAAGGACCACAGGAATAAAAACAGAAATCAACTTAATTGGAGTTAAACAGAAGGAGCAGAAACAGGGACCAAGAAGAGACTGCCTGAAATGATAAAGATTCTAGTAGCAACACATAAAACTGATCATGGCTTATTCTGAAGAATACGCAAGGATTTCTACAAATCAATTTTGAAAACCACTAGGAAGAGGCAAACATGACAACTCACAGAAGAGGAAAATCAAATGGCAAACAGATATTATAGAGGATCTCAACCTCTATAGTGATTAGATAAATGCAAATTATAGATCTCTTCTTTCAAAATGGCACAAAGAAACGTACAAGAATGTCCACTGCCTCACTGTTCATAATAGCAAAGAAAAAAAGAGTAGATAACATAAATATCCATCAATATATAAACAATAAAAACAATTGGGATGAAAATACAAATAAAATCTAAGCTCAGTGGAACCACTACACAGCATTTAAAATGAGCTAGATACATATACCAAAATGAATAAACTTTGAAAACCTAATTTTAAGTAACAAAAACAGGTTTCAGAAGGATATGTAAAGGAAAACATTAAGTATATATAAATATGCAAAACACCACCATATTATTTAAGAATAAACACAATCAGTAAAAGGGGACCTCAAATGTGTGTGTAAAATCCTGTTTCTTTTTTAAAAAACTAAGATTAGAAGCAAATTTAGCAAATGACCAACACCGTCAAATTCGATATATCTCTTCCCATTTAAATACTGCATGACACTGCTATATCTTTTAGGTATAGTAATGGTATTGTGGTCATGTTAGAAAAACCACTTCTTATCAGTTAAGGATGCATTCTCTAATGGGGTTAAGTAGTGAATGTCTGGAAGTTCCTTTAAAATATTCCAGAAAAAAATGGAGGTGAATAGGTGATAAAACGTTAATTGTTATAGATGGGTTTACTACATTTTTGGATATGCTTGCACATTACCAAAAAATTTAAAATATATATATTTTAAAGATTTTTTTAATGTGGACCATTTTAAAAGTGTTTATTGAATTTGTTACAATATTGTATCCTTTTTAATGCTTTGGTTTTTTTGGTCAGGGGACACATGGGACCTTAGCTTCCCAATCAGGGATCAAACATCATCCCCTGTATTGAAAGGTGAAGACTTAATCACTGGACCACCAGGGACATCCCTATATATTTATATATATATATATATATATTAATGTTCATAATAGAAAAAGAAAATAAAACTCTCCAGGATGTGCTGGGATAGCCACAGAAAACAAATATAACTGAGGGCACCTCTGTGTTTCATTAAGATATGAACAGGCAGAACCACCCCTCTTGAACTGCAGTAGCATAAAAAATAAAAAACAAAGTTCAATAAAAAAGGAAACAAATATCTACACCTATGCACTCAAAGTCATAACCATTCTCAACCAAAGAATCTCCCCCTATCACCCAGATTATCTTTAATCTTCATTTTGGATTTAATTTTACAAATTAAACACTAGGTGATTCAACATGAACGGTTATTTGTAGAGTGTCTTGGGATCATTTAAAATGATGTGACCCTAGTACCTAAAATGATAATGGCAGCCCCAGTCCACAGGACACTGGAATCACTGAGGCAGAAACTATCACCGTGACAGGGCCTGCTTCCTCTGCTTGCCCCCAAGGTCAGTGTCAGAAGATGCAAGGTGCACATTCTCACCGCCCTGCCCCATTTCCTTAGGTACGGTATTAAGAGCCCTGTGCAAAGATAACACTTTTCAAACATGTGTCGGCAAAAAACACAGAGGATACAAACCGAGGCATTATCTGAAACCGCTGGCTGCTTTTTAGCCAGTAGAGGGAGCAGGATTTCTGCACCCAAATTCCTGACCCCAAAGCTAAGGAGAGCTGATGAAACAAGGACAAATCAGTTCAGAACATGAGAAAAGCTCTAGTTTCCACAGTGTCTCTGTGAGTCATCTGGTCAGTTCAAAAAGGGCAGAGATTGCCTGTACCACTTACTACCTGTGTACTTTTAGACAGGCTACGTAACCTCTCTAAATTATATCCTCTCATCTGCAAAACTGAGAAAATAACTACCTGTGTCTATAGTGTTACTGGACTTCCCTGGTGGTTCAGATGGTAAAGAATCTGCCTCCTATGTGCTCGATCCCTGGGTTGGGAAGATCTTCTGGAGAAGGGAATGGCAACCCATTCCAGTATTCCTGCCCACCAAATCCCATGGACAGAGGAGCCTGGCGGGCTACAGTCCATGGGATCACAAAGAGTTGGACATGACTGAGGGACAAACACACATTAGGATTAATGACAGATCTGTGTGAAGGGCCTGGCCCATTGCCTGATAAATAACACAGGTAGATAAATCTTAGCTATTATGTTAGCTAATTATTATGCTATTTGAACTAAAACAGTAGCTAACATCAGTTAAATTTACTCTGGGTGAGGGACTATCCTAAGGGTTTTACATGTAGTGGATCTTCTAATCCTCTTAATAACCCTATGAAATCAGGTATTATCCTTATTATCCAGATGAAACTACAGAAAAACTAAATAACCTGAAGGTACACAGCAACCAAAAATGTGAGCTGGGATCTGAATCCAGTTAATGTCTCCAGAGACGGTGCTCCTTACCACTATACAAACCAGCCTCTCAAGCACACAGGGGCCAGTCAGCAAAGCACATGAGTGAAACCTGCCAGATTAAATAGCAGAGGAGCGATTACACAACCCTGGTTAAAAGAAAGCCACTACTAGGCCGGAGGAGTACAGGCTTAAGTCGGTCATATCGCCCAATGTTTAAGAGAAGACAGCTTCTTGATTTTCTCAGGCTGAGTGCAGGCTTCAGTGCAGGTTGCATGCAATTAGCCCATGGAGAAGTTAAAACTGGGTGATTTGTCCAAGGTCACAAAACTGGGGTCAAATGGCAGTTCCTAAATTAGGGGACTCTTCCAACAACGCAAGAGAAGACTCTACACATGAACATCACCAGATGGTCAACACCGAAATCAGATTGATTATATTCTTTGCAGCCAAAGATGGAGAAGCTCTCCATAGTCAGAAAAAACAAGAGAGGGAGCTGACTGTGGCTCAGATCATGAACTCCTTATTGCCAAATTCAGACTGAAATTGAAGAAAGTAAGGAAAACCACTAGACCATTCAGGTATGACCTAAATCAAATCCCTTAAGATTATACAGTGGAAATGACAAACAGATTCAAGGGATTATATCTGATAGAGAGAGTGCCTGAAGAACTAAGGACGGAGGTTCGTGACACTGTACAGGGGACAGGGATCAAGACCATTCCCAAGAAAAAGAAATGCAAAAAGGCAAACTGGCTGTCGAGGAGGCCTTACAAATAGCTGTGAAAAGAAGACAAGCGAAAAGCAAAGAAGAAAAGGAAAGATATACTCATTTGAATGCGGAGTTCCAAAGAAGAGCAAGGAGAGGTTAAGAAAGTCTTCCTCAGTAATCAGTGCAAAGAAATAGAGGAAAACAATAGAATGGGGAAGACTAGAGATCTCTTCAAGAAGATTAGAGATACAGAGGGAACATTTCATCGAAGATGGGCACAATAAAGGAAAGAAATGGTATGGACCTAACAGAAGCAGAAGTTATTAAGAAGAGGTGGCAAGAATACACAGAAGAACTATACAAAAAAGATCTTCATGACCCAGATGATCATGATGGTATGATCACTCACCTAGAACCAGACATCCTGGAATTTGAAGTCAAGTAGGCCTTAGGAAGCATCACCGCAAACAAAGCTAGTGGAGGTGATGGAATTTCAGTTGAGCTATTTCAAACCCTAAAAGATGATGCTGTGAAAGTGCTGCACTCAATATGCCAGCAAATTTGAAAAACTCAGCAGTGGCCACAGGACTGGGAAAGGTCAGTTTTCATTCCAATCCCAAAGAAAGGCAATGCCAAAGAATGCTCAAACTACTGCACAATTGCACTCATCTCACACGCTAGTAAAGTCATGCTCAAAATTCTCCAAGCCAGGCTTCAACAGTACGTGAACCGTGAACTTCCAGGTGTTCAAGCTGGATACAGAGAAGGCAGAGGAACCAGAGATCAAATTGCCAACATCCGCTGGATTATCAAAAAAGCAAAAGAGTTCCAGAAAAACATCTATTTCTGCTTTATTGACTATGCCAAAGCCTTTGACTGTGTGGATCACAACAAACTGGAAAATTCCTAGAGATAGGAATATTGGACCACCTGACCTGCCTCTTGAAAAATCTGTATGCTGGTCAGGAAGCAGCAGTTAGAACTGGACGTGTAACAGCAGACTGGTTCCAAATCAGGAAGGGAGTAAGTCAAGGCTGTATACTGTCACCCTGCTTATTTAACTTATATGCAGAGTACATCATAAGAAACGCTGAGCTGGATGAAGCACAAACTGGAATCAAGATTGCTGGGAGAAATATCAATAACCTCATATACGCAGATGACACCACCCTTATGGCAGAAAGCGAAGAACTAAAGAGTCTCTTGATGAAAGTGAAAGAGGAGAGTGAAAAAGTTGGCTTAAAACTCAACATTAAGAAAACTAAGATCATGGCATCTGATCCCATCACTTCATGGCAAATAGATGAGGAAACAGTGGATACAGTGTCAGACTTTATTTTCTTGGGCTCCAAAATCACTGCAGATGGTGACTGCAGCCATGAAATTAAAAGATGCTTACTCCTTGGAAGGAGTTATGACCAACCTAGACAGCATATTAAAAAAGCAGAGACATTACTTTGCCAACAAAGTCCGTCTAGTCAAGGCTATGGTTTTTCCAGTAGTCATGTATGGATGTGAGAGTTGGACTATAAAGAAAGCTGAGTGCTGAAGAATTGATGCTTTTGAACTGTGGTGTTGGAGAAGACTCTTGAGAGTCCCTTGGACTGCAAGGAGATCCAACCAGTCTATCCTAAAGGAAATCAGTCCTGAATATTCATTGGAAGGACTGATGCTGAAGCTGAAACTCCAATACTTTCGCTACCAGATGTTAAGAACTGACTCACTGGATCACTGGAAAAGACCCTAATGTTGGGAAAGACTGAAGGCGGGAGGAGAAGGAGACGACAGAGGATGAGATGGTTGGATGGCATCACCGACTCAATGGAACTGAGTTTGAGTGAACTTTGGGAGTTTACTCAGGGTTTACTCAGTTTACAAGGAGGCCTGGCATGCTGCAGTCCATGGGGTCGCAATGAGTCAGACATGACTGAGCAACTGAACTAAACTGAACTGAAATTAGGGAGAAAAAAAATCAAATGGCAAGTGCAGGCAGGGGTGGAGAGAGAAGGTGGTATCACATGGATGTTGCTGTTCACTACAAAGAAGTAGCCACAGGAGTAATACTTCTGCTATTACTCTGCTCTTATCTAGTATCTTTATCCTGAAAATGATTCCACTCATCTACTGATTATCTCATTTTCCACATATCCGATTAAGTAAGTAAGGCAGAAATATTATCCCCATTTCAAGGATGTGAAGAGTAAGGCACTGGTTTGCCTCAATGAAAGGAGCCTCAACTCCTAGACTGAAACACTTTACACTAAAGGAGAGGCAGAAATTAAAGTGGCAGCAACACCCTAAAGAGACAACTAGAACACTGGGAAATAAGATGGTTTCTCTAAAATCAGATGACTAATAGCAGTGGAGTTTCATAGAATTAGAGTCTTTAAACCCTAAGCCAGGACACCAATCCCTAGAAAATGTCTTTACCTCCTAAACAGAAATAGAGGAAAAAATCCACATCAGAATCACAGAATAGAGTCCGAAGACACTGAACAGATCATGTTCTCCAATATCCCCATTCTGCCAATGAAGAAACTAAGGCACAAAGAGGTAAACTCACCTGTCCAAAAAAACCACACCACCAATTAGAGGCAAAGTGGAATTCAAATCCTATTTGTCTGAGTCCAAAGCCCCTGTTTCTCCTAGTGTAGTAAACAGAGGCCACTGGATGATTTCAGACAATAGAGAAATGACTTTAACAATTTTGTATTTTAACGTGTGTTAGGAGGGAAAAACCTAGCATATTAAACCCATGATTTCATGGACATTATAATAATATAAAGTTTCCTTTCAACTACTGTTTTAAGGAGTAAATTTAGAAAAAATGTTAAATAGCAAGGTGATATATGAAAAAAAATTAAGAAAAAACATAAACCAGCAGAGGTGGCCTAACTTCAATTTCATTTTTTTAAATATGCACATATAAATACTAAATAAAGTATGTCCCATATGTCCAAAATGGTCATCCTGAGTAGGTGTGATACTTCTTTCTTTAAATATCTATTTTCCAAATTTCCCATAATTAATATATGACATTTAAAAAACATGAATAAGTGGAAGTCTGTCTTATAAGTGTCATAATCTGATAAATTTTATGATTCAACAGGAAATTCTCAATAGTAAAGTATGGGAGTAGTGAAATGTCAAAGGACAAAAGCTCCTCAAATAGAGCTGTTGAGTGCTCAGTCGCTCAGCTGTGTCTGATTCTTTGTGACCCCATGAACTGTAGCCCGCCAGTGGAATTTTCCAAGCAAAAATACTGGAGTGGGTTGCCACTTCCTACTCCAGGGGCTCTTCCCTACCCAAGGATGAAACCTGGGTATCCTGTGTCTCCCGTATTGGTAGGAGTATTCTTTACCACTACAGCCACCTGGGAAGCCCCAAATAGAGCCAGGGCAACACTAAAAACAGATTCTCAGGACCTCAACAACAGCAAGAATTTACAGGGAATTTATGAGAGTGGACGATACATTCATTTTGAGGTATCCCCAGACCACAGACTATCTTCATGTCCTGTCTCATTTCTGCCATAGAGAACTAACCTGGACAATATGCTTTCCCGATTAAAGTATAGATGCTCTTCATTCATTCTGCGAAGTTTCTTATTTTTACATTTTTCTTTAAGAAAACTGCATGCCTAACTTTTGCAGAATTCCTTGCATAAGCAATAGTAACAACATAATAAAGTTTTCTTTTAACCTTCATAGGCAATTTCTAACAATTAAACCAATGTAGGCACCAATGCTTAGTCCCCCCAGGAAGGTAAAGAGAGGTCAACTCTGAGACTAAATCAAGTTGACAGTGGTTGCCAAACATGCCAATTTCTTGTTTCTTGCCAATATGTCTAAGGCAAAACATGCTGCAGACACCTATGGCAGGAAGCCATAAAGTATTAGTACTAGGCCATCAAATATAGTTAAGAAATCTACAAAAAAAAAAAAAGAGAGACTCCAATTAGTTACTTGGCTTTAAGGAGTAATGCCAAATATACAACCAGAATTTAGATACAAGACTTTAATGGAAATTTAGAATGAGGAAAGTTACATAACAAGATTTTGACAGGTATCTAGATTTGCAAAAAATTCTTCCTTCTGAGTAATGTTCTTGGAAGACTTTTTAAAATAAGGAAGTATAGGCAGGCTAAGAATTAAAACTAGAGAGTCAACCAGATTGACAGTCTGCCTCCACCATGGAAAATCTCTACTACTCATCTGCAAAATAATGAGGCATCACCAACTTAATCAAAACAATCCCTTTCAGAGACAATAAAACTGCAGATAGAATGTATTGGTGGAGTAAGCCACTTTGAGGAAGTCCTTTATAAATGCAGAACCTCATATTTTCCCTACTGAGGGACCACGTCAGAAGACCCAGATTTTAATCTTGCTTGTACTGCTTACTAGTTGTGAGCTACTGGGCTAATCATTTTACCTCTTTACTCCTTTATGCTCTTACATGTAAAATTAAAGGGGTTCAGTTAGATGATCATTAGTTCTTTTCAGCAATAAAACTGCATGATTCCACAGGGGCAGAACATCAGCAGCCTAAGATTACAAGACAGGTGAAATCAGGCCTTTAACCCAGGTCTATTAAACTTCTTCAATGATGACATTACATGGCATCAAAGACACTCTACAGCCAACTGCCCACATATCTGAAAAACTACAGGGCCAACTTATACACTTGAAAGATTCAACTTTTATACCAAATGTACCTGGTGCTAGATAACAATCCACAAAACTAAGCCTTTAGCATGGTTTTAATATCTATATCACATCACTTTGGGTTAAAAACACCTCAGGAAAAAAATTCCAACTCAGGGGAAAATCATTCGTCAAAATGCCTTTCCTCAAAATCAATTCTGCAAAAAAACCAACCCACAGGAAGAGTTTTTTTAAAAAAGAAGGGAAAGGGACTTCCCTGGTCGTCCAGAGATTAAGAATCCACCTTCCAATACAGGGGACACAGGTTCGATCTCTGGTAGGGGAACTAAGATCCCGCAGGCTGCAGGGTAACTAAGCACCACAACTACAGAGAAGCCCGCACATGGCAAATCCTAAGCCTGTGCACTCTGGAGCCTGCAAGCCACAAACAGGGAAGCCTGCAGCCGCTGTAATGAAGACCCAGCACAGCCAAACAGTAAAGAACAAAAAAATAAAAAGAAAAGAGAATGTGCAAGGGAATAGCAGGACAAGAACTATAGTAAGAGGAAGTGTACGGAAAGGAGGCGGAAACTTAGCCTCTAGAGCTAGCATTTGCTTAATGGTTTTAACCTGTTTTTGGCGGGGAGGGGGGTGGTTTCTAGGACAAGGAGAAAAATGACTAACCAACCTCTTTGCCTTTCAAACTTATACCTTCAAAGTGGCAGCTGAAAGACCTGACATGGAGAGAATGGAGGCTTGGAGGCTTTTCCAGCAGAGGCATTCAACAGTGAGTAGGAGTGAAGAGACTAAGGCTTTGGTTCTACCAGGGTGCCAGATAGCTCTTATGATCATGAGTAGGTGGCCATATGACTTATCCTCCAAACCAGGACCTTTTTAGGAATGGAAGAGCACTAATAATTGTGTTAAGGCTATGGGGAAACTGGGTCCCAAGTAAATCAGATATATGGTCATCTTAGGTGTTAAGGGTCCCAGCAAAGGCAGGGGTGCTTCCCCGGTGGCTCAGTGGTAAAGAATTCACCTGCAATGCAGAAGACGCAAGTTCAATCCCTGGGTCGGGAAGATCCCGTGGAGGAAGAAATAGCAACCCACTCCTGTATTCTTGCCTGAAAAATGTCATGAACAGAGGAGCCTGGCGGGCTACAGTCCATGAAGTTGCAAAATAGTCAGGCACGACTTAGCAACTAAACAACAACAAAGCAAAGGCAGGGGATCTACAGTTAGTTGATCGACCATATGACGAAACCTTACCTCACCTTATCAACCACAGGAGCCCCAGCAGAGGCAACAAGGAAGATGGAAATCAGCCTTCCAGCTAATATCATCTCTGCTCCTTGGGTACAATATAAACTTGTCAGTTACCTCTGGTGCCATTTTCTCATTGATTCCTACATGTCCCAGCCCTCTGGAATAAACTCCTTTAAGATTGGTCCTAACAGGAAAACAGTACTCAAAGCACACAGACCTGATCTCCAATGCATATCAACTCTGTATCCCAAGAGGTACATGACAGAATCTCGGGTATCTAACACTTCAAAGTGCAAGGAGTCAGCAAGGTGACAAAGGAAGTATGACCATGAAGGCATGGGAAGAGCAGGTATCTAAAGTGACAAATTGCTGTTGTCAATTCTTCCCCTTAATCCCTGACCTATAAAAACTGACATAAGGGCAAGTGGAATCCAAGATCAGAACCTGAAGAGTAACTCTCCTTTTTCACCCAATCAGTGAGTAACTCTGGAAGAAACCAAAACACCTTCTTTTTTACAGAAACAGAATGAAGCTGCTGGTGACAGAAGTAAACTTAACCTGCAAGAACACTATACTCCTTATTTAGTGTTAAAAGTGCTTCCAAATGACTTAGAGTCATTTGGGCACTCTGGGCAGATCTCCCATGTTGCATTGTTTAAACCGTCTTCCAAAAAGCAATTTATTCTGAAGCACATTATTTATCTCTACCCTAGGCATAGATATTTTCTCCCTATGTATAATTATAAGGAAATACACTTATTTCTGTTGGCTGGAATTCAGCCAAACATACTCAAGCAGCATACTTTCAGCAGAAATCAAACTCAAATCACAGGCTCAGTGAACATATATACATTTAAATGTATATATATACATATATATATACATATATATATTTCTAGTGAGGTAAATGGGGAATAGAAACTAACTTGGTAACCAGAGTATGTATACCCACTCCTATTCAGACTAAAGCAGGTGAATTTAACCCAGTATGAAGTTAGTCACACGGTTTATAGAAGCAAGCGTGAAACAAGCAGTGTTAAGGAAGACTTTAGAAGACTGCCAAAACCAAAATCCAGGTGAAATAAGTTTTAGTCCTGAGAGAGATCTTGAGAGGTGAGAACTGAAGCTGTGACCAGAACTGTGCCTATTATTGGCTCCAAACCCATGATCCATCCTCTCAACCCCAATCCCTTCCTGTTTTCACATAGGGGAAAAAAACCATAGCACACCAGAGTGATAGCATAGGGAGATGAGAATATAGGGGAAAGGTCAAATCCTTTTAAAATGTATATAACATACTAAAAATTTCAGAGCAGTTAGCAGCGTGTCTCAGAACTCATGCAGACCCAGGCTGGAAATTCAGCTTCACCACAAACTACAGGTTTCACAAGTTATTTAACTTCTCTAAGCCTCAGTTTATTGTCAAACATTTTTTTCTTTCTTCCTGCTTTTGATAGCACTGCGTGGGATCTTAGTTCTATGTACAGGGATGGAACCTGCATCTTTGCAGTCGAAGTACAGTCTTACACTGGACTACCAGAGAAATCACTGTTAAACATTTATATTTATAAACAGTAATATCTCAAACACCATATGAACCATTCCTACTTAATGTGGTAGACGCTGGGGAGCACTGTAGATTTTTGAGAGATCAGCAGGGGATACAAGATAATGAGTTAAATTTTAGGGAGCTTATATTATTTTGGCAGTGGTGAATAACAAGTATAAAGTTGAAAAGAACAAAAATTTGGGAAGCAGCTATTGGAATCAAATTTTCTACAAAGATTAAGGTAATATATAAGGTAGTAAAAAAAAATCTTATTTCATTCCTAGAATTCTATTTCATTTTCTTTTAATGAGAGACAATGAATTCCAGTATCTATTTTTCTACTAATGCCCTGAGTGAGTGTTAGTCGCTCAGTCACTCTGACTCTGTGGGACGCTATGGACTGTAGCCCACCAGGCTCCTCTGACCATGGAATTCTCCAGGCAAGAATACTGTATTGGGTAGCCATTCCCTTCTCCAGGGCATCTTCTCGATAACCCGGGTTTCTCATATTGCAGGCTTACCATCTGAGCCACCAGGGCAGCCCACTAATGCCCTACCTGTTCTCATTACAGAATTCTCAGCAGTCATTTATCAGTGTCCTTTGATTCTTTAGCACTTAGTTATGACAATTAATACGAAACCTTCAAATCCCCTACCTTTCTAGATGATAAATAACACTGGCCAATTCTGCAAGTGGAAAATAAGACATACAAAGTGCTTAGCAGAGGGCATGGCAAACGTGTGCATTTTCACACACTATCTGCTAAATAAATGTTTTAAAAAGTAACTCAGAGCTATTATTGAGGTTAAGGAGGCAGACACAGTGTGCTCTCAGTAAATATTTTAAATGAATAAACATATCTATCTGAAGCAAGTTATTTACATCAAAACAGAGCAATACAATTTATCATCTAAGAGGAGCAACTAGAGTTGGACATGTGCTCAGAAATTGCTAACATTCATCTTTCAACTCTTTCGAAGAGTTCCAGAAAAGGTCACCTGCCTGGTAAGAAGGGGCAGAAAATTTTAAAAGGTAACCTACAAGCAGCACTTGTCTAGGAGCACCCAAAGACTAACCAAGCACTCTGGGCAAGTCACCTTTCTACTTCTCCATTCCCTCTTCCATAAAATGAAGATCCTTCCATTTCTCTGATTCCATGAGAAAGAAGGAAGAAACCAAATAGGTTTTCTAAAGTAGTATTTCCCAGTCAGTCAAGATCAACTTTTGATTTCTGCCATATCTACATTCACAGTCACTATCATTTTTCTTTAAAAGAACTTTTAAAAATTTAGCCTCACCTCAAGCAATAAATTCATGAAAGCTATTTTACACATGCTAGTTAACTTTTCTAACCTGTATAAAATAAATATACTATTAAAATGTAAATATTCTTTCAAAGAACCCTTAAAATCAGCTTGTATGCCCACACTCTGGCAAACAGTAACTCTGGTCCCATCACTTCATGGGAAATAGATGGGGAAACAGTGGAAACAGTGTCAGACTTTATTTTGGGGGGCTTCAAAATCACTGTGGATGCTGATTGCAGCCATGAAATTAAAAGACGCTTACTCCTTGGAAGGAAAGTTATGACCAACCTAGACAGTATATTAAAAAGCAGAGACATTACTTTGCCAACCAAGGTCCGTCTAGTCAAGGCTATGGTTTTTCCCGTGGTCATGTATGGATGTGAGAGTTGGACTGTGAAGAAAGCTGATCGCCGAAGAATTGATGCTTTTGAACTGTGGTGCTGGAGAAGACTCTTGAGAGTCCCTTGGACTGCAAGGAGATCCAACCAGTCCATTCTAAAGGAGATTGGTCCTGGGTGTTCATTGGAAGGACTGATGCTAAAGCTGAAACTCCAATACTTTGGCCACCTCATGAGACGAGTTGACTCACTGGAAAAGACTCTGATGCTGAGAAGGACTGGGGGCGGGAGGAGAAGGGGATAACAGAGAATGAGATGGCTGGATGGCATCACCGACTCGATGGACATGAGTCTGAGTGAACTCCGGGAGTTGGTGATGGACAGGGAGGCCTGGTGTGCTATGATTCATGGGGTCGCAAAGTGTTGGACATGACTGAGCGACTGAACTGAACTGAACCGAACCTATTATAGGTTTGTTTTTTTTTTCTAGTCACTTCAGTCGTGTCTGACTCTGTGTGACCCCATAGACAGAAGCCCACCAGGCTCCCCCATCCCCGGGATTCTCCTTATAACTTAAAAGCAAAAAATTTAAAGAACACAAATTAAGTAAAAAATAAATGTAATTTCATGTTTCCACAATAATCTAAGCATTAATCTTAACAAATCAATATTCAGTTCTTAAATTATAAGAGATAATACTTTTAATATAATGTGGGTCACCAAGAATTGAAAATAGAATTGATGCTTTCTTAACCTAAATAATCTTCATTTGAATTAGGATTTTGGTTCCTTTGGGAAAGGTTGGGGGCGGGAGGAGAAGGGGACAACCGAGAATGAGATGGCTAGATGGCATCACCGACTCTGTGGACATGAGTTTGAGTGAACTCCGGGAGTTGGTGATGGACAGGGAGGCCTGGCGTGCTGTGATTCATGGGGTCGCGGAGAGTTGGACACGACTGAGCGACTGAACTGAACTGAACTGAACCTTAAAAGGTTTAATGTCACCCTTGAGTATTTAAATTCAGACTAAAACAATAAGAAAAGCAATTACTTCTTTCTTGAAACCATGAAAAAGAAAACAAAAAGATCAAAATTAAACACTTTATAAGCAATGAAAGTGCTCTTCACCTTGCTCAGTGCATGAGGAAACAAATGAACCCACTTAACTCAGAATTCAGAAAGCAGCACTCCTGGGCCTCAAGTTTTACTGGTCAATAAAGTGTCCTTGATCCAAATGATTCCAACGACTTCACATCCAAATCTATCAGTAATCAAGCGAACAAGCACACACTTGTACCTGGCTGACACCTCTCTTCAGTGTATGGCCAGGACACACAACTGACGGCCACGGCTCTTCAGAACTCTTAGGGATCGAAAACTTTACTAAGTTCAGTGATGATCCTCTGAACAATAATAAACATAAAGACAATTTTTTGATGTACTTATAATGTCTAATGAGACTGGTGGCCATCAGTTAAAACTCACTGCTGCTGCTAAGTCACTTCAGTCATGTCCGACTCTGTGCGACCCCATAGACAGCAGCCCACCAGGCTCCCCCGTCCCTGGGATTCTCCAGGCAAGAACACTGGAGTGGGTTGCCATTTCCTTCTCCAATGCATGAAAGTGAAAAGTGAAAGTGAAGTCGCTCAGTCGTGTCTGACCCTCAGCGACCCCATGGACTGCAGCCTTCCAGACTCCTCTGTCCATGAGATTTTCCAGGCAAGAGTACTGGAGTGGGGTGCCACTGCCTTCTCCCACTAGGTTATTTTAAAGCAAAAGTGACAAACCCAGGCATAATTTTAAATTTGCCAGTCTTTGATAGATAGCAATTAGTTGACCAAAAAATGAGTGGGAAAAATAATGTGTATCTATAAATATCTATGATACCATATCCTTGTGACATGATCCCTAAAATTTATCATAGCAGTGTCCTCCAAGGCCATTTCTATGAGCCATCTTTTTTTCCCACTCAGGCTAACAGACAAGGAGATTTTTGCTATATTAAACACTAAAAGCCAGAGAAAAATCAAATATCTATTAAAGTATCATAAAAGAGAAGAGAAAAAATTTTAAAGGACCATGCACTGTTACAACTGAGAAGTAAAAGTTCCCTAAATGCAAGCTTAGGAGTATGATTTACACCTGATTCCTCATCCCTGTGCTTCCCATAGCTCCTGTTTTATAAACAGTATGTGCTCAAAAACTATTTGTTGAACTAACAGACCAAAGAATAAAATTTAACACCTTCACAGCAATGAATTATCAGTAAATAGAAAAGCCCAGAAAAAAATCCAAGAATTGATTCTCTTAATCACCATTCAAAATGTTATGTAACTACAAAAGCTTAAGTCAGAAATCTGGCCATATTTCTCCTGATAAACTAACCCCTGGACCAAGATATTCATTCTAATTAAACATGTGAGAAGTTTTAATAAATTCAGAATTCATTTAACTGGCTAAAGCCAAACACTTTACCTATAGGTAATATGTCCTTACATGAGTTAATTTACCAAAAACTGATTCCATAAAATGAAATATAGGGACTTCCTTGGTAGTCCAGTGGTTAAGACTGCGTGCTTCTACTGCAGGGGCTGTGGGTTTAATCCCTGGTCAGGGAAGATCTAAGATCCCTCATACCTCAAGGTGCAGACAAAAAAATTAATTTAATTAATTTAAAAATAAATAAACAAAGCTTAATTACATAAACTTAGTAGCCCAGCCCACCCCCCACCCCCACAAAAGAAATACAACTAGTTATTGGGTAACAGGAAATGATCATCAGTTAATAGGTTCCAATTAAGCATAGTTATTATCACAGCAATTATTTGATGCTTAAAATTATGCTGTGACAACAGTATTGGGATTAAGCTTATTCATAAAGTGTTTCTAATAGTTCCCCTCACTGAGATCATTCTTAATTTTTCACACTGTTCTGTGCCATCTGCAATAAATGTTAGATGTTGAGGTGTCACTCTCTTAAAAGCTTTTTTGTGAGGTTCAAGTTAAACAACAACAGTAACAACAATTACAGCAGTAGCAGCAGCCAGAGCAACAGTATGGTCTAGATCCTTGTGAGAAAAACTTTACAAGTATTATTTCATTCAACACTTATCACAACCCTGTGAGATGTATCACTGTCCTTACTGTATGAACAGGAAACATAAAGGATGAATGACTTGTCAAAGGTAACCCAGTAAGCAAGCAGTTTAGTTGATTTTCGTCCCTAGGCACTCTCAACCCAGAGTTCATGCTCTTAACCTCTATGTATAACTATGGACACTTATAATGATAAGTAAAGTCAGAGACCACAGAAAACAGAAATAGGACTAAATAGTGAGTCTAATTATAAATATTATGACCAAGTAATTAAGTGCCTCTCCCCATTCACAGCTCCTACTTAATTAACACTTTGAAATAGTGTAGTTGCTGATAGTATCTGAAAAGCTTCTGAAGGTGCTTTTTCCACACTGGGTCATATGGGTTAAAAAAGAGATCATAATCTCTCACTATAACTCAAAACTTCACAATATGGGCTATTAATCTGCTGGTGCTACAAGTTCCAAGGCCTTAAGCATCAATTCAGGGTAAATGATATTATAGCAACTCTTATCCCAAAGAGCTGAATATTTTTGTTTACTGCTAAGTCTGTTTATACAAACCATTTATAAGATACAAGAAAGCAGAGATGTATATACAGAGCTACATTCTTTTTTTGGCTTCCAGGATCTCAGTTCCCCAACCAGAGACTGACCCTGGCCCTGACAGTGAAAAATGCCCAGTCCTAACCACTGGACCGCCAGGAATTCCCCCAGAGCTACATTCTGATTGGTCTTCCAATCAGATCCCAGGAAGATGTTCATCTTCTTCCCCAGGGGAAAATAAAAAGACTTTGAAGTAAATATATTTCCATTCGAGGGAAAAGGAGAAACCTAAGAGGAGGCAGGGCTTCCCTGGTAGTTCAGCAGTAAAGAATATGCCTGCCAATGCAGGAGACTCGGGTTCAGTCTCTGGGTTGGGAAGATTCCCTCGAGTTCCAGGAAATGGCAACCTACTCCAGTATTCTTGCCTGGGAAACCCCATGGACAGAGGAGACTGTCAGGCTACTGTCCAAGGGGTCACAAAGAGTCAGACATGACTCTACAACTAAACACCAACAAACAGGAGACAATGGAGGCAGACTCTAAAGGTAAACCTAGGCTATGCCCTAAATAAGTGCACTAGCATGCTAAACCTCTTTGATGGTGTTGCTGCTGCTAAGTCACTTCAGTCGTGTCTGACTCTGTGCGACCCCATAGACGGCAGCCCACCAGGCTCCCCCGTCCCTGGGATTCTCCAGGCAAGAACACTGGAGTGGGTTGCCATTTCCTTCTCTAATGTGTGAAAGTGAAAAGTGAAAGTGAAGTCGCTCAGTCGTGTCCGACCCTTAGCGACCCCACGGACAGCAGCCTACCAGGCTGCTCCATTCATGGGATTTTCTAGGCAAGAGTACTGGAGTGGCTTGCCATTGCCTTCTCCGCTTTGATGGTGTTAGGATCTCTCATAAGTAGCATTTCAACATATAATTGTTGTTCCTTACCTCTCTCAAAGAATTAACACCCTTAAATATTCTAAGATGAAACCTGCAAGTATCAAGCATAAGCTGTCCTTTATAGACAGTAATGTTCCCTCAAACCTATGGAGTTTGCAAAGTACCTTCACATATGACATTTCACTGAATACACCTCCTTGTTAGGTAATGACAGTAATTTGATAATCCCAGTTTACTGATGAGGAATGATTAGGACTTACCTAAATTCAAACAATTTGAGACTAGAAGAGCTTCCAACATCATGTGACACCAAATTCCAGACTTTTTCCATACCATTCTGTGCCTCCTCATTCCATATCAAAAAGCCACAAAACTATCCTGTCTGCCCCATTTGCACATGTTCATTACCAGCACTCTAAGAATAAGTGTCAGCTAATTACGACATCATGAGTTATAAGTACAAAGGGAAAAGAACACAAACTCAGCATTTTTTCCGAGAGGCCTGGCACTCTGTTCATTACCCAAACTAAACCTGGCCTAATGTAGTTGTTACAACAGCCCTTCAGGTGAGTGCTGGTATTCCCTGCTCACATCAGGAAAGAAAGTTTAGCAACTCGATTACGGTCACACATTAAATGACGCGTGCGTGCCATGCTAAGTCTCTTCAGTCATGTCTGACTCCTCGATCCTGTGGGTCGTAGGCCACCAGGCTCCTCCTGTCCATGGAATTAGCAGTGATTTTAACCATGTGTACGCTATACCACACTGCCTTACGTGATACCACAGTAACAAACTATTTTTTAGGTTAAAGCACTTTTGTATTTTAAAATGTCCAAAAACCATCTGCCTACTTACTGCTGTCCTACATTCACTTCCCAGCTAAGCACCTTTTCTCCTTCCTGGTTTTCTCTGCTTTACTCTTAATATCTACTGGACTCACTGTGCCCTGGAAAAGGTGCTAGAACAAAAAACCAATGATGTGTCCTTAACAAACAAAACTGTATATAATTTATAAGGCCACAGGATTCACGCAAATATTTTTGCCCTAGGGCTAAGTTAATTCTATCAAATAGTATGTGCCAGAGAATTCCCTGGAAGTCCAGGCGTTAGGACTCTGCGCTTTCACTCCCACAGCCCCAGTTCAATTCCTGGTCAGAGAACTAAGATCCTATAAGCCTCCCAGCATGACCAAACAAAATTTAAAAGAAAAAACAAACAACAAAAAACCCACACACAAATAGTATGTGTCAGTTAAAAGAAATGTGAGCCTGCCCAAACAATTAGAAAATGAAAACAGTGAACAAACTAAGGATAATCTATCATTTTAAAAAAATTGTTTTTCTTCCAATTTTATTGAAATATAATCGACACAGCACTGTAAGGTGTACAGTATAATGATTTGGCTTACATATATCATGAAATGATAATCACAGTAAGTTTACTGAATGGTCCACCAATTCATATAGATATAAAATTAAAGAAACAGAAATTTTTGTTGTTGTTGTTATTGGAAGGACTGAAGTTGAAGCTGAAACTCCAATACTTTGGCCACTTGATTCGAAGAGCTGATTCACTGGAAAAGACCCTGATGCTGGGAAAGATTGAGGGCAGGCGAAGAAGGGGACGACAGAGGATGAGATGGTTGGATGGCATCACCGACTCAATGGACATGGGTTTGGGTGGACTCCAGGAGTTTTGGTGATGGACAGGGAGGCCTGGCATGCTACGGTTCATGGGGTCGCAAAGAGTCAGACACAACTGAGCAACTGAACTGAAAGATTTACTCTCTTAATTTTCATATATAACATACAGCAGTGTTAACAACTGCACTATACATTTCATTCCTAGTACCTGTTCATCTTATAACTGAAAGGTTGTACTTTTTTACTGCCTTCACCCAATTCCTCACCCCTAGACCCAACTCCTGCCTCTGGTAACCACAAATCTGATCTCCTTTTCTATGGAACATTATATCATCATAATCATCACATTTGAGGGCTTTAACCAATCTAGACAAGATATAGGAACTACAACAAAACCACAGAAGTAATCTCATCTGACCTTTTACCACATTTTTGGTGAAACATTAGGAACAGATAGCATTAGCCTCAAAATACCTTGTGCTCTTCCCTCAGGTGTTAACTGCTCAAGAACAATGATAGATAAAACGTAAATATGATACCTTAAATAGTTTTAAATTTGGGAAGAACACTGAAAGACTTCCTAGAACAAAATTTAATTAGCTTTAACAAGTGAAGGTGTATTTATGACTCCCAAAGGGGGTTTCCTTATCTGAAGCAAACAGGAGGAACTTTCTGTTGTATAAGTTGTACTCATAATACACGAAGCTAATAAGGTTTTTAACCAAAACTCTACCTACCTTCTGGGAACAAGTAAGAAAAGCTAACAAACGGTAACACTACCTGAGCTAAACTGGACAAGCAGGAAAAAGTCTATTACAAGACTCGGAAAGGAACAGGAGTATATAAAAAGCAAACAGGAAGAACTGAGCTAGAGGAAGTGTGAGGGGAAGGAGGAGTAAGGGGCAAAGAAGGCTGGAACCCAGGAAGTACTGATGGAGATGGGCTACTTACGCCTACTTTCACCAGAGCTGCCCTGTGGAAAGGGCCCTGCTCTTCTATAGACTAAAATTAAGATAAAGAAAATGAACTGGTCAAGTCTAGAGAAAATGGGGTTCATGTAACACAAAGGGGAACATACAACACAAGGAAAACCGGTAGAGAGGAGGCAACTTTTTATCGCCTTAAAAAAAAAAAGTTCTAATGAACTTTAAGTGGATGAATTCTATGGCATGTGAATTATATTTTAATAAATGTTATTTTTAAAAAGCGTGTTAAATTGAGCAATGTATGACTGCATTTATCATTTAATCAACATGCTTAGCTCAGTCTGTAATAGCACATCCCCGCCGCCACCCCTCGCCAAATTCCCTCACTCTGTAGGGTACATTTACTTGGGAGTATCTCTGTCGGAATAAAGCAGTCTAGGAAGGAGACACAGTATGATGAATACAGAAGTAACAGTAGGGGAAAAAACTGTGAGCTCTTTTAAGAGCTCTTCCCCCCATTCTTGCCCTGTGGGGGAAGGAAGCTTTCGTTTGGGGGTATGCCTCGAAGTGGAATACCAGATGTCTCCAGGAGACGATCTAGGGCCAAACTCTACCTAGTCAAAGAGAAAACGATACGAGGTGGAGAAGTCATGTCAGTCCTGGAGACACCCCAGAAGGCTTATCGTGAAATGATCCCAAGTCTTATCTCTGCTACCCCCAAACTGGACGGCACGCCCCGTGCCACTTCGCGAAGAGTTACTCGCGAAGACGATGGATGCTTTGCCAGGATCCCAGAAGTTTCTGGCGAGCTGCCGACTGACGTAAATTAGAAAACCATTCAGGGACCGGGCTGGGTGAAGCGAAGCGCCACGTCCAGCGCAGGGCTCCCCCTTCCTCCCTCTAGACGTAGGAAAAGGGATGGGGTAGGGAGGGCAGAAGGCGAGCGGGAACGCCAGATCAGCCGTCTTCGGCCTCCTACCCTGGGCCGGGTTTCGGGGAGCCGCCCCCAGCGTACCCCATCCCCACTCGCCCGCCTCGGGCCCACGACCCCCCAGATGAGGGCGGCGAGCGCCCCCTGGGGCCGCAGGCGCACCCCCTCCGGGGCAGCTGTCGCCACCACCCGCCCGGCCCCGGCCTCCCCGGGAGCAATAGGCTATCGATTCAGCTGCCTGTCGCTAGGAGCCCCGGGAGAGCGAGGCCTACATCGCCCGGCCGGAGCCCCGGCCTCGATTTCGCCACCTACCCCACACCGGAGGGGGAGCCGGGGGAGTGGGGGGGGCGGGGAGGCAATCAAGCCCAGGTGGGCGGGAGGAGGCGGCGCGGAGACCACCTGCAACGGGCAGGCGCGGGGGAAAGGGGGAGCGGGCTGGCGGCTCCCGCCAACCAGTCTCCTGGGGTCGTGCCCCTACCCCCCCACCCCCACCCTCTGCCCTCACAAGTTGCGCATTCGAGTTCAGGCCGGCCCTTGGCCTTCCAGAGTCCTCGGCACTCCCGAAACCAGAAGAAAAACAAGACACGGAAGAGGCCACCTCCAGGACCCGAGGAGATGGCGCCGGGGCCCCCGAGGGCGCCGACGGGGGCGGCCCACAGGGAGCCGCCCGGCACCTCCCCGCGGCTCCCCCGGAGTCGCAGCCCCGACCCCTCCCGGCGGCCAGCCCTGTCACCGCCCTACCCCGGGCCCCCGCAAGGACCCTTCCCCGGCGGCCGGCGACAGGGGCGCGAGCTCCCCCTCCCTCCCCGCCCCGGCCTCAGGCGCGCCGCGGCCGCCTCCCCCTGCGAGTCGCCCACAGGCCCCCGCACCGTTTAAAGTCCGCCGAGGCAGAGTTTCCCATCAAACTTTGTCAGGCCGTAACCTCGCCCCCCGCCCCCGCTGACCCACACTTCCAGGGCAGTCACAGGACAGATCACTTTACACTCGGGATAAAGCGAGTTAAGGACCTGTCAACCATCTTAGGTCTTTTTTTTTTTTTTTAATAGAAGACATCCTCTTCTTCCCCCTTCCACCCTCCCCCTGCCAGGGTTTTCATCTGACACCCACCTTCCCACCGCCGAAGGAGGAGGGGTGGGGGTGGGGTGGAGGCGGGAGGGGGTAGGGACGGAGGGCAGGGGGAGGGTGGCGAGAGAGCGAGAGCGGAAAGGGGAGGCTGGAGGGGGGCCGGGAGGCGCGGGGAGGGGAAGGGGGTTGATTTACCTGAGACCAGCCACTGGCCTCCATTGTTGGAGAATTCAATGGCATTGACACAGCCGAAGTGGCCGAGGAGGTCCTTCTTGTAGAGGTTTCTGCAGCCTCGCAGGCGTCTCCTCTGAAAGTCCTGAGTGAGCAGGGGGTCCCCATGCAAGCCCCGCTGGGACAAGAAGCCCACCACTGACCTCATGCTGCCCCCCAGGCCAGCTCTCCTCTTCATGCTGGAACCGCCGACGCCGCCGCCGCCGCCGCCGCTCGCTCGCGCCGCCGCCCCTCCCTCGGCCTCCCGCGCGGCCGCCGCTCTCCACCACCACCCCCCGCCCGGCCCTCCCCCCGCGCTGCGATCCGGCTGGTTCTTTCAAGCAGCCATCGCAGGAGACGGAGCGAGGTGTGCAGACACTCGGTGGCGTTCGCGGCTTCCTGACGGTCCCCTCCCTCCCCTTCCCTCCACCCCCCCCCAGACTCCTCCCTCTCCTTCTCCGCCTCCTCCAGCAGCTGATCCACAGCTGCGGCCGTGCTTCCGCGATGCGCGCGGCCCTTCCGCCGGCCGCGGGGGGCCGGGAGGACGCTGGCGGCGACGGCCCCTCCCCCGCCGCTGGCTGCGGGGCCGGAAGAACGCGGGCGGCTGGCCTTGAGACCGCGGGCGACGACTGGGGCTTTCGCACCGCAGCTCCTCCCCCGTGCGAGGACCCGGGTCGCGCTGGGCGGAGGCCGGGCTGCACCCCACCCGCCCCCTCCCCGAGCGCTGCACTCTGTGAAGTTGGAGGCGCGCAACAATCAAAGTGGCCGCGGGGCCACGGACTCGCCTTCCTCCCCCGGCGGCCCACGGCCCATCGCCGCCCCGAGGCCCGGCGGGTGCCGGGACGAGTGTGCTCCCGGCTCTTTTTTTTTCCGATCCGGAAAATGCAGCCCGAGGTGGCACAGAGGTGCAGGGAGGATTGCAGACTGAGGCTCCAGTCGTTCTCCCTCGGTTCGCCTCATCCTTGGGCCGTCCGAGTCCTGTCCAAGAGAAGGGAATCAGGAGTTAGGACTGGACACTTGGGGGTAAGGTTGCTTGAAAGTGAAAGTCGCTCAGTCGTGTCCCGACTTCTGCAACCCCATGAACTATACAGTCTATGGAAATCTCCAGCCCAGAATACTGGAGGGGGTAGCCTTTCCCTTCTCCAGGGGATCTTTCCAAGCCAGGGATTGAACCTATGTCTCCCGCTTTGCAGGTGGATTCTTTAACAGCTGAGCCACAAGGGAAGCTCAAGGTTGCTTGGCGCCCCCCCCCAAGATATTTTTAACACCACCCTTCCCCCCATTCAGTTCCCTACTTTTCCCTTCCTCCAGCCATTCAGTGAAAAACGCTAAACTGGGTTTCATCGGTTAGATGATAAAGTGGTGTATGGGAGTGGGGGGTGGGGGGAAGAGGAGGGGGAATAAATTTTTCAGATCTGGCAAGAAAATTGCCAAAACCGAGTTGAGAAAGGTCCAGGTGAGAAGAAAGGACTTCTGTACATTAGTTCCGGATACATCTGCAAAACACAAGACCGCCGTTATTTGAAAATAATACTTCATGTTATTTAATTGGGTGTGGTGAGGTCGTCTTCAAGGTCTTGAGTGTGGAGCTCTGAGGCTGTACAGCTGTTAACTAGCAGCTTCCTACCAGCTGGGAAGCAGCTGCATTTCAGTGGCCTGGAGCCGGAGCCTCTGCAGTGACCCCAGTGAGGAGAGTGTTAAGTGCTTTGGAATTTTATCAGATACTGTTTAAAAAAAAAAAAAAAAAGTCACCGTATTCAGTGCATTGTATTAGGTTGAGGCAAAAGTATGTGGTTTTGGACCATGAATTTTAAGTCATTGTAATTATGCTCAAACTCATCTTTATTAATCAAAATAGAGACTATTACAATCAACACACTTTTGCTAACAAAAAATAACTGTTTATTCCTGTAGCATAAAAATCAGCTTTGGGATATGAGGAACTTTTGGAAAGCGTTTTCTGCATCCTGCTGGTTGTGAAAGCATTTTCCCTGCAAAAGGTTATTGAGATGCTTGAAGGAAGCGGTAGTCAGTTGGTGAGAGGTCAGGTGAATATGGCAGATGAGGCAAAACTTCATAGCCCGATTTGTTCAACTTTTGAAGTGTAGTTGTATGAGGTGCAGTCAGGTGTTGTCATGGAGAAGAATTGGGCCCTTTCTGTTGACTAATGCTGGCTGCAGGCGTTGCAGTTTTTGGTGCATCTCATCGATTTGCTGAACATACCTAGAGATATCACGGTTTTGTGAGGATTCAGAAAGCTGTAGTGTATCAGACTGGCAGCAGACTCCCAAACAGTGACCGTGACCTTTTTTTGTTGTTGTCGTAAGTTTGGTTTTGGGTTGTGCTTTAGGAATCACTGAACTAAAATGGACCGGAGTGGGTGAATTTAATTCAAATGACCATTATATGTATAACTGTGGGCAAGAATCCCTTAGAAGAAATGGAGTAGTCCTCATAGTCAACAAAAGAGTCTGAAATGCAGTACTTGGGTACAGTCACAAAAATGACAGAATGATCTCTATTTGTTTCCAAGCCAAACTATTCAATATCACAATAATCCAAGTCTATGCCCCAACCACTAACGCTGAAGAAGCTGAAGTTGAACAGTTCTATGATGACCTACAAGACCTTCCAGAACTAACACCAAAAAAAGATGTCCTTTTCATCATAGGGGACTGGAATGCAAAAGTAGGAAATCAAGAGATACCTGGAGTAACAGGCAAGTTTGGCCTTGGAGTACAAAATGAAGCAGGGCAAAGGCTAACAGAGCTTTGCCAAGAGAACGCACTGGTCATAACACCCTCTTCCAACAACATAAGAGAGGACTCTACACATGGACATCACCAGATGGTCAATACCAAAATCAGATTAATTATATATTTGCAGCCAAAGATGGAGAAGCTCTATACAGTCAGCAAAAACAATCAGGAGCTGACTGTGGCTCAGATCATGAACTCCTTATTGCCAAATTCAGACTTAAATTGAAGAAAATAGGGAAAACCACTAGACCATTCAGATATGACCTAAATCAAATCCCTTATGATTATACAGTAGAAGTGACAAATAGATTCAAGAGATTAGATTTGATAGAGGGCCTGAAGAACTATGGATGGAGGTTCATGACATTGTACAGGAGGCAGTGATCAAGACCAGCCTCAAGAAAAAGACGTGCAAAAAGGCAAAATGGTTGTCTGAGGAGCCCTTGCAAATAGCTGAGAAAAGAAGAGAAGCTAAAGGCAAAGGAGAAAAGGAAAGATATGCCCATCTGAATGCAGAGTTCCAAAGAATAGCAAGGAGAGATAAGAAAGCCTTCCTCAATGACCAATGCAAAGAAATAGAGGAAAACAATAGAATGGGGAAAACTGGAGATCTCTTCAAGAAAATTAGAGATACAGAGGGAACGTTTCATGCAAAGTTGAGCACAATAAAGACAGAAATGGTATGGACCTAACAGAAGCAGAAGATATTAAGAATATCTTCTGGCTGTGTAGCAAGAATACACAGAAGAACTATATAAAAAAGATCTTCACAACCCAGATAACCACAATGGAGTGATCACTCACCTAGAGTCAGACATCCTGGAATGTGAAGTCACGTGGGCCTTAGGAAGCATCGCTACGAACAAAGCTAGTGGAGCTATTTCAAATCCTAAAAGATGTTGCTGTGAAAGTGCTGCACGCAGTATGCCATCAAATTTGGAAAACTGAGCAATGGCCACAGGACTCGAAAAGGTCAGTTTTCATTCCAATCCTAAAGAAAGGCAATGCCAGAGAATGTTCAAACTACCACACAAGTGCACTCATTTCACATACTAACAAAGTGATGCTCAAAATTCTCCAAGAGAGGAGGCTTTAATGGTTCGTGAACCGGGAACTTCCAGCTGTTAAAGCTGGATGTAGAAAAGGCAGAGGAACCAGAGATCAAATTGCCAACATCCGTTGAATCATAGAAAAAGCAAGAGAGTTCCAGAAAAACATCTGCTTTATTGACTATGCCAAAGCCTGTGTGGATCACACAAACTGGAAAATTCTTAAAGAGAAGGGAATATCAGCCCACCTTACCTGCCTCCTGAGAAATCTGTATGCAGGTCAAGAGTTAGAAGCAACAGTTAGAACTGAACATGGAACAACAGACTGGTTTCATATTGGGAATGACGTATGTCAAGGCTGTATATTGTCACCCTGCTTCTTTAACTTATATACAGAGAACATCATGTGAAATGCTGGACTGGAGAAGCACAAGCTGGAATCAAGGTTGCCTGGAGAAATATCAATAACCTCAGATATGCAGACGACACCACCCTTGTGGCAGAAAGCGAAGAAGAGCTAAAGAGCCTCTTGATGAAAGTGAAAGAGGAGAGTGAAAAAGCTGGCTTAAAAATCAACATTCAAAAAACTAAGATCATGGCATCCAGTCCCATCACTTCATGGCAAATAGATGGGAAAACAATGGTATCAGTGACAGACTTTATTTTCTTGGGCTCCAAAATCACTGCAGATGGTGACTGTGGCCATGAAATTAAAAGACACTCCTTGTAAGAAAAGCTATGACCAACCTAGACAGCATATTAAAAAGCAGAGATATTATTACTTTACCAACAAAGGTCTGTCTAGTCAAATGTATGTTTTTTCCATTAGTCATGTATGGATGTAAAAGTTGGACCATAAAGAAAGCTGAGCACCTAAGGATTGATGCTTTTGAACTGCGGTGTTGGAGAAGACTCTTGAGAGTTCCTTGGACTGCAAGGAGATCCAACCAGTCAGTCTAAAGGAAACCAGTCCTGAATATTTTTGGAAGGACTGATGCTGAAGCTGAAGCTCCAATACTTTGGCCACCTGATATGTAGAACTGACATTGGAAAAGACCCTGATGCTGGGAAAGATTGAAGTCAGGAGGAGAAGGGGACAACAGAGAATGAGATGGTTGGATGGCATCACCCACTCGATGGACATGAGTTCAATCAAGCTCTGGGAGTTGGTGATGGACAGGGAAGCCTGGCGTGCTGCAGTCCATGGGGTCACAAAGAGTCAGACGCGACTGAACAACTGAACTGAACTTGGAGCTTCTTCTCAGTCCAGTCACTGAATTGATTGTTGCTGGGAGTCATATAAAATCTACTTTCATCACGTCACAATCCCATCAAAATGGTTCGTTCATTGTTTCATAAAATAAGAAAAAATGATTATTTTGATTTGAAGTCAGCTCATGAGACTCCCACTTATCAAGCTTTGTCACTTTTCCAATTTGCTTCAAATGCTGAATGACCATGGACCAGCTGATGTTGAGTTCTTTGGCAGCTTCTCATGTAGTTGTAAGAGGATCATCCTCAATGATGCTCTCAGTTAGTTGGTCATTGTCAACTTCTGATGGCTGGCCACTGTGCTTCTCATCTTCAAGGCTCCTTTGCAAAACTTCTTGAACCACCACTGCAGTGTACATTCGTTAGGCAGTTCTTGGTCCAAATGAGTTGTTGGTGTTGTGAGTTGTCTCCACTGCTTTACGACCCATTTTGAACTCAAAACATCACTCTAATTCACTTTTTGTCTAAGATCATTTCTTTAATATAAAATAAATATAAAATAAACAGCAAGTAGTAAGTTATTTGCTGGGAAAAATTGAGGGCAGGAGGAGAAGGGGGTGACACAGGATGAGATGGTTGGATGGTATCACTGACTGCGTGGACATGAGTTTGAGCAAACTCAGGGAGATAGTGACGGACAGAGAAGCCTGGCGTACTGCAATTCATTGGGTCACAAAGAGTCTGACACAGCTTAGCGACTGAACAACAACAAGTAAGTTATTAGCAAAAAAAAGAAAAAGAAATGAGCATTAAAACAATGTATAACCACATTTAAGAATGTATTCCAATATCAAATGGCAAAGTTCAACAATGCAAAACCGCGATTACTTTTGCACCAACAAATACTTTCCCCAGAAGTTATCCACTGTGGTTAAACAGTAGTAAACTATAAGAATAGGCAGATGTCAGTTTTGCCCTTTTAGTTTAGCAAGAATTATATCCTCTGTATCAGAGATAACACATAGGCAGTCAAGAATACCACCATGAAAGATGAGCTGAAATGAAAAATACACTCATCAAGCAAAATCACAGACTTACTTTTCATATAAGGACAATGATAATAATACTAATAACAAAAGTGCAAGTAAATGTTTAAAAGTCAACATTATAACAAATGTTGCAAAACTTAACAGAAATTCTCCAAATTCCAAAAATTATGGTTTTAATGGAGTATTATTTTCCTAAACAGGAAAATGTGTAATACTTTCTTTTAAAAAGTTTAATTCTCAGGATGCTTCATAGTGTTTTATTCATTGTAATAGCACATAAAAATTAGTAGTGGTATGACAGCTTGATTGGGCTTCCCAGGTGGCCCATTGGGTAAAGAATCTGCCTGCAATGCAGGAGAAGTGGGTTCAGTCCCCAAGTCAGGAAGATCCCAAGGAGGAGGGCATGGCAACCTACTCCAGTTTTCTTGCCTGGAGAATCCCATGAGCCTGGCAGGCTTGCAGTCCATAGGATCTCAAAGAGTTGGACATGACTAAAACCTCTGAGTATGCATGCACTGACCAGCTTGATTATAACCAACATTTTTTCTTGACATCTACCAAATCTTTTCTTCATAGCAATGTCTTACTATGCAGTTAAACAAGGGTTTTGGGGTTATATGAACATGTTCCCCGCATAAGTTCTCTTGAGAGCAGGGACTTGCCTGTTCTTCGCATGCGTGTATGTCCAGAGCTAGCACACGCTGAAACTGAGTAGCCAGTCGAGTATTTGTTGAACACGTAAATGAAGTCAAGGAGAGGGGAAGGTAATGCATCGGTTTCAGGTACCTGTGCATCAGTCTGAGGTTCAGTTCAGTTCAGTTCAGTCGCTCAGTCATGTCCGACTCTCCACAACCCCATGAATCACAGCACGCCAGGCCTCCATGTCCATCACCGGAGTTCACTCAAACTCATGTCCACAGAGTCGGTGATGCCATCCAGCCATCTCATTCTCTGTCGTCCCCTTCTCCTCCCGCCCCCAACTTTTCCCAGCATCAGAGTCTTTTCCAGTGAGTCAACTTGTCGCATGAGGTGGCCAAAGTATTGCAGTTTCAGCTTTAGCATCAGTCCTTCCAATGAACACCCAGGATTGATCTCCCTTAGAATGGACTGGTTGGATCTCCTTGCGGTACAAGGGACTCTCAAGAGTCTTCTCCAACACCAGTTCAGTTCAGTTCAGTTCAGTCGCTCAGTCGTGTCCGACTCTCCGCGACCCCATGAATCACATGAATCACAGCACGCCAGGCCTCCCTATCCATCACCAACTCCCGGAGTACCTGTGCTTAATTCCAGTGGAGATGATTTCAAAGTGAGTTTCTCATCTCACTGTTCTTTTGCTTGACCTACTCAATCCACGCATTCAAGAATAGGGAGCCCTCTGGCTCCTTCCAATTAATAGGACATCATCTATACCTATTTCATTTTGCCTGGGGTGGGGTAGATGTGAACAGTGATGATGTGATTGAACTGTTCTTTACTGTGGCAATATAGGACACCCTCCTCTCCCCTCTCAAGCACATACCTCTGCTCTACAATTTTAAATGTAACTTGATTTTCCCCAATCCCTGGAATAACTGTCCCATTTATCTCAGCCTAAAAATAGAACAGGATCTGGTCACAAGCCAGCCCAATTCTAGGACCTTGCTAGAAACTTCCGTAACTGTTCAGTGAGCAGCCAGAACAGAAATATAAGGACCACTGTCTGTTTATATCATACAGCTAGACTGGGCAGCTTTTTGTAAGGCGAGTGCATAAAATCTCTCTTATTCATGTAATTAGAGTTGCCAGGTAAAATGCAAGATGCCCAATTCTATATGAATTTCAGATAAGCAATAATTTTTAGCATAAGTATGTCACATGTAATATTTGAGATATACTGAAGTTATTATTCATTGTTTATCTGAAATTCAAATTTAATTGAGCATCATGTATTTTTATTTGCAAAATCTGGCAACCCTAACTATAATATAACCCAACTTCAGAAGATCAAGCCCCATGATATCTATTTGCTTTTATTGTGAATTGATCCTTCTGTCATTTGTTGCAAACTAATAATATTGTATATAGCTATTAAAATACAACTATATAACACCGGGAGCTTCCCTGGTGGCTCAGACAGTAAAGAATCTGCCTGCAATGTGGGAGACCCAGTTTCAATCCCTAGGTCGGGGAAATTCCCTGGAGAAGGGAATGGCGACCCACTCCAGTATTCTTTGCTGGAGAATCCCATGGACAGAGGAGCCTGGCAGGCTGCAGTCCATGGGGTCTCAAAGAGTTGGGACACAACTGAGTGATTAACACACACATATAACAAACATTTTGTCAACTTCAGTGACCATTTGAGCTTGGCCCTTTTTGATATAGGCATTTATATTAAAAAAAAAAAAAAAAGCCAGTGTACTTAGCTTAAAAATGGCAAATGAAATTGGACTCCTGAGTAATCTCTCCAGTACATAGACTATGTAGAGGAAGAGGGAGAAAAAGTAAAAAATTTATATTTTTCTTACCTGGCCCCAGAAAATTCTGTGTATTAGCATTCATATTCAGAAAGCCTTGAAATTCTGTTTTGAAAAATTCATTCTGGAAAAACCAAGATAGGGAAATTGCTTAACATGAGAACTCTTACTTAATTGCTCCACCATGAGTTGAATGCAAATTAAACATAAAATTCCCAGAAATCATTTACTCTAATTTCTATTTTTCTTGGCCCTGATGTCACTAAAGAAAAATAAAGAACCTTAAAAACTGACTAAATATTTAAGGAAATGCTCAAACATTAGAAATTGATTTAAAAAAAATAAGAAAACACTAAGCCCCTTCTCACACATTTACTAAATTTTAGCATGTAATATTAAGAGCTATATATGAATACCAGGTGGTTCAGATGGCAAAGAATCTGCCTGCAATGCAAGAGACCCAGGTTCAATCCCTGGGTCAGGAAGATGCCCTAGAGAAGGGAATAGCTACCTGTTCCAGTATTCTTGCCTAGAGAATTCCATGGACAGAGGAGCCTGATGGGCTACAGTCCATGGGGTCACAAAGAGCCAGACATGACTGAGTGACTAAGACACAGATCAGTTCAGTTCAGTCACTCAGTTGTGTCCGACTCTTTGCGACACAGATAAGAGATATTAATTTAGACAAGGATCAGTGTGTCAGTGTCAGATATATGTATCATTTAGCTGTAATGTCAAAGTTTTAAAGAATCAGGTATTTATTGGTCATTTCAAACAGACAACAGCCAATTTGGGGGAATAAGAAGAAATATCTATTTAATTCCAAATTCCTCCAACAGAATCTATAGGACATATGTCCTTTCTAAATAATTTTATTAGGTATGATTGAAATACCATAAAATTCACTTTTTAAAGTTCACAGTTGAGTGGCTTTTAGTATATTTAAAAAGTAGTGCAACCATCACCACTAATTTCAGAACATTTTCATTACCCCAAAGAGAAACTCCACTCACATTAGCATTTGTCCCCCAGTCCTCTCTCCTTTTAGCTCCTGGCAACCACTAATCTATTTACTGTCTCTGGATTTGCCTCTTCTGGATATTTCATTTGGGTTCAGTTCAGTTCCGTCACTCAGTCGTGTCCAACTCTTTGCAACCCCATAGACTGCAGCATGCCAGGCTTCCCTGTCCATCACCAACTCTTGGAGCTTGCTCAAACTCATGTCCATTGAGTCGGTGATGCCATCCAACCATCTCATTCTCTGTCGTCCCCTTCGCCTCCTGCCTTCAATCTTTCCCAGCATCAGGGTCTTTTCCAATAAGTTCAGGTCTCTGCATCAGGTGGCCAAAGTATTCACATGGGTGGAATTGTATAATATATGGTCTTTGTATCTGGCCTCCTTCATTTTACAGTGTTTTCAAAGTTTATCCTTGTAGCATGTATCAGTACTCCATACTTTTCTTAGACCAAATTATGTTCTGCTGTATGGACAAGACTACCTTTTGCTTATCCATTCTTCAGTTAATAGGCTTTTAGGTTGTTTTCATTTTGGGGCTATTATGAATAATGCTGCTATTAACATTTCTGTACAAGTTTCTGTGTGGACATATGTTTTCATTTCTCTCATACCTAGTAGTGAAATTGCTGGGTTATATAACTCTTTATGTTTAACATTGTGATGAACTTCCAGACTTTTTCCAAAGCAACTGACCATTTTACATTCCCACCAGCAATGTAAGAGGGATCCAGTTTTTTCCATATCTTTGCCAATCCCTGTTATTATCTTTTTTAAAAAGAATTATAGCCATACAAGTGGCTGTAATGGTTTCCCATTATGGTTTTGATTTGCAATTCCATAATGGCCTTTGTCACCCTGCTTATTTAACTTACATGCAGAGTATATCATGAGAAATGCTGGATGAAGCACAAGCTGGAATCAAGATTACTGGGAGAAATATCAATAAACTCAGATATGCAGATGACACCACCCTTATGGCAGAAAGTGAAGAAGAACTAAAGAGCCTCTTGATAAAAGTGAAAGAAGAGAGTGAAAAAGTTGGCTTAAAGCTCAACATTCAGAAAACTAAGATCATGGCATCTGGTCCCATCACTTCATGGCAAATAGATGGGGAAACAGTGGAAACAATAGCTGGCTTTATTTTGGGGGGCTCCAAAATCACTGCAGATGGTGATTGCAGCCATGAAATTAAAAGACACTTACTCCTTGGAAGGAAAGTTATGACCAACCTAGACAGCATATTAAAAAGCAGAGGCATTACTTTGTCAACAAAGGTCCGTCTAGTCAAGGCTATGGTTTTTCCAGTGGTCATGTATGGATGTGAGAGTTGGACTAAAAAGAAAGCTGAGCCCCAAGGAATTAATGCTTTTGAACTGTGGTGTTGGAGAAGACTCTTGAGAGTCCCTTGGACTGCAAGGAGATCCAACCAGTCCATCCTAAAGGAAATCAGTCCTGAATATTCATTGGAATGACTGATGCTGAAGCTGAAACGCCAATATTTTGGCCACCTGATGCGAAGAGCTGACTCAGTTGATGATGTTGGGAAAGATTGAAGGCAGGAGAAGAAGGGGACGACAGAGGATGAGGTAGTTGGACGGCATCACCGACTCAATGGACATGAGTTTGGGTAAACTCCGGGAGCTGGTGATGGACAGGGAGGCCTGGCGTGCTGTGGTTCACGCAATCACAAAGAGTCAGACACGACTGAGTGACTGAACTGAACTGAATGACCTTTGATGTTTATCATCTTTTCATGTGCTTACTGGCCAGTTGTACATCTTCTTTGGAGAAATGTCTACTCAGATCCTTTGTCTATTCAAAAACTGTTTGTCTTTTTATTGCTGAGTTGTAGAGTTCTTTACGTGTTTTAGACACAGGTCCCTTATCAGATTATGACTTGTATATATGTTTTCTCATATTGTGAGTTTTCATTTTCTTGATCATATCCTTTGGATTACAATTTTAAAATTCTGATGTGGTCCAATTACCTATTTTTTCTTGGGTTACTTGTCTTTTTGGTGCCATTTCTGAAAAACCCCTCCTAATCCAAAGTTCTTAGTGATGCTTCCTAAGGCCCACTTGACTTCACTTTCCAAGATGTCTGGCTCTAGGTCAGTGATCATGTTATCGTGACTGTCTTGGACATGAAGATCTTTTTTGTACAGTTCTTCTGTGTATTCTTGCCACCTCTTCTTAATATCTTCTGCTTCTGTTAGGTCCATACCATTTCTGTCCTTTATCGAGCCCATCTTTGCATGAAATGTTCCCTTGGAATCTCTAATTTTCTTGAAGAGATCTCTTGTTTTTCCTATTCTGTTGTTTTCCTCTGTTTCTTTGCATTGATCACTGAGGAAGGCTTTCTTATCTCTCCTTGCTATTCTTTGGAACTCTGCATTCAGATGCTTATATCTTTCCTTTTCTCCTTTGCTTTTCACTTCTCTTCTTTTCACAGCTATTTGTAAGGCCTCCTCCGACAGCCATTTTGCTTTTTTGCATTTCTTTTCCATGGGGATGGTCTTGGTCCCTGTCTCCTGTACAATGTCACGAACCTCCGTCCAGAGTTCATTAGGCACTCTATCTATCAGATCTAGTCCCTTAAATCTATTTCTCACTTCCACTGTATAATCGTAAGGGATTTGATTGAGGTCATATCTGAATGGTCTAGTGGTTTTCCCTACTTTCTTCAATTTAAGTCTGAATTTGGCAATAAGCAGTTCATGGTCTGAGCCACAGTCAGCTCCTGGTCTTGTTTTTGCTAACTGTATACAGCTTCTCCATCTTTGGCTGCAAAGAATATAATCAATCTGATTTCGGTGTTGACCATCTGGTGATGTCCATGTGTAGAGCCTTCTCTTGTGTTGTTGGAAGAGGGTGTTTGCTATGACCAGTGCATTCTCTTGACAAAACTCTATTAGCCTTTGCCCTGCTTCATTCCGTGCTCCAAGGCCAAATTTGCCTGTTACTCCAGGTGTTTCTTGACTTCCTACTTTTGCATTCCAGTCCCCTATAATGAAAAGCACATCTTTTTTGGGTGTTAGTTCTAAAAGGTCTTGTAGGTCTTCATAGAACCGTTCAACTTCGGCTTCTTCAGCGTTACTGGTTGGGGCATAGGCCTGGATTACTGTAATATTGAATGGTTTGCCTTGGAAACAAACAGAAATCATTCTGTCGTTTTTAAGATTGCATCCAAGTACTGCGTTTTGGACTCTTTTGTTGACCATGATGGCTACTCCATTTCTTCTAAGGGATTCCTGCCCACAGTAGTAGATATAATGGTCATCTGAGTTAAATTCACCCATTCCAGTCCATTTTAGTTCACTGATTCCTAGAATGTCGACGTTCACTCTTGCCATCTCCTGTTTGACCACTTCCAATTTGCCTTGATTCATGGACCTAACATTCCAGGTTCCTATGCAATATTGCTCTTTACAGCACTGGACCTTGCCTCTATCACCAGTCACATCCACAACTGGGTATTGGTTTTGCTTTTGCTCCATCCCTTCAATCCTTCTAGAGTTATTTCTCCACTGATCACCAGTAGCATACTGGGCACCTACCGACCTGGGGAATTCCTCATTCAGTATCCTATCATTTTGCCCTTTGATACTGTTCATGGGGTTCTCAAGGCAAGTATACTGAAGTGGTTTGCCATTCCCTCCTCCAGTGGACCACATTCGGCTGTGGCCTTGGAAAGCATCACTACGAACAAAGCTAGTGGAGGTGATGGAAATCCAATTGAGCTATTTCAGATCTTGAAAGATGATGCTGTGAAAGTGCTGCACTCAATATGCCAGCAAATTTGGAAAACTCAGCAGTGGCCACAGGACTGGAAAAGGTCAGTCTTCATTACAATCCCAAAGAAAGGCAATGCCAAAGAATGCTCAAACTACCACACAATTGCACTCATCTCACACGCTAGTAAAGTCATGCTCAAAATTCTCCAAGCCAGGCTTCAGCAATATGTGAACTGTGAACTCCCAGATGTTCAAGCAGGTTTTAGAAAAGGCAGAGGCACCAGAGATCAAATTGCCAACATCCGCTGGATCATGGAGAAAGCAAGAGAGTTCCAGAAAAACATCTATTTCTGCTTTATTGACTATGCCAAAGCCTTTGACTGTGTGGATCACAATAAACTGTGGAACATTCTGAAAGAGATGGGAATCCCAGACCACCTGACTTGCCTCTTGAGAAACCTGTATGCAGGTCAGGAAGCAACAGTCAGAACTGTACATGGAACAACAGACTGGTTCCAAATAGGAAAAGGAGTACGTCAAGGCTGTATATTGTCACCTTGCTTATTTAACTTATATGCAGAGTACATCATGAGGAACGCTGGGCTGGAAGAAGCACAAGCTGGAATCAAGATTGCTGGGAGAAATATCAATAACCTCAGATAGGCAGATGACACCACCCTTATGGCAGAAAGTGAAGAGGAACTCAAAAGCCCCTTGATGAAAGTGAAAGAGGAGAGTGAAAAGGTTGGCCTGAAGCTCAACATTCAGAAAACAAAGATCATGGCATCTGGTCCCATCACTTCATGGGAAATAGATGGAAAAACCGTGGAAACAGTGTCAGACTTTATTTTTTTGGGCTCCAAAATCACTGCAGATGCTGACTGCAGCCATGAAATGAAAAGACGCTTACTCCTTGGAAGGAAAGTTATGACCAACCTTGATAGCATATTAAAAAGCAGAGACAGTACTTTGCCAACAAAGGTCCGTCTAGTCAAGGCTATGGTTTTTCCTGTGGTCATGTATGGATGTGAGGGTTGGACTGCGAAGAAAGCTGATCGCTGAAGAATTGATGCTTTTGAAGTGTGGTGTTGGAGAAGACTCTTGAGAGTCTCTTGGACTGCGAGGAGATCCAACCAGTCCATTCTAAAGGAGATCAATCCTGGATGTTCATTGGAGGGACTGATGCTAAAGGTGAAACTGCAATACTTTGGGCACCTCATGCGACGAGTTGACTCACTGGAAAAGACTCTGATGCTGGGAAAGGTTGGGGGCGGTAGGAGAAGGGGACGACTGAGAATGAGATGGCTGGATGGCATCACCGACTCTGTGGACATGAGTTTGAGTGAACTCCGGGAGTTGGTGATGGACAGGGAGGCCTGGCATTCTGTGATTCATGGGGTCGCGGAGAGTCGGACACGACTGAGCAACTGAACTGAACTGAACTGAACTGAATCCAAAGTTACAAAGATTTACTGTATTACTTGTAAGAATTTTATAGTCTTAAACTCTTACATTTAGGTTTAGTATCCATTTTAAATTAAATTTGATATATGTGTGTATGCTCAACCCTGCCAGGCTCTTTTGTCTGAAATTTTCCAGGCAAGAATACTGGAGTGGGTTGCCATTTCCTACTCCAGGGGATTTTCCTGACCCAGTGATTGAACCATGTCTCTTGCTTCTCTTCCATTGCAGGCAGATTCTTTACCACTGTGCCACCTGGGAAGCCCAAGTTTTGTGTATAGTATGAATTAAGATTCCAACTTTATTCTTTTGCATGTGAACGTCTAGTCATCTCAGCACCATTTTTTTAAAAAGACTGTTCTCTTCTTCCATCGAATTGCTAATATATGGAAGCACAATAGATTTTTGTATGTTGACCTTGTGTCCTGCAAATTTACTTAACTTGTTTATTACCTCAATTAGTTTTTTGATAGGTTTCTTAAAAGTTCTAAGTACAAAATCATGTCATGGGCTAATAGAAATAGTTTTACTTCTTTATTTTCAATCCACATGACTTTTATTTCTTTTTATACCTAATTACCTTGACTAGAACCTCTAACACAATGTTGAATAGAAGTAGTAAAAGGCGACATCTTATCTTGTTCCTAATATTGCTCCTGTGCTCAGTTGTTTCGGTCCAGGTCTGACTCTGTGACCCAACCTGCCAGGCTCATCTGTCCATGGGATTCTCCAGGCACAAATACTAGAATGGATTGCCATGCCCTCCTCCAGGGGATCTTCCTGACTTAGGGATCAAACCCATGTCTCCCGCATCTCCTGCATTGCTGGCAGATTATTTACACACTGAACCACCTGGGAGGCCCATTCCCAATATTCAGTTCAGTTCAGTCGCTCAGTCGTGTCCAGCTTTTTGCGACCCCATGAATCACAGAACACCAGGCCTCCCTGTCCATCACCAACTCCCGGAGTTCACTCAAACTCATGTCCATCGAGTCGGTGATGCCATCCAGCCATCTCATTCTCTGTCGTCCCCATCTCCTCCCACCCCCAATCCCTCCCAGCATCAGAGTCTTTTCCAGTGAGTCAACTCGTCGCATGAGGTGCCCAAAGTATTGCAGTTTCAGCTTTAGCATCAGTCCTTCCAATGAACACCCAGGGTTGATCTCCTTTAGAATGGACTGGTTGGATCTCCTTGCAGTCCAAGGGACTCTCAAGAGTCTTCTCCAGCACCGCAGTTCAAAAGCATCTGTTCTTCAGCGATCAGCTTTCTTCATAGTCCAACTCTCACATCCATACATGACCACAGGAAAAACCATAGCCTTGACTAGACGGACCTTTGTTGGCAAAGTACTGTCTCTGCTTTTTAATATGCTATCAAGGTTGGTCATAACTTTCCTTCCGAGGAGTAAGTGTCTTTTAATTTCCTGGCTGCAATCAGCATCTGCAGTGATTTTGGAGCCCCCCAAAATAAAGTCTGACACTGTTTCCATTGTTTCCCCATCTATTTCCCATGAAGTGATAGGACCAGATGCCATAATCTTCGTTTTCTGAATGTTGAGCTTCAAGCCAAATTTTTCACTCTCCTCTTTCACTTTCTATTCAGTTCAGTCGCTCAGTCGTGTCCGACTCTCCGCGACCCCATGAATCACAGCACGCCAGGCCTCCCTGTCCATCACCAACTCCCGGAGTACACTCAAACTCATGTCCACAGAGTCGGTGATGCCATCCAGCCATCTCATTCTCCGTCGTCCCCTTCTCCTCCCGCCCCCAACCTTTCCCAGCATCAGAGTCTTTTCCAGTGAGTCAACTCGTCTCATGAGGTGGCCAAAGTATTGGAGTTTCAGCTTTAGCATCAGTCCCTCCAATGAACATCCAGGATTGATCTCCTTTAGAATGGACTGGTTGGATCTCCTTGCAGTATAAGGGACTCTCAAGAGTCTTCTCCAACACCACAGTTCAAAAGCATCGATTCTTCGGCGATCAGCTTTCTTCACAGTCCAACTCTCACATCCATACATGACCACGGGAAAAACCATTGCCTTGACCAGACGGACCTTGGTCGGCAAAGTAATGTCTCTGCTTTTTAATATACTATCAAGGTTGGTCATAACTTTCCTTCCAAGGAGCAAGCGTCTTTTAATTTCATGGCTGCAATCAGCATCTGCAGTGATTTTGGAGCCCAAAAAAACAAAGTCTGACACTGTTTCCACTGTTTTTCCATCTATTTCCCATGAAGTGATGGGACCAGATGCCATGATCTTTGTTTTCTGAATGTTGAGCTTCAAGCCAACCTTTTCACTCTCCTCTTTCACTTTCATCAAGAGGCTTTTGAGTTCCTCTTCACTTTCTGCCATAAGGGTAGTGTCATCTGCATATCTGAGGTTATTGATATTTCTCCCAGCAATCTTGATTCCAGCTTGTGCTTCTTCCAGCCCAGCGTTCCTCATGATGTACTCTGCATATAAGTTAAATAAGCAGGGTGACAATATACAACCTTGACGCACTCCTTTTCCTATTTGGAACCAGTCTGTTGTTCCATGACCGGTTCTAACTGTTGCTTCCTGACCTGCATACAGGTTTCTCAAGAGGCAGGTCAGGTGGTCTGGGATTCCCATCTCTTTCAGAATGTTCCACAGTTTATTGTGATCCACACAGTCAAAGGCTTTGGCATAGTCAATGAAGCAGAAATAGATGTTTTTCTGAAACTCTCTTGCTTTCTCCATGATCCAGCGGATGTTGGCAATTTGATCTCTGGTGCCTCTGCCTTTTCTAAAACCTGCTTGAACATCTGGGAGTTCACGGTTTACATACTGCTGAAGCCTGGCTTGGAGAATTTTGAGCATGACTTTACTAGCGTGTGAGATGAGTGCAATTGTGCGGTAGTTTGAGCATTCTTTGGCATTGCCTTTCTTTGGGATTGGAATGAAGACTGACCTCTTCCAGTCCTGTGGCCACTGCTGAGTTTTCCAAATCTGCTGGCATATTGAGTGCAGCACTTTCACAGCATCATCTTTCAAGACTTGAAATAGCTCAACTGGAATTCCATCACCACCACTGAGGAATTCCCCAGGTCGGTAGGTGCCCAGTATGCTACTGGAGCTCAGTGGAGAAATAACTATAGAAGGAATAAAGGGATGGAGCAAAAGCAAAACCAATACCCAGTTGTGGATGTGACCAATGATAGAAACAAGGTCCGGTGCTGTAAAGAGCAATATTGCATAGGAACCTGGAATGTTAGGTCCATGAATCAAGGCAAATTGGAAGTGGTCAAACAGGAGATGGCAAGAGTGAATGTCGACATTCTAGGAATCAGTGAACTAAAATGGACTGGAATGGGTGAATTTAACTCGGATGACCATTATATCTACTACTGTGGGCAGGAATCCCTTAGAAGAAATGGAGTAGCCATCATGGTCAACAAAAGAGTCCGAAATGCAGTACTTGGATGCAATCTTAAAAATGACCGGATGATTTCTGTTCGTTTCCAAGGCAAACCATTCAATATTACAGTAATCCAGGCCTATGCCCCAACCAGTAATGCTGAAGAAGCCGAAGTTAATCGGTTCTATGAAGACCTACAAGACCTTTTAGAACTAACACCCAAAAAAGATGTCCTTTTCATTATAGGGGACTGGAATGCAAAAGTAGGAAGTCAAGAAACACCTGGAGTAACTGGCAAATTTGGCCTTGGAGCACGGAATGAAGCAGGGCAAAGGCTAATAGAGTTTTGTCAAGAGAATGCACTGGTCATAGCAAACACCCTCTTCCAACAACACAAGAGAAGACTCTACACATGGACATCACCAGATGGTCAACACCGAAATCAGATTGATTATATTCTTTGCAACCAAAGATGGAGAAGCTGTATACAGTTAGCGAAAACAAGACCAGGAGCTGACTGTGGCTCAGATCATGAACTCCTTATTGCGAAGTTCAGACTTAAATTGAAGAAAGTAGGGAAAACCACTAGACCATTCAGATATGACCTCAATCAAATCCCTTATGATTATGCAGTGGAAGTGAGAAATAGATTTAAGGGACTAGATCTGATTGATAGAGTGCCTGATGAACTCTGGACGGAGGTTCGTGACATTGTACAGGAGACAGGGACCAAGACCATCCCCATGGAAAAGAAATGCAAAAGAGCGAAATGGCTGTCTGAGGAGGCCTTACAAATAGCTGTAAAAAGAAGAGAGGCGAAAAGCAAAGGAGAAAAGGAAAGATATAAGCATCTGAATGCAGAGTTCCAAAGAATAGCAAGGAGAGATAAGAAAGCCTTCCTCAGTGATCAATGCAAAGAAATGGAGGAAAACAACAGAATAGGAAAAACAAGAGACCTCTTCAAGAAAATTAGAGATTCCAAGGGAACTTTTCATGCAAAGATGGGCTCGATAAAGGACAGAAATGGTATGGACCTAACAGAAGCAGAAGATATTAAGAAGAGGTGGCAGGAATACACAGAAGAACTGTACAAAAAAGATCTTCACGACCAAGATAGTCACGATAATGTGATCACTGACCTAGAGCCAGACATCTTGGAATGTGAAGTCACTTTCTATTAGTCACCATTAAATACTATGTCAACTGTGAGTTTTATAAAATTCCCTTATCAGGTTGCAGAACTTCCTTTTTATTCCTGTAATGTTTTTATCATGAAAAGATGGTGGATTTTATCAAATGTTTTTTCTTTGTATGTTGAGATGATAATATGGTTTTTGTCCTTTATTCTACTAATATGTGGAGAAGACAATGGCACCCCACTCCAGTACTCTTGCCTGGAAAATCCCATGGACAGAGGAGCCTGGTAGGCTGCAGTCCATGGGTTCGCTAAGGGTCGGACATGACTGAGTGACTTCACTTTCACTTTTCACTTTCATGCATTGGAGAAGGAGATGGTAACCCACTCCAGTGTTCTTGCCTGGAGAATCCCAGGGATGGGGGATCCTGGTGGGCTGCCATCTATGGTGTCGCACAGAGTTGGACACGACTGAAATGACTTAGCAGCAGTAGCAGCTACTAATATGATTTTCATACATTAAATCAGTCTTTCATTTCTGCAATAAATCCTACTTGGTCATGGTGTTTAATCCTTTTTATATATTGCTGGATTCACTTTACTAGTATTTTGTTGAGGTTTGCTTTTTTTTTTTAACTGTAGTCATAGAGATGTTGGTTTTTAGTTTTCTGGTGATATTTTTGTTTGGTTTTGGTGTCAGGGAAATACTGGCCTTACAAAATGAGATGGAAGTCCAGCAACAATTTTTTGGAAGTGTTTGTGAAGGATTAGTGCTAATTCTTTTTTAAACATTTGGTAGGATTCACTAGGGAAGTCATCCTGCCTGGGTTTTTCTTTGTAGGAAGATTTTGATTACTGATTCAATCTCTTGTTAGAGTTCTATTCAGATTTTCTATTTCTTCTTGATTCAATTTGGGTATTTCTAGGAATCATCTTGGTTGTCTAATTTGTTGGCATGTTGATAGTATTCTCTTTTAATTCTATTTCTGTAAGATTATAATAGCATCTCATTCCTGATTTTAGTAATTTGAATCTTATCTCTTTTTTCTTTGTTAGTCCAGCTGGCTTGTCAATTTTATTGATATTTTCAAAGAACAAAGTTTCGTTTTATTGTTTATTCTATCTATTGTTTTTTGTTTGTTTCAGTTCAGTTCAGTTCAGTCGCTCAGTCATCTCCAACTCTTTGCGACCCCATAGACTGCAGCAGGCCAGGCCTCCCTGTCCATCACCAACTCCCAGAGTTCACTCAAACTCATGTCCATCAAGTCGGTGATGCCATCCAGCCATCTCATTCTCTGTCGTCCCCTTCTCCTCCCACCCCCAATCCTTCCAAGCATCAGAGTCTTTTCCAGTGAGTCAACTCATCACATGAGGTGGCCAAAGTATTGGAGCTTCAGCTTCAGCATCAGTCCTTCCAATGAACACCCAGGACTGATCTCCTTTAGGATGGACTGGTTGGATCTGCTTGCAGTCCAAGGGACTCTCAAGAGTCTTCTCCAACACCACAGTTCAAAAGCATCAATTCCTTGGGGCTCAGCTTTCTTTATAGTCAAACTCTCACATCCATACATGACTACTGGAAAAACCATAGCCTTGACTAGTTGGACCTTTGTTGGCCCTTTTGTTTGTTTACTCTATTTATTCTGCTCTTGTCTTTATTATTTCCTTCCTTCTGCTTGCTTTGGGTTTGGTCTTCTTTTTCTAATATGTTAAAGTAGAAGTTTTGTTAACTGATTTGAAATCTTCCTTTTTTAATATGGATATTTACAGCTATTAATTTCTTTCTAGCTGCACTGTTTTAGCTGCATCCCATAAGTTTCTGTATGTTGTGTGTTTTCATTCACCTCAAGGTGCTGTTTAATTTTCCTTGTGATTTCTTCCCTGGCCCATTAGTAATTTAAGAGTCTATTGTTTAATTTCCACATATTGTGAACTTCCTGAAATTCTTTCTGTTATTGATTTCTAATACATTTTTTAAAGGGGGCATTTTTTCACAGGTTTTGAAGTGAGTTTCCAGCTTGTGAAGTAATTGAATTCAGTAATTAAAGTTAGAATAACATTTGTTACTAAAATTTTCAAATCACATCCAACTTACTTTCCAGACATTTGGTTCAAGTTTTCCATGCATAATTCTTCATGATGAATGAAGAAATTCAGTTTGAAATAACCGTTAATGGAGTGAAAGTGAACAGAAATCCTCAATGACCAGGATTATTCATTTGATATTTACTCAGTGGTATCTTCTGTGCTATTCAGTGCTAACTATCTGGGTTTTGTATATTTGAAGTTTTCTTGATGAAATTATCATGAACCAGCTGTTTTTACTTATTTTTAATTTTAGGTTTCTACATGAATAACCCCTGGTGAGTGGTATGAGAAACTGTTTAAACAGTTATTGTTTATTGCACTGGATATGTAGTCACATAGCCAAAATTTCTTTTCCAGAAATAGTTCCATGGATATATAAGGTTTATTGAGCATCTTCAGTCTGCTAAATACCATTTAGAAAATAAAATTGGGCAACGCCCCTTCCCCAAAGTAAAATATGATCAAGGAGAAGCAAGAAGATTCTTTGGTAAAGAGGTCAAATATAAATTGTCATTATGGGTTCAGTGGTAATTGAGCACAGGCTCCTAGAAAATGAACTGACCACAGCATGTGTTTATAAACTTGTTTTCCCTCTCTTCTGAACAAACCGCATGAACTCAGGATGTAAATATAATCAGTATTCTTGACTACAGACCTCACTTAAGTTGGAGTTGGTCAAGTACCTGGCTATCCATGAGCTTGCTAGAAAATAATCATTGTTCAAATCACAAAATGGTAAAGCCCATTGGATCTCAGAAATCACCTGGTCAGATACCTTCACCATTCATGGTTTACTTTGACTACTATTAAATCAATGGCATCAACAAGAGATCCTGGCTCACTAGTTGTTGGGTGAAAGAATCTTCCTGAAATGTCTCTGCTCAGGATTCTCTGAGATTCTTTTCTCTGTCGTTTCAGGTCAAGCCTCCTTTGTCTGCCTATCAAGTTCCTCCATACTTTGTCTCCACCATATCTATAATTAGATTTCCTGTTACTCCCCATCATACACCCACCAAGTAGGCTGGTAGCCCATTTTCCCTACATACCCATATGGTCACACTACTCTACCAAATTCTGGACGTACTCTGAGGTCCACTTCATCCATCAAAATCATATGTATATTCTGAGATCTATTTCTTCCATGAGCCCCTTTTCCGACAACTTTAGGCCACATTAGTTTTCCGTTCCTAAGATTTCTGTTGTGGTTACAGTTAGCATCACAATTTACCATTTAAATGTTTAATATTTCAGTATCTCCATATAGTTATAAAAAGTACTTCACATACTTTTTTTTAAAATATAACAATCCTGTGTGGTTGGCCAGAATTACTATTTTTTCACTTGAGTAATATGTTTTGAGTATTACAATGAGCCAGTGCTCTAGGGAGACACAAGGGAAATAATAGTGAGTAAAAAAAAAGACCTTGACCAATGTTCACAGTATTTACAGGACAGAGACAAACTTTAATCAGATAATCATGCAAGTGTAAGATTACAACAGTACTAACAGTTGCTAACATTTTTTGAGCATTTATTATGTGGCTGGAACTGTTCCAAATCCTTTACTGATAATAATAACATCATTTTATGTTCTTAATCACCCTATGAACAAAGTACTATTATTCTGTATTGCACATGAGGAAAATTAACCGTTATGGCACATAAATGTATAATAACTCAGTATCCACATATAGCAAATTCTTATCAGTAGAGTCCTTAGATCAGTGACCAACTTATAGTAAACATGTCTGAGTATTAGCTATTATGATGGTGAGAGATTAAAATCCTATTGGGAGAATCCTGTTAGAGACATTTAACTAGGAGCTATGATCTGAAGGAGAGGCAGGTGCGAATGAGGCCAAGTGGGTGATTGGGTGGCTGTTTTCCAAGCAAAGGTAGCAGCACAGGCAAAGGCTCAGGGGGAGGGGAGAACAGAGAGTGGGGTGAGGGAGCCCCAGAAGGCAGCCATTGTGATTGAAGCACAGACGGGACGGGAGCATGGTATCAGATGAGGACGCAGCTGAAAAGCTCTAGATTCTGCAGGGGCCTGGCCACGTTGAAGATTTTAGTTTTTATGTAAAAGTCACTGAGGGGTTTTTAACAGGAGCTTATATGATCAAAAAAGATCTTCACGACCAAGATAGTCACGATAACGTGATCACTGACCTAGAGCCAGACATCTTGGAATGTGAAGTCAAGTGGGCCTTAGAAAGCATCACTACGAAAAAAGGAGGTGATGGAATTCCAGTTGAGCTATTTCAAGTCTTGAAAGATGATGCTGTGAAAGTGCTACACTCAATATGCCAGCAGATTTGGAAAACTCAGCAGTGGCCACAGGACTGGAAGAGGTCAGTCTTCATTCCAATCCCAAAGAAAGGCAATGCCAAAGAATGCTCAAACTACCACACAATTGCACTCATCTCACACGCTAGTAAAGTCATGCTCAAAATTCTCCAAGCCAGGCTTCAGCAGTATGTAAACCGTGAACTCCCAGATGTTCAAGCAGGTTTTAGAAAAGGCAGAGGCACCAGAGATCAAATTGCCAACATCCGCTGGATCATGGAGAAAGCAAGAGAGTTTCAGAAAAACATCTATTTCTGCTTTATTGACTATGCCAAAGCCTTTGACTGTGTGGATCACAATAAACTGTGGAACATTCTGAAAGAGATGGGAATCCCAGACCACCTGACCTGCCTCTTGAGAAACCTGTATGCAGGTCAGGAAGCAACTGTTAGAACTGGACATGGAACAACAGACTGGTTCCAAATAGGAAAAGGTGTACGTCAAGGTTGTATATTGTCACCTTGCTTATTTAACTTATATGCAGAGTACATCATGAGGAACGCTGGGCTGGAAGAAGCACAAGCTGGAATCAAGATTGCCGGGAGAAATATCAATAACCTCAGATATTCAGATGACACTACCCTTATGGCAGAAAGTGAAGAGGAACTCAAAAGCCGCCTGATGAAAGTGAAAGAGGAGAGTGAAAAGGTTGGCTTGAAGCTCAACATTCAGAAAACAAAGATCATGGCATCTGGTCCCATCACTTCATGGGAAATAGATGGAAAAACAGTGGAAACAGTGTCAGACTTTGTTTTTTTGGGCTCCAAAATCACTGCAGATGCTGATTGCAGCCATGAAATTAAAAGACGCTTGCTCCTTGGAAGGAAAGTTATGACCAACCTTGATAGTATATTAAAAAGCAGAGACATTACTTTGCCAACCAAGGTCCATCTAGTCAAGGCAATGGTTTTTCCCGTGGTCATGTATGGATGTGAGAGTTGGACTGTGAAGAAGGCTGACCGCCGAAGAATCGATGCTTTTGAACTGTGGTGTTGGAGAAGACTCTTGAGAGTCCCTTATACTGCAAGGAGATCCAACCAGTCCATTCTAGAGGAGATCAATCCTGGATGTTCATTGGAGGGACTGATGCTAAAGCTGAAACTGCAATACTTTGGCCACCTCATGCGACGAATTGACTCACTGGAAAAGACTCTGATGCTGGGAAAGGTTGGGGGCGGGAGGAAAAGGGGACGACGGAGAATGAGATGGCTGGATGGCATCACCGACTCTGTGGACATGAGTTTGAGTGAACTCCAGGAGTTGGTGATGGACAGGGAGGCCTGGCGTGCTGTGATTCATGGGGTTGCGGAGAGTCGGACACGACTGAGCAACTGAACTGAACTGAACTGAATATGATCAGATATGCATTTTATATGATTATCTTGGCTACTAAGAGGAGAAAGGATTGGAGGGGGCTAAGAGTGGATTAAAGTAGATGTTAGGAAGATTTTCCAGTAGTGCAGGGGAGAGAAGATGGTAACTTAGACAAGTCTAATGAAAGTAGAGTTAGAAGTAACTAGATTTAATGTAAAAAGATAGAATTTGTTAATGGATTAGAGAGATTAGGGGTTGAGGGACAAAACATCAGGGAAATGCCTAGGTTTTTGTATTACTATTCCCTGAAATAAAATTCTTGGAGAAGGCCAGGTTTTGAGGAAGAAAATCATGGGCTCAATTATACATACATTGAATTTGAGATCCCTCTGAGACTTCCAAGAAGCAATGACAAGTAATCTGAACTCAGATACATGGTCAAGGCCGAGGTCATTGATATAGAGGTGGTGGTAAAGTTCTAGGCATGGACAAGAATATTCAGAAATATTAAGCAGAAAGAAAAGAATAGAAAGCCAAGAGCCAAGCTTTGAGAGATGCTTGAAGTTAATGCTTGGGTAGAGGAGGATATGCTTATAAGGAGTCAGAAGAAGTGATCAGAAGTTTAGGAAAAAAACTGGGAGAGTAGTATCCTGGAAGCTGGGAAAAGACAGCATCTCAAGAAAGAAGAGTGATCAGTTGTGTCAGTTGTTGGAAAGTCGTTAAGATAACTGGAAAATATTGGATTTGTTGACACTAAGATTTTATCAGTGAGACAGAAGTGACCTTAATCAGAGTTTCTTCAGGGCTGTGATAGTGTGGGGCCCCAGAGAACTGGCTGAATGGTGAGTGGAAGGAAAGGAAATGAAGGCAGTTAGAGGAGCAGCTAGAAGGGAACCTAGGATCTAGGAAGGGTTTTGTTTTGTTTTCTTTAAAAGAAAAAAAAATGAGATTGTTTAAAACTATTGAGAAGGATCCAGAGGGAAAAAATTTGAAAAAGATATATAGATGAAACCAGACTATAGTCTTCAGGAAAGTGTCCTGAAAAGACAGGGTGGAAGGAATCCACAGCACAGGCAAAGAATTTGGCTCTAATTAAGAGGAAAGACAGCTCTCCATTACAACAGGAGGGAAGGAAAACAGAATGGGTACAGGTGAAATTAGGACTATAAGTTTAGTAGTTAGAAGATGGGAAATGCCAATGTGATAGTTCCTATTTTTTCAGGTAAGTCAATTGAGCTTCCACTGGAAAGAATTTATCTTGCCATCAGCTAGATACAGTTTACATAAGTCATAAAATACCTTAAAAGCCATAAAAGGCTAGAATCAGATAACCTGGAAAGGTCTGCTCTAAAGAACGTGTAACTTTCCATTGAAAACATCAGTTGTATTTTTTGCTTATTTCAGATTTCAGTACATTTGTCACCCCATAGGTTTGTGGGACCTGAGAGTATAAGCAGCACATTTGTGTGGGGCAGCAGGAGAATAGTATCCTCAAGGGAGAGTCAGATTTTTATAATGATAAGAAATTGAAGAGAAATTTTGACAACACAGGGGCTTTTGCAGGTTGCGGATAATAAGTTCCAGAGGGCACAGTGGAAGAGTTTGGAAGGCAGGGCGAGGCTGAGAGAAAGGCAAGGATGCAGAGAGTAATATAGGCATAATAATACATTAGCATGTTGATTCTCAGTGAGGGTGGGGGTTGCCCTCCACACCTAGGGTTGTCAGATAAAACACCAGCAGTTAATTTTTGAATTTCAAAAAAGAATAGAAGTTCAATGATCCAAAAAGATACTTGTACCCCAATATTCATTGCAGCACTGTTTACAATGACCAAGATATGGAAGCAACCTAAATGTCCATTGACAAAGGAATGGATCAAGAAGAATGTGGTACATATATACAATGAAATATTACTCAGTCATTAAAAAGAATGAAGTAATGCCATTTGCCACAACATGGATGTACCTAGAGAGTGTCATGCTGAGTGAAGTAAATCAGAGAAAGGAGAAATACCATATGACATACCTTATATGTGGACTCTTAAAAAGAAATGATACAAATGAACTTCCAAAACAGAAACAGACTCACTAAAAGGAGCTTGTGGTTGCCAGGGAGGAGTGGCGAAGAATTGAAGGCAGGGATAGAGTGTTTGGGATGTATATAAAATGGATCCCTGCTATATGTAAAATGGATGACCAACAAGGACCTACTGTATAGCACATGGAACTATGCTCAATGTTATGTGGCAGCCTGGATGGGAGGGGCATTTGGGGGAGAATGGATGCATGTATACGTTGGCTGAGTTCCTTTGCTGTTCACCTGAAACAATCAGCATTGTTAATCAGCTGTACCCCAATACAAAATAAAAGTTTAAAACAAAAAGGATAGAGGTTTAAAAAAACAAGTATGTCATGTTGTTTTTATATTGCTAAATCTGGCAACCCTAAGGGAACGTTTGTCAATGTGATACTGTCCTAATATATTATGTACAATCACAAAAAATATTAAAATTTAAAAACTAAAGAATGAGGACTTCCCTGGTGGTACAGTGAATAAGAATCCACCTGCCAATGCAGGGGACATGGGTTCGATCCCTGGTCCAGGAAGATTCCACATGCTGAGGAGCAACTAAGCCTGTGCACCACAGCTACTGAGCCCAAACTTTAGAGCCCTTGAGCCACAGCTGCTGAAGCCCAAGTGCCTAAGAGCCCATGCTCCACAACAAGAGAAGCCATCTTAATGAGAAGTCCCCACTTGCCACACCTAGAGAAAGCCCATTCGCAGCAACACAGACCCAGTGCAACCAAAAAAAGTAAAGGGTGAGATGAAACTGAAATAAACACACTATTTTAAAACATAAATTTTGTTTATTATCTATACAAAGAGTCCTTTTACTCCCATGAACATTATTTTTTAAGTCAAGGGCACTCTGACTGACTTTGCTTTGCTTTTGAAATGGTGGTTTAACACACTATGATGTTACAATTTCAAAAGTTTGTCTCTATGATCTGTCTAGTACTTGGTTTTAATGGAAATGAGACACAAAAATACATAAAGGATCCAAATGAAAAAATAGCTGGTTGGGCTTATTCAAACATGAAACATTTTTCAGTCCCGTTGAATTTTATTGAAATTCATCTAGTTAATTCTTACCTTCTATGATATCAATCAGTTGCATTTGCAAATTAATCAATAGATGTGTTTTTAGCAAATATATTTAAAATTCACTGAATCTCTTTTATTTGGAAGATTCTTAAACACAGCAGAAAACTATTTCCAAGGTATTATGCATGTGAATATGAACATTTTATAAGTGACATTCTTCTATGTTTTTCAGCAAGAAAAATAGAAACACTTCTAAGTATCGTTTTTCAAAATATTTGTTTACAATAGCTTTCAAAAAGCAGTTATTTGTCATTCATTACACTATCAAGTTTCTCTTGAAGGAAGAGAATATAAAACAGTATTTTTTCATATCTATACTGCTGCATACTACTATCATCATCAAAAAAGTCAGCAAATTGGAATGCTTATTTTTTTGTAAAAAGAAAAGTATGTTATCCCTCACCACTGTCTTCCTCAGCAGGAAAAAAAAAAGAAATGTGAGTTATTTATAGGTTCTGACAACTATTTTAATACTCTAACAACAAACACTCAGCAAATCTGAGTGAAGCCAAATATCTTTGTCATCAATCCCCCTTTCACCATAAACCACTGGATCATAAAGATTCTATCACCTGCCAAGGCAGGGAAAACAGTCCAGGAACTGAGATCCCAATGCCATGGGCCAGCGAAGCCCAATGCGCTGCAACTACTGTAGCCCACTTGCCTAGAGCCTGTGCTCCACAGGAGAAATCACCGCAATGAGAAGCTTATGCACTCCAACCAGAGAGTAACCCCCACAACTCACGAGCAGTCACAAAGAGCCTGTGGGCCGCAGCGAAGATCCAGCACAGCCATAAGTGAATAAAGAAAGAATGAATTATAGAGATTCTGCCACTTCAAGGTCTTGGTTCTACAAAATTGAGCACACTGATGTCATCGCTTAAACACAAAAAATAGAATATGGTGAGCACTATCAATCTGTTTGCACTGTGGAGCTCCTATGTCTCCCTGAAGATGCTAAGATGACCCATAGCCAGCTGGCATCTAGACCAAATGAGGATGCCAGAGTCTATCTGTATATTACATAGTAGCAAAGCTGAATTTTCTCTATTATTATTATTTTTAGATAGAAAAAGTATAAATATAAATCTCGCATTTTCTGTTAACATCCCAGTAGACCATCACGCACCCTGGATGTGCCCACTCTACTCCACTGTGGGGACCGTTACACTAGAGGATGGGGTAGCTGGAGACCATTCCTATTTCTTTGCTGAGATGCGTGAAGTGAAGACAGGTGCCGACTGAATTCAGAAAGACCTGGGTTAGAGCTTCCTAAAATGGCTCCATCGTTCATCAGCTGTGCAGTCTTATGCAAGTTACATAATCTCTGGGCTTCTGTTCCTGTATTTGTAAAATGGAATAGTATTGTAAAGTGGAGATAATAACTCCTCATAGAGCTGATGGGAGGATTACATAAAATATTGTTGTTAATACAACCATACCACCTTTCCTAAACCCTCATAAACTAAGCACACTCCTCAAGTCCTTGCCCTTAGCCTTGGCCTCTCCATTCACTTCACCAGGATCATGGAGGCCATTGGTGGACAACTCCTTCAATTTCAGGTCTTTTTACGGCAAAGCTCCTCTTACCCAAGCACAGTGCTTTCACTGTGCTCTAGAATCATTTCATGTTATCTCCTCATGTACCTTGTTCCATTAAATATCCTCTCTTTCTTGTATATGTTAACCCATCCAATTCTATTGGCTTTTCCCCCTAAGTTGGCAAATATGTTCACGTGTCTCCCAACACTGAAAAAAATTTGTAAACCAAGATAATAAGTTAAAATTCATGTTTCTGCACTTTCAATGTCTGAGAGGAAGCCATGAATAACAGTTTAACTCTACTCCATCATTTAAATTTTCTGCATAACATAGTGTTCTATGGTCAGTAAATATCTGTTGAGTATCTATTTGTTCTATGCACTGAGGGTATAGCATTGAACAAGGTAGGTAATATTCCCTGTCCTTCCATGCTTTACTTTCCAAAGGGCTCAGAGAGTCAATAAGGTAAACTATATGTTATATGATGATAACTACTTTGAGATTTAAATAAAGTGGAAGGAGAAAGCATCACCAAGATAAGTGACATTTGAATAAAGATTAAAAGGAGGTAAAGGAGAAACCCTCAGGGATACCTGGGGGAAGAGCCTTGCAAGCAGAGAAAATAGCAAGTGCAAATGTCCTGAGGCAGGAAGAATGCTTGCCATGGAGTTATAGTTAGAATATCTATCTGTAGGCAATGTTATTTACCTCTCACATTCAGTTCAAGGTCCTACCTGCATATATTGAAACCAAAGACTAAATTGTAAAGAATTCATGGAATTGTCGCGGAACTAAGATCCCACAAGCTGCGTGGCATGACCACTGTCTTTTGTCCTCCATTGTTTCTGGTGAAAAGTAGTAGGCTGTTTTTTTTTTTCAAGATGTATTTATTTATTTATTGTTCATCGACTGTGATGGGTCTTTGTTGCTGCACTTGGGCTTTCTCTAGTTGCAACAAGTAGGGCTATTCTCTAGTTGCTGTGTGCAGGCTTCTCATTGCAGTGGCTTCTCTTGTTGCTGAGCACAGGCTTTAGGCATGCAGGCTTCAGGCATGCAGGCTTCAGTAGTTGCAGTGCATGGGCTCGGTAAGTAAGGGTGCACAGGCTTAGCTGTTCCATGGCATGTGGGGTCTTTCTGGACCAGGGATCAAACTGGTGTTTCTTACATTGCAAGGTAGATTCTTAACCATTGGACAACCAGGAAAGCCCCCAAATTAGTAGTTTTTTGATTCCTTATTCTCTTGTGTATAATAAGTCATTTTTCTCTTGTTACTTTCAGAATATGCCCTTTGGTTTTCAGCAGTTTGAATATTCTGTGCCTAGGCATGGTTTTCTTTGAATTTATACAACTTGGCATTTACTGAGATATTGGGGTCTATAAATGTATGTCTATCAACAAATTTGGGAAATTTTTGATAGTTTGATCATTGTATCTTCAAATATTGTTTTCTGCCTCTTTTTCTCTCCTCTATGTCTGGGACTCTAGTTTAATATACATTAGGTTTTTCTTCTGTATTGTTGGTGACCTCTGAAGCTCTGTTCATTTTCCTTCCAATGGTTTTTCATTTCAGTTTGTCATATTGGATCATTCCTATTAACCTGTCTTCAAGTTAAGCTGACTCTTTTATCATCTCTACTCTGTTATTACACTTACCCAGTGAAAATTTCTTATTTCAGAAATATTTTTTCCTTTTCCAAAATTCCCATTTGGTTCTTCTCTGTCATTTCAGTTTGTCTGCTGAGATGTCCTATTTTCCTCTACATTATGGGCATTTTCCCTTTAGATCATTTAAAGTGGCTATAATCTCTGTTTTAAAATCTTTGCTAATTGCATCAATTGTATTATATTGGTATCCACCTCTGTTTATTGTCTTTTCTCTTGAGAAGATGTGATACATGGTCTTGTTTCTTCATATATCAAGTAATTTTGAATTGTTGTGGCGACTATATTCTGTCTAGTCTCTGTTAGATGTCTGATGGTTGTTTTTCTTAAAGAGTGTCAGTTTTGTTGTGGTGGTTGTCTTAGCTTGCCATTATGGATGATTCACGGAGAAGGCAATGGCAAGCCACTCCAGTACTCTTGCCTAGAAAATCCCATGGATGGAGGAGCCTGGTAGGCTGCAGTCCGTGGGGTTGCTATGGGTCAGACACGACTGAGTGACTTCACTTTCACTTTTCACTTTCACACATTGGAGAAGGAAATGGCAACCCAGTCCAGTGTTCTTACCTGGAGAATCCCAGGGACAGGGGAGCCTGGTGGGCTTCCGTCTACGGGGTCACACAGAGTCAGACATGACTGAAGTGACTTAGCAGCAGCAGCAGCAGCAGCATGGATGATTCAAACTGCAAGTTCTGTTTTTGGGCTGCAGCACAAATTTCAGTTCAGTTGTTTTATCTTTGGTTGGGCTGCTTGCAGTTTGCCCTCAAAATATGCAATTCAGGGGTTCACCAGAAGTCGAACAGTGTTTAAATACAAATTATGTGGCTCACTCTCTCTGGTTCTCTCCTTTCTTGGATTTTCCTCTCACTGTCCAGCAGTTTTGGTTTCCCCCCCCAATTCTCTCCTCTGGTCTCTTGGGCCAGAAAGACTGAATTTTCTATCACAGTTTTAGCGCTTGAAGTAAGTAGCCCTGGATGAAGCCTGCCTTCAGGTTCAAGACTATAAAGATAGAAAATTCACCCCATGCTATTGCTTGCTACATTTTAGGTGTTGACCCCCTGTCAAAATCTATCTGCTTTTTTTTAAAAATCACTCTCCAGTGCCTTCAGAGAATTGGTTTGTGGTGTATTTTGTCCAGAGTCCATGTCAGGTACAGCACAGTGTCTTCCAGGACATACCATAAGTGGAACTCCAGTAACATTTTATCAAGCTGTCCATTTAACTTGGGACACCAGGATCAATCAGTCACTGCCAAAAATTCTTGCATATCAAAGCTTTCATTCCTGCTGCCCATTATAATTCTTCCCACATTGTCTTTTTTTTAAGTAAAATTTTTACTTTAGAACAGATTTAGATTACAGAAAACTTGTGAAGATAAAGAGTTCCTATATATGTCATATCCAATTTCCCCTATTACTAACATCTATCTTAGTATGGTACATTTGTCATATTTTTTTAGTAGTATAACACATTTTTCTTTTATTCATGAATTTTATTTATTTATATTTGGCTAGCTGAAACTCCAATACTTTGGCCACCTCATGCGATGAGTTGACTCACTGGAAAAGACTCTGATGCTGGGAAGAATTGGGGGTGGGAGGAGAAGGGGACGACAGAGAATGAGATGGCTGGATGGCATCACCGACTCGATGGACATGAGTTTGAGTGAACTCCGGGTGTTGGTGATGGACAGGGAGGCCTGGCGTGCTGTGATTGATGGGGTCGCAAAGAGTCAGATACGACTGAGCGACTGAACTGAACTGAACTGATGCTTGGTCTTTGTTGCTGCGTGCGGGCTTTCTCTAGTTGCGACAAGTGGGGGCTACTCTCTAGCTGCGGTTTCGTACTGTGGTGGCTTCTCTTGTTGCGGAGCACCTGCTCTAAGCCACTTGGGTTCAGTAGTTGTGGCACGTGGGCTTGGTTGCCCTTTGGCGTATGGAATCTTCCCAGACCAGGGATGGAACCCATATCTCCTGCACTGGAAGACAGATTCTTAATCACTGGACCACTAAGAAAGTCCACATTTGTCATAACTAATAAACCAATATCATTCCATAATTGTTAAAACCCACGCATCAGATTACTTTTGTGTTCCAGGATCTCATCAGGGGATCCACTTTACATTCAATTGGCATGTCTTCTTATGCTATTCTTGGTTGTGACAATTTCTCAGACTTTTCCTTGTTTTTGATGATCTTGGCAGTTATTTTTTAAAAATTTTATTGAAGTATAGTTGATTTACAACGTTGTGTTAGTTTCAGGTGTACAGCAATGTGATTTAGTTATTGTTCAGATTCTTTTCTCGTGTAGGTTATCACACAATATTGAACATAGTTCCCTGTGCTGTACAGTAGGTCCTTGCTGGTTCTATCTGTCATATGTAGTAGTGTGTGTGTGTCACTCACAAGCTCCCTCCCCCCACGTTTCCCCTTCAGTAACCATAAATTTGTTTTCAGTGTTTGTTAAGCCTGTTTCTGTTTTGTAAATAAGTTCATTTTTAAGTTAAATCCCACATAGGAGTGACGTCATATGACATTTGTCTTTCTCTGGCTTACTTCACTCAGTTATTTTGCTCTTTTTTATGGCGGTAATATTCCATCGTATATTTGTCCTGCATACGCTTTATCCATTTCTCTGTCAGTGGACATTTAGGTTGCCTCCGTATCTTGGCTACTGTAAATAGTGCTTCAGTGAATGCTGTCAGTCTCTCAGCCATGCCCGACTCTTTGCAACCTCACGGACTGTAGCCCACTAGGCTCCTCTGTCCATGGAATTCTCCAGTCAAGAATACTGGAGTGTGTAGTCATTTCCTTCTCCAGGGGATCTTCCTGACCCAGGGATCAAATCCAGGTCTTCCGCATTGCAGACAGTTACTGTCTAAGCCACCAGGGAAGCTGCAATTGGAGTGCGTGTATCTTTTCAAGTTGTGATTTCCTCCGAATATATGCCCAAGAGTGGGACTGCTGGATAATATGGTAGTGCTATGTTTTTGTTTTTTTAGGGACTTTTTTTTTGGCCATGCCGCACAGCTTGTGGGATCTTAGTTACCCAACCAGGGATTGAACCCAGGCTCTTGGCAGTGAAAGCTGGAATCCTAACCATTAGGCCATCAGGGCACTCCCCAAAAGCCTTTAAGTTTAATTAGGTCAAATTAATAATAATAAATAAATAATAAACAAATAAACATGTTTATTTGTGTTTTTCTTTTCATTACTTTAAGGGGTGGTTCAAAGAAGACATTGCTGCAATTTACATCAAAGAGTGTTCTACCTATGTTTCCTTCTAAGAGTTTTATAAAGTCCAGCCTCACATTTAGGTCTTTGATCCATTTTGAGTTTGTTTTTGTGTATGGTGTTAGGGAATGTTCTAATTTCATTGTTTTTACATGTAGCTGCCCAGTTTTCCCAGTACCACTTATTGAAAAGCTTGTCTTTTCTCTATTATATATTCTTGCCTCCTTGGTCATAGATTAATTGACCATAAGTGCATGGGTGACCTTAGTAGTTTTGAAGAATATTGGTTAAATATCTTGTAGAACATCATTCAAATGGGATTCGTTTGATGTTTACCTCATGATTTGACTGGGGTTATATGTTTTGGGGACATAGAGCACAGAGGGAAAGTGACATTTTCATCAAACTATATCAAGGGTATTATATGGACTGAATTGTTTCTTCCCCTGTCTTCTCTCCCCAAATTCATATGTTGAAGCCATAAGCCCCAATTTGACTGTTTTTGGACATAGGGCCTTATCAGAAGTAATCAAGTTTTGACATGATGTAATGAGGGAGGGGCCCTGATCCAATAAGATTAGTGTCTTTATAAGAAGAGATACCAGAGAGCTTTCTGTCTCCATGATGTGAGGATGCAGTGAGAAGGTAGCCATTCACAAGCCAGGAAAAAGGGTCTCAGCAGAACAGAATTGGCTGGCACAGCCTTCAGCACTGTAAGTAGATTTCTGTTCTTTAGACCGTCCAATCTAAGCTGTTTTGTTATGGCAGCCCTAGTTTATTTAGGCAAGTATGCACTGTCGTCATGACTTACTGCGTTGATTACCTCAGTGAGGTAGTGTTTGTCAAGATTTTGCACTGTAAAGTGACTCTTTTTCCCTCCTTGTTCCCTACTATACTCTTTGGAAGGAAGTCCACATGTTGTCTCTTCACTCACACTGACTTGACCTCTGTTACTCCAGGATCCCATCTTCTCTCCACTGAAATCCAGAAACCCGTCTCAACTATAGCTTCTCCCTCTGCCAAACCTGTCTAGAGAAAACAGTCACCAAATAGTTAACAGGCATACTGGTACTTATTCACAGATATATTTCTCAAAGCGTTAGAGAAGGGAGTGCCCTCTGGGATTTCTCAGATGCAATAGTGATGGGGTGGCAGTTCATACATGATAGAGCCACTCCAAACTCCCTGTCTCCTTAAGACTTTGGATTCCTTCTAAGTTATGCCAGAAGGTTTCGCATCTCTGTTGAATATAAGCCACCATGAAAATGAAGTTTCATTCAACCAACTATCAGAGCCATTTCCAGCTGCACAGTTAACACATTAAATCTAGAATGGTGATAAGTGTGCCCACATCAACAGTTCAACCAAATCTAATATTACATTCTATCTTCTTTATTTCCTTCTTGGAAAGGAAGGATCCATTGTTTCACACATTCTCCAAGTTTCTGCAAATATAAATCAGCATAGTATTGCAATATTAAAAACAAATGATTTCTTCCCAGTCAATCTGTGGAAAATGTTGAGATCTGACCCTAATTATGAATCTAGAGTAGTGGTCCTCACCTGGTATGATTTTTCCCCCTGGGGTGCACTTGGAAATGTCTGGATATAATTTCGGTTGTCACAACTCAGGCTGGAGAAGGTGCTCCTGAATTTAGTGGGTAGAGGTCAAGAATGCTGCTAAATATATTACAGTGCACAGGACATCATCTCACAACAAAGAATTATCCACAGGCACTGAGAAACCCTACAGTTAACAGTGAGTGGTGGGAATGAAACTGGAGGAAAATGGGCATCCTTCAGATGATATAATTACAGGACTTTAAGCAAGGGATGATGTTTTCACTGATACTGGAGAGATATGGGCATTCTAGAATCTTAGCTTTGAGTCAGTCCTGATGTCCCCATTCCAAGTTTCAGTGTCATATTCTTCCCAAGTAATGCTCTGTCTTTCACTAGAGAGTTTTGGCAAGGCTATGAGATAACTTCTGTTGTTATTCTGAAAACTGCACAATTAAATTTTTGTTTGTTTTAGTCTTCAGGTACAAAAAGGAAGGGGTTCTTTTAGGGCTGCCGTAGAAGCTTTCGTTGTACCTTGAACCGAATGTTTAATGACTTGGACTTTCCATTTCTTTATGTAAGTTCTTCAGTGCATGAAAAGAAAGTCACTCCCAACCTATAGTTGTTATAGTCCCGTGCATGTGTGCATGCCTGCTCAATCATCCAGTCATGTCTGACTCTTTGCAACCCCTTGGACTGTAGCCTGCCATGTCCTCTGTCTATGGAATTTTCTAGGCAAGAACACTGGAGCGGATTGCCATTTCCTACTCCAGGGGATCTTCCTGACCCAAGGATTGAAGTCATGTCTCCTGAACTGGCAGACTGATTCTTCACCACTGAGCCACCTGGTAATACCGCTGAGGCCCCATGGTAATCACCACTACCATCAAATAGTCAAGCATGGCTCCAAAGCATGTGTTTTAGTGGGCACTTTAATACAAAAGACTTAAGGTGATAAGTTGATTATCTATGATGTTACTGCATCTCATTTCCCATTGATGAATTGCTCAACACTGAGTTTGAATGTAAGGGTATGATCAAATCAACCCCAAATCCTATATCTGAAAGTGTCTTTCCTAGAACCATGCTTAGGACTATTTTCTTATTAGTCAGGATTCAATGTGGAAGCAGAAACCACAGCAGTTATCTAACTGAGGAAACTAACACAGAGTTATTAGTGCTATCACAGGTATTGGAGAATTGAAAAAGGAAAATGAAACAGGAAAGTAGTAACTGCGAAAAGTAGACGGAGAGATAAAAGTCAAGACTGGGAATACTGGGACCAAACACTTGAAGGAGGGGCCTTAGAGAGGTGGAATCCAGACCTTGAGGAGAACACGCTGTCTTATACCGACTTATTCTGGAACCTCGGTGGCTCAGAGGAGGGCCTGCATTTCAGGACTCAGACCTCTGAGGAGGGTGGCTGGCTGGCTGGTACTGGTATCTCTAAGGAATGTGATGAAGCTTCTTCTGGGAATATGGAAAGAAGTCCAAAGATGCAACCAACTGTTACTGCTGGCACGGACAACTGTTGCCTGGGTGACACTGATAGAAACAGGAAGTGAACAGGAAGGAGCAAGTCCCTGTTCTCTCATTCCTGCCTCAGATCTCCCACTATTGGCAGAAGCTAACCTGGTCGGCTGCCGTCGATGGGGTCGCACAGAGTCGGACACGACTGAAGGGACACAGCAGCAGCAGCAACGGAGAGCCAGGCTGGCAAAGGAAATATGTGAACTGCAGAGACCTACCCCAGCGCCAAAAACAGAGCAGAGGTGGGAGGGTTTGAAGCTGAGGAACAGCTTCTTTACAACCAGCACAGTGAGACAACCAGGATTGGATAACATACACAAAGATGAGGGAAAGGAAGGATTCTAGAACATCTCACAGGTTTCTAGTGTCAGTAAACAAGTGAGAAGTGCAGAAAGACGTGGAGTGGGGAGGAGAGAGGAGCTAGTTCGCAGTGTGTGAAAATACTCTGTTGGGGATAAATTTAGTTTGAGAAACCTGGAATCTAATATAATACAATTCAGAGTGTCTCTGGTCTAGCTAGTATGCAATTTAAAAAACTGTGGCAGGGTTTCCCTGGTGGCTCAGCGGTAAAGAATCTGCCTGCCAATGCAGGAGACACAGGAAACGCGGGTTTGATCCCTGATCCGGGAAAATTCCATATGCCAAGGGGCGACCAAGCTGGTATGCCACAAGTGAAGAGACCATGCTGTACAACGAGAAGCCACCTCAATGAGAAACCTATGTGCTGCAACTAGAGAGTGGCCTCCACTCCCTGTAACTAGAGAAAAACCCATGCAGCAAAACAGACTCAGCACAGCCAAATGTAAAATTAAATAAATGAATAAATAATTTTTAAAACTGTGGCCAAATACACATCAGATAAAATTTATCATTTTAATCCTATTTTAAATTACAAGGCAAATAAAAATCTTTTTTAAAAAATTAATTTATTTAATTGAAGGCTAATTGCTTTACAGTATTGTAGTGGTTTTTGCCATACATTGACATGAATCAGCCATGGGTGTACATGTGTCCCCCATCCTGAACCCCCCTCCTGCCCCACCCCATCCCTCAGGGTTGTCCCAGTGCACCAGCTTTGAGTGCCCTGATTCATGCATCAAACTTGGAATGGTGATCTATTTCACATATGGTAATATACATGTTTCAATGCTATTCACAAATATCTTAAAATTGAACCATTGTAACCATTAAAAATTTTTTCTCTTTTTAAATTTAATTACTTAATTTTTGATTGTGCTGGGTCTTCTTTGCTGTGCACAGGCTTTCTCTGGTTGCGGCGAGCAGGGGCAACTCTTCTCGGTGCATAGGCTTCTTACTGTGGTAGCTTCTCTCGTTGCAGAGCACTGTCTCTGGAGCCTGAGGGCTTCAGTGGTTATAGTATGCAGGCTCAGTAGTTGTGGTACAAGGGCTTAGTTGCTCCTCAGCATGTGGAATTTTCCTGGACCAGAGATCGAGCCTGTGTCCCCTGCATTGGCAGGCAAATTTTTATCCAATGTACCACTAGAGAAGTCCCCATTTTAATCATTTGTAAGTGTACAGTTCTGTGGCATTAATTACATTCATATTGCTTTCAATTATGATCACTATCTCTAGAACTTTTCCATCATCCCAAACTGAAACTGTCTACCATTAAGCAATGACTCCCCATGCCTTCCCCCCAGCCCCTGGCTACCACCATTCTACTCCATGAATTTGAGTATTCTAGCTACCTCCTATAAGTGAACTCATACTATTTGTCCTTCTGTGTTTGGCTTATTCACTTAGCATGGTATATATTCAAGCTTCATCCATGTTGTATCATATATTATAATTTTATTCCTTTTTAAGGTTAATAATATTCCATTTTGGGTACATACCACCATCATGAGTAACGTTGGGCTGGATGAAGCACAAGCTGGAATCAAGATTGCTGGGAGAAATATCAATAACCTCAGATATGCAGATGACCCCACCCTTATGGTAAAAAGTGAAGAACTAAAGAGTCTTGATGAAAGTGAAAGAGGAGAGTGAAAAAGTTGGCTTAAAGCTCAACAGTCAGCAAACTAAGATCATGGCATCCGGTCCCATCCCTTTATGGCAAATAGATGGGGAAACAGTGGAAACAGTGGCTGACTTTATTTTTGGGGGCTCCAAAATCACTGCAGATGGTGATTGCAGCCAAAGATGTTAATCTCCCTTTACTTTTTATTTTGCAGGAAGATTTTTCAGTGAAGGAAGCAGAGTTACTGATTTACATTCTAGAGCAAGGTCGATTTCTCATTTCAGACCAGCATCTTGTGTAGCGCTGATATGACACGTATTTAAAGGCACAGCTTCAGAATGGAGTTTTGGGAATCATCATCTGTAAAGAAAAAAGTCCTAACTAGGACCAGGATGCAATTTTTGCATGCGGTAATTTACATAGAGCCTCTTTGCAGGAAGAAATTAGAATTTTTGATTAAATACTCACAACTAACGGGATTAAAACGTCTGAGAAACCAGTTATCCACCCACTTTCCAGTTAAGAGTATAGTCACTTTTACCAAATATTTTTTCGTTTTTTGTATCTAATCTAAAATGATTCTCTAACCGATCTCTTCCTCTCAAATGTCTCTACTAAAAGTAGACCTTTGAATTTGATTTCTTAATGAATTCTCATTAAAAAAAATATGAAATGAATGTGTCAAAGATTTAACTTATTAATTACTGAGAGAACTGGAAAAGATGTTACAATCAGTTCAAAGGAAAATCCAAAGGTCAGACCAAGTATCTAAGCCTATCAGAATTGTTGAAACCAATTTTCTTAGTATTTGCAAAGCCAGCTTATTGGAGGATGTAGGGGAACAGTGATGTCAATAGAAGCTTTGCCTAACAGAATTTTTTTGCAAATCTAAAGACAATAATTAATTCCATTATTATCAGTTTTTAACAGATTAGCTTATATCTCTTCAGAGATGTAAAATAGTTCAAAGATAGAAAAAAGAATAAATCCCATAGATTCTGGTAAGTGGGAAGTCTCCACTTATCAGACTGTTTAAAACAATGCATAGTCTCCAATTTCTCTGTAATCTTTCGGTCCATTTAAAAGTATTTCACACTTTCTCTTATATCCTACTACAAAGCTTCTTCCTCGTTGCACGATGATATTATCTGAAAAATTTTCTTCAGCACTTGGCTTCTAACACTGGTTGCTGATGCGGGAGAGTAGTGCAGGAGTCTCAGTGATTTTTCACTGAATTCTCATTAGTATGGCACCCCTATCCTTAACTAGATAGGGTCACCTCTCCCCTCCAGGGAATCAACCTTAAGCCTTCTGCAGGGGCCAGGGTGGGAGTGACTTAGGAGTAAGGGAGGAAGTCTGGTGTCTGCTTCTGAAGTACACTTTTAACCAACTATTGTGCCTTTAGTCCCAACTTTACCCCTACTTTTTTTTTAAAATTTATTTTTGGCTGTGCTGGGTCTTTGTTGCTGCTCAGGCTTTTCTGTAGTTGAGGCGAGCAGGGGTCACTCCTTGCAGTGCACGGGCTTCTCCTTGCCATGGCCTCTCCCGCTGCAGAGCACGGTTCCAGGGTACACGGGCCTCAGCAGCTGCAGTTCTAGAACCCAGCTCAATAGTTGTGGGGCCTGGGCCCAGTTGCTCGGCAGCATGTGGGATCTCCTGAGATAGGGATCAAACCCGTGTCCCCTGCATTGGCGGACGGATTCCCCACCACTGAGCCACCAGGGAAACCCCTACCCCTGCTTCTTGAGGTACCTGGCACTGCCCATTTTCAAGTCTTTCGGTAGTTCTTTGGGGGCAAATCAGGCTTTCTCTTGATCTGTCCGTCGATAGATGATGAATTTGCTAAGTCAGTTCCCACCATCCTTCTGCTTTCCAGCTTCCAAAATGTTAGTGATTTCATCTCCTCTTCTGTGAAAAATCAACCATATGAATGGACAAATAGCCATGCCATGTATGATAACAGAACACTGACCCAGAACCTCCACAGCAACCAGCCTAGGAAGCCAGGTGGTTAGCATCTAACTGGCATGAGAATGGTCAGAATTTATCAATGAGTCAGCTTCCTTATACCTTGCCCCCACTTCCAATACAGGACCAAACAGAGAAAGCCAAATCAATCACATAAGAAGCCTGGCTACCAGTTAGCCCATCCCTAACATCCCTTCCGGAGAAGGCAATGGCAAGCCACTCCACTACTCTTGCCTAGAAAATCCCATGGATGGAGGAGCCTGGTAGGCTGCAGTCCGTGGGGTCGCTAAGGGTCGGACACGACTGAGCGACTTCACTTTCACTTTTCACTTTCCACTTTCACACATTGGAGAAGGAAATGGCAACCCACTCCAGTGTTCTTGCCTGGAGAATCCCAGGGACGGGGGAGCCTGGTGGGCTTCCGTCTATGGGGTCACACAGAGTCGGACACGACTGAAGTGACTTAGCAGCAGCAGTAGCAGCAACATCCCTTCCAAAATCACTGCAGATGGTGACTGCAGCCATGAAATTAAAAGACGCTTACTCCTTGGAAGGAAAGTTATGACCAACCTAGACAGCATATTAAAAAGCAGAGACATTACTTTGTCAACAAAGGTCCGTCTAGTCAAGGCTATGATTTTTCCCGTGGTCATGTATGGATGTGAGCGTTGGACTATAAAGAAAGCTGAGTGGTGAAGAATTGATGCTTTTGAACTGTGGTGTTGGAGAAGACTCTTGAGAGTCCCTTGGACTGCAAGGATATCCAACCAGTACATTCTAAAGGAGATCAGACCTGGGTGTTCAGCTAAAGCTGAAACTCCAATACTTTGGCCACCTGATGCAAAGAGCTGATTCATTTGAAAAGACCCTGATGCTGGGAGGGATTGGGGGCAGGAGGAGAAGGGGATGACAGAGGATGAGATGGTTGGATGGCATCACCGACTCAATGGACATGAGTTTGGGTAGACTCTGGGAGCTGGTGATGGACAGGGAGGCCTGGTGTGCTGTGGTTCACGGGGTTGCAAAGAGTTAGACAGAACTGAGCAACTGAACTGAACTGAACTGAACTTCCCCAGGACAATGACCTCCATTCAGAATAGATCTAAAACCTTCTCGTTTTTTCATTGTAAAGATTCCCCAATTCTCTGCCTGCCTTTGAGTCTTTGCCAAACACAAGTGATAGTGGCTGACTCCCTCCTATAGCAAGTTCTGAATAAATAGCTTCTGTTTTTTTCTCATTTAGGGAGTTTTCTTTTTTTTTTTCATATCTTTTTACCTTGAAGGTTTGTGTTTTCCCATTTTTAAAAAGAGATTTCAGGAGGAAATGGAGTTACATATGGCTCAATCCATCATTTAACTGGAGGTCTGTTTCTGTGTTCTTTTCTCTGTGGCCTAGATGTTAGAGTCTACCCTATTCTTTACCCGCCCCCCAGCTCCAAAAAGCCCCAAATAACGTTTGTCTTTTCCTCCTGCAAACCTGGATGCAAAATTCAATACCTATTCAAATTCTAAGAAGCCTCTTGATGAAAGTGAAAGAGGAGAGTGAAAAGGTTGGCTTGAAGCTCAACATTCGGAAAACAAAGATCATGGCATCTGGCCCCATCACTTCATGGGAAATAGATGGGGAAACAGTGTCAGACTTTATTTTTTGGGGGCTCCAAAATCACTGCAGATGCTGATTGCAGCCAGGAAATTAAAAGACGCTTACTCCTTGGAAGGAAAGTTATGACCAACCTAGATAGCATATTAAAAAGCAGAGACATTACTTTGCCAACAAAGGTCCGTCCAGTCAAGGCTATGGTTTTTCCCGTGGTCATGTATGGATGTGAGAGTTGGACTGTGAAGAAAGCTGATCGCTGAAGAATTGATGCTTTTGAACTGTGGTGCTGGAGAAGATTCTTTGAGAGTCCCTGTACTGCAAGGATATCCAACCAGTCCATTCTAAAGTAGATCAACCCTGGGTGTTCATTGGAAGGACTGATGCTAAAGCTGAAACTCCAATACTTTGGCCACCTCATGCGACAAGTTGACTCACTGGAAAAGACTCTGATGCCGGGAGGGGTTGGGGGCAGGAGGAGACAGGGACGACAGAGAATGAGATGGCTGGATGGCATCACCGACTCGATGGACGCGAGTTTGAGTGAACTCTGGGAGTTGGTGATAGACAGGGAGGCCTGGTGTGCTGTGATTGATGGGGTCGCAAAGAGTCGGACACAACTGAGCGACAGAACTGAACTGAACTGAACTGATTCAAATTCCCTAATGAATCTCCTGGAACAAAAGCACTAGAGAATGATACAGACGTTATGGACACCTACCTACGAGGAAGAGAAGATGAGGTTGCATAACATGCACACACTTCTCATAAGGAACTTAAAATCCCATCTCCGAACATTTTAAACACTCTTTCTCTCCCACAGTCTTTCCTCCCAGATGTCTTTCTTCCAGGAAGATTCAGCTTTCAACCCCTGTTGTTAGATGAACTTGTCTCATTGTTGGGGTGTATGTATCTCACCCTTACTCTAAGGGGCCTTCATGAATTTCTTCTAAATGAATATGGGCATTTTTCCCAAGAGATAGTCTCATTCCACTTCCTTAGAAGAAAAAAGGGTTCTGATAAACCACCAAGAAAGGATGCCTCTTCTCACTTGTTGACAATAAAGTCTTTTTTTGCATTCCCAGATAGCTTGTAAGCTTCTTGAATGCATAGCTGCATATTTTTATAATCTGTATAATACCTAAAATATTAGAAAAGTTTATAGAAGGGATCAGTGGGCAGAAAGGAATGACAGAATTTCAATGGAAGGAAACAGGATATTGAATAAGCCCATTTAGTGGTTCCCTCTAAGTTTTGAACTTTATCTTCAACACACTAAGCAAATCGAATAAATGGTTTCCACCTTTATTGTACATCTACTGGGCACTGTATTCAGCAGATTTTAGTTGACCTGTGTGACATGCATTCATTATTAGTATCTTTCATTTCCTGTGTCACTTAGGGGTTGGGTTCTATTGATAGTAACAAAGACGACAGCATGACTTAAAAAAAATTAATTTTCTCATGTAAAAGAAGTCCAGAAGTAGTCCAGAACTAACCCTAAACTTAGGGTTAGTACAGAAACTGCAGAAGACATCAGAAGTCCAGCCTCCTTCACCCTCTCCACCTCCCCCTTTCTAGGCACCTGGCTTCCAACTTCAAGGTGCCACTGTGGTGGCAGGGGGGATGTGGAGCTCTAGCCATCAGGTTTTAGTCTCAGCAAGAAAGAAGGACAATGATAAAAAGCACCCCCACCACCAAAAAGGACCTTTTTAATAACTTTACCCAAAGTCAAATGCAAAAACTTATTTATAAGTTCATTGGCCAGAACTTGGTCACATGGCCACTATACCTATTCACAATGGAGACAGAAAAATGTGTTGTTTGATACATGTAATACACTGACTACTGTTACTAAGTAGAGAGGAGAATGGATATTGGGTAGGCCACTAGCACTTTTGCCACAGTTCTTGAATTTTCTGTACGTGACATCCCTGTGCTTGGCAGTAAGTTGTCCTTGGAATCAATTACCTTTCAGATAAATCAAGCAGTTCACAGCATGATCACTCTCTCTTTTTTAACTAATTGACTTTATTTATAGAGCAGTTTTAGATTCAGAGAAAATTCTAATAGAAAGTACAGAGTTCCCATATGCCTTCCCCCCAACCCCTACAGTTCAGATCAGTCACTCAGTCGTGTCCGACTCTTTGCAACCCCATGGACCATGGCACTCGAGGCTTCCCTGTCCATTACCAACTCCTGGAGCTTGATTGAACTCACATCCATCGAGTCGGTGATGCCATCCAACCATCTCATCCTCTGTCATCCCCTTTTCCTCCTGCCCTCAATCTTTCCCAGCATCAGGGTCTTTTCAAATAAGTCAATTCTTCGCATCAGGTGGCCAAAGTATTGGGAGTTTTAGCTTGAGCATAAGTCCTTCCAATGAATATTCAGGACTGATTTCCTTTAGGATTGACTGGATCTCCTTGCAGTCCAAGGGACTCTCAAGAGTCTTCTCCAGCACCACAGTTCAAAAACATCAATTCTTTGGCACTCAGCTTTCTTTATAGTCCAACACTCACATCCGTACATGACTACTGGAAAAACCATAGCTTTGACTAGATGGACCTTTGTTGGTAAAGCAATGTCTCTGCTTTTTAATATGCTGTCTAGGTGGGTCATAGCTTTTCTTCCAAGGAGCAAGCATCTTTTAATTTCACGACTATGGTCACCATCTGCAGTGATTTTGGAGCCCCCCAAAAAATAAAGTCTTTCACTGTTTCCATTTTTTCCCTATCTATTTGCCATGAAGTGATGGGACCGGATGCCATGATCTTAGTTTTTTGAATATTGAGTTTTAAGCCCACCCCACACAGCTTCCCTATTATAATATTAACATTTTCCACTGGTGTGGTATGTTGTTACAATTGATGAACCAATATTGACATTATTACTAACTTAAGTCCATAGTTCAGGATTTTCCCCTGTGTTGCACAGTCCTATGGGTTTTGACACGTGCATCATGTCATTCAGTACCATACAGAATACCATGTCATTCAGTACCATACAGAATAGGTTCACTGCCCTAAAAATCCTCAGTGCTCCCTCCACCTATGCACCCTCTCTTCTCCACCACTGGGTGGCCCTCTGGCCACCACTGATCTTTTTACTGTCACCATACTTTTGCCTTTTCCAGGATATCATGTACAGTAGTTGGAATCACACAGTATGTACCCTGCTCAGATTGGCTTCTTTCACTTAACAACGCATATTTAAGATTCCTTCTTGTGGGTTGATAGTTTTTTCCTTTTTGTCACTGAATGATATTCCGTTGTATGGATGTAACACAGTTTGGTTACCCATTCACCTGTTGAGGAACATCTTGGTTGCTTTCAATTTATGATGAAAGCTGTTGTAAACATTTATGTGCAAGTTTTTGTGTGGATTAAGTTTTCAACTCATTTGTGTAAATACCTAGGAGCATGATTGCTGGATTGAGTGGCAAAACTATGTTTAACTTTGTTAAGAAACGGACAAATTATCTTCAGGAGCAACTCTACCATTTTGCATTCCAGCTGGCAATGAAAGAGAGTTACTGTTGCTGGATATCTTCAGCAGCACTTGCTGTTGTAGTGTTTGGATTTTAGCCATTCTAATAGAATTTAGTGATTCAATGAAGTACTGGTATCTCATTATTGTTTTAATTTACAATTCCCAAACAACAGGTAAGGTCAATAATCTTTTCATATGCTTATTTGGATATCATATAACTTCTTTGAGGTATCTATTCCAGATCTTTTGCTCACTTTTTAATTGAATTTCAAAAGTTCTCTCTGTATTCTGGATAACAGTCCTTTATTAAATATGTATTTTGCAGAGATTTCCTCCAAGTCCGTGACTTGTCTTCTCATTCTCTTGTCTAAAACATTTTTGAAATAAAGTTGTTCATTATATTTTCTAATTTCTTGTATCTCTGTTGTACTTTGTTATGTTTCCCCTTCTAGTCCTAACATTATTTATTTGTTGCTACTTCTCTTCTATCTGGATCAGACTCACAGGACTTTTTTCACTAGTGTTTTCAAAGATCTGGGCTTCCCTTGTGGCTCAACTGGTAAAGAATCTGCATGCAATACGGGAGACCTGGGTTTGATCCCTGGGTTGGGAAGATCTCCTGGAGAAGGGAAAGTCTACCCAGTCCAGTATTCTAGCCTGGAGAATTCCACAGACTGTATGGTCCATGGGGTCACAAAAAGTCAGACACAACTGAGTGACTTTAACTTTCAAAGATCTAATCTTAGTTTTGTTGGCCATATGAATCACATCTTTTTCTATTTTATTCATTTATTCTCTGATTTTGTTATCCTCTTCCTTCTAGTACTTTGAATTTATTCTCTTGTTTCTTTCTAATGTATTAACTGGTCACTTATATAACTGATCTTCAGTATTTCTTATTTTCTAGTGTAAAAAGCATATGTTATCTGTTTACATGTATCATATAAATTTTCTAAATATGTATAGCATTTTTTTTACTTCTCAAATCTAATATTATACATTTTAATTGGGATTTCTTCTTTTAATTTTTAGTAAGATTTTTAAAAAATTCTCCAAATATATGGAGTTTTTTAAAATAATCATTATTGATTTTTAACTTAAGTGTGATGTGGTCAGAGATTCCCTGACCACATAATCAATAATAAAATAATTATTTTTAAACTCCATTTATTTGGAGGGGGCTTCCCTGGTGGCTCAGACAGTAAAGAATCTGCCTACAATACGGGAGACCTGAGTTTGATCCCTGGATTGGGAAGATCCCCTGGAGAAGGGAATGGCTACCCACTCCGGTATTCTTTCCTGGAAAATTCTATGGACATAGGAGCCTGGCAGGCTATAGTCCATGGGGTCGCAAAGAGTCGGACATGACTGAAGTGGTCTAGCACTAGCACATGTTTGGAGAATTTTTTAAAAATCTTTACTAAAAGATTTTTTACAGCATTTTTCTCTGTGGTCAGAGAATGAGAGCTGTATTCTCTGATTCTCTGACCACATTACAACTAAGTAAAAACAATAGAAAAATGATTATTTTTAAAACTCCATATATTTGGAGAATTTTAAAAATATTTTACTAAAAGATTCTTTACAGCATTTATTTCAGTATGTATAAAGTTGTTCAATGACCTAAATCAAAATTAATTTTCTTAAATCTTCTTTGTTTTTAAAGTATGTGCTCTCTCAAAATGCTGGGTGCAAGAGTTCTATACATATTCCTTTCCCTGATGGCTCAGACAATGGAGAATCTGCCTGCAATTACTGACGTGTCTTAGACGTTTTTTCATATTTAAGTGTGCAGTAGGCTCACTGTGACGAGTTGACTCATTGGAAAAGACTCTGATGCTGGGAAAGGTTGGGGGCGGGAGGAGAAGGGGACGACCAAGAATGAGATGGCTGGATGGCATCACCGACTCTGTGGACATGAGTTTGAGTGAACTCTGGGAGTTGGTGATGGACAGGGAGGCCTGGCGTGCTGTGATTCATGGGGTCGCTGAGAGTCGGACACGACTGAGCGACTGAACTGAACTGAACTGAACTGAGGCTCACCGTTTTGTGTCCTTTGAAAATTCATATGTTGAAAACTAACTCCCAACGTAATGGTATCAGGAAGGGGAGGCCTTTGGAAAATGATTAGGACATGAGGGTGGAGTCACCATGAGTAGGATTAGTGCCTTATAAGGGAGACCCAAGAGAGCTCCTTATCTCTTAGGCCAAGTGAGGACACAGTCTGGTCCTGGTCTATAAAACAGGAAGTAGGCATTCACCAGACAATAAATCTGTTAGCACCTCGATCATGGACTGTTTCAGCCTCCGGAACTGTGAGAAGTAAATTTCTGTTGTTTATAAGCTGCCCATCCAATAGGGGCTTCCCTGGTGCCTCAGACAGTAAAGAATTGCCTGCAATGCAGAAGACCTGGGTTCGATCCCTGGGTCAGGAAGATCCCCTGGAGGAGGAAATGGCAACCCACTCCAGTATTCTTGCCTGGAGAATCCCTTGGACAGAGGAGTCTGGGGTCAATAGAGTGGCAAAGAGTCAGACACAACTGAAGCAACTTAGCACAGTCAATAGTAATTTTTAATTACAGTCCAAAGGGACTAAAAGAGTGAGATACTAACAAGTTGATTGGAAATTATTTTATGCACAGATGGAGCTTGTTGACTGGACCTTAAATGTAGGGTGATTGCTTATGGATATAGACAGCTTATTATAGGATCCTTCAAATGATATACCCTTCCATTCTAATTTCTATCTTTTAAAATTATACTGATATTTGTCTCCTCTCCTGTTCTTTTTCTTCTTTGGTCTTATAAACTTTTCACTCCTTTACCTTCATTCTAAATAAAAGCCCCCCGCCCCCCACACAAAAAAGCCCCACTTTTTATTGAAGTAAATGCCTTCAGAAAAGTGTCCACAAACATGCAACCTGAACACACATGTAAATCAGCACTCAGATTAAGAAACAGAACATTATTAGAGAGAAGCTCCCATGTTCTCTTCCAGAGTCATTACTCCACTAAGAGTAATCGCTACATTTGTTACCAAGCAAAACTTCTGTCTACACCTGTGCACAGCAGAGTCCATCTACTGACACAGGGTTGTAGTGGAGCAAAGTGCAGCGTTTATTGCAGGGCGCCAAGCAAGGAATCTAGGTAGCTAGGACTCAAAAGATCTGAACTCCCTGATGGCTTTCAGGGAAGAGTTTTTAAAGATGGGGTGAGGGAGCGAGGTTGGGGGCGGGGTGCATGATCATCTCGTGGACATTCTTCTGATTGGTTGGTGATGAGGTAATCAGGAGTCAACATTATCAACCTTCTTTTATAACTGGTCTGGGATCTAATGCTTGTAACAGCATATAGTTAACTTCTTTACCTGCTAGGAGTTTTGGTATCTGCAAAATAGCCCAAAGGACATAGCTTAGAATATTATCTATAACTTTTGTTGTCCAGTTTCTAAGTCATGTCCAACTCTTTGAGACCCCATGGACCGCAGCACACCAGGCTTCTGAGACCTTTACTATCTCTTGGAGTTTGCCCAGACTCATGTCCATTGAGTCGGTGATGCCATCCAACAGTCTCATCCTCTGTTACCCCCTTCTCCTCCTCCCTTGAGGAGTAACTAAAGGTCTTTGACTTTGTTTAATGGCTAAACTATTATTATTTTGTCTTGCTTGAGTGTTTCCCCTTCTTTCTGCATTTTCTCACTTCTGATTAATTTTATTCTTTAGAATTCAGGTAAAGTGTAGAAGGCTAAAGTTTTTCTACAGACAAGAGGCAGGTGGAGAACATAGGGAACAAGGGGTTCTGTCCTTGGAAGGCCCAATAAGGTCCTGCTTGGTTACACATTGACTTCTAACAGCATGGATATTTGCATTGTTTCCAAGTTAATGGTATTACCAAGTATAAGCATAAGCTTTTTTTGTGCATGTCCTTTAAGTGAACATATGTACACATCTTTGGCTATGCATAGCTTCAGCTTTCGCTGATCCTGCCAAACAGTTTAACAAAGTGATTGGGCCAATTTACATTCCCTTCAGTAGCCTGAGAGTTCTGGTTGCTCCACAGTCTTGCCAGTACTTTGTATTTTCTCTCTTTTTCATTTTAGCCTTTCTGGTGGGTGTGTAAGGGCTTCCCAGGTGGTGCTAGTGGGAAAGGACCCACCTGTCAAAACAGGAGACTTAATAAACATGGGTTCAATTCCTGGTGGGGAAGATCTCCTGGAGGAGGGTATGGCAACCCACTCCAGTTTTCTTGCCCGGAGAATCCCGTGGTCAGAGGAGCCTGGTGGGCTACTGTTCATGGGGGTCTCAAACAGTTAGACACGAGTGAATGGCCGAGCATGCATGCACGTATCTGGGTGTGTAAAGGTATCTCACTGAGGGTTTTTTTTTTAAATATGTTATTTGTGGGATCTTCATCGCCACATGCCAGATCTTTCACTGTGGCATATGGGCTCTAGTTGTGGTGCGAGGGCTTGGTCCATGGCATGTGGGATCTTAGTCCCCAAAACTGGATGGACCACAACCCCTGAATTGCAGTACAGCTTCCTAATCACTGAACCACCCAAGAAGTTCTTCTCTGAGGTTTTAATTTGCATTTTTCCTTTACTTTTTTGTTTTTTAGGTGTTTTAAGATGGAGCAGATGAAAAAGGAGGGGGTTAATGCTGTATATCTGCCAGAAAATTTCCCTTAAAGGGTAATTACCTAATGGAACTTAGAACCTTTTCTCCTGTACTGGAAGCCACAGGATGTAGTAATAAAGGCAACAAGCTTTGCAATCAGATATACTGTTTTGATTCCCAGCTCCACTTCTTACTTGCTGAATTACCTTGAGAAATTTATTTAACCTTTCTCTACATTATGTAAAATGGCACTAATAATAGTACTGTCTCATGAGATTGTGAGGATTAAATGAGATAAAATATGTGAAACGTTTTGCAAAGTTCCTAGCATACTATTAGCACAGAGTCCCCAAATGGCAGCTATTATTATCCCTTATATTGTTTATGCACATCTCCTTTCTCCTATTTTACACATTCTAGGACAAAGCAACAGCACATAGCACACATAAGGTGCCTCACAAATGACAGTTACTGATAAAGACTGGATGAAAGTTTTTAAATATAAACAGAAGGTATTGTGGTTCTTGTTATAAAAGATGGCATACTTATTATAATGGATATAGTATAAAAAGCACTTCTAATGAGGAATGTATTATTTAAACCAACATCTCTTCTGTTTACCTTCCTCATTTAATAGCTAAGAAAATCAGTGCGGGGGAGAAACACCACCCGAGCTAGTAAGGACAGTTAGAAATCCCATATTGCATTTGTGACGGTTACAGAGACTTCTTTCTTTAAAACCAAGACAAAAATATCACCCAGGAAAAAAAAAAATAAAAAGGCACCACATATCCGAAAAGATGTTAAGCCTTTCCGATTTTGACAGAGCTTTTGTTCAGCACTGGAGAAACCGGTAAGGCCCCCGCGGCCCCAGCTGCTTCCGTACAAGATGGCGTCGCCCACTTGTACACCCCTGCTCGGGTTACGTCACGGAACCGGAAGTGGTTTCTGTCCTAGAGGATTCGGGTGGGTGCGCGCAGGTGGTCACAGAGGTTCCAGCTCTTCAGCGTAGGGTGCCGCAGGTGTTCGGGTCGGTTCCGGGGCCGCAGGTAAGTGAGGCTCGGCGGCCGGCGAAGCTTTTCTCCGGGTCTGTGCGAATGGTGGAGGCGGTTTTCCGTGCGGATGGAGGAGAGGGCTCAGGATGCTGGCGATGTCACCGTGCGCGGGGGCGAATGATTGCGGGGACCTCGTTGTCCCCGAGCGACTTGGCCCTGCCCCTCTCCCCGCCTTCCTCGCCGGTGGCGGGGGCAGCTCAGCGCCCAGGTGCGCCGCGAGGGCTGTCACCTCGATCGCTGGCTCCCGGTGGCCTTCCGGGGCCGCCGCCTCGGACCCGCGTCTGCTCTCTTTAAGGAGCACCTACCAAACCTTCCTGGCTTCTTGACCCAGTTAGCTACAAAGGAAGCACCGCTCACAACATCTGGCAGCTCCTTAGGCGCTGCGTGCTGCACGAGTCCACAGATGAGTTTCGTGCCCCCGATTCGTGGGGACCTACGCCCGCCCCCATTGTTACCACCTCTTTCTTCCCAGACCACACCCGCTGCTATGGACCTTGTCGGGAGGCACCTCTTTCTTTTCGCAACCCTGGAATATAGATCAGGACTAGAACCGTAATAATGATTTATTACAGAATTGATACACGCTTGTTAAAATATGAAGGAAACCTAAACTTTTGCAAGCTTTTGATGTATTAATGGACACAAACTCCCTTAGACACTCATTTCTTGAAAACACTAAAATATTTACACCGTAGAACTGCACTGAAAGGTTTTGTAATATCCAAGTTGCGAAGTTCGAGAGAAAAAGTTATTTAAGAGAAGGGAAGGAATTATAAATTTTGGTCAAGTTGAGTTTGCTTTTTAAAAATGTATTTATTCTTTTATATTTATTTTAGCTGTAGTCCATGTCATGTCAAAAATTTACACAAAATAGATCCTCTTTGACGTCTTTCCATCTCCATCTTTTCTTTTTTAATCTTTTGCCCCAAGGTAAAAACTGTTATCAGTTTGCAATGTTTTTTCTATTTTTGTGTTAAACTTTTACCAATGTGGCATATTGTACCTCTTCAACAACTAAAACTTCTTGTGCTTAAAAATGGGTCTTGGAACTTTTTCTTTGTTAATATGTAGACATCTGCCATATTTGTTCTACTTGCTCTGTAAATTCCAGAACATGTTACAATCCCATAATATGTGAGATTCCATAGGTTGCTTAGTTTTTCTGTGTTAGGCACAGTGCGGCAGAGAACATCCTCCCACAGCGTCTGTGAGCTTGAGTGAGCATTTCTCAAAGATAGAAACCCGCAGGTGGAATTGCTGGGTGGGAGGGTGTGGATATTTAATGCCAAACTGCCCACCAGCAGTGTATAATAATATCTGCTTTCCCAGCTCTTTTAAACATTTGATGGTGTCAGCCTTTTTTGCTTTTGCCAATCTGATGGTTGGGAAATGACTCTTAATTTGGTGTTTTATTTTCTATTTCCCTGGTTATTGGTGAGATTGAGCATCTTTTCATGATTGTTGGCTATTTGTATTCCTTCCTCTTTTGAGAAATGCCTCATTTCTTTTGGGTTGTCTGGTTATATATGGTAATATTTATATATTAATCTTTTGTAATTCATATGCATTTGAAATATTTATTCCCAACATTTTGAAGTTGTTTCTTATCTCTTAACCCGGTGGCATCTTTGTAGAATCAAAGTTGTAAATTTTATGTTTAAATGTATCAGTCTTTTACTTTGTGTATTTAGTGGGCTTTCATTCCTAATCCCAGTGGTTCTCAAATGGGAGCTGTTTTGCTTTCTGGGAGCCACTTGGCAATGTCATGAGATGTATTTTGGTTGTCATCCAGTGGGTAGAAGTCAGGGATGCTGCTGAACACCCTACAGTGCCCAGGAAAGCCCTTAAGCAAAGAATTTTTCTGGCCTGAAATGTCAGTAGTGCTGAGGTTGAAAAACCCTGTTCTACCTTGAGGCCGTGTTTTCTCTTACCACCATGTTTTCTCCTGTAAGTTGTTATATGTTAGAGTTTTTCTCTAATTCCTTTGTGTGTCAGAGAGAGAGAGAAAAAAAATGGTATGTGCCTTTTTCTTGTTTTCCAAGCAGTGTCACTCTGAATATCAGTCCATCCTTGACCCATTAATCTGAAATACTACATATATCATGTACTAATGTCTCACCCACACAGTGTCTTTTCTGTACGCTCTTCTGTCCTATGTCCGAATTTTCTCTTTTGCTGGGCCAATACCATAGCATTTTACATTAGATATATATTATATTTTGGTATCTAGTAGGGTAAATAGCCCCTCATGATTATTTTTATTGTTATTTTGTTGGAAGTCATACTTTATCAGCTCACGTACTCATTATTTAATCAGTTTTTTTTGGGGGATAGTCTTACAGTTTCTTTCCCAGATTAATTTTAGAATCAGCTTGTCGAGTAGTTTTTTTCTTTTTTTAAGTGAGTTCATTGTGGTGACCTAAATGGGAAGAGGTGGGGGACCTTCCCTGGTGGCTCAGTGGTGAAGAATCTGCCTGCCAATGCAGGAGACATGGGTTTGATTCCTGGATTGGGAAGATCCCCTGGAGAAGGAAATGGCTACCCACTCCAGTATTCTTGCCTGGGAAATCCCATGGACAGAGGAGCCTGGTGGGCTACAGTTCATGGGGTCCCAAAAAAGTCAGACACGACTTGGTGACTGCAACAAAATGGAAAGGAAATCTAAGAAAGAGTGGGCATATGTATACATATGACTGATACACTCTGCTCTGCAACAGGAAACTAACACATCGTAAGCACCTGTACTCCAATAAAAATTAATACAAAAATAATTGCATTTAGAAAATCAGATGGTCTTATTGAAATGTAATTCACATAATTTTTTTTTAAAGTACACAATTGAGTGATTTTTTTAGTATATTTCCAGTTAAGCAGCCGTTGCTATCAGTTCAGTCAGTTCAGTCACTCAGTCACTCTTTGTGACCCCATGAATCACAGCACGTCAGGCCTCCCTGTCCATCACCAACTCCCGGAGTTCACTCAAACTCATGTCCATCGAGTCGGTGATGCCATCCAGCCATCTCATTCTCTGTCGTCCCCTTCTCCTCCCACCCCCAATCCTTCCTAGCATCAGACTCTTTTCCAGTGAGTCAACTCAGTGCATGAGGTGGCCAAAGTATTGGAGTTTCTATAACCTAATTCTATTTTATTTTTAAAAGTTTATTTATTTGGCTGTGCCAGGCTTAGTTGCAGCATGTGGGATCTAGTTCCCCAACCAGGGATCAAACCCTGGCCCCCTGCATTGAGAGTGCAGAGTGTTAGCTACTGGACCACCAGGGAAGTCCCCACAGCCTAATTTTTGGACATCATTCAGTTCAGTTCAGTTCAGTTTAGTCGCTCAGTCGTGTCCAACTCTTTGCGACCCCATGAATCACAGCACGCCAGGCCTCCCTGTCTATCACCAACTCCCGGAGTTCACTCAAACTCATGTCCATCGAGTCGGTGATGCCATCCAGCCATCTCATTCTCGGTCGTCCCCTTCTCCTCCTGCCCCCAATCCTTCCCAGCATCAGAGTCTTTTCCAGTGAGTCAACTCGTCGCATGAGGTGGCCAAAGTATTGCAGTTTCAGCTTTAGCATCAGTCCTTCCAATGAACACCCAGGATTGATCTCCTTTAGGATGGACTGGTTGGATTCATTATCATCCCCCAAAGACAGTTGCTTCAGTCATGTCTGATTCTTTGATTGGACTCTAGCCTGCCAGGCTCCTCTGTCCATAGGATTATCCTGGCAAGAATACTGGAGTGGGTTGCCATTCCCTTCTCGAGGGATCTTTCCCACCCAGGGATTGAAACCACGTCTTCTGCAGCTCCTGCATTGCAGGTGGACTCTTTACCACTGACCCACCTGGGAAGCGCAGAGAAGCCCATCTATTATCAATACCCATTCCCCAGTATCCTAGCCCTGTGCGTGCTAAGTTGCTTTAGTCGTGTCCAACTCTTTGCAGCCCCTATGGACCATAGCCTACCAGGCCTCTCTGTCCATGGGATTCTCCAGACAAGAATACTGGAGTGGGTTGACATTTCCTCCTCCAGGGGATCTTCGTGATCCAGGGATCGAACCAGGTCTTCTGCATTGCTGAAAGATTCTTTGCCATCTGAGCCCTCAGGGAAACTACTAGCCCTAGCCCTAGGCAGTCACTAATCTTTCTGCCTTTATGCTGCTGCTGCTGCTAAGTCACTTCAGTCGTGTCCGACTCTGTGCGACCCCATAGACGGCAGCCCACCAGGCTCCCCCGTTCCTGGGATTTTCCAGGCAAGAACACTGGAGTGGGTTGCCATTTCCTTCTCCAATGTGTGAAAGTGAAAAGTGAAAGTGAAGTAGCTCAGTCATGTCTGACTTGCAGCGACCCCATGGACTGCAGCCTACCAGGCTCCTCTGTCCATGGGATTTTCTAGGCAAGAGTATTGGAGTGGCTTGCCATTGCCTTCTCCGTCTGCCTTTATAGATCTAAGTATTTGGTATAAATGGAATTGTACAATTTTTGTAAGATTTTGTGATTGGCTTCTTTCACTTGGTATAATGTTTTCAAGGTTCATCCATGTTGCAACATGTGTCAGTACCCATTCCTTTTTATCTCTGAATAAAATTCCATTCTATGGTGTATTTGTTTCCTAGGGCTACAGTATCGAAGTAACGAAAACTGGATGGCTTAAAATAACAGATATATTCTCTCACAGCCTTGGAGGCTATAAAGTCCAAAATCAAGTTGTCAGCGGGAGTGCATTCTCTCAGGTCTCTACGGGGGAATCCTTTCCTGCCTCTTTCTAGCTTCTGACATTGCCAGCAGTCCTTGGCATTGTTTGGCATTTCTTGGCTTGCAGCTGCGTGACTCCCAACTTCTGCCTCTGTCTTCACCTGGCCTTCATCCCAGAGTGTCTATCTTTACGTTGTAATTCTCTTTGTGAAAGTCTGTCTCAATCTTTTCTCCCCTTCATATAAGGACACCAGTTATTGAATTAAAGGCCCACTCCACTCCAGCAGGACCCTGTTTTAACTTAATTAGGTATGCAGAGGCCATTTCCAAATAAAGTCATGTTCATAGGTAATGGGAGTTAGGATATTAACATATCTTTTGGGGGGAATCACATAACATTATGGATATACCCCATTTTATTTATCTATTCATCAGCTGATGAACATTTGAGTTGTTTCCACTTTTGGCTATTATGAATAATGCTGCTAAGAACTGAATGTGTTTTCATTCCTCTTGGATATATACCTAGAAGTGGAGTTGCTGGGTCATATGGCAACTCTATGTTTAATCATTTGAGCAACTGCCAGATTATTTTCCAAACAGCTGTACCTTTTTATGTCAACATCAACAGGATATGAGGATTCTAATTTCTCCGCATTATTGCCAGCACTTTTTAGCTGTCTTTTTAATTAAAGCCATCCTAGTGGGTGTGAAGTGGTATCTCATTGTGGTTTTGATTTGCATTTCCCTAATAGCTAATGGACTGGTTGGATCTCCTTGCAGTCCAAGGGACTATCAAGAGTCTTCTCCAGCACCACAGTTCAAAAGCATCAATTCTTCGGCGATCAGCTTTCTTCACAGTCCAACTCTCACATCCATACATGACCACAGGAAAAACCGTAGCCTTGACTAGACAGACCTTTGTTGGCAAAGTAATGTCTCTGCTTTTTAATATGCTATCTAGGCTGGTCATATCTTTCCTTCCAAGGAGTAAGCGTCTTTTAATTTCCTGGCTGCAATCAGCGTCTGCAGTGATTTTGGAGCCCAAAAAAATAAAGTCTGACACTGTTTCCCCATCTATTTCCCAAGAAGTGATGGGACCAGATGCCATGATCTTCGTTTTCTGAATGTTGAGCTTCAAGCCAACCTTTTCACTCTCCTCTTTCACTTTCATCAAGAGGCCTTTGAGTTCCTCTTCACTTTCTGCCATAAGGGTGGTGTCATCTGCATATCTGAGGGTATTGATATTTCTCCCGGCAATCTTGATTCCAGCTTGTGCTTCTTCCAGCCCAGCGTTCCTCATGATGTACTCTGCATATAAATTAAAAAAGCAGGGTGACAATATTCAACCTTGACGTACTTCTTTTCCTATTTGGAACCAGTCTGTTGTTCCATTCTAAAGGAGATCAATCCTGGGTGTTCACTGGAAGGACTGATGCTAAAGCTGAAACTCCAATACTTTGGCCACCTCATGCGATGAGTTGACTCACTGGAAAAGAGTCTGATGCTGGGAGGGATTGGGGGTGGGAGGAGACGGGGATGACGGAGAATGAGATGGCTGGATGGCATCACCGACTCGATGGACATGAGTTTGAGTGAACTCCGGGAGTTGGTGATGGACAGGGAGGCCTGGAGTGCTGTGATTCATGGGGTCGCAAAGAGTCAGACACGACTGAGCAACTGAACTGAACTGAATAGCTAATGATGTTGAGCATCTTTTCATGTGTTTATTGGCCATTTGTGTATGTTCTTTGAAGAAATGTCTATTCATATCTTTGTTTTAAATTGGTTGTTCTTTTTTTATTGAATTGTAATAGTTTTTTATATTTTCTAGATACACGCCCTCATGAGACAGATGATGCAAATATATTTTCGCCCATCCTGTGGCTTTTTCTCACTTTCTTGATAGTCAATTCACTTAAAAAAATTTTTTTTAAATTAAGTTTGCATTTACTTTACCTTATTCTGAGCATTTCTTTTTTCAGCATTAATTATTTTTTTATTTTGGCTGTGTGGGGTCTTCATTCCAACATGCAGGCTTCTCTAGTTGTGGCGTGTGGGCTCTAGAGCACATTTGGAGTATTTCTGTAAAACACCTTCTCTTCTTTGTTAAAGGAAAATACAGTAATTATAGTACCTTCTGTAGAGGATTGTTAAAAAGGATTAAATGAGTAATGTATTCATAAATATATAGGCATGTGTGTGTAAAGAGCCTGGCACTTGATAACGTGCTCTGTAAGTGACACCTGTTATATCCCAGCTCTTCTAGCCTTCTTCTATATCTTTAGTAAGGTTTTCTTTGTTTCTTCGTATTCAGTTCAGATCAATTCAGTTGGTCTTACATATTTCTTGTTGAGTTTATACTTATGTTTATGTGTGTATGTTTGTTTAAAAACATGTGGCTTGTAGTTTTAAAACAGTGTATATTTCTATTATGAATGAGATTTTCTTCATATTTTTATAATGGGTTTGGGAAGCTATTAGTTTTCTATTCATCACACTTTCAAAATTCTAAGTTGTAAAAGTTGTGACTTGTTTACTAATCCAGGTTATTCCGACGCCAGTGATCTGTTAGGAACTGGTGTTCTTTTCCATTCTTTTTCCATTCTGCCTTCTTCTGCCCTGATTTGAATCTTCCTCTCATCTTGGCTCTGCTATTGTGAGTCTTAATCTAATGGGTCTGCCTGCCTCTCGCCTTGCCCTCGTCCAGTCTAGCCCATACACAGTGACCATAGTGTTCTTTGAAATATGGGCCTAAACTTGTCACTGCGATTCTAAGTCTGTTATTCGCTCTGCATTACCTGTAAGGTTTCATCTTACCAGGTAATATAGGGGTCCTCATGACTTGAACTGTATCTCCCCCTTCTCTCATCATTCCTCTCGTCTCCTCGCTTACACATTATACTCTAGCACAGTGTTGTCCAGTTGAAATATGTGAGCCCCATACATAATTTAAAGCTTTCTACTAGCCACAGCAAGAGTATAAAAAGAAAAAGGTGAACTTAATTTTCACAGGTTTTGTTTAACCCAGTAGATCCAAAATATCATTTCAACGTGAGGTATAAAAAGTCAGTAAGGAATTACTTGAGATAGGAAGTATAATAGAAGTTACCGAGGGTTGGGGAGGGAGGAATAGGAAGTTACTATTTAATGGTACAGAGTTTGTTTGGGATGATGAACTAGTTCTAGAAATGAATAGGGATGGGACTTCCCTGGTGGCTCAGTGGTTGGGAATCTTCCTGCCAATGCAGGGGACACAGGTTTTATCCCTGGTTGGGGAACTAAGGTCCCACAAGCTGCTGGGCCACTAAGCCTGTGCCCCACAACTAAGACCTGACACAGCCAAATAAATAAATATTAAAAAAAAAAAGAAATGGATAGTGGTGATGATTGCATAACCTTGTGGATGCAGGTATGCCCCTGAATGTTACTCTTAAAAATGTTAAAATGTAAATTTTGTATTATGTATGTTTTACTACAATGAAATAAAAGGTCACCTTAAAAATCAATATGGAAGGGCTTCCCTGGTGGCTCAGTGGTGAAGAATCCACCTGCCAGTGCAGGAGACACGGGTTCAATCCCTGGTCCGGGAAGATCCCACATGCTGCAGAGCAGCTAGGCCCGTGTGCCACAACTTTGGAGCCTGTGCCCTAGAACCCGGGAGCTGCAACTACTGAAGCTCGAGTGCCCTAGAGCCCATACTCCGCAACGAGAGAAGCCACCGAGATGAGAAACCCTCACACTGCATTGAAGAGTAGCCCCTGCTCGACACAGCTAGAGAAAAGCCCGTGCAGCAACTTAGACCCAGCACAGCCAAAAATAAATATTAAAAAAAATCAACATGGAAATTATCAATAAGGTCTTTTTTTTTAAGAGTAATAGAATTACTCCTTTAGAATTCAGAATTTTGCACTTATGGTGCATGTTAAATTTGCTTCAACTTTTCCGCTTGCACCATGATGCTTCATGCCTTTCATATTTTTGCACGTGCTGTTGTTCCCTCTACCTGGAGTGACCTTCTTTCTGCCTGGTGCACCTAGAGAATGCTAGCTCATTAAAAATTTTTTTTTAATTTTTAAAATACATTTATTAGTATTATTTTTGGCTGTGCTGGGTCTTCGTTTCAGCATGCAGACTTCTCTAGTCAGGCATGAGGGCTTAGTTGCCCTGAGGCATGTGGGGTCTGAGTTCCACGACAAGGGATTGGAAGGTGTATTCTTAACCACCGGACCCCCAGGGAAGTCCCCAGTTGCTCATTTTTTGACACCAGTGCCAGTCTCAGAGCTCACCCCTCTCAGCAAGTGTTTCTCTTAATAATTCCCACTCCTCTTCTTGGCCATCCTGTACTTGTGTGTGCTTCTATGGTTTGTGTTACCTCACTATATTGCAAATTGTTCACTATACCCATTTCTCCTTTTCTAAATCCTGCGTTTTTGAAAGCAGATTGGCCTTTTAACTCTTTTTACCCAGAGTCTGGCACAGTGTTTGGTTTATTGAAAGGGTTGTGTACGTGTTTACTGAATGAATCCCTTGACTGGGGGGAAAAATACCCCAGAAAATTTCTCCATATAAAGATGAATTAATAACTGTTTTGAATGTTGCCAAGAGTTCCTTCATATGGAGGTACCCTACTTGCTCCTTCAATTTCCTTATTCAGTTCAGTTCAGTTCAGTTCAGTCGCTCAGTCGTGTCCGACTCTCCGCGACCCCATGAATCACAGCACACCAGGCCTCCCTGTCCATCACCAACTCCCGGAGTACACTCAAACTCATGTCCACAGAGTCGGTGATGCCATCCAGCCATCTCATTCTCCGTCGTCCCCTTCTCCTCCCGCCCCCAACCTTTCCCAGCATCAGAGTCTTTTCCAGTGAGTCAACTCGTCGCATGAGGTGGCCAAAGTATTGGAGTTTCAGCTTTAGCATCAGTCCCTCCAATGAACATCCAGGATTGATCTCCTTTAGAATGGACTGGTTGGATCTCCTTGCAGTATAAGGGACTCTCAAGAGTCTTCTCCAACACCACAGTTCAAAAGCATCGATTCTTCGGCGATCAGCTTTCTTCACAGTCCAACTCTCACATCCATACATGACCACGGGATTTGCTTTTTCACAGGCCACATGATGGTAAATAATAAGTGGGAACCTGGCTGCTTGGGAATTCCAGGTCTGAGGGAGCCCTTCTCAATAGAAGCAAATCAATAATGCTCTCTTGTTTTTTTGTTTTTTTTTAAATATTCTGCTTTAACATAACCTGATTTTAGCGTTATTAACCATGGAGGTAGTGTGAAATACAAAAATAAATTTGAAAAATGAATTAATAAAAACACATATTAGAAGATGTTATTTTCACAGAAAACAAAAATTCACTTTTCTATACAAAAACGTGTAAGTTGGGGGGGAAGGCACAATTAAGATGTAAATTGAGGGGCTTCCCTGGTGGATAAGTGGTTAAGAATCCACCTACCAATACAGGGGACACGGGTTTGATCCCTGCTCCAGGAAGATCCCTCTTGCCCCGAGGCAGCTAAGTCAGTGGGCCACAACTACTAAAGCCCACATGCCCTCGAGCCTGTGCTCCACAGCAAGAGAGTCCACCAAAATGAGAAACCTGTGCACCACAGCTAGAGGGTAGCCCCCACTCTCCCCCTGCTCTCAACAACTAGAGAAAGCCCTTGTGCAATAAATGAACAAATATTTTTTTAAAAAAAGCAAAATTAATCTCAAAGGATAAAATGTTTGGTTGAAACATACAAGAAGAAATTTAGAAGAAAGAAATGTAAAATTTTGGAAGTATATACAAGTATATAAAATGGGGAATTCAATATGATTTCAGTGAACTTTATTTACCACAAACTCTGTATGAATCATCAGTGTGATTCTGCTGTTCAAACACCTATCATTTCATCCAGCATAAATAAAATATGGGGCCCAGAGCCTGGGAAGTAATAGTACCAATGTTGTCTAAACCAATTAGACCATGTCTCAAGTATTGAATACAGACCTGGGTGCCACATTTTAAGAGATTCATTGGCAAGCTTGGAGCCATTCAGAAGGATCTAGCCATAATGGCTAGTGGTCTGTAAATTAGGTCACAGGAAGACTGATTGGATTAAGTGGAATGTACCAAGGGAAGTCGTAAGAGCTGTCTTCACATATTTCACAAACTCTTAGGAAAGAGTAAACACTTTTGTCATTTCAGAGGCCAGACTGAACATCAAAGAGAAAAATTTCCATGTAGGGAACTTTTACAGAATGCAAGAACGTTTCAACAAAAACTGCCTCTTAAGGTAATGAACTGTGTTTCTGGAAGTATTCAGGTAGAGATCAGGTCACGATCTGTCAGGATTATGAAGGAAAGAAATCTTGAACTATGTGAGAGCTGAATTTGGCTTTTAAATTTTAACTCTATAGTTCTTTGTTTCCCTTTAATACGACTACTGTGGTTTATAGAATCCAGTAGTGGTCATATTTAACATTTATTGAACTCTAGAGTGCTAGCCAATAGGCTAAGCCAAGCTATTTCGTCATCTTACTTAAGCCTTCGGAGAAGGCAATGGCAAGCCACTCCAGTACTCTTGCCTAGAAAATCGCATGGACAGAGGAGCCTGGTGGGCTGCGGTCCATGGGGTCGCTACTAGTCGGACACGACTGAGCGACTTCACTTTCACTTTTCACTTTCACACATTGGAGAAGGAAACGGCAACCCACTCCAGTGTTCTTGCCTGGAAAATCCCAGGGATGGCGAAGCCTGGTCGGCTGCTGTCTATGGGGTCGCACAGAGTCGGACACGACTGAAGCGACTTAGCAGCAGCAGCAGCAGCAGCAGCACTTAAGCCTTACAATAATCCTACATGGTAGGTACTATATTCCTCATTTTACTGAAAAGGAAACTGAGACTTAGAGAAGTTCAGTAAATTGCCCAAGTTCATATAGCCACCAGGGCTTCATGGTGACTCAGTGGTAAAGAGTCTGCCTGCTAATGCAGGAGGTGAGGGTTCAACCCCTGGGTCAGAAAGATCCCCTGGAGAAGGAAACAGCAACCTACTCCAGGATTCTTGTACAGAGGAGTCTGGCAGTCCATGGGATCACAGAAGAGTCAGACACAACTGAGTAACTAAAACAATAACAATATAGCTGGCAAGTGTCAGAGGCCCAGCGTGTTTGACTCTGGGGCTTGTATTTTTATCCTCTGCCTTATGCTACTCTCTGAACATTTTAACTTATTGTTTAATTCATGAAAGTGAGATTTCTTTCAGGAATATAATCATAAGTCTTAAGTGAGAAACTTACTTTGCCTGTCTCAATCATGTCCAACTCTTTGCGATGCTGTGGACTGTAGCCTGACAGTCTCCTCTGTCCATGGAATTCTCCAGGCAGGAATACTGGCGTGGGTTGCCATGCCCTTCTCCAGAGGATCTTCCCAGCTCAGAGATTGAACCCAGGTCTCCTGCTTTGCAGGCAGATTTTTTTTTTTTTTTTTTAACAGTCTGAGCCACCAGGGAAGCCCATCTCTAAAAAGCACCACTTAAAAAACGTGTTTCCAATTGGACTCAGAAAAGAGTCGGACCTGATTTAGGGACTAAAGCAACAACAACAACAAAATTATGAATATATACATACTTGTACAGAATTTGAAAAATCAAAATTATTTATAACCCTACTGCCTTAGGCAATCACTGTTGTCAGTTTTATAACAGTTATTTTATACAATTATTTTATATAATTTTTAATACAGTTTTTTTAAAAAAGAATGGCAGATCCTTTGTCACTGAAGATGGTGAAGCATTGAAAGCTTTGGATCCCAGAGCCAGTCCTTAGCGAGGTGTCTTAGTCTGTATTTATAGACTACCACAGACTGGGTGGCTTAGAGACACCAGTTCTAACAGTTCTGGAGTCTGGAAGTCCATGATCAGATTGCCAGCATGGTTGAGTCTTCTGGGCTGCAGGCTGCTAACAACTTCTTATTATATCCATAGTGGCAGAGATCAGAGAGAAACAAGGTCTCCCCTGACTTTTTCCGGGCACTAATCCTATTCACTAGGTCTCCACCCTCATGACCTCATCTGACCCTAATTACCTTCCAAAGGCCCCACTTCCTAATACCATCAGTTGGAGTTTAAGATCGGAGAAGGCAATGGCAAGCCACTCCAGTACTCTTGCCTAGAAAATCCCATGGACGGAGGAGCCTGGTGGGCTGCAGTCCGTGGGGTCGCTAAGGGTCGGACACGACTGAGTGACTTCACTTTCACTTTTCACTTTCACACATTAGAGAAGGAAATGGCAACCCACTCCAGTGTTCTTGCCTGGAGAATCCCAGGGAAGGGGGAGCCTGGTGGGCTTCCGTCTGTGGGGTCACACAGAGTCGGACACGACTGAAGTGACTTGGCGGCAGCAGCAGCAGCATGAATTTCAGAGGGACACAGACATTCCATTTATAACCCAAGATTTGATTTTTCTCACTCCTAGTCCAGTGTTGAACCATACTGCTTGTTTATAGTATCACAGCTCAATAAGGGAAGACTTTTTTTAGTTTCACATGAATAAACTGTTTTGTAGTCTGATAACTGAATTAGAAATATCTATCATAAAATGTCAGCATATAATACCTTGAATTGTTTTATTCATCCAGTAAATATTTGTTTATCAGCTCTGTGCTAATTGCTTGAGATATTTATATATAAATGAAGAAGCCAGTTAAGGTGAAGAAGCGTTTGAGGTCCCTATTTTCATGGGGTTTACATTCTGGTGGGAAAGAGAGACAGTGAATGAACCAGCAGTGATTAATTCATAAGTCAAGCCAACAGGAGGAAAATCAGAAATATCCCTAAGTTTAAAAAATTGCATACAGTTGTGTAACCCACACCTCCATCAACATACAGAACTTTACCACAATTTCAGAAATTTCCTTCATATCTGAAATGCTTTTCCCTGGAATTTGGCATAACTGGCTCCTTTTTGTCATTCAGTGCACAGCTTAAATGCCTCTTCCCTGCACCCACCTCTCTCAGAGGCAACTATTGTTCAGACTGTTTTTCTACCATAGATTAGTTTTAGCTGTTCTAAATATATACATAAATAGATGTTCTTTATATATAAATAGAACTATGCAGTGTCTCTTTTATATCTGTCTTCTTTCACTCAGCCTAAGGTTATCTGAGATTCATCCAGGTTGCATGTATTAGTAATAAGTTCCTTTTTATTCTTGATTAACATTGCATTGTGTGGATGTACCAGTTGGGCTGTTTCCAGTTGGGGCTATTATGAATAAAGCTGTTATAAATATGCTTATACAAGTCTTTTTGTGGATATATTTAATTTATCCAACTTGGACTCAGAGAACCGTACCAAATCTGACCTCCTTCATCTTCCAAATCTTCCTTTTGTGGATATTGAGTTTCTCAATCCATCCTTTGTGTCTATTCTTGTATTTTTTATCTCTTTGTCTTTGTGATGCATGCTGAGTGACTTCCTCAGATTTATCTTCAGTTCAGTAACTCTTCCTCTTTCTGTCTGATCCACTGTTTGTTGAGTATTGAGTTTTTATAAAAAATTTAACAAATGTTTTTCGTATCTAGAAATTCTACTTTTTGTTGTCTCCTGTTCATGCTTTAGATTTTATTTTCCTGAATTTCCCTGGTTGTTACTTTGAAGTCTCTTTCGGATCTCATATGATTTTTTTTTTTTTTTGCTGATTCTGTTGAGCTATTTTTATTGGGTTTAGGGTTTGGGGTTTTGTGTTGTTTTCTTTCATTTGTGAGCACTCTTGTAGGGACTGATCTTCTGTGGCAATCCTGCATGTTTCTTGCATGGTGGAAAGAGTTTTATGATCAGCTCTGTCTTTTTCTAGTAGAACTTTAGTTTCTTGGCTAAGGGTTTCCTTTTGTAAGTATAACGTGAACTCAGCCCCTGTTATCAGTCCAGAGTGCAGATTTGAGGGGTTGTCTTCTCAGGGGGAACTCTGTTCATATTCTCTTTTCTTAAATTGAATGAAAGATTCTTTATATTCTATACTACTTTACAGTTTTCAAAAGTTTCACACTTATATTCAGGTATATACAGCTTTTCCCTTATAGATTATTAGAAAATATTGAGTATATTTTATGTACTATGCTATACAGTAGATCCTTATTAGTTATGTATTTTATGTATAGTAATGTGTGTATATTAATCCAAAACTCCTGTTTTATCCCTGTTCCCCCTTCCTCTTTGGTAATCATGTTTGTTTTCTTTGTGGGTCTGTTTTTTTGCCAATAAGTTCATTTGTTTCATTGTTTTAGATTTTACATTTAAGTGATATCATATGATATTTGTCTTTCTCTGTCTGACTTCACTTAGTATGGTAATCTCCAGGTCCATCCATGCTGTTGCAAGTGGCATTATTTTATTCTTTCTTATGGCCAAATAATACTCCATTGTGTATATATACCCAATCTTCTTTATCCATTTGTCTGGTGATGGACATTTGGGTTGCTTCCATGTCTTGGCTACTGTAAATACTACTTCAGTGAACACTGGGATACGTGTGTCTTTTCAAATTAGTGTTTTAGTTTTTTGGGAGTATATACTCAGGAGTGGAATTGCTGGGTCATATGGTAGTTCTTTTTTTTAAGATTTATTTATTTTTACCTATTTATTTGTGGCTCTATTGGGTCTTCGTTGCTGAGGCTTTCTCTGATTGTGGTGAGCAGGGACTACTCTTCATTGTGGTGCATGGGCTTCTCATTCCAGTGGCTTCTCTTATTGCAGACCGTGGGCTCCAGGCACGCAGGCTCAGTAGTTGTGGCACACCAGCTTAGTTGCCCTGCAGCATGTAGAATCTTCCTGGAGCAAGGATTGAACCCATGTCTCCTGCATTGGTAGGCAGACTCTTCACCACTGGACCACCAGGGAAGCACCCCACCCCCACCCCCTCTTTTCAGGAAATGAAGTTTTTTTAAAGATATTTTAAAAATTAATTTCTAAATATTTTCATTTATTTGGCTGTGCCAGATCTTAGTTGTGGCACGTGGGATCTTCAGTCTTCTTCGTTGTGGCATGCTTGGTCTTTAGTTGGGGCATGCAAACTCTTGGGCTTCCGAAGTGGCAATAGTGGTAAAGAACTTGCCTGACAGTGCAGGAGACTTAAGAGATGCAGGTTCATTTCCTGGGGTGGGAAGATACCCTGGAGGAGGGCATGGCAACCCACTCCAGAATTCTTGCCTGGAGAATCCCATGGACAGAGGAGCCTGGTGAGCTGTAGTCCATAGAGTCACACAGAATCAGACATGACTGAAGCGACTGAGCACGCATGCACATAAGCAAATTCTTAGTTGCCTCTGAGTGTCTGGAGGGGGCTGTGGGCTCAGAAAGTCTTTAGGTAGCCTATCTGCTTATGGGTTGGGCTGTGTCACCACCCAGTTAGTTGTTTGGCCTGAGGCATCCCAACATTGGTGCCTGCAAGCTATTGGGTAGGGCCACAGGCTCTAATGAGCTAGAGGGAGGAGCAAAGATCTGCACTGGCTTATATGACTGATTGAGCTCCCAAATATAACTGTTGCCAGCTGCAGCCACCCCCAGCCTCTCCAAAGCCAGCAGGTAGGTCTGACCCAGTCTCCTATCAAATTACAGCTTTTGGCCTGAGCCTCAGTGCTTGTAAAATCTTGTGTGTGTCATTCAAGAGTGGAGTCTGTATTTCCCACAATCCTTTGGGACTCCCGAAATTAAGCCCTGCTGGCATTCAAAGCCAAATGGTCTGGGGGCTAGTCTTCCTGGTGCAGGATCTCCGGGATGGGGAACCCAACGTGGGACTCAGAACTCTCGCTCCTAAGGGAGAACCTCTGCACTGTAATTATTCTCCAGTTTGTGTGTCGCCCACTTGTGAGGATGGGACTTTATATCATGACTCAGCCCCTCCTGCCCATCTTGTGGTTCCTTCTTTATGTTTTTAGTTGTAGACGATCTTTTCAGGAGGTTGTGGTCTTTTTTCGTAGATGGTTGTTCTGTAGATAGGTATAGTTTTGGTGTGCTTGTGAGAGGAGGTGAACTCAGGGTCTTTCTATTCTACCATCTTGATCGATCTCCAAGGAACTGTTCATATTCTCACTGTTGGGTGGGTGACTTACCTGGGCCATGGTGGCTGAACACCTAGAGGTTCTTTTATTGAACAAGGCAACACTTTCCTGCATCTTTGCTGTGCTCTGGGCCTGTGGCCTAGACTTCTGTCCCTGGGCTGGTGATATACCGCCACATTGGGGCTGGTATGTGTTCTGGTCTCTGCCCAACTTTTCCTCCTACCCACTGCAGGTTCCGTCTTCCATTTCTGACACCTGTCTTCTTTTTAAGTTTAACTGTGTATTAAACTTTTGTTATCTCTTTAATATTTTTTCCAAAATTTGTATTGTTTAGAGTGAGAAAAGGAAGGTTTTTTTTTTTAAATCTTCTCAGAGTATTTTAACTAGAAATCTCGTTATGCAAGTTCTTTAATCTCATTAAGTCTCAATTTCTTCTCCAGGAAAAGTACTGGAGAACATACACATGAATCTTGAAGCATAGTTTCTGCAAAAAAGTATTTTAAGAACAGCATAGCCATTTTGTTTTCATTAGTACTGTAATAACTGTTGTGATTCCATTTTTTCTCCAATGCTGAATACCTCTGTAGGCATAATGATCAGTTGTTGTAAATATTAAAGTATTTTTAAAAATTTGTTGTTGAAACTTTTAAAACTTGATAAAAACAGTACACATTGGGAGTTCCTTGGTGGCTTTTCAGTTAGGATCCCGGGCTTTCTTTGGTGGCCCGAGTTAAGTCTCTGGTCTAGAACTGAGATCCCAAAAGCCGTGTGGTGTGGCTGAAACAAAATACACATTGAATGGAAATCAAGAATCACAGAGCAGTAGTGTTGTTCAGTTGCTAACTCCTCTTCGACTCTGCGACCCCATGGACTGCAGCACGTCAGGCTTCCCTGTCTTTCACTATCTCCTAGAGTTTGCTCAAACTCATATCCATTGAGTCGGTGATGCCATCCAACCATCTTGTATTCTGTCACCCACTTCTCCTCCTGCCTTCAATCTTTCCCAGCATCAGGGTCTTTTCCAGTGAGTCGGCTCTTTGCATCAGGTGGCCAAAGAACTGAAGCTTCAGCTTCAGCATCAATCCTTCCAGTTCAGGGTTGATTTCCTTTGGGATTGACTGGTTTGATCTCCTTGCTGTCCAAGGGACTCTCAAGAATCTTCTCCAGCACCGCAATTTGAAAACATCAATTCTTTGATGCTCAGCCTTCTTTGGGCTACTTTGGTGGCTCAGAAGGTAAAGAATCCGCCTGCAACGCAGGAGACCTGAGTTCGATCCCTGGGTTGGGAAGATCCCCTGGAGGAGGGCGGGGTAACCCACTCCAGTATTCTTGTCTTGGAGAATCCCCATGGACAGAGGAGCCTCATGGGCTATAGTACATGGGGTTGCAAAGAGTCGGACACGACTGAGCGACTAAGCACAGCAGCCTTCTTTATGGTCCAATTCTCACATCCATACATGGCTATTTGAAAAGTATAGGTGGGGTCTAGCAAATTGCTGTGTCTTTGAACAGTATAGATTTTAGGTCAGAGATTACAGAGGGGTCGCCCCAGAACCCAAAATAGTTTAATTTTTAAATTATTTTTAAAATTTATTGAAACCTCAAATTTTTTTTATTTCGCTGGCACAGTGTTTCAGAAACTAAATTTGTTGCTGACACTTGAAAATGGTGATATTTCACATAAAATTCAGGTATCTAACTTCTCTTAAGTCATCAAGATAGTCTGAACATACTGGGTCTGCTTCACGAATAGGTGAGGAAGATCACAACAGCTTGTGCTCGATGGTTGCTCTCCCATGTTTTCCCTCCATTACGGAGGCCAAAGGCCACTTGCCATTTATTATTACCCTTGTGAAAGTGAAAGTGTTAGTCGCTCTTTTCGACCCCATGGACTGTAGCCTGCCAGGCTCCGTTCTTGGAATTCTCCAGGCAAGAATACTGGAGTGGATAGCCATTCCCATTCCCTATTACATTTTTACTGTTGTTTTAAAAATAGTACAGAAATAGTAGTATATACCTATTTTTCTATCAAAAATAGGAAAACAAAAGATAGGTGGTCAAAAACCATATTGTAAGTATCGGTAAAAAAGTTAATCAGTTAATCCAAGGAAGAAATGAAAGGTTCTATCTGAGCCAAATTGGAGGATTGTAACCTGGGAAGAGCATCTCAGAAAGCTCTGAAAATTGTTCCATCACTGAGAAGTCAAGGCACAGTTATAAAAGATTTTTGGGACTGAGGGCTGTCCATCAGATGTTGTATTACTGCCCATTTATATTACCGAGATCTAAGTGCCATGTGACCCTTTGTGAGATCAAGAAGGAATGTTATCTCTGAGGAGTTGTCTTATTGATGCTAGGAGAATATTGCTCTTTATGACTGAGCAGGTATTTCTGCCAATGGGGGAGTTTAGGCTAATGTATAGTGCATATACATAATGCACAGTGGGAAGAGAGAGGAGGCCAAAGGACAGAAAAAATTTTTTGTTTTTCTTGACTTGCCATAAAATAATGAATTTTATTTCATGTATGAAAAATGTAGAAGAAACTGTTTTGTGATAGCAAGGAAGACAGTGTCTGTCAGTTTTCTCTTGCACTTGGCTTGCTTCACTTATTTATGTTACCCTGTTTTGACCTTGTGAACATTTCAAATTGCAGCCCCCTCTTGGCTCTCTAAGTTCTGCTCTTTTTGATTCCTAGTCTGTCTTCTCTTTTGCATTGCCCTAGTCTACCCTCGGTAATTGAGTGTGTTTCTATGGGAGAACTACTGAGAACTTCTGAAACAACAGAAAGTCCACGTTTACTCAAGCCTGTGTTCCATCCTCTACAGCTCACACCTTCTAGAAAAGTAAAAGTCTCCCCACCAACTCGATGGTGATTAGATTTTTCAAATTGCAAAGCAGATGTTTCTGTTCAATTGTTAGAAATTGAGGGTTCAAGCACAAACACCCCAAGGAAGACCCATTAACTAAAATTTACTCACATTACATCAGCAAGTGGAAGTAAGAGTCTAGATTTTTTTCTATTTTGATTTTGTAGGATTAAGAGAACCCTGGGCAACTGGTAGAGGGCAGGGTTTTTTCCTTGGATAAGGATGGAGACACAGGTAGAATATATGCATGTGTGCTCAATCGCTCAGTTGTGTCTGACACTTTGCGACCGCGTGGACTGTAGCCCTCCAGGCTTTTCTGTCCATGGGATTCTCCAGGTAAGAATACTGGAGTGGGTTGCGATTTCCTTCTCCAGCTTATCTTCCCTACCCAGGGATCGAACCCTCATCTCCTGCATTTTCCTGAAATGACAGATTCTTTACCGCTGAGCCATCTGGGAAGCCAGAAGTAGAGTACAGGACATACCAAAGGGGGAAAAAATTAAAACACCACTGTTTCACACGGAAATTTGTAGCGATTGTTTAAGTTTGTGGTTTCATGGATTGTGAATGGAACACTTTTTTTTGCGGGGTGGAGGGGGTACTTGTTTCCATGTAGCTTCAAATTCTATTTATAAATATAGTGGTACCATTTGTTTTGCAGATTGCGGGTTTAGTGATATGCTTTCCTAAACAGCAGGAAAGTTGAAGATGTCTAAACACTTAGTGGCCTTGACAGTGACCACCCTTCTTGGTGTGGCTGTTGGAGGGTTTGTCCTGTGGAAGGGCTTCCAGCGCCGGAAGAGTAAATCGAGCCCGGTGACCCGGCAGCGGCTGTCGCAGCAGCAGCAGCAGCAAGTGCCAGGTGGGAGAGAGCTGCCCGCTCCAGGAGAGGACCAGCCGCACTCCATTGCCCCCAGAGCCTCATGGGAAGAGAGGATCCTCGGAGCAAAGGTGATGACTGTGTCTCAGGAGGTGGAGTGGGATCAAATTGAACCCTCGCTTAGGAGTGAGTTAGAAGATTTTCCAGTGCTTGGGATCGACTGTGAGTGGGTAAGTTAAAAAGCAAAACTGAAACAAGTATTTTCCGCTTTTCCAGAGATCTTGAGTAGTCAAATAGAGGATAAGATTAAAGGAGAATTAGCTTATTCTTAGTTCAGTTCAGTTCAGTCGCTTAGTTGTGTCTGACTCTTTGCAACCCATGGACCTCAGCACACCAGGCCTCCCAGTCCACCACCAACTCCCGGAGTATACTCATTGAGTCAGTGATGTCATCCAACCATCTCATCCTCTGTCGTCCCCTTCTCCTCCCACCTTCAGTCTTTCCCAGTGTCAGAGTCTTTTCAAGTGAGTCAGCTCTTTGCATCAAGTGGCCAAAGTATTGGAGTTTCAGCTTCAACATCAGTCCTTCCAATGAATATTCAGGACTGATTTCCTTTAGGATGGAATGGTTGGATCTCTTTGCAGTGCAAGGGACTCTCAAGAGTCTTCTCCAACACCACAATTCAAAAGCATCAATTCTTCGCCACTCAGCTTTCTTTATAGTCCAACTCTCACATCCATACATGACCACTGAAAAAACCATAGCCTTGACTAGACAGACCTTTGTTGGCAAAGTAATGTCTCTGCTTTATAATATGATGTCTAGGTTGGTCATAACTTTCCTTCCAAGGAGTAAGCGTCTTTTCATTTCATGGCTGCAGTCACCATCTGCTGTGATTCTAGAGCCCCCCAAAATAAAGTCTGTCACTGTTTCTATTGTTTCCCCATCTATTTGCCATGAAATGGTGGGACTAGATGCCATGATCTTAGTTTTCTGAATGTTGAGTTTTAAGCCAACTTTTTCACTCTCTTCTTTCACTTTCATCAAGAGGCTCTTTAATTCTTCTTCCCTTTCTGCCATAAGGGTGGTGTCATCTGCCTATCTGAGGTTATTGATATTTCTCCCAGCAATCTTGATTCCAGCTTGTGCTTCATCCAGTCCAGCGTTTCTCATGATGTACTCTGCATATAAGTTAAATAAGCAGGGTGACAATATACAGCCTTGACGTAACCCTTTCCCTATTTGGAACCAGTCTGTTGTTCCATGACCAGTTCTAACTGTTGCTTCCTGACCTGCATACAGATTTCTCAGGAGGCAGGTCAGGTGGTGTGGTATTCCCATCTCTTTCAGAATTTTCCACATCTCTTATTAATTCAGCATAATACCTTGCTAAGATTCTGTTATCTATGTGTTCTAGATATCTGGAGTGCAGTCAGGAGCCAGGAAATATAATCAAAGGAGGCCCCAAGCAGAATAGCTGCCACCAAATCAGATCACAGGTTGGTAGGAGGAACGAAAGATGCCAATACAGTGATGACCAAGAAGAGAACACCTGATGGTGTAGGAAAAGTTTAGTAGTCACACACGGCCTTACAGAGCCACTACTGAGGGTATTTCTTTATATCAGCAATAGTTGAGTAGTGGTTTACATCAGTGACCTTGGGCCATCAGGAAAGGATTGGGGATTTTTAGTTTATTGTGTATAAGAATTATGTCATTTTAGAAATATTAACATATTCTATGTTATTTTAGAAATGTTTATATCAAAAACAATAGAAGAAAGCATTAGTAAACATTGAGCTTTAGTAGATTAGAAAAATTCTCATTTGTCAAACACCTTGATTATTCCAACTAAATGAAGTATAACTGCAGAAACAATGGGGCGGGATGAAGTGAATAGTTAGTAACAGCTATTGATTTAATTGTGATATGTTTACTATAGCAGAGTAAGTTAAAGTGGCAAATAGTCCAAAACCCCCTTCATTTTAGCTTTCTGTGTATTGAACTTCCGCTGATGCCACACCTCCCTTCGGATGTGATTGCATTTCCCTGATTGCAGCCACAGAAAAACCTTCATCCATCCTCCTTCTTGCCATGCTTCTGTCTCGGATTTCCTTTCTCTTTCGTTTGCTTTTGTGTATTTGCTTAGTTTTTATTTTTGTCCTTGTTTTATACCGTCAGTATTTATTTAGATTTACCAAAGTGTTTACCTTTTTCTTTGCTCATCTTTCCTTGTATCTCAGAACTTTCTGGCATCATCCTCTTTAATCTGTTGTTTAGAAGTTCACTTTTTGAGGGGTCATTGATAGTAAATTAATTATTATTATTCTGTGAAAGTGAAAGTATTAGTTGCTCAGTCCTATCTGATTCTTTGCGACCCCATAGACTGTAGCCCACCCAGGCTCCTCTGAACTTGGGATTCTCCAGGCAAGAATATTGGAGTGGGTTGCCATTCCCTTCTCCGAGGGATCTTCCAGACCCAGGGATTGAACCTGGGTCTCTTGCATTGCAGGCGGATTCTTTACTGTCTGAGCCATCAAGGAACCCCATTGTTCTGAAAGTGTCCTTATTTTACTTTTGATCTTTGAAGATATTTTCACTGGATACAAAATTCTAGTTTAGCAGCTTATCAGTTTCAAGGTCACTTTCCACTGTCTTCTGGCTTCCATTGTTGCTGTTGAAAGTAACTGTCTGTCTAAATGTTGATTCTTTATACATACTCAGATTTTTTGTAGACACTTTTAAGATTTTCTTTTTGAATTGCTGATTCTGAAGATTCACTAATAATCTAAGAGAGACTAAGTGTTGTCATCTTTCTGTATTTCCTGCTTGGGATTCAGAGAGGTGTCTGGATATGGTGATTGGTATTGTACATCAGTTCTAAATTCTCTTTGAAGGTTGCCTTCACCCTGCTTTTTCTTCTCTTCCTCCTCTGCTTACCCCTCCTCTTTCACCTCTTCTTTCTTGTTGAAATTTGATCAGCTATATTCTGAACTTTTTTGCTCTCCTACATGTCTTTTAATCTCTTTTGTATTAAACATGTCTTAATCTCTGGATTTATTCTCACAATTTATTTCACAATTTCTTCAGGTCTCTTTTCAGTTCCCTTTTTATTTCTTTCATTTTGTCTAATCTGCTATTTAACTTACTCTTTGAATCTTTTTTTTAAACCTTTTTTATTGTGAAATAAAACACATCAAGAAAAGTGCCTGAAACAAAAATATTAATATAACAGCTAGATGGTTTATCTAAAGAGAACAGTGTGTGACTGGAAACTGGGTCAAGAAACAGTATTTGTTGGCACCCCAGAAGCTCCCCTTGTGGCCCCTTATAATCATTGTCCCCCCCACCAGGGTTACTATTATCTTGATTTTATGGCATTTACTTTCTTGTCTTTCTTTATACTTTTATGACTTAAACATGCATCCCTAGACACTATAGTTAAGTTTTGTCTGCTTTTAAAATGTAATGTAAATGAAAATATCTAGTATGTATTTTGTGTCTGGCTTCCTTTGTTCCAACATTATGCTTGTAAGGTTTATCCATGTTGTATGTGACTGTGGTTTCATTACCATATATGTCCATTGTGTGAATATATCATGATTTATTCATCCACTTTAATGTTGATGAACTTTTGGGTTGTTCACGGTTGGGGCTATTACGAAGAATGCTGAAGTGAACAAATGCACTTATTATTGGGCATACAGTATTTATGAGTGGAGTCCTGGGTCTTGGAGTTTTATGTATATCTTTAACTCTTATGCTAAATTGTATTCCAAGATGGTTTTAACTAGTTTACCCTCGTCATTAGTAATGAGTGTACCCATTGTTTTCAGCTGTTTTCAGAAGTGGTTCTAAAAATTTGACTTCTCACTAAGACTGTATGATGGACAGGGAGGCCTGGCATGGTGCGATTCATGGGGTCGCAAAGAGTCGGACATGACTGAGTGACTGAACCGAACTGAACTGAAGACTGTATGAAAATCGCCTTTGTCCTATATCCTTGTCCACATCTGGTGCTGTCAGATTTAAAAATTTTAGCTCTTCTAATGGATGTGTAGTAATATTTCATTGTGGTTTTAACTTGCGTATCCCTGATGAGCCCTGAGATTGAGCATCTTTTTAAAAATTTTTTAATCAAGTTTTCTTTTTCTTATTGATTTATAGGAGTTCTTTTATGTTTTCGTTTTGAGCCCTTTGTGAGTTAAATGTATTGTAAATGTCTTTCCACATTCTGTGGATTGCCTTTACATTCTTTTAAAGCTTAATGATCAGAAAATCTATACAGTGCTGTATAACAAGGCTTATCTTATCTCTCTAGTCATGAGTATACTCTCCTATATTACTTTCTTGGAGTTTTGTAGTTTTAGCCTTTCATATTTAGATTTTATACTCTATCTGGAATTGAGTGTGTGTGTGTGTGTGTATGTCTGTGTGTGTGTATGTTTGTGTGTGTGTTTGTATGTATGTGTATGTGTGTGTATATGTGTATGTTTGTGTGTGTATATGTTTTTTGTGTGTATGTTTGTGTGTGTTTTTGTGTGTATGTTTGTGTGTGTGTATGTATGTGTGTATGTTTGTGTGTGTGTATGTTTGTGTGTGTGTTTGTGTGTATGTGTGTGCTTGTGTGTGTGTTTATGTGTGTCTGTGTGTGTGTGTCTGTGTGTGTATATGTGTGTGTTTGTGTGTGTGTGTGTGTGTGTGTGTGTATGATGTGAGGTAGAGTTGAGTTTCATTTTTTACCCTCATGGATATTCAGTTGTCCTAGCACTATTGGTTGAAAAGATAAAATTTTTTCTCACTGCTGTGCAATGCCACTTTACTATAAAACGAGTATCTGTATATGAGTTGATCTTTTTCTGGACACTCTAGTAATCTAATTTTCTATTCTTCCACCGGTAGTCACAAACTGTCTTAGTTAAGTTGCTTTATAATGACTCTTGATATCCGTGACAGCAAGACTTCCTTTTTTTTTTGGCCTGATCTTAAGTTCTCTGACCAGAGATTGAACCTGTGCCCCCCTGCAGTGGAAGCACAGAGTCTTAACCACTGGACCTCCAAGGAAGTCCCAGCAACACTTTCTATCTTATTATTTTCCCAGAAGGTCTTGGATATTCTTGGTCCTTTGCATTTCCTTGTATATTTTAGAATCGACTTTTCAAGTTCTACCAAAGAAAACTTCTTGATGTTTTGATTGCATTGGATGGATCAGTTTGTGAAGAATTGACCTTATTCTAATATAAAAATATTTATTTAGATCATTAACTTCTCTTAGTAATGTATTTGTAGTTTTCTGAGATTTAATAAATCCTATTATAAATGAAATCTTAGAAGATGTTGTTTCTGATATATAGAAATGTAGTTTTATTAAAAAACTTAACTAAACTGACTTAGTAATTCTAATTACTTGTAGATTCTTTTGGATTTCTGTGTAAACTGTTATATCATCTGTGAAGTGAGAATTTTCTTTCCAGTCCTTACACTTTGTATTTCTTTTCCTGCCTTACTGTTTGGCCAGGATCATAATATAGTGCTAAGTATGAGTGGTGATAGTAGGCATCCTTGATTCATTCCCTATCGTAGAATGACAGCTTTCAACATTTTCACATTGAGTATGTTGGTTGCGTAGCATCATCGACTCAATGGACATTAGTCTGGGCAAACTCTGAGAGATAGTGAAGGACAGGGAAGCCTGGCAGTCTGCAGTCCATGGGGTCGCAAATAGTCGGATATGACTTAGCAACTGAACGCAACAAATGTTATCTGCAGTAAGGTTTGTTTACAGATTAAATATATTCAATTCTATTCTTGGTTTCTTTCTCTTTTTAATTTATTTGGCTGTGCTGGGTCTTAGTTGTAGCACTCGGGGTCTTCCTTGCAGCGTGTGAGATCTAGTTCCCTGACCAGGGATCAAACCTGGGCCCCCTTCATTGGGAGCACAGAGCTTAACCATGGGACCACCAGGGAAGTCCCTTTTCTTGGTTCTTAAGAGTTTTTATGTTGTTTTGTTTTTCTGGTTGTACTGCATGGCTTGTGTGATCTTAGTTCCCTAACCAGGAAGTGAACCCAGGCTCTTGGCAGTGAAAGCATGGAGTCCTAATCACCAGACTGCCGGGGAATTCACTAGAGGTTTGTTTTTTTTTTTTTGAAGAATGAAATATTGTTGTTGGAGCAACATAGATGGACCCAGAAGATACTAAATCAGACAAAGACAGATATTCTAGGATATCACCTAATATGATACAAGTGAATCTATATACAAAACAGAAATAGATTCACAGACATAGAAAACGAATCAGTTTTCTGTTTAACAAAGGGAAAAGGAGGTGGAGGAGGGATAAATTAGGAGTGTGGGATTAGCAGATATAAGCTGTTATACATAAAATAGATAAACAACAAGGGTTTATTATATATCTTGTAATAACCTATAATGGAAATTAATCTGAAATATATATATAACTGAATCCCTTTGCCCTACACCTGAAACTCACAATTTTATAAATCAATTATATTTCAGTTTTTTAAAAGCTTTTTTTTAATCATAAATAGTTGTTGAATTTTATCAAGTGCCTTTTCTGCATTTCTTGAGATGAGTATGTGGTTTTTCTCCTTTAGTCTGTTGTGATGAAATACATTGATTTTTAAATTCCTGGAATAAACCCAACTTGGTCATGATGTCTTATTCTTCTTATACATTGCTGAATTCATTTTGCTAGTGTTTTTTTTAAAAAAAAACACAGAGAAGGCAAAGGCAAGCCACTCCAGTACTCTTGCCTAGAAAATCCCATGGACGGAGGAGCCTGGTGGGCTGCAGTCCATGGGGGTCGCTACGAGTCAGACATGATTGAGCGACTTCACTTTCACTTTTCACTTTCACACATTGGAGAAGGAAATGGCAACCCACTCCAGTGTTCTTGCCTGGAGAATCCCAGGGACAGGGGAGCCTGGTGGGCTGCCATCTAGGGGGTCACACAGAGTCGGACACGACTGAAGTGACTTAGTAGTAGTAGTAGTGTTTTTAAAAAAGTCTATACTCATAAGTGATACTGGCTTATAATTCTACTTTCTAGAAATGACCTTGTCAGATTTTGATTAAAGTGTGAGGCTGGCTTCATACAACAGGTTAGGGCTGTTCATTATTTTTGTGTTCTCTGGAAAAGTTTGTGTAAGATTGCCAATTCTTTTTTCCTTAAATGATTAAAATCTACTGGTGAAACCATCTGGAATTTTCTTTTAAGGGAGGTTTCTGAATTATAAATACAATATTAAGACAGTTTGGAGGCTATTCATGTTTCCTATTTCTTCATGTCTGTTTTGATAAATTATATTTTTCGTCTAAATCTGTCTTTTTTTTCACAATTTTAAATTACAGACATATACTTGTTTATAATATCCTCTAACAATTTTTTTTCCTATCAGATGGATATGTAAAGATGGCTCCTTTTTCATTTTTGACATTGCTTATTTGCTTCTCTCCTTTTTCTTGATTACTCCTTCCATGTGTTTATCAATGTTATTAGTCTTTTCAAAAAATCAGCTTCCGGCATTGTTGGTCTTTATCGTTTGTGTTCTATCATACCAATTTGTGCTCTTCATTATTTCTTTTCTTCTACTTGCCTGAGTATATTTGCTATTTATCTATTCTTCAACCTACTCTAATCTGACATCCTATCATACTGCTGCACTGAAAGTGTTGAAGTTGATGGCTTTCTTGTTTTCCAATCCAGTGGACACTTATTTGAAGTCATGTTATGCTAGCTCTCCAGAGCTCTGTGTAATTCCTGCACGAGACATTCCCTCTGGCTTTCATGCTGTCACACTCTCCTATTTCCTGTCTTAATGGTCTTTCCTCTTTAAAAAAAAATTTCTTTTTAAATTATTTAATTTTTTTTGGCTATGCTGAGTCTTTGCTGTTGCACAGGCTTTTCTCTCATTGTGGTGAAGGGCTTCTCATTACCGTGGCTTCTCCTGCTGTGGAGTACGGGCTCCAGAGTGCATCACTTCAGTTCAGTTCAGTCGCTCAGTCGTGTCCGACTCTTTGTGACCCCATGAATCACAGCACGCCAGGCCTCCCTGTCCATCACCAACTCCCGGAGTTCACTCAAACTCATGTCCACAGAGTCAGTGACGCCATCCAGCCATCTCATTCTCTGTCGTCCCCTTCTCCTCCCGCCCCGAACCTTTCCCAGCATCAGAGTCTTTTCCAGTGAGTCAACTCGTCACATGAGGTGGCCAAAGTATTGGAGTTTCAGCTTTAGCATCAGTCGTTCCAATGAAAACCCAGGATTGATCTCCTTTAGAATGGAGAGTGCATAGGCTTCAGTATTTGAGGCACGTGGGCTCAGTAGTTGCCGCTTCCAGGCTTCAGAGCACAGGCTCAATAGGTCACGGGCTTAGCTGCTTTAAGACATGTGGGATCTTCCTGGACCAGGGATCAAACCCATGTCTCCTGCATTGGCAGGCGGATTCTTTACCACTGAGCCACCAGGGAAGCCCCTAGTCTTCCTCTTTTTCCTTTTCTGATCCCCCTTCTACCTCATATCTAAATATTGAGATGACTTATGCCTGGTCTCTTCTGTACCCACCCCAGTTCAAACTCAGATGCCTACGAGGTCCAGATAGGAAATGTCAGTGAATGATGCAGAGTAATTGTTTTGCATTTTCGAAGGCATAGGAATATTTTTCAATTTCATAAAGAAATATGTTCCCTTCCTTTTTTCTTTTAACACAAGGTCTATGATCTATTTTCCATTTTCCTAGTTTTGATAGGGATATGGACTGAGAAATATTTCTCTCTATTGGAGAAACAGTGGTTTACAGCTACAGTGATAAATGGGAAATGACAGTTGGCTTCAGTGTTGAGAAGACATTATGGTGAATTAGAGAATTTGTGCCTTATGTAAATGAAGAAGCTGCTGTGCAGTTCAAGCCAAGTGTTGCCAGATTGTCCAGTTCTTTAAAAAGAAACTTAACATAATAGATTTTTTAAAATGTGAGCTCCACTAATTTAAAAGTTCTGACACAGTTTTTAAAATGTGGAGACCAAAAAAATAATATTAAACATATCTGTGGGTCAGCACCTCTAACTTATGTCCTCTATATTCTTTTTCTAAGGGGTCTCATGTAATTTTGTGGCTTTAAGTGTCATTGATAAGCTGAAGACTTTCAAAATTAGAACTCCAGCTCTTTATATCCATCTTTCTACTTGAATCCTCCCTTGAATGTCTAATAGTCGTCTCAGACTTAATATGTTCCTAACAGAGTGCTTGATTTTTCTTCCCACACTTGTATTATCCCTAGTCTTCTCCACCTTCAAGATTAAAATCAGAGAGACATCCTCCCTCTTAAAGGTTGTCTAACAGAAGTGAAATGATTGAAAGTCAGACACAAACAGGCAGTTACAGAATGTTAAGTTTCTTTAATGGCAAAATATATGGAAATTCAAAGAAGCAGTTATAGAAAGCAGGGAATAACACAGCATTCTGCCAGATAGAGGTATGTGTTTCCAGATTCCCCTGAGTTACCCATGGTGATGTGCAACTATGGATAAATCCTGTACAAAATGAGGATTCTGCCATGTTTTAGAAGCTATTATTGCCTTTCTCCTGGAGGCAGGGGATGGAGATGTTAAATATCTTTCTGGCCCCTGACTCCTGCCTGATTTTTCTGGAGTCTCTGGCTATAGACAGCCTTGCTTAACAGATGCAAATAATTAGTGTAATAAAGACTGAATGAAGTGAAGGTCATTTTCCCAAGAGCATCCCTCTGCAGGCCTAGGCTTCAGGCTTGCCTGAAGTCACCTCCCTTTTCCTTACTATTAACCCTTCTCTTCCATTTAGGAAGTATTACCAGTGCTAGCTCTGAAATAGATTTTGCATCATCTACATCTTTACATCTTCTCTATTTCCTTCCTAGTCCAAGCCTCAGGTATTTCTTATCTGCACCTTTGAAATGCCTCCTGACTGGCTTCCCTACTTGGACTCTTATATACCTACGATCCCTTTTCCATAGAGTTAGCAAAGTGATCTTTTAAAAATGCACACCTGATCATCTCAGTTCCCTGCCTAAAAAACCTCCAGTGCTTTGTATATAACCAAGATGTCTTAATTACTTATGTGTTCTTAATGATTCATGTTCTTTCGCCTCTCTCAGCATCTCTCATTTTGTCTCCTATTCTCTTTCCATCCTCTTTCTTACTATTTTCCAGCCCCATTGGGCCTTCATTCTGTTGCCCAAATGGACAAGCTCATTTCTGTCTCAAAGCCATGGTCTAATTTAACTGATATATTAACTCCACAGAGGGGGTACTCAATGTGTATGCATGCTAAGTCGCTTCAGTCGTGTCGTCTTTGCGACCCTATGGACTGTAGCCCACCAGGCTCTTCTGTCCCTGGGATTCTTCAGGCAAGAATACCAGAGTGGGTTGCCATGCCCTCCTCCAGAGGATCTTCCCAACCCAGGTATCAAACCTGTGGCTCCTGCATTGCAGGCAGATTCTTTACTGCTAGTTAACTTTGTTCCAGCCCATAAATATGGTTTCAGATTTTTCTTTGCTCCCTGCTGCCATCGTGGGGTCATTTAAAGAATCACAGACTTTTCCATAATTTAAACTAATTCTCTCTGATCACTGAAATACAGGAAAGGTGTTAGAAATTGTGTTTACAAGTGATTGATGGCATCATCCATTTAAAATTTTTGCTCTTGTGTGTATTTAATAACATCTATGTCATTAGTATAGTACCACATTTATACGATTTAAAATGCATGTGTATATTTATTGTGTATGTCCCAAATATTTTTTATGAGTTGACTATTCCAAAAAGAAGGAAAAAGACAGTGACCACTGGATTGCATAAGACTAACAAAATTAAAATATGGTTTATTTTTTTCCTATTAAATATAGCATTGGTAAACCAAGAATTGCATTGCTTTCCGTGGGTAGTAAGTGATGTCAGGGCAAAAAGATGTTGGCAGAGGATGAAATATAAGAAATTAAAACTGGATAGCTTATTCTTTAAGTCAAATTGATTCTGCTAGAAACATTATTCTTTCAATTTTACGTTCAGTATAAATTTGGTATCTATTGGAATCATAAACATTTGGATTCCTAGTAGAAAAACTTTAATTATCATTCAGTAGATCTTAAGCACAATCCAGAAACAGTATTAAAAAGATATCTATCTGTTTATTTAATGTATTTTAGACAGTGGAACTTGATTGAAAAGATTTTCAAAGATCCCTGGCCTTAGGAATTAGCAGTGAGTATTATATCAAATTAGCAGTGCTAAATATTAGAAGTGGAGATTTTCAGCTTTTTCTTGGAGAGAACTGATATTATACATTGAGGGAATTATGTACTAATTTCAAAAAAGGTGATTTGGCCACATCCAGGTGAATTATTATAGAATAGGAACCAGTAGTTGAATTTCTTCTAGATCTTTTTGACTTTGGCTAAGCCCCAAGAAACAGACACTTTGGAGATCTAACTGTCCTGCTGTCATTTGAGGATATGGAATAGCCCTCACTGATAAAGCAGTGCCTGAGAAGGGAACTCCGAAAGCTTTTGTGAGTTAAACCATGGTTTTACTTAGCATAGAAGTAGAAGCTGAGGATGAAGTACCTCCTAATTTTATGATTCTTGATCTAGACTATTTCTTCTACATTCTACAGATTGGGAAATTCAGGTTCCAGTTCTGACTTTGCCCCAATTTCTCCATGTTTAGGGAGTTTACCTCATTTGTAGCCCTTACCTTTCTTCTGAAAAATGAGAAGGATTGAAGTTTATTGAATGCTTAACTTGGCTTCCGTGGATAGCTTTAGGGGACCTTGAATTAATGTGAATTTTGTATGTAAATTTTTCTAGGAATAATTTCCTTAGCTGTAAGCATTTTCTCCAATTTATCTATTACTTAAAAAAAAAAAAACTAAATCAGTTAATATGTAAAGTTATTTTCATCTCTTAAGATATAAGAATCCTAGCTTATGCTCAATATACATTTTTATGAACAGCTTATGAACATAAAATGCTGAGAAAGCACTTTGTGCTACCAGGATTTATTATATTGGCAGGTACCCCCTTATTGTTAGTACTGTATTTCCTGCCTCTTTGTGAAAATCAGATCTTCAGCCAGTGATGCCCTAAAAATGAGTCAGTTTACTAGTTTGCACATTAAAGAGTCTAGAAAATGAAGAGTGTATTCTCATTTGGCACTCATTTCCTTAGCTTTTTAAAACCAATGTGTCTCACATGACTCTGCCAGTGTGTGTGTCCCAGTGCTCCTCCAGGTCAGCTGGTCACTATTTATGGCCTGCTCATATTTCAGGCTCATATTTGGGCCCTCAGTAACCTGTTTAGGCTGCTGCTTCGGAGTCCATTGCATTTGTTAGCAAAGGCTCATCCTTAGGTTTGAGCCAAACTGGTCAGCTCTTCTCTTTGGGAAGTCAAGGAAGTACCTCTCAGACATTTTTGTCACAGTGTCATGATCTTGCTGCTGTGCTGGAGTGTGAACTGTGGCCCTGTTTTCCTCTGTTGCAGGTGAATTCAGAAGGCAAAGCCAGTCCTCTGTCACTCCTTCAGATGGCCTCTCCAAGTGGCTTCTGTGTCTTGGTTCGCTTGCCCAAGCTGATCTGTGGAGGGAAAACACTACCAAAAACATTATTGGACATTTTAGCAGACGGCACGATTTTAAAAGTCGGAGTAGGATGTTCAGAAGACGCCAGCAAGCTTCTGCAGGATTATGGCCTCGTCGTTAAGGGGTGCCTGGACCTCCGATACCTAGCCATGAGACAGAGGTATGGTTTGTATGAACACTTGGATTCCTGTAGCTGTGGGGTGAATATTTTAGCAAAAGTTGGAGGTTCAGTTCAGTTCAGTTGCTCAGTTGTGTCCGACTCTTTGCGACCCCATGAATCGCAGCACGCCAGGCCTCCCTTTCCATCACCAACTTGCTTAGTCTACCCAAACCCATGTCCATCGAGTCAGTAATGCCATCCAGCCATCTCATCTTCTGTCGTCCCCTCCTCCTCCTGCCCCCAATCCTTCCCAGCATCAGGGTCTTTTCCAATGAGTCAACTCTTCGCATGAGATGGCCAAAATATTGGAGTTTCAGCTTCAACATCAGTCCTTCCAATGAACACCCAGGGCTGATCTCCTTTAGGATGGACTGGTTGGATCTTCTTGCAGTCCAAGGGACTCTGGAGAGTCTTCTCCAACACCACAGTTGGAGGTTCAGTTCAGTTCAGTCGCTCAGTCGTGTCCGACTCTCCGCGACCCCGTGAATCACAGCACGCCAGGCCTCCCTGTCCATCACCAACTCCCGGAGTTCACTCAAACTCAGTCCACAGAGTCGGTGATGCCATCCAGCCATCTCATTCTCTGTTGTCCCCTTCTCCTCCCGCCCCCAACCTTTCCCAGCATCAGAGTCTTTTCCAGTGAGTCAACTCGTCGCATGAGGTGGGCAAAGTATTGCAGTTTCAGCTTTAGCATCAGTCCCTCCAATGAACATCCAGGATTGATCTCCTTTAGAATGGACTGGTTGTTACTGAGACTCAATAATGAAGCCTCTAAAATTCTTTAGAAGCCTAGAGGCATCTGAGATGCCTATCGAATTTGTGAGGAGATATTCCACCTTCTGGGAAAACTTTAACTACCTAGAACTGGTCTTGTTAGTGAAACATTAATAAGGTGTCTCTATAAGCTACAGGTTGTAAACTGATAAGATCCTTGGGCAAATTAGAGTTGCAGATTTTTTTTTGGCCTGTATGATATTTTGGAGAATTTTAGTATAAATCCAGATTTAATGTTAAAAATCTGTATTTCTGGCTTCTCTTAGGTGATTTGACTACAGGAGGTCAATAGTTCTGGGTTGTAACAGTTGGCAGGCAGCATTGTCCTCTTTAGACGAATGTTTTGTTCAATTTGCCAGAGTCCCCACCTCTCCCGTTGTAACCCCTGACTCATCCTGATAAACATTTGAATGTAGGCCAAAAATAATGAAGCCCAATGCTTCACTGAGAGGAAAAGATTGTCCTTTCCCTTGGCATTCTATTATTAGGGAAATACTACCTTTTTTTAAAGGTATATTTTCATGTATATTTGTGGTCCACATTTTAATAGTGTGGACTGAAACAGCCTTTATCCCTGACTTTCTCCATGACACTGATATTAAAAGTTTGGAGGATCTGATAAACCAAGAGAAGGCCTGATTAAAATCTATGTTTATCATAATTTTTTAGTATTAAATGAAATTCTATTTTGGCTTAGTAAGTAAAACTCATAAAGTATCCATTTTTTCTAGTAATACATTAAAATATTTAGCGTGTAATTTTTTTTAGCTCTGTAAAAGTATTTGGAGTATAACAGCAAAAGCCGCTTTTCATCAGGCCCTCCTCCCCCTGGCACTGGCTCCCCAGAGGTGCCTGTCTTGGTCTGGGCATGGTTTGGAAAAAAATGCCCGGACATGAGGCAGAATGAGAGGGAAATAAAGTTTATTGGAGTGGGAGACGCTGTTAGTGGACCAGCTCAAGGGAGAACCAACGTTGAATGGGGATCCTTAGTCCACTTTTATACCCAGGGTAGAAGGAGTGGGATAGGGGTCTGGCGGGTCATTTGCTGATTGGATGAGGCATGCATACTGGGTAGGGGGAAGAGTAAGGCATACCTCCTCCCTGTGGGGTAGGAGGGGAGACAGGTTATACTGTTCCATTAGTAGTTACTCATGGGGGAGGGAAGGGCAATAAGGGTCTGGTTTTTCCATTCCAAGACCCTCCTTGGTTTTATCTGCTCTTTGTCCTTGGGTCACCACGGTGTCCACAGTCACTGCTGTTAGAGGACGTGTGTATAGTGGCCAGGAATTGACTCTGGAGTGGACCATGTGGGTGGGAGTCCCCATCTTCCTCTTACCAGCTCTGTTACCTTTGGCAAGTTACTGAGCCTCACTGTTCCTCAGCTCCCTCGTCTGTAAAAAGCAGAAATAACAACATTGCCATCTCATAGGATTGGTGTGAGGATTGAAGGGGTTAAACTATGTAAAGAACTTAGAAATAGTGTTTGACATATAGTCAGAGTGCTGTGTAAATTTCAGTCATCATCCTCATCATTACTGCCACCTTCAGCACCATGATCATTCGATTGATTTGTCCTTCCAGATCACTTTCTATCCAGTTACAGTCCTCTTTATGAGTATATGGCCTTCCCTGATGGCTCAGCGGTAAAGACTCTGTCTGCAATGCAGAAGATGCGGGTTCAATCCCTGGGTCAGGAAGCTCCCCTGGAGAAGGAAATGGCAACCCACTCCAGTATTCTTGCCTGCAGAATCCCATGGACAGAGGAGCATGCAGGGCTACAGTCCATGGGGTTGCAAAGAGTCAGACACGACTTAGCAACTGAGCACACACCCACGCATTGTGAGTATATAGGAGTTTATAAGTAACCTTACTTAAATGGCTAAATGCAGAATGGCCAAGTGTCAAAATAAAAATTTGGCCAAAGTGGAGTATTACTGTAAACTTCTCTAGATATAAGAATGAAGCATTCAGCTTTTTAATTTTTAATGAAATCTTATTAAAATTTTAAACATTATTTTATTATTGAATAGTTCAGTAGTAAAATTAAAAAATTTTGGCATTATAGGAGAAGAAATTTGACATTATACTTAACACTTTTAGCTATAGGTTGTCTCTGATGTTGGCTGTAAGAGGATGATGCTTTCATTTGACTTTGGAAAGGAACAAAAATTTTCTTGGTAACGCTGTTCTGTTTTCTTCATGCTCACTATATTTTTATTATATGTTAGCAGAAGATAATTCATTATTGAGACTGTTGTGTATGATTCTGGAATCTTTCCTAGTGAAACTTTGAAGTGGCAAAGATGGCCTCTTGTTTTTAATTCATCCTCAAAAAATGTGAAGCTTGCCCAAATATGACATTTAAAAAAAGATTAATGACCTAAATGGAATTGAATTAATAAAAACCAAGTGCTGTCTTTCAATGAAGGTAATGATTTCAAAAATTATGAAATACCAAGGCTCGATAAATTGGATAGAAGTTAAAAAGATTGAAATAAGTATTTTCCTGGTGGTCCAGTGGCAAGAATCTGCCTGCCAATGCAGGGAACCCAGGTTCGATCCCTGGTCCTGGAAGATCCCACATGCCACAGAGCAACTAAGCCCGTACCCCACAACTGCTGAAGCCCACGTGCATAGAGCCTGTGCTCCACAAGAGGAGCCACCGCAGTGAGAAGCCTGCACGCTGCAGCTAGAGAGCAGCCCCTGCCCGCGGCAACTAGAGAAAGCCCATGCGCAGCATTCAAGATCCAGTGCAGCCAGAAATAAAATTTTAAAAATAAATAAAATAAAAAAGGATAAAGTAAGTATTTACTGTCATGGAAGGAGGTCCCCGATGCATTAAGTGTTAGAGCAAGTTTCAGAACAAAACCAGAACAAATACTAAAAAACTGTATCTGCTCCTCCATCTAGCCACCTCTTTGCTTGTTTATCTGTAGAAAGTGTCTGGAAGGGCCACGACATAACTCATAAGGGTCGTTATTCTTGAGGAGTGGAAGTGGGGGGGTGGAGGACTTTTACTTTTCACCGATTACTCTTCCCTGTTGTCTGCATTTTTAAGTAACGCATTCGTTTCTTTTATAATTACGATTATAAAGGAAAACATGAAAAGATTTTAAAGAGAAAGTAGTTTGTCTACCCCCAAAGTCTTCATTTCCATGAATTGAACCATGACCTTATATATTTTACATAAGTATATCTGGACCTTTTTTTTTTTTTAAACTTTTTAGTCAGTGTTGCCGTTTGGGGGTGATGAAATCCATGAAGTTACTGCTTGTTTTTGTAAGGAAAGACTTCCTTTTCTTTATCATTATAATGATTTCATTTTTCAGAGTAACCGAGGGAGTCCTGTATATTTTAACACTGCCGGGAACCTCATCTCCTAGCTTCCTCTAAAACTTCTAAGCTCTCACCTGGTAACCAGGAAGTCAGCTCCACTTGTGTTGACTGATTTGTTCTTTTTATTTTTGGACTGATATATTCTTAATTTTACATTAACCTTTATTTGAATTCTCCAATCTTTGGCTAAATTAATTTTTTTCACCTCCCTGCAGCTATTTTAATCAGGAAGTGTTAAAAGAGTAGATTATTTGATTTTATGGTACATTCACTTGCTCAGTGAAGATAGCCTTATCATATTTTTCAAATTTGAAAAGTAATGCACAAACACTAGCCAATTCAAATATAAAAAATGTAAAGATTTCTGATCACCCCAAACTCTACACCTAGAGATAGCATCACTAACATTTGATTAATATCTTTCTACTTAACGGTTTGTGCTTTTTCTCTCTCACATGCCTAGAGTCACATACACACATTTATTGTGTACTGTATATATATTAATGCAAAGAGTTCATAACATATGTTTTCTTTCATAATCTCTTTTTACTTCACTAATATGTCATGGACATCTTTTCACATCAATATAGATCCACATCCTTATTTTTAACAGCTATATGGAATTTAATTGCATGGATATTTAACTAGTCTTCTATTGAGGGTGTTAGATTATTTCCAGTTCTTTTCTACTGTAAATAGTGCTGTAATGAAGATTGTTTTATATACATTTGTCTGAGGATAACTTACTAGAAGTAGAATTATCAAATCACAGAATATTCCTGTTCAAAATTTTGTTAGCTAAAAAAGCCTGGACTGTGTGGATCACAACAAACTGTGGAAAATCCTTTAAGAGATGGGAATACCAGACCACCTTACCTGCCTCCTGAGAAATCTGTATGCAGGTCAAGAAGCAACAGTTAGAACTGGACATGGAGCAATGGGCTGGTTCAAAATTGGGAAAGGAATCAAGACTGTATATTGTCACCCTGCTTATTTAACTTATATGCAGAGTATATCATGCGAAATGCTGGGCTGGATGAATCACAAGCTGGAATCAAGTTTCCTGGGAGAAATATCAACAACCTCAGATATGCAGATGATACCACCCTAACGGCAGAAAGTGAAGAGGAACTAAAGAGCCTTTTGATGAAGGTAAAAAAGTAAAGTGGAAAAGCTGGCTTAAAACTCAGCATTCAAAAAACAAAGATCATGGCATCTGGTTTTATCACTTCATGGCAAATAGATGAGGGAAAAATAGAAAGAGTGACATGCTTCATTTTCTTGAGCTCCAAAATCACTGTGGATGGTGGGTGCAGCCATGAAATTAAAAGATTGCTTGCTCCTTGGAAGAATGGGGAAACCTAGATTTTCCTAGGTTTATGACAAACCTAGACAGCATATTGAAAAGCAGAGACATCACTTTGCTGACTAAGATCCATACTGTCAAACCTAAGGTTTTTCCAGTAGTCATGTACAGATGTGAGAGCTGGCCCATAAAGAAGGCTGAGTGCTGAAGAATTGATGCTTTCAAAATATGGTGCTAGAGAAGACTCTTGAGAGTTTCTTGGACAGCAAGGAGGTCAAACTGGTCAATCCTAAAGGAAATCAACCCTGACTATTCATTGGCAAGACTGATGATGAAGGTGAAACTCCAATACTTAGGCCACCTGATGGGAAGAGTTGACTCACTGGAAAAGACCCTGATGCTGGGAAAGATTGAAGGTAGGAGGAGAAGAGGGCAACAGAGGATCAGATGGTTGGATATGATCACTGACTCAGTGCACATGAGTTTGAGCAAACTCTGGGAGATGGTGAAGGACAGGGAAGCCTGGCATGCTGCAGTTCATGGAGTCACAAGAGTTGGACATGACTTAGCAACTGAACAACAAACAACATTTATTGACAAAGTTTTTCATAAAGATTGAACAGATGTTCAGCTCACAAATTTTAGATTAGTCTGTAATTCTTCATGTTCCACAATACTAGATGTAGTTATTTTTAAAGATCTTTATAATCAGATAGAGTTTAAAATTGTATATACCTTTTGTTTTATTTGATGTAGTGAGACTGAGTATCTGTCATTTGTTTGTTGGCCATTTATATGCCTTGTTTTGATTGTCCTGTTCTTGTCCTTTGCCCATTTTTGACACATGATTTTATTTATTTCTTGTAGAAACAATTTGCTTTCTAATGGGCTTAGCTTGAAATCACTCTCTGAGACTGTTTTGAACTTTCCTCTTGACAAGTCCCTTCTGCTTCGCTGCAGCAACTGGGATGCTGAGAATCTTACCGAGGACCAGGTACTTCTCTTATCAGAGTAGTTGAAGAGTGGAAGAGTCATTGCTTGTAAAGTACTATTATTTAAAAAACTCTAAGCCTCAAAATGATATATGTTGGGTGGAAATGCTTTAAAATAGCCTCCTTGATGATACTCAAGATAACTGCTCTATAATAATGTACATGCCACTTGAATAAAAGGGTAAGACTCCCTGTTATATTTTTTTTGAGCATTTACTATATGCCAGGGATTTCAGAAAAATGTAAAATTTTTCTCATGAATAAAAATGCATACTTTAAAAAAACAGTGTTATAAGACATTATAAGGAACAGCAAGTAATTCTCCTGCCTTCCTCCCCCATTCTTAATTGCTCTTCCTTCTTTTCAGAGGCAACCAATTTCATTTTTTTCTGGTAATTATCATTATATTTTAAAATTGCATGCATATATTACTCTTTCCTTTCCTACATATTATCTTTTGACTTCTTGCTGTGGAAAACGTGATTTAGTGCTCTTGCAATTCCTGTGTCCCCAGACAGATACTTATTCCCTCCCCTATGCTCCCAGTAGAGGTAAATCGTCATTTTTATCAGATTAATATCTACTTATATTGATATTATTTATAGTTGCTCCACATAGTCAGTTGCAGTTAGGTATTTTTCTTATACAACTCTTTGATTTCCCAGGAGTAGTAATTTATATTTTTGTTTGTTTAGTTTTCTGTGTGCCTGTTAATTTTGTCTGCTCCAGACTCTCCTCTCTGCCGCTTCAGACACAGTCAGGTAACTTAGTCATTTAAGTTCCCCTTGGAGCTGGCCCTGGTGGAGTCCGTGGGCTTCCTGTTCCTTTCAGGACTGGTTGCTCTGTAGCCCTGCTTGCCAGACTCTCATCCTGTTTGTGTTTACCACCAGAGTGGGAATTCTCTTCACCTCTCTTCTATAGCAGGTCCTGTTTTACAAATCTTGTGTCTTTTTACTTTCTTGTCCTGGTGGAGTACATTGAAAATAGCTTCCTGAGAAAAGGAGAATGAGAAGTTAATTTATGACACCCCGCATGTCTGAAAAGATACTTGTTTCCTCTCTATTGACTGCTACTTCGGCTGAGGATAGCATTTTAGGGTGGAAATCATTTTCCTTCAGAACTTTGAAGACAGGGCTCCTTGTAGCTTCCTGTGTTGATGCTGAGTATGTGACTTGTTTTTCTTTCTGGAAAATCTTATTTATTCTTAGTTTTTAAATTCATGATGATATACATTAGTGTGAGACATTTTTCCCTATAGTCTTAGAATTCAGTGGACCCTTTTGATCCGGAAGCTCATGTCTTTCAGTTCAGGGAATTATTCTTATAATATTTCTTAGGAAATTTCCCTTTCTTTTGTTTCTAGAATTCATATTATATGTATATTGGATCCCTTCAATTAATCTTCTCATTGTCTTAGTAAAATGTTTTCTCTTTGATTTTCCATCTCTATATTTTTTGTTTTCTCTTCTGGGAAATTTCAAGTTTATCTTTCAATATGTCACTCAAATTTTTAATTATTCCAATTGTTATAAGAGCTCCTGGTCTTCTCTGAATATTCACCTTTAAAATAACTTTTCATTTTTGTTTAATAATATCTTCTATTATCTTAGAGTATTGAAGGTTCTGAAGTTATTTTTTCTTTCCTGCATTGTCTCCTTTTCCTCTGAATTTCTAATTTTATTTATTTATTTTTTTATTGGAGGCTAATTACAATATTATATTGGTTGGTTTTGCCATACATTGACTGAATTTCTAATTTTAAATGTTTGATTTTAAATGTTTGTCTTTCATGTTAAAGACTTTTTTTCAAATGTTTAGCTCCTTGCCTATCCATTTTTATTTGTGAAGGAGACATTAAAGCACCAGTCAAATCTACTGGCCAATTGAATCAAGTGCCAATTGATGAATGAATGATAAAATACAGTATAGCCATGCAATAGAAGATTATTCAACAGTTAAAAGGATACATGCGACAACATGGATGAGTCTTGAAAACATTATGCTAAAAAGTGAAAGAAGCCAGTTACACAAGATCACATATTATATAAGTCCATTTACATGAAGTGTTCAGAACAGGCAGATCTGTAGAGACAGAAAACAAATTAGTGGTTGGTTAGGATTGGAAGAAGTAGGGGATGACTGCTAAAAGATATAAGATTTTTTATTGGGCTGATAAAAATGTTCTAAAATTGATATGATGAAGGTTGCACAATTCTGTAAATATACAAAAAATCCCGAGTCATGCAGCCTCTCAAAAAGACATATTTGGGACAGTTGGAGACATTAGAATGCAACCATGTATTATTGTATTTTGTCATTGTTAAAGTTCTTGGGTGTGACAGTGGTGTGATTATGTAGGAGAATGTCCTTGTTCTTAGCAGATATGCACTAAAGTATTTAAGGATGAAGTATCACAGTAGCTGCAACTTAATATTGAAATGTGTTAAGCCAAAAGAGAAGTATTCGGTGTATGTATTATAAAGAGATAAAGCACATGTTGACAATTGTGAATGTTAGTTGTCATTCTTTTCTGTAGGTTTGAAAGTTTCAAAATAAAACATTGGGTAGAAAAGGTTAATTGCCACCAAATTTGAAACCAGATTTGTGATCCATATTATTATGAAAATTCAGAATTTCCAAAGACTCTTATTCATTCAAAATGTTTATTGTCTTTTTAAAATTATAAGCGTAATGCTTAATGAGATTTTATAAAATATAGAAAATATTTATTTATTTAAATATAAATATTTATTTATTTTTTATAAAAAAAAAAAATCTCCCACTTGAATTTGAAATCCCAAAGAACCAGTGCTGTAAACCCACTGCCTAGCACAAAGTCTGACACTTGGAGGGCGCTCAACAAACACTTGTTGAATGAATGAAGTCTGCACCGTCTATGTCTGTCTCCTGCTGAGAGTCTCAAGGTGTAGTCTCAAGGTTTCCTGGAAACTGGTGAGAGTCATCACACCTACATGTGAGGTGCTGGGTGTCTTGCCTGAACTGTGTCTGATGCTCACACATTTCTGTTCAGTGGAGACAGAAGGAGACACCGTGGCCGAGTTCTTCAGCAATTTTGAATTTCAATTCAACTGAGTCAAAAGAGACTGACATGACCTCCCTCCATGCCTTGACCAGCCACCTGGGCAAACGCAGGGTTGGAAGACAGAAGCGGATTCTTCAAAGACTGAATTTCAAATCCCCTGGGCCCCTGCCCACTTCTGTCCCTGAATGAGCTCCGGCTTCTAGAATTTCTGGGCATCCTAAGAAGGCGAGAGGTGACCATGTCCATGGATTGACCCGGTTCCTCTTGCCATCATGGCTGGTAGCCTCGGGTCACCACAGGCCCCCAGACCCAGTGTTCCTGGACCTGACCATGAGCCCGCTGCAGCCTCCAAATAAAGGCCAGTCTGGTTGTGCTGAGTTTTCTGCTGGCCTGACTGCCCTGCTTTTTTCCTCACTGAGTGGGAGAGTCAGTCTTTGCTGCCAGTGATGGAATCCCCATGACCTCATAGGTCTGTGTCTTTAGAATCAAGAAGGAGATTCTCTTTCTCTTGGAAGAGGTTCTCTGGAGAAGAGAGGAAGAGCAAGTGACCTGTTCTTACTGACCTTGACCCTTTCCTCATCCCCCGCCCAGGACCTCACTGCAGTGTTTGACCTCTTGCTCATCTGCCTTTGGACTCACCACTCTCAAGCATGACTGGCTCCATGGCCTGGTTCTTCTGGTCCTATTGGCTTCAAGTGATAATCACAGCCGCTACTTATTGGTCATATAGTGTGAGCCGACGGTGAGCCCTTGTGAGCTGATCACTTTCCATTCACTAATCAAGTCTTATTCTTGCAACAACCCCTCAGGATTGAAAACTTCAATCCTAAAATGATGAAACTGAGATTTACTGAGATACAGAGTTTTTTTGGTTCATGGTTTTGAAGCAGGTGAGTGGCTGAGCTGTCTTATGGTTCCAAAATTAATCAAGAAACAGAGTATGCAAGGTAAACATGAAAGCAAATTTTTTCCCCTAACACTTAGGAATATAGTCTCTATGGACAAAGATGTATGCACAAGAATGATCACCTTGGCACTACTTATAATTGTGAAAAACTGGCGATAACCTAAATAGCAACACAAGCAAATGATGAGGACTCCATGTAATGAAATATTAGGAAGTTATGAGGAATGGGAATGCAGGGCTGTGCTGATTTTCATGTAAATTTGCCGAATGCGTATCGTTGAATAAAAACACATTACAGAACCAGCAAAAAAAAAAAAGAAAATAATATTTAAACTTGACATTTAAAGAAATGGAATGAGAGCACAGCACATATGGCCAAATTTTTTTGACTAGTGGGTTTTATTATCAATAACTATAAATTATAATCAAATGTCAGTAACTCTAAGTCTTTTCTCTCAGGCCACTCAGTTTTTCCAAACATGAATCTTCTAGTCTTCTACGCAAGAAGTATAAGCCCACAGCCTATATTCTGGTAGCTGAGTGGAAGAGGTGGTGCTGGTTATCTCATTATTTAATATGTAGATTTTCCTATAATCCCTCTTTTTCCTGATGACACTTTGCCCCCAACCTCTGCCACCCCTGATATTACTAGGTCCAGATCCTTTGTGATTTAGCCACTATATAACTTACACTTGTCAAAACCCAAACTCTGTACACTGAGTAAAACAAAGCAGAAATATGACTTTATTGCAGTAACTCGTGTGACCTGGTACTCCATTTTTTTAAATTGCTAAATACTTCATTGTATGGATCAGTTCAGTTCAGTTCAGTCGCTCAGTCGTGTCCGACTCTCCGCGACCCCATGAATCACAGCACGCCAGGCCTCCCTGTCCATCACCAATTGTATGGATAGACCACATTTTATTTATTCGTTCATCATTTGGTAGAGCTTTGAGTTCCTTTCATTTTTTTGGCTGTTATGAATAATGCCACACTGAATATCTGTGTATAAGTTTTTATGTGGACATATACCTTCAGTTCTCTTGGGTAAATAACCTACAATGGAATTGCTGAGTCATATGGTAACTTTAACTGTTTGAGGAATTGCCAAACTATTTTCCAAAGTAACTGTATCATTTTATAGTCCCACCAGCAATGTATAAGTGTTCCAGTTTTCCATATTGTGTTTGATTTGGTTTTAATTTATATTTCCCTAGTGACCAATGATGCTGAGCATCTTTCATATGCTTGTTGGCTAATGTTATATCTTCTTTGGAGAAATGTCTATTCAGATCCTTTGCTCACATTTTAATTGTGTTGTTTGTTTTTAAATTGTTGAGTTTTAACAGACATATATGTGTGTGTATGTATACATATTCTTTATATATTCTAGATGCTAATCTCTTATCAGATATATAATTTATAAATACTTTCTCCCATTTTCTGCAAATTTTCTTTTCACTTACTTGATGGGATCATCTGAAGCATGAAAGTTTTAATTTTGATGAGGTCCAGTTATCTGTTTTTTCTTTTATTCCTGATGCCTTTGCTGTCATATCTAAGAAATTGTTGCCTGACCTAAAGTCATGAACACTTACTCATGTTTTCTTCGAAGAATCGTATCTTTTAGCTCTTGCACCTAGGTTCATAATTCATTTTGAGTTAATTTTTGTGTGCGGTCTGAAGTAGGAGCCCAGATTTATCCTTTTGCATGTGGATACCCAGCTACTCCAGCACCATTTGTTGAAAGTGCCTTGGATTCCTTATTGTTTGAAAACAATTTGTTAAAAAAGTATTCTGCACTCTTCACATTCAAACACCTTCTTTTCCTGTGGAAGACTGCTTGCTGACAGAGATGTAGGTGGTTGAGTCTATGTGGAAAATTTTATCCAAATTTCTTTTTATAGTATTCTGTTCTTTTTCTGTTGTTCTAAAAGTACACACAGAAAAAAGATCCATACTAACAGTGTTATTTGCCAGGCTTGATTATTAAAGGTGAATTAGAGGAATTTTAATTAAAGTCCTTATATGCTTTGTTAGGAAAAGCTATTAATAAAATTAACAGTTTTGACTACTTTTATTTATGACTGGTTTGCCTGTGCCTAGTTGCTTGAGAGAATGACTTACTGTTGTTAAAGACATAAATTCCAGAAATGGACCCTTGTGACTTTTGATCTGAGGTCCATGTTTGAAGCTGTTTTTCTTGTTCGACACGTCGTATTAATATATACAGCAGTTTGTCTCTAATCAGTAGTCACACAGGCCTGTTAATGAATCTTGGTGTCAGTTGTTCTAGATGATGAGCATTTCCGAAGTGAAATTTGTGTACTAGCTGTCAGACCTGTGATAAGTACCCTGCCCCAAGCTGGAAGAAAATCTGTCCAGCAGGTTTGGACAGATAGAAGATAGAATACATAGAAGATAGAAGACAGCAGATAGAAGGAAACTTCACTGATTTATATAGATTAGGAATTTCAAGCATGTAGAATAAGTCATTATTTTATCTATGTTACATGAGGATTCATTTTACCATTTGATTTATTTTTGTCTAGTTTGAATTTTTTTTTGTAATGGAAAGGTTTTAAGGAGTAGATGGTGCCTGAGTTACTGTGCATCTTGAGTTAGAACCTGGAAGTGGTCTCTTGTCTTTGTAACTGACTTTGAACTTGCTCTCTCTGGTTCACCTTCTGGATTCTACTGATCTCTGACTTTTCTCTTCAGGTAATTTATGCTGCCAGGGATGCCCAGATTTCAGTGGCTCTCTTTCTCCATCTTCTTGGATACCCTTTCTCTAGGAATTCGACTCTAGAAGAAAATGATGACCACACTGTCTGGAGAAAAATCTTAGAGAAATGTCAGGATGTGGTAGATATCCCATTCCGAAGCAAAGGGCTTAGCCGATCAGGGGAAGAGGTTAATGGGGAAGCAACAGAATCTCAGCAGAAGACAAGAAATAAGAAGTCGAAAGCTGATGGAACGATGCCAGGCAACCACCAAGGGAGAGACCCCAGAAAACATAAAAGAAAGCCCCTGGGAGTGGGCTATTCTGCCAGGTAACTGAGTTGTTCTGTGTCTAGTAGATTCAATGGCCCAGCCTGCAGCAAAAGGCATGATGCTTTACCTTGGGTCTGGGAAGAAGGCTAGTGTGGTAAGGTGGCAGAGGCTCTCCAAGGATTTTTATTTTTCCTTTCCTTCAAGGACATTTGGAGCTAGGCTTTATTTGTGTACTTTTCCCTTTTACCCTTCTACTGTTTCATTTTTGAGCAGTGGAAGTGGAAATGAGGAGTGCTTAACCTAGCTTTGTCACTGACCTTGATACAACCTTAGATCTGTACTTCTATTATAAATGAGGAGAGTGAAAGTGTAGTCACTCAGTTGTGAACCCCATGGACTGTAGCCTCTCAGGCTCCTCTGTCCATGGGATTCTCCAGGCCAGACTACTGGAGTGGGTTGCCATGCCCTCCTCCAGGGGATCTTCCCTACCCAGGGGTTGAACTTGGATCCTCTGCATTGCAGGCAGATTCTTTACCATCTGAGCCACCAGGGGGTATAATTATTATTCTTTGCTTGCTTCAGGAAAGCTGTGAAAGTAATATGAAGTGCCTCAGACTTTTCAGGAGAAATGCATCATCCGATTTCTTATTCATTTGGTATTTGGTTATTTAGAATGGTATCCAGGCCCTAAACTTATGTTATTATCTAGTCAATGAGAATTTTCCTGTATAGCTTATGTCTCTATTGCAGAATGATGACTAATAAATACTTTGGAGTGGAATTTTAGTTCTTCTAAGCAAAATGCCTTTAGGAATTGGATGATTAAATTGAAGCAAGTATTGCGTATGAGCCAGAAATAAATCCACATGGCACTCATTACTTGAGCTTGAATTTTAATTGACTTGGTTTAATCCAGTGATTACAGGGAAGTTTCTTCATGTTCTGTTTCTGCTTGCTTTCATGGTAGAACCATGTAAACACTACCCAACTTACTCCCTAATTTCCCAATCTATAAATATAAAAACTAATGGTATAAACGAATTCACTTTAATTCTCTTTCTTAGCCCATTGTAGATAGAGGAGTAAACATGGTTTCTCACCATGTCCTCCCGCCACCGCCCATAAATGTAACGTATGACCCTAGTGTTGAATAGCTTGGGTCACACAGAATATAGGAAGGTAGCTGATACCTTGATCAATAGTTTGCTCCAAATTTTAGATTTCTCTCTCCCTTCCCCACAGAAAATCCCCTCTCTACGATAACTGCTTTCTCCACGCTCCTGATGGACAGCCCCTCTGCACTTGTGATCGAAGAAAAGCTCAGTGGTACCTGGACAAAGGCATCGGAGGTTTGAGATTCAGCCATCATACTTGATTTATAATTAGGTGCATGCGGGTACTGACTGGAGTGGGCCTGAGATAAGGGAGAGGGTTGCATGCGTAGAAGGCAGAGAGCCCTAGAGACATGCGGGATGGAGCTGTTCAAAGCCCAGAAATAGTGATCTCTGCCTAGGATACAGCAAAGAACAACTGAGATGGTACTTCTTCCCTGGGGGAGAGGTGGGCGGCGATCCTGCGCTAACGCTGCCTCTTTCCTCTAAGAGCTGGTGAGTGAAGAGCCCTTTGTGGTCAAGCTGCAGTTTGAGCCTGCGGGCAGACCTGAATCCCCGGGAGACTACTACTTGATGGTTAAAGAGAACCGGTGTGTAGTGTGTGGCAAGAAAGACTCGTACATTCGGTGAGTGTCCAGCAAGGTGGGGCTGCCCTTGTTTGCCTCTGATGAAAGTTGCCCTTCAAGCCACATGCAGAGCTCTCGGCGGGCTTGGTTGAGTCTGCCCCCTTTGGCTTAGAGACTTGTCCCCAAGGGGGAATCCCAGTGTCCCCGAGAGCTTTGACACTCTGCCTGGCCTTGCTGTATTGGTTCCTGCCACGACCCCCTGCCCACCACCGGAGCCAGTTTTTGGTTTCCGGAATGAAACACTCTTGTCAAAACAGTTTACCATGAAGAGTCGTTCCCTTTTGCTCATGAAGGAATGGAGACCAGTTCCTTCAGAAGCTGCCTTTCTGTGTCCTTGTGATCCTCCCTTGAGTGGCTCACAGACTTTGTGACCCTGGGTACATCAGTATCCAGGTGACCTGAAGGCACCCTCTGGAATAGTCTGAGATTATTCTGCATTAAGGTCCCCAGGCAATGAAGGTGACGTTACTACTGGGCCCGGGTGCCCAGACACCTGGACTCTCCCTGGCTGCTGAGGTGTGGTAACTCACTTGGCTTCTATCTCTCCTTGCAAAGTGAGACAAAAAGTTGTGGCGGCCAGGAGTTTTCCCTGAGAGCTTAGTTCTCCTTAGAAGACAATGATGGACTTCGATGAACCAGGGAAATAATTTGAGAGTAAGGGATTCTTCAGATAAAGGAAACGGGCTCTTACAGGTCACCAGGCTTCCAAAATTTCAGGAGTAGAGGTTACCTGCTGCATGCTTTGAGAGAGTTATTTTCCAGATGTTAAAGGCCATTAGAATTTCTTTTCATTTCTCAGATACTTTTCCTTTGGGGAGCACAGCCTTCCCAGAGGTGGTTATTAGCCTCTTCCTACCCCTGGCTCGCCAGAGGAGTCAGAGAGGCGGTGGTCTGCACTCACTTCAAGGAGAGGGGGACCCAAGGCCCATAGGCAGGTGGGCGGGGACTGGAATAGGTGGTCGGGCTTTTATGTCATCGCTGTTGGGTTGTAGGGCCCCAGCTCCTCAGTCGTGTGTGGGCCCAAATCAGAATCCCAGCAGGCCACCTGCGGACTCCGTGTTCGGTCTGTGTTGCCGGCTAATGCGCGCTGCCCTGTGCGGGCTCCCTTAGGAAGAATGTGATCCCACACGAGTACCGGAAGCACTTCCCCATCGAGATGAAGGATCACAGCTCCCACGATGTGCTGCTGCTCTGCACCTCCTGCCACGCCATCTCCAACTATTACGACAACCACCTGAAGCAGCAGCTGGCCAGGGAGTTCCAGGCCCCCATTGGCTCCGAGGAGGGCTTGCGCCTGCTGGAGGATCCTGAGCGCCGGCAGGTGCGTTCGGGGGCCAGGGCCCTGCTCAACGCCGAGAGCCTGCCTGCGCACCGGAAGGAGGAGCTGCTGCAGGCGCTGCGGGAATTTTATCACACAGACACGGTCACGGAGGAGATGCTTCAGGAGGCAGCCAGCCTGGAGACCAGGTATGATCTGCGCTCCTGCTCAGAGGGGAGTGAGGACCGGTCTGGTGTCTTTACGCCGGCTGCTCGGTTTGAGTGCCTGTAGGGCAGAAGCAGGTGCCCTGCGGCAGCCTCGGGCTCACCCCACTCTGTGTGGCTCAGGATAACCAGGCAGGTGGGACAGCGATCTATCTGCTGATTAACTTTCTAGAGGAGACTTGCCTTCTGTCCTTGACCTTTTAAGATCATATCCATATGTCCAGCCATTTTCATAATGATCAAGAGAGTTCAAAGGCACTGGAGTTGAACCTTATGCATTCTCTGCAGAAGGAAATTTTCTGGTCAGCATATAAGAGGAAAATCAGAGTCAAGAAATATCCTCCAGTCTCTGGAGTTGCCTGTGAAGTACAGTGTGTGTGGTTTTACATCTTTTCCCTTATCCAGGTCGGTGGGAATTGAGACACAGGGGTTCGTGTTTCCTGTCTCTAACCTGCCCTCCAGGGTGTTGGCCTGCTGAATGGCATGTTGGCCAGGATTGCTGTTAGTATTTAAATTACTTTTTACATTTTTGCTTCCTTGCTTGCTTTCTCTCTTTCCCCATGAGTACCTAGTTGAATTCATTGAATTCATATCATTTAATTCAGTGTCCCTAGATGAGAGGCATTTTATAGTCCTGAGAAATGAATGGCAACATGGCCCAAATGATAAAAACTCTGGGCTGCCTGTTATAGTTTGCTTCCCAACTTGTCAGTTCTTTCCAGGGATTGAAGTAATTGAACTGATAAGTTCACAAATCCTGATAGTGCTGCTGGTTGCCTATAGTGTTTTTGTTATTTAAAAAAAAAATACCCCCATAAACTTAATTATAGCAACAAATATTTATTGAACACATTTTTATAGGTATACTAATCTATTTAGCCCAGTTAATAAACTTTATATAAATTGCCTTAACTATTTCTTATAACAACCCTGTGAGTTAGGATTTAGATTTCTTACTAGTTTGACCCTAAGGAGGCTTACACGTGGGCAAGAGTCATTTGTATCCCTCCATTCCCTTCCTACCTGGAACAGGAAGTGGCACCCCACTCCAGTACTCTTGCCTGGAAAATCCCATGGACGGAGGAGCCTGGTAGGCTACAATCCATGGGGTCACGAAGAGTTGGACACGACTGAGCGATTTCACTTTCACTGGTTTCTGCTGGCATCGTATTCTGTATTTTTTTAAATCTTTCAGGATTTAAAAATTATTCTTCAGACTATTTTCCAAACTTTATTTTAGATACCTCAAAATAAAGGTTAAGGTTATATTATAAATTAAGGAGACTGGCTCCTTTAACCAGTTCCCAAATGTATTTCCTAAAACAGCTACATGTCCCCTTTCGGTGACCAACCTCTCTAGTAAATTCATCTTGCTGCCTTGGATGGGAGGGTGCTGGGCTTGGATGTCTTGGACCAAGAAGAACAGCTGTTTGGGGAAAGTTAGGCTAGTTAGTGGTATGCTTGTGAGCTAAATAAGAAAATGCCCCACAAATTCCTGGAGGGCACGAACAGGCTAGACGGGGAGGATTGAGAGTGGGGTGTGGACGCAGGGAGAGGAACTGAATCCCAGACAAGGAAATCCTTTCATTCACAGGAGCTGACGGCACTGTTCACAAGGCATCTTAGTGAGAAAGGAGGCCAGGCTTCATCTTCTCATTAAACAGCACGAGCTGTGCAACTGAGCAACCACAGCAGCATTTTGTTGTGACCAAAACACGTCTTGTGGATGTGGTTTGGCATTTCTTTGTATGAGAAGGAAAGCACCAAAGAAATATGCCGCCTTTATTTTACATTCAAGTATTACACTGTGATGAAAACCCAGAACACGTGGGCTGATTGAAGAGCTCATATAAAGACTAAGTATCGATCAGAATGAGTAGCTTAAAAGAAGGGCGAGGGACTTCTGTGGTGGTCCAGTGGCTAAGACTCTGCGCTCCCAATGCTGGGGGCCCAGGTTCTTTCCCTGGATCTGATAGAACTAGATCTCAACTAGATCTGATAGAACTAGATCTGAACCCGAGTCTCCTGCACTGCAGGTGGATTCTTCACCATATAAGCCACCAGGGAAGCCCTAGATGCAACAGGCCACAGCTAAAGATTCTGCATACCGCAACAAAGACTGCAACTAAGACTCAAAATAAATAAATAAATATTAAAAAAAAAGAAAGAAGGGTGAGCCAATAGGAAGGAAACCCTTGAGTAAATGAAAGGGCTCCATTCTCCAACCATCATCCGCCAGGCAGTGGGGCCCCCACTAGTAGGGTTGAGCGTTATGCAGTGGTCTTCCCATAAGTATAGCTCAGAATCCCCAGATGCCTTCTCTGGGATTGATGGTGCTTAGTATGTTCGAACTGTTTTTAAAAAGTCAGATACGGGAAAGATGTTTTTAAAAGCATCAAAGTAACCAACCCTTCAGGAGTCCGGCAACCTCTCTGTGTACCCCTCCATGGCAGCCCCTTGGCCCACAGCATCTGGAGCCATTGAGATGCTGTCCCGTGCTTGTTTTCCTCAAACCCTTGTCCTTCATATCTTGACAGGATTTCCAATGAAAACTACATTCCTCACGGGCTGAAGGTGGTGCAGCGCCACACCCAGGGCGGGCTGCGCTCCCTCATGCAGCTGGAGAGCCGCTGGCGGCAGCACTTCCTGGATTCCATGCAGCCCAGGCACCTGCCCCAGCAGTGGTCAGTGGACCACAACCATCAGAAGCTGCTCCGGAAATATGGGGAGGACCTTCCCATCAAGCTGTCGTGATCGCCGCCTCCCTTCTGAGGAGCTGGGAAGCTGGAGCCGGGGGTGCCAAGTCACCTCTTCCTGTTTTAATGTCCTTGTCAAATTCTGGTGACACAACTCACAATACTAACCCGTCGTGATCATCCCAGGATGCTTCTGGTGGAGCAAGGCTGTTGCTTTCAGGGGTGCTCCCGGTTTTGAATTTCAGCTGGGCAGAGTGAGAATTCTCTATTCCGCCCTTTTCTGGACAACTGGGAACCTTGGCCTTCATATTTTTCCCCTTTCCCTATAATGCTTTATCTGTACAGGTGACACATGAAGGATTCTTCCTGAAGTGTCTTGTCAAGACTCTCAAGTTTTTAATATTTTTTCTTCCCTGTCCAGTGTGTTGGTTTATCTCAGACAGGAGCTGTCAAGTATTTCAATCTCATCTGGTTAGGAGGGAGAAAAAAATAAAACGTTCTTCTAGAGGTTGGAGAGGTGCAAAGGGGTTGGATTCATATTCCCAGTTCAGCCTCATGATTAGAAGTTCTTTGGCTTGATGCTGTGCTGGAGCTCACCTGGATGGGGATCTGGCCCAGCTGGGCTGCTTCGGTTTATTACACATCCTTGAAAATGCTCCCCTTTACTCATTCAGGACCAAGGCAGAACCTTCCTGCCATATATTTTCACCCTAGCACTGGAGGGATTCTTTTCTGGAAAGAGGCCTGGGTGGGCCACAGAGAAGCACAAGCACCGTCTCCCTAGAGAACTTGGATGATTTGCTCAGCTTTTGGCTGTTTGTTGCAATCCTCCTGCCCAGAACGTCAAGGTTTTTAGCGTAATCCCTTTCTGAGAGGAAGATTATCTTTTCTCAGAATCAGTATCTGCTCCCTTCAGTGTTCTGTGTTCTATCAGATTTGCAATACTGACCTCTTTTAAGCTCTTTAATTCTCTCCCAGAGCCATTTGGTCAGGTTGCAGTGAGAGGATTTCTCCGTCTCCCATCTTGCCTGGGATACTGGGATTAATTAATCCCTTTCGATGTTCAAAACGGTGGTGTTTCTCATCTTTCTAAATGTGAGGCCACCACTTTGGGCATGAAATCAACTTATTAGTGATTAGTATCTTTTTTAAAGTATAAGGAAAACTTTCTTACCTTACAAGATTTTAACAAGCTTTAAAAAAATTTTTTATGGCCAGAATTCAACAGGAACTCTGTTTTGGAACTGTGCCTGAGTTGGTGATGGCTGCTCTAACACTGATAAGTAAAACAACTTCTAAGCACAAAGTTCACGAATTGTAAATGTAAAACTTTTTGCTTTATAACTTTGTAAAATCAGTGAATACTCTTGGGGAAGGAGATCTTTATCCTATAGGTACCTGCCGTGTGGCAGCCCATGGTGTGTGCTAAGTCGCTTCAGTCATGACCGACTCTGTGCGACCCTATGGACTGTAGCCTGCCAGGCACCTCTGACCGTGGGATTCTCCAAGAAAGAATGCTAGAGTGAGTTGCCGTTCCTTTCTCCAGGGGATCTTCCCCACCCAGGAATCGAAGCCACATCTCTTATGTCTAACCTGCATTGGCACGCAGGTTCTTTACCACTAGCGCCACATGGGCCCATGGCATGTATGCACAGATTCCCCTCCCCCACCCCACCCCACCCCACCCGGCCTCCCACCCCACCCCTAGCTTTGACCCCTGGACAGCAGCCCACTACACATGCACATCTTGCATTTTTTCCTCTTCCCTTCCCCCTCGTCCTCAAATAGGTGTTTCTGGGGCCTAAATCAAAAAGTCTTGAAAACAAATAGTAACAGCTGCTTTGGGGGCCGTATGTTCGGCACACTAGGTTGTTATGGGGCTGTAACTGCCCTGGAGCCAGCGGCAGAGGACCGGGAAACGGATGGGCTGTCGTCGTTGTGGTGAGACTTGCCACAAGGGGGCGCATGCAGCTCTTGCTTTATATTCATTCTTGAGAAATAAGATGCTAAAGCTGAAACTCTAATACTTTGGCCACCTCATGCGACGAGTTGACTCACTGGAAAAGACCCTGATGCTGGGAGGGATTGGGGGCGGGAGGAAGGGGACGACAGAGAATGAGATGGCTGGATGGCATCACCGACTCGATGGACATGAGTTTGAGTGAACTCCGGGAGTTGGTGATGGACAGGGAGGCCTGGCGTGCTGTGATTCATGGGGTCGCGCAGAGTCGGACACGACTGAGCGACTGAGCTGAACTGACTGATACCCGGTCCTTGGACATAACTCACAACTTATGTTTCAGATTGTGTATATCTGGTTTTGAGTCATTTTGATAAGTTTTATAAGAAAAACCTCTTTCTCTTAAGAGAGTAGGGCTCTTCCTTTCTCTTTCCCTGTATCCTCACACTGAGAGCTGAGAATCATGTCCTAAGAGGTCGTTTAAGGTGCTGTGGTTGCTGCAGGTAGAAGGAATGTGTTCTCCAGTAGAGCTCCCCACAGAGCTTAATATCACAGAGCCAGCAGCCAAGATAGAGGAAAAATCTGGACTATGGCACACACAATCTCTGTCCTTTTTAGAACACACGCTGTTTAGATTTGAATCTTTTCATTTTTTAAAATCAGCCTTGGACTCTAGCAGCCTGTCCCTAAGACTGACAATTGCTATCTCAAATGAGTTATTTTAGGGTAGGCATATTTTAAAATAATTTTTTTTTCTGATATAAAAGTCATGTGTATGCTTGTTAGAGATGAATCTAAAGAAAGAATGAAAATCCATCATCCCTCCGTGTAGAACAAACCTAATCTCTGCTGGTATGTTTATGAATTTCCTTTCAGTGTTTAAAAATGCATATATCATGTGTAGTATTTAAACAGGCTTGAGAGTCATATATATAGCTTGGTATCCTATATTTCCTTCATTTAGCATGGTATCATAAGTAATTTCTTATCTCTTTAAATCTTTGAAAGTAGATTTCCAGTAACTCTACCTTACTTTATTATCCACGCCCACACTGTTGACATTTTTGGTTGCTGCAGATCCTTTGTTAATATCAATGATGTATGCGATGAACTTTTTTGTGTGTAAATCTTTGACTATAACTTTGCTAACTTATTTAGGTTAGAACCTTAGAAACTGGATTGCAAGGAGAGGGAGGCACGTTGCTGGAGTGAGTACAAATTGATACCCATTTTTAGGAGTTTCTGTGATGGGAATGTTTGCCTTTGACCCTTTCTCTCATGTCCTAGGGCATTCGCTGAGTTTCCTCCTCTGTGAGCAGCAGTGGGCGGACGGTGTCACAGCAAAGACCTCCCTGATGTGCCTGAGCATTACGATTGCAGCCTCAGATCTTTTTTTCTGCTTCCCTTCTGCTCCCATCCTTCCTTGCCTCATTCCTCCTTGCAGCAGTGATTTTTGGAAATATTGTTTGTTTTAAAAGGAAATTGTAAAAAAAAATAAAAAATAAAAAATTTTATTTTAAAATGAAGGTTATGGCCTTTTTTCCCCCCCCCCGATAAACAAGCTATTACTGATTTGCCATCCTAAAGCGAACAAAGCATGATATTCAGGGATTTGTTTCCCTCTTAAGAGTGCAGCCATAAGTTACTTATTCTTATCCATGTCACAGACAGAGATCAGATGACAAAATGTGTTCTGTTGAAATAAAGCCATTTTAATCCCTCATTTTAGACTCTCAGGAGCCCAGCAGACAGAAAGAGCTTTTGTTCAGCTTCCTATTCTAATGTTTGGGGCCCTAACACTTGACTGTTATTTAAATTCTTTGCTACCTTACCTCTCTGAGTTTTTCATTCATTCATCTTTTTTTTTTAATTCATTATGTCTCATCCTCTGAGAGGTACCATAGTTTCTCAGTTTACTAGTTTGCTAATTATTACGTATTTTAAAAGGATTCTTCTTTCTGGTCTCGTCTTTTCTGTTCTTTACTTGGTCATTTTTAGAGTACCTCATCTCTCAGGAATGCAGTTGAGAATCAATTTTTCTTGGATGAGATAAACTATAAGAGGGTGTAAGAATGATTCTTGTATTGTTTTTGTTTAGTCACTAAATCATGTCTGACGTTTTTACCACCCCCCATGGACTACAGCCGGGGCTCCCTAGGTGTCACTAGTGGTAAAGAGCCTGCCTCCCAGTGCAGGAGACTTAAGAGATGTAGGTTCGATCCCTTGGTTGGGAAGATCCCCTGGAGGAGGGCATGGCAACCCTCTCCAATATTCTTACTAGAAGGATCCATGGACAGAGGAGTCTAGTGGGCCACGGCCCATAGATTTCCAAGGAGTTGAACACGACTGAAGCAACTTAGCACGCATGCATGGACTGTAGCCCTCCAGGCTCCTCTGTCCATGGGGTTTCCCAGGCAAGAATACTGGAGTGTTTTGCCATTTCCTCCTCCAGGAGATGTTCTCCACCAAGGGATCAAACCCACATCTCCTGCACCAGCAGGCGGACTCTTCACCACTGAGCCACCGGGGAAGCCCCAATTCTCGTAGAGTTGACTGTGGATTGAAAAATATAAAAATTATATATAATCCTCAAAGTAGTTTTTTTGAAACTGACTTACTCTTTTTAGGTATTTCCCAAGTTGCCACCTCATACTGGAGCCAAATACCTTCCATCTGTCCCCAGTCCTGGGGCAGGTTTGCATCAGGTGATGGAGCTGGGCTGACATGCAGCCAATAATCATTCCACTTGTTCAAAAGTACCTGTTCCACCCACTGTACCAGGGAGATGCCTTTGCTAGTGGCACCACGGTCCTTACTTAACTAACAACATGTTATTTGGGAAAGTGGGAGGTACATTAGACCATTGTTTCCTCCTCCCTAGCCTTGTCTGTGGCCAACTCTGGTTGTTGGCACCCCCCAGTCACTGTGGGTCCTGGACCAAATGGGCAATCCCGTGGGAGATAAGCAGGAGCTGACTTCCTGTGCATGGAAAGAGGGAATGTTGGAAGCCCTAGTCCACACTTCCTGGCTGTTCCCTCCTCTAAAGCAGTGGTACTTGCTGCCTTGGAAGGTCACTGTCTGAGTGGAGATACTTAGTCTCATATCCTCCTGACTGAACTCAAGGCATTTGCCCTCCTTACAACTTCCTTATTTGCTTTTAATTCTTGAATTTTTCTCTCTTGCCTGGTGGGTAGCCTGTTGCCTTTCTGCCAGCATAAGCTTCAAGAGCTGCTGAGTTTACAGTCAGCATTATTATCAACGTGATGTGTGGTCCAGATATTCCCGAGTTGTAGAGGCTACTTACACTCTACACCTGCTTCCCAAAGATCTCCCTTCTCAGGCTGCAGCATGTTGGAGCAGAGTTGGGATTCTGACTGCTCAGACCACCAGGGTATCTATTAAGTCCTGGATGAGAATCCAAAATTTGAGCTTAGTGAGCTGGTGGGGGTGGAAAGAAATAGGAGATTGAGACATGGGCAGTTTTAAAGAAGGTACATTTATTTGGTTGGCGGGGGAGGATGGGAGCATAGTCCATGGACTTACCATTATATTTTGCTTCTTGTGGCTCAGCTGGTAAAGAATCCGCCTGCAATGTGGTAGACCTCGGTTCGATCCCTGGGTTGGGAAGATTCCCTGAAGAAGAGAAAGGCTACCCACTCCAGTATCCTGGCCTGGAGAATTCCATGGACTGTGTAGTCCATGGGGTTGCAAAGCGACTTTCACTTTACTTCAAACTCAATTGTATAGTGTATTGGAGGATCAAGAGGCCTTGGCGATAGTGTCTGGTTCTGGCCATCAGCTGTGTGTGTGTCTTTGGACCAATCGCTTAACTTTTTTGGATTCCTTTCTGTACCGATAAAGCTAGGAGTTTGAATTGGATGTGCCATCAGGGGCCTCCTCGCGTGGCATTCTGTAATACATCACACTGGTGTTTCATGTGGCACTTTCCCGTGGGTGCTGTGTACCTTCTGCTTTGTTTCACATTCTCATCCCACCCCAGCCCTGGGAATGGAGGCTGTGCATGAAGCGAAGTGGGGTGAGGAAGGCAGGATGCCACACTGTGTCCTCCCAGCCTGTTGACTAGGGCCAAGCCTGCTCCCTCCATCTGGAGCTCCCCCTGGGGTCAAAATACTCTTCTCACCAGAGATGTACTGTGTGTGGCCTTAGGGAACTCACATTTCTATTCAGTTCACTATTTGACAGTAAAGAAGAGAAATCTTTATCTTCACCCACATTGCCAGTGCTGTAAGGCTTAATAAGAAACCAGCATGGAGTAGAAATGAGGCATCTTTGCCAAGTATTGTAAATGGGAGGATATTGGGGAGGGAAAAAAGAAGGTTTCTCATTTAAAGATCGGAGATGTTGAGGCTGTGCCATAGAGAGAGAATTGAATAGAACTGGGCACTTGGAAAGGAAAACATTAAATCAGTAAGTTAATATTCTCTTTTTTTATGCTGCCAGGACTACCTAAGAAAATTTGAGGGGTCCACTGTGTTAACACATTGCTCCATCCGTGCATCATAAGACATAATTAACTGCCAGGGAAACGTGAGAAGTCTCTAGGGCCTGCCTTTCTATAACCCTGACCGCCTGGGCCTTTGTCCCGCTTACCTTTCTGGCCACCAGGGAGACAGACACGTGCAAAATATAAAAATTGTATTTTATAAGCTACCAACAGACATTTTCCCCTCTGTGTATCCATTCTCTGTGACCTGGCAAAAGATACATATTCCAATCCATCATTGTGCTTTGTTTCAGTCCCAAAGAGGTTATGGTGTATTGGCTTTGTGTTGCATAAATTTCTTTGTACCAAGTATGCTAAACTTGAAGCTCTTTTCACAATAATCACTTCGATGTAGACATGAGTCCCCCTTTTTCTACCACATTGGGGTCATTTTGTTGTTGTTCTGGATCAACGACCAGATTGCCAAAAAGGAGGATAAAGCATATATCTCTCCCCTCTCCTAAAATGTAGACATCTTTTGTTATATCTCGGGCTTCCCTGATAGCTCAGTTGGTAAAGAACCTGCTTGCAGAGCAGGAGACTCCGGTTTGATTCCTGGGTCGGAAGATCCACTGGAGAAGGGATAGGCTACCGACTCCAGTATTCTTGGGCTTTCCTTGTGGCTCAGCTGGTAAAGAATCCACCTGCAATGGGGGAGACCTGGGTTCGATCCCTGGGTTGGGAAGATCCCTTGGAGAAGGCATAGGCTACCCATGCCAGTGTTCTGGCCTGGAGAATTCCATGGACAGTCCATGGGGTTGCAAAGAGTCGGACGTGACTGAGCGACTTTCCCTTCACTTTGTTATAGCTCATAGTGCCAATTGGAGCCCCAGTGAGTTGGCTCAGTTCCTTTCTAATCAAGATCTGTATGTTTGGCCCTGGAGGTTTGGTCAGCCTGAGCTGTAGCCCATATGGCTTCCTCTGAGTTCTTGGATACAATGAGCAAGACTAAAGTTGGCTCCGAAAAGGAACAGAAGATGACTTGGGGTTAGTTTTTCTTTTTTAAATGTTATACAAGTGCAGAGAGTTGGCTGCCGTCCCCCTCTCAAACCATCAGCAGAGCTTGACCTTGGCCAAGATTTCGCCTCATCCTCTCGGCATTTTAGCATCGAGCTGCGTCTCAGCCGTGGAATGCTTAACCAAAAGCACATGCTCTCGTGGTAGCTTCCAAGGAGCAAGTTTTTGCAGAAAGTCCACATCGTGTTGTTTTCTCAAAACAACTGTTTTCTCTGAACCACCAACCCGATAAACCCCCAAATGGTGATTCTTTGGTGTATTTGTACACAAGGGCTGAAATTTTTGCTGCTGCTAATATTTTATTGGAGTGCAATATAGTGAAAATACAGTAAAGCGTACAAACCTTACAAGTACAGCTTGGTGAATTCTGACGAATGTATGTATATACCCATGTCATTAGGGGGCTTCCCTGGTGGCTTAGTGGTAAAAAATCCACCTGTCAATGCCGGAGACATGGATTTGATCCCTAAGCCGAGGAGATCCCCTGGAGAAGGAAATGTCAACCCACTCCAGTATTTCTGCCTAGGAAATCCCATGAACAGAGAGGAGCCTGGCGGGCTGTAGTCCCCGGGGTCAAACATAGAGACTATTCATGTAATCATGAACGGCTGGAGTTTTTTTGTATTACATGAAACATACATCCTGATGATGTACAGCTTGGGGTTGGGAGAGTGTACATTCAGGTAGTTGAGCAGATTACTGTATCACAGCAAATCCAGGTCAAAATGTGATGACATTTGGTGGTCTGAGTCCAGGCAGTTTGTTCTTTGTCACTGCCAGGGGAACTGGGTACAGCGAAGCTTCATGATGTTTAACAAGTTACTTTTAAGAAGAAATAATACGTGCACATAGGACAAAATTTGTTTTTAAAAGTATAATGAAAAAGGAACTTCCTCCCCAGTCCTTTCCCTTCCTGACAGTAAGCACTGTTACTATTCCTTGCGCACTGTGCATCCTTCAGAGAGGAGCAGAAACGAAATGTGAATGTGTGTGGGTTTGTTTTTAAGTCTTAGGTTTCTTCTTTGCTAAGTGAGAATTTCTCTGCCCTTCTCTTCATACTCTAAGCTCTAGTCTCTAGTCTAGGGCATTTGTGTAGAAATCTGGATCCTGGAGCCTCAGTAGAACTAACCTATTTGTCTTACACTATACAAAGTTCATACTCTGGATCTGTCATCTGGCTCCAAAGTCCATGTTTCTCATAGGATTGGCCATGAGTTGATAAGTGTCTATCTAGGTTTTTTTTTACATTTTTTTCCTGCCTTTTTTGCATTTTTTTTAACATATCTGGGTTTTTTTTTACATTAGACTTTCTACTTCTTTTAATATACATTTTAAATTTTCTGTAATAAATTTTTTTTAATGTTTCATTTCTTCAGCAGTAGCTCCTGCAACACACTTATCTACTTAGGTTTTGGGTTTGTTTTAAAGTAATGTTTCACTGCAACCTAAAAGGAAACTGTAGATGGATCTCTAGGCAATCCCCCTCATCCCATCCCCACCCCCCCCAACTGCCACGACCACCCAAATCGACATTTAAAATTCCAAAGTCATAAACATGAACCGGGATAATTATTCACCTTCAAAAGCCATCCTTTAGGGCTGGCCTCAAATTTATTTTGAAAAGCCAACTCCTGTAGCAAGCAAAATTTGGTGTGATTTGTACAGTAAGTTTCTCAAGAATGTAAATCTCATGCAGAGCAGAGGACTTATATTTAGCCTTGAAAAGTATTTTACACAATATAATGGGCTCAGGAGCCAGGGAAGGAAGAACCTCTCAGACCCACCCTCTTGGCAGGGGAGAAAACAAAGTCTGCATGGATGGCTTTTCTTGGCCACGACTCCTAGCCACTTCTAATTTTGTACCCCTCTGTGCCAGGTGGATGAGGAGTCAGAGCATCTCCAGGTCAGAGCGTTCCAAAAGATGCACAGGTTTTTCCCATTCAGGTCCCTTATGGTTTCCCTAGGGCCATTTTATCCGTGATGTCCTTTCACATTCTCCACTTTGTCTTGCTGTAATCCAATCCACCCCAGGCCCCTCCAGTCATCATTAAGTATATTCCCACAGGTCAGGGAGCTCTCTTGGAGCATCCCTTTAGAGCAGCTGTCACATTTAAGCAGCATCTGCTTTCCAACAAGCTTGAAGACACAATGAAGGACGTGGTCGAGTCTTTCCCAGTGGGAAGTGGATGACACCGGTGACCTCTGGGACTGCCATCAGGATGCTGCGCATTGAGTGGCCCTGCAACCCTCATGTGCAAGCAATGGTGGGTGATTCCCAGAAAGGGCAAGAGGGTCTCCAGCCCTGTGGCCCGTGCAGGGTCCTAAGGCTGGAACGGTTCCCTGAGCCTCTGGCTCCAGCTCTTTCTGGGCAGGGAAACAGAACGAGGCAAAATGCCTGGTGTGTTTTTAAATAGATTTGGCTCGCTGAAGCCAACAAGCCCGACAGCTCTGGGAGGTGAGTGACCCTTCCTGAGAGATTTCTGTTGCGCCATTCCTCGGCCTCCATCCCCGCCCCTCCTGCTTCTCCCTTCTGATCTCATTCCCCTGCTCTCTGGAAGGTTTCTTTTCAGGCCTTTCTGGTTTTCGTATTTATTACAGTTTTGTTGGTTTTCGAGCTCTGCCTTTTCTTTTCCCAAGGCTGCTTTTCCTCACACCCTGTATCTTCTCATTTCTCCCAAGAACGCGTCTCCATCTGCGGCTCCTTGTCTGTCTCCGCATCGCCATCGTCCTCCTGCCATCACCCGGGCTTTACTGACCCTGGAAGGAAAGAAGGGAGGCTGGGAGGAACCTGCCTTGAGCAATCCCACATGGCGGGGGCAGGTAGCAGCCTTCGTCTTGGGAAGCTGACCTTAGCTGCAGCAGCTGTTGCTGGGCAGAGGGGCAGTGCAGTAGGCAAGCCGGAGGAGGAGGAGGAGATGGACAGGAGGGGTGCAGGGCCCAGCACCCCCTGAAGGGGACAGTCAGAAAAGGAGGTGGAAGAGGAAGCCCGGGTGGGTGCCATGAGGAGGAGCTGGGGTGCGGCGGTGGGAAACCAGGGACGTGGGACGACAGCCCCCCTCTGCCCAGCAGAGGCGGGCAGCGTGGAGAGAAGAAGGTGCCTTAGAGACCCTTTCTCGCTACTCATCTCTGGCCTTTTTGTTCTTTTTCTTTCATGTTTCTGTCTTCATGTGGTATTAGCAGCAGAAAACACCACACCACAAAAGGCCGTCTGTCTTTGAAAGGGAATGGCCAGATCTGGTGGACTGAAGGCTGGATGCACTTCCCTCTCTGCTGAATTTGTAGGTCCTTCTGCCTCTGTCTGGCTGCTGGAGTCATCAGGGCTGGCCCTTGAATGGAGGTCCTGTACCAGCTCTGACAGCCCAGCTGGAGAGCCACCAGCAGGGGCAGCCGGAAGCACTGTGCGTCTGCAGACCCCCTCCAGGCGCCGGGGGAGCTGGGCTGTTGGCCAGCGAGGGCTTGGGCTGAGGGGCGGCTTCCAGAGGCTGACACCAGCCCCACCAGAGGCTCCTCCTCCCCGGCTAGGAGCTGAGCTGCAGAGGGGCCTGTGGTAGAAGAAAGAGAAAGGAAAACACTCTTGCTTTAAAAAAGTTTTACACTGAAGAGGTGATGATGCGTGTGGCAGAACATCCCAGCGGTTTAAAACAATGAATATACAGTGAAATCGCCCGCTCCTGTTCACCCCAAGTTCCCCTCCTCAGAGGTACCCCTGCATGTAACAATCTCTTCCAATGTCTCCTTTTTAGGTCTCTGCTGCTGCTGCTGCTGCTAAGTCGCTTCAGTCGTGTCCGACTCTGTGCGACCCCATAGACGGCAGCCCACCAGGCACGCCCGTCCCTGGGATTCTCCAGGCAAGAACACTGGAGTGGGTGGCCATTTCTTTCTCCAATGCATAAAAGTAAAAAGGGAAAGTGAAGTCGCTCAGTCGTGCCAGACTCTTAGCGACCCCATGGACTGCAGCCCACCAGGCTCCTCCGTCCATGGGATTTTCCAAGCAAGAGCACTGGAGTGGGGTGCCATTGCCTTCTCCGTTTTTAGGTCTCTGTATCCTGGAAATTTTCAGATTCTTCAGGCAATGGAACATCTGCAATTGTTTGGATGCATATGTATATATGTAATATGTGCCAGGGGACCCAGTGATAATGAAGAAAATTGCATCTCAGTTCATTGCCAATAATTCTTGCTGGGGTACAGAATGGTTTAAAAAAATTAAAATAAGTAAACAGAATAATAAGAGGACCTGCTAGAAAGGACCACTAGAAAGGACCTGCTGAGTCTTATTGTACTAAACCTCTCATTTTAAACATGAGAAAGAAGTTCGGATAAGTGATTTTTCCAGGGTCACCAAGCTGGCTTATGTCGCAACTAGAACTAAAACCCCAGCTCCTCGCCTCCTCATCATCCCAAGTGTCCAAGAACACACTAGATGCTCTGTCTGTAGGTAAGGGCCTTTGGAAAGATAAGTGATGAAATGGAAAGAAGGGCAAAGGCTTGGACGTGAGTTTAGAAATTTCCTTTGGACGCAAATATAGTGAAAGAAATCAGTAATTCCAGGGACAATCTGAAGTTGAAGACCTGAAAAATAGCATGTGCACGCAAGCACACACTTGTCCAGGGAAGATCTGAAGTTGAAGACCTGAAAAATAGCATGTGCACACACGCACACACTTGTCCAGGGAAGATCTGAAGTTGAAGACCTGAAAAATAGCATGTGCACGCAAACACACACTTGTCCAGGGAAGATCTGAAGTTGAAGACCTGAAAAATAGCATGTGCACGCACACACACACACACTTGTCCAGGGAAGATCTGAAGTTGAAGACCTGAAAAATAGCATGTGCACGCACGCACACACTTGTCCAGGGAAGATCTGAAGTTGAAGACCTGAAAAATAGCATGTGCACACACGCACACACTTGTCCAGGGAAGATCTGAAGTTGAAGACCTGAAAAATAGCATGTGCACGCACACACACACACACTTGTCCAGGGAAGATCTGAAGTTGAAGACCTGAAAAATAGCATGTGCACTCACACACTTGCAGAGACACTGGCAGCAGACAGAAGATGAATGCCTATAAAGTCTATTGTCTGTCTCTCCTGCCATGCCCAGCAGAGACTGTGAGAAGCGGCACGACCCTCTGCTCTGCTGAAGAACCTCCACCCCTTGGATCCACTGTCGCCGGGCTGGAGGCAGAAGCAGACATTTTTGGTTGGGCCAGAGGCAAAAATCACTTCAGACTAGAGTAAGAGGACAATTTGTGCAGGAACCTGGGGTCAGGGATGCCAAGTGAGAGAGGAAGCTGGGCCTGGCTAGGCCATCATGGAGACCTGCCTCCACCAGCTCCATGAATACTGGCAGCCCCAACGGTTTATACCACCTACCAGGCTGAAACAATCTAAGATTTATGTACTGACAAAACAGCATCATAAGTTTCAAAAATTCTCTCTGCTTTGACATCAGCTCCAGACACTGTGAACAATTTCAGTGTCCAAGCCAGATTGATGGGCCCTTTGATGGCTTCAGAGGGTGGCTTCAGTTAGCGGGGACATGTATGACTGTAAACATTGGCTGTAAAAACCCTCAATTGCTTTGAAATGGTAAATTTCCAGGAAATGTGGATCTGATGTCCTATGCCTCCTGCATTAACAGCTTTTTCTTCCTGTTCAATTATTTTGGCTGGTAAGGGAGTGGAAATTACACTTCAAAATATATCGACGGGTATTTTCAGCCTGCTGAAAGCTTCAAAATATATACCAATCCTGGGAACATTCCCTTAATTTCCACTTCTCAGTTCTCAAGGAAAATGGAGGTTTTGATTATAGGCACCATTAGATGGAAGGAAATGCAGGACTAAGGCCTCTTTTCAATTCAGATGCTCTCTGGTCTTATCACTGACCTGTTTTTGAGCCAAATTTTGTTCCAGACCTAGGTGGAAAGGTCTGTCCTAACATGTACCAAATGATGAGGTCCTTCACAAAAGGATGAGTATTTCTAAGAACCTGGGTCCAGGGCCTTGAAACAGGGCATCTGACAGGGGAGAAAGCTAATTCTGTCTCTTTGTCTTCACACGAGGGATCCGGAGATCATCTCCCCCATTCCTAGGTGCTGGGTACAGGTAGCCTCCCAGCTGTTTCTGCCCCAGCTGTCTTATGGTTTTCTCTGCCTAATTGATCTCTTCCACTCTTCTCCTGAGCACCAGACCTGGATTTAAAACTCCCTTCCTGGGCGGATCACAGAGAACTCAAGTTCCATAGAACATGCCTCCTAAATCTGATCCTCCTCCTGTGCTCTCTATTTCAGTTAAACCAAAGCACTTGTCTCCTACCAAGAAATGAACATGTTATCCTCAAATCGTTTCTCTCACCTCCGCCTCTAACTGGTCACCAAATCCTTTGAGTCTACCTTCCTTCTCTTCTGCTCCAGTGTTTCTGCCCTAATCCAGGCCCACAGCATTGCTTGCTTGGACTATTGCAATGTCATTGTGATCCCCTGCCACTGGCCTTCAGCCTCGTCACTAAAACTAATAACTGATCATGTCATTCCCTATTAAAAAATCTTGGGTGGTTCTTCATGGCTTTCCAGAATAAGTCCAAACTACTTACAAAAGCACACAAGATGCCTGTTAACTGGGCCATCTATCTCTCTAACCTGGTTACCATCACCACCCCCTGCCGCATACACACTAAACGACGGACCACTATCTCCCCACCTGCTTACCCTTTAAAAGACTCAGCTCTCAGATGATGTCTTCCATATGATGAAGGCCCCTTTGTGCTTGTATAGAGTCTATTATACCATGTGGTGACCATTTGTGCCTATTGCCCTATTATCGGTGACTGGGCTCCTCAGGAGCTGGAATCAGCTTTTGTTCATGTTTGTATTTCTGGAACCTAGAAGTGCTTGGCATGGTAGGTGTTCAAGAAGGAAAGGGAAGGGACTTCCCTGGTGATTCAGTGGCTAAAAAGACTCCACACTCCCAGTGCAGGAGGCCTGGGTTTGATTCCCAGTCGAGAAACTAGATCCCACGTGTTGCAACTGAGAATTCACATGCCACAACTAAAGACCTGGCACAGTCAAACAAATAAATACCATTTTTAAATTGAAAAAGAATAAAAGAAAGGAAGACTGGAAATACCACCCTAATGGGCAAACAGGCATTGGCTCACTATTGGAGAGGTCTAGGTGACATTTTACTGGGACAGAATGGGGAGTGGCAGCAGACTGCCACCCTAGATATCCATTCATTTATTCGTTGCACAGATACTCAGTGAGAGCTGCCGCAACGCCCAACGCGGTGCTAGACGCTGGAGATACACAAAAGAAGACTGCCAGGCCCTGCTCAGAGGAACGCTCATTCAAAGGCGAGAGATAGGCATGTAACAGGCGGTGGCCTGGCATTTGGGGCCACTCAGCTCTGCAGAGGCTGAGGAGGAGGGGACAGGCCAAAGGAGACAGGCGGTGGGACGGGGAGGCCATGGAGGGCTTGCAAAGGGCTTTGCTCCGGGACCAATCCTGCTGACTAGCTGACTTTATTTATGCATTTCTCCTTTGAAGGAATTCCTTGCTGTTAAGAAAAAGCATTTGACACATTTCTAATTAGCCCTCAGACTCTGCAATCCTATTATTCCCAAATGTAGCAGCTGGGTCATCTTATAATCAGTAATAATGTTTGTAGTTCCTGCAGTTCTTCACCAAAATCAAGGTCATTCCTCCCCTGGCTTCTGGTGGGACCATAGAGGATTTTCTCACCCCACCATCTGGGGCAGAGGGGCATAGTGCCTGGCCCTGTGGTTGGGGGGCAGACAGCTGCTGCTGCGGAAGCCCTGGAGGAAGCCTGGGTTACTATACCAGCCCACACTGACCCAGATGGGTCATGCCCTTTCTTTGGGCTCTAGTCCTGCACTGTCTCTCAGGCCCTTGATTTAACAGAGAAGCGCCGAGTCCCCTCCTCCCCATCGTCTTCCCTACTTCCTTCCACCAACAAATATTCAACAAGCATGCACTGTACACCAACGACTGGGGAGACAGGTGAACAAAACATACAAGAACCCCTGCCCTCAGGGAACTTACACTCCAGTGGCAGAAGCTGATATAAAAAGCCATGTTCTCAAATAGAATGTACTGTGTGCTCAGTCGTGTCCAGCTCTTTGCTCCACCAGGCTCCCCTGTCCATGGAATTCTCCAGGCAAGAATACAGGAGTGGGTTGCCATTTTCTTCTCCAGTCAAATAGAACGATCACCAAAAAAGAACTCTTCGAGAACTTCCTTGGTGGTCCAGTGGTTGAGAGTCCATCTGTCAAAGCAGGGGACACGGGTTTGATCCCTGGTCTGGGAAGAATCTTCATTCTGCAGAGCATCTAGGCCCATGAGCTGCAACTACTGAAGCTGGCGTACCTAGAGCCCATGCTCCGCAACAAGAGGGGCCACGGCAATGAGAAACCCACGCACCGAAACTAGAGAGTGGCCCCTGCTCCCTGCAACTAGAGAAAGCCCATGTGAAGCAGGGAAGACCCCGTGCAGCCCAAACTAAAAACATAAAAATAATTTTAAAAAACACTTCTAGTTCCTTCAAAGAGCCAGGTCCCCTCCTTGATCTATAATGGCTTGTAGAAACCTAACTTATAATTAACCTTTCCTCAGACAAGCTGGTATGTGAAGTGGGGACAGCGGGCAGTGGGTAGCGTCTGGGCCGCTTGATGGCTGGGTGACCTCTGCAGGCCTCAGTCTCTCCATCTGTGAGATGGAGAGTGTTGAGCCTTCCTCTCAGGGTCATTGAGAGCATTCTGAGATCGTGTTATTGGCACAGTGCCTGTTTCATGGTAACATGCCTTCTGTTCACTGTCCCTGCCTCCTCTTTCCTGCTCAGAGCATGGGAGTCTAGTCAGTTCCCTGATTCACCCACCTCCTGGGCCCCTGCTGCAGCTGCAGGCAGGGCAAGAGACTTCTGAGGTGACCCAGAGTCTCTAGAGTAATGGCTGTGCCAGCAAGAATGGACACCTGCAGAGGCTGGGGCCCCACGCTGCCTCTCCCCTCCCCTCCACCCAGCCCGCTGAGCAGAAGACCTGGAAGAGGCAGCCACGTCCCTGTGGGGCAGGACAGTCATCTTTGTCAGGCCTCAAAGAGGCCTGCCTGGGATCTGTTCTTTGCAGCCCTGGTGAGCAGTCCCCTGCATGTGTCTGCAGGCCCTTCTGGAGTCCCCTCACTGCAGCAGCCAGCAGCAAGGCCTGTGAGGATGCGCCTTCAGAGGACCAGCGGTTACCAAGCACCGGGTGTTATTTGCTTCATCTCATCCTACCTTTCCCAACAATGCTACAAGCTAAGGGCTGTCACTGCCGCATTTTCCAGATGAGGAAACCATGGCTAAGAGAGGGAGTAAGAATTTGCTCAAACCACTCTCACATGTGGCGGGACCAGCGCTTGAATTCACGTCCAACTCCAGAGCAAGGGCCTCACACTGACCTATATCCTTTCTGCCCTCTGTTACCACCCCCCTGCCCCCGCTTCAAATCCATGCATCAAATTCACAGGGGTAGACAGTTCCCTGGGGCCTCATGGAATACCAGGAGCATGCAGCACTTTGCCCAGCTTACGTGAGTACTGACTTCAGCACTTTTAAAGAGAAGGGGACAGTGTCCAAGAGGGATGTCACAAGAGAGACAATGCCCAAGGAACTGCAAGTCCAAAATGGCACAGCCGGAGTCCAGAATAGATGACCTGGAGGTCATCTCTCTACATCCCTTCTTTTCCAGAAAAGAAAATGGAGGCCCAGAGCGGGAAGTGAGGTCGCTGCACACAGAACTTCTGACCACCCTGCAGACTCCCCAGTGGCCTCAGAAGCCGGGCAGTGGTGCCCAGACACTGGTATGGAAGATGGGACTGAACCCAGCCCCTCCACCCACCTGTTGCATGCCTCTCTGCAATTGAGAGCTTCCCTGAGCCACCTGCAGGTTTCAGGGGCTTTAGAGATCATGTGTGTGAGATCCTGGCTTGGCAGCTTGCACCTGCTAGGAACTCAGCGAACTGTAGCTATTATTATCACCATTGCTGGTTTCCAAGTTCACTGATGTTAGGCACCACTTAGGTAACACGCATCTTAGGTGTTACTTTGCTTCTACGGTTCTGCTGAAGTCATTCCTAGCTAGGCCCAGAGAAGGAATGATGCTCCCAGTCATCTCCAAACTCTGAAATCCATCTCAGGGAGGGCTGAGCCTCAGCTCTGCGTCTATTTGGGATTAGAATCTGGAAGAATGACCACGTGCTGTAGCCACGTGGCAGCTGCGAGTTCCCAACTCTCCCAGTGTGCCTGTGACTAATGACTCATCACTCAACCTCTGTCTATATCAAATTTCTGGGGGTCAAAAGAGCGTGATAATCACTTGCCCCCTTTAGCCCCATCCCCCCAAGGGAAGTTTCTTGTGCTTATTTTTAAAGAGGGGCTGCCTGTGAAGTCTAACACCCACCAGAAAGGCTACATTCCTATGGTTTTTTTTTTCTTTTTTGGTGATGAGTGAGTGGGGACCAACCTAGACAGCATATTAAAAGCAGAAACATTACTTCGCCAACCAAGGTCCGTCTAGTCAAGGCTATGGTTTTTCCAGTGGTCATGTATGGATGTGAGAGTTGGACTACAAAGAAAACTGAGCGCCAAAGAATTGATGCTTTTGAACTGTGGTGCTGGAGAAGACTCTTGAGAGTCCCTTGGACTGCAAGGAGATCCAACCAGTCCATCCCAAAGGAAATCAGTCCTGAATATTCATTGGAAGGACTGATGTTGAAGCTGAAACTCCAATACTTTGGCCACCTGATGTGAAGAGCTGACTCATTGGAAAAGACCCTGATGCTGGGAAAGATTGAAGGCGGGAGGAGAAGGGGACAGCAGAGGATGAGATGGTTGGATGGCATCACCGACTCAATGGGTATGAGTTTGAGTAAACTCCGGGAGTCGGTGATGGACAGGGAGGCCAGGCATGCTGCAGTCCATGGGGTCACAAACAGTCAAACACGACTGAGCAGCTGAACTGAACTGAACTGAGTGGGGAAGTTTGTCTTCAGGACACAGTTACCAGGCAGTGACAATTTGGGGCAGATGTATGGCATCCTCCCCACTGAGCCCTAGGGAATAAGGGGTGAGACTTGCAGAAATCCTGCCAAATTCCAGATCCTCCTTCCCTCCCTCTCCTTATGGAACCCTCCTTCTGGAGCCATCAGAAACCCATCAGCCTGATTTTGGTTTACCCTGATCCAGCTTCATCCCCCATGCTGAGGGGTGCTGATGGGATGTCTTTGGATTCCACATTCTCTCACCCGGTTCTTCATGACTGAAGGCAACTAGACATGTAAAGACCAGGCTGATGAAGGGAGCAGCCTATAACAACAGAGGGCCATTCTCCGAGTCTTCCCATCTGGCTGACCTGAGAGCCTCTTTGGAGGTGGGGGCACCAGGATGGCAGTTCCCTTACATTTTCTTATTGTCTGGATATGCCTGTGGGGTCTGATTCCTAAGAAGCAAGGTCTCCCTGGCTTCCCAGAGAGAACATCATCTGCCCCATGATTCCTGCAGAAACCAGAGAGTGGCTGGATAGTGGTTTTCTTGGTCTGTGGAAATGAATCCTGGTCCCTGCTGCAGTCTAATTAAACTCTCCAGGCAAGGCAGACAGGGGACAGCAAGGCTGGCAGGTATCCCCCCACCTTCTCCTATTGCTCCTGTTACCATCTTCTCCTGCCTCAGATTCCCTGCTACTCTTACAGAGCTCTTGGTGAGATCCTTTTTTGCACATGACCCTTCTTAGGGTCACATTCTTGGGAGGGTCATTTTTGGATTTGTCCCCGTGAGACTTCAGAGTGAGGAAAGGATATTGCAATTATAATGATGACTTTTCTGCAGCCAGAAAACCCACTCAGGTTTTCTTCCTTCAATTTACTTCACCCCAATAGGGCTTCCCTGGTGGCTCAGAGGTTAACGCGTCTGCCTCCAATGCGGGAGACCCGGGTTCGATCCCTGGGTCGGGAAGATCCCCTGGAGAAGGAAATGGTAACCCACTCCAGTATTCTTGCCTGGAGAATCCCATGGATGGAGAAGCCTGGTAGGCTACAGTCCACGGGGTCGCAAAGAGTCGGACACGACTGAGCGACAGAACAGAACAGAATGGAATTGTATGGAGCATCTACTACATGCAGATTTCAGTACTGCTGCTGGAGAAACAGGGAAGGAGGGGTGCTGATGGAGGTGGTAGGATAAAGCGTGAGCTGTGACCTCACCATCTGCCAGCTTCATTTAGAGACTAGGACCCCAGGTGGTCTTTCAGACCAGCTAGTTTCCAGGAGCACCAGCAGGACACAAACTCCTTGACAACCCTGCCTCTCACATGCAAGGGCCTCCTGGGTCCAGACTCCCTCAGCCTGGCCAACCTCAACTCCCACCAAGAATTTTCCAGATCCTGGTGCCCAGCACCGCCAAGTACCTCTCTTCCTTGAAAACATCAAGTATTTTCATCCTCTGGACCTTTGCTCAGGCTGTTCATGGAGCTCACACCCTGCCCTGTCCTCCCCTTTCCTCCCTCTTAAGACTTTATTTGAAGAATTTATCCACTTTCTTTGAGAAGCCTTTCCTTAAGACTGCCTTGCGGTACAGTATTTCTTCCTCTGTGACCTCTGCTTGGTTAGTTAATTTAATATCTATTCTCTGAATGTCTGTTTCATGCCTGATCCTGAGCTGGTCTCCTAGAAGTAACTTAGCCCACCTTGCTTTTTTGCTCGGAGTGAGAGTAGTTCACACAGAGCCGGGGCAGAATCTCACTGGTTTCTGTGTCCGTGTCTCTCAGCACCGTGTTTTGAACTTTGCTTAAAGTGTCAGACAGAGAGGTGGTTTCTGGACTGGGCTCTGCCACTAATTAGTAGTGTGGCCTCCGGCTAATCTTCCAGCCTCTCTGGCCTCCTCCCTTCTTCCCGCTGAAACGGTGATGACGAAACCCCAGAGTTGTCCAGCGGACAACGAGGCGGGGTGGAGGGGAGCATCGTGAACGCTGGGAGCCCCAGGCCAACGGAAGCGGTGAGGTGGTTGTACCCACAGTCTCCTTTCACCGGCTGCGAAGCCGCGTGTCTTCCCCTTCGGTCTCTTCGAATGTCAAGTGCACCAGCTTCCAATCCCTCCTCGGGGCGGGCCCTCCGGCGGCTCGGCATTCTAGGCTGCGGGGGATCCCGGTGCAAACTCCAGACTCCCCTCGCTCCCAGCTGCCCCTTTTCAAGGACTCGCCGAACACACCTTAAACCCTGTTCAGAGCGCAGCCCCAGAACTGCAGCTCCGCGGCGCGGGCCCCGGCCGGGGTCGCGCATCTCCAGCCGGTGACTCAGGGCCGCTCGGTCCGGGAGTGGGTGGAGGTAGGCGGGACAGACCCGGGCCGCGCGGGGGCAGGCGCCGGGAGCTCGGTCGCGGAGCAGTTGGAGTCGAGACTGGCTCTGGCTCGTCGCCATTCCGCCGCGGGCCCCTGCCTCGCCGGGCCTTCCTCCCGCGCCGCTTCGCATCCGCTGCGCTCCTTTCCCGGGGCGCAGCGGCCCGGCAACCCGCCGGGGCTGGAGCGCTGGGCGGGCTCTGCTAGCGAATGAATGGGCGCCCGGGGGAGGCGCGCGCCTGGGGCTGAAGGGCATTAGGACCGTGAGGATCGCTCCGCGCTCCTGTCTCTCCCTATCACCCCCCCACCCCCCACCTCTCTCCTTTTTCTGCTCTGCAGGACCGAGCAGCCCCGCGCGAGCGAAAACAAACAGCTGGGGCTGAGAGTGGCCCCCGCCCCGGCCCCGAGAGCACGCCGGCCCGGGCCCCTACTCCGGGCGTCCGCCCGCCCACCATGAGGAAGATCCGCGCTAATGCCATCGCCATTCTGACCGTAGCCTGGATCCTGGGCACTTTCTACTACTTATGGCAGGACAACCGAGCCCACGCAGCATCCTCCGGCGGCCGGGGCGCAAAGAGGGCCGGCGGGAGGCCAGAACAGCTCCGAGAGGACCGCACCATCCCGCTCATTGTGAGTACGCGCTGCGCTTGGGGTGGGCGGCCGGGGAGCCGCGGCGCGCATCCTAGCCCCGCGCGGCTGCAGGGGGCGCGGGGCCGGGCCGGGGGCTGCGTGCCCGCCGCGCTCCGCCGGCTTTGTATACATTGGAGCATTCCTGTCCGTTGTTATGGCAACCTCTGTCGGGCGAGCGGGGCCGGGGCGCAAGGATGGAGGGAGGGTGACAGCGGGTGGGGGCTGGGAGAAAGTACTGCAAGTTTGGTGGGCCCGGCGTGCGCGCGCGACTGGGAACGTGGCGGCGCTCTCGGCACTGCGCCGCGGGGCCCGGGGCGCGGGGGCCGGCGGTTGGGGGTTAGGGGTTGCCTCCGCCTGAGCCGTCTGCGAAGGCAGCTGGACCTTGCGCACCGCGAGCGGGCAGTGGGAACCGCACGCGGCTAAGCGCGTAGGTGGCCGTGCTCTCCCCGTCTCCAGCCTCTTGGGGGAAAGGACGTGGGGTGGGGACGCTGGGTGAGGCACGGTCGCTAGGGGCCGTGCTGGACTTCGAGCCCCCTTCTCAGACCCGGTCCACTTGAACCTGCTTGTCACGAGGACTCCCTGCGACTACCCTCAGGGTTCTCTGGATCAGGGAAAGGTCTCGTCCTGAAGGCGTCCCTCGCCCCAACACCAGTCCATCACCACGGGTGAACTAGCAGTGTCTGCGGCCAGCCCCGCGACATCAGTGCGAACGGCGGGGCATGGCTGGGGCTTCGATGGAGGTGCAGGGCTGCCCTCCCGACGCTCTGTGGGCCTGACTGGGGCGAGCCTGTCACCGCCTCCTCCTGGGCCCCGGGTGACAGCTGTGTGTGGCAGGGGCACCTGTTGAGACGGGAGGTTCCGGGACCCGCGAGAGGCGCGCTCGGGCGGGCCGCGTCCTTCGGATGGGGGCGGATGGTGGGCGAGACCCTTGGGCGACCCTCCGGACTGAGCTGAGGGGCGGGGCCGCTTGGGGGAGCGGAGGGTGAGGGAGTGCAGCAGCGTGGCTATTCTGAAAGGCCTGGCCTTGAGGAGCCCCTCTGGGAGGCACAGGGTCAGGAGGGCAAAGGCTTGTGCGGAGGAGAATCTGAAGTCTTCGTGCCAAGGCAGCTGAACCCCAGGAAAACGGAGTGTTGTCTGTAGGGAGGTTGCGGTTGTATGGAAGGGCTCTCGTGTTCCCATCCTGTCCCAGATTCCATATCTTGTTACCTACCAGGAAAGAAGTAGCTATCCCCTGCAAAAGAGCATTTCCAGTCTGTGCCTGAGGAGACCTTGGGGTCCGTGGGGTTTCCCCCAGGGCCACTCCCCCATGCCCAGCTCCCGCTCTGGTCGAACTCTCTGGGACTGCACCCTGATTAGGTGAAACGCTCTGCTCTGGGCTGAAGGTCCCTGCCACTCGCACATTGTTTCCAAAGCACTTGTGGACGTTTGGACAGATAGGCTGATGAATCAGAAAGCCTCCTGGGTCAAGATCCGGGAGAGTTGGGATCTGGGTGGACAGATAGATCAGTCAGAAGTGGGCAAACCAGGAGCGGCCCCTGACCGACCCAGGGGGAGCTTCCACAGCAAGGACTCATCCAAGCTCCCGCGTTTCTGCTCTCTGAGAGGGCCAGCTCTGGTCCAGGGTAGGCGGGCCTGGAGTGGCAGGGGAGACGCAGACTGCCCAAATGTTCTGTCCTTCTCTGTGGTGACGTGATAGGAGGAGGGTCTGAGCTCGAGGAGGAGGAGGGGGAGGGGAGGAGGGGGAGGGGAGGAGGGGGAATGGAAGGGAAGAGCACGGAGAAGCTAACTGCTGCTCAGAGCTCGAGGCTGGTCTCATCACAGGTGCCTGCGCTTCAGAATCCGGGCCAGGCCATTCAGACTGAGAGCCCGGGAGGGTGCCGGGGGCTTGGGGGGCGCTGCTGAATGTAGGTGGCACTCATTTTGAGGGAGTGGAAATTGGAGGTCATGGGGGCTGCAGTGAACGTCCTCTCCTTGTTCCCCTGCGGTTGGACTTGCTGCAGAGAGGGCTGTGAACTGGAAGCCGGGTTTCAAGTATGAAGAAGAATCGGGGAGCCAGGAATGGAGGTGCAGGAAGAGAGGGAGAGTGGAAGTTCGTGGCAGTGAGCCGCAGAGCCTTCTCCGGCTACTCCAGGCGTAGCCTGATCCCTCGCTGTTCTTAGGCTCTAAGCCCAGGATGTCTGTTCCCTGGGCGTTGATCCCCAGTCACACCCTGCCTTTGACACAGCCTTGCATTCCCATCTTCTGGGGTATTTCACTTCATCGGGATTCTAAGCTATCGGCCTGTCTCTTCATTGAGTGGCAGCTATCACTCAGGGACTGTGCAGCAAGCTTCATGCAACCCCACCTTGATGAGCACAGCAAGACTTAAGAAGTCTTAAATGAGTGAAGAAGGATTTCTGCCCATCTCTGGGAGCCATCAGTGATCCAAGCTTCATATCCGACTAACACTTCCATTCCAACTCCAGCCTGACTCTTAACTAGAGAGCTCGAGGAATGTGTATTCAGCTTCTCCGGGAGATAAACCCTTTGTTCAGCTTAAAAGGGGCAGGTGCAGCTGAAGATTTGCTTTCTGTCTGAAATCCATGGTTAACCTCTCACTGGTCTTCTTGCCATTTCAAAACATGTCCCTGTCTAGTTGGGCCAGAACACACTGCACGTGGATTTTCAGATTCTTAGGGAATGATGCAGCCAGCTCTGCTGACAGAGGCTAAGAAAATTCAGACAGGCGTCATCATCCCTCCCCTGGGGGATCAGAGAGCTGAGCTGGGAAAGGGAGGGTCTGCATAACAGCCTGGGCCAGGAGGCAGCTCTGGCTTCACGGTGTCTGGGTGATCCGAAGCCAGCCAAGTTGTTTCTGGACCTTGGAGGCACTTGTTTGGCATTGTGGGGTGTCGGCATGGCAACCAGCTGGCCCAGATTTCTCGGGGAGGTCCTGATTTTTAATATTCTGTCCTGCTGTCAGCCCATGTGTCATAAATTTTGATGTGCAAGACTGGTTATGGAATCTGTAAAACTAAAGAAAGAGAGATACTGACTTCATCAGTAAATGGCTGCTTGTGAGGTGGCAGGGTCTGTGATTTTCTCCATGCTCTGCTTTATGGGCAAGGCAGTGGATTTGAGGATATCCACTTGAACCTACACTGATGCTCGCTAGCTCTGGACAGCAGCCAAAGCAGGAGGTGGAGCAGACACAGCTGGCCTTCAGTCTTAGGGCTTCACAGCCGTGAAGAACTGGTTTTCCATATGTTAAGTCTCTATTAGGCATGAAGAGGGGGGCGGGATACTAAGGTGTTACACGGAATTTCACTTTACAGACATATTTTTAAAAGACTGTCCATTGCGGATATTTTTAGGATAGGTGTACTCCTTTGCAAGGTCTCCTATTTGAAACCATGGAAGTTTTAGGCAAGAGTTTTCCCAAGCTGGAGTTTTTTATCCTACTGTTGGGGTTACTGCTCAGTAAGCATGGACAAAAACTTGTATCTCTGGACCTTAGTTATTTTGTATGTTAAATTTGAGTGAGGGAATTCCCAGTGGTTAAGATTTTGCGCTTTCTGTACCAAGGGCACGGGTTCGATCCCTGGTCCAGGAGCTAAGATCTCACAAGCCCTGCTATGTTTGGGATTTATTTAAATAAATAAATTTGGGTGAAATGATTTGTAAGGTGTGTTGACCGTTGGATAAGTTGATGATAGCTTCATTTCTAGAAGCAGATAAATGGCTTTAAGGGAGTTCTTTTGAACAATGTTGTGAGATTTATGGCTAATTGAGGGGCTACCCCTGTCCGGAGTAGTTTCCCTGGTAACCTTAGAGCCTACACAGGGATCCCTGCTTACCTAGCAGAAGGGAATATAGATGATGACTTTTCCAGCGCTGTTCTCTGAGAGCAGAGACTTCAGTTCAGTCTGGATAGGTTTATATTTTATTTATAATGTGTGCATTTCAGAACTGTGGGAATTATGATTGCTTAAATGACAGAAAATGATGTTATATTTAATTTGTGTAGGTACCACACAAGATAGAGGGTGGGGAGGGAGGATCCCCAGTTCCTTTTGTCAAAATGTTTGAACTGAAAGGACCCGATTTCCTCTTATTGAGCTCCCAGCCTGGATCATGTTGAGACCTATCTGTAGGACCTGGGGACCACACGGAGGCCACAGGGCTGGTAAGGGCTCTGCCAGTCCAAGAGTCCCCTTCCCGGGGACCTGAATGCCGAAGACACAGGATCCATTTTAGGGTTCTGCTTGTCCTCCCGCTGGCCCTTTATTTCTATGTTGTAACAGCAGTTCCCGCACCAGCTGCTCTGAGGGTGTTGGGCCTGGCTTTCCTCTTTGGTGACTGTGTTTGTCAGCTCTGTGGGCACAGGAAGCCCTGGGGTCTGGAAGTGCCATTGAAGTGGACGTGGAAGGGCACTGATGGGCCTGACTGGGCCCCGGGACTGTCTTGCGGTAATGGAAGAAACCCCCCTGGGGTCAGAGGGGAGCCTGGAGCCGAGCAGTTCATTACAGTTACAAGATTGCAGATTTATCCCTGTAGGCTTCTTGAGGAGACCTGAAACACCTCGCCCCCACCACGTGAACAGGAGGGGCAAAGACACAATGAGGCTAAGCAGACAGGAGACCCAAGGGTTTCGGAAAGGAGCAGGGAGCAGAGTTTCGAGGCTCAGGTCAGTGGTGATTCCACACGGGCAGAAGTTCGGTTCACTCAGTCAGACAGCGTGCTTGGTGCCATCACAGGCGGTGTACAGCTTGTTTTGGAACCGGTCTTAGCTTCTGTCCCCTGAACTCTGTAGTCTATGATCAACACCCATTAGCCTCTGTAATCACTGCTACCTCTGTGTTATGTTTCGGGGTGGCTGCGTTCGTGGGACACGTCAGTGCTGTGTTAGTGTTTTGCAGGCCTGAACCTCCTAGAATCCCTTCAGTAACCTAATGAGGTCAGCACCATTATCATGTCCAGTTAACATACGAGTAAACTGAGCTTAGAGGGAGCCGGTGACTTACCTGTGATCTAGCACTGAGTTAAGTGCTCGATCTGAAGGTGTGTCTGCCTCTGAAGCCCATGCTCTTGTCTTTTCTCTGAAGCATCCTCAGGGTAAGATCCAAGTCGGATACGTTAGCATGTCTTTCCTGGAGCGCACCTAGGTCAGCACCTTGTTTTGCATTCACTCCATAAACATTTGTTGGGGAAAAAAAAATACAAAACCATACAGAACAAAATGTTAGCAGGAGCAAAAGTAGGATTATGGATAATCTTCCCGTCCAACTTTTGGCTTTCTCCAGCATTTTCTGTAATAAACATCTATTAACGAAGAAAGCTGATCGCCGAAGAATCGATGCTTTTGAACTGTGGTGTTGGAGAAGACTCTTGAGAGTCCCTTATACTGCAAGGAGATCCAACCAGTCCATTCTAAAGGAGATCAATCCTGGGTGTTCATTGGAGGGACTGATGCTAAAGCTGAAACTGCAATACTTTGGCCACCTCATGCGACGAGTTGACTCACTGGAAAAGACTCTGATGCTAGGAAAGGTTGGGGGCGGGAGAAGAAGGGGACGACGGAGAATGAGATGGATGGATGGCATCACCGACTCTGTGGACATGAGTTTGAGTGAACTCCGGGAGTTGGTGATGGACAGGGAGGCCTGGCGTGCTGTGATTCATGGGGTCGTGGAGAGTCGGACACGACTGAGCGACCGAACTGAACTGAACTGAACGTTATAATGATAAAGCCAATCAAGATAATTATTTTAAAAATATTCAACGACTGAATAAAATCACTCTTGACTCCTTGATTAAACTGTAAACTTCTTAACCATGTTTCATGCTTCTGAGTCCCACGCTTCTGAGTCCCACATCAATGCTTAGCACTGAGCCAACAGAAAAGGCTAGAGACTTATTTGAATTATTCTGTAGGCCTCCAAGGAATAGAACTGGGGTTAGTGAGTTCCCTGGTGTTTCAGATGGTAAAGAATCTGCCTGCAGTGCAGGAGGCCTGGATTCAATCCCTGGGTCAGGAAAATCCTCTGGAGAAGGAAATGGCAACCCACTCCAGTATTCTTACCTGGAGAATTCCATGGACAGAAGAGCCTGGTGGGCTACAGTCCATGGGGTCAAGAGAGTTGGACATGACTGAGCAACTAGCGCACTAGTGGTTGAAAGTTGCAGAGAGAGAGATTTCTTTTTACCAGAAGGAATACTTTCTTGTTGAGCTGACCGTCCCTGGAATAGTCTGAAAGCTGGCCAGCGTTTCTCTTCACACTCCCTGTTGTCAGGTCAGTGCTTGCTTCCAGTAGCAGTTGGAGGAGGAGAAAAAGGCTCATGGTCCTGACTGTCTCCAAAGGTGTCAGGCAGCTCTGTAACTGAGTTGGAAATAGGGCCCAATTATTATGCCACCAGAGACCTGGAGCCCAGAGAAGCAGGGCTGGCTGAACCCCCCAAGACCAGGAAGGAGAGTAATGAAAAGAAAGCCATAACTGCCACTGTGCTGTCCCCTCCCTGTTCCTTTGGAGCTGCCGAGAAGGGAAGGAAAGGAGGCCGAGGCTGGTCAGAGGCAAGGCCACAGAGTCGGAAGTGCTGGTCTTCAGGATCTTTCCTGCTCTCCAGAACAAGGTCCACAGAGGTTTTCCACCCACCTGAGGCCCCTTGAATCTGACCTTCTCATATGCCACTTCTGTTTCCCTCATCCAGCCTGGGGAGAGTTTCCAAGTGGCCTGGCCTGTCTCCTGGGGCCCTGACCATTGCTTTCCAGGGTGGTGCTGGCTGGCAGTGCCCTGAGCTGTGTTTATGGAGGAGGCCTGGCTCCCCAACACTGTGCCTTTCAGCCACACCCTTTGTCAGTATCTGGTTAGAGACAGCAAGGCCATCGGAGGACTTCTGTGAACATTTCAGAACAGGTAGGAGTGGCAGACCAGGGGCATTTGGGGACAGAGTTAGGGCATCATTATACTCTGTAGGCAAGATAAGGCCCAGGCCTCGTCTGGGGAGACACGGAGGCAAGTCTGCCTCAGGTATAGCCTTTCCACTTTTCTGGACCCATTAGGAAGAGCTCCAAGTTTAGCTTAAAGGCACCAGTGTCACTTTCCTGCCATTCCATAAAGTGAGGTATGGCTCCATGCAGATCAGGGACAGCATTGTCTCAGAGCTCAGAGAGGAGGTGACATTTCTTAATATGCTCAGAATTGTGAGCCCTGCCGTTGTGGGGTTTCCCCCGGGCCATAGCTGGGTCAGGTCCAGGCAGAACAGAATGGCCCAGGATGGAAGCAAATGTTGGCTGCCAGGGATGAGAGGGTGAGAGGATGGAGAGGAGATGCAGAATAAAGGACCTTCTCTCCTAGGCTCAGCTCTGCTCCCAGGAGGCTGTGTGTCCTTAGGTGAGTCACTTCCAATCTCTGGGCCCTTAGTTTCCTCATCTGTCAGATGAGACTTGAACTGAGGGATCTCTGAGGTCGCTCTCAGCTCAAACCATCTTTGACCCTGTTGATCGTTCCTGCTAGAGTGAGGTGGCCCCAAGCCAGGACTCATGATCTGATGGTGCTGGCATTAAAAAGAATAAAGCCAGAGGGTGAGGCATACAAAAACCAGACCACTTGCGTTCAGAAGAGCATGAAACCAGTTCTCACAAGGAATAAACTGGACCAAACGCATCATGTTCTCTTCTCTCAAAACACTGATGGGATGGTGTAGCTCGCCTTCTGCTGAAGGAGAAGCCTGTGTTATTCCTGTGTGTGTCCGGGAGGCACACAGACACATCTGCAGGAGTGTCTCCGGGTGGACTTCAGACTCTCAACAATGCGGAACAAAGCTGCAAAGACCCCCGAGCAAAGAATTCATAGCTTCAAGCTCTTGGACTTTATTCAGAAGACAGGCTTGGAATTTGGCCACAGCCTAGAAACCCACATTGTTTGTAAAAATCAGTTTAAGGAGTTCAGAAGGTTGTCCGTCTCTTGGTAACCTTCAGCTTTTCATAGGTTATGTATACAGCAGATTAGAGCAAGCAAGCTGAGGGCCTTGTTAGGAGCTGCTGATACTCTGAGAAGTGACAGTTGACAGCACGGACCAACCAGCTGTGTGAAGATGAAGCCATCCCCTTCCCCCTTCTGACCAGGTGCATACTGGTCAGAAACGCTGCACGCATCATTTATTCCTTCACTTGACAATTATTTACTGGGCTTGTACTGTGTGCCAGGACTGTTACAGGCTCTGGGAAAAGCAAAACAGGCAAGGTCCCTGCTCTAAAGGAGCTTCCATCCTAGTGGAGGAGACAGACCATAAACAGATAAATATACTATGTGTTAGCTGATGGGAAATACTGTGCCAATAAAATAAAGTGGCAAAGGGGGACAGAAAGATGAGAGAAGGATGGCCAGGAAAGGCCTGCTGGATAAGATGGTGTTTGAGCTACAGCTGCAGCATGAATGAAAAGAGTAAGCCAGGCAGACATCTCAGAAGAGAGTGTTCCAGACAGCAAAAGCCCAGGGCAGTATGTCTGCAGGGTAAGCGAGGGGGAAAGTGGCCCGAGGTGAAAGTCCAGCTCTTTAGGCCCTCTAGACCACCTCAACGATGGGCTCGGAAACATGTCCCTGAGTCATCCGGAAGTGATCAATTACATTCAGTGTACCGGCTTGGGATGTCAAGGAGCTTATGTCATTCAGTTCAGAAAAATTTCCAGCGGTGTGGTCAAATATATTAGTAAGTGTTGGTTCTTAAAGAGGTAAACCTAGGTTTTTTGAAAGATGTGCTGTGTGTGACTGGAACATTTCATTTCCCTACAGTGTGAGATCAGTGAGGTACTTGTGTGTCCTGAGTGTGTGTGTGTGTAGGTGTGTGTGTGTAGGCATATGTGTGTGTGGTGAGGCTGGTGAGGGGGAACAGAGGGTGCTGGTGCCTGAAGAGATTTAAAAGACAAAAGATAATGGGGCCCTTGTTGAAATATTGGAGTAGGAGAGGACAGGGGAGGGCTCTGGGGGAGAGTTTTGTGTGGGGAGGAGAATTCCGCTGTGCGGTGGTACCTGATCAGACAGCCCTTTGTTTCTTAGTCTGGTTCATCGTGTTCTCTTCAGGTGCACTGGGACTCTGTAGAGGATGTTTTCCGGCAATGCGGGAACTTGGAATTCTTGCATTTTCCTGCCCACTTCTGTACAAACAGATCCTGGAGGCTGAAGCATCCAGAGCCTTCACTCAGACATGGAGGATAGAGACCTGAGCCCTGTCAGAATCAACATGCCTGCACAGCTTTTTCTTTTTCCAGGCAGAAGGTGGATGAAGGGGTTGCTCTTTGGAAGTGGGCTCTGCCTGGGCCTGGGCTGTGCGCCCTGATGTTCAGTGCTTCCCCAGCGCCCAGGTATGATGCGGCTTCACGTGGCCAGCAACCTGCAGGTGCTCTGTTTTTGTGGTTCAGGTCACTCTCAGTCCAAGACCCCGGTCAGTCACGTCCATTTAGACACTGCTTTTCCGACTTCAGATTTCCATCCCTTTATCTTCTCACAGTGGCTCTGGCTTTTAGCTTCTTTAAACAAACTGTTGGGGAGAGTTTCTGACATTTCAAGGTCTTTCATTTCAAGGGAGTCTGGCCTTGATGCCACTGCCAGAGGGAACTCGTGTGGCCTTCCAAAGTTGCCAAGTCACTTCCAGGGCCCTTAGCTTCTGGCGCCTCACAAGTCTGTGACCAGATTCTTGGCTTGGAAACCACATTTTCCCCTTCCTGTGAAATCCCTTACTGGGTGCTTGGGGGAAGCTGGGAGGAGTGTGGGAGGCTACAGGCATCATGCCAGGGTTTGGGGTAGAGCCCAGCCTGAGACTCAGGGAGAAAGAACCTGTGATCGATTAGTGATGTCTGCTCTGGTGTTGGTGCCTTAAGGGATAAAGTGATAGGACTGAACGACAGCCAACCAACCCATGAGTCCAGAGGGAGAAAAGGAACCAAGGGACAGAGCACACATACTGCAGGGCCCAGGGAAGGCAATGGGCCTTTTGGAGTCATAAGCCAAGAGCGGTTCCAGGTAGAGAGCAGAGCTGCCTACAGTAAATCTTTAGTACAGGCTTGGTGCCACCTTATGGGAGCAGGAAAATGACAAGGGCCTTCTTCTAAAACACTGAGCAGAAATGAACTTGCCCCTGGACGTACCCCCAAATTGCCCACTCCTGGTGTTTTGCAAAGCAGAGAACACAGCATCACCTAGACAGCCCTTCCAGTCAAGCAAGGTCCCAGATCCACAGCTGGGCAGGGGTTCAGAGCCAGGTTGGGGCCTGGGAGATCTGAAAACCTGTATGGGGACAAAGCTGCTTGGCAAGCCAAGCAGAGAGAGTAATAAAGGGCCTGATCAGAAAATGAAACCTGTTGTGAGACCCAGCCTGAGCAAGAGTATTCAGAAGAGCCAGGCCAAGTTCCCTGAGTATAGTCACAGGGGTGCTGATGGGAGATGACAGCGCCCCACAGGTAGGGAGAGCCCTGCAGGGTGCAGACCTGTGCTAACCAGTAGAGTAGCCATGTGGCTACTGCATGCTCGAAATGTGGAAAAATTAGATTTTAAATGTTCTTTCATTTTAATTGATCTAAATATAAAAGCAGACACTCATTTCAGCTATTGGAAAATGTCTAGGAGTGTTTAGAAGAGTTTCAGTATAGGGAATCCACATTTTCGGCTGTAAATTTTATGAAATCTCAATATAGATAAAGTATTTCTGGTGAAAGTTTAGTATTTAAATTGAAATGGGCTGTAAGTGTAACGTACACACTGGATTTCAGAGACTTAGTACAAAAATAAAAAGAATGAAAGTACCTCACTTATATTTTTTGTATCATGTGTTGAAATGCTAATATTTGGATATAATGGGCTAAATAAAATATATTGTTAAAATTAATTTTACCTGTTTCTTTTTTAATTTATGTGGCTTGTATTCTGTTTCTTTGGATGACGCTTCTCGTTACATGTGTTCATGACTCCTTACTGAAGTGCTAGGAGGTTGTCAGCAGAAGGTTATGTGTAAAGGACGTGGCTACATTCCTAGTTTACCTTGACTTCAGGATGTGTCCCTTCTGGTCCAGCTGCTGCTGAGTCTTTAGTTCCTAATTCACCATCATCTATGGCACGGATACCTCCCAGCCTGGACCCTCATCTTCATACCATCATTAAAACCAAGGTCAATGATTTTTGCCGTGTCTTCTCTTTTTAAAAATCCCTTCTAAGCTCTCGCTGTGATGAAAATGGGTTTTGGAGGCGGGGTAAGAGCCGTGGAGGCAGGGAGCCTTTTACTCCTTCGGAAACTAGAGGGATTAGTTCCAGTCTGTTGCTTTTGGTGTTTCGTCTTTGTCCTGTTAGAGCCAGAATGACAAATAGGTCTTAGCTCTACTTGGCAACTCAGAACCTGTGGAAGTGGCATCCTGGAGCACTGTGGGGAGAAGGATTCTGAAGCTGCATCCAGACTGAATAGGAAAGAGGCAATTGATTAGCTATGTCTGTAAAGGGCAAGGAAGGGGACTGTAGAAATGTGCATTGTGTTTACTGATCCTACATCCACAAAGCTACCTTCTTTGAGCAGTTTTGCTCCACTTGAAAGATATGCATTAAAAACATTGGCCACTTTGAAGAAGCAAGAATGAGGCTTGCACACTTGTGCAGAGGAGAAATCGGTCATCACCAGGGATTCGAACCCTAACTAAGAAGATGTGAGAAGAACTTTAAAACACTGTGCAAAGTTTTAGTAACATTTTTCACTTATTCAGTGGAGGTGAGTCGGACCAGAGTATGGCGGCATTGGAGATGGGTAAAACCATCTTGGAGAAGGGTAAAACCTGGGGAGTCTGGTCGAAGAGAAGGTTGCCTCTTTTCCTTTTCTCTTCTTCCTCTTCCCTCCTTTAAAAGCAGGCTCTGTGAACCTGAGAACACTCCCCACTTCTTGGTACCACAGTTCTGGTTATGGCTTTGTTCAGGATGCAACATGTTGTGGACACAGCCACTGGAGCCAGTGTCAAGGTGCATGTTCCAAGCCCTGCTGTTCCCTAGCAAGTTATTTAAGCTAAGTTCTGTGCCTTACTTTTCTTATCTTAAGGCACACACTAAGTTCTGTGCCTTAATTTTCTTGTCTGTAAAATGGGGATACTTGTAGTCTCCATTTCAGATGGTTGCCCTGAAATGTGCTATAAGTATAAAATATACACTCAATTGCAGAGACAAAAAGTGTTTGGATTAGTGTCAAGCACACAGTAAGTGCTATACTAGCATTAGCATACAGATTAACAATACAAGTTATTTTAAGTTCATTTCTGTATTATTTACTTAAGCTGCATGCATCACAAATCACCATAAAATGTAATGACTTGAGACGGCAACAGTCATTTATTGTCTCACTGTCTCTGTGGGTCAGGTGTTTGGGAGTGGCTTGGCCTGGGTGGTTCTAGCTTGGGGTTTTCCAGTGAGGTTACTACTGGCTGTTAGCAGGAGGCCTCAGTTCTTCCCCACATGGGCCCCTCAATAGGCCAGCTTGAGAGTCTGCAGGGGGTGGTGGCTGGCTTTCCCCAAAGCAAGCAAACCAGGAGCCCAAGATGCATACTGCAAAGCCTTCTTGACGTAACCCAGAGATTCACATAAGCAGCAGAGTGATGAGGTCTGACTTTCGTTTTGAGAGACCTCTGTGACTGTTGGTCTGAGAAGAGACACAAAAAGGCACAGACAGAAACCTTTTTTCTTCTACCTGCAACATGCCAGGAGCCTGCTAATTGTGTTTCGTATATTTCCCCTCTGTCTTAGCAGGCTGGTGAGCTGAGTATTACTGTCCCATTCTACAGACAAGGAACCTGACTTGGAGAGGGTGGGTTACCTGCTGACAGAGCCAGGATGTGACCAGGTTAGCCTGGCAACACAAACCTGAGGAAACACTGACTTCTCAGGATGCCACCTGACGGCATGGCATACAAGGGGAAAGCAGAATTTGTGAAGGATCTTAATTCCCTCATTTCTTGACATCAGGATGGGGAACCTAAGAAGGCCAAGAGATACTCACAGATCAGACAGAGGAGTGGGGTGGGACCTGGTGATCTTGGCATCTGTTGGAACTGGAGAAAAGACGAGCGGCTGGGCGAGTTTGAAAGGTTTTATGGACTAGAAGGATGAGGGCTGGGGAGACTCCCTGTGACTGGCTTAGTCTCTCCAAATTAGCAGAACCTTTGAAGTCAGGGAAAGCCTTGGTATTACCTGTGCCCCAGAGAGTACCATGCCAAGGCATCAGACCCACCCAACTGGAATGGACTACTTGTGGTAGTAAAATAAATGAACTTGATCACTACATATCAGCATGAAAGAGGCTTCAAAACATGATGTTAGAAGGGAAAAGAGAACCAGATTGCAGATAGCATAGTATGATACATTTATGCAAATATGAGTAATATAAAACAATTCCATCTATTGTTCCTGAAAGTGTATGTGTATGTGTGCCTGTATATCTCAAAGTATAATAATGGACCAAAGAAGATACACAGCACACTCCCGGAGGAGACGGGGGAGGGAACCAACAGAGGGTTATGACTATCTTTGTAGTGTTATTTCAGGTTTTTAAAATATTAATAAAAGAGAGAAGCCTAGATGATCTTATTTGCAAAGCAGAAACAGAGACAGAGATAGAAAACAAACATATGGACACCAAGGGGGAAAGAGTGGGTGGTGGGATGAGTTGGGAGAGTGTTATTGACGTGTATACACTATTGATACCACGTATGAAACAGGTAACTAGTGAGAACCTGGTATCAATAGTGTATATATGTCAATAACAAAATATGTCAACAACTCTATTCAGGGCTATGTGGTGACTTAAATGGGAAGGAAATCCCAAAGAGGGGATATATGTAAACATAAGCTGATTCATTTTGCTGTACAGCAGAAACTAACACAACATTGTAAAGCAACTATACTCCAATAAAAATTAACTTAGAAAGAGAGAAGCTTAAGGCCAATCTGATAATATGTTGAGTTGTTCATTTGGGGGGCGATGTAGGTGATTCTTAGTCTTTGTATGTTTTGGAATTTAAAAACCCCTCATTCTAAAAACATTTTGAAAGGAAAAGGAAAAGCTGGCACCTTGGGATTGCTGGGTCTCAATTGCATGAAGATGGAGAAGGAAGGTGGTGGATGGCAAGACTTCCTCATCACCCCCCACCACCAAAGCCTGTCACTCACACAGCACTGTTTTCACTTGCCTTGTGGGGCAGCAAAGTGATTCTTCATTCTCTGTGCTGGGTGCTGGGGTGTGTACCTGAAGACCAGCCCCAAGACAGGCAGGGGATCTGGAGGGTGGGGGCTGGGGGCGGCGGTGCTGGGGTGGGGGACGGGGGAGGTAGAGAAAGCACTTTCTTCAGCAAGACCTAAGTCTTGGGGTGCAAGGGACTGGAGGAAAAGAAGGGTCTTTAAGGATCAGATGCTAGAAACTGGGAGTCCCATCTGTGGAAGGACAAGAATAGTAACAATGTACGTGTCGGACTTCCCTGGAGGTGTAGCAGATAAGAATCCACCTGCCAATGCAGGAGACATGGGATTGATCTCTGGTCCAGGAAGATTAGAGAAAGCCAGTGCAAAGCAACGAAGACCCAAAGCAGCCAAAATAAATATAAAATAAATAAATAAAAAATAAATAAAAATGGATGTGCCTACCCCCGTCTCAGGGTGAGGGGATGACAAATTCTTTTGAGACAAAAGTATGAGATCAAAGACCTGCAAATTATTTTTTATTGTTCTTTTTTCTTCCTTTGGACATGGTACATGTTTAATATACAAGAGATGGGAAATCAGAAAGGACATGAAAATCACCCCCAAACCCACTGCTCAGGCTTACCACTATCAACATTTTTTTGAATAATCAATTCATATCTTTTTTGGTGGCTTTTTCTTAGTGAAATCAAACATCTTTATCCTGTTTTGTACCTGGTTCTTTTCATATAACACTTTATCTTTCTCTGTCACCTTTCTATGTCGTTGTCTTCTTCCAAATATTTTTAATGGCTGCCTAAAAATTCCAGAGGGTGAATGGTCCATAGATTATATAACCACAGTTCATAGATGATAGATACTTAGATTAGATTGAACAATATGAAATAAATTGTTTTTCTTAGGTCCAAAATAATCAAATGTTGGCAGTCTCATATGGTTCAACCAAATGTTCTCTTGTTCTTTATTTTCGTAAACAGCATGACAATGAATAATATCCTTGTAGGTAACTCTTTACACATAGCCTTGATGAATTCCTTAGATAAATACCTAGAAATGGAGTTGTTGAATAAAATATAGGAAAATAAAGACATAATCAGATAGGGCTGGGATTAGGGGATGGCGAGTGTTGTAAGTGCAAAGCTGCATCCTGTCTTTAAAATTTTGATATTTGAATTAAGAAAATATTTCCGTAAAATATTATCTATGTTGATACCTAAGTTGTTTTTTTTTTAATTTTTTGGTACCCTTTTACATTTTTGCACCTAGGCTGAGTGCCTCGCTTCCCTCACCTTAATCCCAGCCCTGGATAAGAGTAGTGTTTGTCTTTTTGAGTTGTTATGAGTGACCACATATAAACCTCTCAAAACAACATTCATGGCAAGTGAGTTCAATAGATGTTATGTCCAATTCCATTCAGAAAGCTAGAATTTAGGGTGCAAGAGTGAATGAGCCCCGCCTCCTGCCCTCCAGTTGCTAGGGCTTGGAAGAGAAATGGTGAGGGTGGGGAAGATTGTGGGTGCCATCACAGGGCATGCACTAAGCAGAGCAAAGTCTCTGCAGCCCTTACTGAGGGCATGATGATGTGGCTAAGGCTTCATTCTTTTCACAAGACAATTTCAATAAAAACAATTTTTTTTTTACAAATCTATACATTCTTTTAAAAATTCTTTTCCATTATGGTTTATCACAAGATACTGGATAAAGATCTCCATGCTATGCAGTAAGACCTTGTTGTTTCTCCATTATATAATAGTTTGTGCCTGCTAATCCCAAACTCCCAGTCCATCCCTCCTCCACTCCCCTCCACCCTTGACAACCACAAGTCTGTGAGTCTCTTTCTGTTTCGTACATAGATTCATTTGTGTCACATTTTAGATTTCACATCTCAGTTCAGTCGCTCAGTCGTGTCCGACTCTCCGCGACCCCATGAATCACAGCACGCCAGGCCTCCCTGTCCATCACCAACTCCCGGAGTTCACTCAAACTCATGTCCACAGAGTCGGTGATGCCATCCAGCCATCTCATTCTCTGTCGTCCCCTTCTCCTCCCGCCCCCAACCTTTCCCAGCATCAGAGTCTTTTCCAGTGAGTCAACTCGTCGCATGAGGTGGCCAAAGTACTGGAGTTTCAGCTTTAGCATCATCTAGGTGATATCATCGGAGAAGGCAATGGCAAGCCACTCCAGTACTATTGCCTAGAAAATCCCATGGATGGAGGAGCCTGGTAGGCTGCAGTCCGTGGGGTCGCTAAGGGTCAGACACGACTGAGCGACTTCACTTTCACTTTTCACTTTCCACTTTCACACATTGGAGAAGGAAATGGCAACCCACTCCAGTGTTCTTGCCTAGAGAATCCCAGGGACAGGGGAGCCTGGTGGGCTTCCGTCTATGGGGTCACACAGAGTCGGACACGACTGAAGTGACTTAGCAGCAGCAGCAGGTGATATCATATGGTATTTGTCTTTTTCTTTCTGGCTTACTTCACTTAGGGTGATAAATAGGTCTATCCATGTTGCTGCAAATGACATGATTTCACTCTTTTTATGGCTGAGTAGTCCTCCACTGTATATATACACCACATCTTTATCCATTCATCTGTCAATGGACATTTAGGTTGTTTCCATGTCTTGGCTATTGTGAATAGTGCTGCTGTGAACTTCGGGGTGCATGTATCTATTTGAATTATAGTTTTGTCCGGATGTATGTTCCAGATTGCTGGGTCATATGTTAGTTCTATTTTGGATTTTTTTGAGGAACCTCCATACTGTTTTCCACAGTGGCTGCACCAGTTTACATTCTCACCAAGAATGTAGGAGGGTTCCCTTTTCTCTACACCCTTTCCAGCATTTGTTTTTTGTAGACTTTTTAATGATGGCCATTCTGACTGCTGTGAGGTGATACCTTGTCGTAGTTTTGATTGGCCTCTCTCTAATAATTAGGGAGATCGATCCTGGGTGTTCATTGGAAGGACTGATGCTGAAGCTGAAACTGCAATACTTTGGCCACCTCATGCGACGAGTTGACTCACTGGAAAAGACTCTGATGCTGGGAAAGGTTGGGGGCGGGAGGAGAAGGGGACGACAGAGAATGAGATGGCTGGATGGCATCACCGACTCTGTGGACATGAGTTTGAGTGTACTCCGGGAGTTGGTGGTGGACAGGGAGGCCTGGCGTGCTGTGATTCATGGGGTCGCGGAGAGTCGGACACGACTGAGCGACTGAACTGAACTGAACTGAACTGAATAATTAGCGATGCTGAGCATCTTTTCATGTGTCTATTGGCGATCTGTGTGTCTTTTGTGGGGAAATGTCTATTGAGGGCTTCTGGTGGCAGAGACTTGAAAGATGAGCATATCTTGGCTGGACATGGAGAGAAAGGGGCCAAGGTGTGGCCTGAGCAAAGGCACAGCATTTCTGTCATTTTCTAAGGTTTTAGCCTGGAATGTGGGGGAGTAGGTCAAGAATGAGACTGGGTGGGTGGGGGCAGACCCTGGGATTCCTCCCTGAGCCAAATATTGATTCTGTCCCCAAGCCACACTGACTACAGGAGCGCCCAGCCTGGAATGGTCCACTGCCGCTTCCAGGGGTGCTGCCTTCCCTAGGTACAAATAATGGCAATATTGATGCTTAATATTGACTTCTTATTTTCTTACATTTAATTGTAGTAAAATGCACATAACATAAACTTCACCATATAAACCATTTAAAAATGTACCCGGTGGCATTAAGTACATTCACATTGTTGTGCAACTGTCGCTACCATCCATCTCAGAACCTTTTCATCATCCTAAACTCAACACCATTAAATACTAAATCTCCATTCCTTCTCCAGCCCTGGAAAACCACCATTATACTTTCTGTGTCAGTGAATGTGCCTATTCTAGATACCTCTTCATAGGTGTAATCATACAGTCTTTATCTTTTTGTGACTGGCTTATTTCACTTAAAATAGTGAAATAAGGAACCTCAAGGTTCCTCCATTTTACAGCATATGTCAGAATTTCCTTTCTTTTTGAGGCTGAATATTTTCTATCATATGCATATACCACATTTTGCTTTTCCATTCATTTATTGATGGATGCTTGGGTTGTTCCCAGCTTTGGGCTTTGGTGAATATGGAGATGCAGCTGTGAACGTGGGTGTGCAAATATCTCTTCAAGACCTTGCCCTCAGTTCTTCCATGTACTTCCCAGAAATGGAATTGCTGGATCATATGGTAATTCTATGTTTAATATTTTGAAGAACTGCCATTCCGTTTTCCTATTCTTACTATTTTTACCAGATAAGAGAGCTGGGGCACCCAGTACATTGCCTACCTCTTATGCTAAAGCTGAAACTCCAATACTTTGGCCACCTCATGCGACGAGTTGACTCACTGGAAAAGACTCTGATGCTGGGAGCGATTGGGGGTAGGAGGAGAAGGGGACGACTGAGAATGAGGTGGCTGGATGGCATCACCGACTCGATGGACATGAGTTTGAGTGAACTCCGGGAGTTGGTGATGGACAGGGAGGCCTGGAGTGCTGTGGTTCATGGGGTCGCAAAGAGTCGGACACGACTGAGCGACTGAACTGAACTGAACTGAAAGTAGTCAACCCCTGGACTGCAAGGAGATCCAACCAGTCCATTCTGAAGGAGATCGATCCTGGGTGTTCATTGGAAGGACTGATGCTAAAGCTGAAACTCCAATACTTTGGCCACCTCATGCGATGAGTTGACTCACTGGAAAAGACTCTGATTCTGGGAGGGATTGGGGGCGGGAGGAGATGGGGACGACAGAGAATGAGATGGCTGGATGGCATCACCGACTCAATGGACATGAGTTTGAGTGAACTCCAGGAGTTGGTGATGGACAGGGAGGCCTGGCGTGCTGTGATTGATGGGGTCGCAAAGAGTCGGACACAACTGAGCGACTGAACTGAACTGAACTGAACTGAGAGAAGCTCAATGACTAAATGAGCCTCACGGAGGTTGAGTGACTTGTCTCAGGCTCCACAGCTGGAGGTGATAAGAGGGTGAGGTCAGAACATATTCAAACCCAGAGGCCAAAGACTCTTTATCTCCAGGCTATTCCTGCTCCCTGCGATGCCTGGCTCTCATCATTCTGGGAGGAGTCTAACCCTGTCTTCCCCCTTCTCTCCCTTTGGGGCAGAAGCAGAGGATACGGCCTTGATGGAGACCCCCAACCCTGTGCACCAATTATTTGCAAAGTTCCCAATGATAGTTGTGACTCTTAGGAAAAAAAGGGGCTGGCAGGTCCAGCTTCCATCACCCAAGTTCAGGAGAAAAACATTAGCTTGGGCTGAAAGTGAAAGTTGCTCAGTCGTGTCCAGCTCTTTGCGACCCAGCCGACTATACAGTCTATGGAATTCTCAGGCCAGAATACTGGCATGGGTAGCCGGTCCCTTCTCCAGGGGATCTTCCCAACCCAGGGATTGATCCCAGGTCTCCCTCATTGTAGGTGGATTCTTTACCAACTGAGTAACGAGGGAAGGTCCTGTGAAGGATACTGACCTCACTATGCAGCTTGAATTGTCTGCAAGTGTAGAAATCAGCTTGGGCTGCTTATGACTGATAAAAACTCAGAGCCTTTGTCCCATGCCCACACCACTCCCCAAGTGCCCGGGCACCTGCCACTGTGTCATCAACCCAGCCTAGCTAGAGATTGCTTCTTCTTAGCTGATCTTGTGTGCCTGGGTGGACTGGGTTAGCATTTGTACCAGACCTCCATCGCACTGCTTATGGTGAGCACTCTAAACCTACAGGGCCTCCTGGGTGCTGGGCCCAGGGTAAAGAACTTGATTCATGTTCTCTGACTTGACTCTGTGAACTTGGGGCTTTAGTATCTCCATTTAACAGATGAAGAAGCTAGGCTCAGAGAGCGAGTGACCTGTTTGCTGTTCCCGCCCATCCTTTGCGATGCTGGGACTTGCAGCAGGCATCTGGGCTGCTCACGACGGACTCATATAGGAAAGGGAAATCCTTTTCAGCTCCAGACTTGTTAGGTTTGGGAGGTCTCACTTGAATCCCCCACTTAAATCCCTAGAGTAAGAGGAAGGAAAAGAAGGGTGATTCCAAAGCTGTTGGACCCCAGTTCCTTGCTGGTCTTCTCTTCCCACGTTGCAGGGTTCTGGGAGCTCTGGCGGTGGGAAAAGCTCTGTTGCAAACAGGACTTTGTAGTCTTCACACCAGCCTAGCTCTCCATCCTTCTGGGCTCCATATGCTTGTGTGACCTGGGGCACCCTGGCTACTCAAGACACTGACATCCCTCTCTTCTCCCGGGATACAGGCCTGTGGCATTTCTGAGACTTGATTTTTCACAGTCCTGGGGAGCCGACAACTCAGCCCCCCATCACTCCAGTCTTCTGTCCCAGCATATGGGTATTGCAGCTGAGCCTGTCCCCAGGGCCCATCTAAACCCCAAGACACCAAGAGAGTTATTAGAGAAATGATATTCCTTCTGAAATCGCTTCCTGATGGTCTGGTGAGCACTTGCACACACAGAGTTGTCAAAGACCAGGTGTTAGGACTATTAATTTTCCATAAGTTACCTGGTGGGGATTTGCCCCAAAGGACCTCAGAGAGACGTCAGAATTGACAAAGATGATGTTTGCACTTGCTAGCTGAGTTTTACTTCACGTGCAGACAATTCAAGCTGTGTAGTGAGGTCAGTACCCTCCACAGGGGCTTGGAACCTGGGACCACCCTTGTCCTGTAAAGGCGATTCCTTGCATTGTTCCTCTGTATACCTTCTGCTTGGACACGGTGTGTGTTGGAGCACCCCCCGGGCCTGCAGTCGGCCATGCTCAGGGCTGAATCTTCCACTTTATTGATCTCTTATCGTTGCCTCTGTTCACTGCGCTGCAGTCACATTGCCCTCCTGTCTGTACATCAGCACATCAAGTTGTCCTGCTCCAGGTTCTTTGCACAGGTGGTCTCTTGGCCTGGAGCCCACATCCCCACCCCAGAGCTGATCATGACAGCTCCTCTCTCCAGGGTTTTTTACCTTGCTTTATTGCCTTCCCCACACTTATCACTCCTGGAAATGGTCTGGTTTATGTGTTCTTTCCTGTTCTCCAGCTCACCCCCTTTCTGAGAGCCCCCTTTCGTACCACCAGAGTATGGCCTGCCGGGCGGCCACCTATAAATAGTTACCATGGGGAAGGCGATTGGACCTCTCGGCTCTCTGCCTTTGTTTCTTCATCCATGCAGTGGCCTAAATAGTCAGGAGGGTTACGCTCAAAGAGCTACACCGGAATTCCCAGGTGGCGCAGTGGGTAAGAATCTGCCTGCCAGTGCAGGGGTCGCGGGTTCAACCCCTGGTCCAAGAAGATTGCACACATAAGACGGAGCAACTAAGCTTGTGCGCCGTGACTACTGAGCCTGCGCACCCTAGAGCCCGTGCTCCACAACAAGAGAAGCCTCCGCAATGAGACGCCCATGCACTGCCACAAAGAGTAGCCCCCACTGGCCACAACTAGAGAAAGCCCGATACTAAGTTATTTATTATAAATAAGCACAACCAAGAATAAATAATTTTTTTTTTAATTTTAAAAAAGAGCTATACTACACACATGTAGCAAAGAGCAGGCACATCACAAATGATGGATCACTGATGTCATTCACTTGAGATCCTTGAGAGGAAAGAGCGTGTCTGTGTTGTGCAGGAGAGTGCCTGGAACCTACCAGTAAGCATTGACCGAATCAGCCGGAAGCTGACCGTTATTGGTAAGGCTGCTGTTTCTTTGCTCACAACTCAGCCCTGTATCACCCGTGTCTTGGTTGCCAGGACACTGACACATCTGGGAGATTCATGCCGGGCCTCTTACAGGTCCTGATTCTTGGACTCAGGCAGTAAGGAGCTTGGTATAATATTTCAGGAAGCTTTTCCAGGGTAGGTTAGATGGGGTGATGGTCATCAAAAGAGTTAAGACCATAGACCCTGAAGTCTAACTGCCTTGGATTCAAATCTAGCTGTGCTGTGCTGTGCTTAGTTGTTTAGTAGTGTCTGACTCTTTGTGACCCTATGGACTGTAGCCCGCCAGGCTCCTCTGTCCATGGGAGCCACCGGGGAAGCCCATGAATACTGGAGTGGGTAGCGTATCCCTTCTCCAGGGAATCTTCCAGTCCCAGGAATCGAGCTGAGGTCTCCTGATAAAGATTTGCAGGTGAATTCTTTACCAGCTGAGCTGCCAGGGAAGCCCTTAAATCTAGCTTCACTGCTTATTAACTGTGATCTTCAGCAGGTTATTTAACCTGTCGTGCCTCAGTCCCTTTGTCACAGGCTAGTCATGAAGATCTGACTGTTTACTATAAGTAGTGCTCTTAGAATGGTGCCTGGCACTTACTAAGTGCTGTGTTAAGCCTGTTGTCATTGTTATCCCCCTGTTTTCTCTGCTTCACTGTGTTGTGTCTTCACTCACGTACGACATGTTCACTGAGCACCTACAATGCATCAAGAACTGTGCAGGGTGCCAAGGAATCAAAGGTGAACCCGTATCCTGACCCCTGTCCTCAAGGTGCTTCCAGTCAGGCGGGAGAATAGATGATGGCAGAGGTGAAGATAGACGCCAGGGGAGGGTGGACCTAAGAAGAATGATTCAGCTCAGCTGTGCCCTGTCCTGTTTGGAAAAATAGGTTCCTGCCTTGGGGCGCTCACACCTGCCCTGCTGAATATCTTTCTGACCCTCTCCTAGGGCTAGAATCGTCCTGACTTTCCAGGGCTGGCAGGGGCTGTGGAGACCCGTATCTCTTTCTTCTCCCACCCAACCCCATTGTAGTTCCTTTAGGAAGGGCTGCCCCGTCTTTAGCCACAGAGAACACAGAGTCACTTTCTTGATGCTGGTGGTGGGCCATCCTGCCCGCTTCCAGCCTCAAGAGTCCCTCAGGTTCTCACTGTCAGCAAGGACAGAGGACCGCAGCTGTTGGGGAGCAGGCTTGGATGGATGCTGGCACACAAATGCGTATACCTAAGGAACCCCAAACCCTGGGTCAGCTCCTGGGCTGCACTTCAGGTGATTCGCCCTGTCTGGCATTTTCTGAGGAAGTGGTGGTTGCAAGCTAGAGCAGGGAGACTCTTTACACTCCTGCACACTCGTGACAAATGCTCCAGGGCAGAAAACTTGCCACCCAGCCTTGCACACAATGCAGGGGCCTCCTCTGAGCAGGCACGTGAGCACACGCCGGGACCCCTGCCCTGTACCACAGCTCAGGTCCCTTGGCTGACCGTCATCTTGGGCAGATTACATCTCTGTCCCGCTGCTGTTTCCTCTACTGCAAAATGGGGACAATGAAAGTCAAGTGCCTTCTTCACATGGGAGAAGACAGTTGTGGGGATCAGGTGAGATGATGCATTAGAACGTGTAGTATGGGCTCGGCTTTGTTATCACGTATTATCCAGGTGTCATTTACCATTGTCATCATTTTCCAGGGACATTTAGGTCATGCCTACAGCCCATCCCACACCGAAGCAGGATCTCATGTAAGAAAGATCCTTTCATTTTCCTAACTAACTGTCTGACATACCATTGTCTGCATTTCCATTCCTGGGGGGCTGTTGTAGTTGCGTGGAGGAGAGGCACCCCCAAGTGTCCACAGACCCTGGACACCTGGAATTGCAGCTGCAACTGAAGGGAGATAGGCCCTCTCTCTCCTCCTCCCTCAGGGACCATGTTGTCCTCACACTGAGGCTTGTTCTCCTGGATACACACTTGTGTTCCTTACTAGCCCTGGCTTCTCCGTACTTCTATGGGCATGTGGCCCAGGATCCTGCTAAGCCAGCCTCAGATCTGCTCTGTGGCCTGCAGCTCAGTGTCTTTGCCCAACCAGTGTGATCTCTCAGCGTTCTGCTGATCTCAGAGACAGCAGTGAGTCGTGGCTTGGAGCAGGATCTTAGTTCCCTGTCTAGGACCTGGGTTACCTGGATGAGAGGGCTTCCCAGGTGGTGCTAGTGGTAAAGAACCCACTTGCCAGTGCAGGAGACATAAGAGCTGTGGGTTCGATACTTGGGTTGGGAACATCCTCTGGAAAAGGGCATGGCAACCCACTCCAGTATTCTTTCCTGAAGAATCCCATGAACAGAGGAGCCTGGTGGGCTACAGTCCATGGGATCGCAAGGAGTCAGACACGACTGAAGTGACTTAGCACGCACACACACAGCCTGGATGAAAACCAGGAATCCGAGCTACTTGTCCACCAGGGGCTAGAAGTGAAAGTGAAAGTGTTAGTCACTCAGTCGTGTCCGACTCTTTGTGACCCTGTGGACTATAGCCCACCAGGCTGTTTACCGACTGAGCCACTAGAGGCTAGAAGCAAAATGGCCCTGACTCTTGCCCTTGTTTGAAAGCAAGATGTTTCAAGGAGGCAAAAACTATAAAAACAGGTACAACGGTTGTTATTAGAGACACAGTAGAACAAGTGGGAGAGCACACAGAGAAGCAGTTTGCTTATTTAAAAGAGAAAGCAGAAGTACACACTGGGAGAGAAAGGCTATGGGCTTCCTCTCTAATGAGGAGGACTGCAGTGAAGAGGTGATTTAAATCACTTACATAGGACAGACCTTCCTGTCTTCGTTGACCTTAGACCAGTTACTTTGTTTCTTTTCTTACACCTGACCGTCCCTAGGACCCTCCCAAATACATGCGTGCAAATTTTTACTAAGATGGATCCCACCCCTGAGGCGGTGGGGATATGTCCACACTTATTATGGGACGGTGCCCCCTCCCTTTTTGATCTCCAAGGAGCCTTCCTGCACATGTGCTGACAGGGAAGTTTTCCTTGACCTCAGAAGTGGTCATCTTACCTCTTCACTTTAGCAGAACCCCAGTTTGTCCTTGGGGTGTCTGGGGGAAAACAAAGCTTCAGTTTTACCCCACTTGACAAACACTAGTTGTCCAGCCCAAGAGCCCATTTATCTCCTACCTTACTACCTTCTGTGAGAGCCTCAGATTGAGCCAGCTCATCCCCCTGAGCCTGACCACAGAGGTCAAAGGTCACTAGCTAGCACTTAGATGGGCTGCCTTGGGCTCAGTGCCCACCCTGGACTGTGGCAAAGCACCCAGAGTCATGGGGCACAGGTTACATAGGTTAAGGAAGCAGAGGATACGGGGATGAGGTGGGGGCGATGGGTCTCTTAAAAACGAGGTGGACAAGGGCACTCTCTTGAGTGGTATTGATGTTGTATTTCTTGGTAAGGGATTTGAATGAACAGGTGTACACATTTATCAAAATTTATCTAAGGTATGCCTAAGATCAGTGCATTTTTCATCTGCACCCAAAACCTTAAACATATTTTGAATGCTAATTAATAATATGCAAGCTGAAGTGTTGAGAGGGTGGAGTCAACTCAGGTCTACAGCTTTGTTTGAAATATATCAAAAAGTTAAGGAGGATTGATTGACAAATGAAAGGATGGATGGAGGGCTAGACATAAACAACTAGCAAAATGTTGTAGAATTGAGCTGAGTGTTCACTATATAATTCCCTGAGTGTTATATAATTCCTTCAGCTTCTCAGTACGTTTGAAAAATTTTACAATAAGATGCAAGTCTTAATAAAAAAAAAGAAAGGGTATGTGAGCGGGCAGGCTCTGCCTGGCATGATTTGTTCTCTCCAGTCAGAGACACAGGAGACCAGTGCCCTGGGGCTGCTACAGAATGCTGAGCATCTCTTATCCAGCCCCTAACTCTTGTCAAAAGCTGAAATGAACTGATGAATAATTGAGAGTCTCCAGGATGTGTGAGTTGCTCACCACTCCTGGTTTTGAGATCAAGTCCCCTTATCAAGCCAGGTCCCCAGGAAGGGGCATACCTGGCCAGGATTTGTGATCTTGCTCGCTGTTAATCTTTGTAGAATTACAACTGCGCCTGTTGGCTTAGTGGTAAAGAATCTGTCTGCCAGTGCAGGAGAAGCGGTTTGATCCCTGGGTCCAGAAGATCCCCTGGAGAAGGAAATGGCTACCCACTCCAGTATCCTTGCCTGGAGAATCCCATGGACAGATGAGCCTGGTGGGCTACAGTCCGTGCGGTGGCAAGGAGTCGGACACAACTCAGCGACTAAACAACAATCCCACCCTCACTTTCATAGGGCCCCTCTCGGCCTCTTTGGTACCATCAGGACTAGCATCATTGTTGTATTTCCACTTGGGAGAATCCCCAAGGTTAAATCCTCAGGTGTGCTTGCTCTTGTAGGCCCAGCTCAGGAGGCCTCTCCTAGCTGCTCAGTACATGTTCACTAGTTAAATGCAAGACTTAGTGAATTGCAGAATTCAGTGAAGGAGAGAAGTGTCTCCCGACTGATGGGTAAGCTTTCTTTAAGCAAACTGAGAACGAGACAGTGCACAGTACTTCCCTTTTGTTTCGGCTAGAAATTTTAGCATAGTCATGACAACTGTTCCCGAACCAGGAGTAGGACAGTGGCCTGCTTCCTCCCTTTTACAGCCCTGGAGGTTTTGTTTTCCTGTGTCTAGTGCTATAGGGAATACACAATAAATACATGAGAAAAGTCAAGCCAGTTCTTTCGTTTTGCTGTCCAGGGAAACAACTCAGAGAGGTGAAGCGGCCTGTCTGAAGGCAGACAGCGATCCACTGGGCGGCAGAGCCAACCCAGACCCAGCCTTTTCTGCTGCCACAGTTCCTTCTCCTGGATCACACTGCCTCTTGTGTTCAGACTGAGGCGAAACTATAGCTTGGAAATGGTGCGACTCTAAGTGAGACACACTAACTGAAAATTCTATTGTAGTGTCCAAGTCCAGTAGAAAATCCTCCACTTGATCCTCTTCTGGGTGGTCGTTGTTTTCCAGTCACCAAGTTGTGTCTGACTCTTTGAGACCCCATGGACTGTAGCACCCCAGGCCTCCCTGTCCTTCACCATCTCCCGGAGTTCACCCAGGTTCATGTCCAGTGAATTGGTGACGCCGTCCAACCATCTCATCCTCTGTCACCCTCTTCCCCTTCTGCCTTCAATTTTTACCAGCGTCACGGTCTTTTCCAGTGAGTCAGTTTTTCACATCAGGTGGTCAAGTATTGCAGTTTCAGCTTCAGCATCAGTCCTTCCAATGAATTTTCAGGGTTGATTTCCTTTAGAATTGACTGGTTTGATCTCCTTGCTATCAAGGGACCCTCAAGAATCTTCTCCAGCACCACCGTTCGAAAGCATCAATTCCTTGGCATTCAGCCTTCTTTATGGTCCAGCTCTCACATCTGTACATGACTACTGGAAAGACCATAGCTTTGACTTTACTGACCTTTGTTGGCAAAGTGATGTCTTTGCTTTCTAATACACTATCTAGGTTTGTCATAGCTTTCCTTCCAAGATAACTCTGAGGACTCACAGAAAAGCCTCCATTGCACCAGGAGCTCTGGATTATCCCTGAAGTCTCCTGTGTCCTGGAAGACTGTGGTGCTAAGAAGCCAAAATGTTTCTTGGAATCAGTGACCCTGCACGTCCACAGCAAACTAGCAAAAGTGCTACTGCCTTACTCGGGTCCTCACACCTGCTTTCCAGCCACACCTAGAAGAACGGCTAGTCAGATCTGAGTAAAGGACCTGGAGGGGCACCTCGTGGCCTGATTTACAGGGAACAAGTGAAGGTTGGAGAGGGTGTCCCCTGACTAAAGCCACACAGCTTTTTTGTGCAGACGAGGGCTGGGATGCAGGCTTCCAACCTCCTGGCCACAACTCTTCACACGACACCACACTGCCTTTACCATGCTGCCTTTTCTCAAAGCCACAGGGCAGTTGTTCTGCATTAGGGTAAACCAGAAAGCAGTTTGAATGGGTTGACAGCTGGCTGTCAAGAAACCTCTGATGCAGTTGGTGGTGGATAAGTTTAGTGGAGATGCTACTAAATTGCTCCTACACCATCATGTCAGGCCCTGGAGACTCCAGCGCTCCAGCCAGTAGCCCCAGCACCAGTGCGTCCCCAAGGCCCAGCGTGGCCAGTGGCATTGCCTTTATTCCTGGGCTGAGTGAGCGCCTAGCTAGCCTAGAGAATTGTGGCCCCAGACCTCACTAGTTTCCCACCTGGAATCACTTGAAGATGAGATTCATGGGCCTTCGGCAGGGTACATCGTCAAGGACCAGAAGGTTCCAGCAGGTTTCCATCAGCCCAGAACTCTGTGGGTAGGAAAAATAGTTGGTCTCCACAGCCTCAGAAACTTAAAAACTCAACCCAAGGTCTGGAGAAGTCAGCATCTAGAGAAAGAGTACACGTGGCCCAGGCTCGTGTTTGGGTCTGACGACGACATGGCTTTTTTTTTTGGCCCATGGATAGAGGCCCTTCATTATCTTTCCTTTGGAGCACCTGAGTGATGCTGATGTGCTGGAGGCCTTGGAGAAGCTGAGTGGCTAAGCCCATGTGGAAGCCATCACTTTGATGGGATTTCCATTTTAGAGTTTCTGGTTGTTAGCCTGGTGGACCTCAGTTGAAGGTGAATTACTGCTATGATGATACCTGGGAGGCTGGGAGCTAGCTGCTTCTAGTGATCAAAACCTCTGAAGGCTTTACTTTGCTAGAAGGCTCACTATCTACCACTTCACTGGTGGCTTAGGTGGTAAAGAATCCACCTGTGATGCAGGGGACCTGGGCTCGATCCCTGGATCAGGAAGATCTATCTGGAGAAGGGAATAGCAACCTACTCCAGTATTCTTGCCTGGAGAATTCCATAGACAGAGGAGCCTGGTGGGCTACAGGCCATGGGATTGCAAAGAGTCAGTTGCAACTAACACTTTCACTTTTTTTTCCACCATTTATAATATTCTGATGCTGGTCTCAAGCCTAAGTGGTTGCCCTTTTGTGGGAAGAAGTGAGATGTCTCCAACGAGGCCTGCAGGGACCCCTCTGGCCTCCGTAGTGATGTTGGTAGGTCAGGGGAGACCCTTGGATGGTTTACTTTCCCAGCGAGGTTGCCTTCAGAGATAAGAGGCCATTCCCTAAAAGGAAACCAGAGTAGATCTCAGAAGGGGAAATGAATGCTGGGCTTCCCAAAACAAAAGCTGTCTTCCATACCCAATGTAGAAATCGTTCTGAGCTGTTTTTGTTAATTAATTTAATATGAGCATATGTTCTGTTGGTCATTGTCAGTGATGTAATGTGTAAGATTCTTGAAAGCAAGAGACAGCGCCATAGTGTTAGCTATTGCTATGTACGCACATGTGCATCTCTGTCCTCAGAACTCATATCTGTAGATACTCTCAAGTTTGCACTTTGACCCACATCATCCTGCTTGATCTTGGCAAGGTCCCTAAGAGGCAGTTTTACCGGATTCAGTGCTCCCGGGAGAAGGACTTTTTGCTTCAGGAAGCCAACAGCTTGGATGGCCTTGCAGGCAAACAGGAAGGCGGGGGAAGAGAAAATTGTCTCAAGATAACGAGAATTGAACCCAGGCCACGTGCACTGGGAACAGCTCTGCAGGGGCGGGCTCCCAGAATCATCTATCCTTGGTGCCTCCCCAGAGGAGCCCAGACATTGACATGGGCTTTACCCTCTGGTTTCACTGTTGATGATTTTAAACTGACAGAACCAAATGAAAAGATTATAAAAATAGTAAGGCTCTCATTGACCTCCAGATGCTGCGGTGGAGAGTGGTTGGAAGATTCATGTTAAGAATGTGGCTCCTGAGAGCACCTGCCTTCAGGCAGACCTGCGAAGGGAAATTCCCTGTACACTTTCCCTCTGGGCTGGGGACAGAATTTCAACCCCAGCGGTGATGGTCTCAGAAAATGACCAACCCTTGGAAATGAGGATGGACGATGAAAATGTTGTTTCAGCCCTATCTGGAAAGAATTAATTGCCCAAACCCTCCATCTCAGTTCCATTATTTATTTTATTATTTATTTATTTATATGGCTGCACTAGGCTGAACTAGGCATGCGGGATCCTCGTTCCCTGCCCAGGGTTCCAACCCATGCCCTCTGCAGTGGAAGTGTGGAGTCCTTTCCACTGGACTGTCAGGGAATTCCCCCCACTTCCGTTATCGACGACAGTTAAACTGTGTTAGAGATGCAAGCCTCAGCTAGGAAAGCTCCAGGGCCCATGGAGTGCCTGTGATTCTCAGATGCAGATCTTGGGGCCCCCAAGATCCCCGCAGCTCTCAGGGCCCATGGACACCTGTGATTCTCAGAGGAGGGAGGGGCTTGTGCCCACAGGGAGGGAGAGAGGGACTTCCAGACCTATGGGGGCTCAGTGACCCTGTTTTCATATTTAAATTCTCAACTTCAGTGGTTAAAGGAAAGGTTGGTCTTTGCTGTTGTTTTTTTTTCATAAGACCTAATATTTTGAAAATTTACATAGATCAGTACCTTGCAATAACTTGAAATGGAAAGGAATCTGAAAAAGAATATATATGTATATATAAAACTGAATCACTTTTCTATACACTAGAAACTAACAACATTGTAAATCATATATACTTCAATAAAAAAATTATAGTCACTGTAAATAGTTTAAAATACAGATGAAATAAGGAAAATAAAAATCACCTAAAATTCTGTTCCAAAAAAATTTTTTTTTCAGAGAAATGTTTGAGGTTTGTTCCCCAAATCTCCTAAGAGGACTCGACTCCATTTCCCATGTCTCTACACTGGGTGATCCCAGGTAGACCAGCTGTGTGGACCACTGGCTTGTTGAGAAACAACCCAGTGAGACAGGGCTTGTCCCCACTTCTCCTGCTCTTGGTCAGGGCAGTGAGAGGGAACACCCCTCCCACAGACATGTACCAAGTCCTAACCTTGACCCTGGCCTCCAGGCCTGAGCTCACAGACCACTGGGCCCCGAAGCTCAGGCAGGAGAGGGAATGCATGCCAGGGCAGGACAAACCCTCACCCTGCCAGGAAGACCCAGAATGATATGGAACACAAGTTCAGTGCCCTGAGCTTCAGTCTCCCTTCACTGGCTGTGGAATCCGCCCACACCTTGAATCTCTCCAATTTTAATCTGTAGAATTGCAATTATAATATACACGGGCTTATCAGATGAGACAGTGTATGTGAAACAGCTTCACCAACTGTCCAAGTGCCATAAAAGCATAAAGAACCAGAGTCGGCACTGTGGTGGGTTTGGTGGGCGGAACCCCACAGGCACTGCAGACTTGGGAAGGGGTTTGGATGCTCTCCCGGGCAGAGCCCAGATGGTATCGTGCCAGCTTCCTCTTTAAGACAGGGAAGGGGACCCATGATTGGCTTTGTCTCAGCCTCAACACTAGTTTAATAACAGAGCTATTTGTGGAGCAGCAACCCTGTGCCCAGCACCGGCCTAAGCATTTTTACACACATGATCTCCTTTTCTTCTCCCAGCATCTCTGTGAGATAGGTATTATGCTTACAGAGAGGTTAGGGCTTCCCTGGTGGCTCAATGTAAAGAGTCCGGCTGCCAATGCAGGAGTTTGATTCCTAAGTTGGGAAGATCCCCTGGAGAAGGAAATGGCAACCCACTCCAGTATTCTTGCCTGGGAAGTCCCATGGACAGAGAAGCCTGGTGGACTGAGTCCTTGGGTCGCAAAGAGTTGGACACAACTGAACAACTAAACAGCAACAGAGAAATTAAGTAACTTGCCCAAGGCTGCACAGCTCAGTCAGTGGCAGAGCTGGGGTTCCCACACAGCTTGGCTCATTCTTAAGTTAGTGCTGTTAGCCCGTTGGCTAGAGCACCTCTTTGAGTCCCATTATGATCTGTGTCCTAGGACAGAGGGAAGAAGTGGGTCAGCTGCTTGATGGTATTGCCCATGCCTCTGCCCCTCCTTGGAGAAGGGAATGGCAACCCACTCCAGTATTCTTGCCTGAAGAATCCCACAGACAGAGGAGCCTGGTGGGCTACAGTCCATGGAGTCACGATAGTTGGACATGACTTAGCGACTAAACCACCACCACTGCTCCTCCCGGGAGGGAAGATGGAAACCGAAGCAGGCAGGGCAGAGAGTGGGAGCACCATTCCAGGGCCCAGGGGAGAGTATTTTCCCCTCAGCTGTCCCCTGTCCCCTGAAGACACCAAGGCAGAGCTCCTTCCACACCCTTCACTGGTCTTAAGGTCTTCTTTGTGCCTAATTTGGCCAGCTTCTTGGCCCAGCCTAGCCCCAGCTGCTCTGTTTCTGCTCTCTGGGGAGATGGAGAATTATTCTGTCCTAATCATGATAATCTTTCTTCTGCCAAATTCACAGGCCTACTTAAAGCCATTCCTCCTTTGGTCTTTAGAGGGGTTGGCTTCCTATCACCCATCTGGTTTGCAGGCCTTATGGAGAGGTTGGCAGATGCCTCCTGGGGACAGTGGCTGCAATTCCCTGCTCCCCTGCAGGTTAAGGACAGGACTGGCCCACTGGGCAGCCTTGTCTCAATTTAGAGGGTCAGATCACAGTGGTTAATCTTCCTTTATAGCATCACCGACTCAGTGGGCATGAATTTGAGCAAACCCTGGGAGATAGCGAAGAATGGAGCCTGGTTTGGAGCATGAAGCCTAAAGAGTGCAGCTACAAGCCCACAAGGTTGCAAAGACTCAGACATGATTAGCAACCAAACAACAAGTGCAATGCTTCCTTAATGATCTATAATGAGAAATATACCTGTAGGTGATAAGAAAATTAGATGGAAGACAAGTGCGTCCATTTATTAAGTACTAAGTACGTGTTATGAACTTGGGCTGATCACTTTATACATGTTACAGTATGTAGTCCTCACATCCCCCAAGCTGGACCTTTTTTTTAAAAAGCTGTTTTACAGATGAGGAAGATGAGACATAATAGAAGTTAAATATCTTGTCACTGGATGGCCAGATTTGTTGAGGAGCTGAGGTCAAACTGGTTCTGTTTTGCCCCAAAGACTGCAAACTCCAGACTCCTCAGCACACTGTCCCATTGCCTTGCAAAAAACTCAAGCACTTAAATACACGTTAGGAATAACACTGGCTTCTCTCTCTATCCGTTAATATCTAAACCAGATAGAAGAGAGATTTCTTTATGGCTACTCTGTAGGGTTTAGCACTTTCCTTTCAGACTATTTCTTAAACAGGCTTGGCGTTTTATTGTCTGAACATTTCAAAATACAGCTGGACAAACCCATGCCATTTGAGTCCATTAGATGGTGGTTACTTCCCTGGCTAGCATTTACTGAGCACTTAATTTAGGTCAAGTGCTTTGTATTAATTATTTTTATTTCGTTCTCATAAGAACCTGAGTTAGGCAGTGTCATTGTGAGACAGTGCAGTCAGGTGGGTAAAGCACTTGATTCTTAAAATCCGGTTACCTGCTCTCCTGCTGGTTCGCTGTGTGACTGGGCAGGCTAGTCACAACCTCTCTGTGCCCAGTTTCCTCATTCGTGAAATGATTTAAATGATCACCAAGGGAGAGTTGTAAGGTTTATTAACAGGAAAAACGTATGTAAAGTATTTGGAATAATGCCTGGCATTAATAGTAAGCATTAGTTACTATAGACCCACTCTATGGTATGGACACTGGAAGGAGATAGCTTGCCCAGCTGAACTGGGAGAGCTGACATTTTAACCCAGTGAGTCGAATGCCGGGACCCTTGCTTCTAACCACTACCACCCCTTAGTATCCCCAATCCCTTCACTTTTTAAAGTTGCTTAAATGAGGTATAATTTACACACCATGAAATTCATTCAATGACTTTCCCTAAATGTATAGAGTTGCACAGATCACCACAATCAAGTCTAGACTATCTCTATTATCACAGAAAGATCCCTTCTGCCCATTTGCAGTCATTTCCCTTTCCCACTCTTTGCAACCCGAAGGACTGTCTAATCCATGGAATTCTCCAGGCCAGAATACTGGAGTGGGTGGCCTTTCCCTTCTCCAGGGGATATTCCAAACCCAGGGATCGAACCCAGGTCTCCCTCATTGAAGGCAGACTCTTTACCAGCTGGGCCACAAGGGAAGCCCAACAATACTGGGTTCGATCCTTGAGTTGGGAAGATACCCTGGAGAAGGGAACAGCTACCCACTCCAGTATTCTGGCCTGGAGAATTCCATGGACTATTCCATGCGATTGCAAAGAGTCGGGGCATGACTGAGCGACTTTCACTTTCACTTTTTCCTTCTCACTCTCAGCCCCAGGCAACCACTCATCTGCTTTCTGTCTCTATGGATTTGCCCTTTGGGGACATTTCATAGAAATGGAATCATACTTTATACTATACACTATATATACTATACTATATATATATGGTATACACATACTATATATGGTCATGTGTCCGGCTTCTTTCCCTTTGTGTAATATTTTTGAGGTTCATCCAGTTTGCAATTTGCTTATCAGTTGATTGTTGCATTTTGTTAATGATTAGTATTCCATTGTATGGATAGACCACATTGTGTTTACCTATTTACTAGCTAAGAAACATTTAGATTGTTTCCAACATTTGACTATTGTGAATATCTTTTACATTTTTGATAATTCACTGTGAAAAATTCTCAAACACACAGTGAACTGCCACAGACCCATCAATCAGCTTCAACATTTAGTGTTAACATCTACCACTGCTGTTTCATCTAGACCTCTCCCAGAAAACTTGTCATTGCCTTTTTAAACTTCTTCCTTTAAGCATATGAAGTTTTACTCAATTTTAATAAGTTATATATTCATAAGATTCTAAGATCAAAGAGTATGAAAAGATATACAGTGAAACGTTTCATTCTGGAAAGTTCTATTCCCCATCTGCTCAGCTGTGCCCTCCAGCTTCTGTTATTTTCATGTATTCTTCCAGAATGCATATGTAAGAAAATAGGAATATGTAGTCTTTGCCTACATTTTATATAAATGGTAACATGTTTACTATAATACTATTTTGTACTTTGGTGGTTTTAACTTAATAATATAGCTTTAAAATATTTTCATATCAGAATATAGATAGTTTCCTTATTCTTGTGTCTTTATTTTTATAGCTTCATACTATTCCACTGTATGGCTATACCATAGCTTAGACAAACAGCCACCTACTGGTAGACATCTGGGCTGTTTCCAGTTTTTTACTGTCAAAGACAATGCCATGGCCCGTTAACTTGTATATCTATCATTTCTCGCTTACACAGAGTATCTATAGATTTCTGAAACTGAATTGCTGGACCAGACAGTGTATTACATTTGCAGCATTTGTAATGTTAATTGATTTGTCCTGTTTGACAGTTGTACCATTTCACAACTACCAACTATCTATGCAAGTATTTCAACCCCATTGCCTCACCAACAGCATGTTACCCAGTTTTTAAACTTTTACCTAATAGTTGCTTGTCAGGTCTTGCCTCATTTTTTTTCTTTCTTGTCCTTCTTGTTTTGGTTTAGTTTATATGTTTTTTGTTAAGAATTTTTGAACGAGTTATTTCCTGCCTACCTTGTATCATTTTTAAGGCATTTTTTGGGCAACAGTTCTTTGAAATATAATTCACACATTGTATAACTCATCCGTTCAAAGTATATTCTTCAATGGTTTTTAGCCTGTAACTCATTTTTAACGTTTATCTCTAAACTTTTAAAAAAGCATTTTTTTCTAATTACAGAAGTAATACCTGTTCTGTTCAGAAAACTTGAAAAGACAAAAATCAAAGAAAAAAAGAAAGCATAGTGCCATCACCTGAAGATATCCACTGTTACCATTTTAAAATAAATTATTGAAGTATAGTTGATTTATAATGCTGTGTTTAATTTCTGTACAGCAAAGTGACTCCATTATACATATATATATATTCTTTCTCATATTCTTTTCCCCTGTGTTTATCACAGGATATTGACCATAATTCTCTGTGCTATACAGTAGGACCTTGTTGTTTATCCTTTCCATATACAATAGTTTACATCTGCTGATACCAAAGTCCCAATCTCTCCCTCTGCTTCACCTTTGGCAACCACAAGTCTTTGTTCTTTATATCTGTGAGTGTGCTTCCCTGATAGCTCAGCTGGTAAAGAATCCACCTGCAATGCAGGAGACCCCAATTCTCCTTTTGTTTCATAGATATGTTCATTTGTGTTATGTTTTAGATTCCACAGGTAAGTGATATCATGTGTTGTCTTTTGCTTAGTATGATAATCTTTAGGTCCATTCATGTTGCTGCAAATGGCATTATTTCGTTCTTTTTAATGGTTGAGCAATATTCCGTTGTACACATGTATATTTTATATATATGTGTATGCTGTGCTGTGCTTAGTCACTTAGTTGCGTCTGACTCTTTGCGACTCCATGGACGGTAGCCCACCAGGCTCTTCTGTCCATGGGGACTCACTAGGCAAGAATACTGGAGTGGAGAGTAATGGAAATAAAAGAAAAAACAAGCAAATAGGACCTAATTAAACTTAAAAGCTCTTTCACAATGAAGGAAACTATAAGCAAGGTGAAAAGACAGTCTTCAGGATGGGAGAAAATAATAGCAAATGAAGCAACTGACAAAGAATTAATCTAAAAAATATACACGCAGCTCCTGCAGCTCAATTCCAGAAAAATAAACGACCCAATCAAACAATGGGCCAAAGAACTAAACAGACATTTCTCCAAAGAAGAAATAAAGATGGCTAACAAACACATGAAAAGATGCTTAACATCACTCATTATCAGAGAAATGCAAATCAAAACCACAATGAGGTACCATCTCACACCAGTCAGAATGGCTGCTATCCAAAAGTCTACAAACAATAAATGCTGGAGAGGGTGTGGAGAAAAGGGAACCTTCTTACACTGTTGGTGGGAATGCAAACTAGTACAACCACTATGGAGAACTGTGGAGATTCCTTAAAAAACTGGAAATAGAACTGCCATATGATCCAGCAATCCCACTGCTGGGCATACACACCGAGGAAACCAGAATTGAAAGAAACACGTGTACTCCAATGTTCATCGCAGCACTGTTTACAATAGCCAGGACATGGAAGCAACCTAAATGTCCATAGGCAGATGAATGGATAAGAAAGCTGTGGTACATATACACAATGGAGTATTTCTCAGCCATCAAAAAGAATGCATTTGAATCCGTTCTAATGAGGTGGATGAAACTGGAGCCTATTATACAGAGCGAAGTAAGTCAGAAAGAAAAACACCAATACAGTATCCTAACGCATATATATGGAATTTCGAAAGATGGTAACGATGGCCCTATATGCAAGACAGCAAAAGAGACACAGATGTAAAGAACAATCTTTTGGACTCTGTGGGAGAAGGCGAGGGTGGGATGATCTGAGAGAATAGCATTGAAACATGTGTATTATCATATGTGAAACAGATCGCCAGTCCAGGTTCGATGCATGAGACAGGGTGCTCAGGGCTGGTGCACTGGTATGACTCTGAGGGATGGGATGGGGAGGGGGGTTCAGGATGGGGCACACATGTACACCCATGGCTGATTCATGTCAGTGTATGGCAAAACCACTACAGTATTATAAAGTAATTAGCCTCCAATTAAAATAAATTAATTAATTAAAAAAATACTGGAGTGGGTTGCCATGCCCTCCTCCAGGGGATCTTCCCAACCCAGGGATAGAACTCCAGTATCCTGCGTTGCAGGCAGATTCTTTACTGTCTGAGCCACCAGGGAAAAGCCCAAGAATAATGGAGTGGGTAGCCTATCCCTTCTCCAGGGGATCTTCCTGACCTAGGAATTGCATCTCCTGCATTGCATGTGGTTTCTTTACCAGCTGAGCTACCAGGGAAGCCCATGTATGTATATATATATCTCACATCTTTTTTTACCCATTCATCTGTCAGTGGACATTTAAGTTGTTTTCTTTTCTTGGCTATTGTAATAGTACTGCTATGTGTGTAGGGATGCATGTATCTTTTCAAATTATAGTTTTGTCTGGGTGGGAGTGGGATTTCTGGATCTTATGGCAACTCTTAAGTTTTTTGAGGAACCTCTGTACTAGTTTCCATTGTTAACATTTTTTTGAAATAAAAATGGTGCCTAATGTATATACTGTGCTGGGATTTGCTTTTATCATTCTCAGTTCTTTTAAGTCTCTCAATTATTTCTTCAATATTCTAGGTCTGTTAATCAACATAATTATCATTGATGATGATAACAATAGCAGTAATAAACACAGTTCAATTCAGTTCAGTCACTCAGTCGTGTCTGACTCTTTGCGACCCCGTGAATCGCAGCATGCCAGACCTCCCTGTCCATCACCCACTCCTGGAGTTTACCCAAACTCGTGTCCATTGAGTTGGTGATGCCATCCAGCCATCTCATCCTCTGTTGTCCCCTTTTCCTCCTGCCCCCAATCCTTCCAGCATCAGAGTCTTTTCCAATGAGTCAACTTTTCGCATGAGGTGGCCAAAGTATTAGAGTTTCAGCTTCAGCATCAGTCCTTCCAGTGAACACCCAGGATTGATCTCCTTTAGGACGGACTGGTTGGATCTCCTTGCAGTACAAGGGACTCTCAAGTGTCTTCTCCAACACCACAGTTCAAAAGCATCAATTCTTCAGCACTTAGCTTTCTTCACAGTCCAACTCTCACATCCATACATGACCACTGGAAAAACCATAGCCTTGACTAGACAGACCTTTGTTGGCAAAGTAATGTCTCTGCTTTTTAATATGCTATCTAGGTTAGTCATAACTTTCCTTTCAAGGAATAAGCATCTTTTAATTTCATGGTTGCAATCACCATCTGCAGTGATTTTGGATCCCCCAAAAATAAAGTCTGACACTGTTTCCACTGTTTCACCATCTATTTCCTGTGAAGTGATGGGACCAGATGCCATGATCTTAGTTTTCTGAATGCTGAGCTTTAAACCAACTTTTTCACTTTCCTCTTTCACTTTCATCAAGAGGCTTTTTAGTTCCTCTTCACTTTCTGCCATAAGGGTGGTGTCATCTGCATACCTGAGGTTATTGTTATTTCTCCCAGCAATCTTCATTCCAGCCTGTGCTTAAACACAGTACTCCTCACTTACTGTGAGATTGCTGTGTGCCAGGCACATGTGTGTTGCATACTTTATGGGCTCAACCTCAATTAACTCTGGAAATAATTTAGTGACCTTGGTAATATGCTTGCATTTTACAGCTGAAAAACCCGAGGTTCAGAAAGGTTAAGTAATTTGCCTAATGTTAAACAGGTAGCAAGTAAAGGAGCTGAGGCTTGAATTCCTATCTGTATACTGCAAAGTTCCTGGTCACCGTACTATGCTTCAGATTAAAGATGCTCAGAACTAATCCCTGTTTGGGGAACTAAGATTACACATGCTGCAGGGCAGCTAAGCCCGTGGGCTGCAAGTTCAGTTCAGTTCAGTTCAGTTCAGTCACTCAGTCGTGTCCGACTCTCTGCGACCCCATGAATCACAGCACGCCAGGCCTCCCTGTCCATCACCAACTCCCGGAGTTCACTCAAACTCATGTCCGCAGAGTCGGTGATGCCATCCAGCCATCTCATTCTCGGTCGTTACCTTCTCCTCCCACCCCCAACCTTTCCCAGCATCAGAGTCTTTTCCAGTGAGTCAACTCGTCGCATGAGGTGCCCAAAGTATTGCAGTTTCAGCTTTAGCATCAGTCCTTCCAATGAACACCCAGGATTGATCTCCTTTAGAATGGACTGGTTGGATCTCCTTGCAGTCCAAGGGACTCTCAAGAGTCTTCTCCAACACCACAGTTCAAAAGCATCAGTTCTTCGGTGATCAGCTTTCTTCACAGTCCAACTCTCACATCCATACATGACCACGGGAAAAACCATAGCCTTGAATAGACGGACCTTTGTTGGCAAAGTAATGTCTCTGCTTTTCAATATATTATCAAGGTTGGTCATAACTTTCCTTCCAAGGAGTAAGCGTCTTTTAATTTCCTGGCTGCAATCAGCATCCGCAGTGATTTTGGAGCCCAAAAAAACAAAGTCTGACACTGTTTCCACTGTTTTTCCATCTATTTCACATGAAGTAATGGGACCAGATGCCATGATCTTTGTTTTCTGAATGTTGAGCTTCAAGCCAACCTTTTAACTCTCCTCTTTCACTCTCATCAAGAGGCTTTTGAGTTCCTCTTCACTTTCTGCCATAAGGGTATTGTCATCTGCATATCTGAGATTATTGATATTTCTCCCAGCAATCTTGATTCCAGCTTGTGCTTCTTCCAGCCCAGCGTTCCTCATGATGTACCCTGCATAGAAGTTAAATAAGCAAGGTGACAATATACAGCCTTGACGTACTCCTTTTCCTATTTGGAACCAGTCTGTTGTTCCATGTCCAGTTCTGACTGTTGCTTCCTGACCTGCATACAGGTTTCTCAAGAGGCAGGTCAGGTGGTCTGGTATTCCCATCTCTTTCAGAATGTTCCACAGTTTATTGTGATCCACACAGTCAAAGGCTTTGGCATAGTCAATGAAGCAGAAAGAGATGCTCTTCTGGAACTCTCTTGCTTTCTCCACGATCCAGCGGATGTTGGCAATTTGATCTCTGGTGCCTCTGCCTTTTCTAAAACCTGCTTGAACATCTGGGAGTTCACGGTTCACATATTGCTGAAGCCTGGCTTGGAGAATTTTGAGCATGACTTTACTAGCATGTGAGATGAGTGCAATTGTGCAGTAGTTTGAGCATTCTTTGGCATTCCCTTTCTTTGGGATTGGAATGAAGACTGACCTTTTCCAGTCCTGTGGCCAAATTTGAGTTTTCCAAATTTGCTGGCACATTGAGTGCAGCACTTTCACAGCATCATCTTTCAAGACGTGAAATAGCTTAACTGGAATTCCATCACCTCCACTAGCTTTGTTCGTAGTGATGCTTTCTAAGGCCCACTTGACTTCACATTCCAAGATGTCTGGCTCTAGGTCAGTGATCATGTTATCGTGACTGTCTTGGTCGTGAAGATCTTTTTTGTATAGTTCTTCTGTGTATTCTTGCCACCTCTTCTTAATATCTTCTGCTTCTGTTAGGTCCATACCATTTCTGTCCTTTATCGAGCCCATCTTTGCATGAAATCTTCCCTTGGAATCTCTAATTTTCTTGAAGAGATCTCTTGTTTTTCCTATTCTGTTGTTTTCCTCTATTTCTTTGCATTGATCACTGAGGAAGGCTTTTTTATCTCTCCTTGCTATTCTTTGGAACTATGCATTCAGATGCTTATATCTTTCCTTTTCTCCTTTGCTTTTCGCTTCTCTTCTTTTCACAGCTATTTGTAAGGCCTCCTCAGACAGCCATTTTGCTTTTTTGCATTTCTTTTCCATGGGGATGGTCTTGGTCCCTGTCTCCTGTACAATGTCATGAACCATAGGAACCTGGAATGTTAGGTCCATGAATCAAGGCAAATTGGAAGTTGTCAAACAGGAGATGGCAAGAGTGAACATAGACATTCTAGGAATCAGTGAATTAAAATGGATTGAATGGGTGAATTTAACTCAGATGACCATTATATCTACTACTGTGGGCAGGAATCCCTTAGAAGAAATGGAGTAGCCATCATGGTCAACAAAAGAGTCCGAAATGCAGTACTTGGATGCAATCTTAAAAACGACAGAATGATTTTTGTTCGTTTCCAAGGCAAACCATTCAATACTACAGTAATCCAGGCCTATGCCCCAACCAGTAACACTGAAGAAGCCGAAGTTGAATGGTTCTATGAAGACCTACAAGACCTTTTAGAACTAGCACCCAAAAAAGATGTCCTTTTCATTATAGGGGACTGGAATGCAAAAGTAGGAAGTCAAGAAACACCTGGAGTAACAGGCAAATTTGGCCTTGGAGCACGGAATGAAGCAGGGCAAAGGCTAATAGAGTTTTGTCAAGAGAACGCACTGGTCATAGCAAACACCCTCTTCCAACAACACAAGAGAAGACTCTACACATGGACATCACCAGATGGTCAACACCGAAATCAGATTGATTATATTCTTTGCAGCCAAAGATGGAGAAGCTGTATACAGTTAGCAAAAACAAGACCAGGAGCTGACTGTGGCTCAGATCATGAACTCCTTATTGCCAAATTCAGACTGAAATTGAAGAAAGTAGGGAAAACCACTAGACCATTCAGATATGACCTAAATCAAATCCCTTATGATTATACAGTGGGCTGCAAGGAAGATTCCAAATGCTGCAACTAAGACTCAAAGCGACCAAAAGAAAAATAAATAAATAGATATTTGAAAAAATAAATAAATAATATCTTTGATAGGTTTAAAAAAAAAAGAAAAACATTCAGGACTGGTTCACACAGCTTCTCTTGGGTCCAGTCAGGAGGACCCAGGGGTTCCAACATCTCAAGAACCACCTTGGGGCCCACAAGCACACTCTGTTCAGGGCAGGGTTGTCCCGTGCTCAGTGCTCTCACCTTCCTTTGCAGGATTTTCTTCTGGCTCTTGTGGTCCCCTCTTGGCTCATGGAGGGGCCCTCCTTCCTTGAGCTTTCAGAAAGAGAGTGGAGGGTGTAGCAGGTATTACTGGAGAAATGGCTACATCATGAGAAAGCTGGGGACCCCACTGGCACAAATTATTTACAGCTCCCCCAGCCTCAGCCTGTTGGTGAAGAATTATAGGGCTTCCCAGGTGGTTCAGTGGGCAAAGAATCTACCTGCAATGCAGGAGAGGCAGGAGATACAGGATTGATCCCTGGGTCAGGAAGATCCCCTGGAGGAGGGCAGAGCAATCCACTCCAGTATTCTTACCTGAAGAATTCCATGGACAGAGGAGGGCTACAGTCCACAGGGTCACAAAGAGTCGGACACAACTGAAGCGACTGAGCACAAGGAACAATTATAAAAACACTGAGTTCGGCCCCTCATAAACCCCTTCGCGTCCCCCTCTCTCACTTCCCATGTTCCCCCACCGTGCTCCAGCCTCTCAGACACTTTTGGGGTATCTTCCCCTGGGTTCACCGAGCCAAATAGCCCGTGGGAGGCTTGTAACTGTTAGCTCAAACAGCAGGCTGGCTGCTTGGTTGCCATGGCAACAGCTGTTGTGAGTAAGTGGTCTTTGTGACAGAAGATTTAATTTAATAAACTAAATTTGGGGGCCCAGTGGGAAGATCTGGTACAGGCTTTATTTGGTATCTTCTGTGGCGCTGGGCTGCGGCAGGGGGTATGCGGAGAAGGGCTGGAAGCTTTTGTCCTGCAGAGGTAGGCCCGGGATGAGAGCTACATCCTGTGTCCTCAGACACCCTGAGACTCCGCTCTCCACATCACCTAGGAGTGTCTGGCCAAGGTCTTGCGCTACTGCTTCCGGGTAGGAGGTGTTAGAGCAGCCTTCCCTTGGGGAACAACCGGAAAATCCGGACAAAGCATGCAGGACTTCTGTGCGAGGTTGAGACCGAGGTGAACAGGGCGGGTGTCCACCCCAGGGGCCCATTTCAGTGTGTGCAGTGGCCCTTGGGAAGCAACATGCTTTTTCTGTGCCACTATTGAAATAACAAAACTGGAAAGAGTTGTTTGTGCATCCATTCTTTCTTGATCCACTTCAATCAGGTTTTTGTTCCTGCTGTTTCTCTGAAACGCTCTTGTCAAGGTCACCGAGGACCTCCATGTGACTAGTGTTAGTTGCTCAGACGTGTCAGATTCCTTTCTGTGACCCCATGGACTGTAGCCCCTCCAGGTTCCTCTGTCTGTAGGACTCTGCAGGCAAGAATACTGGAGTGGGCTGCCATTCCTTTCTCCAGGGGATCTTCCCGACCCAGGGGATTGGACCCAGGTCTCCTGCATTGCAGGCAGATTCTTCACCGTCTGAGCTACCAGGAAAGCCCCCCATGTGACTAGATCCCATCGTTAATTCCCAGTTCTCATCCTTCTTTTCTGTCAGCTGCTTTGACACTGTCAGTCACTCTCTTTACTTTGTCACCCAGCTTCTGAGAGACCACACTCCACAGGCCATTCCCTCCCCTCTGTGTGCTGGGGCTTCCTCCTCCCTGACCCTTAAACTTTGGAGGGCCAGGGCTCAGGGCTTGGTCCTCTTGTTTGTTCTGTCTCCTCTGGCTCCCTAAGGGATCTCGCCTAGACTCTTAGGTTCCTGGGAAACTGGCTCTGAGCCAGAGATTTGCATGCTGGGAGTACCTGGGGACCAACACCTGTGAGGGAGTGAGGGATGCTGGGAGTGCAGAGAGAGAAGTTGGACCGTGATGCTCTTGCAGCAAAGGCTTGAGCCAACAGGGCTGGGATCCGGGGAGTGTCAGGCACTGTGCTTTGCAGGAATTATCTCAGTGAAATCTCGTGAAGCCATCATGCAGCAGATTCTGTCATTGTCCCTATTCTGCAGGTACAGAGGTTGAGGCTGGGTGAAGTTATCCAAAGTGCCCACTACGAGGATCTGGGACTCAGTTCCAGGCTGGCTGCCTCCCAGAACCCTACATGCTGCTGATAAGTCACTCCAGTAGTGTCCGACTCTGTGTGACCCCATAGATGGAAGCCCACCAGGCTCCCCCGTCCCTGGGATTCTCCAGGCAAGAACACTGGAGTGGGTTGCCATTTCCTTCTCCCATAGAGCCTACATAGAGCTACTTAGAGCCTCCCTACATAGAGCCTCTTAAAAAAAAAAAAAACATATTGAATACTCTTGAGCCAGGTCCTTGGAGGCCCTGCCAGAGCTCACAGCCCTGCCACTTACTCCCTCAGCACTGACATCCTAGAATGCACCCCTGCAGGGCTCCCAGGGTTTGTCCCCAGAACCTGTCACCTTTCTGAAAAGGGATACATCTCTCTGGGGATCTGGGGCAATACCTGAGGCCCACAAAGCTGTGGGAGTCTCCTGCTTCATTTACAGATGCATGAGAAGTTTGTGCCTACATCCTGTATTATAGAAAAATAATGTCCTGGCTCCTAAATCTTTGAATGAATGGAAGATGCTCTGTGATTATTTCATATCTTTGTGTGTCCTTGGCTGGACTACCGCATATTCTTGAGGTTCACGAGCCCTTCTTTGATAGGCATAGACCTCCCTCTTTACCTAATAGACGCGGGCTCTGACAATGAGGGCAGGTGGGCAGATTTTCCCTTCCCCCCCAGCTAGTCCTGGAGCAAGTAAACCCCTCCTTCCATTCTTCTTTCCTTTCTTCTCTTATCTCCAGGCACTGTGCCTCGCTCTGCCCTGGGCTGGCTGCCGAGAACCTCCAGCTTCTTGGTGCGGCTGTCAGGTTGCGGGTGGAGGTGGTAGAGGATGGTGCCGGAGGGGCCTCCCATGGATTCTGTCCCTAAGACACCAAGGTGGCTGTGTTTCAGGATCTGTTGGAGGAGTTATTGGCTGATGAAAGAATTCAGGCAGCCCCAGAAGCAAAATGAAGGGATGAAGACCCAGGCGGTAGCTTTCAGCACATATGTGTGCAAACTTCAGGGAGGGAAGTTAGGGTACAGATGTGTGTCACAAATGGTTCAGAAACTTACCCACAAAAAAAGTCCATGCCAAAATAAGAAAATCTCTAACCTTTGGGATGAATCCCTCCGTCTTCTTAAAAAGCTTTTATGTTTGAGGTAGACACACATGTGCCATACATAAGCAAGCACGCCTGTGTGTGCTCACATACATACATGTTAATCCTGATGCACGCAAACTTGCCCACATCCTCACAAAAGCTTGAGCCCATGTATATACATAGGGACATCTGTGCCACCCAGCAGTACCTGAGTACATAGACTCCTGCTGGAGTTCAGTTTTGACTGACTCTTTGCGACCCCATGGACTGTAGCCTGCCAGGCTCCTCTATCCATGGGATTCTCCAGGCAAGAATACTGGAGAGGATTGCCATTTCCTTCTCTAGGTAATCTTCCCAACCCAGGGATCGAACCCACATCTCCTGTTTTGAAGGTGGGTTCTTTACCACTGAGCCACCTGGAAAGCCGGTACACAGACGTATGCACACATGTACTCATACAAACGTATAGACTCGGAATGGAAACTCTGACTTGAGTAAAGCCATTCTCTCCTTTGCTATCTCTGGAGTCACTAGGGATCGAAGTGACATTCTCTGATCTCTCAGAAAGCTATTCTTGCCTTTGCCCACTCAGAGTCCAGGGTGACGTTTGAAGTCTTAAGGAGAAGCTTGGCATGTGGATGTGGGGGATGGTCATGGACCACCTGTGGACTGTTGAGAGCATCCGCTGTGGGGCTGGAGCGGGGAGGGTGGGCTGCCTCCAGATGCTATCTCCTGGGTTTCACTGGCTTCTGAAGTCCTGGGTGTCAGTTTGGGGTCCATGCGAGGAGGGCTGAGGACTAGGCTCTTGGTGGGTGCTGGAAGCTGGAAGTGGAGGAGGTGGCTGGTACTCTGAAGACCCTGAGGTGGTGTCTTTCCCAGACAGGGGAAGGAAGGAGTGACTGCTCAGTAGCAGAGGCCTAGGGCGTTGGGAGACTCAACCCTGAGAAAGCCAGTTATCACTGCTTGGTTTTATGGCTGTGGGCTGTGCCCCAACCTTGGTCCAACTGGAGGATACAGGAAGGACTGAAGCTTGGGGTGTGTGTGTGTGTGTGTGTGTGTGTGTGTGTACTGTGCACGCACAGTAGCTCAGTTGTGTTCAACTCTTTGTGACCCCATGGACTGTAGCCTGTCAGGTTCCTCTGTCCATGGGATTTTCCAGGCAAGCATATTGGAGTGGGTTGCCATTTCCTTCTCCAGGGGATCTTCCCAACCCAGGGAAAGAACCCAAGTCTCCTGCATTCGCAGACAGATTCTTTATCACTGTGCCACTGGGGAAGCCCCCGGAGCTTGGTAGAACCTCTAATAGAACAAGAGCAGCTTCCCCCAGTGGCTTCCCTGGGGGAAGGGGCTCCCACCTGAGAACTGGGGAACTCTGACAGCCCTATTTCCACTCCCTCATTCATAGCCTCAGATGAAGTACCTATGTTTGCTGGGCCTTGTTTTCCTCTGTTGGTCTCTAGGGCAGCAATTTGCTCACATGGCTTCATTTAATCCTCCCGGGAGCCTGAGGAGAGTCAGGAACTGTGCCTATTTTACAGCGAGAATGTCAGGTCAGACAGCTCATGAGGGGCAGAATCAAGACTTGAAGCCCATATTATTTCTTCTTTAGAAAGGATTATTGATTTTTAGAAGTCACGAAAGCAATACACACCTGTTTTAGCAAGTGCAATGATACAGAGCTATCTAAAGAAAAAGTTAAAATTCTCTCTTCCTGCACTTTCTCCCCACCCCACTCCAATCCCATCTCCCTGAGCCTACATGGAATTTCCTATTCTTTTCCCTAGGGTCATAGAAATGCATACACACATATATAGCAAGTTTTCTCTCCCTTGCTCTCTCTTTACACAGAAATTGGAATCTTCCCTTATATGTGATTCCTCAGCTTGCTTTTCCCTGTAAAATATTGGGACCATCTCTTCAGGACGGTGTGCTTAGATCTGCCTCTCCTTTGGAGTGGCCTTAACAAAAGTTTACCCATTCCCCACTAATAGGCATTTCAGTTCAGTTCAGTCGTTCAGTTGTGTCCGACTCTCCGCGACCCCATGAATCACAGTACGCCAGGCCTCCCTGTCCATCACCAACTCCCGGAGTTCACTCAAACTCATGTCCACAGAGTCGGTGATGCCATCCAGCCATCTCATTCTCTGTCGTCCCCTTCTCCTCCCGCCCCCAACCCTTCCCATCATCAGAGTCTTCCAGTGAGTCAACTCGTCGCATGAGGTGGCCAAAGTATTGGAGTTTCAGCTTTAGCATCAGTCCTTCTAATGAACACCCAGGATTGATCTCCTTTAGAATGGACTGGTTGGATCTCCTTGCAGTACGGTGTTTTAAATCTTTGCCAGTATACACAATGCTATAATAAATACTCTTATATGTAGGACTTTACACACTCATACTTTTATTTCTGTTGCATGAAGTTCCCAAACTGGGATCACTGGTAAAAGCTTTGTGTATTTTAAATTTAAACACGCCTTGCCAAATGATTTTCCGCCATGTGGTAGACATGAACACTTCACTAGTTGTGTTTCCCGCATCCAGTTATCAGGTCTGGATGTGATTATTCTTTTTGATTTTTGCCCATCTGATAGATGAAAATGACATGTTGTTTTATTTTTATTTTCTCCCTATCAGTTGTTTCATATGTTCATTGGCAATTTGTATTTCCTCTTTGATGAATTGTCCATATCTTTTGTTTAATTATTATTTGGGTTGTCTTTTTCATATTTTCAGAGAATAACTTTTATCTGTTAAGTGTGGAATAAATAGTGAGTTATTAAATCATAGGATATTATTTGTCTTCTGAACGTAATAGTATCTCTGCCATAGGAAAATTCTTAATTTTTATAAAAGCCAATCTATTTACTTTATCCCTAATGACTTAAGGAAGGCTTCCTGCCTTTCAAAAGAATCATCCTCAATGTTCAGTTATTCTAATTTTATTATAATGTTTTTATTGTTTTTTAAATATTTATATTTAAAAGTCATCTGGAATTAATTGTAGTATCTGTGTTGAAGTGAGGGCTTAATTTTGTTTTCTTCCATGTGAGTAGCCAGTTGTGTCAACACTATTTATGCCAAACTATCTTCCTCACTGAATTAGAATGCTGATATGTCATATACTGAGCTCTCATATATATTATTTCTAGATTATTTTCTGTTCCACTGATCTGCTTGTCTTCTCAGCCAGTACTATATTGCTTTGATTATAGTGGCTTTAGAGTTAGTTTTAATAACTGGCAAGGCAGATCTGTTCTGTTGTCGTTTGTCTTCTTTTGGGGGTATGGGTGTGGAGAGTGGTCTATTCTAGAGAGGTCAGGGCTCTTTTCAGATGTTTGTTCTTTCAAATGAACTTTAAGATCTTTTTGTCAAGATAAAAGCAAAGAGAAAAAACACCTGGTGTTCCCACTGGAAGGACATCCGTTTTAGTCTCACATGAGTTTTCAAGCCCATGCCTGCCACAGTATAGGGCTGTTGTAGGCACTTACTGGTCTCGTGATCCTGTGAGTACATAGAAATAAGGTGAAAAAATGAGGCAGCTTTAACCTGAGCTTGGAACTTTCCCTATGCAGAATATTGTTGTGTTGTTCCGTTGGAAAAGAAACATAAATTCATATTACATTCATAGCGTTTGGTGATTATGTTTTTGTTTAAAATATATAATGGATCAGAGATAACTGTGTTGGGTGCCGTGCTTCAAAACAATACCCTGTCCATGCCTCCTTGGGTAGGTAGGTTAAGTTGTTATTTTCTTTTTTTCAAAAGAGATGCCAAGATGTAGAGTTTTGAGATAGGAGGGTTTGCACATTCAACATTCCAATAGATATTACCAAATTACCCTGCCCTTCATGGGGCTGTCCTCCCGGGCTCCCAGCCCTCTCCCCCGACCTTGTCAATTGCTCCCTGCTCCCGCACCCCCCTGCTTGGTCTTCAGGGCCATAAAAGAGGTTGGTGAATGTTATTTAAATAGCTGCTTAAGAGCTATTAAGAGGAGTGGGCGGCAAACTTGGAGTTGACACAGTACTCTGTACTCCGCTCCCACACCCTCTCCCTGCCTCTTTCATCCATGCCAGGGTCACAGATCGTACAAAGCAAGAGGTACCAACTCTGGATCTCCCTTCTGGTTTTTCTTCCTGTCCGAGGAATTCTCTCAACTCTAATGCTTTTCGGCAGCACCCGGGATGCAAGAAACTCTTCTTCTGCCTCCCTCTCAATGTCTCACATACACACACACACTCACACACAGTGCTTTAGCAGTGCTTGCTGTGTGACGGTGCCCTGGGAGTGCTGAGCTACATTCTATCCCTGGCTCTGTCCCTTTTTTCAAAGTCTATATTTAACCAGTGTGGTCCTAAAGGGAATTAGCCAAGTCAGGGCTCCAGTGAGTGCCAGAAGCTTGAGATTATACCAGAGGTTCTGACCTGGAGTCTGAGAATGGACCTCAGGGAGTTTGTGAGCCTCAGAAACCGCCTGCAGTGGCGGCATTTGGGTTCATGTGTGCTTTTTTTTTCCCCCCACAGCTTCAAGTAAGATCTCAGAGCAGGTATGAGACCACTGCCCCAGAAAGTTGAAGAACAATTGCCACGGGGACAAAGTAGCTTTGTGAGGAGGTAGAGTAAAGGAATGGCAATCTAGAGTCTAAAGGAGGGATTCTTATCAAGGAAAGATGGAGCGAGTGGTTGTATGTGGAATTTTCTGTGAGACCTTCTAAGACTAGGACAGAGAGATTTCATTAGCTCCCAGAGTTCATGACTCCAAAACTGAAGAATCACAGATACAGAGGCTTAATAATGCAACATACGGACATCATCTGCAAGGATAGATATTTCTAATAGTAATCTTTTCAAAATGAATGCATTTAGTTCAGCATAGAAAACTGAAAAAATCTTCTAGAAATCTAAAAATCACCCATAATCCCAACAGCCAGAGATAATAACTTTTTTTTAAGGATTTTTCCAGAGTGTCTGGATCTTTCTCTCACGTGTTCTCTCTTCACATAAGTGCCTGTGTATATGCAAACCTGGGTTTGCCAGGTGGCTCGAAGGATCTGCCTGCCAATGTAGGAGACACAGGTTTGATCCCTGGGTCAAGAAGATCCCCTGGAGAAGGAAATGACAACCCACTCCAGTACTCTTGCCTGGAAAATCCCATGAACAGAGAAGCCTAGTGGGCTACAGTCACTGGGGTTGCAAAGAGTCAGACACGAGTGAGCATGAATACATATGCAAGCCTAGAATCATACTGATTTTTAACATGAATTTTTCTACTTATTATTTTAAACCGCCATCTCCCATTGTTAAATAGTTTTCCAAAACGGTGTTTTTCAACCTTCTTTTGGTAACAGAACCCTTATTTTCAAACCAAATCTTATACAGAAGGCTAAAATATAGAATAAATAAAAGATGAGATGTTCTAGCTAAAGCATAGGGAAAGAAGAAACATAATTTGAGAGCCACTGCTCTAAAAATTACAAGTTTTAATGGCTATGTAGTATTCTATTATATGAATGTGTTAGGGTGACTAGATTTAGGAAATAAAACTATAAGATATCCAGGTAAATTGGAATTTCAAATAAATATGAATCATTTTTTATATAACTGTGTTTTTATTGGTCTGGGCAACCTGCATCTTACATGGCAACCTTATCACATGTTGTGATTTATCTAACCCAAGCTCCCATTGTTGGACATTTAGATTGTTTCCAATGTTTTACTAGTATGAAATATATTGAGCGGTATATCTGTGTACCCATATCTTCATATACTTATTATTTTATATCACCCTAGGATCAGAATTGCTAGACCAAAGGTTGAAAATGTTTTAAAGGCTTTCAATATGTTTGCCAAGTTGTTTTCCCCAAAGGAATGCACGCTGGAGGGCTGTTTATGCAAGCATCGTGTTTCAGGAGGTGTTAAACGTGTCCATCCATTTTCTGTGGTGTAGTTAGGTGGTCATTCTGCCTCTGCAAGACCCTGAGACATTAAGGTTTAGAGCTGGCAAGTTTGATCCATGGGGTCTACAATAAGCCAAAACGGGCTGGTTAGCTCAATAGCATCTGGGTGCTTGGGGTCAGGGGTCAGGTCTGAGAAGCAGCAGGGTAGAGACGTACAGGGTTAAAGAAGAAGGACTCTCCATGACAGACTTCACCCAGCAGAAGGAAGGGAAGCTGCAAAGAGCTAGGCCCATTCTAAGGCATTATTTTTAGTAAGCAGCCTTGTGTTCCCTAAAGACAACCATTCTAAGCAGGGGAGAGGCTAGAGGAAAAAGTCTCGAAGTTTTCTTTCTCCATTTGAAAAAGAAAAATTACATAAACATAATATTAACCAAGAGGATGGAAAATCACCCATAATCTCCCCATCCTAACAAATAGCTGTTTTTATTTTTCAATATGCCTTTCTTGTCAAGCTCCATAATTTTTACATAACTGCAATCACAGAATATACAATTTTTATCCTGCTCTTTCCTCCCATTATTGTACAAGTAATATTCTGTGCTGCTACACAGCTTTCATAGCTAATACTGCTAATGGTATTTTTTCTTGATTTCACAGGGAATAATTATTCATTAAGACAAATTAGAACATCTAGATAAACAAAAATGGAATCAATGCACATATTAATTTGTGGCCTGCTTTTTTCACATAACCGTGTATGGTGAACATCTTTCCATGTTACAAAAAATACATTTCTACAACTTTTAAGATAATTGTAATGTGTTTTATTGAAGAGGTATACCAAAATTTATTGAACTAATTCCCTATTACTAGAAATTTATGGGATTTCCCTCCACAATTTTGCTATTATACGTGGAATCCTTTCTTAATCATTTCCTTAGGATGGATTTCTAAAATTGAAACATATGTACAAATTTTTTTCAGATTTTTGATACATACTGGTAAGTTTATCTCTAGAAGATTGTACCAGTTTATATGCCCTCTGTTAACACGTAAGAGTATATTTATTTCCCCATAGCCTATGACAGTTATTATAAATGGTTACCAAATATTCTTTTTAGTTAATAGAACATAATTGACAATCTTTCCCCTGAAAATTTGGATTATATTCAAACTTTCATTCTTATAAATGACTTTCATGAACATCTTTATGCCAGTATTTGTCTATAATTAATAATATGATTGGGGCTTCCCAGGTGGCATTAGTGGTAAAGAACCTGCCTGCCAATGGGGGACATAAGAGACACAGGTTCGATCCCTGGGCTGGGAAGGTACCCTGGACAAGCTCATGGCAACCCACTTTAGTATTCTTGCCTGGAGAATTCCATGGACAAAAGAGCCTGACAGGTTACAGTCCATAGGGTCACAAAGAATTGAACATGACTAGAGTGACTTAGCACACACGCATGCAATTATATGATTAAAATAGGAATATGAGATGAGAAGGCTTATTTATATATCACTCCCTTCTTCCAAAGGTTAAATTTAAATATTTTGAATATATGGGAGAGTTGGAGCCCATTTGGTACCCTGCCATGACTAGGGGAAGATAATGGATAGAATAAAATAGAAAAGGCCATGTGCCAAAAGATATAGCACCAGAAATGTACTGCTGGACTGTTTTCCAAAAGGGTGCTAATTTAATAACTTTCAGGAAACTTAAAAACAATTTAATATGAGTCAAAGATATCAGTCAAGGACTTAAAGCACTATCCATCATAAACCCACCATAATATCATTTTCCACAAATGACTCTCAAACCACAATAAAACACACATTTCTGTTCCTCTTAGACCCAAACGAGGCCCATCTGCCTAGTTCATGCACTTGGCAGAAGTTACCAGTGGTGGTCTCAGGTTACCTTGCTTCCTGTAGCTTCTCCATTCTAGATAGCCTTTGTATTCTTACCTCCTGTCCAAACTCAAGGCCCCAGAAGGAGCAAGGACAATTTTGGTGACACTTAGTCAGAGTTTCTGGTCATTCCTCCAGCTCCCGTGGAACTGGGGTCTCTGGGGCACAATGTACACCTTCCTCATGTGACAAACACCCCCTGAGCACCTACTGTGTATCAAGGTCACATAAGAAGACACTCTTGGCTCTTTAAAGGTTCTCTACAATCTGCAATAAATATGTCTTGAAGAATGAGGAGGTGAATGGATATAGTTATAGTTCGTTTAATGTTCAAGGTGGAAGATGCCTCGGGGTCCATCTTGCTCAACCCCCCTCCTTTTAGACAATCATTTAGTGAGGGCCTCCCGTGGCCAGAATGTGATGATTGTATATAACACACTTGATCCTTCTGGGTGGTAAGTATCATCCCCTTCTTTCTGCAGCTGTGGAAACTGCTATACTCAGAGGTTAACCCAGGCTCTGCATAGTGGCTTGTGAGCTAGCCTGAGAAACTCGACCGACAGTTCTTCACAGCCCTCTTTGGCGGGCCTGCTCCTTTCAACCAAGTTACTAAGTTAAGCACTCAACACCAGACATTTTTTTTTTAATGTCTGTTCTGGGTCTTCATTGCTGCCCACGGGCTTTCTCTAGTTGTGGCCAAGCAGGGTATTCTCTCGCTTTGCAGTGCATGGGCTTCTCATTTGTTGGCTTTTGTTGCGGAGAATGGTCTCTAGAGCTTGGCCTCGGTAGTTGTGGTGCATGGGCTTAGTTGCCCCATGGTATGTGGGGATCTGCCCAAATCAGGGATCGAACCCACGTCTCCTGCATTGTAGGCAGATTCTTTACCACTGAGCCATCTGGGAAGCCCTTTAAAAGGCTAAAAAAGCATAAAATGAACAGAATGAACAAAAAGGAAATGACACCAGTTGCCCATGAGCCTGAGGACCAGTCTCTTCAGTGTACTTTCGGGGTTGGTTCCTCGAGTACAGTGGAGGTTAATGGCCTTGACCAGGGTTTGGCTTCTTAGTGTTTTCCTCACATCCCATTTTTAGTTGTTAGAGTCTCACTTTGAGGAGAAATCAAGCTGAGCCTCAAGCATCATCTGAATATTGAATTCACCTGCAACAGCCACCCGTTCCCTCACCTTTTGTACTGTCTCCATCTGACTGTTGATTTGTTTCCTTCAATATCCTTTGTAATAAACTGGTAATCTTATGAATTCGGTGAGCTGCTCTAGCAAATTAATTGAACCCAGTGAGGGGATTGTTGGAGAAGGAAATGGCAACCCACTCCAGTGCTCTTGCCTGGAAAATCCCATGGATGGAGGAGCCTGGTGGGCTGCAGTCCATGGGGTCGCTAAGAGTCGGACACGACTGAGCAACTTCACTTTCCCTTTTTACTTTCATGCATTGGAGAAGGAAATAGCAACCCACTCCAGTGTTCCTGCCTGAAGAATCCCAGGGACGGGGGAGCCTTGTGGGCTGCCGTCTATGGGGTCACACAGAGTCGGACACAACTGAAGCGACTTAGCAGCAGCAGCAGCGGCAGAGGGGATTGTAGGAACTTGTGGTTGTTAGCCAGTAGGTCAGAAGCACAAGTAACAGTCTGGGCTTGCAATTGTGTCTGAAGTGGAAGGCAGTCTTGTGGGACTGAGCCCTCAGCCTGTGGAATCTGATACCACCTCTAGGTAGATGGTGTCAGGATTGAGTTGAATGGTAGGACACCCAGCTGGTGTCCAAGAATTGCTCATTGGTGGTTTGGGGAAAACCCCCAACACCTTGGAATTGGGTCCCAGAGTCCTTCATCTTTCTTTTATATCAAGGGTCTCAGCTAAGAACTCAGAAGGATAGAGGAAAATTACTTTTCTTCCCTTAAATTTCCCTTTCCCTCCTCTCCATCTGAAACTTCCACCCCCAAATTGTTACAGCTGAGGAAGGGCTTACTTTTCATCAATTTATTTATTCTGAAATTCACTCTGAAGATGTTTATGTTGATGATGACAGTAATTAGCTCAACTCTTTTAGGTAGAGAATTAAGGTTCATCTGTCTTTTTAAATTAATTTTATTGTAAAAGAATAAATACTTTTGTATTTATTTGTATAAAGGAAAAAGTAAAATTCCTTAGTTTTCCAGCCCACTCTTGGAAGTGCCACTTGCTGGAATGACCACTATTTAGCACTCTCCCATGGTGGTGGTTTAATCTCTAAGCTGTGTCCAACCCTTGCCAGACCATGGTCTGTAGCCTGCCAGGCTCCTCTGTCGATGGGATTTTCCAGGTGAGAATACTGGAGTGGGTTGCCATTTCCTTCTCCAGGGGATCTTCCTGACCCAGGAATCAAACCCAATTCTTCTGTATTGCAGGCAGATTCTTTACCAACTGAGCTATGAGGAAAGCCTGACACTCTACTATATATTTTTGCAGATAAATCTATGCATTTATATATTCATATATTTATGAACTCTTTATATAGAATGAATCACAATATTCATACTTATTCCTCCTAACATTTGTTTAGAATTCTATGGTAAGAATAAATTGTAATTTATTTAATCAGTCCTCTACTGATGGGCATTTAAACTGTTTCCAGTATTTTAAATAAATGCTACTGTAATTAAGGTACTTGTACATTTCAGATACTCATGTGAGTTTAATTATATACTTAATATCTAGAAATATAAGGTGATCATATAATCTGTCACATAAACTAAGACAAATTCTAAATCATTGGGGGTCCTGAGAGTGCACTCAGGAAATATACTGGGACTGTCTCAGGAAAATCAGGTATATGTTTATATAAATTTGAAACTTCTACTGAGTCAAATGACATTAATAGCATTTAAAATGCTGGTGTTGGAACTTCCCTGGTAGTCCAGTGGTTAAGAATTCACCTTGGAATGCAAGGGATGTGAGTTGAATTCCTGGTCAGGGAACTAAGATCCCACACATTGTGGGGCATCTAAGCCCTCGAACAGCAACTACTGAGCTTGTGTGCTCTGGAGCCTGTGCACCATAACGGGAAAGCCCGAGTGCTGCAACTAAGACCCGACCCCGCCAAATAAGTAAATATTTTTTTAAAATGCTTGTTGTTAGCCTTGGTCATACCAGTTGATAATCCACCAACATATAAGTGCTCCTATTTCTTCAAGCTTTCAAAATACATTATAGTAATAATTATCTTTGAATTTACTAAATTTCTACAAACTGGAATCACGGTTTCCGGGAGAAATATCAATAACCTCAGATACGCAGATGACACCATCCTTATGGCAGAAAGCGAAGAAGAACTAAAGAAAGAGCCTCTTGATGAAAGTGAAAGAGGAGAGTGAAAAAGCTGACTTAAAACTCAGCACTCAAAAAACTAAGATCATATCACTTTATGGCAAATAGATGGGGAAACAGTAGAAACAGAGACTAATTTTTGGGCTCCAAAATCACTGCAGATGGTGACTGCAGCCATGAAATTAAAAGATGCTTGCTCCCTGGAAGAAAAGCTATGACCAACCTAGACAGCATATTAAAAAGCAGAGACATTTCTTTGCCGACAAAGATCTGTCTAATCAAAGCTATGGTTTTTCCAGTAGTCATGTATGGATGTGAGAGTTGGACTATAAAGAAAGCTGAGCGCCGAAGAACTGATGCTTTTGAACTGTGGTGTTGGAGAAGACTCTTGAGAGTCCCTTGGACTGCAAGGAGATCCAACCAGTCCATCCTAAAGGAGATCAGTCCTGAATATTCATTGGAAGAACTGATGCTGAAGCTGAAATTCCAAAACTTTGGCCACCTGATGTGAAGAGCTGACTCATTGGAAAAGACCCTAATACTGGGAAAGATTGAGGGTGGAAGGAGAAGGGGACAACAGAGGATGAGATGGTTGAATGGCATCACCGATGTGATACATGAATTTGAGCAAGCTTCAGGAGTTGGTAATGGACAGGGAAACCTGGTGTGCTGCAGTCCATGGGGTCACAAAGAGTCAGACACAACTGAGCGACTGAACTGACTTACTAAATTAGCAATTAGTTGTATCTTGTTTTAACTTGTATTTATTTAATAATCAGTGACATTGAACATCTGTCATTTATTGTTGATCATTTGTATGTCATATTTCTACAAACTACTTGTTGACACCTTTTATGTCTGTTGTTCAGTTGTAAGTCATGTCTGACTCTTTGTGACCACATGGACTGCAGCATGCCAGGTTCCCCTGCCATTCGGTGTCTTCCAGAGTTTGCTCAAATTCATATCCATTGAGTTGGTGATATCATCTAACCATCTCATCCTCTGCCACCCCCTTCTCCTTTTGCCTTCAGTCTTTCCCAGCATCAGGGTCTTTTCCAATGAGTCAGCTCTTCACATCAGGTGGCCAAAGTATTGGAGCTTCAGCTTCAGCATCAGTTCTTTCAATGAATAATCAGGGTTGATTTCCTTTAGGATTGACTGCTTTGATCTCCTTGCAGTCCAAGGGACTCTCAAGAGTCTTCTCCAGTACCACAATTTGAAGTCATCAATTCTTCATCATTCATCCTTCTTTATGGTCCAACTCTCACATCGATACATGACTACTAGAAAAACCATAGCTTTGATTATATGTACCTTTGTCGGCAAAGTGGTATCTCTGCTTTTTAATATACTGTCTAGTTTTGTCATAGCTTTCCTTCCAAGGAGCAGGCATCTTTTAATTTCATGGTGTAGTTACCATGATTTTGGAGCCTAAGAAAGTAAAGTCTGTCACTGCTTCCATTTTTTACCCTTCTATTTGGCATGAAGTGATGGGACCAGATGCCTTGATCTTCGTTTGAGTGTTTAGTTTTAAGCCAGCTTTTTCTCTCTCCACTTTCACCCTCATCAAGAGGCTCTTTAGTTCCTCTTCACTTTCTGCCATTAGAGTGGTATCATCTGCATATCTGAAATTCTTGAAATTTCTCCTGGCAATCTTAATTCCAGCTTGTGATTCATCCAACCCAGCATTTCACATGATGTACATATAAGTTAAATAAGCAGGGTGGTAATTTACAGCCATGTATGCATTGGAGAAGGAAATGGCAACCCACTCCAGTGTTCTTGTCTGGAGAAGCCCAGGGACGGGGGAGCCTGGTGGGCTGCCTTCTATGGGGTCACACAGAGTCGGACACGACTGAAGTGACTTAGCAGCAGCAGCATACAACCTTTTATGTCATGTCTACACTTCCTTATTATTTTTTTTTTAATTTATAAGAAATTGAGGCCTGGTAATTAGGTGGTGCGACTGATGCTAAAGCTGAAACTGCAATACTTTGGCCACCTCATGCGACGAGTTGACTCACTGGAAAAGAGTCTGATGCTGGGAAAGGTTGGGGGCAGGGGGAGAAGGGGACGACCGAGAATGAGATGGCTGGATGGCATCACCGACTCTGTGGACATGAGTTTGAGTGAACTCCGGGAGTTGGTGATGGACAGGGAGGCCTGGCGTGCTGTGATTCATGGGCTCGCGGAGAGTCGGACACGACTGAGCGACTGAAATGAACTGAACTGAACTGAACTGAATTAGGTGGCGTCTTTTAAAACATCATTTATTTGTTTATGCCTGTTTTGAGTCTTCATTGCTGTGCACAGGCTTTTCCTAGTTGCAGTGATCAGGGGCTGCTTTCTCGTGGTGGTGCACAGGCTTCTCACTGCAGTGGCTTCTCTTGCTTCAGAGCACGGGCTCTAGGGTGTGGGCTCCGTTGCTGCGGTACACAGGCTTAGTTGCCCTGTGGCAATGTGGGATCTTACTTCCCATACCAAGGATTGAACCTGTGTTCTCTGCATTGGCAGGTAGATTCTTAACCACTGAACCACCAGGAAGTCCCTATATTCTTTTAAATATTCTTTTCTATTATAGTTTCTCCCAGCATGCTGAAGCTAGTTCCCTGTGCTATACTGTAGGACCTTGTTGGGCGTCCATTCTATGTAATAGTTTGCCTCTACTAACCCCAAACTCTTAGTTCATCCCTCCCCGACTCAGCCCACGTTGGCAACCACAAGTCTGTTTTCTACATCTGTGTTTCTGTTTCATAGATAGGTTCATTTGTGTCATACTTTACATTCCACACATAGGTGATATCATATGGTGTTTGTCTTTCTCTTTCTGACTTAGTATGATAATCTCTAGATCTACCCATGTTGCTGCAAATCGTGTTATTTCATTTTTTATGTCTGAATTATATTCCATTGTATATACGTGCCTCATCTTTATTCATTCATCTGTTGCTGGATATTTAGGTTGTTTCCATGTCTTGGCTATTGTGAATAGTGGTGCTATGAACATAGTGGTGCACGTGTCTTTTCGAGTTATAGTTTGATCTGGATATATGCCCAGGAGTGGGACTGCTGGGTCATATGGTATTAATAGTTTTATTTTCAGTTTTTTGAGGTGCCTCCTGAGAGACTGTCATCCACTCAGTCACTCCATACTGTTTTCCATAGTGACTGCGCCGACTTACATTCCCGCCAACCGTGTGGGAGGCTTCCCTTTCCTCTCCACCCTCTCCACCATTTGTCGTTTGTGGAATGTCTACATTTCTTGTGAATTGTTGGCTCTTTGATTATAAGAGCTCTTTGTATATTAAAGAAGTTGGTTCTTTGTTTGGCATATATTTGGCTAATATACTTTTTTCCCAGTGTGATATTTGTATCTTGACTTTCTGGCATTTCTAGTTTTAAAAGTCTTTATGTAGTTTTAAAAATAACATTTGAATTTTAAGTTCAAGATTGCCAAAAAACTAGAATAAAAAGTAAGTGCTTTTCTCTTTATACGTCTCAGTTTCTTTTTTAAATTAAAATTTCTTGAGCCACCTAGAATTAATTTTGGTTTCGGAAATGCATTCAGCTTTCTTTGTTTCTGTCTTGTCTAGTCGCGTTACTAACATCATTCACTGAACAGCACATCCTCCCCTTTCCCCCTGCCATTTGAAATGCAACTGTATCTTATGACAACCCTTCATATTTATGTGGATCTATTTCTGATCTCTCCATTTTCTTTTACTGATCTGTTTGGTATTATGCCAGTAGCATCTTGCCATACAAAATCTACAGTCTTTGGTATGTCTTAATATCTGGTAGGTCTATTTCTCTATCTTCAGTTTTTTTCAGATTTTCACTGCTTGTTCACTCATGTTTAAACTCTCCTAGCTGAATCCTTACCGACCCCCTACCCCCAACACAGTTGTTATTTGCTGTTTAGTCAGATTGCCCTGAGTTTGTAGATTAAGTCAGGGAAAATTTGTATCTTAATATCACTGAAGCTTTTTCAAGAACGAACTACATTTTCTCTTTAAGATTCTGTTTAGCTGCAGGGTGGACATCTAGGAAAACATGGATGAGCATATACAGTAAGTGGCTTATTTAGATTGCATGAAATGGTTGTCGTTGTTGCTCATTAACAACTTGTGGTTCGGTGCACTGTGCAGAACTGCAACGAATATGGTACATAAGACCACATTGCCCCGGATCCCAACACGTGCATCTGTGATCAGATGATCTGTGTCTCTGATTTCTCACTGAACAAAACTGCATCTTTAGCATATCCCAGAAGTCATCAAAATGTCTCTATTCATTAAAAAATATTACTATTATCCCTGTTTCCAGATTTTACAGCCACTTAGTATATTGTACTTAGATAAAATGCTGGGCTGCAGGGGAGGGACAGTCCTGGGGCATGGTCCTGCTGAGGGGACAAGTTGTACCTACCCGGGCAGTGGCTCTTTAAGAAAGTCACCCAGGAGGCAGACTGCTTTTTCCAGTTCCCCTTCCCTGCCTCCTTTTTCTTTTTGTTTAACCTGATTTTAAAAGTCTGTCTCTGTCCTGCTTTCTCCTATTGATGGGTCTAACCTAATTGTTTAATCACATTAGTCATGAACAACGTGTGTATTTCTGAACTTGACCCACAATGCCAATAATGTACTGTCTCAGCCACTATGCTAATTTGGCTCTCTGTACTGAAAAGTGTCTCAAACTGAGGTGCCCAGCCCATGATCGGGGCCTTGCTGAGTGCTAATGAGTAGAGTTTGATCCTAGCCCAGCTGGTCCCAATCTCAGTGGAGGCTATTGTCACCTTCAAAGTCGTCATACTCAATGTGTTCTATTTGTGACCGCATGGACTGTAGCCCACCAGGCTACTCTGTCCATGCAATTTCCCAGGCAAGAATACTGCAGTGGGTTGCCATTTCCTTCTCCAGGGAACTTCCCAACCCAGGGATGGAACCCACGTCTCCGGCACTGCAGGCAGATTCTTTATCACCTGAGCCACCAGGGAAGCCCCATTACATGACCCATTACTGCTTTTATTTTTCCAATTAATATCTGACAAGTTCAAGTTCCCTGGTGGCTCAGAGGTTAAAGCGTCTGCCTCCAATGTGGGAGACCTGGGTTCGATCCCTGGGTCAGGAAGATCCCCTGGAGAAGGAAACGGTAACCCACTCCAGTATTCTTGCCTGGAGAATCCCATGGACGGAGAAGCCTGGTAGGCTACAGTCCATGGGGTCGCATAGAGTCGGACACGACTGAACAGACGGAACGGAACGGAACGAAGTTCAAGTTCAATAGATTCTGAGTATAAAACACCAGAAGTGCAATAACTTACAAACAGTGACATAGTACACTTCCATTACTAGAGCAGAACGAGGTGGGGACCTATACCGCATGTTGGCGGGGAGGGTATGTGTTGGGTCTGGGTCGCCCTGAGAGCCATCACAGCAGTTCTTTTTGCTGGCTTCCTTGCTCTCAGTCACAGAGCATGGTAATGTTGTTTGGAGGATTGATACAATCCAGCAGACAAGAACCTGAATGGAAATCAGCTTTGTCCCCCTTGAACTGTGACTGCAGCTGAAGTCCATCAAGACCCTGGGGGTGTCCCTGGCTGGAAAGACCAACGAGAGCCTGAGCTGACCTGAGGAAATCTGGTTATGTGCTATTTAGGTCTGAGTAATACAAGCTCTTCTACTTCTCAATTTTTCCATGTTCTTCCTAGCCCTAAGCAAAGAAATGTTTCCATCCTCATGTCAGGCCAAGAGATGACAGCACTGGGCAGGTCTCCATTAGAGCCATGAACTGATGCTCTGAACCCTGAGCCCAGGAGGGAGGCCACCTCTAGCCTGCGCTTGTCAGGGCCTGTTTGTGGTCCAGGCACTGGAGGCCAGCTTACTTGGGAGCTGAGGGACTCAGGATCAGAAGGCAAGTGCCAAGCTCATCTGGCCCGGGAGTAGTCTGAAGGCACACCGAGGAAGCTTCGTCCTTAGGCTTTGCAGCCAGACAGCCTCAATTCTAATCCCACCCAGCCACTCAGAAGCTGTGTGGCCTTGGGCTGGTTATTTTAGCTCTCTGGGCTTCAGTTTCCACCTCTGTAAAATAAGGATTAAAAAAACACCTATTGGCAAGACTACTTGAAGATAGCATCCAGGTCATCATAGACCCTCAGTGAGCAGACAGTACCAGATTAGAAGAAGCCTAATCTTTCCTCATACTCTGCAGCAGTTATGGCTGGGAGGGTCAGCCAGAGTTCTAGTACCCCTTACAGACCCAGGAATGCTCTACTCAAGTTGGGTAAGCTGATAAGCAGGTGAAACTGAGCTTTCACACCACACATTGCTAGCATGGACCACCCTCAGAATCCCTCCATCCCTAGATGGCCTCTGGGCTGAGCAGAGAGTGGGAAATGAGACCCAGAGAGCTTGATTGGGACTGCCAGCTTCCTGGATCTGAGCAGAGGTGGTTTGGAACAGTGGACCTGGTGCCGTGTCCCATCCTTGAATGGAGGACCCTAATTGGGAATGGGGAATGTGCCCCCACTCTCTTTCTTGGTGAGACCACTGATGTCATAAAGCTCTGCAGTTATCAACACCCTGGAGAAGTCAGGTTATGGTGGGAAATCTAACTGAAAGTTCAAGGTGGGCTTCCCAGGCAGCCCCTACCTTGGACTCCTTGGTATGTAATTGAACTAGAACTTCCCAGGCCTGGAAGCATAAGTGTTACAAGGTGGCATTTCTAGAGTAAACTTGGAGGCTCTAGCTGAGCTGTATTTGGCTCTGCTGATAGTGAAACTCTGGGTCAGTACAAATAGAGGCCAGAAAACCAAACTCACAGTGCTGCTCCTGGGAGGAGGTCAGGGGAGATGGATTTGGTCCCTCCTGATTCTTGGTCCTGTGATTTCAGTAGCTTGTGATGAGTAGTCGCTCACCTCCCTGCATCCGCTAGAAGCAGCAGCTCAGCATTGGTGGCACACTGGAACATCTGGAGAACCTTAAGAACCCCTGATGCTTGCCACTCACCTCCAGAGATTCTGATTTAGTTAGTCTTTGGTAGGACCTAGATGTCAGGATGGAGAAGGCAATGGTAACCCACTCCAGTACTCTTGCCTGGAAAATCCCATGGACAGAGGAGCCTGCCATCTATGGGGTCGCACAGAGTCGGACACGATTGAAGCAACTTAGCAGCAGCAGCAGATGTCAGGATGTTAAAAATCTTCCCAGATGATTCTAATGTTCAGCCAGGGTTGAGAGCCACTGCTCAAAAGGCAGGTGAGCTAATGATAATTAATATATAATTTATGTGCCAGTTACTGTGCTAAACCCATTATCTACACTATCTCCTTGAATCCTCACCATAATCTCCATTTTCCAGATAAAGAAACACGCTCAGAAAGGCTAGATGACTTTCCAAGGCCAGAGAGCAGTAAGCACTTGGCATTCAAGCCCAGAGCCATCAGATTTCGAAGCCCAGACTGGTAACCCTATTATAAATGACTACTTTTGAAAAAGATATCCTAGGTAGCCCTAGTGGTAAAGAACTCGCCTGGGAATGCAAGAGATGTAAGAGACATGGCGTCGATCCCTGGGTCAGGAAGATCCTCTGGATAAGGAAATGGCAACCACTCCAGTATTTTTGCCTGGAGAATCCCATGGACAGAGGAGCCTGGTGGGCTACAGTCCGCAGGGTCACACAGAGTTGGACAAGACTTGGTATACATGCAATTTGAAAGGGAAGATTGGGACACGTCTGGGGCAGGCCCTCAGTAACCCAGGCAAGTTTCCCCTGTGCCCAAGCTAAGATTGCCAGCCTGGTGCCGCCCTCGGCATCCTGTCTGGTTGAGCAGGAGCACTGGCAGTCCAAGCGGAGTTGGCTGCTTCCCCAGAACCCAGCAGCATGCGGAGACACTCAGGGGACCCGCCTTTTCATTTGGGAGAGGTGGAACCCGAGACCGTGTTCTCAGAGATGGTGACTCATGCACTGTTTCCCAGCTCTCCTAATGAATGGCAGTCTTTTAATGTGAGACACAGCATCAAGATGAGATTTTTGTTCCCAGGGCAGTCAGGAGTGGTGGGGAATTATATTTTGTTCACCAGGTGTTTGGGGTTTAAAGCAGCCTCAGGGAAAAAAAAAAAAAAAAAGCCAGGAGTCATCCATTAAAAAGGACCAGAGTCTTTTTATTTGCAGTTCCAGTGAATTTAGTGAAAGGCAAACCCAGCAGGTACCTCTTTTACTGGTCATAAAAGGAAATTGGGCAACAGTTATTCAAAAGGAGTTAGAGTTGTTTAAATCTAAAATTTAGGGATACGTGTATGTTTTAAAAGAAAATTTACAAGGCTTGGAGATTTGGGTTGAACTGTTTTTGATGAAAATGACATGGAAAAATATTTTCCTTTTTTATTTTAAAAACTTACCCTTGGCTGTTTGTTTCCTAAATTTAGCAGTCAAGAAGAAATAAGCAAATCTAGGTGGAAAAAAACAAACTGATGCAAGTCAGGCAGGTTTCCAAAGTTTAATTGAAGTAAGGGACTGAAAATAAAAGTCTCCAAAAATGAGAAATAATTCTCCCCAGTTTATAGAGCAGAGTCATTCTTTCAGCTTAAACAATTTCAAGATATGATTGACCTTATCGGACATGGAAGTGCTGGATTTGCCACTTCCTGAAAACACAGACAATAGGGGAGGCTGTTGCTTAAACAGCACCAAGAACTCTCAGCAGGAGGTTGGAGGGCTGTGGGAGGCCCATCAGGCTGTTACTCACTAATCTCTTCAACACTTGTTCCTTACCATGGCAGCTCAAGGGCCTCTTAAGTCATGATCCAGATGGGAACTCCCCCCAACCCCCACCCTTCCTGAAGCCTGACTACAGCCCTGCCTCCTCGACAAGGCTACTAATGCCTCACCCAGCTCTGGGCTCAAGTCCCTGGGCCAGATTGCAGAGACTAGCCTGACAATCTTGAAATGGATGGCTTTCACCCAAACTGCGTCATTGCCACTAGTGGCTCCTTTGTTGGTTTTTGTTTTTGACTTTTGTTTCTTACTTTTGGAGAGTGGTTTTCTTTTCACTGAAAGGACCAAAGAACTGACATCTCTGAAGGACCAAAGAACTGACATCTCTGAGCGAATAGCCAACTCAAACTAGTTCAAAAGAAAAAAAGTAGGTAGGTAGGTAGACAGATATAGAAAGATTAAAAAAAAAAAAAAAACACTGAATTTGGATCAGAAATAATTGGCTTCAGGGACCCCAAAGAATATCACTGGAGCTCTTTCTTTCCATGTCTTGGGTCTGATTGATTGTTCTTGGTTTCATTCTCCAGATAAGATTTCTGTGGGCAGGAAGTGTCCCACCTCCCAGGCTTAGCAGTGCTGACGAAAAGAGTTCAGTTCGTTGTATAGAAAAGTCTCAGGGTGGATTCTAGTTGTTGTTGCTATTCAGTTGTTAAGTCATGTCCAAGTCTTTGCAACCCCATGGGCTTCAGCATGCCAGTCTTCCCTGTCCCTCATTATCTTCCAGAGTTTGCTCAAACTCAAGTCCCATTGTCAGTGATGCCATGCAACCATCTCATCCTCTGCTGCCCCTTTCTCCTCCTGCCTTCAGTCTTTCCCAGCATCAGAGTCTTTTCCAATAAGTTGGCTTTTCGCATCATGTGGCCAAAGTATTGTAGTTTAAGCTTCAACATCAGTCCTTCCAATGAGTATTCAGGCTTGATTTCCTTTAGAATTGACTGGTTTGATCTTCTTGCAGTCCAAGGAACTCTCAAGAGTCTTCTCTAGCACCACAGTTTGAAAGCATCAATTCTTCGGCACTCAGTCTTAATTCTCATCGGCCCTGATTAAGTCAAATGACTGTTCTGAACCAGTCCCCTGTGTCTGGGAGTGCAGTGACAAGGTCAGCTCAGCCTGGGTTTTGTGCCCACCTCATGGTGGTGACTGAGGTATTGGTCGGGTGGGAGGGAAGTGATTATCAGCCCTGCCAGAAGCATGTGAGTGAGGAGATCCCTAAAATGGGCAAAAACTACCCTGCCACCATCTTGGTCCATTTCAGTTCCAAGTGTTGTGTTAGCTGAGTTTGGGGAGTGTGGTGTGGGGGCAGGAGATGTTTGCAGTCATGACAGCTCATCGCTCCATCACTCACATACTCATTAGCCATTGTCTTCGAGTCCCATCGGGTACTGTTCTGGGTTTCAGGATCCAGCATTAGATGACACAGACAATCCCTGCCCTGGCGAAGGTTTTATTTTTGTGGGAAGAAGCGGTCAACAATATAACATTAATAAGCAAAAGGCACGAAGAACATCCAATGGTGCTAAGCGCTATAAGGAGAAACAGCAGGTTGAAGGGTGGAAGGCAAGTGTGGGGCTGGGGTTTTACAGGTGGTGATGGGGAAGGCTCACCAAGGAGGTGAGGTTTGAGCAGAGCCCTGCAGGGGGTGAAGGTGCAAGCTATGCAGACATCTGGGAGAAGAGCCTTCTGAAAAGAAGGCAGAATGAACAAAGGGGCGGAGGGGAAGGGTACTGGCAGACTCAGGGAACATCAGGAGGCCAGTGTGACTGGAGCAGAGCCAGCGAGGGGCAACAGTAGAAGCTAAGGCCAACAAGGGTTCAGAGCATTGGCTCCCAGACTCTCCTGGGCCACTGTGAGCTCTGGGGCTCGTCCTCAGGGAGGGTGAAAGCCACTGGAGGCCATGTGCTATGTCGGAGGATCCCATCGGTTCACTGTGGTTTTCTCACCAGATGATTTTAAGTAAGGTGAGAGCAGGGATTCGTTTACTCACGCACTCATCCACCCTTTAATTCAGTAAACATCTGGTTAATACCTACTGTGTGCCGGGTGCTAGGAGCTCACACCTGTGCAAAAGAAAGAGACATAAAGCAAGATGTCAGTGCCTTGTGGTATAAGAATTCCACAGACAGCCCCTGTGTCCTCATCCAGAAAGGGCAGCAGTGCCAGTCCCATCCAGTGGCTCTTGCTGGCTCCGAGTCCAGCATCTCAGGTCCCTCAGGCTGATCGAGATATAGCTCCTTATGGTCCCCCAGCTTAGAGCCAAAGGATGCTTTCCTCCTCGCCAGTGTGCTTTGTAAGCGGTGTGGCTGGCAGAGCAGGAGACCACAGCGCACTTCTCACCAGGGCCTGGTGCCTGTGCCATCGCGGGACTCTTGCCCCGGCTGAGGTAGGGTGGGTGAGGTCCCATGGCCAGTTCTCCAGCCACCCGTGATCTAAGTTTGAGGGTGGAGGCTTCTTCATGATCCTGCATGGCCATGCCCTGTGTGGGCTAGGAGAGGAGAAGCGGGTAATCTAGATCCCTAGATTTCTCTTCTGGAAGCTGTCCTTTTGATTTCCATCCTCCCAGCTTCTTGCACAATGTTAACACAAACTAGACTCTCAGTGAGTAACCTGTTGCTTTAACATAGTGGGATGTGCATCAGCCACTGCCTGTGGGACCCAGGGCTAGGGTCTGCATCAGACTGTGGAGCCGGGAATGGGAGGGCACCAGGGGTGACCCCTGGACTTACCACCTGAAGGACCCAGAGGGTGGGACTGCCCATGTCTGCCTCAGGCAGCACAGCAGAAGCAGCTGCTCTAGGGAACTGATGAAGAATTCATTTTGAGGCATGGAATTAGAGGTGGTCATGGCCTGGAAGTCTCAGGATCAAAGGCCAGGGCCAGAGAGTTCAAGAGCTGGAGGGAAATGAGCCGTGGGGTGGGTGTGTGTACTGGTTAGATACCCAGTAGAAGAGCTCCGGGTGGTGACTGGACTGAGGCCAGGGAGGGGCTGGATGGAGAGTTCCCATCTTACCCTTCCTCAGTTTCCCCCCAACTCGGCTGACTCAGAGCCACTGATGTTTCAGCTCCAGACCCACTGGAAAAGCAGAACCATGGGAAAGCAGAGCTGAGACCTCTGGAGGGAGCAGGCCTGTGTGTCCTTGGTGCCCTTCTTCACAAAGGTGTGTCACGGGTGAAGGGTCTAACCTCGGAGGAGGGTTGGACTATCAGAAGTGATAGTCTGAGGAAGGGAGCAGTAGATGCATCTTTGAGGATGTCTAGCTCAATTTTGGAGAAGGAATTGGCAACCCACTCCAGTATTCTTGCCTGGAGAGTCCCAGGGACAGAGGAGCCTGGTGGGCCGCAGGCCATGGGGTTGCACAGAGTTGGACACGACTGAAGCAACTTAGCAGCAGCAGCAGCAGCTCAGTTTTGGAGAAGGAAATGGCAACCCACTCCAGTATTCTTGCCTGGAGAGTCCCAGGGACAGAGGAGCCTGGTGGGCTGCCGTCTGTGGGGTCACAATGAGTCGGACACGACTGAAGCGACTTAGCAGCAGCAGCAGCTCAGTTTTGAGGCCCCAAGAGGAACTTCCCTAGAGATGCTCTTCTACAACGTTCTTTGAGACCCCAAGGAAGCTTTGAATGAGGTGAGGAAAGCAGCAGAGGACAGTGTCAGAAGCAATCCTTCTTCTTTCTGGCACAAAGAGGTGCTCAGTGGAGCTTTTCTGAATAAACGGCTGGATGGATGAAGGAGTGCGTGGACTCAAGCATCCATAAAACGAATGAATGATCAGGTGATCTTTGGAACTTACAGAAGTGTGTCCCAGTGCCCTGTAGATGGGTGGCTTCTGATCAATATTTTTTGGGTGATGGGTGAATGTAGGATGAGGGCTTGGGGGTTTCCTGAGCCCACAGAGTGGCCATAAGTCCTAAATAAATAAGCATGGCATGGTTATTTCTCTCAGTTGACTTGCAGGATAATTCAGTAACATACTTTCCCCATGGGAGCTTCTGCAACTTTTTTTTTCTTATTTTAGCTTTTCCACCATCAACTGGAGGCTGATTTCCATTTCCCTGACCCCCAGGCTGAGAGGAAGCAGGGGGCAGAGTTAGCACCGTTCTTTCCCCAGGTGGGAAGGTCACAAAAGAACCCTCATTCTCACCCTCACAGTTGACAGCTTGGATCCTTCTAGCAATTCAAGGTTCAAGCTAGAACCTTCTCCCCCTCTCTCTCCTTCCCTCTTCCTCCTTCCTTCCCTCCTTCTCTTTCCTGAAATGGATTTGGAGTCCACCCCAAATGGATGAGGACTCCACCCCATCTGCCCAGCCCCGGGCATGGCACCAAATCAGAATACCACAGTGCAGCTGCTACATCCGTTGCCACCATCTAAGCCATGTGTGTGGCACAAGCCTGGGCCCAGTGGACCTGAGGAAACCTCCCTCACTGGTTCTGCCTCAGGGAGCTCAGGACCGGCTCCGAGGAGGCGGGAACCCTACAGAGAGGCAGCCCTGAAAAAGGCAGGCCCTCCCTGGAGCTCTAGGTTCTCAGGGGAACGTGGAGGCCTTGGGCTGCTGGTGGATGTCCCCCAGCATCACCTAACACATTGGTCTCCTCTCCGCAGGCCAAGCTGCCTTCCTGGGACCTTGAGACTAGGCCTAGAGACTAGGCCTCTAGAGACTAGGCCTGTGGCGGGATTCTCATGCAGGGGTTCTATCCCTGGACAACTCTCACCCACCTTCCTGCTGCCCCTGCAGGCCCACAGCTCCTGCCTGGTGGAATCGAGATGCACTCACAGTTGATGATATTTCTGGGCACTCTGGGGACCATCCGGCCAGCAGTGTGGCTCAAATAATGAGATGTCAGGATCCATCTACCCATCCATTCATCTCACATGTGTCCTTCCCCAGTGTCTTTCATGGGGGGACTTGGGAGCACAGAGCAGGGTGTGACTCAGAGGAGGGAGGCTGAGCCACAGCAACCGCCATCCATCACTTCCCAGCACTTAGCACCGGGGCCCCGGAGGTCTGACGTGGGCCGTTTCAGCAGCAAGCACGAGTCCCGGAGAAGATGCTTCACTGTCGGTGCATTGGCATCCTAGCAGCTCTGGCATCAGCCTGGGAGGGCCCGCCTGTCCTCACAGGTGGTCCTCTGGGCAGAACCTTGTCCAAGCCCTGGGTGTTTCACTGATCAGGCACCTCCTACATGCCTAGCCCCAGTGTCAGGCCCAAGTTCATACCTAGGAGACTGTCCATCTGACAGTTGCCTGGTGACCTCCAGCCTGGTTGGCAGTCCTCCCAGATGGTCCCCTTATCTTGGGGGAATCTGGTACCCTCCAAAGTGTCACCGTCTCCACATCCAGCAAAGAGCATTGGTCAAGAGTGTGGGCTTCCGAGTCAGAATGACCAGTTTGACTCCAGAAACCTGGGACTTACTAGCTCTGACCTTGAGCTGTTTTATTAATAGGTTTTTTTATTTTTATTTTTTGATATTGATTTATTTACTATTTTTGGTTGCACTGGGTCTCCATTGCTGCACTGGACTTTCTCTAACTGTGGCAAGTGGAGGCTACGCCTCCTTGCAGTGCTGGGGCTTCTCATTTCAGTGGGCTCTTGGCGCCCGAGCTTCAGTAGCTGCAGCACACAGGCTCAGTAGTTGCAGGGCACGGGCTTAGTTGATGCACAACATGTGGGATCCTTCTGGACCAGGGATCAAACCTGTGTCCCTTGCATTGGCAGGCAAACTCTGAACTACTGGACCACCAGGGAAGTCCAGTAGGCTTTACTTTTTAAGAGCAGTTTTAGGTACACAAAATTGAGTGGAAAGTACAGAGAGTTCCCAGATACTCCCTGCCCCCACATATGGGGGTACTGTCTCGAGCCTCAGTTTCCTCATCTGTACAATGGGGGAAATACTAATCTCCTGCTCAGGTACAAATGAGGTGGTGCTTGGCTCCCGCCTTGTCATAAGTACTTACCACGCAGTGGCTCCTTTGTCCGCTTGCCTGTGGCCCTTCTGATGCTGACCTTTGTCTCAGGTGACAGGAACGCCCTCCAGAGGCTTTGATGAGAAGGCGTACCTGGCAGCCAAGCAGCTGAAGCCTGGAGAGGACCCCTACAGGCAGCACGCCTTCAACCAGCTGGAGAGTGACAAGCTGAGCCCTGACCGGCCCATCCGGGACACCCGCCATTACAGGTGTGGCCTCTGTTGTGCTGGTGGAGAAGGAAAGATGGAGGGAAGCGCGGGCCCCAGCTGGCTTTTCTTTCAGTCACGTGGGTTTAAGAAAGGAGGACTATTCCCTCAGACTCAGTCCAGCTCCTGAGACATACAGACCCTTCCTATCTGTTATTTTCCTGGCTCCTCTTAGTGTCACTGACCTCCTGAGGGCCTGAGAGGCCCGAGGAGACCTCCTGGCCAGGCCACAGAGGCCCCTCAGTACCTCAGTCCGGAGTCCAAGCAAGAGTGACCGGCTAGGAGACCGGGGGGAGGTCCGCAGCGGGCGGGTGGGCCTGGCATTCCCGGTGCCCGGCTGGTGGTGCCCACGGGGCCGCCAGCCCTGCCTGCCCTGTGCAAACAGTAGAGTGCAGCGCACCGCCCCCACTGGCACCGCTTTCCTTCCTCTCTGCCTGCCCCCCTGCCTCCCCCTTCCTCAGCGACTCCCAGAAATGCTTCCCGGGCTTGCTCTTTGTTCTCCCGGGGAGGTAGGTGGGAGAGGCCCTAGACCAGGACCCCAGGGCCTGGAGGTTCCCCTGACCCAAATCTGGGCATTGAGGGGCTGCCCTGGATCCCCTCTGCCCTTCCCCCGATCCTCCCCTACTCTGAACTTTCTCGGGTGTTCACTAGGAATTCCTCTTGAGGCTACACACGTTTTAAAATGAGACTGCTCAAATCCAGGCCAGTGGTGGTTGGTGACGAAGGCCTCTCGTCTTGCCCCAGTGCTTCTGCCCAGCCTTCTCAGAAGCCTGAGATGGATCGGGGGTGCATGCGTGTGTGTGTGTGTGTGCACATGCATGTCTGTAGGGGCAGCAAAGGTGTTGGCGGTGGTGGGCAGGGCCTCCCCTGGCGGAGCCTGGGGTGTGGGGTGAGCCACGCTCTTCCCCTTCCAGGCCGCAGCTCCTGTTGGACCTCAGACTGTCAGGCCAGGTCCTGGTGCAGCCCTCAATCTAGGGAACCCCCTTGAGGGAGATCTTCCAACGACACCTAAGCTATGTGAGAAAGACCTACCAGCATTGCAGAGAAGACCCCACCAGCCCCAAACTCAAAGCACAGATGTGAGACAAACCTTTGCAGAGGCTCCTGGTCACTATGAGCCATACATTCCTATCAACACAGATACAAATCCCAGAGAAATGCAGGGTGGAAAGGGTTGAAGGGAGTGGGTGGGAGACGGTCAAGTCCACTGTCCAGATGGGGTGTGGGCAGGTTGGCCACCTTCAGGTGGAGAATGGGCATCGCTGTCCACATTCCTTCCTTCCTGGGCACTTAAGATTCAGTAGAGAACTGGGGCCCTAGAAGTCAATGCAGGGGACTGACCCCTTCTTCCAGGGCTCCCCGTCTCAGCAGACCAAGCCCCCTCCAGCCCCCAGATCCATAAGCCTCTGGGAGGGGAGGCGCTTGGAACGCCTGGCTTCCCGGGCAGAGGTGAACTTCTCCACCCCTCCTCCTCCCCCACACCCTGTCTCAAGGAGAATTATTTTAAGAGCTCACAGTTTCTCCTGTGGGGGTCCCAGGCTAGTGGAACTCCTGCCTGTCTGACCCTGTCTGCTCTGCTGGACAGGAAATGGGCCTGGGAATTTGGCCGTAAGCCGCTGTCAGTGGAATGAACGCCGTAATGAAAAAATGGTCGTGGCTGGAATAGTCAGGGAGCAATTGTAATAAAGAAGATTGCTATGAAAACCAGCTCTGCGGCTGCCTTCCCGCCAGCCCCAGGAGCACGAGTAAATGCATTCACAGACGCATTCTCAGAAATGACAGCGTGGAAGGCTGGCGGGGATGGATCGTTTTAATTCCCTTTCCAGAGGACAGGGGAGCCAGGGGGCCCAAAATGTGGTGTCTGGAGAAGGTGGGAGCACAGAGCTGCTGGGGGAGGGAGTGGGCTGGGGAACTGCCTTTGGTGTCTCCTCGGAGACTTCAGTTTACCCCCCAGGTGCCCCAGGGCCCATGGGAAGAGCGAGGGCACCCTACCTGCTGTCGCCAGCCTGGCTGTTCACGTTGGCAGAGAGTGGGAGGGATTCACGGGAGGGCAGGATGGGGGCAATTCCTCCCTAGATCCCACCAGATGTCAGGAGACAGGCGACGAGAAGGAAGAAGCTGCAGAGACAAAAGAAAGGCCATTTCGCCTCTTCTGCCCTCTGCCACTTCTTCCGTCTTGGCTGCTGCATCGGGCAGGGAGTTCTGTCGGTTGGTCCAGGCTGGTCCTGTCTGCGTGCCTACCCATGTCAGAGCCTCCCTTAGCACTTGAGTGACTGTGGGGCTCCGAGTGATCCTAGGACTTGGGTGAAGAGCCCCTGGGCCTGGGAAGTTCCCCCAGTCTGTGCTTTCCCTCCGGGGTCTCCAGGCTGGGCAGCCTGAGTGGGGTGGGCATGGGTGGGGCGGGGCAGGGCCTGCGCCCAGCCTCAGGGGCAGCAGGCTGGGCAGAGAGAAGCCTCAAGCCTGGATGTCCCCAGGATGTCCCACAGCTGCCCTCTGAGCTCTCTGCTCTCTTCTCAGTTGTCCATCCGTGTCCTACTCCTCGGACCTGCCGGCCACCAGCGTCATCATCACCTTCCACAACGAAGCCCGCTCTACGCTCCTGCGCACAGTGAAGAGGTGAGCCCTGCCTCACCCCTCATCTCAGTGGCGCTGCGCCCCCAGGCCTCAGGGATCTGCTGGGCCCGGCAAGGGAGGACACTGAGACTGAGCATGGTGGCCAGGCAGCGGGAAGACCGGTGGGCACTTGGGAGGGGGGTTTATGCCCTTCTGAGAAGCTGGGGTTAGTGAGTCAGGGTCAGGACCCAAGGAGTCCAACTGTTACTGAGATGCACGAACACAAGGTCAGGTCCCTGGGACACGGGCAGAAACACAGGGGCCAGGAGCTGATGGAGGCAAGGATGGAAGTGAGGCCTCAGGTGGATGGTGCTGGCCCAGGGGGTACCTGAGAGCAATTCAGAGAGAGTTACCCCTTATGTCCTCCTAAGGTTGGCCCTGTGGTTAAGTCTGACTTCTAATCACCTTGTTTCTTTAATGAACATAGATAAGAACAGGATTCGGAATGGAGTACCCAGTGGAATTCCAAGGATTAAAGAAGCTTGTGCTTTCTTCGGAGAAGGCAATGGCAAGCCACTCCAGTACTCTTGCCTAGAAAATCCTATGGGTGGAGGAGCCTGTAGGCTGCAGTCCATGGGGTCGCTAAGGGTCGGACACGACTGAGCGACTTCACTTTCACTTTCACACATTAGAGAAGGAAATGGCAACCCACTCCAGTGTTCTTGCCTGGAGAATCCCAGGGACGGGGGAGCCTGCTGGGTTTCCGTCTGTGGGGTCACACAGAGTCGTACACGACTGAAGAGACTTAGCAGCAGCAGCAGCAGTGCTTTCTTCATGGGGAGTGAAGGAAGAGGAGGGATGTTGGGAGGGAAAAGCTGGGGTGGGGGTGCTTTCTGAGAACACCCATCCTGACCCATCAGGTCAGAAGGAGCCTTGCCAGCTTTCCAAGCAGGCAACATCCAGGCCAGCAGGGGTTGCCCTCTGGCCTTGTTGCCATTGTTAAGCCCAGGCAGCCAGAGCAGCTATGGGTCCCGCCTGAACTAAATTAGGACAGTCCCCACCCACCACCTGGGTGAATCTCAAGTGCCCGAGGGTCCCAACAGCAGGGTCAGCGGGTGCTTGGAGGAGCCTGAGGAACATCCTGCCCCTCAGTCACTGACCAGGGCAAGAAGGGTTTGCTAGCAACTGCCCATGGCCAGTGTGCTGGCCCCCGAGGTGGGGGGTAAGGGAGTTGATGGTAGGAAGAAGGAAGTAGAAGGTGGCCCCTAAATCTGGGCTCATCTGTCTTGGTCACTACTCCAGCGTCCTGAACCGAACTCCTGCCAGCCTGATCCAGGAGATCATTCTAGTGGATGACTTCAGTTCAGATCGTAAGTATCCATCATCTTTTTTTGCACCACTTCACACCCCATTTCTCCAGAATGCTGAGGGAGGCACTCTTGAAATAGTCCTAGCCGTCGCAGGCTGACCTCTGCTCCTCACTGGGATCTTCAGTCTTTACTAAGTGCCTTTCCTGGCTCTGCTCCTTGGTGCCAAAGGAGTGGTGTTGCTTTGATGGGACACCAGTGAGATGACATCTTAAAAAATAAAACATCCGCAGCATCCTTCATTATCACAACTGCCATGTACAGAATATTGTCCCCACAAAATGGGCTTCCCAGGTGGTGCTCGTGGTAAAGAACCCACCTGCCAATGCAGGAGACACAAGAGAAGTGGGTTTGATCCCTGGGATGGGAAGATCCCCTGGAGGATAGCATGGCAAATCATTCCAGTATTCTTGCCTGGAGAATCCCATGGACAGAGGAGCCTGGCAGACCTCGGTTTATAGAGTTGCAAAGAGTCTAGCACGAGTGAAGCAACTTAACACACAATCTAGCTCAGAGGGTGTTGGACTGGAGAGGTTGTTGGTACTCTGTGGCACCCCTTGGGGGTTATGCCACAAGTACAGGCATTCCTCAGTCTGTCCTGGGAGTAGGGGATGGGAAGATGACCTGTCCCCAGTGGAGATGACCACACCTTGCCTTCCCCATCCCTTTCCCTGAGCCTGGTCAAACTATATGTGGTCTGATGTCCATATCTGAACAGTCTTGCTTCCTTCTCTCCACCCTCAGCCGAAGACTGTCTGCTGCTAACCAGGATCCCCAAGGTCAAGTGCCTACGCAATGACCGGCGGGAAGGTACGTCCTTGGATCCTGGGTGCTACTGTAGACCCATTTTGGTCTAGACTTCTGCTCCCTTTTGATGCCATGTTATACCAACCAGATGTAGTCTTGCTACATTCCTAGTGGCAAGACCAAGGTCTGGGGAAAGACCCTCCTGCTGTCTCGGAGCAGCCCTTATCACAGCATGACTGTAGGCAAGTAGCCCTACTTCTGGCTGCCTTAGTTATCTCTTCCGAGAAATGGGACTAATAATATACTCTTTCTGCCCTGCACAGTTATTGTAAGGATTAAATACTTTGAGAAAAGCACAGGGCAATATAGAGCAGATATACTTGGAGCATCAACTATGGCATAGGATTGTGCATGACACTGTAGGGAACACAAAAGAAGTATACACGTGGTCCCTGCCCTCAGAGAGCTTATCGTGGATTCCAAGGCTGGTGTAATTATGTGGGGGTAGGGAGCTGAAGGAGAAGGGAGTGATCTGGGAGGGAGCCTGGATTGGGTGAGGGGGTAGAGACAGATGAATGGGGCGCAAGAGAGCATTCTAGGCCCAGAGACTCTGAGCCAAGGCCAGTCAGGCCTGGGTACATGTAGTACTAACAGCCGCTTCCTGCCTTTCCTGCATTCTCATCTCTGCTCCCATTCTCACACTCAGTCCTCATAACAGCCCTTCATCCTGTTTTGCAGATAAAGAAGCTAGGGTTTAAGAAGGTTCAGTCATTTGCTGGAGAGATGAACTGAGGAGCCAGGATTCCACCCCAACTGGGGCACCCACACTCAGCACCTAGCCCCTTAACCTTCCTTTTCTTAGTCTCCCTTCCTGGGAGAATCAGACCTGGTCAGCACAGGGAAGAAGTGGGGGTGAGGACAGATGACGGAGGGCCCTGAAGCCAGAGAAAGGCATTTAGATTTGATAAAGCAGACAGACTGACTCCAGCATGTCTTAGTCTGGAAGACTCTCTGCAAGTCATACAGCATAGTGCAGCCAGGGGGGAGCACCCTGAGGTTCCTCCATGTTGAAGGGGAAAGGGTTTTGGTTTCTAGTTCTCCTTAGGTACCAAACCACACTTTATTGCCACTTCTGTTCAGTAAACTCCTGACTGTTCATCAGTGTGTCCCCAGAACCCAGTGTCTGGCCTCTACATGGCAGTGGGGTTGGGGAGGGGGTTGGCATTCAGAGGTTGATGGATGGGTGGATAAGAGAAAGGAAGAAAAAGGGAAGAAATCAGCAAATACGAAGAGAAGTTAAATCACAGTAACTCAGAGGAAACCTGAGCCCTAAGGGGCAAAGAGCCCTGAGCCTTTGAGGGGACAGCTGAGCAAACTGGCTGAGTCCCAGCCAGCACCACCATGTCCCTCCCACTTCAGGGCTGATCCGCTCCCGAGTTCGTGGGGCAGACGTGGCAGCAGCTGCCGTCCTCACTTTTTTGGACAGCCACTGCGAAGTGAACACGGAATGGCTGCAGCCCATGCTACAGCGAGTGAAGGAGGTAAGTCTCTCTGTCCCTCTGGACATGCCCACCATGTTCTTGGCATCGCGGGTGGGGAGGGTATGAACTCTCTGAGAGCTGGACAGGCAGAGTTGGAAACTAAGTAATCTGCTCCCTCCTGAGTGACTTCATTTGTGGGTGAGCCGTGGAGCTCCTTCTGCGAATGGGTGGTGTTGTTTTCCTCCTGAGTGAGTGATGGGGAGTGGAGGGTGGTGGGTGAGACTGGGAAGCCTTCAAAGGAGGGAGGAGAGGACATTCTCAAGCAGAGGGCCTTCCCATGTGCCCACTGTTCTTTAGAATGGGGAGGATTTGAACACATGGAACCAAGGATGATGTGATTACAACTCAACCATAAAAGACAGAGAACTCAATTTTAAAATGGGCAAAGTATTTGAATGGATGTTTCTTCAAGGAAGATAGACAAATGGTCAACAAGCATGAGAAGAGATGCTCAACATTAAGTCATTAGGGAAATGCACGTTAAAACCATCGTAAGATACTACTTGATACCTCCTAGGAGGGCTCATCAAAGGATGGACAGTACAACTGCTGGTGAGGATGTGGATAAATAGGAGCCTTTGTGCATTGCTGGTGGGAATGTCAAATGGCAGCCACTTTGAAAAACAGACAGTTCTTCAAAAGTTTAAACATAGAGTTACTATATGACCCAGAAATTCCTCTCTTAGGTATATACTCAAGAGAAATGAAAATATACCCCATACACAAGCTTGTATACAAGTGTTCAGAGCAGTGTTATTCCAAATAGGCAAAACATGAAACAAACTGATGTCTATCGACTCATAAATGGGTAAACAGAATGTGATACAGCCATACAATGGGATACTATTCAGCCATAAGAAAGGAATAAAGTGCTGATACACGTTATAGTATGGATGAACTTTGAAAACTATGCTCAGTGAAAGAAGCTGGTCACAAAAGGCTATAAATTATATGATTCCATTTATATGAGATGTCCAGAGTAAACAAATCTGAGGAAATACCAAGTGGATTAGTGGTTGTCAGGAGCTGGAGGGAGGGGAATGGGGGAGTAACTGCTAGTGGGTACAGGGTTTCTTACTGGGGTGATTAAAGTATTCTGGATTTAGATGGTGGTGATGGAGAAGACTCTTGAGAGTCCCTTGGACTGCAAGGAAATCCAACCAGTCCATTCTAAAGGAGATCAGTCCTGGGTGTTCATTGGAAGGACTGATGCTAAAGCTGAAACTCCAATTCTTTGGCCACCTCATGCAAAGAGTTGATTCACTGGAAAAGATTCTGATGCTGGGAGGGATTGGGGGCAGGAGGATAAGGGGACGACAAAGAATGAGATGGCTGGATGGCATCACCGACTCGATGGACATGAGTTTGAGTGAACTCCGGGAGTTGGTGATGGACAGGGAGGCCTGGCGTGCTGTGATTCATGGGGTCGCGGAGAGTCGAACATGACTGAGCGACTGAACTGAACTGAACTGAACTGATGGTGACATGACCCTGTGAATACACTACAAACCACAGAACTGTACACTTTTAAATGGTGAATTTTATAGTATATCAGTTATATCTAATAAAATTATTATATAATGTGAATTATATCTCCATATGAAAACAAGTCTATAAAAAGGATAGAGTGAGGCCCCCACGAACGCTGTGAGACCATGGATGGTCTCCTGTGGTCTGCCACGTCCGACATTTTGGTCACCCTAAAACGGGGTGTGAACTGAGGGACTCAAAGTTGCAGACAAGAGCATTTTGAGGGTCAGTGCAGACAGAGAAGAAAGAAGAGGCTCTGTTCCTTGTCCCTCCATGGAGGGAGAAAAGAAGAGAGTAGACATCCTGCTGATGAAGGGCAGTTAAGTTTTGCACGTGGTATATGATAAAATCTACCATAACCACTACTCTCCACATCCCCCACCTCAGGAAAAAACCCTTTAGTAAAATTGGCATTACCCACCAATATTTTGGAGGTGGATTTGTGTCTAGGAGGTGATGAAGGGAGTATGAGTCTGACCTTGAAGTGGAGGTGGCAGGAGAGGAGTGCCACCCCGGTTCCCCAGGGACTGCAACAGGGTCACTAACCTCAAGCTGCTGGTGGTCCAGTTGGGAAGACTCAACCCCAACATGTACAAAGGTGGACGACAATTAGTGAAACAACAGCTCAAACAAGCAACAGCAAAGCCACCTCAGGCAACATCTGATTCGTTGTCCCAGGAATTGTCTGCACTGAAATTGTGAGAGCAGCTTAAAAAGAGGAAGAAGTCCTCCGCCTGCAGCAATCAGGGAGGGCTTCACTGAGGAGGTGAGATCCCAGCAGGGCTCAACATGGTGTTAGAGGAAGAGGCTGGGAGAGCATTGTGCCCCTGAGTCCCAAGTGGGACCTTCTGTGAGCCTGGTGTGGTGATGCAGGAGAGCTCCTGGGAGCCTGACATGTCCTGCAGGAGGTGCTGAGTACCTCATGCCTTGACGGAACTTCCCCAAACAGGCAGTTGGGGCTTTTTTCACAGAGTCCCTGACCTCACGCCACCTCATGTGTCCTCCCCTAGGACCACACCCGCGTGGTGAGCCCCATCATTGATGTCATCAGCCTGGATAATTTCGCTTACCTTGCTGCATCTGCTGACCTTCGTGGAGGTAGGTCCAGAGCATATCCAGAAAACGAGACAGCGTCTCCCTGCCCTTTACCTCCAGAAAATGAAAGGAGATTGTAGAGTGCTGTGGAGTTGGGGATGAAGGACCAGAGCTGGTTGGAGGCTCCCGGCATGATGAGGGCAGAGTCAAGCTAGTCTCTAGTCTTTCCCTGCCCCCAAACTGACACATCCTTCTCAAATACAGCTAGCCCAGGGAGGATGGGCACAAGTCCTGGCAGAAGAACATGATATGACAACTATCTTGGGAGTGGGGAAGGGGGAACCCTCAACTTTGCATGGATCCCTGACTTGTACCCCCCAAAATGGTGTAGACCTGGCTGAATACAGTGTCTGTTAACCACATTTAGCTATTGAACTCCTGAAATGTGACTCCATTTTCAGTGTGAATTGAGATGTGCGGTAAGATAAAATACACACCAGGTTTTGAAGACTTAGTTTGAAAGAATCTAAAAAATCTCATTAGTAACTTTTTGTATTCATTATGAATATGATCATCAGTTTGAAATGATAGTATTTTGGATGATCTTGCATTAAAAATATATTATTCAAATTAATTTCATATGTCCTTACTTTTAGATATGGCTACTAGAAAAATTTAAATTGCATATGTGGCTTGCATCTCCAGCTTGCAAAGTGTTTCTTTTGGACAGCTCTGATCTAGGCTTTAGAGCCATGCTGTACAATACAGTAGACAGTAGCCACTTTGGGCTATGTACATTTAAGTTAATTAAAATTAAGTAAAATCCAAAACTCAGTTCCTAAGTTGCCCAGCAGCACATTAAGTGCTCAATAACCACATGTGACTTGCGTCCCCCATGTTGGACAGGGCAGATGTAGGACACTTCCATCAACGCAGCAAGTTCTACTGGGCAAGCGGCTCCAGAGAATCTGTGGCCAGGAGCTAAGGAGCAGAGTGGATTTCCTCTCTGGGGCTCAGATTTCCGATGGACACAGTCATCAGTTAGATGATGAGGATGAATGGGAGGGAGTCAGGCATTGCTGTTCTCCCAGCACTTGCTGTTCTCCCACCTGGAATTCCCTTTTCCCGATCAGTCCTTCATTTAGGTTTCTACTCCTATGTCACCTCATCGGAGAGTCTTTCCTGGCTAGCCTTATTAGAATAGCATGGACATGTCTCCTGTCTTTTCTTTCTTTCTTTTGTTTTTTTAGCACTTTCACCCCCAACTGACATATTTTCCATTTATTGATTTATCTCTGTAAGTCTTTGTCTCACCCAGTAGATTGAAACTCCATGAGGACAGGGATCTGTCTTCTTCTGAATGAAGGAATGACTATACCAGTCACCCAGGGCCCTCTGCGAGCTGGGTTCTGATCAGGAGAGACTCTCGGGGGCAGAATGAGGGGACAGGAGCTCTAAGCTCCATCCTCACCCCACTTTGACCCTTAGGATTCGACTGGAGCCTGCATTTCAAGTGGGAGCAGATCCCCCTGGAGCAGAAGATTGCCCGGACAGACCCCACCAAGCCCATAAGGTCAGAGCTGCTGTGGGTTCTGGGGAGATCCCTCCCTTCCCTGAGTCAGAGACTTTGGAGGCTGCTGGGGGCCGGTTCAGTCACCAGGGCTCCGAGAGGTGCACGATCTAAGGGCTGACTCTGTTCTGAGCCCTGGGGAGAGAGATCATAGACCAAAGGACAGGCCAGACATCCAGCCCCAGGGCCTCTGCAAGTGGGCGATCGTAGGGTAAATGGCCTGAGCCCTGGGGCCATCTACAGGGGCTCAGATTCTCTAGTTAATGTGTTACCTCTTTCCTCTCCTTGCTCCCAGGACGCCTGTCATAGCTGGAGGAATCTTCGTGATTGACAAGTCCTGGTTTAACCACTTGGGAAAGTATGATGCTCAGATGGACATCTGGGGGGGAGAAAATTTTGGTAAGTTGGGGAATAACCACAATAACCATAGTAGGCAAACCCAGATTGAGTGTTTTCTATGTGTAAGGCCCTAAGGACTTTATACACATTGACTACTTAAATTCTCACAACGAATCTCTGAAGTACCATTCTAGGTAAACTGAGGCACAGAGAGGTTAGGTAATTTGTCCAGAGCCACATATCTAGTAAACAGAGATGAGGTGGTCAGGGAGAACCTGTGGCCACGTGGCTAGACATGTGTGGAGGAACTACATGGCTGCTTCCCTACCAGAAACGCTGAAGGAGAGGTGGTGTGCAGTAGAGGGTGATGGCTCAACATAAGTAATAGGGTCAGACCCTATTACTGGGGCAAACCCTGGCCCTACCACCTACAAGTGGTTTGGCTCTTGGTAAGTGAAAGCCTCTCCGAGCCTCAGTTTCCCCAAGAGGCTGTCATGAGCACTAAGGAAGAGGAGGGATAAAGATACTGGTGGCCTTTATTATTACTTATGAAGCCATAGGGCTTCCCAGGTGGCTCAGTGGTGAAGAATCCGCTTGCTAAGAGATGCTTAGCAGAGATGCTAAGAAACTAGGGTTCGATCCCTGGGTTGAGAAGATCCCCTGGAGCAGGAAATGGCAACCTGCTCCAGTATTCTTGCCTGGAGAATCCCGGGGACAGTTACAGTTCATGGAGTCGCAAAGAGTTGGACATGACTGAGCACATGCGCGCGCACACACACACATACACGATACCATAGGAACCCTTTAGCCCCACAAGGAAAGAGAAGAGCCAGTGAACCTCAAGGGTTGCTGGTGAGGTTCATGAGACAGGCTGGATACAGATGGAACACTTGCTGTAGGGGTTTTTTGAAAGGGCCTGTTTACATGGTGTGGACAAGTTATAGGGAATCACGGGGACAGGGTAGGGCTAGGCGCGTGACTTCTGGGAGGTGCAGGTCTGAAAGATGGGCACAGAGCACTCCCCAGTACAGGCTATGGTCTTGGGGTACCTGCAGTCAGCCCACGCACCAGGTGGAAGTTGTCAGGGGATGAACAGCCACCCTCACTCTCCCCCTGACTGCAGGCTGAACCTGTCCTAACTCAGGAAGGAAGCCAAGGGGTGTGGCCCACACAGTAGCCTCCCAGATGAAGAGCAGGGTGGAATAGGGCAGAGAACAGTCCCAGAGGTTCTCCAGGAGCTGGAGGGAGGGGTACCAAGAAGCCCATAAAAGACAAAGGCCTGTCCTTGCTCTTCCTGGACCCACTCAGTCCTTTGCAGAGCCTTTCCCACTGCTTCCCTTTTCATCCTGACCCGGTTTTTTGAGAAGTAAACAGTCCAGTATCTCACCCATCTGCTAGGTGGGCAAACTGACCTTCCAGATCTCAGTCAGGAAGCGCCACGTCTGATAGGTGTAGGATAAGCACCTTTACTGGAGGGATCACTTCAGTGTGGTGAGGTGTGATCCAGGTCACGGTCTGTGCTTCTGGGCTGGGAGGACCAGGTCTTTCTTCCCTCTCAGACTGGGACAGGGGGCAGACGGGCAGTGGGGCTTTGACTCAGAACCAGCTGGAGTGGGAAGAGGCATGGGATTTTCTCCCCTTTGTAACTTACTCTTGGCAACGGTTTCTAGGCAGGCATTCGGAGGAGTCAATGCTGGGAACTGGGGTGCAGTGACCCCTCCATTCTGACCTCCTTTCATCTATTTTGGGCCAAAGTGACCTCTTTTGTGTCCTTGGTCTCAGCCATAAGGGAGCTTTGGCAAAGCCGGTTTCCTGTAAAGTCTCAGAGAGCTGAGAAACTAAGGATCTCTGCTGCGTCCAGCGGTCTTTTTCTTTTTCCCTTCCTTCTTTTTTTTTTTTTAAAAGGCTGGGGCCTGACAGAGAAACAAGTAAATGATCAAATAGCTAACTTTTAACTCTGCCTGAGGCCAGGGTTCAGTGGTTGGGGGAACTTGAAAGGTGAACCATGCAGTGGTTCTAGGGAAGGTTTTGTTTCTTCGAAGAAATTCAAAGAAATTCCCAGGCTAGCCCTGTAGCTCAGACATTCAACTGCTGGGACCAGTTTTGAGCCAGGAGACTCCACCGCTGGTGGGTTTGGGCCTTTTGTTCTGTTCCTTTGTGGAAGGAAGGGAGGTGCCTAACAGAGACTTCTTCCTGTTTCCCCTGAGATAGCCAAATCCAGGCAGGCGCTCAGAGGCCACCCTGAATGGGGCTGGCAAATGTGTAAACCTTGGGATTCTCATTAGACATCCTTTTAAAGTTGCATCAGATCATGTTACTCTGCTGCTGAAGACCCCACAAGGGCTCCCATATCACTCAGAGCAAAACCCAAAGTCCTCAGACCATCTACCCTTCCCCCACAAGACACTCCACCAACCTCTCCCTCACTCCCACCGACTGCAAGGATCGGTGTCCTTGCTGGTCCCTCTGCCTGCAGTGCTTGTCCCCAAGAGCCACATGACTCTTCCTCCCCTCCTCAGGCCTCAGCGCAGCTGTCTCCTCTCATGGAAAACATCCCTAATCAACCTCACTAAAATCGTGGCCCCACCCCCAACTCCACTCATCGTCCGCAGTTTTCCTGCCTGCTCCGTCCTCTTCATTGTGCTTATTACCATCGGACAGATACTATGGGCTCAGTGGTAAAGAATCTGCCAGTGCAGGTGACACACAGGAGCCAGTGTTCGATCCCTGGGTCGGGAAGATCCCCTGGAGGAGGAAATGGCAACCCATTCCAGGATTCTTGCCTGGGAAATCCCATGGACAGAAGAGCCTGGAGGGTTATAGTCCATGCGGCTGCAAAGAGTCGGACACAACTAGACCATGTATGCTGCTCATTTTCTTGACTACTTGCATTTTTGTTTCTTATTTTACTGAGTTCTTGTCTTCTCTCACTAGAGTGTGAGGGATTCTAGAATAGTATCTGATGGGTCGTAATAGGTCTTTGGTAAAAATCTGCTGAATATACTAAAGAATCTGGTTCAAATAATGGGACTTGCTGAACAAAGTATGGACTTTACATTACGGTTCTGCAACTGAGTGTGGGGGTGACCTCAGAGAGGTTATTTAACGTCTTTGAGCTTCATAGTCCTTATTAAAAACACAAGGATCGTAACACCAATGTCATATGGTAGCTGTGAGAATTAGACATCAGCCATAAAGAGCACAGAGTGCTCAGTAAATGCATGATGGTTAACTGCTTTTGTTGTTGCCATTGTTGCTAGTAATGACAATAAGGAAACAATAATATGAAAATATGGGGTATGTGGGATAAAAGTGAAAGTTGCTCAGTTATGTCCAACTCTTTGTGACCCCATGTCCTGTGCAGTCCATGGAATTCTCCAGGCCAGGATACTGGAGTGGGTAGCCTTTCCTTTCTCCAGGGGATCTTCCCAACCCAGGGATCGAACCTGTCTCCCGCACTGCGGGTGGATTCTTTACCAGCTGAGCCACAAGGGAAGCCCAAGAATACTGGAGTGGGTAACCTATCCCTTCTCCAGCAGATCTTCCCCATCCAGGAATTGAAGCGGAGTCTCCTGCATTGCGGGCGGATTCTTTACCGACTGAGCTACCAGGGAAGCCCTAACTATTAATAGCGTAACAAAGTTAGCCTGGAAGAAATGGGACTAGAATGCAGATCTTCTGTCTCCAGTTCTGAGTCTCAGTTGCTGAACCTGTTGCGGAACTCTGACCAGGAGAGAGGCCTGGCAGCAGGTAGACCTAGAGAAGCCCATTAATATAGCCAGCCCTGAAGGCGGGTCCACATATGCCAAATGTCCAGTCCTGGTCCTAGGACCATATCAGGAAGTTGCCTGGTGCACACAGGCTGGCCAGGAGGTAGTCCTGAGTCCTCTGCTCCCTGCTCTGCTAGTCACTAGGAGGGCTCCAAGCAGCTGTGCCAAGTGAGAGCCCCCAGACCTGACCAGGGGCCACGAGTGTCCTTACAGCCACCTGGGGAGTAGGAAGAGGGACCAAGGCTGGAACTCATGAAAAGTGGTCTTTCCTTTTTCAAAAAATTAAAAACAAACAAACAAAAACAATGCTGTGGATATTCTGGGACGAGAGAGGTGTTTTAATGTCACAGGATGTCCAACTGTAGGGTTAAAATGAAAGAGAGGAAGAAATCAGAGGAGATTATGTGAGGTTCAGCCAGCTACCAAGGTGGATCCTTGCCAGAAGTTGACAGAAGGACTGTTGAGTGGAGAACGGAGTGAGAAATTGTGACATCCCCTTCTGGGGGGCAGGATGACCACTGATAGCATCTCCTAGCTCTACTAGGGACCGGTCATCTGTGAGAGTTCCTTCAGTGTCACCACCACCAACAGAAAGTGTGTCTCAGTAGGGCCAACGCATGCGCGTGTGTGTGCTAAGTCGCTTCAGTCATGTGTAACTTTTCGTGACACTAGGGACTGTAGCCCACCAGGCTCCTCTGTCCCTGGGATTCTCCAGGCAAGAATACTGGAATGGGTTGCCATGCCTTCCTCCAGGGGACCTTCCCAACCCAGGGATCAAACCTGTGTCTCTTATGTCTCCTGCATTGGCAGGTGGGTTCTTTACCACTAGGACCACCGGGGAAGCCCCCAGTAGGGCCAGTGGTAGCTGTAAATGGAGACCACGAGGGCGGTCTGGGCCAGCCAGAAAAATGCCAACTGGAGCAGCCTTTCATTTGCTTGGGGCTGGTTTTCTAGCCTGTCAGTTCTGACAAGCAGCTGTGTTCATCCTTGGCTCCTGTCTGGATGGGCCTTTCTAGGCAGAGGCTGGAAATAACTGATGCCACCTTTGATTCGGTGTTCCTTCACAACCTTTCCTGTTGCTCTGCTAGGGCTTGGATGCGGGGAATGCGTGAGGTGTGTGCGGGGGGTGTGTGTGTGGGATGTGTGTGTGTGTGCGGAGGGGGTGTATGTGTGGGATGTGTGTGAGTGCGTGTGCACGGAGGGTGTGTGTGTGTGGGATGTGTGTGTGGTGTGTATGTATGGTGCATATGTGGAGAGAGTCTGTGTGGAGGGGGTGTGTGTGTGGGATGTGTGTGTGTGTGTGCGGAGGGTGTGTGTGTGTGCAGTGTGTGTGTGGAGAGTGCATGTGGTATGTACGTATGATGCATGTGTGGGGAGTGTGTGTGTGGAGGGGATGTGTGTGGGATGTGTGTGTATGGAATGTATGTGTGGGATGTGTGTGTGTGGTATGTGTGGAGGCTATGTGTGTGTGGAGGGGATGTGTGTGTGGAGGGGATGTGTGTGTGGAGGGGATGTGTGTGTGGAGGGGATGTGTGGTGTGTGTGTGTGTGGAGGGGATGTGTGTGGTGTGTGTGTGGAGGGGATGTGTGTGGTGTGTGTGTGTGTGTGTGGAGGGGATGTGTGTGGTGTGTGCATGTGTCTGTGTGGTATGTGTGTGGAGGGTATGTGTGTGTGACGGGTCTGTGTATATGGAGGGTATGTGTGTGGAGGGTATGTGTGTGGAAGGTATATGTGTGTGACGGGTCTGTGTATATGGAAGGTGTGTGTGCGTGGTGTGTGTGTGTGGAGGGTATGTGTGTGGGGGGTGTGTGTGTGTGTGTGGTATGTGTATATGGAGGATATGTACGTGTGGAGGGTATGTGTGTGGTGTGTATGTGTGGTATGTGTGTGGAGGGTATGTGTGTGGTATGTGTGTGTGTGGAGGCAGTTTGTGGGATGTGTGTGCACGTTTATGGAGGGAGCAATCAGGAACACATGGAGCTCCAACCCCAGCATGTGCCTCCAAGGGGACCCCAAAGGCAAGGGAAGCCGGCTCCTTCCCACCTTCACTCTGTGGGGACTTGCCAAGGGGCCCCTGCCCCTCCTGACGGTTGCTGTCTCTGCAGAGCTGTCCTTCCGGGTGTGGATGTGCGGCGGGAGCTTAGAGATCGTGCCCTGCAGCCGGGTGGGCCACGTCTTCAGGAAACGGCACCCATACAACTTCCCCGAGGGCAATGCCCTCACCTACATCAGGTAGGTCACAGTGCAGAGAGCATCACACTAGGAACCAGGACACCTAGACCCCAGCCCCGTCGGTGACTCCTGCGACTTTGAGCGACCACCCCAGTGTCAGTCTTCCCGTTTGTCCCTTCCATTCTGGGGTCCTGGTGCTTTCAGGGCTGGAAGGAGGAAGTTGGAGGTGTCTCCTCCAGGTCCGTCTTGTCTTGACTGTCCTTGTTCATGAAGGTCTTGCAAAACTGGTGAAACGACCAACTGGGAGCTGCCCTCCACACACTGGGTCCCAAGGACTGGTCATGGATGTTGTGTCTTCACTCTGACTTGGTCAGCGTCTGCCCATCCGTGTTCCCAGCCACAGCGTGCACTTCATCTTGAAGGGGAGTGGGCAGGTCCTGGAAGACCAGCCCCCTCACCCACTCTCCTGATGGTGGAGGCAAGGGGAGGTGGGAGGAGTGCCATGAGCATTCCCTTCTTCCGAGGACGAGTCTTTGCCTTGTCAGACTTGCTTGTTGGCAGCGGGGGCTCCTCAAGTCTAGCTTATCAAATGGCCTTTTGTTTTGCTTCCCTTATTCCATTTTACTGTTTTTATAATTATGAAATAATACATGGTCACTAAAAATTGTCACTAAAAATTCAAGTTGTATCCATGTATATTGTGTATATATATGTATCTGTACATATACTGTACATTATAATTTTTACTCTTCATATCACATAGAAAGAAAATCGTGACAGTCCCTTTCACTGAGTCTTACACCTATCCACTTATTCTCTCCAAAAGAAACTATTGTTAACAGATTTCAAGCCTATCATTCCAGGTCTTTTTTAAGGCTGCCTAGTACTCTGCCGTGTGAACGTAGTTCATTATTCTCCTACTGATGGCCATTTAGGGTTGTCGCCAATGTTTTATCACACAAATATTCTTGTATATGTCCCTTTGCTCACGTGCTGGTATTTCAGTAGAATAGATTCCTCTAAGTGGAGTGTCAGAGAGTATCCATTCCCGCAGATTTGATGGCTGCTGACAGATTATCCTCCAAAAAGACTCTTCTCATGGATACTCCCACATCAGTGCTATTTTGCACGCACTCCTGAATGTCTCCTAGCCCTGTACTGCACACAGCTGATCTGGATCCCAACACTAACTCTGTCCCCAACCTGGTGACCTTATTTTGCTTCTTCCTCTCCTTTTAGGAATACCAAGCGTACAGCAGAGGTGTGGATGGATGAGTACAAGCAGTATTACTATGAGGCCCGGCCGTCGGCCATCGGGAAGGCCTTCGGCAGGTGGGCCCCTTCCCCAGCCTTGTGCCTTTGCTCACAACCTTAGTGAAATACTAAATCGTGTGTACTCCAGAGAAGCGTTCAGGGTGTCCTGAGCAACTGAGCCCCGCACCCCTGGGCTCTTTGCAGACTGTGGGGTAATGAGACAGAGGCAAGGTTCTGGTCCTGGAAGAAGCAGCCTCATGGGGAGAAATAACCAGAGAGGCTTACTTATGCAAGCACTGCCCATCCACCAGCTGCCTGCAGCATGGATGTCTGTGGAAGTGCTTAAGGATGGCTGTCTGCAGAAAACACTGGGGGTTTTGGCTTCCTTGCTGTTTCAATCTGACAGTGATCTGTTAGCTTATTTTTCTGCCCTGGACTATTATGACTACAGTCTAATTAAGCATTTTCAAAGTCAATTGAGTATGACGTGACCAGTATTTTTTTTTTAAGTGATAGAGAACTAGAACATTTCAGATTAGAACAGAAAATAACAGTTGATTGCAGCTGAAGATAGATACTGTTTTGTGGAACTCTTATTTTAGTTGTGTGTCCATATATGCCCATGGGTATACTGGGTCACAATGTAAAATGTATATATTTCTTACTTAATGTTGTGGTCAGAAATGTTTGAAAACATTATTAGTGATCATCAATGAATTTTCCTCTATTGTATCTATCCCTTAAAGAAAAAAAGTTATGTCACTCTTTGTTTTAGTGTGGAAGTAACATTTGCTGAGGGCCTACCCTGTGCTAGAAACTTATGTCTATTCATTTGACTCTCATAAAAACGTTTGGAGGTGGATGGTTGTACCCCAACTTTACTGAGAACAAACAGGCTCAGAGGGTGGTGCTGGTCTTCTGTCAGTGGCCATTATGATCCCTGGAGCTGAGCAAGATGTCCATGGACACATCAGACAGTTCTTATTTGCCCAATTTTTGGGAAAATGTTTGAAACATGGTTTTCTTGTCGGTAGACGCTTTCTGCTCAGCTGGAATGCAGGAAAGGAAAAGTACTAGTACATTAAGGCTCTGCTCTCTTTGTGAAAATAAGCACCAGGCCATGGTGTGCTCACTGAGGTCTCAAGGAGGAAGAAGCCGAGATTAAAGCTTGGCTCCAATTTGAGGAGAGAAATAAGGCATGGCCAGGAGCCCTGGGGCGAAATTGCGGGTCAGAGAATGAAGTAAGGCTGGAGGGCAGACTTGGATAGCTAGCTCCGGGAAAAGGGACCTTCCCCCTGGGGGCGTGGAAAGAGGGGGCTGACCCTGACCTCCCAGGCTTCTTCCCAGTGCTAAGCCTTTCCTCCTCCTCCTCCTCCAGCGTGGCCACGCGGATCGAGCAGAGGAAGAAGATGAACTGCAAGTCCTTCCGCTGGTACTTGGATAACGTCTACCCAGAGCTCACGTGAGTGCCACCTGCAGTTCCTGCGGCTGGCCTGGGTGGGGGCCAGCAGCGTGGGGACTCTTGACCCTGATCTCTCCCCGGCCCAGGCAGTCTGGTTCTTTCAGGCTGTTGGCGTTTGTCTTCATGTGACGGGTCTGGAGGAACCTGGAGACGTTACCAGGAGTGAAGAGTGAGGTGTGGTAGGAGCGAAGAATTCAACAGACTGGGCCTTAGAGCTAAAAATGGGCGTTGCCGGGACTTCCCTGACCAGTGGTCAAGACTGTGCACTTCCACTGCGGGGGGCACAGGAACTAGGAGCCCACCCGCAGCCAAAATTAATTAATTAAAATAATCTTGAAAAAAGAAGTAAGCATTGTCCCCTTAGGAAAGCAACAGCACATTATGTAGCAAAGGCCGCAGAAACACTCACTTCCTTTGACTCTCTTCTCTCCCTTCTGGGAGTTTATCCCAAGGAAATAAAGCAAACAAGCAGAAAAACTGTTGACAAATAAATGGCCACTGTAGGCTTCTTTGCCTACAGTGAAAAAAATAGAGACACAACTAACAATAGGGGCTGGGTTTAGTGAATCATGATCCATTGACCTAAACAAATATTATGTGTCAATTAACATTATAATCATAAACTGTGAGTAAAACATGGGGAAATGCTTGCTTCAGCAAATGAGGAAAGAAAATGAAAATGAAGTCGCTCAGTTGTGTCCGACTCTTTGCGACCCCATGGACTGTAGCCTACTAGACTTCTCTGTCCATGGGATTTTCCAGGCAAGAGTACTGGAGTGGGGTGCCTTTGCCTTCTCCAGGAGATCTTCCTGACCCAGGGTAAAATGAGCAAATGAGGAGCCAAGATACAAATGCTGTATGTATGTGGGCTATAAGACAGTAAGCTGTGATGCCCAGGGGGCCTTAGGGTGGGCAGAGTTGATTCTTTTTATTTCAGAATCCTTCTCAGCATCTTGCCCATGTCATTCCTTACCTCCTCCAGGTCTTGAGTCATCTGTCCCTCCTGCAGGAGACCCCACTGACCTCTGCATTTGCAGACTGACCCTTCCTCAGCACTCCCTGCTTCTTTTCCTCTGTCACCCTTATCGTCATGGAGCTTCTATGTGGGCAATTAATGTTATTGTCATCTTCCCACATTTGACAGTAAGCTCCACGAGGCGAGAGGAATTTATCTGTCTTGTTCACTGCCCCTAGAACAGTGCCTGTCACAGAATGGGCACTCAATAAATAGTTTTATTTGATTTCAGTGTGCCAGATCTTGTTTTGGTGCACAGGTCCTTCCTTTTGGCACCCAGGTTTCTCACTAGTTATGGTTCTAGGGCTTAGTTGCCATGGCATGTGGGATCCTGGTTCCTCACCTAGGGATGGAACCTGTATCCCTGCGTTGGAAGGCAGATTCCTAACCACTGGACCAGCAGGGAAATCTCTAAGTGTTTTAAATAAATTGCATAGTCAATAAGGCTCAGTAATAACTTTGAAATTAGCATTCTCCCTTCTAGAACTGTCATCTCAGGAACAGCTGTCTCCCAAAGGATGCTGTCATGATTTTCCAGAACATTCCACCACTCAGAGCCTGCATATCCTCAAAGGAGGCAAATCTTTGAGGGAAGATTTGATTTTGGGAAAACAGCCACGGTTAGGTTATATAACCAAGTCCAGTGAATGACTTAGTTGATTAACCCAGATATTACAGTCCTGGGTCCCAAACACAGGGTGAAAAGACAGAAATCAGTAACAAGAGTTAACTGACTCTGTGAGCAATGTTCAAGGAATGCCAAAACAGTTTGAGCGGCAGCAGCATCCTTGGAGAAAGCTGGCGGCCTGGATAACCCCAACTCCCTAGACGATGGCTGTGAAGGGAAGAACATTAATTTATGAAAGTATAATAAATGAACGGGTTCCTCAAGTGGCCACTTTTAAAAGGATAGTTTTATTCAGACGTGCCATTTCTGAGCGAAACAAGCATAGTCATTTCTTTATGTGCTGTCAGAGTTCATATTGTCTGGTTGGAGCCGAGGACTCCAGGCCTCAGGCAGGAGCTGGGGAGCTGTGGAAGGGGATTGAGGATGTATGCCTCCTCCCACACCCCAGTCCCCACACAGTGCCCCACTGATGCTCAGGGTCATCCCCTGAGGACCAAGAGGAAGAAGTATCGATGGTTTATAACTAGCATCAGTCTGGATCCATCACAGGACAGGAGACTGGATGAAACCAGCCGTGCTAAATGAGGAGCATAAGTCATCTTCCATTTGTTTTGTCACCATGTGGAAGCTTAAAAACATGAATTTTTGCTGTTAAGGTAGATACTGCAGTTCATTCTTATCCAGGTTACTCATCGTCAATTTGTTCCTTCATGTTCTGCCTTGGTTCTCAGGGGCCTGGAGTTGATCAGATTGTTAGAAAGGAGTTCTACAGGCCCAAATAATACCAAGTTTCCTCCACACGGGATCCCAGTAGTTGGGTCACGCTTGAATGTGGTCAGTGGGGAGACTGAGGAGACTGAAGGGAGAGGCCTGTGCTTTCCTAGGCCTGCCTGCAGTCCTGCTATGGCTCGGCTGCTTTTCCAGATCAGAGTTTTGAGGCTGGTTTCAGCAACTGCTTATATATTACTTTCATGAGGATGGTCAGGAACAGTTGTGCAGGCTGTGCATTGCACAAGCACACCACATCTGAAGGGTGCTAGACACACAGTATTATACCTTTATTACAACAATTCCTGGCGAATGATAGTAAAAGTCTTCTAATAAAATCAGTATATTATGATGATTTTCTAACAGAAATAAAGTGTCTTGAAAAAAGGATGCCTATTGCTGTTTCTAGAAAGGCGTCATAAGGGCTAATGGGAGGCCTGGCAGCCGAGCTTCGAGGTCGTCCACAGAGAGGAAAGCAGATGCGGACTTAAGAGGGCTGCCAGCAAACCGGAGAGCTTAGCCTGGCTCTGCCAGGAAGCAGGGGAAGGGTGGTGATGGCCATTCCAGCTGCTCCAGGGCTGCTACCACATCAGACACCTCAGGAGCTGCATCTGGTCTTTATTTATTTGTTTTTAATTTATTGGCTGCACCAGGTCTTCGTTGTGGCATGTGGGATCTTTAGTTGGCACATGCAAACCCTTAGTTGTGGCATGAGGGATCTCGTTCCCTGACCAGGGAGTGAACCCAGGTCCCCTGCATTGGGAGCGCAGAGTCTTAGCCACTAGATCACTGGGGAAGCCCCGCATTTGGTCTTGAGATTGCTGCCTGAGCCCCAGGTTTCCTCCATAAGCATCGGTGGACAAGCTTTGGTGTCAATGACCATGGCCACACTTGGACGGTGCCCACCTCATCTCTGCAAGCTGATCATCTTGCACATCTTCCTAAGCAGCAGCAGGTAGGAAGGGGAAGAGAAGAGAAAGGTCTGGAACAACCTTGGCCTCTCAAAGAGGGCCCCACAGGACCTTGTCTCTGTGTAGGGGGGAAATACAGTCCATTACCCCTGGATGAAGCAGCAGTGGTGGAGCTTTGCCTCTCAGTAGTCTTGCACCTAGCAGGTTGCAAACTTAAATCCTACAGTGATCAGACAGGTAATGTAAATAAGTCAAGTGAGTGGGGACACAATAGGGAGTGGAGGGGACTGTGGCAAACTGAAATGGGCAAGCCCCACTCATAGGGTGGACAGCTGCTGCTCATGACAGTGTGTTGGTGTTGAACCAGAATGCAAGTTTGGTGTGACCTGACCTTCCTGTATTTTTGAGAGAAGCTGGATTTTTCTGTGTAATGTTGAAATAGTGCCAACTAATTAAAAGCACCAACGACCACACTGTGCAGGTCAGACAAAATCTGTCCAGGGCCTGATTTAGCTTGGGGGCCAACAGTTTGCAGCCTCTGTTCTTGAACTGCATATGACCTCTTGCAAGAGACAGGGGAGCAGTTCTGAAGGGGCACTGCTGTCGGGAATTTGGAGAGAAACTGGAAAGTTCTCCACGAGCCTCCAGAGAGCGGGTTGGTTCTGGAGCTCCAGGGGCTTCCTGTCAGCCCTGAGAAAGGGAGACCTGGTTTGGTTGATGTCCACATCAGAGACTGCCAAAAATGTTCTGATCTGTACCCTGACCAGGTTCTCTCCTCAACAGACGTGACAGAGGCAGATAAATTAGGCATGTGGTCAGACTATAAGCCCCCCTGATTTCCCATCACCTGACCTGTGGGTCCATAATCCAAGCTCATATATAACCTTCTAAACCAAGAATACAAGCCCGTGTCAGCTGGGGCCAGCATCCCGTTTAGGTTTATTACCCATGGGGTAAGACAGTGTGTCTTATATTTGAGCTTGTGTGTGTATGTGTATGCGTATGTATGTGCCTGTGTTTAAATATACTTTCCTGTGCATATAAAATGTTCTAATAATACACTGTTTTCAAAACCTACCTCTTTTACTTAAAAGTATCTTATAAACACTTCCCCATATTACCAGATATTCTTTCTCAGAGTCCTTTTTAATGGCTGAAGGGATTTCGACAGATGAATCAGAATTTACTTAGTCCTGTGCCTATTGTTGGATATCTAGGAATTTCCAGTGTTTTCAGTACAACCAGTCACTCTGAATGAGTATCATTTAAACTAAATCTCTGCACCCATCTTTAATTATTGCCCTAGAATAGTAAGTTTCAGGAAGTGGGATCATTAGGTCAAAAGTATGCACACTTTTAAGGCCTTTGATACATAATACCACACTGTCCTCTAGAAAAGGTGGGCTAATTTATGCTGCCATCTGTGGGGTATGAAAAGATCCAATCCCACAGCCATTGCCAACACTAAGTAGTAATATTTAACATATATGTATATATACATATATACACACATACACTTAAATATATAATTTGTATATTATTTATATATTATATGATCTTCCCTGGTGACTCAGATGGTAAAGAATCTGCCTGCAATGCGGGAGACCCAGGTTCAATCCCTGGGTCAGGAAGATCCCCTGGAGAAGGAAATGGCAAACCCACTCCAGTTTTCTTGCCTGGGAAATCCCATGGACAGAGGACCCTAGTGGGCTACAGTCCATGGGGTTGCAAGAGTCGGACACAACTGAGTGACTAACACTTTCACTTATATATATATGTACACTTAAATATTTTATGTATATAAATATATAGAAATTTCCCTGGTGGTCCAGTGGCTAAGACTCCATGCTTCCAATGCAGGGGGCCCAGGTTCGATCCCTGGTCAGGGAACTAGATTCTACAAACTGCAAATAAGAGACTGCATGCCGCAACTGAAGATCCTGCAGGCCACACAAAGATCAAAGATCCTGCAGGCTGCAACCAGGACTCAGCACGGCCAATAAATAAATAAATAAATATTTTTAAAATAAATAAATATATATGGCAAACAAACAATGGTAACTCTTTAATACATATTTCCTTAGTTATTAGTGAGACTGAACACATCTTTATATTTGTATATTTTACATTCGCCTCTTCAAAGCAACTCCTACCTATCCTCTCGAGATTGCCCACTGAACCCACATCTGAGTCTCAGCCTTTCCTCTTTCAGGACTGGGGACCTCCGGCTTCTGGTTTGAGCTCTCTCCCACCAGCTCCTCTCAGGCCTGGCCTGAAGGGCAGCCCCTGGGGCTCCCAGAGCTGCCCAGAACCCAGGGGGGGCGAGGCCCAGTCTTCTCAGGGGGACCCCTGCTCCCTCACCATCCCCTGCTCACCTTACCCTGCTGCCAGGCCTGCCCCTCAGTGTCCCTCCCCATGGAGACCTGGGTGCCTTGGGATTGCCTGGGCCCTGCTCTCTGGGTAAGCATGGGTCACCCCAGGAAGGGCAGAGGCCAAGCCTGATCACTGCCTTTTCTTTCAGTGTCCCCGTGAAGGAAGTGCTCCCGGGCATCATTAAGCAGGGGACTAATTGTTTAGAATCCCAGGGCCAGGACACAGCTGGTAACTTCCAGCTCGGAATGGGGATCTGCAGAGGGTCTGCCAAGAACCCCCCAGCGGCCCAGGTACGTTGCTTGGGGTCAGGCCCAGGAGAGGGGTTAGGGGCCTCCATCTGCCCAGTCTCATCCTCTCTCTTGTCTCCACTTTTCCAAGGACCCTGCAAGCTGCCCCCTCACACTCTGCTCCTTGGGTCTGCTCCCGCCACACTCCACCCACGTTGTAGCCTGTCACACAGTTGCCCTGTGAGCACCACCTGCTTTCTGCTTGCAGGGGCAGAAATGCCACCCAAACAGAAACCAGTACTCTCCTCGGATGTAGCTGTGGGCAGCCTGCATAGACAGGCATCAGAGTGTCCAGGATTCCTGTGCACACGTGTCCAACATGTGAGAGTTGATGCACCCACGTCAAATTAGAACAGGTCGTGGAGACCCCGACATGGACCTGACCCCGGCTGCCCTGCTCCCATGTCCTCTATCTTTCTTCCCATCCCCTGAGCATCCTTTCACACATCCTCTGGCTGGCTCCAGCTAAGCTTCTCCATCCCAATATTTTATTATGAAAAAGTTCAAACATATAGAAAAGTTGAAAGAATTGTGCAGTGATTAGCTATCCACCCATCCCTAGTATTTGTAGAAAATTCTACCAAAATACACAGTGTATTTGCTTTATCATCTGTCTGCCCATCTATCCATTCATTGCTGTAGTTTTTGGCTTGGCCTTTCTGCTCCTTACCTTGCAGGCGTGGCTCTTCACTGACCATCTCATCCAGCAGCAGGGGAAGTGCCTCGCTGCCACCTCCACCTCCGTCTCCGCAGGGTTCCTGGTCGTACTGCAGGCGTGCAACCCAAGAGAAGGCAGGCAGGTAAGCCTCCTTGCCCCCCGGCACAGGTTGGCCAGCAGCTCCGGGGGAACATAGTGACATATAGACTCAAATAAGCCCTCCAGAGTGAGGACTGGGGATGCCTAAGCCAGTATCCAGGTCAAGTCTGTTGTTTTTCTCATGAGGAAGTACTTTGGGTAAACAGTTGTTAAATGTCCATCCCGCATCCTGTGAGTTCCATGCGGGCTCACTATTTTTATCTTGTCAACACTGTATCCCTAGTCCCTGACAACCAGTACAGCCAAAACAAATGTGATGTTTTAATGAGAACCTGTGCCAGGGGTTTTACATAGATCATCTTATCTAATCCTCCCAGCAGCCCAGCAACCTGGGCCTTAGTGTGTGCATGCGTGCGTGCTAAGTCGCTTCAGTCATGTCTGACTCTTTGCAACCCCATGGACTGTAGCCCGCCAGGTTCCTCTGTCCATGGGATTCTCCAGGCAAGAATACTGGAGTGGGTTGCCATGCCCTCCTCCTGGGGATCTCTCCAACCCAGAGATCAAATCTACATCTCTTATGTCTCCTGCATTGGCAGGCAAGTTCTTTACCTCTAGCACCACCTGGGAAGCCCCAGGCACTAGTACTAACCCCATTTTAAAAGTGAAAAACTGAAGCTCCTTGAGTTTAAGAAATGTGTCAGTCACACCGCTGTGAAGGGGTGGAGCTGAGATTCAAACCCATGGTGACTCCTAGGTCCACAGTCCTGCCCCAGCGCATAGTGGGTGTTCAGTAAGTATCTCCTGACTGCTGGCTGGTTGGGGAAAATGAGACCCAACCATGGTTCTTTCCAAGCTAGATTCCAGTCTCATGTGAACACTGCCTTTTCCACTTGTCAAACTTTCACTTGCCCTATTTTCATTAATCTTGGGAGACAGGTCAGGCTCGCCTGTTGAGGAAGAAACAGATGCTCAGAGAGATGTACTCACCTGCTCAGGGCACACAGCAGCTGGTGACAGAGTCAGCCCTGCTCCATTCCTGGCTGAGAGGGCTGCTCATCTGCCCGGAAATGGACCGGAAGGCCAGAGTTCTGCTTCAGCCCCTCCTCTGCCTGCACCTTCTTGGTAGCCCCCACTGTGCCCGACCCTGGCCAGCTCCCTGGCCAGCTTGCAGGGCAGTGAAGGGGCAGGAGGGCACCTGGCACGCTCATTCAGCCGCCAGGGTTTTCTTACCTCCCCCTTTTCTATTGCCTGGGTCAGCTCTTTCTCTAGGGATGACTGGCAGTTTGCTATTTCATTCTGGAAAAGCAACCAGATCCTTCCTCTCCCTCCAGCCTCTGTGTGTGTGCATGTGTGTGTGTGTGTGAGAGAGAGAGAGAGAAAGGCTTGAGTGCCATGGTCTGCTCGCTGGCTGGGACACTGCAGCACGTCCTGCCAGCCCCTGCCTTCACTGCCCCTGCAGGGATGCATGTCCCCAGGCTCCCCTTCACCTGGGGTGCTGGCCTCTGTGAGAGTCAAGCCTTGAGCCCACTCCCACCCGCTCCTTGCTGAGGCCAAAGTCAAGGCAGTAGCTCCCAGGGCCATCCCTCCCTATGTTCCCCTTCATGCTGACCCAGGACTCCTAGGAATTTCTTTGGCCACATTCCTTCTGCCCTGCAGGTCCTACAGGGCCCCCAACAGCAGAGCCCCTCTTCCAGAAGGACAAGGGTGAGCAACTCTCCCATTACCAGTGACTCCTCAAGTCTGGGCCTCCGTTCCTAGTCCTCTGTTGACCCCATTTCTGAGGCCACCTGGTATCAGTTGTGGGAGAGATACCTGTGCAGAGCGGTGTCACCCTCTTCCCCTCTCTGAGCCTCCATCTCCTCACTTATAAAATGAAGGGCTCCCTCCCTGGTCTCCCTTGTAAGGAATCTACAAGAACTGAGATTGTGGCAATGGAAGGGCACCGTGAGGTGGTATTTTTTCTCTGGCCAGGCTAGAACCTAGTGACCAGGAGACTCTAGGGGAGGGACCCCAAGACTGTGTCTGATGGCACCAACAGGAAATGAGAATCCCATGATTTGGGGAGCACTTCCTCATGACTGATCGATTCAGTCTTTGCATTCATTCTTCATAGAACAAAACTAGATGAAAGATGGATGAAGAATGGCATGGCCCAGCAATGCCCAGCCGGGGAGTGTGACTAGCCCCTCCCAGGGGTTCAGAGACTAGAAGACCAGGCAGTAGGATGCTGTGAGTTCCAGAGGGACCAAAGGCCATGTCCTGCCCACTGCCTAGGACCTTTAAGCCAGGAATCCCTCTCTGCTGGGACCACATGGGCAAGAAAGACTGGTTCTCAGCAATCTGTATCCCGCAGCCCTCACTCCTAAGGGAATTCCAGACCCTGCAGCACCTCCCCCACACCTTCCACCTTTTTTCCACCTCCCAGATGGTTCCCTTCTCTGCCCACACTGTGTCCCCCTGCAACTGGGGCTGCTCATCTCCCTTCTAACAGTGGCTCCAGTAAGTACATGGCCCCTCCCACCCAGAAACTAGGACCCCCACCTGCAGCAGATCTTCAGCTGCAACCGAAGAGACTGCGCCTGTGTCTAAAGGGAAGCTGGAAATGCAGATTTCTATGTGATGACTAAGCCAAACTTTACATAAGCGCTGTGCAGGCCAAACAAAATCCACCTCTGGATTACATTCAGCCCATGGACCTCTGATCTAGACAGTAACTTCATGCCAACCTATGGAAGCAAGAACACATCGGGAGGGCTGGGTTTCAAGCTTGTATGTGGGGTGCAGTGCCTCTTGTCCTTAGTGCAAAGGACACAGACTATTTAAATGGGACTGTGTCCTAGGGCCACTTACACCCATGTGTAATGCAGGTACGGATGTTATTATTATTATTAATCCTTGTTTTTCTCTCCCCCGCCCCTTTTCTGCCTCTCCCCTCAGAGATGGAGGAGAAAAGCCTCTTTCATCCAGCATTCAGTCAGCGGCCTCTGCCTGGAGGCCAAGCCCGCCCAGCTGGTGACCAGCAAGTGCCAGGCCGACGTCCCAGCCCAGCAGTGGCAGCTGTTGCCGCACACATGACCGTAGCCCTCCGGCCTCCTGTACCTTTTGCATGAGACTTTGGGACCGGAAGGGGGTTGGGGTGGGGAAGTGTAAAGCGGGCCGTCTCCATCTCGTCACATTTCTGCTGGAATCATCAGCTAACACCGCTGCCACAACACACGATGCTCCAAGCTTGAACGGGGAGGACGCAGGGGGATTGCCCTGCTTGCTGCCCTGGCCACCACCCTGGCTTGCCCAGGGATAACTGGACTGCAACTGGGCAACCTGGCCCTTTGTTACTGCCTTTCACCCTCCCAAGGCCTGGATAGTGGTTTGGGGCCTCTCCTCGTGGGCTGGGGAAAAGGAGGACAGCAGCATCCTGAGTCTTGCTGGGCCCCGGGGGCCTGCCTGTGGGGTCGGGCACAAGAGGAGAGCCTCGGCAACGTGGACAGGAGGCAGGCGGAAGGCAGAGGGAGGGGCAGCCTGTGGGCAGGTGGGGAACAGGGAGAAGTGAGCCGCTCAGGGGTCTGTCCCGGGCAGGTGCTGGGTTGGGGCGGGAGGGATGGGAGCCAGGGCCAAGGATGGGTGAGCTGCAGAAAGACGGGAACAGAAAAGCCGCAAAGCACGGAAAAAAGTGGGTCTCGCCCGGGGACCTAGTTCCTCCCAGGGCCCAGTGCCTCCAGTCCCGCGCTCTGGTTCCCACGTCCTCAGCAAGGTGCTGCAGGGGCACCTCCAGGGGCAGCCTTGGGACCCAGTTTATTAAACAGATCCCACTTCTGTTTGCCTATGTGTCAAGACAAGACCTCTCCCTTGGGCCTTAAAGACCAGCGGTTTCCCTGAGCCCCTGCCTGGGCGCACCGGGTGGACCCCTGTAAGGATAGGCACCACTGAGCAGCCCCGTCCTCCCCGCTAGTTTTTGACTCCTGCCTTCTCTAAAGCCCTTGCCTCTGTAAATACAGCATCGTTACGGGGTCGGGGCACAGGGCGGTAAGAACGGGGAGCATCGGTAAGCCATGGGGACTAAGTCATCCTGGCTGGACTCCCCACTGCCGGAGGGAGGCCCTTGAGGCTTGGCTACTGCAGCGGCCAGCAGGCTGGCTGGCGGCCCCAGTTTGTACAGAGTTCCCAGTTCCTTCTCAAACCCACTGGGCCTCTCTCCCCCTCCCCCAGGGCCTGGTCTTGGAACCGCTTCTGCTATTAATATTTCCAACATTCCTCTTCCCCCGTCCCACTGGCTTAGGCCAAGTGATCTTAGGCAAAAGTCTGGTGATACCAGGATTCCTGTGGGGGTCTGGGAGGCGGGGGTTGTCTCCCACCCAAAGCAAATCAGCCTGGAATGCCTAAGGAGTTCATAGATTCTGGAGGGCCCAGGAATCTCCTGAAATGGTCCCCCAGATAGTGCATGTGTGTGCGTATATGCACCGTCCTGGGAAGAGGATCCATGGATTGTCCTGGGTTCATACAGAGGCCTCTGATCCCCAGAGGGTCTGGTCTTTTCTGGATTGGAGCTGCCATGCCCCTCCCCCTCCCTAGTGTGCCTCCACTGGTCCCGCTCCCTCTGCACAGCCTTGGGGCTGTGGTCTGCCACACCCACCCTGGAGGGTTCTCAGAGGTTTCCTTTCACCTCCTGGCTCTGCGCAGTGCTCCTGGGCCTCAGCCTGCACCCCCTGTGCTCACAGCAAGGAGCCCTTGGCCCCCAGAGCCACACTTTCCCCATCGTCTGTGAGCTGTTTATCTACCGCCATCTGCTGTGTGTGTCTACCCCGGCAGGTAGCATGGGCCTTCGGGACAGGAATTTCGGGCATCTCTTACTTGAACGTAAGAGGACTGCCATTCAGCCTTTCAGAGGGCCGCTTCCTTCCCTGTGATTGGATCTGGCTCAGCACTTGTCAGCCTCCTTTGGGACTCAGCCCTGTTCTGTTTTTGCTTTTCCTCTTCTTGACCAAAGCATGTGCCACTCGCTGTCCCTGAGGACCTCGTCTTTATGGAAAACACCTGGAATAAAACCACTTCTCACATGGGCACGTACACCAGCGCCTTCCTTTCTGATTCCAGAGCCAAGGCCTTCAGCACCTCCCTCCCACCCTCTATTCCAGAAAACTGAGCACGCTCAACTCTCACCTCCTCCTGCACTTGGGAGCTTGCTCCTCCACCTACGTCCCCCTCCGTGGGACTGCAGGGACTCCTGGACAACAGGCTGGCTGCCCTGGGGGAAGCCGTGAGATGGGGCAACTGGGACGGGAGCCCAGGCTCTTGTGACCTCATCATGGGACCCTACTTTGGGGCTTAGAAGTGGAAACCAAGGGGCTTCTCTGAATGCTTTTCTTTCGATTTTTGCCAGCCCTCTCTCCTTCCCTAGGTGCCAGCTGGCCCCTCAGGATTGCCTTTCCTCTCCCCTGCCACACAAGAAGGCAGCGGTAGGGTAGTTTTCCTAAGTAAAAACAACGAAGTCATTCCAGCATGAGTCTTACCACCTTGTTTGCTCGGGTAGCAGATGCTCTGTCTAATGTTTCCATAGAAACCAATGGAAAGCCCCCACCGTTTCTGTGATCAGAAACTGAACCTACCCAGGTAAAAATAAGCATGGCCTCGGCACACACATGAACTGAAGTGGGCAGGCCAGCACGTGACTAAGCCTCTCCGGGCACAGCCATTCCCACCCCCACCCCAACCTGGACTCAGGGCCGCTCATTCAGGATTCTCCAGAACTGACCACCAGGCCCAGTGGGCCCGGAGCAAAGCTCTGACTGGTGACGGTTCCGAGCACTTGACGAGGCTGCAGAGTCCGTCTGTCCATCATCCTCTCAAGGAGCACAGCCCACGGCCCATCGCCCTCTCGGGCCATACTACCAGCCTGGCTGAGTCAGCATTCCTTCCACTTGGGTCTAGTTTCACCCCCACCCTTGAAGGGCTCTGGTGCTGGCTTCTCCTGAGTCCTGCTCTTTCTTGCCCTCCTCTAAGCCTCCCTGGAGGCCCGTTCTCTCTCTCTCCTCTCTTTTTTTCCCCTGGGAACTGAGGCTGTCTGCTCTTAACCAGCCCCTGGAGTTTTCAGTAAAGCCCCAGGGTTGGCCATTAACCACGGACAGCCTTGGGCCTTATGTAACCCGAACCCATCAGAAAAGAGGAGTCTTCCAGAGTGCCCAGGGAGGGGAGGCAGGGAGCTGAGTCTGCATGGGGCCAGCAGCAAGGGGTCCTCCGTCCCTGGCCTCTGTGACTTGCCTTCACAAAGGCTTCTCCTGGAGAGACTCCTGCCTCCCCCGGGATGGGTAGCTCCGCTCACAGCTAGGAGAGTATCACCCAGGCAACATCTCTGTCCTCCCAGGGGTCTGGCGCCCCCAGGCCTGCGGAGGATGGTTTCCAGTGGGGTGTGGTCCTCTTCCCACTGAAGAAACAGGAAAGGAGACCTGGAGAGGAAGGGCAGGAGTTCACGGTGTCCACAACTTTATCCTTGTCAATGTTAGTGTCTGTGGTATTTCTGAGTCCCCTGTGACAGTGTGTTTCCTCCAGAACAGGGAGGGGGGCACCCAGGCAGCTTCTCTCATCTTAAAAGGTCTTCAGAGCCAGGCTCTTAGCAAAGACCTTGCGGTGGAGCAGGGAGGGGCCACTCTGACCTGACCTGACAGCTGGGCTGTGGCCAGCCGAGCTGGATGGAGGCTTTGGAGAGCTGGGAAGGGTGTAGCAGGAGTGGGGACCCAGAGACCCCCATCAGCCCGGAGCCATCCCACTCTGCCACTGGCTAGCTGGAAAGTTACTTCATCTCCCAGCCTTAGTTTCCTCACCCGTGAAATGGGTTCACTCATAGCTCTCGAGGGTTTTTGTGAGGACTGGTTTATTTAATGACTGAGAAGCATCCGGCCTTTTCTACTGCTTAGTAAGTGTGTTATTGCTGCTATTAACAAGCATTTTCTGAGTGCCAGCTGCATGTCAGGCACTTTGCCAGGGGTGAGGACACAAATGTAAACAAGACAGAAATGTTCTAGAACTGTTGTTCTAGCAGAGGAGATGGACAGATACAGGCATGCGTGCATGCTGTCTCTTCAGTTGTGTCTGACTCTTTGCGACCCCGTGGACTGTAGCCTGCCAGGCATCTCTGTGCATGGAATCCTCTAGGCAAGAATACTGGAATGGGTTGCATTTCCTTCTCCAGGGGATCTTCCCAACCCAGGGATCAAACCCAGGTCTCCTGCATTGTAGGCAGATTCTTTACCATCTGACCCACCAGGGAAGCCCGGACAGACACATAGGCACGAGATCATAAAACCGCAGGGGAGGTGGGAGCTATGGGAGCAACACGGAGGGACCTGGGGGCCAGGGAGTCACAATGCTTCCTAAGCAGCTGCGCTTTACATTGACATGATCTTCTGGGCTTCACCTGTCTCGGGCCAGGTAAATGGTGGGCTGGGTGAGGGCTGGTGAGGCCGACTGGCCATACTAGCCCGGCCGCAGGAGGCTTAGCGGCAATTACCCTGTGGTCTTGACTTCTTCCTCCAGTGCACGCAGCATGGTGATGATGTGGACCAGACTGTAATCAGAGAAGAATTCTAGGTAGACCTACGGGAGCCATTTAAACCCAAATAGATGTGTCTTCTTCTTGAGCCAGTGACTGTTCCTCCAGGGCTCAGTTTTCTCAGTCTGGGGAGGGCCAAGGAAAAGGTGGGAAGAGACGGCCTGGAAAATTCAGTGATCCTTATCTGGAGAGAATGAGTACAAATGACCAGGGAGGCATTCAGAAAGACTCGATTTCTTCCTGCTATCTTGCTCTCTGGTTCCGGTTATCTCTGACCCCTCAAGCAATCTGAAAATCAGACCTGTCTTTCAACAATTCTTCTTTCAAATAAGCCATCTCTCAAGGTGTATCCTGATAACCCGCTGGAATCACCTGTGCTTGTAAGTGTGCTGTGTCCGGGCTCCCACCTAGACCTGCTGACTCCCAGTTTCATCTGGGTGATGATGGGTGCCCCGGGTGACACTATGGTCATCAAGTTTGTAATGCTCTGAAGCGGGGGGAGTGTGGAGGGGGGAAGCTGTGCCGGGAGAGTCAGGCCAGCTGGCTGCAGACTGTGCACACTGAATACACTGGCCCTCGACCTCACTGCGAGAGGAAGAAGCCAAGGGGAAGGCAGGCGACCCCCTGGGCTCCCTGGGAGCCAGATGAATGTGGAGACCAGGTTTGAGGGCCAGAGCAGAGCCAGAACTGGCTCCCCCTTAAGGAGAAATGCCCCCAACTGGGAAGGAGAGTCCGGAACCAGGAGAGGAGACAAGGGGCCTCACTGGGGTCTCTGCAGCCATCTGGGTGAGAAGCAGCTGTCAGTGAGACAGGAGGCTCTCTGAGGCCCACGTAGCTTGAAGGCCCCCAGCCCTCCAGGGCAGCTGCAGAGCTCCAGGCTCCTCTGCTTCCAGTCAAGGGTGGCTCTAGCCCCGATGGACGCTGCTCTCCAGAGCCTTTCTCCCTAGGGGTAGGAGAGTCACGGTTGTTAAGGGGAAATCAGGACACAGTGAGCAAAGGGGAGCTCCCACCCTGTCCCTCACCCTCTATCCAGCCAGACTGCCCTGCGTCCTGTTTCTGGAAGCTGTAGCTTGCCTTCTCTTGTTTGTACTTTTGTGTTTCTTCAACCCTCTACTTATCCCTGTGGATCGAATGCTGCCCATTTTCCAGACAAATGCTGCTTCTATAAGGAAACCTGCCCTACCTTCCGCCTGCGTGAAAACATCTCTCTGGCCCATTTCTTCAGCATCTCGAATGCTCCTCTCTGGCTGCAGTGAGCACCTTCTTCCTTATGCCGGTGGACTTGTCTTCTCTCTGGAGAAGACTGGACTGGACTACAGGACCTATGTCCGCTTCAGCCTCGTACTTCCCACAGCCGGATCACAGAACCTGGTTCTTGGACTCCCAGTAACTGCTGGCTTGTCGAATGAATGAAATGAAAAATTGTAGCTGGGTTTTGCTTGTTTTGTTGAGGGATAAGGTGTTTCTGCATTTAGGAATCAGAACATTGAATTCAGAAAACACCCAATCTGTATTTGTTTATTTTTTCTCTCACTTTTCTTTAAAACTTGGCATCTTCACAGCTCCACCCTTCCTGCTTATTAGTTGTCTCTGAGCTCCCTAACACAAAACAGAGAGGACGTCAGGGGCTCACACGATTGAGCTTCTCCTGGGATCCCAGAACAGAATAAGGCTACCACGCGAGTTTTCTCAGTTGGTGCCCACATTTCCATGAGGTAGGTTCTGGTGTGACCCCTTTAGGGATGAGGCTGTGGGGACTCAGTCGGGAGATGAAACTTGCCCAAGGACAAATAGCAAGGTTTAAACTCAGTCCCACAGAGGTGCAGGTGGTCCCACAGACCAGCAGCATCTGAATCGTGTGGGAACTTACTAGAAATGGAGACTCTTGAACTCCACCCAGACCTATTGAATCAGAAAGCCTGGGAGTGGCGTTCAGCCATCTAAGTTGAACAAGCCCCTGGGGCATTCTGATGCACCTTCGGGTTTGAGAGCCACTGGTTTGGTGACTGAGACGGTTCCTGGTCTCCTCCTGGAGGGCGTGGGTTACCACCGGGCACCAAGGGTCAGAGAGCTGACTCTGTGCGTGGCAGGCCTGGCCTCTGCTAAGCAGGCTGCAGAGCTCTGGGCTGTGATGGATGACTCTGGGGCAGAGGGTGGGTGGGCACGAGCCTGGGTCATGGCTTGCCGCTGAGTCAGATGCCGCATGCCAACCTTGCTCTGTGTGATTTATGAGTTTCTTCCCCAGTACCAATCACAGATGGCTGACTTGGTTACAGAAGAGTTTCTACTCCAGAAGATTCATTAATCAGGAAATCAGTGCTACACTTCCCAAGCCTACAGGATGGGCATACGTTTTACCATGAGTTATACAATTAAGTCCTTTTTTATGGATCAGCCAACTGATGACATTCATAGCCAATGTGTGTATGTGTGTGTGTGTGTGTGTATGTGTGTTAGTCACTCAATCATGTCCGACTCTTTGTGACCCCATGGATGGTAGCTCTCCAGGCTCTTCTGTTCAAGGCATTCTCCAGGCAAGAATACTGGAGTGGGTTGCCTTTCCCTTCTCCAAAGGATCTTCCCAAAGCAGGGATCGAACCCGGGTCTCCCACATTGCAGGCAGATTCTTTACCATCTGAGCCACCAACGAAGCCCCTCCATAGCCAATGCTATCACTTATCCACCAGTGACTGAGTCACACATTTCAACTTCTTTAATCCTAACAACAACTCTATCAGGCAGGTGTTTTATTATAACCCCATTTACAAACAAGAAAATTAAAGCCCAGAGAGGTTAACATACCTGCCCAAGATTACCCAGCTAAGTCAGAGGTAGAGCCAGAATTTGAACTCATGAAGTCTGCCCCAGGGTCCAGGCTTCTTCCTACACTTCATTGCCTTTCACATTTTAGTTTGTGTCCTTGTACCAACTCTGACCCTTCTGTATTTTTGTTTCCCCATCGTGCATTTAAGGAAAGTAAGCTCCCTTGTAAAGCTCTCAGTCTTATCCCGGATCCCAAATTTTGTCCCCCGACACCCACATCCTTCCATGGCTGATTCTCAGACACTTAAGAGGTAGGGCAGGCTCTACTATCATCTTCTACAGATGGAGACACAGGTTGAGAGGCTAAGACACCCAGAGTCACAAGGTAGGAAACTGGGAGACTCAGGAAACCTGAGAATACAACGTTCCGTAACACAGTGACGGGCAAAAGCTGATGGCTCCGCCTGGTGCCAAGTGTCAGGAAGGTGAGATCCCCCTGAAAGATCTAGCCCCCCAGGCCAGGGCTCTTTGCTACATACGCTGTCTGCTGTCTCCCTGCATCCTGACCAGAACTACTTCCACGTGCTTTCCTGGCCTTAAGGTTCTTTGTTCTGCGTTATTGATCCTTAGACACTAGTCTTGTGCCTGGTCAGGTGGCACCTCCTTTGGCACACCAGACTCTGTGGCTTCGTGCAGCGGGGCTGGGGACTTGGTTCTTTGCGGAGCCCGGTAGGTTCATCCACAGTTTCACCAGGCACCTGGGTCTTTGTACACTCATCAAGCAGCTGGGCTTATTTTAAATTTATAACCAAGGGTGCCCATCCCAGTTATTTCTTGGCTGCTGTATTGTGCGACAGCAGGGGTGGAGAGAAGCGACCCAACCTGGCAGAAAGAGAACGACCGCTCCAGCTCTGGCTCAGCCCTTTATGAGCCAGGTAATCTCCTGCAAGCGGCTTAGGCTTCCTGAGCCTCAGGGTCCTCAACTGAAAAACGGGGGTGATGTGGGTGAAGGTCAAATGAGAAGATGTCTGTGGTCAGGTCCCAGACTAGAAAGCATGTACAGCCATCCAGGAATGACTGGAGAGTGTTTTTTTGACCCTGGGGCAGGCCAGAACAGTCAGACACCAAGGCTGTGGATTTCCCAGCTGTTAAGGACATTTTCCAGCCATCAGGAGAAGACCTGGAAGCTTATCTGCTGGGGCATGTGGGAGAGGGAAGCCGACCAGGAAAAGAGGAGAAGCAGAATCCCAGCAGCCACTTTGTTCCTGGCTGGACCTTGCTGATATGGCTCCAAAACCTTTCTGGTGGCACTTGCTTTGATCTTCGAGAAGCAGAGAAAGCTGATTCAGCAGGGGACTTGATGTTTCAACAAGGATTTGAGAAGCTTCAGACTGGTGGGGAGGGCAGGATGGGAAGCCTGAGCGAGGGTTACAAAGCAGAAGTGGGATTCCACCTGGGGTCCTCAGAGCAGAGCTGCCCCTCTCATCGGCATCCCCTGGCTGACATGGATCAGGGCTCGCGGGGTATGCCGCTTAGAGTGGAGGAGATGGGGGCTGCGATGATTGCCCTCGGCCAGTGTCCTCTGTCTGCGGAAGCCACACAGGGCACAGCCTCGCCACTCTCAGTAGGCCTGAGGGAGAATAACAGGGTTTTGTTGAGAAGGCCCCACAGATCCTAACTGATGACACAGAGAAAGCCCCTATGTCACTGTTGGGAGGCCCCTTTCCAGCCCAGGGTCCACTCTGCCCGATGAGGCGGAAAGAACAAGGCTGGGGAGGCGCGCTGAGAGCTGTGGCCTGGCTGTTCCTCTGACTAGCTGGGCAACCTGGCCCAAGTCACCTCACCTCTCTGAACCTCAGTCCCCTGCCTGGTAAAACCGTGATGATACTACCTGCTTCTGAGGGATGTAGTGAGAGCTGAATGAGCTGATATTTGTGAATGGACCGGAATAAACAAAGAAAACGGGGCATGGTGCTTAAAGGGGTCCAAAGCCTGTGAGGGAAGAAGTGTTAGTCTTGTTTGCAGCTGGACCCCCAGAGGTTGACACAGAGGATGTGGTCAATAAGTGTTCCTAAGTGAATGAATGAGTGTGTGCAGCTGTGTGAGGCAAGCAAGTCTCCCTGGGAAGCCCTTGACTCCATCCTCAGCCCCAGCCCTGGTCCAGGTTCCCAGGACTCCAAAAGGGCGCATGTGTTCAAGATAGGTATGTGTCAGGATTGTACACTTTGCAGGCAGAGGAGTCCGGGCAGGCACTGATCTGAGAGATGGACAAATGGATGTAATTCGTGGGCAAGAATGCTGGGAACTTCCCTCCATCCCTAGCCGCTGGGGGAGGGGGCCTTCCTAAAGGTTCCTGAGGGTCCATATTTCCTCCTTTTACTTTGAATCAGGGTTGTATTCGAATCGCATGACTTTCCTACATTCCCACTAGAATGCAAACTGCATGAAGATAAAGACAGCGCCTAGCACACAGCACCTAGCGCATGGTAGATACTCAAGAAATGCTTGTTGACTGAGTGAACAAGAGCAAGAAGGCTGCTGTTCTCTCTATTCTGAGAGACTAGTCTTAGCAGGGTTTGGGGGGGCATGTCAATTGTTCTCAGCTTTCTTATATAATATGGTTATTGATTTGGGTTTTCAAGGAATCAGGCGAGGTTTGACCAGTGAGAATACTTTTTCAGCAGACACAGGGAGACAAAGTATTTGCAAGTTAATGCCAAATCAGTGCTTGATTAAACAGACAATGAATGTGAGAACAAGGATAATACAGCAGAGATGATGCAGCAAATTCAGATGGGGATGCACTTACCTTGTTAGAAAACTGCCTTACATACTAATGAATTCATTGAAGGCTAAGTCAGTGAAAACTGCAGCTTTGGGATTAAGGTTTTAGTTTAAACTGCCAGCAGAGAGAAACTGACAAAGGCTTCTCTGTGGTCGAAGCCCTGGTCTTCTTGAAGCTTTTGCCCAGGGCCATGTCTCAGCTCCTGGTGTTGGAGTGCTTAGTTTATTTGCATACAAATTGCAAACAGCTACAAAGTCTTTGCTCAAGCAATTTTTAAGTAAAATATTATTGCTTCCCTGAGGGATGAATTTCCTTGGTTTTTCTCCTCAATATTCATCTCACTTAGCAGTCACTCACATTGACCCAGATTTTCCACCCCGAGAGTGTACAGGAATGGGAGGAGCCACAGGAAGGTGGAGCAAAGAAAGGCGTGGCTGGGTCGGCGGTGGAACCTGCTTTATAGAACTTGCAGGATGGGACTTAAGTGGCTCTTTTTTAAGAAGATTTTTTTATATGGGTCATTTTAAAATCTTTATTGAATTTGTTAACATTTTTGCTTCTGTTTTTTATGTTTTTTGGTTTTTCAGCCTTGAAGCAGGGAAGGAACCCATACCCCCTGTACTGGAAGGAAGAGTCTTAACCACTGAACCGCGAGGCAAGTCCCCAGACCGAACTGTTTCAAGTATTATTTCATTTGATTCTCAAGCCAGCTCTTTGGGAGTTGGCCTTATTATTATCGCCATTTGTAAGAAGGAAAGCAAGTTTAGGAGATGTTACGTGAGTCGTGCTCAAGGTCACAGAGCTAGGGAAACAGCAGGATCGGGACTCCAAGAATGACTGGCTCCAGAATGATATCCTCGAATCATACTATCTCTGTAAATCACTTACTCTTTACAGAGCTCTGAATGTACCAGGCAGTCACCTAATGCATAAACTGTTAAGAATCTCAAAACCAGTGACAGCAGTGTGGGGGCTTTCTAAGCAGAGCACCCTGAACAGCTGCACACACTGCACACCCATAACACTGGCCCCGAGTTGGGGCTCTGGGTGGAAACGTGTGTTTTGTCTTGGAACAAGGCATTAGGTCTGGCACATGACAGACATTTAGACTGCTGGCTAAATGAACGAAGCAATGCAATAAATATTCATCTACGACTACATACCAAGCCATGCTAGGCACAGGGAATATAGCAGTGAGCAATACCTACAAGGTCCCTGACCCCCAGGGCATACATTCTAGAGGGCGAGAAAAACAAGTAATCCACAAGATGTACCAGATTATTCAGAGATGCTGATAGGTGTTACACGTAAGTAAATAGGGCCTATGTGATTCAGTTACTAGGAGGGTAAAGGCTTCGATTCAATAGGACAGGAGTTAGCACTGATGCAAGACATGAGTGCTAGGAGGCAGCCAGAGGAAGAGCATCCCGGCAGAGGAAGTAGTGAGTACAAGGCCTTTCGCTTGGCCAGAATGAAAGAACCACGTAACTAGCGGGATGCACCTGTACTGGGGTTTCCTGTGTGATGAGCTAGAGTCTTGAGCTCTGCCTGCTGCCTTCCTGTCTGTCTCATTTCTTTCTGCTCCCCCTTTCCAGTCACTTTGCCAGTCTTTACTCCACTGTTTTGTTTTTTTAAATTTTTTACTTATTTTTTTGACTGTGCTGGGTCTTCGTTGCTGTGAGGGTTTTTCTCTAGTTATGGGGTGCAGTGTCTACTCTCTAGTTATGGTGGTGGGTTTACTGCAGTGGTTTCCTCTTGCTGTGGAGCATGACATCCAGGATGCGCGGGCTTCTGTAGTTGCGGCGCGTGGGCTGAATCCCTGCAGTTCAAGGACTCTTAGAGCATAGGCTCAATAGTTGTGGCGCATGGACTTGGTTTTTCCTCGGCACGTGGGGTATTCTCGGATCAGGGATCAAACCGCATCTCCTGCCTTGGCAGGTGGATTCCTTACCACCGATCCAGCAGGGAGGCCCACCAGTCTTCTCTGAATCCCTCAAATGCACTAAACTTTTCCCTGCTTAGGGCCTTTGCACTGCAGATCCTCTGCCTGTTACCTGCTTCCTCACTCTGACTACCTGGCTCCTTCTCATTTTTCAGAACACAGCTTAACGTCAAGCTTTAAAGGGGGTCCCTGCCTCTGCAAGCTCAAGTAACTTTAAATATTATTCTCTCTTAAAAAACCCCGATAATTTCCTTCATAGTAATAGCTACATTAGTCTTTAGTTTTGACTGTAAGCACCATGAAGGTATCATGGATTGGGGTCATGTCTACTTCATTCATTTATGAACTTCATTTGAGGTAATAAAATGAGAATTGACCTCCGAGCCCCACGTTACTTTATAATGAAACCAGATTAATAGGTAAGTGCAGGTGAGACTAACTCTTTGAAACTATAATTCAATTAATTAGCTAATTGATTAACTAATTAGTCAACAAACATGTTGAGACTCTATTATTTAGAAGGCATTAGGGATTCCAATATGAAAGCCCGGGTTTTTTCCTTCAAAGAGCAGAGATTATTGAGGCAGCTGGACAATCACACCAACAATGCCACACAGTGTGATTAAGAGTCATAACAGAGAATGCTACTAGAGCTTAGAACATAGAAGAGTGAGTGGAGGGATCAGGTGATCAGGGAGGTCTTCCTGGAGGTGGTGATACTGAGTTGAGCCTTAACCTATGATCAGGGGTAAGAGTGTGTGGGTCTTGCAGAACTAGACTGCTCATAAAAGGAAGGGCCTGTGCAAAGGCAAGCAAGAGCTCATACGGTGTACTCAAGGGACTGACAGAAGTGTGGTGGGAGCAGGGAGGGGATGGGTGGGAGCAAAGTTTGACAGGTGGGCAGGTGCTAATCATAAAGAGCCTCTGTGATCAAGCTACAAACTTGGATTTTTAAGAGTGAGAGAGAGCTTTAAGAATACTAAGCAGGAAACTGACATGATCAGACTTTTATTATAGGAAAAAATCTCTGCTGCACAGCAAGAAAGAGGGTGGACTAGGAAAGAATAGTGGTGGAATCTGTTCTGTTATCAGCAGGACAGTCCCCTCCTTTTCCAGGGAAATGTTCCTTCTCTTGTGGTTTGAATAGAAGCTTCCATTTTGTTAGAGTGTATTAATCCTCTTTCACTGAGGAACAAATTACCTCACAATTTAGTGACTGCAAACAACTAATATTTGTTATCTCATAGTTTTTGTGGGTCTGGGATCCAGGAATGGATTAGCTGGATGGTTCTGGCTCAGGGATGTCACAAGGTTGCAGTCAGAGTGTCAGCCAGGGCTGCAGTCATCTCAAAGCTCAACCAAACCCAGAGAATTCACTCCCAAAGCTCCCATGACTTCGGGCAGGCCTCTGATAATCTGCCTCCAAGCCTGCTCACCAGGGTTTCTCCACTTGGCTGTCTCACAACGGGACAACTGGCTGCCCCCCAAGTGAACAATCCAAGAGAGAGTGTGCCTAAGATGGCAGCCACAGCCTTCTTATAACTTAATGTAGGAAGTGAGAGTCCATTATTTCAGCTGTATCTTTTTATCAGAAGAGCAGCATCAGTGAGTCCTCGCGTGGGAGCAGGCCTTTACTCAAGGGCACAGCTACCAGGAGGACCGTCATGGGGACCACCCTAGGGACTGCCTCCCACACAGCTGAATTGTTAATTAGGCCAGCTGACCCGGGCTGGGCCAACTAGAACATTTCCTTGGGATCTGTGCACTCAGTCAGAAAGAAGCACTGGTGGTCCAGTGGTTAAGAATCCTCCTGCCAATGTAGGGGACATGCCCTAGGGTCCATGCTCTGCAGCAAGTGAAGCCACTGCAATGGTAAGCCCAAGTGCCACAAACAGAGAGTAGCCCCTGCTCACCGCAACTAGAGAAAGCCCACGTGCGGCAACAAAGGCCCAGCGCAGCCAAAAATCAAACTAAAAATATGTATGTATATATAATTTTTTAAATAAAATAATTAAAAATATGTGTATATATATATTAAAAAAAAATAAAGTGGTGAAGCTGGAAGACTATGGATAGTCATGTTCTCCATCAAGTGGAAGAAACTGGTCTGTGGGAAGAATGAGGCCGACACTGAAAAGGAAGCAGAAACCAGGAATAGTAGACTTTCCCAATTGCAGTAGTGGGCTTTCCACGTTTCTGGTTGCATTTGATCCTGAGCCCCACTTGTGCTCTGGCCATTCTTGTAGTTTGGATATATTTATCAATAAACAACACCTCCTCTAGCTTTGCTAAGGTAATTCAGATGGGTTTTTGTCATTTGTAACAAGAAAAATGACAGTTGACTCACTGATGCAGTCACACGGGGAGGCAGGCAAGTCAGTTAGGAAATGGAGTACATCTGGTGAGAACTGATGAGGGGCTGATCTAGGGTGCTGGGAAGGGTGATTAGGGTCCAAACAGGAGAACAGATAAGCACTGATGGTAGGGACCATATAGGACTATCTTATTCATCATTGTACCCCCAGAGGTTAACACTGTGTCTGGCACAACGTAGCTGAAATGAATGAATGAAAGCAGGAAGACACAGAAAAAGCAAGACTTGCTGACTGACGGGACATGGAAAATGAGAAAGAGGGAGAAGTAAATTGTGCTCAGGTCTCAGGCTTGAATGACTGGCTGGCTTGCAGCCCTATTCAAGACAGGAAATGCTGCCTTGGAGGGAGTCAAGCGGAAGGGTGATGAGTTTGGTCTTGAATTACTGGCAAGTGTTTTCAGGAGGAGTGGCTAGTCTTAGGGAACAAAGATGTTAACCTGTTTACATGAGGACGTCTCTGTCACTGTCTGCCTTAGCTCTGACCATGTAACTGAGGGACGCAGCTACACGTCTTATTTATGGGGCTAAAGAAAGACCTAATTTGGCAAATAGACAGTGACCACAACTGCCTGGGGAACTGGTGGTGCTTGATTAGGAATGGTCTGAAATTAGCATGACAAAAATCAGCAGTCCAGTGCCAGCCTAATGAGTCCATCTGACTCCCAGCACATTTCTTCACAGTCCCTGTATGACAGTCTACTCCCAACCAGCTTGGGAGAGATTATGGAATCGGCTGAGAAGCTTGAAATCGGGTATTCAGAAAACACATTTGCTTTTCTCTAACGGGAACAATGTGTCAACACAAATATCCACACTCAGGCTGGGTGTAGTTGGCAGCTCTTTAAAAACTGGCATTGGAAAACTGTCAGGGGTGGGAAATGCCCCCTCTTAGATTGATACTATGTCCAGCCAGAAGCAGTCTAGGGAGATAGTCAAGTAAAGGTTATTAAATTCCACCAGAATTTAGTTTGAAGTGCTGACTCTGTTTACACCCCTGAGTGAAGCTCATTAGCATGTGTCAGAAATACAGCTTCAGTAGCTCCAAACATCCCAAGCTGCTCTTGGTTTTTCGGGAATGCCAGCCTGACACAGTACAGCTAGCTAGGCTTCCCAGTAAGCTCCTCTTGCTACAGTGGCCCCAAGGTACTAAGCAAAGTCTTCCTCTGTGATCCAAATGTGTCCTGCTTTGAGAATGCCAATGCACTGGCTTGCCCTCTTGGGAGCTCAGGTTGCAGGGAGGGAGCTGGGCAGGTGGAATGCAAGAGTGAATGTCGGTGCTGTAAATGGCCAAGCACTACAGAGCGGTGAGGAGAGAGTGCTGGATGCCAGCACCACAAATGATCAGCCTTACAGCTACCTCTACCCACAAGAGCAGTAGTCAGGACACGATTGTAACTGCGTTATCAATTTTCTTTTAAACTTTCCATTATGGTAAATTTCAGGCACATGTGAAAGCCAAGAGCAACTTCCCTGGTGGTCCAGTGATTAAGAATATGCCTGCCAATGCAGGGGACATGGGTTTGATTCCTGGTCCAGGAAGATCCCACAAGCTTCACAGCAATTAAACCCATGTGCCACAAAAACTGAAGCCCATGTGCCCTAGAGCCCATGTATCACAAATAGAGAAAGTCTGGACATAGAACAAAGACCCATTGCCTCCAAAAATAAATTAAAAAAAAAAAAAAGCTGAGAAATTAAGGCCCATCTCCCAGTCTCAACAATTATTAGATTATGACTAACTTTATTTCTTCTACATCCTTCCGTCGGATTATTTTGGAACAAGTCATAGATATTTCACCACTTTATATGTAAATATTTCATATATGCTCTAAAAGATAACAACTTAAAAAAAATAAGCATAATACCATTATCATAGCTAAGGAGTGAGTGAGTGAGTGAAGTCGCTCAGTTGTGTCTGACTCTTTGCAACCCCGTGGACTGTAGCCCACCAGGTTCCTCTGTCCATGGGGATTCTCCATGCCTAAGGAACTTCATAACAATTCCTTAACACTGATGGAATTGTATGTGCCACTCCATGCTAAGTTGTTTCAATCCTGTCCAACTCTCTGCAACCCCAGGGATGGTCACCCACCAGGTTCCTCCATCCGTGGGGATTCTCCAGGCAAGAATACTAGAGTAGGTTGCCATTTCATCCTCCAGGGGATCTTCCTGACCCAGGGATCAAACCCATGTTTTCTGTGGCTCCTGCATTGCAGGCAGATTCTTTAACACTGAGCCACCAGGGAAGCCCATGGAATTATACACTAGTGAGCAAAGGAGGCTCCCACACTCCCATCTCCTTTACTCTTCATCCCTCAGGCAATGTGTCAAATTCAAAGGAACAAAAAAGGCAGAGATCAAAGTCAGGTAAAATAGTGCCCACACTAAGCTCATCCCCGATGTCTCAGCAACTCTAGTATTTTAAAACATTTCTTGAGATAGGCTAAAACAGAAATTAAAGAAAACAGCAGCCCTCACATTTTTATCAGACTTTTTGGCATTTCTCAGAGCTACAAGGACAGCCCATAAGAGAACCAAGAAGTGCTGGAAGATGAACCAGGTTCTTTGATCGGCAGGTGATCAGGCTGCCACAGGGTCCAAGGCCTCCACTAAAGTACAGGGATGCTTCATAGACTTCTTTTAGGAAGTATTGTTTTAATAACAGTATTCAATATTTCTGGGGAATACATTTTATTAAAGTATAACATATATGTATAGGAAAGTGCACAAAACTCTAGGAGTTCGTTTGGTAAAAAGTTATTACTTATGGAGTTCTACATTTGTCTTGAGGATTAAGTTAAACACTAAAAATGGGACATAAACAGCTGAACAGGTACTAGGGCTGCCAGTCACATAAACGTTTACCATGTGAACTCATCTTTGCAGGATGAGACAGCATCTCCACGAGTGGACTAGGGTAGGAATCAGAGCTAAGTAGGAGATGTCTGTGCAGAGGGTAGCCAGGTAGGGGTTGTCAGAGCCCTGTGGGGTGAAGAACCTGTCCACCTGAGTGATCCTCCTAGCTGTGGGCTCACAGGGCAGCATGCTCAAGCACTCTGTTGTTTGAGGAGTGACCATAAGCCTTTTACATGAAGGAAAGACACTGATTTCTCAGTCCAAGTACTTGAACAGCCCCAGAGGTCCTGGCTCAGAGAAATACTGAGAAATACCCACAAATACTTAGAGAAATATCCACAAAATACTGGGGTATCAAGGCTTTCCATCTCAGATTCCTTAGGAATGTATCGAGACTTCATGCTAAAGAGCATTTGCCCTCATTAGTATCTGTGTCCTCAGATCCTTTTATAACACTCCTCTGAAGGGAATATGAGTCTAACTCCACTTTCGTCACTACAACTGCACTTCCCATTGGGATTTGCTTAATAATTGGGAAGAATATTATGGTAGTCCTTTCTGGAATTGCTTCATAGGTGGAAGGAAGTGGATGACCATGCCTCTAACAGGCTTCGCGGCTCAAGGATAATGTCAAGGACAAAGTAGTCTCTGGAATGAACAGGCCTTTGGACAGAAGGGGCCTAGCATGATCCGGTGCCCGTCACACTGTTCACCCTGAAGCAGTACTAAAAGACTCAAACATACTCCTTCCCTTAAAGACTAGAGGGCAACACAGTTGGCCAAGCCTTGGGAGTCTTGGAACAGAGCAGATATTCCACAACACATGCCAGTAAGTGAAGGTAGGAGTTAGCATTACCATGGCAACCCCTCCAATCTCAGGCTTCTCAGGAAGAAACCATGATCTGTCCCATTTCTCTTACAGTCCAGAGACCTTAAATTCAAACATCTGTTGACACCAGGTCTGTCTCAGTTAACTGATGTAATCAGTCCTCATTAGCCTTCTCCCCAGTCTTAAAAAGCATAAAGGAAATTACCTTTAGCACAGAAGAGGTTTTTAAGCCAAGCTCTTCACAGTATACCTTAAACTGAATATCCTGTTGAAGCACTGAATTACAAAACAGAAAGGAGTGGGCTACAGAAGCTGACCCAGGATCTCTAAATGTAGCTGAAAGGATTACTATTGTCTCCAAAGGTAAACTATCTTCTTAGCTCAGGCTTACAAGTCAAACGATGTAGTTGAGAAGAAAGGAAAGTGAGTCACAAGAAATTATCTGATGCTGGGAAAGATTGGGGGCGGGAGGAGAAAGGGACGACAGAGAGTGAGATGGCTGGATGGCGTCACCGACTCTGTGGACATGAGTTTGAGTGAACTCCGGGAGTTGGTGATGGACAGGGAGGCCTGGCGTGCTGTGATTCATGGGGTCTCAGAGTCGGACACGACTGAGCGGCTGAACTGAACTGAACTGAATTCTTTCACTGAAATTCCCTCCAGACCATCAACTAGCTTCTTCCAACTCTCCATCTCCCAACTGTCCTCTTGATTTCAGTCTCCCAGCCCCTCCCAATCTTAGTCCATCCTTCACTTGCCTTTGTGTCTGGTCCAGAGCTTGGTTAGCCTTTTGATATTATGCTTGTGACGTATGATTCCTTGTCACCCTAACTCTCTCCTCTCCCATCCTAGTATTCCCTGCTATAACAATTAGATATTGTTTCTTGTGCTAAAGTTGGGCTTTTATCCACCTTCTATTAGATGGTGGGATTTATACTGCCTAAGATGATTCTTGTTCATTTTGAGATCAATTATGTACTTTGCAATGCTTAGTCAGATTTGCTATTTAGTGTACATCTAATACACACCAGGCACTTTCCTATGTTCAGTTCAGTTCACTCAGTTGTGTCCGACTCTTTGTGACCCCATGGACTGCAGCACGCCAGGCTTCCATGTCCATCACCAACTCCCGGAGCTTGCTCAAACTCGTCCCCATTGAGTCCGTGATGCCATCCAACCATCTCATCCTCTGTCGTCCCCTTCTCCTCCAGACTTCAATCTTTCCCAGCATCAGGGTCTTTTCCAATGAGTCAGTTCTTCTCACCAGGTGGCCAAAGCACTGGTTTCAGCTTCGGCATCAGTCCTTCCCATGAGTATTCAGGACTAATTTCCTTTAGGATTGACTGGTTTGATCTCCTCGCAGTCGAAGGGACTCTCAAGAGTCTTTTCCAACACCACAGTTCAAAAGCATCAATTCTTCGGCACTCAGCTTTCTTTACAGTCCAACTCTCACATCCATATATGACTACTGGAAAAACCATAGCTTTGACTAGACAGACCTTTGTTGGCAAAGTAATGTCTCTGCTTTTTAATATGCTATCTAGGTTTGTCAGAGCTTTTATTCCAAGGAGCAAGCGTCTTTTAATTTCATGGCTGCAGTTACCATCTGCAGTGATTTTGGAGCCCAAGAAAATAAAGTCTGTCACTGCTTCCACTTTTTCCCCATCTACTTGCCTTGAAGTGATGGGACCAGATGCCGTAAGTTTAGTTTTTCGAAGGTTGAATTTTTAGCCAGTTTTTTCACTCTCCTCTTTCACTTTCATCAAGAGGCTCTTCAGTTCCTCTTCACTTTCTGCCATAAGGGTGGTGTCATCTGCCTATGAGGTTATTGATATTTCTCCCAGCAATCTTGATTCCAGCTTGTGCTTCATCCAGCCCGGCATTTCACATGATGTACTCTGAATATAAGTTAAATAAGCAGGGTGACGATATACAGCCTTGACGTACTCCTTTCCCGATCCAGAACCAGTCTGTTATTACATGTCCGGTTCAAACTGTTTCTTCTTGACCTGCATACAGATTTCTCAGGAGGCAGGTAAGGCGGTCTGGTATTCCCATCTATTTAAGAATTTTCCACATTTTCCACACAGTCAAAGGCTTTGGTGTAGTCAATAAAGTATGTATTTTTTTGAACTCCTTTTCTTTTTCTATGATACAACAGATGTTGGTAGTTTGATCTCTGGTTCCTCTGCCTTTTCTAAATCCAGCTTGAACATATGGAAGTTCTTGGTTCAGGTACTGCTGAAGCCTAGCTTGGAGAATTTTGAGCATTACTTTGCTGGCACGTGAAATGGGTGCAACTGTGCAGTAGTTTGAATATTCTTTGGCAGTGGAATGAAAACTGACCTTTTCCAGTCCTGTGGCCACTGCTGAGTTTTCCAAATTTGCTGGCATATTGAGTGAAGCACTTTAACAGCATCATCTTTTAGGACTAGAAATAATTCAACTGGAATTCCATCACCTCCACTAGCTTTGTTCATCGTGATGCTTCCTAAGGCCCACTTGACTTCACATTCCAGGATGTCTGGCTCTAGGTGAGTGATCACACCATCGTGGTTATCTGGTCTTTTTTGTATAGTTCTTCTGTGTATTCTTGGCACCTCTTCTTAAAATCTGCTTCTGTTAGGTCCATACCATTTCTGTCATTTATTGTGTCCATGAAATGTTTGCATGAAATGTTCCCTTCGTATCTCTAATTTTCTTGAAGAGATCTCTAATTTTCCCCATTCTACTGTTTTTCTCTATTTCTTTGGATTGATCACTGAGGAAGGCTTTCTTATCTCACCTTGTTCTTCTTTGGAACTCTGCATTCAGATGGGTATATCTTTCATTTTCTCCTTTGCCTTTTGCTTCTCTTCTTTTCTCAGGTATTTGGAAGGCCTCCTCAGACAACCATGTTGCCTTTTTGCATTTCTTTTTCTTGGGGATGGTCTTGATCACTGCCTGCTGTACAATGTCATGAACCTCTATCCACAGTTCTTCAGGTACTCTATCAGATCTAATCCCTTGAATCTCTCTGTCACTTCCACTGTATAATCGTAAGGGATTTGATTTAGGTCATACCTGAATGCTCTAATGGTTTTCCCTACCTTCTTCAACTTAAATCTGAATTTTGCAGTAAGGAGTTCATAATCTGAGCCACAATCAGATCCCTGTCTCATTTTTGCTGGCTGTATAGAGCTTCTCCATCTTCGGCTGCAAAGAATGTAATCAATCTGATCACAGTATTGACCATCTGATGAAGTCCATGTGGAGAGTCATCTCTTGTGTTGTTGAAAGAGGGTGTTTGCTATGACCAGTGCATTCTCTTGCAAAACTCTGTTAGCCTTTGCCTTGCTTCATTTTGTACTCTAAGGCCAAATTAGCCTCTTACTCCAGGTATCTCTTGACTTCCTACTTTTGCATTTCAGTCCCCTATAATGAACATCTCTTTTTTTTGGTGTTAGTTCTAGAAGGTCTTGTAGGTTATCACATTCAACTTCAGCTTCTTCGGCATTAGTGGTTGGGGCATAGACTTGGATTAGGTGTGATATTGAATGGTTTGCCTTGGAAATGAACAGTGATCATACTGTCGTTTTTGAGATTGCCCCCAGCTACTGCATTTCAGACTCTTTTGTTGACTAGGAGGGCTACTCCCTTTCTTCAAAGGGATTCTTGCCCACAGTAGTAGATATAATGATCATCTGAATTAAATTCGCCCATTCTAGTCCATTTTAGTTCACTGATTCCTAAAATGTCCATGTTCATTCTAGCCATCTCCTGTTTGACCACTTCCAATTTGCTTTGATTCGTGGACCTAACATTCCAGGTTCCTATGCAATATTTCTCTTTAAAGCATCGGAGTTTACTTCCATCACCAGTCTCATCCACAACCAGGTGTTGTTTTCACTTCGGCTCTGTCTCTTCCTTCTTTCTGGAGTTATTCCTCCACTGATCTCCAGTAGCATACTGGGCACCTACCAAGCTGGGGAGTTCATCTTTCAGTGTCCTATCTTTTTGCCTTTTCATACTGTTCCTACATTATCTCATGGAAAGCAGTGTGGTATAGGATATTTTGCCCCTCAACGTGTAGGCACATAGAAGTTTGTTAAAAATGTGGAATGTCAAAGTCCATTTCAGACCTAAATCTGCACATTTAGGTGCAAGAACTCAGGTGTGCAACATTCAGAAAGAGAGGTAGTGCCAACACAACAGAATCTCCCAAAAAATTATCTCACATTTTTGAGTTGTTATTAAGTGCCTGTTTAAGATTATGTCTCTTGGTAAATTTCAGTTCAGTTCAGTCGCTAAGTCGTGTCCGACTCTTTGCAACCCCATGAATCACAGCACGCCAGGTCTCCCTGTCCATCACCAACTCCCGGAGTTCACTCAAACTCATGTCCATCAAGTCGGTGATGCCATCCAGCCATCTCATTCTCTGTCGTCCCCTTCTCCTCCTGCCCCCAATCCCTCCCAGAATCAGTCTTTTCCAGTGAGTCAACTTGTTGCATGAGATGGCCAAAGTACTGGAGTTTCAGCTTTAGCATCAGTCCTTCCAATGAACACCCAGGACTGATCTCCTTTAGAATGGACTGGTTGGATCTCCTTGCAATCCAAGGGACTCTCAAGAATCTTCTCCAACACCACACTTCAAAAGCATCAATTCTTCAGTGATCAGCCTTCTTCACAGTCCAACTCTCACATCCATACATGACCACTGGAAAAACCATAGCCATGACTAGACGGACCTTTGTTAGCAAAGTAATGTCTCTGCTTTTTAATATGCTATCTAGGTTGGTCATAACTTTCCTTCCAAGGAGTAAGTGTCTTTTAATTTCATAGCTGCAATCAGCATCCACAGTGATTTTGGAGCCCAATAAAGTTCAACACTGTTTCCACTGTTTCTCCATCTATTTCCCATGAAGTGATGGGACCAGATGCCATTCTGAATGTTGAGCTTCAAGCAACTTTTTCACTCTCCTCTTTCAGTTTCATCAAGAGGCTTTTTAGTTCCTCTTCACTTTCTGCCATAAGGGTGGTCTCATCTGCATATCTGAGGTTATTGATATTTCTCCCGGCAATCTTGATTCCAGTTCGTGATTCTTCCAGCCCAGCATTCCTCATGATGTACTCTGCATATAAGTTAAATAAGCAGGGTGACAATATACAGCCTTGATGTACTCCTTTTCCTATTTGGAACCAGTCTGTTGTTCCATGTCCAGTCCTAACTGTTGATTCCTGACCTGCATATAGGTTTCTCAAGAGGCAGGTCAGGTGGTATGGTATTCCCATCTCTTTCAGAATTTTCCACAGTTTATTGTGATAATTATAAAAACAGCCCTCTTTGTGCCTGGTAACATTCCTCATTGTGATGCTTGCTTTGTCTGATACTTTATCTGTCAGTTTCTCATGCTTAGTGTTTGCATGGAATCTTTCCTCATCTTTTTAACTTCTCTCTGTTTTTATACACACACACACACACACACACACATACACATAAAATATTTGTTTTGGCTACACTACATGGCTTGCAGGATCTTAGCTTCCCGATCAGGGATTGAACTGGGCCTCCAGCAGTGGTAGTGCAGAGTCCTAACCATTGGACCACCAGGGAACTCCCTGTTTTTTTATTTAAACTGGGTTGAACATGTAGTTTTGTCTTGCTTTACTAATCCAGTGTTTTAACTGAAGCATTAAGACTATTTATATTTAATGTAATTAACAGTAGGATGGGGTCTAAATCTACCATTCTGCTATTTGTTATGTCTGACCACCTGTTCTTTGTTCTGGGAGTCCTGGAACAGACTAGATACTCTGTAACAAATGCTGTGGGTGAGGGAATTACTGGGGGAAAGCACTCAATATCTAACTCTCTCCTTTTTCTCATTGGTTGAATGCTTCTGGTGAAAGTCACAAAATGTGCTGATTCATTCTACTAAAAATATGTTAACCTCCCCTCACCTCCCATAGCTGTTACAAACTTTTCCCATCTTCAGTGCCCTTGTATCTACTCCTCCCTTTCTCCAAGATGGTAACCAATTTTACCTATTTAATGGATTGAGATCATCTAACACAAACCCTCGGAACCTTTTCTTCTAACCATTCTACCAGCACACCTAAACATACATTTCAACTGGCACTGAATTCTCAATTCTCTAATTACTATATATATATATTTAATCTTAGACTTTTCCTTTACTTATATACAGAACAAATTGCCTTTTAAAGTGTCCTTCCAACTGATCATTGTACATTGCCACTCTTTCTTCCAAGTTTCCAATGAACCTTGCCTTCTCTGCTTATATTTCACCATTTCCCTTACTCTTTACCCGCAAATTTGTTTTTTGTCTTCATATTAAACCAGTGAAGACTTTTTACTGAAAAATTCTCTTGACTTGGCTTCTGAGACATTATATTCTCTGGTTTTCTAATCTGGTCTACACAGAAGAGTGAATTTAATTCTCATGATGCAAAGATTTGACAGGTTATGCTTTAAAAACCTTTAGACTATCCATAGCCTTTGAAATAAACTCTGGAGCTTCAAGTTCAAGGAACTCCAATACCAACTTTCCTGGCCTTTATGCCATATACCATCTCTCCAAAACTTAGTATTCCAGCCACAATGGCTTACTTGTTTTCCTCAAATATTCCCAGTGCTTTACTCCCTCTTTACTCCTATTTTCCCGTCTTCAAAGTTTAGCCATTCTTCAATATCCAGCTCAAATGTTACCTCCTTCATCTCACACTTTTAAGAATTTGTGGATAAAGGATTAACAAAACTTTTTGCTCTATGCACAAATTTACCTTGGGTTAACTTTCTAGCAGACTTTATTTTCTTGGGCTCCAAAATCACTGTGGACAGTGACTGAAGCCATGAAATTAAGACACTTGCTCCTTGGAAGAAAAGCTATGACAAACCTAGACAGCATATTAAAAAGCAGACATCACTTTGTCAACAAAGGTCCATCTAGTCAAAGTTATGGTTTTTCCAGTAGTCATGTATGGATGTGAGAATTGGACCATTAAGAAGGCTGAGCACCAAACAACGGATGCTTTTGAACTGTGGTGTTGAAGACTCTTGAGAGTCCCTTGGACTGCAAGGAGATCAACCCTGAATATTCACTGGAAGGACTGATGCTAAAGCTTCAATACTTTGGCCACCTGATGTGAAGAACTGACTCACTGGAAAAGACCCTGATGCTGGGAAAGATTGAGAGCAGGAGAAGGGGACAACAGAGTATGAGATGGTTGGACGGCATCACGGACTCAATGGACATGAACTTGAACAAGCTCCAGGAGTTGGTGATGGACAGGTAAGCCTGGCATGCTGCAGTCCATGGGGTCGCAAAGACTCAAGACACGACTTAGCAATTGAACGACTTTCTAGCTCTGTCCCTAAGGAAAAATAATGGTGGAATGTATTACTAGGCAAAACTGCTTAAGGTAAAAACGACCTCTAATTGGTAATTTATGCCTCCACTGGTATAAATACCTGGTGGTAAGATACAAGTTTGCTTTTCTAAATGCAGTGACTCTTGTAACAGAGGCACATCTCTTGCAGCGACCTACAAGCATTGTTTATGGAGAGTGGCTCCTGCTGTATACAAGGCTTTTAAGCCAAGATAGTCCTTGCACTTACCTGTCTTGTGTCTTTCACCTGACCTACCACTTGTCTGTATGTGCGGAGGATAATTCTTAAATGGCTGTGTGAACTGTCATGAGGACTACTCACTCCCATAGAAGAGGAATGCTTGATGATGCTGGGTTAGCAAGCTGTTTTCTGTCCTATATGTTTTCGAGTAAACTGGTGAAAAATGTGACCTACTCAGGTCTTGTGAATCCAAATATTTCTATCTTTAAAGTTCCTTTGATAATCACCAGAGATTCATTATCTATTTATTTTGGGGGGGCCTCATATTCCCTTCAAGATCTTTGAGGTTAAGACCATGTCTTTTTCAATTAATTAATGTAGGTTGTGCTGTGCAGCATGTGGGATAGTTCCAGGACCAGGGATTGAACCTGGGCCTCCACAGCAAAAACATCAAATCCTAATTACTCAGGTCACCAGGGACCTCCCAAGACCATGTCTTTTTCACCTAGCAAAGTGATCTGAGCCAATGTGAACCTATTTTTTTCACCATTAATAAAGGAATAATTATTTCCTATCTCAAAGGGTTGCTATGATGATTAAATAAGATATATATAAAAATGTTTCCCAAGCAGTAAATGCTATGCCTAAGTGATGATCAAACTTAACACATACATATATAGTCCCGATTCTAAGTACCCCTATTAATGTAGTAATGTTTATTAAACACTTCATACATTAACTGATTTTCATTCCAATCTTAAAAATTAATAAAAACAATTTGATAAAGAAGTGGTCATATCGATATGAAACTGATTTCACTCTAAGAAATGCCCTGCCCTCTTTCCTCCAACCCGAAGACTGGTCTACTTTTAGGACAGAAAGAAACTGTCTGCTTATCCTTGTTGAAAGTAAACAGTTTACCATCATTCTCACCCCAAACAACAGGAGTAAGATATATAACCTATCCAAACATGCCATATATATATATACATATATGCCAAAAATACCCAAGGCATTTTAGTGAGTTGCTGGAAATATTTAAAGCCAGAGAAATACAAGTTGAGTGAGACTGCTAAAATATCCCCTTTCTAATCGTGGGACGTGTTAGATCAAACATTAAAAAAATAGAAGCAAGTAGCATTGTCAAGAACTATTTTAGAAATTTCCAGGTATATAAAATCAGGTGGATTACAGAATATCAGGATCTTCTTATTTTTCTGGTATGTTTCACCTTTAGGCAGCAGTATAAAACATCACTCTGTAAGCAGAAATCAAACCTGTTCGACTTGTAGTTAGAGAAAGGCCACACCGTCAGTACTCTAATTCTGTAAGAACATGGAACAGTGGCTGTAGCTCGACCAAACCACTGAAAAGTTTCATCACAGATTCCACCTTAACAATGCAAAAAGCCTACTTCTGTTCCTCTTCTCTGTAATAATGGAAATGGTTAAATGTATATTTCCCCATGTTTATTCCAGTCCTATTCTTCCTTAAGCTTTATAAAGTATGATTCAAAATACTGCACACCTTCTTTTTCCTCTCATCACCCACATCTAGAACCTAGATGTTTTCTTTCACATTCCTTAGAAAATCTTATCTCCTCTGTAAGTCCAACACTAAAAAACATATTTTATCAGAGACTCAAGGGATCCCATTCCCTCCAGATGTGTTCTAGAGCATTTTTAAAAAAAAAAAAAAAAAAAAGAAAGAAATGAAGCCAAGATTGTATCTGTTAGAGAAATAACACTATATTAGACAGGCCAACTGAAAAGTAGGACAATCTGACTTACTTTTGGATCTATTTCTTTTTCTGTGAGAACATTTTTTAAAATTGGCTGATTCACAGTGAAATATTAACTACAGCTACATATATAATTTCATTCTGCATAAAACAAGCATATAAGGCCAGTCATGAAGCCTCCAAAAAAAACTGCCCATCTCATAGTGTGTAAAGATATTATTAGCCACTGGTGAAGTGTGATACTAGCAGAATCAGGGAATGTCCATATACTTTGACTGGAGGTATGATGCGAATGCAGTGTATGTTCAAGTCACAGTGTGACCATAATCTTTACATTAAAAGCAAGATCCTGTACTTTTCTGTGGTCTTTCCCTTACCCTTGTATAGGAGTGGTAATCAGCATTCCACTGCTGAAGGCTATTAGAAGCCACAAGGACCTTCCAGAAAAAGGACATCACCAAGGCTATGGAATTACCCTGGTTGCTGCTGCAGATAAACTATGTCACCAGAAAGCGTTCCATCATGTTTGCATCAACAGCAGGTGTAAACCTTGGAGACACAACTGAGATTCACTTACAAGACAGAAAAACTAGGAAAAATGAGGTAAAAACTCTTTAGCTTCATATAAGCCACAGGAAAACATATTCAGCACATATACAGGCTTTCTTCAACTTCATCGTGCAGTAGGCTATTGGTTTAGAAACTGATGATGCTTTGCAAGAATACCCAATTCAGATCAGAGACACAAAAAAAGGGGGAAAAAAATCACTCAGGGGGAAAAATATAACTAAAGAACATTTATTTGTTTTTCACCAAGACTTTATCTTGAGGACGTAACTAAACTGTGCCCCACTCCCCACCCAATTTGAAAGAGGATTAGTACAATGGATGTTATAAAGCAGGTATGAACAGTTTGAGGGACTGGAACCAACGTTAACTGACAAAAACCAACTTCTATCTAAATCATCATAAAAATGTTTAAGTAAAAAAAAAGGGGGGGAGGGGGCAAAGGGGTTTTCAGATTGAACAAGATCATCACATTGTATCTAATACATTCAATGCTGGCTAGGGTATACCAAAATGGGAACAGGATAACTATAATACAAAACTTCCACTACAGCACGCTGCACACACCTGTGTTCCAAGCCCACCCCCGTCCCCCTAATGCTGCCAAACTCAACTATTTCCCAGCCTGTTGGGCCTGTCGACGAAGAAGCACGTAGATCTTCTCTTTAATCCAATCTTTGTTATAAGGCTGGTATGTCTGGGTATCAGCTCGGTAACTGAGGAACAGAAGAATAATAAGCAAAATTACAATGGTCAAATACCGTCATGTGTTTAAAACTGGAAATTGTTAACTGTTCTAGAATGGCACAGATGTGCACATGTTCATACATGATTATAATGAAAACGTAAAACAGCTGATTACATAACTGTTGAATGTTATGCAGTAAGAAGTTTAGATCATCTAGTACAATCTCACAGCAGAAAAAGGAACTGAGGTCTAAAGATCTTAAGTTACATGCTCAGTGTGTTACACACCTACTTCTTGACAGAATGTGCCCAGAAACCATGCGTTCCTTCTCCTACATAGTTAACTATTCTTATGGTCCCTTCAATGATTAAAAAACTAACAAAAACTTTAGATTTACTATATTTACTTTGAATCAACTTAAAAAAAAAAAGAAGAAGACCTTTAAAAATATGTTTCTGCCACAAAGATTTCTCCCCTGGAAAGTATTAAGAGAAGGAAAATTTTATATACATCCAGTATTTCAGGATTTGCTTTTTAATCAACAATGCTAGAAGCTGAGAAGAGTCTGGAGTACAAGGAGTAACATCAGCAATGAAACTCTAACAGGATTCCAGGGTTTTTGGAGTACAATGCATCACTTAATAGACAACTCACTCAAGGTATGTTTAGAGGACAAAAAACAGAAATATTCCACTGAACTACAACTGAACAACTACAACCAGCTAGACTGCTGGTTAAGCAATAAATTCATTTTTTAGAGTAAAAAAACCTAAAGCTATACTATAATAAAAGATAATAAGCAAGCAGAGATCACAGAAATACAAAGAACATCACAGTGTTTCAAGGCAATGTGCACTATCATTTTTTAGGTTCTCAGCAAAAAAATTATATACGTATAACTACAAATGGCAGTAAATACCTCTAAGTATTAAAAGCAGAAGTGTTAATCGCTGCTCAGTTGTGTCTGACTCTTTGCGACCCCATGGACTGTAGCCCACCAAGCTCCTCTGTTCATGGGATTCTCCAGGCAAGAATACTTGAGTGGGTAGTCATTTCCTTCTTTAGGGGGTCAAAGCTGAATCTCCAGCACTGCAGGCAGATTCTTTACCATCTGAGCCACCAGAGAAGCCTATAAAGAAGTTGCCAACTGCCAGGTATTGCTTTGGGCACTCATCAGAATCAACTGAATCCTATTTACAACTCTGTGAGTAGATACAATTATTACCCCTTTTTAATAAAGGAGGAAACCAAGGCTCAAAACAGTGCAGCAACTTATTAGCTAAGTGACTTCAGGCAAGGAGTAAAAGCTTAAAACACTCCTGACCAGAGTTCTTATTGTCTGAACCACTGAGCTAGAATCCTATGATCCATTTTTATTTTTTTTTTGGGGGGGGGGGGTGGAGTTTAACTGCTTTACAATGTTGTGTTCGTTTCTGCTGCACAACAAAAGGAGTCCCCTATATGTATACACATATTGCCTCCCTCTCACCCACTCCTCCAGGGCTTCACTGAGCTACAATCCAATCTGTGAAGAGAAACAAACTCTGAAGTAGGAATGCTTTACACCATTATCAAAGTCTTCCCCTGAGTGGTAAGGTCAGAATGGGGTCTACTTTTACAGAACATTTGGCTTTTTACTAACGTCCTTTTGTTATAGTGAGAAATAATCTAAAAAGTAAACTCACTGTAACTCTTCAGATTAAGAGTGACTAGGAAAATACAATTACTACATGACTATTTTAATTTTATATTCATATCAAGTGCCTGTTAAATCACATCCCCTAATACCTTCACCCTCCTAGATTTCTCACCTCCTTTCACAACCTCCAACACTTCCTCCCTCACCCTTAATTCCAAATGGTGTCCTCCTTTCTATTTTCCTGAAGTAACTAAAGCAATTAGAAAACCTCCCCAAGCTTCTACCACATCTGCCTGCCTTTCCTACTTTACTATTAATGGATTGTCTAAGATCCTATCTAAAGCCATCAATTTCTCCCTCTACTACATCACATTAGCCTGCCAACATACCATTATTTTTCTCACCTGAAAAACAAAATTAAAGGGGGAAAAAAAGCATTTTTTTCCTCTAGCTATAACCCCATTTCCCTCCCCTCCTTTTGAGCCAAATTCTACAAAAAAGTTGTCTGTGTTGGCAGCCTACAATTCCTCTCTTCTTACTAACTCACTGGAATATATAAAGATTTTACTACTGTCACTCTAGGGCTTCCTACATGGCTCACACAGTAAAGAATCTGCCTGTAATGAGAGAGACCTGGGTTCAATCCCTGGGTCGGAGAGATCCTCTGGAGAAGGGAATGGCAACCCATTCCAGTACTCTTGCCTGGAGAATTCTATGTAGCCTGATGGGCTACATCTCATGGGGTTGCAAAGAGTTGGACACTACTGAGCAACTAATACTTTCACACTTTCATTTCACTCTACCAAAACTGCTTTGGAAATCATCAAAGACTTCCACAGGGCCATACCAAATTTCAATTCTCAGTCCTCATTCATTTGCTCTACCAAAAATATGAAGTATCAGTTCTTTTGAACTGGCTGGTCCACCAAATTCATCTCCCTCTACTCTCCTCGCCCTCCACTTACTCTTCTGCAGCTTCACAGGCTTCATTTTAGACTGATTTATTCACTGTGCAATCCTCAGTGCCTTGGAACACATATGGTACATAACTGGCACTCAATAAATATGTTATATGAACATGTATGTGTCTCTTTCTGTGTGTCAGGCAATAAACACATCAACTATAAACATTACAAACCAACACAGCATGATATATATACAGCTCTATTGGCCTCAATAGTTTTCAGTTTTTATATCAAAATAATCATAATAAAATTATCACACATTATAAACACATTTCATTAAAGACCAGAACTGGATCACTTAAATACTCTGAGTGAGCAAAGTAAAATGACTATAACTGAACCACAATGAAGAGGTGAAGAAAACTGAACTCAAAAATTCCAAAGAAATGCTTATTTTCACCTGGATCTTTTGTGAGACAGCAAGCCCAGGCTTGGTTCCAGTGCTGAAACAGGAAGTGCCTCTGAGACCGAAAAATGTTTTTTTCTTATAGCATAGTGTCTGACACATAATAAATATGCCTGGTGACTGAAGCTCTCATTATAAGGTACTTCCATTTTCCTCTGTAACATTTGCTGTACCTAACACTTGGTCTTTCCAACAATGCCGAGAAGATGAAGTATTACAGACTCACATGCTCCTTGGTAACAGTGGTGATAAGTAATTACTGATATAAATTATAATAAGCATAATTTTAGGGAAAAAATTTAATTTGACAAAACTCGGAGAATAGAAAAGGTAAGTGTCAAAAAAACAAACTCATTCTAACATACCAAAATACACATAATCAACGTTAAAGTGGAATTAAAATTAAATTCTATTTCAGTCTTACGTATATTTTTAAAAAATCATGAAAACAGAATCTTAGTTTTAATTTAAAGTTAATTGCTTTAGGATAAAGACTATAATTGGGGGAAAAACTAAGTAAAAGATTATTTAGTTTAAGAAACAAAGTTCTCGGTTCAAGGAGGATGCACACTAACTGCATCGATTAGCAAAATTCATAAGATTTTCTTCTGCCTTCAGCTTTATGTTGACAATGTATGAGCTACGTGTAGAAGAAATATTAATTACTACATCACAGGCAAAACACAAAGATCTGTGTCATGCAGAGTGAGCTCCTAATAGCATATATCACGTCAAACAAACAAGGTAAAAACACAATTTAAGAGATATGGTGGCTAATACTTACACAAGGCAGCTGAGGTCTGCCAGGTCATCAATAAAATCAAACAACTGACTGATATCGTATGTGATAGAGGGGCTGTTGGGATTCATTCTCTTCAGATGTTCTTCATACATTTTACAAACACCTAAGAGAGGGGAAAACCAAGATCTTACAATTGTATGAACTTTAGGTATGAGTAGTGTTATGCGCTTATATCACAATACTTTGTCCTACCCTGTATATTAAGTCTTTGTGTACCTCCAAATGGATTTCATAAATTTCCTAATAAAAAGTAATAGCAACCACAGAGTTATCAAAAGCTATCTTAATAAAGCTTGGTTCACTACACTGTGATCAGAAATATCACTTATGAGTTCCTGAATAGAAAGGGTGAATGGAAAGGAAATAAAAGCCAGGAAAATTAATTCACTGTGGCACTAACCCATAGCTACCATCATACTTAGTGGCAAAAGACAATGCTTCCCATTCAGACTAGAATACCTGCTCCTGTCACTTGTGTCATGTTCAACACTGCACTGGAAGCTCCAGTAAGGGTGATTTTGCAAGGAAAAGAAATCACCGGCCTTCACACTGGAATGGAAGAAGTGTATCTATCTCTATAAACGTATACAGAATTGTATACAGAATATCTTAAGGAAACTACAAAACACAAACTATTAGAACTAATAAATCAGGGTGGTAAGACTGTATGATGTAAAATCAATATTCAAAAATCAATTACATTTCTAGACCCCTACAATAAAAACATTGAAAATGAAATGAACAACATCAAAAAAGAATAGAAAACAAATAAATTCAATAAAAAAGACATAAGACACACTGAAAACTTCACTGACAGTAAAGATTTAAATAAACAGAATGCTATCTCAAGTTCATGGACTGGGTGACTTAAATACTCCCTCAAATGATCTAGATTCAACAATCCATGTCAAAACCTGAGGTACTTCTCTAGAAACTGACAATGATCCTAAACTTGACACAGAAATACAGGGGTCCGGGACAGCCACAAAAATCTTGAAAAATAACAAAGTTGGAAGACAGACTTACATTTCCTCATTCCAGAACTCATCACAAAACTACAAAACTGTAATCAAAACAGTGTGGTACTGCTTATTCATGAAGACAGGCATGCAGACTAATGGAATAGAAACAGGAGTCTACAAATAAACCCTCATATTTATGGTCAACTGTTTTTCCAAAAGAATACCAAGACAAATCAATAGAGAAAGAGTATTTTATCACCAAAGGGTGCTAGGACAACTGTGCATTAATATGCAAAAGAAGAAACTTGGACCCCTCTCACACCACATATAAACAGTCACTCACAATGGCCAAGAAACTTAAATGTAAGTCAGAATTACAAAAATTTTGGAAGAAAATGTAGGCACAAATCTTTGTGACTTTGGATAAGCTTCTTATAGGCTGGACTTCATCAAAATTTAAGCCTTTTGTACTTCAAAGGATACTATATCAAAGAAAGTGAAAAGCCACAGACTAGAAGAAAATCTTTGCAAAACATGTATCTGATAAAACAGGGGTCCCCAACCTCTGGGATCGAATGCCTGATGATTTGAGGTAGAGCTGCTATAACAATAATAATAGAAATAAAGTGCACAATAAATGCAATGCCCTCAAATCATCCCAAAACCACACACACACCCAACCCCCCATGGTCCATGGAAAAACTGTCTTCCATGAAACTGGTTCCTGGTACCAAAATGGTTGGGGACCACTAAGATAAAGAACTATTATAAAAAATACACAAACAACTAAAACTCAACAGCGGGAAAACAACTCAATTAAAAAACAGGCAAAAGATGTGGACACCTCAACAGAGAAGATATACAGAAGGAAAATACACATTATGAAAAGATGCTCAACATCATGCCATGAGGAAATTGCAAACTGAAATGAGGCATCACTTATATATCTATTAGGATGGCAAAAAATTCAAAACACTGACAACACCAAATGCTGCCACAGGAACTCTCATTCATTACTGCAGGGAATGCAAAGTGATACAGCCACATGTGAAGACAGCTTGTCTGTTTCTTACAAAGCTAAATACAGTCTTACCATATGATCCAACAATCACACTCCTCTGTACTTTCCGAAAGGAGCCAGAATCTTAGGTCCACACAAAAACCTACACAGGAATGTGCATAGCAGCTTATGCACTGACAAAACCCGTAAGCAACCAAGATATCCTTCAACAGGTAACCAAACTGTGTTACACCCATACAATGGAGTATTATTCAACAACAAAATGAAGTGAGCTATCAGGCCGTGAAAGACATGGAGACATCTTAAAAGCCCACGACAGAGGATGAGATGGCTGGATGGCATCACCAACGCAATGGACATGAGTTTGAGTAGACTCCGGGAGTTGGTGATGGACAGGGAGGCCTGGTGTGCTGCAGTCCCTGGGGTCGCAGAGAGTCACACACGACTGAGTGACTGAAGGGAAGTGAAAGAGCTGATCTGAAAAGGCTACACACTATAATTTCAACCATACAATATTCTGGAAATGATGAAACTATGAAGACATTAAAAAGATCAGTGGTTGCTGTCTAGGGGAGAGATGGGTGAGCAGGTGGAGCACAGGGGATTTTCATGGTATTAAATGTTCGATAATGTCGTTGCACATGTCAAAACCCATAGAATGCTCAAAGCAGAGAGTGAACATTAATGCAAACTAAACTTTAGTTAATAATGTAGCAGTACATTCTACAGTTCTAACAAACGTACCACACTAATACAGGACGTAAATAATCGGGAAAACTGGGAGGGGGCGAAGCAGGGGTTATGACAGAACTATACTTTCCAATCAATTTTCCTGTAAACCCAAAACTACTCTGCTGCTGCTGCTAAGTCGCTTCAGTCGTGTCCAACTCTGTGCGACCCCATAGATGGCAGCCCACCAGGCCCCGCCATCCCTGGGATTCTCCAGGCAAGAACATTGGAGTGGGTTGCCATTTCCTTCTCCAAAAAACCTAAATCTATTAATTTTAAAAAAGGGATGAGGGGAGGGAAAGCTCTGTATTCCAGGTGAATATTAACTACTACAACAAAGAAAAATAAGAAAGTAAGAAAATTACCATTTGGCAACCACTGTATGAGAACTGATTCCAGTATTCCCATGTTAACTTTTAAAATGGAAAATAAACCACCATTTCTAATTTAAAAAGAAAAAAAGAGCTAGAAAGCCACAAAAAAGCATGGAAGAAACGTAAACACATTGCTAAGTGAAAGAAGCTGGTCTGCAAAGAGCTACATGTCAATCATTCCAAATCTATGACATTCTGGAAAAAGGGAAAACAATGGAGGCAGCAAAGAGACCAGTGGTTGCCAGGGGGGCAGGGAGTGAGGTGAAGAGGGATGATTAGGGGACACAGGGGATTTTTAGGGCAGTGAGAATATTCTCAACATTACAGTAAGATACTGTAATGGTGAATACATGACATTACACATTTGGCAACACCCACAGCACTGCACAACACAAAGAATGAATCCCAAATTAAACTATGGACTGTATTCTGCTTCATCAACTGTAACAAATGTACCATACCTCATATTCTATCTTTTATTTTTGGGGGAAGGGGTGTGTGTGGCATGCAGGACCTTAGTTCCCTGACCAGGGGAACCTGAGCCCTCTGCATTGGAAGCAGTCTTAACCACTGGACTACCAGGGAAGGTGTCATTAATAGGGGAAACTGGGGATAGGGAGAAGTACATGGGAACCCTCTGAACTTTCTGTTCAATTTTTCTTTAAGCCTAAACCTGCTCTAGAAATTAAGAGTATTAATTGTTGTTGCTTTTTTTTTAAAGTTCAGTTCAGTTCAGTCGCTCAGTCATGTCTGACTCTCTGTGACCCCATGAATCACAGCACGCCAGGCCTCCCTGTCCATCACCAACTCCCAGAGTTCACTCAAACTCATGTCCACAGAGTCAGTGACGCCATCCAGCCATCTCATTCTCTGTCATCCCCTTCTCCTCCCGCCCCCAACCTTTCCCAGCATCAGAGTCTTTTCCAGTGAGTCAACTCGTCACATGAGGTGGCCAAAGTATTGCAGTTTCAGCTTTAGCATCAGTCCTTCCAATGAACACCCAGGATTGATCTCCTTTAGAATGGACTGGTTAGACTTTCCTAAAATCAGCAAAGGTTAGTAAAGAGTATTGCAGAATCAAAGGCCAAACATGATAATATAGATAAAGCAACAATCTAGAGTGTGTGCCAGAGAAAGCAAGGGCACCCCACTCCAGTACTCTTGCCTGGAAAACCCATGGATGGAGAAGCCTGGTAGGCTGCAGTCCATGGGGTCGCTAAGAGTTGGACACGACTGAGCGAATTCACTTTCACTTTTCACTTTCATGCACTGGAGAAGGAAATGGCAACCCACGCCAGTGTTCTTGCCTGGAGAATCCCAGGGACAGGGGAGCCTGGTGGGCTGCCGTCTATGGGGTCACACAGAGTCGGACACGATTGAAGTGACTTAGCAGCAGCAGCAGAGTGTGTGCACGAAGTCTACCTTAATGGCAAGTAAGGTTATCAGCTGAGGAAGGAACTTGAGAAAAGAAAAGAATACAAGCTTTGCTTGTCTTTAAAGATTAGAATAGAATCTGAGGAGCCATCTGATTATGAGTAGCTTTTTGTCCCCCCGGAAGTCTATCCACCATTGGTTTTAAGAAGAGATTTTTAAGCCTAATCCAATTAGCTTCAGATAATCAACAATTCCGGAGAAGGCAATGGCAAGCCACTCCAGTACTCTTGTCTAGAAAATCCCATGGATGGAGGAGCCTGGTAGGCTGCAGTCCATGGGGTCGCTACGAGTCAGACATGACTGAGCAACTTCACTCTCACTTTTCACTTTCACACATTGGAGAAGGAAATGGCAACCCACTCCAGTGTTCTTGCCTGGAGAATCCCAGGGACGGGGGAGCCTGGTGGGCTGCCGTCTACGGGGTCACACAGAGTTGGACACGACTGAAGTGACTTAGCAGCAGCAATCAACAATTCCAGGGACATGCCAGCAGCAAATTTTATATTCCTATAAAATCTTTACAGGAAGAGGTGAAGAATGTGCAATTTGCTAGAAAGGGTGCAGGGTGCACACAAGTGGTTCACTGGATGTAATGATCTAATGGTGTGATGAAAGGACATAAGGATGAATCCAGTTTGTGATGATCCAATCTATATGCTCTCATCTAATGGTTTATTGAGGGTTACTACTTCCCTTCAGGGTGGTGCTAGCTTATCAAATGTACAATAAATTATACTGATTTGGTTCCATTTGCCTTTATTCACTGAACTAATTTTTTATTTCTTAACATTCTGATGGACTGTAACCTTAGCTTTTAATGTTTGTTTAGTAATTAGACTATCAGGTTGTGTAGGTACTATTAGGTTTCTCAAGCCTGTCTTAATAACTCTATTGAGTTTAACTAGACTATATAAGGGATACCTGTAAAATATTTACACAGCACAGTAAAAATAACGTATAACAAATAAAGAATATTTACAAAACAAGCAGAGGCCTGGGAAAGTCACTATATATATATGAGCTTGATTCTAAAAAGTCAACATAATAGTGAATGTCAGGGTAGACACCCAAAAAGTCTTAGCACTTACCACTCTCACCCTCGGATCAAGCGTGGACCAGCTGGTGTGGATGCTAGCTAGCGTGGGAGCCAGGAGCCTCTATAGCCCATCCCACCTCCAGCCCCCAACCCCTCACCTCCCCCAAAACAAAGTCAAGGATGTCTACCCCTTGATTATAGTGTTTAAACTCACCTTCCATACACTCATTCACAGATTCATAGTCAGCGTAAGTTCTGCCTTCTGGCCTCTTGGTAGGCTGTACCAGCAAGATGGTGTGAGACTGCAGAGGGAAAAGTGATTTCAATATAAGTTTCTATTTGAGAAATTCATAGTATGGGATGAAATCTCCATTCACCACACAAATTATCGTTGGTTATTTATTAAAACACTATTAGTCAGGGTGTTCTTTCTGCAATATTGATGCCTCTGCCCAAGTGCAGCGCTAGAAGCTGGATTCACAACTTTTCTGTAAGGTCTCTTAGTCTCCCAGTCCTTAACAACTGCTGTCTCAGACTCTTATTGCACTTACTGCCTGTTAGGTTATCAGCATAAACTACCTTGTACTGTTTTTTCTCTTTTGCACCTTTCTTCCCAGCCAGATTATAAACCTGCTTAGGTGTTCTATCTCCATTGGTCACTCTAATCCCATTAGGTTCCTAATGAAAACTGATATGGGTTGATGAAAGGAGAAAAAAAGAAAAACACTATAATGATTACAAGCACTTTATCAATGTTTTTTTCTAACTTTAGCACTACAGTGAAATCACACTGGCAATATAAAATTAGTATACACAATTAACATTACCCTAGAAAACCCATTAAATTATTCACCCAGTAGGTGACTCACCATAAGGGGCTGTGTTATACCAAAATATTGTACTTTTAAGCACTAGAATCACAAAATAGCCAGAGAATGATGGCACAGGAAATGTGAATACGCCTAAAGAACAGCAGATCCTTTCGTCTTCCATCTCACCCTCGTTGTGGAGCATGCTTTTGTTTGTGGGTCTATTTCAGGGTTTCTCAACTCTGGCACGACTGCATCAGGGGCTGGAAGATGCCTTGTTGCAGGGGCTGCACTGAAGGATGGCAGTATTCCTAGCCTATTCCCAGTAAATACTGCACTCCCACATTCTCCTCCCAACGTGTGACAACTAAAAATATCTCCAGAACATTGGTCTGTTGAAAGTATAACCCCTTCTGGTTTTTTTTGCCAAGTGTGTAAGGTTCACTAAATTCAAATATAATGTAACCTCACTGTAAACCCAATGCTAAATCAAACTATTTATAATCTTCGGGAGATGGTGAAGGACAGGGAAGCCTGGTGTTTCAAAGAGTTGGACACGACTGAGCGAATGAACAACATATTCTTCTCCTCTGCTGTACTGCTGCTGCTGCTGTGTCACTTCAGTCGTGTCCGACTCTGTGTGACCCCATAGACAGAAGCCCACCAGGGTCCCCTGTCCCTGGGATTCTCCAGGCAAGAACACTGGAGTGGGTTGCCATTGCCTTCTCTAATGCATGAAAGTGAAAAGTGAAGTGAAGTTGCTCAGTCGTGTCCGACCCTCAGAGACCCCATGAACTGCAGCCTTCCAGGTTCCTCTGTCCATGGGATTTTCCAGGCAAGAGTACTGTACTAGTTTTTAATAAAAAACAAACAAACCTCTTAAGGACAGGAACCAAATGTTCTGAAATGATCAACTTTTTAATGACTAACAAACTGCAACTGAAATAGCTGATGTGTAGAGTTTCTGAATAAGCACTGCCCCAGCCAAACAGTACTTTGAATGCAATGTGAAAAACAAAGGAATTGATCATACTCCTCCCTCTCCATCAAGAAGTGAGTCATTCTGATTAAAAGTTTGAGAGGATCTGAGATAGAACTTGATGACAAGAGATGAAAAGTAATTCTTACCTAGAGACCTGAACACAGCCAAGGCCTTTCTTAAATAGTGATCAAAAGTCAGAGAAACAGAATGTTAGATTACTGGTTATTTAAAAACCACCAATATTTTTCAATGGCTCATACGCTGAGAAGCAAATAACTTTATAGAACCGATACTAACATTCCGGTAAAAGGACCTGTCCCACATACTAGCCAGACCAGTTGCTACTACATTAATTTTCTTCTTATTCTAATAAGACGTAAAGGACCAATTCACTTAAGAGTAAAGATATGAAAATGGCTATACAGTGTGCTGCTTTTAATATTTACCCTTAAAGTGAACCTGAAGAAAGTTTACTATTCTTAATACTTACTGCCCAAAGACAAGGCTTAAAATTAGGAACAAGGAGTGACTAAATTTACAAAACTGTAAACAAAATTATCAGATTTTTCCTTCTTCTGAACATATTTGGTCCGGCATTCCTTAGGTTACTCTTTCTTAGGGGAATGACCAGTAACAAATAAGCAATAAAAATATAAGTACATACAGGAATATATATATATCTATTGCTACTTGCCACAACAGAAAAATAACACTGTGAAACCTAAATCACGAAAAAAAAGTTATGCAGAATTACCTTAATAATATCCTATTCTCTGTTTACCAAGCAGTTATGATTCACTCTAATGAAGAGTTAATCTGTTAATCTATTTTTAAAGTCTCACAAATATGAACCCTAAGAATAGTCAGTCATTCTGTTACAGAAATACTACAAACAATTGGTTCTTGAGTTTTAAATGCATCTCTCAAACTACCAATAAAGAAAGGAAAAATAAAAGGAAATAAATTAACCAATATTTAAGACTTCTGAACCTGTATTCACTTTAAATACAAACTCCAATTTTCAATTCTACACGAAATGATAAAGAATTATCACTGATAATTGCTCAATGATAATGAAGTGTTCTAATGATAATGGGGATATAACTGCTGTCATAGCCCCAGATTTTAAACTAAGAATTTTAAAATAATACCAAATAAAGGCAGAGAAAGAAGGAAACACCTCCGAAGTGAAATGACTTGCTCAAGGTCATACTGCTAGTTAAAACAGGAACTGGAAACCCAATCTCCTAATTTCCAGTCCTCCTTGGGAGACTATGTTGGGTCAAACACTGACCTATCTCAATCCAGAAAACTACGACCTAAAAAAGTTCCTTGTTAACAATAGCTGCATGATCTATTAATCTTCAGCAACCAGAAAACTAAAATTGAAGTGTGGAAGCAACCACGATTCCTTTGAATCCTCGTGAGCATCTCCTTTTTGCAGATTACAACACACGGACACACAAGCCAAGAAACAACCCTTCCCACCCATTCCACTCAGATTCTAAGGAAAGTGGACCCTGAGCTGAATCTATCTTTTCAGCTTCCAGACCCGAGACTACAAATAAAGATAAGAACAGGATGGATGGCCGGGGCGGGGGGGAGGGGGGGACCAAATCGGCCCCTAAAGGTCTTAGAAAAGAGGGAAAATGTATTTTTTCAAAAAAGGCAGGGCCCAGAAAAACAAAAGGGAATATGGTCGGAAAAGCAGGCTACAAAGCAAAGATGTTCCCTCTCAGCCCACAGGGGGGATGCAGTAGATTCAATCTGTCAGCTTCGGGACGGGATTCTCAGACATCCCTCGGCCATTGTTCCTACAGTAGGCTGGGGCGCTTGAAGGGAAAGGGCAGCACCCCCACGCCTGTTTCTATCAAGCAGCAGTCGAAAGAAAGAGCAACCCCTGCAACGCACGCCTCGCCCGAGCCAGCAGGCGGGCGCGCAACCGCGGGGCGGACCCGGGATCCGGGGCCTAGCGCCAGGCCCAGTGTCTCCGCGGCGGGAAGAAGGGTCGACCCACAAGCCGGAGGGTCGAGCAGCAGCACGCTCGCGCTGGGGTGGGGAGATGTATGGGCGGGGGTCGCCCCGGGGGGGTTGGGGGTTCGGGGAGCCGGTTAGGCCTATCTCACCATCGCGCCAAAGTCTCCCGCTGCAGCCGATGCCGACTCCGCCGCCGCACACGAGCTTACCCGCAACGCCGCCAACAGCCAATCCCCGCGAGAGGAGCCTCCGGAAGTCGTCAGAGGCGCACCGCGAAAGAACCTTTCGGATCATAGAGGCTCACAGATTTCCGGCAGCTAGAGCAGGGAGTGACTCTGTGTCAGCCATCTTGGATAAGGGAAAGGAAGCACACAGGGAACGTATCGGAACTTGAAAAAGAAGCACTTTTTTCGAAACACGATCTTCGGTACTCGCGTTATTAGATGCGCGGCTAGAGTGGTCACCGGTATAGACAGTGACACAAGCCATCTTTCAGTGGCCCCACTCAAAAATGGCGGCTGTGTAAGAACCCTGGGGCCTACGTCGGTTGTAACCCCGGAAGTACCCTTCTAAAGGCGGGGCCTGTAAGGCAATCCGGAAGTATATGTAATGAAGAGGTGCCACTTGGCGGCCATGGCAGCTGTAGTATCGGTAGCTCCGGGTCAAGGCCCCTCCGAGTGGAGTAACATGGCCAGCACTGGGTATAGGGCAGAGACACCTTTGTATCAGCTTCACTGCTGAACCCCACGACCCGCCATTACCGGCCTGCAGGACTCCTTTCCTCACTCTAGACTCGGAGGATAGTTTGCCGTGTTTGGTGGGCTGGTCCCGGAGCTGGGGGGCGGCGATCACCTGCGGGGGTGCCCCAGGGAGATAGGGGAGCAGGGAGAACGAACAAGTTCGCTTGGGTTTTCGTCCTTTTCTTGCTGCCATCGGGAACATTGCTTGTGGAGGAAGTAGGCCCATTGTGCTGCCCGTATTCCGACGATTGAACCAATAGCTCCTTCGTATAGTTTCCCATTGACTTCTCATCTCTGTTAACCCATGGGAATCCAGTGACTAGTATACGAAAACTTACGGGCTGGGACCTAAGGTTGCTGAAAGTTGTCTCTAGTATCAGCAAAAGGGGGGCTGTTTACAGGTACGTTCAAGAGAGAAGTGCCTCGTGAACGCATCTGCCGGTGGGGAGGACGAAAGAACTGGAAAGTACACCTGTTCTCTTGGAACAATCACACGTGTTTAAGGACCTGAGCTCCCGAAAAATTATATACTAGTAGTATTGGATGAATAAAGAAGGCAGAATGGATGATTTCGTCTCCATTAGTCTGCTGTCTCTGGCTATGTTGGTGGGATGTTACGTGGCAGGAATCATTCCTTTGGCTGTTAATTTCTCGGAGGTAAGCGCTCAATTTTCTATTTTCTTTCAGCTGTCAGGATGGCAGCTAGGAAGTAGTGACAGTTGAAAGGAAAGCTGCTTCCCCGTTTAATAGCAGAGCTAAAGGTCTTCTTAAGGATGACTTTTTTCAGAAGATGCCAAACATTTAGTAGTAGAAACAAACCTCTTATTTAGCACGAGTTCTTAACGGAGAGGGGTAGGGGCGGGGAGTGGTGGATCCACTGAAGATCCTTGGATAATCTGAACTTCCTAAAATTGCATACCAAAATTTGGGACTCTGTACATTTTCCAGGAAAGACACCGTAATGTTATTTTGATACCCAGAAGTTTCAAAGAATCAAGGTTTAGGATTGCTGTCAAACGATACATGAAGAATATTGTTTGTTTGTATGACTTGAAATCAATATAATTTCTTTTTGAGAAAATCAGGCATAACTTTTTGGGAAAAGGTTTTGGTTTTTTTGGATACCTGTAATTAGAATGAAGTAAGGAACACGACTAAGCGACTGAACTGAACTGAAGGAAAAAGACTAGATTGTTCTTAACTCAAGCTTCCTTTTAAAGGAGAACGTTGGATAGGTTTTTGAAGTTGTTTTTAAATCTGTTTGCTTAGAAATGAATTTTTTTGTTACTATGGTTTGACATTTTGTTTTAATTTCTTTGGTTCTTTATTATCACTTGAACGAACATTAACAGGGAAGAAAGATAGATAAAAGCATTGTTCAATGAAAGTGCAGGTGCATTTTTTTGGGCTATTGTAAGGAGTTCACAGCTTGCATAGTGCTCAAAGATTGGGGGAGAAAAAGTACTGCCTTCAGGATTTCTTAAGTATGCCTTGATGTTCAACACTAAGATAGTTTCACTGTCAGTCCTGAAAGTGCTTTCAAAGAAAAGGGAAGTGGAGAATGGTCTGAAGTAAAGGAAAGGTATAGATGAGCTGTGAGGTAGGCCTTGAGTTAACCTGAGGGAAGAGAAGGCACTGGTGGTAAAGAAAATAGCCTGTGGGTGAGAAAAAAGTTGGGACTAGGTGTTAAGAGTTTGAGAAATAAACCCCACAGTCAGATAGAAGGGGGACTTGAATTGCTACTGCTCCTTTTCTGTTTCCTTTCTGTTTTTTGGTTTCTTTTAGTATCTAATGATAACATTGAGCTACAATTTTTTGAGCATATACATTACCTAATTTCATTAAAAAAAAACGGCGAGGTACAGATGAGGAGACTGAGACTTAAATTATGTAACTTGGACACGTTTGTGAAATGTGTTAGAATCAGAGCTGTTTTTTTCCATCTAGATTTTTCTGTTTCGGAACAGTTGTTAGCCACTCCGTCCCTTGAGGCGTAGTAGTCTGTATACCAAATCTAGCCTACAGACTTATTTATTTATTTGACTGCACCAGGTCTTAGTTGTGGGGTGCAGGATCTTTAGCTGCAGCATGTGGGACTTTTTTTTTTTTTCTTTTCAGTTGTATCATGTGGGATCTAGTTCCCCTGACCAGGGATAGAACCTGGGCCCCCTGCATTGGAAGCATGAAGCTTCAACCACAGGGCCACCAGGAAAGTTCTTGGATTTACTTCTTTAGATTAGCAGAGTGTCCATTTTATTGCTACTGTTTTTTTGTCTTTATTCCTCAAAGTAACAGTTGGCTAGAGCTGAATAGTGGTATATTGTCATGTTCCTTCTGGGCTATGAAGCCTACTTCACTCATTTGAGCTACCTGCCTGCCCGCCCAGTACTTTGTGAGTGTGCTGTCTCTCCTCTGACTAAATCATGAAAAAAAAGTAAGAGTGTCAGTTGTTCAGTCGTGTCTGGCTCTTGGCAACCCCATGGACTGTAGCCTGCCAGGCTCCCCTGTCCATGGAATTCTCCAGGCAAGAATACTGGAGTGGATTGTCATTTCCTTCTCCTGGGGATCTTCCTGACCCAGGGATTGAACCCGGGTTTCCAGTACTGCAGGCTGATTCTTTTACACTGAGCCACCAGGGACTGAGTCTTCTAATTACATTAGAATTGAGTTGACATTATTAAGGCTGACATTTGTGAAGTTTAAATTGGTTTGTATATTTAAAGCCTCAGTAGAGATAACATTTATGAAGAATTATAATTAATTCAAATAAAAGACTGATAAAACTTTTTATTTCTATAAAATTCCTAGACCTTTCCCAGTTTCAGTATTTTCTCAAACTGTCTTCAGTGATTTTTGCAATATGCAGGTATATGCTATCCTCTTTTCTCACTGAAGGAAATGTGTCCATGAGTGGTGTAATTAACTAGGCCATTAATAAAGATAATTAGTATGATATGTCATTTATGGCTTTCTAAATTGATGGTCAGGTGGTCTTTTACCAGCTTTAGTTCTTGAAATGCTGTAAATCACCATTCATATCTGTTCATTATTACAGCAGGACATTTTGAGCTGTTAGGATGAAAAAATTAAAGTTATATATAACTTAGTCAAAAACATTTTAGAATTCAGCTGGCGATTTTTGTCTCCTAGGAATTAGCATTTTTTTCCCAGACAGATTATACTATTACTATAAATCAATGTATCGTGAAATTAGTAGATAATAAATCTGTAAAAAATGAACTTCATTCATGGAGACCAAGAAACAGAGTTTCTATCCTTAGAGAATAAATAGCTCCCCAAATTCCTACATTGACTAAACAATTTTTCTTTTTAAGGAAGTGTAGCTTTTCTTCAGGTCTGGAGTTATTATAAATAAAAGGACCAATAAATCGAATTTATCTTATAGTTAACTTTCATTTATATGAGAAGATATGATTTTTATTCATGTTCTTAATCTAACTACTACTTTGTCTTTCAGCACTTTTTTCTTCAGAATTTCTCAGAGCAGGAACAAAAGGTCAAAAAAGCCATCAATGATGGCAGGGTTAGTATTTAGAAATGAGATAAAGTCAAGTAGTCTGAGATTACTGTAGCAGTGGTATCTGTCTGTCATATCTGACCATCACGAGGTACGTGTGGCATTGATTTCTTAGTCACTTTCTCCAACATGGAGAAACCTTGTCCCCAAACCAACTTCCTTGAGTGATGATTTTGTAACTTCCTTGTGCCTAAACAGGGCTTCACAAGTGGCAGTAGGGGTAAAGAGCCCACCTGCCAGTGCGGGAGACATAAGAGACTCAGGCTTGGTCCCTGGGTGGGAAGGTCCCCCGGAGGAGGGCGTGGCAACCCACCCCAGTGATCTTGCATGGAGAATCCCACACACAGAAGTCCGGCAGGCCATAGTCCGTAGGGTCGCAAAGAGTTGGACACTACTGAAGTGTCTCAGCACACATGTGTGCCTAACTGGTTTCTAAAATAAAGGAACAAAATCTCTGATTCTCGAATGCATTTCTAAGTGACTGATAATCAAGGTATTGTCTTCTTCAGCATGTGAGCAGGAAAAAAATTAAACTCATAAAAGCAGATGAAACATACTTTATACAAATGAGGTTTTGTTGGATAAAGGAATTGGACACATTAGTTTAGCAACTACATTGTGTTTTTAAGATTCAGATGTTGACAGTTTTCTTTGGCTGTAAATGAAAATGCTATGTAAGTAGGTTGAGAACCTGTAACTTAATATTTTGTTGTTGTTGTTTAGTCGATAAGTCGTGTCTGACTCTTTTTGTGACCCCATGGACTACAGTCTGCCAGGCTCCTCTGTCCATGGGATTTCCCAGACAAGAATACAGGAGTGGGTTACCTTCTCCAGGGGATCTTCCTGACCCAGGGATCAAACCTACACCCCCTGCATTGAAGGCAGATTACTTACTGCTGAGCCACCTGTGAAACATTACCTAGGGTAACTTTACGTAGCTCATCAGGTGCTCTGATGAGTGAAGTTCAGATGGCTGGAGTGAGATTTTAGATCAATGATCTGAGGATTATCATTTTACCTGAGCATGTCTCCTCTTTGTAACAGAGCTGGTAACAGAAAGCAAAGCATTTGCCCAGAGCTCTAGGGCAGCACTCCTCAAACTCTGGTGCTTGACCAGTTTTATCTTTAACATGTATTCCTTTGCAGAGCAGTATACTTGTGAAAATGAAATGGGAAAAAGGCCTACAAAATACAAGCCCAGATGCAGTATCATGAGAGTTAACAGACATATAACTACTCCTATAGTTATAAAAGTCATATTGCTATAAACTTTTTCAAAGACTTTCTCTCATGTTGTACTTGGTGGTGGTTTTAGTCGCTTAGCCATGTCTGACTCTGTGACCCCATGGACTGTAGCCCACCAGGCTTCTCTGCCTGTGGGATTTCCCAGGCAAGAATACCGACGTGGTTGCCATTTCCTTCCCCAGAGGATCTTTCTGACCCAAGGTCCTGCATTTCAGGCTGCCTCCTGCATTGGCAGGCGGATTCTTGACTACAAGCCCATAGTTGTTGCAGACTGTTTTGGGTTATAATGCCACATTTTTTTCATGTGTTAAAACAGTATAGATCCACAGATATCCAGATGAAAGTAGCGTTACTCCTATCTCAGTAAAGTTTTTAAGGTCATTAGTAATGCACTCATTTCAAAAGGAACTGTCTGAGACAGTGTAGTTCAAAATCAGTGTTGAGCAAACTGTTGAACATCCAGATCTCTTCTGTTAAATGGCCTTGTAGGATTGTTGTGAAGATGTAAGGAAATAACATAAGCACAGGGCTTAACACTGTATCTGGAACATAAGAACTTTAGGAAACATTGAGGATTATTCTCAGTACTGATTGTGAAAACTTTCTAAAGATTTTCATTTTTATAACTTTGTTCTAAATTATAATTTTAAAACCTTTTCTTTTGGAATAGACTTCTAATAATGGGGTAGACTCCTCCCTTCCCTATCCCAAACCATGAAACTTCTCTGCAATTTGGAATCCAAAAGGCCTTGCTTCAGGGTTGGCTTTCCAGGTCACCATGAATGGTTTTTTTGAAGAGGCCAGGGCTTTCCCACTGGTCTCCCTGTTGTATAGTATTTTTCTCAGTATTTAACTTTTTCTTCTTCTTTTTGTTAAACTTTTCTGGTTCAAATTACTTTATGTTTTTCATTTAATTGAACCCTGACTAATACAGCTAAGGTAATGGGTCGTAAGGGCTTCCTGGGTGACTCAGTGGTAGAGAATCCGCCTGCCTATGCAGGAGATGGAGGTTCGATGCCTGGGTCAGGAAGATCCCCTCGGGGAGGAAATGACAACCCACTCCAGTATTCTTGCCTAGGAAGTCCCATGGACAGAGGAGCCTGATGGGCTCCAGTTCATAGAGGTGCAGACACAACTCAGTTGTGGACACAACTGAGCACACACACACAATGGGCCATAAAATCATATAACTACTGAGATTGAACAGTAAATCAGCCCTGGAGTGAGATAAAAGGGTCCACGTGTCACAATATGTGGCAGCTGACCTCCAGCATCAGTGCCTAGGGGTCTCAGGGAGTCATGAGAACTGTGGTCAGCCATGGCACAGAAGAGCAGGTGTCGTTTAAAGACACCAGCCCTGGCATTGCCAAATCTTCCTGCTTTTCAGAAGTTGAAAATATTGATCTAAATTTTATACTTTGTTTGATAATTCAAATATTATTACATTGCTGTGTTGGTCAAAAAAACCTATGTTTATGAGCTGCCAGTCTCAAACTTCTGGGCTGGACTGCTGATTCCTAAGCTCTCTGTGAAGTAGAAAGCGCAAACTAGCAATAAAAGGGGAGGGACAGCAAGTAGAGGAAGTAAGTCACAGCATGACGTCAAGTGGGGGGGGACTGAAAAAATTTCAAATTGCTGCAAAACCTCAAAGCACCATTGTTTAGAACCATTTGAAAAGGGGAAAACGTCTCTATCTGCATATTAAGGGCACTGTGCTCTCTAATCCCACAGTATAATAACAAGAGCTACAGTATCAACTTATGTGTTAAGTTCTGCTATGATTTTAATAGTGACCTTGAAAGAGCCTCAAGCTTTATTAAGTTCAAAGCCACTATTTATATACTCTCTAAATAAAAAATTTTTAAGCCTAGCGCTAAGGGTCGGACACGACTGAGCGACTTCACTTTTCACTTTCACACATTGGAGAAGGAAATGGCAACCCACTCCAGTGTTCTTGCCTGGAGAATCCCAGGGACAGCAGAGCCTGGTCGGCTACCGTCTATGGGGTCACACAGAGTCGGACATGACTGAAGTGACTTAGCAGCAGCAGCAGCAGCAGCTGTATAATAGAGGCTCTTTGTGGAAAATTTGTAAAATATGATAACGTGTGAAAGGAAAATAAAACTATTATCCCACTGGAGAATCACTACTAACATTTTTGTTTCTTTTCATTCATTTTTTTTGCATGTTTGTTTGCATTTTTAATATGGTTGATTATATAGCGTGTGTGTGTGTAAATATATACATATATTTGCATTCCCCCTTATTTTACCTGGTATTCTTTTCCTTCATCATTAAAAAGATGTTCTAGGCACTTTTGTCCTCATTTGGCCACACTTTGTGGCTTGTGGAAACCAGGATTTGAACCGGAGCCCCTGGGCAATTAAAGAATGGAATCCTAACCACTGCACAGCCAGGGAATTCCCTCTAGGCACTTTTTCTTGTCTTCATTACATTCAGTTATTTTATATACAGAAATTCTTACTATGCATTTGTTTTCAAGTTTTTGCCATGATGCTGTTGGGGTTTTTAAAATGATAATAGTGTTGAATGGATATTTTTGTGTCTAATGCTATGACCACATTTCAGATTGTTTCCTCAGGGGTAGAATGACGGGATTACAGAGCATAAATATCCTCAGGAAGAGTCTCAGTCTATATGGCCAAGTTTTCTTAATGTATTTTTTCCAACAAATGCAGATAACACCGCATTCTCACACACACTGAGTACCATCATTTTTAATTTTTAAAACTTTGCTAATTTGATAGAGAAAAATTATTTTTTTCTCAGTTCAGTCAAACTTCCTGTGTATTAATAATGTTCGTTGTCAGTGTTTCCCAGGTCTTTCCCATGCATCAGTGGGCTTTTGTTTTTGTAGTCACATTGAGCGAGCAGTCTTAGGAGATTTCGTTTTATTTTTAGAAAGGACTCATACGAAAAGAAAAGCAAGTTGGTCTTTTTTTCCGAGATTGAAGGAAGTAGCATCAATGGAGTATTGCTTGTTATTACCTCTAGGCAAATGAATTTAGGAAAGGGAAACCTGTGTGCCACCGACAGAATGGTAAGGAGTAGCATTGTTCACTTGAGCTTCCATCCGAGTCTCTGGGTTTTGTATTGTGATTCTTGTGGAGGAGGGGCTTAGAAGCATTTGCCACGTGCTCCCAGTGAGGTTGGAGATAAGGGCTAGTGACAACTACTCTGTATTGAGTGTGCTAACATCCTGTGCCTACATGATAATAGTAGTAGTGGCAATCCTGTCTTCCGGAGAAGGATATTGAACTTGCCGAGTGTCTCAGATCCACCGCTTAGAGGCAGGAAGCTTTTAGACATCTTGTCTCGGTGGTCAGGACTTGAAGAATCAAGTTAATATTGAGTTTTCTTGATTAGTTACTGTGTTACTGTCACTTAGCAGCAGATCATGTAGTAGGTAAATTGACATCAGAAAGTGTCTCCTTGAAGCAGGTTTATTTGTAAGAATATGGAGAAAGCCTTTATTACTTCAACAAGAGTTACTTTGTGTCCCGTGATACTTCATCCCTTCAGCTGAAGGGGTCAGTCTTATAACAAGAGATGCATCTTTCATTTTTTAGGAAACTGCAGTTGATGTTTTTCAGTACAACATGAGCATGGTATAAGGGAGATTGAAATAAGCAGTCTTCAGTATTAAAAGCTTTTAAAATTGTTGGCATGTATTTAATTGAACCAAACAATTTATTGACTGTTTCTGTGAGCAAGGAAAGAAAAACCATTTAACTACCTTGGTATCTGCCAAGAAAACTAAACTGACTTCAAAGCTTGCACTACGCTGATAGCTTAATGGCGCTGAGTACAAACTGCTGTTTTAATTAATACTTCTGGTCAGTCCTTTGGCTTAGTCAGCTATAGATGTGAAGTTGTAAAATGAGATAACACTAGACAAATGGCATTGCACAGTTCATGCCTCTTTTGAGCAAATATTTCACTTGTTCAACAGATATTATTGCTTTGGAAACTCTCTTCATCTTGAACCACATGTGAAATTTGTAGTTCTTCATTTAAATATAGCTTTTCAGTGATTTACCGTAAGCAAAGGAGAGAACCTGTCAGCATTTTAACTTTGACATGTATGCCGTTCTGAGATTAAATAACAAGTTGTTAAGTTGTGTGAAAGAATACAGCTGTACAAATAACGTGGAGCCACATCTCAAGTGCTTGAAATAAATTGAGTCTAAAATGATTTAGGTAGTTTAAAAATTTTTTTAAAGAAAAATTGAAACTATAACCCATGGCAGTTATGCTTATTGCTTTGACTATTGGATTTTTTGTTTCCGTTAGAAGTGCTCCCTCTATAATTAGGTTGCTGTGAGAAAGTTACTACACGTTTATCAAGCTGATCAAAGTTATGTACAATGAATAATCTTCATAACACTTTGCCCGAGATTGAAGCAGTGACTAAATAGTGATTGAAACAGTGCTGAAGATTGAAACAGGTTTTTAACTCTTTGGGAAAAAAAGATGTCATTTAAGGTATTTGCATTATTGAGACAAATGACTGCGTTGCCTCCATTTACTGTGGTGGAATCCTATTATGGTTCCTTATTTTGTGTACTTTAATACCCCTTGAGCCAAAGGATAAATTCTGAATCAAATAACCACCGAAACTTCTAGATATGGTTACACTTTTAAGGGACATGTTAGGCCTAGTTCCCAGCACAAGTGTTCTAAAGAGGTTCCAGAGCATTTATATATTTGTTGATATTAAGGGCCAGTTGAATGGCAGGTACCAAGACCCCAGTGCCTCATATGAATCTGGGTATTTAATCCATTCTCTTTGTATATATTTAGGGAAGAATCTGTTATGTGTCAAGATACTAGTCTATAAGTATTCAGCAGTAAATTAAAAACAAAAGTTTCTGCCTTCACAGAACTTAAAATTTTGGTGTAAGAGTTCCAAGAACAAACATAGGTTTGTCTAACTTAGTTAAATAACTTAGTTAAGCATAAGAGGTTTAACTTCATTTGGTAAATAAATGTATGTACTCTAATTTCAAAGTAGACTGAAAACATAATACAGTAATTTTAGCTCACACTGCCTTTCCTTTGAGGAAATATTACAAAATGAGATGATTTACTCAAGTTTACCTCAGAGATCTCTTTTTCCAAATTCTCAAATTCTTTTTTTTTTTCTGGCTCTTTAAAATGATACTGTAATACCGATCTTGGGCTTCCCCGATGGCTTAGTGGTAAAGAATCTACGAGCATTGGCTGACCTGAGTTCAGTCCCCAAGTCAGGGAGATTCCCTAGAGAAGGAAATGGCAACCCACTCCAGTATTCTTGCTTGGGAAATCCTATGGACAGAGAAGCCAGGTGGGCTACAATCCATGGGGTCACAAAAGAGTCAGATATGACTTTGCGAAATCTAAACAACAGCAAACATAGATCTCATCAGCCATAATCTAAATCAGATGTCCAGCAATAGCAGAATGGATAAACTGTGGTATTCTTATGGCTGTTATTGATAAAGCTTCTATGAGCATTTTTATACAAGTTTTGGGGGGAGACATATGCTTTCATTTCTCATGGTAAATACCCAGAAGTGGAATTACTGGTTATACTCATCAGACTTCTCTGTTCATGGACTTCTCCAGGCAAGAATACTGGAGTGGGTAGTCATTCTCTTCTCCAGAGGATCTTCCTGACTCAGGGATCAAACCCGTGTCTCCTGCATTGCAGACCACCATGTGAGCCACCAGGGAATAACACCTATGAAAGAATGAGCAGGATTAAGCAGATGAAGAAGTTGAGCTGTAATTTGGTTGCAGTAGAGGCCTCAGATCACTCCACAGAAGGCACTGAAGCTTTGTGGCCCTTCTGAGATATTCTGAATTGAGACTTTGTACCTGCAAAACCAATACCCAGTTGCGGATGTGACCGGTGATAGAAGCAAGGTCTGGTGCTGTAAAGAGCAATATTGCATAGGAACCTGGAATGTTAGGTCCATGAATCAAGGCAAATTGGAAGTGGTCAAACAGGAGATGGCAAGAGTGAACATAGACATTCTAGGAATCAGTGAATTAAAATGGACTGGAATGGGTGAATTTAACTCAGATGACCATTATATCTACTACTGTGGGCAGGAATCCCTTAGAAGAAATGGAGTAGCCATCATGGTCAACAAAAGAGTCCAAAATGCAGTACTTGGATGCAATCTTAAAAATGACAGAATGATTTCTGTTCGTTTCCAAGGCAAACCATTCATTATTACAGTAATCCAGGCCTATGCCCCAACCAGTAATGCTGAAGAAGCCGAAGTTGAACGGTTCTATGAAGACCTACAAGACCTTTTAGAACTAGCACCCAAAAAAGATGTCCTTTTCATTCTAGGGGACTGGAATGCAAAAGTAGGAAGTCAAGAAACACCTGGAGTAACAGGCAAATTTGGCCTTGGAGCACGGAATGAAGCAGGGCAAAGGCTAATAGAGTTTTGCCAAGAGAACGCACTGGTCATAGCAAACACCCTTTTCCAACAACACAAGAGAAGACTCTACACATGGACATCACCAGATGGTCAACACCGAAATCAGATTGATTATATTCTTTGCAGCCAAAGATGGAGAAGCTGTATACAGTTAGCGAAAACAAGACCAGGAGCTGACTGTGGCTCAGATCATGAACTCCTTATTGCCAAATTCAGACTGAAATTGAAGAAAGTAGGGAAAACCACTAGACCATTCAGATATGACCTAAATCAAATCCCTTATGATTATACAGTGGAAGTGAGGAATAGATTTAAGGGACTAGATCTGATAGATAGAGTGCCTGATGAACTCTGTACGGAGGTTCCTGACATTGTACAGGAGACAGGGACCAAACCATCCCCGTGATAAAGAAATGCAGAAAAGCAAAATGGCTGTCTGAGGAGGCCTTACAAATAGCTGTGAAAAGAAGCGAAGCGAAAAGTAAAGGAGAAAGGAAAGATATAAGCATCTGAATGCAGAGTTCCAAAGAATAGCAAGGAGAGATAAGAAAGCCTTCCTCAGTGATCAATGCAAAGAAATAGAGGAAAACAACAGAATAGGAAAAACAAGAGATCTCTTCAAGAAAATTAGAGATTCCAAGGGAAGATTTCATGCAAAGATGGGCTCAATAAAGGACAGAAATGGTATGGACCTAACATAAGCAGAAGATATTAAGAAGAGGTGGCAAGAATACACAGAAGAACTGTACAAAAAATATCTTCACGGCCAAGATAGTCACGATAACGTGATCACTGACCTAGAGCCAGACATCTTGGAATGTGAAGTCAAGTGGGCCTTAGAAAGCTTCACTACGAACAAAGCTAGTGGAGGTGATGGAATTCCATTTGAGCTATTTCAAGTCTTGAAAGATGATGCTGTGAAAGTGCTGCACTCAATATGCCAGCAAATTTGGAGAACTCAGCAGTGGCCACAGAACTGGAAAAGGTCAGTCTTCATTCCAATCCCAAAGAAAGGGAATGCCAAAGAATGCTCAAACTACCGCACAATTGCACTCATCTCACACGCTAGTAAAGTGATGCTCAAAATTCTCCAAGCCAGGCTTCAGCAGTATGTGAACCGTGAACTCCCAGATATTCAAGCAGGTTTTAGAAAAGGCAGAGACACCAGAGATCAAATTGCCAACATCCGCTGGATCATGGAGAAAGCAAGAGAGTTCCAGAAAAACATCTCTTTCTGCTTCATTGACTATGCCAAAGCCTTTGACTGTGTGGATCACAATAAACTGTGGGAAATTCTGAAAGAGATGGGAATCCCAGACCACCTAACCTGCCTCTTGAGAAACCTGTTGTACATGGAACAACAGACTGGTTCCAAATAGGAAAAGTAGTACGTCAAGGCTGTATATTGTCACCCTGCTTATTTAACTTCTATGCAGAGTACATCATGAGGAATGCTGGGCTGGAAGAAGCACAAGCTGGAATCAAGATTGCTGGGAGAAATATCAATAACCTCAGATATGCAGATGACACTGCCCTTATGGCAGAAAGTGAAGAGGAACTCAAAAGCCTCTTGATGAAAGTGAAAGAGGAGAGTGAAAAGGTTGGCTTGAAGCTCAACATTCAGAAAACAAAGATCATGGCACCTGGTCCCATCACTTCATGGGAAATAGATGGAAAAACAGTGGAAACAGTGTCAGACTTTATTTTGGGGGGCTCCAAAATTACTGCAGATGCTGATTGCAGCCATGAAATTAAAAGACACTTGCTCCTTGGAAGGAAAGTTATGACCAACCTCGATAGTATATTAAAAAGCAGAGACATTACTTTGCCAATAAAGGTCCGTCTAATCAAGGCTATAGCTTTTCCCGTGGTCATGTATGGATATGAGAGTTGGACTGTGAAGAAAGTTGATCGCCGAAGAATTGATGCTTTTGAATTGTGGTGTTGGAGAAGACTCTTGAGAGTCCTTTGTACTGCAAGGAGATCCAACCAGTCCATTCTAAAGGAGATCAATCTTGGGTGTTCATTGGAAGGACTGATGCTAAAGCTGAAACTGCAATACTTTGGCCACCTCATGCGTCGAGTTGACTCACTGGAAAAGACTCTGATGCTGGGAAAGATTGGGGGCGGGAGGAGAAGGGGACGACAGAGAATGAGATGGCTGGATGGCATCACCGACTCTGGACATGAGTTTGAGTGAACTCCGGGAGTTGGTGATGGACAGGGAGGCCTGGCGTGCTGTGATTCATGGGGTCGCGGAGAGTCGGACACGACTGAACTGAACTGAACTGAACCGGCATCTGCATAGTAGCAAGTTGGGCTAGTCACTGGATATGGACTGCTCGAGGGGAGGGAATATAACTTTTAGGTTAGTTAGTTCCCTTTGGCCCAAGGGCAGTATCTCAGAGGGACTTAGCTGAAAGCCATCAGTAGGCAGCATTACCAGCACTTGGCGGAACAGGTGTCTCCAACCTGAAGGGGCCTGAGTGTATATTATTACCGTAACACCCACCACAAATATATATATTTCCAGTACAGGTATATGTACTTTCTTCCAATATGTAGCTTGCCTATTCATTTCTTAATGGATCAGCAAACATTTAAAATTCTGATGTTGAATTTTTTTCTCTTAAAATAGTTTGTGTTTTTTGTGTCCCTGTTGAGAAATCTTTGCCAACCCCAAGATTGAAGATTTTCTACTTTTTTTTCTAACAGCTGTTGAGTTTTAGGTTTTATATTTAGGTGTATAATCCATCAGGAATTAATTTTCATGTATGTGATGTGAGCTACCACCCAAGTTATTCTTGAAGGCAATTAGCTCTTTCTCTTTTAGGTACATCCCTTTCCTCTCTTCTCATCTTCCCTTAATTTGCAAAGCTGAGGCATCTTTCATTTCCATTTCGCAGAGTAGAGCATAGTCAAAATGCTGACAGGACAGTCTTCTTTCCTAGTAATTTATTCATTAGTTTAAATTGTGGAGTTCTGAAACTAAGGCCCTCAAATGAAATGATAGTCTGGTGCAGTTTTACCCTTATTTTTGTCCTTTCTTTACAGTAAAACTTGACATTCATGATTGTTTTTTAGCAAAGGTGACTTTTACAAATTGTTTAGAGAGAATGATGAAAAGACTAATTACTTGCCATGTCAGAGCTGTTTTTCCATCTTGTGTTCTCCGTACTCTGACAGTTGGTCTCAAATGAATGCTGTGATTAGCAGTGTTTTGGTGAGTTTAGTAACTTGGAAAAGACAAAGACTGTTAGAAATAGCTCAATATTGAACATTAAAGTAGGAACACCAGCTGTTTGATGTCCTTTTCCCAAAATGCTTCAACCACATTCTCCTGTTGCCTCCTATATCTTCATAGGATGTGTAGAAATATTATTTTAAAGAAGAAAAGTTGAGGTGCTGACTTTTAACTAACTTGAACATGGAGTTAGTTCTGCCTCCCAAGCCAATGCCCCAACCATTGGAGCATTTTTATATAAGTTTTATAGTTGTATACCATTTAGAATGCAATTATTGGATGCCTTCAGAACTCTCTCAGTTTGTAAGTCATTAATAGCCATCCAGAATGTGTGAAGGGCTGACCTGGCCTAGATGCTAAGGGGATTCCCCTCTTGCTATAGGGCAAGTATTAGCTGGTGCTGACATTGCGGTTATAGTTCCCCCATTTTCGGTAGAGACACAATAGATATGGATCCCTTCTTTCTTCCCAAACAAGGAGTGGGTAATATTTCTACTAGCTTTTCAGCTAAGAACCTCCCTTAGAGGCAGTACTTGCATGTGTATATTCCTACAGCTTCACTGTTGCACTTTCAGTAGTATTTCAGAACTAATACAACCATTGTTATTTTTGCTAACCTCATAAAAGAAACTAAAACAGAAAAGGTGAGTACATGTTATACTGTAAAATTATTAAAAGTTTTTCATAAGCAACATAAATACCCTCTTGTAGTTTTTAAGATTATTTTTCGTACTGCCAAGACTCTAAGAAGGGTACATTGATGCTTTGGGAAATTTTGAAACATAATCCTTTATATCTTATATATCAGGATACAGTCTCCTAAGGAAATCGGAGTAAAAAGAAAAAACTGGTATTAGTGGATTAAAGCCATAGATCATTTATGACATTGATTCTAATGATGGTTTCATAGATGTGTACTTCCAAATACATAAAGTTGTATACATTAAATATCTACAGCTCTAGTATGTCAATCTTAATCGAGCATTTTTTTTTAACTAGACATTTTGGTATTAAACTAAATATGTTTTTTCATTGTATGAGTACTACATGTTCATTACAGATAAATAAATGTATTATAAAGTATATATTACATATTATGTTTATAAACTATAAAGAAAAAATTGTTAATGTTTTACACTTGTTCTGCTTATGTGTATACTTTTTCAAAAGAACTATGAGATTACCAATACATATTGTTTACCAGCAGCTTTTTCCTCGTAGCAATATATCATGCCTTTTTAAAAAAGTAATTAACTTATTTGTTTTTGGTTGTACTGGATCTTCGTTGCTACACGGGCTTTCTCTTGTAGTGAGCAGGGGCTGCTGTTCGTTGTGGTACACAGGCTTCTCATTGCGTTGGCCACTCTTGTTACTCTTGTTGCGGAGCATAGGCTGTAAGTTTGTGGGTTGCAATAGTTGCAGCTCGCGGGCTGTAGTTGTGGCACACGGGCTAAGTTGCCCCATGGCATATGGGATCTTACCGGATCAGTGGCGAATCTCATGTCCCCTGCATTGGCAGGTGGATTCTTACCCACTGGACCACCAGGGAAGTTGTGTCATTACCTTCTGTATCCATGAGTAGACCTCTGTCATGATTTTTAATTGCTGAGCTACTCACATTTTCACTTTTCACTTGGTGCTCTGGTGAAGTATTTAAGTTTATTAGCTAATCTCCTTTCTTGGACACTTAGATTATTATCAGGTTTGCATTCTTAATATGTACAGTGGCCATCTTTGCATAGTTCTTTCTTTCTTAGGAAAATTTCTAGAAGTGAAATTGCTGGATCAAAGAATTCACATTTTTGAGGCTTTAAATCTAAATTACCAAATTGGGGTCCAGGTAGGTTGCAGCAGCTCCCAATTCCTCCGGTTTAAGATGAGTATGCTAACTTTTCCCTATTGTGGGTAGTAGACAAGTTTTCCCACATCACTGCCGATCTGGTAAGCTTAAAAATGGTATCTTCTTGTTCTAATTGGCATTATTATTCATGAAGCTTGGGCTTCCCCAATGGCTCAGCAGGTAAAGAATCCACCTGCAACACAGGCAAAGCAGGAGACAAGGGTTTGATCCCTGGGTCAGAAGATCTCCCGGGTGAGGGCATGGCAACCAACTCCAGTATTCTTGCCTGGAGAATCCCATGGACAGAGGAGTCTGGTGGGCTACAGTCCATGGGACTGACTGACCAGACACGACTGAAGGGACTGAGCACGCTTTGAGGAAGCTGACCCTTTTTCATGTTCACTGGCCATTGTAGATTTTGGCCTCACAGATAAGCAGCTCACCGTCTTCCTTGCGGATACTTTCGAAACTTTTCCCTGTTTAGTCATCAATCTTTTCAGCAGCTTATGTTTTCTTTCCAGGAGCGACTAAAGCTGGTGACTGTTTTGGGTGCCGGCCTCCTCTGTGGAACTGCACTGGCGGTCATCGTGCCTGAAGGAGTACACGCACTTTATGAAGATATTCTTGAGGGTGAGAGAGAGATGGGCCTTCTTTGAGCTATGTTATTGATGTGGAGGGCTCAAAAGAGAAGCTTGGTGATATTTTTTCTGAAAACAGTTCACACGTTTGCAATAGAATATATGCCAAAGCATATCTTTTGATGTCTTTGACAATGAACACGTCAGTAGCAGTTTGTGAATTGAATGCCTCAGTCCACGAATACCACTTAAGATTTATTTGCAATAACACATGAATTGCGGGCTTTCTAAGAATGACAATCATTCTTTTTAATGCCTATGCAAAACTTCCAAATTCCTACATGACAATGATTGTATTTTTAGTGTTCTTTAATTAAAAAAAAAATATATATATATATATATATAAACACATTTGGATTCAAGGACTCTTTTTAAAAGATTTTTTAACCATTTTGCTTTTAAATTTTATGCATTTATTTATGGCTGTGCTGGGTCTTCATTGCTGTATTGACTTTTTCTACTTGCTGTGCACAGGCTTCTTATTCTGGTGGCTTCTCATTGCAGAGCATGGACTCCAGGGCATGCAGGCTTCAGTAGCTACAGCACATGGGCTCGGTAGCTGCAGCTCCCAGGCTCTGGAGGACAGACTCATAGTTATGACACACAGGCTTAGTTGCTCCAAGTCATGTGGGATCTTCCTGGACCAGGGAGGGAATCCATGTTTCTTGCATTGGCAGGCAGATTTGTTACCACTGAGCCACCAGGGAAGCCCCTCAAGGACTCTTTATAATGAACCTTGTAGATAATGAGGACTTCTGTTGTAAAGGATAACTAAGAAATTAAAGAGACCTCTCCTGACCCTAATAACAGGCAGAGAACTGTATAGCTATAGAAGCATAAATGCTGGACGATCAGCTTGGTTCATTCATCTGCTAAATGATTTGGTCCTTTATATCAGCTGGGAGGCATGCTTGATTGAGATTTGTGATTCAGCAAAATCAGATTCCCGCCTCTCATGAAATGTCCCACTTGACTGAAACCACAACTGTCATATTGGTGAGCTGACTCTTAAGATGCCAAGAGTCTGCTAGACTTTAAGAATAGAATAAAGAGGTCAACACCTTCCAAATTTCTTACTAGTCACAGAATAATAAATAGTTTTTCAGATGTTAGTAGAGGAAAAAAACTGTGTCCTATATTCAGAGGGATGATGCTCATATGCCTGGGGTATGAATATATTCATAGTGGTAAAGAGTGGGGATCATGGGGGTAAGTGCAAAATAGGACAGAGGCTGAGGATTGGTCAGCCTTAGGAGGAAAAAATAACAAATAAGGAGCCTTAGAGCAGTGGTTTCCGCTCTTTTTTGATCATACATCCTATTGAGAAAAAAAGAGAATACATGTGCTATTGCACTGATATACTCTACATTATAAAACACACTCCTTAAACAGAAAATTTTGGAAAATGAGATTTAAAGTAACAGTATATAGATCAGTATTTCCTTTCATGTTCTAGTGGATCATCTTGAATTTTCCTGGGTGTGCTCATTCCACTGTGAAAATTACTATGCTGGTGTGCTAGAAAACATTCAGACTGTGATTAAATAGGCACTTAAAATTTGTTTTGCTTGGCTTTGTGCTAAGAATTATGGGTGATAGTTGTTTGCTAAACTTGTCTGATAATAAAAGTTTCTTGAGGGAGGGGTGCATTTTAAAAGTACAGTTTTCTGATCCCCAACCTAGATTATTGAATCAAAATCTCCAGGGAAGATATTTGGGTATATCTAATTTTAACAAGTTGTCAAATGATACTTATTAGACATGATTGGGAAACACTAGGGTAGAGGGAAAAAGTGCTTCAGCTTTAGTTTTTTATTGTTGTTTTTTTGCTGATAGTTTTATGAGATAATAATGTATATAGCATATTCCAGGTATAGTTTTAAAGTTAAATGTAGCTACTATTTGTTGGGCTGCTTTCCTTTCTTTTCAGTTTTCCTTGTTTTGGCCCAAAATAATTTTGTAGATTCGTTTGAAAATACATACATGTACTTTATAAACCTATCTTTTGAAAAATAAGCATTCTGATCTCTTTAACCTTTTCATCACAGATTATTCTCCTGCCCCAAGCCAATCATTAAAAAAATCTTTTAAGGGACTTGCCTAGTGGTCCAGTGGTTAAGACTCTGCTTTTATTGCAGGAGTTGTGGGTTTGATCCCTAATCAGGGAACTAAGATCCCACATGCTGATTGGCCTTCATTAAAAAAAGAAAAAAGAAAAGAAATATTTTACAACTATTTTCACTTACATATTTTATATTCACAAGGCAAAAAGATATGACACTGAAAGATGAAGCCCTCAGGTTACTAGGTGCCCAATATGCTACAGGAGAGGAGTGAGAAATAGCTCCAGAGGGAATGAAGAGGCTGAGCCAAAGCAGAAGCAATGCCCAGCTGTGGCTGTGGCTGGTGGTGAAAGTAAAGTCCGATATTATAAAGAGCAATGCTGCATAAGAGCCTGAAATATTAGGTCCATGAATCAAGGTAAATCGGAAGTGATTAAAACAGGAGGTGGCAAGAGTGAACATTGACATTTTAGTAACCAGTGAACTAAAATGGACAGGAATGGGCAAATGTAATTCAGATGACCATTGTATCCTACTACTGTGGGCAAGAAGCCCTTAGAAGAAATGGAATAGCCCTCATAGTCAACAAAAAGAGTCCGAATGCAGTACTTCAGTGCAATCTCAAAAATGATAGAATGATCTCAGTTCGTTTCCAAGGCAAACCATTCAGTAATCCAAATCTATGCCCCAACCACTAATGATGAAGAAGCTGAAGATGACCAGTTCTATGAAGACCTACAAGACTTTCTAGAGCTAAAACTAAAAAGATGTCCTTTTCATCATAGGGGACTGGAATGCAAAAGTAGGAAGTCAAGAGATACCTGGAGTAACAAAGTTTGGCCTTGGAGTACAAAATGAAGCAGGGCAAAGGCTAACAGAGTTTTGCAAGAGAATGCACTGGTCATACCAAAACACCCTCTTCCAACAACACAGGAGACGACTCTACACGTGGACATCACATGTGACCACTACAGATGGTCAAAACCGAAATCAGATTGATTATATTCTTTTCAGCCAAAGATGGAGAAACTCTATGTAGTCAACAAAAACAAGGCCTGGAGCTAACTATGGTTCAGATCATTAGCTTCTTACTACAAAATTCAGGCTTAAATTGAAGATTGTAGGGGAAACCACTAGGCCATTCAGGTATGACCTAAATCAAATCCCATACAATTATATAATGGAAATGACAAATAGATTCAAGGGATTAGATCTGATAGAATGCCTGAAGAACTATGGACAGAGGTTCGTGACATTGTACAGGAGGCAGTGATCAAAACCATCCTCAAGAAAAAGAAAGGCAAAATGGTTATCTGAGGAGGCCTTACAAATAGCTGAGAAGAGAAATGAAAGGCAAAGGAGAAAAGGAAAGATAAACCCATCTGAATGCAGAGTTCCAAAGAATAGCATGGAAAGATAAGCCTTCATAAGTGAACAATGTAAAGACATAGAAGAAAATAATATAATGGAAAAGACTAGACATCTGTTCTAGAAAATTAGAGATAGCAAGAAAACATTTCAGGCAAAGATGGGCACAATAAAGGACAGAAATGGTACAGACCTAACAGAAGCAGAATATATTAAGAAGAAGTGCTGAGAATATACAGAAGAACTTTACCAAAAAGGTCTTAATAATCTGGATAACCACGATGGTGTGATCACTCAACTAGAGCCAGACATCTTGGAGTGTGAAGTCAAGTGGGCCTCAAGAAGCATTACTACAAACAAAGCTAGTAGAGGTGATGGAGATGAGCTATTTCAAGTCCTAAAAGATGATGCCGTTAAAGTGCAGCACTCAGTATGCCAACAAATTTGGAAAACTCAGCAGTGGCCACGAGACTGGAAAAGGTCAGTTTTTATTCCAATCCCAAAGAAAGGCAATGCCAAAGAATGTTCAAACTACGTCAAAATTGTGTTCATTTCACATGCTAGCAAGGTTATGCTCAAAATCCTTCAAGCTAGGCTTCAGAAGTACTTGAATTGAGAACTTCCAGATGTTCAAGCTGGATTTAGAAAAGGCAGAGGAACCAAAGATCAAATTGCCAACATCTATTGGACCATAGAAAAAGCAAGGGAATTCCGGAAAAACATCTACTTCTGCTCCATTGACTACACTAAAGCCTTTGGCTGTGTGAATCATAACAAACTGTGGAGAATTCTTAGAGATGGGAATACCAGACCACCTTACCTGCCTCCTGAGAAATCTGTATGCAGGACAAGAAGTAACAGTTAGAACCAGACATGGAACAACAGACTGGTTCCAAATTGGGAAAGGAGTATGTCATGGCTGTATATTGTCACCCTGCTTATTTAACTTCTATGCAGAGTACATCATGAGGAATGCTGGGCTAGATGAAGCACAAGCTGGAATCAAGATTGCCAGGAGAAATATCAAAAACCTCAGGTATGCAGATTACACCACCCTAATGGCAGAAATTGAAGAGGAACAAAAGAGCCTCTTGATGCAGGTGAAAGAGGAGAGTGAAAAAACTGGCTTAAAACTCAATATTCAAAAAACGAAGATTGTCACATTTGATCCTATCACTTCATGGCAAATAGATAGGGAAAAATTGGAAACAGTGACAGACTTTATCTGCTTGAGCTCCAAAATCACTGTGGATGGTGACTGCAGCTGTGAAATTAGAAAATGCTTCTTGGGAGGAAAGCTATGACAAACCTAGACAGCATATAAAAAGGAGAGACATCACTTAACCAACAAAAGTCCACATAGTCAAAGCTATGGTTTTTTCAGTAGTCATCTATGGTTGTAAGAGTTGGACCATAAAGAAAGCTGAGTGCCAAAAAATTGATGATTTCAACTGTGGTACTGGAGAAGACTCTTTTTTTTTTTTTTTTCCCAGAATACTGGAGTGGGTAGCCTTTCCCTTCTCCAGGGGATCTTCCCAACCCAGGGATCGAACCCAGGTCTCCTGCATTGCAGGCAGATTCTTTACCAGCTGAGCCACAAGGGAAGCCCTGGAGAAGACTCTTGAGAGTCCCTTGGACAGCAGAGAGATCAAACCAGTCAATAAAGGAAATCAACCCTGAATATTCATTGAAAGGACTGATGCTGAAGCTCCAATATTTTGGCCACCTGATGTGAAGAACTGACCCATTGGGAAAGACCCTGATGCTGGGCAGGAGGAGAAGGTGGCAACAGAGGATGCGATAGTTGGATGGCATCACCGACTCAATGGACATGAGTTTGAGCATGAGAGGTAGTAAAGGACAAGGAAGCCTGGTATGCTGCAGTCTATGGGGTTGCAAACAGCTGGACACCACTGAGCAACTGAATAACAGCATTCACTCTTTTTGGCATGAATGATTACGTTTTGTCAAATGCATAAAGTCAAAATACAGAACAGTTCCATCACCCTCTTCTCCTTTTGTAATCAAACTTTTCCTCCACTCCCAATCTTGAGCAACCTCTGATCTCCTCTGTGTCTATAGTTTTGTCTTTTCTCAATGTCGTATATATACAGTCTTGTAGTCTTTGGGTCTGGCTTCTTTTAGTTAGCTTAATGCATTTGAGAAGTCATCCTGTTGTTTGGTGTGTCAGTGGTTTATACCTGCTCCAATATTCTTGCCTGGAGAAGTCCGTGGACAGAGGAGCCTGGTGGGCTACAGTCCATGGGGTCACAAAGAGTCGGACACAACTGAGTGACTAACACCCACACCCAGTAATGTGTGAGAGTTCCAATTGACTCCCTTCCAAACAGTTTTGTTGTCTCTTTTGTTTTAGTTTCTGTATTTTAAACACCCAAATAGATGTGTAGTGGTGTCTCTATGTGTATGTCTGTGTGTTTTGATTGATTTGACTCTGTTGAGTCTTAGTTGTAGCATGAGGGATCTTCCATCTTTGTTGCAGCGTGTGGGATCTTGTTCCATCAAACCTGGGCCCCCTGCATTGGGAGTGGAGAGTCTTAGCCGCTGGACCACCAGGAAGTCCCTTCTGCTCTTCCCTTATTGTAGTTCAAATCAACTTTTCTCCAAACTTTGAGAAAGGAATTTGTGTGCATATAACTACAGCCTATAGTTTAGTTCTTCTGTGGACCTTATAATTATGATAATTAGGAGGTATTTTTTTCAGAGCTCGGTATATACCATGTTAACGAAGTACTCTGACACTTTAATAAGCAGTATTAAATACAAATTAATGTGGAAAGGAAGTTCTTACATACTCTTCTACAATTATAGCTCTAAAATCACTGGACTTAGATGATTATCTGTATTTATGTGAGGAAACAGTCTTTCTGTAGAAACAGAAGTTTTGAGAACATAGGTTATTGAGTACTGCAGTACTTGTTTACTATGGAGCTCATGTTTGAAACCACCAAAATTCTTTTAAAGTAGAGAGTTAAATCTGCTATTATAGTAACATTTATCCTATCACCCATTAATAAAAATGGAGCTCTTTAAGGCTCTTATTATACTTTACTTTCAGGATTCTGAAATTGTTTTATTGTTCAGTACTGTATCTGACCAGATATTCACTCCAGATGTTTCACATGTTCATGTAAATCTCCTGAAGTAATTCCATTTAATATACAACTCTGTTCCTGAACATTTAGTGAGCACTTAACCACACCACCAGGTATTGTGTGACTATATTGCCTAATCATCACAACAACCCTCTAAGGTAAATACTGCTTTATCGATGAGGCTTTTGAGCCCCTGAGAGGTTAAATAATTTGCCCAAGGAACTCAGCCAGTGTCAGGACCAGGATTTGAACACAGGGTTTCTTACCCTGTCTGAAGTCTACACTTTTAATGACACTCTGCTATGTGGTGAACATTGTATGGAATTTCATATCACCAAAACATTGTTTATCTGCTAAAGAAATCTAACTTTCCTATCTGATAATGAGATTTTTTTTTCTTTCAGAAATAGTAGTATTTTGATTAAAAAAAAGATTCATTAACATCCCTTTAAAACATTAGTTTTATACATTTGACTATGGTCAGTTTTCTCTTTTACATGATAAACAGATAGTAAGTAAGAGCTACTGTACCCTATTGGGCTTCCCTGGTGGCTCAGACCATAAAGAATCTGCCTGCAGTGCAGGAGAGCCAGATTCAGTCCCTGGGTCGGAAGAGCCCCTGGAGAAGGAAATGGCTACCCTCTCCAGTGTTCTTGCCTGAAGAATTCCATGAACAGAAGAGCCTGACAGGCTACAGTCAGTCTATGAGGTCGCCAAGAGCCAGACACCACTGGGCAACTAACACTTTGACTATCGCTGAAAACACATCAAGTGTAAAGAACTGTCTTTGCCCAGAAAAAAAAAGTATATAATAAAAATCTGTAAAGGTTATAAGATATAAGTAGAAGATAAGAAATTTAAAACAATACAGGCCAAAAATATAAGCATCAAAGCTGGGGGTCACCCTTCCCCCCAAAGAAACAGATTACCTGAAGATTTGATTCTTAGAATGCTTTGTCCTTTGTAAATGTTAATCTGAAGGAGTTCAAGTGAATGTCTTCAAAGGGTAAATTGACTCTATTATATTTATCAGTAATTTAACATATGTGTCCATAACATGGGAAGGCTATATACCATATTGGTGGAACTTACTGGAAGGATTTCCGTATGATATCTAGGGAAAGAATTAACCCCTTAATGATTTGCTGAACACTCTGTTAGTAGCATGAGAAATATATGTCTGATGAGCAATATCCAGTGGTAATACTGGGTTTATATACTTTGCAGGGGGGAGTGTGACATGGAACATGTCTCAGTTATTCATTACCAACCGGTGCCCTGAGTGAAATAGACACTACAGTGACAACCTGAAAGTTCTTTCAAGGATGAGTGACATATGTACACAAATTTAATTAAATAGCTGGGGGTTCAATGTTTTATTTCAGTGTAGTTGATTTACAGTGGGGTGTTCATTTCTGCTTTATAGCAAAATGACTCAGTTATACACATGTATATTGTTTTTCATATTCTTTTCCATTATGGTTTATCACAGGATATTGACTGTATAGTTCCCTGTGCTATGCAGTAGGCCCTTGCTGCTTCTCCATTCTATAGTAGTTTGCATCTAATGATCCCAAACTCCCAATCCATCCCTCCCCAACCCCTCTGCCCCTTGGCAGTGAGAAGTCTTCTCTATGTGTGTGAGTCTGTTTCTGTTTCACAGATAAGTTTATTTGTGTCATATTTTAAATTCCACATGTAAGTGATGTCATATGGTATTTCTCTTTCTCTTTCTGATTCATTTCACTTGGTAGAGTCTCTCAGTCCATCCATCTTGCTGCAAATGGCATTAGTTCGCTCTTTTTTATGGCTGAGTAGTATTTCATTGTATGTGTACACTCCATCTTGTTTATCTGTTCATCTGTCGGTGGACATTCATGTTGTTTCCGTATCTTGGCTATTGTAAATAGTAAATAGCTGGTTTCTGAGATCTCAGGTTTTGCTGGGTTGAGTTTCATGTCCTCCAGTAGAAGAGGAAGAGTGGATATGTTAATACTGAATATCCAGATCCCATTACTAAACTGTTATGTACTAACAAGTCATGATTATCACTCACTTTAAAAAGCTTTTTTGTTTTGGCTAATGCTTGCAAATAAAACCAATAATGCCTACCATTCATTGTATATAATCCAGTAAATATTTTGTTTTTATATATAAAATTAAATTCCACTTAATTATAAGTATTCAGATCTTGTATGGAAAGCTTCCATCAACAGCACACTTATTTCAAGTTTTATATACATATATAAAATAATGTTCCTGACATTTATTTGCCACAGTTTAATTTATACATAAAATTAAGTGTTAATTCTTTCAAAGTGGTAACATCAGGAAATTATATACTTATATCAGTGACTGCTCAAAAAATGTTAGAACTCTTTCTTTAATTTGCCTCCAGAGTACAAGATGAAAATCATCAGTGGCAGCAGAGTTTTCCTTGAAAGCAGTTTAGGTTTGGAGAAATACAGTTTATTTAACGCCAGTCTGTTTAATAACATAGGTGACCCATTTCTTCAGTATTATTTTTGATCAGAAGCTGGTATATTAGAAAGTAGGAGTTTATTGTGACTCATAAACTTGACTCCAAAGGCTGTGCCAAGAGTTCCAAAATGATTTAGATAAAGAAAGCGTTGTTAGGATAAAATATAGAAGGTTCTTATACTCATCTAAATTGAAAAATTCTGATATAGGTGTACCTTATTATTAAGGGATGTGAAAGTTGGACCGTAAAAAAGGCTGAGTGCTGAAGAATTGATGCTTTTGAATTGTGGTACTGGAGAAGACTCTTGAGAGTCCTTTGGACTGCAAGGAGATCAAACCAGTCAGGTCTAAGGGAAATCAACCCTGAATATTCATTGGAAAGATTGATAACTAAAGTTGAAGCTCTAGTACTTTGGCCACCTGATGCGAAGAACCGACTTATTGGAAAAGACCCTGATGATGGGAAAGACTGAAGGCAAAAGGAGAAGAGGGTGGCGGAAGATGAGGTGGTTAGATGGCGTCACTGACTCAATGCACATGAGCTTTAACAAACTCCAGGAGACAGTAAGGACAGGAAAGCCTGGCATGTTGCAGTCCAAGGGTTGCAGAGTCAGACATGACTTAGCGCCTAAACAACAACAACAGTGAAAGGAAATAATGTTGGTCATCCTTTGAAAGTTGTAATTAGGCTTGACATTTAGTTTCAGAGCTATGGATACCCCAAAAGTAATTGACTTTAAAAAGTATTATATAACTGTTCACAAATAATAGTATGGCTAACACCCTTTAATGAGGTGTTACCTCAGCTCCCTTTAGCATAACCTTTCACCTAATTTAGCACGTACATCTGTTACCTATTAAGTCTGGATTTACAAAGAAGCATGTGCGTAATTACCTTGAAAGCGAAAGTTTCTCTGTCATGTCCGACTCTCTGCCACCCCATGGACTGTGTGTCGCCCATCAGGCTTCTCTATCCATGGAGTTTTCTAGGCAAGAATACTGGAGTGGGTAGGCATTTCCTTCTTCAGGGGCAACCCAGGGATCAAACCTGGATCTCCTGCATTACAGGCAGATTCTTTACCATCTGAGCCACCAGGGAAGCCATTCTAAAACATACATAAGATTGTATTTTATTTCCATTGTAAAAAATCTTTTTGTGTTGGGAGGAATTAATTGCATAACTTTCAAAAATGAAATGTCACATTAAAAGTTACAGAAGTGTGAAGGCCATTTTTTTTTTTGCCTTCAAAATCTATTTGTTGAGTATATACTCAATTTATGGCCTTATATTGATTGTTAGAGTTCATAGATCTAGAATATAGCTTCTGCCTTCAAGAATTCACAGCCGATGAAAAATGAATAAATTAACAGTCGGTGACAGCAGGGGTTGGCAAACTTTTTCTAAAAGGGCCAAATAATAACTATTTTAGGCTTCGTGGGCCATATGGTTTCTGTTGCAGTTACTCAGCTCTGCTGTCATAGCATGAAAGCAGCTATAGACAGTCTGTGAACAAACGAGCATGGCTGCATTCCAGTGCAAATTTTATTTACAAATCTAGACACGAACCCTTGTCCTGTAGTTTACTGCTGTCTGAATCGTAGTATAGTGATATAAAACTTACAGTTGACACACACCAGTCTGCTGGATATGCGTGAGAAGAGGCCACAGAAAATGTCAGGGAAGAAGGAACCTACAAGCTGAGTCTTGAAAGACAGGCTGTTGTCCAGGAGAAGCAGCATGGAAGGCCCATGGATTCATGAACTGCAGAGACTAAACAAAGGCAGAGATGAGAGCTCATTTTGTTAAATATTTAGTGGGGGCCTTTTAAAAAGATAATCATTCAAATCCTTTCCAATAACATCTTTCTAAGTGGTATTGAAAATTGTAGGTACCACAATTCTTTGACTTGCTTCACATGTGTAGTTTCTTTACATTTATAAATATGAAGAATTAGTTTTGTATATTAAAATGGAAGCATACCAAAAATTGCCTTGTCTTTAGTCAAGTGTTTTACTTCATTTATTTTTCATTCTCAAGGCCATGCTAATTATTTGGCAGTGTATAATAGTTCATTGATTTTGCCCAAACCAAACACCCTTGTGTTACCATGAGGCCACATTTTAATTGTCCAACACTACCAATCAAAATTCTTAGACCGCTTCTCTCATAAACTTGATTATTTTTCATCTCTGAGCTTTCAGTCAGTTCTCTGGCTTAAAATCCTTATTGCTAACAATAATTTTGCTTGCGTGAAGAACAGTGTGGGCACACTGTCTGCCCACCTTTTCCTCCTAGACCTGTCTAGAGTTCAATTCTCTTTAATTGATCACTGCAGTGTAGGCTGCTAACTTCCAGGAAATGCCTCTTACTCCAAAATCATCTATTTCTTCATCTAAAAGTCTCTCTTTACCTCCAGCAGTGCTTCCAAACTGAATATAGCAACTCAGTGGATCTTGGGATAAATTTAGTAAGTTGGGCTTGTGACTGGCCCAAGAGAAGCATAAGGGAGGGACAAAGAGAAGGGAATTTTTTTGCGTTGTAGCCATTGTGAAGTTGCAAAGAGTTGTCCAACAACAGCATCAGGTAAGATGCATAACACTGGGAACAAAACAAGGCTGCATCCTCTCAGCCACTTGTACTTAACACTGTACTTGGAGTCCTAGCCAGATGCTAGTTTGCAATAAGGCCAGAAACAAAAAGATAAGGCATAAAGATTGGCCAGAAGTAAAACTATCTATTTGCAGATGACACAATCACCTATGTAAAAATGGTTGAAAATTTAAAACCTCATAGTATCAAATGTTGACAATGGTATGGAGCAATTCGTACTTTCAGACATTGCTATTGGATATGTAAAATGGTACAACCACTTCGGAAAACAATTTAAGAGTTTTATCTTATGTTGTTCTGTTTAGTCACTTCAGTTGTGTTCGACTCTTTGTGACCCTATGGACTGTAGCACACCAGGCTCCTCTGTCTGTGGAATTTTCCAGGAAAGAATACTGGAATGGGCTGCCATTTCCTCCTCCAGGGGATCTTCCCAACCCAGGGATCAAACCCGTGTTTCTTATGTCTCCTGCATTGGCAGGCAGGCTCTTTACCACTAGCAGCACCTGGGAAGCCCATTTTCTTTTATAAACATACATATACCCAAAAGTTCTGATCCTAGGTATTTACCCAAGGGAAAAGAAAATTTGCATCCACAGAAACATTTATACCTGGACTTCTCTGGTGGTCCATTGGTTAAGCATCCACCTGCCAATGCAAAGGACATGGGTTTGATCCCTGGTCTGGGAAGATCTGACATGCCGCAGGGCAACTGAGCCCGTAAGCCACAGCTACCGAGCCCACACTCTAGAGCCCATGCACCATAACTACTGAAGCCCCAGTACCTTGAGCCACAACAAGAGAAGCCCATGCACCACAACTAGAGAGTAACCCCTGCTTGCTGCTACTAGAGAGAGCCCACTTGCAGCAGTGAAGACCCAGCGCAGCCTAAATGTAATACAAATAAAATTTTTAAAAATGAGAAAGACTTGTGCCTGAATGCTTGTAGCGACTTTATAATGGACCAGTGTTGGAAATTATGTAAATGTCCATCAATAGCGGAATGGGTAAATAAGTTGTGATATGTCCATACAATGGGACATTATTCAGCAAAAAGGAGGACCAAACTACTGCTACATGCAAAGCTTAGATAAATCTCAAAATACTCTGCTGATCAAAAGAATCCTTATGCAAACGAATACATATTGCCTGATTCCATTTATATGAAATCCTAGAACAGGGAAAACTCAAGGGACAAAAAGCACATTCAGCACTTGCTTGGGAACAGGACTGACACATTGACTCCAGGGGAGCACAGGAGAACTGTTCTGATATTTTTGAGTATTGTTCCAAAACTTGAACTTGGTGGTAGTTTAACTAGAGTTTTTACATTTGTGAATTATACATCAATAAAGTGTGCTTTAAAAAAAAAATATTGAGACATTTAAAAGCAAATGGAAAAAAAAGCAAACAATGAAATCGCTATTCGGAAAAAAATCTTAAGGCTAAAAAATTACTTTGGGAAGATGAGAAAGTTCTGGAGATGGATAATGGTTGTAGAACATTGTGTGTACTTAAAGCCACAGAATCATATGATTAAAAATGGTTGAAATGATAAGTAAATTTTATGTAATGTATATTTTACATTTTTAAAAAAGGTTAAAAAAAAGAAAAAGCTATGTAAACAAAAAATCTTTAAAGAATTAGAAAAACATATTTTTGTTATCTTAAGATGGTTTGTGCATCTCAATAATGACTTTTAAAGAATTAAGTCAGGGTCTAAAATATTACAGCAGGCTTCTGTGACTTCTTTAGTCAAAGGTTAAATGCTTAATCTAATTATAAATGATAAATATGTTTAGTATTTTGGCCTGTGTTTATAAAACCAGCAAAGATAAGAATTCTTGAAGTGTTCATGCTTTGAGTGTCAGATGTTTGAGTATAAACTAATAGTATTAATATTGCTTAGCCAGGTGTCATTTCCTGTAATTCAGAGTATCCCAACAATTGTATTTCTAGAACTGAATCTAGACTGAAGGAAATGTCTCGTTTAGACTGCTCTGCCCTTTTGGTTTCTAATTGGTGATTGTCCCCTGATGTTTTTTAAAGCTAAAGCGTTTTATACTCAGTTTGCTCTTTATTTGCAATTTTTGTATCAACATAAATAGATGAATTATTTTCATTGTTATTGTTCTTCATTTGCCTGTTTTCATCAGAATAAATCTTTCTGTGGTTTCTGGTGAGACTGATGTGAATTTCTAGACAGAAGGGGGGCATTGGAAGATGATATCCCTTGGGAAAATGACTGCTTTTTTGCCTGTTGATTTGCTTCCACTTCCTAGGTTTTGAGAATAATAGGCAGTTAAAAACTCTGCATGCCAAAAGCAGAAGAGCTTTGGGAATTTTTTTATCATGAACTTTAAGGGAGTTTATGACTTGCTAGATTACAATAAAGGAAGTGAATGTCTTTGCAGGAAAATCTGTAGAGCTCAAAGTACAAAAGGACAGAAGCCTCTGCATGAAGATGCTTTAAGGGAGTAAACATGTTGTCTCTTTATGGTTCATTCCACTCTAGGGAAGCACCACCAAGCGAGTCAAACACAGAACGTGATTGCATCAGACAAAGCAGCGGTGATACCAGCTGCCCATGAACATGAGCACAGCCATGACCACACACAGCTGCATGCCTACATCGGTGTTTCCCTCGTCCTGGGCTTTGTTTTCATGTTGTTGGTGGACCAGATTGGCAGCTCCCATGTGCATTCTACTGACGGTAAGTGACCCCAAGGTTTTTTGGGCAGTGCCAAAAATTTGCATTTTTAGGTGATCACAAATGAATGATTCAGTATGTATCAGTGGCCATATTTAGTACTAACTCTTGTCTTAGGTTCTGGTAAACATTTTCTTCATTTGAGGAAGCTAGTGGGTTGTGACATGTGGCACAAGAGAGTGTTTATTGGGTTACTACCCTGGTTATCTTAAAGCTGTTTCATTTGATGGAGGTCTAGGGCAGAAGTTCTTAACCCTTTTTGTGCATGGAGCCTTTAAGCAGTCTAAAGCCTGTGGACCTTTCATTGGGATAAATAATGTTTTTAAATGCATAAAGCATAGTACATAGGACTACAGAGAAAATCAATTTTATTGAAATATAGTTACTAAAACATTAAAAACAAGTTTGTGATATAGAATGTCTTCTTTATCAATGTATTAAATAATGATATAATATATTTAAATTGTAAGCAAGTTAGAGTTAAATTTAATTGTTTAGGACATTAGTATAACAGATATTGTTGAGTAGCTTGACCAAAAACATTAAATTCTGAGATGGGCTTTAACAGGCAACAGATTGTCAAGTTGAACATCCAGTTGATTTGGGTTTTTGTTTTCATGGTTATTAGTGTAGAAAAGCCTGATTCACAAAGATACTTTATTACAGATACACTTAAACACATTTGTAGCTTGCTTTCCCGGGAAAAGTTTATCCAGGGAAAGATAAGCTTCTTTCAAGGACAACTAGAATTCTCCAAGACTTTTAAAATCAATTGCAGTCATAGTAACTTTTTTGTCTTGAGATCAATGAATTCATCTTTGGTTAAGTCAACATCTTTGATATGGTTTATATTAAATAAAAAAGGATTCTGAGCCATGATATACCTTTGATACCATTGTGATACAAAGAAATTTAAAAGGGTTATAATAGACATGAGAATTTATAGTTATTTCTTTTCAAATATATTGACAGAATTTTACAGATAGAAACTACTAGAAAACATAGATATCTTGTCATCGGTATCTTGGTCCTCAGTGAGAGATCCCATGACTTCTACTGTTTGGTGGCTAAATGACTGTTAGGTACAAAGTTGCCTCATAGTTACCCAGTTCCATCACATGAGCATTTACAGACAGGAAGACTGTGAATCAAGTAGTGTGGCAGTACTTTGCAGTTGAGTTCAGTCACTCATTCGTGTCCAACTCTTTTGTGACCCCGTGGACTGCAGCACGCCAGGCTTTCCTGTCCATCACCAACTCCTGGAGCTTGCTCAAACTCATGTCCATTGATGAATGATGCCATCCAAACAGCTTATCCTCTGTAGTCTCCTTCTTCTCTTGCCTTTGATCTTTCCCAGCTTCAGGGACTTTTCCAATGAGTCAATTCTTCTCATCAGGTGGCCAAAGTATCGGAGCTTCAGCTTCAGCATCAGTCCTTCCAATGAATATTCAGGACTGATTTATTTTAGGATCGACTGGTTTGATCTCCTTGCAGTCCAAGGGACTCTCAAGAATCTTCTCCAACACCACAGTTCAAAAGCATTAATTCTTCCACGCTCAGCCTTCTCTATAGTCCAACTCTCACAACCATACGTTACTATGGGAAAAATTATAGCTTTGACTAGACAGACCTTTGTTGGCAAAGTAACGTCTCTGCTTTTTAATGTGCTATTTAGGTTTGTCATAGCTTTTCTTCTAAGGAGCAAGCATCTTTTAATTTCATGGCTGCAGTCACCATCTGCAGTGATTTTGGAGCCCAGGAAAATAAAGTCTGTCATGGTTTTCATTGTTTCCCCATCTATTTGCCATGAAGTGATGGGACCAGATGCCATGATCTTAGTTTTTTGAATGTTGGGTTTTAAGCCAGCTTTTTCACTCACCTCTTTGACTTTCATCAAGAGGCTTTTTAGTTCCTCTTCACTTTCTGCCATAAGGGTAGTGTCATCTGCATTCTGTAAGCAGTACTTCTACAAACCCTTAATTTAAAGTAGTGATGGGTGAAAGTGACAATAAGAAGGTATCTTAGGATGACTGTAAAATAATATAAAATTATATGATTTCTATTGGTAAAGGTAGTGCTAATATTCAGTTCAGTTCAGTTCAGTCGCTTAGTCATGTCCGACTCTCCGCGACCCCATGAATCACAGCACGCCAGGCCTCCCTGTCCATCACCAACTCCCGGAGTTCACTCAAACTCATGTCCACAGAGTCGGTGATGCCATCCAGCCATCTCATTCTCTGTTGTCCCCTTCTCCTCCCGCCCCCAACCCTTCCCAGCATCAGAGTCTTTTCCAGTGAGTCAACTCGTCGCATGAGGTGGCCAAAGTATTGCAGTTTCAGCTTTAGCTTGTGGCTTATTGTCTATATTTATGACAAAAGGAAATGCTAAAGTTCAGTTAAAGGTTAGTAAAAGTAAAAATGCTTTTTTTTTTCAATTTAAGGTCACAAACACCCCCTGCATTCTCCCTGTGTTCTCCTATTAGACCCCAGGTTAACAATCCTTGATCTACAAAAAAAAAAAAACTGTAGAAAAGCTGGCAAAAGACATGAACAAATAGTTTATGAAAAGATGTAAAAATAGTCTTTAAATACATGAAAAGATGTCCCCTGCATTTAAAATAAGAAGAATGCAAATCAAAGTTCCACTGAGATGCCATTTCTCACCTGACAGATAGTCACAAATTCAAAACCTTGACAACATATACTCTGTTGGCAAAGCTGTGACGATATAGGCACTCTGATCTGTTGCTGTGGATGTTCGAAGTGGCACAGTCCCTGTGGAGGGGAGTTTACCTTTCAAGCCAGAAATCCCACTTCTAGGAATCTGTTCTGGTAATTCAGCTCCAGTGTGAAGATGCATACGCACAGTAATCAGTGCAGCATTGTTTGTCATTGTAGAACCACTTCAGTGTCCAGTCATGCAGCGGACTGAGTGAAGTGTTGTGTGTCTATGTAACTGAGTTCTCTGTGGCAATGAAATAAAATAGGGAATCCAATCTCTGTCAACCAAGAGGGAGAAATTTCCAGGAAATATTGTTAAGTGAGGGGGGAAAAAAATAAATTACCGTCTGTCATCTGTTTGTGTAAGAAAGAAGGAGAAACAAGGAAACATGTATATATTTGCTTATCTTTACAAAAAAGAAACATAAGGATCAACTGGAAACCAAAGCTGATTACTTGTAGGAGTGAGGGCAGTTGTGGGGTAGGGTAGAAGGGTTTTAAGACAGGGCATGACACTTCCCTGGGCATGCCTTTTGGATACAATTTTAACTTTTGGAAATATGTTAATGTTTTCCATATTCAAAATATAAAATGAAGTCAGCAAGGGTCGGGGAGCTAACTGAAACAGATGAACTATACATCAAATGAATAACACAATCACACTGAAAGGGATTTAGGAAAAATAAATTCAAGTAGCTCATGAATGTAGTTATTTGGCTATATACCTTTAGTAGTGGGTAGCATTGGGGACGGAGAAGGCAGTGGCAAGCCACTCTAGTACTCTTGCCTAGAAAATCCCATGGATGGAGGAGCCTGGTAGGCTGCAGTCCGTGGGGTCGCTAAGGGTCGGACACGACTGAGCGACTTCACTTTCACTTTTCACTTTCACACATTGGAGAAGGAAATGGCAACCCACTCCAGTGTTCTTGCCTGGAGAATCCCAGGGATGGGGGAGCCTGGTGGGCTTCCGTCTATGGGGTCACACAGAGTCGGACACGACTGAAGTGACTCAGCAGCAGCAGCAGCAGCGTTGGGGAAGAAGTGTAAACAATACTGAACTCTTTTTAGTAGGCTTTGTCTTTTCTAATGGTGTGGGCAAGAGCATTCTGAAACTATTTCAGATACGTTACAGGGTTGAGTAAATGAATAGGTGTGCTGCTGTTGGTGAAACCAGAGTCCTCACTGAGGAAGAAGGGACATGCAGACAGGGAGTGAGGGAAGGCAAGAAAGAACCCCTGCAGGGTGGATTGGAACTGGAGCTACTGGAATCGTGATTCCGAAAATTTGTATGTGTGTGTGTACATATATACATTTGTGTTTACATAGACACGGGTGTATGTCATAGCTGTGTGTGTAGAGAGGGCCTAGAAGTAACGACACCCCACTGGCAATGAGCATATCAGGGCTCTTCAAAGAAATGACTGATTCTAGGATGGAGCAGGCAATGGCAAGCCACTCCAGTACTCTTGCCTAGAAAATCCCATGGACGGAGGAGCCTGGTAGGCTGCAGTCCATGGGGTCGCTACAAGTCAGACATGACTGAGCGACTTCACTTTCACTTTTCACTTTCACACATTGGAGAAGGAAATGGCAACCCGCTCCAGTGTTCTTGCCTGGAGAATCCCAGGGACGGGGAAGCCTGGTGGGCTGCTGTCTATGGGGTCACACAGAGTTGGACACGACTGAAGTGAGTTAGCAGCAGTAGCAGCAGCAGGATGGGGCAGGGTGAGTATAAAATGAGCTTGACATATCTAGTGCTCAAAATATATATGAAGAAAAAAGATGGGAATGGGGAATGTCACAGGATATAGGAACCAGCTTGAAGGGGCTTCCATTGGCCAGATCTCGGACAGTTTGTCCACCGAGATGATTAAGAACAGCAATAAAGCATAAACCACTAAAAAAAAATGGAGTCAATGCGCAGATCCACGTGAGTGAAAGATAAAAGAGGGGAGGGCATTTGCTTCCAGCAGAACGCTAAACACCAGCTGGCAAACCCGGAAGCAGTTGGAATTGGGCATTTTTGCAACCTTTCCAGTAACAATTGGCTCAGGCCAGAATCGTCAATGAATGTTAGATCTAGGGGTATGTTTTGATTTGCTTATTAGTTGCAGAGGGGAGAAAAGTAACTCAATGAAGAAATCAGACAATTCCTTGATCAGACGATCAAGATTCATGTCACTGGTATTCTGCTTCAGTGTGCGCAGAAAGTTCTTATTAGATCAGCCTCCCTGCACGTAACTATAAACTTGAGACAGTTTTGAAAACCCACTGTCTGAAGACACTGGAGAATCACCCAAAGGGGCAAATTCTGGAAGGGAGTCTACACTGGGAACCGATTTTTACAGCTTTTAGTTCCTGTTTCTGCTTTTAGCAGTCAGTGCCTATGGAGTAGCCAGCTGATAGAAGAGTCTTTCTGGCCTAAAGAGGACAGAGTTCAAGGTAACCACAGCCACTGCAGAGTGAGAGGAGAATCGTAGAAAGGAGACAGACAGAGAAAGGCAGCCCTAAATTCTGTGTATAAACTACCCAAGTCTCTGGCTAAGCCCTGAACCATGCTTTCTTGGGCAGGCTCCAGGCAGGTCCGCTAAAGATGAAAGAACTAAACTAAGACTTAGGCAGCTGCCCAGAAGACAGAATTTGCAGTTTGAACCAAATCAAGTTACTTTAAAGCAAAGCAAAAAAGAAATCAACATTCTTTGGAAGAATGTAATAGAATCCATAGTATCCACAAGATAACGTTTACGGTGTCCAAGATGTAGTCCAAAATTCACACCACCAGTGAGCAGCAGGTGTACATCCTGTGCATCTGGATGTGATCGCCTGAGAAGCATCACCTATGTAGTATTCCATCCAAGAATGCTTTATCTAAGGACACATCAGACAGATCCAAAAGTAAGGACCACTCTGTTAAAAAACAAGAAAGGTGCAGGGAGGGGAATGTATTCTTCAGAGATATCAGTGTCACAGAAGTCAAAGGCAGAGGAAATGTTTCAGATTAAAGGAGACTAAGAGATAGTTACAGCTAAGTGTAACATGCGGTCTTAGACTGAATTCTTCCTGGGAAAGGAAAAATGCTCTGAAAGTCATTCTTGGGCAATTGACAAAAGTAAAATATGCAAGAAAGTAGAAAAAAATCTCAATGGCATTTACTGAATTTGATAACTTTACTGTGATTATGTAAGAAAATATCCTTTCCCATCAGAAATACACACTGAAGGATCTAAGGATAAAGAATTAACGAGCAGTATAAAGTGTAGCATACTCTTAAACGGTAATTTCCAGGAAAGGAAATGTATGTGTGTCTGTGTGTAGTGTGGAGAGAGAACAAGACAGCCTCGGTACAGATGATAAGGCAAATACGGCAAGACGTCGGACAGGGTGTGAAAGAAACTCGTTTAGCTGGACAGGACAGTGAGAAATACGATATCAGTTGATGTAGAGCCCAGGAACTTACTTAATAGCAGTTTGGATTGAATTTGAAAAGTAGCAGATTATTAACTTGTTAACTGACCCATCAAAAGAGTGGTGAGTTAGGAAGATGGTTCTGACAAGGATGTGTGAGATGAATTTGGTTAGGGAGAAAGGAGAGGAAGAGGAGACGTCCAGATCCACTGCTAGTTCAGGGCTTGGAGAAGGGGTTGTTTCGGTTGAGGAAAATGTAGGTTAAGATGGTGGCAGTAAACTGGAGAAAGGCAAACATAACAGACATTTTGCTGTTAGGATAAAGATAAAGTCCCTGGAGGCTGAGGAAGGGGAAGGGGGAGGCAATGACAATGAGACTGGTCTAGAGAGAAGTGGTCAGAGGCCACAGAGGGTTCCTTGGAGAGGTGGAGTGGTAAGCGGTGTGAGGCAGTTAGGGTGGCATCTTGCCCGTTCAGGGAAGGCTGGGTCAAATGAAGAGTTCCCATCTGCCTGTCTCTTCAGGACAGGAGAAATTTCTAAGTGTTTGAAGCCAAAGGAAAACGACAATAGTAAGGAATATAATAATAGTCTACTTAAAACAGCTTTCAAAGAATTCTTCCACCTCCCGTTGCTTCATGGCTGACTTGCCTATTTTTTACTTCAGATCCAGAAACAGCAAGGCCCAGCAATTCCAAAATCACCACCACGCTGGGTCTGGTCGTCCATGCTGCAGGTAGGTTCAGCTTGCAGTGGAACCTCTTTCTTTTCTGTCACACAGGTACCATCCACAGGAAATACTCTTGGGCTGACCTTTTGGAGAAGGGGTTGTTTAATGAAGTCCTCCGACAGAAGCATGAACCCCAGTGTACTCAGTGTCAGGGGATTGTAAACTAAGAATGGTTTTTATATTTCTAATCAGATGAAAAAGAATAATTCATGGCACATGAAAATTACATGAAATTCAAATCTCAGTGTCCATAAGTGAAGTTGTATTGGAATACAGCCATGGCCACTTGTTTACGTATAATCTGTGGCTACTTTCACACAACAGTGGTAGAGTTGAGTAGTTGTAAGAAACCAAATGGCTCACAAAGGCTAAAATATTTCCTATCTGGCCCTTTAAGAGAAGTTTGCTGATCTTTTCCCTAGGACCTCGTCTGCACAAGAGCTCGAACACTTCTGTACTGAATAACCCTGCTGCCTGTTATCTACCCAGAATGCCAGTTGAGGCAGGGGTGGGCTGTCGGGTGTCAGAAGCCTCAGCAGTGCTGACTGGGAGCACCTTTGAATCATAACCACAACCGGTCCCAGTTGTAGGGGTCTGTAAGGGACAAAAGCACGTGAAAGGTGACACCCTGTTATCTGGACTCTATAGTAACACATGCTTTTCTAACAAAAAATGCATCCACTCAGCCAGTGTTTACTCATTACACGTAAATCATCTATGCCAAGTCGCGCTGTCTGTTTTTTCACCTGCAAGATGCAGAGATGCCTCCTTTGAAATTTCTTGCTTTTTCTATTATTGCAGTTTAACTGATTAGTCAGTAGATTTTTGAACGTCATACTTTTTCAACAGCAACGATAACTGGCATATTAAATATCAAATAGCACCTGTGCTAAGCTCCTCACATATGTTACCTCATAAAAACCTTAGGAATATGTACTTTATTGAACCCATTTTAAAAATGAGAAGGCTAAGGTTCAGAAAGCTTAAATAACCTTCTCAGAGCCTGGTCCAGCTCTGTCTAACTCTGAAGCCCACACACTCACCCACCACAGTATTATAGTTGTTATTTATAGTGTTTTATGTTTCATTTTTTCCAAATTCAGCTGACGGTGTTGCTTTGGGAGCAGCAGCTTCTACTTCACAAACTAGTGTCCAGTTAATTGTGTTTGTGGCAATAATGCTGCATAAGGTAAGCAAAATTTTGGTGTAAGGTTTGTTATGGACTGCACCTATAATTAAAATTTAATTTTGGTCTTTGTGTTTTTCTGGAATGGAAAGGTTTTTGTACTTATTTTCTTAACTGCTGTTCACCTTAGAGAATTGAATAAACCTGTTTAAAACTGGGTCTTTTGCTACCATTTTCTTAAACTTGTAAATTGAAGGGATTTTTATTTTTTTATGGCATATACACAAACTGTTAAGTCCTCTACAGATTTCTGTATTTCATGGTAATTTTTGTTCATAAATACTCTTATACTTAACTATTTCACATAGACTCAAACACACAAATGGGACATTTTCATTAATTCCTAAAAGGCAGAGCTCAGACTTTGTGTTTGTTGTACTTGGTTTTCTTGTATAATAATAATTTAGTCAAATAATATGTACTTCATCATGTAGAAGCAATCCAAATTTCTAGACTAATAAGGGATAGTTTTTCTTTTCCAGGCACCAGCTGCTTTTGGGTTAGTTTCCTTCTTAATGCATGCAGGCCTCGAGCGGAATCGAATCAGAAAGCACTTACTCGTCTTTGCACTGGCAGCACCAGTTATGTCCATGGTGACATACTTAGGACTAAGTAAGGTAAGTCTGACTCAAGCTTATCTGGACAAGTATCTAACTCCTTGTGATCTACCAAAACTTACGGTCTCTTATGTTGAAGTTTTCAATTAAATTATTGCCTAAAGCTAAAAAGAAAATTCAACTTAAAAACCTGTACTGTACAAAGTGTACATCTTAATTCCAAGTCAATCCTCTTCATAAATTTAGAACATTTTCTTATTCATTTAATTAAAAAACTTCTTTCCCATCAGTTCCAAAAATATTTGCACAGATACGTGATCTTTAAAATCATCCAGTTTAAACCTTACCAGACATGCTAGTTATATTTAACTCGTACATAGTAAGTCACAACAGTATGTATTTAACGTTTCAGTGAGCACCGGAAGTGTGAGTAGCGAGCTCGCAGCAGCTTAAGAGCAGTAGGGAATGAGCAGAGATCTCTATGTTCAGCTAAGACTCAGATTCTTCCACTCCTGGCTCTCATATCACGGCATATTAAATATCCAGGTCTTTGTCATCACACTGATCGTATCTCCAGACCTGAAGTGGCACGTGTCGTTTGTCACATCAGACCCCAGGCATTCTACTCTGTTGCTCCAGTTAGACCTTCCCGTGCCTTATTATTCTGTCCACTAGGGCTGGAGTTCTTAACAACAATCCTCCCCGTTTTACTTAAATATCAATTGCCAGGCGACAGAGGAAAATCTTAGAACCAAACCAACTTAGGGCTTTCCCCCACACTCTCTGAAAATCACTGATTCTTCTGAGTGTTATTCAGTTCTTATTTGATATAGAAAAGCTTGCATTAAAAGGAACATGAGAAATGAAATGGTTAAAGAATGGTTAAGTTCCTGTCAGTCAAGGCTTAGCTGATCTGGATTGCCAGCACCTCATTGTTCACCTGAAGAGCTTTATCTTCTTTTAGTCAATGAGTAATAATAATACATAGTTCCCTTTTAAATATTATCCTGTTTATCACTTCACTGATCAATGTAAGTTTCTAGAACTTTTGACCAAAAGATATGATAATTTTGGAGTCACGGAGTTACAGGTTACATTTATGGCATGTTCTTAAATTTTCAGTTACTTGTCTTAGTCTGTAGGGCCACTTTTTTAATTAAAAAAAAAAAGGTGGAAATTAATTGTGTAAAGATTAGCTTTTGAGATATTTCTAGGCTCTGTGAGGGCAGGTACTACATCTCAGGCCCTGGCCTAGATGCCAGGTGCATATTGGTAGGACAAATGAATGTATGAAATTTGATATCTGCATTAATGCTGTTGATTCCATCTTAATAATCTTGAAGTTTGTTTGTAAAAGTAATCCCGAGTGGCTCAGTGGGTAAAGAATCTGCCTGCAACTCAGGAGATGCAGGTTCAGTCCTTGGGTTGGGAAGATTCCTCTGGAGGAGGGCATGGCAACCCATTCCAGTATTCTTGTCTGAAGAAACCCATGGACAGAGGAACCTGGCAGGCTACAGTCCATAGGGTCGCAAAGAGTCGGACATGACTAAAGCGACTGAGCATGCATGCACACATGGCCAATAGTCTTAAACCCTTATTTGGAAGCTTTCCATAAATAACAAAATTGTTCTGATCTCAAGGTGTCCCCACTTCCCAGTTATGAATATTGGGTGTTTTTTTAATTATTATTCTTTCTGACTCTGCATGTTACTTGACTTAATTTTCTTCTCTCTTTCTCTTACTTCACAGAGCAGTAAAGAAGCCCTTTCAGAGGTCAATGCCACTGGAGTGGCCATGCTTTTCTCCGCCGGGACCTTTCTTTATGTTGCCACAGTACATGTCCTCCCTGAGGTGGGCGGAATGGGGCACAGCCACAAACCTGACCCCACTGGAGGGAGAGGCCTCAGCCGCCTGGAGGTGGCAGCCCTGGTTCTGGGTTGCCTCATCCCCCTCGTCCTGTCAATAGGACATCAGCATTAACTGGTGAGGGTCCAGCCTCGGTCCATGGCCGTTCGCCATTCAGTGAGAACAGCCGGCACATGACAGACGCTCACTTCCTCAGTCTCCCGTCTCACCTTGCCCATCTCCACCTGTATTCCTGAAGAGTCCGGAGGGAGGTGAGATGAAAACCTGGAGTAACGGAAAGCTTTTCCAGTAGATACAACACGCTGCGAGGACACAGACATTCCGCTGTGGTGTCTTTTCAAGGGCCCTTGGCGTTTTGAGTTTTGATGTTTCCCTTAACCCTATTCTCAGGGAAGATGGAATTTAGTTTTAAGGAAAAGTGGAGAACTTCCTACTCATAATGAAATAATTATGAAAGTACAGTATTCTGTAATTAAGCTAAATCTCTTAGTTTAGAGGCTCTGCCACTTTATCCATTGATTTTTTAACATGGTTCTCACCGTGTAAGACTGGTGCTTTAGCATCTATGCCACTTGCCTTGAATGAAGGTCATGATGCCCACTGTGTTAGATGCTAAAGATAAGTAGTTCACTTGGGGCTCGAGTCAAGAAAATGACGGCAAGACACATTGAAAACTGACTCTACACTTGAGAGATCCGTTGAAGAGGGGACATCTGGGGAGACTTAAACACCCCCTTTAACACATGCCTCTTTACAGAGAGCCTGCCTTCCATCAGATGGAGCAGCAGAGGTGGACTAGCTTTTAAAGAGGTGACGTGTTTTATAAAACTTTTTTTTTTCAAGTCCTCCTGTTTGTAGTAGAGGAGCCAAGTTCTTGTAGGTTCAGACCAACCTAGGCTTCCCTTCTGACTATTCTAAGAACAGTCAGATCCCAAAGTATCTTTGGAAATTAAGGGGTGTTAAATTGTAAGTGAATTTGGACAGTTACTGACATCTTTGTAGTAACATTTTTAGAAGAAAGATCACCAAAACCTACTTGTCCTTTTTTTGTTTCTTTAAATATTTATCTTAGTAGACCAGCAGTCCCTCTGACAAAATAGTTCCACTTTGGGGCTGCTAGGTCAGCATCACGTGAGCACCTGTAGCAGTGAAGAAAGTCAAGATGTATCACAAATGGGAGGTGTTTGTCTGTTGATTTAAAGCTTATTAAAATCATGTCTTTTGTCTCTTCATCTTTTCCATATTTTATTCCTAACTTTTCCCTCCAGCCCTTCCTCCCTACAATTTGCTGCTTACTGCTGGTGGTGATGCTAATATTTGTGTGAGTTAAGTTCTCATCAGGACAACCTCTTCTTGGAACTGTGATGATAAAGATAATATTGTCTCTGTTCTCTGTTCCTTTCAATGAAGTTACCTTTGTGTCAATTGCAGCTTTGTTAAGCCCTTAAAATGTCAACTTCCTCGTATGTGAGATGATACAATCACTGATATTCTGGTAATTTAAACAATTGAGATATTAAAAATAGTAAAGCAAACTAGGATAATTTGTCCATATTTGCCAAAAATCCCTGTAAACCTTGTGTTATCAAATAAGTGTATAATATTATATTGTTAATTTATTTTGATTTTCTGTACCATTTCAAAACACATTTCATAAAGTGGGAACCAAGACTATTTTTGTCAGGGCATTGGATTTAGGAGTTTGTGAAACATTTTGTATAACGCATAAACCAGCATGCCCAGGATTTCTGTATTTGCTTCCTAGATTTGTCACTGGGTCAGCAGCTGTGGAAAGAGAACTTGTGAGCCCTCTGCTGGCTAGGCCAAAGTAGCGTAAACAGGATCTGGTTTTGGATAGTGGCTGGGAACCGTTGTGAACAGCGTAAAAACCAACAGAAGGTGGAGCAGGAAAGTCTAAGTGGCTTTCCTGCTAACAGCTCAGTCTTCAGAGAGTCATGGGGTTTCACCCAGTCCTTCAAAATGACATGGTTGCCTTGATTCTCCCTGGAAATGTACTTCGTTAAGTAAATAGCTCATTTTAGTGTCTGGTCTGGTTTGAATAGTGGCACTTTTCTATCATATTGTTGTGCAATGATCAAAAATTTGTTCTGCTGGCCAAAGCCTCTTTCTGCAGTGCCTTGCCATCACACTTAAAAGTTGGGCTAGAATATCTTGCCGGGTAGGGCCTTGAACTCTGGCAAGGGCAGACCATCTAACCTCCAAATTGGCCTTCCCCTCTGGACCCCACGTTAACAAGCAAATCTTTCAAGGCCTATCAGTTCTCAGGAGCTATGGGCTTTCCAAGTTTTTAAAACTGCTACCCCAGGAACCACTCATTTCCCTCCTGGTCAGCAGGCAGAAATAGCCATACTAATCTTACAGGGCTCAAATGCATCTCCAGGTAGCAGGGAACTGAGCGGCATGGCAGGGGCCTCCTTCATTTGGGGGGGCAGGGGAGAACTTATGTGGACAGTGTCCCAGGAGAGGCCACACTGATGGTCACTTACTGGCACATTTCAGCTCCATTTTCCTCTTGTTTAAAACTGCCTCCTTAGATGTGGATGCCTTAATGCTCTCACACGTTTGGAAGCCTTGGCAATACTTCAGTCGCTGCTGTGATTACAGATGGAATTATTGGCTACCAAAGAGATGCAATTGATGATGAAAAGCATTGTCCTTCCTTCCTCATAACCAAAGTTAATTACAATTTGACTCCCTTTCCTCGGTATAGATAGACTTTCTTCAAATGTCGAGTGCTCTCTTAAATGGCAAATTAAGGTGAAAATTATACTCATCCATTTCCTTCATTTGTTTGCCAGTGAATTGCTTTTGTCAGTTGCCATATCCCCAAAGCAGCCACCTTCCAGGTCTGATGGCTTTCCTGTGCACACTATTGCCAGATTTCAGTTCTTCAGGCGAATTCTGCCCTGGAGTGTAGAGTGTTGAAACACCACCACAGAGGCTCTGTGTTCTCCCTTTCCCTCTTCACCTTTTTATTTCCCTATTCAAAACAGCCAAGTCTGTTCCTATATTTTGAATCATTAGAAAAATGAGAGAGGTGGCTGTTTTGAGTGGTCAGTTCTTTATAGAAAGAAGAAAATGTAATGGTGTTTTTTACTGGCCTGCTTTTAAGTGTCACTGCCTGGTTTTTCCTCTTTTTCTAGGATTAGAACTAGGAGGACATACCAGCCCCTCAGATATATGGTAGCCAGGTACTGAACATGGGAACTGTATGTATCTCAACAGCACAGGCCCCCAGAGCATGTTCCTGCCTTTGGGGCCCCTGAGCCCCGTGGGAGCCTGAGAATGACCAGATTCATCCAAAACTGCTGTAGGGCAAGTTGAGAACCCTCTAATAGTGTTCCATAGGGGTACCCTCCTTGCATTACAAAATTTTTTGCTCAACACAGAATGGTCCACATTACCCAAAGATCACTGTTTGAGATGCTATGAAATTAAAACCAGTCATGTAGCCCCTTTGTACCTGAGACATCTAGATTCACCTGAGAAGACCTGAGGGAAATTTATGACTTGCACGAAAGGGCTAGACAACCATTAGGAATTTTCTTGATATGCTCAACCTAACACAAGGAGGTTGACTTTGATCTGTTTTCTCAAAGCGTCTTCTACTAAGTGGGAAATTTCATGGGATAACATTGCAGTTCCCCTGGTTTGGTAGCCTAAATGGTGATTTTAAATGTCCCCTTTTTCTGGATCCTTTGTAAGAATGAAATCATTCCACAGATGGCTGCCTTATAATTTTTGTCTCTTTCCACTTTAATTGTGAATGGTTAAAAAAATGTTTTGCTGTTTTCTGATTTGTTTTATGATATTAAATTTTTATTAGTGCATACCATATGTGAGTGGTTCATTATTTTGATACTCTTGGCAGTTTTTCCGTTTGATGACCAGACTGGACCCACATTCAAACATCAGAAAAGGTAATGAAATGATTTGAGGGACAGTGGAAAGATGTATCTATATGAACCTCCTGTAGGGAAGGCGAGAAAGAAAGGCGGAAGAGATAAAGGACTCAGTATACCCATCTGACCCAGAGATAGCAATTTACTGACATTTTTTTTTCCTTTGCCTTTACTGTCAGCAAATATTATTTATGAAGGTACCTATCTAATCCCAGAAAAGAGACGCAGGCCAGTAGATCCCAATCACAGTGGATGCATTTCAAAGGGCGCAGTTACTAATCTGAGTATGTAGACACTATGAACAGTGGACCCTGGAAACATTTAAATGGAAGTGAAAATTATAAATTTGATAAACATTTTCTCCCTCTGTAGTACTGAAGCTCAGTTTTTAATGTATACTGATAAGGGCCATATATAGCCATGTATCATTTAAATATATCACTTATCTGTTTATTCATTAGATTGCATTATTACTAACCCACTGTGTGCTGACTTTCTATGTGTATCACGTATGCTACAACTAGTTACAAAAGTTGTCCCCATAGTGTTAACATGTTTCCAGAAAACCTCTCCTCATGAATAAGAAAATAGGCCACAAGGACATGGTACTGTTGATTCCTGCCATCGCTCACGAAGTCATCCCTCCTTTGCCTTAAGCAGTGGGTTGTGAAATCTTCAGAAGCCCTTTTATCCTATTGCCCTGAGATCGAAATGTATGTATCTATGCGCCTCTGTATGTATACAGATGTGTATATACAGGTTTAGTCAAAATAGCCAACAGTCATTATTCTGTTTAATTCCTAATTCTTAACAAGCTAGAGCTGTGTCATACAATGTAGTTTGTAGGATGTAGGAAATAAACCAGCTTTATGCCCCCCTGTTTGCCCTGTGTCAGTGCCCCTCCTCCAACTCCCTCTCTCTTCCAGGTCTTGTTCTAGTGTCTTCTCTAGTTAGGCCAGGGCTTCCCTGATAGCTCAGTTGGTAAAGAATCTGCCTGCAATGCAGGAGACACCAATTTGATTTCTGGGTCGGGAAGATGCACTGGAGAAAGGAAAGATTACCCACTCCAGTATTCTTGGGCTTCCCTTGTGGCTCAGCTGGTAAAGAATTCACCTGCAGTGCAGCAGACCTGGGTTCAATTCCTGGGTTGGGAAGATCCCCTGGAGAAGGGAGAGGCTACCCACTCCAGTATTCTGATCTGGAGGATTCCATGGATGTGACCACTGTATTTAAAGTTGTAATCTGCTCATCAGTGGTAAGAACCACTGGGGTAAGAAGCTGATCACTTTTTAATCTGCTTTATAATATATGTCTTTACTTTGTCTCACTTCTCTGCTAAAACAGAAGCTCCAGGAAGCTAGGTTCTCAAAAAAAAAACATGTTGTTAAATGAATCAGTCTGTTCTGAGGGGCCACTTTTTTCCTAATCTGTGCTCTCCTCCTTTCCTCCACTAGCTGCTGCCCTGACTCCTGGCAGGACCTACTGCTGGCCTTGCTATAGCTCTGCCTTTGTCTCACACTGAGGTGGCTGTCGGGGCAGAAGACTGAGCAGACATGTGAGAAATTAACCTGGTTCAGGTTACGAATCCAGGACTTAACATTAGTAAGATGCTGTGTTACTAATTTAGGGATGGGAAAACCTGGATCCCATTTCTGGCTTAGCTACTGATTTCTATTGCAGTGATAGCTACTGCCCAGTTTCTATAAATTTTGGATGAGTGAAAGCATTTGTCCCAGTCTGGTTGCCTTATTCATAAAGGGATCCTGACAGATTCTGGAGCTGTTAGAGGAGATAGCACAGTGAAGAGGGGATGGGAAGCCGGGGCCCTGGAGACAGTGTGGAAGGCACTGGATTATTATGTCTGGAATGCTCTTGAGGGTGGAATTTGATAACCATCACCAGAAAACTTCAAGGGCTGTCAAGTGCGGGAGGGTACAGATACCACACCCTCCCTAGGGTGGAACCAGAATTAGAGCCCTGCCTCTCCTCCACCAACCCACTCTTCACTCAGCAGAGTTAACAGCCCTTCCTGTGGACCAGGTAATTCCCAGAGCTGAGCATACAGAAGGGAATAAGGGTCTATTCCAGTCCTTAGAGAGCTTGTTGTTCAGTGAGGGGTTCAAATAAAACAACTGGCAATAAAGCCAATTATTAGTATTGGGAGCCAGGAAGGCACAGAGAACACGTAGGGGCAAGAAACCCCGGGTGGGCTTCAGGGAGAGCATCAGAAGGAGATGGCAGCTGTCCTGAACTAAAAGGCTGGGCAGAACAAGCTCGAAAAGGTGGGATAGGGAAGACCCACGTGGGCAGAGGCCCTGGGGCACAGGAACAGGGACCCTGCCTCAGAGGTGCCATGGCTGCAGGGGGGAGCGGGGAGGTGAGAGCTGGTGTGCTGGCTCCCTAGGTGACTCTGAAGCTTCCAGATTGAAAATCCTACAGATAACTGAGCCCAGCCAAGGTCCTTGTAATTCCTGCCTCCGCTGCCACCAGGGCCCCTCCCAGGTGCAGTCTGGCTGCCCTTGCTCTGAGTCCCTGTCACTACATGATGCCTCGTGCAGATAGAAGTCCACAATGTCCCGATCTCTGTGCTCTAGTGGCTCCCCTGGCACCTCAAGGTGGGGCTTGGTGACTATTTGCCTCCCTCATTCCTGGCTGGAGCCCAAGGACTCCCCTCATTCCACCTCTGAACATGGTTGTCGGTTCCATTCAGGGGACCTGACCCAGCCTGGGAGGGGTGCCCAATCTTCCTTCTACCCCCCATCTCTCCCTCCCCAACTCTCTCATTTACCTAAGAGACCTGGCCTGGAAATGCCCCACCTACCATCTTCCTCTGTCACCACTGTCTCCCCAAAGCCTCCACCCTCCACCTCTTGTTTCCTCCACGCTTCCAGCCCCTGTGTGAACTGGGTCTTCCCTGGGGCTGAGGGTGCGGTGGGGGTGGAAATGTGAGAATTCATAGAACCTGTGTTACATTCTCCTCTTCTGTCTCTGCCTTCACCCTTGTTCTATACTTTGAGAAGCCAGAAAAGAATATGCTACTGGATCTAAAAGAAATAGTCCAAGGATAATGTGATGCTGAGTTGGAAGGGCCCCTTTTGATATATGAAGCCACGAACTTTGCAAAGTAACTTGCCCAAGGTCTTTTCACGGAGTAAGGACGGAGCCACCACTGGTAGCCAAGCCTCTAAGCACCCGGTCCCATGGATTGTTAACTTTGTTCCAGAGGAGAAAGCAGCACCCTAGCTCTCCCTCGGACTTTTTGGGAGAGCATGTGAGATTGTGACAATGAATGGCTGTGGGCTTATTGGCCAGACTGAGCCCATCTCCCATCCCCTAGTGAAGTATTATCTTTGCTCTTAGAGGCTAATTGTGTCCATTTGAACCCACACATCACGCACAAGGGGAAGTCCTTTTTACCTGTGGTGTTTTTCTGAGCAGTCGTGCTGTCCTCAGCGATGCCCTTAGATGCTGAGAACCTGCATCAGTGCTGTGACAGGCTGGCAGGTTAGGAGGTCCTTGGCCACCCCCAGAAATACATCACACTGACAACCTCAGATGTGAGCAGTTGTTGGGTAGAGACAGCAGAAGCCTACCTAGCAAGAGGGTGACCTTGCTGATGAGAACTGAACTATGATGCAAGGGACTTTCTGTCTCAAGACATCTAGAGTGGAGGTTTGCCTGGGGACAGGGTGGTGGGTCTGTGCTGACACGAGCTCTCCCCGTCCCCTTCGTCTTTCAGCTGCTGGCGTTGATCTTACGCTTGGCTGCCCGGGGTCAGGAAGTGCCTCACCATCTTCCTCTCTAGTAGTCTCCCGATGGACTCCACCCTCCACCTCTTGTTTCCTCCACCCCTCCAGCCCCTTCCTCTTGGGTTCCCCTGTGGGCAGTCAAGCCCTGCCACTAGCATAAGAGTCTGAGACCTATACTGGTTATGAGAAATTAGTCAAAATGGAATACAATTCTATAAAAAGAAGTGCTTTAATCCCCAGAATGGATGCCATCAGAAACAACTTCACAAAAGAAGAGTCATTTGAGCTGAATCTTGAAGTAGAATTTGCGGAAGATACAAAAAGTATTCCAGACTAACAGAATTCCAGGCAAGTGAAAAGAAGATATGAAAGAGCGTGGTAGCTCCTTGGAATATTAGAACCAGTGTGACCAGAGCAGAGAAAGTGTGATAAGGTGACAGGGGTTAAGCCCTGACAATAAGTCAGGACCAGACTGAGGAGCATGTTAAGTCAAAGTCAGAAACTGGGAACTGGAGTTGAAGGAATGGAGACCCAGTCAGGGGTTTTAAACAAGAAGCTCACATGAATCTTTGACTCTTTAGAAGATCACGTGAGTGATGGTGGTGAGCCAGGATTCCTTGGGGGACCCTGTTGTTAGTGGGGAGTCATTTGAAAAGGCTACTGCATAATCCAAGTGAAAGATGACTGACTAAACAGTGCAAATTGAGAAGCCCAGAGAAGTCCAAGGATTGTCCTTGGTTCACACACCTAACGGCAGAACCTGGAATTAACCCATATGGACCTAACAGAAGCAGAAGATATTAAAAAGAGGTGGCAGGAATACACAGAAGAACTGTACAAAAAAGATCTTCACGACCAAGATAGTCACGATAACGTGATCACTGACCTAGAGCCAGACATCTTGGAATGTGAAGTCAAGTGGGCCTTAGAAAGCATCACTACGAACAAAGCTAGTGGAGGTGATGGAATTCCAGTTGAGCTATTTCAAGTCTTGAAAGATGATGCTGTGAAAGTGCTGCACTCAATATGCCAGCAGATTTGGAAAACTCAGCAGTGGCCACAGGACTGGAAGAGGTCAGTCTTCATTCCAATCCCAAAGAAAGGCAATGTCAAAGAATGCTCAAACTACCGCACAATTGCACTCATCTCACACGCTAGTAAAGTCATGCTCAAAATTCTCCAAGCCAGGCTTCAGCAGTATGTAAACCGTGAACTCCCAGATGTTCAAGCAGGTTTTAGAAAAGGCAGAGGCACCAGAGATCAAATTGCCAACATCCGCTGGATCATGGAGAAAGCAAGAGAGTTTCAGAAAAACTTCTATTTCTGCTTTATTGACTATGCCAAAGCCTTTGACTGTGTGGATCACAATAAACTGTGGAACATTCTGAAAGAGATGGGAATCCCAGACCACCTGACCTGCCTCTTGAGAAACCTGTATGCAGGTCAGGAAGCAACTGTTAGAACTGGACATGGAACAACAGACTGGTTCCAAATAGGAAAAGGTGTACGTCAAGGTTGTATATTGTCACCTTGCTTATTTAACTTATATGCAGAGTACATCATGAGGAACGCTGGGCTGGAAGAAGCACAAGCTGGAATCAAGATTGCCGGGAGAAATATCAATAACCTCAGATATGCAGATGACACTACCCTTATGGCAGAAAGTGAAGAGGAACTCAAAAGCCTCTTGATGAAAGTGAAAGAGGAGAGTGAAAAGGTTGGCTTGAAGCTCAACATTCAGAAAACAAAGATCATGGCATCTGGTCCCATCACTTCATGGGAAATAGATGGAAAAACAGTGGAAACAGTGTCAGACTTTATTTTTTTGGGCTCCAAAATCACTGCAGATGCTGATTGCAGCCATGAAATTAAAAGACGCTTGCTCCTTGGAAGGAAAGTTATGACCAACCTTGATAGTATATTAAAAAGCAGAGACATTACTTTGCCAACCAAGGTCCGTCTAGTCAAGGCAATGGTTTTTCCCGTGGTCATGTATGGATGTGAGAGTTGGACTGTGAAGAAGGCTGACCGCCGAAGAATCGATGCTTTTGAACTGTGGTGTTGGAGAAGACTCTTGAGAGTCCCTTATACTGCAAGGAGATCCAACCAGTCCATTCTGGAGGAGATCAATCCTGGATGTTCATTGGAGGGACTGATGCTAAAGCTGAAACTGCAATACTTTGGCCACCTCATACGACGAGTTGACTCACTGGAAAAGACTCTGATGCTGGGAAAGGTTGGGGGCGGGAGGAGAAGGGGACGACGGAGAATGAGATGGCTGGATGGCATCACCGACTCTGTGGACATGAGTTTGAGTGAACTCCGGGAGTTGGTGATGGACAGGGAGGCCTGGCGTGCTGTGATTCATGGGGTCGCGGAGAGTCGGACACGACTGAGCGACTGAACTGAACTGAACTGAATGCCAAAAGCAGTTGACAAGTCTGTCATCCATCTAAAGACTGCTTTCACGCCTCCCCACAGATTCTGTTTTATAGATGAGGGACAGCGGAGGGCCTGAGAAGTCTGTCTCCATTCAGCTGGCAAATTAAAACAAGAATCTGAAGCACCAGAACAGGGGCTAAGTAAAAGAATCTGTTCAGCAAGCATTTGCTGAGCACCTGCTGCATGCCCTGGACTCTGCATCTAGGAGCTCAGAGTCTGGAAGGGAACAGAAAAACTCCCAACAAGGCAGACAGGTGCTAGGATGGAAGGATGGGCAAATGTTCACTGCAACCAAGATGAGAGTGCAGTTTCAGCTGAATCATACCCTGCGGAAACCACGACAGGAGCCTGAATGATGGAATTAGGATTGGAGGAGGAAAAGACGCCTATGGAAGAGATTCGGTACTATAGCAGGGCCTGGCCTGGAGCCCAGATCTTCCTGTTTCTTCTGCTTCCTGGCCCTCTAAGGACACTTGTGCTGGGCCCAGGCATCAGACTGACACGGGAGCCAGGAGAGCTCAGGGAACCCGAGGAGGAGCATCCCTGGGTCCTTCGCTCAGCATCAGCCTGGCCGCCTGCCTGAGGGTGGGGCCAGGGAGGGCTAGGGGCTACAGAGATGGCACTATGGAAAGAGCCATTTTTGCCCAGGTTGCTGGGAGCTTTGGAGGCCCAATCAGGCTGTGACAGTCCAGGGAGACCCTCGTCACTGTTTCCTGCCTGAGAATGTTTTCCTGCCCATCTCTGGCTGGAGCGGGTTAAGAAAGCCTCTGTGTCTGACTCACTCTGGCTGAACCATAAGAAGAGAGCTGGATCCCTGTTGGCACTCACACATTTAACTACCGTGGACTGGGCATATACAACAGACATGCTAATACCTGCTTCATGGAAGAATGGTGATTACCACTGAGCCTGCAGACTATAGGTAAAAGCAACATTATGAAAATGTCTGTTCATTTTCACAGTAAAGGAGTCAACAAAATGAAAATAATCTATGGAATGGGAGAAAATATTTGCCAACCATTTATCTGATAAGGGGTTAGCATCCAAAATATGTAAGGAACTCAACTTAATAGCAAAGAAGCAACCTGATGAAAAGATGGGCAAGGGACCTGAGTAGACATATTTCCAAGGAAGAAATACAGATGGCCAACAGGTACATGAAAAGGTATTCAGTATTACTAATCAGGAAGGAAATGCAAATCAAAACCACAAGAGATAGCATTTCACACCTATGAGGACGGCTATTCTCATTAAGCCAAGAGGTACATATTGGTGAGGGTGTGGAGAAAAGGGAACGCTTCTGCGCTGTTGGTGGAAATGTGAATTGCTACAGCTGCTATGGCACACAGTACAAGGGCTCCTCAAAAAATTAAAAATAGAACTATCATACGATCCAGAAATCCCACGTCTGGTGTATATATCCAAAGACAATGAGATCAGTGTGTTAAAGAGCTATCTGCATTCTCATGTTCATTGCAGCATTATTCACAATAGCCAACTATGGAAACAACTGAAAGTGTCCACTGATGGTTGAATGGAAAAAGGACATTTCATACGCTCACACACACACACACACACATTGGAATATTATTTCACCACAAAATCTGTCATTGCAACAAATGTGGGTAAACCTGGAGGACATTATACTAAGTGAAATAAGCCAGACACAGAAAGATAAATGCTATATGTTTCACTTATCTGTGGAGTTGAAAACATCTATTTCTGCTTCTTTAACTATGCTAAAGCCTTTGACTGTGTGGAGCACAACAAACTATGGAAAATTCTTGAAGAGATGGGAATACCAGACCACCTGACCTGCCTCCTGAGAAACCTGTATGCAGGTCAGGAAGCAATAGTTAGAACCAGACATGGAACAACAGACTGGTTCAAAATTGGAAAAGGAGTACGTCAAGGCTATATATCATTCAGTTCAGTTCAGTTCAGTTCAGTCGCTCAGTCGTGTCCGACTCTCCGCGACCCCATGAATCACAGCACGCCAGGCCTCCCTGTCCATCACCAACTCCCGGAGTTCACTCAAACTCATGTCCACAGAGCCGGTGATGCCATCCAGCCATCCCACTCTCAGTCATCCCCTTCTCCTCCCGCCCCCAACCTTTCCCAGCATCAGAGTCTTTTCCAGTGAGTCAACTTGTCGCATGAGGTGGCCAAAGTATTGGAGTTTCAGCTTCAGCATCAGTCCTTCCAATGAACACCCAGGATCGATGCTTCTTTAACATATATGCAGAGTCAGTTCAGTTCAGTCACTCAGTCGTGTCCGACACTGCGACCTCATGAACCGCAGCACACCAGGCCTCCCTGTCCATCACCAACTCCTGGACTCCACCCAAACCCACGTCCATTGAGTCAGTGATGCCATCCAACCATCTCATCCTTTGTCGTCCCCTTCTCCTCCTGCCCTCAATCTTTCCCAGCATCAGGGTCTTTTCAAATGAGTCAGCTCTTTGCATCAGGTGGCCAAAGTATTGGAGTTTCAGCTTCAGCATCAGTCCCTCCAAAGAACACCCAGGACTGATCTCCTTTAGAATGGACTGGTTGGATCTCCTTGCAGTCCAAGGGACTCTCAAGAGTCTTCTCCAGCACCACAGTTCAAAAACATCAATTCTTCGGCACTCAGCCTTCTTTATAGTCCAACTCTCACATCCATACATGACCACTGGAAAAACCATAGCCTTGACTAGATGGACTTTGTTGGCAAAGTAATGTCTCTGCTTTTTAATATGCTGTATAGGTTGGTCATAACTTTCCTTCCAAGGAGTAAGCGTCTTTTAATTTCATGGCTGCAGTCACCATCTCCAGTGACTTTGGAGCCCAAAAAAATAAAGTCTGACACTGTGTCCACTGTTTCCCCATCTATTTCCCATGAAGTGATGGGACCGGATGCCATGATCTTAGTTTTCTGAATTTGAGCTTTAAGCCAACTTTTCCCCTCTCCTCTTTCACTTTCATCAAGAGGCTCTTTAGTTCTTCTTCACTTTCTACCAAAAGGGTGGTATCATTTGCATATCTGAGAAATATTGATATTTCTCCCGGCAGTCTTGATTCCAGCTTGTGCTTCATCCAGCCCAGCGTTTCTCATGATGTACTCTGCATATAAGTTAAATAAGCAGGGTGATGATATATAGCCTTGATGTACTCCTTTTCCTATTTGGAACCAGTCTGTTGTTCCATGTACAGTTCTAACTGTTGCTTCCTGACCTGCATACAGGTTTCTCAAGAGGCAGGTTAGGTGGTCTGATATTCCCATCTCTTTCAGAATTTTCCACAGTTTATTGTGATCCACACAGTCAAGGGCTTTGGCATAGTCAATAAAGCAGAAAGAGATGTTTTTCTGGAACTCTCTTGATTTTTGATGATCCAGCAGATGTTGGCAATTTGATCTCTGGTTCCTCTGCTTTTTCTAAAACCAGCTTGAACATCTGGAAGTTCATGGTTCACGTATTGCTGAAGCCTGGCTTGGAGAATTTTGAGCATGACTTTACTAGCGTGTGAGATGAGTGCAATTGTGTGGTAGTTTGAGCATTCTTTGGCATTGCCTTTCTTTGGGATTGGAATGAAGACTGACCTTTTCCAGTCCTGTGGCCACTGCTGAGTTTTCCAAATTTGCTGGCATATTGAGTGCAGCACTTTCACAGCGTCATCTTTCAGGATTTGAAATAGCTCAACTGGAATTCCATCACCTCCACTAGCTTTGTTCATAGTGATGCTTCCTAAGGCCCACTTGACTTCACATTCCAGGATGTCTGGCTCTAGGTGAGTGATCACACCATCATGATTATCTGGGTCATGAAGATCTTTTTTGTACAGTTTTTCTGTGTATTCTTGCCACCTCTTAATATCTTCTGCTTCTGTCAGGTCCCTACCATTTTTGTCCTTTATTGAACCCATCTTTGCATGAAATGTTCCCTGGTATCTCTAATTTTCTTGGACAGATCTCTAGTCTTTCCCATTCTATTGTTTTCCTCTATTTCTTTGCATTGATTGCTGAGGAAGGCTTTCTTATCTCTCCTTGCTATTCTTTGGAACTCTGCATTCAGATGCTTATATCTTTCCTTTTCTCTTTTGCTTTTTGCTTCTCTTCTTTTCACAGCTATTTGTAAGGCCTCCTCAGACAGCCATTTTGCTTTTTTGCATTTCTTTTCCATGGGGATGGTCTTGATTCCTGTCTCCTGTACAATGTCACGAACCTCCATCCATAGTTCATTAGGCATTCTGTCTATCAGATCTAGTCCCTTAAATCTATTTCTCACTTCCAATATATAATCATAAGGGATTTGTTTTAGGTCATACCTGAATGGTCTAGTGGTTTTCTCCACTTTCTTCAATTTCAGTCTGAATTTGGCAATGAGGAGTTCATGATCTGAGCCATAGTCAGCTCCTGGTCTTGTTTTTGCTGATTGTATAGAGCTTCTCCATCTTTGGCTGCAAAGAATATAATCAATCTGATTTCGGTGTCAACCATCTGGTGATTTCCATGTGTACAGTCTTCTCTTGTGTTGTTGAAAGAGGGTGTTTTCTATGACCAGTGCGTTCTCTTGGCAGAACTCTTATTAGCCTTTGCTCTGCTTCATTCCGTGCTCCAAGGCCAAATTTGCCTGTTACTCCAGGTGTTTCTTGACTTCCTACTTTTGTTTTCCAGTCCCCTATAATGAAAAGGACATATTTTTGGGTGTTAGTTCTAGGACGTCTTGTAGGTCTTCATAGAACTGTTCAACTTCGGCTTCTTCAGCGTTACTGGTCGGGGCATAGACTTGGATTACCAAGATATTGAATGGTTTGTCTTGGAAATGAACAGAGATCATTCTGTCGTTTTTGAGATTGCATCCAAGTACTGCATTTCAGACTCTTTTATTGACCATGATGGCTACTCCATTTCTTCTAAGGGATTCCTGCCCACAGTAGTAGATATAGTGGTCATCTGAGTTAAATTCACCCATTCCAGTCCATTTTAGTTCGCTGATTCCTAGAATGTTGATGTTCACTCTTGTCATCTCCTGTTTGACCACTTCTAATTTGCCTTGATTCATGGACCTAACATTCCAGGTTCCTATGCAATACTGCTCTTTAAAGCATTGAACCCTGCTTCCATCACCAGTCCCCTTCACAACTGGGTGTTGTTTTTGCTTTGGCTCCATCCCTTCATTCTTCCTGGAGTTATTTCTCCACTGATCTCCAGTAGCATACTGGGCACCTACAAACCTGGAGAGTTCATCTTTTAGTGTCATATCTTTCTGCCTTTTCATACTGTTCATGGGGTTCTCGAGGCAAGAGTACTGAAGTGGTTTGCCATTCCCTTCTCCAGTAGACCACATTCTGTCAGACCTCTCCACCATAACCCAGCTGTCTTGGGTGGCCCCACATGGCATGGCTTAGTTTCATTGAGTTAGGCAAGGCTGTGGCCCATGTGGTCAGATTGGCTAGTTGTCTGTGATTGTGGCTTCAGTCTGTCTGCCCTCTGATGCCCTCTCTCAGCGCCTACTGTCTTACTTGGGTTTCTTTTACCTTGGACATGGGGTCTCTCTTCATGGCTGCTCCAGCAAAGCGCAGCCGCTGCTCCTCACCTCGGAAGTGGGGTAGCTCCCCTTGCTGTCGCAGCCTCCATGCTAGGGCGCAGAGTCCATCATGTGAAACGCTGGGCTGGATGAAGCACAGGTGAAGTCAAGATTGCCAGAAGAAATATCAATAACCTCAGATGTGCAGATGACACCACTCTCATGGCAGAAAGCAAAGAGGAACTGAAGAGCCTTTTGATGAAGGTGAAAGAGGAGAGTGAAAAAGCTGACTTCAAACAACATGAAAAACTAAGATCACGGCATCCGGTCTCATCACTTAATGCAAACAGACGGGGAAACAATGGAAACAGTGAGAGACTTCATTTTCTTGGGCTCCAAAATTACTTTAAATGGTGACTGCAGTCATGAAACTAAAAGACACTTGCCCCTGAAAGAAATGCTATGACAAACCTAGACAGTGTATTAAAAAGCAGAGACATTACTTTGCCGACAAAGACCTGTCTAGTCAAAGCTATAGTTTTTCCAGTAGTCATGTATGGATGTGAGAGCTGGACCATAAATAAGGCTGAGTGCCAAAGAAATGATGCTTTCAAACTGTGGTGCTGGAGAAGACTCTTGAGAGTCCCTTGAACAGCAAGGAGATCAAACCAGTCAATCCTAAAGGAAATCAACCCTGAATATTCATTGGAATGACTGATACTAAAGCTGAAGCTCCAATAATTTGGTCACCTAATGTGAAGAGCCAAGTCATTGGAAAAAACCCTGATGCTGGGAAAGATTGAGGGTAGGGGGAAAAGGGGGCAACAGAAGATGAGAAGGTTGGATGGCATCACTGACTCAATGGACATGAGTTTGAGCAAGCTCTGGGAGGTAGTGAAGAACAGGGAAGCCTGGTGTGCTGCAGTCCATAGGGTTGCAAAGAGTCAGACACAACTGAAGCGACTTAGAACACACATGTACTAAAGGTATACAATTTTCATTTGTAAATCATATCTCAGGAAAGCTGGCAAAAAATAAAAACAATAAGAAAAAGAAAATGTGTGTTCATTATTAGGAATCTATTCCTGAACACAGCTGAAAGGCTGGAGTTTTATAGTACAAGTGGAGTTTTACCTTCAGTACTGTAGGAACCTGGAACTTTAAGTGAGTTGGCAATTGAGAGAAGCTACTGGAAAAAAGGGGAAAGACTGAAAGAAAGGTCCAGATTTCTCCAGATGGCACCTTACTCAGCAGTGTGCTGCAGTGCGACATGTATGGACTTAGGATTCAAACCAAATCCTGCCACTTTCCTTCATTCAGCACATATTTGAGTGCCTACCATGTTCCAGGAAACGAATTGCTTGGTGACCTTAGGTAGACAACTGTTTTGAACTTCATTTTTCTCATCTGGAAAACTAAGAGTAACACACCTCATTGGGGATGTTTCAAACATGAAGTGAATAAGACGTAAATCATATATTCGGAACATCAGCTCTGTGTTTGAGCCTGCAATCCACCCTGACTTCCTTTCTGATAAGATTGGACAGCCCTGGCCCACACTCGGGCTGGGGCAGTGGACTGGCACCCCGCTTGTTGTGTCTTCTGCTAAACTATCCACCAGACCTCCTGCACTCCCACCAGCTGGAGCAGAGAACACGATGGAAGTGGAAATGGCTTCTAACAAGGCTGGCTTGGCTTGATCTGGACCAGTTAGCTGAGGGAAGCAGAAGCCATTTAAGTACCTAGTGGACCATCACACTCACGCTGCTTGCCTCGTGGCAGTCTTTCCACCTCTCCCTGACTATCATTCACTTCAGTTCAGTTCAGTTCAGTCACTCAGTTGTGTCCGACTCTTTGCGACCCCATGAATCACAGCACTCCGGGCCTCCCTGTCCATCAACAACTCCTGGAGTTCACTCAAACTCACGTCCATCAAGTCGGTGATGCCATCCAGCCATCTCATTCTCTGTCGTCCCCATCTCCTCCCGCCCCCAATCCTTCCCAGCATCAGAGTCTTTTCCAGTGAGTCAACTCTTCGCATGAGGTGGCCAAAGTATTGGAGTTTCAGCTTTAGCATCAGTCCTTCTAATGAACACCCAGGATTGATCTTTAAAATGGACTGGTTGGATCTCCTTGCATTAGCTAAGGTCTATTCAGGTGTTCTGTATGCAGAGAGAAGAGGCAAAGATTGTTTTCTCTTTGCCACTGAAGAAACCTGTGCTCTACTTCTTCCACTGAAGAAATGGAACAAAGATAGTGCTTTCCCAGGAGCCATCTGGGCTCACCCGGCCCTTCTTCTTGGGAAGGACTTCCTCAAAGATGATTCCAGGCAGCCTGCCTTTCTCCCACAGCTGCAGAAGCAGCCGGATGGGCAGGCTGTTGGTGCTGCCATGTGGGTGCTGCCAGGAGCCCACCCGCCTGTGACTGCCCCTGCAGCCTGTCAAATGCTGCTAGGAGCTGTATTGGGAGCACAACCCTGCAGCCCCAGGTATTGCCCAAAGCCAGACAGATGCCTCTGGTATTCGCTCTTGGAAAACTGATGGCTGTGCATGCTCTTTCCTCATGTTTGTCACCTGCAACTCAGAGTCCTGCCCTGATGCCCCTGACCAGTGAACTCCACAGCACAAGCTTCCAACACAAGTTTTTGGGCTCCCATCTGGAAAAAACAGAACTCCTAAAGTAGGAAATTTTCCGAGCATTAAAGCATGTGTCCAAACTAACCCCCCAATGTGTGAAATGTCTATTTTGTATACCCTCTGAGGGCTCTCATTATCTTCCTAGTCCTGTCTCTTTCCTTCTGATGGACTTGCCCGGGACCCTGTGTTACAACTGAGCCTGAGATGTTCTGCAGGACAACATGAGCCAAGAGGGGAATTCAGATCAGCCCCTTTGGACAGGGAGACACAAGGGGATGCTGCCTGGGCTTAGGACCCCAGGACTCTGTTAGGGGAAAGGTGCCAAGGTGGAGAAGCCCTTTTTGTTAAGCTCCTTCTTAATTAGGTGGTTCAGATGGTAAAGCGTCTGCCTACAATGCAGGAGACCCAGGTTCAATCCCTGGGTTGGGAACATCACCTGGAGAAGGAAATGGCAACCCACTCCAGTATTCTTGCCTGGAAAATCCCATGGATGGAGGAACCTGGTAGGCTATAGTCCATGGGGTCGCAAAGAGTCAGACACGACTGAGCAACTTCACTTTCACTTTTCTTAACTAGACTCATAATATGTAGACCTGGGAAGGCTTTGGAGGAGCACTGAGTGAGGATCATAAATTTAAATGCCTACAGGGAGAAATCAAGCAGGTTAACAGTGAGAGAAGCGGGCAGGTTGAAAGACTATGGGATGGTTGCTCTGTGGAGAATGCCATTTTAGGCATTACAATATATACTTTTACAAAGGCTTGTAAAGGTTGATAAGAGTCAGAAAGTGGCTTGCCTGGGAGGGAGTGAGGAGGGGACGCTGACTAAGCAGAAGCATGAGGGAAACTTCTGGGGTGATGGAAATGCACTGCACCTTGCTTTGGGTAGTGGTGACTCTGTGTATACATTCATCAAATAAACTTCATCAAATACTTAAGATCGGTACGTTTTGTCATATTTTAATTATACCTCAATTTTTTACTTTTTACTTTGGCAAATTAATAAAGTTTGTAAAGTGATTTGACATTCAGGCTACCTATTTGCAGTGGTGCAGAAGACTCTTGAAAGTCTCTTGGACAGCAAGGAGCTCAAACCAGTCAATCCTAAAGGAAATTAATCCTGAATACTCATTGGAAGGACTGATGCTGAAGCTGAAGCTCCAATACTTAGGCCACCTGATTCGAAGAGCCGACTCACTGGAAAAGACCTTGATGCTGGAAAAGACTGAGGGCAAGAGGAGAAGGGGAAGCCAGAGGTTGAGATGGTTGGATGGCATCTCCAACTGGATGGACAGGAGTTTGAGCAAACTCCACGAGATGATGATGGACAGGGAAGCCTGGCTTGCTGCAGTCCATGGGGTCTCAAAGAGTCTGACACATGACTTAGTGACTGAACAACTACCTATTTGCAAACCTCTGTTCCAATCGGACTTATTTATCTTACAAGTGAGGCATCAAGAACCCCTGAGGAGGAGGGTTTTTCCCAAGCGCTCAGAAGAAACCTGCCTGCCCAGAGATGGCTGCGGCGCCCCGGCCAAGGGTAGGGAGCCTGCAGCCTGGTTCAGCTGGCTGCTTCTCACCGCGCAGATTCGCTTCCCTGAGCTTGGAGCGGTGCCCATAGGCGGCGGTGCTAACAGAATCTCTCTGCGGGCGGTCCCCAGGGTTTGGACAGGCGACTGCCCTCGCCTGAAAGTAAGGCGATCACCTAGAGCCGCCGAGAGGAGCGGAAGTGGATGGAGCGCCAGGCCCCAGGGAGCACGGGCCAGGCGCGCAGATAAATCACGGACACCAGCGGCACGGACCCTTTGGGATTGGCACTGAGTGCCAAATTCCGACGCAGGCAGCCAAGTTCTGGGAAGGGAAATCTGATCCGGATCGCGGCCGCGGTGGTGCAAAGTGAGACCCACCTCAGCCGGGCGGGGAGGGGCTGCCAGCCGCGGTGGACCGGGCGCTCGGTCACCGGCCGAAGTCGCACCTGGCTCCCTGCCCTACCCGAGGCGGTAAGCGGTCTCCGCTCTAAAGGAGAGAAAACTAAGGCTCACTGCCGCTTCCCCGAGCCTCGTAAGGACTGAGGTGGGACTCCAAGCCCAATGGTCTGCTCTCCCGCATCCAGAACGAGTTTAAGGATCTGCAGGAGTGACTCCAAGCCCGTCACAAAGCAGACGTGGCCCCGGTTTCGATGTAGGCGCCCCACGCGAGAAGGAACCCGGGCGAGAAACGGGCCCGCGGGGCGGGGCTGGGGAGCTGGGGCTGCGTCCCGGAGCCGGGCTCCCCGCCGGGACCTTCCGGACGCACGGAGCCCGGCCCTCCCGCCGGCGCCCGCACTGATTGGCGCTCGCGGCCGGCCTCCAGCCAGCTCACCTGCCCCTCCCAGCCAATCGGGGCCACCAGAATTGGGGCTGTCGCAGGGAGAGGGGGGTGATGCTGTTGACAGGAGGCTGAGCCTCGCTCCCCGCCCGGCCCGCCGCAGCCCGGAGCCCGAGCCGCAGGCTGCGCGCCCCCTCGCCCCTAACCGCCACGCTCCGGGCCCCGCGCGCTTGAACGCCGCAGCTCCTGGCCCGCGCCGCTCCGCGTCTCCGCCGGCTGCCACGCGCCCAGACGGCGCCCGCCGACGTCGCCTCCCCGCAGCCTCTCGCCGAGCCCGCCCTCGCCCAGAGCCCCGCGTCCCTGCCGGCCCCGGGGAGCGGGTGGGCCCGGCCGCGGGCAGCCCCGCCGAGCCAGGATGTTCACGTCCAAGTCCAACTCGGTGTCGCCCTCGCCGTCTCTGGAGCAGGCTGACTCGGACGCGCTAGACATCAGCACCAAGGTGCAGCTCTACGGTGTGCTGTGGAAGCGGTCCTTCGGGAGGCCGTCGGCCAAGTGGTCCCGGCGGTGAGTGCCCCTCCCGCGCCAAGTGAGGACCACCTGGGGAGGGAACCAGGGCCTAAGGGCCCCTTACTGAACCCCTCACTGCCATCCTGCGCCTGCCTTCCTTGTGACCTTGGCCTCGCCCCGTTTCGCTTTTCGCTGGCTTCTCCTGGAAGATGTGGATCCCAACCCCGGACCGGGTCATCCCTGCCCGACGCTGGTCGAGCTGGGGTGGGGCCGCTGAGTTCTCTGTGGAATGGATCCAAGTCGGGCTGGGGAGAGTGGGCGCGGGCGGAAGAGATCGTGGCAGTGGTTGGAGCCCAGTTGGGTCGGATTGGGCCGTACTCTGCAGCGGAGAAAGAAGCCCTGTCTTCAGCCAAACAGCCTCCCTGGGACCCCGCCCCATCATATTCACATCCCTCTGCCCCAGGCTTCTAGAAGCGGGCTTAGAGGTGGGGCATGGGTGTCCTACCTTCCACCCTCCACTTCCACCTACGCCCAACAACCGGGTACATACAGTGAGGCAGCTTCTGAAAGGCACTGGCCAGGGGAGGGAAGAAGGGCCTGGGAGGGTCTGTGCCCACCCCTGGAGGAGTCTTATTGGGAACTGGGGCTTCTTTAGTTGTAAAGAACCTGCCTGCCAATGCAGGAGATGTAAGAGACTGAATTCGATCCCTGGGTTGGGAAGATCCCCTGGAGGAGGGCATGGCAACCCACTCTAGTTTTCTGGGCTGGGAAATCCCATGGATAGAGGAGCTTGGCAGGCTGCAGTCCTTGGGATCACAAAGAGTTGGAAACGACTGAAGTGACTTATCATGCACACGCATGCATGTGTGTCTTTAAACTGGGCCTACAGAAGAGAGACGCCAGTGCTTCAGGCAAAGAAGCTGGAACAGAAAGGAGGGACTCTTGGGGTTTGGGGGAAGGGAGATGGGGCAGGACTGAGGATGGATGGGTCCTGTCAGAAGGACTGATCCCGGGAAGGGGTGGTGGGTAAGGTCAGAGAAGCCTGGGTCTTCAGCATCAGCTTCCTGGTCCCAGTTCCAAGGCCACGCCCCAGAGGCCAGTAGCCACTCATGGCTCACTCAATGCCTGGAAGGTATTGGAGGAAGGGGGAGTTCACAGCCCTGAACTTGCAGGAAGCTCCCGATGCTGGTTTCAGGAGCAGTGGGCCATCTTCTGGAAAGTCTTCACCTTCAGGGCAATCTCAGCTCTGAGATTTGCTGTGCGATGGCCCCTGCCTGGAGGCATGACCCTGCCAGGAAACTAGGAGGGGGTCTAGATGCCCCTTCCATCCCCCCGCCTCCCCGTGCATCTGCCCCTGAGCAGGGGGCTCCTTTGTGCCCAGGAACACAGTTCACAGGGACATGGTAATAGTTGGTTTTGATGTTCTGTTTTGATGAATAATTTAATATGTCTACAGAACAAACAGAGCTGTGGATGCTGTTTCACATTCTACACACCTGGTTTCTGCTGGACTTCTCTTTGGGGTTTAATGGGATGGCCGCTCCTTGAGTTCCTCCTAAGTTGAGCTTATCTCTGATACCCTGAGTGGAGGCCTGGGGCAGCAGAGAAGCCATGTTGTGAGGGGTTTCCAGGGCTGTGTAGTCTGAGCGGCAGTTCTCAAGCACCAGGAGCAGGCTTGTCTCTACCAAGGGCATCAAGTGGGTGTGGGGAGGCTGTTTATAAATTCAAGAACCATTAGCAGAATGCACCCACCACCCCCTTCTACCTCAGTTGCTCCAGGCAGACAACACTCCTCTGTTGGGTCTAGCTGCTGTCCTTGGTATTACCTTTGGATCTTGTCCTCCTAGAAGTCCCTTTCCATGCATTTTCACCTGATGGCATTCCTAGTAAGTGCTGGGGATCTACAACCCCCAGGTCTGTCCCCTAGTACCCATCATCCACAGGTGTGGGGACTTGGCCTCTGCATCTGCAATTGATTCCAGGGCTGGGAGGCATTGTGGGCAAAAGTTCCCCAGCTAAAAGGACCGTGATGGAGCCCAGGGGCCTTGGAGAGCTGTAGCACTCCCACCCCAAGAATCTCCACCAGTAACTCCCACAGCCACTCAAAAAATCATCCAGCCCAAGTCAGAACAGTGTACACGCTCTGCAAAGTCAAGTCCTTCAGCCTCCGTCCAAGGAGATTTTCACACTCTGTTCCTTCATGGGAATTCCGGAGTTGCCCCTGTGCAAAGACTCCTCCTTCCCTGGGACTTAGGAAAGAGCTAACGTTCCCCTGACCTCTCTAGGCCTCTGTCCATGCTCAAAGATAAACACACACACACGCATATGTGATTTAGCCTTGGATCAGCAACAGCCGGCCAGAGAGGGTCTGGAATGGGTTGCGGGGAGGCCTGATGCGAAGCTTAGGCCCCTGTCACTTCCCAGCAAGGCCTCTTGGGCCCCAGTTACCTCTCTGTGGCCTCTTTGGACTCCAGCTAATTAGCAGCCACAGGAAGGCCTGGGGAGGGGGCACTCAGGCCTGCTGCCGCAGAGCCCTGCCATTAGAGCAATCGATGCCATGGTTAGGGGGGGAGCAGCTAAGAGGAGGGGGCCTGGAAAGGCTCCTGAGCTGCATAAATAACTCATGGGCAGGATGGGAGCGGCTGTGGCCGGCTGGGTTCTATAAAACCTCTTCCGCTCAGGGCCTGTCTCAGGGCCTGTGCCTCCAGCTTCTAGTGCCCAAGTAGCCCTGCTCTTCCCCGGGTGGGAAGATGCCCTTGAGCTGAAGGGTCAGCTTTTTTTCCCCATGAACAACAAAAAGAGAAAGGAATCAACAACGTATTTTAGCAGTAATCAGAGGATCTGGGAGAGGTGTCCAGAGGGTGACTCCTCCCCCTCACCTGTGAGCAGTGGAGACACAGGTGCTCAGAGACAAGTAGGACAGGAGTGAAGCATCTCTGCCTGGGCCACTGTCAGCCACGCGGTGGCACTGATCCAGCAGACAGGCCAGCTCCCTCCCAGGGCTTCATTCTTTTCCCAGCATTCCAGCTGTTGTTCAGTCGCGAAGTCACGTTCGACTCTGCGACCCCATGGACTGTAGCACGCCAGGCTTCCCTGTCCTTCACTGTCTCCCAGAGTTTGCTCAAACTCATGTCCGTTGAGCGGATGATGCCATCCCACCATCTCATCCTCTGCCCTCCCTTCTCCTCTTGCCCTCAGTCTTTCCCGGCATCAGGGTCTTTTCCAATGAGTGAGCTCTTCCCATCACGTGGTCAAAATATTGGAGCTTCAGTTTCAGCATCAGTCCTTCCAATGAATATTCAGGGTTGATTTCCTTTGGGATTGACTGGTTTGATCTTCTTGCAGTCCAATCCACTCCCTAATCCCTCTCCACACCTCCCAAGGCTGGAGCAGGGCCCAGCTGATTCCTTCCTGCATCTGGGACGTGTCCTTCACTCGTGTCCCTCCCCCCCCCCCCCGGGTATAAGGTGACCAGTGGGCCCTGGGCATTAGCTCACTCTTGTGGAGCATCGGCGGGTTCTGCCTCAGGGAGCTGAGACTCACAGTGTCCACTAAGTGCCAGGGGAACCCTGGAGGTAAGGGGGCCTCATTTCCCAGATCTCAGGCCACAACCTGTGCAGGTGTGGAAAGATGGTCTGAGTAGCTGGTGTTCATCCCGCCAAAAAGACTTGAGGAGACTTTCTTCCCACAGAGATTTGGGTCCGGGAGTTTCAGCCTTGGCTCTGAGCACCGCTTCCTAAAGGCGACACTGTGACGCTGTCCCAAAGAGCTGGGGAGGGGAGAGAGCTTGCCTGTCACCTCCACACGCCAGGCTCAGGCTCACTCCAATGCTGCTGGGACTTGGTCTCGCTTCTTGGCTCACATAGCATTTCTCACAGCTGACTGGGAGGTGTCCCCCAGCACAGCTGCATTTCTGCCTATTCTATCCCAGTTTGCAGGCCCCTCTATTTTTTTATAGTCAACTTGTGCTCTCCTAACTTCTTTCAGAATGATAACATTTGGTGGTGGGCAGTGGCTAGGTGGCAGCTCAGGGTTCTCCCCAGATCTATCTAAGATGGTGGCATCAAGGTTGTTTTGAGAGCTTAGTTTAAGTATGATCTGGGTACACTCTCCAGATCATAGCACAGCTGTAAGATGAAATGGCACCCATTATGTCAGGCTTCACTGGGGTCACGTGACGATTTGCCTGGCCCGAAGTTAAATGAGTTGGTTATGCAAACAAGGCACACTTCTCCTTCCCCACCCCCAGGAGCTGTCATAGAGGCTGTTGATGCGCTGTTTGAAAATAGGGGCCAGAACTCAAGTGGAACACTTTAAACTGTCTTACGTCCATGACTTGGAAATGTAAAGCAGTTTCTTTTGAGAGCGGTTGTGGCCCTGGTGGCAAGTGAACCCAGACTCAGAGGCTGGTGCCCTGAGTTCCAGTCCCAGCTCTGCCGGTGACCAGCTGTGTGACCCAGGCCGAGGCACAGCTGCCTCACATCTCACTGGCTGGCAGTGTCTCATCCGTCAAATGGAAATGGATCAGATTATGGCTTTTAAACTCTGTTCCATGGTGATTCTAAAGGTGCCTCACTCCACCACAGGGAGATGGGGGGCAGAAGGTGGGCTCCTACTTCACCCAGTGCCTCTGCACTGTTGCCTGCTTGGCACAGTAAGCTTGTCTTTACTATGTTGTTCAAAGAATTCTGCTAACTTGTTTTTGATTTTTTAAAATTGGAATATAATTCCCAGGTGGCTCAAGTGGTAAAGAACCTACCTGCCAAAGCAGGAGATGCAAGAGATGTGGTTTGATCCCTGGGTTGGGAAGATCCCCGGGAGGAGGAAATGACCACCCATTCCAGTATTCTTGCCTGAAAAATGCTATGGACAGAGGAGCCTGGTGGGCTACAGTCCATGGGGTCACAAAGTCAGACATGACTGAGTGAGCACGCACACAATTGCTTTACGATGTTGTGTTAGTTTCTGCTGTACAACAGTGTCAGTCAGCTATAGGTATACATATATCCCCTCTGCTAACATGTTTTGGAGCCCCTTGGACTTGGTGATCTTTGCATAAACCCTCACTGTCATCACCCAGGTACTTCACAGGCAGGATTTCTGCTGTCTTGCCATCTCAGACCTAGAGCCAGGCAAGTAGCAGAGGCCAGGGTGGGCATTCCCTGAGTGTGCCAGGCTGCCTGGAATGAGCAAAAAGGGACACGCACTGGGAACTCTGTCATTCCTGCCACTTCTGAAAGGGACACTTCTGATAAGCCGCCCTTCCCCGGCTCTAGGATTTACTTGACTTCACCCCCACACCCCCTTTCTCAGTGCCCAAGGGGCTCAGGGCTGAGGAAGCCTAAGTGCCGCTCCTGTTCTGGATGTTGGGGCCTCCAGGAAGAAGAGGCCGCCAGGCTGGGTGTCCTGCCTTCCCGGATCAGGTAACCCATGGCCTTTCCCCCTTCCACAGGCCAGGGTTTCTGCCGATCCCCAGAGGGCTCAGTTCTTGTTGCCTTATCTGTGGATGATCTGGCTGCCCCGCATAGATGCTCCTTGTTGCACTAGCAGATATGGACCTGGCCCCTTCCTCAGTCTCCCCCGGCATCCCCACCGCCACACTGATGCACCAGCCTCCACACAAGCTTTCTGGGGGCCTTGTAGACGGCGTGAAGGGAAGGTAAACGTTCAACTCTTTGTGACCCCGTGGACTGTAGCCCACCAGGCTCCTCTGTCCATGGGATTCTCCAGGCAAGTATACCGGAGTGGGCTGCCATTTCCTGCTCCAGTGTGAAGAGAAGGTTTGTCAAAGAGCAGGGTGGAGACGTATTTGAATCCCAGAGGTGCACGCACCTAGTTGGGTCAGTTCCCTGGTTTCCTGAGCCTTCTAGACACTGCATGTCACTACCACCAGGGCTGGGATTGTTCTCTGCTGTCTCCTGACCCTGCAGGGCCCAGGCTCTTGGATCTTCCCTGCGTTCTCTCTCCTCTGCCCTCTCCCCTCACCCCACCTCTCCTATGCCCTCCAGGATTGCCCCCACTCCAAATTTCTCTAACTCTGTGATGCAACGTCCTTCCCAGCCCCTACACTCACACTTGGCTTTGCACCTCCAAACATTCAGGAGCAGTTCAGGTGGGCCTTGCTTTGCCAGGACCCACCTACCTTAGAAGGTACTTGCAGGTCTAAGTAGCCTTTTTTGCTCGCTTCCAGCTGGATAGACTGTGAGGCCCACTTGACCATCGAGCTCTGCGTGAGCCCTTGTTGCCTTCAGGGCACTGAGGAGGGGAGTAAAGGTGGGAGCAAAGCTGAGGAAAGCCTTCCTGGGCGCCCTGGTTCGGCTTGGATGGCACCTTGCCTGCTTTGCACCTGTTAGTGTCCTGGCCCCCGTGCCATCCCAGACTCTGCTCTCCCTCCCTTGTCTGCTCAACAAGCTCTGCTGACTTTTATCAGCAACAACCAAGAACTCTAACCTGACCCCTCTGCCCAGCTGTGGAGCACCCCGAGACACCTTCTCCACGTCTGAAACTGCAAGGTGGCCTCACAAGGGCCCTGTTTGAAGCCCACTGGCAGCTCCACTCGTCTGCCACAAGGGGCCCCACCTTCTCACAGGGACCACAAGCCCCACCTGTGTCTGGCCCCCACTGCTGCCTTTGACTTTAACTCACCTCTCACTCCCCTCCCCCACACCACTGCTCACCCCTTTGGCACTTCAGTTCAGTTCAGTTCAGTTCAGTTCAGTCGCTCAGTCGTGTCCGACTCTCCGCGACCCCATGAATCACAGCACGCCAGGCCTCCCTGTCCATCACCAACTCCCGGAGTTCACTCAAACTCATGTCCACAGAGTCGGTGATGCCATCCAGCCATCTCATTCTCTGTCGTCCCCTTCTCCTCCCGCCCCCAACCTTTCCCAGCATCAGAGTCTTTTCCAGTGAGTCAACTCGTCGCATGAGGTGGCCAAAGTATTGCAGTTTCAGCTTTAGCATCAGTCCCTCCAATGAACATCCAGGATTGATCTCCTCTAGAATGGACTGGTTGGATCTCCTTGCAGTATAAGGGACTCTCAAGAGTCAGCAATACCAGACGTGTTCTGATAGCCTTGAAACACCATGTTTGTTGCATCTGCTGTGCCTTCTGTCTGAGATGCATCTCCACTTCCCTCGTCCCCTCAGTTTCCTAGACACTCCTATTCGTCCTTCCAAACCCTGCTGAGTTGTCACCCCCTCTCAGAGAACATTCCGGGCTGGACACCCAACCATTCATTCCTCGCCCGTCTGTCCTCTTCCTGTTTCTCATACAAATTTACAAAGTGGCAGGGTACGCTGGTGCTTTACAATGTTCCTAGCTCCCCACGTGCCATGCTACTTAACCTCTCTTCTCCGCTCATTTCATCTAGCTCATGTGAGGAGTGAATGGTTAACAACCATTATGATCTTATTAAAGCAGTGCCTGGCACAAAGGAGGAGCTGTATAAGCATTGGCTGTGTTTTAAATTATTGATTTGTACAATCGGTGTTTGCCTATAAAGCTCCCTGAGGACCGGAAATCATCAAGCTCCGGGCCCAGACTGTACCAGGAGATTCGCTCATGCTCTCTGACCTGAGCTGGCCAGGGGCTTGCAGTCACCTTGCAGAGAGAAGCTCTAAGAAGACAAACCATGATGCCAGGTCTGAAGTGGTAAGGAGAGCCAAGAGTAGTGGTGAGCGGGGCTGGGCATCAGAGAGCAGAGCGGCTGAGAAACTGAGCTTTGTCAGCATGTTACCCAGCCAACTTTGCTTGCCTGACACACAGCAAGCCAGATGCTGAGCCACCCAGCTTTGCAGCAGAGGAAAGGTTTATTCACGAGGCATCCAAGTGAGGAGTTGGGAAAGTTAATCTCAAATCTGCCTCCCCAGAGGCGAGCAGCTTGGGTATTTATGGTCTAAACAAGAAGGGAGTCTGAGGCATGGGGGGGTGGTGACTGGAGGAAGGAGGTGAAGGAGTCTGTGTTCTACACAGGTGCATCTGAGTTACGTGCTTCTTTATGGAAGGCATGTGGAAATTCCAGGGAAGTCCGATATGGAGGGAACCTGGGGCTGTGACATCAAAACGTCACCTGCGGGGCGAGCAGGTCTATTCTGTGCAGACTCTGATCAGATGTGTTTGGTCCTCCTGGTTTCAGCCAGTTTGTTGTGTTTCAAGCAGAGGGCTTTTAAACAAGCTGTTCCCTTATCTGCTGGTCTGTTCAGACAAGCTCAAGAATTTGCGTTAGTCACCAGTTACGGATTTTTCAGCCCATGGGGCATGGTTTCAGTCATCCCCTATCTCTTGATTCAGTTCCTCAGCTTTGACAGAAGAGGACTACATTTTGCTGATAAGGGTGGAAGGCCTATGGAGAATTAGAGGAATGGAATTGTTTTGCATTTGATTGCAAACATGGAACCATGTTTTGGATCTGGGTTTTTTCTCTTTTGAAGGCAGGCGCTTGGTCTTATGTTAAATAATCATCATATGAATTAGAGTTTGGGGCTTAAAGATTCGTGGCAAAGAGCAAGTACAGAGTTTTAACAAGAAGGAATATAAATCCTAGCCAGCTCACAAAAGAATGACAGTTTAGGGGACTTCCCTAGTTGTCCAGTGTTTAGGACTTTGCGTGCCACTGTAGGGGGTGCGGGTTCGAACCCTGGTTGGGGAGTTAGGTTCCATAAACCTTGGGACCAAAACACCAAAACATAAAAAAAACAGAGGCAATATTGCAGCAAATAAAAGACTTTAAAAATGGTTCCATATCAAGAAAGAAAATCATTTTTAAAAAAAATGACAGTTTAAGTAATCCCTCAAATATAGATCTATTTCCTGATGGGATCCATGAGAAGATATTTCCGAAGAATCCAGGTTCTTGGGGTGACACTTGTTGGAGCCAAGTTGTATAGTTTTTTCTCAGTAGGTTTTAACTTCTGACGTGGTGTTAGTATATACATAACATGAGCTCCTGGCCACCACACACACGCTCCTTCTCTGCTGCAAACCACAGCATCTTAGCATTTGGCTCGCTACATGTCGGGCAGACGAGCCTGGTCTGGTAACAAGCTGACAGAGTTTCCGGTCTGCCCCTTACTCATTGCTGAATCTCTCTGTACCTCAGTTCCCTCACCAGTGAAATGGAAATACAGCCCTAACTCTCAGGGTTGCCATGAGAGATTAAATATGATAATGTCAATACAACACTTAGAAAAGTGAGCATCTTGGTACCGGGTAAATTTTCCTTCATCTAGAGGTGAAATTCTTTAAGACCAGAGAGAAGAGGCAGCCAGGGCAGACACAGACCCTTTACTCACGTACATACTCTGGGCTTCACGGAAGCTTAGGACTAGATGGGGAGACCCTAGGGGCTAGGACTGGAGACAAAGCTTTGCCCAGGACTGAAGTTGGCCTGGGCAGAAGGGTCGGCCTCGGACAGGAGGGAGGGGTGGGTGCAGGAAAGCACTGTGTATTTGGAGGACAGCGAGTTGGCCAGCTGGGCTGAAGCCAAGAGCTCTTGCCAGTAGGAGTCTTTTGAGCACAAATGGGAAAGGAGGTCAGGGGAGGCAGCGGCAGACACTGAACCTAATAATAATAAGTATTATTAGTAGTAATAAAAGTAAATGCTTAAGGAATATTTACCATGTGTCACACAATGTTCAAAGGCTTTATGTGAACAACTCTTTTCGTTATCCCAATAACCCTAAGACATATACGTACTATTAGTGTTTTCAAGTTCCCCTGGGGGACCAGAACCCTAGACAGGTCAGAGGACTTGCCCTGGTCACACTGCTGGTAAGTGGCAGAGTTCTGACGCTTGGCTACCCCAGCCTTGACACCTACTGTCTTTGGCCCATCTGTTTCCTGCCGAGGTGATGGCCCAAAGGCCAAAGCAGCTTCCGAAGCAGTGTGGTATGGGAGTAGGAACGGAGGCTGTTGTCTGTGTTTCCAGTCCCAGCTCCACCTCTACCCTGGCTATATGACCTTGCGTGTGTAGCTTCATCTCTTAACCTCAGTTTCCTCATCTGTAAAATGGGAACAAAAAGCCCTACCTTCCAGGATTATTACATGGATCAAATACTGATACCTGATACCTAGGGCTTCCCTGTGGAGAAGGAAATGGCAACCCACTCCAGTGTTCTTGCCTGGAGAATCCCAGGGACGGGGGAGCCTGGTGGGCTTCCGTCTATGGGGTCGCACAGAGTCGGACATGACTGAAGTGACTTAGCAGCAGCAGCAGCAGCAGGGCTTCCCTGGTGGCTCAGACAGTGAAGAATCTGCCTGCAGTGCCGGAGACCTGGGTTCGATATCTGGGTCAGGAAGATCCCCTGGAGAAGGTAATGTCAACCCCACTCCAGTATTCTTGCCTGGAGAATTCCATGGACAGTGGAGCCTGGTGGGCTACAGTCTATGGGGTCGCAAAGAGTTGGACACCACTGACCAACTAACACTTTCACTTTTTCTTTCACACTCTGCATAGAAAGCAGCACATGAGAACAGCTAAACAACCAGTGACTATCTCCAGCCCTTATTCAGTGAGGCCCTCTGCAGGACTCAGAAGGAGGCAGCCCCTGGCTCGTGGTCAGAATGAGAACCCCGGAAGTAAGGGGATGTTGGAGGAAGGGGCAGGAAGAGGAAGCACCCTTCTGTGCAGGAGCACTGTAACCTCGGGCCCCCACCTGCTGCAGAGAAGCTGAGCATCATCAGCTGGAGCAGTGGGCAGGCGCTGAGACAGGGTTACAAGCAAAGGTAGCCCTTTGGGTCCTAGAAGTGAGCTCGCCGGTGTACCCTTTGTTGGGCAGTCCTCCTCCTTGCCAGCCGGGGAGTCACCCTCCTCCTCCAGGTCCATGCCAGCTTCCTTCCCTTGACTCCCATCCCCACCCAAAGCAAACTCAGAGCAGCTGCAACCAGACCAGGCTTGGCATGCATGGCACATAACCCTTCCTGACCCCTGTAGCCATGGGAGCCCCTAGCTCTGCCGAAGTCTGGAACAAAGCATGCCCTGGACATCTGTCTTCCCCTGCCTCTCAGAGGGCACAGAGAGGAGGGCCGTGACATCCTACGTGGCAGACGGGTGTGGAGGACTTTTCATGCCTTCATCCCCTGGATCCTTTCCTGTCCCTCCTGTGGTCCCAGGCCCTGAGGGATCCCATGCATTACCCACTAACCCCCCAGCAACAGTCTGTCCTCAACCCAGCAGCCAGACTGAGCCTTCTGCAGTGCGAGTCAGATCATGTCACTCCTCTCAGAATGCTCCAGTGCCTGTCCCTCCTACTCAGAGGAAAAATCAGCCTCTATCAACCAGCAGTCTGACTTTCAGCAGGTCACGTCGCCTTTCTGCTTCATTTCTGCCCATGGAAAATGCAGACACCTGCCTCACAGGATAACGAAAGTGTTAGTTGCTCAGTCATCAGTGACTCTTTGCAACCCCGTGGACTGTAGCCTGCCAGGCTGCTCTGTCCACAGAACTCTCCAGGCAAGAATACTGAAGTGGGTTCCCATTCCCTTCTCCAGGGTATCTTCTCCACCCAGGGACTGAACCCAGGTCTCCCGCATTTCTTGCAGATCCTTTACCGTCTGAGCCACCAGGGAAGCCCTTGTCGGATAATAGTGAGTGTTAAATGCATTAAGAGAGGTAACTGCTTGCTATAATGTATTGCTTGGGGTAAGTGCTAAATAAACGTTAGCTTTATCATGAATGCTATCATAGTAGCCAACAGGGCCTTACACAATCTGCTTTCTACCTGGTTCCGTCTGCTGCAGCCACACTGCAATTTCTTCCAGAACCAGGCACACTTCCCATTCCAGGGCCTTTGCACCTGCAGCTCCTCTGCCTGGAACACTTACCTTTCCACAGATGATGCCTTCAGGCTCTCCTTGACCACTTTGTTTAATACCAAAACCTCCTCCACCCACCCCTCACCCCATTGCTCCCCCCGCTTTATTTTCCTCCATAACATTTAGCAACATCTGGTACTTTGCAAGTCTTCCTTTCTAACTTATTTACTGTCTGCCTCCCCACTGCACACTCTCAAGTATAAACTCTATGGAAACAGGGATTTGTGTCTCTCTTGTCCACATCTCTGTCCCTGACACTCAGAACATTGCCTGGCACAGGTGGGAGTGCAGCGATTATTTGTTGAATCAATGAACGTTTCTTCATAGCAGCCCCAAGAGACAGATACTCGCGGCCTCATTTTGTAGAGGAGCTTTGAAGGGAAGACTCTGCAAGGCTGGGAGCTGGCTGGAGGCTGTGGCTTGAGGGAAAGGGATTGTTTGCCTCCAGAGCCCCGTTCTCTCCCTGCCCATGTGTCTAGTGACCGTCTGCCTGCCATCCCCACCAAATCCCTGGCACAGTGCTTTGCTCTGAGTGAGGAGGGATCTCTAGAAGTATCACGAAGCCAAGAAAGTATTTATGTTGGTCAGCTCAGGCAAATACCATAGGTTGAGTAAACAATCTGTTACACTGTTAAACCCTTTTGCTCAACAACAGAAATTTATTTTCTTAGGAGGCTGAAAGTCCGAGATCAGGTGCTGACATAAGCAGGTTCTTTCTGGGAAGGACTCTCTTCCTGGCTTGCCGACGGTCGCCTTCTCACTATGTTCTCAAGGGGCCAAGTGGGAGAGCAAATGCTTCGTCTTAATAGGATTGGATTGTGGTCCCACTTCTTGACCTCGTATAACCTTAACTACTATCTAAAGACCCTATGTCCAGGGACTGCCTTGGTAGTCCTGTGGTTAAGCGTCCACCTTCCAATGCAGGGGCTGCAGGTTTGATCCCTGGTTGGGATTGGAGAGCTAGGATCCCACATGCCTTGGGGCCAAAAAACCACAACGTAAAACAGAAGCAATATTGTAGCAAATTCAATAGAAACTTTAAAAATGGTCCGCATCAAAGAAAAGTCTTTAAAAAAAAATTAAGACCCCGTCTCCAGATACAGTCACATTGGGAGTTAAGGCTTCAGCTTATAAATCCAGGGGAATACAGGTCATTCCATAGCAGTATTTCAGTAACCACTGAAAGGGGAGGAGAAGGGTCCCTAAGAGGCGGCCCTGTATCCCCTGCCTCCCATTTTTCTGTGGTGACAGGACTGTGGATCTGTGCCACTCAGTCCAGGCCTGGCTCTTCTGCAAATTGGCAGAGTGATGAGCACAGTCTCATCTGATCCTCACGATAACCAGATGAGGTCCGTGTTATCACATTCTATAGGTGAATAAACTGAGGCTCAGAGAGGCAAGCTTACTTGGTCTAGCCCCTCCCCCTTCCCCCCACCCCAGGCTGAGAAATGACAGGTCTGTGTTCTTTTCCACTCCATGAATTTCCTTTGAAACTGTCAGGGGACATCTCTCTTGTCCCACAGGGCTGAAGGACCATGACAGACCCTCCAGACAAGAGTGAGCACCCAGGGTGTGGCAGTGGTGCTAAGTGCCCAGTGCACAGCCGGTCAGCACGTACAGGAGCTGGTCTGGGCACCAACAGGGAGACAGTTTCAGCCAGGTGGAGAGAGACAGGGTGGGCATTCCTGGGAAAACTGTGCAGTCTCTTTCGCAGGATCATGCAAGACAGAGTGAGGTGGGAGGCAGCGAGCTTAGTGTTCGTGGGGCCAAGGGGCTAAAGGGCAGAAGTGGCAGGAAGGCTGAGAAGGTGGGCAGGGGTCAGGTGCTGGGGGGCTCAGAACGTGTCCGCTGTTCTGCAGACGGTACTCGTGTGTTCCTCCACTGGGGGTGAGCGGCGGCGGGGTGAATCGGCTTTAGCAGGAGGTCACCTCTGAGGTCCACAGCTGCCCTCAGTGTCTGGCTGGGCCACGAGGGGTCCATGCAAATAAAGAACATGATTGGGGTGGGGTGCACAGCGAAGGGCAGAGCTGAGCTCCTTTCCTGGGGGAGGCGAGGCTGCAGCCATCGGCAGTCACAGCAACCCTCCCACTGCATCTGTGGCCTCGGGAGGGTCCCCATGGCTGGTGGCACCTTCAGAGACTCACCAGCCACTTTTCGAGTCCCTCCCAAGAGGGTGTGTCCAACCAGGGGTGTGGCGGTGAATGTTTAACCACTTGCTCTCTTGGGGGTGGGGTGGGGTGGAGCCCTTGATGTTTTGTAGCATTTGATGATTTCCATGGTGTGAATATTCCCACTCTGACTGATAGCAGCTACCGGTACGATGTCACTGAACTCAGAGCAGGGGAGAGTCGTGCTGTTGGCCATCATGAGCCCATCTGAGCGGTGTTTCCAGCTCCCCCTAGTCCCATGGCTCCAACAGCAGCATTAGCAGCTGCCCCAGGAGGATGGAGCTACCATCCTGGACCTGAGCTCTCAGATCCAATCGGATCTTCTCCTGGAGGGCGCCTGGTGTCTTATCTAGTCATCAGTCCTGTGAGAGTTCCCTGGGTGGATGCAAGAGCTCCGCCTGGGGGCATCAAAGTCAGAAAGCACCAAAGGCCTAGAGATCCCAAAGTGAAAGCGTTAGTCACTCAGTAGTGTCCAACTCTTTGCGACCCCATGGACTGTAGTCCACCAGGTTCCCCTATCCACGGGATTTTCCAGGCGAGAGTACTGGAGTGGGTAGCCATTCCATTCCCCAGGAGATTTTCCCAACCCGGGGATCAAACCCACGTCTCCTGCAGTGGAGGTGGATTCCTTACTGTCTGAGCCACCAGGGAAGCCCTAAGTTAGCCCCAGGGCCCAGAAAGGAGGCTGTGTGGAACATCCAAGACCAAAGGCAATGCAGGTGTCACATGTAGGCTGCAGGCCTCGCCTCACCAGCCCAGTACCCACATGCCATTTGATTGCCAGTCTTCAGGACCACGTGTCAAAAGACCCACTTTGGAACTGTGCATCCTCCAGTCCTTCTGCCCTTCCTAGGGTAGACTCACAGGGCTGAAGATACCCGAGGGGAAGGACCACAGATACCCCCCTGTGCCAAAGGTGGCGGCTCGGCAGCTGGAGAGGCTGCCGGAGGCTGCCTTTGGGCCTCCCACTTCCGCTTGTCCACTGGTGTGAGGGTGGGCTGCCTGTTGGCGGGGGACTGGCCAGCTGAAGACTTTGCCTGGATGTGGCACGTGAGCTGGCAAGGATGAGTCTGAGTAGTGCACCCATGGGCTCCCCACGTGAGCGCTGATGCCCCAAGGGTGCTCTTGTCGTCCCGAGAAACCTCACCCCTTCTTTCCTGTTTGCCCCTCCTCCCCACCACCCACTATAGGTTTTTCATCATCAAAGAGAGCTTCCTTCTTTACTACTCTGAGAGCGAAAAAAAGAGCTTTGAAACCAATAAATACTTCAATATCCATCCCAAGGTGAGGGGCCTCTCCCCAGGGCACAATGCGGGAGTGCCCAGTGGGAACGACAGGGGACAGTATCCTCAGAGGAGAGGGTGCTCTTTGGTGTCTTGCTCTGGTCTCACAGCAAGTCTTGGTGGGGGGCAGAAACCACACTGACCCCCTCCCAGGCTGTGTCCCTCCTGTGTCCCTCTGGGAGAGTTCTAGTCTGGCGTCTAGCCTCAAGCCTTTAGCAACACCTGGATGTTGGCTGAAGGCTCCCAGAGGCCTTGGGTGACCTGCGCTGGGTGGCGGGTGGGGGCCACTGTTCTGGTTCTTTCTCAGGGTGTCATCCCTCTGGGCGGCTGCCTGGTGGAGGCCAAGGAAGAGCCCAGCATGCCCTACGCCATGAAAATCTCCCACCAGGATTTCCACGTGAGTAAGGCTCTCCACTTGGCCTGGACTCTTCAGGGACAGAGCAGATTCCCTGGGACCCCAGGCTCCCCGGGGGCTTCCCCTGCAGTGGGCTGGCCTGGGAAGAGTGTCAGTGACCTGGGGACATGGGTGGGAACGCAGAGCAGGCCTGCGGAGGCCGAGTGGTGGCGCCCGGGGTGGCGCCTCTCAGGCACACCAGTGTCTTCTCTTCCTGGCAGGGGACCATCTTGCTGGCCGCCGAGTCGGAGTTTGAGCAGACCCAGTGGCTGGAGATGCTGCAGGAGTCTGGGAAGGTGTAAGTACGCCTGGGCAGGACGGGGGGCAGCCTGAGGGCCTGGAAGAGGAAAGAGTGTGGGCTGAGCCACCCCTGACCTCCCTGCCTCTCGATTGGGATCCTGGTAGGCAACGAGACACCCTGGGAGAGGGCAGCGTGGGCAGCACAGGGCTGGGGGCAGCTAGTTTGTGTGGGGAGTGGAGACAGACCAGATTTAGAGCATCTTTGGGGAGTCTTCTAAGTGAGATTCGAGCAAAGTGAGCTTTGCTTGTTTAGAGTCACGGGTGGCAGATGTGGACACCATTTGTCTCCCACTCTCGGGAGCAAATCTAGTGTCACTAGGAGAAGCTGGCAGCCTCCTGACACCCATCCCATCTCCCCAGGCCTTAAGTTAATCCTAGCACAGACCAGTGGTTTGTAGATGAGAGCCCAGGTACAGAAACCTCCAGCCCAACACAGCCCATTTGCATACAGACCCCTGTCTCAGCCCCTGCCTGTTCCTGGTGGGCTGCGCTTTTGGTTCCACAGATGATTCTGAATGGTGGCCTGGGCCAGCCCTTGTGGCAGGTGGTGGGCATACAGTGGTCTAGAAAGCAGCCCAGGAAGCAATCTCTTTCCTGCTCCCAAAGTGCTATTGGCCCAGCCCCCGGTGGCCCGCTTTGCAGCCTGGGCCAGCCTCCAGGGACTGTAATGGATCAATGTTGGCGGTATGCCCAGCGTCACGGGGACCGGGATGGGCACAGGCTGGGATTCTGGAGGAGAAAGGATGATGAGGACACACTATGCACGTTCTCTTTCTCCTCCAGCCTTCTGCTTTAACAGTTCTGTGTGTCTCTCTTCTCTCCTGTTCCATCTGCCCTCCCTCCCCAGGACTTGGAAGAATGCCCAGCTGGGAGAAGCCATGATCAAAAGCCTGGAGGCCCAGGGGCTGCAGTTGGCCAAGGAGAAGCAGGAATATTTAGGTTGGCTGAGGGATGGGCTGCACCCAAGCTCTCTGGTGATAGCATTTCAGGGCCGGGGGCTGCAGCCCAAGGTTTGGTGCAGGACTGAGGGAGCGTGTCTTGGGTAGGGGCCAGAGACCAGCCCGGAGCCCGGGGGGCTGTATGGCATGATACGAGTCCTCTGGGTCGGCATGACAGGAGGCAGGAGAGCCTAGTGGTTAGGAGCCTGAGCTCTGGACCCAGCTTTATCCATCAGCTGTGTGGATCTTTAGGCAGCTCTTCTTAAACCTCAGTTTCCTCACCCTTAAACTGGAGACAAAATTAGCCCCCAACTTTTAGAGGTGGTGGAAATGCCTAGAAACACGTGTGTCAGGTGTGCCGCAGGGGCCCCACAAATGGAGAGGATGTTGCCCCCAGACTCCAGTTCTCACCCCCAATGCTCTCTAAGGTTCTAGGCCCATGTGCCCCTGATTGGCTAGTGGTTGTTGTCGTTCAGTTGTTAAGTTGGGTCTGATACTTTGAGACCTCGTGGACAGCAGCATGCCATGGACTGCAGCCTGCCAGTCTTCCCTGTACTTGACTGTCTCCTGGAGTTTGCTCAAACTCATGTCCATTGAGTAGGTGATGCCATGCAATCATCTCATCTTCTGTCGCCCCCTTCTCTTCCTACCCTCAGTTCTTCCCAGCATCAGGGTCTTTTCCAATGAGATTAGCTGGTAGGCAAGCTCTGTTTGAGAAAGAAGACAGGAAGTCTGGGAGGTTGGTCCTCTGCCTGGGGCCCTCTCACCTACTGCCTCCTTAAACATGTGGGGTCCAGAGCACTGACCCCCCTATGCCTGCTCTAGACACCCTCTGCCCCCAGGACCTGCCTTGCCTCACTAGCCAGACATCATTGCAAAGGTTAACAGCACTCTGGGGGTGCAGAGACCCACTTGAGGTTTCAAAGATGAGCTGCCATTGTCTTGTAAATGCACAATGAGGGGTCATTGCCAGGAGAAGAGGGTAGCAGATCAGGTCAGCAGAGTTTGCAGCCCCAGGAGCTGGCCCCTCATGGCCCCCCAGCGCCACCCCCCCTCCGGCTGGCCCTGGGGCCAGCAGTGCCAACCTCATCCTTGGAGGGAGCTGGGGGCGATGGAGGTGTGACCCCCTGAGGCAGTGACCCCTCAGGACTGGATCTGCAGTGAGCATCTCATGAGAGTGTGTATGCTTGCTTTGGCAGACAAACTGATGGAAGAGACGGAAGAACTCTGCCTTCAGAGGGAGCAGAGAGAGGTAGGGGCACATCGAGGCCACTCCCCACCGCCTCCCGCCCTTTGGGCCCTTTCACAGCCTCTGTGCGCTGACCCATGTTCCTAGCATTCGGGAAGGGTGTAGGGGAGACGGGTTCCCAGACAACCTGCTGGGAAATCAGAGAGGCAGAGCAGGGAAGCCACTGAGATGACAGTGCTTGGGACTTGCTGTCACTTTTTGGCAAGAAGTGTGTTTCTCCTTACCAATCCCCAGGGAGGAAAGTCAAAAGAGTAGGTGATCACTTTCTAAAGGAAGAGCCATTCAGAAATTTTATAAGCTGTGTCAGGAGGCAACGAGCTTCTTGTCACTACTGATATTCACAGGAGGATGAGGTGGCCTTTTCTATCCAGAGGGACTTCTGGCCCCATAAATGTCACTGGGTTGGAAGATATCAGAGGTTCCTTCATCCTCTAAATGTTAACAGACAAGTTTTAAGGGGGCCAAGCATTGGCCGGAGGCAGCCTGTGGGGTGAAGGAGACCCTTGCCTTGTTTGAAGGCCAGGGCTGCTGAAGTCCACGCTATTGGGATCTCCACGAAACCCTGGGCCTTGCCTGTTCTGAGGAGTCATGAAGGGCAGGGTAGGGTAGTGGTTGTCAGTGCTGACTTGGAGCCAGGCTGCCTGTGTCTGGACACTGCTTCTGATTGTGTGACCTTGGGCAAGTTACCCCACCTCTCTGAACATTAATAGCCTTATGTGGAAAATGGGGATAATAATAGAACCCATCTTATCAGGTATGTTTTGAGGATTAAGTGAGTTGTGATATATAAAGTGCTTAGCACAGAGTACATGCTTAATGAACATATGTGTTTGTTAGTATTACAATCGTTAACTGTGAGTCCATCCTACAATTGAACTGCCTGAGCTCCAAGCCGCAGAGTGTCATGCCCCGACACACCCGCAGAGGGAGGGCCTGATTTAGTCCATTTCTCTTTGCCTGGTTCCTGTTGCTTATCTCTTCCAGGCAAGTTTAGGGCTGGACCCATCCGCCTGGGCTCAGCGCCTCCTTCTCTGACTTGATTCTCACAAACCTCTCACCCTTCCCAACAACCCTCCCTGGGCTTGGAAACAGACCTGACAGTCAAGAAGCATATCACAGGGGAAAAAAAAAAAAAAGCATCATCCTCACGGCTCTGTTGTACCCTGAACACTGCTGGGGCCTTTCAGAGTACCTGTCCTAGGATGGGCGCTCGACAATGTTGTGGAATGACTTAATATTTTTAATTCTTATAATTTTGCATTGCATCTTGATCTTTAACCAGTAGGACAGTCCACCCTCATTTTTCTTCTTCCAAAATGTTATCAGATATTCTCACCCATTTTTCCTTCCAGTTGGACTTCAGTATCATTTTGTTAATTATAAAATCCCAACCAAACAAAAACAGAGAAGGAAATCTACTGAGGATTTTTATTAGGATCGCATGGATTTGAGGATTGGTGTGGTGACGGCATTGAGCCTTCTCCCCCCGGCTACATGTGGGCCTCCGAGATCAGGCTCTCAAATGGGTCCCTCCTGTATTAGAGTGTGGGCATTTTCTTTAGACCTTTCTGTACATTTTGAGAAGTGAGATGTGGCAGATTGTCAGCAACTTAAAGGCAGGTAATTTAGGAAGCCAGAGGATGGGATGGAGTGACAGATACAGCCACTGGCAGGGGGAGACAGACTTATCCATCAGAGAGGCTAAATCTGGGGCAGCAGTCAGCCCGAGGAAAATTTAGACACTCTATCTAGGTCTTTAGCCAGGAAATGAGGCCAGCAGAGACCCACTGCTCACAGGCCTCGCTTAAAGCCGTAGCACGCTGAAGGAGGGAGGCCGGCCAGCTGTGAATTTCCTGGGTTTTGGGTACAAAATGTGAGTGAGACTCACTTGAGTCCAGCTGGTGCCCTGGTGAAGGCTGCCCTGGGCTGGCAGGAGGGAGAGGAGTGTGCTCATGTTCACATTTCCGGGTCAGCTGTGTGCTCTAGATGGAGAATAGAACTCACTGAGTCATTCTATCGAGGGTTTCCCTTCCTTACCTTACCTTGTTCATCTATATTATGATCCACCTGCCCCCTTCTCCTTTCCCATCTTCATCCAGGTCACATAGATGCTCTGGGAGTGCCTTGTTTGGGCCACTTAGAAAGGCACGTGGTACCCTGGCCCAGCAATAAGTTGAAGATTCTCTGATCTTTAAGAGGTAGTTTGGTTTAAAAGGAGACGCAGGGTCTGGCACCAGTCTGTCACTGATTGTGTAACCATGAGCGCGTTTGCCTCTGTGTTGCTCCAGTAAGAGTGATGGCTGTGCCTGGCTGGCTCCCAGGTTGCTGTGGGGCTCATTGAAATAGAGGGCAGGGGGTGCTTTGTGGACCGATGAGGCCCGGGCTGATGGGCGCTGTGTAGCTCTGACATCCTCCGCGTGGTTGAAAGGGCCAAGAACTCAAGGGGCATGAGCTGAGAGTCCAAAGGGCACCGTCCTGGGCTCTTCTGCCCTGAGATCAGAAGATAATGCCTCTAGGACTTCCCCAGTGGTCCAGTAGTAAAGGTTCTGTGCTTTCACTGCAAAGGGTGTGGGTCAATCCCTGGTCCGTGAAGTTCCACCTGCCGCATGGTACAGACAAAAACAAAATAAAACAATGTTTTGCGTTTCTCCGGAAGACAATGCTCTTCCTTGGGCACAGGTCCCTCAGATGTCCCTGGCTCTGTTGGGCATGGTCTCATCACTCTTATCCCCTGGGAGAGGGCAGCTAGCCTACCTTTCCTCTTCTGATTGAACTGTGAGAGCTCAACCTTGCACATGGGCAGGCACACGGGAAATCAGAAATGCCCAGGACCCTTCAGGCAGGGTTCTTGCCTGTGGAGTGCTCCCAGTTAGAACTCAGACTCTTGGAGCTGGAAAGGACCTCTCCCTTTCAGGTGAGACTCTCAGGTGACCTCCCTGATGGATGTGGATCGTGATTCTGCCATGGGCAGCTTTGGACGTGTCCTTTGCTTTATTGTTCCATTATTTGAAAGCTCTTCTCTCCATGGAACTGGAATCTGCTTTCTACCAACTTCTTTCTAACCTCATACTTTGGCAACTTAAGTAAGTCCAGCAGTCACTGATAGGAGCTTGATGTGATGGACGAAGACTTCAGCTGCTGTGGGTCTTAGCTGACCGCAGCCTGTGGAGGGGGGCCTCAAAGACTCGCGCCATCTTGGGCTGCATGAACAGGAGCTTCTAGCTGCTTCAGGTTTATAGACTGTGTGTACCACTCCCGTCAGCATTCTTAGGCCACACTTGGACATCATTTAAGAATCATCTGGATGAAATGGAAGGTGGGAAAGAAGTGAGCATCCAGGAAGAAGATTCTCTTTCTTTTTGCTCTTTAATATAGACCTTTCCCCCATAGTGCTAGAAATGGTAGAAATCATGCTGTTTGTAGGAAACTTAGAAAACATGAAGAAGAGAACAAGTTTTACCTTTAACCCTACAACTCCACAGACAATTACTGTCAATTCAGCATTTTTCCTTTGTCTTTGTTCCTGTAGATTATTCTTAGATATATTTTAAACCTAATAGGGTCATATTACGGAGAAGGCAATGGCAAGCCACTCCAGTACTCTTGCCTAGAAAATCCCATGGACGGAGGAGCCTGGTGGGCTGCAGTCCATGGGGTCGCTAAGGGTTGGACACAACTGAGCGACTTCACTTTCACTTTTCACTTTCACACATTGGAGAAGGAAATGGCAACCCACTCCAGTGTTCTTGCCTGGAGAATCCCAGGGACGGGGGAGCCTGGTGGTCTTCTGTCATGGGGTCACACAGAGTCGGACACGACTGAAGTGACTTAGCAGCAGCAGCAGCAGGGTCATATTAGATACTCAGTTTTATGGGCTTTTTCATATCTTTCATTTTACCTTCATTAACACTATACCTTCAGCAATTTCTCATGTCATTCAACATTTCTTGAAAACATCAGTTTTAATGACCAAGCACTGATTCATCATATGTGATGTTCATTAATTGTCTACTTTTGGACAGCTAGGCTGTTTTCACTATTATAAATTATGCCACAGTGAACATCTTTGTATATAAATCTTGGTCTACTTTTCTAATTATTTCCCTAGGATAGATTCCCATAGGTGGAATTACTGGCTCAAAGAGCAAGAACTTTTAGACCTTCTGATGCATACGGCCAAACTGCTTTTTAAAAATATGTACCTATTGACACTCCCACCAGCAGTGTATAGACATTTCCATGGGGTTTTAAAAATTTACTTTCTCTCATTTTCAATTATAAAAAGATATCATAGAGTAATAGTAAGTAAAGGGAAATATTTGCAAGTTGGGGTATTGGAAAAAGGGGGCTCTCCAGGCCAAGAGGCTGAGACCGTGGGAGGGTGTCCTCCAGTCAGGTCCTATCTGATCTGTTCTGAAGCAGCAAAAGTCAGGTGCCCATAAGAGCCAAGTGCCCTTATGATTTCTCAGGTCTAAGCCCAGGGATGCCTCCAGCCTGTAACAGCCCTGCCGCAGCAGGTAGAGGCCACCAGAGAGAGAGGAAATACAAATCTGAGGCCACATCAATGTTTATCGTTATTCACAATACCTTATGTCAGCTACTGATAATGTACGAAAATAGAGGCTTTCAAACTTTTTGAAGCTCTGAACTCTTCTTGCATTAAGAAGAGGGAGGTCTACAAGAATAAAATTTTAAAATATATTTATGTTATGTCTGTATGTGGCTGTGTCTACTGCCATCACATATTAGTGGTATTGAACGGCAAAGGTCTGTTTCTCACCAGCTACATGGCTCAGCGGGGGCTCTGCTCCAGGCCCCCTCGCTTGGGGAAACCCAGGCTCCTGGAGGCGCCGCTGTTAGCAGCAGCGCTGGCTGACGTGGCAGGGAAGGGAACACAGCGTGTCCCACCCTGTCTGTAAAAGGTGTCTGCCTGGAGGGACACACTCCTGTTCATGTTCCACTGGCCTCGGCCAGGCCCATGGGCCCACCTAACTTTTACATGTGGACTGTGGCTGTGCAGTGTTCCCCGAGGACATCAGAGCCCTGTGAGCAGCCCCAGGGGTGACCACTTACGAGCCACACCCAAAATGCCAGTAATAATTAGAAGGGGGAAAAAAAGCAACTTTTTGTGTAAGAAGCTTAGGGATGAAGGATATAGGGTTTGGAATCGGACTCTTCCCTTTCCTTGGGTTTTATTCCTTCTCTGATTCTTCTCAAAGCCAAAGGCAGTTCCCCCTACAGGCCCCCTACGCACCCTCCGCAACAACCTTCCCTGGCGGGGTTTGCATTATCCTTGAGAACAAAGCCTTTGGATGAAAAATGAGGGTGTAATTCAGAACTATAAGATAAGAGAGAATGTGCATCTAGAAATAATATCCTCCCACAGCGTAAAATGTGGAGGAACAAAGCAGTTGTCACAAAATGCTTCTAACCATCCTTGGCTTGACGTGTACCCACCAATACTACCTGTTACTGAACCCCAGGAATACAGGTCCCCTGGGTGCGCACCTGCTTGCTGGGAAAACACTTGTGCTTGCCAGCAGACTTGAAGGAACTGGTCCAGTTCCCTGGGTCAGCTAGTCCTGGGCTTTCTGGCTCATCGGTTCCCTAGGGGGTGAGTCCAGGGGAAGCTGCCACCAAAGCTCATTGTTTCCTGGAAGCCTTGAGAAAAAGTCTTTATTCTGTGACTTTGGGGTTTAGAATGGCTTTTCTTTGTCACTTCTAACAAATGTCACTCCAGAGAACTTTAATGGAAATGTACACCCACACATTTCACTCCAGGGCTTGGGGGTCAGCCAACACACCTTACGGTGCGAGTGACTGAAGCTGCCCAGCAGAGCAGACATCTAAATTTATCATAGTATGTTGTAGAATGCTCAGATGCTCAGTCGTGTCCAACTCTTTGCAACCCCATGGACTGTAGCCTACAAGGCTGCTCTGTTCATGGGATTTTCCATGCAAGAATACCGGAATGGGTTGCCATTTCCTTCTCCAGGGGAGCTTCCCAACCCAGGGACTGAACCCATGTCTCTTGTATCTCCTGCATTAGCAGATTCTTTACCAAACATCCAGTCATAAGAGGGCTTCCCTGGTGGCCCCAGTGGTAAAGAACCCACCTGCCAATACAGGAGGCTAAGAGATATCAGTTCAATCCCTGGGTGGGGAAGATTCCCTGGAGGAGGGTATGGCAACCCACTCCAGTACTCTTGCCTGGAGAATCCCAGGAACAGAGGAGCCTGTCAGGTTACAGTCCATAGGGTCACAGAGAGTCTGACATGACTGAAGCAACCTAGGATGGACACACACCAGTTGTAAGAACTAATGTTGGGATAATTTCTAAACCCTGCCCTCGGCATGCTAAGTGTGTTTTGGTTTTGTTTTGTTTATTGTTAAAATTTTTATTGAAGTATAGTTGATTTACAATGTCGTTTTAGTGTTGGGCATACAACAAAATTGATTCAATTATATGTATATATATATTCATTTGTCAAGGGTGTGAGCCCAGCGCATCACAGATCTTGGTTTCACTGAGATTGTGTGTCACTGAGTGGGATCAGGACTCCTCAGGGCTTCATTCTAAGTCTGGTGCAGATTGTACTGAATCCCAAGGTGCCCTCTGGGTCAGAGAGGGGGTTCCTGACCCCGGGGCTCCTTTGCTGTCTCTGACTCTTTTCTTCCTTTCTGATTCTCTTCAGGCTCTTGAGCGCCTGAACCAGGTGCTGGAGGCCGAGAAGCAGCAGTTTGAGGAGGTGGTACAGGAGCTGAGGATGGAGCAGGAACAGATCAAGAGGTGGCTGTGGTGCCCTGGTGGGGCGGGGGTAGGGAGAGGAAGGGGCGCCCAGGCTAGGACATGTAGGACCCGTGTGTCCCGCCAGGCTGGTGAGGCCTCCCCCCAGGAGATCCTCACTGGTCAGTGACTTAGTTTGGACCCGTCCTCCCAAAGCTCCAGGCCTTGGGGGGCCTAGAAGAAGCTGTAGACCCCACACCAAGGGGTCACTTTTATTTGGGGGAGTGTGAGGCATGGCCTGATTGCAACCAGACATCCCCACCAGCAGCGAGCCCCTCCTGCTGGGTCACACCTCCCTTACCCTGGGGCGGACAGGACAGGCTGGTCTGGAGGTGCCCCTGGCCAAGACCCGCCTCCCGCCGTCAACATTCCCTGTCTTTTCTGCACAGTCTCTTCACATTCTGGCTAATGATGCCTGTCCCTTGGGATTTTTTTTTTTTTTTGTCTGTGTATGGTTTGCAAACCCAGTTGCACATTATAATCATCTAAGAGGATTATTAGGGCTTCCCCCACAGCTCGGCAGGTAAAGAATCTGCCTGCAATGCAGGAGACATAGGAGACACAGGTTCGATCCCTGGGTCAGGAAGATCCCCTGGAGGAGGAAATGGTAACCCGCTCTAGTATTCTTGCCTGAAAAAATCCCAAGGACAGAGGAGCCTTGTGGACTAAGTCCATGGGGTCGCAAGGAGTCAGACACAACTGAGCAACTAAACAGCACACGCGAGAGGATTATTAATGGAATCTGCTGAAGGTAGCGGAGAAGGCAATGGCAAGCCACTCCAGTACTATTGCCTGGAAAATCCCATGGATGGAGGAGCCTGGTGGGCTGCAGTCCGTGGGGTCGCTAAGGGTCGGACACGACTGAGCGACTTCACTTTCAGTTTTCACTTTCACATATTGGAGAAGGAAATGGCAACCCACTCCAGTGTTCTTGCCTGGAGAATCCCAGGGACGGGGGAGCCTGGTGGGCTTCCGTCTATGGGGTCACACAGAGTCGGACACGACTGAAGTGACTTAGCAGCAGCAGCAGCAGCAGCAGCTGAAGGTAGAACCCAGAAATCTATATTTTAAAGAGTTTTCCGGGTCATTCTGATGCAGTTGATCCGTGAACTTGGAGACAGCTGCTCTGGGTACTGTGCGCGGTTTTGGTTGTAGCCACCATCATCATCACCACCATGACCCCTGCTGATTATCAGCGACAGCCCAGAAGGATATTTTTCTTGTAACACCCTTATAAAAGAAAGTCACTGGACATGTGTTTTGGGGCAGGAGAAGCTCAGAGAAACTCACCAGCTAATAGCCAGCTGATTCTGGAAGTACGTGGAAGTACTACTTCCAGAATTGTGCCAGATCCTGGAATGGAAGATAAGTCTCCTCCCTTGAGGATCTGGTTGGGAAAACCAGACTCACACCCAGGAAATATCAACACTACTTCCCATAATGTACAAACAGGTGCTCAGAGGCGTAGCACAGACTCCCCGTGTTATAGGAATTAAGATATATGTGTGATCCCTGTGGGGTTCAACAGGTTAGATTGAACTGGGCCTTGAGGGGTGGTAGGAGTCTGAAAATTGGGCAGAAAGGAAAAACATACCAAGCAGGGGTAAGGGAACCCAGGCTTGTTAAGATAGCAGCAAGGAGTTTGTCACCCCAGAGAAGGGCCTCAGCCACATCCCATGTCAGGGTGAGTAGCAAGAGCTGTCCTGGGAAAACAGGGAGTGAGGCTTTCATTTCTCCAGCTCTCCTCTCTGTCCTTGGGGTGGCCCTGGATTTACTCTGACAGATTCATTTGTACCTGGAGCAGGTGATTTCAGCCCCACTTGGCCAGGATCTCCTTCATTCAGCCCAGGGCCCCAACAGCTGCTGGCAGGACCCAGCCATGGGAGAAGCTGGCCTTCAGAGAGCCCTCTGAGCAATACAGGGAGGTGTGGCGGAAGCCACAGCGGGGCTGGAAGGGGTGAGCACTGCCCTACCCAGCCTTCTGTCCCCACAGGGAGCTTGAGCTGACTGCAAGATGCCTCAAGGGCGTGGAGCAAGAGAAAAAGGAGCTAAGACACTTCACAGAGTCCTTACAGCAGACGCTGGAGGTGAGGGGCCCCTGGCAGGCTGGTTGCCTGGAAGGAGGCAGGCTGGTTGGTTGGACCACTTGATGCAGTTTTTCCCAACAGCGTTTCTTTCGAGCGTTATCTGCAAGGAAAACAGGGCATGAAGGGATGCTGATCTAAAGGGTCTCATCTCTGTGAACCATTGGGAACTCCAGCCAACATATGAGGCCCAAAGCAGGACCCAGAAGGGCAAATTCAAGTTTGCCTTTACGGTGACTATGGCCTTAAGAAGTCCACCGCCTTCAGCGCTTGTATGTTTACACCAGATGGAGGATTGATTAGGGACGGGGCAGGGTGACCCACCGCTTCCTTCCTATGACTCATTCACTTAGCTGCTCCGGGGTGAAATTGAGCAGGAGGGAAAATCCATTTGATTCCCCAGAAGTTGTGAGGGAGGAGGAGGTGGCATGTGCAAACACTTTAGCACGTCCAAGTGCCCACTCCGGCCCCAGCCTCTGCTCCTATCCTGTCCCTCTCCCCCTGCTGCCCCTCCCAGCGCAATGATATCCCAACCCCAACTTCAGACCACTGAGCACAGCTGCCCCAGGAAGCCATGCCTTTCATCCTCCCATCCTTGCCCTCACTGTTCCTTCTGCCCAGACTGTGCTCTGCCCTCTTCTCTGCCTGGACAATGCTCTCATTCTTCCAAGATGCAGTCCAAGTATCACCTTAGTCAACCTCCCTGACTGTTCTAGGGGAGGGATTTGTCTGAACTCTGGGCCCACAACACTTAGTGCATCTGTGAATGTACCTGACATGTGAGGTTGTGGTTTCCAAATGGTGGGCATCACTAGACTGTGTCTTAAGGTCCTTCCAGGTCCAGTGCCTCAAGTGAGTCTGGCATGTTGTGGGGGATCCGTGATGGTTACAAAATTCAAGACTTACAGACTGCAAGGTTTCTATTCTCCCTTGACTGATGGGGCTTTGTTAGTGGCGTCTTTTATTTGTTTATCTTTCCCTATCCCACATCACAGGAGGTGGTTCTTATGAGTAGTTTCAACTCCGGAATTTCTGAGTAGTACAAGATCCCAGTCTGATAAGTGGGGAGAATGTCTAAGTCTGCTCTTGAGCTGGTTCCTGTTGGGTGTTTTTCACATGAGCGCAACACACTCCCTCACTTGTCCCTTGAGGAACAAGCACCCAGAACCTCATGGTGCCCTTGGGCCTTGGGTCCCTATTGTAGTAGGTGCCACGTCCCCTGGAAGCCATGCTGGGCCCTTCCCTGACTCCCTCGATGGAGAAGTAGCCTTGCCTCAGTGGGAGGAGGGAGATCCTAGTTGACCTTTTACCTCAAGGAATGAATGAAGACATTTCAAGTGTTCCTCAGAGGATTAAGTAAGGAGGGCCTCACTGGCCAGAATTGAAAGGCAGGTGAAGGCTGAGAACCTGACTTAGGCTGCTCCACTTCCTTTCCTCCCTAATGGCAGGAGCTCTCCATAGAGAAGAAGAAAACCCTGGAGATGCTGGAGGAGAATGAGAACCAGCTGCAGACGCTGGCCAATCAGAGTGAGCAGTCACCTCCCAGCGGGGGTCTCCATAGCAACCTGAGGCAGATTGAGGAGAAGATGCAGCAGCTCTTGGAGGAGAAGCTCCTGGCGGAGAAGCGGTGAGGGAGCCCTGAAGCCCTGAGCCCACGGGGGTAGCTTTCCTTGAACTGGACACCTGGGCCCTTGGGTTCCGGTTGGCCTTGATCTGATGGATCACTCACTTCCTTTTGCCTAGGTCTCAGGTTCCCCATCAGGCAAGTGAAAAGCAATCCTTCACTATCCTAAGCTAACTTGAAATGGTGTGTCATTCAGTTCAATTCAGTTCAGTCACTCAGTCGTGTCGGACTCTTTGTGACCCCATGAATCACAGCACACCAGGCCTCCCTGTCCATCACCAACTCCCAGAGTTCACTCAAACTCACCTCCATCGAGTTGGTGATGCCATCTGGCCATCTCATTCTCTGTCGTCCCCTTCTCCTCCTGCCCCCAATACCTCCCAGCATCAGAAAATCTTCTCTAGTGAGTCAACTCTTCGCATGAGGTGGCCAAAGTATTGGAGTTTCAGCTTTAGCATCAGTCCTTCCAATGAACACCCAGGACTGATTTCCTTTAGAATGGACTGGTTGGATCTCCTTGCAGTCCAAGGGACTCTCAAGAGTCATCTCCAACACCACAGTTCAAAAGCATCAATTCTTTGGTGCTCAGCTTTCTTCACAGTCCAACCCTCACATCCATACATGACCACTGGAAAAACCATAGCCTTGACTAGACGGACCTTTGTTGGCAAAATAGTGTCTCTGCTTTTTATTATGCTATCTAGGTTGGTCATAACTTTCCTTCCAAGGAGTAAGCGTCTTTTAATTTCCTGGCTGCAATCAGCATCTGCAGTGATTTTGAAGCCCCCCAAAAAGTCATTAGGACCATCTAATAGACAGGCTGGACAGGTCCTCCCAGCTGCTTTTTACTGATGAGGAGTCTGAGGCTTGGAGGACCTTCCTGAGCTCACAGAACTAGCAAGACCTGGACCCAGGACTCCTTGCACTGACCACATCATTCCCATTACCATCGGGGCGGGGGGACAGGACCCAGCCCAGCTCTGGGGCTCACCAAACAGGGTCTCCGGGTTTCTCTAGCCAGCTCCCTGCACAGGAGCCACCCTCTCACTGGATGCCCCATTGGCAAGTGGGGCCCTGAGTGAGCACCTCTCCCCGGGGGGGCAGGATGAAGGAGAATGAGGAGCGCTCCAGGGCCCTGGAGGAGGAGCGGGAGTTCTACTCCAGCCAGTCCCAGGCGCTGCAGAACTCGCTGCAGGAGCTGACGGTCGAGAAGCAGCAGGCCGAGCGCGAGCTCAAGGTGCTGGGTCACTGGGGGCGTTTGGTGCTCGGCGGGGAGCCCTCCCCTCCCCTGGAGGCTTACCTCCCTCACGTCCCTGCCCTCATCAGGCAACTTCCTGAATTATCCCTGCCAATCTGACCAGCCAGGTGTGGGCAGTGCAGCCGCCCTGAGGCGAAGCCTGCCGCGCATTGTGCATCATTATAGACACCTGCCCGGTGCAGGGGCCAAGTCCGGGCCATCGGGTGGAGGGCATAAGACATCAAGCAGAACGCGGTAACTTCCATCCAAGTCCGGAGGCAAGAAAGCCCACTTGAGCCAGGGGTGATCAGAGAAGGCTTCCCAGGGACTGGCAGCTGCCCCCCACCCCAGGACCCACTTCCCTCTCCTCGCCTCTGCCCTCAGGCTGAGGTGAAGGTCCGCATGGACCTGGAGAGGCGTCTGCGGGAGGCAGAAGGGGCCTTGCGAAGCCTGGAACAAGGGCTCAACTCCAAGGTGCGGAACAAGGAGAAGGAGGAGAGGATGCGGGCTGACGTGAGCCACCTGAAGAGTAAGCCCTGCCCTCGGTACAGCCCAGCCCTAGAGCTCTGCACAGCTGCCCAGGCCCGGCAGAGCTGGGAACGGGGCCACGATGCACACCTGGGGCCTGGTGTGCTCCGGGTGACCCCCAAGTGTGGATGGAGTTTCTTCTCCAGACGCCCTGCCTTCGGGCATCCTCTTGGCATGGCTGCCTTTGACTCTTGGATCTGGGGCGGGGGTAGGGAAGCCTGTGTTTCTTCCCCCTTCAGCAGGTGACTCTGATCTTCCGGAGGATGGGGTCGGGGTATTTCCCTCTGGAGCCCACCAGGATCCCGGGAAGAGGAGGGGTGGCTGGGAGGGGAGGGTGCAGTGGCACTGTGGCCGCAGGGTTCTTTGAAGAGTGCATCCGGAACGCGGAGCTGGAGGCCAAGATGCCGGTCATCATGAAGAACTCGGTGTACATCCACAAGGCGGCCACTCGCCGCATCAAGAGCTGCCGCTTCCACCGGCGCCGGTCCAGCACCTCCTGGAATGATGGTGGGTATGGCGGCCCTGGGCACTGGTGGGCGGGATGCTCACGGGCTGTCAGTGACAGTGGGCAGAAAGAAGGCGGGGTGGGGAGGCTGACCCAACCCTGAAGTCAGACAGTGTGGCCTGAGCCCTTGTGGCCCCAGCCTTGGGCTTCTCCCAGGGTCACGGGAGCCCATGGACCAGCATGGGGAGGGTGGGGAGTGGAGGTGGGGTGGGGCGGGGCTGGGGGTTGGGGACAGGGCTGTGTCCCAGTGGAGAGAAGGCTGTTCACGGCCAGGCCCCTGGGGCCACCATCTCCCCAGTGAAGCCGTCCCAGTCCTTTATGACCTCCCAGCTGGAAGCCAACAACATGGAAGAGCTGAAGGAGGTAGCCAAGCGGCTCAGCAGGGACCAGCGCTTCCGAGAATCCATCTACCACATCATGGCCACCCAGCCTGGAGCCCCCTCTGCGCTTCCCCGGGGGGGAAAGTGATGGGCGCCCCTCCCCCGGCCCCCCAAGGCCTTCCTCACTGGGGGCAGAGGGGTGGCAGGGGGAGGCCTAACTCCACCCGGTTCCTCTCTGCCAGAGCTCCACCGGGGTGGGGACAGCCTCACTCTCAGAGGACAGGGGTGCCACCCCGTCACCCTCACCCCAGATCCTACCCTTGTGTCCAGGCCAGAGCCTGGAAAAGTGAAGGAAGGGCCTGATTGTGTGGAGAGACTTTTCTGACTAGGGGAGCGGGGATGGGTAGGGCCCATGGCCCTCTGTCAAGCGCCCTGTACCTCTCTGACTCTGCCACCCTCCTTACCCTGGCTTCCCCAGGGTTTCCCAGCCCTCCTTTGGCTTTTGAACCCCTCTGTCAAGGCCCTGTACGTCGCCCACACTGTGGCGGAGAGAAGAAAGGGACCCGGCATGCTTCTGGGCTGGTGGCCCGCCAGTCTTCACAGGCACCTTTCCTGGGGTTGGGCCCTGGCTGTGGGACTGCTCGCCCACTCCCCCACTCAGGTGAACTCCCCCGCCTGCAGCCTCAGCACCCTCGAGGAAGACTTGACTTCCCCCACCCACAAATCCCTCCCATATGTGTCCTGAGGGCCCTGGGCTGGAGCTGCGGCCAACAGCCATGCTGAAGTCTACCCCAGAGGACAGGTAGCAAGTCAGGGAGTGGAGGAAGGTGGCCGGACTCCTGCAACATCCACTCCCGGTCAGGCGGGGAGGCGGCTCCCTTGGCCACCTTGGCCCAGCTGGTCAGCGGGGTCCCGGAGGTCTCCCTCTCAGCTGCCCCCACTCGGATCACCTTGCCTCCTTCTCCCTGCAGAAGCTTTACCCCATGCGACTGCCACCGCGAGCCCTGCAAGATGGGGGCTTGGGCCTGTAAGAAGGCTTGCAGCCATTGGTTGGCCCAGTGTCATCAGGGGTGAAGCTGGAACATCCGTCTTCAGCTTTTGTGGGAGACACTGCCCTCCAGGGTCACTGAGAACTGCGTGTCCCTCATTCATGGACAGACTGTCTGCCCGGCATCCTCTCCGTCCGGGCCTTCTGTCCCAAACTGCCTGAGTCTGTTAGCCTCTCCCCAGAAGGAGTCCCCAATGGGTTGGCGTGCTCAGGGATGCTGGTGGTATTGAAGGTGCTGATCCTCCGCTGCTCCGAAAACGGAGTGGAGTCGGAGAGGTGGACAAATGGCTGCAGGGCAGGGGCCTGTGGCCTGCTCTGTGGGGAAAGGAATGTTACTGACTCACAACACGGGCGTGTCTACTGCTAGGCCAGCCAAGGCCAGGAGGGCTGCCCTGCTCTGTGGTCACGGCTGCCAGAGAAACGAACTTTAATGGTTCCTTCTCCGTGGGAGGCAGGCGTCAACCAATCTCTTCCAAGCCTAGGTGGGAGCAGGGGTGCAAGAGTTTCAGAGTCAATGCATCTGAAAGGCATGAGTCTCCATGTAAAATCTTTAAACACGTAGGAACCTGCATAAACCTGCAACCCATTGATCTATCATGTATGCGAGACCGACTCTGAAATGAGGACGATTTATCAACCGAGATTACTATTTTATTCTTTGTTTTTAAAGAATCAAGTTAATAATGGTTTGCTCTTGGAGAGAGATCTTTTTCAAATGCACTTCCCCACCTGGGCAAACTATTAACCAGAGAGGAAAGCGCTTTTTCATGCATATTCACCAACCTCTGATTTCTTTCCTCCTAGCTCGCTCTGTACTTTCCATGCCTCAGGCAAGTTTGGGTTATCTTCAAACAACCCATCAATCCACAAGTATTTATTTGTTAAAAACTTACTCTGTACCTAGCATTGTAAATATAAATAGAGTAACATCTCTATGTGAAAATATGTAGGGGTAAAAATCACTTACTGGAAATATATTGATCTGATTTTTTTTTTTTTTTACGAAAACAAAACCCTAATTCCTTGGTCAATTAAAAGCGTTTCCTTCAGTGTCACTCGCATTGTGGTCATTGCTAGAGAGATGTTGCCCCCTGCAGGCTGAATGTGGAATTACGGAACTGCCTGCTTGTCATTTTCACACACGTGTCCCTACTTCATGGGAAATAGATGGAGAAACAGTGGAAACAGTGTCAGACTTTATTATTTTGGGCTCCAAAATCACTGTGGATGCTGATTGCAGCCATGAAATTAAAAGACGCTTACTACTTGGAAGGAAAGTTATGACCAACCTAGATAGCATATTAAAAAACAGAGACATTACTTTGCCAACCAAGATCCATATAGTCACGGCTACGGTTTTTCCAGTGGTCATGTATGGATGTGAGAGTTGGACTGTGAAGAAAGCTGAGCGCTGAAGAATCGATGCTTTTGAACTGTGGTGCTGGAGAAGACTCTTGAGAGGCCCTTGTACTGCAAGGAGATCCAACCAGTCCATTCTAAAGGAGATCAGTCCTGGGTGTTCATTGGAAGGACTGATGCTAAAGATGAAACTCCAATACTTTGGCCACCTCATGCGAAGAGTTGACTCACTGGAAAAGACTCTGATGCTGGGAGGGATTGGGGGCAGGAGGAGAAGGGGACGACAGAGGATGAGATGACTGGATGGCATCACCGACTCGATGGAGGTGAGTTTGAGTGAATTCTGGGAGTTGGTGATGGACAGGGAGGCCTGGCGTGCTGTGATTCATGGGGTCTCAAAGAGTCAGACACGACTGAGCGACTGAACTGAACTGAACTGTCCCTACTTAGGAGGAAGGTTGCACCTCCAGGGAATGGCTTCTTAATAAGTAACAAAAATCTTTGTTCCTGCCATGAGGTCCTGGTTGTCGCTATGTAACAAGGACTGTCAGCCAGATTTTCTTTTCTTTTCTTTTTTCTTAATTTTTATTTTTTGTAACACCAAAAACATTTTGTATTGGGGTATAGCTGATTAACAGGCTTCCCTGGTAGCTACCCACGCCAGTATTCATGGGCTTCCCTGATGGCTCAGATGGTAAAGAATCTACCTGCAAGGCGGGAGACCTGGGTTCGATCCCTGGGTTAGGAAGATTCCCCTGGAGGAGGGCATGGCAACCCACTCCAGTATTCTTGCCTGGAGAATCCCCATGGACAGAGGAACCTGGTGGGGTGCAGTCTGTGGGGTCTCAAAGAGTTGGGGACAACTGAGTGACTAAGCACAGCACCACACACAGCTGACTAACAATACTGTGGTAGTTTCAGATTCAACCTTACATATACATGTATCCATTCTCCCTCAAACCCTGCTCCCATCCAGGCTATCAACCAGGTTTTCTTCTGACTTGAGCACGGACAGAAGGGACAGAGCTGACTGCTCCCGTGGGAATAGCTTCAGGCAGGTGAAGGGTACCCAGTTTGATAATTTGCTCATTTTGGTGTCCCTACTGGAAATGGACCCTTTTACCTGCTCTGGTGAGGAGAGGTTTATGGTTTTGTTTTGCATCATGTAAGGGAGGGCGAGAAATGGTGATAACTGGATTCTCCTCCTATTTGATTTTTTCCCTCACTGGGGATGTATGAGCTGTCATCATAACGCTTTTTGAAATATAACTTTACTTATTTCTGTATTTTTGGCTGTGCTGGGTCTTTGTTGCTGCGGAGGCTTTCTCTAGTTGCTGAGAACAAGAGCTCCTAGTTGCAGTGTGCAAGTTTCTCATTTCAGTGGCTTCTCTTGTTGTGGAGCGTGGGTTCTAGGGTGCATGGGCTTCAGTAATCGCAGCATCTGGGCTCAATAGTTGTGATTCTTGGGCTCTAGATCACAGATCCAATAATTATGGCACATGGGCCTGTTCCATGGTATGTGGGATCTCCCGAACCAGGGATTGAACCCATGTCTCCTGCATTGGCAAGCAGACTCTCCACCACTGAGCTACCAGGGAAGCCCCCTCGTAGCCCTTTGTGTGTTGTTTCCCAGCATATTTATTAATGACTCCCCCTTTTGCTGTTATGGGCTTCCCTGATAGCTCAGTTAGTAAAGAATCTGCCTGCAGTGCAGGAGACCCTAGTTCAATTCCTGGGTCGGGAAGATCCGCTTGAGAAGGCATAGGTTACCCACTCCAGTATTCTTGGACTTCCCTTGTGGCTTAGCTGGTGAAGAATCTACCTGCAATGTGGGGGACCTGGGTTTGACCCTTGGGTTGGGAAGATCCCATGGAGAAGGGAAAGGCTGCTGCTGCTGCTGCTGCTAAGTCACTTCAGTCATGTCCGACTCTGTGTGACCCCATAGACGGAAGCCCACCAGGCTCCCCCATCCCTGGGATTCTCCAGGCAAGAACACTACCCACTCCAGTATTCTGACCTGAAGAATTCCATGGACTGTATAGTCCATGGGGTAGCAAACAGTCGGACAGGACTGAGTGACTTTCTCTTTCACTTTTGCTGTTACACGTGTCCCAGTCTGGACGGTAATGCCATGGTCATCCTAGCTTTAGTGCTTTTCCCCAGAAAGATGTTAATAGGTGAGGCAAGAGATCTGTAAAACACTTGGGCTCTGACCCAGCCTCTGGGAAGGACCCACTGCCTGAATCACTGACAGCTCCTGGAGCCCCCATGGTCCAGCCCTGGCTTTTGGGCAGCCCTGATTCACTGCAGCTTCCCTGACTGATCATCAAGTGTCACCCAGAGATAAAGCCATGGGACACACAGAATGCTGGACTGCACCAAAACGTGGGTGGCAGTTGTAAGTAGAATTCACCACAAGGGGATGGAGTTTATTAAGGCCTCCTACCCCAGGATTTGGGGGCTTGGAGTGCTTCCTGAACTTTTTCTGAACATCTTTCACCCAGCAGGATGGAGAGGGAAGCTCTTTTCTGGGTCAGAGAAGTTGGTAGCGATGAGTGGAAGCCCGGGTCTAGGGAAGGGAAACAGCCAAACCTACAGTGTTATACCACACCCATCCACACCTACGTGGACATTTGAACAACCAGTTTCTCCTAGTTGCTTTGGATGTGTGGGAGTGGACCTGTTTCTAAGTGCAAGAATGAACAGATACCACTGTCTCTGAATGGATGTCATTCTTGGGCCCATGCAGCCTATCTTGCCTAGCCCAGCATGACCTGGGCAGCCCGTGGGTGCTCAGGTACCATCCACGTGAGCCCACAGTGAATTGTGATGGTGAAACAGAAACTTGCTCAAGCCCAGGGTGTGTCAGGTTTGGTCTAATTGGAAGGTAGTTAAGAAAGTCAGAAAGAGAAAAACAAATATCAGATAAGATCACTTCTATGTGGAATCTAGAATAATGGTACAGGTGAATGTAATCACAAAGCAGAAATAGAGACACAGATGTGGAGAACAAACTTATGGACACCAAGGGGGGAGAGGGAGGGGGTGGGATGAACCGGGAGACTGGGGTTAACACACACTGCTGTGTGTAAAACAGGTAACAGGTGACAGCCTACAGTAGAGCTCAGGGAACTCAACTCAGCGCTCTGTTGCGCCCTAAATGGGGAGGAAATCCAAAAAAGAGGGGATGCATGTATACATATAGTTCCCTTGGAGAAGGGAATGGCTACCTACGCCAGTATTCTTACCTGGAAAATCCCCTGGACCGAAGAGCCTGGCAGGCTACAGTCCATGGGAGTCACAAAGAATCAGACACAACTGAGAAACTAACACTTCATTTCATAGCTGATTCACTTTGCTGTACAGCAGAAGCTAACACAACATTGTAAATCAACTGTACTCCAGTAAAAAAAAAATACCACTAAACAAAGGAGCTCTCAGCAGTCCCTGGAGACCCTTGTGCTTCTGCATTAAGACAGGACAAAGCTTCTCAGACCCCTGGGATGCAGCAAAGGCTCTCTGAGCTCAGAAATCCTATGGTTTTAACTCTGGGGGGAAAGATGCTGAATTCTCTCACCCCACCCCCAGGAACAGAGGTGAAGCGTGTCCTTTTCCAGGCTTTGGGAGAGGATATAGTGGTATCCTTTTGTTCTTGCACTTGGAAACAGGTCCACTCCCACACATCCAGAGCAAGTAGGAGAAACTGGTTCTTCAAACGTACACATGGGTATGGATGGGTGTGGTAAAACACCGCAGGTTTGGCTGTCCTGACTTTGGCATATCTCATCTCCCTTTCCCTTCCCTAGACCCGGGCTTCCACTCATCGCTACCAACTTCTCTGACCAAGAAAAGAGCTTCCCTCTCCATCCTTCTGGGTGAAAGATGTTCAGAAAAAGTTCAGGAAGCACTCCAAGCCCCCAAATCCTGGGGGTAGGAGGCCTTAATAAACTCCATTCCCTTGTGGTGAATTCTACTTACAACTGCCACCCATGTTTCGGTGCAGTCCAGCATTCTGTGTGTCCCAGGGATTTACCTCTGGGTGACACTTGATGATCAGGCAGGGAAGTTGCAGTGAATCAGGGCTGCCCAAAGGCCAGGGCTGGACCATGGGGGCTCCAGGAGCTGTCCGGCAGTTGCAGAGCCAGCTTTGTGCATTTGGGGCTCACACTCTCTGCCTTGCTTGCCTTGGAGGATCTGACACCTGCCTCTGGACCGAGAGTCCTGTTATAAACAAACTGCCCTGTTAGCCTGGCAAAAATTAGGACCGATAGGCCTTGGTGTGACACACAAGGAGAACCTTTCCTCTTGGAGAGCACAGCCCTCATCACAAGCATTGGGGGAGAAGCTTGTCCCGCACTCTGCCTGCTGCTATCCAGTGGGTGGGAGCAGAGTAGGGGTGGAGGGCAGTGTTGTCTCACTGCTTACTGGCTGTGGAGCTTTTGATGTCACTATTTGAAATGTTTTTTGTATTTATGTATCTAGATAGGAGATAAAACTCAAATCTCATGAGGCTGCTCAGAGCCCTTGGAGTTTTTTTTCTTTGTTAAAAGTAGGTACTGAAAAAGCCAACAACAAAACTAAGATCATGGCTTCCAGTCCCATCAGTTCAGTTTAGTCGCTCAGTCGTGTCTGACTCTTTGAGACCCCATGAATCACAGCACGCCAGGCCTCCCTGTCCATCACCAACTCCCAGAGTTCACTCAAACTCACCTCCATCAAGTCGGTAATGCCATCCACCCATCTCATTCTCTGTCATCCCCTTCTTCTCCTCCTGCCTCCAATCCCTCCCAGCATCAGAGTCTTTACCAGTGAGTCAACTCTTCGCATGAGGTGGCCAAAGTATTGGAATTTCATCTTTAGCATCAGTCCTTCCAATGAACACCCAGGACTGATCTCCTTTAGAATGGACTGGCTGTATCTCCTTGCAGACCAAGGGACTCTCAAGAGTCATCTCCACACCACAGTTCAAAAGCATCAATTCTTCGGCGCTTAGCTTTCTTCACAGTCCAACTCTCACATCCATACATGACCACTGGAAAAACCGTAGCCTTGACTAGACGGACCTTGGTTGGCAAAGTAGTGTCTCTGCTTTTTAATATGCTATCTAGGTTGGTCATAACTTTCCTTCCAAGGAGTAAGCGTCCCATCACTTCATACCAAATAGAAGGGGAAAAAGTGGAAGCAGTGACAGACTTGATTTTCTTGGGCTCCAAAATCACTGCAGAGGGTGACTGCAGCCATGAAATTAAAAGACACTTCCTCCTTGGAAGAAAAGCTATGACCAACCTAGACAGCATATTGAAAAACATAGACATTACTTTGCCAACAAAGGTCCATATGATCAAAGCTATGGTTTTTCCAGAAAACATGTACGGATGTGAGAGTTGGACCATTAAGAAAGCTGAGCACTAAAGAATTGATACTTTTGAATTGTGGTCCTGGAGATGACTCTTGAGTCCCTTGGACTGTAAGGAGATCAAACTAGTCAATCCTAAAGAAAATCAGTCCTGAATATTGATTGGGAGGACTGATGCTAAAGCTGAAGCTCCAATACTTTGGCCACCTGATGCAAAGAACTGTCTCATTGGGAAAGACCCTGATGCTGGGAAAGATTGAGGCAGCAGGAGAAGGGGGCGGCAGAGGATGAGACAGTTAGAGAGCATCACCTACTCAATGGACATGAGTTTGGCAAACTCTGGGAGACAGTGGCGTATGGAAGAGCCTGGCATGCTGCAGTCCATGGGGTTGCAGAGTCAGACATGACTTAGTGACTGAACAGCAACGTTAAACGATATTTATTTGGCCTAGGCCAGGTCTCAGCTGTGGCATGCGGGACATCTTCGGCCTTTGTTGCAGTGCATAGGATCTTTAATTGCAGCATGTGGACTCTTAGTTGATCATGTGGCATCTGGTTCCCTGACCAGGGATCAAACCCAGGCCCCCTGCATTGGGAGCTCGGATTCTTACCCACTGGACCACCAGGTGGTCCCTCTCTTGCTGTTTGAAATTCTATGATCTGAGAACTTGCAGCCTTGACATCAACAGTGACGTGGCTGCCACCGAAGGCCTGACCAAGAAGATGCAGTTCTCAGGGAGGACGTCTCAGCTAGGATGAACTTGGAACCACGCTGGTATCAGAAGGGATGAGGAGAGGAAGGAAAACTGATTCATCACCCCAAAGAGAAGGTCGCCACACTAACTGCAGTCACTTGGAAGGCTGTCCTGGGAAGGGAAAGATGTCAGTTCTCATGTTCACCCTGGGGTCTGAGACCATCTGTCAGCATCTCTTCTTCCCATCTTCATTCAACAAATATTCATTGTGATTCTAGTGCATAAAGCCAAGCACCTCCCTTGTGCTTATTATCCCTATCATTTACTGGTTTTTCTTTATTGTGGTAAAATATTCAGAACATAAAAGTTACCATTTTAACCATTTGTAAGTGTATAGCTCAATAGTATATAGTGTATTTTTCAGCAGTGTATATTCACATTGTTGTACAACCTGTCTTCAGAACTCTTCATCTTGGAGAACTGAAACTCCACATCCTTCCTTTTTTGTGGGGGCCACGAGACATGCAGGATCTTAATTCCCCGACCAGGGCTTAAAACCATGCCCCCAGCCATGGAGGTGTGATATCTTAATCACTGGACACCAGGGAAGTCCTCTACACCCACTAAACAACTCTCCATTTCCCCTCCCCACCAGCTTCTGGCAACCACATTCTATCAACACTTTCTGTCTCTATGAATTTGATGGCTTTAGTTACCTCATACAACTTGAATCATACAGTACTTGTCTTTTTTGTGATGGCTTATTCCACTTAGTATAATGTCCTCGAGATCCATCCATGTTGTAGCATGTGTAGGAATTTTCTTCCTCCTTAAGGGCTTCCCTGATGGCTCAGCTGGTAAAGAATCTGCCTGCAATGCAGGAGACCCTGGTTCAATTCCTGGATTGGGAAGATCCACTGGAGAAGGGATAGGCTACCCACTCCAGTATTCTTGGGCTTCCCTTGTGACTCAGCTGGTAAACAATCCGCCTGCAATGAGGGAGACCCGGGTTCGGCCCCTGGGTCAGGAAGATCCCCTGGAGAAGGGACCGGCTACCCACTCCAGTATTCTGGCCTGGAGAATTCCGGGGACTGTACAGTCCTTGGAGTTGCAAAGGGCAGAACACGACTGAGTGACTTTCACTCTCACTTAAGGCTGAATCATATCCTACTTTTAAAAAGAAAAACAAAACGGAGAGATACCTTGTTTTTTCTGACAGATTGCTGGCCGGTGGTAGGGCCCGCCTGTCCTAAAGGACTGGAGTCGTATCTAGGGAAGTAGGGTGCCTATGCTTCCTTTTCTCCTGGTTTCCCCTCGGGGCGGCCTTGTGTGGAGGGAGGTCTTGGTGTTCACTTCCTCCATATCCCCAGCAGGTGGCAGCACGCTCTGAACTGGGCTGCAAATTCCAGTGGGAAAGTGAACTGAGGCTCTTGGAGAAAAGGGAGGGCTTTGTGACACTACTGAGGTTCTGCATTATTGCTGTGAGTCTCTCAGCAGTTCTCCCCTTTAAGACACGAAACAAAAGTCTCTGCTTCAGCCGTCATACTTCAGCTCTGGTTTGTACCATCCCCCTTCCCACTGATTTCTTTTTTGTTCTCACAATATCCCTCTCCTTGATTACAGAACAATGAACCTCAAGGTCACACAGCTTCTTTTTTTTTAAGATTTGAAAGAAAAAAAAAAAAAAGGTTTGTTCGTTTATTTATTTATTTTTGGCTGCTCTGGGTCTTTGGTGCTGTGCGTGGGTTTTCTCTAGTTGTAGTGAGCAGGGGCTATTTCATAGCTGCGGTTCAAGGGCTTCTCCTTACGGTGGCTTCTTTTGTTGCAGAGGATAGGCTCTAGGCGCATGGGCTTCAGTAGCTGAGGCTCTCGAGCTTAGTTGCCTCGAAGCATGTGGGATCTTCTGGGAGCAGGGATTGAACCTGTGTCCCCTGAATTGGCAGGCAGATACTTAACCATTGGACCACAAAGCTTCTAAGTGGAGTTTCAGGTAGTGGAGTTCTTGGCTAATGTCCTTTCTAGCATATGTAAATATTAGTATGTAATTTTAGTATGTAAGATATTGTATGGGCTTCCCTGGTGGCTCAGAGGTTAAAGCGTCTGCCTCCAATGCAGGAGACCCGGGTTCGATCCCTGGGTCGGGAAGATCCCCTGGAGAAGGAGATGGTAACCCACTCCAGTATTCTTGCCTGGAGAATCCCATGGACGGAGAAGCCTGGTAGGCTACAGTCCACGGGGTCGCAAAGAGTCGGACACGACTGAGCGACTGAACGGAACGGAAACGGAAGATATTGTATAAATATGTAAATTGTTACATGTAAATTATTTTTAGTGAGTTTCCTCCCTCCTTTCTTTCCTTCAACAAGTATATGGAGCTCTTCTATGTTCCATTTGCATTCTATTTGAATTCAGAGTTCCAAAGAATAGCAAGGTGAGATAAGAAAGCCTTCCTCAGTGATCAGTGCAAAGAAATACAGGAAAACAATAGAATGGGAAAGACTAGAAATCTCTTCCAGAAGATTAGAGATACCAAGGGAACATTTCATGCAAAGATGGGCACAATAAAGGACAGAAATGATATGGACCTAAAAGAAGCAGAAGATATTAAGAAGAGGTGCCAAGAATACACAGAACTATCTTCATGACCCAGATAATCACGATGGTGTGATCACTCACCTAGAGCCAGACATCCTGGATTGCGAAGTCAAGTGGACCTTAGGAAGTATTACTATGAACAAAGCTAGTGGAGGTGATGCAATTTCAGTTGAGTTATTTCAAATCCTAAAAGATGATACTGTGAGAGTGCTTCACTCAGTTCAGTTCAGTTCAGTTCAGTTCAGTCGCTCAGTCGTGTCCGACTCTCTGCGACCCATGAATCACAGCATGCCAGGCCTCCCTGTCCATCACCAACTCCCGGAGTTCACTCAAACTCATGTCCACAGAGTCAGTGATGCCATCCAGCCATCTCATTCTCGGTCATCCCCTTCTCCTCCCGCCCCCAACCTTTCCCAGCATCAGAGTCTTTTCCAGTGAGTCAACTCGTCGCATGAGGTGGCCAAAGTATTGCAGTTTCAGCTTTAGCATCAGTCCTTCCAATGAACACCCAGGATCGATCTCCCTTAGAATGGACTGGTTGGATCTCCTGGCGATACAAGAGACTCTCAAGAGTCTTCTCCAACACCACAGTTCAAAAGCATCAATTCTTCAGCGATCAGCTTTCTTCACAGTCCAACTCTCACATCCATACATGACCACGGGAAAAACCATAGCCTTGACTAGACGGACCTTTGTTGGCAAGGTAATGTCTCTGCTTTTTAATATATTATCAAGGTTGGTCATAACTTTCCTTCCAAGGAGTAAGCGTCTTTTAATTTCATGGCTGCAGTCAGCATCTGCAGTGATTTTGGAGCCCAAAAAAATAAAATCTGACACTGTTTCCACTGTTTTTCCATCTATTTCCCATGAAGTGATGGGACCAGATGCCATGATCTTTGTTTTCTGAATGTTGAGCTTCAAGCCAACCTTTTCACTCTCCTCTTTCACTTTCATCAAGAGGCTTTTGAGTTCCTCTTCACTTTCTGCCATAAGGGTAGTGTCATCTGCATATCTGAGATTATTGATATTTCTCCCGGCAATCTTGATTCCAGCTTGTGCTTCTTCCAGCCCAGCGTTCCTCATGATGTACTCTGCATATAAGTTAAATAAGCAGGGTGACAATATACAGCCTTGACGTACTCCTTTTCCTATTTGGAACCAGTCGGTTGTTCCATGTCCAGTTCTGACTGTTGCTTCCTGACCTGCATACAGGTTTCTCAAGAGGCAGGTCAGGTGGTCTGGTATTTCCATCTCTTTCAGAATTTCCCACAGTTTATTGTGATCCACACAGTCAAAGGCTTTGGCATAGTCAATGAAGCAGAAATAGATGTTTTTCTGGAACTCTCTTGCTTTCTCCATGATCCAGCGGATGTTGGCAATTTGATCTCTGGTGCCTCTGCCTTTCCTAAAACCTGCTTGAACATCTGGGAGTTCACGGTTCACATATTGCTGAAGCCTGGCTTGGAGAATTTTGAGCATGATTTTACTAGCGTGTGAGATGAGTACAATTGTGTGGTAGTTTGAACAAAAAAGATCTTCACGAGCAAGATAGTCACGATAACGTGATCACTGACCTAGAGCCAGACATCTTGGAATGTGAGGTCAAGTGGGCCTTAGAAAGCATCACTACGAACAAAACCAGTGGTGGTGATGGAATTCCAGTTGAGCTATTTCAAATCTTGAAAGATGATGCTGTGAAAGTGCTGCACTCAATATGCCAGCAAATTTGGAAGACTCAGCAGTGGCCACAGGACTGGAAAAGGTCAGTCTTCATTCCAATCCCTAAGAAAGGCAAGGCCAAAGAATGCTCAAACTACCACACAATTGCACTCATCTCACATGCTAGCAAAGTAATGCTCAAAATTCTCCAAGCCAGGCTTCAACAATACGTAAAGTGTGAACTTCCAGATGTTCAAGCCTGATTTAGAAAAGGCAGAGGAACCAGAGATCAAATTGCCTACGTCAGTTGGATCATTGAAAAAGCAAGAGAGTTGCAGAAAAACATCTACTGACCTGCCTCTGAGAAATCTGTATGCCGGTCAAGAAACAACAGTTAGAACTGGACATGGAACAACAGACTGGTTCCAAATAGGAAAAGGAGTATGGCAAGGCTATGTATTGTCACCCTGCTTATTTAGCTTATATGCAGAGTACATCATGAGGAACGCTGGGCTGGAGGAAGCACAAGCTGGAATCAAGATTGCCGAGAGAAATATCAATATCCTCAGATATGCAGATGACACCACCCTTATGGCAGAAAGGGAAGGAGAACTAAAGAGCCTCTTGATGAACATGAAAGAGGAGAGGGAAAAAGTTGGCTTAAACAATCAGAAAACTAAGATCATGGCACCTGGTCCCATCACTTCATGGCAAATAGATGGGGGAACAGTGGAAACAGTGAACAGACTTTATTTTTGGGGGCTCCAAAATCACTGTAGATGGTGACTGTAGCCAGGAAATAAAAAGACGCTTGCTCCTTGGAAGAAAAGTTATGACCAACCTAGACAGCATATTAAAAAGCAGAGACAATACTTTGCCAACAACTAGTCAAGGCTATGGTTTTTCAAGTAGTCATGTAAGGATGTGAGAGTTGGACTATAAAGAAAGTTGAGTGCCAAAGAATTGATGCTTTTGAACTGTGGTGTTGGAGAAGACTCTTGAGAGTCCCTTGGACTGCAAGGAGATCCAACCAGTCCATTCTAGGGGAGATCAGTCCTGGGTGTTCATTGGAAGGACTGATGTTGAAGCTGAAACTCCAATACCTTGGCCACCTGATATGAAGAACTGACTCACTGGAAAAGACCCCGATGCTGGGAAAAATTGAAGGCAGGAGGAGAAAGGGACGACAGAGGATGAGATGGTTGTATGGCATCACCGATTCAATGGAAATGAGTTTGACTAAGCTCCGGGAGTTGGTGATGGAGAGGGAGGCCTGGTATGCTGTAGTCCATGGGGTCGCAAACAGTCAGACATGACTGAGCAACTGAACTGAACTTCTGTGTTCAGAGCCTCAAGAGTCTCCATGAAGATATTTGCTATCACAGGTTCTTGAGGGATTGACTCAGCTGCTTGGTAACTGACAGTCTCCCTAGAATCCTTCCTTTCTCAAAATCTGGCTTGTCCAGGGTAGCAGGCCCTGAGGGTCAGATCTTTTCATCCTGAGGGCCTGGCAAAGCAACCATGCCTTTTCTTGCTGCCTCCAACCATTTCCAGTCTGGCAGTCTCCTGACCTTCACCTTCCTTTACCCTCCCCCGCCCCCCAAGCCCAGTGTCCTCTGCAACAGAAGTATCCTCTCTGAGAGGAGGCTGCCGATGGGAAGGTCCTGGGCTGAATCTAGAGGCCTGGGTGTTCCTGTAAAGCCAGTAATTAACACTGAGAGAGGGGCAAGCCAACCGACCTCCCCCTGATTAAAGGAGGGTGTGGAATTTGTTGTTCAGTTGCTCAGTCATGTTCGACTCTTTTCGACATTGTAGACTGCAGCCCACCAGGCTTCCCTGTCCTTCACAACCTCCCAGAGTTTGCTCAAACTCATGTCCTTGAGCGGATGATGCCATCCAGCTATCTCATCCTCTGTCGTCCCCTCCTCCTTCTGCCCTCAATCTTTCCCAGCATCAGGGTCTTCTCCAGTGAGTCAGCTCTTCACACCAGGTGGCCAAAGTACTGGAGCTTCAGCTTCAGCATCAGTCCTTCCAGTGAATATTCAGGGTGATTTCCTTTAGGATTGACTGGTTTGATCTCAGTTGTAGACCTACGCAAATTAAGACACAGAGAGGGAGGGGATTTCTTCAGATGAGGCAAGTAGAGGTGGATGGGTGGTGACTGCGAAGAATTCGCTTGGAAAGAGGGAGGGCCCACCGGGACCCTTCTGGTTGCTGTGACAGAACACACTGGCTTCAGAGGCTGGGAAGGACTCTGAGTCAGAGTACGAGTCACAGGATCCAGGGCTTAGGGCCTAGAACTGGGGACTCTTGTCACCGGGATGTTCGCTCTCTTCTCTGCTTATGTATTTGCTCCTATTGGTGTGTTGACCTCTCTCGCTGCAAACATCTGGGAGAGGAACTGGCCACTCCCAGCCCCAGCTTGGCACCCTAGAGGAAGGAGGGTTCCTTTCTTGACATTTCCTGTTTTCATCCCAAGGAATGAATAGGTCCCACAGCTTAGGTCATATGCCCACCACTTGGTTGAATCACTGCTGGGAAAGAATTGGATCTGTAATTGGTCAGGCAATGCACCAGTATATAATATATGATATATATTATATGATTATATATTATACATTAATATTATGTATATTATATATTAAATATAATTTAGGAAGCGAGTGGAAACAATACGTGCAGGGGACAGTGGCAGAGGGGTGTGTGTGGAGTGGGTTGTGGGTCTGTGTGTGTGTTGGGGAGGGTGTGGGTATGTATGTGAACTACAGCCGGCTGGGACTGTTGCATCACGGGACAAGCATTGTTGACGAGTTGATGAGCAGCGGTAACAGCAGGACCACGTCTCTCTGGGCTCCCGAAGCCTGGGGTCAGCAATGGTTGTCATGGCAACAGCCTGATGGGAATGTCTTAAGGAAAAGACTAAGGCTGGAATGTTTTGAATGGTGTTTGCCTATAGATGAGCCCCTCTCTTGCTAAGTGCCAAAGAAAGACCGATCCCAGCTATTTGGGTTGTCTCACTCTGAGTTGGGGAGGGCGGGATGGGGTTTGGGTTTCCCTCCGAGGTTGCAGGGGACAGGTGGCCCTAGTTCTGCCTGTTACAGGCTAACAAAGACGTGTGTTCTGCGCCCTGAGAGTTCACAAGATGCAAATATGCTGTGATGAGGTGCCTGGGGCTGGTGAAATATTCTCCCATGTGGACTCCCTGCTTCCAGCCTTCCTCCTCCAGCTGCTGCACACGTGGTCTTTCTAGCAAGTAAATCCCATCAGGCTGCTTCTCTGCTTAAGTCCTGTGTTGGCTGCTGATTCTTGATAGAATAAAGCTCAAGTACCCGAACTTGACATTCCTTGTCCTCGTGATCTTGCCGTCTCTGGACTCTCTGCTTCACTGTCCCTCTCCTCCACTCACACCCCTTGCAAATCTGTATTCCCGGATGGCTTCATGCCTCAGTACCTTTGCATGTGCTGTGTGGTGGGCCTATCTTCCTGCTTCCCCTGGAGAACGTTAGCATCTTCTTTAAACAAGGTGGGTAATGGCTCCTCCCATCTGCATGACTCTCAGACTAGGAGAGCACCAGCCAAGAGGTCCAGCTTGAGCCTCTTGAGCCACACTTGTCCCTCTGGGTGCACGAGGCAATGGCCACGCCTGGCCAGCCCATCTGGCAACCCCTGGCCAGGTGGGACAGCTTCCCCTATAGAGACAAGCAGACCCAAGATAAATTAAAAAACTATCTCCTTAGGTTTCATTTGCGCCTTCAGAAAGGGGCCTCATCCCTTCACCTGACAAAGACTTGGTGAACATCCCTTATGTACTAGACACTGTTCTAGACACTTGGATACACTGGTAAATGAAACAGACAAAAACACTTGCCATAAACAATAAATATAAGAAAAAAGATAAATAATTTATTAAAAGGCACTGAGGGCTATGATGAATAGGACAAGTTGAGCAAGGTAAGGGAGTCTGTGTGTCCCAGGAAGGGAGGGTGGGAAGGTTGCAATAGTAATAAAGAAACAGGATCAATCTGCTAAGGCTGCCATAACAAAATGCCCCAGACCTGGAGGCTTCAACCACAGAAATCTATTTCCCACTGCTCTGGAGCCTGGGAAGTCCAAGATGAAGGTGCAGTCAAAGTAGGTTTCATTCTGAGGTCCCTTCTCTCTCCTTGTTGGTGGCTGCCATCTCCCTGTGTGCTCACATGACCTCTTCTTTGTGTGTGTGAGGAAAGAGAGCTCCAGGATCTCTTCCTATTTTTATTTTTGGACATCGCTATTAATGTTTAATTTTTAGTTTTTCTATTTATTATCTGCCATGGGGTATGTGGGCTCTTAGTTCCCTGATGGGAAATTGAACCCATGTCCCTTGCACTGGAAGCATGGAATCTTAACCACTGGACCAACAGGCAAGTCCCTCTTCCTCTTTTTAAAAGGACATCAGCTCTATTGGAGTAAGGTCCCACCCTCATCATATCACTTAATCTTTATTACCTCCTTATAAGCTACTGAAGCTGAAGCTCCAATACTTTGGCCACCTGATGCAAAGAGCCAACTCATTGGAAAAGGCCCTGAAGCTAGGAAAGACTGAAAGCAAAAGAAGCGGGCAGCAGAGGATGATATGGCTGGATAGAACCACCGACTCAATGGACATGAATTTGAGCAAACTCCAGGAGATAGTGGAGGACAGGGAAGCCTGGCATGCTGCAGTTCATGGGGTCAAAAAGAGCTGGACATAACAACAACAAAGCTTCATTTCCAAATACTGTCATATTGAGTGTTCAGGCTTCAACATATGAACTCAGAGGGAGGGTGGGGAACACGATTCAGTCCAAAATGAGCCTTGCCGAGAAGGCAAAATTTGAGGATGGGATTGTAGGAGGTGAGGGAATTGGAATATCTGGGGGGAGGGCATTCCAGGCAATAGAATGGCTGCAGCAAAGAGCCTGGGGTGGGGATGTGCCCACAGGTTAGAAGAATTGAAAGGAGGCCAGGGTGGCCGGGGTGGGGTAAGCAGGGCACAGTAGTAGCAGATGAGGTTAAAGGGATGATGGGACCAGATCGTGCAGGGTCTTGCGGACCATGTGAGGCTTTTCCCAGGCGAGAGATGGGAGCTGATACTGCGAAGGCCCTGTGAAGCTCCTGAACACAAAAACTTCCTGTTGCCCCATTTCTTTAATTATAGGAGATAGCCTCCATTCAGCCTCCACGACCTTTCCTGAGTTCCAATGGGCAGATTCAAGAAGTTGTTAATTGGTAAAGAGAGGGAACGTGAGACCAGGGAGAAACAAACTTGTCAAGAGTAGTCTTGGGGCAAGGTTCTGGTTCACCATTAATGGATACACGCAGCAATAGCTGAGCTGTTTTGCAGATGCTGAAACCCCCTCCAGGTGGGAGAAGTAAATGATTAATGATGGTACATTGCCCATAAGCATGTAGACCCCAGATCAACTGGACCTGAAGCTGATGATGCTGACTGCTACTTAACTCCCCACCAGCCCATCAGAAAACATATCCACAAGTTGATCACACCCTCTTTGAACAATTACTATAAAACTTCTCCAAGTTGGGACACACGGTTTTAAGTGCACTAGCCCCACTGTGGCACCCTTTGCCTGACAAAGCAAGAAAGCCATCCTTTTCTACTTCACCCAAACTGTCTCTGGGATTTGATTCAGCGCCGGTGTACAGAGAAGCTGAGTTTTTGGCATAAGAACCACCTGGGATGTTGAGCTGAGGGACGGCAAGATCAGACTTTAAGTGACCACGTGGTACTATATTGGGATTAGGCCATTAGTAACAGGAACACCTGTTAGGAAGTGCTTGTGGAAATCCAGAGAAGGAACGACAATAACTTGGACCAGGGTGATGAGAAGGGAGGCAGTGAGAAGTGGTCAGATTCTGTACCTATTTGGGAGGGAAAATCCACAGGATTCCCTAACAAATTGGATACGGAGTGGGAGAGGAAAAGGAGTCAAGATGATTCCCAGATTTTGGCTTAGTCAGTGGGAAGAATGCAGGCACCGTTAGTTAAGATGGGGAAGACTGCAGGTGGAGCAGGTTTAGGGGAAAGGATTAGGTGTTTCAGTGTTGGATACCGAACAGTATGAGTGTGAGGTGTCAGGTATCTGAGTGGATGTATCAGGAAGGTAACTGGATCGATCAGACTGGTATTGGGAGAGAGTTTGAGATGTAGACATAAATTCAGGAGTTATCCCATCCTGATGGTATTTAAAACCATGAAACTAGGTGAGATCAGCAAGAAGTGAGTGAAGATCAGGACAAAGCTCAGACCCTGGAGCACCCCAACAAGAGGAGGAGCCTGCCAGAAAGACCAAGAGCATGTGCTCTTAGTGATACGCTCAGAACCAGCATTCCAGGGGAGGACAAAGGGGAGCAGAGTACTGGAGACCACTCCCGTAGGTTCTCTGGGACAGGTTTCTGATACCACCATGGTTAGCCTCCTTACGAGGTCCCACCCCAGCTTATTCACTAAGGCTATTATGCCACAGCCAAGAGTTTTTCAGTGCTTCCAAATCTCTGACCTTCAAAATGAAAAGTATAAAAATCTGAGATGAGAGCTCAAACTTTGTATTCTGATCATCCTCTGGTTTCCAGTCTCCAGGAGCAGAGGTTCCCCTGCCACCATGCCCCGTTTTGTTCCACTCCAGGAGTGGTGTTGCCTGCTGCTCCCCCTCCCTGTGAGTCCCCTTGGCAGGCTCCCACACCCCCATTCCCTAGCTTCCTCCAGGTGACTTTTCTCACTGCCCAGGCCAGAGGAGCGGCAGTCAGCCTCCCCAGCTGAGGGGAGTGCACCCTGGCCCAGGAGTGTTGCTCCACCCAGACCCCCAGGAAAACAGCCCTCAGGAAAACAGTCTCACTCTTCCCCATGACTCAGTGCTGGGGATGCTCACGACTCGTTTTTCTCACTCGCAGCAGAGACAAAACCTTGGAGGCGTCACAAGATAATTAATAGTGAGAAAACTCCCAGGATGCCCCACTTGTCCTCCCAGCACCTCGGGAAAGAGAGCATTAGGTCCTCTACTGCTGATTAGTCACTCAGCTGTGTCCGACTCTTTGTGACCTCAAGGACTGTAGCCCACTAGGCTCCTCTGTCCATGGAAGGAAACTGGAAAAGGGTTGCTCTCTGAATAGACTGTAGAGGTAGAACCCAGGAGACGCCGGAATGAGTCACCTTTTTGAAGGCTGGAAAGAAACCAAAGGAGAGGGATTTTTATCTTGGGTCATCCTCCCCAATCCTTACCTCTCCCTTTTCAGTACCATGTGACCCAGCCAGGGGCACCCGACACCCTCCTCCAGTTTCCCTCGGCTCCCTGCAGAGGGTCCTTATCTTTCCTTCTACAGCTGAATGGATCTTTCTGCATTCAGTGAGATGCCATGTCTCACCTTCAGATCCACTCTCAGAATTCAAACACAGGAAAAAAAAAATCACTCTTCCACTCTTTGAATTTTGTGCTAATTATTTCTGAAATTCTGCCTCTCCCCACCCTCTGGAGTCCACCCACGAACAGGCTGGCGATATCAGCATAGAGCCTGGCACTCCCAATGCTTGCGGAACTGATTTTGCTGCAGCACAAGTGAGAAGGTCCACTTGAAGAGGTGACCCGCAAACAGTGATTCACAGCGTGGGAGTAGGAGGGAGCCCGCTTCTGGGAGGGGAGGGTGTCAGCACGTGGATTGGGCGTCGCAGAGCTTGAAAATACATCCAATATTCTACTATAATTTAAAATAATGATCACCATCCAGCATTTCTGGTCTTCAGACCACAGATAGTAGTAAAGCGGGCTGGAGTCTTTTTGGACTACGAGTTTAAAAATGTCAAGAATCAGAGCCTAAGAGATTGTTTGCTGGAAACTTCCTTGGCAGTGGGGATGAAGTCTCCCATGAAGGACAGAGTTGGTCCTTGGGACAGTGACCACAGGGCGACCAATCATGGAAGGAACTGCTGCTCCTGGGGCTGGCAGCCTGGACGCGTGGGGCAGTTCTTAGGGGGTTTGGCTCACTGTGAGTCTTATTAAGGAAGCCCATGTCCAATGTGTACACAACACCAGATAAATTGCATCTGACTTATTTTCTTGGTAGAAAAACACGGAGGACAGAAAAAGGAGAGACAATAGACTGTCAGGAGAGTGAGGGTTCCCAAGATGCTCAGAGAGAAAGAGACTGTGGATAAGAAGGCCCAAGATGCAGTCGCCATGCAAGTGTGATGGAATAATAGGTGATGCCCTGTGAGGCTGACCCATACCCACTGGTTTCACTATTCTTACAAGGAAATCCTCTGGTCTCACCCTAGGTCCCTTGAGCGGATGTGGGCTCTGTGCAGATGAGGAGGGTGCTTTTCCATTGTAAAGAATGCATGCTCATCTGGACCAGGGGGCTGGCTGATGTGACCCTCTTCCCCATGGTGGATTAACTTCTGAAAGAGTTTTGGAACTACTGAATCAAGGACCAGACTGGGAGTCCTGACGACTCCATCACGGTGTGGAGGATGCCAGGAGTCTGACTGGAGGGAGGCTGGGGGACTCAGATTCTAGAACAAGCATGCTAACTGCAGACAACCATCTATCTGCAGCAAAGAACCAGCATCAGGTAGTCTACCATCGCAGGGGGGTTCCTCACAGTATTGCGGGAGTATGTTCTGCTTCTGACAAGCGTTTAGGTAACCGGCAGGCTGGGACTGCATTTCACACTGTGCGCGCCCCTCCAGGGAACCTGCTGCAGCCGGAATGGGCTTGTAGTCCATCTGCACTCCAGGGAGAGCTTCCTGAAACAGAGACTCGTGGCTCTGCAATCATAGCCAGTATTTGTGAGTCTCCTTGCTATTGACAGCACGCCTTCACCTCCACTGCCTCAGCCCCTAAAGAAACAGGGTGGTGCTTTTCCAATTTCTGTTTTAAAGTTGAAGAAACAGAGATCAGAGAGTGCCAGCTTCAAGAGAAGCTTGAAATCTCTGCCTAGCTCTGCCCATCCTCCCCTCCAGTCCAAAGATGTTATCAGGAGTGATCCAGGGCCTGGGGAAGGAGGCAGTGCTCTAGGCCTGCAAGATGGGGAGGGTGCCTCCTTGCGCTCTTCTCCACGCCTGGGATTTCTCTCCCTGAGTGAGCCTGAGAAATGTGGATTGGTTATGCTCTGTCTGGGTCTTGGACAGAAATTCTTGCTCACTTTTCCTTGAATGCTTTTCCTGGGACTCACCTTTCCTTACTATGGGACTGTTAAGTAGTTTCAGGATTCAGAAGAAAAAAATAAGCTCCTTCAGTGAGCCCTCAGCCTACATAGGGCAGCCTGGTCCACTTGGACAAATGAGTTTCAGTATTCAAGAGTCTTCATTTGTTTGCCCTGGGATAGGATAGGATTTTAAAAAAAAATTCTATACACCTCATTTATTTAGAGTGAGAGGTGAACAGTAAAAAATACATTTACTTAAAAAGCAAAAGAATGCCAAGATAGCAAGCTGAGATCCCACCCACAGTGGAAGTGGGAGGGTCTCTGCCCAGACACTGTCCTCCTTATCCGGATAAAGTCACCCTGCTCAAACCACACATCAGTGACCCGCCCAAGGTCCCACTGCCGTGATAAGTAGAACCGAGGCTGAAACTCAGCCAGGTCTCCATCTCTTTCCTTCTATCTCTTCTAGTCTTGAGACAAAGCCAAGACAAGGTGGGAGGATGGGGGATGGCCCCGCAGCCTTGGGCATTCCGGGAGGAGCTCTGCACGCTGGCGCCAGGTTCCTACTTGGGGTCAAGGTTGGTTCCATGGTGGACAAGCTCCCCACTCGGTTGTTACTCTCCTGCAGCTGCCCTGGGAGGCGTGTTGGCTTGGCGCCACAACCTGGCCACCACTCTTCCCTCGGTGCCTGTTCCCCAGCATAAGCTGAAGCCCTTGGGATCTTCTGAGACTGCTTGAAGGAGGAAATCTGTTCTACACCTAAATTTCCTCCTCTCTTCTTTCCCCCTCCCTGTCCTCCTTCCTTTTATCTTCCTACTCTCCCTCCTTCCTCCCATGCATTCACTCAAATCTAAGCAGATGCATGCCTGCAGCATCCTATCTACTGTCTCCTGTAGGTTCAGAAGCTTCAGAAACTGAATACTTCCCCTGAGTCGAGAGCCATGCTGAATTATTCATAGGTCAAATCTGTTGCAAATTTCAAAGTGATTTTTTTTTCAAGGTTGTGGTTATAAGGCTGCGGGTGAAAGGTTTAATGAATATGCCTAACATTCAAGGAGGTCAGACACACCCTCAGAAATCAGGTAGTGCGGGGTCTCTGTCTTATAAGGCCCTAGGACAAGCATACTGAAGAGAAATGCCCTGTGTAGTGATTCACAAAACCGTGCCCTTGGGTGGACAGAACTCTGGACTCCCTGAACTCTTCAATCAGTGGACTGATGGATTAAACATACCAGAAGATAGCTGGGACTCACCCAACCTCTACACTTGTCTAGAACCCATCTCCCCCTCAGCTGGGACCATTCAGGAGGGGATCAGGGTACCCAGAGTTTTCTGACAGAGGCACTGGTTAGAGGCAGTGAGCTCCCCAGCCCTGAAAGTGTTTGAGTCAGCAATGATAAACAGCCATCAGGCATGCTGTTAGAGGGGCTCCTGCTTTGGGTAGTGTTGGACTAACTGTCTGTGGATGATTATTCAGAATTATCCTGTTGATCAGTCTGGGGGGAAAGCTCATCCTTGTAACTGAGTGTCTTGAGATTCTAGAATGCAGTTAGTAGGAATAATTCGATCTCAAAGCAGAATCTGAACACTGACTCCCTAAGACTCAAAACTGGTTGGCTTCATCTGCCGCTCTTTCTTGGATTCACCTGCCGACTGTCGCCAATCCCCTCCCTGCCTCCGATTCTTCATTTTTCCTTACAGCGCCTCCACCACTGGGCACCATTCTGCCAGAGACTCCCGGGGTCACCCACAGCCTCCCTGACTCTAGGTGACTTTATGGAGAGGAACTGTAGCCTCATGGAGAGACAAACATGTCTGGAGCTGGGTGGACCTAGATCAATATCTTGGCTTAACCTTTAGAGCTGTGTGACTTTGGGGAAACTACCTAACCTCCCTGACCTTCACTTTACACTTCTGTAAAATTAGAATGGTAACACTTTTTATTTATATATAGGACTGTGAGGTTTAAATGAAATAATGTAGTTGATGTAATTAGTCTAGTGTGTGATAAATCCGTTCCCAAGTTCATTCTTTTGCCTCCTGCCCTTGACTATAGTACATGCATGGACCATTCTGTCCCCACTGTGATGGAGACGTCTAATTGTCCATTAGTATCCAGGCCCCCCTTCTTCCCTCTTAATTTTAGCTTGAGACATGGCAACTGAGCCAGAGTCTATATTCTCCAGCTTCTTTTGCAGCCCAGAGTGACCATATGACTAAGTTACGGCCTGTGAGATGGAAGCAAAAGTGAAGCATGCAGCTCCTACGGGAGGAAATTATCTTTTGTGTTCTCTCTATTCCTGAAATGTGAAAGCTGTGCTGGTGAGTTAGCTTTGATTATGCACATGAGGGAAATGCCCTAGAAGATCGCAGGGTAAGCTAGAAGGAAGATGGGCCCTGGAGTATCTATCCAGCCGGGACCATCTGCCTGCCTATGGAATGTCATGCAAGAGAAAAACAAGCCTCCCCTCAGCTTCTGCTCATCCCTCAGGCCTCAGCTTAGATCTCAGTTCTCTAGGAAGCTGTTTCCACTGCTCCTAGGACCAGCGTTCACCCATGTCCCCACTGAAGCACACATCACAGAGTCTTACAAAGATCTACTGGCTTATTTGTAACCCTCACCACCCTGGCAGTGCTTTAAGGCAGGGACGGCAATCTCACCCACCCTCTGTTCTCAGGATCTGAAATACAGTAGGCACTTAGTGAGCGTTGATTAGATCAATGGAGGGTCACGCACTTGCAGACTGCCTAAAGGGATCATAAACACTCCTACTGCGTAATCCCAAACAAAAGCTGAAGAACCAATCCCCATTCCTCTCTTCCTCCAAACATACTCAGAGTTTTCTTCCACAGTCCAGTAGGCCAGTCCAGGCCTGGGAGAGTAGCACTCTCCCAGGGGTTTGTTGACTATGGCCAGATGCAATCCAGCATTGGACCCAGTCCATGGGAGTACATTTCCACAAGAGCCCTGTTATCAGGAGAGCTCCACCCCAATGTGAGACCTGGGAGTGTTTTGATTCCCTGGTGGCTCAGACAGTAAAGACCTCACCTGTAAAGTAGAAGACCTGAAGTTCAATCCCTGGGTTGGGAAGATCTCCTGGAGAAGGGAATGGCTACCCACTCTAACATTCTTGCCTGGAGAATTCCATGGATAGGGGAGCTTGGTGAGCTACAGTCCATGGGGTCGTAAAGAATTGGACACGACTAAACAACTAACACTAACTAACCCTCACTAGATTATCTTTGACTTGAAAGCCTGGGCAAAAAAATAGTCTTTGGGTAAAAACGGGGAAAATCCATACATCAAATTTAATCAGAAAAGATACGCAAGCTCTTTTGTATTTGTTTTCAATTTATATACATCAATGAGGTCTGTTTACAAACCCGGAGCAGGGCAGTCCTGGTGGATTTCTCCAGTCACTGAATACACCATCCAATGGACCAAGGCCTTGGCAGCTGACTTTGAATGCAGAGGCTCTGGCCTCCCGCCAGCCTTTCCTTGAAGACAGTTCCCAAGAGCACTGGCCTTGGCAGCAGTTAGACGCTGTTGCTTTTCATTAGTGCTTCCTTGTCTTCTGCCAGACCTTACTTTGGGGTTCTCTGTGTCGATGGCAGCTTTCATTGCGGTCTGCGAGTTCAAAAGATCACAGTTGGCCTGCTCCCCATTCATCAGCCTTGGCTTTGGGGACCAAGCACACAGCATCATCCAAACTTCCAAACAGGCAGTGTTGTGATCCCACAGCCCAGGAGGCTCAGAAATCACATCAGCTTTCCTGAGAGCTTGGTGGGTTTAATGAGCCCCAGTCCTAAGAGGCTGAGTTTACCCCAGAGCAGGGGGATGTATCATTTAGCCTAAAAAGAATGAGATTGGTGCTTTTCAGAAGAAGAGGAGTGCCACCTCAGAGCAGGGCTGTTAGTCTCAGGCACGACCTTGACCACAACGAGAGGGTTATGGTGGTTTTAAGTGTTCCTGGTGTTTGAGGCAGAATCTCACACACTGGTGGAGGGATACAAAGGGCTGAGCTTTCCGGGGCTCGGCCTCTGATGGGCCTTGCTCAGATATCCTCCCCAGTGAAGCACAGTGTGACGAGGGTGGGAGAGCAGGCCACCCTCAAATGAGCTGTCAAGCAGAGTCCTCCAGGGCCACTAGTCCCCGGGACTAGTTCACGTTAGCTAATGTTGATCCTAGGGCACTGTTTCAAAGTTCGTGTTCACCTTACTTAGATGTGTTCAGGTGACAAGTCACGTGCAAGCCATGAATCTTTGTGGCCTTAAACTTCAAAATGCTCAATACATTTTGGTTTTAAATGGCTACCATTTTAGACTACATTGTATTAATAATTTAGATATGCAGAAGCATCAAAGTCTTAAGAAAAACATCATGGGTGGAGGTTAGTTGGTTTGTTAAGTAGCTCAACTGTGTCTGACTCTTTGTGACCCCATGGACTGCAGCACACCAGTCCTCCCCATCCCTCAACTGACTCTTTGTGACCCCATGGACTGCAGCACACCAGTCCTCCCCATCCCTCACCATCTTCCAGAGTTTGCCCAAGTTTGAATCGGTGATGCCATCCAACCATCTCACCATCTGTCACCCTCTTCTCTTTCTGCCTTCAATCTTTCCCAGCGTCAGGGTCCTAAAAGCAAGGCAGCTTACGCTTAATTTTGTCTGTGAATTGATAAGAGAACTGAACTTAATTCAGCTTTGGGGGAGAAACTTCAAGAGCTTAGCTGAGGGTCCACAACCCCACTCTAATGGACTGTTAGGGTCTGTGATTTGGGTTGAATACAGACCCCTCCAGCCAGCCTCTCTGTATCCCTTCTAGCAGTTTCTTCCTAAAAATGAAGCCAAGAGAAATAGTTCAGCTCATAGTTACCTCTGTTCCGACAGAGCCCAACTTTTAGAAGCACCTACTTTATAAAACAAATCAAACAGTGAGTTCATCATAAAAGCTATTTATTGAGCTCATATTACTTGTCAGGCACTGTGCTAGTCTCTCTTCACACTTTATCTCGTGTAGCTCTTATTATGCCTGCTTCACAGATACGGAAACTGCAGCTCGGAGAAATTATATAATTTGCTCTGGGTGATGCAAAGGCCAGGTTGTCTGACTGTTCGGTTTTTTACTTTTATTATTTATCTATTTTTGGCTGTGCTGGGTCTTCATTGCTGGGCGTGGGCTTCCTCTAGTTGTGGTGAGAGGGGGCTGCTCTTCACTGTGGCGCTTGGGCATCTCGCTGTGGTGGCTTCTCTTGTTGCAGACCACTGGTTCTAGGTGCATGGGCTTCAGTAATTGCAGCGCGGGCTTATTACCCCGCGGCATGTGGGTTCTTCCCGGACCAGGGACTGAACCTGTGTCCCCTGCATTATAAGGTGGATTCTTAACTACTGGACTACCGGGGAACACTGACTGTACAGTTTCGACCACTACATAATTTTGCAAAAAGTTTGATTATTGGGACTCCCTTTGTGGTACGGTGGATAGGAGTCCAGCTGACTTGGCCTCTCCAGGCCCTGGACACTGGGTTGACCAGTTGTGCTGGCCGACTTGGCCTCCCTGGGGAGGGGCCTGGGGAGGCAGCTGGTCTACTGGGCTGCCAGGCCTGCAGAGGCCAAGTAGGCTTGCCAATGCAAGGGACACGGGTTTGAGCCCTGGTCCGGGAAGATCCTACATGCCAAGGAACAGCTAAGCTCATGTACTACAACCACTGAAATCCAGTCTCTAAAACCCAAGCCCTGCAACAAGAGAAGACTGGGCAGTGCAAAGAAGAGAGCCCTCACTCGCCACATCCAGAGAAAGCCCTCCTGCAGCAACAAAGACCCAGCACAGCCATAAATAAATAAACAAAAAAGGCACCCTTAAAGGGCTGGTTATTAATGAAATGGGCAGAAACCAGGTTCTTCCATTTCAGAAAAGGCTGGGTTTTATCACCCACCTCTGATGGTCCCAGAAAAATATTCCATAACCCTTGTGCTCATGGGTAGGGAAGGATCTGAATGGGAATTAGATAAAAGAAAACCACAAAAGAGGTTGTCTGAGTTTCTTTCTTGCCTGAGTCTGGTTTTGCAACTGTAAAGGTCCTTATCACCCTTCCAGTTTGAAACTCCCCAAATGGTGTATCTTTGGCTACAGCTTCTTCTACCAAGTACATGGATTTGGCAGAGCTGGCTTCATGGGGGTAGCTCTTGTGCACCACCTGCGCCCTGTGCTTTGAAGGGTCCTGTGCTCTGTGCACTCCTCTGCTATAGCTGTCTGGAAGTGGTTTATGATATTTGAATGAAGGGTTGTCCATTTTCAGTTTGCACTGGGCACTGCAAGTTTTGTCATTGGTCCTGTAATTGAGGAGATAAAAATAATGTACTGTGGGATTTCCCCGGCTGGTCCAGTGGCTAGACTCAGTGCTTCCACTTCAGGGAGCTTGGGTTCAATCCTTGGTCAGGGAATCAAGATTCCACATGCCATGTGGTGAGGCCAGAAAAAAGAACAGTAGTATGACATAGAGTAGAGGGAGCCGTGAACTACCCCAGAGTCAAAGCTGACACTCCCGTGGCATCCCCTTGTCAACTCACTTTCTGTGGCCACAGAAAACAACCCAGAGGAGACAGCCACTCCCTGCCTTGCAGAGAGGGCTGATGTTGACGGCAGAGCAGGAACTCTGCACTGTCTGTCAGAAGAACAGAGGTGGAGGGAGTCCTGATGCTAATGAAAACCTCAGGAGAATGGGGGAAGGTGGCTCGAGGTTCCCTGAGTTTGGGTTTGCTTGGTGCCCTGACTGGTGGCCAATGGTCTGATTTCAATGCCTCTGACATAAACATGTCTTCTGACTCCAGATTGGAGTTCAGAGACTTTGGTACCACCTGTTTTGGAGCCAAACTATCAAACTACCGCATCTTCGGAGAGGGCTCTGTGTAAACAGGTTGGGAAGGGGTACGGGGTGGGCAAGGTGGCTAAGGCTTGGAGCTTGGCTACCCAAGGTCTGGGGGTCCCGTCTCTGGTTTAGCCATGAAGAAGCTAGTTTGATAGGTGGAGTTGGGGAGGAGAATCAGTGCCATCTGGTTTGGTTCGTGTCTTCACCCTTGTTTCCAGCTCACAGATAAACCCCAGCTTGCTCCTCTGGCTTTCTCCCTTGTCTAATGCCCCCATATTTTTGACGATAAGCTCCGCAAAGCTTCACTGTGGCTGCTGGGTCTGCAGCAGCCATCTCTGCTGTGCCTGGCATTCTGCCCCAAGGTTAATGTTGTTCCAATATTAGGGAGGGGAAGTAGAGCTTTTGGTTCTGAGGCTCTGGCCTCAGATCAGATCAGCTGGGGCGGGGGGTGATTTGGGTGGGTGGGGGGAGACGACATCTGTGAGACACACCATCTGGACAGCACTTGAGATGTATAAAGAATTTCTACAGTCACAAAGCACTGGCAGCCCATTAAAAAACCCAGGTCCTTTCTTTGCTGGATTTCTCTCTTGTTTTTCAGCTGCAAAAGATCATTCAAGGAGAAAAGAAGTCCAAGCTGCCCTGGACTATTGGCTTCGGAGCTAACATCAGGGTTTATGAATTGTCATTGGTGGGCATCTGGAGGCACGGGCTCGCCACTTCCTCAGAATCTGCGGAATGTTAACCCCAGACTACAACACCTCTAAGGCAGATTGTAGCATCCCTCTCTGCCATCCTGCCCCCAGGGCAGTTCTCTGGCTGCTCTGAGCTGGCAGTCTCCTTGAGGCCCTGTGTTGTCATGGAGAAGGTTTTAGAAATATACCGCTGGATCGCAGACGTTTTTCTGCCACCTGGAAATGAGTGGGCTTGTAGAAAAGCGACAATGGAGGGAGAGAAAGGGCTCTTGGAGGGCGGAGGTGGCGCCAGGGGAGCCGGCTGCAGCAGAGAACCGGGAGTCTGCACTGCTGTTTGCTCTTTGGCATTCTGGGCAGGCAGCAGTGTGCTGATCAACTCGCTCCCTGAGGGACTCCTAGGAGCATGCAGTCAGCCACAAGGCTACAGCCTCTGCAGAAAAGTTTGCAGATTTTAAGGAAATGAACCACCCTGCAGCCCAGTCCGATGGAGGGGAGACCAAATGGACTCTCACTTAGAAATGCTGATGTAAATGTATGCTTCCTGCAGGCAGAAAAGCTGCCTTTGCCCATGCACGCCCGCAAGCTGCCCTTCATCCGTCTGCACTGGCTCCTTAAGAGACAGCTCTCTGCATGAGACCTGGATGTCCCAGCCATCTGGGTTTCCATCAGGAACGTCCACCCCCAGTTCCTGCAGGGGCTTCAGACAGCCCATTTAGGGCACAAGTCACCCCACTGTTTGCTGCTTTGTAGGTCAAAAAACAGTTGAATGTCAGTAATTTCCTATTCAGCCAAATTGACAGCTTCAGGGCAAGTTGGCTCTTTCATTGGAATTAGATAATAAGAACATCAAAGAAAATCGGTACTAGATTTTTCTCTTGCCTAATAAACATCATCAATGACCTTCTCCATCGTTCTGAACTCTAGTGCTCTGTGTACATTTCAAGCCTTCACCTTCTAAATGCTGTTACCCACCATGCCCTCAAAGTTACAAAGTGTACTGTCTCTTTTCCGTGAGTTTTGTTTACTTTTCCTGCTACTTGAGGTAGAAACTAGATCTGTTCTGGGCCCACGCAGAGACGGTATATCTCAAAAGTACCTTCAAATGGATTCCAAGCATCTGTTAACTGGCTTAATCACTAGCACAAAAAATTAGGTACATTCTTTTCTTAGAAGTTTTGGTGACTTTTGGAAAGCCCCTTAGAGACTGCTTGCCTACCTTTTTCTTTGTAAATCTGACAGGTCTAGACTATGAACAAGTTTGAATTGGGACTATAGCTACTACCAGTACCTAAGGCACCTACTTTCTCCTTTCTCCTCCCTGGACCTTGCTTTGGCTGCCTTAAGATAGCTCCAATGGTAGGCCTCTTACTCCTTGATTGAGGCGTTGACTTATTTAGCTATGCTCAGATTCACAAGACATAGATCCCACCTGAATTTTTCTTTTCTTTTTTAAAATGTTTATTTATTTGGCTGTGCTAAGTCTTCACTGGGGCATGCAGATCTAGTTCCCTGACCAGGGACTGAACCTGCCCCCCACCCACATTAGGATTATAGAGTCTTAGCTATCAGATCACCAGGGAAGTCCCTAACCTTGAATTTTTGCTATCTCTGGCTTCCTCCTAGTATTCCCCAACCTCTTTTTAAAATTTCCTTTCTTTTTTCTTTCACTCTCACTGCATCTTATCTTTTCTCGGACAGAATGATGCTCTTACTTATTTTAATGACCCTTCATAAATCAGCCCTTTCCTTTTCCAAAGAATCTCACTTTCCTCCCTCCCAGTCATTTATTTCCACTTATTTTAGTGGCTGCAGAAAGTGGGAGCCCAGGCAGAATTCTCCACTCACCCATGGCAACAGAAGCAGACTACGAAATGTAGGGCCAGAGCTTTTGACTGAGCCCAGATCAAACAATTAAACTGTTCCACTCCTATTATTCTTTTTTCTGTAAATCTCAAGAGGCAGAAAGGGCTGGTCTAGTAAGGGACATGTGTATCAGTTGGAGTTAAGCCCATTTAAACTGAATTCTCTAAACCAGATTCTGCCCAAATAGCTCTGTGACCTTGGGGAAGTGACTTAAACTTGGTGGCTCAATTTTCTCATTTGTAAAATGGGAATAATAATGTACTTACCAGTTACAGCTTAAGTGAGGATTAAGTGATTAAAATAGTCAGCTGCCCAATGGAAGTGCTTAGCATGTTAGCAAACTGCTCCCTTCGGTTCTGCGTTTTTCTTACCCTGAGGGTTCTGTTCAAACAAGCAGATATTCCTAGGAGGCACCTTCCGCCTACTCTAAGGTCCACTGCGGTCTCCCTCTAGGGTATCCAGGGGCAGAAGAAAGGTGACAAGGCAGGGGAGCTCCCAGCAACTTGCCTCACTTCCTGATGCACAATATGAGCCAGCATGGGCCAGGGGGCCTGTTCAGCATCTCTGTGCATTGATGTATGTCCAGAGTGGGATGTGGACATCTACAGATCCAGTCCTTCAGCTAACCTCCATGCAGCTGGGTGCAGGGCCAGGGAGCAGGAAAGGAGACAGAAGCATTTTCTGAGCCTTCTCAGACAATGTCATTTGCTGAGGATGAAGCGATGCTAATGCACACCCACCTCTCCTTCCTGGTCCATTGCCGATTCCCACAGCAAGTCCATCGGCGCTCTCCTAGGTTGGGCTTGTCCCAGACCCTCTTCTTCATGCTCATGGGGCCATAGCAGAGCTGGCACATCTCAGAATTCCTGCCGGGTACCACACCTTGCAGAACCAGAGCACCCCAGAACAGTGGTTCTCCCACACCCTCTTCTACTTGGTTCTGCTAAAGATGTTATCAAAGCACTGGGTCCAACCAGGACAATACACCTTCCTTTACCCCAAGAAAGAGAAGCAAGTCTTAAAGCAGTCTGTCATTTTAGTCATCAAGTCTTAAAATAAAATTTCAAAACTTATCATCATACATCAATTTTATTGCCAAACATTTGGTAAACATGGTAATCCCTCCAATCCTAGACTACAACACATTACTGGGGACCCATTTTTCCAAAGCCCCTTCCCCTGGAACGGTTGGGGGATTGCCACACAGCAAGGGGTGCATATGACTGCAAAGGGCTGCCACCCAAGCCTGGGGTCCCCCAGTACTACCAGGCTGAAGTTCAACCTACCCCATTCCTTCGTTCACTACCTTTCCAAGTTCAAAATAACAGAATCCACAAATTGAGTACTATCTGCCAGGGACTGTGCCGCTTTCCAAGCGTTTAATTCATTTAATAACTCCCTGTCGAGTAGGATTTTTTGTCCCCATTTTACAGATGACAGGAGAAGCCTGTGGAATAGTAGGCAATAGTTTGAATCAGTCAACAAAGCTTGTTCCTTTGCCAAACGATTTGCTTCGAAGGTATGGTAGCCACAACGAACTGGATTTTTAGAAGATATCAGTCATTCTGTCATGCTGAGATGTTGTGAATGTCAGTATTTTGGCATCCAAATTCCATTTCCCAGTCAGCTTCTCACAATAAGTAGGGGGAAGAAATGTAGTGGCAACAGGAAAAGCCTTTGTCACCCACATGGCTCAATGATGGCATTGGGAACATGGACACCATGCTCACCAGCCAGAGGCTGAAGCAGCCTTGGAGCTGGAGGTAGGTGGAATCAGTGGACCCCCACCAAGTGGCATCTCACTGTTCCCAGAGCTTACCCTTCTCTGAAAGAATGAGATGGCTACAGAACTCCTCCGTCTGCAAGAATGCTGATGCTGGGATGGGGAGGAGGATGTGTGTGTGCATGCACGTGTGTCCTCCAGCACAGGAGCAGAGATGGACCATCTGACAGTCCCGTGAACTGCACAAGTGTCTGACACAAACCACGCCATCAATATTGTACTAGTGGAGAGGAGAGAGGCATGAACACTTCAACATGGCAGCTAATTTAAAAATCACTTTGGGGGGAAAAATCATTTTGGGGACTTCCCTGGTGGTCCAGTGGGTAAGACACCACACTTCCAATACAGGGGACCTGGGTTTGATCCCTGATCAAGGGAACTGGATTCCATATGCCACAGTGAAGACCTGGCAGAGCAAAATAAATAAATAAAAATATTTTTAAAAAATCACTTTGGACTAGTTTTTTGTGCTCGTGTGGGAGATGACGGTATTTGATGCATCAGGAAGTTAACAATACTGTAAACAGTGATTACCAGTGTTCCTCAGAAAGAAACCACCCTCCAGTTCTAAATCCTAACACCTGCTACATACCCTCTGTCCTAACCCTGACCTCTGTGAAGCCAAAGCAGCACCAGGGAGAATGTAAGGGGCTAGGGGCACGTGGGGGTGCATAGGGCTGGGAGGAGCTGCGTGTGGAGAGCACCAGAGCTCCACGGAACACAGCAAGGACGTGGACAGATGCAGTGCTCTAACGGAGAGTCATGCAGCCAAAGCACGTGATCAAGCATAACGCTACAGTGCCGCATAAGATACCCCAGCCAATGTGTCACATCTAGGCCTAAATCACATTTCTAGAACCGGGAGCTGTCTGCTGCATCTCTGAAAGCCAGGCTGTGGCGAGAAACGCCAGATTTCCTTATGCTCCTCTGCCCAATGTTTCCCAGGGACCTGCAGGGTGGAGATGGGCAAGTCTCCATAGCAACCCGGGGGGTAATCTCAATCATCTAGAAGCTTTAAGAGGTGGGATATTCTGGTTCATTGAACGTTCTTAGCAATTTCAGTTCAGTTCAGTCGCTCAGTCGTGTCCGACTCTTTGCGACCCCATGAATCACAGCACGTCAGGCCTCCCTGTCCATCACCAACTCCCAGAGTTCACTCAAACTCATGTCCATCGAGTCGGTGATGCCATCCAGCCATCTCATTCTCGGTCGTCCCCTTCTCCTCTCGCCCCCAACCTTTCCCAGCATCAGACTCTTTTCCAGTGAGTCAACTCGTCGCATGAGGTGGCCAAAGTACTGGAGTTTCAGCTTTAGCATCAGTCCTTCCAATGAACACCCAATTTAGTGTGAATCAAAAATCTCTTTTTGTTGGGACTTTAAAACTTGAAATGCTTCTGAAATGTTGAGTTTCTTATTTCAGCAAGAAGAGTGGAATGATGGAGCTGGTTCCCTGTTTCGGTGATCTGGGACTCTGCAGGGCCTGAGGCTTGGTTCTCTGCGTTGACAATCATTATTTACACTGCCTCTGTTAAAGGCAACACCAATAATGCCCTTGAAGGTAATCTATTTTTACTGTAATTTAAAGTTGATTAAGTACATGACCTCATGAATTTGACCTGAATAATCAGGGCACCTCTAAGGGAAGGAGAACAAGGCCTAGATCATGGTTGGCTGGAGGATGGCAAGTCCCCAGGAAACTGCAAAGGTTTGAAATTAGTGCTTGAAGGACTATTGGGTCTGCCTGTGGTTGGACACCAGGATGGGAAGGCAGTTAAGCCCAACAAGGAAATAAAGGTGTCTGCTCATCTCGCGATATTATGTTCTCCAGGGTCAATATCAGAGAGACCTTGTCTTCTCAGTACTAAGAGCAATGCCTGGCCCACCTGGTAGGTGCTTGATACTAATTTGACAGATGAAGGGAGGCCTCCATTCAATCCATCCTGTGCAGATGTCCTCTGGTTACCATTGTCTGACTACCACCCATCCATTGTCTATCCCTTTCTCCATCTAGTATTTATGTGCTTATTATATAAGAGGTGCTAAACCACGGGCAGACTCAATGGTAAATAAGATACAGCCCCTTATGTGGAGTCAATCACCCCTCTGTTTCAGTGGACTTTTTAAAGGAAGGGGGATGCTAAGTGGTGGGCTTTGCAGAATGGCCTGAGCACAAAGGGCATTCTCATGTGCCTTCACTACCCCACAGATTCTTTGCCTTTGGAAAATCCTAATTACTGCTCCCACTATAGACTCACAGTCTGTGTGCTTCTGAAAGGAAATTTCCATCTTCCCGTCCAGATGTGGTGTGGACACTGGTCATTGCTTGAGCAGGACAATGGGCTAGCTCCACTGATGATTCCATCTGAAATGGTTTTGTCCTGCTTGTTTCCTGGCTAACAAACCAAACTAAAGAATTTTCCAACCCTTCCCGTTCTTCCTCATCCCGTTTCATGCTCTTTCTGCTCTGAGCAAGGGGATATTCCAAGAGGGCAAGTGGGAAGGTCTGGGGTCACGTCAAGTCTGTCTTTTCCTGGATGGTAGGAACTTGCAGCATGGAAGACAAATTCTGGGCACTTGGTGAGAATGTTCACATCAGGAGAAGTAGGACTTTCTCTGCCCATCATCCCCACCATGCCCCACTCCTCCGATTTTCTCTCGCTGCATTTCAGAGTAAGAAACACTACTCCTCTCTACCATCAATTCAAAGAAAAGACTATAAGTAAAGGGCACACACACACACACAAAAGGATCCTGGAAACTGTTCCTCCTCAAAGAGTAACATGACTACTTATCCTAGAATACACGGAAGCCCCATACTCTAGAGGATGATCAGGAGGTTGGAAACTTGGAAGAACCATTCCTTACTATTACTAGGTTTAGTCTTTAGTTTTTGCTTGAATTTTATACATATATTTAAAGAATCCCAAAGTCTTGTTTCCTTTACACCGTGCTTTTCTCTATGCGCAAATCTCTAATTTGGTGACATTCAGACCCGGACCTTCACATCATATGTGGCATTATGATCCGCGACGTTCTTTTCAAGAGCATTTCTTTCTGGACTAGGTCTCGATGGTACATTACACTCTAGGCATAGTGTAGTCACATAATCCTTGGTTGCAGTGACTGTACCTGCCCTTCCAAAGTCCTGAACTGTGAGCACCACTTTGATTCTGATTCATTCCCACAGTGTTTGTGTGAGGAGGGCAGAAGTCACAATCCCCACTTTACAGGTGGGGAAACCAAGGCACACAGAGGTGATCTACCCAAAGTCACTCAGGAAGTCAGAAAACAAACTGACTACAGGGCCAGGTAAGATCACCTTTCAGCGCCTTGTCAAAAAAAAAAAAAACCAAACAGATTTTATCCTTCTCAAACAAATGCATATACCTTGGAAGGAAGTGATTTTAGGTGGAACTTTCTAGTAAGGTCTCAGAGGCTCCTCTGTCAAATCAAGAACCACCAGTTAAGAACCAGTATCACACTAACATTTCAGTTAAATACCCTTGACTCACCGACAATGCTGATTATTATAGCTCACTGACAACCTGGTTACCAACATGAAAATTTGAGGAAAACTTCATTCATTCAAGAAATAAGCCTTGGCACAGCTCTTTTGCTGTTTTCACAGCATCTGATTTGTAACAGCTAAGCACTGCTTCCTTCTACACAATACTCCTGTACCTGTTGGCATTTCATTGAGGTGGGGGGGAGTCACTAACAGAATGTGTGCATGTGAGTATGACACCAGACACTTTAGGGACAATTCTGCCCAACAGAATATACATGAACTATGTCTCATACAATACTTCTCTACCCTGATTCGTCTTCTTTTTTGGTAACTTTTATTTCTTGATCCTGTTCACGTAAAAAGTAATATTTTACTCTCCACCTTCCTTGATGAAGGAAGAGTCCTTGGGTGGACATGCCTGGGGGCTGATTTCAGCTTCGTGGAAGAGAAGCACTTGAAGGGTGAAAGTTGCCGGAAGACAACTGAACGGGACTTTTGGGACCAGAAAGTATCCTGGTCTTGCATGTATTTTCCCCCAGAGGCTAAATGACCACCTGTCCGTGACACACTGCCAGGAATCCACACTCCTGGAAACAAACTAGGCCAACAGCAGTCCTCCTGCCTCCCAGCGCCAGGTCAAGAAAGGCACAAAGGAGAGCAACAAATAATCCCGAGGTGGTGCTTTGGATCTGGGAGGCCTTGAGGTGCCACGAAAAAGAAGAGTACTGATGGCCCCATCTGGACGATGGGGAGGTGAGGCACGGAGAGACTGACCTAATGCTTTTAGTCCTCGGGGAGAGGGAACCAGGAATGTCGGGTAGGGATGGATCCTCTTTTTCCTCATTCGGAGAAGGAGAGGAGAGGACGATACACTGTCACACCGTAGTGAGCACGACCCTCACGGCAAAGAGGCAAATTCCAGCTCTTCTGCCCACACAGTAAAGTAACTGCCCTCAGAGTAGCTGCGATGATCCCTTCACAGAGGGAACTCGACACCCCAAACTCTCTGAGGCCCACTCTTGGGACTGCATCCAGGGCTGGAGATTGAGGCAGAATCGGCCTGGGCAGGCACATAGGTAGCTCTGCTTCTTAAGGCATGGATGCTGTCTGCGAGGAGTGGGCCCCACACTGGGAGGTGTCCATCAGACACTACCCCCCCTGAAAATACCCTGCAAGAAAGCTCAGTGGGGTGGAACACTGACGCCGAAGGAATCCACATCCCCGGGCTGGGGCTTCCACTAAAGCTAAACAGCATCACCAAACCTGTGTCAGTTAGGAACATAAGGAAGACGAAAAACCCAAACTGATCATTACTGGCAGATGATTGTCTAACTAGAGAATCTAGGGGAAACAACAGAAAACCTAGCAGAACTAAGACCACGGTTTGCACAAGTGGCAAATTAAAAGTCTAGCATACAAAAGTCAATAGCTTTTCGGTCACTTGAGGGTGGCCTAATACCTTGGAAGAGCTGTGCTTTTCTGCGAGGCCTCCGAGCTTTGTGCAATTTGCCACATTTTAAAAAGATGGAGGGGAGCCAAGGAGATGCCTTCTCTGCTGCAATCTGTGCAGACGCCTCAGATACCAAGTTTGTGAAGATGCCTGGGGTGACTGCGGCAGGAGGGGACAGTCACTTCTGCACTGTCTCCTTGGAGGCCCTCCCCCACTCTCGACCCAGCCCCTTTCTCCCAGCTCTTTTCCTTTCCAACTCAACAGACACATCGGGAACCTTGGCAAGGGCAAGGGTGGGAGCCAAGAAGGTGGGATGTGGTGGAAGATTGTGCTATGTCATTTCCAAACAAAGCCGATTTTTAAAAACAAAGGCGGCGGACTGACGGGTCTCATACATCCGTCCTCTCGTCGCCTCATTGGTCAGAAGCCTGGCAACGCCACGGTGCTGTGCCCCGACTGGCGATTCCCACGGTCCGGACAAAATGGCCAAGAGGGGCGCCGCGGGGTTGAGCGTGGCAGTTTGGCCTGCGCACTGCGGCGGTCATTTACGGTCCAGGCTGGCGTGCAGCTGGGCCTCGCGCACCATGCGATCGAAGGAGCGGGTGTTGGTCTCCTGGCGCACCTTCTCGCGCACGTGGAAGGAGGCGCGGGCTGTGGAGCGAGCGCTCTCCAGCGCGCTGCGCCGCTCCCGAGACAGCTGCTCGCTGCGTTCCAGCTTGCGACCGATTGCTTGGAGCAGCTCCCGCCGGCGGCAGTCTTCGTCCCTCTCCACCTTCTCCTTGTTGGCGCGCTGGGCCCGCTCCTTCTCCATCCGGCTCTGGCCCACGCGCCGCGCCTTCTGCTGCACCGCCTCCTCGGCCGCCTGCGCGGCGTGCTGCAGCCGCCGCTCGCCTGCCCGGGCCAGCGCCTCCAGGTGCGCCTGATGCTCGCGCTCCTTGCGCTCGGCAGCCTCCTTGGCCCGCCGGCCCTGCAGCTCCTCCCTCCGGGCCCGCTCGCGCAGCTCCCGGGTGCGCTGCTCCACCAGCTGCTCGTAGTTCTCCTGCGCGCGGCCCAAGCTGGCCTCCAGGGAGTTCCGCAGGCCCTCGCGCTCCTGGCGTTCCTGCCGGGCCCGACCTTTCAGCAACGCCTCGTGGCGCGCCCGCTCCGCCCGGCTAAGTTCCCGCTTCTCCCGCTGCAACTGGCCCTCCTGCTGCTGCTTGACCTGGGCCGCGCGCTTAGCGCGTTCCCTGCGGACCTGCTCGGCCCGCTCGCGCACCTCCTGCAGACCCTCCTCCCGCTGCTTCAGGTTCTGTTCCTGCTGCAGCTTGCGCTGCCGGTCCTCCCGGGCCGCGCGCTCCGCCCGCTCTCGCCGCAGCAGCCCCTGGCGCTCGGCCAGCTCCCGCCGCCGCTCCTCGCTGCGCTCGCACTGCCGCTGCCGGCGCCGCGCCTCCTCGCGTTCCTCGCGACCCCGGCGGCCGCGCCGCTCCTCCACCTGCGCGGCCCAGGCCCGGCGGCCCTGCTCCAGGGCGCGCTGCTTCTCGCGCTCCTCGCGCTCCCGCCGCTGCTCGGCGCGGACGCGCTGCTGCTCCCACTGGCCGTGGGCCGCGGCGCGCTGCTCCAGCAGCAGGCGCTCCTCCTGGTGCCGCGCCAGCATCAGCGCCGCGATCTTCCGGTCGCGCTCCGGCACCCCGCGCAGACCCCGCTCGGCGCGCACTTGGCGCACGATGCGCTCCACGTGCTGAGCTGTCTGGGGCGAGTGGCTCAGGTCGCCGAGGCTGAAGCTGCGGCCGGTGAGCGGAACCAGGGCCAGGGCGGATGGGCGGCCCAGGGGGTTGGGAGCCGAGGCCGCCGACCCCGCGGCGCAGCTGTTCCTGGCCGAGGCCCGCGGCGGCCAGTGCAGTTCCCGCAGGCTCTCTCCGCTGTAGGATGACGACGACGCTCCGGACTCGGAGCTGAGGGCGCCCTCCCGCCGGCGGGACAGGGAGTCCAATGAGTGGCTCTTCCTACCTGCCCGCGACCCCGCGGGCGGGGGTGGGGGCCGGGCCGGGGACGGGCTGGAGGAGGCCTTCCGAGCGGCGCGCGGGGCGGGCGAGGCCGGGAGGCTGGCGCTGCTGCAGCTGCTGCTGCTACCCGCGCTGGGGGCCGAGGCCGCGGCGGCCGCGGGGCCCAACGGCGTGAAGAGGCGCCGCTTCTCCTCGCGCACGATGCGCTCGCGCTCGGCCCGGCACTGCTGCAGCTTGGCGCGCCGCTCCGCCTCGTAAGCCTCGTACAGGCCAGTGGCCACTCGCATCGAGCGGCCCGGGGCCTCGCGCACCAGGTCCGCCAGGGCCCGGGGCAGCAGTTCCACAGGCTTAACGGCGCAGCGGGCGCAGGCCTCTAGCGAGCGGGGGCTGGTCAGCACGTACCGGCTGCCCTCGGCCTCCGGACAGTCGAAGTTGAAGAGGTCGAGGTGCAGCAGCGGGGACTGCTCCCGCTGCCCGCCTTCTGCCGCGGGCGGGACTTCAGCCTTGCGCGGCGCCACGGCGGAGGCCGAGGCCGAAGACGCCGTGGGCTGCTGGGCGCCCTGGGAGTCAGGGGGCACCGACGCGGCGGCTTCGTTCCCTCCTGAGCCTCCGGGCTCGGCTCCCAGCTTCTCCTCTTCAGGCACAGGATCCACCATGGCTGAGCCCTGTCCCTTTGTGGAGTCACTGCGGATAACAAGGGAGGGATATCGAGGAATACATTTAAAAGCAGTCCACACACACCCCCCAATCCCCCATTCCTGTTCATCCCCTCACCCAACTTAATCCTCTCTGGGATTAGGCTCAAAGGCCCGGTGGAATGTAAGTCATAATACCGATGCCCTGAAAACCCAAGCGGGCGGGAGGATGCACAGAGCCTCTGCCTCCCTCAGCGCCGAATTGCGGGGCGGAGGCCCGTGGCCAAGCTCCCCCCCGGGCGTCTGGCCCGCTAGATGCATCTCCTCCCTGTTGCAGGTTAAAATGAAAGGATCGAGGTGCGGGCGGCAGCCGACCCGAGAGGCTCTGGAGGATTCCCGAGAGGATTAGCGTATTCATTTGTCGCTTAGGCGGGCGACCGGGGAGGCAGCTTTGCAGGAACAAAAAAGGAGGAGGTCTGTGCATCCTCACAGTGCACTGCTGTGAAGACCCCATTTGCCCAGGAAAGAAGTTCATAGTTGATTTCCCTTTTGCCAAAGGAGACCCAGGCGTAGGGCCCAGAGATGACGGTAGAGAGGAGAGAAGTGCCTCTGCCCGAAAAAGACCTCCCCGGGAGGGCTGATCGATCCTTGCTCCTGCCTCTTGGGCAGGGCTTGCAAGGAGCTGTGCCCGCCTTCCCCGCGTCCCCACCACCGGGCGTTCGCCGGGGGTGGTGAAGGAGCCTCGGTCTTCCCAGATGCACCCGATTCTCTCTTAAAGCCGTGCTAAAAGCGCCATCCACCCCAGCCTGGGCTCGGACACCCGTCCCCAGACGTTCTACGAGTGGCCCCACCGTATCCCAGCGAGGTTGGGCTCCTGGAGCTCAGCGAGCCCGTCCGCTTCCCTGGTGCCCGGGCCGGTTCGTTACCCCGCGTCCCGGGCTCGGCCCCGCGCCGAGGCTTTTGTTCGCAGCTCGCCGCTTTCCCTTGCGCCTCTTCAGTGCTTTCGCCGGCGGGGTCGGATTACCGCCGGCCGCAGCCGCGATAGTAGCCCCAGCTGCCGCCGCCGCCACCGCCGCCAGCGTCTCTCCATGGGGCCGCGCACAGCCCAGACGCTCCCTACCCGCAGGAGGGGGAGTGCGACAAGGTCTCCCTAAAATAACGCAGCTCTGCTCCCTTCCCTCACGCTGATTCTTAAAAAAGGAAGCAAGCCGGGTTCCATCGCGGCTGCATCCACCGCCGCCTCTCCGATCGTGAAGGGACCGCTGGTCTTTCGACGCCCCCCGGCGCCTCCTGGTGGACGCTCAAGGGTGTTGCTTTGCTTGATTAGAAAGCAAAGAGAAGGTGTAATATATATAATATTTTTTATCCAGAAACCCTATTCTACCAGCACCTTAACTAGGCAGAATGAAGGACTTGCTTAGATTGTTTCTCAGCCTGAGAAGCAAACAATCTTGATGGCAAATAATTTGGTAGCACTATGGCTCCTGATCCGAACCATGACTTTATTTTTTTAAAGAAAAATCAAGGACATTCAAATGGGTTTCAGGCAGGCAGAAGATGTGTCTAGGGTTTAGCGCAACATTTTAGGACTTCCTGGTTCCAGACAATACAGATTAAAACTAGTCAATGCCAGTTAGTGAGTGCTCTTTAGAGACATCGCCTTACCACCTCTTTTCCAGTTTGAGCGGCAGTGGCCGCAGCAGACAGATGGAAGGTGTACTTAAGGGAAAGGGTTGGAGGGGGCGGGGGACAGAACATTTAGAGAGCACGATGAACTCTGTTGTTAATAACCGTGTCCTTTCGGACAGGCAGTGAGGAGCAAGTGAAAGGCTTAGTGCAGGGAGATGACATGATTCGGTTTATATTAATACTTTAGGAACATAGCTCTGGCAACGATGGGGTGAAGGCTTTGGGGGGCAAAAGCGAGGAAGGAAACCAAGTTAACTGTACTACAGTCACCCAGGGCAGGAAGGATTGGGACCTGAGGAGAAATGACAGTAGGAGGCCTGGGCCTGGTGGGAGGTCGCGGTGTACAGATTCCTGAAATCGAGAGGAAGAGAAGCAGTTCTCAAAGGGAGCGCGGCTTTGGGGTGTGAGGAGCAGCGAAGGGGCGAGGATGACTTCCTGGAGCGACAAGCTGGCTGGGTGTGCCAAAAACCGAGAGCATGCGTCCGAGAAGGAGGATTAGGTGGTGTGAAGGGCCAAGGGAGGGTGGGTTCCTTTCAGGACCACTTGGGTTTGAGGTGGAGCCACTCAGCTGGGAAGGTGAGTGGTAAGGGGGCTAGTAAGTTGTGTCACAGGTCTGGACTAAAGCTAGAGTTTATTGCATCAGTTTTTCCAGTAGTCGTGTATGGATGTGAGAGTTGGACCATAAAGAAAGCTGAGTGCCGAAGAATTGATGCTTTTGAGTTGTGTTGTTGGAGAAGACTCTTGAGAGTTCCTTGGACAGAAAGGAGATCAAACCAGTCAATCCTAAAGGAAATCAGTCTTGACTATTCTTCGGAAGGACTGAGCTGAAGCTGAAGCTCCAATACTTGGGCCACCTGATGTGACTCATTGGAAAAGACCCTGATGCTGGGAAAGAGTGAAGGCAGGAGGAGAAGGGGACGACAGAGGATGAGATGGTTGGATGGCATCACAACTCGATGGACATGAGTTTGAGCAAGCTCCAGGAGATGGTGATGGACAGGGAAGCCTGGCGTGCTGCAGTCCATGGGGTCACAAAGAGTTGGACATGACTGAGCGACTGAGCTGGACTGAATTGAACCATATTTGAGGTTCTCAAACAGTGTGAGTGAGCTCATCCAGGGAGGACAGGTGAAGCAATCAGGAGGTGGGCAGGGCATTGATGGGGCTGCTAAGGGAAGAGGAGTCCATGAAAGGGACCAATAAGGACAGGCAGAAAAGTTCGGTCTCATGGAATCTAATGGTAGCGCACTTCGGAAGGAGAATGTGCCCCTATTGTTAAGGCTGCAAAGGTTCAGAATGGTTTTGTCTGAATCAGATACCCACTGAAGCTGGCAGTAAGACAGTCTTTGGTGACATCAGCAGAAATAGCTTCAGCAGTGTCCTGGGAGCTGATGCCAAACCACAGGAGGCTGGGTTGCAGTGGGAGGTGAGAAAGTGAAAGTTACTGACTTTTTCTGACATTTGGGTGAAAGTGTTAAGGACTGTGAAGGGCATGAGGTTTTATCCTACTTTCATGCTAATAAGTTCGCCTGCCACCATTCATAGATGTTCACAGAAGACATGAAACTCTGGGTCAGAAACAAAGGACCTTGTTATTCATGGTACAGCAGACGGCATGAAGTTTGTGTTTTTGTTGATCCCTATTGCTCCCCAAGCCTCGTGGGGCAATGGAGATGTGGGTTCAGATAGGGATGGTACCTGCATTTGTGTCACAGCTGAGAGAGACCCTAAGCTTAGGAGTGGGCGTGCCTGCTACGTCACTTTAGTCGTGTCCTACTCTTTGCAAACCTAGGTGGGCGCTAGTGGTAAAGAACCCACTTGCCAGGTAAGGAAATGTAAAAGATGCAGGTTTGATCCCTGGGTCAGGAAGATCCCCTGGAGGAGGGCATGGCAACCCACTCCAGTATTCTTGCCTGGAGAATTCCGTGGGCAGAGGAGCCTGGAGGGCTACAGTCCATGGGGTTGCAAAGAGTCGGACACGACTGAAGCGACTTAGCACATGTGCTGCAAAGTTGAGGGTCACTCAGCTGTGTAGACCATACCCTTTTAAAGGGGGCTGCTAGCAAACCTGTTTAAACTTTGCCCCTGAGGGAGGCATTATTTTTGTTATCCTGGGAGAAAACAAATCTTCCCTCTCACGTTGACGGAAACACTATCTGTCTTTCAAGGAGGTTTGTTGTACAAACCTCCTTGAAAAGTAGTCTAGAATAAAAGCCTTTACAAGACATTCGGAAATGCCGTGAACTGCCCTCAGTGGAGAAAAGGAGTGATTGGTCAGATGGCTGGTAAGAGAGAAGGCTGGGCTTTAGACCTTGCTCAGTCTCATCCTGAGTGGGTCCTGTGCACTGTATTTCTACTCCAAATTAAACCTCTGGAGAGACGTGGATTCAGATGGAGATAAGTGGGGTGGTCAGGTCAACCTCCTCAAACCTCTACTTCAATTTTCCCCTCCTTACATAAGATCCTACCAAATTGCTTACCTCAAGGATTAATAATGTCTGCTATGTAAATGTCATCTTTGTTCTTAAATAGAGACGGTAATAGCCACCTTTCAGGGTTGTTGTCAGAACTGGAAATTAGGCAAAGTACTTAGACCGACATGTTTCAATGAACAGTAATAACTTTTTTTTTTATGGAAGAAAAACTTTAAATTTAATTTTGGTTGCTGTGGGTCTTTGCTGCTGCACGCAGGCTTTCTCTAACTCTGGTGATGGGCTCCTGAGTGCGGTGGCTTCTCTTGTTGCAGAGCAAGGGCTCTCGAGTGTAGATTCATCTGTTGCGGTACAGAGGCTTATTCGCTCTGAGGCATGTGAGATCTTCCTGGACCAGAAATTGAACTGGTGTCCCCTGCATTGCAAGGCAGATTCTTAACCACTGGACCACCAGGGAAGCCCCCTTACTATTTATTTTGAAAAATCTCATCTCACAGGTGTGATCAGAATAAGGACACGTGTAGTGTCTGCGATACATTAAGGGAAAGCCCAACAAATGTTCCACCCTTGATTAAGAAATGATTCTTTATCTGGGAGGGTTACCGGAGCAGAGGTCGCTAGGACAGTGACCTAGCCAGACAGTTCAGCATCGACTTGGTAATTGATGGGGCACCATTGAAAAGTCAGATAGTGCTCACCTCTCATCTCTAAGTGCCTTGGACATTTCAGGAGATGGGCTTATCACAGGTTAAGCTTTGATTTCCTCCAGGTTGGGAGTCCCAGCCTGTCAACAATCAGGAGCATTAAATCCAACTTTATTAGGGTAACTAGTAAAGAAAGCAGCCCAGCTTGGGAACACCCACCTGTCCCTTGCAAGAGGGGCAGTGGACATGGTAGCTTTAGGAGTCAGTTTAATCAAATTCTGGCTCAGCTGACCTTTATGAGTTGAGGCAAGTGTCTTAACCTCTCTCAGTCTCAGTTCAGTTCAGTTCAGTTCAGTTAGGTCGCTCAGTCGTGTCTGACTCTTTGCGACCCCATGAATCACAGCACGCCAGGCCTCCCTGTCCATCACCAACTCCCGGAGTTCACTCAAACTCATGTCCACAGAGTCGGTGATGCCATCCAGCCATCTCATTCTCTGTCATCCCCTTCTCCTCCTGCCCCCAATCCCTCCCAGCATCAGAGTCTTTTCCAGTGAGTCAACTCGTCGCATGAGGTGGCCAAAGTATTGCAGTTTCAGCTTCAACATCAGTCCTTCCAATGAACACCCAGGACTGATCTCCTTTAGAATGGACTGGTTGGATCTCCTTGCAGTCCAAGGGACTCTCAAGAGTCTTCTCCAGCACCACAGTTCAAAAGCATCAGTTCTTCGGCGATCAGCTTTCTTCACAGTCCAACTCTCACATCCATACATGACCACGGGAAAAACCATGGCCTTGACTAGACGGATCTTGGTTGGCAAAGTAATGTCTCTGCTTTTTAATATGCTATCTAGGCTGGTCATAACTTTCCTTCCAAGGAGTAAGCGTCTTTTAATTTCCTGGCTGCAATCAGCAACTGCTGTGATTTTGGAGCCCAAAAAAAAGCTTCCGAAAAAGAAGAAGGCACAACATGCACTTTGTCTTGCAGAGACCCTTAGAGATAAAAATTTATTAAGTATCCCACTAGATCCTTTAATATAATAGCTCACTGTCTTAGTTTGGGTTGCTATAACAAATTACCATAGACTGAGTGGTTTAAAAAACAAATTTATTTCTCACTGTTCTGGAGATGGAGAAGCTCAAGATACTGGCAGAGCCAGTGCTTGGTAAGGACCCACTTCCTGGTTTCTAGATGGCCGTCTTTATGTATCTTCACATGGCAGAGGGCAAGCCCTTTCCTGTCTTTTCCTCTGAGGACGTGAAGCCCATCATGAGGGCTCTATCCTCATGCCCTAATTACATGCTAAAGGTTCCATCTCCCAACACCATTGCATTGAGCGTTAAGGTTTCAACATATGAATTTTTTGGGGGGGTGGTTAGCCACAAACATTCAGTACATAGCAGTCATCTAATTTGGACAAAATAAAACACAATGTTGACGTTATCTCCGTTTAAATTCCTTTTTCTTAGCCTCCACCACCCACCTCGGCTCTGTGCATTCACCCCCCTTCCTCTCTGTAATCCCCTTCGCAGAACAGATGATTCAATCTAAAGTTCTAAATCAATAGTTGGTAAATGATCTGTGGATCAAAACCACTGGATATTTTTGTAAATCAAGTTTCATTGGAACAGCCATGCTTATTTGTTGACTTGTCTCTGCTGGTTTTCATGCAACAGTGGCAGAATTCAATAGCTTTGACAGAAATTGTATGACTCAGAAAGCTTAAAAGATTTACTATCAGGCTCTTTATAGAAAAAGCTCGTCAACCCCTATGCTAATGACTGATAACAGCTCGTGCCAGTTATGAATTTATTGCCTTACACCTCCTAATGTACCGGTCAGTACTTGCTCTGGATAATTCCCAGGTGGCCCTAGTGGTAAAGAACCTGCCTGCCAGTGCAGGAGACATAAGGGATGCGGGTTTGGTGCCTGGGTCAGGAAGATCCCCGGAGAAGGGCATGGCAACCCACTCCAGTATTCTCACCTGGAGACTCCCATGAACAGAGGAGCCGGGCGGGCTACAGTTCACAGGGTCACACGCTGTTCGACATGACTGAAGACTTAACACACATGCACGATGCCAAGGCGGCCAGTAGAGGGAGCTGCAGGGTCCTTGCAGGAGGAAGACAGCGTCTCTCCCTGGTCCCTGTGTGCTGCGCTTTTTACTTCTCTTTCTTCTGCTCCATAGTGAGCAGTTTAGGTGTGTGGGACTGTCCTGTGGGCCCCCCCACCCCCAAATCCAGCTACATACTCAGGACAGTCTCATGGCAACCTTGCAGCCCTGGCTCAGCCTGGGGACCACCTTCCCGTGCCTTCCTGAGGCGGACACCATGTGCTCCGAGCCTTGAGCCTGTAGTGTCCCTTTCACTCCCTCTCCCAGCCTCTGTGCACCTGTGACAACTGTTTACTGTTCACCCAGCAACTGCAAAGCATCTCTGCCCAAACCAGTGGGCTGCAGCCACACCCTGTCCAGGGCGGTCTGAGCCCCAACCGTGAGGAAGGGGCGCCCTTCCTTGAGGACTCCCCTCAGCCTTAGGGAACCTTCGAGTATTCGCTTTATATCTTCATATTTACTCTCTTTTCATAGCTTGCTGCTGCTGCTGCTAAGTCACTTCAGTCGTGTCCGACTCTGTGCGACCCCATAGACGGCAGCCCACCAGGCTTCCCCGTCCCTGGGATTCTCCAGGCAAGAACACTGGAATGGGTTGCCATTTCCTTCTCCAATGAACGAAAGTGAAAAGTGAAAGTGGAGTTGCTCAGTCGTGTCCGACTCTTCACCACTCCATGGACTGCAGCCCACCAGGCTCCTCCGTCCATAGGACTTTCCAGGCAAGAGTACTGGAGTGGCTTGCCATTGCCTTCTCCGTTTCATAGCTTAGTACCTCTTTATATTCAGCTTCCCCTTTAAATTACTGTGTGGGCTTCCCTGATAGCTCAGTTCGTAAAGAATCCGCCTGCAATACGGGAGACCTGGGTTCAATCCCTGGGTTGGGAAGATCCCCTGGAAAAGGGAAAGGCTACCCACTCCAGTATTCTGGCCTGGAGAATTCCATGGACTGCATAGGACATGGGGTCACAAAGAGTTGGACACGACTGAGTGACTTTCACTTTCACTTTAAATTACTGTGTAGTTTCTATCTCCTGATTAGACACAGAGCAATATGCAGCGTCAAAAGGAATCATTCCCAATTCTTGAGACTAAAGCCTTAAGAAGAAATTTATCACACAAACCAGCAGGTAAAGGTAATAGTTGTTAAACATAAATATGTTTTATTTCATACTTCATTGAGATAATATATGTTTATCAGAATGGGAAATTAGAAATACAGAAAATAGGAAAGAAAAAAATTACCTGAAGATAAATAATTACCTGGAGCCCACCAGCTCAGTTACACAGCTTGGTGTGTAGGCAGCAGGGACTTAGAAGCTGTGGAACGACCGATCCACGTCTGTTTCTGCTCACAACTGCTTAGAGCGTGGTCCATAGCAGCCCCTCCTGATGAATGCATCAGCAAAAGGGAACAGGGTATATAACTGGTGCTACTTTGACCACCGTATGTCCCATGAAACTGGCTGGCCTTGTCACAGTATTTTGAGCTATTAGGCCTACTTGGATGACTCTTTAGAGTTAAGTATCTTAAGTAGGTGATGCTCATGTTTGAGGACTGTCCTATGGGACAGGAGAGCCCAACCTGCCCTAAACCGTGAAGGCGCATCAGCAAGGAAATCTAGAGGGAGTCTTACAATTAATCTAGTGGGGTTTTCCCTTACTCCCAGAAGGCCCACCCCTCATTCCATTTTGTATGATACTGGAGAAGGGGCCTCAGTCCTCAGTACAGCCAGATCCTGGGGGTCCCCTGGGCATTTTGACTGTGCAACATTTAAAGGTCTGCTCGACAGAGAGGCTCTTGGGACTTTCCTGGTCCAGTGGCTCAGACTCCACGCTTCCAGTGCAGCGGGCCCTGGGTTCAGTCCCTGGTGGGGGAATTAGACCTCACGTGCCACAACTAAGAGTTCACATGCTGCAGCTAAGACCCAGCACAACCAGATAAATAAGTGCACATCACTTTTTTAAGACTTGTCCTCAGTCTCTGCCTCTCTTGCTGGGTCATCTGTCTCTGGCATGAAGCCACCTGCCTTCTCAGTGCTTCAGGACGCTTCTGTTTGCAGGGGGATTACTCTGACCGTGTAGCTCCTGTCCCACAGACCTTCCCCCCAACTCTCTGGCAGCATACACACACACTCATACATACATAGGCTCCTTTCTTTAAAGGAGAAATTCTAACCTGAACATTGTGTGTCATTCTTGTTCAGTCGCTCATTCACGTCCAACTCCTTGCGACCCCATGGACTGCAGGAAGCACGGACTGCCAGGCTTCCCTGTCCTTTACAATCTCTCAGAGTTTGCTTGAACTCATGTCCATCAAGTCGGTGATGCCATCCAACCATCTCATCCTCTGTCGTCCCCTTCTCCTCACGCCTTCAGTCTTTCCCAGCATCAGGGTCTTTTCCAATAAGTCATCTCTTCACATCAGGTGGCCAAAGTATTGGAGCTTCAGCTTCAGCATCAGTCTTTCCAATGAATATTCAGGACTGCTTTGCTTTAGGGTTAATTGGTTTGATCTCCTTGCTGTCCAAGGGAGTCTGAAGAGTCTTCTCCAACACCACAGTTCAAAAGCATCAATTCTTCGATGCTCAGCCTTATTTATGGTTCACCTCTGACATCTGTGCTTGACTACTGGAAAAACCACAGTTTTGACTATATGGACCTTTGTCAGCAAAGTGATGTCTTTGCTTTCTAACATGCTGTCTAGGTTTGTCATAGCTTTTCTTCCAAGGAGCAAACATCTTTTAATTTCATGACTGCCATCACCATCTGCAGTGATTTTGGAACCCAAGAAAAAATCTGCCACTGTTTCCATTTTTTCCCCATCTATTTGCCATGAACTGATGGAACCAGATGCCATGATCTGTTTTTTTGAATGTTGAGTTTTAAGCCAGTTTTTTCACTCTCCTCTTTCACCTTCATCAAAAGGCTCTTTAGTTCCTCTTTGCTTTCTGCCATTAGGGTGGTGTCATCTGCATATCTGAAGTTGCTGATATTTCTCCTGGCAATCTTTCTTCCATCTTGAGCTTCAGCCAGCCTGGCATTTAGCATGATATACTCTGCATATAAGTTAAATAAGCAGGGCGACAACATGGAGCCTTGACATGCTCCTTTCCCAATTTTGAACCAGTCTGTTGTTCCATGTCCGGTTTCAACTGTTGCTTCTTGACCTGAATACAGGTTTCTCAGGAGGCAGGTAAGGTGGTCTGGTATTCCCATCTTTTTATAGCAGTAAAACCCTACTGTCATGGAGTGAATAATGGGGGAGATGACTATAAATCAATTACACGAGTGCTGGTGGAAGGAGGGAGACTGCTGGAAGAGCATCCAGTCAGGCAAGAGATGACCTTGGCCTGGACTGAGGCAGCAGTGAGGGCAGAGAGAATAGAAAAATGATAAAGATATTTATGAGATAATCACACATTGGTGAGTGATTAGGTGTGGTATCAAAACTCTTAGGATGCTGGCTTAGACAACTGGATGTGGGGAGGGTAGTGCCATCTGCTGGGATGGAGGATGCGGGAGGAAGGGGAAGATTTGGGCAAAGATGATGCGTTCCTCTTTGCACCTGTTTACTGGCTATATCCAGCGGGTGTCTTAACTCATTGGTTGAGAGCTTGAGCTTCTGAGTCCACAAACCTAGATTCAAATCCCGGCTTGTCCATGTCCTGGCTGTGTGATCCTGGGAGAGTTCGTCCATCTCTCTGAACTGCCCTTTGTTCACCATAAAATAAGTATAGTAGTATCCAACCAGTCCATCCTAAAGGAGATCAGTCCTGGGTATTCATTGGAAGGACTGATGTTAAAGCTGAAACTCCAATACTTTGGCCACCTCATGTGAAGAGTTGACTCACTGGAAAAGAGTCTGATGCTAGGAGGGATTGGGGGTGGGAGGAGACGGGGACGGCAGAGAATGAGATGGCTGGATGGCATCCCCGACTCAATGGACATGAGTCTGAGTGAGCTCCGGGAGTTGGTGATGGACAGGGAGGCCTGGCGTGCTGTGATTCATGGGGTCGCAAAGAGTTGGACACGACTGAGCGACTGAACTGAACTGAACTGAACTGAGTATCTCCCTTATAAGGTTGTTGCTGAGAATTAAACAAGAGGGAGTATGTTCAGCATATAGCACAGTGTACCCATGTCGCTAGCACATGGTAAACACTCCATAAATTGAATATCATTACTATTATTGCTAAATTTGAATGAAATGATAAGCAAGTCCAAGCGTTATTTTGGCTAATTTCCTTTATGCCTGTAAGTCATGTCTTTAACTTGAATTTCAGTTCCTCTCTCCATTTGGAAACGTTGTCCGCTACTCATTTCGCCTTTTGTTCCTGGAGACTAAGGGCTTTCCCTGATGCCTCAGCTCTTTGATAGAGCTGGACGGCAGGCAGGATTATTTTGTTTACTGAAGGCAAGTTTTGAGGAGGGACCTCAATGCTCGCTTCACACTGTGGCCTCCAGGTGGCGCCCTCCGCTCATCTGCTGATAGTTCTCATGGTATCCTCCGAGTGCGAAATCAGGACGGAAGACAGCAAACCCAAACCCTAAAGCCCAGAGGAGTGCTGAATATACCTGAGGGACAGTTCTGCAGAAGAACTTGAAGGAAGCGTCTTCCTCCTTTTGGCCATAGGTATTGACAGTCAGTTCAGTCGCTCAGTCGTGTCCGACTCTTTGCGACCCCATGGACTGCAGCAGGCCGGGCTTCCTGTCCATCACCAGCTCCCGAAACTTGCTCAAACTCGTGTCCATCAAGTCAGTGATGCCATCCAACCATCTCATCCTCTGTCGTCCCCTTCTCTTCCTGCCTTCAATCTTTCCCATCATCAGGGTCTGTTCCAGTCTGTCAGTTCTTCACATCAGGTGGCCAAAGTATTGGAGTTTTAGCTTCAGCATCAGTCCTTCCAGTGAATATTCAGGGTTAGTTCCCTTTAGGATTGACCTGTTTGATCTCCTTGCAGTCCAAGGAAGTCTCAGTCCAAAGAATTTCTTGCAGTCCAAGGAACTGACGTGTACTTACAATTCTCTCAGCAGGTCATGCTGTTTCATACTTCGGCGTCTCCCTCTGCACGTAGCCTTTGCCAGCAATGCTGTTTCATGCCCCTTTGCCCTACGAATTCCTTCTTGTCTAGCAAAACCCAGCTCAGATGGCCCCTCCTCAGTGACACCTTGTGTGGTTGGCCCTTCGGTCTGGGTTGGACGCCCCTCCTCTGGGCTTTCTTCACACTCTGAGTGCTGTGTTTGAATGGAGCTACATTTTTACCCCCAAGGAGGTAAGAATGGTTTTCTCTTTTCTTCATTTTTTAAATGTTTGTTTATTCATCGGCCGAGCTGGGTCTTCACTGTGCGCAGGCTGTCTCTAGCTGCAGCAGTCAGGGCCGTTCTTCGTGGCGGTGCGCAAGCTTCTCATTGCAGTGGCTTCTCTGTTGTGTGGTGCATGGGCTCAGTGTGCCGGGTTTCATGTGGGATCTTAGTTCCCAGACCAGGGATCGAACCTGTGCCCTCTGCATTGGCAAGAGGACTCCTAACCAGTGGGCCACCAGGGAATTCCCTACAATACATATTTTTAAACATTTTATTGTAGAGAACTTCAAACATTTTTTTTAATTGAATGAATGAACTAAGAGCATCAGTTCTGCTAAACTTAATGTCTGATTTTCTTATTCAGTTTACCCACAGATAAGGAGGTCTGTGAGGGAAGGACTTGTATTTTATGACATTTTGTCCCCAACCCCTGGGCCTGACACAGATATCCAGAAGGTTTGAGGAATAAATGGACACAATACATACTTGGTCTCATCTCTCTGTTCATACTCTCCCCCTTCTTTCCTCCTTTCTAAGGAGGGCCTTCCCATCATTGCCTCATTTTTGAGCATCAAGTGGAGAGGCAGCCACAGGCATTGCCAGCAGGGCTCAGGGCTAAGCTCACCAGGACACTGTCTTCCACTGAGACTTGGCATGGGCTTCGGGACCACACACACATCCCTGTCTAAATTTCGGATCTTATTTTATGAACACGACAAATGACTGAACATCTGTGAGCCTCAGTTGCCTTATCTGTGAAAACAGAAATTGTTTGCTCTGCAGGGCTGTTGTGAGAATTAAGTAAGATACCGAACTGCTTGACACGTAGTAGGTGTGCAGTAAATGCTAGTTTCCTTCCTGTAGGGTTTTATGTTGAATCCAGGGAAATGACTTCATCCTTGGGGAAGAATGGCTGTTATTCATTATGTAGGTGGAACAGTGACGACAGGGATACTCGGGAAACACCGGCTTCCCTTGCCTGGCACAGGAAACAGGTCACCCTGCCTGCATTACCCAAGCCCTCTGGATCTGAGCCGGGAGGCCAGGTGGGCAGAGGCAAATGTGCAGGGCAGCAGGGCCTCTGCACGGTGCCCTCCTGTCTTGATTGTCCTTTCTTCCACTCGTTTACTCCTTCAGCTGATACTCTATGCTCTCGAGGGGCAAGGTGCTGGGGCTGGCGGTGAACAGGCAGACCTGGCCGCTGCCCTCATGGAGCGTGTGTTGTCAGTGGCTGGGTGGAAGGAGAGACAGGCGCACGTTGCAGAGAGGGATAGAGTGAGTGAAGTCGCTCAGTCGAGTCCCACTCTTTGGGACCCCATGTTCTGTAGCCCGCCAGGCTCCTCTGTCCATGGGATTCTCCAGGCAAGAGTACTGGAGTGGGGTGCCACTTCCTACTTCAGGGGATCTTCCCAACCCAAGGATCAAACCCAGGTCTCCTGCATTGAGGCAGATTCTTTACCATCTGAGCCACCAGGGAATAAGGGCTATGAGAGGGAACAAAGGAGGATCTAACCTAGTCTGGGGGAGAGGAGAGCTTCCCTGATGAAGGGACTTGGAAACGGAGATAGAAAGGATGGCTGGGAGTGAGCCAGGCCAGTGCGGCTCACTCACTCTTCCCCATCAGCTTGTGGGGGACGCCAGGTGGGTACTCCACCCAGAGCTCCCTGTCACAAAGCTCCCCCTGAGCCAAGCCCCCCAAACCGCCTAGCCCAGCCCCTGTGGCCCTCTTCTCAAGTGGCTGCAGGAACCAGAGGTTCTTTTTCACCAAGGAAGTCTCCTTAAGATGACAACTGGGAAATGTGTCCGTTCAGGGAGCACTTGCCTTCTATTCAAGGATTCGTAGAGAGGACCTGTCTTTAAAGAACAGATTCCACATACTGAACATCTCAGGCACTTTCTGCCCAGTGTTGGGAAGTCATACATGGCTTCCCTCCCTCTCTTTCTCCGTCACTGTACCCTTACCTTCTCCCTACCAGAGCAACCCACCAGCCGCCGGAGCCTTTCCTTGCTTTGGCACAGCCAGATGCCTGGGCCCTGGGCAGCCCAAGGGATTGGGCAGGGACCTGCAGGTTTTCTGTTGCCAGGCAACATGATCCGGCCCAGCCCAGGGCAAAAAGTGAACTTGACATCAGCCCAGGGTGGAGTCCACCAGTGAATGTTCTGTGAGCCTCAAAAGGAAAAGAAAGATCACCAAGAACAGAGCCCAGCTGCTTTCGTTTCCTTTTCTTGACAAGGGTGGCAGATCAGGACAATCCTGGCAATCCAAGGCAAGATCCTGGACACTCTTTGTGGATGGGATGGTGAAGCGTGTCCCCGTCAGACTCCTGCCAGTCACTTGGTCTACTTTTCCAACTTGGATAGAGTCGCAGTGGAATTACTGGGATAAATGATGCGGACTTTTTTTTCACTTTTTGTTGTATTAAATTTTTTGTTGTATTTAATTTTAGACAGGAAAATGTATACATGGTAAAAAAAAAATCCAGATGGTACAAGATATACACAGTGAGAAGGAGGTCTTTCTGACACTGGTTTCCAATCTCCCACTCTGAACCAAAATTGCTTTCTTGTGCGTGTTTCCCAGAGATAATGGGTGTAAGCAACAGTTATATGTCTGTATAATCTGCATTTCTTTAGAAAACTAAAATTGGTATACTACAAGCACACCTTTCCCTTTTAATTGACACATTAGTGACTGAGCATACACGCAATATATCTTGGAGATACTTCCTGTCCTTCCTGGCCTTATCACCGCACAGTATTTCTTATTAAGGATGGACAATAATTTAATAATTTAATAGGGCTTCCCTGGTGGCTCAGACAGTAAAGAATCTGCTTGCAATGTAGGAGACCCAGGTTCTGTCCCTGGGTTGGGAAGATCCCCTGGAGAAGGGAATGGCTACCCACTCCAGTATTCTTGCCTGGAGAATTCCATGAACAGAGGAACCTGGTGGGCTATAGTCTGTGGGATCACAGAGAGTCAAACATAACTGAGCGACTAACAATTTCACTTTTCATGGGCATTTTAAAGATGTTTGATGCATATCAATGAGTCAGCAGAAGTGAGCTCTGGTTTACAACGAGAAGTCCTATAAACCCAGCTAATCAGTGAAACCAGGATTAAAATCCAGATCAGCTCAAAGCCATGCTATTTCTGCAAAGATGTTCAAAGACCAACAGCCCTGGAGAGGGAGTCAGTTGCTGGAGAATACCCTCCTCATACCTCCCAGAGAAGGTCGGACTTAAAAATATGTGTGAGGAGCAAGGCCCACCATTTTTAAAAACAACTGTTAGGCTACCAGCCAGATAATTGTATGCTCTATAGCAGGTGCTTGCAGTGCAGAGTGGAAGGTCTGCCCATGGCAGCATGAGAATGGGCCTGGTCCACCTAAAGATACTCAGATCCAAGCACATTATTAACTATGTTGAGCAACGTCAGCTTGAGACCTTCACGGTGGCAACGAGATCAAACTGTGCAATAGAGAGCAGAAAGAGCAAGCCCTGTGCGCACGTGTGGCTGGATTTCTGGTTAGGTGGACAGGACCTCCATCAGAGCCCTGAGGATCTTTTCTGAGACCTGGGTCTTCCTGCAGATCCTCTCCGATATGGAATGGAGAGGAAGCAACACTGCTGAGGGCCTTCCCAAAGTGGCAGGGGAGCAGAACGTGGCCCACAGAGAACCTTCTTTGGGGGACAGAGCTTATCTTTGTCCCGTGCCCCCTGCAGCAGAAGTGAAGAGTCCTAACCACTGGACCACCAAGGAATTCCCCAAACTGCTGTGACTTCTGACAGATTACTTTTTTTTTTTTTTTTAGTATCTATGTTATCCCTTGTCACAAAAGTTTTATCTCCTTCCAAGACATCTTAGAGAGGAGTACTTTAATCTGTGAAGCTGGGGAACCTGGAGAGCAGTACTGTAGACAGAGCGTCATTGTTAATATGATTACAAAATATTGAAATGCCTATGACTGGATGAAAAGGTACATTCAGAGACATCCTTCTTAACTCCAAATTCCCTGATATACTGCTAGAACCGACAACTATTTCTGCCTGAGGGTTAGTATCAAAGTTGAACTGTGAATATGTAAGTCACATCTGTCAGCTCCTTGGGGTTGTATGGAGCCTGCAGGTGCTGGGCAGAAGGTCCTGAGCAAGTGTGTACAGGCCCTCCTGCCTTCTCATCTCTGGCCTCTTTCTTCCATCCCCAATCCTTCCAGCTCCACGGAGATCAAAGCTGCTCCCTCGACCGTACAAAGCCATTGCTGGAAAAGCCACAGTGATGCGGCAGCTCCTTGCTGACTGGGGCTGGGATTGGTGCCAGGCCAGAGATTTTGGAAGGGAAAGCTTCCAAAGGCTGGATTAAGCCTCTGGAGCAGACATTGCCTGTGGCTCGCCAGCATTCTGAGAGCTAGACAGGTGGCATGGATGGGGATTCAGCTAGCTCACAAAACTGTTGAGCAAAGACCTGGAGACTCTGTTCCGAAAAGAGAGGCCAAGGAAGGGTCAGGTGTCAGGGGTCTCCAGGGGAGCCCCGCTCAATGCCTTAAGAGACTGGCATCACAGTGACTCATTTCAGACAGAAAGGGCACAGAACGGGTGTTCCCATGTGCGCCTCCCCAACAACCCGCCCACACGGCACTCCATGGATATCATTCCTTCTTGCAGCTTTATACTCAGCCTCCCCATTTGGAAAAGGGGACTAACTGAATGGCCGACATTTGTCAAGGAGTCAGACTTTGATAAACAGTAGAAATAATGTAGGGACATATCCATAAACCGTGGTATAGTTTTGTTTCTTCTTGGCCGTGCTGTGCAGCAAGTGGGATGTTAGATCCCCGACCAGTGATCGAACACGCATGCCTATAGTGGAAATATGGAGTCTTAACCACTGGACCACCAAAGAAGTCCCATAAATCATGGTTTTGTACACAGAACACAGCAGCTCAGACAGAGCTGATCTTGCCCTTTGGAATAGGTGAATGAGGGACCGGAGAGGTATGCCAACCAGAAGACATCTCTCTCCACCGGCACGTTCCCATGCCTGAAATTCCACCACTCCCAGTTGGTAGCACTGGGTGGCCGTATCAGGTCAAAGAAGACCCAAAAGGAGAGGCCAGGAGGCTGAAAAAGATGTGGTGAAAGGTACACTTTGCTGACTCTGCTGATCTGCTTAAGGGCAGCTTTGGGACAAAGACACATTATCCCATGGTACACACAACTGAGCAGCTGAACAAAAACAACACAGAACAGATACCGGACTTGAAGTCAGGTACACCACCGTTTGAATCCTGCCTCTGACAATTACTCGCTAGGTGACTTTGAGACTGTTACTTGACTTTTCTGAGCCCCCACTTTTCCATTGCTAAAGCAGCGAGTTGACTCCTGCCCTGCAGGTTTGCCTTGTGACTCCTGCCTTGCAGGATTGCCATGAACGTGAACATGCCCTTTTACTGAGACCTTGAGCACACGTGTAATTTATCAGTAGTGGCAGCCCAGAACATCGGTGGCACTGTTGTGTTCGGGATGTTCCATTTGCCTAGCAGATTCTTTCTGCTGTGATCGCTCTTCTCAGCCCAAGTCCCCTGCTTATTCTTGGGCAGTTCCTTCTGAAGCTGTGGTGACCTTCCGTGCAAGCTATTGAGAGGCTGGTGTTAGAATTTCATTCAAGTTTTCCAAAGGTATTTGCATTTTGAGGCCAATTTTCCTTTGCCATGTTTTTTTCTTTTTTCCCCCCACTTATGTTCAGCCTTAGGGAGAAGGTTTTCATCTTTCTGAAATTAATCTTTGTCTGGAAGAGTTTCTTACCACCAAGAAAGATCTAGGCCTGCCCCCCCAACCCCCGCATACACACGTTTGCAAAGGAGGGGAGGATAGAGGAGGAAGAGCCAGAGAAAAGTTTGAATGAAGTTAGCAAAAAATAAATGATGTGAAAGCAGCAAATAGAGAAGGTGCAGGGAGCTAGAGGGCAGAGGAATAGGGCCTTGAACTTGGAGGGTCTCTCCCGGAGTAACCGTGGGAGCCAGCAGTCCCTGTGAACAGGCTTTCTCCCAGCGCCTCCTGTCCCCACCAGAGCAGCCTGCCTCCATGGAGCTGTGCAGGGGCTGCCTGCCTGCAGATTCTAAATTCAACTCCTTGTATGCCCCCAGAGTCTTCTAGCTTTCTCTCTCTCTCTTTTTTTCCCCCAACTGTAGCACAGGGCATGCTGGATCTTATTTCCCCGACCAGGAATCGAACCCACGCCCCCTGCAGTGGAAAGCAGAGTCTTAACCATTGGCCCACCAGGGAAGTCCCTAGCTCTCCTTTCCACACGCCTTCCTGCTGCCTCTGAGAGGCCCATGGGTTCTCCTGGTAACCACTCTCTCACTAAGCCCATTTCCTGCACTGCTTATCACCACCCAGTGTGGGGTAGGATTCCTGGGTGTGCAGCCTGGGTGGTTATAACAGGTCCTATGCTCAGAAAGAGCATTAAATCTGCTTTGATTGAATGCTCTGTCTCCATCTCGAAACTTCTAATAATTTAATCTTTGAAATGGGTAAGTGTTTTGTAAGTGCAGTCCAGTGACTCGATGGAGCATGCATGAGACGAGACCCCAGGCGGGCAGGCAACAGGAACACAGGCAATAGGCTTAGTGGCCCTGCCAGCATGCGCATGCCTGGCAGAGTCTGGGACACCACTGGCCCCAGTGTGGCCCAGTCAGACCTGGATCGATATTGGTGGCAGTGACAGTGGTGGCAGCAGGAACCACAGGAATTGGGGGGTGGTGGTGGCTCACAGGAAGGCAGCACGGGATCCCCACTGGGAGGTCTGCTTCTGTCCCTGGAGCCCATCCTTGCAGTGTCTGGACAACGCTTGGATCTGAGCTCCCAGAAAAGAATTGCTGGCCTTCAGGCAGTAAATTTTGTCAATAAGTTATTACAAAATAAGAGTATATATATAGATATTGTAATAGAGCATATCAAGGAATTATTAGAATTCTTCAAGGAGTTTAGAATCTTCAAGAACTACTACAAAATTGCAAAGCAAATATTCACAGGTTTACAAAGAGAAATTAGATTCAAATTGAATTTTTTAATTCAATGGAAAAGAACACTATATTCATATGAAGCTTGGATTAAACCAGTTATTAACAAGCAAGGTAACTTCAAAATTAAGTTTTCTTGTCATTTAAGATAGAATGAAAGAGAGCATAAATAGGTGTTTTAAATTATATGCCAAAAATGAGGCCACTTTCAGTTTCTTATATGACCTCAAGGTACAGAAAAAGTCAAAGGAAACATTAAAGAGGCGTGGTGTAAATTTACATTTAAAATCAAATTCAAACTTACATGAAACTGATTTGTATGAAGAAATAAATCTGCCTAGAAAGATTGTTCTATGGGAATCATCAGGTCTAAATGTACCAAAATTTATCTTTTGAAATAATTTATCAAAAATGTATTCACAGGCCATAAAATATTCTTAATAGCTTCAGTAACGGCTGCATCAGCAGAAAACTCCTTCTCAAAATAAAAAATTATTGAAAATATTTGCTGTCTTACATTTGCCAAGAGCAACTAACATCTTTCTCCATTATACTGACTGAAAATACAGTTGCTAAAATTATAAATTTTGGTGACCTAATAAATGAACTTGCAGATAAACAAGCCAGAAAATTCTTATGATCACTCAAGATCTAACATTAATGAATTATTATTATATATTGCATTATATCTAGACAGCATATTAAAAAGCAGAGACATTACTTGCCAACAAAGGTCCGTCTAGTCAAGGCTATGGTTTTTCCAGTAGTCATGTATGGATGTGAGAGTTGGACTATAAAGAAAGCTGAGTGCCAAAGAATTGATGCTTTTGAACTGTGGTGTTGGAGGAGACTCTTGAGAGTCCCTTGGACTGCAAGGAGATCCAACCAGTCCATCCTAAAGGAAATCAGTCTGGAATATTCATTGGAAGTACCGATGCTGAAGTTGAAACTCCAATACTTTGGCTTCCTGATGTGAAAAATTGACTTGCTGGAAAAGACCCTGACGCTGGGAAAGATTGAAGGCAGGAGGAGAAGGGGATGACAGAGGATGAGCTGGTTGGATGGCATCACCGACTCAATGGACATGAGTTTGGGTAAACTCTGGGAGTTGGCGATGGACAGGGAGGCCTGGAGTGCTGCAGTCCATGGGGTTGCAAAGAGTCGGACATGACTGAGCAACTGAACCGAACTGATTGCATTATATAAAATATGACACCAAAAATACTTTTTTACAATTTGTGAGTTTGTTACTTATGTATCTTTATTAACCCTGATAGATTCCATAAGTAATAAAAATATTTGTAAAGGCAAAACTTTTACATTCTAGTACCTTTAGTGGCATGTTTTTCTTGCTTTTTGAATAGGGGCTCCCACATTTTCATTTTGTACTGGGCCCTACAAATTACGCAGTCCTCCCTGCTCAGTACCTTGAAGACTCTCTAAATTTCAGCAAAGCTCATAGACATATAAACTCTACATTTTAAGAGTTTCTCCAGACTCCAGATTAGAGGATTTCAACCAAGAGCAATTTTGTCCCTCCTTCAGGGGACATGTGGCAGTATCTGAAGACATTTTTTATCATCACATCTGGGGAACTGTGGGCTTCCCAGGTGGTGCTAAAGAATCCACCTGCCAGTGCAGGAGACGTGGGTTCAATCCCTGTGTGGGGAAGATCCCCTGGAGAAGGGCATGGCAACCCACTCCAGTATTCTTGCCTGGAGAAACCCATGGACAGAGGGGCCTGGCAGGCTACAATCCATAAGGTCACAAAGAGTTGGACGTGACTGAAGCAACTTAGCACAGAACACTAGGGGGCTGCTATCAGCATCTAGTGAGTATAGGTCAAGGATGCTGCAATATCCTACAATGTTCAGGACAGCTCCCCACAGCAAAGAATTATCCGGTCCACAATACCTATAGTGGGGCAGTTGAGAAACTCCTATCTGGGGTCTCCAAGTGTGATTCTGGACCAGCATAACAGCATCCCTGCTGGGTTTGAAATGCAAACTCTCAGGCTCCACCCCAGACCTGCTAAGTCAGGATCTGCAGTTTTAATAAGATACCCAGGTGATTCGTGTGCACAGAAAAGTTTGAGAAGCACTGAGCTAAGGGATGTGAATGGTGTATTTTAGACATGTGAGAGGAGCTGAGAAGCTGTCTCTGAATCCTTCAGTCATGACAGGTTAGACCAGCCCTGCAGGGACTCCAAGGACTATGCTGTTCCTGCCACTTTATTCTCTCTTCTTGTTCATCTCCTGAGCCCCAATCCCCAGACATGTGATAGATAGTCCCAGGTGCAGGAACCCTGTGGTCAGTGTTTTACAGCATCTCAGCCCTAGCACCGGAGAAGGCAATGGCAAGCCACTCCAGTACTATTGCCTAGAAAATCCCATGGATGTAGGAGCCTGGTAGGCTGCAGTCCATGGGGTCGCTAAGGGTCGGACACGACTGAGCGACTTCACTTTCACTTTTCACTTTCACACATTGGAGAAGGAAATGGCAACCCACTCCAGTGTTCTTGCCTGGAGAATCCCAGGGAAGGGGGAGCCTGGTGGGCTTCCGTCTATGGGGTCACACAGAGTCGGACACGACTGAAGTGACTTAGCAGCAGCAGCCCTAGCACTCGCTCTGATTTTGAACTCCTATCTCAAGTCAAGCAAGTATGCAGAGAAAGACCTGATCTCAGACCTGGGAACTTCCAAGTTCTGGCCTGGCTTCCAGCTGGTCCCAGGCCACCCTCTGTTGCAGTGGCCCAAGGACTCTGCCACATGCCTCCATGTCCTATTGATTGGTCCTCAGGCATGCCCCTGCTTCAGAGCACAGCTGCTAAACACACCGTTTCCTTCTCCAGTGAAATGTCCTTTGTATCTCTCTCTCTTTTTTAGTTATTTATATTTGGCTGTGCTGGGTCTTCATTGCTGCATGTGGGCTTTCTCTGGCTGCAGCGAGTAGGGGCTACTCCACGTTGAAGTGTGCAGGCTTCTCATTGCAGCGGCTTCTCTAGTTTGTAGAACATAGGCTCTAGGCTCGAGGGCTTCAGTAATTGTGGTGTATGGCTTCAGTAATTGTGGTGTATGTGCTTCGTGGCATGTGGGATCTTCCCAGACCTGGAATAGAACCCGGGTCCCCTGCATTGGCAGGCAGGTTCTCAGCCACTGGACTGCCAGGGAAATCCCTGTCCTTTCCCTCTCTATTTGCCTCCCAACAACATTCAAGGTGGCTTCCCAGGTGGCTCACTGGTAAAGAATCTGCCTGCCAATGCAGGAGATGTGGATTTGATCCCCAGGTCTGGAAGATCCCCTGGAGAAGGAAATGACAACCCACTCCAGTATTCTTGCCTGGAAAATTTCACAGACAAAGGAGCCTGGCAGGCTATAGTCTATGGGGTCACAAAGAGTCAGACATGACTAAGCATGCCTGCAACAAGCATTCAAGACTCACTCACCTGCTTATCCTGGAGGCTTTTCATTTTCCTTGGGGTTCCCATAGCTACCAGCAGACAGATCTATGACAGTGGTCCCAAGCTCCAGGGTCGAGACAGGGAAAGTAAATGAAGGCCAGATGGAGACTGTAGCACATGCAGAACTCTCAACGAGACACACAAATGCAGGCCCAGTGTGTACAAAGCTTTGGAGTTTAAAAAAAAAAAGCAGAAAGTCTTGCTTTTTATGTGAAATCTCCTTTTCAAATACTAGTAACTAAATAAAAAATTAAACCCAAGGCTGACCACACTCCCCTACAGGAGGCTAGCCTCGCCAATAGACAATCTACTAGTCTATGTAAACACTTACTATCTTGTGTTGTCATTATTTGTGGACATCTTTGTCTTCCCACTCAGCCTGGTAGCAACCTGAGGGTGAGGCCTGAAACAAGTTGTCCTTAACATGTGGTCGGTGAGTAAACGCAAGAATGAATGGATGCTGCTGCCACTTCCTGTAAGCCGTGGTCATCTGGTGGGTTTAAAACCATGGTTCATTATGGGCACTGTCACCTCCGAGGAGCTGTTTGGACAGCTTTGAGGGTACTTTTGGTTGTTATAAGGATTAACAGTACCATTGGCATTTAATAGGTGGGGGTAGTCAGAATGATATGGATGGATGTATGGTTGTGAGAGCTGAACCATAAAGAAAGCTGAGTGCCAAAGAATTGATGCTTTTGAACTGTGGTGTTGGAGAGGACTCTTAGGAGTCTCTTGGACTGCAAGGAAATCAAACCAGTCTATTCTAAAGGAAATCAATCCTGAATATTCTTTGGAAGGACTGAAGCTGAAACTCCAATACTTTGGCCTCATGATGCGAAGAACTGACTCATTGGAAAAGACCCTGAGGCTGGGAAAGATTGAAGGCAGGAGGAAAAGGGGACGACAGAGGATGAGGTGGTTGGATGGCATCACTGACTTGATGGGCATGAGTTTAAGCAAGTTCCAGGAAATGAAGAACAGGGAAGCCTGGTATGCTGCAGTCCATGGGGTCGCAAAGAGTCGGACACGACTGAGGGAATGAACAGCAAGTCAGAATGATGAAAGTAATATTAAGCACCTATTTTGTGCTCACTGTGTGCTAGATTCCCTTCCAGACATTTTACTGAAAGGAACTTATTTAATCTTTACAACAGTCTTCAAGGTAGATACTGCCATCATACCCATTTCACACATGGCAGGGTGGATGAGGGGATGCTAGTAGGTTGGCAATGGACAGAGCAGCCTTGCCTCGTGAGAAACCAGTTTCTTGTATGCTCCACTGGATGCTTATGCAGAAAAAAAAGTCTCTGTTTATAACCATCAGAAATACAACAATCATGTAAATGGCAGAAAGAGTTTTATTTTTACTAACTGCTGGAAAGAGCTCACCATTTCATAAAAATCAACAGGAAGCTACTCAAGGCATTCGGGTCTCTAAACCCACATACCTAAATCTGTGTTTATAGTTACCAAAGTCATGATGATTCTAGATGCAAGCATTGGATTGATTGATTTTTTTATTAGTAAACTTTGTATTGAATAACTGGGAACTTCAAAGAAGTGAATGAATCGTAAGTATCACTGTGTAACCAGGACTCAGATCAAGAAACAGAACATTATTAGCACCCTTTTAGTCTCACCCTAAAGGTAACTAGCTACCATCCTGACTTCTAACACCTTACATTCATTTTGCCTGTATATCTTTGAATTTTATATAAATGCTGCTGCTGCTGCTGCTAAGTCGCTTCAGCTGTGTCCAACTCTGTGCGACTCCATAGATGGCAGCCCACCAGGCTCCCCCGTCGCTGGGATTCTCCAGGCAAGAACACTGGAGTGGGTTGCCATTTCCTTCTCCAATGCATGAACGTGAAAAGTGAAAGTGAAGTCGCTCAGTCTTGTCCGACTCTTAGAGACCCTGTGGACTGCAGCCTATCAGGCTCCTCCGTCCATGGGATTTTCCAGGCAAGAGTACTGGAGTGGGTTGCCATTGCCTTCTCCTTATATACATGAATCATGTAGTATATGCTTCTTTAGTGTCTGGCTTCTTTCAGTTAAAATTGTGAGATTCAGCCACATGGTTGTGTGAACTTGAAGTTTTTTCATTCTTGTCATTGTGTAGTATTCCATTGATGGACACACCACACGGCTGTAGGTGGACTTTTGAGTTGTTTCCAGTTTTGAACTATTGCAAATAATGATGCTATGAACATTCTTTTGATAGCTGTCTTTGGTAACATATGTATGCATTTAATTTCTGCAAGTATTGTGTAGGCAGTTTATGGCATCTGTGATTTTCATTTCATAGCAGTAAGTTGTTGTTCAGTCACTAAGTCTCGTCCGACTCTTTGCGACATCATGGACTGCAGCAAGACAGGCTTCCCTGTCCTTCTCTATCTCCCGGAGCTTGCTCAAACTCATGTCCATTGAGTTGGTGATGCCATCCAGCCATCTCATCCTCTGTAGCTGTCTTTTCCTGCCTTCAGTCTTTCCCAGCATCAGGGTCTTTTCCAGTGAGTGGGCTCTTTGCATCAGGTGGCCAAAGTATTAGCAGTAAGAGGGTGTTACAAAATACTCACTATCCAAAGGAGGCATAGTTTTGAGGGAACAGTTGAGACTCTCTGGTTTGAAGTAGAGGCTCTGTCCATGGTCCATTTTCTGTCCCATAGAGATTGTCCCTGCTGTCCTGTGCTTCGGAGTTTTGAGAATCTTGCCGTTAAGACTAAAGGGCCGGGACTTCCCTGGTAGTCCAGTGGTTAGGACTTTGTGCTCCCAATGCAGGGGGCATGGGGTCGATCCCTCCTGGGGGAAACAAGATCCTGCATGCTACACTCCCCTCCAAAATTAAATCAATTAAAAAAAAAAGGCTCAAGGGCAGAGGCCTGCATTCTCACTTCCACCACTAGAGGTCAGACATTCACAAGGGACAGGGACTGGCCACCCCTCTTCCATTCAACCTTCCTCTCAGGTTCCTGTCCCTTCTTCCTTGGTAACTGGGGATCCAACTCTGCCAGGGGAATTTAAACAGAATCTTCGTGGTGCACCTCAGAGGAGGCAATGGAACCAGCACACTTTTGGGGCATCAAATCTTTTTCACCCAACCTTCCCTGTAAAATGGAAACTCTCTAGGGTCTAGCTGTCTCTTAGGGGTGACCCACATATTCTCTGGCCTCATTCACTCACTGGCTTTAATGGGGAGTATATCCAACCCTGGGCCATTTCTGCTGGATTCACTGTTCCTACATGGTGACTTCTATACACACACACACGGTGTAAATGTTCACCAACTTGTTCTGGGAGTTGGGGGGTAATTTGTAGTGTTTACTAATTTCTGTGATGTGAATACTTTCACCATGTCTGATTTCAGTTATTAATGACATGTCACTGAACCTGGAATTGGGAAGAGATGCTAAATAGCATAGTCGTCATCATGCATATGTGTTCAGTCATGTTTGACTCTTCACGACCCCATATCCTGTAGCCCACCAGGGTCCTCTGTCCATGGGATTCTCCAGGCAAGAATACTGGAGTGGGTTGCCATTTCCTCCTCCAGGGGATCTTACTGACCCAGAGATCGAACCCCTGACTCCTGCAGCTCCTACATTGCAGGCAGATTCTTTACCTGCAGAGCCATTGGGGAAGCCCAAATAGCAAAATATGATATAGTATTTCCACCATACATGCATAATAGATGTAAATAAATTTGAAAGGGTAGATAAGAGTACAATGTAGTAAAATTAGGAAGTGATATTTTGAGTGTGTGTTAGTTTAAAACTTTTAATTGTTTCAGTGTAGTGTAAATGCCATTATTTATTATTGAGGTATAGCTGATGCACAATATTATATGTTTCATGTATACAACAAAGTGGCTCATAATTTGTGAAGATTATATTTTGTTTATAGTTATTACAAAATATTGGCTATATTCCTTGTTGCTCTACAAAATATCCTTGTGGCTTATTTATTTTATACATAGTAGTTTGCACCTCTAAACCCTTATCTTGCCACTTCTCCCTTTCCTCCCCAGTGGTAACCACTAGTTTGTTTTCCATATCGGTGACTATGTTTTTGTTGTATTTACTAGATTGTTTTATTTTTTAGATTCCATGGAGGAGGGCATGGCAATCCACTCAAGTATTCTTGCCTGGAGAATCCCCATGAACAGAGGAGTTGGGCGGGCTATAGTCCATGGGGTCGCAAAGAGTTGAACATGACTGAGCAACTAAGCGCGCACACACACATAAGTGATATACAGTACTTGTCTGTCTGTCTTATTTCACTAAACACAATACCCTCTAAGTTTATTCACGGTGTTGCAAATGGAAAAAGTTTAGAAACACTTGGGAAAAAAAATGGAAAGAAATTTCATTCTTTTTACTGGCTGACTATTCCATGGTATATACTATGGAATATATATTCCATGGTATATATATACTATGTGGTATATATACACCACGTTTTCTTTATCCATTTATCTGTTTATAGACACTTAGGTTGCTTCCATATCTTGGCAACTGTAAATAATGCTATTATGAACATTGGGAGTGCATTTATCTTTTTAGTGTTTTCACTTTTTTTTTTCTCAGAAAAATACACAGGAGTGGAATTGGTGGGTCATATAATAGTTCTATTTTTAGTATTTTGAGAAACCGCCATACTGTTTTCCAAAGCAGCTGTACCAATTTACATTCTCCCTAACTTATAATTTATTTCATTTTACATATATGATTTAATTTTTAAGAAAGGCTGTGTTTAACAACTGGCTCACAGAAATCTTGGGAATTTTACAGCTGGTTCTTGAGAGACATGCTCTAGCACAACACTGCAGGTAAAAGGCTCTGGTCTCCCTTTAAGAAACCACATCAGAGAAAATAACTGCAAATGAAACAACTGACAAAGGATCCATCTCCAAAATACACAAGCGGCTCACACACCTCAATACCAAAAAATAAACCAAACAACCTGATCAAAAAACGGGTGGAAGACCTAAACAGACATACCTCCAGAGGCATACAGGTGGCCAACAAACACACAAAAAGATGCTCAACATCGCTCATTATTAGACACACGCAAATCTAAACGACAATGAGGTGTCACCTCACACAGGTCAGAATGGCCACCATCAAAAAATCTACAAACAATAAATGCTGGAGAGGCTGTGGAGAAAAGGGAACCCGTCTCCACTGTTGGTGGGAATGTAAATGGATATAGCTACTGTGGGGAATGGTACGGAGATTCCTTAAAAAAACTAGGAATACAACTACCTTATGACCCAGCAATCCCACTACTGGGCCTATACCCTGAGAAAACTGTATCTGAAAAAGGAGAAGCCATACAATTTAGTTGAAAAAGTGTGACCTTTGGAAAAACAAGAATGAATTCTGGTTTTGCAATGCTATGTAGTTTTTGATGTCACAAAAATCTCTCAGAGACTGTTTCCTCATGTATAAAATGATATTGACAGTATTTAAATTGAGGATATTGTCAAAATTAGTGGTTATATGCATAAAGTCCCTACCAAGTACCCAGCACACAGTAGGTGCACAATAAATAGTAGGTCTGATTCCTGCTAGGAATGTCTAGGTTTGTCATAGCTTTTCTTCTAAGGTACAAGCATCTTTTAATTTCATTGCTGCAGTCACTGTCCACAGTGATTTTGGAGCCCAAGAAAATAAAATCTGCCATTGTTTCCATTTTTCCCCATCTATTTGCCATGAAGTGATGGGACTGGATGCCATGATCTTCATTTTTTGAATCTTGAGTTTTAAGGCAGCTTTTTCACTCTCCTCTTTCATCTTCAAGAGGCTCTTTAGTTCCTTTTCACTTTCTACCACTAGGGTGGTATCATCTGCATATGAGGTTGTTGATATTTCTCCTGGCATTTCTCATGATGTACTCTGCCTACAAGTTAAATAAGCAGGGTGACAATATACAGCCTTGATGTACTCCTTTCCCAATTAGGAACCATTCCATTGTTCCATGTCTCGTTCTAACTGTTGCTTCTTGACTTGCATACAGGTTTCTCAGTTCAGTTCAGTCGCTCAGCCGAGTCTGACTCTTTGCAACCCCGTGGACTGCAGCACGCCAGGCTTCCCTGTCCATCACCAAATCCCAAAACTTGCTCAAACTTATGTCCATCGAGTTGGTGATGCCATCCAACCATCTCATTCTCTGTCGTCCCCTTCTCCTCCTGCCTTCAATCTTTCCCAGCATCAGGGTCTTTTCCAGTGAGTCAACTCGTCGCATGAGGTGGCCAAAGTATTGGAGTTTCAGCTTTAGCATCAGTCCTTCCAATGAACACCCAGGATTGATCTCCTTTAGAATGGACTGGTTGGATCTCCTTGCAGTCCAAGGGACTCTCAAGAGTCTTCTCCAGCACCACAGTTCAAAAGCATCAATTCTTCGGAGATCAGCTTTCTTCACAGTCCATCTCTCACATCCACAGACAGACCTTTGTTGGCAAAGTGCTTTTTAATATGCTATCTAGGTTGGTCATAACCTTCCTTCCAAGGAGTAAGTGTTTTTTAATTTCCTGGCTGCAATCAGCGTCCGCAGTGATTTTGGAGACCAAAAAAATAAAGTCTGACGCTGTTTCCACTGTTTCCCCATCTATTTCCCATGAAGTAATGGGACCAGATGCCATGATCTTTGTTTTCTGAATGTTGAGCTTCAAGCCAACCTTTTCACTCTCCTCTTTCACTTTCATCAAGAGGCCTTTTGAGTTCCTCTTCACTTTCTGCCATAAGGGTGGTGTCATCTCATGATGTACTCTGCATATAAGGTAAATAAGCAGGGTGACAATATACAGCCCTGACGTACTCCTTTTCCTATCTGGAACCAGTCTGTTGTTCCATGACCAGTTCTAACTGTTGCTTCCTGACCTGCATACAGATTTCTCAAGAGGCAGGTCAGGTGGTCTGGTATTCCCATCTCTTGAAGAATTTTCCACAGTTTGTGGTGATCCACACAGTCAAAGGCTTTGGCATAGTCAATAAAGTAGATGTTTTTCTGGAACTCTCTGATCAACAGATGTTGGCAATTTGATCTCTGGTTCCTCTGCCTTTTCTAATAGGTTTCTCAGGAGGCAGGTAAGCTGGTCTGGTATTCCCATCTCTTTAAGAATTTTCCAGTTTGTTAGAGGAAAAAATGAGCAGGGAGGGAGGGTGTCCACCTTCTGCAGTGAGTCTGGATCTAGGAAATGTTAAAAAGCACAATTCAACCCAATAAGTTTGAAGATCTAATTGACTTAATTCAATGGTTCAGGAATCAGGGAGAATCCCATCTATCAACTATAAGCGCGCTCAGAGGGGTTGTACAAAAATGGAAGGTTTTTTACAGGAAAAAGGGTGGGGCAAGGGACCTATTGTTAAAAGAAAAGAAAGTGGGGGGAGGGAAGAAGTGCCAAGGGTTTTATTATGCAGATTGTCTCTTCTCCCTCTGGGGAATGGAGAAGGTCCCTGTGACAGATTATTATGGGACAGCTCCTCATTGGTGCTGACCGGAAAATTCCAAACTCTTTAAGATTACATTTATGGTGAAGATCGAAACTGCAACTGGGCTTGGTATTAAATCTAGCTTTAGAATCAAGGGCTTTAGCACAAGTGATGCCATTTGGGGCCTGTGGGTTTTCTCTTTAACAGAACGCAAGGAGGAAAGAAGGCAGAACAAGGACAGGCTTATGGAAAAGGAAATAGCAGCAGTAATGCGGGGCCCAGAATGGGAGGGCTTCCTTGGGATAGGGGTGTATGCTTGGTGGTGGACATTCTGCTTGCTTTGTTTGAACTACCTCAAAAATTTGACTTGTTAATCCACAGCACTTTTCTAGAGAAGCTAGTAGAATTGGGCTAGTTGAGAGGCCCTGCCTGACCCAAGCTGAAGCACAGGCTCTGGGTCCAAGCCCAGACTCTGGCACTGCCTATCAAGTAGGAATGCCTCAACATTAGTTGAGCACTTCTGAGACAAGTACTGTTCAAGACCCTGGAGCGCAAAGATAAAAAATCAAAACTTTTTGTCATTAAGGGATTATTCTCTGGTGGCTCAGTGCTAAAGAATCTGCCTGCGGATAGAGGAGATGAGATTCCATCCCAGGGTAGGGAAGATCTCCTGGAGAAGGAAATGGCAACCCACTTCAGTATTCTTGCCTGGGAAATCCCGTGGATAGAGGAGCCTGGTGGGCTCCAGTGCATGGGGTTGCAAGAGTGGGACACGACTTAGCTACTAAAACAACAACAATAAAGCCCTGTTGATGGACAGGGAGGCCTGGCGTTCTGTGATTCATGGGGTGGCGGAGAGTCGGACACGACTGAGCGACTGAACTGAACTGAACTGAACTGAAACGCATGCAGAGGACTTATCTCCTATGGCCGCAGGGGGACCACCTATATATACAGAGAAAGTACTCAAACTGCTTGCATACTGTGTGTTGGAAAATAGCCCTGGGAGACAAAGCTCAGGCTGGGAAATAAAGCCAGGAGTGCGGCGGGGTTCTAGACCCGACTCTGCCAGCCCTCACGCTGAACTTCAGATTTCTGTTTGAGATCCGTTGCGTACTTTTAGAATGCCGAGGAATCCCTTTTAGGAAAGCCTGTTAAAATAGATTTTTAACCGGCTTAAAGACTCCAGTCTTAGCCTTTTTGAATCAGAATGGCTGGACGAGGGACCCTAAATCAGCATTTTTACACCCCAGCCCCGGGACAATCTGAGTTGGTAGGCTTCGCAACAACAACAAAAACAACAGCTTAGCGACGGGCCTGAAGAGGGATTCCTAAGTCCTAAGCTAAGGCAGCAGGAACGAAAGTGCCTAGTCGACCGGAGAGCAAACCAATCCTTTGCAAATACAGTACTCTAAAAAACCAAATCTAGTCGGATAATACAAATAATAATACAGACAGTAAGAGCAGAAGAACTGGAGAGACTAAGCGCAAAGCCGTCGCGGTCAGTCCGCAACTCCTCCCGCCAATCGACTCTAGCGGAGTCGGCGTGACGGTCCCTTTAAGAACTCCCTTTCTTCCTCGGTCTCGCCTGCCGCGGGGCGTGCGGGCCGGCCGGCGGCGCGTGCGTGCTGGCTGCCGTCTGCCGGCCGGGCCTTTTCCCCAGCGGGACGCTCGCGGCGGCGCGACGCCGGCGCTCGTTGCGTGCGCGCGCGGCCCCGCCCCTCGCCCGCCCCTTCCCCTCCCCCTCCGCGGGCCTCCCCCGCCCGCGCCGTACAGCTGGCCCAGTGACGCGAGCACGGCCGCCACTGCCACTGCCGCCGCAGCCGCGGGGTTCCGTTCTCCTCAGCCGGCGACAGCCTCGTCTCGCTGCCCCCGGCCTCCTCCTCAGGCAGCGCCGGCCAGCCGACGGCACGCGCGCGGAGGCTCGCCTAGACCCGAGAGGGCTGCGGGTGCGCGCGGGCGGCGGAGCGGATCCCAGCGCCTCGGAAGCTGCGAGCGCCCCCCTCCCGGAGGTCGCCGCGCCGTGCCCCCGGTGAGTTGTCACCGCGGCCCGGGGAGCGGCGGCGGGGCCGGGCATTGTGTCACTGGAGCGCCCGACCGGGCCAGCTGTCAGGGGCGCGGGGCCGGGGACGGCTTGGGGAGCCCGGGCGGCCGCCCCGCGTCGGCCGCCGTCCGCGCTTCCTGCCCCGGCGCCCCGGGGTGTCACCCCGACGCCCCGGGCGGCGAGTCCCGGTGCTCGGCGTGGGCCAGGAGGGCTGGCGGGGTGGGCTGTGTGCCGAGGCAGTGAGGAGCACCCACCGGCCGGCCTACGCCGGGAGCTTGGTGGCCGGGACCGGGGCGCGCTGCCCAAGGGGCCTCGCCGGCCGTGCGGGGTCGCGCTCCGGACCGGAGTTCAGGGTGGAGACCGCACTTTGCAGGTCGCAGGAGAGAAGGTAGGCAGAGGCTTTCTTTTCTTTATGACTTGTTAACCGTTTTCGCATCAGGGCCAACGAAAGCGGCGGGTCCCGAGCTGGGGCAGGGTCGGCTTAGCGATGGTGGACTTCGCAGGACAACCTTGGAGCCCAGGTGTGCAAGCCCCGGAGCTTTCTGGAGCTCCCGCGTCTCGTCTGGTCTTTAATCTCAAAAACTTCATTATTATCCGGGCTGAGACGCACCGAAACCACTTCCTGTTTGTGTATGAAGACTTTTTTTTTTTTAATTTCTGGTTTTTAGAAACTTCAAATGTTGGTGTCGGTCTGACCCTCCCACGGGGTTGTGACTGTGGGGGCAGCTGAAGTGGGAAAAGTTACCCCATAAGGGAGGTCAAGAGAAAGGTGGTTTGGGGCACCGTGAGACCCAGGAGAAAAGAAGCGTCGAAAACAAATCTTTAGCTGGTTCGAGGAAGTTCAGCAAGGAGGCCTGATGCTGCTGTTCCCATAGAATGGCTTCTGGTGGCAGGTACTTCCTCCGGCTATTTCTCAGATCACTTGCGTCCTTATCTCTTTCTCCGGGGTACACATTTATGGTATGTTTGCAGAACATTTGCTTGTTCAGACATTCTTTCTTTTCTTTAGTTTCTCGAAAGTATTTGTGATATGGAATATATGCCAGTCACTGTGTGCTAGGTATTAGGGTTACTGCAGTGAATAAGACAGAACCCTGCCACTCCTTACAGAGTTCACAGTTTTTATATCAACTTATTTTGGATTATGTTAATTTTCATTGGTGGCCATTGCTGCTTAAGGAAGTTCTGCCCAGTGTGTTAACAGGGGACAGCACTGGTACAAGGCTTGATAAATAGAAATCCCTATCCACAGTGTGGCTTTTTGGATACTGTAGTAGAAGTGTTCTGTGAAACCAAACCTCACCTACAGCTAGATGGGGCAGGTCCCTGATCAGAGTAAGAAATCCCAGGGCTCCCCCGCGGCCGCTGCCACCACCACCCTGCAGTGCTTAAACCCTCAGAGCAAACCCGTTGTCAGATGGCAGAGTTCAACGTGTTTGCTTGAGGCTTGCCTGCTCAAAGGTCAGAATTTGGGCAGACAGAAACGAAAGAAAGAAAGGTAGAATGAGCTATTATAGATGCAGGCTGGCAGACGATGAGCCCTCAGCACTTTGTCTGGTCTCCTGGCAGGTCTCTATCATGTGGTGGTTGAACTTGTGCTGTCATGTAATGGTCTCTTTGTAAGGGATTTCCTCCCTTGCGATGGCCAGGGTAGCAATCTCTATAGCTTCCCCCCCCACCCCCCATAACACACGTATGCACCCTCCAAAGGGAATTATTCACCTGACTTCTTAAAAGTCAGAACATATTTCAAGTTTATTGCTATTCAGCATTATGCGTTTCCATCCTGCAGGAAAAAAATTTGCCTTATGTTTTAAATCTTTCCTTGTTCTCTTTTTCCACATTCTTAGCTCTTTGATAACCAGATAACTACTGGTATCTGTCTGTGGCCCGGAGAATTATAGTACTGTGTCTTGGAAAAAATTCGTGAGTCATGTAATCTTCCTTATTTCTGTACCAAAACAATTGAACGGGGAGAATGTCTTTAGCAGAGCCTCTTGCAGGCTGAGAAGGAAGGCCAAAGAGCACATATGCTGTCTTCCCCTCTAATTCTCTGTTTACCAAGGGGCGATTCGCGGAGGACATGATGCCTGTGTCCAGGCCTGACGTGCCCACTTGGAGGCCTGAATGTCTGCAGACCCACCAGGCCCAGCTGTGTAATTGCCATGCAGAAAGCACTTTACTGAGCTCCTGAACTGATTTGTGATCTCCTAGTGAAAGCTGACAAGCAGGATTCCTTTTCCCTCTTCCGTCCGTATGGACGGTAGGGAAGTCTTGTCTAGGGGGTATTCCCTCAGGCAGTAGGAGAAACAGGAGAAGGGACAAGGAGAGGGAGAAGCCCAATGCCTTTTTTGTTTTTAACTTTGAAGGCAGATATTACTGTGGTGCAGACTTGAGTGCAGACTTGCTTCTTGGGTTAAGAGTAAGCATTGCGACAAATGCTTATATGTTAATAGAGACTCTTTTTCCTGGTCGAGATGGCTTCAGGCTAGGGTCCACCCACACATCTGACTGTAGTGAGGCTTCACTTAATGGAGTGAGTTTTTTTTTTTTAGGCAAATGCTCACTTTAATCATAAGTCTGAATTACTTATTTTCACATCAATATATTTCATAAACCAAGAACTTAGTATTATATACATTTTTTAATGGTTAAAATTCAAAGAATTTTTATTAAAAAGTGATCAGGAGCTGGTTGAAATTTTCACTGTAAATAAAAAACATCTATTACTACTTTTATTCACAGTGAACTCGTATCTAAGCTTCCTGAAGAGCTATGCTAATACAACAGGGATGACAACCTTGACAGCAACCTGCTACAACATGGGCTTCACATACACTGATGACTTTAAGAAACAGCTCTTCCTCTTTCCATTTACAACAAAAAGGATAACTTTTTTTCTGGGGGGGGGCAGAGCAGTTATTTTATCAGAGACAGACAGATGCAATGGTATCAAGGGAAAGTGCTTATCAAAACTTTTCCACTGTTATCAAAGGTTTTGACAATGAAGGCTTCATGAAATGTCACAAAATTTTATTTGCTATAAGATAACCATCTATTAATACTTCTAGGTAGGAGACATACACTACAGTACAGCAACTGTTTTAATGTGGAAAATAATTCTCAATTCTCATATGAAAACATTTGGCTAAAATATGAAACATCATGGCAGTAAAACTGACAGTGAAGTTGTCAGTGTAGAAACGTCCCTGGGAGAAGTGGGAATCTTCCTCTTGCGAGATAAACTCTGCACACGAAGTTCAGGTGCCATCAGCTCGACAAAGGCAGGAAGCAGCATCCTGTTACTGGCAACAAGCAGCATGTAACGTGGACCTCTTCCATGTCATGCTGACAGCAAGGTGATGACAGTGATCGCTTATATACACTGAGGGAGGAGAATATGCTCTTCAGAAGGAAAGGACATTCCAAGAGAACTCACATAAAGAAAGCTCTTGTGGAAGTCTCAGGCAGCTTTGCAGAGAACAGTCACAAAACAGGTAGAGGCAATTTATATTTATGGAGTGAGTTTTAAACAAATTAATATTCTTAAGTTACATTGCCACATTGCAGGAAACTTGAAACTAGAGCAGTGAGAAATAAGGCCTGTGATATGCCAGTGTTGTTTCCTTATTGGTTGGAATGAAGGATGCAACTCAAGGCTGGTGCTAGGGAATATGTGATGGGTGTTGGAAGCTGCTAACAGCTGTGGATCTGAGACCAATGAAGCAGTCTCAGGACAGCATGGGGATGACCATCCTTGAGCATCAAGACACGTTCGCTCTTGCCCTGGCTAGGATTCACAGCAGCAGCCGTTGTACCCTTAGATGGCTGTGAGTTCCGGTGTCTCTTTGTAAAATCTTTATCTGAAAGAGTAGAGGTGCTGGGGAAAGACACACCTCATACACGGGCTAGGTTTTAGCACAGAGCCTGTGGGTGCCTATGGATGTTTCCCTTTTCTTGTGCTCACCCGTGTCTGTGATGCTGTCCTTTTTCTTTCCCTCTTAGTTCCTTGGCCTGGAAACTGGCAGGATTCCTCTATTTGCTCTCTCATCTTCTGGTTCATACCTGAGTGCGGAAGTCTCCACTCCTTTGGTAGACCTTACAGTGGTGCTGAGCTGGGTCACTGCAGCTGTGGAAGGCCACCTGTGCTGCCGTCAGGGCTAGGGGACGGTTGAGTCTCTGTGAAGGTACTGGTACAGCAGGAGCAGGAAATGCAGTGACCATGGTGAAAACTAAGTGGGTTTCACAGACTCTGTTGTTGCCTGTGATATATTCTGCCTCCCTGACTCTTCCATCTCAAAAGAGGAAAATAGCCACCCTTGAAACATCAGAAGCTGCGTGCCAAGAATTCATGCAGTCCTCCAGAAACAGGATATTGTTGAAGCATTTTTCTCAAGCAGAAGCAGATGTAGTTCCCTGTTAGTGTCGCCAGTGTTAGTGGATCCTTATAAAATTACCTGATAGCAGTGTGCCCTTAAGTGTACTCCCCCCCCTCCCCCGCCACATATACAAGTATTATTATTATTTTTTTTTTTGGCAGAGCCTCATTGCTTAATCTGGGGAAAGTTAGCCTGGGATTCCTGATGAAAGTTAGCCTGGGTTTGTAGACGCAGAGGTGGTGACTGACAGTTCCTTATTACTCAAGAGGATCTTCTGTGGTGAAAAATTAGATGACTCAGGATTCTTTCCTCCTGCAGTTGGTGATTGAACACAGAACCTCAGCGAAGAGACACAAATAGGGGTTTTTTACCCAGTTTCCTCTTTCTTTCTGTCCTTTTTTTTTTTTATTTAAATGGAACACTTCACGGATTTGCGTGTCATCATTGTGCGGGGGCCATGCTAATCTCTATCATTTCAGTTTTAGTATATGTGCTGCTGAAGCACTCTTTCTGTCTGTTTCTAAGAAGGGGAAAGTTTAATCTTTCCAAATCCAGCCTCCTGCCACCAGTGACTTGCCTTCATTCACAGAAGTTGAAGAATAGAGTGTAAATTGCCCTATGTGTAGACTCTCCATGTTGAAATTTTGACTAGACTAGGCTAATGATGCGAAGAGCTGACTCATTTGAAAAGACCCTGATGCTGGGAAAGATTGAAGGCAGGGGGAGAAGGGGACGACAGAGGATGAGATGTTTGTATGGCATCACTGACTCAATGGACATGAGTTTGAGCGAGCTCTGCAAGTTGGTGATAGACAGGAAAGCCTGGCATGCTGCAGTCCGTGGGGTAGCAGAGTCAGACGCGGCTGAACTGAACTGAGGCCAGTGAAACCTGCTTCTGGGAATGGGAAAGAAGGAGTGTTCATCCCTTTCTTCCTTTTTTGGGTTTTTGTTAGTTGGTCTCAGTAAACTAAGTTGATGGGAGTTTAAAAAAGAGAACTTGAAAAAGAGAACAAGGTGGTTTTGCTTATTTTGCATTTTAAGTTGTAGTCAAGACAAACTGAGGGGAGAGGGGAGACTGAGGTTTTTTTTTTTTTAATTGCTAATATGCTGGGACAAGATTACAGAAAGCTTGGAAAATAGAGGAGGGGAACCACTGTGATTCTTCCATCCTAACACAGACATCATTTCCATGTATTCTGTGGCAGTCCTGTACATTCAGTTTTCTATTTCTTTTTATCATCTAGCATTACAACATAAACATTTTCCTATAATGGCACATAACTTTTATAATTATTTTTAGTGGCTTTATAAAATTCCGTTAACTAGATGAGCTGTGATTTAAAATACCCATTCTTATACATCTAGATTATTTCTTAGTTGGCTCAGGGAGATTGTTTTTGGAGGGTGATTTTATTTTGTCGTGACATTTTTTTTAAAAAACTTTATTGAGATATAATTTATATATCATAAAGATCATCCATTTAAAATGTACAAGCAATGGATTGTAATATATTTAGCATTGTCCAGCGATCTCCATAATCTAATCTAATTTTAGAACATTTCATCTCCTCCCAAAGCAGCTCCATTAGTAATTACTCCCTGTTTCTCCACAACTCCTCTAGTTCAGGGGTACCACTAGTCCACGCTCTGTCTATAGTTTATGTATTAGGACATTGCATTTGAATAGAATCATATATTATGTAGTCTTTAATGATTGCCTTCATTAAAGACTACATAATATATGATTGCACTCATCTCACACGCTAGTGAAGTCATGCTCAAAATTCTCTAAGCCAGGCTTCAGCAATATGTGAACCGTGAACTCCCAGATGTTCAAGCAGGTTTTAGAAAAGGCAGAGGCACCAGAGATCAAATTGCTAACATCCGCTGGATCATGGAGAAAGCAAGAGAGTTCCAGAAAAACATCTATTTCTGCTTCATTGACTATGCCAAAGCCTTTGACTGTGTGGATCACAATAAACTGTGGAACATTCTGAAAGAGATGGGAGTACCAGACCACCTGACCTGCCTCTTGAGAAACCTGTATGCAGGTCAGGAAGCAACAGTCAGAACTGTACATGGAACAACAGACTGGTTCCAAATAGGAAAAGGAATGCGTCAAGGCTGTATATTGTCACCTTGCTTATTTAATTTATATGCAGAGTACATCATGAGGAACGCTGGGCTGGAAGACGCACAAGCTGTAATCAAGATTGCTGGGAGAAATATCAATAATCTCAGATATGCAGATGACACTACCCTTATGGCAGAAAGTGAAGAGGAACTCAAAAGCCTCTTGATGAAAGTGAAAGAGGAGAGTGAAAGGGTTGGCTTGAAGCTCAACATTCAGAAAGCGAAGATCATGGCATCTGGTCCCATCACTTCATGGGAAATAGATGGAAAAACAGTGGAAACAGTGTCAGACTTTATTTTTTTGGGCTCCAAAATCACTGCAGATGCTGATTGCAGCCATGAAATTAAAAGATGCTTACTCCTTGGAAGGAAAGTTATGACCAACCTTGATAATATATTAAAAAGCAGAGACATTACTTTGCCAACAACGGTCCATCTAGTCAAGGCTATGGTTTTTCCCGTGGTCATGTATGGATGTGAGAGTTGGACTGTGAAGAAAGCTGATCGCCGAAGAATTGATGCTTTTGAACTGTGGTGTTGGAGAAGACTCTTGAGAGTCCCTTGTACCGCCAGGAGATCCAACCAGTCCATTCTAAGGGAGATTGATCCTGGGTGTTCATTGGAAGGACTGATACTAAAGCTGAAACTGCAATACTTTGGCCACCTCATGCGACGAGTTGACTCACTGGAAAAGACTCTGATGCTGGGAAAGGTTGGGGGCGTGAGGAGAAGGGGACGACCGAGAATGAGATGGCTGGATGGCATCACCGATTCTGTGGACATGAGTTTGAGTGAACTCCGGGAGTTGGTGATGGACAGGGAGGCCTGGTGTGCTGTGATTCATGGGGTCGCGGAGAGTCGGACACGACTGAGCGACTGAACTGAACTGAATGATTGCCTTCTTTAATTTAGCATAATGTTGCTGATGCTTATCCATGTTGTAGCATATGTCACCACTTCATCCTGCTTTATTGCTGAATAATCTGTTGTATAGATATACCATATTTTGTTTATCCGTTCATCAGTGGACGAACATTTGGGTTGGTTCTGTGTTTTGGTGATTATAAATAGTGCTGCTATGAACTCATGGTTTTTGTGCAGGCATACAGTTTTTCATTTCTCAGGGAATTATTTTGAAAGCTCCTTCTGTATTTTTATTTTGGATTTAATGTTCTATTGGGTTACGTTGTTTGTTTGGGTAAGAACAGTATAGTGAGATCTCTTGTCGAAAGATGTTGAAGGTATTGCCCTGAATTAAGAAGAGGTGCCCTGTTTCTCTGTCAATATCATATATTTAAGAAGCTTGAACTCTCCAGTAGCACTGTTTCCATATCTTTGGTGCAGAACTTTATAGACAGTAGTGAGAGCTGACAGACACAGTAAATTCAGTGCACGTGTACTGCAACTTTAAAAAAGAAATGGGAGCGGGAGGGGGTGGTTTAGCATTAGGCCTTCCAGTTCTAAACAGCGTCATCATGCCTTTTGAAAGGAGAGAGAGTTACCATGAACCCCACAGAGCCTTCCTTATCAATGTAATTTATAGTTCTCAAAAATTTTTCCTCTCTGTATGAAAAATTGCATGCAAGGGTTCTGTGCACCTGCTTGAGGCTGCTGCTGGGCTGGGGAGTGGCATGCCTACTGAAGAGAAAGCCAGCCGGTGATGGGGGAGGGGGAGGGGCTATGTAAACACAAGTCTAGAAAAATATCCTTTAGAACAGCTCTTACAGGCAACCTTAGTTGCACTCAAGGTTTAAAATATAGATCATGCCAGACACAAAGGAACAGATGGTGCTGCTGGGAGTGCCATTTCCTCTACATAATCTGCCCCTGGGTGGTTTTGCATCATAGCAGCCTTAGTACTGAAATAGTGCCATGCCTACTTTTGCCCTTGTCCTAATTGGAACTCCTAGCATTTGTGATCAGTAACTGGCCTTGCTTCTCCTGCTCCTACATTCCTCCTAGAATCTCTAAAAAGTGTGCGTGTGTAGGCCACCTGAGGATCAGAGAGTCCAGATAGTTCTGCCTCAGAAATATGGGGCACAGGGCACATGCCCTTTGTCCACAGGCCAGACAAAAACTAGGAAGTTGAGTTATTTTCCCTTGTACCTGTTTCAGGTTCCTGTACCTGTAGCTAAGTCCCAGGACCAGTTCTTCCAGAAAGTTTGTGTATATGTGTAAATGTGTATGAGTGCAGCCATAACTTCCCAGCTACTGTTCACTGCCAGAAGTTTTAGATTTGGAGTGGGCGCTACCTGTTAATGGCTACCCTTGTGGCTCAGACGGTAAAGAATCTGCCTGCAATGCCAGGGACCTGGTTCAATCCCTAGGTTGGGAAGATCCCCTGGAGAAGGGAATGGCAACCCACTCCAGTATTCTTGCCTGAGAAATCCCATGGACAGAGGAGCCTGATGGGCTACAGTCCATGGAGTCACTGAGCAACTAACACTTTCACTTTCACTACCTGTTAATTTAAATTCTGTTCCTAAGTACTAGGAGTCTCAAAAGAGTGAGGAGACAGTATCCAGATGTTACTTGCACAGCACGCCAGGCATGTGACTAGAGAGCGCTTATGAAATGCTGGAGTTGGAAGGATGGGACTTGAGGATGGTCTCATTTCACCACCTCACTTTATAGAAGAGAAAAATGGGATATGGTTGCTCAGAACTCATTTCCTTGAGTGGTGACAGGGCCAGGGCAGAAGCCAGGGCTCCAGATTCCTAGTCTGGTGCATTTTCTGTCCCAGTGTGATCAGCTTCTTTTCTCTGGGCCTCTTCCAGGAAAGAGGGCTGGAGCCCAAAAGGGTGTGTGGTTCATATCGTTAGGAACAAACTCATATCCTTCTGTGATTGTGGTTTTTGAGTCTTTAATAGTGAAATTACAAAAGAGAATGAGCCTCTAAACTCAGTTCTCCGGAAGAAAAACTGTTCTTAAAATGGGAGTTGTTGTGTTTAGCCTGGCCTGCTTAACTCTTCTGTCTCTGTACTGTGCTTCCTTACAATTTGGAAAACACTGTCTGACTCCAGGCTGATGGGATGTGTTCTCTGAGTCGTTTTCCCCTTCCAGTCTCACTCACCCAGGTGAGACGGCGGCAGGTGCTGGTGGCACCCTGGGTGTAGGAGGACTGCCTAGTGTTTGAGAACATGCTGTCTGGGAGAACTGACTGCCTCTCCCTCCCACCCTGTGAGCAGACCGAAACCCTTTGCAACCGTGGTTCTGGTTTCCTTGGGTTTATTTTATGTGGGTCAGCCACCCGTCCACATGCAGTGTGAACACAGGTCTCTAATTGTGTCTTTAAGCAGCGAGGAAGGAAACAGGCTTGGGTTGAGTTGTCACATGTACTATCTTTCTCCAGATAGCCAGTGAGCAGTTTTGTATTCAGTGGGTGCTGTTCTTTCAGTTGGCATGCTTGGGGCATTTCTAGAGCGTTAACACATGGTGTGTTGGCTAGTCCACACCTTTATCAATCCTTGATTCTCATCCACCCCCAGGTAGAAACTGTGCCGTGGGAAGGCCATCTACCTCCTCGTTTCGGTCCTGTGGGGGATTTTGCTTGTTATGCAGCAGGATGGCAAGAAAAACAGGCTCTGGGTTTCATAAGATTTCATTGGTCCATCTTAGTTTCCCCTTTACATGCACCCTCAAGTCCTAATCATTTGTGAGCTGAAAATCTGGTTGGGCTGTGACGTCAGACTGGTGGGAGGTGGGCAGAGGGTTGCTACAGAAACTAAGAGGAAGGAAGGAAGTCAGGTCATTTGTGTGGCAGGTACTTAGTGAATGCCTGTGGTTGTTCAGGCATTGTGAACAAAGAACAAAATGGACACTGCACTTGCCCTCATGAGGTTAACAGTCCGGGGGAATACCCATGGGTTATTTAATATGACAGTAGTGCTGGAGGAATCTGCTGTGTAAAGCAGGCGTTCAGCTTGGCTACTCAAAAGGAGTGGCTCTGGCTTTTTCAGGGACATTTGTGCTCCAAACCCACAATCACCTGGGAAAGGAGGAAGGCTTGAGACATTCTCTTGGAGAATTCTACCTGGCCTCCCTAGCAAGAGAGCAAATTGCCTTTCTCTGTAGAGCAAGCTCAGTCGAGGAGTTTGGACTCCCATTTTCTGGCTTTACTTGAGTGCTGCACAGTCTGTGGGATCTTAGTTCCCTGACCAGGGATTGAACCTGTGCCTGAAATGGAATTATGAAATCTTAACCACTGGGCTGCCAGAGAAGTCCTAATCAGTTTTTAATGGTGAATGTTTTCTGATCCTGAAATATCTTCCCCCCACCCCACCTCCCACACTTTCTTTTAGTTTAGAGAGAAAAGCCTGTGTGAGTTTAACTGAGAAATTGAGAGGGAAGTAGGATCAGTGGTGTGGGTCCTTAGGGAATCGTCTATTCTCCATTTCCTTTAAGTCTCAATTTTAAATAATGTTAATTTGCAGTATCTCTTCCTGTTATGGGGCTTTCCTGGTTGCTCAGCTGGTAAAGAATCCACCTGCAATGCAGGAGACCCTGATTCAATTCCTGGGTCAGGAAGACCTGTTGGACAAGGAATAGGCTACCCACTCCAGTATTCTTGGGTTTGCCTCATGGCTCACCTGGTAAAGAATCTGCCTGCAATGTGGGAGACCTAGGTTCGATCCCTGGATTGGGAAGATCCCCTGGAGAAGGGAAAGGCTATCTACTCTAGTATTCTGGCCTGGAGAGTTCCGTGGACTACAGTCTGTGGGGTTGAAAAGAGTTGGACACGACTGAGTGACTTTCACTTTCACTTCCTGTTATATCTGGCTTTATAACCTGCCAGGGGTGGTAAAGGACCTAGTACAGTACCACAGATAAGGGTTCCAATAAGCACACTTCCCATGTAGGCTCAGGTTCTTGGCTAAGATTGTAAGTTCCCCAAGGTCAGTGCTTGTTTCGTCCACTTCTTTATAGTCAGCTCCTGGATTAACTGGTTGATAAGAATTGACCAGATGTAGAGGATTAAAGTAAAAAGGGTGAGAGGGCAGGTGACTGAGGCTGTGAGCCTTGATGACAAGGAATGTAAGCGTGGCATTATTGATGAAATTCTAAAAGATACATTTTGAGGGAGGCCTGGATTGAGTGGAAAACAGATATAAACAGGGTGGTAAGAAGCTGTTAACGTTCATCAAGTTCATTCCGACTGGTGGCTGGAAAAGAAGAGACCTCAGGAACCATGGAGGTGGAGGGAGGGAGGGAAGGAAAGAGAGGATATTGGTTGTTGTCCAGAATGTTTCAGTGAGGCCAGTCAAAAACAAATTACAGGACCCCTTATGGATTTTGATCCTAGACCAGAGAGTTACCCCTTCTAATTTTCAGGTGCAGGTCTTTGTTTCTGGAAAACTGTCGTTCTTTTAAAAGCCTCAAGAGGTATCAGTCAGACCCTTAATCCAATTTACACGTGTGCCATCTACTTGTTTGGCCTTTTTTTACAGATACATGACATCCGCTGTGAATCTGGCTGCAGGCAAGGAAGTGGTTAACACAGGATGACTTGTTTTCTGTTTGTTCTCCTGAACCGAGCTCTTCTGGGTGCGTGCTCAGTCGTGTCCACCTCTTTGCGACCCTTTGGATGGTAGCCCGCTAGGCTCCTCTGTCCGTGGGAATCTCCAGGCAAGAATACTGGAATGGGTTATCATTTCCTCCCCCAGGGGATCTTCCCGACCCAGGAATCGAACCTGCGTCTCCTGCCTTGCAGGAGGATTCTTTACCACTGAGCCACCAGGGAAGCCAGAGCTCTTCTAGGTTGGTACTTTTACTCCTGAAATTGTAAAATAGAATTGTGTGGGTCATCTGCTTTGAAGATCTGTGTGTGGTTTGAAAAATCACGTCTTTGAAAGAACGGCTGCTCTCTGCAAATGCTGACCGCTTTTCTTGGGATGTATGTGAGACAGTGTGTGAACAGATTTCACAGCCTTTGGTGTTGGTAAAACTTTCTGTGGATGGTAACAAGTAGATATTTTTCAAGCAGTGCATCGGAACTCATTTATTAATTGAACAAGTATTGAATGCTCTTTCCCACATAATCATCTCCCCACAGGGATTCTTTGCAGCACGGTATAACAGAGGTTTTGAATCGTTCGTCAGTATTTTGGTTAGTCTTTTCCTCTCATAGATTTCAAAAGCCTAGAGGAGAGAAGGGCTGGTTTAAGTTTCTTCCTCATTTACTTAGGCAGGTTGAGTGTTCATATTAATAGCAATGAAGATCTGTTTATCTTACAAAGTACTTTACATAAGGAATCAGATAATTACTGAGAGGAAGATTTCAGTCCCATTTTACAAATGGGACAGCCAAGGCCTTTGATGACCAGTGGGCATTTAGAATTCACTATGCTGGTAAATAGGGGCGCTGAGTCAGCTGGGGCTGAGGCTGAATCAAACATTGGTATCCTGCTGGGAAACAAGAAAACTCCTGGAATTGCAGACTTGGTAAATTTTAACTTGCGCATGAAAAGCAGTGTAGCGGCCCCTTTCCTCATCCCTACCCCTGTGTCGGCGTGGGTGCTCTCAAGATCAGTATGTCAGTATGCTTTTGTGTATCAGTGGGACAGAGATGTGAAAGTATGTGTTATTCAAAAGGGCACATTGCTTCTTCTAACTAAGGAAAAAGCATTGCTGTATAGTCTGAGAAGATTTTACTTTTGTTTTTTCAGAGGAGTAGGGAGGCCACGGAGGCAACACCCTGGTATTTAGAAACCTGTGCAGTTTTGGGGTTAGTAGAGGGTCCATTTGGGGGTGAGCCAGAGCAGAAATTCCAGGTTCCTAGGCCTCTGTGTGGGGATCTTGAGGGCTCTGCAGTTCTGTCCTGTATCAGCATCGTTGCAGTCCTGTTCTGTCTTTCTGCAGGTGTGTTCTGACTGGGACACCAACTGTGGGTCCAGAGCCCCCCTGAGACGCCTCCCACTCCTAAGGGGTCCTGAAGAGTGTCCTTTCTTGCTGAATGGGGATCCAGGGTCTCCTGCAGGCCTGGCCTGACCTCCTCTTCTCTTCCCCGTTGTCCTGCCTCTGTTCCTTTCAGAAGCAGAAGATGAGCCTGTGTGAACAGTGAGCAGGCCAGAGGGGAAGGCCCTGCCTCACCCAGGACAGCTCAGATTTGAAAAACACAAAGCAGCACTAATGTTGCTGGGGCAGGGTGTGCTCAGAGCGCTCTGTCAGTTTTTTCCATTTGGTCAGGAAAGTGGAGGAGTGAGACTGGCTGCGGGCCAGGCAGAGTTTCCCCCTTTCCTATGGCGAATGAAAATGGAAAATGGACGATTGTTCGGGGGAGTGGGTATGAGTGGGAGGTGGCGGAGCAGGCCTTGCACTTGTACTGGCCCTGCTCAGTCACTTCCTTGCTTCATGACCTTGAGCAGGACGCGGAGTTTTATCACTTGTGAGGTGGAGGTGAGAATGTTACCACTGCCTGTCTCTCGGGGGGTAGCCACCAGAATATTAATAATTACCTGGGATGGGGAGTTCTGGGTGATAAAGGGTAACAGGAACTCTAATTCTTTTTGTTTTAATTTATTTTTTAAAAATTGGAGGATAATTGCTTTACAGTGGTTAACTATAACTTCTTAAACTTTTTGTTTCATTTGAATTTTCACCATTGGCATGCATAACTTAAATGATTTAAATTATGTTGAAGAGTAACCCCTCCTAGGATTGTCACGAAAATCAAATAGAATGGGATAGTTAAAACACTTGGTATGGTGTCTGACAATTAAAAGATAACTCATGGCAGTTTATTTGGGGAAAGAAGTGATGTTTAGTAGTTGACCCTTGCTTTTTATAGTGTTAGGATTTCTGCTGGCTTGTGTACTTTGGGTGAGTCTCTTTGTTAAGCCCCAGTTTGTCAACTGAAAATGGGGTTAAAGTCAGTATCTGCCACATACAGGGGTTGGGAGGAGACGTGCAAAGCAGCTAGCCCGGTGCCTGGCTCCTGGTCAGTACTCAGTAATTACTGCCTGTTAGCCTGTTGTCCTCTCAGTCACCCTGGAAGTGAGGAGAGAGTGATGCCCACTTGAAAGCTTCAGAATGTGAGGCACGGAGTGTCGTTTAGGACAGGTGTCCTGTCTTAAGGCCAAGTGCTGAATTAGCAGCAGAAATGGTTATGCCAGTGCTCTTGTGGCCTGTTGTAGCCCCTGTTGCAAACCAGAGAGGTCTCACCAGTGGGCAGATGGGAAGCACTGGCTAGGACCATGGATGTGAAACACGCCGCTGGCCTGGACAGCGGGGTTTACTGAAGGTCACTTTGTTCGAGAAGGGGAGAGGCTAGTTTAGGACCACTTCCTTTCTCCACTCTCCAAGCAGATGGACTGCATCCAGATTGACAGAAGGGAGGGGCTCGTTTCCTCTTGCTTTTCTTTCACATCCTCCTGGCTTGTCTCGTGGGGGACTCCTGAACACTGCCCTTGTAGTGGGTTCAGTTTTCTCAGTTTCTTCAGTCTAGCCTTCTCTGCTAACCTGCCCTGCTGCTGAGTCCACGCCAACAGCCTCCCAGGCCTCCTCCTTGTGTCCTGGAAGGCCAGCACAAGGCCTCTCAGCTTCTCTCTCCATACCCCTTTGGGGCTGCCGGTGACTTCCCACCTGCTCCTCAGCTAGCTGCCTGTCTGTGCGGCTGACTGGGTGAACTGAAGCCAGACTTGGTGGGAAATAAGTCTTGAACTTCCTGTTCTGTGTATTCACGTTTTGAGAGGGAAAAAAAAAAAAAGACCCTGAGTGATTTCTGCCCAGGCTTGTTTTCAGAGAGTGAGAGGTTCTAGTCACCAGACCCGCTTGTGGGGCCAGAGCTGATTCTGCCCTGGCTTCTCACCTTGGGTTTGTGCAGTATGCTTCTCACCCTCCCTTTCTTAGTTCTCTGTTTACACACCAGGCCTTACCACATTTGCCTTGCTCCCTTCTTCATAGGGGTCACGAAGTTCTTACCCAGAATTGGGGACGGTATAGGCACTGCAGTGTTTGCAGTTTAGCAGCCCAGGTTTGCCTGGTGTACTGGAAGAAAGCATGTGCGTACTTGAGCAGAGTCTTGCACTTGATAGTTTTTATCCTGTTACCTTGTGTTTAGAACACACCCTTTTCCATTTACATTTGATGGTGGCTGGTGAGCCTTGTAGTCCATTTTTCTGTGGGGTGTATCCTTGCTGTGGGTGTTGAGTTCACTTTTTATGCTTAATTTCCCATCAGGATCTGAACAGTGGGCCTGCTGTGGCGCTACCACCAGCCGAGTCATTGCACCTTGAGACAAGTCTGCTCTGACTCCCAGGCTACTTTCTTTTCCTTATTTATGGTGGCCTGAAGGTCTTATGAAGTGCATCAAAGTGTTTCCTGTTGGCTTGGCAAAAGGAAGACACTTGGAGGACCTTAAAGGCCTCATGGAGGTCTCTTACTCTTAGCTGATCACAAATTAAGACCCTTGAGTAAAGAAGCAGCCCTCCCACCCACTCTGTAAAAGCCCCTCTGAAACTCAAGTGGTTCTGGCCGTTTGTCATTTTGCTGTAGTATTTATCTGGTTTTTGAAGACAGACTTGCTTAAATTAATCCTGGTTATAAGGGTGGTGCCTGGAGGGCTTGGAGGAGAAACGTAGGGAAGAATGAGACTCTGGGTTTATTTCAGGCCTAATCAGGAGCGGGCAGCAGCGGCTTTGGGGCTCCAGGGAGGAGGGAATGGCACTCTGCCTTGGAGCTGTCATCTAGGATGCCACCTTTTGGGAACCAGACTGTAGACAGTTCCTGGCCCATGTGACGTTGTGCCTGGGCCTTATCAGAAGTGAACCAGATGGTGTTTCTAGCAAAACTGGCAGATGTTCTTGCTGTCAGAATTAATTTGAAAGTTTTAGATGTAAATGTGGAATTATGGAAATTTTTCTTTTGGGGTTTTAGTTGCGTGTGGAAGTGCTACCCTTATCTTAACAAGGCTTTTATTTATCTCCTGCCTCTGGCCAGAAGTGACTCCCAACTCCGTGTCCTCCCATTCCCTCTGGTTACTTTCCTCTCCAGATGGGTCCTTTGTGGTAGGGAGACAGAGGGTGACCAGGCCTCTCTTGAGTGTAATTTGAAAGTTGCTGATGGGACTGGCTGCCCAGACTCTGTCTGCTCCACAGATAACATCACTGACTAAAATGGTCGTCATTTGAATCTCTCCTTTGAGTTGAGACCTTTGGATGTAGCAGGTATGACACCTAGAAAGAATGACCGTATCGGAGTCACAGAGCCCAGGAAAGAGGGAAGCAGAAAACTCCTGTGGGGACTGGGACAAGGCAGGGAGTCCTGAGCGCACGCCCTGTGCCAGGCCCTGCTGGGTGCTGTTCCGCAGTGGGCCTGTGTCCATTTTATAGATCAGAAAATCAAGCTCTAAAAAAGTTAAGTACTGGGGTTTCCCTGGTGGCTCGGTGATGAAGAATCCACCTGCCAGTGCGGGAGACATGGGTTCGATCCCTGATCTGGGAAGATCCCACCACGTGCCGTGGAGCAATTAGGCCTGTGCGCAGCAGCTGTTGAGCCTATACCTTACAGCCTGGGAGTCGCAATTGCTGAGCCCCATGAGCCCTTAGAGCCCGTGGTCTGCAACAAGAGAAGCCGCTGCGATGAGAAGCCCACACACCACAGTTAGAGAGTAGCCCCTTCTCACCGCAACTAGAGGAAGCCCACACAGCAATGAAGACCCCGGCACAGTACCCCCCCCCAAAAAAAAAGTAGTGTAAGTAACTGTGTGTACCTCGAACCAAGGTTAAAATGATTCCAAAGTCTTTGTTGTTTTCATGGCGTATAAAAATATATAGTGATGAGGAAGTTGGGGTGGAGGATGAGGTGGTGAGGGAGACAGGGGGAGCCTGGAGAGACCAGAGTGTTGGGGAGCTGCTCTGGAGGGGTTCTGGGGAGTGGATGGTCCTGGGTGAAGGATGTGGAAAGGAGAGGCTGGTGAGCAAAAATCATCCGAAGTGGAAAAGAAGGAAAAAGAGTTTTTGGTATCACTTTGGAGGGGTTGACCATTGGCCGATGGCAGCTCTAACCTGAAGGACTCGTCTTGGAGTCTATTTGGGGTCTGGAGAACCAGAGAACCTTTGTCTTCAGGCCGGTGGCAGTTGGGCCCTGCAGGAAGCCTTTTAATCCCTGGTATTTATAGACTGGCCTGTACTCTACTCTAAAGCAACTCCATTTCAGTTACTGAAGGCAGCATTACCTTGCCTTTGAAGTGCCACATTTATGGGTCCCCCATTTGGCCTAGCGGGAGGGGCTGGGTAATGCTGCGCCATATTGTCCTGGTTCCCGGCTGCCTCAGAGGTTGTGCAGGGACAGTTCTGCCATTTCCCTCCGAGTGGCCTCTGGCTGCTCCCGCTCTTGCAGCTGCTGCTTTTCCTCTCGGGGGTGAGGTGGGAGTCAGGACTGGGGAAGTCAGCCCTCTTGTCTCTGTGTTCAGGGTAGCCGGGAATTCCCTAGAACAGTGATTCTGATTTGTTCCCCCAGCTCCTTGCTATAAGCCTGGAGTTGCTTGGTTTATATCATGGGCAGCCCTTGCCGTAAACCCTCTGTCCAGCCCAGCCTTGATGTATTGACACCTGCTGGCATGAGTGTGGGGAGTGGTAACCAGAAATGAGGGAGACAGGCCTCTGACCCAGTGCCTGGAACTGATGAACACACAGCTCACAAGTAAAGATCAGGTCAGTTCCTTTTGCTTATAGCAGGACATGTCCGTAAACCTTCAGTCCTGTCTATCGTAAACAATTATTGTGAGGGCTGCTTGTAGCAATAAGAGACTGCTTCAGAAGTATAAAATTCTAGACTCACACAAAACCTTGTTATTATTACAAGGTAGAGTCTTAATAAAAGATGACATGTCTTGAGTGCCTTCTGGGTACCAGGCACTGATGATCTAAGTGACTTACGTAGTTTATATAATCTTCGCAGCAGCTTCAAAATAGGTTGCTTATATTATACCCGTTTTACAGTTATGAGAATTGATGCCAAAAGAGGATAAAAAAACACCTTTCTAGGATGAACGACTGGTAAGTAGCAGCAGAAGCAGACACTATGAAGTCTTGGCTGCACTGTGTGACTTTTCTGAAAACCCCGAGGAATCATAATGGGGGTGGGTGTCCCTCCTCAAAGGGAGGCGGCAGCCAGGACTTACCCTCAGAGACCAGAAAGGATCAGGGAAAGGTCAGCCCGGTGCCCAGAAAAGCATTAGCATTTCTGTACAACCTAATCACATTACCGAAAGCAGTCCTGAACTTGGAGCCATCTTTCTTGGATAGTAATACAATTGACATAGATAATTTAAGCCAAAGAGGAAGGGCAAACTGGGTGAGCTCACATATGTGGATGGACACCTGCTGCTACTGCTAAGTACGACCCCATAGACGGCAGCCCATCAGGCTCCCCCATCCCTGGGATTCTCCAGGCAAGAACACTGGCGTGGGTTGCCATTTCCTTCTCCAGTGTGTGAAAGTGAAGTCGCTCAGTCATGTCCGACTTGTAGCGACCCCATGGACTGCAGCCTACCAGGCTCCTCCGTCCATGGGATTTTCTAGGCAAGAGTACTGGAGTGGCTTGCCATTGCCTTCTCCGGGATGGACACCTGTTAACTCTAAAACACCGAGAGGCAAAACCTTACAGCAAGTGCATTTTTCTTCAGTTTACAAATGAGTAACAGGACCCAGGCAACATGCCCTGTGTTGGGACTTTAAAAAAAACACCTATTAAAAAATTTTTTTTTCTCCTGTCAGCCTTTTTGTGTTGAAGTTTCTATGAAGGATATCTGAATTTGGTCATTAATATGCAGTGTATCCATCTTTGGCAGTTACTTTTCAGAGGACTCAGGCTCATTTTAGGGGGCAGCTTCTAGCCAGGTTATTTCAATTATGGAAGGTGTGGGACACATGGCTTCCTCAGATGCAGGTCTGTAGAGAAAAGAGAGCTTTGGGAATTAAAGTGTCTGAATTCCTGCTTCCCTTCACTCCATTCTGCCAACAGCATTCTTCACACGCAGCGCCTATGACTAAAGGTGATGTGTCTCATTCGCAGCTCGGGGGAATTAGCCATCAACAGCTAATAACCTAGTTCTCAATTTCTGCAGTGGCTTCAGAAAGTTTCCGAGAATACCCCCAAAAGCAGTGTTTCTCAAAGTGTGCTAAGTCACCTGATCCACCTCTATTGAGGAATTCTTGCCTAGAATCAGTCTGCAAATTAAAACACTTTCCTGAGGTTCTGAAGTAGAGCTGGGAAGCCAAGTCCAAGTCCACTCAAGAGGGTGTAGAGCTGCAAGCCGCAGTGTGAACAATCTTCAAAACTTCCTGTGTTTTTTTTTTCCCCAGAGTGAATGGGAATTTTCCCTCTTATTCCATAATACATCTAGGATAATTTTAATATTTGAAATGAATTATATTATCTAACATGGAATTGATTTGAACCTCTACCAAGATTATATGCTTTGGTGTCAGACTGATTTATTTGTAATCTTGCTGTCATGAATTGCTATCTCTGTGGCCTTGGCAAATTCTTTCTCTATACCTTGTCTGGATAGAGAGTTGTTCTCGAAAGAGTCGCTCAGTCAACTCTTTGCAGTCCGATGGACTGTAGCCTACCAGGCTTCTCCATGGATTCTCCAGGTGAGAATACTGAAGTGGGCTGCCATTCCCTTCTCCAGGGGATCGGATCTTCCTGACCCAGAGATTAAACTCGTGTCTCCTACATTGCAGGCAGATTCTTTATCATCTGAGTCATTAGGGAAGCCTGGAGATAGGGTTAGTACCTTTTAAGGTTCTTAAGAGGATTAAATCAGATATTAGCTGGAAAATGCTTAGAGTCATGTGCAGTGATTAGGCAGTTAGATTCCAGGTAATAATAATGATGGGTTATTTTTCTTATCCTGAGGTTCCATGTGACTGGGAGTATGACCACCCCAGTTTACAGAGTCGAGTAATGCAGGATAACAAAACATCCCTCATCCACTGGTACAGCCAAGTCACGGACTTCTAAAAGGCCTTTTGCCATCCATAGGAAGCCTAAACCAAGCACTGGGAAAATGTTTTGTGATAACATATTCTCAGCACCCCAGTTTTAGTTCTCCGAGCCCCTGTGTGGAGGGTGTGGGCGACTGTTCTCAGGCAGTCAAGATCTGTCACAGGTGGGAGGGATGCACTTGTTTGGAAAATGTCAGGATCCACCAGGTTGTTTTAACCAGCAGCTGTTTGTTCTTCTTTCAGTCAACACTCTCTTTTTCTTCTTATTCTTGTTTAATGGTTAGGAAAGAGGGCTAAACTGTGCTTTCACTTTAAGGATGTGTGTGCGTGTGTGTTAGTCGCTCAGCCCTGTCTGACTCTCTGTGACCTATGGACTATGCTGTAATGGTACACATGTCAAATTCATTTCCCCCACCAACTTACTTGTTTTAAAAAAGTTTAAGAAATCACAAGTTCTACTTCTTTCTTTTTTTTAATGAGCTTATTAGTTTTTTTAAAAAATATATTTATTTATTTATTTGGCCGTGCTGGGTCTTAGTTGCAGCACACATCTTTGATCTTTGTTGTGACACGTGGAGCAAGTGGGATCTAGTTCCCGGACCAGGGATTAAACCCAGGCCCCCTGCATTGGGAGCTTGCAGTCTTAGCCACTGGACCACCAGGAAAGTCCCTCTACTTATTTCTTGAAGAAAGATTAGGAAACACAGGTTACTTGATTCATGGAAGAAGAAAATCACCTGTGATTTCCCTTCCAGACGTCACCACTGTTCACCTGTTAACTGTGCTACTTCTGTCTAGGATGGTTGGGGACAGCAGTGGCCAGCAGGGTGTCAGGGTTCAGAGGAGGGACTGCCTTTCTGAGAGCCGGGCTGGCCCTCTTGTGGCTCACAGCCTTACATTGGGACAAGCACTTGGCAAGTGCTCAGGTGTCCCTCCGCCTTGAGAGCAGTTACTATGGAAGGCCAGCTGCTAGTTTCCATTGATGCCGTGTACTCAAGCATTTTTGGCCTTGTTCATGTTGATTCTGCCCTCCTGGTCGTGCGCTCAGTTTTCACATAGCCAGGTGGGGTGGGATCTTGGGCCTGTTTTCTCTGTAGGAACTGGTACTGGCTTTCAGGGTTGGTGGTGCTCCATCTCTTGCCTCTGCCTTGCTAAGTGTCTTTGGGAAGGCTCTGCCTAGGAGGAGAGTTCACTGGGTAAGGAGAACACTGCCTCACGGCTTTTAAAATGTAATGCCTCCTCCCCCTTTTCTCCTCTTCCCAGAATAAGAGCTGCCAGTAAAAGTTTAGTGCCGGACGATTGAGATGTGTTTATTACTGCGTGATGGACAAAGGAATTGTCAACTCATCCGTCTCCTTCACCCCCTTGCAAATGGGAATTACAGGAAATCACAACTAGCATAAAAAACTGGGTGAGTGGGAAGGATGGAATGTGTCACCCTTATTCCCCAAAATGGGCAGAATGTCGGAGCTGACTGACCTGGGCCTTAGGCGGTCAGTGGGCCAAAGCATGGCCTGAAGCTCTCACCATTTGGGAACTGACACCGAATCTTGCTGCTTTCTGACTTTATGTCACCATGATTCCCCCCTTCTGAGCCCCTCCTGTTTGATCAGTAACCAGTTCCTTCCAGTTCTTTCTACTGGAAGTTTCTGTCACCACCACCCTGGCCCAGATCTTATCATCCTGTCTGGCCTCCCAGGCTGCTTTAGTCTCCTTGCCAGGTTCATGTCCCCTGAACATTGTTCTTATCTCAAGTAAGACTAGGTAAGAGAATGTAGCCCTATGTGTGTGGGGGGTCATATTACCATCCCTTCCCCCGTGCTCCTTGAGGGCGAAGACGGAGTAGTCTTGTGCTTCTTACATAGGAGGCCTTTAGTAAATACTTGTTGAGTTGGATGACATCATGTTTCCTGCTCAGGAACATTCATTGCTTCCCTACTACCTATGGATCCAAAACCGAATCTCTGCCTGTTTTTCATAGATGTGTACAGTTTGGCCTTATTGTAAGTATTCAGTGGAATACTTAATTTACTTTGTGGAATAACCAGAGTCTGTTAAGTGATAGATACCAGGGAAACCGTAAGAGTTGTAAGCCTTGCCCTGAAGGATCTCAAATGGATTCTTTTTATCTGTTCTTCCCTGATTTTGGCTTCTTTCCCCACCCCTGCCTTCCCGATTTATCATGCTTATTTATGCTTTCCAGCCCCAGAAATTCCCTTTTTCTGTCTACATACTAATTCAGCTCCCAAGGCTTTCAGGTCACATCTCCCTCCTTCCTTTTTAAGGTCCTCTCTCTCTTTTTTAAAATATTTATTTGGCTGTGCTTGGTTTTTGTTGTGGCACACAGGATCTTTAGTGTCAGCGTGCAGAATCTTTTTAGTTGGGTGTGTGGGATCTGGGCTTCCGAGGTAGCTCCATGGTAAAGAATCCACCTGCAATGTAGGAGATGCAGGTTCTACCCCTGGGTCGGGAAGATCTTCTGCAGGAGGATATGGCAACCCAGTCCAGTATTCTTGCCAGGAAAATCCCATGGACAGAGAGGCCTGATTGGCTGCAGAGTCTTACACAACTGAGTGACTGAGCATGCATGCATGTGGGATCTAGTTCCTTGACCAGGGATTGAATCTGGACCCTTTGCTTTGGGAGCTCAGAGTCTTAGCCACTGATTTCCCAGGGAAGTACCTAAGGCCCTCTTTAATTATCTTGGTCCAGGTCCATTTCTGTCTCTCTCTTTTTTCTTTTTCCCATTATTCTGTCCATAACTCACAAGTAGTTGCTGCTTGTTCTTCCTTATTTTCTGAAATGCATACCTCACAATTTAGTGTTTTATTGCACCCACATAGACTACTGAAATAGTCACTCTTGCCTTACTGTGTGCCTTGATTGTCTGCTGTCAGGGTAGGCAGCTTCTCCATCTCCAGGGAAAGTGGACTGGGGCCTGTGGTTTCTGTGCCTTTTGCAGGCTTTACATAGGACATGATGCTGCACAGAGCAGACAGAGGTGGAAGGTAATGTGACCGTGCTTAAGAGTGTGGTTCCTGGCAGGATTTTGGGTGGCCTGAGGGTGGAAGACCATCAAGTTTTTTTAGGGCTGTGGAAACCAAGACCTGAGAGAAGATGGAAAGATCAGGGAGGGTCCAGCTTGTAGCCCAAGAGTTTGTCCCGCTCAGAGATTCTCTTGAAACCCCAGTTCACATGGAAATGTGTTCGTTCTAGAAGTTGGCCAGTGTTCTTGGGAATTGTGGGGAGGCCAGGTGCATGTGTGATGAATCCTCTCTAAAGGAGGATGTGAGAGGTGCCTGGCCATAGGGAAGCTCGTAGCTTAAGGGAACATACCATTAGGGGCAGTGGTGAGCAGATGCAGTTTGATTTGTTTGTATTAGTGGCAAATTGATTTCTCTGGGAAGTTTAGGGATTTAAATATTTTCTATAAATACATGTTTTTCTTTGCTTTGTCACTGATGAGGTTTACGGCTTATGTTACATGTTTCCTTCTAATAATAGAATCTTCGGTTCAGTTCAGTCGCTGAGTCGTGTCCGACTCTTTGCGACCCCATAAGTCACAGCACGCCAGGCCTCCCTGTCCATCACCAACTCCCGGAGTTCACTCAAACTCTTATGTGAAATTAAAAGCAGTGTCTTCCTCTTCTGACTCAGACAGAATTGTAAGTGTACTGCTGACTTCCTACCCTGCTTTTATTTCTTATATTCAACCAGTACTGTGCAAACAGGTTAGTACATCTGTGGGTTGAGACCGGTTTCAGCCAGCTAAATTCCCTGTAATCCAGTCTCCATCTGAGAGGCGCATCTGAACTTACTGGAGTTCTAGGTAGGAAGTGTGGTTACAGAGGCAAAGCCATTTAATTGTAGCTTGTTTGAAAATAAAACCAACTTGAGTTTTTTTCTCACGAACTTTCTCTGAAACACTTCTTTAGATCTTTTATTTTTGGCAAATGGGTTTTGGGGTGACAGCCTCATTACTTGTGATGGAGAGGTAAAATAAGCCAGTGGGTGATTTCCCGGAATCCTGAGCCTTTGAACATTGCAGTTCCTTTTGGAAGTACAGAAGCCAGGCTGCCCGTCTCAGATTTATACCCTCTTCCCATTCTCATCTCAACTAGTGAATACTGTGGCGTCAGTCTGCCTAAAATGTAACAGCTTAAATTTGTTTATATGTCTATAGCAGTTTGGTGATGAAGTTTAGCCCTTTAATGATAATGATGATGGTAGTGATGTTAGTAATAGTCAAGCAGACTGACTGAGTTGTGAATTAGTTCTTTTAAGGTTCCCAGGAAGAAAACCACTAACTCACTTTTCATGTCAAGGTCTTAGTGTTGAGTAGAGCAGGAAGCAGCCTAGAGAAACCATCTGCCCAAAGGTTACCCTTCAGACAAGTCCTTTACAGGAAATTGTGTGTTTTCTGTTTGGAATGGGGTGTGTTCATTCTTTTGAGAAGCCTTTTTACAATAGTATAATGGTTCCTCTGGAACTCCTAGCAGTGTTCTTTTTCTGCCCTCTCCTGTATTTACAGCTGCTTTTTCCCTAGGGGAGCATTCATCTGTTTTAAAAAGCTGAGAGAGAAAACAAGAAGTTCTCTCAAACAGTGAAGTTTGGAAATCAAAACCGCATTTGCCCTTCAGGAGGGCAGGTTCTTGAAGGGCTGTTGTTGGGGTGGAAGACAAGGAAGTCCGACTGGAGTGCCCCAATTCCCTGCCCTCACCGCACCCCCGCGCCCCTCCACCCGCAGTGTGATTGTGGCAGTTGTGAGGGGTTTGAGCACAGGGCCCATTATGACCCCTTGGTTGTACTAGATCAAACATTGCATTTCAGCCCCTGAGTAAGGCAGCTTTTCTGGCAGGCCACTCTCTGGCCCCACATATCCATGTCCAGGGTTCTGGGCTGATGTTGGCCCTGAAGGGCAGGAGGAGCCTATGGTGATTGCCCTGGAGTGTGGAGGCGGCAGCAGCAAAGCCACGAGCATTTAGGAAAGACCGCTCATCATTAGGATGCTTTCATTATACCGATGCTTCGAGGCCTTGGAGCTGGGGTTTGCCAGGTCTCCGGATGCAGTTAGTCAGTGGACTTCACCCCAGTACTCCTTAGCCTCTTTCCACCCAGTTTTAACCACATAGCTGGTTGTGGCCGTGCAGCTTTGTCTGATGAGGAGAAGAGGATTTCTGCTTTGCAGTTGAGTCACTGTGCCTTCTGTTCGGGTTCTGTGGAGGGTTACATTTGAAGAGCTAAGGAGTGTCTTCTTCCACTTTGCGCACACAGTGATCCACAGTGGGTTGCAGTGCAGGTGCTGTTGAAGGCAGATGTTGAGGTGACAGTAAGGGCAGCTGGTGCCCTGAAGCTCCAGCAGCCTGGCCCCCTGGCTGACAGCGCATTCCCCAGGGCCAGGTCAACAGAGAGGGCTTCAGCTTCCCTGAAATGACTGCTTCTTATGGCTAGTGTGACCAGCCAGAGGAGGGGGTGGGTTTCCTGGGGAAGAGGGTGGGAGAGTCTTAATTAAGCCAGTCTGGTTTGGCAGTTAGCTCTGACTCGCCTCCAAGTCTGTGTTGGCTGATAATTCCCTTCAGCTCTCAGAACAAGCCTTTTTCGTTTCCAAACACACACCGCCCCTCACACCCCCAAAACTGCAGCCTACCTTGAGTGTTAACTGTGTGTACCTTCTGCTTCCTTTCTGGAAGAGGCAGGTAGCTACTTGTGAATTTTTTCCCCTGAGCTGCTCTGGCTGCATTGGAGTTCCTGGAGACTCAGCGCTACTGGACATTCTCATCTGGCAGAGGCCTGGCCAGGAGCCATTCCTGGAGGGCTCAGAGTGGACAGAGCACTGGGAACAGTGCTGGGTCTTGCACTCAGTCTGAGGGGGCTCAGTGGGAGGTATTTGGGGAACTTTGCTGAGTGAAGAGTTGGGAGAGCTGAGTTTTGGTTCAGCGATTAACAAGCCCTGTGTTCCTGGGGCAAGCCGTGGTCCCCCTCTAGGCCTCAGTTTCCCTCTCTTAACATGGATAGGTTGAACTTTAGGCTGTAATGTGTTAGGATCCCAAGACAGACCCCATGAGTCTGCTCCTGATAAAAGAAGGTGGCCAGAGGCAGCAAAGGTGGGTGCAGAAGAACCTTGGGTGACACTAGAGTTGTTTTCCAGGTTCATCTCATGGTGGCAGAGCATTGGGTGACTTTGCCATCCCACCCCCAGGGTGATCTTTGGAGGTAATGCTTGGGTTGGACCTGGACTTTGCCCTGCTCCTTCTCATTTCCAGCCCTGGGGAGGGGTGGGCAGGCACGTGCAGTTGGCTGTCTCTGGCTGCAGTTGGCAGCTGCCTGGGGCTGAGCCATCTGCTGCTTACGCCCACGGGTGGGGTGGGGGTTGAGCCCCAACCTAATCTCTTCTACACTAGCCGCTCAGCAGAGTCCACCCCCCTTCTTCCCACATTCTGTCCTGTGTTCCAGCGCTCTGTTAGGCTACCCTTCACCGTGGTCTTGGTTTGTTCCAGCTGCCCCCACCCCCAGGAGAACCCTTGCTGTGTTTTTGTTTACTCTGTGTGTGTGCTTTGGCCTTTAGCCTGTGCCCCAAGAATCTTTCTGTAATGTAAGGCAGCGGCAGCAGGAAAACAATGAAACTTTGGTCTCCGGTCCGTCTCTGTTCAGATGCAAATGAGGAGTCTCTGCCCATCAGAGTTTGTACCTTTGGGTTCACCATCCCACCTCCTGTCCCACCTCCTGAGGAGTCTTTGATCGGTAGGGGTTGGCTGAATTAGTTGCTGAGAAAAGCCCTGATTTAGCTGGGCTTCAAGTCGTGTTTCTTTCTGGCCTTCTGTGGATGTAGGCAAGAGGCAAAGAGAAAGGAACTTGTCCTCATGACTGTTGGGGACTCTGGGTTTGGAATCTGAACTGGTGTGTGTGTGTACATGTACACAAGGGTTTGTAAGTTCTGAACTGATGTGTGTGTGTATACACGTACACAAGGGTTTGGAAGTTCTGAACTGGTGTGTGTGTGTGTGTGTGTGTGTGTATGTGTATGTGTGTGCATGTACACAAGCTGTGCATGGAGGTGGAGTTAGGGTAGAATGTGGACAGTCTTGACAGTCGTCTTTACAAGTGAGGAGATGACAGAGCAGGGAATAGAAGGGCAGTATACCCTAAACCAGGGCTTCTCAAACTTTTCAAACTTCTCAAGCCTGGGGAATCTTATTAAAATGCATATTTTCATTCTGTAGATCAGGGATGAGGGAGAAAGAAGTGGCAACCCATTTCAATATTCTTGCCTGGAGAATCCTGTGGACAGAGGAGCCTGGTGGGCTGCTGTCCATGGGGTCACACAGAGTTGGACACGACTGAAGCGACTTAGCATGCATGCATGCATTGGAGAAGGAAATGGTAACCCACTGCAGTATTCTTGCCTGGAGAATCCCAGGGACAGAGGAGCCTGGTGGGCTGCCATCTACGGGTTCGCACAGAGTCGGGACACGACTGAAGCGACTTAGCAGCAGACACTGAGAGTCAGTGTTTCTGTTAAGCTCCCAAGTGATTCCAGGGCTGCTCTTCAGTGGCCCAAGTCTCGCCCTCCTCATCTTAACACTGATGAATAAGATTGACCTGAAAAGGCAGAAGGGAGACTTTCCTATGTATTTTAAACCTGAGAGCCTGGGCTGGGCTTTAAGCCAGTGTTTACAGCCCTTTCTGGATCGCTTGTACCTGAGCTCCTGGCTTCTCCAGAGCACCCCCTTGGCTGGATTCTGTCTCTACAATAGCAGAGTCTCTGTCTTTCAGGGGTGGATGTGCATACTAAGCTGGATCCCTTCTCTTTGGCTCATGATAAGGACAGATAGCATTTCAAATAGAATTTTAGAGCTGGAAGAACTCCTCAGTCATCTTTTCCAAGCCTTCTGTTTTACAGAGGAGGAAATGGTCCCAGAAAAGTTTTGTGATATGTAACAGCCAGAATCAACAGCTAGTGGCCGAGATGGGGTGAAAACCCAGACATCTAAACTCTTATTAAATTCCTCTCTCTGAGAGACTGTAAGCCTGAGTTAGGGACAACAGCAGGATCAAAGTGTTGCCTGGAGACAGGTGATAGGAAGAGACTTGCCAGTGGCGGCAGGGAATTTACAAGACGTGCACAACTTCCGCTGGTACCTGCTCAGCACCACGCTGATCCACTCAGGCCAGGGTTCTCAACTGCAGCCTTTTTGACTTTTTGAATTTGGGGCCAAATTCTTTGTTCTGGGGGGCTGTCCTGTGCATCATGGGATGTTTGCTGGCACCCTGGACAACTGCCTCTTGGATGCCAATAGCACCCCCCAGGTTAAGACTGTCATAAAGTCCTCTAGATGTTGCTAGAAACCCTGGGACTGGGTGGCATGTAAAATTGCCCCCGTTGAAAACCACTTGTTCAGGCAGGTATTTTGGGAAGGAGAGCCCCTCTTGGGCACCTATACTAGGGTTTTTTGAGAGAGTGATGGTCTCAGAGTTTACAAAGAAAGCACAGAAAAACAGATAGAGCTCCAGCCTTCCCGGGACCTTATAGTTTTAACTACAGTTCAGTGGAGAGACCAGACCAGCCAATGTTGAAAACAGATTAATTGCCATTTTAATAGTCCCTCCAGGGTAGAACCCCAGGCTAGACTCTGAAGAATGGGGTGCCTGCCCAGGGTACTTAATGAGAAGAAGATTATGTTACTCTGGGCTGGGTTGCCTAGCTAATAATTGAGTATCTCTGTGTCACTTCTTGAGTTACTTTTACCGACTTCTTAAAGAATATTGCTTTCATTCTGAAAAAAATATTTTATCTGCATCTGTAAAGGCCCGTCAGACCCATTAACCAGTAAATGTGTACACTTGAGGGAGGGAGCCTCTTCAGGCCTAATGCTGGTGAGGCTGACTCTTTCCATGATGGGGTTTACTTTTTCTTTCTCCCTTGATTTTTTTCAGCTAAGGGATGGATCCTCTGATAGACCTTTCTTGTCTCTTTTCCAGTGTCTTAAGGAATATGACTGTATAAGAGCTACAATTAGTAATGTTCTGAGTACAAGAGTATAAAACGTGTCTACGAAAGTAAGAAAGTCTACTCCTTATAGACTACTGTACTTCCAAAGAGCTTCTCTGATGGCTCAGTGTTAAAAGAATCTGCCTGCCATTGTTGGAGGTGCTGCTTCGATCCCTGGGTCAGGAAGATCCCTTGGAGAAGGAAATGGCAACCCACTCCAGTATTCTTTCTGGGAAATCCCATGGACAGAGGAGCCTGGTGGGCTACAGTCCATGGGGGTCACAAAAAGTTGGCCATGACTTAGTGACTAAGCAACAACAAGTATTTGCAGACGTTTATAAGACCACTGAATCTTGCGCTCAGCACCGGCCTCCCTGAAAAATATTACTGAAGAGCACAAAAAACTTAGTGATGGGAACTCATAGTTCCTGTTGACTTTTCCTTAGGAAATCAGTGTCAAATTGATTTTTTTCCCCAATACTTTGAACATGATGCTCCGTTGCCTCCTGGGTTGCATTGTTTATAACAGTAGACTTGCTGTAATTCTTTATTTCTCTGGGTACATTGTCTCCCCTCCTACCCCCTCATGGCTGCTTTTAATATTTCTCTTTAATGATCATTTTCATCTTTTTGATTGCAGTGTACTGTGCTGTGTTTTCTTGTTGAGGTGGTACTTCTTGTGGTTTGATGAGTTTCTTGAATCTGTGAGTTGATAGTTTACATCAAAAAATTGTTTTGTGCGTACCTATGTGCTCTCCCCATGCCCCAGTTATGCACATGATAGGCTGCTTGATACAGTCGTACTTCTGACATATGTTCTGTGTATATCTCTTTGGATAGTTTCTATTGCTGTGTTTTCAGGTTCATTGATTTTTTTTTTCTGCAGTGTCTAATCTGTTAATCCCATCCTGTGTATTTTTTATTTCAGGTATTTGTATTTTTCCCTCTAGAAGTTTAGTTTTAGTCTTTGTGGTTTCATGCCTGTCCCTTCCTCTTTTCTCTTGAACACACAGAGTGTATTTGTAACAGAGATTTGAACATCCTTGTCCACCAATTCTATCATCTGTGTCACTTCTAGGGCTGTTTCTATTTGTTTATTCTCCTTCTGTGATCATAGGTCATGGTCATAATTTTCTGCCTCCTTGCACATCTGCTCAGTTTTGATTTGAAACTAGACATAGTGAGTTGTATGTTGTTAGGTGCTGAAACTTTCTGTATTCCTTTAAAAACTTTTTGGCTTTGTTCTCAGAAGCAATTCAGTTAGTACTTAGAATTGGTTTGATCCTTTCAAGACTTGGTTCTCAGCCTTTATTTATTTTTGTCTTTTTTTTTTTTTTGCAGACGGCCTTTAGTCTAGGGCTAGGATGGTCCCACTTCTGAGGCCAAACACTTGTGAAGATTCCTTCCAGTGCCCCGTGAACCAGGAGATTTTTTTTTTCCACATTGGCCCGTGGGAATGTGTAAACTTCTGGCTCTGTGTGAGCGCCGGGGGTTAGTTCTTTCCTTTGGTTCTTTCCTCAGCTTTGCTAGTTTCCTCTAACATGTTCTCAGATCAACACTCAGCCTCTGCAGATCGTTAGTTTTTTCTCTTTGAGCTCCCTCCTCTCAGTTACTTTGCCCTGCATGTTCTAGCCTCCTTGGCATCCCCCAGTTCCCAGCTGTCTCTTTAACTCAGTGAAATCATTAAACTCTTTCAGGTTTTTATTTGCCTACTCTGTGGTTTGAAGGCTCCTTTAGGGGGTTAGCTGGCGCACCAGCAGGACTCTGCATCTCTTGCCCTTTTTTCAAGGATCACTGCCCTGTGCTAACTATTTTTGAATGTCTGAAAACCATTATTTCATCTGATTTTCTAGTTGTTTAAGGAAAAAGTAAATCTAGTCTCTGTTACTCCATTATGACTTCTGTGTCCCTCAGGCTAATTTTTAGGTATCTTTTGCCTATGTTCACTTGTTGAAAAATTAATCCAGTGAGACAGATTTCATTGGGAATTCAACCAGGTTCAGGTCATGTCACTGTACCAAACATTTACTGAACATCTACCTTGTCCAAAGGAATAGCATGGTATAGTATCATGCGGTATGTGGTGTATAATCTGAAACTTAACCTGTATTGTGATGCCATTCTTCCAAGCAGAACACTGAGTGTGTACTTCCAGGTTTATCCTGGCGTGAACATCCACATACATACACTCTGAGCCTCATTCCTGTACCTCCCGACCATAGTCCCATTCAACCTGGGTGACTGATTGAACTAACAGGCACCATTGATGAGCAAATAGCAGGTGCTCAGCTATCTATCCGTGAGTGAGGCTGCAGTTAGCTCTGTGCAGACACAGGAGCTCTAAATGCCTATGTGCAGTGGCCCTTCCATCATCCCTAGTCTCACTCTGTGCCAAATGTTGTATTAAACTCTTCAGAAATGTGTGAATCACGGACTCTTAACAATTATGTGAGCTAGGTATTGCTACCCCAACTTCGTATATGACGAAACAGAGACTCACAGCAGGTAATGCAGGACACCTAGTACCTCTAAAAAGCAAGAGGCAGAATCAGGATTGAACTCCTATGACTTTAAAATCCATGTTGTGATTAATTCTTTAATTGTTTCATTTCCTTCTGCTGGTTCCACCTTACTTCCCTGTTTTCTCTTTGGCACTTTGGCTATATATCTCCCATGGGTTTGCACATTTTCCCTCATCATAGTTATTTGTGTATGTGTCTTACCTCCCCTGTAGACTGTAAACTCTTTAAAGGTATGAGCTTTCCCCCACTTTTGTACCTTTTGTGGAATCCAGTATAAGTGATGCTCTTTATATGTGTTGAATGAAGTCAGTAAGATATGTGTTAAGATTGGGGGAGCAATCAGATTCCCTCATCAAATTGCAATGCTTCTTTTTCATCTGCTGAGTTTTATTACATTCCCTCTTAACATCATCTTCGATGATACTTGGACTTTATGAGGTTCTTCATTTGATACCTCTGCCTGAATTTTGACTAATTTCAAATAAGTTTTGAGTCTTTATTTAGAAATTTAAGGGAATATTCCTTCTTGTGCGTTAATCAGATCCTTTCTTCTCAGGTCCTGACTTTGAACTCCACATCGAGAGAACTAGAGGTATGGTTGGAGCTAGACCTAGAGCATGCAGGCCTTGGTGGGTGGCTCTGTATGGTAAGAGGGTCATGTCAGGGCAGAGGTGGTGCTGGGGCGTGGGGCTAATCAAAGGGGAAGGAACAGTAGGCAAGTTCCTGCTTCTCCTTCTTGCTTGGGGCCTCACAGTCCAACCTTGACAACTTACAGGAAGTTTGAGTAATTTGTGAGGAGGAGGACGGGAAGAGTCATGGTTTGCTTATAAAGTAGGAGGCTTCTTGGAACTTAACACAAGATGAAGAACATTCGGACTAGAAGACAGTGTCTTGATTGGTCTAAATGTATACCTCACTAGGTATACATTTAACAGTAAGCTTCAGTCGGTGGAGGTGAAGAACATGTTCTTGGAATCCTGAACCTGAATCTCAGGGGCAAATCCTCAGCTGACATTTGAATGGAAAGGAGGAAAAAGGAAGAAACTGAGAATTTCTGCTGCTTACAGAGAATTCTCGATTTATAGAGAATCTTAAGGCCTGAGAGACACTAGGAAAGGCCACTTTTCTAGCCCTGCCACTAGATTGACTGTTCCTTCTCACTCATGAATCCTACAGAAGAGGTAGCAGTTTTGGAAGAGGGGTGATGGGTTAGAGAGGCTTCTGTTGTTGAACAGAAGGAAGCAGTCCAGTCTTAAACATTCATCCCCAGCATCTCCCTAGCTTTGGCAGTCACAGTGAGTGGGTGTCATTTCAGAGGGACTCTCGATTGGGGTGGGGGTGGGGGGAGTGTCTCAGAGCTGCAGTTCCAGGAGCTTTAACTGAAAACCTTAGGTTAACTGAAAAGGTACAACTCGTAGCACACAAATTCTCTCTAGCGCTCATCCCATCTTTCTTCTTCCTTCTTTTCCAGTTCTACCATCCTTCCCCCCAGTAGTTTTGCCCTTATTGTGTGTGCTTTCTCACTTTGAATTCATGATCTTCCCTCACGACCCTAATAAATCTGCTCTTGAGGAGGTCACTAGTGATAACCTCATGATCAGATCCAATGGATGTCTTTTAGGCTTCATTTACGGTACCTTTGTTGCGTCTGCCACTCACTCTCACGTTTCCTTGAATCACTGTGTCCCTCCCGTGACAGCTCTGATGCATAGGCTCCTGGTTTCCTTGTACTTTGGGGAGGGTCTTTCATGATCTCTATTTCATTCACATGCTGCTTTAGAAACTTAGTGTTCCCCTGAAGAGCCTGTCTCGTCTCTCTTCTCACTTAGCTCTCTCACCAGGATGAGCTCTCATCTATTCTGCATGCTTTCAGCCATTACTTTCAGGCCGATCACTCCAGGGCTATATCCTGAGGTTGGAGCACTTTGCTGAGTTTCATACTCATTTCTGACTTGCCTGCTAGACCTTTCTACCTGGATATTCTCCAAGTACCTATAGTTCAGTCCTTCCAAACATAACCTGAGCTCCGTTCATAACATGCGTCACCAGCACCTGCTTGTCCACATGGATTCTTTCCTCCTGTGGTAGCTTCTGCCATTCACCCAGTCACAGGCCAGGAACCTCGGTGTCCCCCTTTATGGTTCTTACTCATCGCATCCTATTGGTTTTTGGCATCCTCTAGAGTCTTTTAGCATGTTATGAATGCTGAGTGAATAAAAGAAAATGCTTGTTAATTTCATCTGAATTTAATTTCAGTCTAGCACTTTAATCTTGTTTCTATACTCTGATTACACTCTTAACTTTTGGGGAAGGGCGTTAAATTTTTGACCACATTCAAATTATATTAAGGAGAAGGCACTTTTTTGTTTAGAACAGGACTGCTCTGCAGGGGGGATTAGTCATTACTAGCAGTGGGTTGCTTGGCCACGTGCTCTCTTTTAGGGCTCTCGGAGGAGCTGCACACAGGTAGCGATGAGGTGGGTGAGCTGCCTTGTGCTGGCAGCCCTGGAGGGCCTTGTGCTTCAGAAACAAGGGAGTAGAGGCAGCAGTTGTGCCCATGCTGTGGCTTCAGTGTGAGTCACAGCTCAGACTCTTCCCCAGGGAGCGGAGCATGCCCCTTTCAGCTCATTGATGAATTTCCTTAATTGTGTTGTAGTGTTTCTAACATAAACATTGAGGATATATTGGTAACTGTCATGCTTCTCCAAGTTGATCTCTTTTCCTTTCCATCTAACCGCCTGAAAAGAAAAAAAGGAAGGGACTTACCTGGCGGTCCAGTGGTTAAGACTGTGCCTTCCTGTGCAAGGGGTGTGGGTTCAATCCCTGGCCCTGGTTGGGGAACTAGGATCCCACGTGCCTTGAAGCCCAAAGATCAAAACATAAACCAGAAGCAATACTGTAACAAATTCAGTGAAGACTTTAAAAATGGTCCACATCAAAAAAGAAAAGAAAAAAAGGAGAAGATGGCTTAAAGAACCAGAGGATTTTGGAGCCAGGGAAGCTCTTCAAGTGGTGATCATCTAGCTCAGCCTTTTACATTTTCAGATTATGATGACAGTATGTTCATTGGAAGGACTGGTGCTAAAGCTGAAACTCCAATACTTTGGCCACCTCATGCGACGAGTTGACTCACTGGAGAAGACTCTGATGCTGGGAGGGATTGGGGGCAGGAGGAGAAGGGGACGACAGAGAATGAGATGGCTGGATGGCATCACCGACTCGATGGACATGAATTTGAGTGAACTCCGGGAGTTGGTGATGGACAGGGAGGCCTGGTGTGCTGTGATTCATGGGGTCGCAGAGTCGGACACGACTGAGCAACTGAACTGAACTGAACTGAATAGATGGGTGAAAACTAGAGCACCTATTTTTGACGACTTACTAAATACAGGCAATGTGCTGAGTGCTTTACATGTAATTCCCATGTGATACTTATACCGTATGATATACTTACACCATACTCATACCATATGATACCGTGTGATACATGATATGATACCTACAAGGTAGCTATTGTTAGTGCTAGTTTATAGATAAGGATAATGGAGGTCCAAAAAGATTGGATAACTATATTGGGGTTAATGCTGAAGCAGCTGTTGTGCAGAGAGGTGAAACATCATGCTTTTTAAAGGTCAGGTTTTCCAGTTAGAGGCAGAACATGAGTAGAATCCAAATCTCCTGACCTTGAACTCAATAAGCCTGTATTTTCGTTTTCACCTGAGAATCCATTCTCTGTGGTCATTTTAGTCTCATTTCTCGCTCAACCCCTTTTAATTTCAGTGAAATCAAATGAAGCAAAGTAAAGAGTGGTTTCGAGTTGGGGGTTTTGGGTGAGTTTTTACAGTTTATTTTTAAATAGGCAGCATTCCCAGACTGACTGGGAATGTAGCAGAAGGCCTGAGAACCAGGAAGTGACACAGACTTGTTTATACCCTCCCACTTGAGAGCCTTTGGAAAGCAATTCACAGAGATGGTAAAAAGTAAACATGACTGCTTCAGCCAGTTCTCTTGGGTTTGCTATTTTTGACCTGGAGGAGGTGTTTTCCTGCACAGCCATGAGTATGTACTTAGAAGACCAAAATCTAGCACCTAAACATCCCCTTGAGTGAAGATATATAGATATGTTTATTTCCTGTTGCCAGACAGCAGCAGTCAGCAACTCTTGGCAGAAAGAATTATCACTGTTTATTTTTCCTCTCTCCCTCTGCCATCCTTTCGGTGAATTGTTCTCCCGTTTCTTTTTCTTTCATTATAATTAGACCTGTGGACACAGAATGGACCAGACTAAATCTGTGCATGATCGTCAAGGTCCAGCTCAAAGCTGCTTCTTTCACCTCCCCTACTCCCAACCAGAATCCTTTGTTCTTATGGCCTCTGTGTTCTCATAGCACTTTTTTAAATTAAAAAAAGAAAAAAGAAAAAAACCCTAGTAACAGTTTCACAGTGCTATATGGATAAACATGTACTTCCTCTCATGGAGACTGTGAATTCCTTGAGAGTAAGAACCATGCCCCACGTCATCTCTGTGACCACCCAGGCCTTGCACCGAAGACAGCCAGTAAATATTTGCTGAATTGCAGAACAGTTACTGCAAACACAGAGCCCTAAGAAATCGGATTTAGCAAATCAGCTTCCCAGCCTTTATTTGCCAAGTGAGTATTGAAACCTGCTCTGCTGAGCTCTGATAGAAACCAAGCAGAGGGCGGTGATGACATGTAGATGCGTCTTTGGGTCTAGGAACCAATTACAGCCATGTCTGTCAAGCATCTGTTTTCCTGCCTGGCAAAACTTCCAGGATTTATCTACCGTTCTCCCTTCCTGTTTTATATCTGCTGCTACTTTGCCATCTTGTATTTCCTACACACATTATGGGGTTTGGGGGTTATCTTTTTTTCCCCTTTTGTGAACAAATAAATGCTGAACACTCTGGGGCACAGAAAGAGGCAGTTGGTGGGCTCTGCAGGAGTTTACCACCTGCAGTAAACGTAGTATACAGCAGGTCAGTAACTGTGAGTGGTCCACAGGGAAGGTTATGATCGGTTCTCCCAGTCTTCATGCAGTGATGCTGGGGTTCAGAAGAGCTGTCCCATGTTGTGGGCTCAGTTGATGCGTTTTCCCAGAGGACATGCAAATAAGCTTGACCTTGTATTGGGAAAAAAGAGCAGGGAGCCCTCTGCAGTATGAAAGCAGGAGGAGGAAAGACTTCTAGGCCCCTTTGATTGTATTTATCTGAGAAATAATGGCACAGTGGCACCTGTATAATGAGGCAGTGAGAGAGAGTGTGTGTGTCTCAGTCGTGTAAATTCTGCCCTTATCCTGTCCTACAGCATATTTACGCTGTAGGACACATTTAGGGAAACCTCCTTGGTCCCTCTAGACACATATCACTTCAGGATGCTCACATACAAGGTTATATAATTTGGAGGGAGGCACATTCAGTTCCTTAAAAATATGTATTTTTAGAACTTCATTGGAGAGACCTCGTGGCTCTTCTTTCTTCTCAACTAACTGTGTTTTGAGCCTTGTCTCAGGACAGCAGTGCCCTTTGGGAGTTTCATATGGGCTCAGTCACAGCCTGTTAGAGCAAGAAGGGGCCTCCAGCAGCGCTAATTTGAGGGCCCAGTATTCCGGATGCTGTTTTGATCCTTCACGTTGATCACGTTTCCACCTCCCAACAGCCCAAAGAGGTGGGTATTATTTACCCATTTTGTAGATGGGAACTGAAAATAACTTGTGTTGGACTACCTAATTAGCAATATCCACGCAGACCAGAGGTTCTTGCCCAGACTGCCAGAATCTTTCCATGGATCCAGCCTCTCTGAGTGGGATGAACATGAAACTGTTTCCGTTTTACTGATGAGACAGAGGCATCGGGAGGCAAAGTATTGGTCCTAGTTGAGGCCATCAGTCCAGAGAAGAGATGCTTTCCTGCCTTCAGGGTTGGAAATGTATGGCCTGAGCCAAGTTCCTGTTCACAGGCACTCTGTCTTGTCTCTCCTTTTTCCTGTCCTGAATCTGTCTTACTTTGTTCTTTTCCATCCTTCTCTCTTGCATTTTTCTGTTTCTCTCTGGGCCCCTACAGCTAGCTCTGTGGTGATCCTTGCCTGTATGTGTGTGTATGTAGGCTGGGTTTTTTGTTGTTTTTGTTAGTTGTTTGTTATTTTTGGAAAACGCTTTAGGAACACTGGGTATGGATGGCCTATACAAATGTGGTGATGGATTGATTAAGCTCTGAATGGAAAAGCGGAATCTCCTGAGTTTGTTGCAGTGCAAAGGGAGGTAGATGCTAGGATGTGTCTGCTCTGGGGAATAAAGAGGAAGGATTTAACATTTCTTCCTTCTAGTCAGAACTTTTGTTGACTTCTGTTTCAGAGGAAATACTTTGGGGTTCCTCCTTTTCCCTAGAAGACATGCCAGATCCCTTAAAACTGAAAGGACATTGGGGGATCATCCAGGCCCATTCTCTGAGTGCCAGGAAGAATGAATGACTCGTCTGAGGCCCAACCCCTGTTGTTGGTGGTGCTAGGACTTGAAGGCTGTCTCCTGCCTCCAGGTCCACGCTGCAGTCATCCTGCTGGGTTCTAGAAAAGAGTCATTAGAGATGATTACAGGGAAGGTTCCATGTGTCTGCTGGTGTTCCTGCTGTCTGAAGCCTGAGGAACAGGGTAGGGGGAACAAAACAGCAAGAGGCTGTAGTGAGCAGTTTGGGGAAGAAAGACAAGAATACGGGGATATCAGAGCAATTTAGAAAAGCCTCCAGTACCTGCCTTACCCTGGCTTCAGTGGTTTCTGAGAAAGTGAAAGTTCGTTACTCAGTTGTGTCTGACTCTTTGTGACCCCATGGACTGTAGTCCGCCAGGCTTCTCTGTCCATGGAATCCTCCAGGCAAGAATACTCGAGTGGGTTGCCATGTCCTCCACCAGGGGATCTTTCTGACCCAGGAATCGAACCTGGGTCTCCTGCATTGCATGTAGACTCTTTACCATCTGAGCCACCAGGGAAGCACCAGGAAGTTTTTCTGAGAAAAACTGAGGGTTATTTTTGTGATTTGTAGGAGGTAAACTTTAACAGGACTCTGATGTTTGTGTCCTTTGGACTTTGGGACTGGAGATGAAAAGGAAATGGATAAAGTAACATTTTGACTCTCAAGGATCTCAGAGTCCAAAAGACAGCTTCGTGCCTATTGAAGTACTCAGCTGTACATAAAAGAAAGGGGAAGATACAGAGGTTAGCAGGATTGGAAGGAGCCATTTATCCCCAGGGAGGAAAAAAGTGAACTGAAGACATCTAGAAGTAATGTAATTTTGTCATTTTATGGGGGAGGAGTCAGAGGCATTTAGAGCTGATAAATATTTAGGTATCTTTTGCTGCTTTGGCCCAGCCGAATCAGAATGAGTGAGAGTGAAGATGGGAGACCCCACCAGGAGAAAGGGAGAGGTAAGGAGGTCCCTACGGCACATTCCCTGTTCTTATCACACCCTTTGAGGAACTCTGAACTCCACAGAGCTAACTAACATTTATTTTCTGTACAATCTGAAATGCAAGGGTTAAATTCTGTTCTGACTTCATGAACTGTTGTCTTCCCCCCCATCACATGGTAGTATGGGGGTTGGTGAAGATGGTTAATCAAAGGAACAGACTTATTCTAGATTGTCCATCACCACCATCCCCTTTCCAGACTAGTCTGAAGCAAGGAAAGGATTTCTGTTCGTCTTACCTATTCACTTACCTCTTACAACTAATGGAGAGATGGCCATGACTTAGGAAATAATCTGTCCTGAGTGTCTCATGTAAACTGAGCCTGAGCTGTAGAGAAACCCAGGTAGCCTCTGGGAGGCAGGTGGGGCTGAGTCAGGACCCTTAGACTCCACAGAGGAGGGCTCAGTAGAGTGTGACCTGACCGCGCATCCAGCAGGACTGTGACATCCTCGACCTGAGGAGCAGGGAGAATGGGGCTCTGTGTGCAGGAATGGGCCCCAGGCACAGGGGCTACAAGGAGCTGGGCCCTGGGTGCCCTGGCTGTTCCAAGGTTCCCCCTGACTCCTGCTGCTGCCTGTCTAGGCTGTGAGCCATTTTTCAGGGTGACTGTTAGGATACCTTTAATCTTAGCAGGCTCTTTGGTTCATCTGGAAGCATCTTTGGCAACAACAAATAAGCCAACTCTGTGAACTCGGAGCTCATGTTACAGGCTGTCCTCAGCCCCAGAGGCGTGCCGTGCTTATTGTCACCGTTCTTATGAGCAGTTTTCTCAGGTCACCTTGTGCTGTCTTGGCTTAGAGGCTGAGATTGTGACTAGAAGGCCTGAGTCTTACCAGTTCACAGAGCAAGCAGTCCCTTCCATTCTGTCCCCTTGGAGTCTTAACTGGAAACTAGGGAGATAACTCTGGAGAAGGCAATGGCACCCCACTTCAGTACTCTTGCCTGGAAAATCCCATGGACGGAGGAGCCTGGTGGGCTGCAGTCCATGGGGTTGCAAAGAGTCGGACACGATTGAGCGACTCCACTTTCACTTTTCACTTTCGTTCATTGGAGAAGGAAATGGCCACCCACTCCAGTGTTCTTGCCTGGAGAATCCCAGGGACGGGGGAGCCTAGTGGGCTGCTGTCTATGGGGTCACACAGAGTCAGACACGACTGAAGCGACTTAGCAGCAGCAGCAGTGAGATAACTCAAGCTTGCTTTTCACAGCTTCCATTTTACAGATGAGGAAGCAGAGGCAGAGGTGAGGGCAGTGTCCTTCCTCTTGGCTCTGGACGGGAAATGAATGTTTACCACCATCGCTTTCAGCAGGGTACAGTCACTGAAACTTTTGGTGTTTTGGGTTCACAGAGGTGGGAGGCGCCAGATGGCAGTCTAGATCCTGGTGGTCTCCTTTGACCACAGGCTACTGGGGTGGCAGCAAGAATCCCAAGAAGGGGAATCAGAAGGGTGAATGTAGGCTTTTCCATGACTCTGCCTCACCTCACGTTGGAAGGGAATGCTGCCTGTTGGAGAAAGAAGTGAGTTGTGCAGAGAGAAGCGTGGATGCGCCCTAGAGGATTCTGTGGCTGAGAGAGGCTTTAGAGCCGTTTTTAGGTGTGAAAACAGAAGCCAGAGAGCGTTCCTGACCAGCAGGCTGGCTGGTGGCAGCTGGTCCCCCAGGTCCTTTGCTCTCTCCCCACGTCTGGTTTAGATGCTACATGCCTTGTAAGGAGGGTGTGAGCGCCGGCTTTGGAAGTAAGCATGATTAGTTCCCAGTTCCTCTTAATCATAATTTTTTCCCAGTTTTTTTTTTTTTTTTTTTTTACTGTGGTAAAACACACATAAAATAAAATTGACTATCTAAACCATTTTGAAGAGTGGTATTAAGTACATTCATAATGTCGAACAACCATCACCACTGTCTGTCTCCATAACTCTCTTCTGACAAAAGCTTAAACAGTAACTCCCCATTCCTTCCTCCTCCCAGCCCATGACAACCACCATTCTACTTTCTTTCTTTCTTTTTTTCACCATTCTACTTTCTTTCTCTAAATCATAATTTTTTAAATCAGGGGAAGTGGTCACTAAAACACCCCCCCGCCCCCCGCCAAAAAAGAAATACTGAAGTGAATTGAATTCTTTTTTCTTTTCCCCGAGTTTTCGCCTATAGATTTTTTCTAGGGATAGTAATGAATACTCAATCTTAATTTCTTTTCAGTGTTTTTCTTTTCAATTGGTCTAAAGCCACAATTCAAGGACAGTTTTTTAAAATTATGCATTCAAAACATATCTTTTCTTAAAATGATTAGATGTGGTGTGACCCTTTCTCTATATAATAGCTGAGTTTTCCCATTTTGGGATACTCTGGGGCCGTGGGGACTCACTTTGCTCCAAGTTATTTCTAAAGCACTACCCTTGGCTCAGCCTTGCGTGTGAACGTTCCTTGACTCTCCTCTGTTCATCTTTTCTCTTTGCAGAGCCAGAATTTTCATCACCCCATTTGTTCTGCACTTGATCAGGTCTTTGACTCATGGTGGAATTAGTCCCTTGGCCCAGGTAGCTTAACAGTAAGGGAGGAACCAGCTGTTTCTTCAAAACAAAACTTGAGCTTATATGTATGCATCTTTTCCCCAGTTCCATACTCGCTTCTCCCCATAGTATTCATGAGTTTGGCAGGCATTTGCTGCCTGCCTGTCTGGTGCCAGGCCCTGTGATGGCTTTTGAAAATTCCATGTTGAGTAATTCACGGTCCCTGCCTTCAGGAACTTTGAGCCTGGTGAAGTAAGACAGATAAACAGATGTAATCACCTGATAGAGGTACAGTCAGAGTAGGGTGCTCAGGGCACTTGGGGAGTAAGAAGAGGGTTATTTCTACTGGAGGTGGGTGTGATGTGTCAGAAAAGAATTCCTCCAGGAGATGACCCTTGTGCTGAGTCCTACAACTGACTGTATTCCTGGCAGGGAAAATCAGATTTACTGGAGTGTCCATTAATTTGTTGAGGAAGGAGATGGGTGGCCTATGGGAAGGCCTTGCTGCATTAATTTTATTTTTTATTTTATCTATTTGATTATATAAAATATGCAAGGTATAATATTCAAGGAGATGAAAAGGGAATACATTCAGTGACCAATGAGTCTTCTCCCTGTTCACCTCTCATTCCCCTCCTTGAAAGCACTTGGTAGCTACCAGTTTCTTGTGCATCAGTTCCAGAGACAGACTTTCAGTGCATACAGGAGTGTGTGTATGTATGTATGTATGCACATGTGTGTGTGTGCGCGCGTGTTCACGTGTGTGTATCCTTTAAAAACACATGCCACATGCACATGGTTTTCTTCACGTACTAACTTTGGAAATCATTCCATATTAGTACAGACTGAACCGCCCAGTTCTTTTTAAACCACTGCATGTATTCTGTTACATAACTTATTTAACTAGTCCCCTTCAGTCCTGTGCCAGTATAAATAATGCACTGAATATCCTGCATATATATCATTGCACACAAGTGGTTTCTAAGGACAGATTATAGAAGTAGAAATGGATAAGTCAGAGAATATGTGCATTTGGGGGCTAGATATTGTCACATTGTTCTCCAGAGAGCTCTACTTTAATTGTTGTTTAGTTGCTAAGTCATGTCTTTTGCGACCCTATGAACTGTAGCCCACCAGGCTCCTCTGTCCATGGGATTTCCTAGGCAAGAGTACTGAAGTGGATTGCCATTTTCTCCTCTAGGGGATCTTCTTGACCCAGGGATTGAACCCAGGTTTTCCTCTTGGCAGGCAGATTCTTTACCACTGAGCCAACAGGGAATCCTCTACATTAATTATAAAATGCTAAATGTAAGATTCTTTACCACTTGGTCACCCTCCCTCATACCAAGTTACCCTCCCACTTGGTAACCAGTCCTCTAAAATCCGTGCCACAGTGATCTTCCTGAAAGAATTTGGTGTTAGAACTTCCCGGTGTATAATCCTTGTAAGCTCCGCATGGTCTTCAATGATAAAGTTTTTATTTTTTAATTTATTTTTATTTATTTGACTGCACCGGTTCTTAATTGTGGCGTGTGGGGTCTAGTTCCCTGACCAGGGATGGACCCAGGCCCCTTCATGGGAGCACAGAGTCATAGCCCCTGGACCACCAGGGAAGTCCTGGTCTTCAGGATCAATTTTAAATTTAGCCTAGCCCCTTCCTCTAGCGTCTCCTGGGAGTGTAGGGTTCCATTGCTCCCAGCCGCTTATACTCAATGTGTTCCTTCTCCACTGGACACATCGTTTAGTAGTCTGTCTAGCAGCCCCTCTCCTGGGTAGTCTTTCCTGACTCCCTCCACTCATGCACGGAACAGCGACCACCACCCTGATCTGGCCTTGTCCATTCTCTGCAGAAGTACTTGTGCACGTGCTGTCATGTGGCGTGATCTGGTGTCATTCTCCATGATCCACTTGTTCTTCCCTTGGGGGTGGTGAGTGCCTGCCCAAGTTACCCGCTGTGGCTGCATGTTCAGTGGCAGCACCAGGGATCCATTGCTAACTGGCTGGCAGCCTGGGCATAACTTTTAACTCTCTGAACCTTAGTTTTGGCTTCTTTCAGAAGAGGAGATGAAGCCTGATGACCTTTAAGGTCTCCTCTGATGCTCAGATCTTATTAATAATTATGACAGCAACAGGTGCCATTGTTTTACTGAGGACTTGCAAAGTGCCAGGCACTGTTTTGAGCATTTTGTCTGATCCTAAGATGTTCGTTGATAGGACTGATGTTGAAGCTGAAACTCCAAAACTTGGCCACCTGATGTGAAGAGCTGACTCTTTTGAAAAGACCCTGATGCTGGGAAAGATTGAGGGCAGGAGGAGAAGGGGACGACAGAGGATGAGACGGTTGAATGGCATCACCGACTCAATGGGCATAGGTTTGGGTGGACTCTGGGAGTTGGTGATGGACAGGGAGGCCTGGCGTGCTGCAGTTCATGGGGTCCCAAAGAGTCGGACACGACTGAGCGACTGAACTGAACTGAACTGAATCCTTACATCAACCCTATGAAGATGATGATATGGTTACTGTCTCCATTGCATAGATGAGAAAACTGAGTCTCAGAGAGTAAATTGGCCACAAGTCCTAGCAGAGGAAAGAGATTTGAATTCTGGCATTCTTAGCTACATAACTGTTTTTCCACATTTACACACACATGGTTTGGTGTACCCTTTTGGGTCACTAGGAGACTCCATCCCTAGACCTCTCCACGAACCATCCCTGTTCTACAGCTTTGAAGGCCCAAGTTGGAGTCTGGGTAAAAGCTGGGGACAGAGGGCTCTACAGTCCCAACCATTTAGGGGTGGTGAATGAAGACCCAGTGGCTAGCTCTCTTCTTGTGCCCCTTGGTCATGCTCACTGAAGACCCTCATAGCTGCTTTTCCTTTAGACTAAGACAGGTCATATTGCTGTCTGCAGTGCCTCTCTTTAGAAGGGCTGTGTAGGCATGAGCCAAAGGCTTCATACGTGGATTACAGTCAGGGCTGGGTGAGATCCCTCAGGGACATCTTTATTAGGATTGTAGATGGCAGGCTCGTGTATCTGTTTACATAAAGCCTTACTGGAGAAAGAGGTGTGTATGGCGTTTAAGGAGGAAGTGTAACCTTACATTTGGAATATCTTTTATAAACTAGGATAAATGATATCAAATGAGTTAAGTAAAATATAGTAGACTTATATCAAAATGTATGATCAACCCTTCTGCTTTCCTGAAAGCAAGCGGGAAACAACCCTTAGAAGTCTTGATCCCTGATTTTTTTTTTTTTTTTTTCTTTTTTAAAGATCCTGGTTCCTGTTCTTAATTAAGTCTTTGAGCCAGAGTGGGTGGCCGGGCTAGTCAACAGTTAGGCCTCATTCTCCCCTCGGTGTTTGTCACATAAAGCCAACAGATGCGGCCTCTGGGGTCGTAGGTGTGTTGGGTGAGCCTTGATTAATTAGTTCATTTTTGAGATTTGTGGTGGGAGCCAGGTCCCCAGGGGCTCCTCCAGCCTCTGGTGGTTGAGCAGACCGAGCCAGAGGCTCTTGGCGCCAGCCGTGCGTGTCCTTCCTTCTCTGAGCGGTGCATTTCTCCCTCTTAGACACGTGTTCTTTGTTTTGTTTTTTTTTTTCTTTTTTTCCCGGTTAGTTGAACTTGCTGTGAGTCCTCTGGCAAAGGCGGAGGCAAACTCTGGTGCAACACTCTCCACGTGAACAACCATCTCTTTCCTCCTCTCTGCTGGAGCCCCAAAGGTAGGCAGGCAGCAGGGCAGTTTCTGAAAGCTTTGCCCAGCTTGACGGATCCCCAGGTGAGCTGGCTCTGGTCTCCTTGTCCCGTCACAAGGATCTGGCTCCCAGGTGGTAACCACGCCTGTGGCAGCTTACTATGGGCCTTGGCATTTCCCCAGGGAGGAGTTGAAAAGCCACTTACATGCTTGTCTCTTCTCCTGGCAGTAGGGATTCAGTTGCTAGAATTCTTTCAAGTTTGTACGTGACCGTGGCTTCCTTATCATAAAGGAAGGCCTATTATAACTAACTTGTGGCTAAAGCTTTCACTTATGTCCTTGTTTTTTTTCTTTTTAATAGGTGAATCTACCCGAGGCCGACTTCAGAGTTCTTCCTTCTGGCTTTTACATTTTTCCTTTTAAAAATCACTTGGACGGATAAAAGATGTGCCATGGCAGGATAGCACCAAAGAGCACCTCAGTGTTTGCCGTGGCCTCTGCGGGACATGGAGTATTCCTTCCCCTGGTGATTCTTAGCACCCTCCTTGGAGACGGACTTGCCTCAGGTAAGCCCCTGCCTGCTGCCTGTGTGTGCCAAGGAAACGACTCGGCACCATTGTTTTCCTAAAGGCTGGGAGAGGGGATTCTCTGCTTGTGGAGCAGTGAATGGGCGAGCAGGGTGGCAGCTTCGGTGCTGCTGCTGCCAGTCCTGGCAGGGTGGGGGAGCTCCGAGGGACCTAGGGAGCCAGCCGGAAGTGGGGGGTGTAGGAGCCTGCCAGGGGTGCCTTGACCATCCCCCTCCCCTAGCCGTGGTCACGTGTGGGACTGAGGTGTAGGATTCAGAGTGTGATGGGCAGGTGAGGATGCGCACTTGGGAATCCTCGGCCTGCTTTCAGGGCCCAGTCCTTCTGCTCGCTAGTTCTGTGACCCAGAGCGAGTCTCTGCTTCTATAAGCCTCAGGCCCCTCACCTGTGCTATAATGGCAGAGTTGGATAATAGTGACATAGACCATGTAGTCCCCAAAGCCTAAAATATTTACACTTTAAGATATTTGGCCCTTTATGGAGGAGGTTTGCCACCTTACCCCCAGCCCAGAACAAGCGATGCTCACTGAGAATGTGTATGAATGGAGTGGCTGTCAGAGTAAGAAGAAAGAAGGGACTGGGCAGAGCTAGGACGGACCTCAGAGGCTGTGCACTGGCCCAGGGTCATGCTCCTGGCAGCCCTGGGACCAGAGCCCTGCCCAGTGCCTGGTACATCAGCACGCTGTCCTCTTCCCCGGCTCTGCTGGGGAGGCGTCCTGGCGTGTTACATGGCCGTGTGAGGGCAGAGCTTCTGCCTTCGGCCTCTTTAGCTTCATCGGGCCATCCCTTGTACCCCCCACTTTCTTTTATGGGCTTCCCCCCACCCTCCCATTCCCCACCCCATTTTCCTGCTACCCGCACCTTCCCAGCTTTCCACTCAGGGTCTGAAATCAATTATCAGGGACTGATGGTCCCAGACTGCCTGGATAAAGGGATTATTATTCTCCAGTATGGAAAAATATGTCTCTAGTGTGGGCTCAGACCAGGATGGGAAAATTGGCTCTGTTGTTTTCTTTCCCTCCCCCATCTACAAAGAATCCTTCCTCCCCTGCCACCCCATCCCCTCTGCCCAGTCTTTTTATTCCCCATAAAACCTGTGTACTGGCGCCGAGCAGGGTGCCGACAGGGGAAGGGGTTTCACCATTGCTTCGTTCTAGTGCACCAGGTTGTGATATGTTTTCCTCTCTGGGGTGGTTTCTGGTGGAAGGAGGTGCGCGCAGCTTGGCCTGAAACCCAGAGCACACCTGTATGGCCGAGCCTGCCACAAGTGGTGTGCCAGGCAAGCTTGCCAAGAAACCAAGACTCAGATAATCTGAAGTCAAGGAAAGGCATTCAGGTCAGGAAAGGTCTCTTCCTGCATTTCTTAACTGTTTCTATGGCTGCTTTTAAACACCCATTCCAGAGGCATTATAAATGAGATGCTTGTTACCCAGGGACCTCTAATAGATGTGTTCATGTGTCCTGGCACAAACATGACTGCAAGAATCTCACTGGACAGAGGTCAGCAGGCATCCTCTGGAGGTGATCTGTCTGCATAGTCTCTGGTTGTAAATACCACATGCATGCCTAGTATTGGTCGTAATTGCTCAGGTTTAGAAGAAAAGCATCATGAAGAGGCACTTGAGAGTTCTCGGGTAAAGCTCTAGGTAAAGTGTCGTATGTCATGTCCCTCGTTCAGTTTTCTGTCCTGGTTTCTCTTATCTGCAGCCATCGATTTGGAGTTATAATGGAGACAGGGTTACAGAGGATTGGGTTCAGCTTGCCCCTTGGTCATATCTTTAGCAGAGATGGAGAGAGTTATTGAAGGTCCCCTTTTCAGAGTGGCAAAAGGAAGCATGTCTTACTCTTCATACCTGGGCACAGTCTGCAGGGGAAGACCAGGTCTAAAAATAAGGCCTGTGCTCATGCTACCCAACTTGCCTTTCTTGGACTGGAGAGGAATTAGGATCCCAGCTGTGTAGCAGCCTCTCCCAGGTCTCTTTGCTTGTGCCTTTAAGAAACTTGCTCTATGTATGACCTCAGGTAAATCACTTGACCTCTTGGTGTCACCTATAAAACAGAAATACAACACTTGAGGATGTTAGGTGGGTGTTGTGTAGACTCATAAAGATGATTGGAAGGTGCTTGACATATAAAGTGCCCTGTGTAATTTTAAATAATAACAACAGCAGATTTGGTATGTGAACTGTTGAGTCACTCTGGGCGGGAGACTTCATGTGGATGACGTCCTCTTCTGTCTTTAAAAAACAAAACTGGAGAGACTTCCCAGGTGGTCTGATGGCCATGCTCCCAATGCAGGGGGCCTGGGTTTGACCCCTGGTCAGGGAACTGGATCCCACATGCCACAACTAAGACCTCGAGCAGCCAAATAAAGTAAATAAATATCTAAAAAGCAAAACAGAACTGGAGATGTAGAGTCACTTCTTGGATTGAGGATAAGGGGTTGGGAGGAAGTGTCAAAGCTAACCAGTTAAGGAAGGACTGATTACGTCCGGAATCCCTTTCGCCTTCCATGTTTGCATAGTTGGATGGTCCCAAGCCAGCTGCCTTGCTGACTCATATAAAAAGCTTTTAATTTCCGTTCTCTCCCTGTTCTGAGCAATGTTATTGAAAAAACTTATTATTTTATTTGTTTTTGATTTTTTTTCCCCTTTAAGATGTTGCCATGACACTTAATGGCTGTGTTCAAAATCACACAAGCACCTAAGGCAAGGAAGGCAGAGTGAGAAAACTGGGTGCTTAGTGTTCACTGAAGATGGAAAATGTTGAGAGCTTTGCTCTCAGGGGGATGGTGTGGCTTTGGCCCTTAGCATCACTCTGGCAGAGAGATGTTGGCAGGTGGCCCTGGCTCACCTCACAGTCTCTGAAGGGACTTGGAGTCCGAGGTAACATACACTGAGCTGGGAAGAGAGGACAGGTAGGAATTGATGTGTATGGAGCATCATTTGTGTGTCAAGGCTCTGTGTTATCACATAAAAGTTCTCAGAATGCCCGAGATCTAAGTGGTCCTGTAATGATCTTACAAATGAGAAACCGAGGCCGAGGGAGTTTAGGTAACTCGCACAGAGGCAGACAGCTGTAGGTGGGGAAGCTGGCTGGGATTTGTACCCGGTCTGTCTGACTCTGTTGCCATGCTCTTGCTGAGAACCACACTACCTCTGCTGAGTGGCCAGCTTCTCTGAGACCTGCTTCTTGTACTGCTCTCTGTTGGAGCACTCAGATCAGCATCCTTGGGAGGGTGATTTTGACAGAGGAAGAGAGACACCGTCTGTTCTCTTTCCTGGATGAGAGATGCGGGAGTTGTCTCTGGGTTACCCTACCTCTGTGGTGGTTTCTGTTCTTCTCTGCGGTGACCCTTCGTTGTTTGGGTCCCAGTTCAGGCACAGGGTTTGCCAAGGCGGTTCTATTTTTGGAAAGGAACAATAGGGACCACAGCAAATTGTTTGCTAAATGCAGTTCCCAAAACATCCGCAGAGCATCTTCCTGTCAGCTGCCAACCATGCTGAGGACGTGATGTAATCTCTCCATGGTGTAATTACCTGTGACTATAAAAAGACTTGGGGATTGTGGTAGGAGGCTGCGTGGGTCATTATAGAGCTGGCTGAACCCTGGCGTCATGAAGAGACATTGAGAAATTGCCCTCTGCTTGCTGTGCCATGATTAGAACACCGCCAGTGCGTGGTATGAGCTTTGCACTGTAACTTTCGAACAGAACAAGCCAGAAGTCTACCAGACTGAACACCTCAGTGGCCCCTCCTCTGGGTTAAAGCCTCATTAAACACAAATTCCACCTACCAAACAAAGGTGCCCCACTACCCTGGTCCTTAATTACAAACTTACAGGTTATCCTTATCCACCTCTTTCTGTAAAAGAGGGTCACAGGGTGCTAATAAAAAAAGCACGACAACTAGGTGAGTGCTTAGAGTCTTTAATTGTTCTAGGTAGGTTTGTAGATGAATTCTTTCACCACCTCTCACTGACTGGGAGATTCCTTTCTTCCTAGTCACCCCAGCAGCACCTACAAGGGTGTGAGCAGTCCTCCCATTCCAGGTAGCTGATACTGGTGTAGCCAGCTGCCTGGACTGTGGCGAGATCAGGAGTGACCTTGGCTGCCTTGTGTTCAGCTTTGGGGCCTAGAGGAACAGCAGTGTTTAGCGACAACTCTTCCATGGTGCGGTGTGACTGAGAGGGATGCCTGCTGCTGCCCTGTTTACCCACCTCACCTAAACCAACCTACAGTTTGAACTCTCCAAGAAGAGGATGAATACTGCCTCTGTGCCTCACTGCCTGTATTACCTTGGGTAATCTTGCTGACCTCATTGTCGGTGTTTCGCTAGAATAGGGAAGATGGTAGATAATCTTACTTCATACAGTTGTTGTGAGGGTTACATAAGATAGCAGTACATGTGAAGCACTTAAGAATATTGGTTGGCATACAGAGAAGTAATTGCCAGGTGTGAGGACCAGACCAGCACCAGAAGATACCAGTCTGCACTTTTGACACCGTAGTCGATTAGCTCCGTTGGGAGGTGCTCCTTGTTTCTCCCGTGTCTCTTGGATTCTTTCGGATCCAATTCCGTGCAGCATCCTGAGTATATTTAGACACATACAGGTGAGTTCTTCCGAGTTAACATGCCCCTGATTCTCAAATGCCACATGTTGGCGTCTCACACATGAAGCCAAGCAGAGAAGAGCAGCAGTGGCCCTTTGCAGTGCTGGGGCTGAGGGTCAGCTCGGTCATCTCACAGTCAGTCCTTCCCTTCAGTGAGACTGTCTTGTTGGCATCTCAGAGCTGGGATTCCCTCAAAGCTGCTGGTTGTTAGGAATGTCCAGAGGTTTTTTGAAACCTTAATAAAATTGAGAATGCCGGAGGTCTGTTCTTTTATGTTTTGCACTGTGCTGGGTCGCCACTGTGGTGCGTGGGCTTTCTCTAGTTGTGGCGCTTCTAGTTTCTCTCGGTGCAGCGCACAGGCTCTGTAGAGTGCAGGGGCTCTCTGGTTGTGGCACTCAGGTTCAGTTGCAGCTCATGGACTTTAGTTGCCCCACAGCATGTGGGAATCTTGGTTCCCTGACCAGGGATCAAACCCATGTCCCTTGCATTGCAAGGTGGATTCTCAGCCACTGGACCACCAGGAAAGTCCCCCAAGGATCTGCTCTTTTCAAGAGGTATTTCATCAGCACAGTGATGTGAATGAAGGGTTACATTCTACAGAATTTCTGAACACATCTAGGAGAATACAAGATGGAATTAAAAATGAAGAACTCTCTTCTCGTCTCTCCATTTCGGTCGTGCTTTTGCCTCCTCCTCCTCTCCTTAGCTGTGTTTGATAGCATTTCTGTTTGTAAGAGCCTTTTCCTACCCAGGTTCACTTGTTTCCCTAGAGACGAGGTTTTCCCCCTGTTTTAACTGCTTTAACTTGTTAGCTTTGCCAGAGGCCAAATCTTTTAAAAGTACAGCTGTTTAATCATTCAGAATTCTGGGAAGTAGTGCAGAGAAGATAAACAGATTCTCTTCAAGGTTTATTTTTTGCACAGCGTTTTTTCTTTTCAGATTCACAAAAAGTATTTTAGCTGTTTAAGCCAAGGAGGGGAAATATGTTTCAGGAAGTTGTCACCAAGAACTCCTTTAAGATTATGAAATGATTCTGGTCTGGCCTTTGTTCCTCTGAGTAGCCAGCGAGTGACACTTTATATAATACAAATGTCCTGACTGTCAGTTCTTCCCATTCAGTAGATAGAGGTCTCCCTGGGAGAAGGTGGGACCTGTGCATTTATTATCACTGGCATGAGTTCGGACAGCTCAACCTTGTTGACTCTGGCAGTGGGGAGGCTCAGGAGAGTGTCGTTGGGATTGTCATGCACCAGACAAGGTGCCTGTCAATATTTGCCGAGCACCTATCTTGACACTTCGAGATGCGGGGCCAAAAGAAGAGGAGCCTTGGATATTTCTGCTTCCCAGTTGGTCTCATTACTTTGGAGGCCATTTTGCAGAGGACCCAATGCAGCCACACTCAGGCTCCTGATGACGATGCATGCTTGCTCCAAATTGCTGACTAATGGCCTGTGAAGTTAGCTGGTGACATCAGTGGATCATGTGGACTTCTGATTTGTCCCCATCATGCAGTGGAACTTGATCTTAGTTCATGTTCTTTCTTCTTGGCTTTATAAAAGTTTGCACATAAGCTCCTTGAAGGCAGAGACAGTACCCTTTGTACTTTGTTATAACCAGGCCAGGGATCGTCCCGGGGAGGTGGGGGTGGGAGGGGTCACTCCCGGTAGGACTCTGCAGGGTCATGGTCCGTCCTGTGTGTGAGGATAGGCAGGACAAGTCCCTGGCCCTGTGAGCAGCAGCAGCCTAATCAGTGGTTCCCCGTAAGACTCTGTGCCCATCCTTCTTGGGAGTGGAGAAGGATGTGGAAGTGTCTTCATGCTTTAGAGGGTGAATGTAGTGGCGGGGGGGTGTCTTCTGAGAGGAAGGGAGTGGGGCTGGGCAGGCTGCCCAGACGAGTTCATCACCCAGTGTGTTAAATTTCAGCCTGAGTGAGAGTCTTTGAACCCAGTGAGGGTTCCCTTGGGTGATGAGGAGGGAGGAAAGGTAGGCTTTCATTACATGTAGGGAGTGAAGTCCTGTGGAATAATGCATGTGTGAACCGTGCTGGCTCTAAACTTATCCTGACATTGGAGAGGGAGATGGCAGCTGGATGGGTTTGGCTTCCCTTCCCCGCCCACAGCTCACTCTACCTCTGTCCTTAAAGTCAAGGCTGAGGGGACTCCTTTTTCCCCTTTCCCTGACCACTAGAACCTTCAAGCCTGTCTTTACACTGTTCTTTCAGTGGCTAGATTTCCTGTAGCTGGAAGCCCGCAGTCTCCCTTCCCTCCCCTTCTCCCTTCACTTCATCCTTTTAAGATTCAGTTCAGAGTCAGCTCCTCTGAGACAGCACCCATCCCCTTACCACTGGAATGAATAAGGTCTGAGGGAAGGAGAGTTAGGCTACATGTGTATTTGCTGAATGGAATAAACAGGAGCTTTTGGTCTCAGCCCTTTCTCTTGGGAGGATATCAGAGAGTTTTCCCTGTGAACAGGATTCTGAGAGTCTTGGCCGTCTTTGATTATTGAAGGGACTGGACAGCTCATTAAAGCTTCTGGGGAATTCCTGCTTTGGGGAGCCTGAACCCTTTGTCTGTAGATCACGATCCACAAAGCCTGTGGGCTTGTTCCAGACCCTAACACCCAGGATTGCCGTGGAACAGATTGGGCTTCGTGTTTTCATAAGCGACATCAACTCATTTCGCAAATATGTGTTGATGATATAAGGCGGGCTGGGGGTGGGGTTGGGCAGCTGAAGATAGGTAATGCCATGGAGGGCTTTCAGGAACTGGGTACTGGACTGGCTCTTGTTGGAAGTTGTCATATGTAGTTGGTCCTCACAGTCAGCCCGTGAGAGGCGGGTGGCTGCAGCCAGGAACAGGACTCTACACCAGGAGGAATGCAGACGGGGTGGTTTAGACTCTGATATGTCCACTGTTTCTTGTTGAGCTCCTGCCGAGGGTTGTGACGGTGCCGGCTCCAATTCTGTAAGATACTCCCCGTGATCGCTATTGCTGCCCCTGGAATACCCACAGGCAGGGCTCTGGGCTCAGGTGCGAATGGTTGCAAAAGGCCTCTCTGAGGAAGAGGTGTCTACCCCAAGACCTGAGGCAAATAGGGGAGACAGAATGGCATAGTCAGGTTAAGAATGCAGTCTCTTGGGCCAGGTGGGCTGGTTGGAATCCTAGTTCTGCCACTTACGTGTTATATAATTTTCAAGAAGTTTCTCAGTGTCCCTCGGTCTTTCTGCCTGTGAAATGATGTACATACCTTGTGGGATTATGGTGTGACCATCATCACTGTTGTTATGTGATACCTCAGCCAGCCGGTTGGGGCCAGTCTGGAGGGAGGAGAGGGAGAGAGAGAGTTTCGTGTCTGCCAGGCTCACCTGGGCTGTTCCTTCCTTTGGAACTTGCAGCGTCACTTCTGTTGAAACTTTGGAAGTCCGGTATACTCTGTCTTCTAAACTGGTGTGCTGCTTTGCCATACTGGTTGAGTGAGTGGTCTCTTCTATTTTGGTGGAGTATGTTTGGAAGCCAGGGTTTCAGAAAAGAAAAGAAGCATAGCCTTAGCCTTAGAGTTCAGAGGTTGGGCTGAACATCACCAAAAGCACAGTTTGGGGGAAGCACCCAGAGTGGTAAGGTGCTGCTGGCGGAGGCAGGTAGGTGCTCTTCCTAGCTGAGTTGTCAGAGCAGTGAAGGAGGGAGAGGGAGGAGGAATAAGCTTGGTGTTAAAGGTCAAAAGGTTAGAGAAAAAACAAACACCAGTTAGTTAATGGATTAAGGGTTGAATGAGTCTAAGCAGGGAAATGAGGACTGGAAGAGGGTGTTGCTTGTGGTACAAGTCCATGGAGAAGATACTCTTTGGAGAATGGACTCTTTGCCTGTGGGGACTGGAAGGGACTGGCTGAATGAGGCCGCCCCTCCAGGCCGGCCCCTCATCCTCTGCATCTGCCCAGCCAGCCAGCCTGACAAGAATGACTTATTTCAGCCAGTCTGGTGCGCTGCACGGGGTCCCACGTCAGGAATTCCATGGGTAAGGTTCCTCATGCTTGAGAAGGGAAGGGAGCAGAGGGGAGGAGCAGCTGGCCATGGGCATGCAGGTGCAACCAGGACCAGTCAGCGGGGGCCGGGCCAGTGTCTGGAGCTGCTGGGGTGAGGACTCTCCCATGCTTTGATGTGTGCAGGCACAGGGAACCGTTGCGCCTTCTAGTAGAGATGTGTTTCTGGCTCAGCTGCCCAGCATGCAGCTCCTTGACCAGGGATCGAACCCCTGCCATCTGCAGCGGAGGAGCAGAGTCTTAACCCCAGGATCACCAGGGACGTCCCAGTGTCTCAAATTTCTTTCGAGAGACCTTTAGCAGAGGAACTCGTTCTCTACCTGTTGCTCTCAGCACCTCCTTGTCAGGCACTTGAGAAGCTTTGCGGTCCCTCTTGTTCAGAAATTCTGTTACTGGTAACAGCAAGCCTTGGCCCTGCAGGAATAATTAAGATTGTAAATGATAGGATTAGGTGAGTTAGTACATGTAAAAGTTCTGGGTAAACCATAAAAGTCTATTCCAGTGGAAAGGATTATTGTAATGCTTTTTTTTTTTTGCCTTTAGAGAGCATCTCTTCTCTGAATTGCTCGAAGCACTTGGTTAACACTAACTGGTTAATCCTTCATCCATCCCTGGGCAGAAGGCTGGCTTTTAAATAGCCCACTTTGTATAGATCAAACTGAAGTTTCCAACAGAGCCCCAAATCTGGAATCTAAAGCCCAAATCTGTGGAGTCTAAAGCTTGGATCTCCCAAGTGTGAGACTGCCTCACTCCTGGGAATAAAGAACGTGAGAGAACAAATGGAGGGATCCTTTAAAAATTTTTTTTTTTAATTTCCATTGACATGGTCATGTCAGACAAGGTGGCTATAGTCAGGATTTTGAGAAGCCTAAAAATCTTCCTCTTGGAAAGACCCATGTTCTTCTTGGAAAGCCCCACAGTCCTGTTGGGAGTGAGGGCCTGGCGTCAGCTAGGGAAGCAGAAGGCTAACCCTGGCACCAGCTAGCCCTGGACACAGAGTTCTCTTTAGGCTGTGGTAGGCGGTACCTGAGGTGCCAGATTCTGCACAATAGTGCCAGCCCCTCCCCGCCGGCACACCCCCGTGGAAACCCACTTGCCACCCTGACGTGTCTCAGGATGTGTCAGGGCACCCACGGCTGGTGCCTGTTGTCTTCTGCAGGTCCCATGGCAAGGCCCCAGGGAGGTAGGATCAGGTACCTCCCTGAGTGTCTGGCCCAGGGCAGTTTTCTTGCAGAACAAATACTGCAGTCTCCACTAGGCAGGATGACATCTGGGCAGATCAGAGTCATGACAGCCCTCTAGTCAGGAAGAGGCTTGGGCTCTTTGACCCACTGACGTCTGGTCTCAGCAGCGTAGAGCTGGCGAAGGGAGGTTTTGTTTTGTTGTCATTGCTAGGTAAGGCCCTCCAGGACCATCCAGATATTTCTTCCCAAGCTCGTGCTTTCCAGCCTCTGGTCACAGCTTCAAGGGCAGTTTGTGTACTTTCTTGTACAAGGTCTTGAACCTAGAAGCGGGGGAAGACAGGCAGAGTTGGAAAGCTCCTCCTTCCTCCAGGGGCAGCTCCGTGGGCTCCTCGCTTGAAGTTCAAGTCATTCAACTGTGCCAGCCAAGAGTCACCTGCTTGTGAGAGAAGCAGCCAGTTGACCTTTGTAGATTATAAGCACCACTGGGTCTCCAATTTGAGTGTGTGTTCAAATCCTCTGGAGGGCCTGGATTGCTAGGCCTCCCCTCCAGAGTTTCTGATTCGTTAGGTCTGGGGTGAGGCCTGAGAGTCTGTTTCTACTAAGTTCTTATGGGCTGCTCCTGGTGGTCTGGGGACCACACTGTGAGAACCACCAGTTTGCACTTGGGCTAAAAAAACCCACTTGACCTTTCCAGAGCAAATTTGATAAGATGTGAACAGAGGGTTGGAGAGGTCACAAACTGCTGGGGATAGAGGAAGGTCAGAAATAGGATGCTGCAGGTGGACCAGCCTAACTTGAAAACTGAGAAGAGGTTAAATGATGTAAGGAAGTTGCTGGCTGATCTCTTACCTTCACCAGTTCAGTTCTGGTCCTTTCCAGCCATCCAACAGAGGGAGGGGCCAGGCCTGGGGAGCCCCAGTGGCATCACTTTGGGCATCTCCTCCCTCCACTTCCTATTCTGCCCTCTTAGGCAGTGGTGAGCTCTGGAAGTTTGTGTTTTAAGTCTTTCCACAGCTTGAGGTCCATGGTACAGAGAGCAGGGTGCTGAGCTGGGGTCTCAGGCATCAGCCTGTGCACCACCTCTCACGAGCAGTAACTGAAGGCCCCTCACTTTGCTCAGGGGCAAGAGCTCTCCAGGGTCCTTTGAGCTTGGATACCCAGCATTCTTTTTTCTTTTTTGGTTGCACTGGGTCTTCGTTGCTTACGTGTGGGCTTTCTCTGTCTGCACGGAGCTAAGGCTACTCTCTAGTTGCAGTGTGTGGGCTTCTCACTGTGGTGGCTTCTCTGGTTGCAGAGCACCAGCTCTAGGCACGTGGGCTTCAGTAGTTGCAGCGCGTGGATTTAGTTGCTCTGCTGCATGTGGATCTTCCCGGACCAGGGATTGAGCCTATGTTCCCTGCTTTGGCAGGTGGATTCTTACCCACTGTACCACCAGGGAAATCCTACCTGGCATTCTTTAATGCCTTCTCTGATGGCTTCCTCAGCAGGGTCAGGAGCTTCCGCTTGCTCGTTAACTTGTTTTTTTTTTTTTTAATTCTTTAATTTGTATGAAAACCTCTGTTGATATTGAACCAGAATCCCATTGAGGGACTGACTGTCTGAAAGTGAAACCAGAGAAGTTCGGAAATTAGAGTAACTTTACTTTTTAGAGTCTCTGGCCTCTACAGTTAACGCTGTTCCATAAAACTGTCCACAGAGGGGTGACTTAGCATCATTGTCAGGTGCTGGTCCCGGTACCCCAGATCATCACACTCATTGCCAGCAGTGTTTCCCAGGATGTCTGAGTTCTCATTTCCAGGTGCTCGGAGATGTCGGCCTCCCTTCCCCACTGCCCGGCACAGTGCTCCTGGGAGGCCTGTGGAAGTGTTAGCTGGTGCATGGAAAGAGATGTATGCATGCGCCTCCTCTCCTTTGATTTCTCCCTTCTTAGCTTTGAGTTCACTGCCCTCCTCTGCCCTCCTCTGCCCTCCTCCCCCCTCTGCTCGTGTTGCCCACTCTGTGTTCTGGCACAGCTGGCCGTCAGTGTTTGTGCACCGTGCGTGGAGGGGTTGGGGTGTGCCTGGGGAGTTCCCAGGGGTCCTGCCCTAGCCATCTCTGTGAGGAGCACATCCAGACTCCCCAGTCTTTTCCCTGTTTCCTTCTCTCTTCTGCCCACTTTGGGGTAGCTGTCAGTTACAGAATGTTTTCACCATCCTAGGGGAGGTTGCCGCTCTTCAGATTGAGTTGGACCCCGTTTGCAGTCTTTATTTCCTGCCCTCTGTATTGTCAAGCTGAAGGACTCCTGGCCTGGAGAAAATTAGCATGTCCTGCCTCAGAACCATCGTCTGGCCCGTCTCCCCAGCCTCTGTCTGAAGGGGCAAACCAAAGATTTCCCAGCCTTGGCTGACTGTCACTTAGCCGCTCTGATCCTGCCTGGGTGGCTTTCAGGCAGCTCAGGCAGTGACTAGCCTGAGGTCTCCCTAGAAACAGGGGAAGATTGAGGCTGATTTAACTCATTTTAAGTGAAATCACCAGCCTTTTGATGATTCCATTAATTTCCTCCCTTCTGAACACTCTCATGCTAGCAGTAATTGGAAATCCTGACTCTGTTTCTCATTTCCCCCCACTCCTCTGCTTTAATCTGAGGCAGCTGGATACTGCGCTCTGCTTTTTCATTTACTGGAAGAGCAGTTTGAGGATGATTTTAATGACCAGCTCTGACAGTACTTCCAGAAGCCGCGACTGTTGCTGTTCTTCAGTTCACACCCACCTGGGGGCCGCTGGCTCTCTCACCTTGCTCCTGTAAATCTCTGCTTTGTTCTTGGTGTGAGGACGCTCTCTTGCCCCAGGTAGTGTGTGCAAGCCTCTCATCACTCAGCATTTGCAGCCCTTTGCGGTGTGCCTGGCACGGCCCAGTGACTGAGCGTTTCCCTGCCCCTGCTTCCCTGCCCTGGTGGAAGCACAGAGGCCTAAGCCCGTGAGGCTCCAGCAGAGCTTGTGACTAACCACAGGCCTTGGGAATTGTCTCTAAGGCTTTCTCTAGTGTATGTGTATGATAGTGATGCCTATTTCAGTTTTTCCTTTCATGGCTCTAAAGAGAAATAAATAATGTGAACCACCTCCCAAGATCAGAGAAGTAATGGTTGCTTGCTGCTCTTGGTTGACAAAGGTAAAGCGCATTCTTGAGTATCATGTCATACTGGTGTCCTCACAATGTAAAGGATAAAGCTGATTGTGAACCCAGGTCCTCCCATTGCAAGTGAAATACTTTTTGTACTACATTGTGTGTGTGTGTGTGTGTGTGTGTGTTTTTAACACTGACTTTCCAATGTCATTGTCTTTAGCATATCAACCACTTAAGTGTTAAACTATTGTGTGCACTGGGCCTTCTGCCAGAAGCTGAAGTCCTCACAATCTAATTGGGGGGAAAGATAAGATAGAATGCATCTTTATTCCCTTGAGCGGTTCAGGTACTGAGTGCTATTAGAAGGAAGAGAATTAAGCCTGACATCATCTAGGAAGGCTTCCAGAGAGCTGAGACTTAATGCTGGGCCTGGTGGGAAGGCAGGATCTAAACCAAGGAGCACTGGAAAGGGGAGTTTGGCATTTGGCCGCCTAAGATTCTGGGATACAGAAATGGTGATGAGGTTTTAGTCCTTCATCAGACTGAGAAAAGTAACACCCTCTGGGTGATGCTTTCCCAGCTTTCCTGTGCTTTTAAAATCAGGTTCACACACCCTGTGCCCACAAAGAACCATTCAGTTGGTCTGGAGTGCAGCCCAGCAATCTGCATTCTTTAAAAGTTTTTTTAAAATAATATCAAACAGTCTCCCCTCCCTTCAGTTTTCTTTCCTGAACAGAAGAAAACAAGGGTGCAGGTTTCATTTGTTCCAGAGGCAGAAGCTATTTAACACACTGTTTCAGGTGGTGAGGGTGGCCACACTTTGAGAAACACTGTACCCTAAGCAAATGCCCTCTCTGCTGCAGGAAGCATTAGGGGTTAAGAATCTGGGTTTTGATACCATAGAAGCCCCACTCCTGAGGACTAAGTGTTTAGGATAACTAAGGAGGAAAGGGAGGCATGGTATTAACTAATATAAGTTTAAGGTGACTCTGACAGCCACTGGGTCAGTTGGGGTGCTCTCTTGAAGGCAGGTAAGTGATGGGGGCATTGAGGCTGAGGACGTTTAAACAGTTCATGCTTGGAGTTAACTGCATGAGCCTCTGACTCTTAAGAAAAGCATTTTTATAGATGCTCTGTGGTAGCTTAGCTTTCAGGTGGATGTTGGGGGTAGAAGCAGTCAGGGATCAGTCAGTGGGTGGGTGGAAGCTGATCTGGGATTCAGGGTCATTTACATTGAGAGCCCTGGAAAAGGTAACGCTGTGTCTTCCATAGGAGTTGGCAGTCTTGGTAAATCTTATGATTTTTCTGTCAGTATTTTGGCACCAGATGGGACCTAGGGTGGCTGTGAAGATTAGAAAACTTACCAAGTTACTAAATGCCCTGTTAGGAATTAACATGTCTTGGGATTTCCTTGATGGTCCAGTGGTTAAGACTGTGCTTTTCCATTGCAGGGGGCCTGGGTTCCATCCTTGGTTGGGGAGCTAAGATCCCACATGGCCAAAAAAAATGATATGTCTTAGTTCGGGGGTGTTGTAAAATACCTATAGTAAATGTGCGATATATTTCAACTAATAGCCACTTTAAATCTGTTATCCCATTCTTAGTCAATGAAAATTTTCAAATACTAAAAAAATACAGAGACTAATATACTGGATACTTGCCCCCCAGGTTTCAGTTGCCTCATTTGCTTTACATGTTTTTCTGCAGAGATATAGCCAGTATCCTAAATCGATACGTATCTTTCTAACCTTGACTCTTGTATTTTTACATACTTACATGTGCATTTACATGTAGTTTTTTATTTATTTATTTTTTTTACAGTCCAGGTCTTTATTTTTACACCCATCAGGCCATGAATTCATAGGGAATGGGCTCCAACAGTTCGGGTTCCTTTCCATTGGTCCTCACAAACTGTGCTTCTCTGGGTGGAGCAGGCTGGCGCTTCAGCTGAACCCAAGTCCCTTTCTCTATGGCTTCCTTCCTTTTCTGATCATTTTCCTTCACACGTTTCAGAAAGCTATCTTGGCTCTTAGAGGGCTTAATATGCTCAATACGCACATTAATTCTCTTGGCAAGAATCTTGCCCTTCACTTGTTTGTTTACAATGATGCCAACAGCATGCTGGGTGACATTGTAGACTCTCCCAGTTTTGCCATGGTAACATTTGTGGGGCATTCCTTTTTGAACAGTACCCATTCCCCTGATATCTACAGTATCACCCTTCTTGTAGATTTGCATGTATGTGGCCAAAGGAACAGCTCCATATTTTCTAAAAGGCCTGGAGAACACGGAGCGGGTGCCCCTCCTCTTTCCCTCTGTGTTCGTCGTTTTGGCGAATTACTGGAAGATGGCGGTTCTGGCCGAAAAGGAGAACGTGTAGTTTTTTAAAGGGCTCTCAATCTGTGAAAGTCAGATTTCTTTTTTTTTTTTTTTTGCATTTTGTATATTACAAGTTTTACATACTTACTCGCATTCCTAAGTGATATAGAGTATTGTTTTGTGTTTTAAAGTGTGTGTGTAATCTTCTATAGCTTCCTTTTTTCACTTAACATTGTTTTTGAGATTTAGCCATGTTGATAAATTTGTTTTACCTACGGTATAGCATTCCATTTTTAGTTGGAATTCTAGTATACTGTTAATATACCAGAATATTTGTAACCATTCTCTCATTAATGGACAAGTTTTTCATTGTTAAAAACAATACTGCAAGGAACATCCTTGTACATGTGTCCTTGACATGTATATAAGGTTTCTCTGACATAGCGATAGAGTTGCTGGATTGTTAGAAGTGTTCAGCTTTCTGTGTATTACCAATAGCTTTCCAAAGTAGTTGTTTGTGTTTTCACCACTAGTGATGCATATGAAAATTCATAGTTCTGCCCTGGTGGCTCAGACAATAAAGAATCTGCCCGCAATGTGGGAGACTTGGGTTCAGTCCCTGGGTTGGCAAGAGCCCCTGGAGGAGGGCATGGCAACCCATTTCAGTATTCTTGTCTGGAGAATCCCATGGACAGAGGAATCTGGCAGGCTACAGTCCATGGGGTTGCAAAGAGTCGGACACAACTGAATGACTAAGCACAGGACCGTATACTTTGCAACAGCTAGTATTGTTAGATGATAATTGTTGCCAATCTGATGGATATAAAATGGAATCTCTAGAGTTTTGTATTTCTTTGACTATCTTCTAGTTTGCAGATTATTTTAACTTTATCTATGGCAGTGGTTCTGAAGGGTCATTGGGGTCTTTTCAGGCGATTGACAAGGTTAAAACAGTTTTCGTGTTACTACTAAGATACTGTTTGCCGTTTTTGCACTCATTCTTTAACAGGTGTGTAGTGGAGTTTCTGGAGAAGGAAATGGCAACCCACTCCAGTGTTCTTGCCTGGAGAATCCCAGGGATGGGGGATCCTGGTGGGCTTCCGTCTATGGGGTCACACAGAGTCGGACACGACTGAAGTGACTTAGCAGCAGCAGCAGCAGCAGCAGTGGAGTTTCAGAGACTACATGGTATGTGTTGATACAATCACTGTAATTTTATTATTTTTAAATGAATTTATAAATTAGTAATAAAAATTAGTTTTATTTTCAACAGTGGTGTGTTGATAGATGTAACAGAGACAACTTTGAGGATTCTTAGTAATTTTTGATAGTATAAGGGGGACTTGAGAACAAAGGGTTGAGAACCACTGCTCCTTTATTCATACTTTTTTTCTTTCTGAAATGTGCTTTCTTTGACTTTCTAAGAAATCCTCTTCAAATTTCGTAAAAGATGGGCTCATATTTTCTTGTAGAAGTTTTTTTTTTTTTTTTTTTAATTTCTTTCTCACTTTATGGCTGCCCTCCGTCTTCCTTGCTGTGCGCAGGCCCTCTCCAGTTGCAGCAGGCAGGGGCTCCTTTCCAGTTGCAGTACACGGGCTTCTCATTGCAGTGACTTCTCTTGCTGTAGAGCAGGGGCTCTAGGGTGTGGCCTCGGTAGTTGTGGCACACGGGCTTAGTTGCCCCGCAGCATGTGAAATCTTCTGGGACCCCAGGGATTAAACTGGCGTCTGCTTCTTTGGCAGGTGGATTCACCACTGGACCACCACGAAAGTCTTTCTTCTAGAAGTTTACTAGTGTTCTTTTGTGGATGCTGTCTGCTGTTTCCTAGGCCCTTCAGCCACTTAATTTTATACCTTCTCAGAACATTTGTAGAGCCTTAGTAGAATATTTTCCATGCCTTTTTTTATAGCAGATTTTTTTTTGGAGCCTTTTGGGGTGAGGAGAGCAGTGTGGATGGAAGGATATGCAGGGATTTAGTCACCTTTCCCAGATCCTTTGTTCAAGAGAGGGTCCTAACATTCTGCAGGTTATTGCCATGTCTCCTTGAGATGCTGGTGCACTGTGATTTTGGATCCTTGTGTTCATTAGTTCATCACAACTTGCTGTCCAAGGACCAGAACTCACCAGTGACAGGGATTCTGGAAGTGCCTCCCCTCTCTAAACCCCCCATTTTCCACTGAACATTTGAGTTCCTTTTCGAGAAGGAACCAGGAAGATCTCTTCTTCCTGGTTCTGTCTGGGCTGGCTGACTGGGCGGGGGGGTGGGAGCAGTGGGCAGGCAGGCAGCTACCAGGTTAATTACAGTTGGGGGCATAAATGGTAGCCCCCTTTAAGGGAAAAAGAAAAAGTACTGCTAACATCCAAGGCTTCACCTTTCACTAGACTAAGTTTCTCTGTTTCCAGTATATTCCTTACCTCCCTCCCCTCAAATCTGTCTTCTACCCTGCAGGCAGCATAACTCAGAAATCTCAGACTTAGCATGATTCTTCTCCCCTTAAAACAAAAACAAACTCAAAGCTTGCTGTGAGGCTGCTATTAAGGTCTGTACCCTCACCTGTGCAATCTCTCCAGCTACTTCCCTAGCCTATGCTCCATCCGGGAAACGCCACCAGGCACTTATTCCCATGACACACCAAATGTGCCCCCATTGCCTCGCTGATGCTGTTCCCTCCACCTCAGATGCTGCTTTGACTACCGACCTTTTCAGTAAAGCAACATCATAAATTATATTATTTACCCCTTGGTTATGTTCTAGAGGTGTTTGTATGTTCCCCATGTGTCAGGGGAGAGCTCGTTTGACTCTCAGGCAGGCCCCACAAAACTCAAATACAAATTCTAAGAAGATGATCCCTTTCATCTTTTATCCCCACTAACTCAGCCTTTCTAACTAAAATGAAGACTTGGAGTTGACCTCTCTTTAGTCTTTGTTTCACTTGTGGCTTTTCTGGGGAACAGCTGCTCCATCTCCTTCCCTTCCCGCAAGTTCCTTCCCCATAAATTGTTTACTGCGTTGACTCCTGTCACTTTGCACCCCGGTTCTTTAGTAACCGCAAGCGAAGGGCATTTCTTTGTTGTGGTTAAGGAGCTGATGTAGACATCCTAATAAATTGTCTTCCAGCATGTCTTACTTGCAAGGGAGGGAATGCACTGAACAGATGAACAAAAGCACCTAGTCCCTCACAGTTATTGCTTGTTTTGAAAAAAATAATAAACTGACATTTATTTCAAATTGACTAGCATATTTTGAAAGTGAGGCATGAGTTGTATGTATGCGATAATGCTGCCAGCAGAAAGGCGCTGCTCAGGGAAGGAATTCTGGATGGTGTTGTGTTTCCCATTTAGCCACACCCAGACTCCTGCTTCCCCTTCAGCAGCTTCAAAAAAGAAAATTTCACAAACTCTGGAAATCTGTTAGAGATGCAGATTAAGTAGATTAACTTCTTTTCTGAAAGAGCTTTGTAGCAGGAATCCACATGGTTCTAGAGAAAGGGGACTCCCACATGAATGCCTGCAGGTCTCTGTGCTTGCTGAAGAAGGATGGGGTGGGGACCTAAGAAGGGGCTGCAAGTCAGAGACTCTGAGCTTGCAGGAACCTTCTTCATGTCATTATTGTGTCTGAAAGACTTGACTTTCTTTGACAGCTTGTTTATGGCCCTTTCATTGGTTCTTGAGAATGGTCACTAGGTAGATTGGGAAAGTAAGAAGCAGAAGGGGACGAGTTATTCTTTGCTCGTGTTGCTGATAAGGTCAAAGCTAGGGTTGATCTGTTGCACGCTGCCTCCTGGTTCATGCAAACAGGCCATGTAGGCATGAATTCTCAAGTTCAGGAAGGGGCTTATGCCAAAGTGAAGTCTGAACACACAGATGCTGGTTACTGGGTATGAAAACATTAGGCCTTTATATGGACATGGGCCTGAGTGGTTTCCTTTGCAGGTGATGCTTTTCTTTCTTCTTATTTGAAGAGTATTGCTAATGTTGCTCGGAGAAGGCCATGGCAACCCACTCCAGTACTCTTGCCTGGAAAATCCCATGGACAGAGGAGCCTTGTAGGCTGCAGTCCATGGGGTTGCACAGAGTTGGACACGACTGAAGCGAATTAGCAGCAGCTAATGTTGCTGTACTATTTGATTAGCGGATTGTTATAAAGATGAAAGATGAGGAGTAGTTAGGTAAGCCTTGCAGATCAAGCAAAATGATATGAATTTTCTCCTCCTAACCCAGTTTGCTCGTGCTCCCTCCCCTGAAATGCACTTTGGAATATGTGAGAAAATAATCCTTATAATCAAATCTAATGTATAAAATACAAAACATACCAACCGCCCCATTAAAAAAAAAAAGAAGAATGTGGTTATTGCAAAAGGATTTTACCATCCTCCAAAGGAAATGGCAACCCATTCCAGTATTCTTGCTAGGAAAATTCCAGGGACAGAGGAGCCCAGCAGGCTGTAATCCATGGGATTGCAAGGACTCAGACACGGCTTAGTGACTAAGCAACTCCTCCAGAGGAGTTACCATAGTTGTTTCGTGTGGTTCAGCTTGTGGGATCGTAGTTCCCTGACTGGGGATCAAACCTGAGCCCTGTCAGTGAAAGCACCCAGTCCTAACCACTGGACCGCCAGAGAATTCCCTGTGCAGTTGCTTTTAAGTGGAAGTATCCCTGGTGGATGTGAAATACTGCATTAGCACCCAGCTTGACAGGGTCACATCTGCTGTTGAAGGAGTCCAAGAGGAGGAGGAGATGGGGAGCATCCATGGCACCTTGGCAGAATGAAATGAGGCATTAGGTAGGGCTGCCAACTCTGAGAACTGCTGCGCTCTATGTCTGGCCGTGAGGATTTGCCTCCTTCTTCCCCCCGTGGCTTGTCTCTCCTGCTCCTGCACAGCAGGCTTCTTTGCCAAGGATGAAGAGCCTGGATGTCAAATTCTTTCTCTCTGCCCTTGGCAAGGCAGGCTGTTATATTTGTTTTTTAAAGAAGCCTTTTTGCACTTGGGGAATTTTTTTCTTTTCTCTTATGGGAAGTTGCTTCATCATTTCCCAAAAATATACTGCACCTCTTGTTTAAACAGGGTGCCCTTGAAGAGCTTTGGAGCCTGAAGTGGGATGGGGGTGTTGTGAAATCTTTTGTTTGATGCTTTGATGCAAGCTGGAATGCTGGCTGTCTGCAGGCATAAGTGTCAGGATTTGCCAGGACTGGGTCCAGGAGTGGGGTGTTGCGGGGGAGAGACTCCCTGAGATGCAAGAAACTGGGGTCTTTTTAAGCATTTAAACAGTCCATGTTGTAAGAGGTATCAGCCCTTCTGGGCACGGACTCTATCACGTTTTTGTCCAGTGCCTTCAGTGTGCCCAGGCTGGTGAACATGGATTCTCACAGTACCCTGGAGAGGCCAGACCAACTCACGCATAGCAGCGGTGAGCAAAACGGTAGTAACTGTGGGCTCAATTGTGAAGTCATGGGCACTTCATTTCAGAGAAAGGAGATTCCTATAGAAGAGAGCTCTGAGACCAGGCCTTGCACTGTGGGAGGGGTTTAAGCTGATGGAGGGTAAGAAAGGATGTTGAGAGGGGAAGAAGGAGCTGAGAAGAGCCAGCAGGCTGCTCTGAGGCCACAAACGTGGATGAGTAAGTCCAGTGGTGGGGGTAGCCTAGCGGGACCTGACGTCGGAGAAACAGGACAGACCAAATTGTGGAGAGCCTGGCACATCCAGAGGAACCATTTAGACTTACAGAAAGAAATGGGCAGCCTTTCTTAGATTCTGAGAAGAGAGCAGCAGCATTAGGAAAAATGTGGCTTTGGGGGATATTAGCTGACCCCAGAGTAAGCTAGAATATGCCTTCAGGAGGGCGGGAGGAGAGCCCCAGCTCCGTCCACAGCTCTTGGGAGGAAGTCATACTTGGGTCCTTGGAGAAAGGGATGGCCTGGTACATGGTTTCTGTCTTGGGTGAGCGTGGTCGCACAGTGCCTGTGGCCTGTGGCCCCCTGCAGCTCCCCCTGGCAGGGCACAGCAACTCAGGCCACAAGGTTAGTGCTGGCTGGGTAGGAGCAGGTGTTAGGTGCTAGTTCGAGCTAAGCTTTGACCAGGGCCCCTGTGGAGGTGCTGTGCCCAGGTGGGCCCAGTGGAGCCAGGCACGAGGTGCGGTGGGTTCCATGCTGCTCGTTTTAGGTTGGGATTGACCAGGGGTGATTGCTTAGATCCAGACAACATGGGTCACCTTGTGCCTAATCAGGAGTCAGGGTGCAGTGTGCAGAATCCCTGCCGTGCTGAGTACTGTGCCCTCAACCCCTTCACAATTGTAAATAAGGAATTTGGGTAGCTTTGGACTATAAATAATACCAAAGAGGATCTGTCAGAAAGTATTCTTCTTAATAGACTGTTAGTAGCTGCTGTTTATAGAAAATGAAAATTGAGAAAATAAATTATTGTTGAGGGAGATTGCGTCAGTGGGGACAAACACATCATCACAAGATCTATTAAGTTCCAATAGAAAGAGGGAAGAGTAAATGATTGCCAAGGGAAGTACTGCCCAGTTTGCCTAAGTCAGAAACTTAGTGACAGTTTCCATACCAGCCGCTGGGCCTGGGCGGGGCCTGTGCCTCCCAGCTGACCCACTCCAAGCTCCATGGCATGGACCCAGAGCATGTCCAGGGCAGAAATCAGGTTTGGAACCCTGGGAAGTGAGTGGCTTCTCTTTGGGGATCATCCCAGCCTGTCACCAGGGCAGGGTATAGGCCAGCAGAGGCTCGGCTGCCACTGGGGGTATGGGCCCTGGTGCAGGAGAGGGACGAGGGCTTAGTCTGAAGCCTCGAGACTTCAGCTTTGACCTCATGTTGCTGCTTTTAAAGACCAGTGCTTTTTTCCTTTTGTGTGTGAAAACTAAGGCCCCAGACACTCTGTTCAGATTGCTGGTAGATAAATGCTAAAACCATTCTGAGTAATCACCTCTTTGTTTTTAAACAGTTGAGTAACAGAGTAGTCCTCAAAATAAGATTTGACTTTAATGGGCCAGCCCACATTTGCAGAAGGCCCACCCGTCTTTGGGCTTCCCAAGTGGCGCTAGTGGTAAAGAATGCAGGAGACCTAAGAGACGTGGGTTTGATCCCTGGGTTGGTAAGATCCCTGGAGGAGGGCATGGCAACCCATTCCAGTGTTCTTGCCTGGAGAATCCCATGGACAGAGGAGCCTAGCAGGCTGTAGTTCATAGGGTCGCAAAGAGTCAGACACGACTGAAGCAACTTAACACACACACACAGCTCTCTTTTTTTGTTTGTTTGTTTTTTAATACTTCATTTTATTGTATTTATTTATTTTTTAATTTATTTTTTTACTTTACATTATTGTATTGGTTTTACCATACATTGACATGAATCTGCCCCGGGTGTACATGTGTTCCCCATTCTGAACCCCCCTCCCACAACCCTCCCCATATCATCCCTCTGGGTCATCCCAGTACACCAGCCTTGAGCACCGTATCTCATGCATCGAACCTGGACTGGCGGTTCGTTTCACATATGATAATATACATGTTTCAATGCCATTCTCCCATATCATCCTGCGCTCGCCCTTTCCCACAGAGTCCAAAAGACTTCTATACATCTGTGTCTCTTTTGCTGTCTCGCATACAGAGTTATCATTACCATCTTTCTAAATTCCATATATATGCGTTAATATACTGTATTGGTGTTTTTCTTTCTGGCTTACTTCACTCTGTATAATAGGCTCCAGTTTCATCCACTTCATTAGAACTGATTCAAATGTATTCTTTTTAATGGCTGAGTAGTATTCCATTGTATATATGTACCACAGCTTTCTTATCCATTTGTCTGCAGATGGACATCTAGGTTGCTTCCATGTCCTGGCTATTGTAAATAGTGTTGCGATGAACAATGGGGTACATGTGTCTCTTTCAATTCTGGTTTCCTTGGTGTGTATGCCCAGCAGTGGTATTGCTGGGTCGTATGGCAGTTCTTTTTCCAGTTTTTTAAGGAATCTCCACACTGTTCTCCATGGTGGCTGTACTAGTTTGCATTCCCACCAACAGTGTAAGAGGGTTCCCTTTCTCCACGCCCTCTCCAGCATTTATTGCTTGTAGACTTTTGGATAACAGCCATTCTGACTGGTGTGAAGTGGTACCTCATTGTGGTTTTGATTTGCATTTCTTTGATAATGAGTGATGTTGAGCATCTTTTCATATGTTTGTTAGCCATCTGTAGGTTTTCTTTGGAGAAATGTCTGTTTAGTTCTTTGGCCCACCTTTTGATTGGGTCGTTTACTTTTCTGGAATTGAGCTGCAGGAGTTGCTTGTATGTTTTTGAGATTAATTCTTTGTCAGTTTCTTTATTTGCTATTATTTTCTGCCATTCTGAAGGCTGTCCTTTTATCTTGCTTATAGTTTCCTTTGTTGTGCAGAAGATTTTAAATTTATTAGGTCCCATTTGTTAATTTTTGCTTTTATTTCCAATATTGTGGGAGGTGGGCCATAGAGGATCCTGCTGTGGTTTATGTCAGAGTGTTTTGCCTATGTTTTCCTCTAGGAGTTTTATAGTTTCTGGTCTTATGTTTAGATCTTTAATCCATTTTGAGTTTATTTTTGTGTATGGTGTTAGAAAGTGTTCTAGTTTCATTCTTTTACAAGTGGTTGACCAGTTTTCCCAGCACCACTTGTTAAAGAGATTGTCTTTTCTCCATGGTATATTCTTGCCTTCTTTGTCAAGGTAAGGTGTCCATAGGTGCATGGATTTATCTCTGGGCTTTCTATTTTGTTCCATTGATCTATATTTCTGTCTTTGTGCCAGTACCATACTGTCTTGATGACTGTGTCTTTATAGTAGAGCCTGAAGTCAGGCAGGTTGATTCCTCCAGTTCCATTCTTCTTTCTCAAGATTGCTTTGGCTATTCTAGGTTTTTTGTATTTCCATACAAATTGTGAAATTATTTCTTCTAGTTCTCTGAAAAGTACCGTTGGTAGCTTAATAGGGATTGCATTGAATCTGTAGATTGCTTTGGGTAGTATACTCATTTTCACTATATTGATTCTTCCAATACATGAACACGGTATATTTCTCCATCTGTTTGTGTCCTCTTTGATTTCTTTCACCAGTGTTTTATAGTTTTCTATATATAGGTCTTTTGTTTTTCGTTGCAGTGGTGAATGGAATTGTTTCCTTAATCTTTCTGTTTTCTCATTGTTAGTGTATTAGGAATGCAAGGGATTTCTGTGACACACACAGCTCTCTTTGCTCTTTATTATCTCTGTCTTTCAGAGGTGAAGCTGGCTGGGAAAATTGAGAGGATTGTGTGAGAGAAAGCAGCAGGCCCACAGTTCAGAATCAGTTGTTCTGCAACTTCTCTGCCATCTTGGAATGTATGGTTTCATTTGGTTTTGCACGTGGGCTGCAAGTACAAATAGACTAGCCCCAGAGGATTGCCACCCACTCGTGTGGAGTCTGTGAAGCACTTGGATTCTCTTCCCTGTAGGCCTGGTTACTCCCAGCAGCTGGAGGTGGGGTGGGGAGGGAGAGGCTGTTGTTCTGCTCACATTATTCCACTGCGAGAAGCACCTGCAAAGACTCAGGATCGCCAGTTGCACATGTAACAAGCCTTTTCCATCAACAAGGCAGAGAGAATTGGAAACCCAGGATGAGTAACAGGCCTGTGGCGTGTGCCAACCTGCTTGGCTTCCCTTGGTGTCGTGCAAACCTCTGCGCCCTGGCTGCAGTCCTAGCTTCTTTGTGAAGTGCAGGTGTGTGTGTGTTGCTGAATGCCAGTGATCCTTGGACACATTCCTCATTCGTATTCGGGCCTTTGGGGCTGGGGTGTGAGGGGCAAAGGAGTCCAAATTGGATACCTCATGAGGTGGTTCTGAAGCCGTGCTGAGCAGTCGGCTTTTAAAAGTTTGTCTTAGGAACAACCTGTACTTTGGTACATTGTAAATTGACACCCCAGTTGCCTTTTGGGTAATGAGTTTGGACTTTGGTGCAGCAGCTGAGAAGGAAGCCTTATGGGTGGTGGGTCTGGGGTGTGGCTGCCTGCCAGCCTGCAGCACGCTCTGAGCAGCCTCATGGACTCCGTCTGTGCAGCCATGTATGTTGCAGCAGTAACTTGGATTTGGGGCCCTTTATTCTCTACGGATGAGTTGAAAATGGGAAAATGATATTGCTGATCGTAGTTATAAGAAGGGCAGGTCTTCTAAAGCTGATAATAATTGAGAAGATTTTGAAACTCAGCATGCCAAGAGCCGGGAATCATTAGTATCAGTTGAACGTTTGCTGACTCTTAAGTCAACGGCCCTCCTCGGTGATGAAGAGGAAGAACATAGTTAAAGAATAGTGTTAAAAAAAAAAAAGCCTGAGTTATGCTGTCCAGGAGTATAAAAGCCAAAGCATAATTAGGCATTTTAACATCTTGTTTGGCTTCCTGAGAGCCCATCTTCCTTATAATATATAAACCTATCATTTGGCTTCAGGGGGCTCTGTCTGGAGAAATGGGAAGACTGTAACCAGGTTCCCCTGTGATCAAGACAAAACCCTGTTTGTAAGGGTGCAAGGCCCTTCTGGGGCCGAATCTGTCCCTTGGAACACAGTCCATATTGACCTACCCTCAAGGCCTTTCCCCTGGCAGTGTGCTCATTTATATGCTGATTTCTGTCATCTTTTTTCTGTTTAGATACTTTTAACCTATGAACTGAACTGAACTGAAACCTATGATTTTAAGCTGTCAGATGGGCTGTATTTATTTAAAAGGCTAGGCTGCTCAAACACTGCTGGCTTTCTCTAACTGGGAAAGCCCCAGGTTTGGGGAGGTAAGAGAAAATCAAGCACCAAAGATAAACTCAAACTCGTGCCTGGACTGTGAACTTCTTTGTATACTTCAGTCTCAGTCCTCGACTTTGTGCGTGTAGAGTTTATTATATGTGTGCTTTAAACAGCTAAGTTTTTAGGCAAAAACCACTGACATTCCACACCAGGGTACCATTATAATGGAAAGAGAAAAATCTTTTTAATTATAGCAGTGTTGCGGCCTTCTCCCATGCCTGGCTAGCCAAGGCATGGAGTTGATAAGCATACAGTGTCTTTCATACTTGCCATTACAACATGTTAATTAAGAGAATTCAGCTGTGGCACCAGCTGGGGATGTCTGGCTTTGTGGAAGATTGCAATTAGATGCTTTATTTTCTATTTTCTTTTTCCCCTTTCAACTTTGGTGGAATGCCTTTGAGTGGGGGCTTTTAGTCTCAGCAGTATAAATACTTTAATGTGCCTAATTATGTAATCATACACTTACACTCCTCTGTGTACACACACAGCGTTTTATGGACTTTTATCCCCTTTTCCAGCACACGGGGCATCTCGCCTGCGTTTTGGTTTGGTTGGTATTCTGTGCCGTGGCAGGAAGAAGAGGAGGGCCAGAGACAGTTCAGGGTTTTCCTCTGATTATGATCTGTCCCTCTGCTCCCTGCCCCCCCACCCTCCTTTATCTCTCAAATAATTAGCATCTCAATAGTTTCCTAGCGAAGTCAACGTAATTTAAATGAAATTGGGCTTTATAATACTATATCTTTCCATGAATTTGCAAGTGCAGTCTTTCAAAGTGTATAGTTTCATTTTTCTCAGTCCTCAATTCCAGGCAGGCCTAGGGCATGAGCCTGGACAGGAGAGCTCAGGCACAATGGAACCCATTGATTTCTGGCATTCAGCTTGCGCGGAGAGGTCCTGTGACCCCAGCTGTTAGACCAGGATCTGGGAGCAGCTGTTTTCCGAGATTCAGTCCTCCAGGGATGGGCCATCTGCTGCCATGTGAGAGAACCCTGGGAAAGAAATCGAGCACAGGGTATCTCTGTACTCCTTTGCTCTGCTCTGGTCCCTGCAGTTTTTCCTGGTCCCCTCACCTCGGCATACTTAAGACACATGATGCCTCTGCACCGGAGAACTCACATGCTTTCCTCTCGGTTCTTCTGCCGCCCTGGCTCCGCCACACCTGCACCCCCAGCTCCACTGAAAACTCGTTGCCAGAGTTGGCAGGGAGATTCCAGTGGCTGCTTCAGCTGGACTAGAAACAGAGCAGGCTTTTCGTTTCATTAGTAGTAACGTGACTTTGCATTTTAGGAACTGGAAAGATCCTTAAAAATCTTGTTACAGGGAAGAAGAACCCAAGATTTTTTCAGTATTCAGATTTGTATTTGGGGCCCTTCCTGATTTTCTGAATTTCCAGCTATCTCCTGCTACACACAGACACGCACACATACACACACACACACACACCCACACACAGACACACACACACCCACACACACACACACACCACCACCCCCCTTCTTGCTCCTCTGCTTATGCCCTTGTCTCCCCCTCCCATGTTCCTCCCCCTCCTGTATGCAAGTCACAATCCCCTAGTCACAATCTTTCATCCCATGTCACAATCCTGTTTACCTCTAGATTTGGAGTTCTGGTATCATTTCTTTCTTCCTTTCTGATCTCTTTCCCCATTGAATTAACCCTTCTTCAGAACCTCCTAGTGTAGCCCAGATTGATTTCTAACATGTGTCTCCTGTGGTTATTTATTAGACCGTAAGCTCCTAGAAGGTACAGTCTGTATCTTTGCCGCCTTCCCAACCCTCCTTCCCCATTGCCCGCCACAGTGCTGTAGTGCTTAGTAAAACCTGTTGAATGAACAGATGGATACATGCAATCATTAGGTGAACTCTGGGAGGTAAACAGAGTAGATGCTACTGTTATTATAACCAAATGGGGCTCCTCATCTGTACCCCCAGAGGGAGTGACATCTCCTCAGGGACAGTGAAAGTCGCTCAGTTGTGTCTCCCTCTTTGTGACCCCGTGGACTGTAATCTGCCAGGCTCCTCTGTCCATGGAATTCTCCAGGCAGGAATATTAGAGTGGGCAGCCATTCCCTTCTCCAGGGCGTCTTCCCAACCCAGGGGTCGAACCCAGGTCTCCCACATTGCAGGTGGACTCTTTACCGTCCGAGTCACCAGGGATGTATTATTTACTCTAAAAGTTCTGTCACCAACCTGGCACACTGGTCAGGGCTCATAGATATGAATTTGTTATATTGAGAAAGCATTCCTATTAGAGTGAAATCCAGAGGGAATAAGAACTAAGGCTTGCAGGTGTTTTTTAACTCTCTTCTGGGTGAAAGTCATTAAACCATTCTTTGGAAGACAAAAGATTAAAGGATACCTGTGACGTTTGGACACAGGTATCTACTGACGCACCAATGATTGAAGCTGCAACAGGCAGTGTCTTCTGACCAGGAATCTTGACTGGTCAGTCACAAGTGGCTCACCAGGCGCAGGGGTCCGCAGACCTGAGAGAGGCAGGGGAGGCAGCAGGAAGGTGGGCTTCGGATGGACAAATGAAAAGCGTGGTTGAGACTCCGTCCCTGAAGCTCGCTGATCTGTTTTGCGTTTGCTGTGTTCAGTGATCAAGGGATCTTGACAGTTTGTCAAAGCCAGGCTAATAAATACTCAGGCTAAAATCAAAGGGGAAGCAGGTCCCAGACATGTGAGAAAGCGCTTGAGGGCAGGGGCCCTGCCATGGACCTCACAGCGGGTCTGATGTGAGTGAATTCACAGGAGGTAAGAGAGACTCCAGCCTTCCCTGCTGCCTGGGAGGAGGAAAGGGATCTGCCAGGAGTCCTCTGGCTCCGTCTGGCCCAGAACTTTAGAAGGACCCACAAGCTGAAAGTTCAGTTCAGTTCAGTCGCATCTGACTCTGCAACCTCATGGACTGCAGCACCCCGACCTCCCTGTCCATCACCAACTCCCGGAACTTGCTCAAACTCATGTCCATCGAGTTGGTGATGCCTTCCAACCACATTATTCTCTGTCTTCTCTTCCTGCCTTCAGTCTTTCTCAGCATCAGGGTCTTTTCCAATGAGTCAGTTCTTTGCATCAGGTGGCCAAAGTATTGAAATTTTAGGTCCAGCATCAATCCTTCCAATGAATATTCAGGACTGATTTCCTTTAGTATTGACTGGTAGTAGAGAAGAATAAAACTCCTCTGGGGAGATTTCTCACCACCCTTGATCAGCTGATGATAGCAGAGGATGGGAAGTTCCCCTTCTAGGAAGTGCAGAGGAAACCAAGAAGGCCGGACAAGCTCCTTTTCCTGTGGTGGCTATGAACAGTGTGGTTAAACTGATGAGGCGTTTAAAGAAGAGACTCTCCTTCCTCACGAGATGGAGGAAGACTCTCCAGATGAGTAGATTTTGTAACTTTTGACTCCTTCTTCCCATGGCCCATCGGTCACAGTGTTCCTCATACTTGTTGGCTCAGAGGTGATTAAGGCAATGACCCCTGGCCGCTTCATTCCCCATACCACGCACCCCACCCTCCAAAGAACCACCTTGTCTTTTCCCTTTTATATCTCCTAGTCTCGTGGTAGGGTCAGGCCTGACCCAAGCCCCCACGGAATGTGCAGGGCTCACTTTATGGCCTGCCTTTGACGTGTAGTCTGTTATTTGCACCTTGTCTGTCACAGCAAGACCCAGTCACATCTCTTTCTTCAGAAAAGATTATTCAGACCTTTACCAGGAAGTGTGGCACTTGCCAGTTGCAGGTCACCCCCATCACTGATTTCTGCCCCGCAGCTGATTTTGCCACCCTCTGTGGCTGGAGGTTACCAGTTACTCCCTTGCATTCTCTGCAGTTGCATGGGCCTGGGTAAGCAGCAGTGGCTTGTTGAGCCCCCGGCATAAGCAAGGTGCTGCCTGACTCCCTGTTTGGAGGTACACGGCAGAGGCTGTTTATTCTGGGCCTTGGCAGAGCTGCCCTGGTGATCCTCTGTATCCGAGGCAGTGGGCAGAAGGGCACCCTCTATCTAAGTGTAGCTCACACCCCCGTTCTGCACTTAGTGGCAGGCTTCCTGTCGTGTATCCCTCTTGGAAGGCGTGTGTTCCCAGCTGAAGATGCCCCCGTGCCCTCTCCCACTTGCAGTTTTGGGATCCGTGCTCCTTAAATAGCTCCATTGTTTGTAATGCTCAGAGATTACTAAAGGAAACCATCTTGCCTTTTCCCTCCACCTCTCTGGAAACATGTGGCCCCACTTGAGATATGAGCTGAGTTCTCTGGGCACAGGTAAACTCACCAGTCCACATTCTTCTCCAAACAGGAATTACTGCAGCTTCTCGGCAGCTGGACCCCGCCCCCATGCTACACTTCTGTAGGTCTTAGGGTAACTTTTTCTGGTCCCATCTGTAATCAAGGAGCTGGAGAAAGACATGCCAGAGTTTGAATCCAGACTCAACTACCAGCTGGATTTGTAACCTCAGGCCACTACTAAATTGCTCAGAGCATCACTTTCTTCATCTGAACAAATTGAATATGACACCACTTTCTTCACAGAATGGAAGAGTTAAAAATAGGATGGTAACTTTAAATGCTTCGCATAGCACCTGGTGATAAATGTTAATTATCTTCATCACATCTACCCTGTTGGACAGCAGAGATCTTTAAATTTGTTTTAAATTTAAATTTGTGTTTCTCAAAAGCCTACTGTGTGTGCCTGACACCAGACTTGACATAAGGTATTTCCATCAGGTGGTAGAACTGGGAATGAAACCACAACTCTGAGTCCAGCCCTGTCGTGAACTCCCAGCCAGACTCTGAAGTCAGTTACCACTCACTCATCAGTTCTCCTTCTGAGGTTGGTCAGTGCCTTAAGCAGCTGACTGGGGCCTTCCTGCAGAGGACCAGCCTGATCCTCCTGCTGTGCTAAGTCACTTCAGTCGTGTCCGACTCTGTGTGACCCCATAGACGGCAGCCCACCAGGCTCCCCCGTCCCTAGGATTCTCCAGGCAAGAACACTGGAGTGGGTTGCCATTTCCTTCTCCGATGCATGAAAGTGAAAAGTGAAAGTGAAGTCGCTCAGTCGTGTTCGACTCTCCGCGGCCCCATGGACTGCAGCCTACCAGGCTCCTCCGTCCATGGGATTTTCCAGGCAAGAGTACTGGAGTGGGTTGCCATTGCCTTCTCTGTGCATCCTCCTAGAGGTGGGGAGTTCTGAGGGCAAGGGCAGCTTCTTCAATGATAGGATAAAGGAGATGAAACCAGGAAGTAGCAATGAGAAAAAATAAACATCTGTTTTCTCTTAACCCTTTACTGCTCTCAGGGGAATGTAGTTTCATTTGTTAATGCACATGGAATGGCCTGTCTCCTTAGCCCTGCTGGCATTGCACCATCCTGGGGTGGGGGTGGTGGAAAATTGTGGGTGCTGCTCTCTTAAGTCACTGCAGTGGGTGGGAGGGCTTTTGATACTGTGAGGCCCAGGCCTAGAGCAGCAGCAGGAGAATGGTCCTCCTGCCTGCTCGTCCTCTCAGTCGTACAGTGTAGGGGTGGGATGAGGGTGTAGCCCCAGGAGGCCGCGTGTCTCTCAAGTCCCTGAGCTGTGAGAAAAGGGGTGAAAGGGTAACAGGCCATATGGAGGCCATTAATCTTCCCTGGTGGCTCAGAGGGTAAAGTGTCTGCCTGCAGTGCTGGAGACCTGGGTTCGATTCCCAGGTCGGGGAGATGCCCTGGAGAAGGAAATGGCAGCCCACTCCAGTACTCTTGCCTGGGAAATTCCACAGATGGAGGAGCCTGGTAGGCTACAGTCCATGGGATCACAAAGAGTCACACATGACTGAGCGACTTCACTTCTCTGTCAGCCAAGAACAGCTCAGGCTCTGCTGAGAACATAGTAGGGCAGGGGGCTGGCATATTACTGAGCTGGAAGAGGGAACAGCAGGCAAGCCAGAATGTTCATCGTACTCCTCACTGCCTGTCCCTCTCCAGATATCCAGAAATTTCTAAAGCAATCCTTTTTCTTTGCCGTAGTCTTTGCCCTGCCCTATTCCAAAAACCAGAGGTAAGAAATTAGTTTACATTTACACAAATCAGTTTACATTTACAAATCACATTTACAATGTGAATAATAAATGTAAAGAATTTAAAGAAAGTGCCTACTATTTGCCAGGCATGATGCAAGACACTTTCAGGTACATAGTTTCATCTTCACGAAGGTGAGTATTGGCTGTTAGGGAGTAAGACTCAAGGAGAGGGCAGGCCAGTCAAACCCTGATTCACTATCAGACCATGCTGTGCCCCTGCATGGCCCTAGTTCTGGTGGCTGGGAGTGTATTTCCACGGGAGACGCCAGTTTAGAGAACATGAGGTGTACCGTGCCGAGGGAGTCTCTCTGCTGGAAACCATGCAGCTCAGATGAGGATGGAGCCCAAGGTCTTTTAACTGAGATCACACACCTGGCCTCAGGGCTTAATGAAGCACAGGTTCTTGACGTCTGATTGCAGAAAGAATTCAGTGAGAGACAGAGTGATAGGTTAGAAGTAGATTTATTTACAGAGAAACACAGTCCACGGTCAAGAGTGTGGGCCATCTCAGAAAGTGAGACTCTGAAATATGGTGTGGTTATACTTTTTATGGATTGGGTAATTTCATAGGCTAATAAGTGGGAGGGTTATTCCAACTGTTTTGGGGAAGAGGGCAGGGATTTCCAGGAACTGGGCCACCACCCACTTTTCAACTTTTTATGGTTGGCCTCAGAACTGTCATGGCCCTGGTAGGTGTGTCATTTAGCTTATGCATTACAGCGAGTGTATAAAGAGGCTCAAAGTCTCCTGGAATCTTCCACCATCTTGGACCTTGTTAGTTCTAACCGGTTTTTTGTTGTGTCTTGTGACTATGTCATTCTAAAAACTGTGCCCTGCCTGCCCCCTTCCCTCCTGTTTCAGCTATCTGCTCCTGATTCATCTCAAATCAGAAACTATGTGACCCTTTGCATTTAAAAAAACAGTGCCTTGAAATGTGGGCAAAATTTTGTAGGTGAAGTCAGTTTCTGCCAGTTTCTGTACCAAGATCTGGGAATACAAGAAGCAGAACAAATGCTTGCCCTACAGCTTGGGTATGTGGGTGGGTTAGTGGAGAGGTGGGGATGGACCGACCTGTGAGAAAATAATTGCAGAGACAACATTACAGCCAGTGCTTCATGGGGAGGCATGAAGATGTTTGGAGAAAGCAGAGGAGGGGTAATTGAGCTGCTGTTTATTGAGTGCTTGGTGTGTGAGAGGCTCTTTACCGGGTCCTCGACCTGCATGACTGTGATGAATCCGCGTAGCACCCATGAGGTACGCACCTTTACTGTCCCCCTCTTACAGGTAAGGGAACTGAGGAATAGGAAGACTTGCCCAAGCCACACAGTGGGGAACTGCCCTAGCTCACCAGCTGGTCTCACTGTAGGCCGGGGGGAAAGCTCTGCCCCGTGCTGCTTAGTTCTCTTTGGGACGGTGTCCTGGGGTAGGTGACCTGGGAACTGAGTCTTGAAAGTTGGGTGGGGTTCCAGCTGACCCTGTGTACTTTCAGGTCAGGGTTTCCAGGCCAAGGAACAGCACTTCTTCTTTCAGAATGACTTTGATGGCCACTGTCAGATGACAGTTTTCATGTTTGGGGCAAGGTGCTGTAAAGAAAATGTTCTTCCTTCTTGTTGGCTCTGACCTGCCGGTTGGCATGTCCCCTTTCCTGTGAGGTGAGGGGAGTGAAAGATGCAGGCCTGAAGCAGGAGGGACAGCCTCTGAAGCTGGACCTGCTTGTGAGCCTGTCAGTCCGCTGGAGTAGGACCTGGGCTGGGCCCCTCTGAGAGGGCAGCCTGAGCCATAGTGGCTTCTGCCGCTGCTCACCCCACCTTGCACTGGGGCCACACCCTGGGAAAGGCTGGAGCGCCCGCAGCTGGCCCTCCCCTGCGTGTGGGAAGTTCTCATGAGAAAAGGGATCCTGGCTGGACAATGGGCTTCCTGTCTGACCACTGGGAAGGTTTGTCTCAGAGGAGAGGAAGGTTGCAAGTGGCATGAGAAGTCGTCTTTTCCCTCTCGCTGCATGCTGCCTGTTTTAGCCTTGTGGCTGTTTGACTGGGGTCAGGAAGGCAGAGAGCGGGGAAAAGCGATGGACAGAAGCAGCCCCTGGCTCTCTCTGGGGCAGCCAACCTCCTCTGGCCTGGCTCTCCGCCACCGCTGTGCGCCCGAGGTGGGACTCTGCCCTGACATGGCTGCAGGCGCTTCTGCACAGACAGGACGCTTCTCCTCGAGCCTCCCACACGGACGGAGCTCAGTTCAGAACTGGAGTGGCTGCAGGACTAACAGGAGAGGAATCTCAGGGGCGGTGAGACTGGCCATCCACCCAGCTTGACACAGGTTTGCAAATGGCAGACAAGACCTCAGAGGCCTTCTGGTTCAGCGCCTTCATGTATGGAAACTGAGGCCGGGAGAGACCAGTGTCCACAGGCAGCACCCAGATCGCCTTTGTCACTGGGCTCCCCTCCCTGTGGCTCACTTTCTCAGGTGGGCTGTGAGAGGAGAAGCTGGGCACAGAACCCTTGTTACTGCCCAGTGCCATGGAGTGGAAGCCAGCCTTCCTGGGTTCAGATCTTTACTCGCCGGGCGACTGTGACCAAATTTCTTAACCTCTCTCACTCCATTTGCTCACCTGTATAATGTTATAACAATACGTTTCTTACAGGGTTTTTGTGAAGTTTGAATGTGTTAAGACATATAAAGTGCTTAGAGACCAATACTTGGCATATAGCAGGTGGTCAGTGAATAGGAGGAGAAGGCAATGGCAGCCCACTCCAGTACTCTTGCCTGGGAAATCCCATGGATGGAGCAGCCTGGTAGGCTACAGTCCATGGGATTGCGAAGAGTCGGACATGAATAAGTGTCTTCACTTTCATTTTTCACTTTCATGCACTGGAGAAGGAAATGGCAACCCACTCCAGTGTTCTTGCTTGGAGAATCCCAGGGACAGGAGCCTGGTGGGCTGTTGTCTATGGGATTGCACAGAGTCGGACACAACTGATGTGACTTAGCAGCAGCAGCAGAGTGAATAGGAGCTGCTATTACTGAGATTTCTAAGGGAGGCCATAGAAGAAACCTTTATACCACAGTGAGATGTGGTAACCCACCCACTACCCCCAGCCCATCCCAGCCCCTTGCATTTGTCTGTAATACCCAGTTCCAACTTCCTTGAGAGGCTTTCTTGCGGAGAATCACCTCTCCGTTGAACTAGCGAGCTCACACCTTTCCCAGAGCAGCAAGATGTTCCAGAGGCCCAGGCCTAGTCCATCAGGGGATGGACTGGTACTCTCGCCTCCTCTGCAGGTCCGCCTGGACTTCTCGGTCAAGCCTGCAGCTCAGGAGCCAAACGCTTGTTGAGTCATTTAGAGATGAGCGGCTCGGAGGAAATTACTCAACTCAGCTAAGGCTCATTGTTTTTAATCGGTAAAATGGAAAAAAATATTAAGCCTCATTGTTTTTAATCTGTAATGGAAAAAAATATAGTACCTGCTTTGTGTAAATAGAGAGCTCAGAAGAGTGCCTGACACAGGTAATAATGCTTTTTGCAGTAATTATTATTTTCCTAGTCTCACGTCCAAATAGAAATTTGCACATTCGAGTACCTTTTTTCCCCCCTATTTTTGCATTCTCTGGCTCTCTCTTTTCCTAACAGAGCCGTGAGGGCTAGAAATAGAAATTAAACCTTTGTGTATCAAGAAAGGGTTTTGAAAGCAAGCACGTAAACTGTGCTTTAAAGAACAACCTGAAGGGACCCTGAGTGGTGTGGTCTGAACCCTTCCTTCTGTTCTCAGATCCCCACCATCTGTGCCATCAGCACAGTGGCTACTAGCCTCGAGTGACTGTTGAGAACTTGAAATGCGATTTGTCTGACCTGAAATGTGCTGTAAGTGTAGAAAAGAATATTATCAAATATCTCATTAATAAATTTTTATAATATGTGTTGAGATATCAGGCATGTATTTTGCATATATTGGTTAAATAAAATATATCATTAAGATTAATGTGACTAAGAAAATCTAAAATCACTGTGGCCGCATCGTATTTCTGGGGGATAGCATTGTGCTCGGTGTTTGCTTCTCATCCATTCCTTCCTCCCCTTTCTGTTTTTTGCACCTGCTTCTCTTTGCCTGGGCCCTCACCTGCCTCTGGTTGCCAGCGGTTCTCAGATGAACAGAAGAGATGTCCCTGCTCAGAAGGACACCCAGGACCAGTAGAAGACCTCAGCTTTGAACACTTTGCTTCTTTCATTTACATGAGAGTTAGCCCTGCATGTCTGTGTCCTGTCGATTGTAACCTTTCTGAGGGTTTGGTCCTGTCATGCTTAGCTCTGTGGCCCTGCTAGAGCATCTTAGGAGGAGAGGCGCTCTGTTTGATGGAGTTGCAGCCACACAGGGACACGTGTGATACCACCTCAGCTGTGTACCCTGGTGACCACAGCTGCTGTGTTGATGAGCTAGGTTTCGGGGAACCACTTTCTCCTCTGAATTCCCAGGAAAGTTTTCTCTGGCCATCCTTTCTTTCAGCACCGTCACGAAGCACCTGTTTTTCTGTGCCCAATCATGTTCTAAATGCCACTACACTGGTTTTAGTGTAGAACGATGTTATTTCAAACCTGCAAGTGAACACTAACACGGTTTCTTAAGCCCAGGCACTTAAAGTCGCAAAGAATCAGACATGACTGAAGCGACTTGGCACGCACGCACTATGTGAGGGAGTTGGGGGATGGGGGGTTGTTGTTTTGTGTTTTGTTGGGATATAGTTGCTTTACAATGTTGCGTTTCTGCTGTACAGTGAAGTGAATCAACTATATGTATACATATATCCCCTCTTTTTTTAATTTCCTTCCCATTTAGGTCACTACAGAGCATTGAGTAGAGTTCCCTGTGCTATACAGCGGGTTCTCATTATCTATTTTGTACATATTAGTGTGTGGGAGTTTAGGGTTTTCTTGATGACTGACATCAAACGGAAGTCTCTTCTGTTGAGCCTTTTTAACTGCACTAGGTATTTGCATTCTTCTTCCCTTCCTCAAGCTGATCTTCACCCTCCCTACCCTCCACACCTCTTTTTAAAGGGGCTCTGTGTGTTAAACTGGACACTTTGACTCCAAGGCCATTCCTGGAGCTTGTTTTGATTCGTTTGTTAAGGAATCTTAGAATTTGTTTTGTCTCTGATTTGTCTCTTCCTCTTAAAAGTCTGGTCCCCAGAACAGCAGAAGAAAATCACGTTATCTGAGGGCTGATTGGGGGGTTCTTATTAGTTTCTGCTCTTGGTTTAGGCCCAGGGGTGGGAGTACTAGCCAGATCATTCTGCCTCCCCTCCTTCTGCTCCCTCCCCATCTGCTCTGACGTCTCCTGCTTCATGACAGCTGTGCTCTGGGCACTCCACAGGCCCCCTGAAGAATTATCTCGCTGCTTCCTGTGCTCATGGGAGGCCAAAAAAAAGTGGCTGTAAGAGATAATAGGAAGCAGAGAAGGAAGCTAAAGAGAGCTAATTGGTTTTTTTTTTTTCTGTAAAATTCCCATCTTCTGGCTTTCTCCTTCTTCTTTTTAAAATTATGCAGCTTTGCCAAATCAGATGAGTTCATTGTCTTCTTGGGGCTAAGAACAGATCTTGAAACTCCCTCTGTGGATCTGGGGTTGTCAGAGAGAGCAAGCCTGATGCACAGATTAAGTCAGCCTCTTGCCCAGAACAGTGGCTCCCAGAAGCCACCGAGTGATTTATTTGCTGCTCCTCATGTTCTTCCTGGTCCTTTGACGCCCAGGCGGCGTCCGCTGAGGGTCCTCTCCCAATGCCTGCTCCCTGCCAAGGCGCTCCCACTCTGCTTTCTGATTGGGCAGGAGGGCCGTATTTTTTCCTTACATTCTTGGCATCTTGAAACAATCTTGCCTTTTGCTGATTTTTCCTTCTGAGACCTCCTTATTTCTTCCTTTGACTTGGGGCAGTCCCTTTGTGATGCTGTCTGCTGTTCCCTAGTTTGTTTCTTTTGTAAGATCCTCACAGAACATTTTAACCCAGTTTATTTCCCCATGCGAGAGTGGCTCTAACTGCTGACCTTCTCCAAAGGTTTTCTTCTCTGTTCATCTTACATCAAAGTCAGCTCCTCTTGTGATTTCACCCATTGAATATGGTATGAACACCTCCTATTGCAGCCAGGGCCCCTCTGCAAGATGGTTTCTTCACAATATTATTACTACTACTACTATTATCATTATTTTATTTATTTATATATTTATTTGGACAAATTTTCTTATGCAGTCAAGCTAACCTAAGCTACCTGATGTTCTTTGGGCTTAATCTACACTTCGATACTTTGGAGCATTCGATTCAAACCACCACCTCCTTTCCTGCTGAAATCAAGCCCCATTGAAAATACCTCTTCCTCCAGTAGCCATTCTTGGCCTTCCGCACACAAGGTTGATTTCTCCTGCTCTGAACTCCCCGTCTTGCAGCACTAATCCCATTCTTTGACACGTGTAGGGTAAAATCTGTGTGGAGTATCTCTGGGGAGAAGCACTGAGTGACTGAGAAAGAGGGCTTACTTTTCTGTGTTCACCCTCTTACTTTTTGAATTTTTTTCCAGGTATATGTTTCCTATGATTCGCCCCCACCCCCACCGTACCGAAGGTATTATTTACATAACAAAGACCCAGTCTGTAAAACTTGAGAAGAAGATATTGGAGAGTATGTTTAGAAAAGTGTCCTAAACATACTCTCCAAAATGTGTCACGACATGAAACTCAGAAGCCGTGAAGAAAGAAGCTTTTAAAATACACGTGTGGACTTATTTGTCATACCCCTGTTTGGCTACAAGTACCTGAAGTGCTTGGGCTTCCCTGATGACTCAGTGGTAAAGAATCCGCCTGCAATGCAGGAGACGCAGGTTTGATCCCTGGGTTAGGAAGATCCCCTGGAGGAGGGCCTGGCAACCACTCCAGTATTCTTACTGGGAAAATGCCATGGGCAGAGGAGCCAGGTGGGCTACAGTCCATGGGGTCGCCAGGAGTCAGATACAACTGAGCAGCTGAGCACACATGCACCTGAAGTGCTTATCTTTTTATCCTTTTGCAGAGCATAGCACCGTGATCCCTACCCAGTTATCAGTAAATGTCAGGTGAATAGAAATGAGCTGTAGGTAGCACCTTTGTAGACCTCACTGTTTGCACTGACATAATGAGTGCCGGGTGATGCCCAGGCCCTCTCAGGGACTCCATGAGGATGTGGGCTTCATGGGCAGAAGTGCCCAACAGAGCCGGCATGACTTGAGAAGCAGCAGCCCTTCCTCTGGGACTGTCCTTCCCCGCACACTGGACCCGTGTGAGTCCTGCCTGCTTTCGGGAGCTGCTGTCGGATGCTCAGCATTAATTACACTGAGGAAATGAATCAATTAGACACAATCTGGAGAGAGCCGGGCAATCTCTGGCAGGCTTGTTGCCCTGAACAAAAGAGGGAGCGTGTACAAGGTAAAGCAGTTTGCTGAGCTTCCTTTGGAAATCCAGATGGCCAGCTCTTTGAACGACTTGGCCAGAGTTTAGAGGGGCACCAGGAGAGGTGTGATGCCTGTGTCTCCCTCCTGTTCTAGACTTTGGGCAAGGTGGGTGGTGTGGGAAGAGTCTAGAGACGACGGTGTGTCCTTAGAGGGCGCGGAGTGGGCTTATTTGGGCTCATCACTTTGGCCACCTCGTGCGACAAGTTGACTCACTGGAAAAGACTCTGATGCTGGGAAAGGTTGGGGGCGGGAGGAGAAGGGGACGACAGAGAATGAGATGGCTGGATGGCATCACCGACTCTGTGGACATGAGTTTGAGTGAACTCCGGGAGTTGGTGATGGACAGGGAGGCCTGGCGTGCTGTGATTCATGGGGTCGTGGAGAGTCGGACACGACTGAGCGACTGAACTGAACTGAACTAGCTTCAGAGAGGACGTTCAGACTTCTCTGATACTTGTGGGCCTACATCATTATTTTAATAGGTTAAGTAATGAAGTCTTTTCTCTGAACCTCAGTGATAAGTAGCCTGAGGGCAAGAAACCATCATCTCTTTTTTTACTTCATATTCCCCCCTCTCCTGGTTGGCAGTCATCTTACATAAGAGCAGTTTGCAGGCTGAAGGGAAGTGGTATTTGGTGAGAGAGTGGTGGGCAGTCTCATGAAGAGGGAGTACCTTATCTCAGACAGTCAGAAACTCTGGGTCTATTAGAGGAAGTGAAAAACAGAAACCCAGCTGTTCTTATTTTCATATTGATGTCCTTGTCATATCTTGATGGGGACAGGGTATTTGCCAGCAAAATCTAAAGTCCTTTGGAGATGTTCATCTTTCCTGCATTTAGTAAAGCTTGGGCTAAGCTGAAGTATGTGGGTGCCTGGCCACCTGCCAGCATATCTTCTTCCAAACAATGATCCCTGAGTGTCCCTGTTGTCCCCTTCCTATTTTTGCGAGGCACACCCCGTGATCTATTGCCTGGGGACTTTGGTTCTGCAGTGTCCATCCAGGCGCTCCGCGTCCTCCCCAGGCCTTGGAATTGCAGGCCGCCTTCTCCCTGTGCCGCTCCAGGGAGCTTGTCACCGCAGCGTGTCTCCATCCAAGTTCCCCCCACACTTAGGTACCATTTGCCATCTCCCTTGTTTAGAGGGGAGGTAACCTTGACATACACACTCCTTAAAGCCCTGCTCACTCCTGGGGTGGAAGCAGTGTCTGCTGGCGGGAAGAGCACAGGTTTTGAATCAGGAGACCCAGCTCTGTTTCCCGGTCTGCCCTTGGCTCGCTCTGCCTTACACTTGGCTCAAAGTCATTTAACTTTCGTGGACCAGTGTCCTCCTCGTCAAAGAGGAGGCATGATAACTGCTTCACAGTTGTCAGAACAAATAAATAGGATAGATGAATGAAGGTGTTTTTAAAACTGAGCAGACCTACCTCAATGAAAAATACAGGCTTTACTGCAGGGTGGAGTCTAGTGATGCCAGTGACCGCAAGTCAGGGAATGCGTGGTGCCGGGCGCTTGGGAAGCCTTCCAGGAAACGCATCAGAAATCCCCTCTGGAGCCAAGAAGGCACATTTTATCACACAAAGGAGTCTTTTCTGATTCTGATCTGGAACAAGGCTAACGTTTCCCCCGTGCAGGTTACTGATGTTTTACCACCTGTCACTCGGTTTTGTTGTGTTCCAGTAGGTTTTATTAAAACCATATTACACACTAGGTCTCTGTGAATCTGGCTTGGTCAGAGTCTACTGTTGAGTGAAGGATGCGGTTCTCTGCAGGCAGTAGGGAGAGGGAGGGCAGGGGGACGAGGTGTTGGCAGCCCAGCTTCCCCTGTTGCCAGGGCGCCTCCTTCTGTCTTTGGCAACCTGAGCTTCCAGCGTTCAGCAGCAGCCTTTCTAAGGGGCTGGCGCTCTGCTCCTGAGGTGTTTCCTACCGAGGCCTTCAGCACTGCCCCTTTCCGTGTTGCCAGCGGCACTCCCACTGGAAAATCTCACCAGGGTACCTCCTTTCCATCTCTGCAGTGTGCTCCCTGCCGCCGGAGCCAGAGAATGGCGGCTACATCTGCCACCCCCGGCCCTGCAGAGACCCCCTGAGCTCCGGCAGCGTCGTCGAGTACCTGTGTGCCGAAGGCTACATGCTGAAGGGTGACTACAAATACCTGACGTGTAAGAATGGCCAGTGGAAACCAGCCATGGAGATCAGCTGCCGTCTCAACGAGGGTCAGTTTGGCAGGCGAGAGTGGGGTACTTGCTGCTGGCCTCCTGCTTCCCTTCCAGCTCCTGGGAAATGGCGCGCACTCACTCCAGAGGGCCCTGTGCTACGTGGGGCAGCGTGGCCCGTCTGCCACCCGGCAGCCTCCCTTCCTCTGGGGTTTCCTATCTTGGTTAGACATTTGGATTGCTGATGCGTGTCTCATGGCATTTCAGCCGAGCCACTGAGGCATCTGCTGTGCTCTGCAGAGTCCCTGTGATGCTCCAGCCCAGTGCTGGTGACCTCTGGCTGTGTTCTGCTAACACTTGGGCTCAATGGGGCCACCTTCTGTAGTGTCTCTGGTATATTATTTTTCCCTGAATGGAAGGGCACTGTTTTGTTATGGAGCCGCAGTCCAACTGGACAGAAGCGCGCTCCCCCTCGGCCTCCTCCTGTCGTACATGACATGAGGTCCAGCCTCCTGGGGAAGGTGTGTGTCATGCAGCCATCTTTGGGCTTTTCACTCCAGTTTCAGGACTGTGACACCCCGGAGAAGGGTGGGGACTGGCTTTAGATATACAGCTAAAGATGCAGGACCTTAGAACAGAGGGTTATTCCAGCCCTGTTTTTATAAAATTTCCTGCCACCTGGGTGGAACTTTAGATGGTGGAAAGATGTGTGCATTTGAATGGTTCATGTCTTTCAACCTGCTGTTGAGGACAGGATCAGCTTGGGTTTATAAAGGTAAGATCTCTAGGGGTAAGTGAATTTAGGTGTTTGATGGTCCTCAGCAGTTCAAGGTGAAGGGAATTTTAGTTTCAGGAAAAGAACAGGGAAATGTCCATTTTCCTTGACATAAAAGCCGTTTGGCTCTGCACCATTATTCCAAAAGTGACCCTGGCCATACCTAGCATCTCTCAGCGGGGCACCATGCAGGGGGCCTTTGTAGGTCAGCCATGGGGCTCACGTTCCATGTGTCTGGGTACAAAACAGCGCTGATGATGGCTTGTTTCCATAGACAAAGATGCCCACACGTCGCTCGGGGTCCCCACGCTGTCCGTCGTGGCCTCCACAGCCAGCTCCGTGGCGCTCATTCTCCTCCTCGTGGTGCTGTTCGTGCTGCTGCAGCCGAAGCTGAAGTCTTTCCATCACAGCCGGTGAGCCCAGGGGTGGCGGCCGCACGCGTCCCCGTTGGGGACTGGCCCTGGACTTGCAGAGGGGTGCTGGCCTCTGCTGGCCCGTGTGTGCCCAGCGAAAGCGGGGGGACCCTGCGTGTGTGAAACTTTCAGGTGTACCAGGCAGTGTGCTTCTGCTTCACGTCCATAATCGTTATCCTCACAGGATCATTGCAGATTAGGAAACTGAGGCTCAGAGAGGTGAAGTCAGAGAGGGTCATCCCTCTAGGTCAGGGAACCGCCCCCCCCCCCCCGCCCCTGCCTCTGGGCCACAGACCAGTAGCTCCTATCAGGTCAGTGGCAGCCTTAGATTAGAGATAAGGTGCACAGTAAAAGTAATGCACTTGAATCTTCCCCAAACCACCCCTTGACACACCCCTGTCTGTGTGAAAATTATCTTCCACGACATCAGTTTCTGGTGCCAAAAAGGTTGGGTACCACTGCTCTAGGTGACGACAGAGCTGAGATTTAAACCCCAGTCTGTCCCAGTGCCGTGTTATTTCTGCTGTGTCAGTGGTTCTCACATGTGGTCCAAGCAGCAGCAGCAGCACCTGGGAACCTGTTAGGAATGCAGGTTTACAGGCCCCATCCAGACTGACAGGATGAGAGGCTCTGCCTTTCCTCAGCACTCCAAGCAATTCTGAGGCAGGCTCACGTTTGCAGGCCGCTGCCCTGTCCCCCTGGTCCCCACGCCGGGACGCACAGAGAGGCTCCAGTGGGGCACTGAGAATAGGCGCCAGCACCTGGGCCTCCATCCCCGGATTTATTTGGTTTGGGGCAGGAGCCTGTGCATAAAAGTGACCCAGAAAAAAGGTATTTGCACGGCTGACTCTCCCAGACATAATGTTGAGTAAAATACAAAACCAGACACACCTATTCACACACAAACATGCACATTTATTATCTATCTCAATTCATAAAAGGTCACAAAATTTCAAAACTAAACGATGTTGAAGAATTCATGCTTAGGCATTAAAGTTACTAAAATAAAAGTCAAAGGAATGATTTTAATGTAAGTTAGGATAGTGGTTACTTTTGGTGGTGAGGTGATAGGAATGGTCATGGGTTGCTGGAGCTTGGGTGCTGACAGGTTTCTATTTCTTGACCCAGATAGAGGTTATGCACTAGCATTATTGTTGTTTAGTCGCTCAGTCATGACTGACTCTTTGTGACCCCCTGGACCACCAGGCTGCTCTGTCCATGGGATTTTCCAGGCAAGATTACTGGAGTGATTTACCATTTCCTTCTCCAGGGGATCTTCCTGACCTAGGGGCTGAATTCACTTCTCTGCATCTTCTACGTTGCAAGCAGATTCTTTACTGCTGAGCCACTAGGGAAGCCCATACACTAGTATTACCTTTGGAATAAATCAGCTATACATTTTTCTGTGTTTGTCTGACATTAGTGTTATAATCCACAGGTTTTTTTTTTAAGTTTATAAAATTAAAAAATAAAAGGCAAGTAAAGTGACTTGAGTCAAAAGAACAGAATTCTTCCTTCAGTTTTCAAGTCCAGTGTCCCATTTCAAGATCACTGTGTTTCATTTCCTTCTCCTCTTTTTAAAAGGAGCTTTAATAAAAAATAAAAGGAGATTTATGGAGATGTAATTTGCTTCCCTGGTGGCTCAGTGGTGAAGAATCCACCTGCCAATGCAGGAGACGCAGATTCAGTCCCTGGGTTGAGAAGATCCTGAAGGGGAAATGGCAACCCAGTCCAGTGTTCTTATCTGGGAAATCCCATGGGCAGAGGAGACTGGTGGGCTATAGTCCATGGGGTCTCAAAAGGGTCAGGGACGACTTAGCAACTAAACAACAACGAATTTACATGCCATACAGTATGCCCGCTAGCAGTGTACAGGCAGGGGTATGAAGAAGGTGCAGCCACCGTTCTTCCACTTTCCTGGCTTAGCTGTGCTGAGCCAGTGGCTTTATTTCTGGGTCTCGAGCTTCCTAGTTTTTGCACAGGACCAGAGGGCCAGGTGCCTGTATACCCAGAGGTTAGTAACATGGTCTCTGGAAGCAGGTGGAATGGATGCACATCCTAATTTCTTCCCTTACCAGCTGTGTGCCTGGGCAGGTTACTTGACTCCTCGGGGCCTCATCCGCATTCTTGGTGAAGCACTCAGGTGAGGGTGCAGTGGGATGAAGCGCGTAAAGCCCTTAGTGCCGTACCTGGCACACAGTGAGCCTTTAGAAATGGTTGGTGGTGTTGGTATTGTGATACCCGCTTGTGTGCGTATTCTGATTCTTCCTTTGTCCTTTCCTTCTCTGGATGCAGGCGTGACCAGGGGGTGTCCGGGGACCAGGTCTCCATCATGGTGGACGGAGTCCAGGTTGCGCTCCCGTCGTACGAAGAGGCTGTGTACGGCAGTTCCGGTCACTGCGTGCCGCCAGCGGACCCCAGAGTGCAGATTGTGCTGTCAGAAGGGTCTGGGCCCAGTGGGAGCAGTGGGCCGAGGGAGCCGCACCTGCAGGACCAGGGGGCCTGTTCTTCTGCAGGCAGCGAGGAAGAGGCCCCGGGCCAGTCTGGACTGTGTGAAGCCTGGGGCTCTCGGGGCTCAGAGACTGTGATGGTGCACCAGGCAACCACCTCTTCCTGGGTGGCCGGCTCAGGGAACAGCCGAGTGGCACACAAAGAAGCCCCAGATTCAGAGAACAGTGACATACAAAGCCTGACGTCAGAGGACTACACAGATGGTAGGTGGTCTGTGCCGATCACAAGTTATTATCTGCCCTGGGCCCTTGCTGGGAGTGAGGAAGGGCTGTGAGCCTTTCTAATCATTGGTGTGTTTGGGGGCAAAGAAAGAAAATACCTAGGGGATTATCTTACAAAATAGGATTTTACCCTAGGTGGGCCTTTGGGTTCTGTATTGGGAGACTTTTGGCTATTGTCTGTGAGTCTTAATAGGTTTGGAGTCTCTGAAACTATTCATGGCCTCAGGGAAGTGCTGAATCAAAGGGTAGACAGCCAATTGGAGGTGGAAGTGGGGCCTGTCCTCTTGTTATAATTTTTATGTTCCTGAAAGGACAGGAATGACAAGGAGGTGTGGGGTCTTAGGGAAACTGGAGCCTGTCTCTCTCCCAGAGCATTGTGCTGCTTCATTTTAAATAGGAGTATGTCAGCTCCTGTGCTATTTGTTTTTCTTGCACTACCTCAGGTCAGACCTCACCGTGATCCTGAGAGGCAGGTATTTTTACCAACCCCATTTTACAGATAGGGTAGCTGAGGCTCCAAGAGGGTAAGTCATTTGCCCATTGGTAAATGGCTGAGTTGGGATTTGAAGCCAGATGGATCTGCTCCCAAGCCTGTATCATAATTCATGGTGCCATACTGCTTTCCAGGTAACTCCAGGGCCTTTGTGGTAAAGCTGTCAGAGGATGAAATTGCTGCCTCCTGACACCTCTGCCTTTACCGGAGCCTGGAGCATCAAACACCGGGATTGACTCTTGTCATTTTAAAAACCATCTTTACATGAAATCCCACTGTGGTTCAGGATGCAGAATAAACCTAGATGTTTCCCTTTAGAAAGTGAGGACTTCTATGCTTACCAATCCCTCTGCCCCCCACCCCTACCCCTCTGCCAAAAGTGCTTTAGAGCTCTCTCCTTCCTGCGAGTCCTGGGCACAGTTAGTGTCTAAGGTTTAGAATATCTGAAAGCCAAGAAGTTGGAAATTTTTAAGTGCAGATCAGGTTTAGGGTTTCCTGAGTATCAGCAGTATGCTTCCTATTTTCTTGGTGGGATGTAGAGCTAGGAAGGGGCCATTAAATACTTGGGCCAGATTTAAAGTTGGAACCAGTGACCCCCGGGGCACCGGCTGTACATGCTGTGTGTCTCGTTGTGTTGGCATAGGCCTCAGCCTTGTCCTTCCTAAGGAGCCCTGGGGTGCCAGCTCTCCTCCCTTTTCCTCCTTGTCCCCTGGCTTTGTTTCACGTGTTGAACAAGCATTATTCAGACAGAGCCCATCTTGTGCCTGGTGCTGGATTAGGTTTCAGGTGCAATGGAAAGAACCACGAAACATGCTATGTGCATGCATGGACTGTCAGTCAGTTGGGAAGATGGAGCATATACCTGAGAAAAAAATGGAACCAAAAATGGTAGGGTCCGTGTCAGAATGTTGTTGTTGCTGTCGTGTCTGACTCTGCCACCCCATGGACTACAGCACACCAGGGTCCTCTGTCTTCCATATCTCCCAGAGTTTTCTCAAATTCATGTCAGTTGAATAGGTATAATAGGTATGTCAGAATGAGGGGTGCGCAAAACCAGACACTTAGGTTATTGAGTTGGTTGCAGGCTAAGCCCGAGTTATCCAGGGCAGACAGTTCTGAAGGAAGCCAGGCCCTTCAGATATCAGTCTAACCCAGGTGACGTGTGAGATGACTTGAGACCCAGAGAAGGGGAGTGATTTACTCAGAATCACACAGCTGGAGGATGGCTTTAAGAAGGAGTTGAGACTTACCAGGGCTCAGTAGCCTCATAGGATGAGAATAAGGGTAGAAGGAGAAGCAACTAAACCATCAGCATCAAAGCAGAGAAGAGGGTGTAGGGTGGCAGGACCAGAAAGGGTTTGAATACTGGCCTGACTGTTCAGGTTTTCTCACACAGAGAGATGAGCAAGGAAGGCCTGGAGAAGGGCTGAGGGGTTTAGACTACCTGGAAGTGTGTGAGAGGTCCCCGCAGCGGGGTGAGCTGCGCTATCACCCACACAGGGTAACCACTCTGCTTTCCGTCTTCCTCCGCCCGCAGATATCCCACTGTTGAAAGAAGCATGAGGGCTGCCATGGGCTTCTCTCCTCTGTGCCCTCCCTTCTCTCCCAGTGGGTTTGAGCACCATGTCCTCCAGCCACCCTGCCCGGAGACCCGAGCTGCCTACCTGTGTGTCTGTGTATCTCTGCACCTCTGAGGGCCCGCAGGCCCACTTCGCTGGAAAGTCCAGGAAGAGTCTCGCCATCTGCCTGCTAGACGGCTGGAGGAGCTGGCTCCCTGCCTGGCCCAGCCTTCCCACCTGTGTCTGGGACATTATCTGAACATGCTGGGTTGAATCCTTCCCTCCCCGGAACCCTCCGGGTCCCCTCCAGCCAGCTCTTGGGTGGCAGCCCCCCCCAGCTCATGTGGGCCCGAGCGCGCCATGTTTACTTGTGCCTTCCTCCCATCCCATCCGGTTTCCCTGTCACACAGGCTAGTTGCTGTCCTACAAGCCTTCATGGCTGCACTGCTGCCCCCCTAGGAGGGCCAGGCCTTGGCCTGGCCCATTCGCTTTGGAGGCTGGCACCACTGCCCTTAGCAGAAGCAGATCCAAAAGTGGCTTCAACTGGGGCCAGAGTGTAGGGCCCTGGGCCTGCCATTGACTGACAGTGGTGGCGTGCTGCCTCGACTGAGGACGGAGGCTGTGTAAAGTCTTCCCGCAGCCATCCTTGTGCCCAGCTGTCTAGCTCAGAGGTGGCGGCTCCTGGCCCTGGTGAGTTTCTGAGAAGCGTCCAGAAGATCCCAAGGGAGGGGAGGAAGGTGGCTGTTAATCATTTGTCTTCCTAATATGCAAGTCCTCACTTCCTACTTCCAGCATCTGGCCTTCCTGGCCTTGGTTTTTTTTTTCCTCTTTCCCTGGAGCCTAAGGGGAAGGTGCCTGCTGCCTCCTGGGTGTGATGCCACGTGGCCCTGGCTTCCTTGCCGGCCAAGGCAGGTGGCATCCCCCTGGGACGTGAGAGTTCTGAGATGCCGTGGGATGCTCCACTGGTCACTGGCAGTTGGGGGCCAGTGGCCTTGTCCTGGGTTCGTGGTGACGGAAGGGGGCCTGAGGGGCACCGACCGAGCCCCCAGACAGCTGCAGGCAGCTCCGGCCCGGTCCTGAGGGTCCTCATCACCGCAGTCACGTGCCTTAGTAACTGTGCCCGGGAAGCGTGCTGCCGCTTGCTCGCTGCTGCTTCTCCTCCTCCTCCCGCCCTCCCCTGCCACCTTCCACTCGTCACAGCTGACCCGGAGACATCAGCACACACCCCCACCCACCGCGTGCGCTTGCTGGTTTGGGAGCAGCCTAGTTCCAGGGCCCTGGTGATGCCGTGGGATGTGGAAGGAATGGCCGGGGCCCTTGCTGGGGCCGCTCCCTCTGGCCGGGTGGCAGGGCCCAGCCGGGCTGCTACCTCTTCACAAGATGTGGCATTAAGGAGTGCTTGTTATTGTTTTTATTCCTGAAGCACTACCCCTCTGCTCCTCCCCCGAGCCTGAAAATACTAGAGCCCAGTGTGTTTTCAGTTCCTGACCTAACAGGGTAGCTCCGGTGGCCTTGGAGAGGAGGGGCACGAAGGGCCTTCTCTCAGCCTCCCGCCCCCTCGCTCAACACTCGCACTTTATTCTTGCTCATCCCAGCCTCTCGCACCCCTGTAGTCTTCCTTCCTCTCAGGTAAGGGCAGTGCCTGCCAAGCGTCTCGCGCTCTCTCTCCTCCCCACCCGGCGCCCGCAGCCCTGGCCCGAGAGGAGGAAGTGCCCGAGGGAAAGTGCAAAACAGAGCAGGCCTGCCCTTGGCCTCCAAAGAGGCTGTGTCCAGAGACATACCTGCCAGCCGTGGCTGGCCTGGGGCCCATCTGGAGGGCAGAGTCCCCACGACCCCAGTCACTTCAGCCCGCACAGGGTTCTGCTCCACCCGCAGTGCCCTTGTCTTCCTCCAGAAGGGACCAAGGCCCAGTGGGGGGGCTGGGGGGCCTCCAGAGTCTCACTGCTGAGCCCGCAGCTTTCATTTCCCCATCTTCCAGCACCTGAACTCGAGTCTAGAATATTTTTTTAAACAGAGCTCTTACCCTTTTTTATATAAGTACTCTGGGGGTTTTCCCCAAGAGATTGCACTTTTTGTTTGCGGTTTATCCAGCCACAGAGATGATCCGCCTGCCGCTTGAAAAAAATGAAAAAGCCTGCCTTCTGAACCCTTCCTTCCACCTTGCCCGCCCACCCTGGGGGGATCACAAGTCCAGACTTGCCACCTGGGAGGGAGGAGAGAAAAGTTGGAAGGCTCCCCTCCCCTGCTCCCCTGTCCCTGGCTTTGATGAGGCCTGCCTCCTGGAGTCCCCTGGCTTGTGGGTGCCTGGCCAGCCTCACCTCCCTGCTTACCCCCCCGTGACGGCTTCCCGCAGTTAGTTCTCGTCCCCCACATCAGCCATGAACTGCTGTTTCTAGAGCTTCTGGCCCTTGTTTCTTGTGAAGGAATGGGCCTACACAGCAGCCTTGGGGTAGAGCCTGGCTGAGAGACAAGGTGGTGTTGGGGGCCACCAGAGGGGCCTGGAGCAGTGGGGAAAGCTGCCTGGGTCTGGCTTCCCCAAGCTCAACTCTAGGGGAACCCAGCAGAGGACTTGTAGTGGAGGAACGGTCGGCACCAAAGGACTTTTTAGAAGCGGTTTTTTCTTTTTTTGCGTACACAGGCTGACTCAGTGCAGGTTTTATATCTTGGCAACTTGCAGTCACATTCCAGTGACTTTCAAGGGCCAGTATATGGTGAAAAATCACTTAAAATTTCTAACATTTTCAATGCCTTAGTTCAGCAGGTAGGCTCTATCTTTTGCCGTTTTTGAATTTTGTGTGCTGTGTTCCCATTTCACTGGGTGTGAACTGTGAAATGGGCCAAGTCCTGGCCACTCTGTGAGTTCTTTTGGTTTTATAAGGCATTTCAACGTACATCCTCCCAACACTCCATTTGCAAACAGAACTTAACTCATGTCTCATCCCCATTCTTCCTGCCCGCTGCCTCCTCCCCTCCCCCAGCCGTGAAGCTTCATGGAGAAGCTGATGGCCAGACAAAGGGATACTTTTCCTGCTAAGTCACTGGTGGCACAGGATCCCTAGCACTTGACCTTTCCCCTCCCCACCCCCATGGAGCTCAAACCACTCACTTCCCACATAACAATGTCACTTCCATTCCCAGGGAGCATCCCTACATAGAGAATGAAAATGCTGCAGACATTTCTAGATCCTTGCCTGAGGACAGAGTCCAGGAGCTTCCCTGAAGCCTGCCGGGGCTCCTGGCCTTCAGCACAGGGCCTGTTGTTACTGGAGTCCAGTGAGGGGCTCGGAGAGGATTTTGTGTGGCAGGTTCGCAGACCACGTGGTAGAGTAGCCAGTTCCCTGGAGAGAGAAAGGCAGGCTCAGCTTTCCTGGAAAGCAACTCTCTCTTAACTGCCAGTTGAAAATCTAGTAGAATTTTGAACGAGAACCCCAAGGTTGAGCCCTGTGCTAGGAGCTGGGGGGATGCACCTGGGCAAAGCACTTGGATCGCCAGGCAGAGAGAAGAGAGGGCTGAGGGTGGCCTTGCAGCTCGTCACACCATTATGGAATCTCAGCAATGGTTTCACATGACACACGCATCATTGACTGTGCAGGATGTCACTCAATCAGTTTGGGTTTGCTTTATTTTATTTTATATATATATTTTTTGGTATCCTGTACATTGCAGTGGGTGTTAAGATAGTATTTTAATATTTGTACAAAGTTTAATTTAATTTTAATTGTTCTCTGTATATAACTGCATTTCTAAATAATAATAATTAAAAAAAAGTTCTTTTGAAGGCAGTTGTGAGAGATGTGATCCTCCCAGAAAGTTTTTGCAGAAATCCTCCCAGGGGCAGGATCTCATGAAGGGGATGAAAATACCAGCTCTGAGGGGGAGAGGTACCTGATAAGAGGAGATGGAACAGGGAGGTGGTCTATGGACCAAGGAGGAGAGACCACAAACACAAGTGAAAACACGTCAGTCTTCCTGTTAGAGCTCTCAGCATACCAACCACTGTGCTCAAGCTGGGCTTCAGCAGTGAGCAAGATGGTGAGTTGGGGGCCTGCATGGAATTCCTAACATGTCAGGAAGGAAGACAGTGGCTTCCAGTGATGGCTGTGGTGACAGAAGTTACGTTGAGGGGACAGTCAGAAACACCGTATGGATGAAATGCCATGTAACTGAGAACAGAGAAGCCAGAACAGTGAGACTGAGGGGCAGGACCCAGCGTCTGCATGGGCAACAGAAAAGCACTTGCCGTTTGAGAAGCCAAAAGAGTCTAGGGCCGCTGCAGGGGGCTGAGGGCAGAGGGCTCAGGGACCGCTGAGGGAGGCAGACAGAGGCTAATGGTAGGAAACCCTGGCCAGCCATGCTGGGATGTTTCACTTCTTCCTAAGGGCAACAGGAAATGCCCTCATGGTTTTAATTAATAGAATGACTTAGTTCCACTTTGTTTTTGGAAGCTCTCTCTGTCACTTAAGAAGAATGAATTTACAGGGATACATAAGAAAGAGACGTGCATAAGAGAGGCCATGTAAGGAGTTGTTGGTCCTGTGGGGAAAAAGGTAGTTTGAGCAGCTAGGTGAACAGCAGCACCGTTCTCTGAGGGGGAGAGGAAGTGCTGGAGCCCTCGAGCTGAAAGAGCAGAAGGCCTAGAGGTGAAAAGGGGTCATTGCCAGGTGGGAGAAGCCAGCAGTACTCAACAGGTAGTAAGGGTGTGAGTGGAAAGATGTACCGAGTAGTTCGGGATAAAAATTCAGGCCACCCTGAGGTTTGTCGCCCTGGGAAACGGTCAGGATGTGTTTACACACAGTGTCATGTGGAAAAACATTCTGGGGTGTCTGTGCCCAACACCCCGTCTCAGGCTCAGAATACACGTCTTCAGTAGGGTCTGCCCAAGCAACACTGCCCTAAGTGCAAGGGGATGGAGAGACAAGTGTCCAGCTTCGAAGAGTGACGGTGATAGTGTAGGTGAAGTGAAAGGCGCTCAGTTGCGTCCAACTCTTGCCACCCCCATGGACTGTAGCCCGCTAGGCTCCTCTGTCCATGGAATTCCCCAGGCAAGAAGACTGGAATGGTTTGCCATTCCCTTCTCCAGGGGACCTTCCCAACCCAGAGATGGAACTCAGGTCTCCTGCATTGCAGGAAGATTCTTTACCATTTGAGCCACCAGGGAAGCCTGATGGTGGTAATGGCTGGTCCTTAAAAAGCACTTACTCTGCACCAGACAGGGTTCTAAGTGTTCCATGTTTATCAACTCAGTGAACCCACGCAGCAGCTCTACATGGCAGGTATCAATAGCTTCCCTGCCCAGAGCCCTGAATCACATAGAATGGAAGTGGCCTAAAGAGGTGAACTGACTTGCCTAAGATAGAGCCAGAATTGAACTCGAATCCAGATAGCCCTGAAGGAGTGATGCCCTCCCCGGCCCACTTCTCATCCCACCAGATTCTGCCTGCCTCTCAAGGCCCTCATCCCCTTCCTGCTGCCTTTCAGAGTCTCTGTTCTCCAGCAGTGAGCTTCAGATAGAGGAAGAACTCTTAATTTCAGAGGAGGGAAATGGCATACTGTCATGAGGATAATACAGTACCCTCATCTCAGAGGATTGGGATGTGCCCTTCATGGTGTCGAGGGAGGAGGCATTTAAGCTATGCAGAATGTGATGAGAAATAAATTCACCAAGCAGCAAGAGTTGTTCCTCCACAAGAAAAAAACCCAGAAAGACAAGACTGCTTGTTTCAGTGAGAGGTAAGTCGTCTCTCTCTTTGGAATATAGGGGAGAAGCATATCCCATCAGGTAAGGAATGCTGGGGAAGGGAGTTTTGTCAAAACGGGATCAGCCACAGGTTGGCAGCCCTTCTCTTGATGACAGATGAGAGGAACAAAAGAAACAGCCCACAAAACCTGCAGAACTGCTGGGGGAAGGGCTGTCTTTGAAGTCATTGGCCCAGATTGGAAAGGGGATGGAAGGGGAGAAAAGAAATTTCCTGCCCTGCTACTGAACCCCGATTTGGAAAGCTGAGACTCCTAGACAAGGACAAAAGTAAAAATCTTCAGGGCAGGTCTTTCTCAGACTACTTAAAATATCTTTAAATATGCCAAAGTAACACAATCATTTCAGAAAATTTAGAAGGAAAATTAAAATCACCCATAATTCCACCTTCTACTGACAATGTTCTAATCATAAGATTTCATTGACACCATTTTTAACGGTTGTATAGACTCTATCATATTGGTAATCTGGACTTTTAGGTTGTCAAAAATTTTTTTAAACTCTTATAACCAGTGGTTTGATAGTATTTTAAATTACTTCTCTGAGATAAACTGCTGGAAATAGAATTGCAAGATCAGAAGAAGCACATTTTAGAGGATTTTGATACAGCTCAAATTGCCCACCAAGAAAGTTACTCCAAATTACAATCTCCTTGGCAGTGTTCATTTTCCCAGCAATCTCACCAGCCAGCATGGGTTACTTTGTTTTTGTTTTTTAATTTATTGGCTGCACTGGATCTTCATTGCTGCACAGGGACTTTCTCTAGTTGCCGCTAGCAGGGGCTACTCTCTAGTTGCAGGGTGCAGGCTTCTTATTGCAGTGGCTTCTCTTGTTTATGTTGCGGAGCATGGGCTCTAGGGCTCGTGGGCTCAGTAGTTGTGGCACAGGGGGTTAGTTGCCCCTAGGCATGTTGGCTCTCCCCAGACGAGGGATCAGACTCATGTCCCTTGTATTGGCAGGTGGATTCTTAACCACTGGACCACCAGGGAAATCCAGCATGAGGTATTATCTTTTTTAAAAAAAATAAGCCAGTTGAAAGAAAATGGCATTTTGATCCACAATTGTTTCATTATTCCTGAAGTTGAATTTTAAAATAAATTGAAAACTGTCCAAGTTTGATGTCCAAGACATCCAGGTTTGGGAGAGAGAAGTTCCTGAGACAAGAAATGAATCTGTACCTGGGTAGACACGACAGAGTCCCATGACGACAGGCCCGGGTTGTTGCTCTAAGCTCTGTGGAGGTAGGGGAGCATCACAGGGCTTGGGGACTGTCCCGTCCCACGCCCAGAGGTGAACAGCTGTTTGGCATTTCAGATTTCCCATGATGCCCCAGGGCCACCAGAAAAGGAAGTTTCATAACATAGGAATGTCCTGAACAGCCCATCTGGGGCAACTTGAACTGTTCCCCAGCCTGAGGTGGCTGACGACTCTCAACTTGGCAGAAAACTGCGGAGGCTTTGCAAGTGTGGACTTCCCCACTGTGGAGCTCCCTGGGGAAGTGGGTTGTCCAGCCTCCAGCAAAAGGCAGCATGCTTGTGGGTTCAGCCTGCTGACGTGGGCTGAGCATCAGAGGTGATCTCGGGTGTGTGAAGGAAGGACTTCGGCTCCACACAGACACACCAAGGATGGGGGCTGCTGCTGTGACTTCTGGGGTGGTCTCAAAGCCCTCGAACATCGAGCTCTGAAGACTCTTACAGAACTTGGTGCTGTAGCCTTTTTATGGGATGGCCATTCCCACTCCTGTTCTAGTCATTCATTCATTTGCCAATTTACTCAACAGTTTTTGGGTTTTTTTTTTTTTTTAAGCTTCCCTGGTAGCTCAGATGGTAAAGCATTTGCCTGCAATGTGGATGACCCAGGTTTGATCCCTGGGTTGGGAAGATCCCTGGAGAAGGAAATGGCAACCCACTCCAGTATTCTTGACTGGAAAATCCCATGGGCAGAGGAGCCTGGTAGGCTGCAGTTCATGGGGTCACAAAGAGTTGTACACGACTGAGCAACTTCACTTTCACTTTCTTTGTTTTTGTTTTAGAGTTAGCTCTACGCAAAATTTGGTACTAGGTCCCAGGAGTACAGCGGTGAATAAAAGTCAGTCTGTGTCCTCAAGGAGTGTGCAGACTAATAAGGGAGAAAGAGATTAAACAGCTGCCTAAAATTTAAGGCAGAACTTAAAGGAAGTTATTGGAGCACCCGCAAAGTGCCTGGGGAGTGAAGAGTTCATTTCTTGGGGGATGAGCAAAGATTCCTCAGGGAAGGTGCCATTTGCTTTACGTCATAAAGGATGAATTTTATTTTAATACTCTAGGTAGAAGAGTAAGTCAACAAGGAGCTATAGGGTGGGAAGTGTGAAGAAGCGGTTCCTTCAGACTGTGTGTATGTGTGTGTGCTCAGTCATTCTGTCTTGTCCTCTTTGCGACCCTATGGACTGCATCCCCCCAGGCTCCTCTGTCCAATGGAATTTTCCAGTTCAGAATACTGGGATGACTTGCCATTTCCTACTCCAGGGATCAAATCCGAGTTTCTTATATCTCGTGCATTGGCAGGCAGATTCCTTACCACTGAGCCACGTGGAAAGCCCATTCTTCAGGCTGCAGAGACCCATAGGAGGAAAGTATCAGCTCATAAGATGAGGAATCATCTGAAATTGCCACTTCTGCAGGTTAATTAAAAGAGGTCGGTATGAGCAATTTCAACCTAAAACTTAAGATCTGCCAAAATTAGAAATGCCTTTCTCCTCTGGGTTGATTAAACTTTAATTATTTTAATCACAAGAAATCCGGGATACCCATAGACAAGTGTCTGAGACTTCCTGTCCGAGTCTGTTCCCTATAAAAATAGAGCACTGAGCGTAGCTGACTTGGTGCCAACCTGCCAGCTCCTGCTCCTGCCTGCAGGGGGTGTCTTCAGAGATAGCACGAACGGGTCCAAGTCTCCAGTACAGGGCCAATTCACTAGCTCTTTGGGGACAGAAGGGACACCCAGTGTTTGCAACCAAGTCTCTGCCAGCAGCAGCCAGGCAGCCATTTCAATGTTAGGTGTTTTTGCCCTTTCCGTCATTTCCTTAAAGCGGAATTAAGGGACAGTAGTTACATCCAACTACAATACTCTTCCCTTGCCACGTTTCTTTTTTTCATGAGAAGCATTGAAGAATAGGCTGTCTTATTCTCTGGTGGCTCAGAGGGTAAAGTGTCTGCCTGCAATACAGGAGACCTGGGTTCGATCCCTGGGTCAGGAAGATCCCCTGGAGAAGGAAATGGCAACCCACTCCAGTACTCTTGCCTGGAAAATCCCATGGACAGAGAAGCCTGGTAGGCTACAGTCAACGGGGTCACAAAGAGTCGGACACGACTGAGAGACTTCACATAATGAGTGATACATGTTAAAACATCAGAACTAATATTTTTTTCACCTATCAGTTTGGCAAAAGGAAAAGCTTAAAAATATCTAGTGGGAGTGTAAATTGGTACATTCTCTATGGAGAGTAATTTGGTGATAACCATCAAATTACAATGCAGTTCCTCTTCCCTTCATTTACTGAACAATTCAATTCTAATACCATTAAGTGGGGGCAGAATTACACGATCAGAAAAGGAAATAGAACGAACAATTGGAATGGTAAGATTTCATGGTTTCAATCTATATAAATATAGAAATATAAATAAACTAATGCATGTATACAGGCACACACATATACACGAGCTAGATATTCCCAAGCTCTTTCCAGAGGGCTTGGGATCAGTGACACTTCAACAGCAGCGAGCACACCTAAAGTTGGATATTGGCTTTTTTTTTTTTTAATTGTATAAAGTATTTATTTGATTTAAAAAAATTCTGCTTTTAAAACACATAGGTACTTCATTGTTACCCCCACTTCGAAGACTCACATGAAAATAAAACACTTAATACAGAAAAAGAGGGAAAGGTCAAATTGAAAGGAAGAAAGCCAAATGAAGAAAAGAAAAACCAGTTCACAATATTTACTTCTGGACTCTCTGGTTTTTGAACGGGTTTGTGTGGCCTCTTCTGTCTGTTTATCCGAGCATTCCATGTCTTCAACACTAGATTCTACGCTTTGCTCAGCTTCTTTCTTTCTCTTCTTTGCCACTGGTTTTGCTTTCAAACTTCCATTCTCCACAACAGTGAGGTCCAGCTTGCCATCATCCTTACTTCCTATAGCTTTCAGTCCTTGCAAAAGAATATCTTGTAACTTTTGATAAAGAGGTTTTTCAACATAATCCAGTAATTTCACTGTTTCCGTGTACTTACCAATTTCATCTGGCTTGTATTTCTCAGGAAAACATTTGTCCATCAAACTTGCAATATTTTCTCTGTATCTAATTTGGAATTTCTAACGTAGTTAGGATCTTCCAATTATCCTCACACGGCAGATGGCCACTAAGCCACTGGATCATGCAATAACCACGGATTTCCAAGTCACCGCGTTTTGATGGCGCCACACCGTTGTGCGTATCGATGATGGTGAATTCAATTGTGCCATCGTGACATCTTTTGGGGTCGTCTTTGTATTCTTTATGAGTCCCTTCTGGGCAGTATCGATAAGCAAGGCCATAGTCTACCAAGTACACCTGGTCAGGATTCTTGTAGCTGAGAAGAAGATTTGAGGCCTTGATATCTCCGTGTACATACTCATGCTCATGAATATATTCCAGAATATCCAGAATTCTTAAACTTAGCTGCAAGACAGTTTTCCGAGAAAATCTTTTGGCATTTGCTTCATATGTTTTCTGAAAGTCACTCCCAAAGCGATCTATTATCATAAATCTGTAACTTTTTCCATTTTTGTCATGTTGACCAGACCCCCAATACTTAAGGACACCCAGGTACTTCAGTTTATGGGTACGAATCCATTTCTGAATTTGTTCTGGTTTGGCAGCTCGCTGGTAGAACTTTAATTCAGTAAAAAGAGGTCCATTATCACTGGGTTCCACTTTTACAACACAGGGTGCATCGCTGCCCATGGATTTTGAAGAATTCATATCAGCAAGATATATACAACCAAAGCCACCTTGGCCAACGGGAGACCCCAGTTTCCATTCCTTTTTGGTCATATCAGTGATTATCTCCCCAGCTGCAAAATGTTCTGAAGACGTCTCTTTGCAGGGCCCTGTCTTCCAGCCTGAGCTGCTTTTACACGAGGCATTTTCACCCAAGCCGCCGACTGCCGCCTCCTGCTCAGTACGAACTTCCCGCCGCTTTCGCCGACTCGCAACTCCGTGTCGGCGCCGGCCCCATCACCTGGATCTTGGCTTTTAAAGACTGTTTTCCACTAAAAGGAACCCGGACTCCTTGGAGAAATGGCTGATTCCAGAGCCCCAGCAGGAAGATTACGAGATGAACTTGCAATATTTTGTTGTATCAGAAAGTAAAAAAAAGTGCTAAAAAAATGATGGGTACATGTCCAAAGTACTCCCACTTGCACTGGCATCTGCGGGATGCCCACAGATTTACTGACCAAATCAGGAACGACATGAGCATCAAAATAATGATAATAGATTTTAATCCATTGCATAAAATAGGAGGCCACAAATCCATATAGGTAAACTGAAATCCATGTAAGTAAACCTGGTAGACAGTACTTCATTCCGGGGGACAAATAAAAAATCACGTACCACCTGACAGAATGCATCATGTCCAAACACGTCCACCAAAACTCAACCTAAATCTAATCATGAAAAAATGATACAAACCCAGACTGAGTGACTTTTTACAAAAACTGGCATATAGTCCTTGAAATGCCAAGTTCACACAGAACAAAAAACACTGAGGAATTGTTCCAGAGAAATGCAAGGCGTGATTCTGAATTGAATCCTTTGACATAAAAGACTTTATTGGGACAACTGGTGAAACTTGAGTCCAGTGTGAAGATTAGATGGTAATACTGTATCTGTATTAATTTCTTGTTCTGTTGGTTATATTGAGGTTATTCAGGGCCATGTCCTTGTTCGTAGGGAATACATGTTAAAGGGGATCCAACAACATACTCCCCTAAATGATTCATGAGACTTTCTATAAATTTGTTTCTAAATAGAATTATTTACTTAAAAAATATTGCAATGTACTCTTTGACCAAGAAATTCTCCTTTCAGGAATTTTTTCTGAAAGATGTTCTGCATAAAAATATCAAATGTATACAAGCTGTTCACTGCAGTTGTCTGTCTAGTCAAGGCTATGGTTTTTCCAGTGGTCATGTATGGATGTGAGAGTTGGACTGTGAAGAAAGCTGAGCACCGAAGAATTGATATTTTTGAACTGTGGTGTTGGAGAAGACTCTTGAGAGTCCCTTGGACTACAAGGAGATCCAACCAGTCCATTCTAAAGGACATCAGTCCTGGGTGTTCATTGGAAGGACTGATGCTAAAGCTAAAACTCCAATGCTTTGGCCACTTCACGTGAAGAATTGGCTCATTGGAAAAGACTCTGATGCTGGGAGGGATTGGAGGCAGGAGGAGAAGGGGATGACAGAAAATGAGATGGCTGGATGGCATCACTGACTCTGTGGACATGAGTTTGAGTGAACTCCGGGAGTTGGTGATGGACAGGGAGGCCTGGCGTGCTGTGATTCATGGGGTTGCAAAGAGTCGGACACGACTGAGCGACTGAACTGAACTGAATAAAGCCAAAACTTCAGAATAACCTAAATGATCATCAACATAGGCTAAATACATATGATACATCAACCATTAAATGAATATGGCGGAGGAGGCAGGGGAAGAGAATAAAACAGCTCTGGCCTATTCTGCAGGATACATTGTTGTAAAAAAACAAAAAAACAGGCACAGAAGAGGGTGCCGGAATGCTATCATTTGATACCAAAAGATCTTTTAAATGTGTCAATGTGCAGCCTTTTCTTTGCACAGAGAATCACTCTAGATATGGGCAACATTGGGTGCCTCTTGAGGAGAGAGAGTGACTTGGGAGGAAGGGTCACTTTCTATACCTTTTGAATTTTTTAGCAAGTGAGTATGTTACCTCTTCAATAAATTATTCCTTAAAAAAGCAAAATGCCTGATAGTTCAGTTCAGTCGCTCAGTCGTGTCCGACTCTCCGCGACCCCATGAATCACAGCACGCCAGGCCTCCCTGTCCATCACCAACTCCCGGAGTTCACTCAAACTCATGTCCATCGAGTCGGTGATGCCATCCAGCCATCTCATTCTCTGTCGTCCCCATCTCTTCCCACCCCGAGTCCCTCCCAGCATCAGAGTCTTTTCCAGTGAGTCAACTCGTCGCATGAGGTGGCCAAAGTATTGGAGTTTCAGCTTTAGCATCAGTCCTGCCAATGAATACCCAGGATTGATCTCCTTTAGAATGGACTGGTTGAATCTCTTTGCAGTCCAAGGGACTCTCAAGATACCTAGGCACACAGAAATATTCTCAAAGAATGTTGAAAATGTATCTAATATTTTCATTTGTTACAAATTAGTAATTTGCCTTCTGGGAAGGGACACACAGCTCCCCAAAGAGCTTTGCTTAAGAACTAATAAACCGTATTCATTGCCTGTTATTTCCATCTGCCTTTCCGGAGAAAATAAAACTATTTACTAGAATCTTTAGTGTTATGAACTGAATTGTGTCCACACACATACCCCCCCCCCCACCGACCAAATGCATATGTTGAAGTCTTAATTCTCAGTATCTTAGAATGTGACTGAAATTGGAGACAGCATCTTTAAAGGCGTAATTAGGTTAAAATGAGGTCATTAGAGTGGGCCATAACCAATATGACTCGTGTCCTCATAAGAAGAGGGAATTTGAATACATATATATAGAAGGAAGAGGGCTTCCCTGATGGCTCAATGGTAAAGAATCTGCCTGCAAATGCAGGAGACATAAGAGATGCGAGTTCGATCCCTGGATTGGGAAAATGCTCTGGAGGGCAATCCACTCCAGTGTTCTTGCCTGGAGAATCCCATGGACAGAGGAGCTTGGTGGGCTACAGTCCATGGAATTGCAAAGAGTTGGACACGACTGAGCGACTAAATTTCACTTTCCCTTAGGCAAGTGGGAGCCATCAAAGGATTCTGGAGAGCAGGAGAGGCTCTGAGTATATTGGAAAAGAACTTGGTGGACAATGAATCAGAATCGAAACCCACCGAGGAGACCACTGCAAGCACCCTGGGAGGGAAGGAAAAATCAGCTGTCAGATGATTACAATAGAAGGTGTGGAAGAAATGAGATCATTGCCCAAGGTCATTCGGGTTAAAAAATCTGAGGTTTGTGTGGCTGACTGTACTGGATGGAGAGGAGTAAGAGACAGAAAGGTCAGAATGACAGTACAGGTGACCCTGAAATAACATGGCTGTGAACTGCACTCATCCACTTATACATGGATGTTTTTCAGTTGTAAATACTAGGAGCAGACTCACTGGAAAAGACCCTGATGCTGGGAAAGAGTGAGGGCAGGAAGAGAAGGGAATGATAGAGGGTAAGATAATTGGATGGCATCAGGGATTCAATGGACATGAGTTTGAACAAGCTCTGGGAGACGGTAAAGGATAGGGAAGACTGGTGTGCTGCAGTCCATGGGGTTGCAAAGAATTGGATATGACTTAGAGACGAAACAACAACAAATACTGTGGTAAATAGTACAGAAGGAAGGACTGATGCTGACGCTGAATCTTCAGCACCTCGGCCACCTGGTGCAAAGAGCTGACTCACTGGAAAAGACCCTGATGCTGGGCAATACTGGAGGCAGGAGGGGACGACAGAGGATGAGACGGTTGGATGGCATAGCCGATCCAACATGTCGATGGATGTGTGTTAGAGCAAACTCCGGGAGATGGTGAAGGACAGGGAAGCCTGGCGTGCTGCAGTCCACAGGGTCGCAAAGAGTCGGACACGAATGAGCCACTGAACAGCAACAAATGGAACAAGATCTGTGGTTGGTTGAATCCACAGATGGGGAACCTTGGATGTGGAGGGCAGACTGGAAAATTAGGCTCAGATTTTCCGCTTCTGAGCATGGGCACCCCTAACCCCCGTGTTGTTGAAGAGTCAACCGCATGTCTCTATGGTAAGCAGGAGAAAAAGAGTAAGGACAGAGAAATACACCAAGGGCGGATTGGAAAGAGTGTGCAGGGCGTCTTGCAGAGGGTTCAGGAGTGAGAGGCTGAGGGTCCCGGACTCAGGGAAGGGTCATCACATTTGTTCAGGGAAGGAACTAAAGCCTGTCCTAGGGAATTGCTTCTGGGGTGAAAAAAGAACTGGTTGACCTCCCACAGGAAAGTGTAGGGGAACTCCAAAGGATCAGAGCACACCCAACCTGGGAAGGCAGAATCTGGAGGCTACAGTGGTGGGTATCGGCTGGGCGTGGGGGCAGTAATCTGGTTCCTCTTATTTCTGCTCCCAGCAACTCAGACTGAGGCTGGGAAGGAGGATTTGCAGGCAGAAGGATCTGCTTTCCTCTCTCTGATAGAACAAAAGCCAATTCTTGGGGAAGAACTTGGTAGTAGTTGATGCCTGGTCCTTGCCTTGGCCTCGGAAGATCAGCCCACAGTTGCGGGGAGTTGGGGTGGCTCAGCCTGGTGGCGCCATCTAGTGTCCGACTGGTGAGAGTTGGACCATAAAGAAAGCTGAGCGCGGAAGAACTGATGCTTTTACTGTGGTGTTGGAGAAGACTCTTGAGAGTCGCTTGGACTGCAAAGAGATCAAGCCGGTCAATCCTAAAGGAAATCAGTCCTGCATATTCATCGGAAGGACTGATGCTGAAGCTGAAACTCCAGTACTTTGGCCACCTGATGAGAACTGACTCACTGGAAAAGACCGTGATGCTGGGAAAGATCGAAGGCGGGAGGAAAAGGGGACGACAGAGGAAGAGATGGTTGGATGGCGTCACCGACTCGATGGACATGAATTTGAGCAAGCTCCTGGAGTTGCTGATGGACAGGGAAGGCTGGCGTGCTGCAGTCCATGGGGTTGCAAATGGTTGGACACGACTGAGCGACTGAATTGAACTGACATGAACTGAGACACTGGGCCTCTGCCTGTCAGAGGGGAGGCTTAGGCTAGGCCGATGGGATAAACTGGAAAGTTGGGGTCCAGCCTGCAGTGGAGTTTTGGGCAGCTGTGGCCTCCAAGGGTGATGGGGAGAGAATGTGGCCAAGAGTTCACGGGCAATGAGCCTGGGACCCTGTATTAGTTTCCTGTACTTCCTGCATTCCCTCTATCTCCACCAGTCATCAGATTCGGGTCCACCTGATCCAGTATGACCTCATCTAAACAGGAGAACATCTGCGAATCCCTGTTTCCAAGTAAGGTCACGTTCATAGGTCCTGGGGGTTAGGACTTGAACCTACCATAGTGGGAAATGCAATTCAACCTACAACAGACTCCTTTCATCCAACAGTGTGTCTGCAAAGTGCCAGACCTGTGCCAGGGCTGGGCTTGCGGAGCTGAAGGTGTGGACACTACTGGGGCCTTGAGGCTCCTTAAGAGTCTTGTCACGGATCTGTGGCTTTCTGGGTCACCCTTGACTCCTCAGAGCCCAGCAGGGCAGGTCCAGAGACTCAGTGTTTCACTGAAGTAGGAAGAGAGGATGGAGGAAAGGCAGGAGAGAGGAAGGAGGGGCTGCAGGAAGGACTGGGGGGAGATGGCACAGGGGAAAATGGGGACGGGGCTTCAGGACCACTGGCTAGAGCTTTTGCAGAGCAGGTGACCTTAAGCTGGGACTCGAGTTTGCCCAGCAGAAAGGAGGTGAGCAGAAGAGAGGCCTTCTGGGCTGAGCTAAAAGCCCGAGCAGTGACCTAGAGGCCTGAACAGGCTTGTGACATTGAGGGGTTTGGTGTGGCTGGAAGGGAGTGTGTGTGTGTGGCGGGGGATATGCTGCCGCGTGCTGTGCTCTATGGTGAAAGCTGGGTGGGCCATTCTAAGGGCTTTAAATAGACACCTTAGGAAGTTTTCAAGCCTGCGCTAGGTGTCAAAATTACCAGGGGTGGAGACTGAAGCAGGGTTTCCCTGGTAGCTAAGATGGTAAAGAATCTGCCTGCAATGCAGGAGACCAGGGTTTGGTCCCTGGGTCAGGGAGATCCCCTGGAGAAGAGAATGGCAACCTACTCCAGTATTCTTGCCTGGAGAATCCCATGGACAGAGGAGCCTGGTGGGCTACAGTCTATGGGGTTGCGGAGTCGGACACGACTGAGGGACTAACACACATACACAGAGACTGAAGAAGGCAGAGACTCACGAAAAAGGGGTTCAGAGGGCGTCCTGGAAAAAAATGAAAATATCCAATCTCAGAATTGCCCCCATTTTCTGAGAGCATCTAGTGCAGAATAAAACCACACTGCTTTGAAACTTACCCCAACTACTTAACACATGCTTCCAAAACAAGCCCCTCGTACTGTGCAAGCTCCTTCATGGCAGCAAATACCAAGAGATCCAATTTGTGTGACTTCAGGTGTGTCCCCCAGAGGCTGTGGTTGTGGGTATCAATGTAGCTAAGCAAGTGTCATTTAATTTCTAGTTTGCCAACTGTTGTTAATAATTAATGAGCGTTTGACTTCATGGAATACTTTTCTGCTAGAACAGATAAGCTGTAACATAGTTTTCTTTAATCCATTAATGTAACTCATATTGAATAGTAATATAATTGATTGCTATTAAACCATCCTTATATTCTTGCTAAACCCAACTTGATTAGGGTAAAAACATGTGTGTGCTTGTGTGTTTTAAAATACACTGCTGTTTTTGTTTAATTGGCATCTATTACCAATTAAAAGCTGTTGATCACCATCTGGTTTTGCAAGAATGAAGCCACTGTCACCTGCCGTTGCAGACCCTCCACACACCCCAGAAGGAGTTCAGGGCCAAAGATCAGGATGAGACCCTCTGTGCTCTGAGAAAAGCTGGCAGAACAAGCCTTCAGATACTTGGACATTTTCGGGAGAAGATGTTACGAGCTCAACTTTTCACATCTCATACCTAGAAAAGGACTAAAATTCTTAATAGAAGCATCTGCTCCTTGTGACCAGCAGCAATCTTCTGCCAAAAATGTGTGCCTGCTTGTATGTATCCCCCTTCACCTTGTGGCTCAGCTGGTAAAGAATCTGCCTGCAATTTGGAAGACCTGGGTTCAATCCCTGGGTTGGGACGATCCCCTGGAGAAGGGAAAGATACTACCCACTCCAGTATTCTGGCCTGGAGAATTCCATTCACTGTATAGTCCATGGGGTCGCAAAGAGTCAGATACGACTGAGCAACTTTCACTTACTTCACTAAAATCATATATATACTGTGACTGCCCACCACTGGCCCCGCCTTCAGAGTGGGTCCTCAGCCCTTTCTAAGCGGAGGTCTCCCATGCTGTAATTCTCATTTGGTCCCAAATAAAATTTAACTCACAGCTCTGAAGTTCTGCATTTTTTGAAAATTTCTTGTCCTTGTTTGCCACAGAGCTATAGGAACCCCATGTAACAGTATTTTGTGACTTTCCTTTTAATTTTTGGAAGCTTATTGGTTTCTTTAACAGTTGGATGAAAATGACCTATAAAACCATATGTGCAATTCCCTGAATGATTATTGATTGAATTAGGTTTTCCATTTTATTGAAATAATTTTGGTGACTTTTTTCTATAAAGTTATCTATTTCAATGTATGTTTTTCAAATTTGTTGGCATAGAGCATTTTGATTTTTAAAACTTTACTATCTGTAATCATACCCCTTTAATATTTCTCAATTTCTAAAATTGTTTACTTGTGATTTTCACTTTTTCTTGCGCAATCTCACCAGAGTCTTTTTTTTTTTGAAGAGTTCAAGAGCTGTTTACCAGAGTCTTACCTTTGGCTTCATTTGTTTTAGTCGGGTTTATTAACAGCTACTTTTATACAGTAAAATTCACACTTTTTCATTTTTAGCTTTGACACTAATACAATCACGTAATCACCACTACAATTAAAACTGTCCCATCACCCTCTAAGATTTCTTTGTATTCCTGTGTAACCACGCCTCCCCAACTCTAGCCCAAGGCAAATACTGATTTGTGTTATGTCTATAAAATGTCAGCTTTTACAGAATATCATATAAATAGAATCATACATTATGTAGCCTTCTGAGTCTGGCTTCCTTTACTTAGCATAATGCATCTGATTTTTGTCCATGTTTTACATGTATCAATAAGTTCTCCCTTTTTATTGTCAAATAGCATCCCATTGTACAGATGTACCAGGGTTTTGTTTGTTTTGTTTCAACAAAGTTTGGCAATCAGTTTTTTAAAAAAAACTGATGTATCATTTTTTTTAAACTTTTTATTTTATACTGCAGCATAGTTTGTCATGGTGGCTCACCCAGTAAAGAATCCTCCTGTAATGCAGGAGACCTGGGTTCGATCCCTGGGTCGGGAAGATCCCCTGGAGAAGGGAATGGCTACCTAGTCCAGTATTCTTGCCTGGAGAATTCCATGGACAGAGGAGCCTGGCGGACCATAGTCCATGGAGTCACAGAGTCAGACACGACTGAGCGACTAACTTGTTTCATAGTGGATTGACAATGTTGTGTTAGTTTCAGGGGTACAGCAAAGTGATTCAGTTATACATACACATATATCCTTTTTCAAATTCTTTTCCCATTTCAGTTGTTACATAATACTGAGCAGAGTTCCCTGTGCTATGCACTAGATCCTTGTCAGTTTTCACTTTTAAATAAAGCAGTGTGTACATGTCAGTCCCAAGCTCCCTAACCATCCCTCCCCTCTACCCCTCCCCACTGGTAACCAGAAGTTCCTTCTTTAAGTCTGAGTCTGTTTCTGTTTTATAAATAAGTTCATTTGTATCACTTCTTTTAAGATCCTGAATATGAGGGATATAATACAATATTTCTCTTTCTCTGACTTATTTCTCAGTATGACAACCTCTAGGCCCTGGAGGTACCAGTTTTTTTACTTATTCGTATTTTGTTGTTTATTTATTTGGCTGTGCTGGGTTTTCCGTGCGGTATGCGGACTTTCTCCAGTTGCGATGAGCAGGGGCTACTCTGTTGCGGTGCTTGGGCTTCTCACTGCGCTGGCTTGTCTTGCTGTGGAGCACAGGCTCCAGAGCATGTGAGCTTCGGTAGTTGTGGCATGTTGGCTTAGTTGCCCCCTGGCATGTGGGATCCTCCCAGACCAGGGACTGAACCTGTGTCTCCTGCATTGGCAGGCGGATTCTTTACCTCTAAGCTACTAGCGAAGCCCTGGAGAAGGCAATGGCAACCCACTCCAGTATTCTTGCCTGGAGAATCCCATGGACGGAGGAGCCTGGTGGACTACAGTCCACAGGGTCACAAAGAGTTGGACACGACTGAGCGACTTCACTTCACTAGGGAAGCCCAGAAGTTTCCAATTTAAATGACATTCATATTAAAAAAAAATGATGAGATTGGGGGCTTGTCAGTCCCTCTCTGTTGCGTTTTACTGTTGTTGCTTTCTGTTGTTATTGCATCATTTAAAAATTTCCTTCTTTGGTCTTCAGTTCAATTCAGTACTTCAGCCCCTCAGTTCAGTTCAGTTCAGTTCAGTTCAGTCGCTCAGTCGTGTCCGACTCTCCGCGACCCCATGAATCACAGCACGCCAGGCCTCCCTGTCCATCACCAACTCCCGGAGTACACTCAAACTCATGTCCACAGAGTCGGTGATGCCATCCAGCCATCTCATTCTCCGTCGTCCCCTTCTCCTCCCGCCCCCAACCTTTCCCAGCATCAGAGTCTTTTCCAGTGAGTCAACTCGTCTCATGAGGTGGCCAAAGTATTGGAGTTTCAGCTTTAGCATCAGTCCCTCCAATGAACATCCAGGATTGATCTCCTTTAGAATGGACTGGTTGGATCTCCTTGCAGTATAAGGGACTCTCAAGAGTCTTCTCCAACACCACAGTTCAAAAGCATCGATTCTTCGGCGATCAGCTTTGTCACATCCAATTCTTTGTGACCCCATGGACAGCAGCACGCCAGGCCTCCCTGTCCATCACCAACTCCTAGAGCTTGCTCAAACTCATGTCCATTGAGTCAGTGATGCCATCCAACCATCTCATCCTCTGTCGTCCCCTTTTCCTCCTGCCACCAATCCCTCCCAGCATCAGAGTCTTTTCCAGTGAGTCAGTTCTTGGCATCAGGTGGCCAAAGTATTGGGGTTTCAGCTTCAGCATCAGTCCTTCCAATGAACATTCAAAGTTAATTTCCTTTAGGATTGACTTGTTTGATCTCCTTCCTATCGAAAGAACTCTCAAGAGTCTTCTCCAACACTACAGTTCAAAAGCATCAATTCTTTGGTGCTCAGCTTGCTTTATGGTCCAACTCTCACATCCATATATAACTACAAGAAAAACTATAGCTTTGACTATATGGACCTTTGTTGGCAAAGTAATGTCTCTGCTTTTTAATATGCTGTCTAGGTTGGTCATAGCTTTTCTTCCAAGGAGCAAGTGTCTTTTAATTTCATGGCTGCAGTCACCATCTGCAGTGATTCTGGATCCCAAGAAAATAAAGTCTGTCACAGTTTCCATTGTTCCCCATCTATTTGCCATGAAGTGATGGGACCGGATGCCATGATCTTAGGTTTTTGAATGTTGAGTTTTAAGCCAGTTTTTTTCACTCTCCTCTTTCTCTTTCATCAAAAGGCTCTTTAGTTCCTCTTTTTGCCATAAGGGTGGTGTCATCTGCATATCTGAGGTTATTGATATTTCTCTTTGGTCCTAATTTAGTTTCATTAAGTATTTCTGTTTGGCTCCATTTGTTGAGTACAATTTATTTATTTAAACTTGATTTTCAGGAAATGCATTTAAGGCTACCAATTTCCCTCTTAAATACTACTAAATACTACCAGAGATCGAACCCATGTATCCTGCATTGGCAGGCAGATTCTTTACCACTGAGCCACCAGGGAAGCCCAAGGTCATCTTTTTAATTACCTGCTACTGTATAACAGAATACCCCCTGATTTTAATGGCTTGAAGCAACAATACACATTTACAGTCTCGTGGTTTTTGAGTCTGGGATTCATACATGGCTTAACTTGGCAGTTCTGGCTTAGGGTCTCTCATGAGTTTGCCATTGTTGGCAGGAGTCACTGTTCTCTAAAGGTGAGCACAGGTCTGGGGACCTGTTTCCAAGCTCACTCACGTGGTTGGCAAGCTGGTGCATCAGTCTTCTCCCACATAGATCTCTCTGGGACTGCAGGAATGTCCATTGACATGGCAGCTGGCCTTCCCCAGGGCACGTGATTCAAGAATGTACATACACATCAAGGAAACAAGAATTGAAAGAGATAGGTGCACCCCAATGTTCATCCCAGCACTGTTTACAATAGCTAGGACACGGAAGCAACCTAGATGTCCATTGGCAGATGAATGGATAAGAAAGCTGTGGTACATATACACAATGGAGTATTGCTCAGCCATTAAAAAGAATGCATTTGAATCCATTCTAATGAGGTGGATGAAACTGGAGCCTATTATACAGAGTGAAGTAAGTCAGAAAGAAAACACCAATACAGTATACTAACGCATATATATGGAATTTAGAAAGATGGTAATGATGACCCTATATTTGAGGCAGCAGATGAGACACAGATGTAAAGAACAGACTTTTGGACTCTGTGGGAGAAGGCAAGGGTGGGATGATTTGAGAGAATATCACTGAAACGTTTATATTACAGTATGTGAAACAGATCACCAGTCCAGGCTCGATGCATGAAACAGGGAGCTCAGGGCCGGTGCACTGGGACAACCCTGAGGGATGGGATGGGGAGGGATGTGGGAGGCAGGTTCAGTATGGGGGACACATGTACACCCATGGCTGACTCACATGAATGTATGGTAAAAACCACTCGGTTCAGTTCAGCTCAGTCGCTCATTCACGTCTGACTCTTTGCGACCCCGTGAATCACAGCACGCCAGGCCTCCCTGTCCATCACCAACTCCCGGAGTCCACTCAAACTCATGTCCATCGCGTCGGTGATGCCATCCAGCCATCTCATTCTCTGTCGTCCCCTTCTCCTCCCACCCCCAATCCTTCCCAGCATCAGACTCTTTTCCAGTGAGTCAACTCGTCGCATGAGGTGGCCAAAGTATTGGAGTTTCAGCTTTAGCATCAGTCCCTCCAATGAACACCCAGGATTGATCTCCTTTAGAATGGACTGGTTGGATCTCCTTGCAGTCCAAGGGACTCTCAAGAGTCTTCTCCAGCACCACAGTTCAAAAGCATCAATTCTTCGGAGATCAGCTTTCTTCACAGTCCATCTCTCACATCCATAGACAGACCTTTGTTGACAAAGTGCTTTTTAATTAGGAAAAGGAGTGCGTCAAGGCTGTATATTGTCACCTTGCTTATTTAACTTATACGCAGAGTACATCATGAGGAACGCTGGGCTGGAAGAAGCACAAGCTGGAATCAAGATTGCTGGGAAAGTGAAGTCACTCAGTCGTGTCCGACTCTTTGCGACCCCATGAACAGCAGTCTACCAGGCTCCGCCGTCCATGAGATTTTCCAGGCAATAATACTGGAGTGGGCTGCCATTTCCTTCTTCAGGGGATCTTCCCAACCCAGGTCAAACCCGGGTCTCCTGCGTTGCAGACAGACGCTTTACCGTCTGGGAGAAATATCAATAACCTCAGATATGCAGATGACACTACCCTTATGGCAGAAAGTGAAGAGGAACTCAAAAGCCTCTTGATGAAAGTGAAAGAGGAGAGTGAAAGGGTTGGCTTGAAGCGCAACATTCAGGAAACAAAGATCATGGCATCTGGTCCCATCACTTCATGGGAAATAGATGGAAAAACAGTGAAAACAGTGTCAGACTTTATTTTTCTGGTCTCCAAAATCACTGCGGATGCTGATTGCAGCCAGGAAATTAAAAGATGCTTACTCCTTGGAAGGAAAGTTATGACCAACCTTGATAATATATTAAAAAGCAGAGACATTACTTTGCCAACAAAGGTCCATCTAGTCAAGGCAATGGTTTTTCCCGTGGTCATGTATGGATGTGAGAGTTGGACTGTGAAGAAAGCTGATCGCCGAAGAATTGATGCTTTTGAACTGTGGTGTTGGAGAAGACTCTTGAGAGTCCCTTGTACCGCAAGGAGATCCAACCAGTCCATTCTAAGGGAGATCGATCCTGGGTGTTCATTGCAGGGACTGATGCTGAAGCTGAAACTGCAATACTTTGGCCACCTCATGTGACGAGTTGACTCACTGGAAAAGACTCTGATGCTGGGAAAGGTTGGGGGCGGGAGGAGAAGGGGACGACCGAGAGTGAGATGGCTGGATGGCATCACCGACTCTGTGGACATGAGTTTGAGTGTACTCCGGGAGTTGGTGATGGACAGGGAGGCCTGGCGTGCTGTGATTCATGGGGTCGCGGAGAGTCGGACACAACTGAGCGACTGAACTGAACTGATCTAGGTTGGTCATAACCTTCCTTCCAAGGAGTAAGTGTTTTTTAATTTCCTGGCTGCAATCAGCGTCCGCAGTGATTTTGGAGACCAAAAAAATAAAGTCTGACACTGTTTCCACTGTTTCTCCATCTATTTCCCATGAAGTGATGGGACCAGATGCCATGATCTTCGATTTCTAAATGTTGAGCTTCAAGCCAACCTTTTTCACTCTCCTCTTTCACTTTCATCAAGAGGCTTTGTAGTTCCTCTTCACCTTCTGCCATAAGGGTAGTGTCATCTGCATATCTGAGGTTATTGATATTTCTCCCGGCAGTCTTGATTCCAGCTTGTGCTTCTTCCAGCCCAGCATTTCTCATGATGTACTCTGCATATAAGTTAAATAAGCAGGGTGACAATATACAGCCTTGACGTACTCCTTTTCCTATTTGGAACCACTCTGTTCCATGTCCAGTTCTAACTGTTGCTTCCTGACCTGCATACAGGTTTCTCAAGAGGCAGGTCAGGTGGTCTGGTATTCCCATCTCTTTCAAAATTTTCCACAGTTTATTGTGATCCACACAGTCAAAGGCTTTGGCATAGTCAATGAAGCAGAAAGAGATGTTTTTCTGGAACTCTCTTGCTTTCTCCATGATCCAGCAGATGTCGGCAATTTGATCTCTGGTGCCTCTGCCTTTACTAAAACCTGCTTGAACATCTGGAAGTTCATGGTTCACGTATTGCTGAAGCCTGGCTTGGAGAATTTTGAGCATGACTTTACTAGCGTGTGAGATGAATGCAATTGTGCGGTAGTTTGAGCATTTTTTGGCATTGCCTTTCTTTGGGTTTGGAATGAAGACTGACCTTTTCCAGTCCTGTGGCCACTGCTGAGTTTTCCAAATTTGCTGGCATATTGAGTGCAGCACTTTCACAGCATCATCTTTCAGGATTTGAAATAGCTTAACTGGAATTCCATCCCCTCCACTAGCTTTGTTCGTAGTGATGCTTTCTAAGGCCCACTTGATTTCACATTCCAAGATGTCTGGCTCTAGGTGAGTGATCACGCCAAAACCACTACAATATTGTAAAGTGATTAGCCTCCAATTTAAATAAATTTGATTTACAGAAAAAAAGAATATACAATGAAGAAGCTGTGAGGTCTTTTATGATGTTGTTTTGGGAACCACGTACTTCACCATATTCTACTCATCAGAAATGAATCACTAAGCTCAACCCATATTAAGGCAAGGGAGTTAGGCTCCACCTTTTGAAGGAAAGAGGGTTAAAGCATACTTAAAAATAATTCAGCTGCTCTTTAATCTATCCAGACTTATGATGTCCTCTTTTATTAATGGAGTATTTCTTTATTATGTACTTTCCCTCTTTATGCTCTATTGATTTTTAAAAAAAATTTAATACCACTTAGTTTATTTATTTGCCTATGTTAGTTTGCTAAGCCAGGTTTTCATCCCTTTATTTTCAAATATTCTTTCTGGTTTTGTTGTTAGATCTCTGTCATGAGTAGCATATTATTGGATTTGTAGGACTTTAATCTGATAAATTATTTTAATATATGTATATTCATATCTGGAATTCTCAAGGAGGAAGAAAGGACAAACTTTTTTTTCCCTCTCCATTCCTTAGGATTATATAACAATTATATATAACTGCCTGAGGACAGTCTCTGGATTAAACCTTCTGGCTAATCCTGTTATCTTAAAATGTAAATTATGGGAGTAGATCTGGTGAGGACTTTACAATCTCCAGACATTCTTTTGATTCATTGGAGAGTATATAACTCCATTGCTGACACTAGCAAAGGGGTACTCCTTCTGCCCGCTTCTGATGCCTTTGTCAGAAGCTTTCTCTATCTCCTTTATACTTTAATAAAACTTTATTACACAAAAGCTCTGAGCGATCAAGCCTCGTCTCTGGCCCTGGATTGAATTCTTCTCCTCCGGAGGCCAGGAATCCCGGCATCTTCGTGTGGTTCAGCAACAACCTTTCAGTATTCTTGCTGGGAAAATCCCATGGACAGAGGAGCCTGGAGGGCTACAGTCCATAGGGTCACAAAGAGTCGGACAAAACTGAACACACACACATATACCGTTTTAAAGATTGCATATCTCAAAAAAGTGTATGTATTCCTTTTTTTTTTCCAGTTCAGAGTGATGTATATAGCTAATAACTGTCTGTTAAGTGTATTGCTTGACCATACAGGAGTGTGGCAATATTTCAAACTGCAATATTATTATTTTGTCATGTGTTGCTTACCTTGTGCCAAGAGGCTCTCCTGCACTGTCACAGACACAAGCCACATTGGTTTTCCAGTGTATTTATTGAACTTTAATGCCAAGCTCTATTCTTATTTGCTCCATTTGGACAGTTTATTGTCCAGGCACATGATCCTTCTTCAGATTAAAATAAAAACGCTGGTGAACGTTAGAAATGGGTTCAACTAGGTACTTTGTGACAACCAAGAGGGGTGGGATGGGGTGGGAGGTGGGAGGGAGGTTCAAGAGGGAGGAGACATATGTATATCTATGGCTGATTCATGATGATGTATGGCAGAAACCAACACAATATTGTAGAAAGTGGGCCACCGAGGAATTGATGCTTTTGAACTGTGATGTTGGAGAAGACTCTTGAGAGTCCCTTGGACTGCAAAGAGATCAAACCAGTCCATCCTAAAGGAAATCAGTCCTGAATATTCATTGGAAGGACTGATGTTGAAGCTGAAACTCCAATACTTTGGCCACCTGATGTGAAGAGCTGTCTCATTTGAAAAGATCTTGATGCTGGGAAAGATTGAAGGCGGGTGGAAAAGGGGACAACAGAGGATGAAATGGTTGGATGGCATCGCCGACTCAATGGACATGAGAGTTTGAGTGAACTCCAGGAGTTGGTGATGGACAGAGAGGCCTGGCACGCTGCAATCCATAGGGTCACAGAGTTGAACACAACTGAGTGACTGAACTGAACGTATTATTGTAAAGCAATTATCCTTCAATTAGAAATGCATTTTAAAAAATAAGCATGTTCAAGTTACTAGAGTAGTGGTCAGATACTGAAAATGGATTTGATAATGAGAGATAAACCTGTTTCCCGACGTCTATAGAGCTTTCCAGTATTGGAATTCATGTTAACTCCAGGGAGACAGCATGCAATTTGTCCACCAGGTGGCGCACTAAGCACATAGTCTAATTCAGAGAGGAAGAAACGATCCCAGTAAGAAATGTAAGGAAGAAATGGGAGATTTTCCAATGAAAGATCAGGACTCCATAGTCAATTGTGTGTGTGTGTGTGTGTGGTGTGTACTACACCAGGAATTTACAATAACAGAATCTAGGATCTGGATTGGATCTTGGGCATCTTCTCCCTTAACCCTCTTCCCGGAAGAGATAATCAATTCAAAGGATGAAACAAATGGTTTGATTCCTAACTAATGTAAATGTCTTTAAGGTGTTTTATCCATTCAGTTCAGTTCAGTTCAGTTCAGTCACTCATTCGTGTCCGACTCTTTGCGACCCCATGAATCGCAGCAGGCCATGCCTCTCTGTCCATCACCAACTCCTGGAGTTCACTCAAACTCATGTCCATCGAGTCGGTGATGCCATCCAGCCATCTCATTCTCTGTCATCCCCTTCTCCTGCCCCCAATCCCTCCCAGCATCAGTCTTTTCCAGTGAGCAATCAGCGTCCGCAGTGATTTTGAAGCCCAAAAAAATAAAGTCTGACACTGTTTCCACTGTTTCTCCATCTATTTCCCATGAAGTGATGGGACCAGATGCCATGATCTTCGATTTCTGAATGTTGAGCTTCAAGCCAACTTTTTTCACTCTCCTCTTTCACTTTCATCAAGAGGCTTTGTAGTTCCTCTTCACCTTCTGCCATAAGGGTGGTGTCATCTGCATACCTGAGGTTATTGATATTTCTCCCGGCAGTCTTAATTCCAGCTTGTGCTTCTTCCAGCCCAGCATTTCTCATGATATACTCTGCATATAAGTTAAATAAGCAGGGTGACAATATATAGCCTTGACGTACTCCTTTTCCTATTTGGAACCACTCTGTTCCATGTCCAGTTCTAACTGTTGCTTCCTGACCTGCATACAGGTTTCTCAAGAGGCAGGTCAGGTGGTCTGGTATTCCCATCTCTTTCAGAATGTTCCACAGTTTATTGTGATCCACACAGTCAAAGGCTTTGGCATAGTCAATGAAGCAGAAATAGATGTTTTTCTGGAACTCTCTTGCTTTCTCCATGATCCAGCGGATGTTGGCAATTTGATCTCTGGTGCTTCTGCCTTTTCTAAAACCTGTTTGAACATCTGGAAGTTCATGGTTCACGTATTGCTGAAGCCTGGCTTGGAGAATTTTGAGCATTACTTTACTAGCTCAAAAGTGTGAGATGAATGCAATTGTGCGGTAGTTTGAGCATTCTTTGGCATTTATCCATTACTTCTTTCTATGATGCGATATTTGTTTTATTTTAAATTTTTAACAGGGATGATTTTATATTTCCACTACTGAGAAATGTGATGCGTTGCTTTAGCTATTGAAACAAACTCAGAAAAACTCACTGAGGACTTCCCTGGTGATCCAGTGGTTAAGAATCTGTCTTGCAGTGCAGGGGACACAGGTTCAATCCCTGGTCTGGCAAGATCCCACATGCCATGGGGCATCTAACCTTGTGTGCTGCAGCTACTGAGCCATTCATTGCTCTAGAGCCCGCAGACTTCAACTGCTGAGCCCATGTGCCTAGAGCCTGTGCTCCGTAACAAGAGAAACCACTGCAATGAGCCCAAGCACCACAGTGAAGATGCAGGGCAGCCAATAGACTGATTAATCAATCAATTAATTTCTAAAAAACCCACTGAGTTGTTACATTTACGTTATCACCACCCCCCAACTGTTGTTCACTTAGGACACCTCTAATTTTTCCATACAGGCACTTTGAACCACGATTATAAAGCTTCTGTTGCCACATTGAGAAAGCTTGTAGTATGACAGGCAACAGAAAAGAAGGCATACAGTAGATTTGCAGTCATAGCCGTGTAAAGACTGTATGCATGTAGGTTGGAAGTGGACCGTGGAGAAATAAACATGTAGTTGTTTTCGGGGAACTGGAATTGTGTGTGTTTCTCCCTCTGTTACAAATCATACATTATTGCTATAATAAATTGATAAGGAATAAAAAAGTGAAGCCATACATATATATGCTTTGACATACAAAGCTTAATGTGAGAAATACAAGACAAACTTCATTGTGGTCATTTTTTTTTTTTTTGGCCATTCTTATTATTGGTTTCATTCCATGATTCTTGATTAAAATAATTTTGTTATATAGAAGAGGATGGTGTTCGAAAATGATCTACTTTAGTGGTCAAACATACCGGGTCTGCCACTGTTGGTGGTGAAGATCCTCTGGAGAGGAGGAAATGGTAACCCACACCAGTGTTCTTGCCCGGGAAATCCCATGGACAGAGGAGCCCGGTGGACTATAATTCGTGGGGCCGTGAAGAGCCGGACATGACTGAGCGCACTCATGCTGCTGTTGGCAGTCTGGGTCTCCTCTGCCTCTTGGGAAAAAGAACAGGACTGTGTGAAGGTTAGTGATCTGCATCACTTAGTTGAAAGAATCACTTTACATTTATTCACACTTATATGCATGAAGCTAAGAAAGCCTTGCCGAAGGAGAGGGGCGTGTCTTCCCAGACTTTTCCCCAGGGGGCACCCCGTGGTTGAAGCCACCTGCAGGAGTGGGAACAGGGGTGGCTTTGCTGCTGGTGTCAGCCGGACAGGAATGGGGGGCCTCCAGGCCTCCCTCCTTGGCCCTCCCTGCAGCTGTCACAGCAAAGGTGTCAGTTTTCCTGCCGCCTGGGGGCTGGAGTCCACGGGAGAACCGAGTCAGTTCAGTTTGGGAGTCAAGCTCAGAAAGGAGAAAGGTGAAAGCCTTAGAGGAGGGGAGTCTCAGGTTAGCCTCTCCCTTCCGGACAGACAGACAAGGCGGGTGGGGGCTCTGCCAGCCTTGGCCAGGTGGGTGGGGAGAGGCCTGGGGGTCTCCCATGTGGCTGGCTTTGAGATAGAAGAGGGCAGGGCACAACCTTTAAAATAATGACATGGTCATAGGACGCGACATAACCTGATTAGAACCAGCTAGGTCCAAGATGTCAGACTCAACTTCCGCTTGACTTGGACCCTCAGTATACACTCATTTTGGGGGCTTCCCAGGTAGCACTAGTTGTAAAGAACCCACCTGCCAATGCAGGAGACTTAAGAGATGCAGGTACGATCCCTGGGTCAGGAAGATCCCCTGGAGGAGGGCTTGGCAACCCTCTCCAGTATTCTTGCCTGGAGAATCCCAAGGACAGAGGACCCTGGTGGGCTATAGTCCATGGGTTGCAGTGTCGGACACGACTGAAAACAACTTCGCATGTTGGTACACAAGCATGTCGGCTCATTGTAGGGCTTCTCAGGTGGCACTAGTGGTGAAGAACCTGCCTGCCAATGCAAGAGACACAGGAGATGCAGGTTTGATCCCTGGGGTGAAGATCCCCTGGAGGAGGGCATGGCTACCCACTACAGAATTCCTGCCTGGAGAATTTCATGCACAGAGGAGCCTGGTGGGCTACAGTCCAGGGGATCGCAAAGAGTTGGACAGAACTGAATGACTTAGCACGTAACATACATAACACTTAGTTCATTGTAACATACCCCAGGTGCCATGACCATAAAGGCCAAAAAATGGACAGTGGCCCATCTCCTGGAAATCCCCACGCCTTACCCAAAATAGCTGGAATACTCCTCCCACTCATGAGCCTATGAAACTACACCCCTATAAAAAATGACAACTCCATACCTTTGGAGGTATCCCCTGTTGGTGGAGTGTGTTTCTTCTCCGAATAAATCTTTCACTTTACTATGGCTTCCCTTGAATTCTTTCCTGTGTGAAGACAAGAACCCACACTTGGCAGCTACTCCAGGGACTTGGACGTGACCTGGGAAATGACCATCCTCTCATGCCCCACTCTTTCCTGAAGCAGCTTCATTGCCCACGGTGCCCTCTCCATAGGTCCAAGGCTTTTCCTGGGGGGCAAGCATGGGGTCCTGCTCCCAGGACTTCTCTGCCTGCCAGTCTCACCTTTTTGGATCGCTCTCCAGGCCTGTGCACTCAGCTCAAATATCTGCACTGTGTCCTCCCCACCCTGAGGATGAAGAAAGCCCATTTTACAGATAAGGAAACTGAGGTGGCGGCTTTAACGTCTTCAGGATAGGGGAATTCCCTCAATCAGCCAAGAGGCTCCTTTCCTTGGTGCAAATACCATCTTGTTCTGGGGATAACACAAACAGTACAGGCCTCGCTGGATCACGAGGAGCTGGAGTCTTGGTTTGAAAAGGGAAGATTCAGTGTGATCAGTGGTTAGACTGTGAGCTCCCTAAGGAGGGAAACTGGTTAGGTCATCTCTGTCCCCAGTGCTGCTCAAATGCTTAGTCGTGTCCAACTCTCCTGCCAGGTTCCTCTGTCCATGAATTCTCCAGGCAAGAATACTGGAGTGGGTTGCCATTCCTTTCTCCAAGGGGTCTTCCAACCCAGGGATTGAATCTAGGTCTCACGCATTGCAGGCAGAGTTTTTATTGCCTGAGCCACCAGGGAGATGGGCTATGGACTGTAGCCTGCCCTAACTGGGAATTAATCGGTGATAGGAACCACTGTTACATCAGAATAAGTACATTTTTATCTTACTAATTCCAGTATCATTGTATTTGAAAGCAAGAAGTACCACCAAAAAAATAAAGAAAGGACTTCCCTGCAGTCCAGTGGTTAAGACTCCTTACTCGTACTGCAGGCGGCATGGATTCGATTCCTGATCAGGGAACTAAGACCCTGCATGCTGCGTGATGTGGCCAAAAGAAAAGTACCACCGACTGGCCAAAGTGTTCTACATTCAGAGAAAGGAGGTCAAGAACTGGGAGAACCAGTCTGAAAACTACCTTGTTTCGTCATGTGTGAGCAAGTGGAGAGGTGGGGGATCCAGGTGTGGGCGTTGTATAAAAATCAAACACCCCACAGAACCTGGGGAGACACTGGACATGGTGTGTGTGTGGGGGGGCCCTTTGGACAAGTAGCCCTGACCTGGTGCAGCAGGGTTGAAAGGAAGCCTTGGCTCCTGATAAAATGTTTCTCTTCAAAGAGCCCTTATGTGATTTGTGCATGAGAAATGCAACAAAGTTCAGAAGTAAAGCCCTGACAGAGGAAGGACAGCAGAAGTCTTAGGTAAGGCAAGCAGTGCTCGCCTATCACTGGTAAAAAAAGAACCCATGACTCTGGGCAGAGTTAGACCCTCCCAGACTAGGAGCCTCTGTAGTGCTTCTATGGGGAGGAATCCCATGTGGTATGAAAATTGTCCAACTTTTAACTGGAGGCAGCCCATGCTGCAGAAGGAAAGAATGACTTTATAGGAAACCTAGGTTAAAAACACTAATGCTAACAATGTTCCTACCCCTAGTAAGAGCATCTGCCATTTATTTATTGAGCCCTTATTATGTACTTCGCATATATTATCTCATCTAACTCTTGTTACCACTATGAACTATAAAATTGTGTGATTTAGCATTAATGACACAGGGCTGAGAACTCTGTTCTCTAAAGTCCATGGCCCAAGAGAAGCTTTACTTCTCGAACTCTTTTCCATAACAATGAAACATTCCAGGGTTCTGAGCCATGCAGGTCACTGGAACACGTAGACTGTGATTTCCATCCCCTAGGTGAAGAGCCTGGGTCAAAGGGTTTGGGGATGTGACATTCCATGTGTAGCTTCATTTTGTGGAATGGAAACCAGGTCCTGAGTTCACTTCCTAGCCCTGGTGGTAGTCAGATAAAGTTTCTACCAACACCTACAATGTTGTTGAGGACTTCTTTGGTGGTCCAGTGGTTAAGACCTCACCCTCCACTACAGGGGGTATGGGTTTGATCCCTGGTTGGGGAGCTAAGATCTGGCATGCCTCCTGGCCAAAAAGCCAAGACAAAAAATACAAATGGAATTGTAACAAATTAAATAAGGACTTTAGAAATAGTCCACATCAAAAATCTTTAAAAGGGAAAAAAAAAAAACAAACAATGTTACTAAGGGGCCCTGGCCAGGGTCACACAATCCCACTATTTCTGAATCGTTATTACTTTCTTACTTATGACAACCTAATTTCTCCACTGAAGGAAATTTTCTTAAAAAAAAAGACCCAATTCAAAGACTTCTTTTTTGACAGACATTTTAAAAGGAAACACTAAAGGTGTTTAAGTCTCTGCTGTCTAACATAGTACTCAAGCCTCACTTGGCTGTTGAACACTTGAAACACGGCAAGACTGAGTAGAGATGTACCCGAGAGTAAAACAACACAGCGAATTGCCAAGACTTAAGATGGAAAAAAGGTAAAATGTCACATTAATAATTTTTATATTAACTGTGTATTGCAACCATAATATTTTGAATATATTGAGTTAAATGAAATATATTACTGAAATTAATTTCACCTGTTTCATTTACCTTTTAAAAAATATGGTCGCTAGAAATTATTAAATTATGTGTGTGGCTTGCATTCGTGGCTTATATTTCTTTTGAAGAGTGCTGGTTCAGATAATCATTGATTTATTTTGTTGTTTAGTCGCTAAGATATGCCTGACTCTTCTGTAACCCCATGAACTGTAGCCTGCCAGGCTCCTCTATCCATGGGATTTTCCAGGCAAGAATAATCGAGTGGGTTGTTATTTCCCTCTCCAGAGGATCTTCCTGATCCAGGGATTGAACCCTCACCTCCTGTCTGGGAGGCGGATTCTTTACCACTGAGCCACTTGGGAAGCCCAGTCATCATCACTGGTTGCTGTTGATCAGTCGCCTAGTCGTGTAGGACTCTTTGCGACCTCAGGGACTGCAGCATGCCAGGCCTCCCTGTCCCTCACCTTCTCCTGGAGTTTGCCCAAGTTCATGTTCATTGCATTGGTGATGCCGTCCAGCCATCTCATTCTCTGAGTCCCTCTTTTTCTGCCCTGAATCTTTCCCAGCATCAGCATCATTGTCATACTGGTGGCAAAAGAAGAGTAAAAAGAGATTAGAGAGGGGAAATGGAAGAAGATGGGGTGGGAGAGGGAGAGTGAGAAAGATGTCCGGTTAAAGATGATCAGAAACCTCCCAGAACTGGTTAAAGGTCTGTAGGCTCCTCCCAGATCGTGGAAGGGTAGTAAGATTCCAGAAAAGGTACTTAAACCTGTTAATGTATACCGGAAAATTGCTTAAGTGTTTCTCAAGATGCAGAGTTCTAGGAAGGAACAGCTACACCAGACCACAGAGTTCCATTCCCACCTGAGTTCAGGACAGGTTCTTTCTCAGCCTCCAGGGAATATGATTCCATGGCTCGAGGAGGGCCCTGGAATCCGGTGGTTTTGCCGACCCTCCTATGGCTGATTCTGTGGTTACGTGAGTTTGAGAGTTGTTGACTTAGAAGGTGGTTGTATAGCGTCAATTATAAATTGGCCCTTACCAAGAGCATGGCCAACAAAGGCATCAGCTATCTGCCTCTATGGAGACTGAACCCTGCTGCAATAGCTGTTGACCTTCAACAACCCCTGAGGGAGTTCAGGGTGGAGTGAGGCACTCTGTGCTCCAGGGAATCTGGTGGGACAGGTCTTTAGATGGTTGGATGTTTTTAGAAACAGATTTTATGATCTCAATCCTTGCATCTCCTCATATCTAGAGAAGCACTGAATCCCTTCATGGTGACATAAGATCCTCATAACTAACAAAAACCTTTTGTAAAATGAGTGCTTCATGGTATTGAACTCCCCCTTCACCAAAATCATAATAAATTTACCTTCCCCTCTGCCGCTTTGGAGCAGTCTCTCAGAGCTATCTGAGATGCTGCTTTCCGAGCTGTAGTCCTCAGTACAGTTCAGTCACTCAGTCATATCCAACTCTTTGCGATCCCATGGACAGCAGCCTGCCAGGCTTCCCTGTCCATCACCAACTCCTGGAGCTTACTCAAACTCACATCCATTGAGTCGGTGATGCCATCCAGCCATATCATTCTCTGTCATCCCCTTCTCCTCCTGCCTTCAATCTTTCCCAGCATCAGGGTCTTTTCCAATGAGTCAGTTCTTTGCATTAGGAAGCCAAACTATTGGAGTTTCAGCGTCAGCATCAGTCCTTCCAGTGAATATTCAGGACTGATTTCCTTTAGGATTGACTGGTTGGCTATCTTTGCAGTCCAAGGGACTCTCAAGAATTTTCTCCAACATCACAGTTCAAAAGCATCAATTCTTTGGTGCTCAGCTTTCTTTATAGTCCAACTCTCACATCCATACCTGACCACTGGGAAAACCACAGCTTTGACTTGATGGACATTTATTGGCAAAAAAAGTCTCTGCTTTTTAATATGCCATCTAGGTTTGTCATAGATTTTCTTCCAAGGAGCAAGTGTCTTTTAACTTCATGGCTGCAGTCACCATTGTAGTGATTTTAGAGCCCAAGAAAATAAAGTCTGTCACTGTTTCCATTGCTTCCCCATCTATTTACCATGAAGTTATGGGACCAGGATGCCATGATCTTAGTTTTTTGAATGTTGAGTTTTAAGCCACCCTTTTCAACTCTCCTCTTTCACTTTCATCAAGAGGTTGTTTAGTTCCTCTGCACTTTCTGCCATAAATGTGGTGTCATCTACATATAAAGGGGTTATTGATATTTCTCCTGGCAATCTTGATTCCAGCTTGTGCTTCATCCAGCCCAGCATTTTGCATGATGTACTTTGCATGTGAGTTAAATAAGCAGGGTGACAATATACAGCCTTGACATACTCCTTTCCCGATTTGGAATCAGTCTTTTGTTCCATGTCCAGTTCTAACTGTTGCTTCTTCACTTGCATACAGATTTCTCATGAGGCAGGTCAGGTGGTCTGGTATTCCCATCTCTTTTAGAATTTTCCACAGTTTGTTGTGATCCACATGGTCAAAGGCTTTGGTGTAGTCAATAAAGCAGAAATAGATGTTTTTCTGGAAGTCTTTTGCTTTTTTGATGATCCAACAGAGGTTGGCAATTTGACTTCTGGTTCCTCTGCCTTTTCTAAATCCAGCTTGAACATCTGGAAGTTCACAGTTCACGTATTGTTGAAGCCTAGGTTGGAGAATTTTGAGCATTACTTTGCTGGCATGTGAGATGAGTGCAATTGTGTGGTAACTTAAACATTCTTTGGCATTGCCCTTCTTTGGGATTGGAATGAAAACTGGTGTTTTCCAGTCCTGTGGCCACTGCTGAGTTTTCCAAATTAGCTGGCATATTGAGTGCAGGACTTTCACAGCATCATATTTTAAGATTTGAAAGTTTAGCTGGAATTCCATCACCTCCACTAGCTTTGTTCATAGTGATGCTTCCTAAGGCCCACTTGACTTCGCACTCCAGGATGTCTGGCTCTAGGTGAATGATCACACCATCATGGTTATCTGGGTCATGAAGATCTTTTCTGTACAGTTCTTCTGTGTATTCTTGGCACTTCTTCTTAATATCTTCTGCTTCTGTTAGGTCCATACCATTTCTGTGCTTTGTTGTGCCCATCTTTGCACAAAATGTTCCCTTGGTATTTCTAATTTTCTTGAAGAGATCTCTAATCTTTCCCATTCTATTGTTTTCCTCTATTTCTTTGCACTGATTACTGAGGAAGGCTTTCTTATCTTCCTTGCTATTCTCTGGAACTCTGCATTCAGATGGGTATCTTTCCTTTTCTCCTTTGCCTTTAGCACCCCTTCTTTTCTCAGCTATTGGCAAGCCCTCCTCAGATAACCATTTTGCCTTTTTGCATTTCTTTTTCTTGGGGATGGTCTCGATCACTGCCTCCTGTATAAGGTCACGAACATCCGTCCATAGTTCTTCAGACACTCTCTCAGATCTAATCCCTTGAATCTACTTGTCATGGATTCACAAGATGGCAGAGTAGAAGGATGTGCACTTATCTTCTCCTGTGAAAATTCCAAAATTACAACTCATTGCTGAACAACCATTAACAGGAGAATGTTGGATCCAAGGAGAGGCCCCAGCAAGACGGTAGGAGGGGTGAAATCACATTTAGAATCAGACCCTGTACCCGCCAGAGATGCTCGGGGGCTCAAAGAAATCTTGTGCTCACCAGGACCCAGAGACCCCATAGAGGCTGAGACAGAGCTGTGTGAGGATCTCCTGTGGGGTGTGGGTCAGCAGCGGCCTGCCGCAGGGGCAGGGGCTCTGGGTGCAGCAGCCCTGGGCATGGCATAAGCCCTCTCGGAGGAGGTCGCCATTAACCCCACCACAGAGCCACCAGAGCTTACACAGGACTGGGAAACAGACTCCTGGAGGGCACAAACAGAACCTATGCACCAGGACCCAGCAGAAAGGAGCAGAGACCCCACAAGAGGCTGCCCCAGACTCGCCCAGGAGTGTCCGGGAGTCTCTGTCAGAGGCGTGGGTCGGCGGTGGCCTGCTGCAGGGTTGGGGGCACTGAGCACAGCAGTGCATGCATGGGACCTTTTGAAGGGGGTCATCATTATCTTCATTACTTCCACCATAGTTTGGCCTCAGGTCGAACAACAGGGAGGGAACACAGCCCCGCCCATCAACAGAAAATCGGATTAAAGATTTACTGAGCATGGTCTCCTTTAGAATGGACTGGTTGGATCTCATGAGTTTGAGTGTACTCCGGGAGTTGGTGATGGACAGGGAGGCCTGGCGTGCTGTAATTCATGGGGTCGCGGAGAGTCGGACACGACTGAGCGACTGAACTGAACTGAACTGAACTGAGCATGGTCAGTATATGGTCAGCATGGTCAGACTTCAGCAATATGTGAACCGTGAACTTCCAGATGTTCAAGCAGGTTTTAGAAAAGGCAGAGGCACCAGAGATCAAGTTGCCAACATCCGCTGGATCATCGAAAAAGCAAGAGTTCCAGAAAAACATCTATTTCTGTTTCATTGACTATGCCAAAGCCTTTGACTGTGTGGATCACAATAAACTGTGGAAAATTCTGAAAGAGATTGGAATACCAGAACACCTGACCTGCCTCTTGAGAAACCTGTATGAAGGTCAGGAAGCAACAGTTAGAACTGGACATGGAACAACAGACTGGTTCCAAATGACTGAGCGACTGAACTGAACTGAACAAGGCTGTATATTGTCACCTTGCTTATTTAACTTATATGCAGAGTACATCATGAGGAACACTGGGCTGGAAGAAGCACAAGCTGGAATCAAGATTGCCGGGAGAAATATCAATAACCTCAGATATGCAGATGACACTACCCTTATGGCAGAAAGTGAAGAGGAACTAAAAAGCCTCTTGATGAAAGTGAAAGAGGAGAGTGAAAAGGTTGGCTTGAAGCTCAACATTCAGAAAACAAAGATCATGGCATCTGGTCCCATCACTTCATGGGAAATAGAGGGGGAAACAGTGGAAACAGTGTCAGACTTTATTTTTTTGGTCTCCAAAATCACTGCGGATGTTGATTGCAGCCAGGAAATTAAGACGCTTACTCCTTGGAAGGAAAGTTATGACCAACCTAGATAGTATATTAAAAAGAAGAGACATTACTTTGCCAACAAAGGTTCGTCTAGTCAAGGCTACGGTTTTTCCCGTGGTCATGTATGGATGTGAGAGTTGGACTGTGAAGAAAGCTGATCGCCGAAGAATTGATGCTTTTGAACTGTGGTGTTGGAGAAGACTCTTGAGAGTCCCTTATGCTGCAAGGAGATCCAAGCAGTCCATTCTAAAGGAGATCAATCCTGGGTGTTCATTGGAAGGACTGATGCTAAAGCTGAAACTCCAATGCTTTGGCCACCTCATGCGAAGAGTTGACTCACTGGAAAAGACTCTGATGCTGGGACAGATTGGGGGCAGGAGGAGAAGGGGACGACAGAGAATGAGATGGCTGGATGACATCACCGACTCGATGGACATGAGTTTGAGTGAATTCCAGGAGTTGGTGATGGACAGGGAGGCCTGGCGTGCTGTGATTCATGGGGTCGCAAAGAGTCGGACACGACTGAGTGACTGAACTGAACTGAACTGAATGGGACTGGATGCCATGATCTTCATTTTCTGAATGTTGAGTTTTAAGCTAGCTTTTTCACTCTCCTCTTTCACTTTCATCAAGAGGCTCTTCAGTTCCTCTTCACTTTCTGCCATAAGGGTGGTGTCATCTGCATATCTGAGGTTATTGATATTTCTCACAGCAAACTTGATTCCTGCTTGTGCATCATCCAGCCCAGCGTTCCTCATGATGTACTCTGCATATAAGTTAAATAAGCAGGTTGACAACATACAGCCTTGACATACTCCTTTTCCTATTTGGAACCAGTCTGTTGTTCCATGTCCAGTTAACTGTTGCTTCTTGACCTGCAGACAGATTTCTCAGGAGGGAAGTAAAGTAGTCTGGTATTCCCATCTCTTTCAGAATTTTCCACAGTTTGTTGTGGTCCACACAGTCAAATGCTTTGGCGTAGTCAATAAATAAAGCAGAAGTAGATGTTTTTCTGGAATTCTCTTGCTTTTTCGATGATTTCTGGTTCCTCTGCCTTTTATAAATCTAGCTTGAACATCTGAAAAATTTTGATTCATGTACTGTTGAGGCCTAGCTTGGAGAATTTGGGGCATTACTTTGCTAGCATGTGAAATGAGTATAATTGGGTGGTAGTTTGAACATCCTTTGGCACTGCCTTTCTTTGGGATTGGAATGAAAAGTGATCTTTTCCAGTCCTGTGGCGACTGCTGAGTTTTCCATACGTAACCAATAGTGTTTCTAGTGATCTCTTTGTTTGGTGCCTGGTGGCACAGACAGTAAAAAATCTGCCTGTGATGCAGGAGACCTGGGTTCCATCCCTGGGTCTGGAAGATCTCCTGGAGAAAGGAATGGCTACTCACGCCAGTATTCTTGCCTGGAGAATTCCATGGACAGAGGAGCCTGGCAGCTACAGTCCATGGGGTCGCAAAGAGTAAACATGACTAGTGACTAATAGTTTCGTGCCTTGGAGGCACTCCTCTCCCACTGAACAAAAGTTACCCTCTCACTCATCCTGAAGATTTGTAGCGGGAGGGGGGACTTTGGAAAGGGGATGAGTGGACCAACAGGAGAGTTCACAATCAGATCTACTTGGAAAAGAGTTCACATCACAGCAGAGGATTGTCACAGACTAATGTTTGTGCCCCCCGCCCCATATTCATACGTCACGATCCTAGCCCCCAAACAGATAGTATTTGGAGCTGGGGTTTTAGAGAGATAATTAGGTAATGGGATCAGCGCCCTCATAAAAGAGACCCCAGTGGGCTTCCGCGCCGGTTCACCATTGTGAGGACTTGATGGGAAGACGACCATCCGTGAACCAGGAAGTGGGCCCTCAGCAGACACCCAATCCTGGCATCTTGATCTTGGACTTCCCAGCCTCCAGAATAGTGAGAAAGAAATATTTGTTTACAAGCCACTCAGTCTGTGGTATTCTGTTAGAGCAGCCCACATTGACCAAGATAAGGATACCGAATGGCAGATGGATCTCTTAAAATGGAATTTAGTGCCCAGATATCCCTTGGGAAGTCTGGGTGTGTCCCCCAGGGGTTCACCTGCCCCAGGCATTCACATACAAGCCAGGTGCAGTAGCTTCTGTAGACGAGAATGATGTAAAGATAACCTCGACCCACTGGTGAGAAGGTGGAAGTTGCTCCCGGGTGTGTTCTGGGGCCCCTCGCACCCAGAGCTGCCTCTCAGTTCAGCTGGTTTCCCCTCCATGGGAAAATGGCTCCTTGGCCTCATCCTCCCCCTTTATGTGACAAATTCTTTCTTTTAACTTCTCTGGGTATGTCCTTAAATTTTTGTTCAGCACATATCCGGTATTTATTGCTTTGTCATGGTAGTAAACGTTTGAGCTCTCTGAGATAAACAACTTGAGTTCAAATATTTACTTGTGCAAACCTTGGAGGTTACTTTCTCTAAGCCTTGGTCTTCTCTTACAGAAACTTGTTTTGTTCCAAAGTTTCAGTGACTGAATGAGCAGGATGTTCTGAGCACAGTGGCAGGAGCAGTGAGCACTCCATAAACGTGAGCTAGTATTATGACTGACAGTTGCCCTACATTTGGCCTTTCAAGTCTTCCTGGGACAGGCAATGCTCATGAAGAGAAATCACGGCACAGGTCTCAGACCCTTACTGGCTCTGTTTTCCTGGGGAAGGTGGGGCCAGAGGGGCAGTGTGCTGCTTAGGGCTTGGGGGAGTCAGTGTTGGACTCAGAAAGGAAGCAAGTCTCCCAGTGCCTGAGCCCCTCTGTCTGAACTCAATTGCAACTTCAGCTTCTGCTTGCTGCGGCACCTGAGTGCACTCTGCCTACCCCTCAGATCCATACTGAAGGTTACCTTGGCCGTGAAAAGAGGTTAGACCAACCAGGGGTTTGAATCCTGCACTGTTGGGAAACAGACCTCTTGGAACATAGGTCCTCTCCTACACAATAGGTCCAGCAATATGCATCTCAGGGTTAAGGCCAAGATTGAAGGAGATAAGTCTATGAAACCCCTGGCACAACACTTCGCACAGAGTATGCCCCCAGTTATTTCTGAATGCTACCCAGTATAGTAGGTAATTATTAGGTTATCCTTCTAGTTAGACATAGCGAGGAAAACAGGCATGACTCAGGCAGATGAGATGGTTTCACATACCCTTGCCCAAACAGAGCCTGGTGTAGGAAGATAGATAGGCCGGTTTGGCCTGCTCTGGTAGAAGGGTGGTGGGTGGTTGTGAGTTAAATCCAGGGCACACTGGGCTGTTTCGAAGTTGAACTGTTTGCTAGCTCAACATTTGGGGTGTCATCTTAGCTTACAAAGACTCTTTTATGAGGTGGGCTCTCTGACAGCCATGCTTATGCCATGTGACCTCATCTTCTCTGATGGGATCAGGACAGATACCTCATCCCAAATGGGCTAATCAGATTTTCCTCTCCAGGAAACTTGGAATTGGGAAGAAGAGATTTCATCTGCATGCTGGGTTCTGCTTGTGGGTGGAGCAGCTATAAAAACCGGGTGACATGGTGGATGGGGCCTTCTTCTGCCGTATGAATCAAGAGGTAGGGAAAGCCAGGCTGCAAGAGGGGAAGAAATGAAACAAAAACAAAAAACAGATAGGAGAAAGGGAGACTTCCGGAGTTCTTGACAGTTCCCACTTCCTGTTTCCAGACTCCTCTTACGTGGGCACATTCTCTTCCTGGGATTTCATGACATACTGCTGGATCCGTAGGGATGAGCCTGTATTTGGGCCTTGCACTTGATAATGTTGCTTGTTAAGCTACTTTGTGCTCAAGTTACAGAAGGCAACTTGAGCTAGCTGAAATACAAGGAGGAACTTTCTGGAAGGTGTTGGGGTATCTCCTGAAATTCAGGAGGTTCGAATCAGTTTCAGGAGGTGCTGGCCTCAGGGCAGCTCTGGGTACTTCAGCCACAGATGGGGAAACTGACTTCTTTCTGGCAGGCTGCCGGGAAGATGTCTCAGCGTGGGTGTTTCAGCTCAAAACTCTAAATTCCTGTGGTGGAGAGAACCCCATTGATCGATGATGAGTGCATTAGCGATACCTGCTGGGAGCTCCAGGCTGAGCAGTACAGCTGCTGAGAGAACGTACTGTGGGGTCAGGACGTGCTGCTCCCCAAGAACAAGGAGTGGGCACTGGTCAGCCAGTGCAAGTGACGTCTAATGCAAGCTGGTTCTTACAATTGACTGCACACAGGGAATTGTGCATCTCACCGAGTGGGCTGCAACAGTTTATAGAACAGGGTCTCTAATATCAAAGAGCCTATAATTTCCCACAAATAATAATACTCTAAGGCAGCCTGTGGCAGCTGCTGGAGGACATTTACAAAGATGAAGTGCCACAGGAGTTTAGAGACAGGAGAGATGCCTTTGATCCATGGGGACTACAGCCCAGGCTCCAGGTCATGTCAAGGTGAGCAAATGACTTTTTGAGTGAAACACTAAAAATACACTTAACATACCTTATGATAACAACCAGAAGGACCAGGTATTTACAAATAATTATACATTAAATACAATTAAACAAGAATGTGTTTTTGATGGACGGATCCAGAGGGTCTAAGCCGTGGTGACACATGTAAATGCGCCAGGTGAAAAGTAGACACACTCTACCGGGCCAAGGTCCTGTCTGAATTTGAAAGCAAAGTAGTGCTATCCCAATACTTTGGCCACCTGATGTGAAGAGCTGACTCATTGGAAAAGACCCTGGTGCTGGGAAAGATTGACGGCAAAAGGAGAAGAGGGTGGCAGAGCATGAGATGGTTAGATTGCATCACTGACTCATTGCACATGGATTTGAGCAAACCTGGGGAGATCAGGGAAGCCTGGAGTGCTGAAGTCCATGAGTTGGCCACGACTCAGCGACTGATCAGTCAATCAATCAATAGTCCTGTTCCTACACCCTTGGCCCCAGCCCAGATTGTCGGCCTCTGGACAGCTAGTCTCCCCAAGCCCTTGTCCTCACGCAGTTCGTGCTTGGGATTTTCTGGGCTGATGCCTTTTCTCCACTGGTCACCAGAAAGATTCTTCCAAGGTGAACACATTCTTAAATCTGTTCACAAAATCCTCCCTTCATGTCTTTGCCTCATCAAAAACCTGGGTGGCTATTTTTATTTTCCTGGTCACATACACGAGTCTTCCTTTTAACGTGATCTTAGAAACTGCTCTCTCTATCAGTCTCCTCTACTTCAGACCTTTGGATCCTGCTGCTCATGGACTCTCCTCCCAGGATGTTTCAACGCAACTACCTTGAGCAAGCACATAGGCTTTACCCTTTATCCTGTATCCTCTCCTGTGCCCACACTACAGCCTGGAAGTGAAATTTGATCCTTGTCACCCCTAACCTCCACATTAAATCAGTCCCCAAGTTGTTATCATTTGTCCCCTTCCTCTACTATTGCCCCATCAATCCCATAATCGACTTAATGCACAACTGCTGATTTTGCCTCAGCATCTGTGTTATCTACTGCTACGTGACCAACTACCCAAAACTTAGTAGTCTGAGACCACAAATGTATATTATCTCCCATAGCTGAGCACCGAATAATTGATGCTTTTGAACTGTGGTGCTGGAGAAGACTCTTGAGAGTCCCTTGGACTGCAAGGGGATCCAACCAGTCCATCCTGAAGATCAGTCCTGGGTGTTCATTGGAAGGACTGATGCTGAAGCTGAAACTCCAATACTTTGGCCACCTCATGCGAAGAGTTGACTCATTGGAAAAGACCCTGATGCTGGGAGGGATTGGGGGCAGGAGAAGAAGGGGACAACAGAGAATGAAATGGATGGATGGCATCACCGACTCGATAGACATGAGTTTGAGTGAACTCTGGGAGTTGGTGATGGACAGGGAGGCCTGGCGTGCTGCGATTCATGGGGTTGCAAAGAGTCGGACATGACTGAGCAGCTGAACTGAACTGAACTGAACTGATAGTTTCTGAGGATTAGGAATCTGGGAGAGGCTTGGCTGGGTGGTTTTGAGGGTCATTTCCAAGGCTGCAGTCAGGCTGTCAGCTAGGGCTGTAGTCATCTCAAGGCTTGATTAGGGCTGAAGGAGCTGCTTCCAGGCTCACTCATGTGGTTGCTGGGAGGCCTCCCTTCCCTTTTGGCTGTTGGTTGGGGGCTTTAGTCACCCACCCAATAGGTTGTCTGAGGGTCACAATTTGGCAACTGCCTTCCCCAAAGGAAGTGGTGTGTGTGTGTGAGAGAGTGAGAGAAAGTTCTAATGGAAGTCATAGCCTTTTAAACAACATAATTAGAGAAAAACATAATTAGGGACTTCACAGGTGGTCCACTGGTTAAGAATCCACCTGCCAATGCAGGCGACATGGTTCAATCCCTGGTCCAGGAAGATCCTACATGCTGTGGAGCCACAGCTACTGAACCTACACTCTAGAGCCATGCTCCAAAACGAGAGAAGCCACTGCACCACAACGTAGGGTGGACCCTGCTCACCACAATTAGAGAAAGCCTGAGTGCAGCAATGAAGACCAGTGCAGCCCCCCAAATATATATTTATTATATTTATGTGTATATATAACATAAAATCTTAAAAATTAAGTTTGTTTCTTTTTTAAAATTGAAATATAGTTGATTTACAATACTGTGTTAGTTTCAGGTAGACAGCAAAGTGATTCAGGTTTTTTTTAATATATATATATATATTCAGATTATTTTCCATTATGTATAGGTTACTACAAGATATTGAACATTGCTCCCCGTGTTACATAGTAAATCTTTGTTATGCTTTTATTTCTTTTAGATTTATTTTACTTTTCGCTGTGCTGGGTCTCTTTTGCTGTGGGGGCTTTCTCTAGTTATGGTGTTCAGGCCTCTCATTGTGGTCGTGTCTCTTGTTTTGGGGCATGGGTTCTAGGGTGGGTGGGCTCCAGTAGTTGCAGTTCCCTGGCTCTAGAGCACAGGCTCAACAGTCATGGCTCATGGGTTTAGTTGTTCTGTGGCATGTGGGATCTTCCATGACCAGGGATTGAACCTGTGTCTCTTGCACTGGCAAGTGGATTCTTCACCACTGAGCTACCAGGGAAGCCTGTGATTTTATTTCTAATTAATGATTTTTTGCTTTTTTCCTTCCAGTTTTATTGAGGTATAATTCACATATAGCACTGAATAAGTTTAAGGTGTGCAGCATAACAGTTTGACTTACATACATCATAAAATGATTATCACAGTTTAGTGAATATTTGTCATCTCATACAGGTGTAAAATTAAAGAAATAGAAAAAACCCCATAATATTTTAGAACTGAATTTCCAGCATTTTTACTTTGGCCATATTCTATTGGTCATATAGACCAAACCTGGTATATGTAGGAGAGTATATGCGAATATCAAGATGTGAGGACTGGGGGCCATCTTGGGAGTTGGCTACCACAGCATCCATTTATCCTTTCTGTTGGGTAAAATGAACTCTTGCTTTTCCTTTGGGGAACCACCTCTCCCTCACTGTTAAGCTACAATTTGAGTGGAGTTGCCTCATCCCCTTTTCTGGTGAGGGTCCCCATTTGTAGTGTGGGTCCTGTTTAATGAAGGTCTGTATCAGCATATTTTGCTATGGATTGAATGTCTGTGTTCCCCTGAATTCATATATCGAAACCCTATCCTCCAACGTGATGGTATCTGGAGGTGAGGACTTTGAGCGATAATTAGTGTTTGATTAGGTTATGAGAGTGGGGCCCTCATGATGGGATCAGTGCTCTTATAAAAAGAAGAGAAGGCGCAGGATCTCTCTTTCTCTGTGCTCACACCAAGGAAGGCCCTATTAGGACACAGCAAGAAGAGGGTTCTCCTGAGAACCTGACCATGCTGGGACCCTGTTCTCTGACTTTCAGCCTCCAGAATTGTGAGCAATGAATATCTTCTGTTTAAGCCAATGAATCCTGTTCTTCTGCTATAGCTGCTGGCTCAGACTAACATCCGGTCACTCTGGTCTTAGCGATAGGATTAGGGATGAGCAGATGACCCAAATGAGAGGCAGTGAGACATATAGGAAAGTGTTTGCTAGGGATTCTGTGAGGATCTAAGATGCTTCAGTGGAAGATCCTGGAAAATATTCTCTCCCTTCCCCTGGCCTTGGTGAAGTGAGGCTGTGAGGTGAGGTCTTCCAGCACCTTGCTAACACAAGGTGAGCCTGCCAGGGAATGAAACTGATACTCAAAAGAAGTTGAGCCAAAAGAAGGATGCCAGAGATTCTCTTGAACTCTGGATCCAACCAAGCCTACAGCAGGGACTATCTATAAATCACTCAGTTATATTAGCCAATAGATAAACTCATTTAATTAAGATGGTTGTACCAGGGTTTCTTTTCCTTGCCATAGAAAAGTCCTGATTGTGGCCGCTGTCCCTCTGAGTCCTCCCCCTCTAAAACATCAATCTGATCATATTTTCTTCTTGCATAAAACCTTGCAACATGTACTCAGTGTCCTCTAGGTAAAGTCCAAGCTCACTAACATGGTAGTTGAGACTCACCATTATGGTGTCTGTCTCTGCATCCAGCCCCTTCTTTCCTTGCTTCCATTTTATACAACACTCAACCGCTTATACCATGTGCCCTGCTGTTCTGAAGAGAGTCTGGGAGCACATGGGTCGTAATCAGGAATTAGGATGGTGAAAACCATCAGAGAAAACTAGAATCAGCCTCCTCAAGGTGTTGCAGTGGTAAAGAGTCTGCCTGCCGGTGCAGGAGGCACAAGAGTTCCATGCCTGGGTCAGGAAGATCCCCTGGAGAAGGAAATGGCAACTCCAGTATTCCAGCCTGGAAAAATCCATGGTCAGAGGAGCCTGGAGGGCTACAGGCCATGGGGTTGCAAAGAGATGGACACAACTAGGCTTGTGCATGCGCGCGCGCGCACACACACACACACACACACACACACACTTCAAGATCACCTGGAAGCCCCAGACCTAGACCCAGTAGCTGCACCAGTTCTTATGTGCTAATACTGGAGGTGATGGGCTTATCCTGGTCACCAGGATCCAAGTTTCTGCTGCTCTGGTTCCTAATAGTATTTCACTGTGGATGCACCGAGATCTCCACCTTGCTCAATAGGATGTCTAATTGCTTCACCAGCAGGATATCTGACCCAGTTCTCCTTATCCAAGGCCATTTGAATTAAATACTCAATATCAAAGTTCTTAAGTCAGGAGATTGCTTATGTGAGGTACAGAGATCAGGAAGAAGCTTCCCATTTCCTTCCACAACTCTTTATCTGACAGTAAGCCATTTCTTTTGGACTAAACTTGACCTACTTCAGGGTACTTTGATTTATCAAACAGACAAATGTCAAGTGTTCTTCACTGGATTGGTCCTGTGTGACTTGACTCTAATTATTGTACTAGGGAAGGAATCATTGCCAGGATTGGGACTGCTCTGGGGGACGGAGTCTCTTCCAGCCTGGGTCCTTTAACCTGGGACTCTTTGCTGCAGTGCTTGCACTTGGACAAACATCTCCTCCAGCAACAAAATACAAAGAAACTATAATGGACTGAAAATAACTGTGTGCATTGGCAATTGGGGCAAATTATGGAAAACAAGATAAAAAAGAACAAAAAGACCAACTGCCACTTCCAAAGAGCCTGGAGCAAAAAACAGGATGTTGGGAGCAAAAGCAGAGTACTTCCACATGCCCCCTGCACTCAACACCACCAAAGGGGTGGCCCAACCACCTAAGCCACCCCTTTGGTGGGACTCCTAGACCTGCCTCTACCCTCACCCCATAAGGAACAAGCTCACCCCACTCAGCAAGTGAGCAAGGGAGCATGTTTGTTCTTGCGCCCTCCTGCTGCAGCAGGGGCCCCAATAAAGCATTGCCTGAATTTCTATTGATTAAGAAGGCCAAGAACCTTAGTCAGTAACATGTGTGCCCCGCCACAATGGTTCATTAGGAATCAGTATTTGGAGAATTGGTATTCTGAGGCTTCCTTTTTTATTTTTTTCCTGAGCGGTTAAACAACAAATATTTATTTTCTTACAGTTCCAAAGATTGGTCCCAGCATGGTCAGGTTCTGGTGAGAGCCCTCGTCCTGGCTTGCTAATGGGATTTCTTGCTATGTCCCCACATGGTGGAAAGAAAGCTGTGGTGTCCAGCCCTCTATTATAAAGGTACCATGTCTATAGGGTCACAGCGCTACCATTATGAGGAGTCTTCCCTCTGGATATCAGAGATGTAAAGGGCCCGGTATGTGGCCAGTTCCTGACAGCTTATCAGGTGAGTAGGTGTAGAGGACAGCCAACACTGGGAGGTAGCTCTTGGGAAGAAGTGGCCCTTGTCCAGTTCTTTCTCTCTTTTATAAATGCCATGAACTGTTTGACTTTGGGATGTTTGTCTTTCATATTTTACCTGCAAAGGATTTGGGGTCATGAAAAAGAAACTAAGCTCTGTCTTGCTGGGTCCCCTTGTTTCAGCAGTTCAAACTCCCCTGTGATTGTTGTCCCTTCTGACTTGAGAGGGCTGCCTGGATCACACATTAGAGCTGAAGTGTGAGGAGTGCACCAGGCACTGGATCAAACACCTTACATGCATTATCTCACCTAATCCTCATGATAATCTTATGAGTTAACTACTGTTATTGGACTATTTCTCACACGTGAAAACTGAGGCTTAGAAAGGCCCAGCACCAAGATGAAAGTCATGCATTCTCTCCTTTGCAAATATGGCTGGAGGACCTGTGGTATGCCAGGCCCTATTTTATTTTCTGGAGCTTCCCATTCTAAGTGTTGGGCCTGAAATTCCAACATACATCTGATTCCAGCCAGCTCTGCACATTTCACTGATGGGCTCAGCTGCTTCCCCTGTGGATGTCACCTGTAACACAGACTAGATGCTTTGGTCCTTGATAGTAAGAGTTGATGCTGAATCCATTTTCACCTTCTAGCTCACTCCTTTGTAACACAGAGACAAAAATATAGCTGAAGTTACTTGCCATGATGTGAAATTTGCTTTCCTGATGTAAGAAAATGCTATAGGTTTTTGACTTTCCCTTTGAGTATGTCATTTAACTTTAGAAAGAAAATCCTTTAGATCCACAGACTTAGAAAAGGTGCCTGGGGCTGAATCAAGGTCCTACCATTTCCAGCTGTGTAACTTTGAGCTTTGGTTTCAACACATTAAAAAAAAAAAGGATATGAATTGACATCAGAGAGTTGTACAAAGGCTGAATTGGCTGATCAATCCAAAGTCCCAAGCACTGTGTATGGTGCACAGTAAGGGAAAATGAATGGCAGCTTTCATTAAGGAGGCTGAAAATTGTAAAGAGGCTGCTGGATTTTGTAGTTGGATTGATGAAGAACATTGAGAGCAGTTCAGTGGAGAGGTGGAGTGGAGGTCTGGCTGTAGGTGAATGAGAGCTTGAGAAAGTGGCACCTCAGAGTGTAAAAACTACCTGCTCTTGGAACTCTGCTGTTGGTCCAATGATTAAGACTCCAAGCTTTCACTACAGGGGACATGGGTTTGATCCTTGGTTGCAGAAATGACATATCACAACCGAGATCCAGTATGCTTCAAGGTGTGGCCAAAAAACCAAACAACAAGAAACTACTTGGTCTGTAGCTAAATATATTGGCTTAGGAAAGGTGAGATGGGGCAGCTTTAACAAGTGACACAGGTTGAGGTGGGTTTTTTTTTTAATTGCCAGTTAGATAAAATCAGGGATGTGATGAAGGACACATTCCAGTTGTGCTGAAAGTCTCCCAAAGAGATGACTTTGATAACCTTTATTTTAATCTGATTTCTCTGCATCTTTTTTTCCTTTACTATAGATTTGCTACTCAGCTATTTTAGGAAAAGGATGCCAAGTCATTTTGTTGAAACATTAATACAGGAACAGGAACACTTGAGAAAAAAATGCTAATGTAAACCCAGTTCTACAAATATTGAGTCTTTTCTATGCTAGGCATTTCTGGAAAACAAAACATGAATAACATATCTTTTTTATGTCAGTGTTGAAGGAATTATTGGGGTGTACACAGACTACCGTTGGATCACATAGAAGGGAGAGTAATTCTATTCATGAAATATGATTTTAATTGGAGAAGCTGGTCAGAAAATCTAGTAGGGAGACTTACTCAACAGTTTTCACAGAAAAAACAATCACTTCAGAAGACAAATGGTTTAAAATACAGTAGATTAAGTCACTAGGCACTACTCAAGACCAATTACCTTTGTAGAAGTCAGAAATTTTTTAACATTAAATAAATCAAGATACTTTGTTAAAAAATTAATCCTGAAGAAAATCACACCACTTTGGGCTGAGAGCAGCAACTTTTTAAATGGTGGATAGCACCATTATTCTTGTTTTACACCCCAGAAAATATTTTCCAGATTACTCTTATTGCAGCAAAAATAATGTTTAGTTGAACATTTCATGCAAAGATGGGCTTGATAAAGGACAGAAATGGTATGGACCTAACAGAAGCAGAAGATATTAAGAAGAGGTGGCAAGAATACACAGAAGAACTGTACAAAAAAGATCTTTACAGCCAAGATAATCATGATGGCGTGATCACTGACTTAGAACCAGACATCTTGGAATGTGAAGTCAAGTGGGCCTTAGATAGCATCACTACGAACAAAGCTAGTGGAGGTGATGGAATTCCAGTGGAGCTATTTCAAATCCTGAAAGATGATGCTGTGAAAGTGCTTCACTCAATATGCCAGCAAATTTGGAAAACTCAGCAATGGCCACAGGACTGGAAAAGGTCAGTCTTCATTCCAATCCCAAAGAAAGGCAATGCCAAAGAATGCTCAAACTACCGCACAATTGCACTCATCTCACACGCTAGTAAAGTCATGCTCAAAATTCTCCAAGCCAGGCTTCAGCAATATGTGAACTGTGAACTTCCAGATGTTCAAGTAGGTTTTCAGAAAGGCAGAGGCACCAGAGATCAAATTGCCAACATCCACTGGATCATGGAGAAAGCAAGAGAGTTCCAGAAAAACATCTATTTCTACTTCATTGACTATGCCAAAGCCTTTGACTGTGTGGATCACAATAAACTGTGGAAAATTCTGAAAGAGATGGGAATACCAGACCACCTGACCTGCCTCTTGAGAAACCTGTATGCAGGTCAGGAAGCAACAGTTAGAACTGTACATGGAACAACAGACTGGTTCCAAATAGGAAAAGGAGTACGTCAAGGCTGTATATTGTCACCCTGCTTATTTAGCTTATATGCAGAGTACATCATGAGGAACGCTGGGCTGGAAAAAGCACAAGCTGGAATCAAGACTGCCGGGAGAAATATCAATAACTTCAGATATGCAGATGACACCACCCTTATGGCAGAAAGTGAAGAAGAACTGCTGCTGCTGCTGCTAAGTCACTTCGGTCGTGTCCGACTCTGTGTGACCCCATAGACGGAAGCCCACCAGGCTCCCCCATCCCTGGGATTCTCCAGGCAAGAACACTGGAGTGGGTTGCCATTTCCTTCTCCAATGTGTGAAAGTGAAAAGTGAAAGTGAAGTCACTCAGTCGTGTCCGACCCTTAGCGACCCCACGGACTGCAGCCTACCAGGCTCCTCCATCCATGGGATTTTCTAGGCAAGAGTACTGGAGTGGCTTGCCATTGCCTTCTCCGGAAGAAGAAGAACTACAAAGCCTTTTTATGAAAGTGAAAGAGGAGAGTGAAAAGGTTGGCTTGAAGCTCAACATTCAGAAAACGAAGATCATGGCATCTCGTCCCATCACTTCATGGGAAATAGATGGGGAAACAGTGGAAACAGTGTCAGACTTCATTTTTTTGGGCTCCAAAATCACTGAGGATGCTGATTGCAGCCATGAAATTAAAAGACGCTTACTCCTTGGAAGGAAAGTTATGACCAACCTAGATAGTATATTAAAAAGAAGAGACATTACTTTGCCAACAAAGGTCCATCTAGTCAGTTCAGTTCAGTTCAGTCGCTCAGTCGTGTCCGACTCTCCGCGACCCCATGAATCACAGCACGCCAGGCCTCCCTATCCATCACCAACTCCCGGAGTTCACTCAAACTCATGTCCAAAGAGTCGGTGATGCCATCCAGCCATCTCATTCTCTGTCGTCCCCGTCTCCTCCCGCCCCCAACCTTTCCCAGCATCAGAGTCTTTTCCAGTGAGTCAACTCGTCGCATGAGATGGCCGAAGTATTGCAGTTTTAGCTTTAGCATCAGTCCTTCCAAGGAACACCCAGGATCGATCTCCCTTAGAATGGACTGGTTGGATCTCCTTGCGGTACAAGGGATTCTCAAGAGTCTTCTCCAACACCACAGTTCAAAAGCATCAATTCTTCGGCGATCAGCTTTCTTCACAGTCCAACTCTTACATCCATACATGACCACAGGAAAAACCATAGCCTTGACTAGACGGACCTTGGTTGGCAAAGTAATGTCTCTGCTTTTTAATATATTATCTAGGTTGGTCATAACTTTCCTTCCAAGGAGTAAGCGTCTTTTAATTTCATGGCTGCAATCAGCATCCGCAGTGATTTTGGAGCCCCAAAAAATAAAGTCTGACACTGTTTCCACTGTTTTTCCATCTATTTCCCATGAAGTGATGGGACCAGATGCCATGATCTTTGTTTTCAAGGCTATGGTTTTTCCCGTGGTCATGTATGGATGTGAGAGTTGGACTGTGAAGAAAGCTGATCGCCGAAGAATTGATGCTTTTGAACTGTGGTGCTGGAGTAGACTCTTGAGAGAACCTTGGACTGCAAGGAGATCCAGCCAGTCCGTTCTAAAGGAGATCAATTCTGGGTGTTCACTGCAAGGACTGATGCTAAAGCTGAAACTTCAGTACTTTGGCCACCTCATGCGACGAGTTGACTCACTGGAAAAGACTCTGATGCTGGGAGGGATTGGGGGCAGAAGAAGGGGACGACAGAGAATGAAATGGATGGATGGCATCACCGACTCGATGGACATGAGTTTGAGTGAACTCCAGGAGTTGGTGATGGGCAGGGAGGCCTGGCGTGCTGTGATTCATGGGGTCGCGAAGAGTAGGACACGACTGAGCGACTAAACTGAAGTGAACTGAGCTGAGTGAAATCACAAGATGTTGCTTCCATATTCAACACAGAATGTAGAGAATAATTGCAATTGAAAGACTGATTTCTTTCATAAAAAATATTATGAGGAAGCTAAGGAGCAAGGGGTCAGAGATGATCAGACATTTTTTGCAAAGCCTCAGTTTCACCCAGTACTCTTTCGGGTATTAAAAAAAAGCTTCATATAAAAAAGGTGACCATTTATTTGCCTTAGGGTATTTTTATGGGCGGGGTAATGATGAACCGAATGTCATTGCCTAGGAGTTGAGGACGCTGTGGAACGCGGCCTCCCTGCCCCGAGCACCTGACGGCCACGCCCATACCGTGTCCCGCCCCTCGGCCCCGCCCACCCCGGCTCAGGGTCACTGGGACCAGCACCGTAAAGCGGTCCCGCCCCGCGGACACCTCTGTCCCCGGACCCAAGGGGTGTTGTCAAGGGCGGTCCCGGAAATTACGCAGGGACGCGCCCTCCATTTTGTGGGACGCCAGAGCAGCTAAGTGCGTCAGTTGTGGAGAGACGTAGACGAGTTGAGTCCTGGTCTGCGGGGAGGCGGCCGGCTCTATCGCAGACTACGGACCTCTCTGGGTCTCAGCTGCCAAAGATCCTGTCCGGTAGGTGAGTGGCTCACTTTGAGGGAAAGGCTTCTCGGATCGAGGCTTCTTCATGGCCGCTCAGATCGCGAGTGGTCAGGGCTGCTCTCTGTGCGGAGGACGGCGTCCAATGAGCGCAGTTTATTCGAGGTGGGCGCTGGGGCACGTCTCCCTTTGGGTATTGTGTGAGGGGACCTGAAGGTGGAAGGGCGGTCCTGGGCAGGGTAGTTTTTACAGAGGGGTCGTGCGCCCCTCCCTGCCTTTTTATTTCACTCTCTGAACCCCGGGAGTAGTGGGCCGAGACCTTTGCTCGGGGTGTGGTCGGGGCTGCCCCAGGGTGGGAACAGTGATCCGGAGCGGTGGGGTCGGGAGACGGGGAGGGAACGGGGGGTTTGGCACGCGCGGTTCTCCCCACCGCCGGCTCCGAGGCCGCCATTTTGTGGCTGCTCCGCGGCCACCCGCCGCCGTCTGCGCAGGCGCGGCGGTGGCGTCGCGAGATTCCGGCTTCCACCCGCTGTGACGCTCCCGGGAGGCGGCGACGCGCGTGCGGCCCGTCGCCATTGGGCTGGCCTTGCGGAGGGCGGGGTCGGCTCCGCCCGCACTTCTCGGCCTTTCCTAACTGCGGCAGATGGGAGGGGGCCAGAAGAGCCGGGGACAGTGTGCGGCTGCGCAGTTCCAGAGGCGGCAGTGGGCGTTGCGGTTGCTGCGGTCTGGGCCCAGGGAAGGATCGTGTTGGGAGCCGAGTTTTAATTTTGTCTGCAAGGGACCCGGCCTAATAAGAGGCACTCTTGGCAATCTTGTTTATAACATCACCGGGTAAACATTTTATTTTATGCTGTTTATGTTTTTGGTCCCTTGACCAGGCATTCCTCTGACATTCACTGGTACTATCTCAATTGAATTTATTTCCTGACAGAAAGTACTAGCGGGACATGAGTGGCTGTCGAGTATTCATCGGGAGGCTAAATCCGGCGGCCAGGGAGAAAGACGTGGAAAGGTTCTTCAAGGGGTATGGACGAATAAGAGATATTGATCTGAAAAGAGGCTTTGGTTTTGTGGTAAGTGTTTAGAGCTGGTTGAATTGTCTATTGTTAGTGGGTAAAGATTGTTATAAGCAGTGCTTTTGAGTTTTTTGAGTCCCAATAGAGTATGTTTGGGAAATATGCATTCTTAAGGTAGTGACTTTTCTTAAAGGAGAAAAGAATTTCACTCCTGCTGGAGAAGTCATTTACGGTCCCTTTTTGATTAGGCTTAATTTATATGCTGTTGTCATTAGCATACTCTTTCACAGGTATTTAGTGGTTTTAATGTGTTGTAGAATAATAGACTTTTAAACCAGTGTTTAGCATTATATATATATATTTGTGTTCTAGGAATTTGAAGATCCCAGGGATGCGGATGATGCTGTATATGAACTTGATGGGAAAGAACTCTGCAGTGAAAGGTGATAATTTTATTTTTAGTTTTATGACTTAGCACTCTAAAGATAAGCTAGATATTGGGCTAGGTACTTTTGTAAATAGATCTCTTATGTAGCTTAAAGTGGATAATGAAGATTTTTCTTCCTTTGCTGTAGGGTTACAATTGAACATGCTAGGGCTCGATCTCGAGGTGGAAGAGGTAGAGGACGCTACTCAGACCGTTTTAGTAGTCGCAGACCTCGAAATGATAGACGGTATGTGATGAATGGTGGATGGCTGCTTTGAACAAGCATTACTGCAGGAGTCTTAATGTTCTAAAGTTGTTAGTAAAAGTGATTTTGCTGTATATGTATAATCAGTTTTGTTATTCATGTATTAGTCTACTGTTTCTAATAAGCGTGAGTCATAAAATAATGCAGAAACTGTTGGTGGAAGTCATTTGAATGACTTGTCATACCTGATTGCTTGAACTTGCCCACAACTGAACACAATAGGTGCACGTTGCTGCATTTCTTCCATTGTGAGTACTCATTTTCTTCCTCAGAAATGCTCCACCTGTAAGAACAGAAAATCGGCTTATAGTTGAGAATTTATCTTCAAGAGTCAGCTGGCAGGTTTGTTGAAACACAGTTTTGAGATATTTTGATGTGGTTTTTTTAATATTAGTGGGTAGTTAATGTTTTTTATTAATGTTTTATTAAAAGTAGTTTTATCTTTAATGGACTTTTAATTGTAATTTTAAAATTTTAATTAAATGTAATTGGGGGATATTTCAAATTTTAATGTTAGTGATCAAATGTAAATGTTTTGAGGATATATTTTCTTGTTTTTAAAAATCAATTTTAACCAAATATTAAACCCTTTATTTGCCAGCCTATCTGTGTCGTTGGCCTTATGACGAGGAGTGCCTGTGGGTTATCCTAATCGTTGTCTTGGTCACTCTTGGTTGGGCCTGGTTGACTTTGCCAGTCAGCTCCTACAGTGATCAATTGGCCACCTTTAGATCTGTGTTTGCCGGTCTAGACGTAATCGGTGCACTTCTTGAAGTGCCAGGTTGCAGCGATCCCAGAGCGCTGATAACGTGATCTGATCCCTAAGTTGAGAGCTGTCTTCCTGTAACGCTTCCGAATAAGAGGTCCTGGTCGAAAAGAGTTGAAAGATTCGAAATTAGGTGGTCGTTGGAATCCTGATCGCAGTAAAGTGGTCCTTGGTAACTACACAAGAGTAGAACCTGTCTGCATCCGCCAATAGTCTGCTAATAGGGAGGGCTGTGCGATTAAAGGCTTCCATCGATTGGGTAGTATCCTTCAAGTGGGTGGCGAAGAGCCAGTCGGGCATATGTCATGAAGGTTTCTCCGACCGATAAATGGTTTGCTGCTTGACTAGCCTAGGGAAATAATAATAAAGGTAAAGTAAACTTTTTTAATGACATATGGGGCACAAAATAACTGGTGTCTTGTAAATGTTCTGTTTTTAAATATAAAATTTCTACTTTAGTCTTTACTTTAAAAATATGTATTGTTTCTTTTTGTTTTTTTGTTTGTTTTGTTTTGTTTTTTTCTTTTTGTATTGAGCTCAGTATAGACTAATACTACTTTAATGTTAAAATCTAAACTTCCTCTGGCATTTTGCTTAAAAGCAATATGCTATTTGCTTATTTCGTGCCCTGACATATATTATTTTAAAATTCTGATAGACTACAAGTGTGGTAAATACCATGTTTGTACTTTATCTAACATCTTCTCTTTCAGTAGTCTTGTTTTTATACATTGTGGTTGTTTGTGTGTCACGTTTCCTTTTCTCTGCTTAACTCAATTATCTTGTGTTAAGGATCTCAAAGATTTCATGAGACAAGCTGGGGAAGTAACCTTTGCGGATGCACATCGACCTAAATTAAATGAGGGGTGAGTATATATTGGCGTAAGAGAGCTTTTAAAATGTTCTGAAAGTTGTACTGTGAATGTTAAGAGTTCTCAAAATTTGGACATCCTGAAATGCAACGGTTCTCAATCAGGGTTGAATTTGCTTTTCAGGGTATATGTGGTAGAGTCTGGAGACATTTTGGTTGTCAGAATTGAGGTTACTGCTTGCATCTTGTGGGTAGAGGTCATGTTCAGTCGCTAAGTCATGTCTGACTCTGCAGCCCTAGGAACTGCAGCACGCCAGACTTCCCTTTCCTTCACTGTCTTCTGCAGTTTGCTCATACTCATGTCCATGGAGTCCGTGATGCCATCCAACCATCTCATCCTCTTATCCTCTCCTCCTTTTGCCTCCAGTCTTTGCCAGCTTCAGGGTCTTTCCTAGTGAGTCAGCTCGTCGCATCAGGTGGCTGAAGTAGAGGTCAGAGATGTTACGACCTGATCCTCCTGTAGTGAACAGGAAAGCTCCTCACTCCCGTTGAATTATGTGGCTTACTTAAGATGTACATGGTTTGGAGGTTGAGGTATCTTGTTCAATAATAGCAATAGTAAAATGAATGTTAAAAAGTAATTAAACTAGACTGATAAAGGTTTGTGAGATGATAAGTATGTAACTTTACAAATAGTGTATTTTTTCTTTGTAGGGTAGTTGAGTTTGCCTCTTATGGTGACTTAAAGAATGCTATTGAAAAACTTTCTGGAAAAGAAATAAATGGGAGAAAAATCAAATTAATTGAAGGCAGCAAAAGGCACAGGTATCTCTAATATTTTTAAGTCATGGTTTTATTTAAGGAATTTGTGGGGCCTGCTACTTAGTTTGTTTTTTTTTTTTTTCTTTTCTTTCTAGTAGGTCACGAAGCAGGTCTCGTTCCCGTACTAGGAGTTCCTCGAGGTCTCGTAGCCGATCTCGTTCCCGGAGTCGCAAGTCTTACAGCCGGTCCAGGAGCCGGAGTCGGAGCCGGAGCAAGTCTCGTTCTGTTAGTAGGTCTCCTGTGCCTGAGAAGAGCCAGAAACGTGGTTCTTCAAGTAGATCTAAGTCTCCAGCATCTGTGGATCGCCAGAGGTCCCGATCCCGGTCCAGGTCAAGGTCCAGATCAGTTGACAGTGGCAATTAAACTGTAAATAACTTGCCCTAGGGGCCTTTTTTTAAAAAAAAAAAAAAAAATTCCCAAACCATACTTGCTAAAAATTCTGGTAAGTATGTGCTTTTCTGTGGGGTGGGATTTGGAGGGGGGTGGGTTGGGCTGGATATCTTTGTAGATGTGGACCACCAGGGGTTGTTGCAAACCAGTTGTATTAAATGTCTTTTGATAAGCCTTCTGCTCACATTTTTGTGAATGTCTGAAGTATATAGTTTGTGTATATTGACAGAGCTCTTTTATTACTAAAGCAAAATTAATTTTTTTGTACTAGAAAAATTTTGAACGTTTTAGTTCCTGGTTATTCAGATAATGTTAATGCGAAATTAGTTTAATGCCTCAATTAAACTAATTAATAGCTTTGGACACTTAAAAGAGCTCTTAATTTGCTTGTACATAAAGGCTTAATATGAGTTTTCCTTGTTAGGGTTAAGGGTGTCCACCCACCCACACTTTAACAGCTGTCTGGCAAAGACGTTAAGACAGCTGTTTGTTATTGATAATAAAAGGTTATAAAACTGCTTTTGTGTGTTTGTCTGAAGGAAGTATATGGCTACCTACTTCTCCTTCCCCATGCACTTAATGCATTTAAAATCCCTCATTGGGAATCCTGTAGCAGTGAGGTAGGTGTGTGTGTCCTAGTCACGTCCAACTCTTTGAGATTCCATGGACTGTAGCCTGCCAGTCTCCTCTCCATGGGATTTTCCAGTCAAGAATACTGCAGTGGGTTGCCACGCCCTCCTTCAGGGGAATCTTGACCCAAGAATCCAGCCCACACATCTCTTATGTCTTCTGCATTGTCGTGTGGATTCTTTACCACTAATGCTGCGTGAGACGCCACCTTAGTGAGGTATGGTGAGCTTTTTTTTTTTTTTTAATTAGTACCTTTGACATTTCCAGGCTAGTCAAAAGATGGATGAAGTGTGAAGTATTGAAAGCAAATGATGATGGTTTCTCTTGTGTGTGACCCTACCTGATTTTGGCATCAGGTTACTTAGGTGTCCATAGCCAAGAGACGGACAGTTTGGGAAGCAGATTGTAAAAGTTAATATTTCGTGCTTAACTTAAAGGTTGTAAAACGATTTTGATCGTCCGAGATCATTCCATAAAACTTAAGTAACTGCATGTAAATGCTTTTAAGAGGCTTTCACATGCATTTTCTTAATAGTCCTGAGACATGGGTGTAACAGTCTGTTGAAGGGAAAAGAGTTGGTAGTGAAACTACGTAAGGTTCTACATCCACCTCTATTAGATGTTAGAGTCCTATATCTGTAGGGGATTAGTTTCATTGTTTCCTCTAGGAATATCTCAGGCTCATTTCATTGAATACTAGTCAAGATAAATACTTGTTAAAATAACACGTAGTAGCTCTGTTACGTTCCTTGCGTATGTAGTGTCGCTGAATCCTAAACCGCTTAACTATTACATGTAATATTTGTATAGAAGTATTTATATATATATATGTATAATTTTATTTTTTAATACAGAATTTTCTAGGAGGAGAGCCAGGGCCTGAACAACAAGTAAATGGTAGACTGGTATTAGAACCTTGGAAGTTAGTTCCAGAACCCCAAAACCACACTTACCTGCCCTAGCCTTTTCAGTGCTTTTGAGGAAAGCAGAATGGGCAGTACTAGGAACAGATTGGGCTTCCCCAGAGTGCGGCATTTGATAGTGGGAATCTGCATTAGCACGCAGTGTGCATTTGAGAGTTCTTGGTATGAAAGCTTTCGTTTGTTCAAGACTATAGAACTTAGGCCATAAAATTGAAGCTGATCACAATTCCTGGGAGAGTTTGTGTGGTATACTTGTTGATGCGCTTGAATGTGGGGCATTTTGTGGTTACCTCTGTGGGAAACCTAGGTTTTTTTCCTTTATAGTGTATCTGAAGGGTGTACAGTTCAGCCAGAAGTTGCTGATGTCAAGTGGAGAGGTGTGATTGTTTTCCCCCTTAGCCTTTTTAGATATGGTAACTCAGAAGGGCATGTTTTACCAGTGACTTTTCACCTGTTGTTAAATGTGTAGTATCAGTGGCTTACCACTCTTAATAGGATAAAGCGATTTCTTTAAACTAATGGCAGAGATGACCAAGTTATTTTGAATTGAAAAGTTGGCCTGAATTCCCAGATACAGAACATCAGAAGTAATGAGTGTAGCTGTAATCCTAAGCAAAGTTTTAGCACCAGGTTTTACAATTAGTTGCTCAGTTGTGTCCAACTGCAGGTTTTGTGTGGTGTGATGTAACTTTTTTTTTTTTTTTGCGGTGTGGTGAGACATAAGAATCTTTGTTCTCAGAAAGGGTTTGAACCCCTGCCCCCTGCAGTGGAAGTGTGAAGTCCTACTCATCACTGGACCACCAGGGAACTCCTTGTAATTACTTGTCTATATATAGTTGGCCTATGAATAATGCAGGTTTGATCTGCATGGGTCGGCTTATATACAGACTTTCAATAAATACCTGTTGATGTATTGCACGGTTCATGGTTGGTTGAGTCAGTTGATGTGGAGTTTCAGATACAGAGAGCTGACTGTAAATTATACTTGAATTTTCAGCAACATGCAGATTGGCTATTCAGGGTTCAGCATGGTCCTCTAAGGGAAATTTGAGTGTAATATATCTCAAGTTAAGCCATACTTTACTCAAAAAACTGTTCTTAATTGTTCTGCCTAACCAGGTCTTCTAGTAGATGATGTCAGCTAGATATGAGAGAAAACAATTTGAACAGATAAGTAAATGTAGGTAACATGTAAGGTTGATAGGTGGCAGATATCTTTACAATTTTTTTAAAAACAAATTAGCGTTTTTAAGAGATGGTTAGTGACCCACGTTGGTGTTCTGTTGGGAGTAGTGATAGTTCTGGATATTTGCCAGATGGATGCCAAGAAGTTTACTTGTCTTGGTTTCCATTTGTACTTAATCACATTAAGGGATATGAAATTCACAAGGAACCTAGGTATGGTCAGCTGTTTGCAAGTGTTTTTGTTTGTTAATCTTTGACTTAATGTGCCTGAGTGTATGTGAGTGTTTGCCTGTGAGTAGTATGGAAAATGTCTAAATTTCATTGGGAAAAATTGGAAATTTAAGAATTTTAATTTGAAATTAGCAATCACTAATTTTGGCAGTAGTTTACTGTCAGTTTTAAAATTTGAACATAACATGAAACCTCCTGTTACCTAATGAACTGATGGGGTAGAGTATTAGATTAGTGAAACTATCTCTTGGTATTTATACTTCTCCTTGCTTTTCTTCTTTAAAGCTCTCGTCCAGAATTGTGTTCTCCAGAATGTCCTTTCATTTCAGTATGGTTGTGAGTTTGTCTTAGCCAGTTGGTGTCATGTTCTCAGTAGCTTTGGTTCCAGTGATGTCAAAAGGGAAGGAATGGGATCTAGATTTTTTTAAATCTAAAGGTTAGAAATGACTTCTGAAGTCTACTAATTCTACAATACTCTAAGCGTCTTATTTCCCTTTTGGGTCACAAAACTGGGAACGGAATTTGGATATTTGATTTTAGGGTGAAAGCCCATTTATTGACCAGCTCAGAAATTGGTTTTTTATGCCTATTAGGCATTGTTCTAGGGATGCAAAGGTAGTTTTGGTGCCTGCCTTTGTAGGACTGTCCTTGAATAAGTCTTTCATTTTTTAAAACAGGTATCAAGTCCTGAGCTGAGGAGAGGTAAGCCTTGTGGGGTAGACTCCCACTTTGTTCTCCATGCAAGACTTAATGATTCTGATAGTTTATGCTGGAGAAAGACTAAGAACACCACAGGTGGTTCCTCTTTCTGCTCTCTCTTCAGTTTGCCACGTTGAGTTGCTCAATTGCCTTCTGACCAGAATCCAGGTCTTTGGGGAAGGCTGAAGTAAACCCAACATTACACTCCTCCCCTTTGTAAGTGCCATTTCCCAGAGCTGTTGGGAGGCTTTCTTCAGTTGCATCAGCTTTGTAGGTCATTTTTGTGTTATCTGTAAAGTTGAAAAGGGTCATGGGTTAGGAAGAACAAAAGAGTGATTATAAAACTTGTTCTGTCTGGGGGATAATACCAACTTACCCTTAGGGTGTGTTATGTTTCTTTCTCTTACCTCTTGACCACCTCTTTCCCCATGACTTAGTCAAACTGAGGAAAAATTAGGTTTCCCCTCAACAACTCTAATGATAATACTAGTAACAAAAGGTCTAATAAAGAGTGCTAAGGTCTAAAGCACACTGACCCTTCTTCACTACATCTGTATCCTCTTAGTATAAGCGGTACAGTTGGGGAGTTGAGTTCATATAAGCAATGGTTGACTTGCCTTCTGGGAGCCAGTGGGGGCAGGGAGCAAAGCGCTGTAAGTGGGAAGTCTTCCCAGAGGTGTTGGGAAGCTCTTCCCCTGTTGTGTTGTCGGGTTTCCTTCTGCCTACATGGTGGTAGAAAGGAAATATGCTTCGGGTTCACTTTTCCCGTTTTCCTATCTTTCTAGAAGGGTACAAGGGTCCAAAGCACAAAAACTGACAGATCCTTAAACTTGCACACTACTTGGGCCCAGACAGTATGAGATGAGTAATCTTCACTTAGTTTTCTCACAGTGATCTTCCTGCTGCTTCTGCTGCTGCTGCTAAGTCGCTTCAGTTGTGTCTGACTCTGCAACCCCATAAACGGCAGCCCACCAGGCTCCCCCGTCCCTGGGATTCTCCAGGCAAGAACACTGGAGTGGGTTGCCCTTTCCTTCTCCAAAAGGATCTTCTACATAACATTGATTTCTATAGCCAGAGGCTGTGGAATATGGCCTCTTGGTATTTCAGCCCTTTCTGGTACTGAAACTGCAAGCCTGGGGATCTGGAATTTTTTTTGTTAAGAGGGTGGAATCTTGAATGATTTCTATAGCCAGAGGCTGTGGAATATGGCCTCTTGGTATTTCAGCCCTTTCTGGTACTGAAACTGCAAGCCTGGGGATCTGGAATTTTTTTTGTTAAGAGGGTGGAATCTTGAATGGTAACAAATAGCTTGAGTTGCTCTTAGAGAAGTATCAGACTGCATACTTATCCATAGCTCTGTAGTTTTCAAGCAGAGCTGAATAAAAATGGTTCATAAGTAGTGATCAGTTATCTGTTGGTTTCTTTTTGGCTGCTTGATAACCAAGATTACATCTTTTAAGTTACTGTAAGTCTTCATTTGCTACTGTAAGATAAATTCCACCAGAGTAAGTTGTATCTTTCTCGTAGGGTGTGAATCAGTCGCTGGGTCTTGAAGAGGTCTTCAAGACAATCCTCAAGGTCATGGGAAGTTGAGTCAGTTGAAGAATGAGTGGTTAAGATGAATATATTAATGTTTAGAGTTACAAAATACTGAAATATGTTACCAAATCAGATTGAGTTTTCTGGGTTTGAAAAAAGATACTGAAGGAAAAGATACATTTGATGTTCACTTTGAGGAAAGGAGTCAGTGGGCTTTATTGAAGTTTGTATCTTGAAGAGAATGAATACTCTTGAGCATCTTTAAAAAGAGATGCTATTGGCTAGGAATGTGTTAATCCAGTAGTAATTGCATTCAATCTAGATTAATAGTTGCCTTTTTGTTACTGTGTAACCAGAGTTGTAGTCCTCATTTTTGAGTCTGGTTTATTAGACTGCATTACTTTCATGTTTTCCCTCATAGAGTGGTTTCATGGTTTGAGAACCTACTCTTAACACAGAATCTTACTGATCTCATAACCATGTAATGCTTAAGACAGTTCTGTCCAATTCATCCTAAATCCTGCATGGTCTCCCCAGTTAAAGCAGCCCAAATCACCACTGTTCCATGAGGCAAAGTGCACAGCTTCTCTCACCAAAAATGAGATGCACTTATTATGGGTAATTTTGGTTCTTTGAAATTCCTTCCTGCACATTGGTGCTGTCTGGTTCCTAATGACTATGGGATACAGCCCCTCTTGAAAGGTCCTTGCCAGAGATGGTTGCTGGCAAAATCATGTCCCAGGTGAGAGCAGAGCTCAAAGGAGAATGATTCAGTACTTACCGCTGGAAGGCTTGAATTTCTCATAGCACCTAAAGATGGCAACAAGGAGAAGCCCTTCTCCAACCTGGAAAATCATATACAGGAGAGGAAAGAAGAAAAGTGGTCCGATGACTTCAGGGGGGAAGGTCACATTGAGGATGGTGGAGCAGAGTTGAATATTTTGGCATCCGGTCTCCATGCTGACAGTGCGTTTACATCTGTGTTCATTAAAAAACAACCAAGTGCCTTCAGATAAGGGATGTAAGGGTGCAACTTCACTTGCTCATCTTTCTCCCAAATACTTTATCAGAGAGACTGATAGTCCAACACAGAAAGATGGAACTTGATTCACATGTGGAGTGCACAGGGTTTTGAGTAAAAAGTCAAATTGACCCATCTCCTAGATCACTAATTCAGCCTTGTGGTAGATGGTGACTAGTAGGTCCATGTTGGGGAGTTTTTAATGAGGGAATTTTTGATTAGCTTAGAAATCTACAGTTTGTCACTTGTGGAATTACCAAAATGAATTTTGGAGAAAATGTCTGGCTACAGGGAGAAAAGAGCCTGTATCGTTCATTGGCACATGTTGGTTACATATAGGATAATTAGGATTTTAGCATAAAGTAAAAGATTGTCTAAATGTCTGTGAACCTTGTCCTGTGGTCCGATTTCTGGCTTGGATGTCTTCAAAATACAACTGAAGGTTTGGTTCCTTTATCTACCTTTAGAACACATTCTCTTGTTTTGCTTTACATTTTATGGGCTATGGGCTAAAGAATTACTGTTGTATTTATTCTCTGAATTGCAATTAGTAATTCTTTGCTGAAAAATCATGAGCACTGTCTCTGCACATTTATTATAAAGTTGCCACCCCAAGGTGGTGTGTTACAATTAAAACCTAGACAGAAAAGGAGGCAAAGGGGAAGGGATCCTTTACCTCATCAAGGCCTGTCATGAAGACGTGGGGCTAATCTGCTGCCGTTTGCTACCAGGCAGTTGGGCAGGTGGTGGGATCTAGGCTCTGCTAGGGAACACTTCGCCATGAACTGTTTATCTTTGTGTGATTAGATACCTTTGGATTTTGTTTCTCTGTGTTATTCATCCAGTACCTTCCCTCCCCACTGTTGCTCAGTCCAAATTTCCTTGTTCCGTTTTTGCATTTGAATATATTGCTTAAAAATTATCTTCCCAAGATTGTGGGTCTTATCTTTTTCCTGAGAGGCGTGGGACAGTGGGACCTAAAACAATAATACCTACCGTCCGTTGAGGCAGAAAAGAGCAGAGAGGAGGTAGCCTAGCAGGAAGCCGATGAAAGGCATCAGGGAGGAGGTGGCCAGCAAGTGTGGTGTCATGACAAACAAGATGCTCTTGCCCACGTTGAGGGCAGAGAGCACTACCACAGCCACACTGCACAAAAGCAGGAGGATGATCCCTCCCTGCGAATAAGGACAAGAAGAAAAGGCAGTTAGAAGGGTGTGGGGATACGGAGGAGCACAGAGGGCTAGGGAAGCACTGGTGGATTACCGAAGGTGGAAAACATTTTAAGAAACATATTTGAAGTGGAAGGGAATACGCAAGACCTTTATCATCATCTTGGATTTCTTACCTGCAGCTGGGCAGCTTCCTGGAGGTCATAGATCTGATTACCATGTTACTGAAAGCTCAGCCAGACATAGTTTGATAGACATCTCTGGGTAGCGGGTTTTCAGTGAAGTGCTGTGACTCTGAAGGATGAGACTATGCAGCCCTCCGGCAAAGTGGATATTGTAAATGAAAGTTCTCTTTACACATCCCAACAATACTTTGGATGCTCTGGATATTTTGGAACTGAGAAGAAGTTGTTCTTAGAACCTGTCATACTTGTCTTAAATACCTCCTTTATGGGTAGGGACTTCATCTATTTTAGGATGAATCTGATTTCTGGAAGTTGCCAAAAGTCATTTGAAGCAACGCTGGTTAAACCAGGCAATGAAGTCAGATAATGTGGTTTTAGATCTAAATGATGTTTAGGGATGAGTGCTTTTCTTGAGTGACGTGCAAATTGGGATGATAGGAAAGTTCCTAAAAGGAGTTTCAAATAGCTCAGGTAGTAATGGCATCTTTAGAAACAGTGCAGGTCCACCCTGCCCCAGGTAAGAGCTGTGAAAGCAACTGTCATCAGGAACAGTGGTATGTTTTTATTTTAATATTATGATTTTATAGTTGGATCTTACATACCACTTAGAATTTTCAGTAGGCAATTTATCATGAAATTAGAATGTTAAGAATTTTCCCTACTAACAAGGATTCAAGGTTTCAAGGTGTGCTTACATGTCTGCATTTTAGAGAGTGACATCTAAACTGATGAAATATGTGCATAAACTTAAGCTCTGTCCCTCTCATCTTCTGAGTTGTGTTTAGTCACTAACTTGCGTCCAACTCTTTGCAACCCCATGGACTGTAACCACCAGGATTCTCTGTCCATGGGATTTCCCAGGCAAGAATGCTGGAGTGGGTTGCCATTTCCTTCTCCAGGCGATCTTCCTGACCCAGGGATCAAACCCTCATCTCCTGACTGGCAGGCGGATTCTTTACCACTGAGCCACCAGGGAAGCCTCGTCTTTTCAGTAAAAGTGTGTACAGCAAACTTTCCTTGAACTTACTGTGTTCTGTAATGGTTGTGGTTCCATTTCCAGCTCATTTCACACTTGTGTTTTGTACTTCCTAATGCGATTTTTAAAAAAAATGTGGTAAAATATGTAGAACGCAAAAGTTGCCATTTTAACCATTTTTGAGTGTATAATTCAGTGGCATTAATTACATTCACAATGTTGTCCTAGTGACAATTTAACGTTTACTTATATTGCTCTAATTGCAACTGCGCACTTCGGCCTGTGTGTCTAAACCATGTTGTAACGGATAATCATATAAAACAACACCTGTACTGTTGGTGGTCCTGTCCCAGGATAGGAAGGAATCTCACCAGTAATGACGAGCTTCAAGTTTTATTGAGAGACTACTAACTGATTTAACTGACAGGGAAGCCTGGAGTGCTGCAGTCCATGGGGTTGCAAGAAGTTGAACATGACTGAGTGACTGGACAACAAAAATTAACTGATTAACTGCTCAGTTCACTCTTATGTTTTGAGTTAATTTCTACTTTTGGATTTTTGCCTCTTGGGTATGTCTTCTACCTGATGTCCGGATTTTGTTCTGAAGAGTGTAATGAAGAATGTAGGAGGTATTGGGCTACAAGGATTGTCCATGAATCCAGAAGCCCTTTTTCTTTGCGTGGGTATTAATCTCAAGCCTTCATTCTCATTCTCCCATTCTTGGGGCCTTTAGAATGGTGGTGAGCACAGACATTGGTGTGACCCAGGTGTGAAAACTGGCTTAGCCCTCCTCAAGATGTGTAAACTGGTGAGTCCTTCAATTTTTTGAATGAGGTTGACAGCACAGCACCTGACGTCTTGGAACCACTGACTGAGTTGTAGCTTGTAGGGCAAGGAGAGGAGTTTAACATCCCAGAGTTTCTTGTCACTCTCAGATCTCCTGTCCGTGACCTCTTGCTAAGAAGAGAGCTGCAGTAGTTGTTTTTTCATAGGTCACCATGTTTTCTATCACCTGCATTGCCCTGCCATTGCTGACTAAAGCTGTGATGAGTGTCCGTCCATTCATGGGCAGCCAGCTCAGCTTGCCAGTGATCCAGGAGATAGCCTGGCCTAACTTCCCATGCAGGTAACCTGGTTGGTGAGTGACCCAATGAGGATATCCTTCCTCTCATTTAGGGAGTTTGTAGAATTACAGAGCGGGGGAGGCAAGAGCAGAGACAAGTGTGAAAATTTTGATGTGGAGGCCTGCGGGCTTCAGAAGTCACAAGGTGGCATAAACAGACAAAGGAGAGCCAGGTCTTTGATCAGTAGCAGAAGGTATGGGGAAAGCATAGGTAGAGTGGCTGAGTCGGTGTCAGGGTGGGATCCTTATTATAATGAGAGTGGTGAGTGGCTTATGCTAAGAGTGGCACCTGGACTGTGTCATGCTCAGGTTCACCAGCTTTCTAACCACATAGGCTTGAGTAAACTCCTGCATGGGTGAGTTACAGTATTGCTTGAATCACCTTTCCAAATGGTGGAAGTGTTAGTTGCTCAGTCGTGTCTGACTCTTTGTGACCCACTGTAGTCTGCCAGTCTCCTCCGTTCATGGGATCTTCCAGGCAAGAATACTGGAGTGGGTTGCCAGTTCCTTCTCCAGGGGATCTTCCAGACCCAGGTCTCCCACATTGCAGGCAGATGCTTTACCATCTGAGCTACCAGGGAAACCCAAATAGGGCATCCTTAAAATTGTTTCTTGGTGTGTCTAAATGTGATCTCTCACTAGGGAATGCAACTGGTTGAGCAGACTTTGAACAGATAGCTTCTGTCAGAGCCAGTTATCAGAAGTTGGGTAATTTTGATTTGAAAGTCTCTAGGAGTGTTTGGTCGGAGAAGGCAATGGCAAGCCACTCCAGTACTCTTGCCTAGAAAATCCCATGGACGGAGGAGCCTGGTAGGCTGCAGTCCATGGGGTCGCTACGAGTCAGACGTGACTGAGCGACTTCACTTTCCCTTTTCACTTTCATGCATTGGAGAAGGAAATGGCAACCCACTCCAGTGTTCTTGCCTGGAGAATCCCAGGGACGGGGGAGCCTGATGGGCTGCCGTCTATGGGGTCACACAGAGTCGGACACGACTGAAGTGACTTAGCAGCAGCAGCAGCAGGAGTGTTTGGTATGCAAAGAAGCTGGGACAGTTGTTCCAGCTTGTAACTTAACTACATTATGAAACGGGGAGATTAAGAATGAGCACAGTCCTTAAAGAAACATAAAAGCAAGAAAATGTCAGCCTTTACATCTTGGCCACTTATTTTCTCTGCAGCCTCACAGGAATGATATCCTGTTTGGGAGCAACTGATAAAAGGAGCTGTTGCCCTTCTGCTTGTCCAACCTTGGAGGTTTGGCCAGCGGCAAAGCAGGTCCCAAGACACACTTATATTTTATGTGATTCTTTGTTACTGGCTCCTGTCTTTCCAATCCAAGTGTATCTCAGCCCTTTTAATGTTCTCTCGGGTCATTTGCTGTAGAATTGAGTCATAGATGTGTAACAAAACAGGAATGAGAGACATTCCCTGGGCCTCAGTTATTCTATATATAAAATGGGAATAAGGCAGGAGACTATTTCATCTTGAAGCCCTCTCTAGTTTTAAGATCTTGAGAATTTTTTTCCATCCTCAGAACACTTTTTTTAAAAAATTGCAGTGTACTTGAGTTACAATGTTGTGTTAATTTCTGCAAAGTGACTCAGATATATTTCATATTCTTTTATACTTTATCCCAGGATATTGAATATAGTTCACTGTGCTATGCAGTAGGCCCTTGTCCATCCGTTCTATATATAACAGTTTACTAACCCCAAACCCCAATTTCATCCCTTCTCGACTGCCCCTCTCCCTCTTGGCAACCGCAGGTCCCTTCTCTATGTCTGTGGGTCTGCTTCTGTTTCACAGCTCATGAATGTCATATTGTAGATACCACATACAGTATTTGTCATTCTCAGAAGAACACTTAAAAAAGTGGAGGAGGGCAGAGTTGCTTTAAGAGATATCAGGGGTCATTTCACATTTTTATCTTCTATGATAAATTTTTTCTTTTGTTCATACGTTCCACAGACTCTTCAGTAAGTGAGATGATAGGTTCATGTTTCTAGTTTTTTGTTTTTCTGCTAATGTGTAGGAGAGACAGGATTTGTCTTTTATTCCCTTGTTTATTCTCAGGCATTAGATGTGAGTGTTGAGAATTCAGTGTTAAGACACAGCCTTAGGATCTTGTTTCTTGCCGGTGGGTGGGGATAAAAATGAGTGATGTTTTTAATACAGTACGATAAATGCTACAAGGATGTTGGCTGATAAGGGAGCAAATAGGACACACATTCTGTCCAACCTTGTGGGTTAAGAACAACTTCCTAGGGGAGGTGCTAATTGTGTTGAGACTTGAAGGATGTGTCCAATGAAAGGTGATGGTTATTCCAGGCAGAGGGAAGGGCATATGCAAAGAAAAGAGCTGACACTGGAGGTTGGTTGAGACCAAATCAAGCAAGGGCTGAGGAGCCTCATGACTCCTAGGGGAGAATAAGGAACCAATGAGGGGCTTTAAGCAGTAGAGTGACATGATAGTTCTTTCCAGACTCAGGTTAAAATTAGGTAAGGGAACCAGGTTAGAAGAGTAGCTTAGTGAGAGAGGAGAGTGGCCTGAATGAAGACAGTGGGTGCAGGGATGGAGAGACATGGACTCACGCAAAAGAAGGCAGAACTGGCAGTCGGTGATTAGTGTGGGGGGAGGGAGAATGGCTTTCTGGCTTCTGGCTCAGGCAGCTGGGCACATTAAATGCTTCATTGAGATGATCACACAGGGAGGAGGGAAGAGCAAGCTTGAGGAAATGGTTTAAATTTAAAACATACTAAATGCCTGAGGCATATTCAGTAGAAAAGTTGGTAGTCAATACATGGATTCTGGAGTCAGGAGAGACAAGAGAGCTGAAGATACTGTTCTGGTGGTCACCAGCTTGTAGGTGGCTGTTGAGATGGGCCAGATCTCATGGTGGGAAGGTCCTGAGCTTGGGTAAGAAAAGCAGAAAGCTTGGGCTGAATGCAGAGAAGTAACCTTTGCCAGAGGAACTCACAAGGGAGTTTGAAAAGAAGTGCCAGAGAGGTGGTAAGAAAGCAGGTGCCTTGTCACTGAAGCTGAGGAGAAAAATTGCTGAGGTGGAGGCAGTGGTCAGCCATACCAAAAATCTCTAAAAGAAGAGTTGAGACATGTCTGTTGGGTTTGGTGAAGAAAGTGGAGCAAGTGGCCTCCAAAATGTGAGTGGGTGGGAGACCAAGGGGTAGACAGTGATTGATAAGGGTTGGTCACTGGAGAACAGCCCCCGGGGGCGGGTGTGGTGGGGGTGGGAGGCAGGTGGGGCAGTGGGTGTCTCCTGGGAGCACAGCTAGGAAGGGGAGGGAAGACAGCTGTTGACTCAAACAGGAAGTACAGTCCAGTGACTACTTACTTTAAAAAAAAAGAAAGATGTAAAGCAGAACCAGTGTATATTGGGAAGAATTAACATGGTGTCATTCTAGAAATGAGGAGGCTGTGGGGAGAGAGGGGTATGATGAATAAAAGGAGATTACAAGAAGCAAGGGTGAAAACAGAAGATGAAGATGCCGTCCAGAGCAGAATGGGGTGATCAGCCATTTGGCAGGAGACTTCACATCTTCCAACAGGTCGGGAGGGGAACTTTGGTCGTGGTATTAGGACTGCACCAGAGCAAGGGCAAAAATCTACCTTTGACAATGGTACTGTGAAAATCGAAAGACCCTGGAAACCTGACCAAATCTCTTTGTTCCAGGCCTAAAACTGCTGCCATGCCTTGTGTTTCCAAGTAGTGTACCCTGTAGCCCGGCTCAAAGGCATATAGACCCAGGGGCAGGAACAAGAAAGAACGCCTTCAGAAGGCAGAGTTTATCCTGAGGACCAGGTTGGCGCTTGGATCCCAGAGGAGAGACTGGTGGGGACTGAGCTCCAAGGTCATAGGAGTTGGCAGAGGGAGCTCTTTAAGGGTCTGGTTTTTCCAAAGGCAAGGCAGTGGCATGATGCCCTCATAGCACTCCCCCACACCCTTTGGGACCAACTCTCCACTTTGCTCCCATCCCATTCCCGGAGTGCTGTGAGTGTGCCTACCAGCTCATGTCCTGATCTCTTCCCCTCCAGCTTCTCATCTAGCCCGCCATGTTTGCCTTTGGCCTCCCTCTGAACTCCTCTGTTCAGGCATTTCCTTAGGCTTACCCAAATCTGCCCCTTTCTTCATGGTCTGGCTCAAGACCACCCCTCCTTCCGTCCTCCAGAGAAGCCTTTCTTGACTACCTGGCCCTTACTAACCTTACCTTCTTGCATTCTGTCAATGCCTGACTGTACACTGTTGGGTCTTGTTTCTCATTTGTTACTGATTTTCTGCGAGTAAATTCTTTGAGGACAGTGAATCCTCAGAGAGTAGCATAAAACTTAACATCTAGTAGGTACATGATAAAAGCTTAATTATCAAAATGATTGTATGTTGTGTGTAGTGGTTTCTTTTTTTTCCCCAACTTCAAAAATACTCTCATGTGCATTACAATCTCATGAAGTAGGTTGTATCAATAGCAGACTTTCTTAAGCAAGGAAAGAAAACTGACAGAAAAAGCCCAAATGACTCGGTTCAAGCCATTCACTGCTATGACGGTGGGGTTCTCACTCCCTGCCCAGACCCCCAGGTTCTTACCTTGGTGACATAGCGTACATATTGTGGTCGTTTGGATTTGAGGATGATGCCTATGGTGCACGGGATGAGAATCAGGATCAGTGATATCACGATGCCGCCGTAGGGCACCTTGTCCCTCAGGGTCCCGTCATAGATGCCCCTGGAGTAAAGGTACAGGAGGAGGGGCATCATGCCCAGGGCAAAGAAGGTGGAGCAGGTGGTCATCACGATGCTGAGAGGGAGACAGGAAAAATGCAGAGAGAGAGCACGCTCATTAGTTCAGGCATGCCTCATTTTATTGCAGTTCACAGTTGTGTTTTTACAAAGTGAGTGTTCATGGCAATCCTGCATCAAGCAAGTCTGTTGGTGCTTGCTTTTCTCCAACAGCATTTGCTCACTTCATGTCTCGTCACGTTTTAGTGAGTCTTGCAGTATTTCATGCTTTTTCATTGTATTTGTTACAGTGATTTTTTATATTACTATTGCAGTTGTTTGGGGCACTTCAAGTCATGCTCATGTAAGATGGCGAACTTAAAGGATATATAAATATGTGTGTTTTGACTGCTCCCTCTTTTTTCTCTCCTTGAGACTCATTATTCATTGAGACACAATACTGAAATTAGGCCAATTATGAACCCTACACTGGTCTCTCTAAGTGTTCAAGTGAAAGGTAGAGTCGGATGTCTCATGTTTTTAAGTTAAAAGATAGAAATATTTACTCTTAGGAAACCCTGTGGTAATCCCAGGCAGGCTGAGGCCAGACCTCTTGCACCAAACAGCCAAGTTGTAAGTGCAAGCAAGGGAAAAGTTCTTGAAGAAAATTATAAGTGCTACCCTAGTGAACTCACGAATGAGAAGAAAGCAAAACAGCCTTATGGAGAAAGTTGTAGTGATCTAAAGAGACGATCAAACCAGCCACAACAGTCCCTTAAGCCAAAACTTGATCCAGATCAAGGCCTGGACTCTCTTCAATTCTAGGAAGGCTGAGAGAGGTGAGGAATTTGCAGAAGAAACATGCATATTTCTTGCCATATGCATGTATGTGGAAGTGCAAGGTGAAGCAGCAAGTTCTTATGTAGAAGCTGCAAGTTATCCAGAAGATCTTCCTAAGATCATCCAATGAAGATGGCCGTGCTAAACAGGTTTTTCGCGCAGATGAAGAGTGTTCTATCAGAAGATGATGCATCTACAGCTGCCATAGATAGTAACTCCTCTGATGGTTCTGTGCAAAGTTAACAGAACATCTTCAGGAAAGGATTCACTATTCTAGATGGCTATTCATGATTCCTGGAAAGAGGTCAAAATATCAATGTTAAAGGAGTTTAAAAGAAGTTAATTTCAACCCTTGTAGATGACTTTGAGCAATTCAAGACTTTAGTGGAGGAAGCAACTACAGATGTGACTGGTGAAAATAGCAAGAGAACTAGAAGTGGAGCCTGAAAATGTGACTGAATTGCTGCAACTCATGGTAAAACTTGAATGGATAAGGAGTTGCTTCTTACAGATGAGCAAAGAAAGTGGTTTTTTGGGATGGAATCTACAACTTGTGAAGATGCAGTGAAGATTGTGGGAATGACAACAGAGCATTTAGAATTTTACGTAAACTTAGTTGATAAAGCAGTGGCAGGGTTTGAAAGGATTGACTTCAATTTTGATAGAAGTCCTACTGTGGATACACTGCTATCAAACAGCGAAATCATTCGTGAAGAAAGAGAAGGGAAGAGTCAATGGATGGGGCAAACTTCATCGTCTTATTTTAAGAAATTGTCACAGCCATCCTCACCTTCAGCAACCACCATCCTGATCAGTCAGTAGCTGTCAACATTGAGGCAAAACTCTCTACTGGCAAAAACATTACAACTTGCTGAAGGCTCAGATGATGGTTAGCATTTTTTAGCAGTAAAGTATTTTTAAATTAAGGTATGTAATTATTTTTAGACACAATGCTATTGCACCTTTAATAAGTCACAGTATAGTTTAAACATAACATGTATATGCACCAGAAAACCAAAAAATCCACATGACTTACATTATTGTGGTATTCTGCTTTATGGTAGTGGTTGGGAAATGAAGCATCTCCAAGGTATGCCTGTACTATTTGCGGAGTGCCTGCTATGTGCTAGGCATGGCGTGAAGAATCTTACATACGTTGCTTTGTTTCCTCTTCCCAGTAGTTTGAGGAGGCAAGCATACTGTCTTCTTTTTACTGATGAGGAGGAAGCGGGGGACTTGAAGGGTTGTGACTTGCCCAGGATCACAAAGGTGGGAAGGCTGAGGCAGGATTTGAACCCAGGTCCCTGTGCACGTCACTGTGAAAGGAGCCATTTTGATCTCCGTAATAGAACTTGTTTTGCTCTCTATACTTGTACATATGCACAGCCCATTTTGAAAAAAAGCTGTAATCCCATCACTGACTAGAACCCATTGGGTCGTAGAATAACACCTGACCTACAGAGGCTAAGAGCCTGCCTTTAGAGCCTAGGGCATGGCTGGACATAGTGATTCTGTCTGACTGAAATAACAAAGATCAAACCCATCAAGAACATTTTCTCTCAGGGAGTTTGAATATATACACAATGATAGAACACTTGGTCTTTGAGCATGGGTGGCATGGGAGGGATGTTCAGGCAAAAACCAAAAAACATGCAAAGAAAAAGCAGTAAACAGAGGTTACGATTAAGTGTGAAAGTCACTCAGTCTTATCTGACTCTTTGCGACCCATAGTCTGTGGAATTCTCCAGGCCAGAGTACTGGCGTGGGTAGCCTTTCCCTCCTCCAGGGGATCTTCCCAACCCAGCGATTGAACCCAGGTCTCCCACATTGCGGGTGGATTCTTTACCAGCTGAGCCACACGGGAGCCCCTATGATTAAGAGGACTGTATATAAAAAAAACGTTAATTGAGGGAGCACAGTAGTGGAGTATTCAAGAAGGCAGCAGTCGCTACCCACTGTCAAGTGACGAGGTAATCTGGTCATCAGGCCCGTTTCATATCTTAAATAATATTCTAGTCCCCAGCACCTGACTTTGGTGGCGCTAGTGGTAAAGAACCTGCCTGCCAATAAGAGATGTGGGTTCGATCCCTAGGTTGGGAAGATCACCTGGAGGAGGGCATGGCAGCCCACTCCAGTATTCTTGCCTGGACAGTCCCATGGAGCCTGGCAGGCCTACATTCTGGTGTGGGGGTCACAAAGAGTTGCACGCAACTGAAGTAGCACTCACATGTACACACACCCAACAATGGTATTCTCATGTCCTTTATGTTTTGGCTTATCCTTAACATTATTTAAGATAAATTGAGTGTGAGTTTTAGATCCTGAATAATAATGTATCTTCCCAATTCTCATTTGTATTCTAACTGTCCTATTTGCATTTGGAATCTCATCCTTGTTAATCTCAGAACACTGTAGGAAGAGGCCCTTCAGAAAGACCACCGGAGAGAGGAAGCTGCTGGGGAACATGCTTGGATTTGTAGACATTCACTTTACAGTATATGCTTTGGCTTCCATTCTAGTGAGAAGGTTGGGGATGAGGGCTTGATAAGACCCTAGGAATGCCACATGAAGTGTGTGTTCCTCCTCTCCGTAGCCCTATTCACTATCTACACTTATTCACTGTTTTTATAGAGATCAAATATGACTTAAATGAGCCTCAACTACATCCTAGTCCAAAGGGTCTGGAGTATAGCCATCAAGAACACAATTAGTGGGTATATCACAAGGAGTAAGAAGCTGAGGAGAGACCCTCAAAAGATACTGTGGACTGAATAATGGGAACCTCCCCCCAACATACTCATGAACACCTAAAACACACACATACTCCAGCTGAAACTGAAGTACTTTGGCCACCTCATGCGACGAGTTGACTCACTGGAAAAGACTGATGCTGGGAAAGGTTGGGGGCGGGAGGAGAAGGGGACGAGAGAGAATGAGATGGTTGGATGGCATCATGGACTCTGTGGACATGAGTTTGAGTGTACTCCGGGAGTTGGTGGTGGACAGGGAGGCCTGGTGTGCTGTGATTCATGGGGTCGCGGAGAGTCGGACATGACTGAGCGACTGAACTCCAGCTTGTAAGAAACTGAGGGAGGTTTCCAGGGACTAGAAACAATGTTGAGTAATTAGTAGGTAGGCTTGTGCTGCAGAGACAGCATTGGCAACCCACTCTGGTACTCTTGCCTTGAAAATCCCATGGACGGAGGAGCCTGGTAGGCTGCAGTCCATGTGGTTGCGAAGAGTTGGACACGACTGAGTGACTTCACTTTCACTTTTCACTTTCATGCATTGGGGAAGGAAATGGCAACCCACTCCAGTGTTCTTGCCTGGAGAATCCCAGGGACGGGGGAGCTTGGTGGGCTGCCGTCTATGGGATCACAGAGTTGGACACAACTGAAGCAACTTAGCAGCAGGCTTGTGCTGAAGCTGCAGCATGTGGAGGGGTAGATGGTAGGGTGTTAGTCTTGGTAATCTGGTGTTCAGGTTTTAATACCCAAGGGAGGGGCCAGAATTGAGATTTTAAGCCTATGATAAAAGGAGAGGTGAAACAAATGTTTACTCAGTAATCAATACTCCAAAAGGACTATTGGAAAAATAGAACATCTAATTCTCTTATGGGTTGAATATGAAATCATAATGAAAAAAAGGAAGTATTGGGAATATTTTGAAGAAAGGAATAGAAAAATATAGTATTTTAAAATATGGGAAGATGACAGAGGATGAGATGGTTGGATGGCATCACCAACTCGATGGACATGAGTTTGAGCAAGCTCTGGGAGTTGGTCTGAGGAAAGCCTGATGTGCTGCAGTCCACGGGGTCGCAAAGAGTTTGACATGACTGAGCAACTGAAATGAAGTGACTTTGGATTAGGCAATGATTTCTTAGATATGATACCTAAAGCACAGGTAACCAAAGGAAAAACAGGTAACTTTGACTTCAAAACTTTAAAAACTGCTTCAAAGGATACTCAAAATAAGTCTCCCACATAATGGGAGAAAATATTTGCAAATCATGTAAGTGTCCAGTATCCAGAATATATAAAGAACTCTTACAGTTCAACAGCTAGAAAGCTCCAAATAACACAGTTTTAAAATGGGCAAAGGACTTGAATAGGCATTTCTCCAAAGATACACAGTTGGCCAACAAGCACATGAAAAGATGCTCAACACCATTAGTTAGAAAAGAAATACAAATTAAAACTGATAATGAAATGATAAAGTGGCAATGAAATACCACTTCACATCCACTAGTAGAGCTAAACAATAAAAATGATGGATAAGCCTTGGTGAGATGTGGAGAAACTGGAATCCTCACGTTTTTGATGGGTGTGTAAAAATGGCATAACTGCTCTGGAAGAGTTTGACAGCTCTAGAAAAGCTAAACATATCATGTGTCCCAATAATTTTGCTTCTTCATATATACCCATAAGGAAAGCATATGTTTACACAAGTACATACAAGTGTTCATAGCAACATCAGTTAAGCTGAAAATAAAATATTGACAGATAAGCAAATTGTGGTGTATTCATGTAATTGAATATTCTTCAGCCATAAAAAGCAATGAAGTACCACTGTATATCAACTATCACAGATGAATCTTGAAAACATGGCCAGTGACGGAATCAAAACCAGAAAAGGCTAGGTATTACATGATTCCATTGACATGAAATCTGTAGGGACAGAAAATAGGTTTGTGGTTGCTGGGGGACTTGAGTGAGAGAATGGGGAGTGACTGCTGATGTGTTTAGGTTTCTTTGGGGGATGATTAAAATGTTCTGGGATTAGTGGTGAAAGTTGTACATCGTGAATATACTATACTGACTTAAACACTTTAAAAGTGAATTTTATGGTGTGTGAATTATATCAAAAAATAATATTAAAGATCTAGAGGACAAAAATTCATCCTTAGAGGAAAATTTATAGCTTGAAATGCTTATAAAGGAAAAGAAGAAAGATTAAAAATTAATGAGCTAAGCATTTTATTCAAGAGTTGGAAAGAGAAACCAATGAAAATAAGGGAAAGAAAATACTAAAGATGAGAGAATAAGCTTTAAAAATTATATAAATTAATTGAGAATCAATTACACCAACAGCAGTTTCTTTACAAAGTCCGATAATATAAATACTTGTGGCAAGACTAGCCAAGAAAAAGAATGGGCACAAATTGATGTTAGCATGAATGCAAAAAGAAATATAATTTCTGATACAATAGAGATTTTAGAGGACCATAGAAGAAATCAAGGATAATCTTATATTTTCATTTTTCTATTCAGACTGAATGGACAATTTCCTGAGAAATACAATCTACAAAATCTTAAAATGAAGTTGAAAACCTGAATCAATTTAGACTCACTAAAGACATTTAATAAACACTTCAAAACCTGTTATCCAAGCCTCACACAAACTGTATATGAATTACAGTAGAGTTCTGCCTCACATTCAAAGTACAGATCATCTCAGTCTTCTACAAAATAGAGGGGAAACATGCCCCCAATTATATATGATGAGTATGATTTTAGAACCAAAGGGAAAAAAGTCACATTATGAGAAAGGAAAGTTAGGGACCATTCTCATTTACGAACACAGAAGCAAAAGTCACAAATAAAATGTTACCTGGTGAATCTAGCCATGCCTTTATAAAATAATACAATGAACAAAATGGAGTAATCCCAGCAATATAAAATTTTTTTAATATTAGGCAGTCTACTGATATGTATCACTGCATTGTTGGATTAAAGAAAAAAAATGGTATCATAGATGTAGAAAAGCGTCATTCAACAAAATTCAGTGTTCATGCATGGTAAAAATCAGCGCACCAGCAACAGAATGGATTCCCTTAACCTGAAAAGGGTTATCTGTCAAAAAATATGCAGGAAATAGAAAACCTAATGGTGAAAAATTAGAGGAATAAAGGAAGGATACCTGTTCTCATCACATCACCTGCTGTAAATTATAGTCTGTACGTCTTTGCTAGCATTGCAAAACAAGAGATAGGAAAACTATATAGATGGGAAAGGAAGAAACTAAAATATGTCAATGATAGAACTGTCCACAGAGGAAATTCGAGTGAATTTCTATTATAGCTAGTAAATAGAATCCATGAAATTCTGAATACGTTAGCAATTAAAAAATCAATTAAAAATTCTAATATACTATGAAAAAATTATTAGTGAATGAATTTTTAATTATATGGAAGAACTTCCTAATATGAAATGATTGAATAAAAGGAAATCTATACCAGTTTCATGGATGGGAAGATTCAGTATTGATTTATAAATTTAATGCAAATTTAACCAAGCTTTCAGAAATAACTTTTGTCGACTTGAGAGTCTCAAAATTCAAGTGAATGAGTAAAGGATCAAAAATAATTAACATAATTTCCAAGAATAACAAGGTAGGGCAACTCCTTTCAGTGTTCAAGATTTATCATAGAGTTGTAATTAAGAAAATGTGATATTGGTGCAAGAATAGCCACATAGAATAAAAGATTTCAGACATAAACCCATGCTTATTTGAGCATCTGATCAACAAGAGGTGGTGTTACAAGTTGCTGGAAAAAAATTCTCTGATCCTAGGAATTTTTTCTATTCATGTGGAAAAGATAACAATTAGATCACAGAATACATAATAATAAATTAAAGATCTTCATGTGAGATGCAAAGCTTTAGAACTTTTCAAACATAGGTGAATGTATATATGACCTTGAAGGCAGCAAAGCATTTCTTAAATAATCCCCAAAATGTAAAATGTCAAGGAAAAATATTAATACAGTTGGTTAAAATACACAGTTTTATATCATCATCAAAATGTAAGGATAAGCCGCAAACTGTGAGTAGACTGTTGAAACATGTAAAAACAAGAAATGACTACCAATTAAGAAGCAAGCACCACCATCCCATAGAAAAATAGGCACAGGGCATTATCTTCAGAAAGGACACCCAAGTGGCCAACGAGATTTGAATAGGTGCTAGACCTCCTGTGAAAGTGAAAGTTGCTCAGTTGTGTCCGACTCTGCAACTCCATGGACTGTCCATGGAATTCTCCAGGCCAGATACCGGAGTGGGTAGCCTTTCCCTTCTCCAGGGGATCTTCCTGACCCAGGAATCGAACCCGGGTCTCCCGCATTGCAGGTGGATTCTTCACCAGCTGAGCTATCAGTGATGAATTAAATTTAAAACCACCGTGACATTTCACTTTCATCAGATAGCAAAATTGAGAAGTCTGACAACTCTGAACACAGATGATGACACGGAGAAACAGGGATCTTCATACACTGCCCTGGGTAGTGAGAAGTAGAACAACTACTCTGGATAGATGTTGTTAGGTGAAGACGTGTGAACCTCAAGACCCAGCAGTCCTGTGTTCGTGTATGCTCTCGTATGTGAGCATAGGGGTAGCAGGCACAAGACTTGCTTAAACAGGAAATCCGCATAAATGTCTGACAACAGGACAATGCAAGCACACTGTGGTGGTTGTGGTTTAGTCGCTAAGCCGTGTCCGACTCTTGCAACCCCACAGACTGTAGCCTGCCAGGCTCCTCTGTTCATAGAATTTTCCAGGCGAGAATACTGGAGCGGGTTGCCATTTCCTTCTCCAGGGGATCTTCCTGACCAGGGATTGAACCCGGGTCTCCTGCACTGTAGGCAGATTCTTAACTGAGCTAGCAGGGAAGCCTGGTACAAACTATACTGCAGTTCAAATGCACAAAATAGCTCTTTCATTTTTATACCTATCATCTCAAAAAAAGCAAGTTGTCCAATGATATGCGTAGTATGATACAGTTCATATGAAGTTTAAAAACATACAGATGCAGGAGTGTATCTTGCTGATGGATATATACATACATAGTATAATACAAAATATAAAAGGGTTTGTGGAAGTGCTGAAAGTCAAAGCCTGGGAGGTGCTCCCGTGAGCGTAGGGAGAGGGGAATGAGATTGGGAAGGGCATTTGGTAGGCTACAGCGCTAGCTACTGATCTCTGCCCAGGAGAAAGGCCACACACGAAACTTGTGTGCTTGTTTTGATTACCTTGAACAGGAGTCATGCTTACTTTGGCTTGTCATGTCGGGAGCTTTGGAATTTGCTCTGGGACTTGCTGTGCCTTGTGTGCTGGGGTGTGTGTGGGAGCCGTGCTCCCAGACCTCCTGATCCCTCCTCTGCACGTGCAAGGGCTGGACTCTTGGCCTAAATTTCTGGTATCTGTACAGTTGTGATCCTGTTACCCTGAAGGGCAGTGCTGGGAGGGCAGTCCTATTGTAGCTCTGAGACTGGAACCTGTCGTGTAGTAACATTGTGAATCTGGATTGCAGGTGGATTCTTTACCAGCTAAGCTACCAGGGAAGCTGGCAACCCTTCTACCTCAGAATTAAGATATGGTCCAGGTTTCTCTCTCCAGGACCCAAAGTCTGCTATGGACCTTGTCTAGGGGTCCAGGGACCAGGGTGAATGGAGCACATTTCTTTTTTTTTTTTAAACCTTCCTACTTAAATTCTCAGACACTCCACACAGTCTGCTTTGGGGCAACTGTATATACCCTGGTTGAAGGACAGGTTTTGAGCTCCTGTTAACAGAGGCACTGGTGGCAGAAGCTGAGGGAGCTGTGAGGGAACCGATCAGTCTCTGTGGTGAAGTGGGAGACTTTGGGGAACCCGAGTAGCTTCTGTCTTCTCCTGCCTAGTCTGTCGTGGTGGGGAGAGCTGTGAGAATCCTTGGTTGTCTCCACAGCCATTGACTCCGCTGTCCGCTATAGGCTGGATGAGGCTTGGGAAGGGGGAGCAGGTGAACTTGAGGGGTGGCATAGGTGCTCGTCAAAGGGGCCCAGTTCCCGCTGGCCCTCTCTCCTCTGTCCCCCAGGGAGGGCACTTTCTCTTGCCTGTGGGTCTTTTTTGGAGCATGACTCTCGGCACCCTAGAGGAAAGAGCTGCTGTGCCTCGCTGCCTTGAGAGGTCCACCCAGGGGGGCACCCAGCCTTCTGGAATGTGCCTCCTCCCCCTTTCCCCGATGAGGGCCTCCCTCAGCCTCGTTCCAGCCGTGAGGCAGGATGACGGGTAAGAGAGACCCCGGGACTGGCTCCAGACTCAGCTTGCCCGCAGGTTCTCGGGGAAGCCTCTAGCAAGTGTCTGGACTTCAGCTTTTTCACGTGTAAGGTGGAATCGGTCTCAACATTCCTTTCTAGTCCAGATGGGACTGGCATGGTACTGTATACAGGCCTCAAACCCGTAGGGTCTGTGTGGCATCTGGGCCTCTGACATGTACAGTTTGGCTTGCACAGTGTTTTAAAAAATTTGAAATCATTGCCAACAATTAAAAATTTGGAGATTTCACCTTCAAAGGAAGATTCTGTCTTCTCCTGAAAAGCAGGAAGCTATGCTGGCCATGAGTCCCTAATCCCACAACACCCACGGCACAGATAGATGGCATATGCCCTGTGTAGGGAGGCCCACGCCTCAGAGACTGGCAGTCACCCTCCGGCCACACCGGGCATTGAAGATATTTGAGTGAAAGCACAGGCTTTGGAGCCCCCAGACCTCGGATAAATGTAGTAACCTCTCTAAGTCTCAGTTTCCTCATCTCTAGAATGGAGCTCCTTACAGCATCTCCTCATGGAAGCCGTATTAGGAGCCCATGTAGAGTGTCTGGCCCATTGCCAGGCTGTCTTTTATTATCAGCACCATTATCATTACTATAATACCTATAACAAGTTGTCCCAGGTGAAGATCTCAATCTGCAATTTGAAGTTTCTGGCAGCTTATGATGGTGGAGGGTGAGTGGGGTCAGAGGCCTGGTTTCATGTACCTGGGAGGTTGGTCTGTGAAGGGACTTTATGGCAGAAGGTGGCTGTCCTGCCAAGTATTATCTCTTGAAGGGCCTAGGTGGAAGTGACAGTTCCCAGTTGCCCAGAGCAGGAGCCTGAGCAAGAGAGCATGAGTCACTGGAGGCTCCACTGGTGGAGGCCTAGAGCCTCAGAAAAGCAGGCATTGCCAAAGGGACCTTATTGGCACCCACTGGCTCAAGAGACTGGGACATCTGGTCACTCACACTTAGAGACTCCCCTACTATGTTTTACACTGCCTCCCACCTCCCCACCCCCCCGTGCCACTCTGCTGATACAGAGCCATAAGGCCCTGAGTACCCTGCCAGGCTCCTATGCCCATGGGGATTCTCCAGGCAAGAATACTGGAGTGGGTTGCCATGCTCTCCTCCAGGAGATCTTCCCAACCCAGGGACTGAACCCAGGTCTCCTGCATTGCAGGTGGATTCTTTACCAGCTGAACTACCAGGCAAGCTTGTAACCCTTTTACATCAGAATTAAGATATGGTTCAGGTTTCTCTGTATGGGACACAGAGGCTTCATTGGGCCTTGTCTAGATCAGATCAGGGGCTTGTTGTTTTGCAGCAGGAAGGACCTGGATCAGATAAGGGAAGGAACTTCCTCACAGTGAGGTGATTGAGTACTGGACGTGTTCCCGTGAGAGACTGTACAAGCCAAGCTCTCTCTCCATCAAACACCTCAGTGAGGGTTGAATTATATGGGTGGAGAGTCCAGAGCTTCCCCCATGATCACTATCATTTTTTCATTTAAGAATCAGCTCCAGCATCACTTGGCATCACCAGGAAGAGGATTCCCTACATGACTGGTTTTCTTAGTACATTCAGTCAGGGGCAGGGTAGTGACAGGCACAAGCAGATGGACTGTCTTGAATTTACTGCCCTGCCTGGCATGGAATAGCCTCTCCACTGAAGACTGAACCATAAGAGGCAGGCTTGAGATGGACAATTAAGTAAGAGCCAGAGCTTTTGTGCTGGTGAGTTCACTGAAGCTGGAGCTGGTCTGACATGGCCTTGCCCTGCGAAGCACTCCAGACCAGAGTCCCACCTCTTTGAAAGAACCGGTATTCAGCCGCCCCCTGCAGGATTCCACCCTCACTGACTTCTGCTGTAATGGTTTAGGTGTGGGGATGCTGCTGTTGCCTCCTCCCACTTTGGCTGAGGTGAGGCTCGTCCTGACGTGGGGCCCCGACCTGGTGCTGGGGCACTCCAGGATCTACCTGGCTGTGTCTTTGCGTTGGAGGGTTCTTGCCTCTGATGGGTGGAGAGGGGAGGTTCAGAGAGGACAGCCCACTTGCACAGACAGTTCGGGGGATCTTTGGCAATTCCTTCCTGCTCTGCAGGAACTGGAGGTGCTCTTTGGTTCTGAGCCACCTTGATCTCCTTGGAGATCTTTGGGACTAATCTGCATTCCCTTTCATATCTCTGGCCTTGAAGCAGAATTCTGCCCACCCTGACAGATGGGTGAAAGTTCACCAGAGGTCCCGTTGCTTTAAATCAGTACAGTATTCCTTTAAGACAGTCCTTGCGCTCCATTTGAGACAACCCTGGGAGTAGGGACGGGGTCTCTCCAGGATGTCCCTGGAGCAGCTGAGCCCTTTTAACTTGGAACCTAAGCCAAGATGTAACCCAGCTCCTGCCCCCAGCCCAGTGTTAGCTTTTGACCATAAATGGGTGCCACCCCCTGCCCTAGCAGCCTCCCAGCCCCCATTCACTCCCCTCCTGGCTCTTCGCCTTGACTGCGATCTCCCCAGGTCGCTCCCTCCTCACCCCCAGTCTTACCTCAGGTTCATGTCCCCCTTCATGGCCAGGGTGAAGATGTTGGAGAGGTTCCCCCCTGGCGAGCAGCCGCAAATCAGGATGGCCAGGGCCTCGACGTTGGTCAGCTGGAAGAACTTGCCCAGTCCAAAGGCAGTGAGGGGCATGATGCCAAACTGTGCCACCAGGGCGACGGCCAGCCCCTTGGGCCTCCAGAAGTGTGCCTTGATCTTGCTGAACTCCATGGTGCAACCAAGTGAGAGCATGATGGTTAACAGCATGATCACCAGAATGATGCTCAGTGCCCGGTCGGTGGGCCGCTTGCCGAAGTTGTGTGGGAGGGAGAAGTTGAATGGGGAAGACTCGTTGAAGGCCTCCATCCTCCTGGACGGCAGTGGTGGAAGAAAGGCTGAAGACCCCTTGCACCCCTGGTTGGTCTGCCGACTCCCTGCCCTGCCAACTCCCTGCCCTGCCCAGTCCTTGCTGGGTGCCTTCCTCAATCTCTTCCCAGGGCAGGGAGCTTCAGGGCAAAATGAAGATCTGAGCAAATAGAAGGATTATGCAACTGGCTGTTCTTTCTCTGGCTTTGGCTGCGAAAGTGTGCCCAGAGCCTTTCCTGTAGGGCTCTTCTTGCCCTTCCTGAATTCCTCTGTCTCTTCTGCCTTCGGGTGCCACTCACACCTCTTCTCACCTCCTGGCTGCTTCTGGGACAAGAGGCCTTATATCTCTTCTCCGCATACCCCACTGCCACCGCCCCCCACCCCCACCTCCGAGCACGCCCACAGGCACTCTGTCTGATCTGGGTCCAGCCCCTCTCATTCTCTGCTCAGTCCCAGAGGCCACAGTTTCTCATTCAGGGGAAGGGGCCTCCCTTTGTCCAGAACCAAGGAAGTAACAAGAGTTGAATTTTACCTTTCCTTCTTGGAAAGGGGGTTGTGGGACAGGCGAATTGCTGGCTTCTAGATGTGTCCACGACCCTTCTGAAAGAGAAGGGTCCTTCCCTGTGTCCTTCCTACTCGGGCTGGGAAACCCTTGTCTTATCCCCAAACCTGGCCACACGGGTTCTAGGGGAGGATCATGCCCTCAAGCAGGCTTACCTCCAGGGAAGAGCCTGATGGGATGACCCAGGGGCTTGCAGGAAGCCTTGGGGCACTTTGCCCAAAGGGGAGCTCTGAGGGAACCCTGGCTGGGGAGATGTATTGCAGTCAACAGCCCGAGGAGCCCTGCTGCTTGGGAGACTTGCCTAGAAGGAAGCAGGAATGCAGGTTTTTCTTTCTGATTTCCTGACTGCTCTACTTTTGCTCTGCACCTGTCCAGGAGCCAGGTTCTGGATGAAGGTAGCAATGGACAGAGGCAGGCACACCTGCTGGTCGGGGGTGGGGGCGGGCGTGTCCTTGGTCTCTCTCCTCCCATCGCAGCCTTGGAAAGTCAAGCATCTTCAGCGAGGGGCAAGGAGCAGCATCAAAAGAATTGCCTCTAGGTTGGGCTGGAATCCAAGGGGCCTGAATGGGATCTCATGTCTTCATCTTTGCTGAAACATGAGATAAGGCTTTCTGTGTGAGGCTCCAGAGGATAGGACAGGGACCAGAATGTGACCCACTCTGTAGGGAGGGTGGAGACAGATCTTGTCTTGATATGAGGAACCACCCCAAAATACCAGCTCTCCACTAATGGCCCCATGGCCTCCTGAATCCTGCATAGATAAGGGTTGAGAGACAGGATCTGCACATGGTGTGCTTAAGAAGGCTGCTCTCTGGAGTTTTGCAGGTCACAGAGCTATACACTGTGACCTCAGTGACATGAAATTGAAGTCCTTTTCCCTCTGAGAGTCTCTGACACTAATGATTTCCTGGTGCTTGAGTTGATCTGGCCTCAAGGAAAGGGATAGGACAAGTGGGAAAGTTTAGATGCTCATGGGGTGGGTGGGCATGGACTGAATGTGCCTGGAGAGTCAGGGTGGGCCCAAAAGAGGCCGCTTTCTGTTTCTAAAGCTGGTCAGAAGAGACCCCTAACAGAATTGCTAGGGGAGAATTACTGATCATCAGCTGAGTGCTAGGCACTGTGGGAGCATTAAAAACTACATAATCCATGTTCCTGCCCTCAGGAGACTTACGGTTCATACAGTGATTCACAATGCAAAGCAAAGAGTAATCAAGGGTGGAGTCCAGACAGGACTGCCGTGAGCAGTGGTTCAGGCTGTGCACTGCACAACTCTAGGGACACCACACACTCAGACACCCTGTGCAACCACAGGTTTTTACACATCTGCCTTATGCCCAAGGAGGTGAGGAGTAATCAATCAGTATCTGTTAAAAGGGTTTCATCCTATCTGGTGGTGACAGCATGGTGGTAGGGATGGCTGAGGTGGCCTTGGTGGATGTAGGCTCAGCCGGGCAATTTGAGGAGCTGCTGTGCTTCAGAGCCAAGTCCCTCCATGTGGTCCATTTCTGGGCACCATGGACACCACAGTGCATCAGATGAACGGTGTGATGGCAGAGCTAGCAGAGAGCATTCCCAGGTTTCAATCATGAAGAAATATTTCCAACAAGTGTTAGTGCAGTGAAGGTTTTCAGACTTCAGATGCCCTTGATATTCTGGGAAATGCTTTGCTTTTACTAGTACTCCTGGTCTGGCCTCAGGCGGCTTTGCCTTGCCACCGTTGCCTTTGTCTTATTAAAGTTCGTCTTCTGGGAGCTCTTTTGAGGGGAGCCACATGTAGTGATCCTCCTGGCTTCAGCAGGAGTTTCAAGACCATCATTTGCTTCCCAGAAGAATTTTCAGTGAGGGACCCTACTGGAAACCAGCAGGAATATGAGACAAGATCAGCTTTTAGGAACATATAGGAATTTGATTTGATGAGTCAGGATGCTACTTGTTTTGTTCTGGTTTAAGACTGTTATCTTGTTTCAACTTAGTATTGCCTGGTTTTTGATTTGTATTACTTAACGATTAGAATCCAGTAGTGCCAGTGATGGGGGTCTTCACTGAGCCCGGCCCAGTGCCCAGTGTGTCGTGGATGCTCTCCAGATGTTAGTCGGAAGAGTGACTGTGATGCACTGTCTGTCATCACCTTTCTGCTCTTCTTTGGTCTGCGTGTGGAATTGTAGGAAAAAAAATGGCACAGAAGTTTCTTAGACTTTAGAAAGAGTCTCTTTTAAATAGCTGTCTCTGAATGCTTTACCTTCTCTTTGTTCTTTTTTCATTTTTATTGGACAGTTGGGCTTCTCAGGTGGTGCAGTGGTGAAGAATCTGGCTCCCAAGAGATGTAAGAGACACAGTTTCAGTCACTGGGTTGGGAGGATCCCCTGGAGGAGGAAATGGCAACCCATTCCAGTATGCTTGCTGGTAAAATCCCATGAACAGAGGAGCCTGGCGGGCTAGTGTCCAGAGGGGTCACAAAGAGTTGGACGTGACTGAGTGACTGAACATATACATTAGACAGCTGACACTGATTTTAAAATGTATATAGTTTTTCACATTAAAAAATGAAAAGAATTTAAAATATTGCTTCAAAAGAGCATTCTAAAGAAAAAAGAATTAAGGTAGTAAAAGAGCACCCAAGAATATATGAGATGAAAAGTATAAACTAAAGTCAAATGAATAACTCAAACTGTATCATTGTCATTTATTTGGATAGAAACACCAGATTGGTTAAGTCTTAGATAAAGATACTATTTCAAGCCCAGTGGAAATCTTTCACTCTTGGAAAAATACGTGCTTATATATTTAAAAACCCTTTAACAATATAACTTATCGATATATTTCCTATCAGATCAGATCAGATCAGTCAGTCAGTCGTGTCCGACTCTCTGCGACCCCATGAATCACAGCACGCCAGGCCTCCCTGTCCATCACCAACTCCCGGAGTACACTCAAACTCATGTCCACAGAGTTGGTGATGCCATCCAGCCAGGTAAAAAAAATAAATGGATTTAGGGCTTCATGATGTGTCTTTTGATCAGATCATGCCCATAGAAAGAGCAGAGTTCCCATTAACATGCCTGAAAATTTTGGCTTGAAGCTCAACATTCAGAAAACTAAGATCATAGCATCCGGTCCCATCACTTCATGGCAAATAGATGTGGGAACAGTGGCTGACTTTATTTTGGGGGGCTCCAAAATCACTGCAGATGGTGATTGCAACCATGAAATTAAAAGACGCTTATTCCTTGGAAGGAAAGTTATGACCAACCTAGATAGCATATTAAAAAGCAGAGTCATTACTTTGTCAACAAAGGTCCATCTAGTCAAGGCTATGGTTTTTCCAGTAGTCATGTACAGATGTGAGAGTTGGACTATAAAGAAAGCTGATCGCCGAAGAACTGAGAACTGTGGTGCTGGAGAAGACTCTTGAGAGTCCTTTGTACTGCAAGGAGATCCAGCCAGTCCATCCTAAAGGAGATCAATTCTGGGTGTTCACTGGAAGGACTGATGCTAAAGCTGAAACTTCAGTTCATTGGAGGGACTGATGTTGAAGCTGAAACTCCAATACTTTGGCCACCTGATGCAAGAGCTGACTCATTGGAAAAGACCCTGATGCTGGGAAAGATTGAGGCCATGAGGAGACGGGATGACAGAGGATGAGATGGCTGGATGGCATCACCGACTCGATGGACATGAGTTTGAGTGAACTCCGGGAGTTGGTGATGGACAGGGAGGCCTGGCGTGCTGTGGTTCATGGGGTCGCAAAGAGTCGGACACGACTGAGCGACTGAACTGAATTGAAACTGGATACTAAGGCATTTAATTTCTGTCAACTCTTTGTCCTTTCGCCTTTTCAGAAAACCAAAGTTCTACCTCCTACTGTGAATTTTTTCCTTTCGAAAGCACATCTTGCCCTCACCTCGCTTCCCTCCTGACTCTTCCCTTATCCATTTTGTTTGTTCCTTTGCAAAGAATGGAAAAATCTCTTCTAGGAAGCTGACAGTCTTCATCCTTTTCCCCATATCTCCTCTGCACCTACGCTATTGCCATCAAATTTGGAAGGCAGGCAGGTGCTTTGTGTTACATTAATGATAACTGACAGCTATTAAGCACATGCTATGTGACAGACACAGTGGTTTCAGTTGCATTTCTTATTCAGTCCTTACAATAGCCTCACGGAGTAGGTACTATTACTATCCTTATTTTACAGATTAGGAAAGTAAGGTTCAGAGAGGTTAAGCAATCTGCTCAATTTGCACTGCTATTGATTGGTGGAATTGATATTCATATGCAGGTCTGAGAGTCTGGGTGTGGACACCCAGCCTGGCTCTGTGCCCCTGGCCATGATGCTGAGTTGTTTTGTTGTGTCCCTTCTTCTGCCACATCCTACCTTCTTCTCACCCTGCTTTTAAGACCTGGAAGCTTTGACTGGAAAACTCCTTGTAATTACATGTTTCTTCCCAAGTTGGACTGGACTGGTTTTTTCATGGGCTGGATATACCAAGCTACATAACATCCAAATGATTTAATAAGGATAGTGGTAGTTGAGGGGATTTAATTAAAGGGCACTGTAGCTTCAGCTCTAGCAAAATGAGTTGTTTTCCCATATTCTAAAGTGTCATAAGAAGTCTTCAATCAGCTATTGCCCTTAACTCCCAAATTCTACTTATAGAAAATGATTCCACAGAAATATTTGAGTGTGAGGTTATACATACAAGGATTTTCACTGCAGCACTGTTGGTAACAGTGAAATGTTGGGAACAATCTTGTTGCAGTTGTTTAGTCACGAAGTTGTGTCTGACTCTTTTGTGACCCCATGGACTGTAGCCCTCCAAGCTCCTCTGTCTATGGGATTTCCCAGCAAGAATACTGGGAATGGTTTGCCGTTTCCTTGTCCAGAGAAAATTCCTGACTCAGGGATCAAACCCATGTCTCCTGCATTGGCAGGCAGATTATTTATTACTGAGCCACCAGGAAAGCCCATTACAAACAACCTTAATGTCTATTAATAGGTGATTGGTTATGGTGCATTTAAAGGAATGTAGCCATTTAAAAAATATGCTGCTGATTTATGCTATGAAAGTGGCAGGAGATATTAGAATATTCTTTTCTTTTCTTGGAAATCATTCAACGATCATAAGAAAAATGGAAGGGAAAACACACAGAAAAATCCCGCATGCTGCAACAGAGACCTGACACAGTAATAAATAAAGGGGTATGGAGCAAAGAAATCAGAATGGCAAACAAAATAGGAAATAAAGATGTAAGAAAAGGGTAGAGAGAACATGATAGATACAGAATACAGGAAAAAAACATTTATTATATACATAATTGGAGTCTCTAGAAGAAAACCAAAAAACAGTGGAACATTTCATATTTTTTGGAAATACAGAAGACTTTAATTTATACCCTGTATCATGTGAAATTATCCCAGAAGAGTTAACTTAGAGATACTATCCTGGTAAAGTTAGATTACAAAGATGATCCATCAAGGAAAATGACCAAGTCATTTATTGGGGAGAAAAATCAAGCTTGCCTCCGAGTCCTCTACAGCAACATTCATCGCCAGAAGATGGTGGTTTCATACCTAAAATATCTTCAAGGGAAATGTGTTACCCAGGGACTTTATCAACAGCCAAATTTCCCTTCAGCTGTGAAGACATGATGGTCTCGAACCATGTGAAGAGATGGTCTCGAACATGGAAGAATTCAGAGAATATCAATTCTATGAACCTTTCTTAAGAAAATAACCGGAGAATGAATGTTAGCCAACTAAAAGATAATTGAGGAAATTATGGAAAAAAAGACTGACAGCAAGTTTTGAATACATTTATTGTGAACACACTCCAATATTCTTGCCTGGAGAATCCCATAGAAAGAGGAATCTGGCAGGCTACAGTCCACGGGGTCACAAAGAGTCAGATACGGATGAGTGAATAAGCATGAAAGCTAAAGTAATTCTACACATTAGGGTGATTGAAAGTATGTAAAAATGATGTGTCCTGAGAATATATAAACAACGCAACTAATGGATATTTGCAGAGGAAGTGAGAGAGTAAGTGAGAAGTAGAATAAGTTTACTGATTGCTACACCTTTAATAACTGGGAGTCAAAAAATATTCATCAAAGCTGACAAACCGGGTAATAAAATAAGCACTTTTAAATACAAAGGTAAATTCTGAGAACTATATTACTGACTGAAACTGGCCAGGAGAGGAGACAAAAGAAAAGAAGTGGAAATATGCTTACTTTTCCCACCATTGTTCACAGTAAGGAACTAATAGATATTTGAAAACAGATAATAGAAAGCTGGAGGTGTTAAAGTTTTTATGATAAAAGTAACTTCCAAAAACTTTCAACAAGGCCACAGGCTACATGGTAAGAGATTGTGAAAAACTATAAAATTAAAAAGTATAATATGGTATTAGTGTGATAGAACTGTTAACATATGTGACGTATCAATAAATGTCTAAGTAGGCTTAACTCATCTATTAAAAGAAAAAGAAATTATATTTCTCAGCAAAACTGACCTTATGCTGTTTTCAAGCAAATGACCCATCTAAGATAAAGTGTTTCTCAGAAGGCTGAAAATAAATGTATAATGATGCATGGGGCAAATGCAAATAAAAGAAAGCACAACTCATAATCTCAGTATCACATCTGGTGAAGATGAAGAGAGGCACTTTATGACATTCAAAGATGCAATTCACAATGAGGATGTCACAGTTAGGAACACCTGTCTGCCAAGAAACAAAGAGCAGTATTCATAAAGCCAAAATTACAGCAGATACGGAAAAAAACAGACAAGCTGACAAATAGCAGGAGACTTTAATTCACCTCTTTTCAATCAGTGATCTTTAATACATAGAAAAAATAAATCAGATGTAGAAGACCAAAATATCCTATTTGGAGAAACAGATACAGGTTGACAATTCCTTATCCAAAACCCTCTGTAATTTTCCAAAGTTTGAAAATGTGATATGGTACATGTCAGTTCAGTTCAGTCGCTCAGTTGTGTCTGACTCTTTGTGACCCCATGAACCGCAGCACGCCAGGCCTCCCTGTCCATCACCAACTCCTGGAGTCCACCCAAACCCATGTCTATTGTGTCGGCGATGCCATCCAACCATCTCATCCTCTGTCATCCCCTTCTCCTGCCCTCAATCTTTCCCAGCATCAGGGTATTTTCAAATGAGTCAGCTCTTCACATCGGGTGGCCAAAGTATTGGAGTTTCAGCTTCAACATCAGTCCCTCCAATGAACATCCAGGACTCATCTCCTTTAGGAGGGACTGGCTGGATCTCCTTGCAGTCCAAGGGACTCTTAAGAGTCTTCTCCAATACCACAGTTCAAAAGCATCATAAACATATATATCATCCCAATTGGTATTTGGGGTGATATATAATACATATGGATTTGGAGCTTGGGGCAGTACCATAATCAAACACACTGATATTTCTGCTGAAAATCATTATGACAGGATAAATAAGGACTACAGATAGCCTCATACCAGTTCATCACAGGGTTTGCTGTCAAAGGAACTATAGGAAAAAAAAAAAAACTTTCAGATTTCAGAACATTTTGATTTAGGAATTGAAGAGTTGGGAGGTGAATCTGTTTCTGATTCTGCAACAGAGTGAGCTTGAGGCTCAGAAAGCCAAAATCTGACAGCAGGTGTTGCAGCAAAGGAAGGATTTTTGTTTGTAGGGCCCCAAGCAATGAGTGGGAGGTAAGTGTCAGATCTGTTCCATTTTTGTCTTTGACTTAGGAATGATTTAAAGAGGAATAACAAAGAAACTGAGACTCATCATTGTTTTGCGACATTTCTTTGATTTTTTTCTTGATTGTGGTTTCGGAAGCTAGGAAGTTTTTCGTTTACAGTTTTCTGGGAAGGTAGTCCATGGCTTGATGTGAGGGGGAGGTGGTGGTCTGTGAGCTTATCTTGTCCTGGAGAAACAACCTGAGTTTGTAAGTTAATGGTGATATCTATAATAGTAATTTTAGCACATTAACGATGTTATCAACCATACCAATCTCAGTCATCTGACTGGTTGATTAGTGTCCAGCTAGCAAAGGACTGAGGTCAGAAGGGACAAGAAAGGGATTGTGGTCAGACGAGACAAGCAAGGGAATAAAGTCTGGGATGGAGAGAGTAATCATGAACACAGTAAGGGAAACTGGTTTTTCTGGTTTTGGTTTCAATTCCACATAGGGAAAACCTTTAACCTGTAACTCTCTAAAAAAGGATGAAGTACCTTGAAGTGCCTGTCACTGCTGGAGGCAGGGTAGGTGAGGTTCAGGCCGAGATGACCCTTTTTCATGAGACTCAATTTTTGTTGTTCAGGCACTGAGTCGTGTCTGACTCTTGATGATTCCATCAACTGTAGCACACCAAGCTTCCCTGTCCTTCACTATCTCCCAAGTTTACTCAAACGCATGTCCCTTGAGTCAATGGTGCCATCCAACCGTCTCATCCTCTGTCGCCCCCTTCTTCCCTTGCCGTCAATCTTTCCCAGCATCAGGGTCTTTCCCAATGAGTCAGCTCTTCGCATCACGTAGCCAAAGTATCAAAATAACTATCCAAACAGAGATTCTAGGGTTACACTGGTTGAAAGAGGGGATACATTAAAAGGGGTTCATTCCATTCTGAGCACTGCCTGTTAGTTGCAAGTCTGTTGTGGTTAAAGCAAAATGGCATCCTCTCAGTGTTGTAGCGTGTGGTTGGGAAATCTGTATACAAGACAGCAAACACGGTCTTTCAAACACTCTCAGAGGATTGATCTCCTACAAAGTAAATATGAAAAGTGCTGAAAGGTCCATGTGGGGTGTGGAAAGAACTGATCCTTGTGCTTTCTATAGGTAGGCATAGTGAAACCATTCCTGGAGTATGTCTGGACTTTCTAGTCCACAAAACACATCAGTAACTGTCTGATTTGGGGGCTTCATTGCTGGGGCCACAGCAAACTTTCAGGTAGTCAATGATACTGATTATCAAGAACCTGGTCCACCTCTGTGAGCTCAGAGGCCAGGAGGATTCCCTGGAGCGAAGGCGGTGATGGGTAGAGGGCATTAGGCCTTTGACAGACCAACCTCGACCTGACATTTATGAGCTTGAACTGGGGGATGGGAAGACAGTTCTCAGTGTCTTACAACTTTTAGTGAAGACGTTCTTCAGTGGTCCTCCCAGTATCACTTGGGCTGTGATTACTGCCATGCTCACTGTGGCTCCTACTCCACTCAGCCTGGAAAATGCTGGTGGAGTGGAGTTTAGCTTCCCCTCCTGAAGCAACTTCTTACCCACTTGTAAGCAAATATTTCATGGTCAGGAGAGAGCAAAGGGCATAGGAGACTAAAGTCCCTGGGGACAGAGAGCTGTAAACCCAGAGGGTCAGTAGTCCTTTTTAACATTGATTTCTGTTCAGCTTAAACAAAATTACACAAGTGGCACAGGTGGATTTTAGAGTAGGCAGAAAGGGAAGATAAGCACAAAGAAGAAAACAAAAATCTCACCACCAGCAGCGAGCATGGTTAATATTTCAGCCTGGTGGTTTCCAACTGGGTTCTTGGAGGACCCAGAAGGTGCTTTTAGGATTCCAAAAATGCTAGTTAGAATTTAATTAAAGAAGTAGGAAAAAAAACACATAAAAGTTGCAGTAAACAAACACACAGGTGAGCTTGATTGAGTAGTGACCTTGTGGGGACCTCCAGCACAGGAGGACGTGTGCCTCTGCTGGCTCTGGGCGTTCACGCGCACTTGTCATAGATGTGCCTCGGTCGGCAGGCTGCAGCCTCATGGGAAGGTGCCCTTGTGAGAAATCGCACAGGATCCCAGGTGGCTCAAGGTGCAGGTCTGGATTCAAGGCTCCCAGGCTTAGGGCCTTCCCTTTTGCACGTGGACATTCACCTTACAGGGGAGTCACAGCTTGCGCAGCAAGAGGTGAATTTGTAACACACTGTGGTGCCATTGCGTCATATGACGGATCATTTTAGCATCTGTCTTTTGTGTTTATTATTGAAGCATGGTAAATATCTTTGAAAAGAGATAACTTTTAATAAGTGGCGGGATGATAACGCTGAATATTAACCTTTCCCGTCCCTTCACCCACACGAACCTTCATTCTGAGGTCCCTCCGCTGTCTGTCTGGTGAGTTCTCTGGCCTGCAGAGGAAGATTTCAGAAATGCAGAGAGAAACAAGCAAGGGAATATGCAGGCTTTTTATTTAAAACTTAAAACAGAGAGGAGTCTTGATCGCTTTCAAGACCAAGGTCTGAACAACACTCTCAGAGGATCCGGGAGTGGGAGGAAAGAGAATCAGAGAGGAAGCCAGAGAGAAATGAAGCCCCTTGGAAAGGTGTTGCACTCTGTCCGCGCAGCCCACTCAGGGCCATGACCCTAGCCTGGGGATGGTCACATGAATAAATCTGGGGGCTCTGCGAGCAAAGAGGACCTGTGATCCCTGGGTGGGGCCTGAGGGAACCACTGAAATCTAGCCAGCCCTCTACCTGCTGTGGACGCAGGATCCAGGTTTAGAAAAGAAACTGTGAATGAATGATGCAGAGGGGCCTTGTGCCCTTTTTGAGGGCGGCAGGCCAACCCTAAACCCTGCTGCTTCTTGTCTATTTCTAGTCAGATCTGACCTTCCAACTTCCTATGAATTCTGTGAAAACCCTTTTTTCTTTTAACATCCCCCCTTTTGTTTAAGACCATTAAAGTTGTTTTTCCCTGTGGTTTTCAATCAGGCACTCTGGCCCACACAAGATGCAAAAACATTATTATATTGGATTCCCCTTGCCATGGTGAGGGCTGGGGCACAGAGATACAGCATGCAGGGCCTTAGAAGTCATTGTCAGGTTTTGTTTCTTGGTCTGGGGGATCCATACTGAAGTATATATTTTATTATTCATTATATATATGCACTATTTGGACATAGAGAATATTTTGTGATAAATATGAACATTTGGAAAATCATTGGAATGAATGGAGATCTCATGCCTGTTTACTCAGGTTTCCACATGACACTCTGTTTGTATCAGGGAAAAAGTAAACTGGTCCTGCTTTCATTGATTTTGTGCTCTAAATTAGGAATAAGAAAGTCCTTTTTAAAAAAAGTCCTTGGTAGCTCCAAACTGGATCTAGTAGGTATTTTTGTGACCTGACAATGCAGCCTTTTCAGTGAAATGCTAGGTTGTACTACCAGCTGTGGCTGCCATTTGAAATCAGCTGAAACTCTGAAATCAAATAATCATGACACAGTGTTATCCAATGGGGTAATTTATTATCTCCATTTAAAATTTTTAAATTTGCCTCTCAGAATGTTGCCCAACTAGGCAAATTGCAAAAGAAAACAGAAGAGAGAAGAAATACAGGAAAGTTGGAAATATTTTGTTTACAAAGTCAGAAGGAAAATTTTCAAGCACTTTTGGATATTCTTTTATATCTGTGTGCTTGTAAATGATCTCTTTCCTTGGTTAAGTGTGAATGATTAGAACTTTATATGAGTTCATGGAGGAGATTTCTTATGTGAGCACAAGGAATGATATAATTTCTGTTTTTATTAAATAGAGAATCCGCACTCCAACTAAACATATGTTAAAACAGGTTGAAGGGGTGCCAAGTTATCATCAGCTGCCAGGAACCCAAATGTCTCCATCTGATGCTGGGAGGAGCGTGGGCATGTTGGTCCATCTTTACATTCCCCATAGCTCCTAGAGCACTGTGAAATAAACGTTTGGTACAGTGGTAATCATATTGCAATGTATAAATGTATCAACTCAACATGCTGTGCATGTTAAACTTACAGAATGTTACATGTCAATCATATCTGAATTTAGAAAAAAATGCTTTGTGTGTGCTAGATCTCCTGTTATTTTTACCAGAAAAAAATGAAAATGCATACAAAATTTTAGCTGCCCTTGCCAATTCCACCACCAGATGGCAGCAAGTCACCTCTGGTGGGATTGCCCTACACCCAGGGCAGCTGAGGCTTGGCAACCAGAGAGTAAATAGGGCCACGAAAAGGGTAGTAATGGCATTTTTGTTTGCTTTTTATTTGCTTTTGGTTTTGGCAATGCCACATGACTTGCGGGATCTGTTTTTAAATTATTTTGGAAAAATTTTTATTGATGTACAGTTGATTTACAAGCTGTGTTAGTTCCTGCTATACAGCTAAGTGATTCAGTTATATATGTGTGTGCAGGCGTGCTCAGTCACTTTTGACTCTTTGTGACCCCCATGGACCTTAGCCCGCCAAGCTCCTCTGTCCATGGAATTTTCCAGACAAGAATAACTGGAGTGGGTTGCCATTTCCTGTTCCAGAGATCTTTCCGACCCAGGGATCAAACCCATGCCTCTTGCATCTCCTTCACTGGTAGGTGGATTCTTTACCACCGTGCCACCTGGAAAGCCATATATATGTGTGTGTGTGAATATATATATTGTATGTATGTATAAGAATATATATAATACATATTCTTATATATATTGGGCTTCCCTGGTGGCTCAGATAGTAAAGAATTGGCCTGCAATCCTGGAGACCCTGGTTCAATCTCTGGGTTGGGAAGATCCCCTGGAGAAGGGAATGGCTACCCACTCCTGTATTCTTGTCAGAAGAATTCTTATATATATGTGTGTGTATGTGTGTGTGTGCTAAGTCCCTTCAGTTTTGTCTGACTCCTTGTGACCCCATGGACTGTAGCCTGCCAGCCTCCTGTATCAATGGGATTCTCCAGGTAAGAATACTGGAGTGGGTGGCCATGCTATCCTCCAGGGAATCTTCCCAACCCAGTGGTTGAACCTAGGTCTCCCACACTGCAGGCAGATTCTTTACCATCCGAGCCACCAGGGAAGCCCAAATGAAAGTGAAAGTCACTCAGTCGTGTCCGACTCTGTGACCTCATGGACTATAGAGTCCATGTGATTCTCCAGGCCAGAATACTGCAGTGGGTAGCCTTTCCCTTCTCCAGGCAATCTTCCCAATCCAGGAATCAAACCCAGGTCTCCCGCATTGCGGGCGGATTCTTAACCAGCTGAACTATAAGGGAAGCTCAAGAATACTGGAGTGGGCAGCCTATTCCTTCTTCAGCAGATCTTCCCGACCCAGGAATTGAACCAGGTCTTCTGAACTGCAGGCAGATTCTTTACCAACTGAGCTATCAGGGAAGCCCATATAAATATATATATATATATATATATTCTTTCTTTTAATATTTTTTTCCATTATGGTTTATCACAGAATACTGACTGTAGTTCCCTGTGCTATACTGTTGGACCATTCTAGATATACTAGTTTGCATCTGCTAACCAGTCCCAAGCTGTCAGTTCATCCATCCCTCACCCATTCTCCCCCTTGGCAACCACAATCTGTTCTCTACGTCTGGGAGTCTGTTTCTGTTTGGTCGATATGTTCATTTGTGTCTTATTTTAGATTCCTCACACAAGTGATATTATATGGTGTTTTGTCTTTCTCTTTCTGAATTCACTTCATAAGATAATCTCAAGAGGCATTTTTAAAGTCATAGGTTTAATGTGTGACATTCCTACAGTTATTGGCTACCAGTTTCTTGAGACACACTGGAAACTCCCCGAGCCCTCATGAAGCTCATCCACCCAGGTGTCACTGGTTCCGAGCCATGTCTCCACGTGGCCCCTAATTTCTGCCCAGGGAAAGCTCCATTTGAGGAAGAACCTTGATTTCCTTTATATCAAGAAAATTTCTGCTTGTAGGAGGTTATCCCCTGCTTTATGCTTCTGGGCTTATGTCATCTTGGGGATCTTAGAAGCAAACAGGTGATGCTTGTGGGATCTTAGTTCCCAGACCAGGGATCAAATCCTGGCCCTCTGCAGTGCTGAGAGTGCTCAGTTCTAACTACTGTACCTCCAGGGAATTCCTGGGATGGCGTTTTGATTTAGAAAATTCTTAGTGGAAAAGGGAAAAACCTGTTAGAAGTATAACTCAGCTTTACACAATTCACTGTCTTACAGTACTGTGTATAAACAACATTTTTTGTTGATTTGCCTAATTTAAGACTAGTTTTCTATATATCCATATTTCCTCTTCATCTTTTATACAGTAGTTGTGAAAAATAAGCTTCTCTTGCTTTCATGGTTTAAATATTCTCTTCCAAAATCCAACACTTCTAATTGATTCATAAAAAGACCTTTAAGGATTAAAAACTGGCTTCCTTTAGGAGCACCTGTGACCTTTATTGAAGACCTATGCTGTGTGAGGCATTTTATGTATCAAATCCCTTTCATTTCTCACAATGGTGCAGTAAAATATTTACCATTAACCTCATGATACAAATGAGAAAACTGAGGCCCAGGGAGACTTAGAAAACTGGTCCCATAACAAGTCAGTGGCAGAGTCAGGTCTGAACCCCCTCTGCACTCATGCATGTCTTACAAGGTTTTTCAGCATCATCACTGTAACACTTTAGGCTGGATAATTCTTTGTTGGCGGGGTGGGCAGTGGGGTGGGGAGGCGGTGCACGTGTTATCCTGGTTATGGCAGGATGTTTAACAGCATTGCTGGCCTCTCCGCACGAGATGCCAGCAGTATCTCCCGACTTGTGCCAACCAAAAATCTCTGCCGACATTGCCAAATGACCTCTGGGAGGCAAAACCATGACCAACTGAGAACCACTGATGCATTGGAAGCTTTGCCTGGGCTTCTGGGTGCTGCCTTAGATCCGAGAGACAGGGCTCTGCCAGGTGCTGGCTGTTTGAAAGTCCTGCTCCAGCCGCCTTCCAGCTACTGCTCTCCCCACAGGGCAAGGAGTCCATGGAGCCGAGGAGACATGCCCACCTGGAACAACCCCACCCTTCTGGACCATGTTCTGTTTTCCAGGGCCTGTGAGGACTCACTGCCAGTTCTCCTGGCTGTTGGAGCGCCTGCACGTCTACTCCCGAGGGGCTCAGTGTGTCTGCTGAGTGGGGAGGGAGGCATGCTAAACATGCAAACTATGCGTTTTGGACACAAACACGCACACAGCGCTCCTCCTCTGAAGGATGGTGGTGGAGGTGGGAAGAAAAGGATGGTAGGCTATCGGCAGGGGCCTCCCTGGAATCCTGACTCAGCCTGCAGATATGCGGGTGGCCTCTCCAGACCCCGGCTGCTGGTGTGGTTGTAGCTCACACATTTTTGACCCATCAGCGTGAAGACCTCAGAATCACCATATTTGCCAACAGAAAAAGCCTCTTAGGGCTCCAGCCTTTCTCCTGAAATCCACATTTTCTCTAGAGAAATTTTCACTGTATTTCTCACTTGGTGGTCATTTCTCACCAAGAAACAGCAGTTTTTTTTTTTCTCCTGAAAAAAAAAGAAAGGAGTCAAGGAACCAAAGACACACTGAGAGTTGGGCTCAGCCAGGCTCTGTCACCAGCCGGGGGGTCCTCACCCACAGCAGCCTCCTGGGGGGAGTACAGTCAGCTTTGCAGAAGAGAGATGATGGCCCCCCCAACCTCCCCTCATCCCCCACAAATGGAACGATCTTTACCATTTTTACTTGAGGAAATCACATTGAGAGGACCTCTAGGTATACTTGATCACAACTAGTATGGGGTGGGACTGTTTTAACGCATTTGGAATCACTCAAAGCAAGAGTCTACCCATAATCCTTGTTAATGGATAATTATAATGTTTTCTCCAGTTAAATTTTTTATTGTGGTATAATTGAGATACATTATAGTATCAGGCATAAAACATGATATTTATATATATTGTGAAAAGTTCACCACAGTAAGTCTAGCTAACATCTGTCACCATACATAGTTACAGAATTTTTTTCTTGCAATGAGAGCTTTTAAGATTGCTTTTCTCAACAAGTTTCAAATATGCACTACAGGGTTATTACTATGGTTACCATGCTGTATATTACATCCCCACAACTTATTTATTTTATAACTAGAAGCTTGTACCCTTTGACCCCTTCCACCAATTTTTCCCACCTCCAACCTCCTCAACTCTGGCAAGCACCAGACTGTTCTCTATATCTATGAGCTGTTTTCAGTTTTTTTTGAACATTATAAATAATACATGTCTGTCAGGAGAGGACTGCTTATTCATTCATAGTACATCCATATGCTGGAACCCAACACAACCATTACAACCAGCAGCAAACTTAAAAAGACCAGCTAAGATTCATTTCTTCATTTACTCATGTAACAAATATATTCTGGGCACATAGTATGTGTAGGTGCCAGGTTAAGTGCTCAATAATAAAGAAATACAAGTTTTGACTTGCAAAGATGTCCATAATACATTATTAAATTAAAAAACTCCAGCTCACAATGTGTAATAAAATCACATATATCCTGTCATGTGTTGGTATAACGGTAATAATAACCATTTACTGAATGCTGAGACCCATTATGCCTGAATTACTAGACTAAGCACTCAGACATGATAATTACACATAATCCTCATATCTACAAGGATTGTACTATCCTATCTATTTTGCAAAAGAGATAGTTCAGGCCTTAGAAGTTTAGATAATATGGTTAAGTTCATCCATACAACTTTAAGCTGCAGAGCTGGGATCAACTCTGACTAAAGGGCCTGAAATATCTGCAACTGTGTTGTATATCTTTTCCAAAAATGTATACACATGTAAGACAATCCAGTAAAACTGTCAAAAGAAGTAATCTGTGCTGTTTAGGATTATGGGTAAATTGCAGATTATACTACTTTCTACATATTTAACTGAATTATATAATAAATTTTTCAAGTTCCAGAAAGAAATTTGAGATTTTGATTAAGATTGCATTTAACTTAGAGAATACTGTGGGTAGAATCACCACACATAATAGTCAGAATTCCTATCTAGTATTTTGGCTGATTTTCCCATATATATTCAAGTTATTTCTGCCTTATCCTTAAATTAAGTGTGATAATTTAAAATGCATAGACCTCACATCTTTCCTGTCTGTTTAATCCTAGGTACTTCATGGTTTCTGTCGCTGCTTTAAAATGAACTTTCCCTCCAGTTTCCTTTTCTAACTGGGTATTTCTGTTCTATGTCAAGGTAACTGATTCTCGGGTGTTAATTTTTCTATTCAACCACTGTATTAAACCATCTTATGTTTAAATTTGAGGTGAAATTCACATAACATAAAATTAGCTATTTTAAAGTGAACAATTCAGTGACATTTAGCACATTTACAGTGTTATGCAACCCTTGCTTCTGTTTAGTTCCAAAACATTTAATCATCCTGAAATCAACCCCCTTGCCCATTAAGCTGTTATTTCCCAAGAACCATATTATTTTTTTGAATTGATTATCAGGAACTAGGATTATAAAACCCTCCCATGGAAGTCATCAGGCCATGTGGCAATGCCACCTGATGGAGGTGGTCCTGATGCTGTTGTGATGAGCTAGGCTGTGGATCTTCTTGTCTCCTCAACTGTGGGAAACCCCACAGATGTGGAATTTTTTTTCCATTACAGAATCTCACTGGGATTCCAATCTTCCTTCCTTGCAGCTGGCCCTCCCCACTTCCAAGATAAAGCTGAGGCTCTGCTGACCTGCTTCCTCTCCTGTTATGACTACTGCCTCAAATTCCTGGGAGTTTCCATGGAAAGCCCGGGACAGGACACATGTTTTAGGATGAGCTGTGTTGGAAAATGAAATGGGTTTAAGGTTTCTCCAAGTCTTAGACACATCTCTACGCCCATTCTAAGCCTGCTTGAAAATAAACAGTTCAAGAGATTCACACTGGAATGGCCCTCAGACTTCCTTTGGTCAGTCACAAGCCTAGGTCTTGCTGCCAAGGATAATTGGTGCTTCCGCATGGCTGGAGCCAAGCTACGTGCTGCCAGGCTGGTCAAAAAGCCCTGGGGGCTTGGTGGAGGTTGAGGGCTGGGAGTGAGGGCAAACGCCTGGGAAGCCTGTTCATCTGTGATTGTCAAGACTCAGGGATATTTGCATGGTGTCTCATATTATTTGTATAAGCTGAAATTTATTCTTAAATTTCTCATTCTTTAGAAAGTTTATAATGATGCAAATAACACAGGAAAACCTTTCCAATGTTTTTACTGTCATTGTGAGTCTGTTTTCTGTTCCACTTTCCATCCATCACTGAGCCAGGGTTGGTGTGTGTATGTTTATGTGTGTGTGTGTGTTGATCTGGGTGCCACGTCCTGTGCTGCTGCTGCTAAGTCACTTCAGTCGTGTCCAACTCTGTGTGACCCCATAGATGGCAGCCCACCAGGCTCCCCCGTCCCTGGGATTCTCCAGGCAAGAACACTGGAGTGGGCTGCCATTTCCTTCTTCAATGCATGAAAGTGAAGAGTGAAAGTGAAGTCGCTCAGTCGTGTCTGACTCTTAGCAACCCCATGGACTGAGCCCACCAGGCTCCTCCATCCATGGAATTCTCCAGGCAAGAGTACTGGAGTGGGGTGCCATTGCCTTCTCCAACGTCCTGTGCTAGGCTGCAGATATTAAGACAATGTTCTTTATTGAGCTTCTGTTGGGAGGACTAGAAACCCGAGTCCGTTGGCCTCCACCTTCGTCTTACGTTGCTCTCTTCACACGCAGCCACAACTGGGACTGTGGGGCCGAGTTAGTTACATGTAACAGAAGCGAGGTATGAGGTGAAGTCGGCTCACATGTGAAGACAGCTCCCAGTGGATCCCCGTAGTGCCAGGAAATCTGCGACCTTTAGTGAGTGTGTGGAAACTTTGCATGCTCTGAGCCCCTGCCTTGGGGTTTGGTATCTGTTACAGACTGAATGTCCATGTTGCTCCCAAATTCATGTGCTGAAACCCTACCCCCAAAAGTGACGGCATTAGGAAGTGGTTAGAATTAGATGCAGTCGTGAGGATGGAGCCTCATGAATGGGATTAGTGCCCTTTAAGAGTTGTGAGAGAGATGGCTTCCTGCCTCTGCCTTCCTCCGTGTGAAGATGCAACAAGAAGACAGCAGTCTGCAAGCCAGAAGAGGACTCTCAGCAGCACTCAACCATGATCTCAGACATCCAGCCTCCAGAATTGTGAGAAATACATTTCTGTTGCTTATAAGCTTATAGTCGTAGCCCAAATGGACCAAGACAGTATCTAATGCCGGTGTTCCAGTGGTACTGGGGGCCTGCATCTGGGCAGGAGACTGATCCTGGAAGACATTCTCGATTATGCTTGGACAGGCTGGTACAGTTTTCCTTTCCATCCTCCTCCTGGAGCAGCCTCAGAGTATGTGCCAATGGCTCCTTCACCTGCTGGTCTCACAGTTCCTGCCTTACCTCTCCCGTCCCCTCGCTTGCTCTCTTTTTCAGCTGTGTATTTTCTTTGCTGATAATATAACTTCAATTTTCCGATAGATCAAGTGCGCTAATTAAGTTAAGCATTCAGTAAGTTGCCAATGGTCTCACTGTACTGTGGAAATAAATAACGACAGCAAAACTTCTGGTCATAGAAAATAGAGTGAAAAGTTTACAGTGGAATCAAGCAACAGAGAGCTGCCACAGAGACAAAATGAGCCGCAAGGGTGAGGACTGGAAGCCAGGACTCAGGCCATGAGGTCCCAGTTACACCTGTTACCTCATCTTCACACACTATGTCTAGAGTCCCAGCTACACATAAGCCAACAGAAGAATTCTGTGCAGTGGCCTTTGCAACTACCATGGCCAGCGGAGTATGGTGGAAACGATACTACATGCCGTCTGAGGCTGGTTCATAAACATGCCGTGAACTTTTATCAGCGTTTCTTTATATTTTTTTCTTGCAAATGCAATAGCTTCTTCTTTATGAACATGGTTGCTGTATATTAATAATTTTATATCTTCATGGTGAATTACAGGCTTTATCATTATAAAATGTTCTTCCTGGTCTCTTTTAGTGTCCCTCCTCTTGTTGATTCTTGTATTTACATATTCCCGGCATACCTTTTCCCATTTAAAAATTATTATACTATCTGAATTTCTTTGTCTTTTGAGTGTGTCCCTTGTACATTGCATAGGTCTTTGTTTTGCTTTGTTGGCCAGTCTAAAAAATCTTTTCCCTTTTTTAAAAGACATTGGCATTGTGCTTTGTACCTTTTATTAAATAAAAATTAAAAAAAAAAAACATTTACTTATTTGGCGGTGCCATGTCTTAGTTGTATCATGTGGGGTCTTTTAGTTAGGGCATGTGAACTCCTAGTTGGGATCTAGCTCCCTGACCTGGGATCAAACGGCCTAGAGTATTGGGAGCACAGAGTCTTAGCCACTGGACCTCTATGTTCTTTCTCTCTTGATACATCTTTTGGTATTTGGGAAAGTTTTAAGTTTTGTTCTAATGGTCGTCTTTATAGTCATACCTTTATATAATGCCCAGAGTACCCTCTCTTCTTTGAAGGTGGCCCATTGTCTTTTGGCGCCATAATACTAAACAATGTTAAAATCAGGTAGTGACATCTTTTCCCTGCCTCCTCCTTTTACACCAGTATTTGAAGTAGTACTGTTGAAGAAGGAATTCACAGGGCCTGGACTGCATCTTAGGCCTGTTCATGCTGATCATGCTCAGCCACCTTTCCAATGGACTCTGAACTCTGTGTTTAGTGCCTATGAAAACGACAACAGAAGGATAAAACCCCTCCAGACAGGGGAACCTTGAAGATCGTATCTAGGTTACTCATCGCCTAAGAGAAAACATACACTAATCACCCCTTCCTCCAGACAGGCCATAAATTTTTCTGTATCTAGCAGAGTGTAACCTCGGGTTTATTGATTATTGGCTAACTGTTTGAGCACATGGGGACATAGCACGTGAATGATGGGGTTCCTGGGGTTGTATTTTCCTTGGTTTATGTAAGTCTCAAGGAATTTAGAGTGGTGGGTTCAGACACGTACACATGGGGTATAAACGATTTTCACAAATGCAGGTCAGGGTCCTTGGCTAAGAGGAGACTCTGCCTTGGGCCCGCTGGTGTAATAAACTGCACTCCACTATCTGCATTGTCCTTCTGAGTGAGTTTGTTTCCTGAAACGCGTGACTACAACACTGTCATATTTCCAAAAAATACTTATAAGGCAATCAGCATGCTTATTCTACTTTTCATCCACACCCTCCATTCTTATCCACTTTATTATGAAAGTTGCATTTTATTTACATTATCAGAAATGTAAGCACTGCATGCTATCCTGTCTCACAACCATAATTCAGTCTTAATTTTACAGGTAAATATGTATTTAATGTCCACCACCAGTGCTTATGCAGGTATCTTTCCAGTCTTTTTTTATTTGTTTGTTTGTTTTCTGAAACTAATTTTCTAGTGGATTCCTTAGGAAAAGATCATGGAAAAATGTTCCAGAGTTCTTGCATCTTATCAAAAGTTTTACTTGTGGCCTTTATACTTGAAGGTCAATTTGGCTGGATATAAAACCCACAGCTCACATTTTCCTTTTCTTGAGTGTCTTAAATATGGTATTTGATTGTATTTTGGCAAAAAGCATTGCTGTCAGAGGGTCTGAGGACAACCTCATTTTCTTTCCCTTGTAAGTGATTCAGTCTTTTTGCTTAGATGTCAGTTCTTTTCTTTCTTTCTTTGGCTGCACTCTACAGTTTATGGGATCTTAGTTCCCCAACCAAAGATTGAACCCTGGCCCTTGGCAGTGAAAGTGTGGAGTCCTAAGCACTGGACCGTCAAGGAATTCCCAAACAATCCTTTTCTCTTTTCTGTTACTGCTTTTTTTATTTTAAAAAAGTGAATTGAGTATTTCTGGAGAAAAGAGTTAAGAGTTCTTTATGAAAGACCTCCACAGAGATCCTTCCTTCTAGGAGGACCCGTCCCAGGGAACAACGAGACCACTCACGTCCGGATGCAATCAGCAAGAGGTTTATTCGAATACCAGGTACCTGGGGCGACAAAGTCTGTCTGTAGGCTTTGCGCAACTAACGGTTGGAGTGAGGGGTTTTTATAGGAACGGCGGAGGCGGGAAGCGCGGGTACAGAAGCGAGAAGCTTAGTTACTGGGTCTCTATTGGCTGATTTAAAGCGAGGTCCCAATGAGGCGGTCTTTTGGGTGAGGCGGCAGGTTACACAAGCACCTATTTCTGTTCAAAAGATCAACCTGACAGTAGCTTACTGGTCAGTTCATACATACACGGTAGCTCATTGGCCAGCTTTTGCGCGCGCGGGGTTTTTGGGGGGGGGGTTTTACCATTTTTACTCTGATTGGCTCGACTCTTGGCGCCGGCGGGATTTTCTTAGGGAGGAGTCTGCGACTCAGGTTTATGTGTCGCAATCCCCTCCTCCCTCTAGGGGCTTTTTGAGACCTGGCCCAAAATGGTCAAATTATGATTCTCTCATTCCCCCATTTCTTTTGTGAATAAGAATGGAATCTTCCATTCGAGGGTTTTAATTTATTCATATTCACCTTGTCTTACCTGGTGATATTGCTGAGTTAGGACCAAGGCTTGCACAACTGACAGCCTGTCTCTAATGAACTGCATTAGTCGGTTGAAAATGCATGGGCCAAATAATAGTATGAGCAGGATAATGATTAGAGGGCCCATGATGGAGGAGAGTAGGGTCGTGAGCCAGGGAGAGCGATTGAACCAGCTTTCAAACCATCCCTGTTCAGTCTCGAATAATTTTTGCCTCTGTTTGAGTCTTTCTCTTAGCTTAGCCATATTGTCTCTCACTAGCCCGGTATGGTCTGCATAGAAGCAGCATTCCTCCTTTAGGGCTGCACAAAGCCCTCCTTCCTGCAAAAATAGGATATCTAACCCTCTCCTGTTTTGCAAAACTACTTCGGAGAGGGAGGTAAGTGACTTTTCTAGAGCGCTTACAGATTCTTCTAATGCTCTGATGTCCGTGTGCATGGCGGCCTGGAGCCGTCCGAACTGACTAGTTTCTATGAGTGCTGCCGTCCCCGTGCCTAATCCTGCCGCTATTCCTCCCACTCCGAGCAGCACGGCCAGGGTGATGGAAACAGGCTCTCTCTTATACCGAAACCTTTTTTCAAAATAGTTATAGACATACTCAGAACTATGGTAAGTTATTCTAGGCCATAACTCAACCAAGACACAGTAGTCAGTGGTTCTGTTAAGCACTGCGGCAGAGACACATGGGGTTAGCCCGGTGCTGCAAGCCCAATAGGTCCCATTAGGGGCTTCTAGGTAGTAGGTGCCTCTGGTTACCTTTTTGGTGATGTTACATAGGGCCTGGTGGGTTTTAGGAACAGTCCCGAGGCAAAGTCCTTTCCCAGATACTTGGGACAAGGTTAGTTTGTGCTGAGTGCCAGAAGCACATCGGCCGGAGACCTGGGTATGATTGGAGTAGTTGCCCCCGACTGCTATACCCTCGTAATAAGGGGGGCTAGACACTAAGCATAGCCAGCACTCTTGGGTCCTGTCAGGGTCAGAGGCGTTAAGGGCGAGGTAGGCTCCCTGTACCAGGTTGAATAATCGGACCCTAGTTTCTGGTGTAGGGGTCTCTGATGGTCCTGACAGAGGTGTCAACTGACTAGGTGGGGGGGTGTTACTTTTGATTCCTGAGCTATTTTTAGGGACTTGGGGGTTTGGAGCTGTCAGGACGGTGTTGGGTCCGACAGCAGCAGTGGGGCCTGGTGTTTCTATGGTTTGGAGGATGGTTATGATACCCCCGTAGAAGGGGCCCCACCAGGTGGGCCCTGCATTGGTCTGAATTCCCCAGCTAAGCCCCAAAGCCCAATGGAGTTTCTTTGCTGTTTCTTGGTTGAACGTTATCTTAACTTGGGCATACTTATCTTTTCCGTCTGGGCCTGGGGAATATGCACCCTCGTCGGGGGCCTTTAGTGCAAACGAAAAGGTAATTCCATCCCTGCTTCCAACGTCCCACTTACGGTTGCCATCATTAGAGGTCACGCAGGACCAAGAACTACACCAATAATGTTGCATGCCCCCGCAAGTTTTCCAGTTTTTCAGGTACCCTGGGCATGCCCAAAACCCGTCGGCCTGCAGAAGTCCCCCAGTCCCATCTATCTGTACAATGTCTTTGAAGTTGAAATACAGATCTGGCCACCAAGTGTTGGGGGGGTGAATCTCGGTGGTTGAGTTGAGTACCTCGCCAGTTAGCCCATCTAGAAGTTTCCAGGTTATTTGTTTTGGGGTATGGGGGTTAGCAGGGGATACAGGTGACAGGGAACTCAAGATTATAAGGATTATAGTTATATAATCTTTGAAAGTCTTATCTTGAGTGGATTTTGAGAGCGTTGAAGCCTCCATCGGGGCGGTCCGTCCGGGCTGTCTTGGCTGGTGTCGGCGGCGCCTGATGACGGGGCACGCTTAACGTGCGAGGAGTGGATCCAAGCAGCGATGCCGTCTACCTTCAGGGCGGTTGGGGTAGTCAAAAGGACTGTATAGGGTCCTTTCCACCGGGGCTCGAGGTTTTTAGTCTGATGTCTGCGGACCCAGACAGAGTCTCCGATCTGAAACGGGTGTGGGATCACGGGTTTGTTTAGCTGTTCCTGGTAGGCTGCGGCCAGTGGTTTCCACACTTCTCTTTGCACGATCTGGAGCGCCTGCAGATGGGCTTTTAAAGAAGGGCTGTTAGCGTGTCCAGCAATATGGGGACCGAGGAGAGTGGTGGCCGGCGGAGGGGCCCCATATAGTATTTCAAATGGGGTTAAGCCGTGGGGCCCTGGGGTATTCCGGGCTCGGTATAGGGCCAGGGGCAGTAGGGACACCCAGTCTCTGGAGCCAGTTGCAAGCGTTAATTTGGTTAAGGTCTCCTTGATGGTTCTATTCATTCGCTCTACCTGCCCTGAACTTTGGGGTCTGTAGGCGCAATGTAATTTCCAATTAATCCCCAACAGCTTAGCCACCAGCTGACTTACCTGGGAGACGAAGGCTGGCCCGTTATCGGTCCCTAGTGTCTGGGGCATTCCATACCTGGGAAAAATTTCTTCTAGCAGCTTCTTGGTGACCGTTCGGGCCGTTTCCTGTTTCGTGGGGAAGGCCTCTACCCAGCCAGAAAAAGTGTCCACAAACACCAAGAGATATTTATAGCCATAGTGTCCTGGTTTTATCTCGGTGAAGTCGATTTCCCAATGTATGCCTGGTCGGTGTCCCCGCACCCGGGTTCCGACCCCATATCGGGCCTTGTTTGCATTAACCTGGGCGCAGGCCCTGCAGTCGCCTGCCACTTGCTGTAAGAGCCTGTCCCCCTCTAATAAATAATATGGGTTTTCCTTCTCTATGAGGGCCTTCATTTTTCGGGGGCTAAGGTGAGTTAATCTGTGTAGATGGTCAAAGAATTCCTGAGTCTGTTTCTTGGGCATTACTGGCTTTTGTTGATAAGTCCAGCATCCCTCTTCAGGTTTATAGGAAGCTCCCATCTTCCGTAGTAGGCCTATGTCTTCTTCAGTATACTGGAACGGCCGATTTGAGACATAAGTATTGACAAGTCCCGAGGCCAGAGGGAGGATTTGCGGGGCATCGGGTGGCCCGTTTGAGGCCGCCTCACGGGCCGCTCTGTCGGCCATCCGATTTCCTCGTGCCACAGGACTGTCTCCTTTTTGGTGTCCTGGGCAATGTACGATACTGAGTTTTTGGGGAAGAAACAGGGCCTTTAGTAAATCTAGAATCTCAGTCTTATTTTTGATGTCTTTTCCCTCAGAGGTAAGGAGCCCTCTGCGTCTATAAATTTCTCCGTGGATGTGGGCTGTAGCGAATGCGTACCGGCTGTCGGTGTACACATTTAACTTCTTACCTTCTGCCATCCGGAGGGCCGTGGTCAGGGCGATGAGTTCGGCTTTCTGGGCTGAGGTCCCCGGCGGAAGGGCTTCTGCCCAGATTACCTCGGTTTCGGTAGTTACAGCTGCCCCCGCTTTTCTTTGTCCGTTGTCTACCAAGCTGCTACCGTCAGTGTACCAGGTGAAGTCCGCGTCCGGCAGTGGTCGGTCTGTCAGGTCTGGCCTGGTCCCATGCGCCTCCGCAAGAATCAAGTGGCAGTCATGCCATTCGGGTTCTTCCGGGATCGGGAGCAGGGTGGCCGGGTTGAGTGCCACGATGGGACCGAAACGCACTCGGTCCGTGTCCAGGAGCATGGCTTGGTAGTGAGTCATCCGGGAATTGGATAGCCAGCGGTCTGGTGGCTGTCTGATGAGGGCTTCAACCGCGTGTGGGGCAAAGATGGTTAAGGGCTGCCCCATGGTCAACTTGTGGGCGTCCTTGATGAGGACCGCAATAGCCGCCACCATGCGCAAACAGGGTGGCCAGCCTGAAGCCACGGGGTCTAGCTTTTTCGAGAGGTAGGCTACAGGACGTTTCCAGGGTCCTATATCTTGGACCAGGACCCCTTTTGCGTAGCCCTGTTTCTCATCTACAAACAGTCTAAAGGGCTTGGTCAGGTCTGGGAGCCCGAGAGCCGGGGAAGTCAATAGGGCTCTTTTGACATTTTTGAAGGCCACAGAATGTTCCTCCCGCCAGTCAAACAAGGCTCCTTGTTTTGTAAGGGGGTACAGAGGTGCGACCATTTCGGCGAAGCCTGGTATCCAGAGGCGACAGAACCCTGCAGCCCCCAGGAATTCCCGCAATTGGCGGGGGCTTTTGGGGGCAGGGATGTTCATAATGGTTTGTTTACGAGCTTCTGTCAGCCACCTCTGCCCTTCTTTGATCTGGTATCCCAGATAGGTGACCCGTTGTTGACAGATTTGGGCCTTTTTTGCCGAAGCCCGATATCCTAGAGTCCCCAGGGTTTCAAGGAGGGCAGACGTACCTTCTTTGCAGCTTTCCTCCGTTTTTGCTGCTAACAGAAGATCATCTACATACTGTAGTAGGATGAGAGCTGGATGTTGAACCCTGAAGTCAGCCAGGTCCCGATGCAGTGCCTCATCGAAAAGAGTTGGGCTGTTTTTGAACCCTTGCGGGAGGCGGGTCCATGTCAACTGGCCGGATATCCCTTGCTCGGGGTCTCTCCACTCGAAGGCAAAGAGGAGTTGGCTACTTGGGTGCAGTCTTAGGCAAAAGAAGGCATCTTTGAGATCTAGCACCGTGTACCAAGTGTGTGTCGGCGGCAACCCACTTAGTAGATTGTATGGGTTAGGGACTGTGGGGTGAATGTTTTCCACCCTCTTGTTGACTTCCCTCAAGTCCTGGACTGGCCTGTAGTCTCCTGACCCCGGTTTTTTTACAGGGAGGAGAGGGGTGTTCCATGGCGACTGGCAGGAGATCAGAACCCCCTGATCCAAAAGTCTTTTAATGTGTGGCCTAATTCCTTGGTATGCTTCTTGGGACATGGGGTATTGTCTGATCGACACAGGGGAGGCTGTGGCCTTTAGGGGTATTATCAGTGGCGGCTGTCGGACGGCTAGCCCCATTCCCCCGGTCTCGGCCCAAGCTAGTGGAAAGTTTTGCAGCCAGGGGGTGATGGCAGCAAGGTTTTTGGTCCTGTCGGGTCCTGCTTCTTCAAAAAGTTTGTATTCATCTTCTAATTTTAGGGTCAGGACATGAAGGGGTTGTCCTTGGGGCCCGGTAACATGGGCTCCTGTCTCCTTAAAATGTACTTGTGCTCTTAGTTTTGTAAGGAGGTCTCGGCCCAACAGAGGGTAAGGACAGTCAGGCACGTGCAAGAAGGAATGAGTTACCTCTCCAGTAGCCAGATGTACCTTCCGGTCCGTGGTCCACCGATACCGCTTGCCTCCTGTGGCTCCTTGGACCCACGCCGACTTGTTGCTCAAGGGTCCCGCCGGGCGAGTCAGCACGGAGTGTTGAGCGCCGGTGTCCACCAGGAAGGTGACAGGTTGCCCCCCAACGTCTAGAGTTACCCTGGGCTCAGGGGGGGGCTCCTGGCCCTGACTGCCCTAGTCTTCCAAAGTTAGCAGAGCCGTCTGGGGCCTCGGTCGGCGGGGCCCCTTTGGTCGCTTTGGGCAGTCTTTAATCCAGTGTCCTTTCTCTTTGCAGTATGCACATTGGTCTTTATCTACTCGGGGCCCCTTTCGTTCTCCCCCTAACTTATCCTGCCGCTGTCCTGAAACTACGGTGGCCAACAGTTTGCTAAACTCTTTATTTCTCTTACGGTCTCTTGCATTTTCCCTCTCTTCTGCCTCTTTTTTAAGCCTTTCCTCTCTTTCTTCTTGTGTCTCTCTCTTATTAAATATACGTTCTGCCTCTTTTACTAGGTCTTGTAAGGAACTCTCTTTGAGATTTTCTAATCTCTCTAGTTTCTTCCTAATATCTGGGGCAGACTGCCAGATAAAGGACATGGGGAGGTTGCACCCCGGGTCTTCAGGGTTATAAGGAGTGTACATGCGGTAGGCTTCTTTAAGCCGCTCTAGGAAGGCGGAGGGGGACTCCTCAGGACCCTGGACGACTTGTTTTACCTGGGCCAAATTGGTGGGGCGTCTTGCTGCCCCTTGGAGACCCGCTATGAGCAACTGGCGATAGAGACGTAGGTGGTTCCTACCTTCAACCGTGGAGAAATCCCAGTCAGGGCGCCCCAAGGGGAAAGCAGCATCAATTTCATTAGGTAGTTGGGTGGGACGGCCATTTTCGCCCGGGACATTTTTCCGGGCCTCCAAAAAGACTCGCTGCTTCTCTTCAGTGGTTAGCAGTGCTTGCAGCAGCTGTTGGCAGTCGTCCCACGTGGGTTGGTGAGTAACTAAAATGGACTCAATTAAGGAGATTAGCCTGGAGGGGTCTTGGGAGAAAGAAGGATTGTTATTTTTCCAATTATAGAGATCGGAGGCAGAAAAGGGCCAGTATTGGGGTTGGCCATTTGACCCCGTTCGCAGAGGAAGGGCCTGCGAGGTGGAGTCTGGGGGTTGTTCGCGGCGGCCCCGCAGTCGTCCGGCCACCGGTGAGGGCGCCGGAGCGGCCGGGGCGCTGGGAGCTGCTTCTGCTGGGGCAGCTTCTCTCATTGGGGCAGGGCCTTGATAAGGTGGGGGGTCGTCGGTCAGGAGATCTATGAGGTGGCCTTCCTCCGGCGGTAACACCGGAACTGTCGTAGGTGGCCTCTTATCTTTAGAGGCTTTGGTCTGGGCTGGATATAAAGAAGAGTGGGTAGATAGTTGGGTTGGGGCGGGTGAAGGGAGGAGCGGAGGGGTTGGAGCCGATGGGAGAGAGGGGAGGAGCGGAGGGGTTGGAGCCGATGGGAGAGAGGGGAGGAGCGGAGGGGTTGGAGCCGATGGGAGAGAGGGGAGGAGCGGAGGGGTTGGAGCCGATGGGAGAGAGGGGAGGAGCGGAGGGGTTGGAGCCGATGGGAGAGAGGGGCCTTTGGGGGTGACGAAGGGTTTGACCCAAGGCGGGGGAATACAGGCCAGGGCTTCCCAAGTTACGATGTAAGCCACTTGGTCAGGATGGCCATGCGGTCCTGGATCCATGATTCTGGATTTCACCTGAGAAATAATGTCAAGGTTAAATGTCCCATCCTGTGGCCAGCCCACATTGAGGGTTGGCCATTCGGACGAGCAGAAGGTAACCCACTTCTTTTTACGAACTTCAACTGACTGGTTGCGGGCGATGGTCTGGACATCTTTCCAATGCTGTAAGGTAAGACTTAGGGGGGTGGTCACGGATTGACCCATTTCTTCTAGAAGGACAAATCCCACAATGAAACAGACAAACAGTAGACAGACACCACAACACCAAAATCGCACAGTGCGGTCTTTGCGCAAAACTGAAAGCAAAAACTCGGATGGAGACGTAGATGAGGGTCCGGTTCCCTCGTCTCCCTGGAGTACCACGTACCCCTCGGACAGAGGCTGAGCCCCAAAAAGTCCGATTTGGTCCGTGGACTGAGACAGATGAGCACCGAAAAATCGGGCTCCGGGCAGCCGTGGAACGTCTTCCAGGCTTGCGGAAGGAAGTCCGAGCTCGTCAGCTCCTTCTCAGTTCCGCCAGATACAGATTGTTCAGCTGAACTCTAGAGCACATGTACAGTACAGAAACGTAGAAACAGAGAAACACAGAGTAGAGTGTAGAAGCGCTGGCCAGCTTACCTCCCGGTGGTGGGTCGGTGGTCCCTGGGTAAGAAAAGGGTCCGATCCCGGACGAGCCCCCAAAATGAAAGACCTCCACAGAGATCCTTCCTTCTAGGAGGACCCGTCCCAGGGAACAACGAGACCACTCACGTCCGGATGCAATCAGCAAGAGGTTTATTCGAATACCAGGTACCTGGGGCGACAAAGTCTGTCTGTAGGCTTTGCGCAACTAACGGTTGGAGTGAGGGGTTTTTATAGGAACGGCGGAGGCGGGAAGCGCGGGTACAGAAGCGAGAAGCTTAGTTACTGGGTCTCTATTGGCTGATTTAAAGCGAGGTCCCAATGAGGCGGTCTTTTGGGTGAGGCGGCAGGTTACACAAGCACCTATTTCTGTTCAAAAGATCAACCTGACAGTAGCTTACTGGTCAGTTCATACATACACGGTAGCTCATTGGCCAGCTTTTGCGCGCGCGGGGTTTTTGGGGGGGGGGTTTTACCATTTTTACTCTGATTGGCTCGACTCTTGGCGCCGGCGGGATTTTCTTAGGGAGGAGTCTGCGACTCAGGTTTATGTGTCGCAATCCCCTCCTCCCTCTAGGGGCTTTTTGAGACCTGGCCCAAAATGGTCAAATTATGATTCTCTCATTTAGACTCTTGGTTCTAGAGCTCCTTCTGTTGTTTTTGCAAGGAGATGAAAAATATGGTGTGGCATTTTCTGACATCAGTTTCCTCTGCTTCATATATTTTATCCTTTGCTCCTATTGTCCAGTCCTGTTCCACTTGGATACTATTTCCAGCACCTTCTAGGTTTTCTTCTCAGATTAACTTGCTGTGTCTTTCAGTGAATTTTGGGGGTTTGGCGATACTTAGTAGTTTGGGGATACCATGTTACCTAATACTGTTGTCCGAGGCCTCTGATTTTGCTATCCTGATGACTTCATCTGTGTTTGGTGGAGCTAGAGGAGATTAAAAAGCTGTGCCCTTGCTACCATTTTCTCTGAATCCACTCTTACCCCTACAATTTAATAATAAACTTTGAATTTTTTGAGGACAGTTTTAGATTTATAAGAATATTACAAAGGTAGTACAGAGAGATCCCATATACTCTGCCTCTGGGTTTTTCCTCTTATTAACATCTTTAATTAGTACAGTACCTTCACTATAATAAATGGACCAATATTAATACTTTATTATTAACTGAAGTCCGTATTTTATTCAGATTTCCTCACTTTTTACTAACATCCTCTCCTGTCTCAGAACCCCATCCAGGACACCACATTACCTTTAGTCATCGTGCCTCCTTGTGCTTCCCTTGGCCATGGCAGTTTCCTTGCTTTTGAGGAGAACTGGCCAGATATTTTGTAGAATGTCTCTCAGTTGAGATTTGTCTGATGTTTTTCTCATGATTATATTGGGTTTATAGGTTTGAGGAGGGCTTCCCTTGTGGCTCAGCTGGTAAAAAATCTGCCTGCAATGTGGGAGACCTTGGGCTCAATCCCTGGGTTGGGAAGATCCCCTGGAGAAGGGAAAGGCTACCCACTCCAGTATTCTGGCCTGGAGAATCCCATGGACTGTATAGTCGCATGGGGTCGCAAAGAGTCAGACACGACTGAATGACTTTCACTTCACTTCACTTTACTTCATGGGTTTGGGGAGGAAGAGCCCAGAAGTATCATGCCATTCTCTTCCCATTGTAGCAAGGGTACAGACCACCTCTGTCTTCTTGCTGTTTCTGATTCCTCTGTCCAGCTCAGAGAAAATAAGACTTATTCAATCTGAATAAGATTCCAAAGTTAGAAAGTGACAGAAGCCAGGTATCCAACCCAAACTCAGCCTGCTTTACCTTGGAGCCTGAACTCTTAACCACTCTGCCATGTTGGTTCTAAGAATTAAATCACTGATTTAGCATAGGCTCCACAACATTTCCCTCATATCCCAGTTGGTAAAGAATCCACCTGCGCTGCTGCTGCGTCACTTCAGTTGTGTCCGACTCTGTGTGACCCCATAGACAGAAGCCCACCAGGGTCCCCGTCCCTGGGATTCTCCAGGCAAGAACACGGGAGTGGGTTGCCATTTCCTTCTCCATGCAGGAGACCTCAATTCGATTCCTGGGTTGGGAAGATCCCCTGGAGAAGGGAAAGGCTACCCACTCCAGTATTCTGGCCTGGAGAATTCCGTGGACTGTACAGACCTGTACAGGGTCGCAAAGAGTCGGACTGGACTGAGCGACTTTCCCTTTCGCTTTCCACACCATTCTCTTCTTTCTGGTTCCTGTTCCTGCAGTGTGTCCTCTCCCCACTGCGTCCTCATCCAGGGGCCATGTCTCCTCTCCTGTCCTTGCTTTATGAAGGAAGTCCACTCTTCCTCCTACCCAGGGGCAGGGCCATTTGCCCCTTGCCCACCTCCCCCCTACTAAGCTGCCAAGAGGCTCTGTGATGAATGGGAAAGGAAAGCGGAAGGGGAGGGACGGAGGGAGACGGGAGGGCGGGGGAGAGAGGGCTGAAGAAGAGGAGGGAAGGGGGGAGGGGAACGGGTGGGGGCCAGAATGGCAGATCCACAAACCCTAATTGAATCACAGGGCCCCATGCTCAATTTAACAGACACAAGGGCTCAGAATGGGGTCCCTGTGCGGCAGTGGGGCAATCAGCCCGCTGCGGTTCCTGGGAAAGCATTAATTGCGGATGGCAATGTGTAAACAGTGGGGATGAATGGAGAGTGCAGGTGTGAGCTGCTGGGGCCAGCGGGGCTGTTTTCACACGAGCTGCGGCTCCCTCGCTGCTGACCTGCTCCCCAGAACCGGATTAGTGGCAGCAGTTGGGGACCGTTGAGAGTGCTGGAGTTTGGCACGGAGCAAGGGGCTGAGAGCAGGGGGGACGTGGGGGAGGGACAGGGAGGGCAGACGCCCCGGGAGATCCGGCCGGGGTGGGGTGGGGTGGGGTGGGGTGGCATAGGGGTGTGTGCACCTGCCTACTTCTGGCCTGCCCCCAGCCAAGCAACCAACTCTCTGGAAAGCAAGGCTGAGTCTTGAACAGCTAAGGGCGTCAGGGCCTTGGGGGCTGGACTTGGGTCTGCTGTCCACCGAGCCTGGGAGGCTGGAGAGGGCTCCCTGAAGTCTTGAGGTCCCAGGATCTCAGACCCTGGAGGTGTCGTGGACCCCGGAGTGGCTGGGCCTTTCTCAGCCAGCATGAAGGGGCCCAGCCGATCTGGGTGGGAGAGTGCGGTGGTGGTGTGGAATGGGGGAGTTACTGAGCAACAAGTACAGGAAAGCCTTGATATTCAAACATCTTTCATCTTTGGATCCCAAAGTTCATTTCCAAAGCTGTCTCTGCCTAAATTCCCAGAGTGTGCAGGGTTCCCTGCCGGGTCACACCTGACTCCTGAAATCTCCCTGCTCTACTTACAGCAAGCACCTCAAGATTTTGACTCATTATGTCCTGTAATACTAATCATGCTATTTATTTATTACTATTATGGATTCTACTTAGTGAGCTATTTCCTTGTGCCAGGCCCTTTGCTAAACACTGCACTTATGTAAACCACTGTGTCTGTTTCACAGCTAGCTTCCTATGTGTCTCTTGTCTTCTCAGTTCTGTTGTGACTTTCAGGAGACAAAGGCAATGCTCCCCATTTCTCTTGCCTCTCCCACAATTCCTGGAACTGAGCTGGACCCTCAGGAATCCTAAGAGCTCTTCAGCCTTTAGCCAGTAGACAGTGGAGATCCATTGCCTTCATTGCCTTCATTGCCTTCATTGGGTTTCCGATGACACTGGCCACCATGATGACTGAGGGTGGAGGAATGACTTGGAGGTAGCTGGGTTTGAAGGAGTTGCAACAATTATTTTGTGAAGAAACTGCAGGCCCAGTTCCACAGGAAGCTTCTGCAACCCCCACAAGAGAGCTTATCTGGAGAAAACTAATTTGAAAAGATGCATGCATCCCAATGTTCATTGCAGCATTATTAACAATAGCCAATGCATGGAAGCAACCTAAATGTCCATTGACAGATAAATGGATAAAGAAAATGTGATACATATGTGTGATGAAATATTACTCAGCCATCAAAAAGAATGAAGTAATGCCATTTGCAGCAACATGGAAGACCTAGAGATTGTCATACTGAGTGAAGTCAGACAAAGACAAATATCGTATGTCTTATATGTGGAACACCCCCTTCCTCCCAAGTGAGATAAATGAACTTATTTAGAAAAAAGAAACAGACCCAGAGACATAGAAACAAATTTATGGGAAATAGATGGAAAAACAGTGGAAACAGTGTCAGACTTTATTTTTTGAGGCTCCAAAATCACTGCAGATGCTGATTGCAGCCATGAAATTAAAAGACGCTTACTCCTTGGAAGGAAAGTTATGACCAACCTTGATAATATATTAAAAAGCAGAGACATTACTTTTCCAACCAAGGTCCGTCTAGTCAAGGCTATGGTTTTTCCCGTGGTCATGTATGAATGTGAGAGTTGGACTGTGAAGAAAGCTGATCGCCGAAGAATTGATGCTTTTGAACTGCGGTGTTGGAGAAGACTTTTGAGAGTCCCTTGTACCGCAAGGAGATCCAACCAGTCCATTTTAAGGGAGATCAATCCTGGGTGTTCATTGGAAGGACTGATGCTAAAGCTGAAACTGCAATACTTTGGCCACCTCATGCGACGAGTTGACTCACTGGAAAAGACTCTGATGCTGGGAAAGGTTGGGGGCGGGAGGAGAAGGGGACGACAGAGAATAAGATGGCTGGATGGCATCACCGACTCTTTGGACATGAGTTTGAGTGAACTCTGGGAGTTGGTGATGGATAGGGAGGCCTGGCGTGCTGTGATTCATGGGGTCACGGAGAGTCGGACACGACTGAGCGACTGAACTGAACTGAACTGAACTGAAGGGGAAAAGAGTGGGGAGGGATAAATTAGGAGTTTGGGATTAAAATATACACACTATTACATATAAAACAGATAACCAACAAGGACCTACTGTATAGCACAGGGAATTATACTCAACATTTTGTAATAACCTATAAGGGAAAAGAAACTGAAAAAGAATTTAGGGCTGGTTGGCTATGGGGTGCGACAGCCCAGGATTCTGGTTTGAATGACTGGCAGGGAATACAGATTAAAGGGCAGGTTCATAGTGCAAAATAATGAATTGTGTTTGGAGTGACTTTCTTTCTGATTGTTACTATGGACTTAAGGTTGGTAACCATGATCTGAGAGCCAAAAAAGAGTCCCAAGGGTATTTCCTGGAAGAGGGTTGGCATGCTGGGTCCCCGCATCTCCTTTCACTTGAGGGCCCTGGACCAGGCTGAGTCACCAGCAGAAAGGGTTCCTGTTGAGGAATGCCAACCTCATTCTGAACACCTGCGGGGGTGCCAGTCTGGAGCTAGGGAGCCAGAGCAGAGTGAATTGCTGATCCAAATTGATGACAGGTTCAGAAGAGGAAAGGAAAATCAAGTGGCCCTAAAATATTACATGTATAACTGCAGTGAAAGCAGCACGCAGATGTGAACTGAATTGGGGATCTTGAACCTGTGCTTGTTTCAAGCACACTGTTCCCTCCCCCTACCTGTTTGTTTTTATTCCTTTTTCAGAGAGATGAATTATATAGCTTTTCCCCTGCAAGGTCCAGGCACTTGAAATGAAGTGACTTTCCAACCACAGGGAAGATCAGTGGTAACCCAGATCTAAAAAACTGGGAGTGATAAGCTAGATATTGAGTACCACCTGTATTTTTGCATCATTTTCCTATTTGAATTTCTGAGTAGTGGTTTTCGGTACAGTGGTTATGGAGTCAGAGCCTGGAATCAGGTCCCAGCTCTGGCACTCGCCAGCTGTGTGATCTTGGGCAATATTTAAGCACCCTCTGCCTTAGTTTCTCCATCCATAAAACGAGGATAGTCATACCTACTGCAGGCTTTGCTGGTGGCTTAGAGGGCAAAGAATCCACCTGCAATGCAGGAGACCTGGGTTTGGTCCCTGGGTTGGGAAGATCCCTTGGAGGAGGGCATGGCAACCCACTTCAGTATTCTTTCCTGGAGAATCTCCACGGACAGAGGAGCCTGGGGGGCTGCCGTCCATGGGGTCGCAAAGAGTCGGACACGACTGAGCGACTAAGCACAGCACGCAATACTTGCTGCGTGGCACAACCATGAGGACCAGAGGTGTTCACGCATCTACTTGCTGAGGAATGGGTCTGGCTCATCCTAAGCATCAGTAAATACTATGATCCTGGGAGTTTCTCAGCTTTTCCTGCTTCAGCCCAGGGAATGGTCTTCTCGGGGAGCCCTCTGGTTTTTCTGCTTCATCGGTCCCTATGCAGCTTTTGGGGCCCTCAAGATGGAGCCCTAAAAGGAGTCATCATTCATATTCTCATTGGAGATGCTTTAGCCCTGTGGGCCAGACTTGAATGGTGGTTCTTCCATGTTGGGATTTCTTGAATTAGATTTAAAAATGAAACTGATAGATACAGACTGTTGGGGAAGTGGGGATATTAAAGAAAGAACCATCGTTATTTCGTGCAGGGACATTCTAGCACCAAAAATGTTAAAAAGGAACATTGGACATTGATGCGTTTTGACCACCAAGCATCCACGCACATGCTTTAGCCAACAGCCCGTTTTGCTGTGTCCATCTCTCCCCCACAACCAGCCCCTGACTGAGGGACAAGAGTAAGTCAGTCTGGGCTCCTCATTCCTCCGGCCCCAGCAATGAAGCTCAACCAGATGCTGAGACTGATTGGAATTCTGGGGAAAAAGCAGCTGGTCCTTTCTGATGAACTGGGACCTGAGAGCACACAGCCTGGAGGTGGTGCTGTCATATTCCTAGCAGCGGGAAGCCTGAGGCCAACAAGGAGGAAGGTTGAATCTAAAGACGAAGAAGATTTTTGAGCTCCAAGTCCAGAAATGCCTGAAGCCTCTGGATTTTTTTTTTTAATATAACCTTTTTATTTTAAAACAGTTTTAGATTTACAGAAACATTGTGAAAATAGTATAGAGAATTCCCATAGACCCCATACCCCATTGCTCCTATTATTAATAACTTACATTAATGTGGCACATGTATCTCAATGAGTGAACTGGTATTGGTGCATTATTATTATTTAAAAATATTTATCTGTTTGGCTGTGCTGGGTCTTATTTGCGGCACACGGGATGTTTAGTTGTGGCATGTGGGATCCAGTTCCCTGATGAGGGATTGAACCTGGGCCCCCTGCATTGAAAGCTTGGAGTCTTAGCCATTGGACCACCAGGGAAGTCCCTGGTATGTTATTATTAAACAAGGTCTATATTTTATTCATGCTTTCTTAGTCTTCGCCAATGCCCTTTTCTATTTCAGGGCCCACTCTGGATACCACATTCTATGTAGACTTCTTCTTGGCTGTAACAGTTTCTCAGACTTACCTTGTTTTTGGTGACTTTGACACTTTTGGTAAATACTGGTCAGATATCCTGTAAAATGCCCCTTAATTGGTATTTTTCTGATGTTTTTGTTGTGATTAGGTTGGCGTTGTATGTTTTGGGAGGAAGACCATAGAAGCGAAGTGTCGTTCTCATCACATCATATCAAGAGTCCCAATGGTCAACAGGACATCACGGTTGATGTTGACCTTGATCACCTAACTGAGGTGGGGTCTGTCAGGTTTCTCCACCGCCAAATTATTTTTTTAAGGAATGGTTACATTTATTATTTAAATATTCTTTCAAAAAATCTTAAGAACACCTCACTTGAAATGGTTGCTGGATGCTGTCGCTTTTTAAAAAAATTATTTACTTCTGGCTGTGCTGGGTCTTCACTGCTGCTCCAGCTTTCTCTAGCTGCGGATCGCAGGTGCTACTCTCACCACACTAGTTGTGGTGTGAGGGCTTCTCATTGCAGTGGTTCTCTTATTGCGGAACACGGGCTCCAGGGTGTGAGGGCTTCAGTAGTTGCGGCTTCCAGGCTCTAGAGCACAAGCTCAATAGCTATGATGCACGGACTTAGTTGCTCCGAGGCATGTGGGATCTTTCCCGATCAGGGATCGAACCCACGTCTTCTGCATTGGCAGGCAGATTCCTTACCACTGAGCCACCAGGGAAGCCCTGTCAAGTTATTTTTTATTGTCCTTTCCATACTGTTCTTTTTGGAAAGAATTCAGTACGTGCAGCCCATGCTTAAGGAGAGGGGATTTATGTTGCTTCCCTTTGGGGATGGAGTATCTACATAAATTATTTGGAATTCTGCATGGGAGAATTTTCTTCTCATTTATGTATTCAGTCATTTATTTATGTATGGACTCCTGCATATTTATTTTATACTTTGGGATATAATCCAATGCTACTTTATTTATTTTGTTGCTCAGAATGCTCCAGCTTTGAGTACTGGTGGGTGGGGGGGGCGGGGTTGTCTGTCAGTTGGCTACCATCATTGTGGTCAGCTTGGCTTTTCAGTGACACAAGCTATCAATTCCTTTTTAGTCTAAGTCAGTTTAAGTGAGGGTTTCTGTCATTTGTAACCACAGGATTCTTAACAGCTCTTAAGGGAGTATGTAGGTTGCATTACTTGTTGAACATTTCACATGTTGCTAATATTTCTCTTATGTCAATGCAGCTGATTGACCATTTTACCCTGGAAAAGAACCAATCTTCCTTTGGGCTGTGGCGACCACTTCTCTGAGCACTGTGAAAACAGCCGGAGGCTTGGGAGATGGGGGTGGGGGTAGGGGTGGGGAGACAAGTCATGAAACCAACCTCTGAGTTAGTAAAGGGGCACAGAGATGAGAGGGCATTAAGTGACGCCATGTTGTGGTGTTGTGATCCAAAGGCCAAGACTGTGCCCCTCATCTGCTGAACTGGCTGCTGCAGAAAGTGAATGAGGCCCCCCAAGCTAGGCTCCCAGATAAAGCACAGGACATGCAACCGACTGTGAATTTCAGATGAGTAATGAGGAATTTTTAGTATATGTATGTCCCAAATATTGTAGTTGCTGTTCAGCAGCTAAGTCATGTTCTACTCTGTGACCCCATGGACTGCAGCATGCCAGGCTTCCCTATCCTTCACCATTTCCCAGAGTTTGCTCAAACGCATGTCCATTGAGTTAGTAATGCCATCCAGCCATCTTATCCTCTGATGTCCCCTTCTCCTCTTGCCTTCAATCTTTCTCAGCATCAGGGTCTTTTCCAATGAGTCGGCTCTTCACATCAGGTGGCCAAAGGATTGGAGCTTCAGCTTTATCATCAGTCCTTCAAATGAGTATTCAGGATTGATTTCCTTTAGGATTGACTGGTTTGATCTTCTTGCTGTCCAAGGGACTCTCAAGAATCTTCTCCAGCACCATAGTTTGAAAGTATCAATTCTTCAGCACTCAGACTTTTTTATGTTCTAACTCTCACATCCATACATGACTACTAGAAAAACCACAACTTTGACTATATTGACTTTTGTCAGCAAAATGATGTCTTTGCTTTTTAATATGCTCTCTAGGTTTGTCATAGCTTTTCTTCCAAGGAGCAAGCTTCTTTTAATATCATGGCAGCAGTCACTCACTCCGCAATGATTTTGGAGCCCAAGAAAATAAAAATCTGGCACTGTTTCCACTTTCTCCCCATCTATTTGCCATGAAATGATGGGACAGGATGCCATGATCTTAGTTTTCTGAACGTTGAGTTTTAAGGCAGCTTTTTCACTCTCCTCTTTCACCCTCATCAAGACATGAGTGTATACTTATACTTAAAAAGCTATTCGTTGTTTATCTAAAATTCAAAGTTAACTGGGCATCCTGGTGCCCCTGCCCAAATGCCTTCCCATGTTTAGGCTCCTCAGGGCAGGAACTCCAGGGAAGGTGACTCTGCAACTTCAACTTGACCCATAGCTTGAGCCATGTGATGTCCTGGAGACAGACTTTGTCAGACTCTCATGGGTTCAGATCCCACTTCTCTGCCACTTTTGGCCAATTGCTTGATTATTCTGAGCTCAGTTTTCACACTCCATCATGCAAAGGGTTGTTAATTCATAGATGCCCTTATGAAAATTATGGGGTTTCTTTGTGGATTTAAATGGTCCAATATCTAGTAGGCACTCAGTCAACAGTGGCTGCTATCGATGATACTCTTATCTGGACAAGCAAACCGAAAGTCCTGTGAAGGCAAGAGAGGAGATTCAAGGTCATAGCAAATCGGACTCCTCATTCCCAACCTATCCCCTTTTCTGAGCCAGAGGGCAGCCCAAATCCCAGAGGCAGAGGCTGGAGGTGAGGATGGGGTGAGGCTGCTCTGTGAGAACTTCTCTGAGCCCTGGGCTCTGCACTGGAGCTCCATATCCCCTCACTGTCAAGTTTTCTAAGGCCTTGGGATCCTCCAGGTGGAGCTGGGCCTGAGGCTGAAGGCAGGAGCCTGACTGATAGGGTTTACAAGGTGCTAGTCCTTGGTTGGGCGGGGGAGTGGGGGGTGGGGGTGGCAGGAGGGCTTCCTAGGTGGCTCAGTAGTAAAGAATCTGCCTGCCAATGCAAGAGACATGGATTCAGTCTCTGGGTTGGGAAGATCCCCTGGAGAAGGGAATGGCTACCCACTCCAGTATTCTTGCCTGGGAAATCCCATAGACAGAGGAACCCGGCAGGCTACAGTCCATGGGGTTACAAAAGAATCAGACATGACTTAGCAACTAAAACATGTCCTTGTGGCCAAAAGAGGAAACTGGTTCCTGGGGAAAGCTGACCTTTCCTATCATAAACAGGGCAGGTACGTACACAATAATGAGAGCTAAATTTATTGAGCACTTAGTATGTGCCAGGCACTGTTTTAGGCACTTTTATCTTCCAGTTTTATTGAGATATAATTGACATAATATTGTACTAGTCCAAGCTACACCAAATAATGATTTGATAATTGTATATATTTTGAAATGAACACTGCAAGAAGTTCAGCTAACACCCATCACCTCACAGTTACTTTTTTTCTTGTGATGAGAACTTTTAATATGCACTCTCTTAGGAACTTTCAAATATACAGCACAGCATTGTTAAGTATAGTCATATGCTGTGCATCATATCCCCAGATATGTGCATATATTATCTTATAACTGGAGTTATTATCTTTTGATTCCCTCCACCCACTTTCCCCACCCTCTACTTCTGGCAACCACCAATCTCTTCTCTGTATTTATAAGTTTGTTTTTATTTTTTAATTTATTTATCTGGCTGAGTCAGGTCTTAATCGCAGCATGTGGGATCTCAGTTCCCCAACCAGAGATCGAACCCACATCCCCTGCATTGGAAGATGGCAGATTCTTAACCACTGGACCACCAGGGAAGTCCCTGTTTGTTTTTAGATTCCAGAAATAAGTGTAAATCATATAGTATTTGTCTTTCTCAGCCTGACCTCTTTTGATTAACATAATGCCCTCAAGGACCATTCATGTTGTTGAAAATGACAAGATTTCATTCTTTTTCATGGCTGATTAACATTCCAGAGTATAGGACAGGGGTCCCCACCTCCTGGAATCTAATGCCTGATGATCTGAGGTGGAGCTGATGTAATAATAATAGAAATAAAGTGCACAAAAAATGTAATGCATTTGAATTATCCTGAAACCATCACCCCTCCAGCCCCTGTCCATGGAAAAATTGTCTTCTGTGAAACTGGTCCCTGGGGCCAAAAAGATTGGGGACTGCTGATACAGGCTGTTTCCATGTCTTGGCTGTTGTAAATGGTGATTCAGTAAACACGGGAGGACATATATCATTTATCCTCATTATCCTGTCTTTTTCTTCCTTAGGGCATACACCCCAAAGTGGGACGGCTGCGTCATAGGTCAGTTCTGTTTCTTAATGTTTTGAGGCATCTGCATACTGTTCTCCATAGCGGCTGCGCCAATTTGCATTCCCACCAGTGGCGCACAAGGGTTCCCTTTTCTCCACGTCCTCACCAGCATATGCTATCGTTTGCCCTTTTGACGGCAGCCATTCTCACAGCAGTGAGACGTTATTAAAATTTATTTTATTTATTTGGCTATGCTGGGTCTTAGTTGCAGTATGTGGGGTCTAGTGCCCTGACCAGGGACTGAACTCGGGCCCCCTGTGTTGGGAGCGTGGAGTCTTAGCCACTGAACCACCAGGGAAGTCCCAGATGTGAGGTATTATGCATTTTTTGTGTATTACTTCATTTAATGATCAAAACTCAATTTTATTGGTGGTGAAACTGAGGCACAAAAGAAGTAGGAAACCTGCCCAAAGTTACACAGTAAATGCGACAGCCTGGCAGCTGTCTCACTCTGGCCTGTGAGCAGCAGGGTGAAGCTCTGGGAAGGCCCAGCGCCCACCGTCCCCTCCCAGCCCCACTAGCCTGGAGTCGGTAGGGTTGTATCTTTATTGTGTAGTTGAGGACTCTGCAGTTTATAGGGCTTGCCGGAGGCATGATTTCACAAGTGAATTTCCAACTTGCAGGTGCCTGGAGGTGTCAAGGAGGGGAGGAGAGGCCAGTGATGACCTTTTCCCTTCACACCAGCCCTCAGAAGAGGTGGAAGTGTGTTCCTTATGCCTTGATTTATAGCGGGGGCATGGGATTTAGTTCCCGCTATCAACTTGGGAAGCCACTTGAAGATTCTATTAAAAGAAAATTGCCTTGTAATTTATAACAGTGGGGGTGGGAGCTGGGGAAAAGAAACCAAAAGACAAACCCCAACCAAACAGGAAAACAATTTCAAATGATCAACAATAGAGGAACCCATTAACTCAACTATGGTACAAGCCCTTGATGGTGTATTTTTGCAGCCATTTAAAAATATTTTCCAAAGACTATTAACATAGGGAAATGCCCCAGATAAAGTAAAAGCAGGAGATAAAAACTTTCTACCACATACCTCGTTAAACAATGATAAATTTATAAATGACTTCTTACACATACAAAAAGGCGCCAAGAAAAGACTCTGGAATATTGATAGTGGTTCTCTCCAGGCCGTGAAACTAATAGCAATTAAAAAAAATTTTTTTAACTATACTCTTACATACTTGCCACTTATTTTACAAATCAGTTCCTTAACTCAGAGACTGTTGGCGTTGAAAGGCATCCAGGTGGTATCCAAGCATGGCATTTTAAAGGTGGGGAAACTGAGGTCCAGGCCTGGGAAAGCGGCAGAGGCCGGCAGGCTCCTTTGTCCCAGGGCCCTGCCCGGAGGGGGTCAGCCCACAACTCCCACTCTCTGGATGGGGGGATCGCGTGGGGCGCCCCCCTCCACGGGGCACGGCTAGGGTACTGGGGAGGAGGAGGCAGGTGGGGAGACGCTGGGAGGGGGCTGACTGGAAGCGAAGATGGGGGAACCTTTCAAAAAATGGAAACCAGATGAACCGTTCAAAGGGGAGCACATTCTTCACGGCGCGCTCCTTTGTTGCGAGCATGTGAGGCGGCGGCAGCTGCGCGCCTTGCCCCCAGCCCACGGCCCGTCGGGGTGGACACGGATAACTGCATTAGATGCACTCAGCTCTTTTCAATAAAACGCTCTTGTTGGCGGCACAATAGGGGGAACCGGGCAGCAACCCCAGGCCCGGCCCGGGGCGCCCTGCCCTCCCCGCGGAGAGCCCAGAGCGCGCTCATTTTTCAGGGCTCGGCTAATTGACGTTTGGTCGCTGTCGGTTCAAAAGAAAAGGCCGAACTCAAGTCCACTTCCACCGGAAATTAGGCCGCCCTCCCCCCCCACCCCCGCTACCCGGGGGTCAGTCTCTGGGGGCGCAGCCGGGGACCACAGTGCAGCTGGCCACAGGCTGCTCGGGGGAACGCGCGCCCTGCAGAATCCTATCCCCAGTGTTGCTTTGATCGGAAGATCTGGTGTCCAGAGGGTGTCTACCCCAGGGCTGGGGCGCCATGCCTTCTAGTTTCTGTGGGAGAAATATCAATACATCTCAGGGAAGGGGGCTGGTGACAGTTGCCCATGTAGACAGTTTCAGGGCTGGAAGACTTCATTAGAGATTATGCCACATTCTTTTAGTGGTTCTAATAAAGATAGCTCAGAACATTCTTTATAAAAAAGAAAAAAAAAGGAAAGAATGAGTACAATGTTTTATCTAGGAGTGAGGTATTTACTGTCCTGTGTTTACAGATGTGAGAACTGAGAGGTTATTGACTTGCCAAAATTGCCCTTTGGAAATGGCCAAGCTGGAATCTGAACCCAGGGCTGTTGACTTTAGTTTCTTAACCTGGGAGCTATTGACATTCTAACCTCAACAATTCTTTGCTGGGGACTGTCCAGAGCCCTGCAGATGTGTGATAGCACCCCTTTTTGGTCATGGCGACCAAAATGTCCCTGCTGCTGCTGCTGCTGCTGCTAAGTCGCTTCAGTCGTGTCCGACTCTGTGCGATCCCATAGATGGCAGCCCACCAGGCTCCCCTGTGTCTGGGAGTCTCCAGGCAAGAACACTGGAGTGGGTTGCCATTTCCTTCTCCAATGCATGAAAGTGAAAAGTGAAAGTGAAGTTGTTCAGTTGTGTTCGACTCTTAGTGACCCCATGGACCGCAGCCTACCAGGCTCCTCCATCCATGGGATTTTCCAGGCAAGAGTACTGGAGTGGGGTGCCATTGCCTTCTCCGAAAATGTCTGTATATATTGCTAAATATCTCTTGGGGGTGCAAATTCACCCTCTGCCAAGAGGCAGTGTTTTCAAACAAGTCTGGCATGCTGCATGTCCTGGTATGCTGGTTTGCACTGGGCTCAGTATTTCATCTTTTGGGGAAACCAATTGGACCAGCAATGTGGAATTCTTTTTATAAAGATCAGCCCTGTGGTTTGTTGAGGGTGTGGTAGGAGAGTCGGCTGAAAAAGACAAGGTCAGACTGTCTGGACACCAGAATCCAAAGTTATGTTGAGCACTGGGGGGCATTTTGAATTGGGTGTCTGTCTGTCTGTCTGTCTGGGGTGGACCTCAGACCCTTCAGCTGCTCTCCCCATTTCTCTCTGCCAAGATGGTCCTGCAAAGGGTGAGCCAACCTCCTGCCTGCCTCCATTCACTCTGTCAAAGAACAAATGCAGCCTTCTCCACTGGAAGGGCTGAAATTTTGGGGATCGCAGCTGGTGAAGGTAGTATGAAGGAAGGCAACGTCACCCTTAAGAGGGCCTGAGCCTCACTGTGGAAGAAGGGGAACTTGTTGCAGGCAGTCAGCCTCCCTGTTGGCCCATGATGGTGGGAAGGGGCTTGAGCCTGACTTTCATAAGTAAGTGCTCACAACATTTTTAGCTGCAACTTGTGTGTGACCTCTCCTCCACCTCCTTGTCCTGCTGTGGCCTGCTGCTGCTTTAGCTTTCTCAGTGATTCCACTCCCCAGTCCCTAAAGCTGCTCGGGTCACTCAAAAGCCAACCCCAGGCTCTAGGGCCACACTGAACTGAGGCCCGTGTCAGTCCAGCAGCCTCTTTCTCACTTAAAGTTGATTGATAACTGGGCAATCTCATATTTGTTTTTCCAGTGCTGACCCTCCTACTACCCAAATGGCTGTGTTGACTTTTTATGGGAAATGCCATTTACAGAAGGCCCTCTGGAAGGAGTGTCAGGTCTGCGAGGAAGTCAGAGACACCAGGGCCTACCAGGCTTTCCTCTTGTCCGCAGTACCCTCTGCAGTTGATGGGGAGGGGGCCTCCAAGACTTGGGGACGGAGCTTATCTTTTCTAATGGTGCCCTGTCAAGAGAGCATAGAGGATAAGGACTCCAAGGAGTTAAAGAGAGGAACAGACCTCTGGAAAGAAAGGAAATGGGAGACTGGGATAATAAAGAGCAATCTACATCTCAGATAACAAAAGGTTAGGACTTTTGATAACTGAAGTTTGTGTCTTGCTCTTCCTTTAATATACCCATAAGCATTTGGGTTAAGCATAAAATTGTATATAGCTGTCCCTCAGGATTGGTTCCAGGACCTCCCCCCAGATACAAATCCACGGATGCTCAAGTCCCCTATATAAAATGGTACACTATTTGCATATGAACTATTCAGGTCTTCCCTTATACTTTAAATTTAAAGGGAAGATCTACGATACCTAATACAATGTAAATGCTACGTAAATAGTTGCCAGTGAAGCAAATTCAAGTTTCGCTTTTCGGAACTTTCTGTAATTAAATTTTTTTTTTTCTTTTGAGCTGCAGTTGGTGGAATCCATAGATAAGGCGGAAACCATGGATAACAGATGAGGCTGAGTGTGTACGCACCACACACACACATCCTTAGTTTAGTTTGGTCCAAGATACACACTTTTTTGGTTTCCTCTCTTAGCCAATGATACATATTTGGTGGCCACAACTTCCTTCTAAAAGGACCGTTTTTTTGTTTTATTTTTTTTGGCGGCCCTATGAGACATGTGAGATCTTAGTTCCCTGACCAGGGATCAAACCCGTGCCCTCTGCAGCAGAAGCATGAAGTCTTAACTGCTGGACCGCCAGGGAAATCCTAAAGGACCATGTTTATAGAAGGAAGACAGGAAAATATGTGTCTGTGTGCCTCCAGCGTATGTAACTGCTGCTTTTCTCTGCATGTTCCCCCTCCCCTGGGTGGTTCACACTGGCCCTCCTTTTGCTGAGATAATCTGCACTCTCCAACTTCATTAGTTGCAACCCCCTCCTTCCCTGGGACAAAAAATAGGGCCAAACTGTTCAAAAGAACACATGGAGACCCCATTAATGTGGGGCCTAATTGTGCCAATTCAACCCCCTCAATAACTCTAATTAAAACCTGTCTTGTGTGGGGAGCTGAATGGCCACACAGCTGTCATTCCAGACAATCCCATAACAGAGCTATGAAAAAAAAAAAAAGGCTCTCGATGCAATTTTGGGTGGTGGTTGTTATGGAAAGGGTCAGTGGGAGAGGATTAAGACAAGGGTGCAGTTGGAGTGGGGAACCTTGAAAAAGTCTTCTCTGTCAGGTCACAGTTTGAAATCCGAAGACCTTTAGCTTTTCCCTCTGGCTTCCCCCTCCTTTTCCTCGCTCCCCTCTGCCCCCCAGGCAGGAACACCTGCATACTGACTGGAAGGGGCCATGACCACCAGACACATGGATCCCACAAGTTGATTGAAACATCTGAAAGAAGAGGGGAAAAAAAACCAAAACAACTCAACCAACACAATCGCACAGCCAAACCCAAGAAAGAGCTTTTTTTCTCTGCTTCCACCCTTGTCTGTTAGGATCCAGCTGCACTTTGCTGGGCACCATAAATAACTCTGCAATTACATTAATTGGTTGCATATTTGTTGACACTGAAGGAGCAGGCCTTGAGGTTGGGGGAGGTGGATTTCAGCTGCAATTTAACACTCTTCCCCTCTGCCCTCCCTCCGGGTCTGATCTCCAACCACCCTGGCGGGCATTGAGTTTTTCTGGATGGAGGGAAGCAGTGGGCTGCCCAGCCTGTTGTGAATAAGCTTTGCCAGTCTCCAGCCACACTCCTGTTTCCTCTGTCGGCTGTCCCTGGATCCGTTTGTTGATCCACTGGATTTAGAAGTTACACCCTGCTATAGGGAGAATGGAGAGATGGGTTCCTGGCAACACTCTATGGGGCTGAATTCCCTTTGGAGGCAGGGGGTGTGGTGGGCTTATTGTCAGGCATACTGTTTGGATCAAATGAGAACTGGCTAGACCCTTGGTCTGAATCCCCAGACCTGTCTTGGATGCTCCTTATGGCTTGGCCCACCCGATGGAGTTTCTCGAATTCCATTCCTTGGAAAGAGACAGAATCTTCGTTACCTCGTTCACTCTACCTCAGTCTGTGGGCAAAACCAGGAGAATTTGGTTGGAAAACCAGCTCTCTTTTATCAGGGAGGACTTCACACAATGAAGTGGAGGGCAAGGAAGGGCAGGTACTGAGCTCCAACTGGCAGTTCAATTTCGGCTGAGTATCAGAAAATTGGAACTCATTCTCCTTCTGCCAGAACTAGAATGGGAGGCGTTCCCCTGGGGTTCTGGCCTGGGGCTGGAGGGTGGGTGAGAGTCCACATGACACCCTGGTGAGGTGTGTCTTGGAAGTGGCCCTGCTAAGTGATTGGAACCATCCTTGGAAGGAGGAGCTGTGTCTGTCGAGTTTAGCACTGTATCCCTACAGTGGCCAGCAGGAGCCCAGCACACAGGAGGCTCTCAGCTCACACTGGATGGATGGATGAAGACCTGAAGTCTGGTTTCTTGGTGCTCTGTGCTCTTAAGAAGGAAGGAATTATATCAGTCTGAAATCACTTGGTTTACTTCCAAATGGTACGATGGAAAGGGCATAGGCTTTGGAGCCAGTAGACTATAACTTTAAAACCTCTACTTTTCAAGCCATTCTAAGGACAAATAAGCGCAGGTAAGTAAACACAACAAAAACGACTTCCTTTTATTCTCTCTGTGAAACCAGCGAGGGGAAGAACCTTCTGAATTGAGGCCTCTGATGGCCTCATTGCAAAATAAGGATAATCATGTGGTCCTACAAATTAGCAAAATGGAAAGCAGGCTTAAGAACCTGAAAGGTAGGCCAACCTGGACTCCAGGCTTGCTCTCGCCACTAGATCTTCGTATTTGCTGTTCCCTGTGTCTGGAATGCTTTTCCCCCAGATCTCTGCAGGGCTCAGGCCCTCAGTCCTTCAGGCCTTTGCCCAAATGTCACCCATTTGGAGAGGTCTTCTTCCAGCACCCTACCCAAAACAGCACCGCCCCCCCCGCCATCACTCTGTAGCTCCCTTACCTGCTTTGTTCTTCCTTGTGGGACTTATCACGTCTGTCATATTACATATTAGTTGTTTTGTTTGTTATCAGTATTCTGTTATTGCATACTAAGTTTTATGAGAATAGGAACTTGTTTGTTTTGTTAATGCTGTATCAGTTCAGTTCAGTCGCTCAGTCGTGTCCAACTCTTTGTGACCCCATGAACTGCAGCACACCAGGCCTCCCCGTCTATCACCAACTCCTGGAGTTCACCCAAACTCATGTCCATCGAGTTGGTGATGCCATCCAACCATCTCATGCTCTGTCGCTCCATTTCCCTCCTGTCCTCAATCTTTCCCAGTATCAGGGTCTTTTCCAGTGAGTTGGCTCTTCACATCAGGTGACCAAAGTATTGGAGTTTCAGCTTCAACATCAGTGCTTCCAATGAACACCCAGGATTGATCTCCTTTAGAATGGACTGGTTGGATCTCCTTGCAGTCCAGGGGACTCTCAAGAGTCTTCTCCAGCACCACAGTTCAAAAGCATCAATTCTTTGGCGCTCAGTGAAGATTGAGTTCCTGGCCCTAAATATTTGTTGGATCAAATTATTTCAAGAGAAGCCCATTGCAAGAAGTTGGTGAGTCTCTCTTTGGTTTCCAATATGGGGCTCCTAGAGCAGAGGTAAGATTACGGCCTTTGGAGCCAGATGCATCTGATTTCAAATCTTGGCTCCACCCCTCAAGAGTAATGTGAACTTGGGTTAATCACCCAGCACCTCTGAGTCTCAGTTTCCTTTTCTGAAGATGGTAATAGTAGCCCCATAGGACTGTGGGGTGAATCGACATAACATTTGAAAAATATTTTCAACATGGACAACAAATGGGGTACCACTGTCTTCGTGGTCACAGTTATCATCATTATCCTGATGCTGAAACCCTTCCTAACTGGGACTGGGGCTGGTCTAAGGCTTGGCAATACCACGGGGTTGAGTGATGAAAGAGAGTGCAGACTTCTATTTCAAAATACTCTCCCTCCACTGATCACGCGTAAGGAGGGGTGAGCCAAGCCCTGTGTTGTTGCTCTGTGCCTCTGCTCACTTACTTTTAAAACTTGCACTTGGTGCCAGTCACACAGTTACGAAGATGCAGAAGGACCACAAATTCCACACTGAGTTTGTTCCCTCAAGTTTGGACGACTGGGGTAGAAGGTTCTGAATGGTATTTGGGTCATTATCACCTTGACAAGAAATCTGATTCCTCTTCAAACCAGAGCACATTTCTGTGCAAAGCCAGGGTAAATGCCATCCCTTCAGAGAAGCCAAACAGATGAGTCAGAAGCAGACAAATCTGGGCTATTTTTCAGTGTCCCTGGGAGGTGATGAGTGGGCACACCCTCATTCCTTACTGATCGCCAAGAGCTGGTCTCAGGTGTGGGCCGAGGAGAGGGCCTGCTCCAGGGCACTCAGCCTGTCGGTCTGTGTTTGGACCTAATGGCTTTTGTGGGACATGGCAGCATTTCCCTACTCAGTTCCTTATTTAGCCCTTCACCCTGTATTCAGCTACACTGTGTGGCGAGATATGTCTGCTCACATGCACGCAGGGAAACACACACTCCATATATAAACAGTAGTCACTCCCTGCTTTTGGAGAGTTGGAAACAGTATGGGTTTTGGAATTATCTAGACATCAACGTCAAATTCTAGCTTTGCCATGTAGTAACTTTGTGACCCAGGGCTAAAAACCTGGGTTCCCTAGAAGTAGAATGTGGTTCCAGCTGTGTGAACGCTTTATACATCCGAAGGAGCTCTCCTTATTTCTCCTGGCAGGAGAGGTGGGGTTGACTAAGGGTTCCCAGGGAGAAGAAAAGGGGAAGGAAAGGGGACAAATAGAGAACTTCTGGGCATGGACAGTGGGGGCAGAAGTGAAGAATCACTCCCCAGAGCAAAACCCCCACGTTATGGCTCGCCCCATGAGGCTGGGGTCAGGGGCCCAGCTATGTCCAAGGGGTACTCAGTGCTACTCACATCGGACAGCACGGCCCTTCGAGGTGTGCAGACCCCAGTGCATGACATTACCTTGGCTGAGCTCTCAAGTAGGGTGTGCTCGCCAGCAGCAAGTGGAATGCAGAGCAGAGAAAGACTCCATCTATAGAGACACCAGAAAGTCAGAGAACTGTATTGATAAGAGAATTGCAGTGGTTGACAAAGGGTGGCCCCAACACAGTCCTCTGGACAGTCGGAAAAGAAGAATAGAACTTCTATTTGCAGTCTTCCTAAAAACAAGAAACACAAGTCCTCATTAATGTTTACTCACAGAGTGGCTCTTATTCCTTCCATTGGTCCATCCATCAGATGCCGTGTGCCATGCCGACTGTGTGAGAGGAAATCTGCGCATCAGGAGGGGGTGCCCTCACCCTGTTCTGTATTTCCAGCATACTGTGACGTATTATAGTATACTTGTGCCTGTTAACAATCATGTACAAAGTATATCATTTAGCTTGAACTAATATCTACCCTCACAAAGTAGACAGGCAGCCATAGAAGATTCCTGCATAAAAAACTATTTTAAAGATAATATTATTAATCCAACATTGTTTTGCAAGCAAAAGCAGACAATGACAATGGCTGAGTTGAGACTTCTCTAGTTTTTCTTATAAATTCCCCCTTTCAACCACATTATGAGGTAAAAACGATGGTCTGGCAAGAAATCAGCAACAAAAACAAATGGAAATTATCTTAAGTCTACTTGAAAAATGGATTTACAGCAACACTCCATGAAAAGTCTTATCCTAAGTAAATATTTGGCCTTGAAATATTAGTGAGTGATAAATTGAAGCCATCATGGTTAATAAAACATAAAATACCTCTGATTTCATGTTTATCCTTAAAATAATTTCTATATGTTGTGTTCAGAATATATCAGTGCAAATAATACGGTGTAACTAGATATGTGTATAGTGAGAATGAATGCTCAAAATGTTTTTACTGGTAGAGGCATACAGTAAGAGTTTGAATGTCACCATCCAGACTGCCTTTCTGGTTGTATAGATGAGGTAATTGAGGGGAAAGAAATCAAGCCATGTGTTCAAAGTGAGTTAGTCTTGGCACCATGTAGGCACTGGGACTCAGGTGAGTGCCTGTCTAGAATTTTTTAGCTGTTTGGATTTTTGTTGTTGTTAAGGATTTAGCACCTGAACAGTGTAGGGTGTTTTTTCCTCTCTGTAGTTCAGCTTTATCTATAAAACATGAGGTGGTGGTACCACTGCCCAGATTGTGTCCAGAGAATGTCTGTCACCTCAAGAATCAGGACCTTTAACAGTAACCCTTGCACACTCATAACCAATGTACCAATTATATTTAATTTGCATCTATTAAAAACTTTGAGTGCTATTGTCCTGGAACTCTTGGTAGATAGCGTATCTTCTAGAACGAGATAAAATAAAATTTCTTTAGCTGCATTCCATTCACCAAATATTTGGAAATAGTCCATTCATCAGGGTTTTGAGTGATGGGATTGCTCTCTTCCCTCCTTTAGGGAAGAAAGAGAAAATCTGAGCTCTCAAAAAGGTGCTGGGTGCTGAGAGGAAGAGGCTGCTGGGAGTGAGCTGGAAGGAAAGGAAGAAAGGGAGGTCTGGATGGGAGCATATTGTGGAGGAAGTCAGAAGAGTGTGTCTAGGGAGAAAGAGCTAAGCAGGAGAAGGAGCAAGGTAGAGAGGGGTCGGGGAGATATGGGGAGGGGGACCCTGGGGTGGAAGGGCCCTGGGCTTAGTACACTCCCGGCTTCTATTAATCCAATTAAAGTGTTGAAAAATCAGATCACATGTGAAGATTTTAACATGAATTTTTCATTATGTCATGGGAGGGGATGTATGGAGGAGGGGAGTAGGAAGCAGCAAAAATCATCCTGTGGGAATGGGAGGTCCCCTCGTCCATCTTCTCCAGGACACACATGCCTGCCTGTGTGACACTGGGTCTATGCTGGCTTCTGCTCTGGGGAGCATTGGAAATGCTAACCTCCTCCCTCAAGTACCTTCTGCCCTCTCTTTTTTAAAAATTTAATTTATTTATCTTTGGCTGTGCTAGGTCTTTGCTATCGTGTGTGGGCTTTCTCTAGTTGCCATGAGTGGGGACTGCTCTCTGGTTTCCCAAGAAGGGCTCTAGGAGGTGCAGGCTCTAGTAATTGTGGCACTCCAGCTTCGTTGCTCTGAGGCATGTGGAATCTTCCATAAAGAGGGACTGAACCCGTGTCTTCTGCATTGGCAGGTGGACTCTTAACCACTGGACCACGAGGGAAGTCCACTTTCTGCCTTCTTTTTATTTCCTGTATTTTCTGACCACCCCATTCCCCAGGTAGAGTGCTCGGCAGGTAGGGTATTGGCATTATCAGTGAGGACACTGGGTCCCAAATGCAAAGGAGAAAGGACTAAGATACCAATGCCTGAGTCCATACGTGGAACCTCCATGTGTTTCAGAATCTGGTACAACAAGAGTAGCTCAGGAACCCCAAGCACTCAAAAATGTCCCTTCTGATCCTGGGATAGCATCACATGAAAGAGAAAAGGTTTCCTCGTGTGGGAAAGGCAGCTCTCCCTTCCCTCATCAGCGTCCCTTCCATACTTTTTCCAGGAGACTGAAAAACTGTGTCCAGGCCAGACTTGATGCCTGGGGCCCTGCTAGCTTGTCCAGCGCCAGCCCTGAGCTTGTGGCATCCTGGGGGGTGAGACAGACCAGGACCCAGTGAGAAGACAAGCTCCTTCGGATTGTCCTGCGCAGGACCAAGGAAAGAGCCTCCAGTCTTGGTTCGCAGCCTCGCTGGTTGGAGAGCAGGCAGAGGACCAAGCTGGGGCAATGGTCCCAGGTCTGCCTGGTGAGCTGGTGGAGCCGGATGAAAACTCAGACTATGCCTCCTTTCGGTTCCGCTTCCCATCCCGGATTTCCTTCCAAAATAAGCTTGTTGTGTGATAAATAAATTTAATAAATTAAAAATAAAAAGTGACATCTGATCACCTTCCCGGCCGTGCGCCCTCCCGGGTCTGATGGGAGCGGGGATGGAGCAGGCGCGTGGTCGGGGTGAGCGCGATCCGGGTTGGCCCGGTGGGCTCTTCTCCTTGAACTCCCGCTCCAGGCTCCGCTCGCCTTCTGCGTGGGGGTGGGGGCGGCCGCCTGGGGTTTAATCTCCGCCAGGCCTCCGCACCGCCGGGCCTGCTGGTGTGTGGTCTTTCACACTGAAGTACCCCTGCAGCTGGAACTAGTGGGGAGGGAAGAGGGGGACCGCGGGCTTTAAACCCTGGCACTTCTCAAAACAAAACGAATGGCCTCCGGCTTTTAAACCAGTTTAGGGCTGAGGTTGGGGAATTGCGTTTGGTTGCACATAGACAGAGAGCCCTTTTCTAGGTCTCTGCTGAAATATCAGAGGATCTTCGACAGCCCTTTCTGCAAGTGCTGCAGCAGCCTGGGCAGGAGGTGTTGGGGCTGATCCAAGCTGGGCCTGCGGGGAAGAGGCCAGACCCTGGGGCCCAGGGTGGCGCTTTAGCCTTTATCACGGGGGCCCTCTTCTGCTGTGGCCCCTGGTACGGTGTTATCCCCTCTCCTGATCTCTGAAGCCAGGAGAACCACAGCTTTTGGGTGTGCCTGGCAGTTGCCTTCAGTTTTGACAGGTGGGCTGCTTCAAAAGTGGGGCTGTTACATTTAAGTTTTAAAAATGAGTTTCTGTGATAAGACTGTTAAGAGAGTTTGCTATTTATAGGACCTCAGCTGTGAAAGAGTATATTTGTAAAGTGAAGACTCCTGTTCCATTCTCTGCTCTCTCACCCACTGAGCTGTCCAGATTTTTAGATACCAGGATATTCTAGGATCTATAATCATGGTAAACTGACAGTGCAAAGTAGTGACGGATGAGTGGTACCTCTGGCCTAGGATGGCTAGATTTAACAACTAAAAACACAGGAAGCCCAGTTGAATTTGAATGTCAGGTAAACATGAATACATTTTTAGTATTAGTATGTCCCTTGCAATAAAATAGGGTTGCACAGTATTTGGGACATAACTTATTACAAAAAATTATTTGTTGTTTGTCTGACGTTGACATTTAACAGGGCAGCCTATAGTTTTCTGGAAACCCTGCTCTGATTTTCTTTTTCATGAAGCCCTGAAAAGCTTTCTCTCTCCTGGTCTTCCCTTTCATCCCGTGGTCCTTTTGGGACTTAGGTCTCCCTGGGGCGGGGCCCTATTGTCTTTCTACCTTTGTGTCTGGTTGCAGTTCCCTCATGTCTTAGTCTGGAGTTTTTGTACTCACCTCCTCCTTTTTCAATCCTACTTGTTGGTCAAGATTCAGTCACTGGTTTGAGGACTAAAGCCAATAATGGTGATAACTGTAATTTAGTAATCCCGTACTATGCACTGTCAACTGCTTTACCAACATTAATCCATTTAGCCTCACAATAAAACTGAAGGAAGGCATTTGTGTGTGGGGAAAAAAAAAAATATATATATATATATACTTTCCCCTCCAAGGAAGATCCCCTGTAGGAGGGCATGGCAACCTGCTCCAGTATTCTTGCTGGAAGAATCCCAGGGACAGAGGAGTCTGGAGGGCTGCAGTCCATGGGGTTGCAAAGAGTCAGACACAACTGAATCAACTTACCACTCATATATATTATAAAATTTACCTTTTAAAAGAAATTGAGATATAATTGACTTACAGTATTATAATAGTTTCAGGTGTACAGCATATTGATTTGATATTTATATATATTATGAAATGATCACACTGCAAGTCTAATTAACATTTTTCTTGTAATGAGAACTTTTAACTCTCTCAGTAACTTTTGAATATACAATGCATTAACTTATTTTATATTAACAATATATAATACACTAATATTAGCTATAGTCACCATGCTGTACATTACATCCCCATAACTTATTAATTTTTTTATATCTGGAGGTTTTTAATCTTTTGACTCCACTTACCCATTTACTCTGGGCTTCCCTGGTAGTTCAGCTGGTGAAGAATCCACCTGCAGTGCAGGAGACCCCAGTTCGATTCCTGGGTCAGGAAGATCCCCTGGAGAAGGGATAGGCTACCCACTCCAGTATTCTTGCGCTTCCCTGGTGGCTCAGACAGCAAAGAATGTGCCTGCAGTGTGGGATACCTGGGTTTGATCCCTGGGTTGGGAAGATGCCCTGAAGGCATGGCAACCCACTCCATTATTCTTGCCTGGAGAATCCATGGACAGAGGAGCCTGGTGGGCTACAGTCCATGGAGTAAGCAAGAGTCAGACACTACTGAGTGACTAAGTATAGCATAACCCAGCACCCATCTACTCACTCCCAACCCCACATTCTTGGCAACCACCAACCTGTTCTCTGTATCTATAAGCTTGGCTTTGCTGTTGTTGTTGTTTTCTTTTAGATTCTGCATATAAGTGAAATCATATGATATTTGTCTTTTTTCTGCCTGACTTATTTCACCTAGCATAAAGCCCTCAAAGTCCTTCCAGGTTGTCCCCGTACTTCAAGGTTTCATTCTTTTTTTTTTAAACATTTATTTATTTTTGACCGCTCCGGGTCTTTGTTGCTGCGCTCGGGCTTCTCACTGCAGTGGCTTCTCTTGTGGAGCACGGGGCTCCAGGGAGAGTAGGCTTCAGTAGTTGCAGCACGAGAGCTCAGTAGTTATGGCTCGTGGGCCCTAGAGCAACAGGCTTGGTAGTTGTGGTATAAAGGTTTAGTTGCCCTGTGGCATGCGGAGTCTTCCTGGACCAGGGATTGAACCTGTGTCTCTTGCATTGGCAGACAGATTCTTGACCACCAGGGAAATCCCAAGATTTCATTCTTTTCTGTGACTGTATAATATTCCTTTTTATATAAAATTTACCATTTGGAACATTTTAGGTATATAGTTCAGTTGCATTAAGTATATTCACCTTGTTGTGCACCCATTATTATCACTCATCTCCAAAACTTTTTCATCTCCCCAAACTGAAACTCTGTACTCATTTAACAATAATTCCCCAATTTTTCCTTCCTCCAGTCCTGGCAACAGCGGTTCTATTTTCTGTCCATGAATTTGACCATTCTAGGTACCTCATGTAAGTGGAATCATTTGGTGTGTGTCCTTTTGTATCCGGCTCATTTCACTTAGCACAGTGTCTTCAAGATTTACCCATGTTGTAGCTTGTGTCAGAATCTCTTACTTTTTTAAAGTAGAATAATCTTCCATTGTGTGTACATCCCACATTTTGTTTATCCGTTCATCTGTTGATGGACCTTGGGTTGCTCACATCTTCTGACTACTATGAATAAGGCTACTCTGAACAGAGATGTAGAAATATCTGTTTAAGTCCCTGCTTTCAATTTTTTGGAGTATATGCCCAGAAGTGGAATTGCTGGGTCATATGGTAATTCTATGTTTAGGTTTTTAAGGAACCACCATACTGTTTTACACAGTGTTTGCATCCTTGTACATTTCTATGAGCGATGATTTCTCCACCTTTTTGCCGATGCTTATTTTCTATTTTTAATGTATTTTTATTGTTTTAGAATAGTGCCCATCTTTATGGGTGTGAACAAGGAAGGCATATTACAATTACAATTTAATTACAATTACAATTACACAATTTAATTACAATTTCACAAATGAGGAATCTGAAACTCAGAGAGGTGGAATGACTTCTCCGTGGTTAGCCAGCAAGTCACAGAGATGGAATTTGAACCAAGGTTTGTCTAACTCTCAAATTGGGACTCTTAACTGTTATATTTCCTGCCTCTAATAGGTGCCTTCAAATACAAGTTATTCTGTCTTTGCACAGATGTCTAATTGTGCAAGACATCTGGTAAAGGCACAAAACTAGGAATGTCCAAGGAGTTTTTACATGTTCTTAATGAAAATACACCTCTCACATGGGAAAAGAGTAATAGCAAATAATTTCTCCTTAATCTATATTTCATCCTAGTTAATTTTCAAATAATTTTTTCAAGTTGGCTGACCCATAGCCCTTTTCCTCAATGTCATCTGACCATTTAAATGGTCTATTTAATGGTGTGAGTGATCATGGATTTTGACCTTAGGGGGAAGCATGGAGAAGCCAGTAAATGGAAGTGTGGATCCTAACCTCGAGATATTTGTGGTCTACCTGGTCAGAGAGATGTGCCCACCTGAGAGGCATTATGCAGCAGCACAGACACAGGACCACGGGAAGTGGTGGGCTGCTGGGAGGATGAAATTCGGGAGACTGAGGCTGATTGCAGTGACCTTGTGGACAGTCAGGGAGCGTTCCTGGCCGAGGGGCAGGCTGCCTCCATGGCTGGGTGCAAAGCCTGGTGTAATTCCAGGCAGTTCATGATAGGGGAGGCTGTGGTTGCTCTCAGACCTTTCTGTGGAGGCTCTCCAGACCCTTTCTGAGTGCCACTTTGTGCAGAGGCCACCACCCCTGACTGCACCATTAGCTTTGGACTCAGGTCCCATGGAGATCACAAGGTTCTTGTCTCTGGTGCCAGCCCGGCTTTTCGACTGCCTTGTAGGAAAAGCTCCACCTGGCTGTCCATTTCTTCCAACACAGGCTAGTGGTGATGAACACAGGCTTTGGGATCAGATGTGGTCAGGTTTGAAAGCAGCTCTGCTGCCGAGGCTGTAGCAGGAAAGTGTCTCAGCCTCTCTGAGTTTCAGTTCCCTCTTCTGAAATATGGGAATTATATCAGGGGTAGTAAGGTTGCATGAAGATGAAATAAGATCATTGTAAAGTGCTTGGTATATGGCAAACAATAAATAGAAGCCACTAAAATGCATATATGGGACTCAATGGTTAAGAATCCACCTACCAAGGCAGGGGACGTGGGTTTGATCCCTGGTCCAGGAAGATTCCACACGCCATGCAGCAACGAAGCCCATGTGCCACAACTACTGAGCCCACTCTCTAGAGCCTGTCAACTGCAACTACTGAAGCCCACGAGCCCTAGAGCCCGTGCTCTGTAACAAGAGAAGCCATGGCACTGAGAAGCCTGAGTGCAGCAGCAAAGACCCAGTGCAGCCAAAAATAGATAACAAGGGAAAAAATGCAAAAACACGTAAAGTGGAAAAACCCACTAGATTGATGTTTATTTCTTCTTGTGGTTGGACAGTTTTGTCACTCTAGTTACATCATCACAGTGAACCTCAGTGGAAGGAAGAGGTCAACTGACTTGTGGAAGAGGAGAGAAGACGGTCTAGGTGAGGATGGAGGATGAATGGTCTTCTTTTTAAAAAAGTTTTTGTATTTATTTACTTACTTATTTGGCTTTGCCAGGTCTTAGTTGCGGTATGTGGGATCTTTAGTTGCAGCATGTGAATTCTTAGGTGAGGCATGTGGGATCTAGTTCCCTGACTAGGATTCAAACCTGGGCCCCCTGCATTGGAAGCACGGGGTCTTAGCCACTGGACCACCAGGCAAGTCCCTGAATTGCCTTCTGATCTTGCTGCTGGTGCAGATGCTCAGATGGGCTGGTGGCTTCTCCCACCCTAGCCACATGGAATCCACAGGCCTCCTGAGCCCTGGGGCCCAGCTCCCCATGTGTCCTAATTTTCTTACACAGCCCTCCCAGGGTGGGAACATCTCCAGGAAGGTAGTGAGTTAGGAAGGCCCCAGCCCATGCCACTGCTCAGATGTAGGGTCCCTCTGCCTCTCCAGTGGCCAGATTCTTCTAAAGGAGCAAAACCGTTTATAGCACAAAAAAGGAGCTTGCTGTACTCTTTTTTCCCCAGGACGCCAACGCCTACTGACCCCTCATTTACATGACTTCCCTGGTGGTTCAGATGGTAAAGAATCTGCCTGCAATGCAGGAGACGCAGGTTCAATCCCTGGGTCAGGAAGGTCCCCTGGAGAAAGGCATGGCAACCCACTCCAGTAGTCTTGCCTGTAGAATTCCATGGACAGAGGAGCCTGGCAATCTACTGTCCAAGGGGTCACAAAGAGTCAGACACGACTGAGCGACTCACACTTTCACTTTCAAAGGGACTGGAGTAACTTTTCTGGAACAAGGTTATCTGTTTTGAGGTGGGTGTCTGTCCCTGCCTGCACCCCAAGCTAGCTGGCAGATTATTAAATACCTTGCTAAAGAAGATGAAAAACACAGAGACTTCTACAACGCATGGTTTTATTTATTACTCCAGCAAATTTATGAAGAGTTTGTGATCCCTCTTCAGTAGAGACTGCAATTGCATTCAGAGAGGCCTGGATTGGAATCTAATTCCTCCATCTCCATACTCAGGACGGTTCCACTGCCTCAGGCAATTTCTTAAATGAGATCAGACTGTCCATATGCCACCCTGGGAACCCATTCCAATGTTTTGTTAAATGAAGAAAGCATTTCTGATGATTTTAGACAGCTCCTTATTCTAATGACCTCTAAAAGCATTCTTTCTCCTAAACTGCGGTCTACCATCGTTAACTAGTCTCTGCTCTGTTTGGCTTGCTTGTATCTGCCCACTCTGCTCTGTTGTGAGTGAGGCCTCCAGGTAGAAGAAGAGCCCTATGATTGATGTTTGGAGCCGCAGCTGCTTTATCGTGACGTGGCTTCAACTTGTGTCTTGGTTTAGATTCTCCCAATAGCATATTCTTTTTTTTGTCCCCCCTCATGGCAGAATCTAAAACAAGGAATTTCAGTGCAAATAGTTTGTTTGGAGGTGATCCAAGGAAGCACAGTAAGAGAGTCGGGGAGTACAATAGGGAAAGGAAGAATGCCAGCTAATGATTCATTAATGAGAAAGCATCTGGGCTTAATCCTGTTGGGGGCCCACTGAGAGATTACGGAACACACCTCAGAACTGTCTTGCTGGGGGGTGAGGAAGTTGGGAAATTTACCCACTAATCCTGGTTCCGAATTGGTTGAGGGTTTCACTTGGTCCGGAGGTAGGGGTATTATTTTCCAGAAGCTTCCAGCTGCTCTCTGCAAAGAATGAGCTAGCACCTATAGCCAGAGGAAGCCCGCAGGCCGAAATCTAGGGGATGTGGATGGGGCATGAATAGTGTCTGCTACAGGTCTGTCCCTGGTCTCCCTTCTCCCAGATCTGCTAGGTTACTTGTGTTAATACCATCCAGGCTCCATTGGACCTAATTTTGTTGATTTTTTTTTTTAAGCACTTGTATCTTTTATAAAGCATTTCTTGTAAATAGCTTTCTTATAAAGATTGCGACGAGTTGACTCACTGGAAAAGACTCTGATGCTGGGAAAGGTTGGGGGCGGGAGGAGAAGGGGACGACAGAGAATGAGATGGCTGGATGGCATCACCGACTCTGTGGACATGAGTTTGAGTGAACTCTGGGAGTTGGTGATGGACAGGAAGTCCTGGTGTGCTGTGATTCATGGGGTCACGGAGAGTCGGACACGACTGAGCGACTGAACTGAACTGAACTGAACTGAAAGATATTTCTTGAGGGACTTTCCTGGTGGTCCAGTGGTTAAGAATCTGCCTTTCAATGCAGGGGATAGGGCTTTGATCCCTGGTCAGGGAACTAAGATCCCACATGCCACAGAGCAACTAAGCATGTGTGCTATAACTACTGAGCCCTTTAGCACCTCAAGGTAGAGAGCCCATGTGCCGCAACCTGACATAGCCAAAAATAAACAAATATTTAAAGATATTTCTCGACTTTTATTCTTTTTAAGGTATCTTCCAAGGTACAAAATAAATTGACTTATTTTTTAAAGATAGAATAAAACTCATTCAACCTCACGATTATGATATGGGTACCTGTGTATTTTTTTGTAAATGGAAGATACATTATGAGATCTTAATGATCTTATTTTTTCTTATGTCTTGAAACATTGTGTTATTTTGTTATCCTAGGAATTATTTTACCATTACTCATCAATTATTCCCAACTATGCTGAAAAAGACTAAAAAATAGTATGAAAACTGAAGAACAACAGAATTATCTAGAAGAATGATGGAATAATGTCATAAACCATCCAAATTTTATCATTCTTCAGGTTTCTTAATTCACTACCTAAAGTGTTATATCATTTTCCAAGAAGGTATAAAAGAAAATTGGGGACACCATCTTTGTGGTCTATGTTTAGCTTTCATTGGATACAGTTGGATATTCTGAATTTTTCATTTTCTACTTATATAGGCAACAAGAAAAAAATTGATAAAGGAAGAGGTTTCAAATTATTACATAAATCAGAAGACAAATGCAAAGAGGGAGTAGCATTCTAGAATATAAGCAAATAATGATAGTGAAACTGATTATGTAAGAGAAATCTTAGCCTATGAATCTTTAAATGATAATGTTCTAGACGTTTTTTCTCAAACTCAATTGAATTTTCTCAAACTCAAAAACCTAGATGTTTTTTCTCAAACTTTTAAGGACAAAAAAGAAATGTGATATTTTCGTCTAGTTATTGCTCAACAAGACTTAATTACACAATATTTTATGACAAGAGGCTGAACTTTCCTATTTTGCAAAAAAGACATATTGTAATATTCATTAATTTTTTAGATTTTTGTGCACCAAAATTTACTTGGAGTGTTTTGTAAATAGACAAATTTTGAAGGCAGATGTGCACGCAAAGAGGAAATAGATGACGTAGAAATGAAAATGTTAACTGGATTGAAGATTTTAAATTATGTTTATAAATCTACAGGTGGAAAAGTTTTGCAAAGTGAAGAAGATGGCCATACTCTCTTCAACAAAATTATGAGCCACCAAAGCTTTCGAAAGTTCTGTCTTGATGATGCAAATGCAAACAGAAGAACCCTAAGCATTGATAAACTAGACCAGTTAGAGATATATTTGAGTTCTGGAATCAGTATTCCAGGTGAATAAGTTCCAGGATCATGACATTTGATCAGTGGATGGTTTCATCAATGTTTGTTGTCTATTTCAAGTATGTTACGATTTGGGGTTTATCTTTAATTTTAATTTTTTGTCTGTCCCTTGCAGCATGTGGCATAGTATTTCCCAGACCAGGGACTGAACCTGGCCTTTGGCAGTGAAAGGGCACAGTCCTAACCATTGGACCATTGGAGCTCCCCAAATTTGGGTTTATTATATTTATTTTTTGTAATCTTTTTAAAAATGTATTTATTTATTTGAGTAGTTTAGTTTTGTCTCCGCTGGTTTCTTTGTTGCTGCATGGGCTTTCTCTAGTGCAGCAAGTGGGAGCTCCTCTTCACTGGGGTGCACAGGCTTCCACTGAATGGCTTCTTTTGTTGTGGAGCACAGGCTCTAGGGTTCATGGGCTTCAGTAGTCGCAGGCTCACAGGCTCTAGAGAGCAAGCTCAGTAGTTGAGCGTCTGGACTTATTTGCTCCCATGTGGGAGCTTGTGGGATCTTCCTGGACCAGGGATCGAACCCGTGTCCCCTGTATTGGTAGGTGAATTCTTAACCACTAGACCACCAGGGAATCCCTGGGTCTATTATATTTGAATTCTTATTAATAGTTCTGACAGAGTTGCTTTTCACTCTCTGTGGTCATCAGTCTTCAAGATGACTCCCTCTGACCCTAGCCTCCAGGTATTTGCATCCTTAAAGTCCCTTCCACATTGTACTAGGTTGGTCTGTGTGACCAATAGAATATGGCAGAAGTAATGATGGATCACTCCGGAGATTTGTTGTTCAGTTTCTCAGTCGTCTTCTTGCAACCCCGTGGAATGTAGCATGCCAGGCTTCCCTGTCTTTCACCATCTTCCAGAGCTTGCTCAAACTCGTGTCCATTGAGTCGGTGATGCCATCCAACCATCTCGTCCTGTCATTCCCCTTCTCCTCCTGCTTTCAATCTTGCCCAGCATCACGGTCTTTTCCAATGTGTTGGCTCTTCACATCAAGTGGCCAAAGTAGTGAAGATTCAGCTTCAGCATCAGTCCTTCCAGTGAATATTCAAGGTTTATTTCCTTTAGGACTTATTGGTTTGAAATTGCTGTCCAAGGGATTCTCAAGAGTCTTCTCCAACACTACAGTTTGAAGGCATCAGTTCTTTGGTGCTCAGGCTTTTTTTATTGTCCAGCCCTCATATCCATACATGACTACTGGAAAAAACATAGCTTTGACTATATGGATGTTTGTAGGCAAAGTATTGTCTCTGCTTTTTAATATGCTAACCAGCTTTGTCATTGCTTTTCTTCCAAGGAGCAAGTGTTTTTTAGTTTTATGGTTGCAGTCACGGTGATTTTGGAGCCCAAGAAAAGGTTATTAGCCATAGACTGTGGCTTCCATCCTGGGCTCTTTCACTGATCACTTGCTCTCAGGAGAAGCCAGCTATCTTGTGAAGATCCATGTGGAGAAAAATGGAGGTATCCTGCTAACAAACAATGCAAAATGAGGCCTGCTAACAACCATGGGAGTGAACTTGGAGGTGGGTCCTTCAGTCTTAGATGACTGTAACCCTGACTGCTAGGTCAACTGCAGTGAGAACCAGCTACATAATTGCTGGGGTCCAGTGTAAAGTGAAAATGGATGGTTCTGTTTTCAAAATTTTTATAAATTTAAATTCAGCAATTGCAGAGTCTTAAGCTAAACCTGGGACTTTTCATGACTGCACATCTTGCATGTCTATGACTCTGGACCTGACTGTGACCTCAGAGACCCTGAGTCAGAACCACCCAGCTGAGCCCCTCCTAAACACCTGACCCATAGAAACTATGAGATAATCTTTGTTTCTTTAAACTGTTCAAAGAGTAAGTTGTTACATAGCAATAAATAGCTTATGGAATAAATAGCTTATACACTATTCCTTTATTCCCACTTTTGTAAATTGTTTGTAAAATGACTTAAAAATATAAAATGAATCCATCAGACCAGATTGTGAATGATGATAACTATTTTTCCTGGGATCTGAGAGTTAAAAGGATGAGTGATCCAGTTGATTGAAAATTTGTTGCTATGTTTCTCCTGCCTCAGTGCCTTTGCACATGCTCTTTGCTATGCCCAGAATGCTCCCCTCCCCCAATCTTTGTACTGATTAAACCAGACATCCTTTAAGTCTAAACTTAAACATCACATTCTCAGAGAAGCTGACTTTCCAGACTGAGTTAGGTACCCTTTTTAATAACTCCTCAAATACCCTGGAGAAACCCAGGGACGGCGGAGCCTGGTGGGCTGCCGTCTATGGGGTCGCACAGAGTCAGACACGACTGAAGCGACTTAGCAGCGGCAGCAAATACCCTGTACATCTTTGCAGGTACTTTGGGCGCTTGTAACTAGTGAACTAATTACGGATAATTTGTTGTTTAGTGTCTGTCTTCCCACTAAAGTGTAAGGTTCTTGAGGGCAGTTGCCTTCTTTCTTTGTGCTCACTGTATACCAGTGCCTAGTGCAGTGCCTGGCACATAGTAGGGATGCAATAAAATTTGATTGGTATGTCTCTGTGCCGATGAATCAGGAACAAACAGTGATGATTTGCAATGGAGTCTTAAACCCCAGTCTCAGTGGTATCCTCTTAACAATGCTTTCTCTGGAGCACCCAAGCATGGTGATTATGAGCCTATAGATGGGAAAGGCTCCTTGTCTAATGGGATCCCACGTGAACAATATGGACCAATAAAGCAGGCAAATGAAAGATAAAGCAGGTAAGTGGGGACAATTCATACACATGGAAATAGGAGTTAACTTTCAGTAATACACAAAATAGCATGTGCAAATACAGCATGTGCTCTGACTCCTAGGACTGAGAGATTTAAGACAATGTGAAACCTTTATTTTTAAAAACTTTTTACTTTATATCGATGTATAGTTGATTCAGTTATACATACACATTTATCTATTCTTTTTCAAATTCTTTCCCCATTTAGGTTGTTTTGTAATATTGAGCAGAGTTCCCTGTGCTATAAAGTAGGTCTTTGTTGGTTATCAATTTTAAATATAGTAGTGTGTGTACTTCAATCCCAAACTCCCTAACTATCCCTCCCCTCCACCCCCATCCTTCTCCTCTGGTAACTGTAATCAGTTTGTTCTCTAAGTCTGTGAGTCTGTTTCTATTTTGTTAATAAATTCATTTGTATCATTTCTTTTTCAATTCTGCATGTAAGCGATGCCATAAAATATTTGTCTTTCTCTGACTTATTTCACTCAGTATGACAACCTCTAGATCCAGAGGATGCCAAAACTTTTGGTGTGCCTTGGTAAGGTAATCTTTGTTGGTTAAGCCTCAGTTCTTCATCTGAACAATGGGACTAATAATACTGACCTCATACGCTGGATCTGAGGGTATAAGATCATGCAGTGAAAGTGCTTAGCACAAAGTTCTGCTCTTGATGGACTGGGCTCAAGGTCTGATTCTGCTATTTGCTCTGGCTGAGTTATGTAACCTCCCCAAGTTTCTGCTTCTCCATTATAAAACAGGGGAAACGATGGTACCTACCTTTACAGTGAATGTGAGACTGTGTGTTAAGTCTTCATGTTATTTTTCTCTTAGTCATTTTGAAACCAGGTCACAGAAAAGTAACCAGGTGAAAAGACATTTCCCTATAGGTGGATGCGGGAGGGAAAGACCCAGAAAGAGAAGAATATAGGCGATTGCCAAGAATATTTTCACAAAGATGGCATTCTTCCCAGTAGTCCTAATGGACTGCTTGTCTCGTCAGGGGGCTTCTTTCTTGCCACTCTGGCACTGTGTGGCTTGAGTCTCATCCAAGTATGTTCTCAGATCCTCCCACTTGAAGGTGCCTAAGAGAGGGAAATACCAGGAGTAAATTTTTGTGGCATCGAGAGTCTGGGTGTCCAGCCCTAAGGCCATTAATGTTTTGAGCATGAGGGAGCTAGATATGCAGAGCTAGAGGAAATCCACAGCTAAACACTCTGGACTGAACTGCATTGTCCATGGTTCTTTCATTTGTCAGCTCAAGCTATGATAATGATGATGGTTTCTATTTCTATTTTTGTCCCAGGGTTTTCTCCTTCCTTGGTAACGTAAACTCTGATTTTCAACTGGACACCTTGAATTAATAACACAATTTTTTTTTAGCCTTATTTGTGGCTAAGTGTGGTCAGGTCACTAGGTTTTAACCAATGAGATACGGTGACTGTGACTTCTGGGAGTTATCTTTCAAGAGAGGGGCATGCTCTTTTTCCCCTCTTTTTCCTCCCTGTGGGCTGGAAGAGAAATGTGATGCATGGAGATTGAGCAGCCCTCTTGGATTATGAGGGAGAAGCTGCTTGTTACAAGTAGACAAACTGACAAATAGAAGACAAATAGAAGAAGCCTGGGTTAGAGAGAGCTACCCTAGTCTTTGAAGGGAGTTTGTGTCCAAAAGAGATAATCTAAATTTTGTCATTCTAAATTATTTTTGTCACGTATATATCTTTTTCAGCTTTATTAAGGTATAAATGACAAATAAAATTGTAAGATATTTAAAGGGTACAATGTACTATGTACATTTTATGAAAGGATTCTGCCCATCGAGTTAATTAACACACCCGTCACCTCACCTATTTACTTTTGTGTGTGTTTATCAGTTGTCATGTATATTTAAAGTGTAAGGACTGACCTTGGTAAGATTAACTTCTGTGGGTCAATCTCACCTGCATAATGGAAATAATAAAAACTATCTCAGCCCCATGCTAGGTTTTTCAGCAAGTTTGTCACAAATCCAGAAACAGAGCCCAGGATTCTTGATGTTCCAGGTTTCTGATCTCAGTCGTGTATTTGAAAAGAGTACTGAACCTTAGACACCACTCACCTTTCTTTGTTGGTAGTGGTATCACAAGTGAAGCAAGTGTAAATCAAGGTGTATTTATATTACAGAAGCACCTTTCTCCAAAGTACCATTAAAGACCTACCTTTCTGAAACCTTCCCTGCCATTAGGTTTCTAGCAATGGCAAGCCACTCCAGTACTCTTGCCTAGAAAATCCCATGGCTGGAGGAGCCTGGTAGGCTGCAGTCCGTGGGGTCGCTAAGGGTTGGACATGACTGAGCGACTTCACTTTCACACATTGGAGAAGGAAATGGCAACCCACTCCAGTGTTCTTGCCTGGAGAATCCCAGGGAAAGGGGAGCCCGATGGGCTTCCGTCTATGGGGTCACACAGAGTCGGACACGACTGAAGTGACTTAGCAGCAGTAGCAGCAGCAGGTCTCTGCTCTCTGAGTCCCCAAAACACACTGCAGTTTTTATTCTTAAATATATTCTCCAGGTCTCTGTCTGCTGTGTCTTAGATTATAACCTCTTAGAGGGCAGGGTATGCATTCAAAGATCCTTTATAATAATGAGCATTGTGCTAGGTATAGAAGGAGACGTATCAAAGTGCTTGTTAAAATGAATAGAAAGAATCTATTCTGAATATGAGACAAGACTCCTGGCCTATACAGAAACATATATTTGAAATGGGTGTTCCTAGTTGCTAATAAATATTTGAAGCTCTCAGACCTCAATATGGGATATAAAGTATTATTTTTCCTCACTGAAATATCCCCTTGCAAACAGAAGTCCCACAGGACAAGGAGCAAGGCTGAAACTGGACAGACCAGATGCCAGGAGAGCTAGATTTATTTTTGGACCATAAGCTTGGCCTGCACGGAAAGAAGGAACTTGTCAATTTCACTTTTTGCTTGGATCATACGATTGAGCCTGGCAGAAAGATGATGTTTGGGACTAGTAGTTCTCTGGAATTTCTAACCTTCTCTGGGCTTGGGAGGACTCAGGAGAAGAAAATGCATCGTTTGAATGATAGCCATGGTTACGACAGGCCTCCCATGCCAACCGGAGGGAAAGCAAAATTACTTTGCTGAGCAAAGTAACTGGAAAGCAGTTGCTCATATTTTAAACTAAGCTATATGGTTGAAATCCAAAATAATGTAGACTTTTGGACCAGTGACCACTTGGAAACAAGCTTTCTGGCTGGAGAGCAGCCTGTGGTGTTACGGATGGAAAGGACTATTGCAGGGTCTTTTCCCTCGGCACTTTGTGCTGCCAGATACTGGGGGCCATCTCAAGCATATTTACTTATTCCAATAGATTTCTCAATAATTCTAGCAACAGAAAGAAGTTGACCAGCTTGATGGGACCATGCGGTAAGGTGGTAGAGTCAGGACAAACCTACCACACCGCTGAGCCAGATGGTGACATTTTCATCCTGGGGAGCCCCTGATGGAGGAGCACTTAGGCAGGCACAGGGAAATTGATGTAAGTGCTTCATGAGGCATGGGAGAAACGGACAAGTCCAGCTGGGCAAATTCCCAGGATGCCAGATCACAAGGGCTGTTTCCAGGAAAGGCTGACCCTTGCTGTTTCCACGCTTTTCCCTGAAACTCAGTGAAGCTCAGAATCTCAGCACCCTTGCAGGCCACTGAAAAAATTCCCAGGAAGCAAACAGGAACTGTCGAACTCTATGCAATTGGACATCGCAGTTGTCAGTGAAGGAGGCAGAATTAGACTCTGAAAACCTGTGCTTGAATGTCTGCTGTCATTTACCAGCCAAATGAGGCCAGGCAAGTCCCAATTGCACGGGGTATCTAGTTTGCTTACCTGTAAAGCTGGATCTCTCTGTTGACTTCACAGGATCATTCTGAGGGTAAAATGAGATGAGGCATTTGTACTGCCCTCTTCAGATGCCAGGTCATGATATTTATAACTAAGTCATTCTAAGGGACTTATATATTCCATCTCCTCCAATCCTGACAACAACTCATGAGGTGGACACTGTTTTTATTCCCATTTTACAGAAAGGCAAGCAGCACCCCAGATAAGTAAAGTGACTTGTGCAAGGTTATACCACTAGGTGGCAGACCCAGGATTTGAACCCATGCCCACAGGCTCCATAGAGCATACAGACAATTCTCTTAGAGCAGTTTCTCATTTTTGTTTGAAGAACCATCAGTACTTTGTAATTGTTCTAACATCCAATCAGGGCTTTTTGATCTGATGACGCTGGGGAGAGCTGAAGCCTTTTAAGCAGAGAGTGACGATTCAGGTTTGCGTTTTAGAAGGGTGACTGGCTGCTGGGTAGAGGCTAAGTGGCAGGCAAGCCGGGTGGGCAAAACTGAATGCAGGAGTTGGGTGGGGAAGCTTGTTTATACAATCCAGGAGAGAAGCTGTGAGGGAGCAGAGTTAACCTTTGTCAGGACCTCTTAAGCTCACAGGGAGAGGAGTTAAGCCCTAGCGCTGCTTCCAGTCGCCTTCAAGTGAGTGGTCCATACCAAAGAAAATAAACACTAAGGGTTGTATTCCACTTAAGAAGGTAAACCATGGTTCTCTTAGGTTGAATGCAGTGGACCTTCTTGCTCCTTTGAAGGGCTGGTGTGATGTGTCTGTGACCATTCCCAAGATGAACTCCTGGGGATCGTCCTAGGCAGAGCCTTCTAACATCCTACGGGCACTCAGGAGAGGTCTCCCTGACTCCTCCGACCCATCTCTGGGGTCTCTTCATCCACAGATTATCGCTCCTATCAGTGCTTTTTCCTCTTTCTTTCCCCGGTCAGGAGACCAGGTCCCCTCTGACCTCTCCTGCTAGGGCTCCTGGGTGACAGAGAAGCTGCCTGTTGGCCTCCTAGTTCCAGGCAGGGAGCCAGGACACCTGGGTTCTAATTCCGTATCCACCACAGGGCCACGGGTTGGCATCATCTCATACCCACAGGGGCCCTCCCCAGTGCGAAGATGCCTAGCACGAGCTTCCTCTCTCTCCCTGACACTGCTCCCGGGGCCGCTGCTGTAGGACTTGGTGTGTTACCTTGTCTGCAAGCAGCCAATGCGCCCAAGTCCCACTCCTAACGCTGGTTACAGCCACTACTCCGTGTGCAGGTGACCTGGCGACTTCCCAGTTCTTCTTGGTGCAGCCGGGAAGCGGATTTCTCAGCCTCTTCTGCGCCCTAGTACCCTCATCTGAGAAAACGGGGCTAGGAGTGTTTTCCCTGCCTATTTCATGCGACTGGTGTGACAATTCAGGTACTGGAAACTAAACATGCTTAAGGTGTGATCATTAGCCGGGCGGGCATTCTGGTACGTTCAGGCTGCTGGAGCTCTCGGACGCTTCCCTGGACCGAAGGGCCAAGAGAAAGTTCCTCGTTATGCCGGTCTCTCCTGGAGCCCACTCGGCCGAGCCAGCGAGTGTCGCTCCTCGGTGGGGACGGTCGCGAGCCGCCCCTCTTTCCTCTCTCCCATTGGCTTTCACCTGCCCGAGGGGCGGCTGCCACGGGCCTCTCGGCCCGTCAGTCAGGGCCGCCGGGCTCCGCCCCGCCCCTCCCGGGGGTTTATAACGGGAATTCCCATGGCCCGGGCTCTGGCATCCAACCTGCTGCCGCCGCGGCCCAGCCGAGCGGAGAGCGCCGCGCGCAGAGCACACGCTCGCGCTCAGCTCCGCTCCCGGGGCGGTTCATGAGCGCGCGCTCCGGCTGCAGCCGCCGCGATCCCGCGCCGCCCCGCCGCCCGCCGTCGCCAGGGTCCCCGGGGGTGGGAAGGAAGGCAGGAAGGCCGGCGCGGCCGTGCGCTCCGTGAAGCCCGCCACTCCTGCCCGCAGCCCGCTGCGCGGACCGGCCTGGCACCATGCTGCCCGCGCGCTGCGCCCGCCTGCTCACGCCCCACTTGCTGCTGGTGTTGGTGCAGCTGTCCCCGGCCCGCGACCACCGCACCACCGGCCCCAGGGTAAGTGCGCCCCCAGCCGCGCGCCCACCTGCGGAACGAGACCCCAGGTCGCTGGCCTTCATCCCTCGGGGACCGGAGAGGGAGGTATCAGAACCTGTGCCCCCCCATCCCGCCACCTACTACCCTGTCGCCGGTGGGCTTCTTGGCGAAGTTGCTGAAATTAACATTTCTCCCATTGTTCCCCCCGCCCCACCCCTTCTTTCTTGCAGCACCGACTCTGCCTTCCCCCTCCTCCCCCTCTCCCCCTACTGTCACTGGTGAGTTCTCTTTCCCCATTTCTCCTCCCGGGGCATTTTGCTCCAAGACTCTTAGAGGTGCCTCCTGCACCCGAGGTGCCTCTTGGCTCTCGGCTCAAGCAGGGCTGCTCCGTGGGCTCACCCCGCGCGCGGTCCCAGAGCGCTGGCGTTCTTGGCAGGCGGCGGCGGCGGGGGGTTGGGGGAGAGCGGCTCTGCCTCCAGGGTTTTAGGTTACCGGAGAGCCACACAAGGACCTTGTGTTGTTGTTGTTTTAAAAAGCGATCGCTGCTCGTAAAACCCACAGCAGATAATTTTAATGCTCCCTCCCGCTGGGCACAGCCTCAGAGGAGGGGTAGAGATGGGGGGCTGTGGAGAGCTGGTGAAGAGGAACTGGCAGCATTCGAGGAGCTCTCTCCTTGCGTTTCGCCCGGGAGGTTGCACTACTTGTTGAACCTTGGTCTGATTGGAGTTCCTGAACGATGTGAAACGTGCCAATTCTGCGCACAGGGCAGGCTGTCCAAGGCATTGTAAAATCTCCGGAACCGACAGCATTGTGTTCCTTTCTGGGCTAGATTCTTGCTCCCATATAACCCAGTTGGTCTAATAAAGGATTCCACTACCTTAAAAAGTGTACTTTTAAACCACCCACTGGTTCATTTGACCAAACTTATCCAGAGGATGGGGCTTCCCAGGTGGTTCAATGTAAAGACTCCCCCTGCCAAGCAGGAGGCTTGAGTTCTATCCCTGGATTGGGAAGATCCCCTGGAGAAGGAAATGGCAACCCACTCCAGGATTCTTGCCCGGATAATCCCATGGACAGAGGAGCCTGGCTGGCGACGATCCATGGAGTCACAAAAGAGTCAGACATGACTTAGTGACTAAACAACCGATGACTAGAGGATCTCTGGCCAAGAATTACCTTATGTCCGGGCAGTTGTCTGTCGAGATAGCTGCCTGCCTTCTCCAGGCAGAAGGAGAGTCCACGTGGAAGTAGCTAGTATCTGTGAAAAGATTGGCTCCTTAACCAGCTTGTGCTTTCCTGGATATTGTTTAGCCTAGGCCATTGCCACCTGTTCAGATTGCAGGTTCTTTCTTCCTAGTGCTCGCTCCGTGAGAATCATCTTTATAACTGTCCTGTGTGTGGGAAAAGCCTCGCAAAGCTTGACGAGCCTTAATGACTGCCCAGATGCTGGTTGATTACATCTGAGCCTGGCTATCACTGTGAGATCAGATTTGCAGCCACTTAGGAAAGAAAAGTGTTTGTCCCCATGTTGGGCCGGCCCTTGCTTTTATGACCAGATGTGCAACAGCAGCAGTTAAAGTGCGGCCGATTAGAGCCAGGGCGTGTCATAAATCCTCGACAGCAGGCATTCCCGAAGCTGGGGCAAGTCAGGGCTCCGGGAGTGACTTTTATGGATGCAGATGAGGATGCCTTTTAAATGAAGCTGCTTGGTTTGATATTAGGACCCGCAGCTTTTAAACTCCGAGGTCAGGAGAGCCACAGCGTTCCCTCCAATAATTAGGAACAGTCAAGACAGAGATGCAGACCAGAGCACCCGGCTGAAAGCTGGATGCCCGCCCACGTGAGAGGCCCGGAGACAAATGGTGAGGGGCTCGTTTGTTGCTGGGCGAGTCTAGGGTCTCAAGCCATATGGCTCTCCTTCCTTGCCTCCTGAAACTGGAGGAAGCAGCTCTTAGGGGAAAGCTAGGGACTTCAAGGGAAAATAAAGATATGGGTTAGTTTTCCCTTGGGCTTCTTTAGTTGATTAATTTGATAGAAATGGTGGAACACAAATAGGAGTGTAAATAGGCTTCTGTGTGTTCCAGTTGGATATTTTTCTCTTTCTCACACAGACTCACACACACACATTTAGAAAGTACCAAGGGAAAGCTGCTGTGTTGAGCATGTGGTTACCTGGGTGCATTTATAGACCCCAGTAAGAGCCCCCATTTAAGAATTCTTGGGCCGGGCACTTTCCATGATCACTTATGTTTATAAGAGCAAGAAGGTGGGTCTTTTTAGTGTCATTTTGAAAGTGAGTCTCAGGAGGGTAAAAATCTTGCTTGAAACATGGTGCATGCACAGCAGTGGGAGCCAAATCCCAGTATATATGGATGTGCAGGTTCTGGGCTTGGGTACTTTTCATACCACCAAGCAGCCGCAGGAAGTGTTCATCCAACTAGCGATGCCATTCCGTTAAATGGGCATCAGGCGAGTCTGTCTATAAGAAAGCACTGTTAACAAGATTTTTTGCTGTCTGCATCGCTAAAGGGTGATGCCTTTGAGTTTCAACCTATTCTGGAAGCCTGCAGTTCTCTTCTGTGGCTTCTTGGTGGCGTCAGAAATGCAGTCCTGGTTGTGGGCAGCAGTGTCATGAGAGGAGCAGAAACATCTGGCCGTTGCAGTGTTCCCTTGGGCATCCCTGGATCTCTTCTGTTAATCTTTTGAGTGACAGAGGCTTAGGGATTGGCATCTTTTCCAGCTGGCTTTCTAGGAAACCCAGAGCATGCCCTTTCGGTTTAACTTTATCTGGCTCACTAATTGAGCTCCCTTGAGGCCTAGACCCCAAACCTTGTCCCCTTATTTGCTTCCTGCCTTCATAAAATGCCTGACATTTGTTTGACTCTGGCTCCCAGCAGCTATCAGGTATCAGATTGGAGGCTATTATGTAGGAAGCACCTGATTTCTTGGTCTCTCAGCTCTGAGCGGCCACATGGCTACCTGGGATGCTGGTCAGGAGCTTTATAATTACAGAGGAGGCAGCCATTTGTTTAATCCTGCACAATTTACTGAAAATGTTTCTGGGGAGGTTTGGATGGGGGAAGGGCTCTCTCAGGCCCTTGGAGTCTGACGGCCAAGCCACTGCCTGTCTTTGTCTAAACCTCTGTTCTGCAGACTGGGAGCTATGTGAAGGCAGGTTCATGCCCAGCTTGTCCATCAGTGTATCCTCCAGAGCTCAGCACAGGGCCTGGCACCAGTGGAATGAACAAATAAATGCAGATGATGCATGCTTTAACATTTTATTTATTTATTTATGTTGGCCTCACTGAGTGGCATGCAGAATCTTTGTTCCCCAATCAGGGATTGAACACTTGCCCCCTGTATTGGGAGCACAGAGTCTTAAGCACTGGGCCACCAGGCAAGTCCCCGGATGATGCATGTTTATCAGTGATTCACAGGTCCCACTTTCTTGGTATAGGACTGGAGTCTGGGAAGAGATTTTAAGAAGTTTGAGAAATAGAAAAAAATTTGACTTCTTAATTTTTTTTTAGCTGTATTCTTTCTCCTCTCTCCTCTCTAGTACTCATCCTTTGAAACCTAGCTCGAGCATCACTCTCCATGTTGGTTAGAATTGATCACTCTCCAGCTTTGCGCAGTTTCAGTATCTGATTCACTTGTGTTCTTAACTTTTGCTAATTTTACAGTGAGTCTTGAGATCAGACCAGCATCTTCATCCTCTTAGCATTAACTTGCCCCTTTGGCATTCCATCCATGATCTTGTCTTGTTAATGAACAAGTTTACAACCTCTCGAGGGCAGAGTAAAGATGTAATTTGTCAGTGTGCTGGTCACACTGCAAAGTGTACTGTAAATATTTATTGAAATGAATTCGACTGTACTATGACATCCATGCTGGAGTCCCTGCTCTCATTTAAATGAAATTGGTCACTTAATAATTAATTGTTTTTTTCCATTTTAGGCTTTTGTTCCTAAAGCATGTGGTTTATGGGAGGTTTGAAAATCCCATGGATGGAGGAGCCTGGTAGGCTGCAGTCCGTGGGGTCGCTAAGGGTCGGACACGACTGAGCGACTTCACTTTCACTTTTCACTTTCACACATTGGAGAAGGAAATGGCAACCCACTCCAGTGTTCTTGCCTGGAGAATCCCAGGGATGGGGGACCATGGTGGGCTTCTGTCTATGGGGTCACACAGAGTCGGACACGACTGAAGTGACGCAGCAGCAGCATGGGTGGTTATGGGAGGTGTGGGGGTGGAGAGACTGAGCAAGCAAAACTTGGATGGGGGAACAAGCTTTGGCTCCACATAAACCCTTTTAAAAAAATCTTGCATTTGCCAAATGTGAAGCAGCTTGTAGACAGTTCCCTTCTCTTTGACTAACCTGTCTCAGTGTCTGGATGAGGGTGGGGCCTTGTGTCTGGAGAGATGCCCTTCTTATTATCTGTGTTCAGAACAAGAGCCTTTTTTTCCCCCCTTTTTTCCACATGGTGGATTTAGCTGAGAGGCTACTCTGGCCAAGAATCTGATTTAAACCTTTTGATGGAGCTGGCACAGTTGAGGAAGACAGGAAGAAGAAGCAATCATCTTAGAAACTCTAGGAAATCCAAGCAAATGGAAAACACTTTGATATTATGTCCTAAAGTTGAAGGTGCGCATTTTTTTGGCCACCCAGCTTGTCTTGTGGGATTTTAGTTCCCCATCCAGGGACTGAACCCGAGCCCTTGGCAGTGAAAGCTTGGAGTCTAAACCATTGGACTGTAAGGGAATGTCCCAAACGTTCACATTTCTTACGGCCTAGTGATTCCACTTCTAGGTGTATACGCCCAAGAAAAACTCATGTCCAGATGGAGACATATGCAACTGTGTTCACACTACCACAGACCTGGAAAGAGCCAAATAGCCATCAGTTGGAGGGCGGAGAATTTCAGTCAGCAAAACAAATGATCAACAGTGACATGCAAAAATATGGATGCCTCTGAGTAATATGATATTAAGTAAAAGAAATACAACGAAAAACGTGGCATCTTTTATAAATTTATAAACAGCTAAAATCAAAGAAAAAACTTTTAAGAATACATATAGCTGCAAGAAAACTATATGAAAAGAAAAACAAAGTACATAGGATCAGGGGAGGTTAGGGTGAGGCAGAGATTGGATTGGCTGGAAAATCATATGGTTAGTGTAAGTTAGTATCAGTACTTTACCTTTTCAGAGGAGAGGGGAGGGGAGGTGAATTTGAAGTTATTTGTCCATTGGCAAAGATCAATAGCTGGTGTATAAAAAATAAGTGTGGATCCTGCATAGGCCAATACTGAGTGTGTCATGAACCAGGTTCAGTCCAGTTCAGTCGCTCAGTCGTGTCTGACTCTTTCCCATGAATCACAGCATGCCAGGCCTCCCTGTCCATCACCAACTCCTGGAGTTCACTCAAACTCATGTCCATCTAATCGGTGATGCCATCCAACCATCTCATCCTCTGTCGTCCCCTTCTCCTCCTGCCCTCAATCTTTCCCAGCATCAGGGTCTTTTCAAATGAGTCAGCTCTTCGCATCAAGTGGCTAAAGTATTGGAGTTTCAGTTTCAACATTAGTCCTTCCAATGAACACCCAGGACTGATCTCCTTTAGAATGGACTGGTTGGATCTCCTTGCAGTGTAAGGGACTCTCAAGAATCTTCTCCAGCACCACAGTTCAAAAGCACCAATTTTTCAGTGCTCAGCTTTCTTTATACTCCAACTCTCACATCCATACATGACTACTGGAAAAACCACAGTCTAAGATTATGATTAATTCAGTTTTTTGCACCCGAGATCAGATGAACACAAATTCCCTGAGTAGGGACTCCTTTCTTGTCTCCTTTTGCTCCCTCCTGTCACCCTTTCCAGATGTGCATCTTAGAAACTACCCGAAATACCATGTTGGGGAGAGATTATTGGTTTTTGTTTGAATTCTTGTCTGGTTAGACCCAGAGCCAGCTAAGGCTGTGGCGTAAATACCTACATCACCTGGCCAACAGGCTCATTTGTAAAGCTGAGCCCTCTGTGGGCCATCGTGCACCTTCCTTGCTCAGGGGGATCAACCTTGTACATCTGAGTCCCCAGCCCTGCAGAGCAGAAAGGTTCACTAGCTGACGCTTGGGCCAGAAGCCTTACTTGCCCGTGGGGGTGGGGGAGGCATGTTTCTGGCTGATCCCTGCCTTCATTCTGGCCTCTTCCTTCACTCCCGATGGCAGAGACTGGGGAGGGGAGCATGGCCCCCACTTAGCAGGTACAGGGCACCCTTTCTCTCCTGACCACATAGAGTTCTATTGTTTAAGCAGCCAAGTTCTTGGCATTGCTGCTGCTGGTGGGGGGGCGGTGATGTCGGTGTGGAGGCCCCCTCCTGCTGCATTTGTCACCGTGAAGCAGTTTGGGAGAGAACAAGGGTTGAGCTGCGGATGGGAAATCAATCAGAGCTGCTTGTGAGGCTGCCAAACAGGGTTAGCGTTGTACAAACGCGCTGTGTGCGAACCCTGAGTCCCTGAGCGGGTAAGAGAACTGGATCTCCACCAACCCCCCGCACAGCCTCGTAAGGACCCCAAGCGACACAGGTCAGTAGAGCAATTAGTGGTACTTCCTTTTGCACCTGATGTCATTCTAAACTCGATTGCTAGATCACGAATTAATCTTAACTTGGGCAGACATGTTAGGTGTGGAGCTAGCTCTGTGTACTTCGGTCTTCCCATCTGTTGATTTCAGCCTGTTTCTTCTGGAGCTGGAGCTGGGCGGCCTCTGCAAAGCCACTCAGAAAGTCTGGAGTCTCAGAAGAAACCCCGCCACCATCAGGGAGGATGGGGACAGAGGACAGAATGAGGTTCTGTGAGATAATGTGTCAGGTGCTTTGAAACCTGACAAATACTCTATAAATGTCAGCAACTGTGCCCCTTCCCATTAAAAACTATTTCTCACTGCAGCATTGATCTGATTCTAGTAGATAAAGGTCAAATGGTTTTATTTTTTATAAGTGTTGGCAGTGGAGAAAAACTGGACTTACTTTCCAGAATGGTTCATTTTTAGGACCAGATAGCATCTATCAGACAGCACTGGGAATTCAAAATATGGGGTATATTAATTATGTCTCTCGAAAAATTCTGCAAAGCCCCAGCAGAGAGGACACAAAAATCGTAATCTGAGATGCTGAGGTGGACAGTGTAATATACCTGAGCCCACCTTCAGGCGCTCAGTGCCCCTGAGTGGCTCAGAAACAAGGACTCCAACAACTTCCCTTTCTCAGTGTTGCTGTGCAGCAGACCTTTTGGCCGGGATGAACATGTCCTGTATCTGTACTGTCCAGTATTAGACACAGGGCTATTGAAGGGACTTTTGTGTTGTTTGTTTGTTTCTTTGCTATTGAAGTGTTAAATGTGGTGCATGAAACTATGGTGTAGTGGCTTTTTAACTTGATCGTAATGAATTTAAGTGTCAATGTCAATAGCCATAGGTGGCTAGTGGCTAGTATTGGACAGCATTGGTCCCTCTCCGAGGTACCCCAGCTTACCTCTCACCGTATATCCCTGCCCCTATGTGGGGATATACAGACGTTGGCTGCCCTGAATACAGCTGAACTGTATTTCCTGACCTCTCCTTCCCTCCTCATCTCTGTCCAAATCCCGCCCATCATTTGAAAGCCTCCATACAGTCCTCCCATCCTCATCCCAGGAGGCTTCTCTCAGCCCCCTGTGCTTTGCTTACCCCCAGGGCAGGTGTGTCCCCCATCTGCCTTGTATTCTAGGCTGATCAGAGAGGGAGAACAATGGGGCACAGTCTTCAGGGGTAGACAGACCTAAGTTTGAGTCTGGCTCTGCCACTGTGAGCCTGGGCTGGTCATGTAACCTCTTGGGTCCTTGGTTCCCCAGTTTGTCTAGTGGAAGTCATAGCATCTACGTTTCAGGGTGGCAGGAGGATGGAGTGGGAAGTCTTAGCCTCCTATTCCTGTTCCTACTCCTATACCTTTTCCTGTTGTAACAAATAGTACAAACCCAGAGGCTTAAGCAACACAAATTTTTGGAGGTGTGAAGCCTGACACAGGTCTCAGTGGGATGAATAATCATCAAAGCTGAGGTCCCTTCTGGAAGCTCGAGGGGAGAATCCATTTTCTTACCTTTAGAAACTGCCTGCATTCCTTGGCTTGTAGCCCCTTTCCACCTTCAAAACCAGGTCAGGTCTTTTTCATGCTGCCATCTCTCTGGTTCTGACCCTTCTGCTTCTCTCTTCCCCACTTAAAGACCCTTGTGATTGCTGACATCGGGCCCACCAGGAGGGCCCAAACCATTCTCCTTATTTTCAGTTTGGCTGATTAACAACCTTAATTCCTCCTTGCCATATAACTTGGCAGTTATTAGCATGTGTTAGTTATTAGTATGTATAGCGTGGCAGTTAATAGCAGTATTAGGATTAGGACATGGGCATTATTCTGCTTTGGAGAAGGAAATGGCAACCCACTGAGTATTCTTGCTTAGGAAATCCCAGTCTGAGCCTGATGGGCTACAGTCCGGGTGCTCTCAAATAGTTGGACACGATTTAGTGACTGAGAATTACTCTGCCTACCACATTCATTAAAGGTCTAATACAGTGCGTAGGTCGCAGAGGATACTTGGTAAGTGGGGGCCATTATTGTGACCTACAGCTGTGAGTTTCTTTCCTTTTAGAATGGTGCTATTATTTATATGATGGTTGAAAGCATGTGAAAATTGATTTAGGGGTACATACAGTAAAGAGTCGGTCACGACTGAGAGACTAAACTGAACTGAACTGAACATACATAAAAGTGTATGATGGACTTCCCTGGTGGTCCAGTGGTTAGGACTTTGTGCTTCCATTGCAGGGGCATGGGTTCCATCCCTGGGCTGGGAACTAAGATCCCACATACCGTGCAACATGGCCAATAAATAAATAAATGTATGAAAATTAAGGGTAATGATAACTCTGAAGCTCAGATTATGGTGGTACCTAGGGTGCGAGGGCAGGAGAGAGAGAAACACTGGTTGGTATTATTTCATGTTTTTAAAGTGGAAGGTGAGTACATGGATATTTAAATTCCCTTTTACAAGTATTGCATACTATGTCATAACATTTTCCATAAAAGATAACAATGCATTTGGATAGATCACAACAAAGTTTTAAGAATAGGAAATAAGTGTTGTTTCTGCACAGTGTTCTCTGCTCCAAGTGTCTGTTCATGTTTTTCCTTTCCCCTGAAGACCATGCTCAGGGTCGTTCAACCAAACTGGTGATCCCCATCAAGCACTCAAGTGCTGGCCACTTCCCTCCTGCCCTTGTAAGGCCCTGAGGCCATGTCTCCTCCCCTGAGCTCCAGGTGGGCCAGGTGGGTACAGGTGCAGCGTCCTTTTTCCATCCCTGCCTGGTGGACCCTCTGCTCTTGTTGTATTTGCTGTCACTGGATAGTTAGAGGTGAGGTTGCTCATTTTCTCGAATTTATTGGCCATTGGTTAGGGTCACCAGAGTTGGCAAATAAAAATACTAATATAAGGTTGCCTAAATTGTAAACTGCATAAACTTGAATAATATGATGTAAAATAATGTAAATTGCATAAGTTGAAATTTACATAACAACAGATAATGTTTTGGTATACTTATTATACTGAATATAATAACTTGCTATAATAATTCTTTGTTATTTGTCTGAAATTCAAATTTAACTGGGTGTCCAGTATTGTATCTGGCAATCCTACATTAGTTCCTTTTCTTCCAGGAGTCATCTGTCAAGTATTTTTGCTAGTTTTTAAAATAGGAGTGGTAGTTTTTTTTTTCTTCTTCACCTCACAGACTGACTTGGGAAGAGTTTTTTTTTTTTAAATACTAAGAATATCAGTCTGTTTTGCTATCATGTCTGGCAAATGCCTTTCATTATGAAAAAATACTAGTTTCAATCTTCTAAATTTTACACCTTTGTGTAACCCATCTGTCATTATGGTTTCTCTCTTTGGTGTCAGGATGAGAAAGGTCTCTTCCTTCTAAGTTTATAGAAATTAGGGTGAATAAGATTCTAAAGGCTCTTAGAAATGCAATGCATGGGTCATCCATTGATTTAATGTTTGATATGCATTTGTGTGGGAAGTGGGCTTCCCTGGTGGAACTTCTTAAGCGGCCCCTGTGGAAGGAGCACTTGTCTTGTATTTCAGAAATCCCCAATAACATTTAGAAAGAAGATATGTCAACCAGAATTATTCTGTCAAGATTATTACTTGGGGGAAGTTTATATAGAAAGTGTTACTTTGAGTAAGCAGGCTTTCTTGGAAATGACGCTAAGACTTTGGCAAAGAGCTTAGACTCTGCTTCATCTCTGGGTCTTTTCCATTCATTAAGAAGACTTCTAAATATACAAAAGCAAAGACCAGTATAGTGAATTCCAATGAACAACTCCTGGCCAAACTTGATTTTTTCACCTGTCCCTCTAGTCCTTTGATCATATTATTTTGTACCAAGTTTAGACATTGTATCTTATTATCCATAAATATTTTCATGTATCTCTAAAGATAAAGACTCATTAAAAAGCTAACCACAAAACCACATCACAACCAAAGAATATTAACAATAATCCCTTAATATAATTCAATCAACATTCAAATCTCCTTGATTATGTCTCAGATCAAGATCCAGTTAAGGTCCACATCGTGCCTTCTCTCTTAATCCTCTTTTAATCTACCAGTTTCCTCTCCATCCCCTTTTCACTTTGTAATTTATTTGTTGAATAAACAGGTTTTTCTAGGGTTTTCATGCTAGCTTTTTTTGGATTATATTCCCATAGAACTGTGTAACATATTCCTCTATCTTTTATATTTCCTGGAAAATGATAGTTAGATCCAGAGGCTTGATCAGATGTAGATCTGATATTTTTTTCCAGTAAGTATATTTCATGGGTGTGCTTCCATTAGGAGGCACATGCCATCAATGATGTTAGTGCAGTGGTGGTCATTTTGGTCATCAATTACCCATTGATCTGATAGGTATTGCCACTGATTTTTAAACAAGTAGCAAGTGATACTGAAAAGCACTTCCCCTACCTTTCGTGTGGCAGGACCATCTTTCTTGTCTCTGAGTTGGCATGGAGGGCTACAGAGGAAGGGGCCATGTTCCCTTCTCAGCAGTGGCCTCCCAATGGCTGAGACTGCATTGACCCCAGCGCTGTGAGAGAAACTCTGCCTGATTTCTTGGTTGGTGGCCTAGGAAGGGAGTTTCCTTGGTTTCTGGTGGAAGTGGTAAGAGCACAAGGGAGCTGGTTTTATTCTCTGGTGCTAATCCCTAGACCTTTGAAGTGTGACTGTAGATCAGCTTTGTGTGTGATCTTTGGTACCGTTTATATCAGTTGGGAATTTATCTTATAAGAAACAGATACCATGTTTTGAACTGGCTTATCCAATGAAGGGGATTCATTGACTCAAGTAATAGAAGGTACAGATACAAAGTAGATTTCAAGACTGGTTTGATTCAGCAGCTTAACGGTGTCATCGAACATGCAGTGCCTTTATATTCTCCCCTGTGCCTTTTTGTGGTGTCTGTTTAAGCCAAAGCCTAGCTTTTCCTGGTGGCAGGATTGCTGCAGTGGTTCCACGCTTCATATATAAACATCACACTTTCCAGGGGAAGGAAGAGAGAATTGGCCTCCAGTCACACTTTTCTGGGTACTCTCAGAAGACTTTGGCTTTTAGATTATTGATCTAAATGGAATCAAATGCCCACTCTTTTAACCAATCCCTTTGGCCAGGAAAGTGCCGTGCTGTGAGTGATGTAGGCCTGGATTCCTTAGACCATCCCTGTGCAGTGAGGGAGGGGGGATACCCATTTCTGGAGTGGAGGGTCAGGTTATTTTTCCTCCTTCCTCCTGACCACATGGCTGTGTAAGGTGGGAGGGTGGAAAGGATGTTGGGGCAACAAGGACAATATCCATCTGGGGATTTGTAGCCCAGCAGAGTGGTGGGCGGTATGTGGGGTGGGAAGTGTGAGGACATTTCTGGTCAGAGCCCAGAGAGGGCGATCTCCTGTTGCTGTGTGACCAACTCCTTTACCAACTCCTTTACAGGAAGAATAAATGACCTCCAGGGTGACATTCCCAGGTGAGGAGCTGATCGGAAAAAGGGTATGTAGGGAAAGTTTTGGAGAAGGCAATGGCACCCAACTCCAGTACTCTTGGCTGGAAAATCCCATGGATGGAGGAGCCTGGTAGGCTGCAATCCATGGGGTCGCTAGGAGTTGGACACGACTTAGCGACTTCACTTTCACTTTTCACTTTCATGCATTGGAGAAGGAAATGGCAACCCTCTCCAGTGTTCTGCCTGGAGAATCCCAGGGACGGGGGAGCCTGGTGGGCTGCCGTCTATGGGGTCGCACAGAGTCGGACATGACTGAAGCGACTTAGCAGCAGCAGCAGCAGCAGGGAAAGTTTGGACGCTTTCAGAGTAGAGTAGGCCACATGAAGATGATTCCAGAGGGCCCCCAACATGACGAGAACATGACATCATAGGCCCACAGATGGAAGGAATATCAGAGGTGCCTTTATTTCCTCCGTGAGTTAGCCGTGTGGACTGTCTGGAGTCTACATAGCTAACCCTTGGCAGAACTGGAGCCAGAACCCAGATCTCCATCTCCATTGCTCTGTCCTTGACTTTTCCATTCAAAGATATCCTGGAGAACTTAGGGAAGTGTCAAAAGTCTGGCCAAGGGGAGGAAATAGCCTGAATTTTAGGAGAGGATTCTATTTCTGAGTTGCCTTTGGCCAGTTCACCAGCTTAAAGTGGTTGGAACATGTGGCCACAAACTCAAGACATGCAGTCTTCAACCATCCTCGTTATTATACCTTCCATTTCCTAGGGCTCTGGTTTCTTAGTCCCTGAAAGACATGGATTTCTGGTTTCTGCAAATTCTGATGGTTTCAGTTAAATGTGCAGCAAAGCAAATAGAACAAGGAGCCAGTGATAGACGTAGTTTGAAGTGAAGGTAGATCTGGGTGTAAGACTCCTCATGCTTGTCAGCAGCAATGCAGTCGGTGCATATCTGTCCAAGTTAAGTGGCAAATGGTCCAGAGCACAGAAGGTGTGGTTTTTGGTTGGCACAGTGTTTTCCTGGGAGACCTTTTAAAATCAATACTCAATTTGAAGGTTGAAGAGGAAACCCTTTGTGTTTGTTGAAGAGCATCTGAAAGTGTCCACAGCCCTCCTTCTATGGATGCTTCCTGTCTCTCGGGGCAGGTTCACAGCTGCACTAGCCCCAGGTAGCCTAAAGTCAAGAGCTGCCCGGAGGATAAGATGCATCATTTCCATCCTTCTCGTCTTGCCCTTTGCCCTGAGGACCAGGTGCCCTCTCCTGATGGTGTGTTATTATACTTTCTTCTCCCATCAAGGGAGAGGCTTAGAAAAAGACCAGGCCCAAATCTGTTGTGGATTCCCAGTTTGTACTTTTTCTTTCATTAAAGCTGCGTTTACCTTGAGAATGAAATACATCCCCTGACTCACTGCTGAGCAACAGGAGAAGCCTGAGCCATTACCATTCGAGCTTTCTTGCCCATCCAGAAGGTAGTGTAATGTAGTGGTTGGGGTCTAAAGAGGCCTAAGATTAAGCCCTGGCTCTACTGCTTTCAAGCTGTGTGTCCTTTGGCAAAGTAGCTAACCTCAAAGCTTCGGCTTCCTCATCTGTAATTTGAAGACATTATGTCTCTCATTGGGTCATTGTGGAGCTTAAATGAAGTAATGGCAGGATGCTCAGTAAATATTACCCACTCATAAAAAGAACAGATGTAACAAGAAAAGATGATTCATATGAGAACCCAGTATTTTTTTTCCTTCAGTTCAGTTCAGTCGCTCAGTCGTGTCCGACTCTTTGCAACCCCATGAATCACAGCACGCCAGGCCTCCCTGTCCATCACCAACTCCTGGAGTTCACTCAGACTCATGTCCATCGAGTCGGTGATGCCATCCAGCCATCTCATTCTCTGTGGTCCCCTTCTCCTCCCGCCCCCAATCCTTCCCAGCATCAGAGCCTTTTCCAGTGAGTCAACTTGTCGCATGAGGTGGCCAAAGTATTGGAGTTTCAGCTTTAGCATCAGTCCTTCCAATGAACACCCAGGATTGATCTCCTTTAGAATGAACTGGTTGGATCTCCTTGCAGTCCAAGGGACTCTCAAGAGTCTTCTCCAGCACCACAGTTCAAAAGCATCAATTTTGTTTTTCCTTAGTTGGAATTAAAACTAAAAAGCTCATCAATATATATGGAAGAGCTCTCTCATCTGTGGTTCTATTTCCTTTTTTTAAAACATAGTTTTTGTGTGCAATAAATCAAATATCCCCATCTCCCATTCCTTTCGCAATCCAGTGTAGGTCAGGAGAATCCCCTCATGGAAGTGGGTGGAGGAGGAAAGATGCTCTTTGGTGAGATCTTCCTCCGTGTGCCATGTGGCTTTGTCTGCTCTGAGGGACTGTAGTCTCTCTCCTTCCTGAAGTCTTCTTTCATTTTCTCTTTTCCCGGCATGGTAGGTTGCTGGTAAGAGGTAACCAGAAGGCCCTGCTGACGTGCCCTCCTTATTTCTGAGCTAGGGGTCAGGCTGGTGACTGCCCAGTACGTGTCCAGATCTGGTCCCCAGGCAAAGTCCGTGGAGCCCGAGGAGCAGCGTCTGGTTTTGCCTGGCCACCTCCCCCTTTCACTGGATGCTGAGCCTTCCCTTGTCTGGGGTTGGAAAGTCAGTCCCAGCGAGCCTGTGGGTGGGCCTGCACCTGATCTCCAGGCTGCTTTTAGAGCATTTCAGAAACAAAAATCCTTCCTGTTAGCATGACTTCCTGGAGGGCTATTTCCAGATAGGATGGCTTGTGCCAACCATACCCACTTTTTTTTTTCCTCCATGATGGCTCAGCTGTAAAGAATCCACCTGCAGTGCAGGAGATGCAGGAGACTCAGATTTGATCCCTGGGTCAGGAAGATCCCCTGGAGGAGGAAATGGCAACCCACTCCAGTATTCTTGCCTGAAAAATCCTACGGACAGAGGACCCTGGCGGACTACAGTCCAAAGAGTTGCAAAAAGTTGGACACAGCTGGACAACTGAGCACAAATACTTTTGTTTGGTGTATTTAGACCATCGGCGTTTAAAGTGACTAGTGGTTCCGTTGAATTAACATCTCTCATATTTGCCACTATTTTCTATTTGTTGTTCCTGTTTTTTTTTTTTTTTTGTCTGCCATTCTTTTTCTGCTGTTGTGTTTTTAACTGAGTGTTTTACATGATTTAATTTTCCCTCCTTTCTTAGCATATCCACTATACTTTAAAACTTTTTTTTGTAGGTTTCTCCAGAATTTGCAATATACATTTACAACTAATTCAAGTCCACTTTCATATAACTCTATACTACTTCTTGGGTGGTGCAAGTACCTTAAAATAACAAAATACTACAAATTCCTTCCCTCTGTTCCTTGTATCACTTATTTCAGTTATACATAAGCTATTGTCATTGAATACATTGGTGCTATTATTGTTTTGAACAAACTGTTATCTGTTAGATCAAATAAGAATAAGAAATGTGTAAGTTTTTATTACTTCTTTAATGCTGTTCCTTTCTTTATGTAGATCCAAGTTCCTGACTTATATACTTTTCTTTCTCTCTGAAGATCTTCAACATTTTTTATAAGGCAACAAATTTCCTCAGTTTTTGTCTGAGAAAATCTTTATTTCTCCTTCACTTTCTCCAAGTTTGCAGGATACAGACTTCTAGGTTGATGAGTTTTTTTATTTTCTTAACACTTTTTTTCATTGTCTTCTCATTTGGATGGTTTCTGAGGAGAACCCCAATATAATTGTTATCTTTGCTTTCTTATAGATGAAGTGTTTGTTTCCTCTGGTTTTTTAAAACTTTTCTTTCTTTATCTTGATTGTGGTTTGAATATAAAATGCTTAGGTACAGTTTTTTGGAATTTATCTTTTCTGGTATTCTCTGAGCTTCCTAGACCTGTGGATTTGGTGTCTGACATTTACTTGGGGGGGAAATTCTCAGTTATTATTTCTTCAAATATTTCTTCTATTCCATTTCTCTTTTTTCTCCTTCTGATATTACTATTACATGCATGTTACATGCCTTTTGTAGTTGTCCAGTAATTCTTGGTTATTATGTTCTATTTTGTTTTTTCTTTGCTTTTTGTTTTCTATTTGAAAAATTTCTGTTGCTATATCCTCAGGCTCAGGGATTCTTTCCTCAGCTGTGTCCAGTCTACTAATAATCCCATCAAAAGCATTCTTCACTTCTGTTATAGTGTTTATCGCTCACATTTCTTTGGGATTCTCTCTTAGAAGTTCCATCTCTCTCCTTACATGGCCCATTCTTGCATGTTGTTTGCTTCTCCCATTGGAGCCCTTAGCATACTAATCATAGTTTTTTTAAAAGTTCTTGATCTGGTATGTCTCTGCCATATCTGAGTCTGGCTCCAGTGGTTGCTCTAATTCTTCAAATTATGTGGTTTTTTTTTTTTGCATTTTAGTAGGCCTTGTAATTTTTAATTGAAAGTCAGACATGATATACTGGGTGAAAGTGACTGCAAATAAATAGACTTTTAGCGGTATGGTGGTAAGGTGTAGGGGGCAGGAGGTATTTTGTAGACCTATGATTAGGCTCAGTCTTTGAGTGAACTCGGGCCTCTGCACGGTGAACCTCCCAAGTGTTCTAAGTCTTGTCCTCTCCCTAGGTGGTACAGGATGGCTAAAGGGGGCTGGAATGGGGTATTTCTCTTCTCCCAGGTCAGTACAGTTCAGTTCAGTTCAGTTCAGGTCATCAGTCGCTCAGTCGTGTCCGACTCTCTGCGACCCCATGAATCACAGCATGCTAGGCCTCCCTGTCCATCACCAACTCCCGGAGTTCACTCAAACTCATGTCCATCGAGTCGGTGATGCCATCCAGCCATCTTATTCTCTGTGGTCCCCTTCTCCTCCCGCTCCCAATCCTTCCCAGCATCAGAGTCTTTTCCGGTGAGTCAACTCGTCGCATGAGGTGGCCAAAGTATTGGAATTTCAGCTTTAGCAACAGTCCTTCCAATGAACACCCAGGATTGATCTCCTTTAGAATGGACTGGTTGGATCTCCTTGCAGTCCAAGGGACTCTCAAGAGTCTTCTCCAGCACCACAGTTCAAAAGCGTCAATTCTTCAGCGATCAGCTTTCTTCACAGTCCAACTCTCACATCCATACATGACCACTGGAAAAACCATAGCCAGGTCAGTTGCTGCTGCTAAGTCACTTCAGTCGTGTCCGACTCTGTGTGACCCCATAGACGGAAGCCCACCAGGCTCCCCCGTCCCTGGGATTCTCCAGGCAAGAACACTGGAGTGGGTTGCCATTTCCTTCTCCAATGTGTGGAAGTGGAAAGTGAAAAGTGAAAGTGAAGTCGCTCAGTTGTGTCCGACCCTTAGCAAGCTCTGATAAAATCCTAATAAGTTAGACCCAGGTAAAACAGTTTCTCTTGAGAGTGGGCATTATTAATAGCATGAACAAAATGTTCCAGCTGTTTCTAAAAGGGCTGCTTTTCCCTCTCTGTGCTGGAAGCGTGAAGGGATTCCTCCCTGATAGTTGTTGTGAGACCCTGGTACATGTTCTTGCCTATCCCCAGCACCCAAGGGTGTTGTGTCAACTGTGGAAAACCTGCTGATCAGGTATTCCTCAGAGCTAGAGCAAGTCTGCTGTGCATCACAGGGCAGATTGCTTGTCCATCCCTGTGTTAACCGAGGGTGGTTGGGCTCATGACCATAAAATCACAAAAGTCTGGCCTGGTTCACGGGCCCTTAAGTCATGCCAGCTCTGAGGAGCTGAGACCCAGCAGATAGGAATCTTGTTACATCCTGTAGACTTGTATTTCCTAAAGTAGAGGCTGTAGCTCACCGCACATGCTGCAAGGTCCAGGAATCTGTATTTCTGAAAAGTGCCTCGGATGATTCTCATGCTTACTCTAGCTTGAGGCTTCTTTAGGCTAAAACTGTAGAAAGGAATAAAATCTATCAGATAGGGACTGGAACCCATGACCTACGCAACCTGTGACTTAAAAGAACATGTGTGCTGTACTTAGTCACTCAGTCGTGTCCGACTCTTTGCAACGCTATGGACTGCGGCCTGCCAGGATTCTCTGTCCGTGGGGATTCTCCAGGCAACAATACTGGAGTGGGTCGCCATGCCCTCCTCCAGGGGATCTTCCCAACCCAGAGGTCGAACCCAGGTCTCCTGCATTGCAGGCAGATTCTTTATTGACTGAGCCACCAGGGAAGCCAAAAGAACATAAACCAATGCAAATTCCATTTGCCCTTTTTTTTGTGTAACATTTATTTAGTTACACCGAGTCTTAATTCAGCACGTGGGGTCTGTGTTGTGTCGTGTGGGACCCTCTGCTGTGGTGCCTGGACTCTCTAGTTGTGGTGCTCAGGCTCAGTAGTTGTGCCCCACGGGCTCCAGAGTACGAGGGCTCAGTTGCTCTGAGGCATATGGGATCTTAGTTCCCTAACCAGGGATCGAACTCACGTTCCATGCATTGCAAGGCAGATTCTTAACCACTGGACTACCAGGAAATTCCTCCATTTGCTTTTGCTGATAATTCAGTTCAGTTCAGTTCAGTTCAGTCGCTCAGTCGTGTCCAACTCTCCGTGACCCCATGAATCACAGCACGCCAGGCCTCCCTGTCCATCACCAACTCCCGGAGTTCACTCAAACTCATGTCCACAGAGTCGGTGATGCCATCCAGCCATCTCATTCTTGGTTGTCCCCTTCTCCTCCCGCCCCCAACCTTTCCCAGCATCAGAGTCTTTTCCAGTGAGTCAACTCGTTTGCTGATAATTACTTACATATATTAAGGGCTTCCCTGATAGCTCAGTTGGTTAAGAATCAGCCTGCAGTGCAGGAGACCTTGGTTTGATTCCTGGGTTGCGAACATCCCCTGGAGAAGGGAAAGGCTACCCACTCCAGTATTCTGACCTGGAGAATTCCATGGACATGGGGTTGCAAAGAGTCAGACACAACTTTCACTTTCACTTACATATATTAAGACAAACTCCCTGGAAAGAAGTGAGCTTTTTGAAGTCTCTGGCCTCTGCTCTTCCAAGTGTTATGTTCATGTCTGAAGGTAGAGGAACATCTTGTTTTGGGTTGGGAGCCATTCCTGTACTGGCATGAAACTGAGGATCTTAGCTGAAGAGCAGTTTCAAAAGGGTGGTGTCCAATTCTGTGGAAGACAAGTCTTAAGGGCCATGTGCAACTGCTATACCATGTGGTAAAATTTAAAACAAAGATTTCTTTTTCCAGCTCCTTGTCCCATACTCAGGGAGTGTCCATGAAGACGAAAAGATGAGAGCTCCAACGTAGATTAGTATAGCAGACTCCAAGAAGTTCCAAAGAGACGGACTGGTTGGGTTTCTCTATGACCATCTTTGCTTCCTGGACTGGGAGCTTTGGATCTGAGCAACTCTAATTAGGGAGGGGCATCTGGATTCATTCTCTCATTCATTTATTCGAGTTGCCCCTTGATGGGTCCTTGGCAGGTAAGGGGAAAATTGTATTTGCCTCTGCTCTGGAAAAACCACTGAGTGAAAAGACAAAGCATTCTTCTTCCTACTGGGGAGAGCCATCTTTGGGAGCAATGTGACAAATGCCCGAGAATGGACATCTTTTGCCAGACGGAAGCATTGTGCAAGTGCATGTCACTAGAGGCTTTGTCTGACGTCAGATGCACAACAAATCCTTCAATGGTGCATATACTACCCTGCTGGGAAACTGGGACATTTCAGTGGCAGAGTAGCATGATGTATGGGGAGAGAGCTTTCCCTGCATTCTGTGGGGACTCTGTCCTGTGACCTATTGAGAACCCTATTGTAATAAACATCCATGGTTTTGTTCTGCCTAATATCTATTCTCTCTTCCCTGCTAATAGAACCTCTGTCTTCTTTTTCCTCTCAGTGCCCATCATCGAAGTGCACTGATTGCTCCTCCTAGTTGTGGGTTATAGGTGTGACCTGGACTTGATCAATGAGGATGTGCTCTCTCCTGGGCCAGGGATGGTCATGAGACCCAACCTGGACCCATGAATTTGATTCTAAGGCTTAAGTGTGACTGTTGGGGGACGGAAGTTCTGGTTGGGCTGGGACACTGTGAGGATATAGGCCTAGAGTGGTTGGTGGTCACTCGGTCCTTATGAATGAACAGTTTGCTGGAGAATAAAGCTAGCACAGAGCAAAACAAAGCAGAGAGAGGAAAGAGGCAGGTTTCTGATAATATGTTGTGAGCATCTGAATACAGCTATGCTTCAAGAGCCCCTGTTTTCTTCCATATATATGTCAGTAACTTCCTGGAAGAGGAACTCAAAGGCCTATTGATGAAAGTGAAAGAGGAGAGTGAAAAGGTTGGCTTGAAGCTTAACATTCAGAAAACGAAGATCATGGCATCTGGTCCCATCACTTCTTGGGAAATAGATGGGGAAACAGTGGAAACAGTGTCAGACTTTATATTTTGGGGCTCCAAAATCACTGCGGATGCTGATTGCAGTCATGAAATTAAAAGACGCTTACTCCTTGGAAGGAAAGTTATGACCAGCCTAGATAGCATATTAAAAAGCAGAGACATTACTTTTCCAACCAAGGTCCGTCTAGTCAAGGCTATGGTTTTTCCCGTGGTCATGTATGGATGTGAGAGTTGGACTGTGAAGAAAGCTGATCGCTGAAGAATTGATGCTTTTGAACTGTGGTGCTGGAGAAGACTCTTGAGAGTCCCTTGGACTGCAAGTAGATCCAACCAGTCCATTCTAGAGGAGATCAATCCTGGGTGTTCACTGGAAGGACTTATGCTAAAGCTGAAACTCCAATACTTTGGCCATCTCATGCAATGAGTTGACTCACTGGAAAAGACTCTGATGCTGGGAGCGATTGGGGGTGGGAGGAGACGAGGACGACAGAGAATGAGGTGGCTGGATGGCATCACCGACTCTGTGGACATGAGTTTGAGTGAACTCCGGGAGTTGGTGATGGACAGGGAGGCCTGGCGTGCTGTGGTTCATGGGGTCGCTAAGAGTCGGACACGACTGAGCGACTGAACTGAACTGAACTGAACTTCCTGTGATAGATAAAGCACGGCCACAGTTTCTTTGTGGCTCCTTCCACAGGAGGTAGAGTCTATGTCCCTGCCTCTTGAATCTGGGCTGGTCTGTGCCTTGCTTTGACTTGTAGAACGTGTTGGGAGCAACTTCATGTGAGGTCTGGAGACTAGGCCTCAAGGGGCCTTGCAGCTTCTGCTTTCACTCTCTGGGACTTCTGCCCTGAAGCCACCAAGTAAGAAAGTCAGCCTAACCTACTGGAGGATGAGTGGCCATGTATAGGAGAACTGGAGTGTTCTAGCCAACTGCTGATACCACTTGCCTACCTTGTCAGGGAGGGCCTGACAGCCTAATGGACCTTCCAGCCTAATGAGCAGCTGAATACATCTGCATGAGTGAAACCATCAGAAGAAGCTCCCCGTCAGCCCACAGAATCATAAGTTGTTGTTTTAAGCCACTAAATCTTGAAGTTTTGTTCTACATCAATAACAGCTCATACACTCCTTTTTTGGCTTAAGTTAGTTTGATGTTATTTGCTATCATTGCAAATGAGACTGATTTGCAATAGTTCTGTTCAATGTAGTTATTTAATAAACTAAGCTTGACCAGAAATGGACCTTTGTGGAACTTCTTCCCACCTCTGCCATCAAGGTGGTGAAATCAGCTATCTACGTATAGATCTTCACTTGTTGGGTGTATACATGAACTCACTTGTTGATGGAATCCATTTCTTGCTCATGTTAGTGTAACTTATCTGAATGATAAGTACCAGTGTCCTCAAAAGGTCCTTCCCTGGTGCCTCAGTTGGTCAAGAATCTGTCTTCAATTCAGGATACTTTCTGCAATGCAGGAGACCTGGGTTTTGTCCCTAGGTTGGGAAGATCCCCTGGAGAAGGAAATACAGCCCACTCCAGTATTCTTGCCTGGGAAATCCCATGGATAGAAGAGCCTGGTGGGCTACAATCCATGGGGTCACAAGACTCAGATATGACTTGGCGACTAAACCGCCACCACCACTGTCTTCAAAAGGGCTAATTTCTCCAGCACACACACACCTGAGGGGAGACCACTCAACAACTCTTTGAGTTTTTCATGGAGCAGAGAAAAACCATTCCCACTGTGGCATTTCTAAATTTCTGATCCACAGAATCTGTGAGCATGGGAAAATTGTTGCTTTAAGTTGCTGAGCTTTAAAGGGTTACAGACTGAATGTGTGTGTTCCCACCTCTGTTTGAATGTTGAAATCCTAACCCCTCAATGTGATGGTATTGTGTGGGGGCGTGTTTTGGGAGGTGATTAGGTCATGAGGGTGGAGCCCTCATGAATGGGATTAGTGCCCTAATGAAAGAGACCCAGTGAGCTCTCTTACCTCTCTCCCCTGTGAGAACAAGTGAGAAGATGCCATCTATGAAGTAGGAGTTGGGCCCTCACTGGATGCAGAATGTGCTGGTAATGGCAATGTGCCTCTAATTCAGTGACACTCAGTAAAAATGAGGCTGGATAAGACAGAAATGGAAGAGAAGAATTAAGAATGAACCTAAAAAGAAAGTAGGAGAGTAAGGTATGGCATAGACCTATGGCACACTCCATAAAAATTGTGCTGCGTTTTTGACATGAATATGTTCACAGTGGATTTAGAGTGGAAAAAAAGGAGGTCCAAATGTTATATATTGTATTCTGAACTCCCATTTTGTAAATGATAAATATACACGGAAAAGGAGTACACATTAAAATGTTAATAGTTTCCTCTGGGTGGTGGGGTTGTGAAGATATTCATTTTTCTCGTGTAAAAGGAAGATGTGGTTCTTGTGTGTATAAATACAGTTAGTAAAAATGGAACCACCACTGAACCTGAATATCTGTTCATTGCAAATGTGAACGGCGAGCGGTAGGATAGAACAGATATCTACTGCAAGAAGGTAAGGCCTGGCTGCCACCTTTGCTGGCATTTTGCCGTCTTGTGTGAAACCATGTTGCACCTTCATGCTGGCTGCTGCTCAGAGGATGGTGGGACCTGGGACAGATTGGCCATAGGACGGGCTGTGTCTAAGTTCAGAAAAGGAAGGAACCCTGCTAGACCCCCAAGAGTCTGCTAGCCAGACTGGGAGGGCCTGGGCCTCTGCAGCCTTTCTGCCCTCTGCCCTCATCTGGCCTCCGTCCTGTTTCTTTGAAAAATATGTATATCTTGGCCGCTTCTCTAGCTCTGATGGTGCCTTGGGTTCTGCTTGTGGTGTTCTGGCCTTCCGGTGCCCTGCGACGTCCTTCCTGTGAGTGTTGGAGGATGGAAGAGGAAATAGACCTTTTTGGTCTATTGTGGTAACCTCCTCAGGTACAATTAGGATGTGGGGTGCGCTGGGCTTGAAACAGGGCAGGGGAGTGTTTTCATTCTCTTTCCTTCCCCCCTTTCCTGTTGATCTGAGGTGTTGTGGTGTCTATATGTGTGTGTTTATTTGAGGCAGAATTTTATTTGGGAGAATTCAACTCTCCAGATCCCACTCCTCTTCCTGTGGGCTTCCCTGATAGCTCAGTTGGTAAAGAATCCACCTGCAATGTAGGAGAACCTGGTTCGATTCCTGGGTCAGGAAGATCCGCTGGAGAAGGGATAGGCTACCCACTCCAGTATTCTTGGGCATCCCTTGTGGCTTAGCTGGTAAAGAATCTGCCTGCAATGAGGGAGACCTGGGTTCAGTCCCTAGGTTGGGAAGATCCCCTGGAGAAGGGAAAGGCTACCCACTCCAGTATTCTGGCCTGGAGAATTCCATGGGCTGTATAGTCCATGAACTCGCAAAGAGTCAGACAGGACTGAGTGACTTTCACTTTCACCTTCTCCTCTTCCTGTCTGTCCCCCAGCATTTTATACTCATCTGTGCCAAAGTCCTTGATGTTGATGGGTCAGTTTGTTTGCTGTAATTTCTTTTTGCCCCACTAGACTGTGGGCTCCTTGAGGGCAGGAACCTCATTACTAACTACTTTGAAAGAACTCAGAAGACAAGAGATCTGTCTTCAGTCTCTGTATTTCTAGGGCCATATTGTATCAGATGCTGAATAAAAACCTCTGGAGAAGGCAATGGCAAGCCACTCCAGTACTCTTGCCTGGAAAATCCCGAGGATGGAGGAGCCTGGTAGGCTGCAGTCCGTGGGGTCGCTAAGGGTCGGACACGACTGAGCGACTTCGCTTTCACTTTCACACGTTGGAGAAGGAAATGGCAACCCACTCCAGTGTTCTTGCCTGGAGAATCCCAGGGATAGGGGAGCCTGGTGGGCTTCCGTCTATGGGGTCACACAGAGTCGGACACGACTGAAGTGACTTAGCAACAACAATGGTACCAGGCAGCATTTCATCATAAGTGAGGGTGTTTCCTGCATCTCTGAGTCACAGTACATGTTTACTGTATATGCTGTGTAATTTAACATGTGAATATGATCTTATGATCTGAACAGGTGATAAACCCCATCCAATAGCAGGGATTGGCTTATGCCCTTCTCTATTTGTTGGAAACATCTCTAAGCAAATACGTGTCTCTGATGGACTTCACGTTGATTTTATAGGACTGATACATTGAATTCTGCCTTACAAAGTTCCCCCTGCAGTATCTAGATGGTGTAAAGTTAGCCTGGGGTGGGAGACAGCTTTCAGTTCAGAGTGTAACTGGATTGGGGTAACGTGATTTCTGGCAAGGGTTTATGTAAAAGTTATTCAAAATTGTGACTGTATCTTTCATGAATGTTCAGTCTCTTATTTTTGCAAAGAGCTATTTTCTATTGGAAAACAATCTTGGGTTTTAAGTTAGGCTGTGTAAAAGGCTTCCAGAAAATGTCAGGGCATTTTCTAAGAGCACCCTAGGGAGTAGGAGAAGTTAAATACTTTTTTAAAAATCTGTGTTCTGATGGACCTTGGCCATTTAATTTGTTTTTCATTGATTCTTGGGCCAAAAAGAATTCCACCTGGGCGTGAGTGAGGACGAGGGGAGTGAGAGACCAAAGGCTTATTGGTATAACACTCCCTAGGAAGGGAACCCGTGTGATTATTAGTCAAGGTGATACTTTGCTGATTTTTAGAGAAATGCAAATCAAAACTACAATGGGGTCAGTCAGAATGGTCAACATTAAAAAGTCTACAAAAGTAACGAATGCTGGAGAGGATATGGAGAGAAGGGAACCCTCCTACACTGTTGGTGGGAGTGTAAATTGGTCCAGCTACTATGGGAAACAATATGTATGTGTGTGCTCAGTCATTCAGTTGTGTCTGACTCTTTGAGACCCCATGGACTGTAGCCTGGCAGTCTCCTGTCTATGGGATTTCCTAGGTAAAAATACTTTAGTGGGTTGCCGTTTCCTCCTCCAGGGATCTTCCCAACTCAGGGATCGAACCTGTGTCTCCTGCAATGCCAAGCAGATTCTTTACTGTCTGAGCCACCAGGGAGGAAGCCTGCCCTGCAGAGGGGGCCACCTATTATCCCCACTGGTAAATGAGCAAGCTGAGGTTTGAGAAGAGTGCTCAGGTGCCTAGGAAGAGACTGGACATGAATCCCAAGTCTGTCTATCACCAAGTCCTTGTGTTTTCCAATGCCCGATGCTGCCTTCACAGCCCATGAAAGCAGGCTTTGGGTTACCAAGCACAGGTGGGTGGAAAGAAACAGTTGGGGAGAAACCTTCCTGTGAAGGTTTTTACTGTAGTTCAAGCCTGTTGGGTGGAGTTCTCCTCTCCAGGCAGGAGACCTGAAGCTGGCAGAGCTACTCTGGCACCTTCTGCCCACAAGACAAGCTCTGTTTATTTCATGCCAGCTAATGTGGAGGGTGCCTTAAATGATTTATGTTCGAAGCATTTTTTTTTTTTTGTCTACAAAAGTACCCCTTTTGCAATAAGTCTTGGATACTTGGTTTTTAATAAACCAGGCTTAGTAGCTGCCTAAGATCAAGAGAGACACATTGTGTTTATGCAGAGGAGGTGTCTAGTTGAGTGCGCCCCTGGTCAGAATCCCTCCTGAGGCTGATGGATTTTCCATGGCTTGAGTCTCACGAATTAACCTTGGACATGCAAATTTTTCGGGTACGGTGTCCTCTGGCAGGTCATCAGGGAAAATGGTTAGGAAGCCTGAAACTGGGGGACTCCGGTGGGAGTGGGTCTGTTGTCTGTATTATTACCAGGGGTTTTTCAAGGACTGAGACTGTTATGAGCTATAGATTTAACTGACACATTGAACTGTATCCAGGCTCCATGTTACCCTGGGCAGATCCTCAAGTCCTGGGAGCTGGGCAGCTGCAAAAGGCCAGTAACAGGGAGTCGCCATGGAACTTGTTGCTAATGTTTATGCAGTGGCTTGTATGGAGCCACATACAATATGGCTATTGTTCTTCATTTCAGGGGTGCCAGTTAGTGGCTGGTGTTAAAATGTGTCCAGGATTTGGCAGAGAATCCTCTCTGCCTACCACTGTATTAGATTCTGGGGGTTTGTCCAGACAGTATCTGGGGCTGGGGGCTGGGGATCGAATAGTTTGGGGCAGACAGTGAGGCTGGGGCTAAGGGGGACATCCCAGGAAGGCTGTGTGGCCCAGGTCTATTTTCCTGAAGGGCCTTCATTTATGCTTTTTTAAAATTTGGTTTTTAATTTACATGGAGCAAATGAAACACTCCCTGGTGTACAGTTCTGTGACTTCCGGCAAATGCAGAGTTGTGTCCCCGCCACAATAAAGGTATGGAGCAGTGCTATTACCTCCCTGACTCCTGGCCGAATTCCCTCAGGTTGCTCCTTTTATCGACCTGTCCTAGTTTAGTCCCTGACAACTGCTGATCTGCTTTCTCTTCCTATAGTTCTGCCTGTTCCAGAATATCCTATAAATGGGATGATGTGGTCTTTTGAGTCTGGTGTCTTCCATGTATTATAGTGCTTTTGAGATTCATCCATGTTATTGCATGATCAATGGTTTGTTCTTTCTTATTGCTGAGTATATATCACAGTTTGTTTATCCACTCTTTACCTGAAGGATATTTGGGTTGTTTCCAGTTTGGGGCCATTATGAATAAAGCTGCTAGAAACATTCGTTTACAGGCTTTTTGTGTGAACTTGAGTTTTCACTTCTAGGAGTAGGATTGATGGATCATAGGGTAAGTGTATGTCTAACTTTGTGAGAAACAAACTTCTTTCCAGAGTAACTGTACCCTTTTGTATTTCTATCATTGATGTATGAGGTTTCTAGTTGCTCTTTGTCCCTGTCAGCACTTGGTATTGTCATGATTTTTATTTGTTTTGAGCCTTCTAATAGGTATGTGGCCTTTCACCGTGGTTTTTAACTTGCATTTCTATTTAAATGTTTTGGGTATTGCTTTCAAATGAGGTTATAATTTTCGGAATTGAAAGAGGTAAATAGCAGTTATAGTAAATTGTTTTTTGTATGGGAAAAAAGCTTTCATTTGTCAAGTGTATATATTTAAAAAGTAATACAATTTTGGTAGCCTTGTTTCAGTATGTCTTTATATGTTCAGTCTTCACTTTAGTCAGCATAGCAGCGGAGTGAGCCTTCTGTGACCAGGATTGGCTCCGTCACTGCCTAGCTTCCCATCTTACAGCGGCCTCCAGGGCCCCGTGGGATCCGCTCTCTGCTGCCTCTCTGAGCTGCCCTTCTGATCCAGCTGCTCTGGCCTCCTGGCTTCTCCCTGAGTACTCCAGGTACACTTCCTCCTCAGGGCCTTTGCACTTGCCATGCCCTCTGTGCAGAAGGGTCTCTTTCTGGAAAACTGCCGGGCTAGCTCATTCATTTCCGTCTGCTCACATGTCCCCTTCTCAGAGAATCTTCCCTGACCACCCTTTCGATAAGAACTGACACCCTTTGTCGGGCTTTGTTTTCCTCCCTAGCAACATCCATACCTGTTAGATTATACATTTACTTGTCTACTAGCTGTGTCCTTCCACTGGAAGCAAAGCCTCAGTGAGGGCAGTGGCCCAGTGCCTGGAATGGTGCCTGAGATCTAGAACGTGGTGGCAGCATGCAGAATGAATGAAGCCTCACGTCTCAGACTTACTTCAACTACGTCGTCATAGGAAAGTGGCTGTCGGACTTTTAAAAAGCAAGATAATTCTTCCTCCAAAAATTTGGAAAGAACTTCAGTCTGTAGGACAGATATCACTGATACTCGATCGGTTTGAATTTATCTAATTTTTATGTTGTTTTTGTTGTCTTTTTGTAAAGTGTTGAGAAAGTCTGGATATACTTTGTAGTAGCAGAATACCTTTGAGTTAAACTGATCCAGAGTTTGAAGGGAGGACAGTAAAATATATGTATTACAAAGTTGAGTTACTAGCAACATTTAACAGCTGTTTATTCTCCCCCTACTACAACCCCCACCCCCATCGTCAGAGAAGAAGTCTCCAGATTTATAAGTGTGTCTCAACTCTCAAAAGCTGGCTGTTACTATGATGTGATAAGTTATACATTCATGGGTTCTTGGGCAATTGACCCGGACTTTTTGAAGAGAATACTTGCTGAGTATAGGCGCCCGTGCATTCCACCTAGCGCATGTGTACCGATGTGGTGACCTTGACTGTTTTTAGAATTTCAAATGAACAGACATGTACAGCCTGAATTACAACAGAAAACACAGACCTACAGTTTCTTGATCAGTGAATGACACATTTAAGAAACATATCAGGGAGGCCTGGTGTGCTGTGATTCATGGGGTCGCAAAGAGTCGGACACAACTGTGCGACTGAACTGAACTGAACTGAACTGAAGTATCGCACAGTGATGACCTGGGAAAAGCGCTGTTATGAGTGTTGTGCAAAAGCCTTGGGAGGAACATGAGACAGGGTGTGTGTTTGCAGTCTTCTGTGTGTTAACAGTTGGACTATGACATATCAGCTTGTTTAAAGGATAGTTTAACACAGTTAGACTCTTACGACTTACTCTCTTTCTTCACCCTCTTTTTTAAAACAGCAAATGTTGTTTCTCTGGTTTATACATGAACAAAATCTACTGAGCAAAGTGCAGTAGGCCAGTGAATTTGATGTCTTTTCCAAAGGGCTGTTAGGGACGATTCTGAAGTCTAGGAACATAGTAGATGCTCAATTAATGAACGTTAGATGTTGAATGAACACAACGGAAGTCAGAAGGGAAGGCAATATCAGCTGCTGCTGCTGCTAAGTCGCTTCAGTCATGTCTGACTCTGTGTGACACCATAGACGGCAGCCCACCAGGCTCCTCTGTCCCTGGGATTCTCCAGGCAAGAATACTGGAGTGGGTTGCCATTTCCTTCTCCAGGCAACAGGCAGAGTCCTCTTTAAAAGACAAAACCTTGCCTCACCTCCCTTCCTGCTGCTGCTTCTTGGGGGTCCACACACTTGGTTTGGAGCAGTGCTGACTTAGGGTTATTTTTGTAGAAGTGAGTAGAATGAATCTTTTTCTCATGGGGCTGGCTTTTCGTTGGGAAACCCTGTTATTGCCTTGTACAGCCAGGTCAGACCCATGGGAAGAGCTGGACTAAGCAACCGTATTCTGGCCTAGAGTGGATGTTCAGAAACCCATGTGTTCCCACAGGCTGAAGAATGACACCCAGGCCCCTGGTAGGCCTTCCCAGCCCCTTTCACCCAATCTGGATTCTGTCTCCCAGTCTTTCACGTCCCTTGTCCAGCTTGTGTTCCAGCCAGCAGGGAAGTTCCCCACACATACCCTGAATGCTTTGCCGTCTGTACTTTAAAAATTATAATGACTATTATTTCAGTCACAGCAAGTATTACTACTAATATTTACTGAGACCTGGAAGATGCCAGGCACACGCACTATCCTCACAGACCTGTGATGGACATACAGAGGAAACTGGGAAGTTAACCTTAACCTAAACCCAAGGTCATTTGGCTTGTGAATGTGAAACTGGGGTTCAAGCCCTTATGGCGACTTCAGGTCTCATGCTCCCAACCCACCATTGTCAATGCAGTCGGGATGGATGGACCTAAGACCTGCAGGGAACGTGTCTTCACGCCTCTCCTGAGTTCAAGGAAATCAGTGGAAACCTGCCAGAGGTAGATTTTTCAAAAAGGGTGTTTTTATTTTACAATTATTCAGCATAAATTTGGAGGATTAGCCAATATAGAATTAATATAATCACCTGGACTCAATTATCTATTGACAAATAACCCACACACACAGACACACACACACGCACACACACACACACTCTCTCTCCTGGATTGGAGGTAAGGGGCACACATCATATCTTAAGACCAGAGTGGGCACCTGCCATGCCCACCATCTCCTGGGAGGTGTGGGTAGTCTTCCTCTCTCCTGAGTGGCTGCCAGGCTATGACTGTGGAATGGATTTAGTTTGAGGGATCTCATCAGAGGGAGGCCTAGGGCCCTTATATTCTGCCATGGGAAGCTCCTTCCATGACTGGTTTCTTTAGGGCTTTACTGTGATTGACTCTTTGTGAATGAATGAGCCCTAATGTGCTGACTCCAGATGCGCTCAGTTCTCAGGTCAGCTCTGTCCTTGCTCACCTACCTGCCTGTAGGTTTTCAGTTCAGTTCAGTTCAGTCGCTCAGCAGTGTCCGACTCTCCACGACCCCATGAATCACAGCACGCCAGGACTCCCTGTCCATCACCAACTCCTGGAGTTCACTCAAACTCATGTCCACAGAGTCGGTGATGCCATCCAGCCATCTCATTCTCCGTCGTCCCCGTCTCCTCCCGCCCCCAACCTTTCCCAGCATCAGAGTCTTTTCCAGTGAGTCAACTCGTCGCATGAGGTGGCCAAAGTATTGCAGTTTCAGCTTTAGCATCAGTCCTTCCAATGAACACCCAGGACTGATCTCCTTTAGGATGGACTGGTTGGATCTCCTTGCAGTCCAAAGGACTCTCAAGAGTCTTCTCCAGCACCACAGTTCAAAAGCATCAATTCTTCGGTGATCAGCTTTCTTCACAGTCCAACTCTCACATCCATACATGACCATGGGAAAAACCATAGCCTTGACTAGACAGACCTTTGTTGGCAAAGTAATGTCTCTGCTTTTTAATATACTATCAAGGTTGGTCATAACTTTCCTTCCAAGGAGTAAGCGTCTTTTCATTTCCTGGCTGCAATCAGCATCTGCAGTGATTTTGGAGCCCCCAAAATAAAGTCTGACACTGTCTCCACTATTTCCCCATCTATTTGCCATGAAGTGATGGGACCGGATGCCATGATCTTTGTTTTCTGAATGTTGAGCTTCAAGCCAACCTTTTCGAAAAGTTGGCTGTAGGTTTTACTGGTATGCAATTTAGGCAGGTGCAGATGAGAATGGGCTTGATAAAGGGCAGAAATGGTATGGACCTAACAGAAGCAGAAGATATTAAGAAGAGGTGGCAAGAATACACAGAAGAACTGTACAAAAAAGATCTTCATGACCCAGATAATCACGATGGTGTGATCACTCACCTAGAACCAGACATCTTGGAATGTGAAATCAAGTGGGCCTTAGAGAGCATCACTACGAACAAAGCTAGTGGAGGGGATGGAATTCCAGTTGAGCTATTTCAAATCCTGAAAGTTGATGCTGTGAAAGTGCTGCACTCAATATGCCAGCAAATTTGGAAAACTCAGCAGTGGCCACAGGACTGGAAAAAGTCAGTCTTCATTCCAATCCCAAAGAAAGGCAATGCCAAAGAATGCTCAAACTACTGCACAATTGCCCTCATCTCACACGCTAGAAAAGGAATGCTCAGAATTCTCCAAGCCAGGCTTCAGCAATACCTGAACCGTGAACTTCCAGATGTTCAAGCAGGTTTTAGAAAAGGCAGAGGAATCAGAGATCAAATTGCCAACATCCGCTGGATCATGGAGAAAGCAAGAGAGTTCCAGAAAAGCATCTATTTCTGCTTCACTGACTATGCCAAAACCTTTGACTGTTTGGATCACAACAAACTGTGGAAAATTCTGAAAGAGATGGGAATACCAGACCACCTGACCTGCCTCTTGAGAAACCTGTATGCAGGTCAGGAAGCACCAGTTAGAACTGGACATGGAACAACAGACTGGTTCCAAATAGGAAAAGGAGTACGTCAAGGTTGTATATTGTCACCCTGCTTATTTAACTTATATGCAGAGTACATCATGAGGAACGCTAGGCTGGAAGAAGCACAAGCTGGAATCAAGATTGCCAGGAGAAATATCAATAACCTCAGATATGCAGATGACACCACCCTTATGGCAGAAAGTGAAGAGGAACTCAAAAGCCTCTTGATGAAAGTGAAAGAGGAGAGTGAAAAGGTTGGCTTGAAGCTTAACATTCAGAAAACAAAGATCATGGCATCTGGTCCCATCACTTCATGGGAAATAGATGGGGAAACAGTGGAAACAGTGTCAGACTTTAATTTTTTGGGTTCCAAAATCACTGCAGATGCTGATTGCAGCCAGGAAATTAAAAGACGCTTACTCCTTGGAAGGAAAGTTATGACCAACCTAGATAGCATATTAAAAAGCAGAGACATTACTTTGCCAACAGAGTTCTGTCGAGTCAAGGCTATGATTTTTCAGTAGTCATGTATGAATGCGAGAGTTGGACTGTAAAGAAAGCTGATCGCCGAAGAATTGATTCTTTTGAACTATGGTGTTGGAGAAGACTCTTGAGAGTCCTTTGGACTGCAAGGAGATCCAACCAGTCCATTCTAGAGGAGATCAATCCTGGGTGTTCATTGGAAGGACTGATGCTAAAGCTGAAGCTCCAATACTTTGGCCGCCTCATGTGATGAGTTGACTCACTGGAAAAGACTCTGATGCTGGGAAGGATTGGGGGCGGGAGGAGACGGGGACGACAGAGAATGAGATGGCTGGATGGCATCACTGACTCGATGGACATGAGTTTGAGTGAACTCCAGGAGTTGGCGATGGACAGGGAGGCCTGGCGTGCTGTGATTCATGGGGTCGCAAAGAGTCGGACATGACTGAGCGACTGAACTGAACTGAACTGAGACGAGGAGGGGGCCTTCACCAGGAGCAGGCAGCCCCATTGATTGGCAGCTGTGGCCAGAACTGGGACTTGGAGCTATAATTCAGATGCTTGTGCATCACAGCCCATTCCTGCCATATTCAAACTATTGGCTCCACCCAAATGCCATTACTCTGTCCTCCCAACCTTATCCTAACATGCTTCCACACATCTGCTTCTGCTCTGTGCTGGACTCAGCCCCACCCAGGTGTAGATGCAATAGTGATAGCTCAACAGACATCGCTGCCGCCGTCGGTCATGGAGCGGGTGGCGAGTCAGGGAGGCCGTAAAATAGTCACAGAAACAGAATCCAGCTTCCTCGTGGTGGGAGCTGTGGGAGAAGAACTGCTTGGCCCAGGGAGCTTTGACTCTTTGGAGGGTCAGAGGGGCAGGTGGGCTTCCCTGAAGATGTGCTGCTCCAGGTGAGGTCTGGACGGGGAGAAAGGCTCACTCAGCGAGGAGTGGGAGATGGGTGTTGCTTTGGCCAAGGGTTCAGCACAGGGAAAGCCTTGGTGGCTAGAGGTGGCTGTTGAAATTCCACCGGCCCTTTAAGCCAGTCACCAGTCACCTTGCAAATGGGGAGCCCTGTTCTGTGCCTTTTTAGCACTGGGTTCCTTAGGGTGTTCGACACACCCTGGGCCCTCTGAGACAATTCCGAGGGGCTGAGGGCCCACACTTGGCTGCCAGGAATAGCCATGAGCTATCCCCGCTCACACCAACTTCCTGCCTCAGGGCTGGCTAGGTGCCTCCTAAGCTCTGCCTCTGCCTGAGTTACAGCCTGGGGAGCCCAGGGATAGGGAGTGGAGTGAGTTGGACTCTGCAGCCCTCAGCTTCACAGCCTTCAGGCTTGATCAGTCCATCACGGGCAATGTCTTGCAGGCTGGGGGAGAGATGGAGAAGCAAGAACAGCCCTGCGCATCTCATGCAGTGTGCCTGGACCTTTCTGGGCCACAAGGCTCACAGCGCCCTTGGTTTTCCATTTCCACTTACTGCAAACTTGAGAATGATGAGTTCTTCACTGTTTTTGGCCAACTTTCCCAGGAGAGCAGAAGGAGATATCAATTCATTCAACAAACATTTATTGCACACCCCCGATGTGTCATGTTCTGAGCCTCTGGGCTCTGGTTCTTGGAGCCTTCGAGGTGAAATAGTTCTGTTCTCGGTCCTTTGGGGCTCCCAGCCTGGTGCCATTGCTAATCACCTCCCTCTCTCCAGACTTGTCTGCGAGGTGGGTGAATGAAACCCCATATCTGTGCAGGGCTTTGTATTCTGGGGACAGAGACAGCTGACATAAACCCCAGGAGAATCTTATTAGTTTTCTGTTTCCAGCAGATGAGCATTCCCCAGAGCTGAGCTGGGGCCCTAACTTGGGTGGTCCCGCTACATCGTCCAGCTGGAGAATGAACCGATGCTTCTCATGTTTTTTTTTTTTTTTTCCTATTATAAAATGCTCAGTCAGTCTTGAAGCCTCCGGGACTTTGTGGTGGCAACCAGAAATATCAGGGTGGGCAGCAGGGTGAGGAAAGATGGGAGCCGAGGAAAGAAGGCCCCTTTTTTTCCCCCAGGACCCCTGAAGGACCCCTGGTCAGATTGGCTAGTGGTGGTCATGGGATGCCCCACTGGGCAAACAGCTCCTCTGTGCTGTACTCCCTCCGTCTCCAGACCGAGTGCTCTGCTGCAAAATCAGGCAGTGCCCAGCGCAGAGCCACTGGGCTGGCTACTCCATAGCTCACTGAATATCAGCTCAGATGTCATTATGCAGAGTATAGGCTTCCAGGTGGGACTGCCTGGGCATTGGCTGTGTCCTGGGCAAGTAATGCCCTTTCTTGTTGGTAAGATATAAGTGCAAATACCACAAGCTGTACAGATAGATTGAAGAACACTTTTAATGTCCTTCACAGGTGCCTGGCATCAAGTCAGCAAACTTGAGAACCAGAGGTGGATGCTTGTTTCACTCTTCCCATCTTGCTTCAGGCATTCAAGTTTCTGTGCCTCTCTGTGTGCTCAGGCGTAGTATGTGCTGCTTCTGGAGATGCTGGAATGGGCCCTGGGGTTAGCTGAGCCCTTGCTACTGCAGGAACGGGCTTTTGTGGGGGAAGTCACAGCTCAGGTTGACCGCCTGCTATTGCCCTGGACCCTTGCTATTGGATGTAATGTGTTCTCTACATCCTCGATGCTCAAAGTGTAGTCCCCCAGCCAGCATCCACGGTGTTGCCTAGAAGCTTATCGGAAATGCAGCATCCCAGGCCCCTTCCAGACCCACTGACGTCATGTTTATTAGATCCCAGGTGATGCACGTACCTTAAAGTTCGAGAAGCACTGCTCGGCACTGTTTTAGCTCATGGGCCTAGAGGCCTTACGCTGTTTTTGGTGTGTGGGGGAGAGGGCACCTCTGGAAGAAGGAGGGGAGCAGAACGAGCAGATGAGATAACTGGAAACCAGTAGAACTTGGCCCGTGACTTTCTGCATCCCAGCAGTTGTCATATGGAACCTCCCTCACCTGCTGACCCCTTCCTCCCCGAGGTGAGCTCCAAGGGCAGGCTCTGTGCTGCCTTTACACCCTCCGTGCTGGCTCACTGCTTGCCTCACTGGAGGACTCGTGTCTGAGTGAACAGAGCAAATCTATTTCCATGGACATGTGAGTTTCCTCTTCTTGGTCCTGAAACCAAGGTGCAGATGGGGGTGTGGTGGAAGTGTGGGGTGACTTGGTGCAGACTAGAAGGAGCAAGAGACTTGCTGGCCGTCCTTTGATCATGCTGGGTTTTCCGACTCGGTCTCCGTGGCACCTCCTCCTATTCTGCCCCTTTTCAGTGTGGGGTTGACCTGTACCTTGGTCCTGGACGCTCTATTTTTCTCTTGATGGTCTCATCGTGTCCCATGACTGTAAATCTATGCCCTGGTGACTCTAATATTTGCATCTCCAGCCTTCACTCCAGCCTCCTATGCTAGCTGCCTAGGGGACATCTTCATTTGGGTCCTGTCTTACTTGTGCTCCCTGGTGCAGACAGAGCCTGAGACAGGGGTTCTGGCGCAGGGTTTACGGAGAGCATGCTCTCTGTGGAAAGGGAATGAGAGAGATGGGGTAGGGCAGGAAAGAGGCTCGGCAAGGATGTGGTCCCACTTGCTTATATGTGGAATCTGAGAAAGTGAAACTCACAGAAACAGTAGAATGGTGGTGGGTTGGGAGCCAGTGGGGGAAGTGGGGAGATATTGATCAAAGGGTACAAACTTCCAGTTATAAGAGAAATACATTCTAGGGAACTAATGTACAGTTTCGTGACTATAGTTAATAATAATGTATTGCATAACTGGAAGTTGCTGAGAGAGTAGATCTTAAGTGTTTCTTACCACACAAAAGAGGTAACTTTGTGTGGTGATGAATGTGTTAATTAGCCTGATTGTAGTAATCATTTTACAATATTTATTTTTCCAAAACATCATGTTGTATGTCTTAAATATGTACAAGCTTTGTCCATCATACTTTAGTAAAGCTGGGGAAAAAATAATATGCTTCCAGGAAATGTCTGGCCTGGGCCTGATGTACTGGATGGGGTTGGGGAAATAGGCATGTACCTGGTGTCGCTGGGTAGAGCTTCATCAAGGCGGGTCTGTAGAGAAGGTGTGCAGTACTTTCAGTAATTAGGGGATGGATGCACTAGCCTGAGAGGGGTTCTACTACTGAGGTCCAATAAGCATCTATGGCTTTGTTGTTCAGTTCCTGAGTTGTGTCCGACTCTTTACGACCCAGTGGCCTGAAGCACACCAGGCTTCCCTGTCCTTCACCATCTCCTGGAATTTGGTCAAACTCATGTCCATTGAGTCGGTGATGCCATCCAGCCATCTCATCCTCTGTCGTCCCCTTCTCCTCCTGCCCTCAATCTTTCCCAGCATGAGGATCTTTTCCATGCGTTGGCTCTTCAAATCAGGTGGCCAAAGTATTGGAGATTCAGCTTCAGCATCAGTCCTTCCAATAAATATTCAGGGTTGATCTCCTTTAGGATTGACTGGTTTGATCTCCTTGCAGTCCAAGGGATTCTCAAGAGTCTTCTCCAACACCACAGTTCGATCTTCCCCTGCAAACTTTGTCCTCCTCAGACTGTTCCTATGTTAGTGGATGGCACCACCATTCACTCACCCATTTGTTCAAGCTCGAAATCTAGGTATCACTCTTAATCCTGTTTTTTTTTTTCTTAACCACCCGCATCTGTTCTGTCCACACATCTTGTTGTATCTGCATCCTGGCGGCAATGGCTTCTCACTCTCTCCACTTATTTCCTGCTCTAAACTGATACCATCCCACCCCAGCTCTTGGCCCTGGAGAGCCTCATAACCTCACTATTGATCCCCTTGCTTCTGATCCATCTTCACATAGCAGCTGGGGTGAATATTTTTTAAGACTTTACTTTTTAGGTTTTCAGCAAAATTAAAAAAGAGGATACGGAGCTTTCCCATATGTCCCCTGCCCTGACATGTGCACAGCCTCCCCCATTATCAGCATCTCCCGCCAGAGTGGTACACTTATTACAACTGATGAACTGGCATTGATGCATCTGTATTATCCAAACACATAAGGGTTTATATAAGGGCTTACTCTTGGTGTACATTCTGTGGGTTTGGACAGACATTTAATGGCTTGTAGTTTGACTTTATACTTACATTCGTTATTATAATTTAATATGGAGTGGAGTATTTTCACTGCCCTGAAAATCCTCTGTGCTCTGCATGTTCATCCCTGTCCTGCAACTCCTGGCAACCACTGATCTTTTTTCTGTCTCCATCATTTTGCCTTTTCCAGAATGTTTTGTAGTTGGAATCATACAGTGTGTGGCACTTTCTGATTGCCTTCTTTTACTTAGTAACATGCATTTATGTTTCCTCCATGTCTTTTCATGATAGCTCATTTTTTTTTAACGCTGAATAATATTCCAAGTTTTAGCAATGAGGAATACAGCTGCTATAAACATCCATGGGTAGGTTTTTGTGTGGATGTAAGTTTTCATCTCTTTTGGTTAAATACCAAGGAGCATGATTACTGGATTGTATAGTAAGAATATGTTTGGTTTTGTAAGAAACCACCAGACCATCTTCAAAAGTGACTGGACCATTTTGCATTCTCACCAGCAGTTGGCGAGAGTTCCCGTGGCTCCACATTGTCACCAACATTTGATGTCAGTGTTCCAAGTTTTGGCCATTCTTCTGGTGTGTAGTAGTTATCTTGTTGTTTTCATTTGCACTTCCCTGTTGATGTGGCGTATCTTTTCATGTGCTTGTTTGCCATCTATATATCTTCTTTGGTGAGATGTCTGTTAAGGTTTCTGGTTCACTTGTTTTTAAAATTTTTTATTTCATATTGGAATATAGCCGATTAACAGTGTTGTGATAGTTTCAGGTGGACCACAAAGGGACTCACCATACATATACATGAATCCATTCTCCCTCAAAAGCCCCTCCCATTCAGGCTGCCACATAGCATTGAGCAGAGCTCCCTGTGCTATACAGTGGGTCCTTGTTGGTTATCCATTTTAAATATAGCCATGTGTACCTATTGATCCCAAATCGTTTTTGTTTTTTTCAAGTTAGGGGTGAATCTTTAAAAATCTTGTATCAAATCATATCACTTCCTTGTGTAAAATCTTTCAGTGCCTTTCCATGGTACTTAGGGTGAAATCCAAACTCCTCAGCCCTGTGTCAAGTCCTACATAATCCGACCTTTGTCCCCTCTCCCCTCCCGTCGTCTCCCGCCTCCTCCCTCAGGTAGGGCATGGTAGAGTAGGTAAGGTGTTTGTGCATCTTTTCTCCTCAGCTAGGCCGGGAGGCTCTTGAGGGAGGAGCCGTGATCGTCCCCGGATTCTGTGTGGGCAGCGCATTCTTGACATTTAAGTCTGTGCTCAAATGTCAGCCACCCTCCTGTCTTTCCTCGACCTCATGACCCAGTCACTTGCTGTGCCATCAACTGTTTTACTTTCTTCAGAGCACAAATTCCTGTCTGAAGTGATTTGTCCATTTATTCGTGCGTGTGTCTGTCTGTCTCAGCCCCCTAAGGTATAAAGCCATGAGAGCAGGGGCCTGGTGTGTTTTACCCACCACTGTATCCCCCACACCGGCAGCAGTGCTGGGCACAGACTAGGTTCGCAGATGTGTTGACTGAATGACTGAACGCCGGGAGAAGTAAATAAAGAGATGCGAGGGCTGCAGCTCTCTGGAATCTTCAGGGGCCCATTTAACACCAGGCAGCTCTATCCAGAAAGTTCATTGTAGGTTAGAAGTTGTTCTTTTCCCAACAGCTTATGCTTTTTCTTATCAAAATAAGCAAAGCAGGAAACAAACCCCAGTTTCCTGCTTATCCCTCAGACCACCAGGAAAGACCGATGATCTGGAAAAATCTGAGAACACACAGAAAGGGTGTTCTGGCTCTTCCCAAGTGAAGACACACCTCCCTGGGGATGGCTCATCTCCCGGCAAGGGGCTTGTCTTAGGAACCCTCTGGGACCGAGGCCTACAGAGCTGGTTAACATCACAGTCTTTTCGAATTCTTTTCCCGTCTTCTGACTTGGTATTACCCAAACCCTGATAAAGACTGGAAGCTGCACGTTTAGAGAACAAACACAAGTGAGCTACATGCTCCAAGTGACAACTTTGTTTAAGGGGCGAGAAACAGGACTTTTCTGCTGGTGGTCTGAGGCAGTAAGGAAGCTAAGCCAGCCAGGCCTCTGAACAGTGAAGTTCTCCTCTGGGGAGAAGTTCTAGGAGGAGAGGGCTCAGAACTAGGACCAATCACTCGCCTGAAGACTAGGTTGGACTTCAGTGTTTGATTTTGTGCCAGAGGGGCCAGGGAGGCCTGAACCATCCTCCCTGCTCCAAGCTCTGGTTCGGGCCATGGTGCAGGAAAGGTCCTGATTTCTCTGGGAGCATGGGGAAGAGGAAGTGGAGAAATATAGGGTCCCGGGGGCCAGGCAGTGGGCACAGGGGAGATTTGGAGTCCTTTTCTTGCTGTATCTCCCACTCATCACTTCTAGTCCCAGGGGCTCTGCTGAGGACAAAGGGATTTTCCTTTTGAGGCAGCTGAGCCCTGCTGTGTCTCACAACCAGCACCTCTGACCCAGCCTGTCACTTTGCTTCCAAACCAGCTTGCGGTCTTCACAAGTTCTGCTCCTCCAGGGGGCATAGTTGGGGACCATGTTTGCCTTGCTCACTATTGTAGCTCCTTGAGCAGAATAGTGCATAGGCATCAAATAAGCATGCTTGGATGTTGAATGGTAGAAAATGCTTTGGAGGAAGAAGACCTCATTGAAAAATGTGTTCTAGCCCTTATTTCTTTGGTGACTTTGAAGAAGTTGCTTGACCTCTGTGTGCATGCTCAGTTGCGTCTGACTCTTTGTGACCTCATGGACTGTAGCCCACCAGGCTTCTCTGTCCATGGGGTTTTCCAGGCAAGAATACTGGAGTGGGTTGCCATTTCCTTCTTCAGGGGATCTTCCCAACCCAGGGATCAAACCCGCATCTCCTGTGTCTCCTGCATTGGCAAGCAGATTCTTTACCACTGAGCCACCTGGAAAGCCCCCTTGACCTCTCTGAACCTCAGTTAATCTCTTCCAGGTTGCTATGAGAGCCTGAGTCTGGTTATGATGGTGACATGAACAGTGACCAGCATTTACTGAGAACTGCCTGGTACCAGGCGTGATGTTATATTCTTTACATGTCTTTGCTGGCCCTTCACTTGACGTCCAATACCCTGATGTGGTGGTTCTGTGATCATGCTCATTTTGCAGATGTGGAAACTGAGGCAAAGATAAGTTAAACTCCCTGCCCAAGGCCACAGACCAGAGCCCTATTTCTCATGACCAATTGAGATAATATGGGCAGGACGTGCTGTCAAGTACTGGCTGACTTCCAATTGCTTCGGTATTATACTTCCAAGGAGGGTCCAGGCCTTGGGTTTGGTTTTGGAGGTCAGTGACATCTGAGTCTTTGCCGTGCGTGTGCTGGGCCTGACAAACACCAGACGGGAAGGGCCCTGCGATTATGTGAGAATGTGAGGGGACCACCAGGATACAGCTGGACTCAGTAAGGTGGTCACAGGAAAGCTCTTCCTCATGCCAGCGAGGCTCAGAGCAGGTGCAGGACTGTTTGGGGCGAGGCCGCTTCTCCAGCCATTGCTCTGGTTTTCTGGGCAGAGGCTGGAAGGGCTTGGTCTTCTTGTCCTGCTCACAGCTGAACCAAGCACGCAGCAGAACTGCTCAGCTCGGCCACCAAGCCCCCTGGACCAGGGGGTGTGGAGCAGAGTTCCCTTCTGTCCTGTAACACGAGGTTAAGAGAGAGCCCTTGACAAAACAAGAATAAGGGTCAGTGTGGGGAAGAGAGGGTAAATGGGGACCGGGCAGTGGGGTTGTGGACGGCTGCTGGCCTTCGTGCAGTGGTGTTCCTGCTGAAGAGAAGGGATGCCTTGAGTAAGTTCAGGAGGCTTCAGACCTGAGACCTGGATGGGAGAAGAGACTGGCCCGGGGCCAGCCCTGGAGAAGCATGTATGTGTGTATGTGTGTTGTGTGTGTGAACGTCTGCGTCTGGCACCCAGCTTGGGAGGCAGGAGGTTGGGCTGATGGTGAATCAGCCTCCTCCTCCAGGAAGCGGGCCGGCTTCCTCGGCGCCATCGTGCCTGGGGACAGCTCTGACTCTTTTTTGAGATTTTCCTTGTCTGTATCAGAGATGATTTTTCTTGGCCAACTGCAGCTTTTTCAGAAAGCAAGACTGCAGTCTCCTCCTGGCCCTGTGATCCCCTGTTTGTTTATGCAGGCTCCGTGTGCTTGAGGCCAGAGTCAGAGCCAGCCGGGGTCAGGGTCCGGCCCAGCCCAGGCGGCTTTGTAGCAGGATTTATAGACTCCAGGGCAGCTCCAGCTCTGGGTCCTCCTAATCCTTGGTGTGTGTACTTGGGTGGGGTCTTGGGTTTCCCGTGAGCCCTACTTTGGGGTGCTTTCTGGTGGCCCCTTTTCTGCTTCCTGGGACCTTTCCTTCAGAGGGCAAGGGAAATAAGAACCTGCCTTATATAACCGCTTGGTAGGAAAATCTGGATTAATTCATTTTGCCCAGTTAATATGTCCATCTGGGTAGGGTTACTAATATTATCTTACATTTCTTCAGAGCCCAAATAGTTAACCCACATGTGTATATGCTTCCTAGGCTTGCGTTTATTCTTATTTTCCACCTTTATCATAAATTCTCCAAGAGTGAGTCAGGAAGTAGAGCTCTTGAACCCCTAAGTGGAAGATGGTGTGAGTGCCGGGATGTTTGACAAGGACAGAAGTGTTTCTGGACAGGGAACTGCCCTCTGCAAGTCTCTTTGCCCTGAAGCGGCAGCTCTCCGGAGTATCTGGATCTCTTGGTAAGACCTCTTCGAGAAATAGGACCCTCTTCAGGAGAGACAGGCTCCCAAAGGTCATAGGAAGGGACCATTTTGGGACCAGCATCTGCCATATTTGAGTCCCTGGAACTTCTGGCCCTTAGCAGAGGAAGAAGAAGAAACTATCTGGAGCTATCCCACTCGCCTGTCCTGTTTTGGTTTGAGAGCAGTGAGTGGTCCCAATAAGCATAGCTACCATTTATCGAGTGTCTACAATGTGCCAGACGTGGGCTGAGCACATTAACATGCATCATTTCTCTGGTCCTCATGACAGATCCATGAAGTGGGCGTTATGCTTATTTTATAGATGAAGCAGCTGAGGCTCAAAGAGGTTAAATGACTGTCCCAGGGTCACACAGCAAGTAAGTGCTAGACTCGGATTTTGAAGTTCTGCTCTGCCTTGATTCTAAAGTTTATGTTCTTAAATGTGCTGCACAGGCCACAGCAATGCCTGGGAAACTGAGTGCCTTCTGGGACATTGGGGTGAGTGTTCCAGAATGTTAAAGAAGGTTCTGGAAGCCATTTGGGAGCTAAGTCTGGAGCCTAGGGTACTGAATCTTGGAGGCTTCTTTTAGGAATGTGAACTCCCAGAGAAGGAGGGGAGAGAGACATGGTCTCCAGGGGAAAGTACAAGCCAATAAAGAGCTTCTTGGGTCTGGATTAAACACAGGTGGGACTTCTCAGTAGTACTAATTGAGAGTTTGGCTAGACTCCATGGGGCTTCTCAGTGTGGACACAGAAGGGGGAAGGCCCAGGGCATCAGGTGGGTGAAGGAGGAGAGAGACTTTCTAACAAGAGCACCTCTTTGTGGCGTCTGGACCCAGCTGGGCACCGTCTCTTTTCTGGGGGTTTGACCAGGGTCTGGTGCAGAAGTCAACAAGGGCCTGTGTCGGGGTTGGGTGAGGGGGCATCCAGAGGACATCACAGCCCCTGAGAGGAGCCCGACCCCCAAGTCCACACGTGCTTCTGCTGCCCTCGCTTCTGGATGGTCCTGGCTCTGTTCCATCCTTTGCCTCCCACCGCCTCCCATCCCTGGAGACTGACACCCCTGACGGGTCCTTCCCACCTCTGCACATCTCCAGTGGGTCCCGTGAGGCCCACCTCACTCAAGAAGCGCATGCAGCACTGGCCTCGTGCCAGAGACTTTTCTGAGGGTAGATGGATGTGTGCTTGGGGCAAGGGTCAGGGGATACCAAGTCCTCTTTTGCAAGGCATTAATGCCCGAACCGTAGCTCAGTTGGTAAAGAATCTGCCTGCAATGCAGGAGACCTGGGTTCAATTCCTGGGTCGGGAAGATGCCCTGGAGAAGGAAATGGCAACCCACTCCAGTATTCTTGCCTGAAGAATCCCATGGACAGAGAAGTCTGACAGGCTACAGTCCGTGGGTTCACAAGAGTTGGACACGCTTAGTGACTAAACCACCACCACCACCAATGCCTGAACCAAACTGCGGCTTCCGGGAGGGTGTCTTTTTCCCTTTGTCGGCTGACGGGGTGCAGAGTTAACACACCCAGCCACTTCCGAACACTCCTGGGTAGGGGCCAGCAGCTGGGTCCCTGGGCTGGAGTTCGGAGGGCCTGAGGTCTGAGGAGGGTCCCCCAGGACACTATAGACTGAGTCACAGGGGTTGCAGTTGCTAGGCTCCAGGGCTGGGCTTCGGGAAAGTTCGCTCTCCAGGGAGGACCTGGCGCCAGAGGAGCCTGGTGAGAGGGCATGCGTGAAGCTTGCTCCTGACAAGGACACGCGTCCCTCAGCGCCTGAAGCAGTGCTTGGCCTGGAGCGGGGAAGGCAGAAGGTGACCCAATTACATCACATTTACTGAAGTGGGCTGGACGCAGAAGATGGTGACAGCGGTTTCCAGAATCTTCCCCTAAACCATCTCCTGAGCTGATTCTTTCTTTCCATCCGCACTGCCACTGGGTAGCCCAGATCCCCGTCGACACCTCAGGTCTGGAGTTCTGCCAGTGCCTCTTAACTGTCCATTTTGCATTTATCCTCTCTCCCCTTCCGTCTCTTCTACCCATGGTGGCCAGAATAACTAGCTGAAAATGCCAGTTTTATGAAGTGACTTTCCTGCCCAAGCCTCCCAGGGTTGCCTCTGGCCTGAAGGACTGAGGGACCCGCCCGGTGCTGACCTAGACATTCTTCTGCAGGCAGTTTGGTCTCACCTCTGTCCCTTGCACATGTGCGGTCATTTTGCCCAAAGCTCCCTCCCTTCCTCCTGTCAGCCATGAGCAAAAATCGCATCTGCCCTTCAAAGAGGCGCCCATGTCCTCTGCCTGCTGTGCGGTCCCCTTGATTGCTCCAGCTCATCCTTCTGGACACCCTGTAGCTCACTTGCCTTCACTGCTCGTGACAGTGAGGGGATGAGGCCGGTGAGTTCGGGTGCCTTCCTGCTTGTCCACATCTTCTTTGCAACCAGAGCATTGGCTTCTGGAAGGAAGGAGCCAGATCAGGTTCTTTTGTAGCCTGGGGGTTGGCCCTGGGTCAGGCCTCTAACAGGGGATTCCCAGGTGGCAGAACCTTCCTGGCAATGCAGGAGACATAAGAGACGCAGGTTTGATCCCCTGGGTTGGAAAGATCCCCTGGAGGAGGGCCTGGTAACACACTCCTATATTCTTGCCTGGAGAATCCCATGGACAGAGGAGCCTGGCGGGCTACAGTCCATGGAGTCGCAGAGTCAGACACAACTACGCGGCTGAGCACACATGCACGCAAGTCTCTAAGGGGATACTCAAGAAATAGATGTTGGATGAATCAATAGGAAATCAGCTTAATCAGTAGGAAATCAGTTGCAGTGTAAGGGATTTATTTATTTATTTAATTGAAAATTTTATTTATTTATAGCTGAGCTAGGTCTTTGTTGCTCCGTGGACCTTTCTGTAGCTGCCGAGAGTGGGGGCTGCTCTCTCCCTGTGTTGAACAGGCTTCTCGCCGTGGGGGCTTCTCTTGCTGTGGAGTATGGGCTCTGGAGCACACAGATTCAGTGGTTATGGGGCATGGGTTTAGTTGCCCCATGGCATGTGGGATCCTAGTTCCCTGACCAGGGATTGAACCCACGTCCATGTATTGGTAGGCAGATTCTTAACTTCTGGACTGCCAGGAAAGTCCCAGTGTGAGGGATTTAGATGAGCCTTAAGGAGGACTTTCTAGGGAGCAGCTAGATGTTTCAGATGTTTCCACAGGATGCCTGGGAAGGCTGCAGCAGTACTAGTTCTTGTAACATCTATGAAAAATGAGAGAAGATTCTCCTGAGAGTTGTTGTCAGGGTTGTGGAGGCAGTGTTGGCAGCAGAAAAAGGGGAGGAAGGAAAAAAAGAATGCCATGTCTGGTTGTAACTTCCGTTTACAGAGGCTCTCTGCCTCTCCATTTCTGATTCTTGTCGTTGGTTCAGGGCTTTCTTGGCTTTTCTGTCTTGTCACCCAGCCTTGGTCTGGCTGTAACTGAATCAGATTCAAGGGATGGGAAGAGAAGGGAGGCAGGAGATAGGCAGCAGGGAGGGTGGTGTGGGGAGGTATGCAAAACCTTGCCAGGGCTGAAGCTTTGGAGCCATTCTCTTGTTTTGGGCATCCCCAACCAAGCAGTGGCTTATGCCATCCTGTCCCCTGAGACCAAAGTGGTTCATCAACCAGCAGCCAGGTGTGCAGTTGTTGGCAGGTGCCAGCGTCTGTCCCCACTTTCCCCCAACTCAACTTGGCTACCAGGGAAGTGGGAGGGGACTTTGGCTTTCCAGAAACGTGTGGAACCACGGGTTTAGCTCCTCCACAGTCAGAGTTTCTCAAAGGACCCATATGAGAGGGAGGTGGGACACTGGTTTTTTAGGAAACATGTTGTATTTTGCAGTAGAATGCATGCCTGCCTAGCTAGAGTAGGCCACGCCCCAGGGTAGCCTTCTTCTGCTATTTAGGGTGCCTTCTGGAGTATATTTCATACTGCTGCCTGCTGTCCCCTATTTACTCCCACCTCCCCAGCGGTGGGGTGGGTGGCCCTGAGGGAAGGGAGCAGGAGATGTGAAAAATAGAGTCAGAAGGAAAGGGGCAGTGGGAGCCAGAGGGGCCTTTTGGTACCCATTTGTGCTACAGATGTAGTGTTATTCACATGGGTGAAGACCTCCTACCCTGCTCACCATGGCCAGATGAGTTGCATTCTGTGGGTCTCTGCTCCACTGTTTGCTCAAGGGCAGTTTTGTAGGTCTGGGGATTGATCCTTCTGCTTTGGGAATCCTGAGCCTGAAGAAGACAGATGCTGGCTGGCACGGCCATGTCAATGGTCTCCTGGTGATCACAGGAGCTGGGATAGGACGGATGTAGAGAGGGGCAAAGATGCTCTGTCAGGCAGGGCTGAAAGGTCTGGGGAGATGGGGATACTGGTTCTCCTTCTGTCACCCCACGAGGAGTTCTGAGCAATTCTGAGATGAGCTATACGAGACGAGACCCACCTAGGGTAGCCGCTCTGAGACTTCTTGAACACATGATACTCTTACATGAAATCAAACCGCATTTTAGTGTGTGCAGGGGGACACACCTATTATGTGCAAAGCAAACATTTAACAGTGTTATGCTTCTCTGACATTCAGTTTGCAACAATACTGTACTCTTTGCTCAAACAAAAAAGGGCACAGTTTTGTTGCAACTCGAATGGTTTTGTTTTTATTTTAGTCTTTCCTTCAAGCCAGTGACCCTTATTGGAAAGAATGAGGTCTAAAACAGTGTTTAGAGGAGTAATATTTACTTTTTTGTGGAAGTCAGATGGCAATTGTGGGTTTGTAGTAACATTATTCTCCCATTGAAAAAAACTTATTGTTGCCCTCTCCGTAAAGACATTTTGATTACAGTTAGTAACAGTCATCCTATTCTTTAATTTGAAACTTTTTAGAACTTAAATATTTTCCACTTCCTTTTGCCATGGTTCTGGATGATACGGCTGAAAATCACTGTACTATGAAATTAGAAAGAAATGCACTCATACAAATGGAAAATACAAAGAAAATGGGCAATTTCACAAAATATCCAAAGTTTAACTTTGCCAACCAATCTCCAAAGATTTTCAGTGAGAACATGTGGAACTCAGAATGTAGTCTGAACAACCTTGATTTAGTTAATAATAGAAGTATTAATATAGTAATAGCTTAGATTTATCAAGAACTTTTAAGGTAACAACCTAATCTGTCATCCTCAGATCAACTTTTGATAGTAGAACTGTTCCATTTCCTATCTCCATAGATGAGGAAACCAAGACTCATAGAGTATCTTGACCAAGGTCTGAAGTTCGGGACTGGATCCCAGGTCTGTCTACTCAAAGCCTGTGCTTTTAACACCTGCATTTTCTGCTGAGTACAGAGCACTTTCCAAATAGCATATCCTGTGAAAGGCTCAGACCTGGTTCCTATTACAAATGTCATAGTTGCCTGGCAGTTGGAGAATTGAGTGAGTTCGTCATCCATCTTCCCCCCAACTCATAAATAAGGACAGTCCCCTTTCCCCACATCAGCAATAGAATGGCATTGACTCTGAACTTTAACCCCTTTTATTTGCACCTGTGTCAGAGAGCAGTTCCCCGAGAGATACAGAGCACCCCCAATCCAGGGTGCAGGTAGCTGGGAAGATGCAGTTGAGCTGGACCACAGGGTGGGAAGTATGGGGTCCTGGGGAAAGTGTTGATGGGGCCAGGTGCTGAGGCCTAATAAGGACCCAGAGTCTTTGTTCAGTGCTACTCTTCCTTCCTGTCTCCTGTCCTGTCCTTTTTTAAGGGGGTGGGTGGGAGGCAGTGAGAGTGTGGTGGCAGAGTCTTAGAAGATGACATTTTCTTGACTCAGTAGTTATGTGTGAGGACATATCCATGTCAGATAGCATTTTTTCCAGATTGCTGAGCCTTTTTGTAGACTAAAGCAAAATCAGGTAACTCTTGTGGGTAAAACGGTTCTCTGATCCTTGCTAGCTGTGATAATAGGAGTCATAGCTCTGGTTTTGGATTCTGACTGTGTGACCTTGGGCAGTTGCTTAACTTCTCTGAGCCTCAGTTTTCTCATATGCAAAGTGGGACACCACAGAGTATTACCTCTTAGATTGTCAGGGTCACTGAAAATAATTTATGCAAGATGGCTGCATTGTGCCTTGCACATGGAAGCCCTACAATAAATGAGAACCCCTTGCCTCTTTCTCCCAAATTTATTTTTATTATGACCCCTTCCCCTCCAACTTTCAGAGTGCTTTTAAATTTTAACTGTGCAATTAGGCACTTTATAGCCTAGGTTAGATAAATGTAGTCTTCTTTCTTGGAACTTCTACACTAAAATATAGTGTTTTAAGACTGTTTTCGGGTGGACCCCAACAGAGTTAGATCTGGTGTGGAGAATCTATTTAAAGCAAAGATGCTTCTACTTTAAGCATCTTCAAAATGCTTTAAAATACATCAGGACTTGGGAGGACATACTCTGTTGAGGTAAAAAGGGGCAGTTGGGGAAGTTGTCTTTTTCTCTTTTCCCTCGGAGGACGTTTCCTGCACAAGGTCAAGTACTCTAACATGTTACCCTTGCTGTGCTTAGTCACTCAGCTTAGTTGCTCAGTAGTGTCTGACTCTTTGTGACCCCAGGAACTGTAGCTTGCCAAGCTTCTCTGTCCATGGGGATTCTCCAGGCAAGAACACTAGAGTGGGTTGCCATGCTTTCCTCCAGGGGATCTTCCCAACCCAGGGGCTGAACCCAGGTATCCTGCATTGCAGGCAGATTCTTTACCGTCTGAGCCACCAGGGAAGCCCATGTTACCCATAGCCCCATCTTTTTGGAGATCAAGCTGGGAGGCAGTCTCTCCTGGATCTTGACACAGTCTGGGCCTGAGCAACATCAGGACTTGGTCCGGGGGGCCTCATGAATCCCTCTAACAGCAGGTTTTCAGGTTCTCTTTAGGGTGGGTCTGCTTTTCTGGATCAGCTTATGAAATGGCATTGGCTTCTGGGGGTGCCAGCCGTTATGCTTTAGAACAAGAACCTTCCCCAAGGAGTTTGTTACATTTAGGTGGCTTGTCCTGCTTTGACTTATTTCTGCTCTGAAGTCCGTGCCTGGATCCGAACTCTGTAGAGCTTGGAGAGACCGAGGACCTTGAAGGACATTATCTGTATGTGAAATATGAACAGGAGGATTTCAGAGACTCAGCACAGCCCTTGAGGGCAGGAACCATGTCACTGTGTCCCTCACTGTACCCACTGCCCAGCATCACGCCTGGTTCATAGAAAGGTTAGTAAATGTTTATCCCGTGAATGAATGTGGCAGTTTGTGAAGCCAGTATACAAAACTACTTTGCAAGTTTTGATTCATTTTGCAAGGAAGGAAATGCGGGGACAATTTTGTTCTAAAGGCATCTTGCAGGAATGGGAGGACAGATGACCCTCTCTTTCCCTCCCACGTGTGCGTGCGTGCTAAGTTGCTCAGTTGTGTCCGACTCTGTGCAACCCTATGAACTGTAGCCTGCCAGGCTCCTCTGTCCTTGGGATTCTCCAGACAAGAATACTGGAGTGAGTTGCCATACCTTCCTCCAGGGAATCTTCCTGACCTAGGGTTCAAACCCACATCTCCTATGGCTCCTGTGTTGCAGGAGGATTTTTTTTTTTTTACTGAGCCACTGGGAAGCCCATTTCCCTCCCATTCCTGAAGTTGAGCTGCTTGTCCCCCAAGGCCTCATTTTTAGTCATGGCCTTGCACTTCTCCTCCATCCTCCCCCCGCCCCCACCCCCACCCCATCCTGCCCCAGAAGACAGCATACTCAGCACCCATCATCATCTTGCAGTGTGATGGCTGATGCAGGCCACATGTGCACCCTTTGGAAGGCTGCTGAATGCACTGGCAAACCCTGTCATTCACGGTTTTGGACTGGAAGATGAGAGTCAGAATTTCTTCAGTTGGGAAGGTTGAGACTGCCTCACCAAGCCACCTGAACTGGAGCAGGAGATGACGTGGTGACCAGGCTGTTGCCTGGGTGGAGGGACCATCCGGGCCTAGCATGACAGCCCATGGAAAGGAGGCCAAGTCTTTCTGTGTCTTCTTTACAGGAGCTGTGTGTGTGATGCAGAACAGGACACCCGATCAGACGCCAGGAGATAAAAAAGCCCAGAGGAAGGCACCCTCCCCTCCCAATTCTAGGGAGGCAAGCTTCTCCCAGTCCTTGGCCTCAGTTTTGGTGGCAACTTTGCTGAAAGAGGCAGGCCTGGGTCAATACAGTTTTATGTGTGCCTCACTTTCAAACTCCCTTGAAACAAGCTTATTGTAGGAACCTTGGGAAACAAAGAAGAGTCTAAAGCAAAACAGCTGACTCATTGGAAAAGACCCTGTTTCTGGGAAAGATTGAAGTTAGAAGGAGAAGAGGGAGACAGAAGATGAGGTAGTTGGATGGCATCACCAAGTCAATGGACGTGAACTTGGGCAAAGTGGGGGACAGGGAGGCCTGGCGTCGTGCTGCAGTCCATGGGGTCGCCAAGAGTTGGCAACTGAACAACATAAAGGAAAACACGAAACAAACCCATCTATATTCCTACCGTTTGGAGAGAGCAGTGAAGAGGAACTCAAAAGCCTCTTGATGAAAGTGAAAGAAGAGAGTGAAAAGGTTGGCTTGAAGCTCAATATTCAGAAAACAAAGATCATGGCATCTGGTCCCATCACTTCATGGGAAATAGATGGAAAAACAGTGGAAACAGTGTCAGACTTTATTTTTGGGGGCTCCAAAATCACTGCAGATGCTGATTGCCGCCATGAAATTAAAAGACGCTTGCTCCTTGGAAGGAAAGTTATGACCAACCTTGATAGTATATTAAAAAGCAGAGACATTACTTTGCCAACCAAGGTCCATCTAGTCAAGGCTATGGTTTTTCCAGTGGTCGTGTATGGATGTGAGAGTTGGACCGTGAAGAAAGCTGATCGCCAAAGAATTGATGCTTTTGAACTGTGGTGCTAGAGAAGACTCTTGAGAGTCCCTTGGACTGCAAGGAGATCCAACCAGTCCATTCTAAAGGAGATCAGTCCTGGGTATTCATTGGAAGGACTGATGCTAAAGCTGAAGCTCCAATACTTTGGCCACCTCATGCGACGAGTTGACTCACTGGAAAAGACTCTGATGCTGGGAAGGACTGGGGGCGGGAGGAGAAGGGGGCGACAGAGAATGAGATGGCTGGATGGCATCACCGACTCGATGGACATGAGTTTGGGTGAACTCCGGGAGTTGGTGATGGACAGGGAGGCCTGGCGTGCTGTGATTCATGGGGTCGCGGAGAGTCGTACACGACTGAGCGACTGAACTGAACTGAATGTTAACATGTTGGTGTATTTCCTTCCATCTTTTGTCCTCTCTGTCTCTCTCTCCCTCTCTGGAGTGGAAAGAAGATATCCTTAAGTAAACATGTGTACATATATATGTGTGTGTGTGTATGCAAGTGTATATGTGTGTCTAAACACACACATTCGTCTCTTTAGTATTACCTATCTCTATCTCTTTGCACACACATACATATGTTTGATATTCTGCTTTGCTTTTATTTACTCTGTATTGTGAGCGTTTCCTTGGCACTGAGACCCCCTTTGAGCCTGGATTAACAGTCTTTAGTGTGATGTCTCTGGGGGCATGTACCTCGAAACACAAAGCCCGAGAAGTCCATTCCCTGGGATTGTGTGGGCTTGCCCAGTGTGCCCTGCAGGCTCTGCTGAGTGGCTCTGGCCTGCCCCTTGCCACCTCGTTTCCACAGGATGGGCTGCCCAGATGGGATCTGCTAAGTGCAGAAGTAGATGTTCCTTTCAGTCAGGTCACTCATCCAGCATTTGAGGGAGATCTGAACTCCAGAAATGTCTGGACTGGAAGAAAAAGGTCCTTAAAAGTCAATTACAAGTTTTTAATCCTTAAAAGAAAGGCTTTTCTCTGTGCCTGGGATCTGAAAGGATTGGAAGAACCATTCTCTCTCTCAGGAGTGGGCTTGCTCCGGGTTTCCAGCCATCTTCCTTTCCTGTCTGTAGAACCTGACATGGTTGTATTTACTTTTCTTTGGCCCCAGTTTGGGTCAACAGGATTTCTCCTCTGCCCAGAACAGCCTCACACTTGTGCGAAGTAAGATGTGAGCCTGGGCTCTGGACAGCAGTAATTAATCCTTGTCTGAGCTACGCGGCAGGGACTCTCAGCCTGGAGACAGTGTGACAGCATCAGGTTTTATGTGGCACATGGCTGTCCCACGTGGGCTCTGTTCTTTCTTCTCTTTTGTCTGTAAGTGACTTTGAAGGCCTTGGGTGCGTGTGACTGTGCTTGTGTGTTTGGTGATTTGGAGCTCGGCACGCTGCACCAGGATCTCAAGATGACAGTGGAAATAGCAGTAAAAAGGAAACACACACGGCTCCCACATAATTTGATGACATAGCAGGACTGGGATTTCCTCTTCTGTTTGTTTTAGTCTGTGCTTGTTCAGCTCTCATCCCCAGGGCTTAGCGCTGTAAGGGAGTGGATTTCCTCAAGTGTTGTGGATAAAGCGTTTTTTTCCCCCTCTGTTATCTTCCTTGTCAGGATAAATTGCTCCACTCTGTAAGTAGAGACGAAGATGAACCTGTGTGTATATGCCGTAGGATCTGGTCCGAGCGAAATGGGCATTAAAATGACATTTTCCTCCGTGATAATTCCATGACATAGAAAGTACACCCGTTTCTCCCTTTAGTTATCATGGAGCCATGCAGTAATAATTCCCAGGGGCCGGGAGGGTGTAATACGCCTGCCTGTAATACTTCTCGCTGTGTTTAGACTTTCTGTGGAAGCCTTTTATCTTGGGTGGGCTGGGGTGAGGCTGTTTGGGGCCCTTCTGTGATGATAAGGGGAGCAGTAAGAGGAAAAGGCTAGAGGCCTCAACTGCAAAATGCGTGAGTGGACAAATATCTTCCAACGGCAGAACACCACCAGCAACAACGGCACCAAGAATTCTAAGAGGTGGATGGTGAGGTGGTGGCCCTCTGGCGAGGCAGGAGGGAGACGTGGCCAAGACCAGAGTCTGTTTCTCAGGTTAAGGAGTTCAGGGCCAAAGTGGACTTTGGGGCCTCTCCACCACTCAGGAAAACTGTGGGGGGCGGTGTGAGGGGTGGGGGCAGGATGCACGCTGGTAGGCAATCACCTGCACAAGTGACCCATTGTTGGGGGGGCAGGAGTGTCTGATCGTGACCTTTGTGGGAACCATGGGGTTCACTAAACAGGGTGTCCATTCCCCTCCTTTAAGGAACATTTTGTGGTGTTAAAGGGCTTACAGCTGACGATGCAGAGCAAATTCACAAGGAGAGGAAAATGAAGACTTCCAGAGGCATTGTTTTACCAAGTAACTTGGCGAGCAGCTTCCTCCACCCAATGTTCTTAACCCTACACTGTTGAACCAGAGGTTGTGATTGTGCCCTACAAAAAAGTACTTGCTCAGGGCTCTTAGCAAGTGTGTGAGTGGGTGCACACATACGTGTGTGTGTGGGTGCACACACACGTGTGTGTGTCCTTACAGTGGACACACTGAGGCCTAAGCTCACAAACAGATGACCCGCCCTGTGGGAGACTGTCCAACTCCCACCCTGCTGTCTGGGCTGTGAGTTGGTAGTTTTGTTTTAGCCACATAACAAGTTACTGAGGCATTTTGTTGACCAGCCTGGGAGCCTGACAACTGTATCCGGTATTGCTGTTTTAGAAAATGGAGTTTTGGATGTTCAGTTGGTCTTTGCAAGCCTGCTGAGTGGACCTGCGCTCCCACGAGCATCGCTCTTAAACTGGTATTTCCAAGTCTCTTCTGTCTGTTGATGACAAAATGGCTTCACATAGACCTTTACTCCCAAATTACAAAGGAAACAAGACCCTCATCTGCTCAAACACCAGTTCCTCTCAGTCTGTGCTTTGGGGTGGTTGACACATTTCCACAAACTAGTCATAATTTCCCGCTTTGCCCAAAAGGAACCTCACTGCTGGCAGTATGCATCAAGAGAACACCCCAGCCTGGGCCAATGGAACTGTTCCCAGATGTTGCCAAAGCTGTTGGTTCAGTTGCCAGAGCAAGGCTGGGTTTCAGGCAGCTGGGGGATGGGGGGAAGGACCTGCCTCACTTCTGTGTCTCTTGGTCACCTAGACCCTGAAATAGCTCTGTGCACACCCAGAATCTCTCAAAGTGATCTTGAACCTCTGCACCTCCTGCTGCTGCTGCTGCTGTTAAGTCGCTTCAGTTGTGTCCGACTCTGTGCGACCCCATAGACGGAAGCCCACCAGGCTCCCCCGTCCCTGGGATTCTCCAGGCAAGAACACTGGAGTGGGTTGCCATTTCCTTCTCCAATGTGTGAAAGTGAAAAGTGAAAGTGAAGTCGTTCAGTCGTGTCCGACTCTTAGCGACCCCATGGACTGCAGCCCACCAGGCTCCTCCATCCATGGGATTTTCCAGGCAGAAGTACTGGAGTGGGGTGCCATTGCCTTCTCCACTGCACCTCCTACTTTCCCCATAATCTCACTCAGCCTCCCGTGAAAACACTTCTGTTTTGGGACTTCATCCTTCCAGCCAGAGGGGCTTAATTACTGCCCAGCACCTGGCTGGGTCAGGACCAACCCCGGTCTTCTCCCACAATAGTCATCACCCCCAAGCCTGACCAATATCTTCCCCATTCTGCTGGTTATAAACAAATGTCACGTATCAGTAAATTGCTGCTAGTCGGGGGGTGGGGTCAGAGGATGGTGGGCAGGGCCAGGATGTGCAGGAGTCTTGTCTGGGCCATGTTGCCTCTAGCCAGGATGCTCAGTGTTGTGTGAGATAGTTGCATTCTTAGAAAAACCCACTGAGAACTTGGAGCATGTCCCTGGGCAGAGCCTGTGGGAGCATCCAAGGGTAACCGTGTAAGGAGCACTAGCCTTGGTGGAATAAATTGCTCTTGCCAGGTAGAGATAGAGCAAATTTAGCAAACCCTGACTGCCAGACGTATGTGTCATTGGGACGCAAGGTGGGGTACCTAGAACAAAACAGGTCCTTAAGAACACCTTCACGGTCCTCTGGGCTTTGAGCCCCACGTCTGAGTTCTCTCTTGTAAATCTGAGTTCATCTCCTCAATGCATCTTGAATACAAGAGCAATTTGTTGTCCCTTGTTAATACCATCGACTTAACTTTTTTTCCAGCGCTAATGGACTGAGAGAACCGAAAGAAAAATGAAATCTGGGTTCTGAAGAGTGTACTGTTTATTTGATTTGGAGAGAGAGGAGTTTTTTATTTATGCTGGTGGCAGACTTTGAGGGATGGGGCATGGGGGATGGGCGGGTGACTTTCTCTATGCCCTCAGTTCCATTGGCTGGGATTTAGTGACTGGGGTGTTGCAAGCAGGAAACAAAAATAAATGCTCTGTGTCTCTGATCAGGAGGCTTGACACCCTGTAGGGCTAAAACCTAAACAGATTTTAAGCTAAAGGATTCTACTCATTCAAAGAAGTGTTTTCATCCCTACCTGTGCTCTGTGCCTCCTCCTTCCTTGCTGACATGCACGCTGTGGCACAGCCCCTTTCCCTTCCTAGCCTTGCGGAAATCCCACGGGGCTGTGATGGAGAACGCAGACCATCTCTGGGCAGCAGCCCTACAGCTACTTGTTCTTGGTGCTTTAATCTCATACTCAGCCACTTCCTTCGCCCACGTATGCCCCTTCTTTTCGGGATTCCTCTTGTTCTTCTGTTCAGCTGTAGGAACTGTCCAATCAGTGTTTCCATTGTCTTTCAGATCCCTGCCAGAGATTTCTAAAGCTCACGTCTGATCTTCTGATCTTGTCTTTTACTTTCTTCACTGGCTTCCAATTCTTCAAGGAAAAAAAAAAGACAAATGGGAGTTTCAAGACCCTCCATGATCTTACCCCAACCCTAGCCCTAAAGCTTTTTATCCTCTGTAAATGGTCATTTCGAAACTGTTTTGAATTTGCTTTTCACTTTTGTGTACCTACTGCTGTTGCTCAGGGTGCCTTCCTGCTTGGGGAAATCCTTTGCCCCCCAGATGCAGCCCCTTTTCTGAGAAATCCTCCTGCTTCCTGTAGTCTGCCTTAGTCTCTTACTCTGTCTGCTCTGCCCCCAGCACCCAGCATGGGTGCTCATTTGAGCTCATGGGTGCTCAGAGCTTATTCTTTGCTGAGCGGTTGCCTCCTAGTCCTCCCTCTCCTGTCTCCTCTCTCTCAGAGTTAGGCATCTCACATCTTGGATTTTGGGGCACCCCATTTTCAAATATTCTCTCCTTTCGACTGTTTGTGACTCAGGCTTTGCTTCCTGGTTGCTGATTTGGAAAATGTTGTCCCGATGAAGTTAGCTGTACACATATCCATCTTGGCAACTAGATCAATTTTTGGGGGCAGGGCTTTGGTTCTTGTTTATTTTCATAACCCCCAACACACCTTGCATGATGCCTTGGTCATTGAAGGGAGCGGGCAGAAAAATCTCCAGAAACCTCTTTGTGTGCCTATGGGAGGTTTGATGCTTTTTTTTTTTTTAGTTTTGTGCTTTTCTCTCTCTCTCTCTCTTTTTTTTTTGGTTTATTGAGAGATGATTTACATCCAGTACACTTCCTCCTTTTCAGGTGTACACTTTGATTTTTTTAAAACAAGTTTATGTAGTTGTATCAGCACCACCGTAATCAAGATAGAGGATATCACCACTTCCCCCTTTCTCCTTCTACGTCCAGTTTCCAGCAATCACAGATCTGATTTCTGTTTGCATAGTTTTGCCTTTTCCAGAATGTCACATAAATGGAATCAGACAGTATGTAGCTTTTTGAGTCTGGCTCCATCACTTAGAAGAATGCTTCATATTTCAGAAATCTGATGGCCTGGGCCCTAACCCACGCTTGATTCGGGCTCGCCATTCTAATAGGCTGGCATGGGGCGTGGCTTGGGGATATGGATGGGGTCTGAGTTAGAAGGTTCACCTTTGCAGCCTTGTTAGTGCCTCTTTCCACCCAGGGTCTCAGCTGCTTTGTTGGACCCACTGACCACCTCCCCACCCCCCCAACAATGGCACCTGGTGTCAGACAACCTTGTCCCCTGGGTCCTGCTTGATCATCTCCATAGCTGTGGGGGCCAGAGTGGAGGAGGGAAGCTGGGTGGACAGGCTGGGGTGACCACGGAATTCCTCCCTTGGGGAGGGGGCGGGGCTGGGGTGACGAGGGTCAGGGCTCTCCTGGCTAAAACAACACAAGTGGTTCCAGCTGCCAAACAGCTGGAGGGGGCCGTCTGCTTTCCCTCAGCAGCGTGAAAAGCCCTTTAATCGGCATGCTGTTGTCAGGCCCTGCCGGGGAGGTGTGGAGAAGAAGAGCAGACACCGCCGCTCTGCAGCCCCACCCGCTTTGGCCTCCCTTATCTCCCCTCCTCCATCTCTGGGGCGGCTCTGCGGTGCCCTGAGCGAGGCCCTCCTGTGCACCTGTGTGAGTGCGGGGGCTGCGGGGTCAGCGAAGGGTGAGAGCGCGGGCAAAAGTGGGGATGTGGATTTCCAGCGTAGAGGATGGATTAGATAGTGGGTGGGTGAGGGATGTCTTCGTGTGAATCGAGAACAAGGCCGAAATCCGGTTCTACAGATGGTGAAGCCGGTGAGAGCAGGCGGACACGGCCAGCTTGGGACAGGGCCGAGCTGCAGCCGGACGTCCTGGAATGTGGTTCTTGACTTACTGGCTCCATGAGTGGCCTTTCCCCCTCTTTCAGTAGTAGATTTATCTCCCAGAAATGATTTTTAGTGCCTGAGTACTAAAGCCTTGAGCTGGACTTGGACTTACAAACATAAGGAGGAAAAAATTCCCTCCCTTAGGAAAGCTCTCTTTGCTTGCAAAGCCAGTCTTCTCTCCTGTCCACCAGAGGGGCTACCGCCAAGATCCCTGCCACTGATACCAGAGCTAACAGCAGAGCTCCCTTTGTCCCACCCACCCCCACCCTTGCCCACCTCCCCAGCCAGCCTCCAGGGCTCAGCCCTCACAATCCTGGCTTGAAGGAGGCCATGTGGTGTCACAGAGAGAATCTGGGCCACTGAGTCAGACTTATAGACGTATTCTGCCACTCACTAGCTTAACTTGGCTGAGCCTCAGCTTCCTCTTCATTCATGCCATCAATAGATATTTATTGCACACCCACTTTGGGCAAGGCTCCTGCCAGGCACTGGGGATCCAGCAGGGTGACACCCAGCAGATCATGGTTCCTGCCTGCAGGGAACAGTGGCTTAGTGGGGAGGAGGGGGCAAGAAATGCATAATTAAATAGTTGGTCATTTAATTTCAATCGTGACACAGGCCACAGTGGACAGTAGAAGGTGTGTGGAGGCTTATCATAGGGTCCTGACCTAACAGAGAAGTCAAATGCCTTGAGGAAACTGCATTTGCATTGAGATTGGAAGGATGAATAGGAGTTTATGAGGTGTAAACACAGTCCAGGGAAAAGGGTCCACACATGCCAAGTTCTGAGGCAGGAAGGAACAGTGTGAAGGGCCAGGGATTTCTATCCAGCTGGGGGCCTGGCACTGGAAGCCTTGACTGTGCCTGTTACCTACTCATCAGGCACACGGAGAAGGCTCTTTCTCCTTCTCTTCCTTCCAATTTGACATTAGCAGATTGGGCTGGGTCGCTCACCATTATTTACAACGTTGATTCTATGGAAAAAAAGTAAATTCAGGGTGTCAAAAATATGATTTATAAATGAATCTGGCTTTTGTTTTTACTCAAGTACATGCATATCGTAGCTGCCAGAAAAACCAGAGTGCTAATCACATTGGCTGTTAAATTGTCAGGGTTTCCTGCCTTAACATACACATTTCAGGCTTAGCAACCCTGGGCATCTCGGATTACTGCCTGTCTTGTGACGTGACTTATCTGGTTGGTGGAACGACTTCCAAGTTTTGTGAGGAGGATTCTCGGGCTAATGCCAGTTTCACTGGGAATGAATTCCATGGACACTGTCTGAGTCACCTGGCTGCATTCTTTTCAATGGCTCGGGAATTTTTTTCCTCCTTAATTCAAGGGGAAAGTCCTGTCGTTAATGGCTTCCTTTATCTAATAGATGTTTCTTAAAAGAAAAGGAAAAAACCAACTTCCATTACTCTATGCATTTGAGAGTGTTAAGCGTTTGGTTGTGGTTTGACAAAGAATATCTCTTTTTACAGTAAGTGATAGAAAAAGGAGCTTCTTCGGGATATCTTTTAGGTAAGGTTTGATATTCACCCATCCATTCTTCAAACGTGTTAAACAACTGCATTGGATCAGGCTCTGGCTTAGGCCCTGTGTGTATAAAGAGGAATAAGACACAATCTTTTCTAGACATGTACATGCATAAATGTTAACAAAGTATGTAGAAGGTTTTGATAGATGTATGAAGACAGTGCAGCAGGAGGTCTGAGGAAGTTAACAGTAGTGTTTAAAACATGAAAGTATTCGCTTCTTATAGTGGTAACTTCAGTTAGTGTGGAACTGGAACTTGAATGGGGAAAAAAGTTTGGTGACAGAAAGTTAGACATCTAGATAAGAGATTAAGGATTGAAAGAAGTCAACGTGGATAAAAGAAGAAAGTCTTCTAGAGAGGGAGACCTAACCAGGCCCTCTGCACCTTCAGCCACTCCAACTAGGCACCAGTGTGTGAAGTCACAGTGGGTGTTCCAGCCCCAGCCAAGCTCCCAGATGAATGAAGCCTGTGCATTATCTCAACCGAAACCATGTGGAGCAGAAGAACCATCCGGCTGAGCCAAGCCAACCCATAGAATTGAGAGAAATGATGAATAATTTGGAGCCACTAAATCAGGGGATTGTTTGTTTTGTAGCAATCTATAAGTGAAACAAAAAAGTTAAAAGTGAGTAACTAAAGCTGTGTTACAAATGAATTTATTAAAAAAAAACCTCAAATTATTTGAGTTTGTCCTGTGATCTTTTAGTCTGATAGCATAAAGAGGAGCTTCCCTGGTGGCTCAGCAGTAAATAATTTGCCTACAATGCAGGAGACATGGGTTCAATCCCTGGGTCCAGAAGACCCCATGGAGAAGGAAATGGCAACCCACTCCAGTATTCTTGCCTTGGAAATCACATGGACAGAGGAACCTGGTGGGCTACAGTCCATGGGGTCGAAAAAAGTTGGACACGACATAGTGACTAAACAACAGCAACATCATGACGGGAATGCTGCTTGCTCTTCCAAGTTGTGGATCTCACACTTCCAAACCATTGATCTGGTTGTACAGTATGGGTCCTGCCCCCCTTTCTACACTTGAGGAAACTATAGAAATAGGCATGTGACTAGCAAAATGCCATTTTAGAATTTTAGATGCTGGTGAAATCAGCATGGTACAGGTAGAACTGTGAAACCAACTCCCTATTATAAAGAATCGAACATCTCCTCCCCAATGGAAACGTAGGCTGCCTCTGTTGTTCCCTCTGTTGTCATGGAAACTTGGCAGTCTGTTAAACCCAACACAGTTTGTGGTGGCGGAATGGTCTCCCCGAGCAAAAGCTGTGGCAGGGTTTACATTGTACTCTGCTGGAGGCTGAGGGCAAGGATCAGCATATACACATTTCAGACAGAAGGGACTGTTATCTAACATTGATTTCATTTGCCCACGTCTCTTCTCTGATGAAGATAGTCCCCATCGGTAGCTTAATTTTCCAATAGAAAGGATGGATTGTTTAAATGTATTTCAAGTGCTTGTCCTACTTTACAAATGTGAGCAGAACATGAAAATTCTGCGTGTTTGCTTTGGAACCACTCACTCCCCAAGGAGAGAGGGAGGGAATAGTAGCCATTTGCAAATGCACAATTGTCCTGGCCCCTTTTGTTTGGCTCCCATATTACACAATCATATAAACATAATTATTTTGTTTTTGTTGTCTTTTGGTGAGGAAGAAGGAAGGGTTGTGAGGATTTTTATGAAAATGTTATTGCTTCCTCAGAGGGAAATGATTTGCTTCTTTGGGGAGACAGCTTGCCTCTGCTTAACTCCAAAAATTTCCACCAACTCTGGTTGCTCTTGAGCCTACAGCAGACTTCTCTGACCCGGGAGTTCAGTCCCAGCAGGGTGACTCAGACTCTGAGTTTTGTCTGTGTGCTGGGAGAAATGACCCAGTCATGGGTGGTGCTGGGGACTTCCATCCTGTCCCTCCTGTCTCCTGAAGAAGAGAGGAAAACTCTGCCTTTGTGACTTTAGGTAGACTGTGTTGAACTGCTGGTATGTTCTGTTGTTGAAACTTATAAATAATAAATTCATGTTTTCATGTCCAGTTTCCAAATGCAGAAATTATCTCAGAATCTGCTTCTTGGTCTAATCTGTTGTACCTTGGCTCAACTAGGAGAAACTCCAGCGAGGGTGAGCCATCATGCCCCCATGCCCTATCCCCTGCAATAGCTGTGCTCTTGAATCTGGCAACCACTAGCCACATATAGTTATTCAAAATTAACTAAAATGCAACCAAAGATTTAGTTCCTCAGTTGCATTAGCTATGTTTTAGTGCTTCATAGTCACACGTGGCTTGTGGCTTCCATAAACTAGATGACACAGATATAGAATGTGTCTATCATTGCGGAAAGTTTTATTGGACTCCATGGCTTTGTGGCATTACAGAGTACCAAGGATGAACTCTCCTGTTCATTCTGTGGTGTCCTGTTCCCTTGTTCACATGGTCAATGTCAGGTTGCTTGTTCTCGATACCCTAGAGTGCAAGCTCACTGAGGACAGGACTATGCGGGTTGTGTTCTGCTTTCCATACCTTGCAGTGCAGGGTGCATCGTAGAGCTTGGTTGTTAAGTATAGAAGATGATCAGTGGATGACCGAACAGTGTCCTAGGATTCTGGAGGTTTGGGTGATTCTCTTAGGGCCTGGTCATTCTACTATTGCAAGATACGGAAGCGACTTGTGTCCATCAATGGATGAATGGGCAAAGAAGATGATACACACACACACACGCACACACAATGGACTGCTGCTGCTGCTAAGTCACTTCAGTCGTGTCTGACTCTGTGCGACCCCATAGACGGCAGCCCACCAGGCTCCCCCGTCCCTGGGATTCTCCAGGCAGGAACACTAACTTGTGTCCATCAATGGATGAATGGACAAAGAAGATGATACACACACACACACACACACACAATGGACTACTACTCAACCATAAAAAAGAACGAGATGTTGCCACTTGCAACAATGTGGATGGACCTGGAGTGTATCATGTTTAGTGAAATAAGTCAGGTAGAGAAAGACAAATTATTGTATGGCATCACTTATATAACAAAAAAGAAACAGGCTCACAGATTCAGAGAACAAACCAGTGGTAACCAGTGGGGAGAGAGGAGAGAAGAGGGGTGAGATAGAGGTAAAAGGTTAAGAGGTTAAAAACAACTATGTTTAAATTAAATGAACTAAAAGGGTATTATACAGCACAGAGAATACAGACAATGTTTTATGAAACTATAAATGGAGTATAATCTTTAAAAATTGCGTATCACTGTATTTTCTACCAGAAACTTATTCAATATTGTAAATCAACTATCAGTTCAGTTCAGTCGCTCAGTCGTGTCCGACTCTTTGTGACCCCAGAGACTGCAGCACACCAGGGTTCCCTGTCCATCAGCAACTCCCAGAGTTTACTCAAACTCATGTCCATTGAGTCGGGGATGCCATCCAACCATCTCATCCTCTGTTGTCCCCTTCTCCTCCTGCCTTCAATCTTTCCCAGCATCAGGGTCTTTTCAAATGGGTCAGCTCTTTGCATCAGGTAGCCAAAGTATTGGAGTTTCAGCTTCAACATCAACTATACCTGAATAATAATAATAATAAAAACTCCATTTTATGAAACTCATCTTTTTTTGGGAAGCAATCACAAACACCCACAGTTCCTAACATAGATAAAGATGAGACACCACAAATGATTGGAGACGGTCTTTAGCAATGGTCCTGGGCTGTTCTGTTACTTTTTCACTTGGCCTTGGGGGCCAGTCATTTCTAGATGGACCCTTTGGGGAGTTCTTCTGAAGCCAGGAAGGATCTCGGGGAGAGGGGAGAGCAGGTGGAGCTTATTCTGAAGCTGCCTTTAACCCGTCCATCTCTAGGCAGTGTTCCCCGAGTTATGAAGCAGGTCTCTGGCACAGCTGCCATGGCATCTCTGTTGGCCCAAAGCAAACCATTTCCAAAGCAAATTTATGGCCCATAGTTCACCACCACAGGGATGCCCGTATCTCCCCTCTTCTGTGAGCTACAGAGGAGACAGCAAGGCAATGCTCAATCCCTCTTTTTTGAAGGTGAAGAGAGCCATATGAAGAGCTACTTAGAGTAGGTTTAAAGTGCCTGGAAGGCAGGGCTGTCGTAACTGAGTCTTCAGCAGTTGGTGTCTTATATTCAGTAAACTCTTGGGTAAACAGTTTTTGACTTGGAAATCCAGTTTGTTTGTTTAGTTTTCTGTGATAGTTAATTATAAGATATTGAATGTAGTTCCCTGTGCTATACATTTGGGCCTTGTTGTTTATCTATTTTACATATAGCAGTTTGCATCTGCTAATCCGAAACCGAATCCAGTTTTTCAATTGAGTTAGAGTTTCTGTTTGCAGTGTTACTCAATAATATTGCCAGGCAGTGTGGTGTAGTGGTTAGAAGTTGTGGCTCTGGAGCCAGGTCCTGGGTGTCAAGTTCAGCACTGACCCTGCCTCTTAGGGCTACTGTGGAGGCTACATTAGTTAACATATCATAAGCTGAAACTCCAATACTTTGGCCACCTCACGTGACAAGTTGACTCATTGGAAAAGACTCTGATGCTGGGAAGGATTGGGGGCGGGAGGAGAAGGGACAACAGAGAATGAGATGGCTGGATGGCATCACTGACTTGATGGACATGAGTTTGAGTGAACTCTGGGAGTTGGTGATGGATAGGGAGGCCTGGAGTACTGTGATTCACGGGGTCACAAAGAGTCGGACATGACTGAGCGCCTGAACTGAACTGAAGTGATATATTATTATCAGCTCTTATCACTCTTCAGACAAGGTCTGGCTACCAAATCCCTCTGTGACCAAGGATGAGTTTCTTGACTTCCCCAGGCATTGGAAGATACTGATATTTCTATCCTTGTGTGATTGTGAGAGCCAGCCGTTCCCTAGCTCCTGCAGACTGACATGCAAAGTTGCTAACAAACAGGTCTCACTTCATGTAAATTTACCCCGACTCCCATGGACCAGGAGAGAGCGGTGGGACAGCAGTGTCTTGACCTGCTCTGGGACAGTTTTGAGGCCACCAGTTGGCCTGCAAGCCAGGGCGTGAGAGCACTGATCCTGCCCTTTGGCTGGCGCCAGCTGCTCACCAGGCAGAATGATGGAGCCAGGTCTGGCTGCATTTCCAGGCTACAGACAGATTAGGAATGGGTCTGAGGGAAGGAGAGAGACTTTGAGGCCAGCTTTGCTGATTGCAGCCCCCTGGGTCCTGTGCCCACCCAGGTGCCTACGATCAGAACTTCTAAGCCTGCATCATTCAGCTGGACCTTGGGTCCCAAGTTTGCCCTGGTGCCCAGTCGGTCCAAGGCTGGGAAGGCAGGAGTGGCAGAGGGGCCTGGGGTGGGGATGGTGAGAGAAGAGACCCACCTCTCAGCCTCAGAGATAACTTAGGTTCTGAAGTGAAGCTAGGGCAGGAGGCTGTGGCCCATCTCTGCCCACCATGTTTTGTGGGAGGGAGGGGGAAGCTCAGAGAGGAGGGGCTGGGGGCGGGGTAGGGGAGTGGCCTAGGGACCAGCCCTCCCTCCCCACCAGGGATGGCAGGAGCCTGGAAGACCAGGCCTGTCACTTCACACCAGCTGGTTTGCGGGTAATGTCGTGTGGGAACGACCGCTGGAGGGATGTGTTCGTCCCCCAAATAATCAAGCGTCCCAGCATGGCGCTGGATGCGGAGATGTGTTCACAGGCTGCAGAGACAGTCTCCTTGTCTTCTTGGTGCCCAGAGTGGGGGATTCCATTGCTAATCAAATCCCACAAATCAGTTTGTCCTCCAACTGTGGTAAGAGCCCTGCAGGAAAAGTGAGGTGTGAGAGGTTCGTATAGGGGGACCCGTCCTCACCTGTGAGAGTCAGGGAGAACCTCCCAGATGAGCCCAAATCTGAGCAGCAGCGGGAGGAAAGGGAGAAGGAACTGTGTCTAAAGGCCTGAAGAGGGGGTGGAGGGGGGTACTTTCCTGGTGGTCCAGGGGCTGAGCCTCTGGGCTCCCAATGCAGGGTGCCAGCGTTTGATCCCTGGTTAGGGAACTAGATCCTGCATGCAGCAACTAAGACTTGGCACAGCTAAATAAAGAAAGGAAGAAAGAAAAGAAAATATTAAATAAAAGTAAAGGCCTAGGGGTAGGAGCAAATGGGACCTGGAAGACAGGCCAGGGTGCCCCACTAAACAGTGTGCAGAGTGAGGGCAGAGCAGGAAAAGCTGAGGCCAGAGAAGGGTCAGATTTGCCAGGGCAGGAGACCCTGTGAAGGTCCCCAGGGACAGAGGGGTACCACCCAAGGGTTTGAAGTATGGATGACACTGCCTGCCCCTTTCTGTCTGCTCATCCCTCCTCTGTGGCAGCCTGGGGGCGTGGGCTGCCTCGGGACATGACTCTATATACAACAGGTTTTTAACCTGCAGACGTTCTTAGTCACTCAGTCGTGTCCAACTCTTTGTGACCTGTTGGTCTATAGCCTGCCAGGGTCCTCTGTCCATGGGATTTTTCAGGCAAGAATACTGGAGTGGGTTGCCATTTCTTCCTCCAGGGGATTTTACCGACCCAGGGATTGAACCTGAATTTCCTGTGTCTCCTGCATTGTGGGTGGATTCTTTACCTGCTGAGCCATCACATGTTACCTGGGGATACTGAGACACTGTCAGGACATTCCCTTTGAGCTTTGGACAGGACTCGGGCTGCATGTGTGAGTGTGGCTGTCCAGAGCATCTGAAGAGAGGCTTCGTCACACTGTCCATCCTGATAAGCCTGTGTGTTCAGCTGCTGCTTCCCTGTGCCGAGCAGCCGGCATCCAAGCGTGTGGTCAGGAGAGCGGGAGGAACTGGGTTCACAGCTGGGAGGCAGTCTGTGTGTTCCCTGACAGGCTTGGACTCTCTTTGGATTTGGCCAGTATGGGCCATGTGCTCCTTTGAAGGGAGGGGTACTGCCTCTGGACCTCCCTTGGATATTCTGGAAAAAGATCAACAAGTTCTCGTCTATTTGCTTCACATGAAGGGCCTGCAGATATAAATAGGGGCGGGGAGTCATACCTTTTCTAAACCTCTATGAGCGTGGTGTGATTATCCAGTCAAATCTAACATCACTGATGGCCAGAGGTGTGTGCACAACATTGCCATGTGCCATGATGGGTTTTTCAACTCAGTTCACTGTGATGAAGAACCTTCAGCGGGTCCGGAGCTCTGCTGTAGAGGGATGAATGAAAGTGGATCCAGCTCTCAAGGCCCATACAGTCTAATCATGGGTTCTTCAACAGAAGCTCATGGATTGTAGAATCCAGTTATTGTTTTACAACTGTATCCTACAGTTGTGAACAGGGGTTCACTGAGAAGGGGGTTCATGGTCAAATAAGTTTGAGAGATACAGCCTCATATATGCTCTTGATGTGGTTACCTATTGCTCTGTTTCAAACTGCTGCTGCTGCTGCTAAGTCACTTCAGTTGTGTCCAACTCTGTGCGACCCCATAGACGGCAGCCCACCAGGCTCCCCCGTCCCTGGGATTCTCCAGGCAAGAACACAGGAATGGGTTGCCATTTCCTTCTCCAATGCATGAAAGAGAAAAGTGAAAGTGAAGTCGCTCAGTCGTGTCCGACTCTTAGCGACCCCATGGACTGCAGCCCACCAGGCTCCTCCGCCCATGGGATTTTCCAGGCAAGAGAACTGGAGTGGGGTGCCCTTGCCTTCTCCCTGTTTCAAACAACTCAAGCCTTAATGGCTTGCTGTGTACGTGAAACGTTATATATCAACTGTACTTCAATAAAAAGAATTTTAACTTCATGACATAGCTTATCATTCTCTCACAGTTCTGGCGAGTCGACTGGGCTCAGCTGGGTGGGTCGTGCTTGGGCAGGGGTCTCTCAAGCAGCTGCTCCTTCTCATCTCTGTTAGTTACAATCAAGTGACTGCTGAAGTTAGACTCACTTGAAGGCTTCTTCACTCACATGTCGCTGTGCCTGTGTTTGTTGGGCCTTTCTCTCTCTGCTCGGTTTTGCCCCGTGCTAGCTTGGGCTTCCTCCTAGCATGGTGGTCTCAGTGTTTTGGGCTTCTTACATGGTGGCTGATTTCCCCCAGGGTGAGTGTTGCAAGAGACCTGGGAGGAGGCTGCAAAGCTTCACGTGACTTTTCCCAGAAGTTGCAAAACATCACTGACACAGCATGTTATTGGTCAAGCACGTTATTGAGGCCCGTCCAGGTTCAAGGGAAGACTCCACACTCAATGGGAAGAGTAGCAAATACTTTACAGCTACCTATCTTTAATTTACTGTACCTCTGGGAGATTAATAATGCATAAGAATGTACCAAAGGTGTCTGGGAAGTCCTGCCATAAAGAAAACTTTCACTCAGCATTTCACAATCTGATGATGACATTTATGTTAAATTAGGAAATTTCCTTCTCATAGAAAATTACTTAACCTGTATTCTGACAAACAGCAGTGGGCAGAAATGGAAGGGTGATAGATTTGGGGGCTCAGTAATACTTTCTAGACAATAAAACTTTCCAAAGATGGAGAGTAGAGATTCTTGGTGTGTTCCTGGTTTGGGGAGGTACCCAAATAGGGCCAAGTGCAAAGACCATCAGTGTGGACCAGAGGCTGAATTTCCCAGTGGTGAAAGCTTGGACTTGACCTCTGACCAATCTAGGTTCAGACTCACCACTTAGAACTGTGTGAAACTAGGCAAGTTACCTGTCTCTAGGCTTCAGTTTCCTTATCTAAAAAATAGGTAGTTCCTATTTCATAGAGCTGTTGTGAGGTTTAATGAGGTCCTGCCTGTGAGTTACTGAGTACAGGATGCCTTCCTTGGTTAGAGTTTGTGGTTGCTTGGTTTCCTACTACTTCTAGGGTTTAATAACTTTGGAATTATTCTGGACTTGCTTTCCAAAGGCAAATTAGTATTGTAAATTGTGAACTCTACTTTTCTTGCAAAAGTAACCCCTGTACCATTTCACTTCTTTTTATCCAACCCAGTTTCTCATAAGTGACCGTGACCCTCAGTGCAACCTCCACTGCTCCAGGACTCAACCCAAACCTGTCTGTGCCTCCGACGGCAGGTCCTATGAGTCCATGTGTGAGTACCAGCGAGCTAAGTGCCGAGACCCAACCCTGGGTGTGGTACATCGAGGCAGATGCAAAGGTGAGTGTGCGTGTGCCCCATGGAGGAGGGACAGGCCTGAGCACCACACTCCTTGCGTGGGGAACTCCCAAGGAGGGAACTCAGAATGAGTCTGTTCATTTGGCAACCTCTCCCCCTACCCTTTCCACCAGGGAATATGGAAAGGAGGACTGGCCTACTGAAAGATAAGTACTTTTCTGGCTTTCAAACACTGCCACCAGGGCTTAGAGAGATGCTGCTATTTGGCTATTGCTTTTAATTTTTATACTTTTTTTTTTTTTTTTTTTGTAGAGAGGCTTAAAATGGCAAAACATGATGGCTGGCTCTTGAATAGGGATTCCACATTGACAGCCAACAGATGTGTTTTGTTTGGTCTGCTCACACATTTAAACATATTAAAAACGTTTGAGACAACATTTAAAAATTGGGAAATTCAACCTAAAAATCTGGATGTTTGTATTTCCCATAAAAAATTGGAAACTGTGGTGATATGAGGTCTGTGTTCCCTCCCTCAAGGCAAACATGTGGCTGCTGCTGAGTAGCAGCTACCTCCTTTAAAAGGGAGCCTGTTCTCCAGTTTGCCACAGTCCCCAGCATTCCTGGTGGTGCCGCCAAGCTGGACGCCATGCTTAATACAACCAGCCCCTTCTCTAATTTATATCGCTTTCCTACGCCCTGTTGGTATTTGAGTTTGTGACCATGGACCGATCAGAGCTATTACAGAAATTGTCGGAGGCTAAGCCGGCTGCCCTAGGGCCTCTGATTTCCCAAAGAAAGTGCTTGCTGGGGACTTCTCTGATGGTTCAGTGGCTAAGACTCTGTGTTCCAGTACAGGGGACCTAGGTTCAATCCCTGGTCAGGGGACTAGACCCCACATGCCACAACTAAGACCTGGCATGCTCACATAAATGAATAATAAATATTTAAAAAAGAAATCCATGGCGGTGCCAGAAAAAAAGGAAAAGAGCTTGCAGTTTCTGAATTGCAAAACATCTTTGAGACTCCTTGGGCTTGCATGTTTTTAAATAAAGTTAGTAAAAAATAATAGAAGTAGACTTTTCTTTCCCCTAGGAGGGATTAGGGATATTTGGGAGAAAATTAATAAACAGAACCTGGTATAAATATGACGCCCCTGACTTTTTCTAAGGATACCTTTAAGAGGCAGGTGAGGCTCTGGGGCATTCTCTAGTCCCTGCCCTCGTGTTCCTGGAACAGCCAGCTTTTATATGTCTGTGTGCATATGTGTCTGTGTTTGTGTGGTGTAGTTTCTGCCTGCGTGTGTGTATGTCTGGGTGTGTGTGCTGTATGTGTGTGATGTGTAGCGGTGTGTGGGCCCCCACAACACAGTGCTTTTCTTTCAGCATTTCTACAGCTGGAGTCCGTGGCTCCTGTGTGGGGTCCAAGTGACTCTGACGTGCACACCTCCCTCTTTTAGACGCTGGCCAGAGCAAGTGTCGCCTGGAGCGGGCTCAGGCCCTGGAGCAAGCCAAGAAGCCCCAGGAGGCGGTGTTTGTCCCGGAGTGCACCGAGGATGGCTCCTTTACCCAGGTAGGCCTTGGCTACTCTCTCAGGCCCCGGTTCCTGGGGGCCTGGGAGCAGGAGGGCCCTGAGAACCTTGCTTCCTGGAAACAGATGAGGGCTCTGTGACACCCCCTGTGCTGCCTCTGGGGCCTGTGTCCCCCTCCTGGGCCCCCCTGCCACTCGGTGCCAGCCGCGGGCAGTGGGTCCTGAAAGGCTTGTGTGAGTTCGAGCCAGGAAACTGGCATTGTTGGTTCCCTGTCCTCCCGCTGCCCATCTTCGCTCTTCTCTTCTGTCAAACATAGGCTGGTGATTTTTTCTTGTCCTCATGGGTTTCTACGGACAGCCTCTGTATCCCCTTCACTGTTCATTGCTGCCCCTTCTGCCCACCTCTTTATCCTGCCCCAAGCTTCAGCTGAAGCCATGCTCCGTTTGAATGTAAAGTGCCTGTGGTTTGTGGAATGCATGTGTGTGTGTGTGTGGTGTGTGGTATCTGTGCATGTGTGTCTCTGTGTGTGTTGTGTGGTTTCTGGTGTGTGTGTGTGTGTGTCTCTGTGGGTGGGTGGTATATGTGTGTGTGATGTATTGTATTTGTTTGCATGTGTGTCTGTGTTTGTGTGGTGTGGTTTCTGCCTGCATGTGTGTATGTCTGGGTGTGGTGTGTGGTGTCTGTGCATGTGTGTCTGTGCGTGTATTGTGTGATTTCTGTGTATGTGTGTGGAGGCTGTCTTTGTGTGTGTGTGTGTGTGTGCTGTGTGGTTTCTGTGTGTGTGTGTGTAGGCTGTATTTGTGTGTGTGTGTGTGTGTGCTGTGTGGTTTCTGTGTGTGTGTGTGTAGGCTGTATTTGTGTGTGTGTGTGTGTGTGTGTGGTGCATGGTATCTGTGTGCATGTGTGCCTGTGTGGTGTCTGTGCTAGCATGCTTGTGCACTCGTGTATGCATGCACTCAGATTCTAAAATCTCCTTTCAGGCAGTCTTCCCTCTGATCCTGCGTGGTCTTCTGGCTGTTGGTTGGGTAAAAGTGATGCCGGCTGTGTTGAAGTTGGCACAGAGTGGAAGGCAGGCAGCCTGGGACAGCCGGGAGGTAGAGCTTTCAGGCTGGAGGTGGGGACAGTCTGGCGGGGCCGAGACAGCCGGATGAAAGTGGGGAGGGTCACTGGGCAAGGGTGGGTCAGCCACTGGATGGGGACAGGCGTGACTCCCACTGGAATGTCGTGTCACTTGGGGACCTCTGCCACGTGAGGGCTGGAGGCAGGGGCCTTGGGAGTTTCAAAGTTTCCCCATAATCGTCCCAGAATTTTCGAGGGGCTGGGGGAAGAGGGAAAGGATGAGTCTGGCCTTTAGTCTGCTGGTTTTCAGGTTTCATTTGGGGGCTGGGCCCAGGGGACTGCTGATTTCAGGCCGAGTGCTGGTGGAGGTGGTGGGGTAGGGACGGGGCCTTGTATTTTTTAAAGTTTCCAATGTTCAGCCAAGATTGATAGCCATAGAGTTAAACTGACCTTGGCTGCCCGCCCTGTGAGAGGTGCTTGTATTTATCTTCTCACTTAAGTCTCACCACGAGCCTGCCAGGTAGGTGTTGCTATCATCATTTACAAAAGATGCAACCATAGAGGGAGGCAGAGTGGTCCAGGAACTGGGAGCCACGCTCAAATCTCTCCAGCACCCAAACTCCCTCGGAACCCTCCACACTCTGCTGTTCTTTGCGCTGGCAGTTTAAAAGGAAGCTCTCTGCGCTTGCTTCGGCGACACATGTACTAAAATCGGAAGGATACAGAGAAGATTAGCACGGCCCCTGCGTGCAAAGCATCCCCTGTTTTATCTTGATTTTACCCCCTCTCAAAATTCTCCCAGAAATGTAGCTCCTTACTATGTTCAGTTCAGTTCAGTTCAGTTGCTCATTTGTATCCGACTCTTTGCGACCCCATGAATCACAGCACGCCAGGCCTCCCTGTCCATCACCGACTCCCGGAGTTCACTCAGACTCATGTCCATCGAGTCAGTGATGCCATCCAGCCATCTAGCTATCATAATAAATAAACACATGGTGCAAAATTTTAGACGAATTTATAAAAATATTAAAATTCGTATCTCTATAAAACAAATGTATAGTAAAATTACATTCTTAGAGTTTAGTCAAGTTCTCTCCTTTAATTTGAATATTATACTGGTTTGTTTCTTTTTGATAGAAACAAAAATGCCTATTGAAAAAAAGTAAAGGACACTCTGCGGTGTGGACTAGAAAAAGGCAGTCTAGTGCTATGGCTAGCGCACCACTCCTAGAGCCAGACAGCCTGGGCGTGAATCCACCCACACCCTCAGGCATATCATTTAATTTCTCTAGGACATAATTTTCTTAAGTGACAAGTAGATATTATTATCTCTATTATTATTTTATATAGTACTTATCATTTTTATGGGCTTCCCTGGTGGCTCAGTGATAAAGAATCCACCTGCAATGTAGGAGACGTGGGTTTGATCCCTGGGTCAGGAAGATCCCTTGGAGAAGGAAATGGCAACCCACTCCAGTATTCTTGCCTGGCAAGTCCCATGAACAAAGGAGCCTGGTAGGCTACAGTCCATGGGGTCACAAAAAGTCAGACAGGGTTTAGCAACTAAACAACAACAAATTATTATTACACATGTTATATGTTACTATTATTGTTACTATTTACTGTAGCTTACCTCATAAGGTAGTGATGAGGATTAAATGGGTCAACACAAGTAAAATGCTTGGAACACATAGATACTGTACAAATATCTGCCATTATCAACATTAGCCCCATCTCTACTCTGGTTCTGTTACTCAGATCTTCTCAAGATGTTACAGACAATGTCACCCAAGAAAAAGAAGATCATCATCTGTTGAACGTTTCCTCCATGGATTCTTTATTTATCATTTATTCTAGTGAAAAGAGTCCAGGTGATCTTTGTGCTGAAAATTCACGTATGTGGGAGAATATCAAACCTCTTGCAGCTGCATTTGGGGCTGAGACAGGGGTCAAGGTAATAGGGAGGAGGCGGAATCCTTTTTTTCCCCCTTTCTAGGCTTCTGTAATCCTGAGTGTGTTGCTTATGAGAATGGTTGACCCCTGCCCTCCCAGTTCTGAAGTGTTTGCTGCCTCGTGACAGACGGCTGCTGGCCAGCTTTTGTTTGAGGGAGGCCAGGCTGGACCAGGTGGTGTTTGCCGGGGAGGGGAACTTCCAGATTAGTCTGGGCAGAATTGCTAAGTGAGGGGGCCCCTGAAGTTCAGCAGAGGTTGGATAGACAGTCAAGAGCCCCCTCATTTGTTTGACACGCTAAGCGCTGCCATGTGTCTGCGGGCTGGAGGCTGGCTCACCCCGGTGGGCAACCAGGCAGCCAGACAGCCGGTCCGACCCCGTCACAGTGATTGAAATGGATGTGCTTTTTCCCTTGATCAAAGACGCTGCAATAACCTCACAAAATGAGGCCGTCTCTTTGAGTGTGCTTCAGTTGCATTGACAGGCTGCCAAAAGGCTACGAGAAAAAAATTGCTTTTCTGCCTCCCCCAGCCTCCACTATCACTGACCTGGACTTTTTTGTTTTTGCTTTCTTTAAGACCAAAACCCAGAGACCAGGTCCATTATTTCAACGTTACTTAGACTATTGACATGCATGCATCCGGGTGTTAATAACATATTTTCGTCCTGTGAATTATTATACAGTAATGTGCTCTTGAAGTTTATGGAGGGGACCCTCATGGGACTGGGTTTGTCTGGCATGGGACACAGCTTGGGACCACATGACTAGGTTGGCTTTAATGGGGTTCATATGGGATGCAGTGGTCTCTGTTCTCTGATTTGTTTTCCCTTGACCTCCTCTCTTGCTTCTCTGTACCCCAACTCAAACAGCAGAGTGGTAAACATTAGAACATCAGGTTTTTAAAAAACCTTGATATCTAGACCACATCTCAGATCATTAAATCAAATTCTGGGTGAGGGGCCCAGACATTATTATTATTACAAGCTCTCCAGATAGATACCAGTGTTTGGTCCAGGTTGTGAATGACCTGCTGTTATAAGGCTTCATCACTCTTGTTCTTGGTTGCATCACTGGAATATGGAGTTAAGGCTGTTTGATGATCTGCTCTGTAAGGATGGGAGCTACTGACTTTGTCCTTTGCTGTGGTCCTGTCTGCTTTCTCTTCTGGGTATCAGGAATGTTAACTCCTGACATCTGTTCTCCGAGTCCTCTGCCAAGCTGTTGTCTACTGCCCAATATGATGAACTGAAACCACAGCCATAGAGGAATGGTATTGGATCACCACCACTAGAATGTTGGCTTGTCAAGCTTGTGCATCACTGAATAATTATGATGGCAACTCTTCATTGAGTGCTATTTGCTGCCAGGCCTTGATTTTTACACTCATTAATCTTTACTAGAACCTTGTGAGGTAGTTATTATACCCTTATTTATACCAGAAAACTGAGTTTCAGAGGGGTTAAATAACAAGTTCACGATCACTAGGGATTTGTACCCAGGTCTACCTGATTTCAAGGCCTGTGCTCTTAACTTTTTTATGCTACAAAAGTGTCCTTGATGTATATGTAATTAATTTGCATCGCCATTGTTATTCCAGAAGTCCCCTCTCTGATGCTGTTGGCCAGTCAGTCAAGCAAACATTAAAAAAAAAAAATCCCTTTGCTTATGGAAATTTTCAAATATATAGAAAAGTTGCTGGAGTTCTCTGGTGGTCTAGTGGTTAAGACCCCAGACTTCCACTGCAGGGGGCATGGATCCCTCATCAGGGGACTAAGATTCTGCAAGCTACAAGGCACGTGCCTCCCACCTGCCTCTGTAAAAATGTGTGTGTGTGTGTGTATGCACACAGAAGTAGAAATAATAGTATAATGAACCCCATGTACCCATCACCCAGCTTCAACAATGATTAACATATGGCTGATTCTGTTTCATCTTTACCCTATTTTCATCTCCTACGTCAAACTGGATTGCTTCAAAGCAGATCCCAGACACAGTATTTTTTCATCTCAGACATTTGGAGTTCTGCTATGTTCTGGGTTATGAGCTGGTTGCTCTGGGGCATTCAAGAAATGCCATGGCCTGTGCTTTCAAGGAGCCTACATGCAGAAAAGATATGAAAACATACCATGAAGTAGCTAGTATAGAAGACCCTACATGTACAACTGGGTATGTTTCAAATGACCATTTATAAGTCAGTCATTTGGAATTCTGAGTGATTTTATTGTTGAGAACATATACAAAATTAAAAATTTCTGAACATAAAAATGCCTTCAGTTCAGCTCAGTCGTGTCTGACTCTTCGTGACCCCATGAATCACAGCACGCCAGGCCTCCCTGTCCATCACCAACTCCCGGAGTTCACTCAAACTCATGTCCATCGAGTTGGTCATGCCATCCAGCCATCTCACTCTCTGTCATCCCCTTCTCCTCCCGCCCCCAGTCTTTCCCAGCATCAGAGTCTTTTCCAGTGAGTCAACTCTTCGCATGAGGTGGCCAAAGTATTAAACAAAGCAAAAGGCAAATGATGTATATTAGCCTTAATGACAAAAGGCTAATATTAGATTAAAAAAACTCTTAAGAACCAGGAAGAAAAAGATCTTAGTAGAAAAGTGGGCAAGAGATATCAATAAGCAGATTATACAATAATAACAAATAGTCAATAAGTGACTATGAATGATATTTTCCTTAGTAATTAAAGAAACATAAATACAGATAATGATGTGGCATTTTGCTTACCAAATTGTTAAACCTTGGAAAAGAATAATATTCAGGCCTGGGTGAAGGGAAAGGATTACACCCCACATCATACTTGAAAAAGTAAATTGGCACTGACATTTTATGACAGAATTTTGCAATATGGGTCAAAAGTCCTTAATTGTGTCCAAATCTTGAGCTTGACATTTCACTTCTAGGAATTTATTCTAAAGAAATAATTTAAAATATATGCAAATATTTAGCCAGAAGGATTTCCATTAAGTTCTGCTTATAGTTTCAAAAATTAGGAAACAATCTAATCTAAATATCCAAAATAGAGAAGTGCTTAAACAAATTATGACATCACCATACTGGGCAGCTAGTAGAATGATATGTTATAGATGCTCATTTCACACAGTATGTGTGTATGCACACATATATATATACAAGAGACTAACATGTATATATGAGACAATCAAATAGTCAAAAGAAAAAATATTTTCATTTTCTTCTAAATCGAAAAACTGCACACACTTTGTAAAAAAAAATTCTGAGAGTGCAGAAGTCCACAGATATAAAGGTAAAGTCAGTGAGTTCGTCTCTTTGAAGCAGCAACAGTTAAGTCTATAGCCCACTAATTTTTCTTCCTTTGTGTACTTATTGTTTTTGAGGGTAAAAATAATAAAATGTCATATATCACTTTCTAATTCTTATTATTTTTTTAAAAAATTACTTAATTATTTATTTTAGACCGTGCTAGGCCTTTGTTGCCATGCAGGCCTTTCTCTAGTTGTGGCAAGCAGGGGCTACCCTCTAGTTGCAGTGTGCTGGCTTCTCAACGTGGTGGCTTTTCTTGTCGTGGAGCAGGGGCTCTATGGCATGTGGACTTCAGTAGCTGCCACACGTGGGCTCAGGAGTTGTGGTTCCTGGGCTCTAGAACTCTGGCTCAGTAGTTGGGGCACTCGGGCTTAGTTGCTTTGTGGCATGTGAGGTTTTCTTGGACCAGGGATCGAACCTGTGTCTCTTGCATTGGGAGGCAGATTCTTTACCATTGAGCCACCAGGGAAGCCCTCTAATGCTTTCCTATACTAATTATACTGTGATTTACTTATTTCCAGGTTTATTGCATATTAACCTATGTCATTTTAAAAATGGCCGTATGTCCCATTGTATGAAGGTACCATGAATTCTGGAAATTTGGGGATTAAATTTCTGAAAGTTGAATATTGGGTCAAAAGGACATGCCCTTTCAAAGACGTTTGTTGCATCCTCCCAAACTGCCTTCTGGTGTTGAGCAACGATGTAGTTGATTTAGTGGTTGTTACCAAATACATTCCCAAGCCATTTAATTTATTTTATGTAGACAGATTGTAGTTCTAATAATACTGTAGAGTATAAAACACCATTTGTAACATTACTGCTACATGAAAAAAATGTATTGTGCGTCCCACTTTAAGCCCCATGTTCCAGGAATAGTCTTTCTTGATATAGCTCTGTCTGACACCCACACTTTCCCCATTTTTCTTCATTCCAATCACTGCTCCCCACATCAACACACACATATATGTTTTATTATTTTTTGGTCATATGGGTTTGAGGAGCTGTAATTTCTTGATAATGCTTTGTTCAGAAGCTGGAAGTGCAAAGAGAAGGTTCTGTGGCTTTTTGGCATAGATGGTGGGCTCCCCTTGTCAGCATTTCTATAGCTCCTACAGTTTTCTAAAACCTGGGGACTGCGGCTTGTTTCCTAAGTGCTTGGGCTTGAGCTGTGAAGCAGGTCTTGAGGTTCCTTTGCAGTGCCTCCTCTCCCCGCCCTCACAGTACAAAATTGCATGTCCTGCAGTCAACCCCCTCAACCCCACCCCGGCTGAGTTGTATGACTAGCTTGTCTTGGAAGCACCTGTGTTTACCGTCTTGGCCTTCGTCTTCCAGATTCTCAGCAAGTACTGAAGGTATGGATGCTTTGCATCAATTGTGAGCCTTTGTGGACCAACTGTTGAGCCTCTGATAAAACACTGGCAGGCTGGAGCACTGAATATCGTCATGGGGGGAAGGATTTGTCCCATCCTTGATGAGTCCAAGAGCTACATCGTTTTGTGTTAATGTGAAGCTGTCTTACCTGAAGCAATAGTGTGGGTGTCTCTCAGTGCAGATGGTTCTGTAGGTAAAGTACTAAGAGCCTGGCTGCATCCGTAGCTGGAATGTTCTGAGCTTCTCTAGCCATATCAAGTTCCTTTGGATGCCCCAGACACAGCCGACTCTGTGTGTTTCAGAGGATGGTGCCAACTTTTTTTTAAAAGCAGTCACACTGTTAAATATTTAAGTCCATTCTTTATGTACAGATGGCATAGCGGTCACGAGACACACTGTTGCATCAGTTGTTGCTTTTCTTTGTTCTTTTCTGTTGTGTTCAATAAACATATTATTATTGTTACAGTTTGAACATCTACTATGCCCAGAGCATCTTACTACTTGTTCTACATGTGTTTTTCTTTGAATTGTTTTTGATCCAAACAACCAGATGCTGCATATGGTAATTTATACAAAAATGCTTACAACATAGCACATAACTGCTGTTCAGCAAATGTTAATTTTCTTCCTCTTTGGGCTTGGTTTGCTCAACTGTATAATGGGGGAGCTAGTTGAGCTCCTCCAGAGGTCGTCCTGTGGGCCAGCCATATGGTTTTGTTATTTAAAATAGCAGCTCTATTAAGGTAGAATTCACATGCCAAAAAATGTATCCCTTGAAGTGTATGATTCAGTGGGTTTTAGTGTGTTTACAGAGTTGTGCAACCATTACTACTATCTAATGCCAGAATATTTTCATCACCCAAGAACACATCCTTGTACCCACTGGAGGTCATATGAAAGTAAGTGTTTAATTCTGTAAATCATGGCAGGGATAGGACCTGATGCCTCCACATGCAGGAAGGGCTTGTCTAGTAAGTGGCTCATCTCATCTCTCACAAATGGTGGGAGCCACCACTGTCATCTTTTCAATGAGAGAACTGGTAGCCCCGGGCACCCACAAGTGCAGAGGAGGGCAGGATGAGGGTGGGTGGAGCTCCAACGCTGTATCCGTTGTGTTCGGTGGTGACCTGCCTACTCCAACCGCTGCTCCGTCCTCCTCTCCAATGGCTGCCTGGCCCCTGAGCCTCTTCTCCCAGATTGGCTGACATCATTTGCCTTGTAGCAAGTTGTAGGCTCTGGGTGCTCCCAACTGGGCATCTGACCTCCCTGAAGTCTCTGGTGAGTCTGCCCCTAAGTCTGTTGTGGAAATGAAAGGAGCAAGCCCTGGGCAGTATCCACAGCTGCTCTTCTGCAAGGATGAAGGGATGGATGAGGCCTGCTTCTCTGGTCTTCCTGCTGCTCGTGGGAAAGGGGAGGTTCAGTGATGGAGACGTCACTCTCTCTGCTGTTCTTTTCTTTTTCAGATTGATAGCAATAACACCTGTATAGCACTTACTTTGTGCCAAGGTGTTTTCTAAGTACCTGACACACATTAACTTATTCAGCCCTCACTGTGACCTATGAGTAGATACTATTATATTCTTAATTAATAGATAAGGAAACTGAGCCATAGAGAAGCTGAATAGCTTGCTGAGAGTCACATAGCTTGCAAGTGAACAGAGTCAGGATTCAAACCCAAGCAGCCTGGTGACAGGGTTCTTGGTCCTAACCACTACACCATACTGCCTCTTAAAGGGCATGGCCTTCTTTTATAGTGGTATTGCCAACCTGGAGCTTATCCAGGAGGATAACTCAGGTGAGCAGGTTGGGGAAACATGTCACATGAGAAGTAATCAAAGGAGCCAGAGGTTGGTTTGGAGATGAGAAGAACCAATGGGTGGATGAGAAAGAGACGACCAAAGGGATGCATGAGGGCCATCTTCACACTTGGTCTGTGGATGCCAATTGCTTTCTCTTGAGTAGTCCCACAGAGCCGACCCAGGATCACTGAGTGAAATATTTAATGACTCAGATTCTGACTCAAACTCAGGAAGAACTTTTTACAAGAGGAGCAATCCACAGATGGAATATTTTACTCAATGAGGACTTCCCATCCCAGAAAGAGGAGACGGGACTGAAGGGGCATCCAGGTGGGGTGCTGTGGGGAAGGAGTGTGCTCCTGCACTGGGAAGGAGCTTAAACTGATGACCTCTTGGAGTCTCCTCCACGCCTACTATGATTTTATGAGTATAATGTCAAGTCTGGTGGGTAGGCACACAGTTGACCCACAGCAAACTCTTATTCAGGAACCTTCCAGGCAGACCCATTAATACACACACGTTCAAAGCTATTGCCACTCTGCTGTGGGTGCATATGACATATGCCAGGAGGTGACCCTGCAGGTGCAGGTCGTGACACGTGACACCGTGTCATAGTATAATGCTGCCTCTGAAGTGGGGGGGAGAGGTCAAGTCAGCTTTTTAAAGTCAATTAAACTCTACTGCAAAATGAACAGGATCAGATTTTTTTTTTCCCCTGTCAAAGTCTGGAAAAGTAAAAGGAACATGGGAGGGAGATATGAAGGCAGAAAAGTTTAATTAAAGTGAAATCAGATATAGAAGGGCTTCCCAGGTGGCGCTAGTGGTAAAGAACCCGCCTGCCAATGCAGAAGACAGAAGAGAGGCAAGTTTGATCCCTGGGTTGGAAAGATCGCCTGGAGGCGGTCATGGCAACCCACTCTAGTATTCTTACCTTGAGAATCCTTGACAAAGAAACCTGGTGGGCTCTTTGCAAAGAGTCGGACACAGCTAAGTGACTTAGCATGCACGCATGCACAGATATGGCAAGCAAGAAAGAGCTCCCACTCCTGCGGGCCACCCTTACCTCACCACTGGCCAGACCACCACAGCTCTGATCTGAACAAAGCTCCTACACAAAGAGACTTTTTTTATTGGATATTTTTAAAACATAAGAAAGTATTTGATTTCTTCCCTCCTGAAGTGGAAGTAGAAGTGAACAAATGAGAGGTGCTGTGTTTGCTGTTTACAAAACCTGGGTCATTCTAGGCACCAAACAAGAGGGAAGAAGTCAAGAAAATAAAGCTCTTTGTGTCCCTGAAACCCTGACACTAAGATTTTAAAAATATCTTTATGTGTGTGTTGGGGGGATATTCTCTACACTTTTTGGAAACTAAAAAAAAAAAAAAAAAAATATGTTCTTCATCATATATTTGGAAAAGTGGTCCTAACCCTGGCAATTAGGTGCCAATTTGTAAATTTTGACCTTACTCTTAAATAGCAGTTCAACTTGGGGAACAGTTGTAGAATCACAGAAGTTTTGGATCAAAAGGGACCTTAGAGATAATCTGGTTCATATTTTCCTTCCTCTCCCTGTCTCACCACATCCAGGGTTCAGGTTCTACTTATAATCTCTCACCAAGCCATCATCTATCTTCTGCTTGATTGCCACCAAAGACAGGAAACTTATTACCACCAATGGCAACATAATGCATTTTGGGCAAGTTTAGTTGGAAAGTCCTTCTCTGTGTTGACTTGAGAGTTCTAATTTCCAATAGATGACCCCCATTCTATCTAAGGGACTTACTGAATCCACAGAAATATCATTTTCCACAAAAGATCTGAAGACAAACACCATTATGTCCTTGTGAAGTCCTCGCTTACAGAAATATTTCTTTTCATCCTGGCAAAGATATTTAGTTCTAGCACTCATTCCCATATCATAGAGATAATCTGGTTCATATTTTCCTTCCTCTCCCTGTCTCACCACATCCAGGGTTCAGGTTCTACTTATAATCTCTCACCAAGCCATCACCTATCTTCTGCTTGATTGCCACCAAAGACAGGAAACTTATTACCACCAATGGCAACATAATGCATTTTGGGCAAGTTTAGTTGGAAAGTCCTTCTCTGTGTTGACTTGAGAGTTGTATGATTATTAACTCTCTACTGCTTGACTAATATCACGTTGGCAGCCATGTTACACCATCAACTCATAAAAAACATAGTCAACAAGGACTCCCACATTTAGAAGAATTTGAAATTGAGGGGTTACCTTCCTTCCTTGCCTCTCCTCCGTTAAATTCTGGAAGACCAGGTAAATACTCTAAAAGGAAAATCCCTCATTCCCCAGCAGACAGTGCTCCCTAGACTTGGCATAGAGCAGGAGACAGTGTCTACAGCCAGCAAGAATAACAGTGCTTTGAAGCTACTAAGGACATCCTTTCTGTAAAAAGGAAAGGGAAAAGGACAAAATCTGCTTGTGCTGAGTGCATTCTCTACATCCAACACTATTTTAGATGCTTCATGTATCTCGTCTCATTTTGTCGTCTCAATAACCTTCATGGTATGCACCGTTAGTCTCGTTTCATAAATAGGCTTGGAGAGGTTCAGTGACTTTGTGAAAGTCACACAGAGATGGTATTTAAACCCAGGTCATTTTGACTCCAAAGTCATGTTTTTCCTTCTGCATCCTGTTGCTTCTCATCCAAACCTGACTACAGATGAGGGGGACGTTTGTGGGATAACCTCTTCCAAACCGAGGGAAAAACAGCTCACGCTCGCCAGACCAAAAGGATTACACCATCCCTCCTGTCTACCCTCGCTTTTCTCACTGCAATCAAACTTTATTCCATGTGTGAAATCACCCAGAAGATTTAAGGCCACAATCGCTAGATTCCTGAATTGAAAGACCACATGTCATCAAAACAACTGGAACAGAAACACTTTGGAAAGAAGTGCTGTCCCACGGCCCCCTGCTCCCAAATTCCCACCTAGAAAAGTACTTGTTTCTTGAGTATTTCGTGATAAATGCCGGAAAGAATGGAGTGATGAAGTGTCTCTTAAAACAGTGGTGCTTGCAGTGTGGTCCCTGGACCAGCAGCAGCAGCATCACCTGGGGACTTGTTAGAAATGCATATTCTCCAACTGACCCCGTCCCTAATGAATCCAGAAACTCTGTGAGCAGGGCCTAGCCATTTGTTTTCATAAGCCCTCCCTCCCCATGAATCACTGTGCAATAAGCAATGTTCTCTTGCAGCTTCTGATGGAGAGAGGTTCTAGGGGGATAAGTGGCAACCTCAGATGGCCTGGAGACTCAGTCATTCAGCTAGGGTGCATGGCACTGATGTAAAAATATAATTTCTTACAAGAGGTCCTATAGGGAATGCAGAGGAAAGGAAATATGCCTGCTGAAAATACTGCACTGAAACTAAATTGTTGGGTAGATCTACAGCAAGGTGTTTAACTTTGTGCATTAGTTTCATCCAAAAAACCTAACTGCTTTGGAACAACTGTCAGATTAAAGAAAAAAATATGTTTCATAATCCCACTGCCAAGGAGAGTTAGAGAAATATCCACATGGCTTCTGCTCTTAGTTTAGCTTTTTCCCACTGGGAAATGTTCCTGTACATGATAGTAGTCATTTCATTACAAGTTTGGTAGTTGCTACTAAGAATGCTGAATCAAGCCTGTCTTTTTGCATATGGTTCACATTTTTCTATTTTACAAAAGAAGCACAAAGAAAAGGGATGTGGGAGGGATGTAGCCACTGGGTTGAAGGTGCCTTGGAGGGGACCCCAGTTGTCAGTGAAGGTCTGAGGCAATTCAAGATGGATTTCTTAATAAATAGAACATGAGAAAGCATTACAGAAAAGGAGGTGGGGATTTGCCTGAGGGAAATTGTTTCAAGAAAAGTGAACTAAATGAAAGCCTGATACCTGGATAGTAAGAAAGTATGACTGGGAAAAACAGAAATACAGCAAGGCCCTGCACTTCATTATACTGCCTTTTTTTTTTTTAAAAAAGAAAAGCATGTTTCAGAGAACTATACTACCCTGGAATGTTCCCAAACCGAACTTGGGTTCACTCTCCCTCACCTATGCACAGCAAAGCCAATTAACTGACACCAAGTTAAGGTGAAGGAACGTATGGCATTTATCACAGGGCACCAAGCAAAGAGAACAGGCAGCTCATTCTCAAAAGACCTGAATTCCCTCATGACTTTCAGGGAAGGGTTTTTAAAAGCAACATTTGGAGTGAAGGTTGTAGCTTGTGGACTTCTGACTGGTCGGTGGCGAGGTAATAGGGTGATGTTTCTGGAATTTTAATCATCAATGTCTGGTTCCATCCAGTCTAGGGTCTATATGCTGTGGTCAGCATGTAGTCATCATCATCCATCTATCTGTGTGGGAGGTCTTAGTTTCTGCAAAACAACTCAAAGATATGCATCAGATTATTGTGTAGATTCCTTGAGAAGGAACTGGGGCTGTTTTTTTTTAAATTTATTTATTTTTAATGGAAGGATAGTTGCTTTATAGTATTGTGTTGGTTTCTACGAAACATCAACATGAATCAGCCACAGGTTTACCTGTGTCTTCTCACACTTGGACATCTCTCCCACCTCTCTCCCCATCTAACCCCTCTCGGTCATTACTGAGCTGGAGCTGGGGCTCTGTGTTATTGAGGAACTATTTAAGCTATCATTGCTTTCCTTGCTTGACTGTTCTTCCTTTGTTTCTGCATTCTCTCACTTCCCTAGTTGATAGCTGCTTGAGTCTGCTCTCTGGAACTCAGGGAAGAACTCGGAGACTAAAGCCTTTTTCTACAAACAAGGAATGGGCTTTGATACCTGAGAGGGCCACACAGGGTCTTGTTCAGTTTCAACTCCCCCTTTTCTTTGATATTCCTCTACCCTCTGAGGGGAATACAAGCAGGATCAGAAAGGGGATAAAGTTTTGGATAGAGAGATTAATCATAAGCTCAGCAGGGGAACTCAGTTTTAAGGGGATTTGGGTTCACTCACTCAAAGTTAAGGGAAGTTCCAACAGTTAAAGAAGTTTAGGCATTGCTGCAAATCTTAGAGCTGAATTGTGAACTGATTTAAGGCTCTGAGAAGTCCTGCCATCAACAAATCTTTTTAATTTTATTTGGCTCAATATTTCCAAAATTATTTGGCTAGAGAACCCCTTCATCCCCAATAATTCCTGGTCACACCCCAAAGGGCACCAGCTGTATCCATTGCTATAGCAAAGTGACAGATAGAAAGATGGAGGAACAGCAGCTTCACATTCCAGGAGAAGGGAAGAACGTAGGCACACTTGGGGAGACTGTTCTCCTAGGGAAGCTGGTAGGAAAAACAGTAGAAGTCCAACAACAAATAAACTACTTTGAGATGTGAGGTCTGACCCTGTCCAAGGAGCCCCCCAAGAGCAGCTAGAGGAAAGCAGGCTGGCCAGGGGGCACAGCAGAGGCCCCCATGTTGTCACCTGAACTACTCCAGAACTGGCCTTCCACTCAAACTGGAGCAAAAGACTCTTGATTTGAATATTTATCCCACTTCCTCCCCTTCTCCCTCAAAAGAGTTCCATTTGCTAGAGAATTGCAAAGCATAAAGATACCTGGTCAGTTCCCTTATACACCAGCCCTGGGCCCCAGGCCTTCCTTGGTCTCCCTTCCAGGCCTGGGGGGCTTTCGTCTGCCAGGACTAGGTACTGGCCAGCATGCTATCTCTCTTGTCTCTGGATCTCGGTTTCCCCATTTGTAAAGCATTTGGGTGAGACTAGTGATCTCTAAGATTTTTCTCCAGCTCTGTCAATTCTGAAATTTTGTGAGAGCTTAGAGTTTGGGATCTGAATTCCTGTGCTGTTATGAACGAGCGTGATATTTGAACAAATAACCTCTGCTCCATGCACCTCTTCTATGAAGGATTTGCACACTGGGTGACCTTGAGGCCCAAATGAGATCCTGCCTCAGTCATGGCAGTGTTTGGAAAATCATTGTAAGATAGAAAGCGGTGTTTTCCATTTGGGCTGCGACATGTGAGTGCCCCTTGGCTCTACGTATGGCCCGTCGTCTCCTTTGCTTTTCTCATGGTTTCCTCCCTGGTTTGCTTTGCCCCGTGAGCTGCTGTTTGCTCTGCTCTCTGCTCATCAGTTACTCCGCTGTGCTCATGGGCAGTGCTGGCCTCCCACATCTTCCCAGGTGTCCACAAGCTGGGCTAATGCTGAAGACTAACAAGCTTAAAATAATTTCAGATTTGTCTTAATTTGGACAGAGAGGTTGACCTGAAGTAAACCACTGGGCTGTTTTTGCAAAGGGCTTCTTGCCAAAAATATTTAAGTATATGAGTCAGAGATGAAATTTCCTACCTAAGAACACATTGCAGTAAAAGCAGAGAGTAGCCTCACTTAGATTGATGTAAAAACACTTTTTGTCTTTTAAGGAAGACCCATCAGTTGACATTTTAACCTTCTCAAGGTTGTTCCAGAGTGGGGTAGGAAGAAATGCCATGGTTTGTATCTGTACTTTTGTGGTTAGAACAACCATGAGATTTGAAAACTGCACTAGATGCTAAACACTAGAAATGGCCAGTTACCTTGTCAGTTCCTCTTGGCCCATGCTCTTCACATAGATTAAGTCTGAAAGCTCATGAATTGGAGGTTGGTGTTTTGAGCAGGGGGAGGTAGAACAAAAGTGTTGTTGTTCAGTTGCTCAGTTGTGTCTGACTCTTTGTGACCTCATAGACTGCAGCACACCAGGCTTTCTTGTCCTTTACTATCTCCTGGAGTTTGCTCAAACTCATGTCTATTGAGTCAGTGGTGCCATCCAACCATCTCATCCTCTGTCACCCCCTTCTCCTCTTGCTGTTAATCTTTCCCAGCATCAGTGTCTCTTCCAATGAGTCTGCTCTTCAAATCAGGTGGCCAAAGTATTGCAGCTTCAGCTTCAGCATCAGTCCTTCCAATGAATATTCAGGACTGATTTCCTTTAGGATTGACTTGTTTGATCTCCTTGCAGTCCAAGGGACTCTCAAGAGTCTTCTCCAACACCACAGTTCAAAAGTATTAATTCTTCCATGCTCAGCCTTCTTTATGGCCAACTCTCACATCTGTACATGACTACTGGAAAAATGATAGCTTTGACTATATAGACCTTTGTCAGCAAAGTGATGTCTCTGCTTTTTAATACACTGTCTATGTTTGTCATAGCTTTTCTACCAAGGAGCAAGCATCTTTTAATTTCATGGCTGCAGTCACCATTTGAACAAGGAGGATTGCTTATTAATTTAAAACTATGAAGTTTGCATGGGAAGAAGGGAAACTAGGTAGGATTTAACATTTGGTCATGTATATATCGGAGAAGGCAATGGCAAGCCACTCCAGTACTCTTGCCTGGAGAATCCCATGGATGGAGGAGCCTGGTGGGCTTCCGTCTATGGGGTCACACAGAGTCGGACATGACTGAAGTGACTTAGCAGCAGCAGCAGCAGCAGCATGTATATATAAACCATTATAATTTACATCCTGATTGCTTTTCTACAAGAAACATTACTTCTCTCTTCTGAGAGTAATGAAACTATTTCTATATGAAAATAAACTTCCCCTTCTTTTGCTCAAACTTTTTCACACTTTTTGCTGATTTCAAATTGCCCCTTCCCTTGGGACTGGTTGGAATAGAATGTTCTCTAGTTTCCATCAGAGAATCTGGCTGTGATTTTTTTTTTTTTTTGAGTGCAGATAGTTGGCTAAAAAAATAACACTATGATAATAAAAATAAATAGCTAAGTTTAACTGGGCACTTACCATGGGAGCTAAGTGCTTTATTTACATTATCTAGTGTAATCCGCCCAGCAACTGAGTGAGGTAGGTATTATTATCTCCCGCTTTCTAAATGGTCATGGACAGTCTGAAGCTTGGTTTGACTACAAACCTTTTCAAGGCTGCAAAGGGTTGGAAAGTTCAGTGGTTAACTGGAAGTGGCGGAGCTGGTTAGTTAAGGAAGGCAGGCTACCGTCTGACTCTGTGACCACTGCTTTCTGTCTTCATATGACTTCTTTTTCTTCAAGAAGACATCTTGGAAACTTCCCAAGACAATTTGCAGACAACCTCTAGGTGGAGAACTGTGGGTCCATCCACCTGGAGACCCTCCAGCAAAGGAAAGTAACCTTGCCGGGTGCTTCCTGCAGCAGTCTAGTTCCCCTGGGTCTTCTTTTGTTCACTGTTGTTCTTTCCTCGGCAGCACACCTGGGGCAGGTGTGCCCGTAACTGTGGGTTCCAAGCCTCAGAGGAACATGGCAGCAATTCCTCATTCAAGCTCAGTTGTAAAACTCTGAAGGACTTGGAAGCAGTCTTCAGCCTGTGGACTTTGTCGTCTGGAGTCTATTCCTTGGAGCCTGGTCTGAGGAAAATGCTGAGGGCCCTGGGGAGAAACGGGGGCTGTGTTTGGGCCTGTGGGCCTGGCGTGTGGGCTGGGAGGCAGCATCTGTATGTCCGAAGGAGCACGGTGGGTACTCTCAGGTAGCATGTGGCTCTGGGGACCCTTGGAGCCCCAAGGTCAGATTATATCCCCTGGAACAAAGCTTTGGGCTTTGTCTCTTCTTCAGGCCTGTGCTTCTGTCCCCAGCCGCCTCAGCTGGGACTCTGCAGGCCCAGGAGGAGGGGCGCTCCGTGTCGTCTAGGAGTCGGACCTGGGGATGGGGTATCATCCTCAAGAAAGAGATGCTGGCCTTGGCCGTGAGAGCCAAGGGGCCCCGGGGTGAGTCAGTGTGGCCACTGGCCCCAGGGACAGACTACCCCATGGAAGAAGAAGCAGCCAGTCAGGCCCCATTAAAATGCTGCCCCTGGTGAGGAGCCGTTGCCTGCGGGCCGTGCAGAGTCTGAAGGGGTGGACTCCAAGTTTCTGGGAGTGCTCCGCACAAGAGTCTCCCAGGCTTCCCGGGAGTGTTTGGACTCACGTTGGAGGCTGGCTGGCCAGGCTCTCTGACACAGCCGAGAGCAATCTTGCCGCAGCCATCCTGTATCCAGCCACTGGCCCAGACCAGGCACTGGTCTCACACTCTCTGTTTTCCTGGCCAGTGCCCTCCAGGTTCGGTGCTAGGATCCTCGTTTTATAGATGGGCCTCAAGGACCTAAGTAACTTAACTGCCAAATCTGTAACTGGCTGGATCTAGGATTCAAATCCAGGTGTATCTGGGTTGCTCTCCATTCCACCCTTAGGCCTCCTCGGAAGGTAGCACTAACCTGCCAGAGGACGCTGATCTTGAGTGAGCATCTGGGGTAGCAAGCATGATCTTGGGATTCAGGGCTTGTCTCCACGAGATGAAGCAGGAGTGAAACGTGGTCCTTTGGTGAAGGCATTGAGCACAGTTTCCCTGCATGCATGGTACAGGTAAATGCCTCGATTATACAGTCATCATACTGGTAGGAGTGAGGTGCCCTGCATTTTGTTCTTAAATTCCGATTTCTGAGTGCAGGTCTGTAATGAAACAGCTAGTTTTGGGGAAAACGGTAGTGTTTGGTACCATCACAAGAGCAGAAGTCTTTTCTGTAGCTTTTCTGCCTTGCTGATAATGTAAAGACTTTACAGAGGCTTCTGATCTGCCCTTTCCTTCTGTACCCTGTATCTCTCACCTCTCAGTTTGTATGCCTTTGCTGTCTATCCTCAATTCTGATATGTCCTTGATCCCAAGAGGCATCTTTTCCCCACACTTTAATGTCTGTGCGGTTGGCATACATCTTGTAATTGAGGTCTACATTTAATGTGGCAGGGCTGTTTAAATTGCTGTTACATTTTTAGGATGGATAGAGACCAAGAATTCAGGAAATATGATAATTCATGCATTTATTCAACTCATCAAATGCCTACAATAAATCTCAGGCATTGTGCTAGATGCTTGGAATATAGAAACAGCCAAGTTTCAGTCTCTTGCCTTTGGGAGGTCACAGTCTAATGGGGGAGATAGACTAGACAGATCAACAGACTCCTTGTAATAGGGGGAATTGGGGGAAGCAGGCTGTGTGGAGGGTTGGAGGCAGGAGGGGGAGGACGTGGGGAGCCTGGGACCACTTTAAGGAGGTGTATCCTGAATGAGGTGGGAAGACAGAGGCTTGGGAGTAGGCTGGGATGGGTTGGGGAATGGTGTTCCAGAAAGATTGACTGGTTGAAGCAAACAAAGGTTCAGAATCGTGAGACACTGGGATGTGTTTTTGAGCCTCAACAAGTTGCCTGTGGCTGAAATGGAGGATATGTGGAGACCTGGGGGTAAAACGGGGATGTGGGGAGAGCAGGGATCATGGAGATCCCTTAGCTTGTGCAAATCAGCATCATCTCCATCCTGGGTCCAATGGCAAGTCTTTGAGGTATTTTAAGCAGGGGAGTGATGCCCAGATTTGTGTAGAAAGTGGGTGGAAAAGGGACGGTGGGGTGTGGTGGAAGAGGTGAACAGAGTGACAACTATTGAAAGAGAAAGAAGAGTTACCCTGAATAAAGCCCAAAGCCTCGTCTTTATTTACTGTTCCCAGGCAGTGTGGACCTGACCAGGGAGGCTTGAGGAAGAGCAAGCAGTGGTGCAGCAGGGCATCTCGAACTAGCACCTGCAGGCCCAAGTGGCCTTATTCCTGCCTTAGCTGCATCATGTGTGGCCTTCTCTCAGGAAGGTCACATGATCAGTAGGCAAGCTGACTGTCAGAACAACTGCTGGGAAAAGCTAGAAAAAGAACAAAAGCCTTTCACTTGTCTCTGCTTGTTAAAGGTTGTATCAACCTACAGCAATGACATTCCAACTTGTACTTGCCAAATTAGTTCACCAATCGGAACTTCTTACAAATAGATGGGACACACAGTGGACGTTTCTGAGTGTGGTGTAAGAGATTAAGTGTTAAATGTCATAAGGAAACAACGTGAAGCCCAAGATAAATGGCTGTGGTTGCTCCTGGGAGTCACACAGAAAACACAGTGTTTTCTGGCCCATCTTCAAGGGACACGCTGGGAGAAGGCTGCTGGAGTGAGAGGTGGAAGGAGCGCTCCGCCTTGCTGGGGAGGGTTTGAAACGGATGGGAGGCCACTGTTGATACTGTGACCCAAGACTTATGGTTCTTTTCTACTTCCCACTTCCTGAACAGGTGCAGTGCCATACTTACACCGGGTACTGCTGGTGTGTCACCCCAGATGGGAAGCCCATCAGTGGCTCTTCTGTGCAGAATAAAACTCCTGTATGTTCAGGTACCGTAGGGAAGGGCGGGAAGAAAGAAAAGGGTTGGAGAGAGATGCCTTGGCTGGTCTCCTGCATCTGTGGTGGGCCTTGGAAAGACTGGTGGTGGTTATGAGTTCTCTTCCGGGTCAGGGAGAAGTCCATCTGAACACGCTTCCTCTGTTGGGAGCTGGGTGATAGGGTCAGTATATGTCTCTGGGTATGTATTTGTTTATTTTGAGTTTAGGTTTCTGGTTCAATGCTCTTTTCCCGAGCATCAGCTGCAACCTCTAGAGAGCACGGTCTATAAGTTTATAGCTTGTGTGCTCTTGGTTACTGGGGACCCTTGGCACACTTTGTCGAGATAGATTTCAAGGCTGCATGGGAGTTCAGCATCAAAGGCTCTGATGACCAATTAGTGATGTCTTTCATGGGTGCAGGAGAGGGGAGTGGTGGTCTGTGTTGCCATATGTTTGCCACCAATGTAACATACAGTGATGGAAAACATTTGTGCCAGTGGCCCTGAAATCTGACTGTCATCAGCGGTGCCTGGGGAATTCAAAAGGAACCCAAATGTTGAGGCTTCTCCTTCAATATTTGGATCCAGTAGGACTAGAGTGAGACTTGGAGTCTACATGCTTATGAAGCTTCTCAGGTGGTTCTGATGCTGAGACAAATTAGGGAACCACTCTTTCATAGCGACCCTCCTAGTAAGTCCATAGGAAAAATCAAGTCTTTTCTATTTCCAACTTTATGGGCATAGAGAAATTTTGTTCTTAGATCAGTTTGTGGGATTGTGTATTATGGATTTATAGACCCCCCACACTTCCATTCTGATGGTAAGGAAATTCAAGTCACTCCCTTAATTCACTATGCAGCTCAGCCCATGTTAAAAAAAAAAAAAGTCTGTCCCACCCACCAGCTGCTTCCTATTTCTCTGTAATCTGTGTATATGAGATTTTATGTATTTACGTATTTTTAATTTTTAAGTGCAAGCAAAGTATAAAACATTATTCTAACGCCTATGGGAAATTCCAAACTCCAGCAGTCCTGTCCTAACATTTTTCTTTTTCCCCTAAATTTATTCATTTTTTTCGACCAGCCCTGCTATATAAGGGGAAGAGTGAGTGGAAAGGGCAGTAAGTATCTACATTAGGAAACCAAAATTTGCAGGCCAAAAAGGAAAGTTTACTTTATTTGTGGTTTACATGGAAACTGGAAACCTTAATTGGGGTTGGTGTGGGGAGGGGGAGGAATGAAACCTTCTTGCAAATGACCTGGAAAGTTTCATTTAAAGCAAACAAATATGCTAGAAACAAGTCATGCAGGGTAATATAATTGAATTCACACAAAACTCGTATATGGAGAAGGGGTCGGATGTGAACGGGGATGGATTTCTTCTCTTTTGTCGTGGGGACCTCCCCCGATGCCCTTCTATGCTTGAGCTGGCTGTGCCCTGCATGTGTGGGGCAGGGCATCCCGGGGAAGGCAGGTGCAGCAGGGTCAGGGCTGTCAGATGGGGGTACAGGGCACCCGAGTACATACAGGGCACCGCGTTTGGCTAAACCCACCCACTACCCACCCTCCTGAGGATCGGGCTGCGTCTAGAAAATTGTTTCCATGCCTCAGACTATTTTGGCCCATTCAGTACAATTGGGCCAACAATTTTCTACTTAATGCAGATGGAAAATCGCCGATTTCCTGCCCTCACCGGCAAGGGATGTCAATCACTGCATTTGCAGTGAGAGGGGTTTTCTTTGCCATCGGCCCTACGGACTGAATGTGGCTCAGAACGTGGAACTGGTGGGAAGTGGAGGCGAGGGGGCAGTGAGTGGAATGTTCAACAAAGGAGTTATGTGGATGTGGAATTTTGTAAAAATCTGCTCGAGACTATTGCCAGGGAGCCTGGAAATCATGGTTCATCTCAACACTGCTGTGATACCAGTGACATTGATGTTAAACAAACCCCACTCCCATGTGTGCATGTACTCACTTTGTATATAATGTTCCTAGTTGTGTATACAGTATCTATACACACAACCATATGCTCCTAACAGCAGGCTTTACCAACTCTTTGAAAGAAACCAACCGCGATGCATTCTGAACGTCTGTGTTTTTGTTTCCCCTCTCACCCAAGGTTCGGTCACCGATAAGCCTGCGAGCCAGGGTAACTCAGGAAGGAAAGGTGAGTGGAGTTTCACGCTTTATCTAAATGTTTGTTTCTAAAGCCAGTCCAAGCAGGCATTCTTAGACAAGATGGAAGGAGCCTGGGGTGAAAGCTAAAAGTGCCCTGCAGAGAATCTGCATTCTTATTCTGTTCCCTCCCAGAAGCCCTGGAGGTAAGTAAGGCTCATCACCTCCCAGAATTTCTGAGAGAGATGAGCAGTGCACTTTGCAGGCGAGGACCCTGATACCCTTGGTCCTGGGAAGTTCAGTCAATCAACTACCAGTGTGTAGCCAGTGTTAAACAGAAAAGCCCAACGAAGGCAGGCATGCCCAAGTCTACCCAGACTCTTCTATTTTGGAAACCTAGCTGAGCACTTTTTTTTTTTCCTCTTTGATTCTCCTTGATGATTGCTCTGGCACCTCCAGAGTCTCTTCACTAAGACTAGGATGCTCCATGGGCATGTGACCTGGGCAGCTGTGGTCTTGAAATTCTTAGTTATTTTGCCCTTGAACTTGGGTTTTGTCAGTACAGTGCGATGGGACAACGAAGCGTCCATGTGGGCAGTAGAGACACGCGTACTGTGCGTATTCACTGTGGCTTCATTGACTGATAGCTTTTGTGATGAGGGCTATGGGTCTTCCATAACCTGCTTAGAATTTTCATTTTTCTTTACCTGGAAAGTAAGAAAGTATTTGTAACTCAGTCGTGGTCTGATTTTTGCCACCACATAGAATGTACCCCGCCAGACTCCTCTGTCCATGGGATTTCCCACCAAGAATAATGGAGTGGGTTGCCATTTCCTTCTCCAAGGGATCTTCCCAACCCAGGGGTCAAACCTGGGTCTCCTGCATTGCGGGCAGATTCTTTACCGTCTGAGCCACTACGGAAGCCTTTCTTTACCTAGAACAATGATAAATAGCAAGTTGAAAAACACCATGACAAATCAAGAGAGAGACTATGGAGGAAAGGATCAGACAATATTTTTGGTGTCTTTCGTAACACCCTTTCTACTGCTTTTTGGAGAAAAGGCTTTTTCACTCTGCACTGGGCCCTACAAAATGTGCAGCTGGCCTTGACGAGGGCATTTGTCTGAGTGCTGGTTAGTGGACCAGCCAACATGAGGAATGGGCCCCTGGGATGTGCTGACCATACTTTCCCATATAGAAGACGCTAAGATTCGCCACTTCTTACCTCCAGAGCAGCATACATACAGACAGCTGGTGGTTGCATGGAAAACAGGTTTCACTTTTATTGCCCCTGCAAGCACTCCAGAAGGCCCATTTTGGGGTCTCAGGTAAAACCCAGGTGGGAGATCTCAGCTGAGTTTGAGCCCTCCTACTTGACTCTGAGCCTTGGGAACTTCATGCTCATGAGAGCTATATGGAGAGTTGGGCCTGCAAGGATCAGAATGGGGCAAGCAGGCTTATCCTACACTGCAGTCACAGAGAGACCAAGGTGAGGCCCTGGCCCTTGCCCCACATGCTAATTCCGTGGGGACCCAAAGAAGAGGCCTAGTCCCCCTGCTTGAATGGAGGAGCTGAGAGTCTGGAGAACCTGCTCTCCCTGCATCAGGTGCTCCAAGAAGATATGGGAGTGGAGCTTGGTGATGCCACCTCCTTCTCGAAACCATGGACCAAAGGACCCAATGGGCTGCTCCCTTACCAGCGAAGAGGAATGAGTAAGTGGGAGAAAAGAAAGTACTTTGCAGCCGCAGGGAGACAGCCTTGAATGTTGGTGGTTCCCTTCTAGGAGGAAAGGCAGGAGAGGGGATAAACATTTCTTCCTGCAAAGATCTGAAATCATCAACACTGGGAGTGGCGTGCTGTAATTGATTGGGGTTGGAAAAGGGAACTGCCTTCAGTTTTGCTTGTTGCCGCTGAAGTCTTCAGGAGCATAAGCTTTAATCCTGGGCATGAGGTCCTGGTGGTAGGAAAAAGAAAGAGCAGTCATGCAGAACAGACCACCCAGACTTTCCCCACCAAAGAGAACAGAGTGCATGATGCTGGGTGAAGCACCTGCCCCAAGAAAGGCCAACCAGAGGATCTGGCTTTTAAACTGCACAGAGAAATACTTCCCAGGTTGTCTTGTATGTTGTGAATGACAGTAGGAATCAGACCCGTGCTCACAGCAGGCTCTTGCTGATCCAGGTGGGAGAAGGCAGGGGAATCTGATTCCTCCAGGGAAGGGGGTGGAGAGAGTGTGAAGCCTCAAGTTCCCACCTCTTCACTCCCTTATCCCAGCATGTTCCTCCATTCCAGCTGGTGGTGTAGGGGCTTCCTCTTTGGTGCAAAGGCTTGGCAGTGGGGTGGGGAAGATGCTAGGCTTCACTTGCCCCCTGGAGACTTGACTTCTGCCCAGTGGCCTCTCTTTCCTTCTACTTTGGAGGGTTCCCAGAGGTGCTGCAGTCTGTGGGGTCGCAAAGAGTCAGACACAACTGAACAACAGCAGAGGTGTTGAATCTCTTCTCTTTGTCTGCCGCGGGCAGGGCAGTGAAAAGCCACCTGTGGAAGGCCCACCTGAAGCTACACCTGTCCAGGAAGCTGGGGTTTGAATGGGGACAGGGTGCGAGAGGGCATTGGTAATATCCTGTGTCGGCCCCGCCGAGGTGCCTCTTCAGCTGCCACTTAAGAATGGAATGTGCTCCGGAGGGCAGCAGGTGGGAAGACACAAAGGGCCCTTGTCTGAGCTCGTGCCCACATGGGGGGTCTCCCAGACGGCATCTCCTGAGAGCCGCAGCTCCAGAGACCTGCCCAGAGGGATGCTCGGCCCAGAGGACGGTGAGAAAGGAGGCGAGGCCGGGGGTCTCGGTGTGTGTGTGTGGGGGGGGCTGGGGGGTTGGGAGCAGGGGAGGAGCACACCCAGCTCTTTCCCCACCCTTCTGCCTTTTTGAACATGCTCCATGGACCGAACTTGGAGGGATCGGTTCTCTCTGCCTGGGAGGAATGAAAAGGCGTATTGTGCAATGGAGGGTCTGGTTGCCGGCCAGGAATCAGTCCTCTGAAGGCAAGGAGGAGAAAGGCAGAGTGGGAGGAGGCTGGGGGAGGAGGCCCGGGGAGATAGCAGGAGGCAGGAGAGAGGGAGAGAGGCCAGGCGGTAGCAGGTCACAGGCGTCTGGCCAGCAAGCAGGTCTGGGTCGCTCCTGCTCCCGGGTCCACAGGTGTGGGGCCTGAGGGGAGAAGTTGGGGGGAAGGAGGGAGGGAGGCCCGGTTATCTTACCCAGATGCACGTGCTGCAGGAGGGGAGGAGGGTCAGAACTTCAGACTGTTTACTTAATCCCCTGGAATGTCTTCGCTGTGCTCTGTTCTTTGGGCCCCTTGTGTTTCCCCGGACTCCTTTATGGGCACATGTGTGGTAATTAACACATGCGGGGTAGGTCCCGGGCCATGTGTTTGAGTTTCAAATATCCATTGATCTGGGGCACTCCCATCCTGCAGCCGTCCCTTCTCTGATGGTCCTCGCCCTCCGAGAGAGATGGAAGGAGTATGTGTGCATTTAGGGGGCGGGGGGCACACGTGCATCCACATGTGTTTTATTGATGCTACAGAGGAATATCAGAAGAGAGGAAAGGACCCCCCAGCAGCCCCTGAGTTCTGACCATCTGCTGCTAAAACAGTTGAAAGCTGCAGAAATTGAGAGGAAGGAATTTGGGGTTTCCGTTGAAGTAGAAAAGTGACTGGGAAGCAAAATGTGATTTAGAGGTGGTGATTTTACCCTGAGCAACTTTTCCTGGCCCACCAAGGCTTGTGGATTTTCCCGAGGTGCCTCTTTCAGGGGTCTAGATGCCCACAAATGTGGGCGATTTGAGGGAGTTTCCCGGATAACCTAACACAGAGTCAAGGACTGGTCCTAGGCTTCATTGCTCCTGAGGTGCAGTAAGGACGTTCTCAGCTTCCAGTGGGGTGTTGGTGGGGCAGGTGAAGAATGGGAGAATAGTGGGAGAGGACCTGGACAGTGATTTCTGGCAGTTTCTGGGAACTTTTTCTCCAGAGCGCCTAGGATATATGGCCAATGAAAATTTAGGGTCATCGGGAGTTTTCTGCAGTTTGCTCTTTTCTTACTTCTAGGAGCTCTGGGAGTGAGCAGTGTAAGGAAAGTGAGAGAAGAATAAAAGCATTTAGAAAACTGCTCTCTTTTCTGCAATGCTCCTGTATTTGTCAAGCCAGTCTTGGAGAGAAGCGGAACTTCCAAAATTCAACTTGGAGAGACTTCTTTTATTGCGCCCCACCCCCGCCCCTCCACTGACTGCTCCACAGTGTGTGTTCCAAGTGAAGAAGGGGTCATAGTTATTTTTCCAGAGTCCATCTCTGAGTCTCGGTTTGGAGGATGTCTCATGGGGTTTGGTCTACAGGTTGATGCCAGCTTGGAGACCTTTGTTACTCCAGTGGTAGAGCTATCAGCACTCCCTCTCAGGGCCGAGGGATGTGCTTAGGGCAGGGATGATGGATGGCAGGTCTCCCAGATGAAGGGGCTCGTGTGGTCTCTAGCCTCCACCCTCATGGGGGTTTCCTTGCATTACCTCAACACCTGAAGGGGTTTCCTTGCATTGCCTCAAACCTGGTTGAGGTGTGCAGAGCCAGCTGTCTCAGAGCATCCTATGCACAGAATGTCACCTTGTTAACGTGTCTTTCACCTCTTCCCAGCCACCTCTTTTTTCTCTTCTCTCAGCCCAGAGAGGGCAGCTAGATTCATAGGTGATCTGTCAGCCTTGCCAGCAGATGGCTTAAGTCTGATTACCTTCCAGCCTGGGCTGGATTTGAATGGAGATTACCTCTATGTGTTGACCTCGGCTCACACTGGATTTCCCTGCGGAGAATCATTCATTCTGATGCGTGCCTGCTACAAACTGCACCTAAGCATCTCCAGGCCCATGAGATGCAGCTCTTCTCTTCTCTGCATGCAGGCTGCTGCTGCTGTCTGGTGTCCGAGCCACCCTGACCAAGCCTGGCATATCAGTGTTTCAGCTTCCAAGAGATCAGTTGCAGAAGGCGTGTGCACGAGTGTGCTTGAGTATTCAAGTGAGCCTCAGGGAGTAACTCCATCTACTCAACCGCCCGCCCTCCATCTCAGCCCCTATTCTGTGGTCTCCAAAAGAAAGTTTACGAGTGGAGGATACCTGATTTCCAAGGAGTGGAGAGGAAACAGGGTTTGTGATCTAGAAAAGCCCTCTAGCCATGGGTTCTAACGAGTCCGCCGGTGTTGTTAGTGACTGCTGGTGTTTTATACTTGGCTGTTTTATTCTTTCATTCAACAAATATTCATTGAGACTTCAGTGCCAGCTTTGTTACAGTCCCTGAGGACCCAGTGGCGGGTGAAATGTAAGAGCCCTCAGCTCGTGGAGCTCACACTCTGATGGTCTTAGCCTCTTCTTGTGGAAGGTATTGTCATGGAGGGGAAGCCTCCCAGAGGAGCACAGACTTCTAGATGCTGGGATACTGGAAAGCAGAGGAGGGATGGCAGGTGGCTCCTCCAAATGCCCTGGCCAGTATCTCCCAGAATTAGAGCCTTTAAGGAGAGACTCTTGGAGGAGGCTGCCTGGGATGAGCATGGTCCACTAGCAAGTTCTTGATTCTTCTGCCTGGTAGCTTTGTGGGGCTCCCGAAGTCTAGGGGACGGCTCTGAGCTTGTCTGGTCACTGAGGATATGTTCCTTGGCTGAATGAGTTCAGTTCCAAGTGTGGCCCAGCAAGCTGGAGGGAGGCAGGGATATCAGTCTGTGGGTGGACAGGCCTTGGGGCCACATCTGAACCACTTTTCCAGCCCTAAGCGCCACATAGCTCTTGTGGTCAAGGCCAAGGAGTTGTCACTCTCTGGTCCTGTTGTATCTGTTGAAGGAAAGTCATGAGGTTCAAGGGCTGCTTATTCTATAATTTATGTGGAAAGGCAATGGTGTTGTTGTTTAGTCCTCAAGTTGTGTCCGACTCTTCCCGACCTCATGGACTGCAGCACACCAGGCTTCCCTATCCTTTACTATCTCCCAGAGAAGGCAATTGTACTAGAGTAGCTGAAACAATTTTTAAAAAGGAAGTGCGAGGAATCACTGTATGTGATTTTTTTTTTAACGAAGAGATCTTTAATATTTTACTCCCTTCATGACCCTTTATGAATTTTCAATCCATGCTTTCCTTTGGTCATCTAAACAAATGTGGTGACGCCATATTTTTAAATGTCTATTTTATTCTTTTTAAAATTTATTTTGACTTAGTTTTTTAAGAGTAGTTTTAGGTTCGCAGCAAAATTAAGAGGAAGGTCCTGAAATTTTCCATATGCCCCCTGTCCCCACACATGTCACCTTCTCCACCATGAACACCCCCCACAGAGTGGGTACCTTTGTTACAACTGATGAACCTAAACTGACACATCATTAACACCCAAAGTTCACAGTTTATATTAGGATTCACTCTTGGTGTCGTATTCTCTGTGGGAATAGACACATGAGTAGTGGTATCCACCATTATAGTATCATACAGAGTATTTTCACTGTCTGTTGACCTAAGGATCAACAGAACAGAACAGAGAACCCAGAAATAGACATACACAAGCTCGGCAAACTGACTTTTGAAATGTGCAAAAGGAATTCAGTGGAGTAAAGGTCATCCTTTCAACAAACGGTGCTGTAGCAATTGGGCACCCAGTAGACAAAAACAAAAACAACTCCCCAAGACCTTCAGCCTAAACCTCACCCTCATACAAAAATTAACTCAAAATGGATCTTGGACTTAAATGTAAAATCTAAAGCTATTAAAACTTTTAAAAGAAAACATAGGAGAAAATTTTTAGAACTTATAGGTAGGTGAACCTTGAGCGTTAGTGTTTTAGAATACCAAACATGTGATTCAAAAAAATTTTTAATTGATAAGTTGGACTTAACCAAAATTGGAAACTTGCTTTCAAAATATCTTGTCAAGGAAATTAAAAACTACAGACTTGGAGAAAATACTTACACACCACCTATCTGACAGAGGACGTATGAACATATAAAGAATGCTAAAAAACTTAACAGTTGAAAAACAATTTAATTTAAAAATGGACAAAACCCATGAATAAGATATTCACCTAAGCACATATACAGAGGGCAAATAAACACACAAAAAGATGTTCAGCGTCATTAGCTTTAAAAAGTGCAAATTAACCCAAGGACCTACTGCATAGCACAGGGAACTGGACTCAGTATTATGTAAAAACCTATAAGGGAAAAGAATCTGAGAAAGAACATGCATATATATATATGCATAACTGAATTGATGTGCTGTACACCCAAAGCTTACATGTTACTGTAAATCAGCTATACTTTGATCAAAATTTTAAAGTGCAAATTAAGAACATGGTAAGATATCACTACACACCTATTAGAAGAGCTAAAATAGTGACAATACCAAATGTCACTGCCGAGGAAGTGGATCTTTCATAAATTGTTGAGAAGAATGTAAAACGATACAGCCACTCTGGAAGATACTTTGGAAGTTTCCTTAAAAAGTAAAAAACAAAACATATGCTTGCCATATAATCCAGTGATTGCACTCCTGATTATTTATTCCAGAGAAATGAAAACTTATGTCCACACAAAAACCTGTTCACAAATAGTCACAGCAGCTTTATCTGTAATAGCCAAGGGTGAAAGCAACCCAAATGTCCTTCAATGGGTGAAACAAACTGAGGTGCCTCCATACCATGGAATACTACTCGATAATGTAAAGGAATACACTGTTGACACATGCTGCAACAGCTGGATGGATTTCAAGGGCATTATGCAGAGTCAAAAAGTCCAACCTCCAGAGATCGTCTGCTGCATGATTCCATTTATATAACATTCTGAAAATGACAAAATTATAGAGATGGAGAAAGGGTTAGTGGTTACCAGGGGTGAAAGATGAGGTGGAGAAGGGGAAGTGTGATTATAAAAGGGTAGCCCATGGGATATCTTTGTAGTGATGGACTAGTTCTATATTTTGATTGTGGCGGTGGTTACATGAATCTGCACATGGATAAAATCGCACAGAGCTACACACTGCCCACCCAGCCAGACACACAGAAACAAGTACATGCAAAACTGCTGGGATGCGAATAAAGTCCCTAGATTATACCACCATCAATCTCCTGATTTTGATATTATACTATTATGATGTTATCGATCTAATTATGTTAACTGTAAAGATGCTACATTGGAGGAAACTGGGTGAAGGGTACATGGGACCTCTCTGTTTGCAATTACCTGTTGCAAAGTGATTTCTAGTTTAAAAAATGAGCCCAGCTCTGAACTAGCTCTGCTGCTGCCAGGGCCACTGATCCCCTGCACCCAACCCCTCTCACCACCCTCTTCTTCCATCACAAGTTTACCCTTTTCACCGGCCCTTTGTTTCTGTTCTTACTCAAGAAAATGTGGACTTGATGATGTGGGGAACTGCTTGCAAAAAGACAGTTTTAAGCTTGCTTTCACTTGTATTGGGAAGGAGGGTGCAGGTGGGTAGGCAGAATGTAGAGCATTGATCTCTCACTCTGGAAAGGACCTGAAGTACTCAGCTAACTTCTGTTCTCAAAGGTCAGAATCAGGACAGCTCAGAGTACATTTCTGAGCCTTGTTGGTCATGGGACCTCAGGAAATGTTGAGGTTAACTGACAGTTCCATCCTCCCCCTGGTATGATCCGGGCCAGGTTCTGAAGGGACATTTCTATAAACAGGCACTGTTGTCTCCCTGTGATGCCCGGAATAAGTCGTCTCGACTTTCACCCTTGGTCTGAGTCACATGCTGAGGGGGATGATGGCTCTGGAATAAATGTAGCCCCTTCAATAGTAAGAACCTTCCAGCACTTCTACTGGGCTGAAGTTTATCTCCGTGTCTTGCAGCCTGAATGAATCCAAGAGGGAGGGTGACCAGTGATGGACCAGGGTTTGGGCAGAGCCCAAGAATCGAAGGGGACTTGGGATCATTGAGAGACTTTCCGAATCTTGGGATGGGGGTGGCGGTTTCTTTTTCTTTCGTTCTCCAAGGCTCCTCAGTCTCAAGACCCCAAGAGATGCCATTAATACAGATTCCTCCTCTGGCCCCTTTGACACATTTGCTTTTGAAGGACCTGGAAGAGAAAGCTCTTTGTATGTGGTCAGAATAAACTCATTGTACACCCAAACAATTAACTCCTCAATGGACTTGCCAGCCCCTTGAAAGGCCCAGCCCTGCCTCCTTGGACCTCTTGGGCTCTATTCAGTCCCTTAAGCACACCAATGTTGTGGGGGTTTTGTTTTGTTTTGTTTGTTATTCTGAAAAGTCTTTCCTTGCGAATAGTCAGAGCGGGTCAACATTGTCCTCAGCGCGGCATTTATCTCCACTCGCCAGCGAATGTCAATCAGGAATCAAAAAGCCAAACAGAGGAGGCTTTGAACAGTGTCATTGGGGGTCGAAGTGACTTCCAGCTGTCTGTGCGTGGGCCAGGCCTTCTCTCAGGGCAGGGAATTGTGGTGTCACATAAACCCACTGTCTGGATGGGCTTACAGGACACGTGTGGGGGCTGCGGCTCTCGGGCTGCACCTGCGAGGGGAGGCGTGGTTGGGGGGCTGGGGAATTTTGCTCACTGCCTCTGGGGTCTTGAACAAATCACTTCCTTGTGCTGAAGCTCAGGCTCTTTTCATCTGCCTGGTGACTTCCTCTGCCCTGACCAGTGGCAAGACTATATGAAGAAAGCAACCTGCTGGGAACTCTGAGTGTTACAAAATGTGCTCACACGTATTACTCTTGATCTTGACGTCATCCTTGAGAAACTTTCTCAGGTTTGACTTATTTTTCTTTGGCTGTTGTTGTTCAGTTGCTCAGTTGTGTCCGACTCTTTGTGACCCCCATGGAGTGCAGCTCGCCGGGCTCCCCTGTCCTTCCCTATCTCCGGGAGTTTGCTCAGATTCGTGTCCATGGAGTTGGTGATGCCATCTAATCCTCTGTTCCTCTGGCACCCCCTGCTCCTTTTGCCTTCAGTCTTTCCCAGCATCAAGGTCTTTTCCGACGAGTTGGCTCTTCACAACGTCCTAAGTCAGCCTTAGGATTTCTGTATTTCTGTGCCCAATCTCAGGACTACATCATTTGGGATAATGAGTGTTATGTTTCTATCTACGTATGTCCATGGGATTCTCCAGACAAGAATACTGGAGTGGGTTGCCATGCCGTTCTCCAGGGCATCTTCCCAACTCAGGGTTCAAACACTTGTCTCTTATGTCTCCTGCATTGGCAGGTGGGTTCTCTACCTCGAGGGCCACCTGTAAACCCCCATTTTTCTTTAATGTTTCCAAATTTACCTTTTCTCCCTGTAAGAGAAATGATCATCTTTGAATTGGTTTTTTTTTCAGTATTCTATCTTCTTCTCCATCAGGAAGAGTATTATGATATCAAAGAAAAATGAAGTTTTACTATTGCAGATCTGTAAGAATCACCAAGAGTGAACATACACACACATGAAATCATCATGTGCATATGTGTAAACTGAAATTCAGATGTATTTTTCTTTAAGCTCTATGAAAGAGTCTCCCCCCAAATTAAGGATCGCTCAAATAATCTAGCTACTGCCTCCTGATGGCGTATCTGTGACGTCTTCGGTACTCTGTCCCTCCTTTGTTTTAAAATCTTTCAGTCAGTCCGTTCAGTCGCTCAGTTGTGTCCGACTCTTTGCGACCCCATGAATCACAGCATGTCAGGCCTCCCTGTCTATCATCAACTCCCGGAGTTCGCTCAAACCCACCTCCATCAAGTCAGTGATGCTATCCAGCCATCTCATTGTCTGTCATCCCCTTCTCCTCCTGCCCCCAATCCGTCCCAGCATCAGAGTCTTTTCCAGTGAGTCAACTCGTCGCATGAGGTGGCCAAAGTATTGGAGTTTCAGCTTTAGCATCAGTCCTTCCAGTGAACACCCAGGACTGATCTCCTTTAGAATGGACTGGTTGGATCTCCTTGCAGTCCAAGGGACTCTCAAGAGTCTTCTCTAGCACCACAGTTCAAAAGCATCAATTCTTCGGCGATCAGCTTTCTTCACAGTCCAACTCTCACATCCATACATGACCACGGGAAAAACCATAGCCTTGACTAGACAGACCTTGGTTGGCAAAGTAATGTCTCTGCTTTTTAATATGCTATCTAGGTTGGTCATGACTTTCCTTCCAAGGAGTAAGCGTCTTTTAATTTCCTGGCTGCAATCAGCATCCACAATGCTTTTGGAGCCCCCCAAAATAAAGTCTGACACTGTTTCCACTGTTTCCCCATCTATTTGCCATGAAGTGATGGGACCAGATGCCATGATCTTAGTTTTCTGAATGTTGAGCTTCAAGCCAACTTTTTCACTCTCCTCTTTCACTTTCATCAAGAGGCTTTTTAGTTCCTCTTCACTTTCTGCCATAAGGGTGGTGTCATCTGCATATGTGAGGTTATGGATATTTCTCCTGGCAATCTTGATTCCAGCCTGTGCTTCTTCCAGCCCAGCGTTCCTCATGATGTACTCTGCATATAAGTTAAATTAGCAGGGTGACAATATACAGCCTTGACGTACTCCTTTTCCTATTTGGAATCAGTCTGTTGTTCCATGTCCTGTTGTAACTGTTGCTTCCTGACCTGCATACAGGTTTCTCAAGAGGCAAGTCAGGTGGTCTAGTATTCCCATCTCTTTCAGAATTTTCCACAGTTTATTGTGATCCACACAGTCAAAGGCTTTGGCATAGTCAATGAAGCAGAAATAGATGTTTTTCTGGAACTCTCTTGCTTTCTCCATGATCCAGCGGATGTTGGCAATTTGATCTCTGGTGCCTCTGCCTTTTCTGAAACCAGCTTGAACATCTGGAAGTTCACGGTTCACATACTGCTGAAGCCTGGCTTGGAGAATTTTGAGCATGACTTTACTAGCATGTGAGATGAGTGCAATTGTGCGGTAGTTTGAGCATTCTTTGGCATTCCCTTTCTTTGGGATTGGAATGAAGACTGACCTTTTTCAGTCCTGTGGCCACTGCTGAGTTTCACTAAGGTATAGTTACACACCAGAAATTTTGCTCATTGTAAATGTACAATTCCGTGAATTTAGTACATCTGTAGAGAAGTACAGCCATTACCAGAGAACATTTCCATCGCATCCCAAAGAAACCTTGTACCCATTTATAGTTATATTGACTCTCTCCTCCAGGCAACCCTGTGTCTGCTTTCTGTCTCTATAGATTTATCTTTACTAGGCATTTTATATAATGGGGTCATACCATATGTAGTGTTTGCACATGGCTTTTTTATGTAGTGTAATATTTTTGAAGTTCGGTTATATTATTGCATGTATCAGTAATTCATTCCTTTTAATTGCTAAATAATACTCCATTGTATAAATGTATCACAATTTGGTTACCTCTTCACCAGTAGAAGAACATCTGGATTATTTCCAGTTTGAGGCTATTAATGAATGATACTGCTATGAATATGTGTACATATGTCTTTGGGTGGATATGTCTTTATTTTTCTTGGATAGATTCCTAGGAGTAAAATTTCAAGATTGATTGGTAAGTTTATGTTTAATTTTTATAGAAATTGTCAGACTCTTTTCCAGTGTGGCTATCCTATTTTACATTCCCATGAACAGTGAATAAGGATTTGAGCTCCTCTATATCCTTGTCACTTGATAGTGTCTTTTTAAAAATTTTTAGCCATTCTAGTAGGTACATGGTGGTATCTCTTTATGAATTTAATTTGTGGTTTCCTAACAGTTAATGCTATCGAACATCTTTTTGCATATTTATTAGCTGTCCGTGCATCTTGGAAATGTCTATTGAAATATTTTACCCATTTTGAAATCAGGCTGTTTGTCTTCTTATTAAGTTGTAAGGTTTACGTGATTTTTTATTTTAAAAACTGTCGAATTTTCATGCTGCAAATCCAATTTTAAAAGTAGGCAGTTGGATAAGATGATTTAACACTTGATGATTTAATGCCTTCTTTAAGAGGCCTGTAGAGTCTTTTATAGCCATAGTGTCCTGAGGTTAGGATGCAGTCATCCTTCACTTTCAGAAGAGGATATCACTGCCCAGAGAAGAAAAGCGAAGGGTTCAGGTTATCCAACTTAGTGGATGTAAAGCCGGGGTCTGCACGGTGACCCCACTGGAAACTGGGAGGCCAGGGGTACACGTAGAAGCTTTTCTCTCTCCCCAGGGCCCAGTGTGGGGCCCAGTGTCACCCCAGGGCTTGCCAGGATGCAGGCTTGATGTGGACCTTGGACCCAGGCCTTGGACCTGTGTTTGGGAGAAGGGTGCGCTTGTTTGCTGGGTTGGACACCAGGTGCCCAGGTGCCCGGAGATGATGGTCAGAGGGTCCTGTTGGTTTTGGCTTGGCTCCCTATCCTTGGGGCATGCTGGATTTCACAGGTGGTTCTCCTGGCCACAGGGCACCTTGTCTTTTCTCACTTCATAAAGATTTCCAGCCAGGGCCTCCATGGTGGCGGTGCAGCTGTGTGTCTTCACCCTCGGTGACCCTACCCTGCAGGAAGATTCGCCCCCTACACGTGGCTGCACGCTCTGTGGGCTTCTGAACCTGCATCTGGGCAATCCTGGAGGTCCTCGACGTCCCTGGGGCTGGGGAGACTGGAAACCCTCCTTCCTCTCCTTTCAGTTTAGTTCAGTTCAGTCGCTCAGTCATGTCCGACTCTTTGTGACCCCATGAATCACAGCATGCCAGGCCTCCCTGGCTTTTTTGCTGATTGCTGGACCAGATGGGCCGTCCCAGCCTCTCCTGTCAGTGATGGGAGAAATAAACAGAGTATTTTCCGTCTTCCTGCTTCAGAGAGAGAGAGAGAGAAAGAGAGAGAGATACAGCTCTTGGAGTATGGGATGACTTTAACTGAATATCAAGATATTGCATAAGCCATTTTGCACTTGGCTTGTCACCATTGTCCCTCTGAGAATGTTTGATTTCTCACTTTCCCTTTGTTACCTTTAAGACTCCTGAAAGGAAGCCACCCTGTGTGGAGGGGCTGAGCACACTGTGTTGGGCTATTTAGACTGTGAACCCTGCATCCGGCAGGATCAACCAAATGTGCATTGCAGCTGCCAAAAGACTTCATTCGGTGGTTCATTGAATTAAACGGAAAGGGGTGTTAATAGAGTCAGGGAAGTGATGCTATTTTAAAAAATACGTTGTGTGTTTTTTCACTGTGTTTATTCTCCCTCAATGACTTCCAGATCAAATGGGCAGTTTGGTGTCAAAAGATGACTGTTCAGGATTCCAGTCTGAGGCAAATAAAATATTCAGTTTCATTATTCCTCTCCTCCTGACGCATCTCATGTCCGGGGATGATTGTCGACTTGTTCAGGATCGCCCTGACCCCTGTGGGAGTTGGGTCTTATGTCTGCACATGACAATAATAGCAGGGTCAGGTGTCACACAACTGTCAGGTTGCTGGCCTCAATCTCCAGCGAGGGTCAGGATCTCCATAGCTATTGAATCTTAAGATCCCAGGGGTGGGGTATCGATGTGAAAAAGGGGATCAGCTCTCTGTGTTCCTTCTCCTTCCTCTGATAAGACGCAGGGAAGTCTGCCAAGAGTTCTGGGAGCTCCAAGTGGTGGAGGTTGTTATTACTGATGATCTGACTGGTGTTGCAGACTATATGAGAACTTGTATTCTCCATTAATAGTTAATGCTTGGAGAATATAGTGTTTAGTCCCCAAAGATCGCTGGGGGTCTTGGGAAGACGGGATTGTGTAACCACGGTGTCTGAGACCACAGTGCTTACCTTCCTTCCTCTTGCTGAGGGAGAAAACAGAAAAATCGTGCATCTGTGCATTCTCAATGTAAGTAAAGATACCTGTTCCCAGCTTTCAACAAAGAGGTGAAAATTGGTTTTGGGGGCCAAAAGAACCCTTTTTATTTTTACACATAATGTACAGACATACATACAGTACATAAATATACAGTGTATCTTTGTTATTAAAATTTCATTAGGAAACTAGTTAAGGAGAAAATGCCTAAAAATGCTCCTTAAATAGACAATAATAAAACAAAAGTTGAGAAACAGTGTTCAAAATTAAGGTTTGGGGATCTTGATGAACATAATTCAAAGTCCTGAAAGGTAGATAAAGTCTGCACTTACTCTGACCTGTAGAGGTTCTTGGTCTGCAGAGAGTGCTGCCAACGTTTCTATGACCATTAAGTGTTAGGACTTTGTTACTGAGAACTCTCTGCTCCCAGCATCTGTGTTAGAAATTTCAAAGGAAATCCAGAGTGCAATTACTCATGTTCCCTCTCATTTTGCCTGCCTTCATCTCTCCGTGGGAATTGGTTTCACAGTTAAAAGTGTTCTTAAGATTCCCAATTCTTTTCAGTTCAGCATGCTGGAGAGAGAACGGTCCTTCTTACCCTTACTTTGTTTTTAGATGAGGACGGAAAAGTAGCTAGGGGTTTGGGAGGGAATGGCACCATGGTCTTTGGTTTTCTTCAAACTCTTCAGTGAGGGCCACTAGAAAGGTGCTGGGTTGGTACCTTGCACAAGATTGCAGGAAGGAGCTGGGGACATCAGCACTTAATGTCATAAGTGTGCTGGCATCTCCCAGCGTGCCTGGCCCGAGCTAAGGGCTCCTGGGAAGATAGCACTCCCAGCTTTCCTGGGGAAAGAGCAGGGGCTGGCAGGGTCATGCTGCTGCAGAGTCATGAGACGGGGTCCTCCAGAGCCATGATAGCTTGGGTCCCTTCCCTGGAATGGCAAGCACGCACCTGGATTTGTCTTACTGTGGGTGTGTCTTCTGTGATGCTCTTTTCTTTCTTGCTCTTTTCTTCTTTTTTTCTTTTTCTTTGATCTGTTCCTTGGGACTTGGCCGGGCCATGTGCAAACCCCAACCATTCAACAGTGCTGGAGAGTAGATAGTATTTACCTCAATAATGGTAGTCTCCTTTCGATTCTTTTTAACCCTCAATTCAGATGACGGGTCTAAGCCGACACCTACGATGGAGACTCAGCCGGTGTTCGATGGAGATGGTAAGCTCCTGTATTACTTCAGATTTGAGTTGTCCCACTGTTTTCAGATTTGGGAAAGGTCTTTCCTTCGGATATTTGTTTAAGCTTTACTATTATTTTTTTTCCTTTTTTAATTTCAAGTTTTCCTGGTTTCAGCCAGGCTGTTTTTAATGTTTTAAAAAATACAAATCCTCCCAGGAACTAGTACACCCTCCACTTCTGGAAAGGCCCTCTGTTCTCGCCAGGCTTCCTGCCTGGCCACTAACATCCAACAATAACACAGCCTGGATGGACCCTGCAAACTGCCAAGACCGAGGAGCCATGGCTGAGAAAGACAGGCCGGCAGCATCATTTTTCTAAATGAGTCAGCTCTTATAAGTCCTTGTAGTGCTCTGTGCCCAGCATTGTGCGAGGCCTGTGGGGGATGAAGGAGAAATAGATAAGGTGAAAGCCTTTGCTCTCAACAGAGTGGCAACTATTGGAGAATTTATGTATGAAGCTACATGGTCTCAGTTTTATTTCCTCTGTGATAGACATTTCCAGAAGAAAGAGATCACAGTGGTCTGGGAAAAGATTCTGTGAAGAGAGGGAACTTGAGCTGGATCTGAAAATGTGAGGGAAGAATCAGGGTGTTCCAGGCAGAGGGAGTATGGTGGAAACACAGTGTGATGAGGAAAGTCACAGGAAAGAGACTGGTGCATGGAGTTGGTCTGGCTGACTTGTAGAGACTGTGAGAGTTGAGTCAAGACGTTCAGTTCAGTTCAGTTCAGTTCAGTTCAGTCGCTCAGTCGTGTGCGACTCTTTGCGACCCCATGAATCACAGCACGCCAGGCCTCCCTGTCCATCACCAACTCCCGGAGTTCACTCAAACTCATGTCCATTGAGTCGGTGATGCCATCCAGCCATCTCATTCTCTGTCATCCCCGTCTCCTCCCGCCCCCAATCCTTCCCAGCATCAGACTCTTTTCCAGTGAGTCAACTCATCACATGAGGTGGCCAAAGTATTGGAGTCAAGACATTGGGGGAAGAGAAATTCTAGATCAAGAGAAATAGCGATAGTTCGTGGCAAAATAGGCTGGGTATCTCTGGAGGTCTGAGGAGCGGACAACGGGAACTTGGGTGCAGAAGGCTGGCTTTAGTTTGAGTTTGAGCTGCTCAGGGCCTACATCCTTCAGTGTGCTTTGCTAAATACTCCAGGTTCCCATGAAGGGGAGCAGGAAGCTTGGCAGACTGCAGTTTCTAGGAAGTCTGACAATGAGATGTGGTGCTCCGTGCAATACACGGCAGCCATTTAGCAGCTTTCAGCTGAGTATATCCAGGCTTGGATCCCAAGACTGGACAGTGAGACAGAGGAACAAAAAGAAGTGACGCCACTCGTGGGAACTGTTGGCTAAGGGTGGCCCTAGCCCAGGCTCAGCTCTAGACAGAAACACACGATAGCCTTTGCAGCTGGCCATGGAGTAAAACACGTGTGTTCATGCCTGGAAGTTCAAATGTTTCTGTGACCCACAAATGTCCTAGATCATTGGCGAGTCTGGGACCCTGGACCCTGGGCAGTCTGGGTAGGAAACGGAGACCACGTCAACTTGGAAGACCTTTCCAACATACTCATGAAAGGTCTCATCTCCAGTGCTCAGGGGCATCCTCAGATTTCCACAGCACCTGTCCACTGGGTGACCCCAGTCCTGGAGAGCCTGGTGGCCTCCTGGAGCTCTCTGGATGAAGAATTCAGCCTCTGTTTGATGAGAAACCATTAGAAAAGAGATTGAAGCACACATTAGACCCATTATTTTCTTTCCCATGTGGAGCAGAGTCTCAGCAAGCTAAAATCTGCTGTGGCTCAGCTGTTTCTTCCAAAATGGTCTCTGTGGTTTTTTGGCATTGGTTTGTTGATTTATTTCCTTTAAATCTTCTTCCAGGGAAGCAGCTGAGAGAGATTTGGCTTGGCCCATTTTCCTCACCTCCTGGGATAATATTTTTATTCCTGGATGGAGTGGTTCAATGCCTCTGGACTCTGACCACTCTGCCTCCCGGCACAAGAGGCCCTAGCTGGCTCCTCTGAGCTGATGGAGAGGAGCTTCCATAGGGAGGAAGCAAGAGGCTGCTGGGATGAAGTGGATATGGGATGCCTCAGGCTTTTAAAAAGTTTGGAGTGTTACATCCCAAGTTTCATACTCTTTGTTGCCCAGACTTTATTTTCTCTCTCTCTCTCTTTTTTTTTTCTTCAGAAATCACAGCTCCCACTCTCTGGATTAAGCACTTGGTAATCAAGGACTCCAAACTGAACAACACCAACATAAGAAATTCAGGTAAATTATTTGCCTTGGATTATGTGCATGACTGATCTATCCATGGGTGCCACATGGTTACTCCGTGACTGTCACTGCGTGGGTCTGGGCAAGTCATTTCACCATTTTGGCCTTCAGTTTCTTCCACAGCTGTAAAATGAGGAGATGAGATGAGTTAATCTCCTCCAACTTTAATTGTCTTCAGTTAGGATTCAGGGATCATCTTCCATAAGTAGTTGATCCTTTTAGCTAAAAAAAATAGTTTGATGGTATGTTTTAATCTTTTAATTGACTTTCTATGTGCAATACAGAAGAATTTGGAATAATGGCTGGCCATAGAGAAGTTGGACTTCAAACCTTAAGAACCTTGGATCTATGTGTTTTTAAGGCTCTAGCTAACTGCCTACAATCACGTCTTTTCTAATCTGATCTTTCAAGGTCTTGTAAGTGTCCAGGTTTTAGTACTGGTTGAACCCTTGTAGTTGTTGTTTAGTTTCTAAGTTGTGTCCAACTCTTTTGCAAACCCCTGGACTGTAGCCCACCAGGCTCCTCTGTCCATGGGGTTTCCCAGGCAAGCATACCGGCACGGGTTGCCATTTCCTTCTCCAAGAGTTCTTCCTGACCCAGGGATCAAACTCAGGTCTCCTGCATTGGCAGTCGGATTCTTTAGCACTGAGCCACCAGGGAAACTGAAATCCTTGTAGAAAGGTAGTAATTTCTGAAGAGTGATCAGGTTATAGAGTTCATTTATCATCAATGAAGACCAAAGTTGATAAAGTTCATTTACCATCAATAGAAACTAGATGTCCATCAATGTGTTATCAACAGACCCAATTTATTTCTCTATTAGGGGGACTTACTCTTCTTTCAGCCTCAGACTTCATTCTGAGAAATGCCACTTGGCATATTTCTGCCTGGTTATTGAATTTAGCCATATCATTTTTTCCTGACGAATAGTAAGGACTGTGAACTAAAGATACATCCCTTTCACCTGGCAGGCAGAGTTTTGCATGACCATCAGTGAATGAGTGAACTGTCCTTGCCCTCCTTCTGGTTATCTGAATGGTATTCCAGCTTTGTCCTAAAGGTTGTGGACACTGGGGTGCATGGAACAGTTTAGACTGTGAGGTGAAGCCACATGGCATTGATTGATTTTCTCTGCCAAGTACCCCAGCCTGTGTCTGGTTCCCTGTTTGACAGAAGCTGGAGGAGACCTGGGACACTGGGGTGGAAAGGAGCCCATGTGATATCCTGTGGGCCAGAGTCTTTGATAGAACAGGGGCCATGGTTAAAACACCAGTTTTGGGTTCTCTTTCTGGCTCCAACACTTAGTGAAGTCAAGTGAAGTCAAATCAAGTGAAGTCAAACACCCGTTGAGGTCAAATGCCTCCCTCCGTCCCCACCAAGCCTCAGTGCTCAGCTGGAATAATAATCTCCCCCTTAAAGGATGGTGAGTAAAGGTTGACTAAGTTAGTCTGTATATTACTTAACCAGTGCCTGACTAAGAGATAAACAGTAAGTGCATGATGAATTGTAACTACAATTGTATTTATTACTATCATCATCTTTGGTAGGAAAATTGGGACTGTAAAGAATTTGCCTGCTATGCAGGAGACTGAGTCCTCTTCCTGGCTTGGGAAGATCCCCTGGAGAAGGGAACGGCTACCCACTTCAGTATTCTGGCCTAGAGAATTCCATGGACAGTATAGTCCATGGGTGGCAAAGCGTCAGACACGACTGAGCAAATTTCACTTTTCACTTTCTGCTTATAGTGAGAATTCCTTAATCAGGAAAGAATTTGTAATTGTCACCTTAAGCAAAATCATCTATTAGGAAGCTTCTTCTTACACGTTTCCTCCACTCTTCCCTCACTGTTAAGCAAATATGGTAAGTCAAAGAGAAGTCTTTTGGTACCTGTGGTATCTGTAAGTGGTATCTGCAAAGAGTCGCCAGTAGGGGGCTCACTTCTCATCTGGCGCCCAAGGGGTAGATAGGAGGGAGCGCTCTCTCTGAAATTATACAGTAGTTTTTGCCTGAAACATTTGACCTTTAGCAACAGCTTTTGTGATTCTTTTCACTTGTGTGCGCTATGTTGCTTCAGTCGTGTCCGACTCTTTGCGACCCCATGGACTGTAGCCTGCCAGGCTCCTCTGTCCGTGGGATTCTCCAGAAAAGAATACTGGAGTGGATTGCCATGCCCTCCTCCAGGGGATCTTCCCGATCCGGGGATCAAACCTGTATCTCTTCTGTCTCCTGCATTGGCAGTCGGGTTCATCACTACTGGCGCCACCTGGGAAGCCCTTTTTTCACCTGTCAGTGGTTAATTTCTATATCTAGGCTATACTCTGTGAAGGCAAGGGCTTTAGTGCCTGTGTGTCATATCTATTAGAGAATTTCGCTTAACGTGTTTGATTGCTTTGGAGGAGGATGCAGCAGAAATGATCTTCATCAATAAAGACAGAATCGTCACTGTCATCATAGCTATCAGCTACCTGTATCAGCTATGTGTTCTCTTTGAGCATCGCCATAACACTATAAGTGTTGTCATCCTTATCTTATAGATGAAGAGTCAAAGGCCAAGAGAGGGGAAGTAACTTGTCCTGGTTCACAGCTAGTAAGTGGTTCATTTCAGTTCAGTTTAGTCGCTCAGTCACGTCCTACTCTTTGCAATCCCATGGACTGCAGCATGCTAGGCCTCCCTGTCCATCACCAACTCTCGGAGTTTACTCAAATTTATGTCCATTGAGTCGGTGATGCCATCCAAACATCTCATCCTTTGTCGTCCCCTTCTCCTCCTGCCTTCAATCTTTCCCAGCATCAGGGTCTTTTCAAATGAGTCAGTTCCTTGCATCAGGTGGCCAAAATATGGGAGTTTCAACTTTAGCATTCAGTCCTTCCAATGAATATTCAGGACTGATTTCCTTTAGGATGGACTGGTTGGATCTCCTTGCAGTCCAAGGGACTCTCAAGAGTCTTCTCCAACACCACAGTTCAAAAGCATCAATTCTTAAGCGCTCAGCTTTCTTTATTGTCCAACTCTCACATCCATACATGACTACTGGAAAAACCATAGCTTTGACTAGACGGACCTTTGTAGTAAGTGGTAGGGCTGAAGAAAACAATTTCTCTGGGAATAGAGTGCCTGTCTTTTGAGGCTACGTTCTTTGTGTGTAATGAAGGGGATGTCAAGTTTGATAATGTTTGCTTCCACTTCTTCTTCCCCTAAGTAGTTTCCAATTGCATGAAATGGGGTCGTGCTGAGAAATGATTTCCAGGCAGGTACAACTCCCTGAAACTGCAATACTTTGGCCACCTCATGCGACGAGTTGACTCACTGGAAAAGACTCTGATGCTGGGAAGGGTTGGGGGCGGGAGGAGAAGGGGACGACGGAGAATGAGATGGCTGGATGGCATCACCGACTCTGTGGACATGAGTTTGAGTGTACTCCGGGAGTTGGTGATGGACAGGGAGGCCTGGCGTGCTGTGATTCATGGGGTCGCGGAGAGTCGGACACGACTGAGCGACTGAACTGAACTGAACTGAACAACTCCCTTACTTTTGTCAGAGGGGCCCAGTCACCTTATTTTTCCATGGTTGGCCCCAGTTATGTCTGTGAGGTTGGCATATAGGACAGGATAGTTGGGAGAGAACTAAAGGTTCCAAGGGAGAAACTGAGACCAGTGATCATTATCAAAGATTGATACCATGGGTATTTCTAAGAAACTGGGCCATTCTCCATCATGGTCAAGTGGTAATACTGACAGAGTGCCTGCCGACCTTTTTGATGTAATTCTGTGTGAAGGGCATCATGTCTCATAGGTGCATAACAGGTTGGCAAAAGGCCTCATGACTGATTTTGCAGATAAAGTTTTATTTGAACACAGCCATGTCCATTTATTTATGTACCATCAACTATGGCTGTTTCCATGCTATAACTGTTGAGTTGAAGAGTTGTGTCAGAGACTGGCCTACAAAACCCAAAGTATGATCTGATCCTTTACATTTAAAAAGTGTGCTGGCTGCTGGTATATAATTGTTGCATTGTTGTTGTTTAGTCGCTAAGTCGTGTCAGACTCTTTGTGGCTTCATGGACTGTCGCCCACAAGGCTTCTGTCCGTGAGATTTCCCAGGCAAGAATACTGGAGTGGGTTGCCATTTCCTCCTCCAGGGGATCTTCCCAACCCAGGGATTGAACCTATGTCTGCTGCATTGGTAGGCGGATTCTTTACCACTGAGCCACCAAGGAAGCCCATATAAGATTGAAATAGAAGCATTTGGGTGGGATCATGAGTAGAAGTGTGTCTTTCTCACATTTTTGTGGTCTCTTTCTTAGAAGTAGGGGCTGTGTCTCCTGAGATGTTTCCTGACGTGCCCTGGGAAGCCTGTATTAGCGTAAAATTTTTAGGTGACTCACATAGCACTTTTCCCTCTCATGTGAGCTTTAACATCCTTTCCTGTGCATGTTCTCACAAGTGGGTTGCCCAGAAAGCATCCTGAGGCTTGGCCTTCATAGGTGAGAGGGTAGGGAATCTTTTGTATACAGAAGAGCTCAACCATGTAATGGCATGAGTGTGGTCTTTGGTATCAGGCAATTCTATGGATGTGAGAGTTGGACCATAAAGAAGGTTGAGCACTGAAGAATTGATGCTTTTGAGCTGTGGTGTTGGAGAAGACTCTTGAGAGTCCCTTGGACTGCAGGGAGATCAAACCAGTCCATCCTAAAGGAAATCAGCGCTGAATATTCATTGGAGAGACTGATGCTGAGGCTGAAGCTCCAATCCTTTGGCCACCTGATGCAAAGATGCTGGAAAAGATTGAAGACAAGAGGAGAAGGGAACAACAGAGGACGAGATGGTTGGATGGCATCACCGACTCGATGGATATGAATTTGAGCAAGCTCTGGAAGATGGTGATGGACAGGGAAGCCTGGTGTGCTGCAGTCCATGGGGCAGACACCGTGGAGCAACTGAACAACAACAGTAGAACTGGTTGCTTCCTACCGAGAAGCTGGTAACCTTGAGAAAGTTAATAATTGACTACCCTGAACCTTGACTTCCTTATTTATTAGATAAAGTCGTTAATGCCCTGCAGGATTTTTCTGAGAATTCAGTGTATCTAAAATGCCTGGCGCACAGTAGGAGCACATAAATTATTGAAAAAAACTTCAATGGACTACCTTGATGTATTGTGTTAGCCACTTTTCACATGATTTCACTTGGTTTGATGAGAAGTCACATAGGCTTGAATGATAACTTGTCTGGGTCTGGGCTCTGGAATGGACAGCAGCCTCTGTATGGGGCCCCTGGGACATTTTCCCGTTAGAGTTTGATGAAAGATTCTGAGTCCGGAGAGCTTCTACCCACACCCCTGGGGAGGTTGGAGTGGGACTCTATGAGCCAACTGAGTGAGCACTCTCCTCCTCAGCTCTCTCTCTCCCAGAGGCAAAAAGGCCATCCCAGTTTCTTTTACACCCCAAACATCCTTCTTTCATGCTCAGACCCTGTGACGCCAGGTTTGGTTTCTGGCCTGGGTACTGTTGACGTTGGAAAGGTTCCACCGGGCAGCTAAAGTTTTGCAACAACATGACACTTATGCCTGCAGACTTATCCTGTCTCCTTCCCTCCTCCCGAAGGTTTGGGTCCCTGCTTTTAAGGCTTTGTCATAGGCTTATCATGGTCAGGGTTGCCCTCTGAGTACGTGGCAGGGTCCACAGAAGGAAGTTTGCCTGTTGAACTTCTGTTTGATTCTTGCATCCTTTGTACCAGGAGTTCTTGCAACCAGGAAGACAATGGACCTGGTGGCGAACATCCCAGAATTTAACAGCGAGCATCTTCTCCTATACACGTGTTGGCCAGAAACTCTGCTTTTATAAGAAAACAAACTCTTGCTGAGATTTTGGTACCAGAGGCTAGTGACCAAAGCATTTCTTATTATAACTAGATTAAAAAAAAACACACAATTGTAATCACTTACATGTTAGAGAAGAGAGTACAGAGATCCAAGAAATGATAAAAACTAGATTGCATCTCATCTTTCATCCATATCTTAACTGCTTCTAATTTTGCTACATGCGGACACGTCCCTACAGCATGTGATTTATAAAAGTCTTTTTTTCCCCCTCTCTCTCTTTCTGTGTGACAACATTCTGTGCTTTCTCCTCTGGGAAAATATTATCTCAGAAAATGTGGTCGTGTGAGCCTTCACTCTTCTGTTCGTGCGGACGATGCTCTGAAGGTGTGTACTACAGCCCTTTCCCCCTCTCCTGGCCTGGTACCCACCGGTGGCCACCTGTGAGGTCATTTGACTTCTCTCCTCCCTCTCCCATCTTTTTCTTTCCTTTATCTCCATCTTTTCTAGTTAACGTCATGATCTGATCTGACTTCAAGGGGCCCTAGCACCTGGCCCTGTGTCAATTCAAATGGACTGTGTCTTTCCTTCCTCACTTGCTTGCCTGGCAGACCTTCCTTCTGTCCATCTGTAAATGCAGCAGCTGCTGGTAACTCTGCTCCTTGGAGACCAGCCGCCAGCGGGGACACAGGTGGAAATGCATTTCTAATACGTCTGTCGCGACCGTGACCCCTGCCCTCCTGAACATGAGAGTGTTTGCCTCAGTCACCATCCGAGTCACAAGTAAGCTGTTTTCAACATCCTGTCCTGACCTGCCAGGGTCAGAACAGTGCTCTCCTAGGCCTACTTTGGGCCCTTCGGTCACCTTTTGGATACTCTTCCCTTACCTGGAAGTTCCTGCCGGGGTGGCTGCTCCTAGAACTGGGACTTGGGGTCACAGAGGCTATAGCACCTCCCGGCTGGATCCCCCACCCCCAAAACCAGCGCTCTTGGCCTGCCCAGAAACCACGGGGTGATGTAATGACCTGAGGCCTGGAAAAATAAACAGTTTTCAGGGAAACCAGCGGTAGCCGTTGTAAGCAAATACCCCACAGCCACCTGGAGACTTGCACATGACGTGATTGGAAGGAAGAATGAGTAATCCACTAACGTTAGCAGCCGCGGATGGGGCTGGGCTGGTGTGCCTTTAAAATGTCTATATCAAAACAAATCCTTGATGTTTATTTCTATCACTGGCCTTCTGGACGTCTGCCCATGAATCTTCTGCAGGTGTCTTGGTCCATCATGGCCAGTAAAATAAGAGCCAGGGGTGGGGATGGGTGGTCATTCTTATGACTTTCTCTTTGACAACAAAGGCCTTTCTCAAGTTCTCTCTTCGCTAAGAGGATCTGAAACACATTTGGAGGCCCCAGAGAGCCTAGCCGCACAGTCCATTTTAATCTTGTTTTAAGATTAGTTTCCCAGTCGCCTTGCTCCTTTACCCTGTGTTGGAACACAGACTGGGAGGGGTCTGGAACTTGCTCCACTAGCAAAGATTTTATTGAGTTTGTATGCTTGTGGTATTAAGAGCAAACCCACCGCATCCTAATTTCTACTTTTGGCCTCTGCTGCTGAAACAAATAAAACCTAACCGAAGGCCCTGCTGAGATAATTGTAATTGACTTCTTCCAGCTTGTTAGAAGTCATCTGCCATCTCTGCTTAGGTCTAAGCCCCCTTATTCTGTGTTTATTTGTAAAAAGACTTTGGAAGTATGTAGTTTCTGAGCACACTCGCATGTGCAGCGTTATTGTTTGGAGGAGAAGAGTGAAGTTATGATATTTTATTTGACAAATTAAAAAAGAGCTCCCTTCCATCTCCCCCTTCCACGACCCCTCCTTCCTTCTCACCTGAGTTTTTATTTGCTAGCTCTTGTCCTTAAAGGAAGAGCTTGTCAGGTCAAGGTCAGCGAAGTTAGTGAGAAAAACTACAAAGATGCCAGCTTGCCACTTCTTAGTACTTGTCATTGCAAAACCACCGTGCAGAGTTTCATATTCTTTTTGGAGGAAGGGTCATATGAGCTCACTGAGTGCATGAGTCAATGGAGAAGGCGTCTTTTCTAAAATTCGAGTGGCTGTGAGTCAGTGATGCTTTGGGGAAAGAGTTTAAAAAAAGTGCTTGTATGCTATATTGGGACGGCCCATCCTAGAAGAAGTATCTTCTGTAGAATTTAGACCTTGTTTTCCTCCAGTTCTCAGTTTCTGTCCGTGTGGGAAGACAGAGGGTACGACTTCAGACAACGGTGAACCGTGCATGGCCATTTTAGGTGCCCCAGAGAGAAATTACTTAGACAGGCTGGTTGGTTTGTAATTTTCCCTCACGCCTCCTGACCCACCGCACGTCATCCGAGCACCGGGCCCTATTTACAGAGCCTACTGCACACACGCCTGTGAGTGGGTGTGCTGGGGACACGAGGCGGGCGTTGTTAGTTTTGTTTGGCGGGGGTGGGTTCTAAGCCACAGGCAGCTGGACAGAGTATGGCCATGGCGGGAGTGGGGGTTGGGGGAGTGAGGCATGGGGGCAAACCTGAAGGCCCCCAGCAGCCTTGCCCCTTACTCAGCTGCTCCCTGGTTCTGGGGCTCTCCTGGGGTGGGGGAGACTGAGCTGGATCAGGCCCTGAGCCGTGAGGAAGCTCTGGCCTGGCTGTAAGATGCTGGGCTATGGCAGTGGTCACCTCTAGTACCCCTGCTGCGTTTTCCTTTTTAAAGAGATGTATTGTTGTTCAGTCGCTAAGTTGTTTCCAACCCTTTGCGACCCCATGGACTGCACCCTGCCAAGCTTCCCTGTCCTTCACCATCTCCCAGAGTTTTCTCAGACTCATGTCCATTGAGTCGGTGATGCCATCCAACCATCTCATCCTCTGTTGTCCCCTTCTCCTCCTGCCCCTGATCTTTCCCAGCATCAGGGTCTTTTCCACTGAGTCTAGTCTTCCAATCGGGTGGCCAACGTACTGGAGCTTCAGCTTCAGCACCAGTCCTTCCAATGAATATGCAGGGTTGATTTCCTTCAGGATTGACTGGTTTGATCTTACAGTCCAAGGGACTCTCAAGAGTCTTCCTATGATTTATTTATTTTTGGCTGCTCTGGTCTTCATTGCTGCATGCAGGTTTTTTCTAGTTGCGACGAGTGGGAGCTACTCTTTGTTGCAGTGCAGGGGCTTCTCATCATGGTGGCTTCTCTTGTAGCAGAGCTCAGGCTGTAGGTGCCTGGGCTCAGTACTGGTAGCATACAGGCTTGTAATTGGCTTCTTCCGTCTTGCCAGAAGTCAAGTTTCTCCATGACATACGGGATGTTCCCAGACCAGGGATCAAGCCCATGTCCCCTACATTAGCAGCTGGATTCTTAACCACTGGACCATCAGGGAAGTCCACCACTGCTTCATTTTCAATGAGCAAAAGGAGCCCGGACTAGTAAGGGCCTTGCCCAAGGCGCCAAGTTCTATCAAGGCCTCTTTGTTGTTATCCAGCCTCTAAGTCGTGTTTGACTCTTTGCAGCCCTGTGGACGGCAGCACACCAGGCTTCCCTGTCTTTCACTATCTCCCAGAGTTTGCTCAGATTCATGTTCATTGAGTCAGTGATGCCATCCAACCATGTAATCCTCTGTCATCGCTTAGATTAAAGGGTCATTTGGAGAAACCTATTCCCATGGTAGAGGTGACCATTTTAAATTTGTGCATATTCTGTGTCTAGTGTCTCTACGTCTGCCCCTGCTTGATACACACCTGAGCAGTTTCAAGGGTTGACTTTGTCCTGTTTGTCAGGGGGTCTGCTTCTTCCCTGCCCTGGCAAGACGTCTCCTTTCCTTGTCCACTGTCTGTTCCAGAGGGAGCTCTGAGGAATGGTTCTGCGGGTTCCCCTCCTCTTCAGGGGGTTCTTGGAGTCCCTGGATGACTCTGAGACTAGGGGATTGATGATGGCCAAGTGACAGCTCAGTGCTGGGCATGATGGGAGGACAGAAAAGGGGTCACAGGTGCTGAACCACGTGTGGCCAAGCAAATAGAAAGGGCTGCTCGGTGGTGTCCTGAGAACTGTCTAAGATCATGCGTCCTGCAGCGTCTCCTCGCTGGAGACCACATGTCCAGTCACAGGGCCGGCTCTTCAGAAACAGGAAGTCAGTGCCTTCAGACCTGGTCCCTCCAGCCCCTCCTTTTGTTCCTGCAGCTTCTTCATCGGCCAGATTCTCTGTGAAAGTCCCCAGAGCACGCACCACTCGTGCCAACCCAGACACTCCTGAGGCAGGAGCCACGCAATTTCTTATGCCTCTGGAATTTCAGGAAAGGTTGTTTTTTGTTTTTTTTAATACACAGCTTGTTATTTTGTGTTATCCTTCAGCATTTCATTCATTTTTGATCAGAGGCTAGGTGGGTGGGAGGTATTTGAAGGGGCTTCAGGGTAATTGTAGATGACACAACACTACTGTTTTCCTTGATATTCTTGGCCCAGTGGGACAATTCCTTTTACAACCTAGATACACTGCTCCTGTTTTTCAGGCGGGTACCATGTATTGATTTTTCCCTTAAGAAAATCTAGTGCTGGATGGTCTGAGGGTTGAGTGTGGCGTTTCCTAGGATGAGTCAAAGGGACCTGATTTTCTTTTTCTAGACTCTGTGGTCTCATTCCCCTGCCCCCCTCCCCACACACACACTTGGCAGTGACTCAGCGGTGGGGGCCCATCTCTGAAGTTTCTGGCTAACACAGAATCCTGCAGCTGGGGATGGAACAGCAAGGTTTCAAGCAATAGCAGGGTTCTTGGGCTGTATACTCTGAGCATCCTTTATCCCGGGGTCTCCATGGTTCTCCTATGAGTGAGGTGCTGGGGCTCAGGGCTGGATGTGGGGAAGGGTCAGGAAGGCTGCGACAGGGCCCTTGCCCTTAGGAGCTTGCAGTCTTGTTAAGTCCCAGTGCCCAGGGTGAGGAGTCCAGGAGGGGAGCAGAGGGAGGCCTTGCTCTAGGTGGGGCCCCCAGGGAAAGCTCTGGGGATGGAGGAGGCCTGGAATGAGGGTAGGTTAGGATCTTGTGGCTAGTTCTTTCTTCTTGCTACATCTTATGAAACTTTTCTGATCTCTTCCTGAGCCTGCCATGGTGCCAGCACACACTCAGTACTGGGGGCCAGGAAGTCTCTCGACCCCCTCTGCATCCTCTCCATGAACCCCAATCTCCTGTGTTACTCCAGAGCCCACATTAGATCTGAGACCCCAGGAGCACTGATCTCTCCCAGGACACTGTCGTCGGCCCTGTCCCCACCCCACTCCCCGGTCTGCAGTCTAGGTGGAGCTTGGTCAAGGCAGCCTGAAAAGCTGCCTTTAATTCCCAGCTGATCCTCACCTTGGAGGAGAGCTTCTGGTTCTTTCTCTGTGAAGATTGCATCATTCATTGAGGCATCTTTCCCGATACATGTTTCTGAGACCCGTGACTCTTCTCAGCTTTTCTGTGTATGTTTTTCTATAAGATTGGGCTTTTTTCTTTGTCTCATTTTTCATAGGGACCCAGAGATGACTAATTTTAGAGGCCAGCTTGACTAGGCCACAGTAGTCAGTTTGGTCAGACACTAGTTTGGATGTTGATGCAGAGGTATTATTTTAGACATGATTAACTTTTATAATCAATTGACTTGAAGTAAAGCAGATGACCCTCTGTGGTGTGGGTGGGCCTCATCCAATCAGTTGAAGGCATTAAGAGTGAAACTTGAGATTTCCTGGAAAAGAAGGCATGCTACCTCCAGACTGTGACATGGAAATCCTGCCTGAATTTCCAGCCTGCTGGCCTGACATGTTGACTTTGGACTAGAGACTGCCCCATCACTCTTACCTGAATTTCCAGCTTGTCAGCTTGGAGCCAAATCTCTGAAATAAATCTCTCTCTCTCCACATATATAGCCATATCCATATATATATGTATGTATATGTGTATTTTTTTTCCTATTGGTTCAGTTTCTCTGGAGAACCCCCAAACTACTGATGTTCTCTGACTGCTGCCTTTTCTCTCCTCCCATCTCCCCCTGGGTTTCTCCATCAGTATATGGTTCCCCAGCTCTTTCTCAAAGAGTTCAAGATATGCCTGGCTCGTCAATACCTGCTCACTCGGATGTTTAGTTACCCAGCCTCCCAGCTTTTCTGTCTGTTCCTTCCTTCAGCAACTTCTCTGGAATGCAGCAGCCAGAGAGAAAGACCAGCCCAAGGACCTCAAACTTGAATCTTTTCATGTTTATGTTTGTTGGACATTTATTTTTTAGTAAAGAAGAAAAAAGAAACAGATGATAAAGAAGAAAATGTTCCCAGAAACAAAGGATAAACTGTGGGCTAAAATTGAGATGGAGGGTTAGCTGGGGGTTGAAATTGTCCACGCTGTCCTTTGCTCCTAATTACCATGGGTCATTGAGAGGCACAGAGGCGGGGACTGGCCGTAGCAGACAGGGCTGTTCTCCACACTCCTCCTGTCTTGGCTGGACACCCAAGAATCTGCACCTTGGGCCTGCAGACAGGGTTTGTGTTGTCTGGTTCAGCCTGGTCTCTCTCTCCCCTGTCCCCCTCCCTGCCCACTCCCACCCAGGGGCTGCCCTGCTTTTCTCCGCTTCTGTGTGATTGGTGGGGAGGGCTGTGTGCTTTCTGGTGGCAAGAGTTGGACCACGTTTTCATTCCTTCCACGGGCTACTTTTCTGTTGTGTTTCTTCTCTCAGGCAGCCAGAGGTTTGTGAGTGAGAGTGAAACGACCTTGCCAGGTGGGAAGTGAATCGGCTCTTACTTGTTGTCTGCACTGTCTTGGAATGGATTAGAAGGGCTGAGTGTGCTTAAGTGCAAGAATGTGTGGTTAGGTATTCCCAAGTCACCCTGAGCAAGCCCTACCTGTTCCCTCTCCCGCCATGTTTATGTCTTCCCAGTGTTTACAGATGGTCCCAGCCCATTCTCAGAGTTATCAGGCCGGACCTTCTAATCCTCTCATCTTTCCCTGGACTTCCCTGAGCAGAGACTGAATGTTTCAGAACAGTGAGTGTCAATTTCTGAGGAGCTTCCTTTCTGAACCAGTGGTCAGACCCTTGAAATAGGTCCCCTGGCTTGCATTCTGGAAGGTGACTTCTTCACAGTTGTCCATTTTAAGATTTGTTTGGGAGTGACTGAGAAGGGCAGAGGGTAGCGTAAGGGTGGAGCTGGCTTCTGGGCCTTCAGATGCAGAATAAGCTTATGCCTCTCCCGTTATGTACTGATCAGTATTTGCATGACCTCTGGAGAAGCGCTAAAGGAATAATTGATTGATTGATTGATTGGTTGAAGGGTCCAAGAGGGCTGTAATACTTGTGGGGTATATAATACTGATGGAATAATTTGATAAAGGGGATTCCCAGGTGGCACAGTGGTAAAGAATCTGCCTGCCAGTAGCGGAGATGCAAGAGACTCAGGTTTGACCCTTGGGTCAGGAAAATCCCCTGGAGGAGGGCATGGCAACCCACTCCAGTATTCTTGCCTGGAGAATCCTGTGGACAGAGGAGCCTGGCGGGCTACAGTCCATGGAGTCCCAAAGAGTCAGACATGACTGAGCGACTGAGCACGTGCACACACAATTTGGTAAAGAGTTGAGCAAGTCTAAGTGTTTCAGTTATCTATTGCTGGGTCACAGACCACCCAGAAATGTCAAGGCTTACAGCAAAAATAATTCCTTCTTTCTGCGGTGTTAGTGGTGGTTCCTTGATGGATCGTGGCTGCACTTACTCTTGGATTCGTCCGACTGGACGGTCACCTGGCCTGGGATGTCCAGGATGACCTCACCCTTACACCTGGTGGGTGGTGCTAGCTGTGGGCTGGGCCCCTTTGGTTTTCTTCCATGTGGCCTTTCATCCTCCAGGAGAATGGACTGGCTTCCTTATGGAGTGGTCTCAGGGTGGACTGCAAGAAAGGGCAAGTGGAATGTAAGAAGTCTTCAGGCCTAGGTCTGGAAACTGTATACTGTCACCCCTGTCCTTTCCACTGGTCAAAGCAAATCAGAGTCAGTGTGGAGGGTCTATCCAATGGCATGAATGCAGGGAGGCACAATTCACTGGTACCATCTTGTAACTGTCTACGATATTGAGTAAAAGAAAAGCATATGTTAGAATACAAATCAGATTAGCCTATGGCAGTGAGAGCTGATATTTAAGAGAGATGAAGGCCATGGCCTGGGAACAGACTCTTTGGGCTAGAATGGAGGCTCTGCCACTTCCTCATTATTGACCTTGGGGAAATTACACAGCCAGTCTGCTCAGTGACTATACTATTATTATAGTATAGTAACACTTATCGTAGAGGCTTGTGATGAGTTTGAGTTAACAAAAGTGCCCAGTACTGAGCTAGTATGTAGTAAACACTCAGAGAGCAGTTAGCTATTATTATTCATGTTACTGTCTGTCAGTGGTGGGTGAGTTACAGATTTGGCTTTAGGTGTTCCGGTTCGGAGGCGAAGAGGGAAAAATATGAGGGTATGAGGTCCGGAGTGTGCTCTAGCGGAGAAAAATTGTTGGTTCAGAAGAAGCAGTGCTGTGTTAAAAGGGTAAGTACGGGTGTTTACACATTTGCTTTCGAATGCAGCAGGTTTGTGGCAGTCTGCAAATGGACTGGCTGGAAAATCTTCACACCATAAAAATAAATGTACTTTCCCCTAAAAGCAAATGATTAGAGGCAACAACCTCTGTCTAGAATTCAGTAAGACAGGCTTGACTGTCAGAGCCCTTGACCAGAGCCCCAGCTCTCCTCTTGCCTGCTTGAGTGAACTTGGGAAAATTCATGAATGTCTCCTGGTCTATAAAGTGGCAAAGTGACTTCCCTGGTGTTCCAGTGGTTAAGAATCTGTCTTCCAATGTAGGGGATGTGGGTTCGATCCCTGGTCGAGAAACTAAATAAGATGCCACAGGGCAACTAAGCCCCTGCATCACAGCCCATGTGCCACAACTGAGACCCAACACAGCTGAATAAATAAATAAATACACATTTTTTAAAAAATAAAATGGGCATAACAGCAGCACTACTTCACAGGGACAAAGAGAATAGGCAAGTGAAGTCCTTACGCTACCACCTGGCACATGCTTCTCAGTGAATACTTGCTTTGACTATTATTAGTATAAAGAGGATTTTAGGGGAGATTTTTCTCTCTGTTGGAAGACAAACTCTCCGTGTTTTCTTTGCAAACGGTTAGTACTGTGATTATAAACCTTTCCTGCCTCTTTCTTAGAGAAGCACTTGGACTTGCAGAGATCATCATAAAGTAATAAGCAAGCAAGCAAACAAAGAAAAAAGTAATAAAGTAATAAACCCTGCGTATAGCCTTTTCTCAAATTCCACTGCTAGCCCCCTAGTTTTTCCAAATTAGAGCGCGTCATCATTTGTATGGTTTTATTCTCCGTGGAACTCCGTGCAGCCTCTATGGAAGCCGGCTGCAAACATCTCAGAACAACCTTCAAGGACGTCCAGAAATCTGTCGACAGCCCCCAGACTACAGGTTCCCACCTCTCCTCGGCTGGCTCCTCTCCACATCCCTGCAGTCTCAGGATCCCCAATGGTGTGAAGTCAGGCCCATCATTTGCTCTGTCCCCAGGGAAGCTTTCTCCACCTCTGTTCACATCTAGCCTTCCGTCTGATTTACGGCTTTAGAATGTTGGCCTGGAGGATCTTATAATTTAAAGTCTCTGTCAGAGGTTGTTACATGAACGCGGGGCCAGTAAAAAGCTGTTTTCTTTTGGTTTTGCTCATCTGTCACTTTTTTTTTTTTGTGGCATGAAATATGAGGTAGGAAAATAAAGTTACCCACTTGGGGTTGGGAGAGCTATTGAAACACTCTTGTATAATCCTCTGGAAGGTGCCAGGCTCCCTTCTAGCCAGGGGCCCGATTCAAAATTCTGGGTCTTCAGGCCAGGTCTCCCCAAAGGCCCCCTCTCTCCAACAGTTTGTGTCTCTTCCCTAAGCTGCCTCTTGGGGCAGTTCTGGTGGCAGTTATAATTGGGTTTAGAATCATAAGTCTATCGTCTGTCAACTGTTCTAAACTCTGTTCATCTAGCCAAGGAGATTCTGTTCAATTTTGCTATGTTTGCATTATGAAAACAGTAATTCCTTTTTTTTTATTTTCCATATCAGAATTATATTTTAATAGCAAATATGCTATATATACCATCCAATATTATTATGCCCTTAAGGAACTATTCCCTCACCCTGCAATGAGAATTTTTCAGCATTTTTTTTTTTTAGGAGACCAGAAATCGTTTCCCCATCATCTGACTTTCCTCTAAGACAGCATTGCATCTCTGCACACCTACAGTCTGCTTCAATGTCTGTCCGGTTCATATGTGTATCGTTAACGGAGCCATTATTTCAGAGGGTTTGGCTCCATCAGAGTTGAGCGTCTATTGTTTTCACCCATTTGTTCAGTGAGCAGGATGACTCCACGGTGCTGATGCCAAATTCCTGGCTCGCCGAGTGGTGTGTTTGTAACACACTGTGAAAAAGTCACGGGATGCCCAAGGTGATTCCTGTCACATTCTTCAAGAGGAAAGTTGTGGAATACTGTTTATGAGAGAAATAAAGTGATGAGAAAGTAAATGAATAAAAAGAGAAATAAGTAGATCAAAAACAGTGGTACAAGGTTATGATATGGTTCCTTTTATTGTTTTTAAAAAATAGAAGGTCGTAAGTGTGTGCATATGTGTTTGCATATGTTTACATGCAAAAGAAAGATCCAGAGTAGGTAGAACTTAACTTTGGTGGGGTTAGAGATTCTTCAAATATTTCTTATAATGAGAAAAGAAACCCAATGCTATTTATCTTTAATAGCTAAAAAAAAACAAACCAAAAAAACCCCACATAGAGTCAGCAAAAAAACAAGAAAGGGAAGTCGGGCAGGTTGACTGGTCAGGGGCCGTGGGGTTCTAAAGCCCCCGGTGCACAGGGCACCATGTAGTGCCTCAAGCTGGGCTTGACTCTGGGAAAACTAGGTTTGGCTGTTCAGACACACTGGCATGGTTTCTGAGGCCGCTGAGTGCAGACACCTTCCTGTGGGAAGGTGTGTTGTGTAATGGAAGCAGTGTTGTGTAATCAGCTCAGCTCCATTCAGCCTACTTTGTCCGGCTCTGGTGGAGCCCTGGAAGGAGTGGGTTTGGGCCTTGTTTCTGCTCCTCTTGGGTGCCAGGCATCAGAGCATCTTCCCACCCTGAGGACAGTGACTGTGGCCCTGTCCTACTGGGTCTGGGTTTGGGAGAGTGCCCACACACACGGGCATTCCTGCCTCAGCTGTCATCTTGCAGGGCTGGAGCTAGGAGACGTGAGCAGGGACTGTTCTGAAAACAGTCAGGAGAATTCCACTCCCAGGCCAACTGGAGCCTACCGGCGTGAGCGCTACTGCAGCCTGGCCGTGCGAGGACCAGAGTGAGGTGCCCTGTGCCTTCAGCTCCTCACTCGGGGCTGGCATGGGGACCCGGCTCCCCTTGGTGATTCACCAGTCAGCCATCATCAGTTCCTGGAGGCCAGGCTGGGTCCTGGCACGTAAAACGTAGGAGTGGGAAGTCACCACAGGCTGTGTCTTTTCTTGCAGAGAGAGTTCACTCGTGTGACCAGGAGAGACAGAGCGCCCTGGAAGAGGCCCGGCAGAACCCCCGCGAGGGCATTGTGATCCCCGAGTGCGCGCCTGGGGGCCTCTATAAACCAGTGCAATGTCACCAGTCCACTGGCTACTGCTGGTGTGTGCTGGTGGACACTGGGCGCCCACTGCCGGGCACCTCCACGCGGTGAGCCCCTGGAGCCCGTGCCACCCCTCAGATGGACCCTGGGGCCAGAGAACCAGCTTCCCGTTAGGCTGGCGCTGCGCATCTCCCGGGTTTATTGTCCTGGCCGGGTGGGAATCGAGACACTTGGGGAGCAGCATCTCTGCTCGTGGGCAGATGAGGTCCTGGTAGAAAGACCTGGATCTTGGGTTCTGGTCACAGGACTGGCCTTTCCTAGCTGGGTGGCCTTGGGGAAAGGAGGTGATCTCTCTGAACCTCAGTTCACTCAGGCAGGTTATTGCTCTGCCTGAGTCACTAGGTTCTATGGGTCAAATAGATCCTGTGTGCAGACATAAGAGGACACCACTCTACCTGAGTAGCTGAGACGATGTGGTGACATGTCTGAATGTGCCTCTGTGGGGACGCTGATGCTGGGATCGCCCTGTAGCTAGTGGACAGTGCGGGAGATATTTTGCCACTAGCTCTGGGTGCTGTAGGCCTAGAGACCACACAGATCATTGCTGGTGGTCGGGGCTGAAGTCGGCTCAGGTTCCAGCCCCTCCTTACCCCCTGCCCCTCTCTCTTCTCAGCTACGTGATGCCCAGTTGTGAGAGTGACGCCAGGGCTAAGAGTGTGGAGGTGGAGGATCCCTTCAAGGATAGGGAGCTGCCAGGTAGGAGACAACACTGCCTCTTGCTGACATCCTCACCTCTCCCTGTCCCGCCACCCCCTCATTGTGCAGAAGCAGCATCCGCCTCTGGGTCTGTTTCCTCATCTGTAAGCTGGGGTGGGGACGGACAGTGGGCAGGGGCATGGCAGGAGCCATAGGATCGGCATCCAGTCTGGTATTTGTCCTAATAAGTCCTGAACCCTTAAACACATGGTTTCTCCTCCTTGCTCTTCCCTTTTTTATCTTTAAAATGCAGTCCTTGGCTTAAAGGGCTTCCCAGGTGGTGCTCGTAGTAAAGAACATTAAGAAACGTGGGTTCAGTCCCCTGGGTTGGGAAGATCTCCTGGAGGAGGCCATGGCAACACACTCCAGTATTCTTGCCTGGAGAATCCCACAGACAGAAGAGCCTGGCTATGGTTCATACGGTTGCAAGGAGTGGGACACGACTGAAGCGACTTAGCACTCACACACATTGGCTTAAAATCCTACCCTCAAAAACGCTCCAGTTTTTTCTCTGACTTAGGGTGATTGGGCGGAGAAGGAAATGGCAACCCACTCTAGTATTCTTGCCTGGAGAATCCCAGGGACAGAGGAGCCTGGTGGGCTGCTGTCTATGGGGTTGCACAGAGTCGGACACGACTGATGCGACTTAGCAGCAGCAGCAGGGTGGTTGGGACAGTGATCTGGGGGCTGTGGACCCTTTTCCCCAGGGCTGTGAAGAGAAGCTAACTCTCAGGGACAGGCTGTCCTGCAGGGCGTAGTGCCTGTTGCCAACCCTGTAGAGTGCCTTTGCAATGACCCTTGGTGGCCCAGAACTGTCCCTGGAGTATGGCACAAGAAGCATAGGCAGGGGCCAGGGCCTCTGAAGGGTTTCTGGGCTGGGTCTTCTTTATTTACCGTGTTGTCTGCCAGAGAGTTACAATACGAATATTAAATATTGATGGTCAAAACACTGTAGTTTTAATCAGGTCAGTGCTGGTGGGAGCTCCCACTGTTCCCATCAGGACTCCAAAGGAGAACTGAAAACAGAGGCTCTTGAAAGTCCGGGGATTCCCAAATGAGGTTTGTAGAAATCCCTCTGTCTTGAGAACGGAGTCATAGAGGCCAGGATCCCTCTGTCTAGCCAAATCTTCAACAAATGTGAATTGAGATTTCACTGCGTGCCAGGCGCTGGGTATGTCTAGTAATCAAAACGGAAGTGAAGCTTATATAGTGTGGGAGACAGAGTATACAAATAAATGAATACAAACACATGAAGATGGTGACAGGTACTCTAAAGGGAAAGAGTGAGGTGCTGGGAGAAGGGCAGGAAGAAATCTGTGGCTTCACTGAGAAAGTAGCAGCTAACCAGAGACCCGGGGGACCTGCAGAGAGAAGAGAATGAAGTAGTCGTTGCAGAGAGGAGAATCGTAGGTAGTGTTGAGGGCCTGTTTGGGGCTGGCAGTCATGAATTTACAGGAAAACCATCTTTCCAGTGGTGTGGTGGTGTTTACACCAGCAACATTCAGCTCTGGGGGTGTGGATTTGGAGACGGCATATCTGTACGAAGGTTCATCCATGCGAGGGGTTTTGCTGGAGTCCCACCGTGAGGAATAAACAAAGGATTTGAGGGTACTTCTAAGGGAGGGCTGATCATTATAATGTAAGCTGGCTGAGGAGAGATGTAAAAAAGGAAGAGGTTCTTGGGTAGATAAACTGGCAGGTCCCTTGAGTCAACCTTGACCTTGGATTTCTCTGCGCCCCTCATGCCCTTTCAGCAGCTGGTCCTTGCCTCTGGGGGAGTCTGGTCTCAGTGTGCCACTCTAGTTTCCCAGTAGACTATGGACTTAATGAGGAGAAGAGTCCTGTCTAGTGTACTCCTGACATATACCATAGTGCCTGAGTCGATACTCAGCAAAAATTTGTGGAATGGAAGAACACCGAAAGCATTATTGTCCATGCGGTCTGATGGTCCCTTGTGGACTGTGGGGAGAGGAACTCTGGAGGTTTATGAGAATCATCTGGGGCTTCCCTGGCTCAGCTGGTAAAGAGTCTGCCTGCAATGCAGGAGACCGAATCATCTGAGCTGTGGACAATTCCCAAATTGGATTTGGCTGGACATGAAGGACTTGGAGAGGTTGAAGAAACAGTGGTAGTGGAGGAAGCTGCTTTACTTGATCATTTACCTAGCACGTGCCTTCAGATCTCACTTTGTCTTTCAGGCTGTCCAGAAGGGAAGAAACTGGAATTTATCACCAGCCTACTGGATGCCCTCACCACTGACATGGTGCAGGCCATTAACTCAGCAGCGCCCACTGGAGGTGGGAGGTGAGCGTGTGAGCAGGACTCAGGCCCAGTGGGACCTCGGGGGCCCCTGATGGTTAGATGCTGCAGCATGCTGAGGGCTTGGGTAGCTCAAGGGCTGGAAGCTGATCCTTTTCCTGAAACCATGTAGCTGTGATTTTGTCCAAACTTCTGCCAAAAATCTCACCACCCCTCTCCCCTTTCCAGTCCTTGGGAGGTGCTTTTCTCTAGCTTGTTGTTACCTGATTACAGGTAAGTCCAGGAGTGTCTGGGACTTCCCAGGTGGTGCTAGTGGTAAAGAACCTGCCTGACAATGTAGGAGACATAAAAGACATGGGTTCGAGCCCTCCATCAGGAAGATTCTCTGGAGAAGAGAATGGCAACCCGCTCCAGTATTCTTGCCTGGAGAATTCCATGGACAGAGGAACCTGGCAGGCTACAGTCCATGGGGTTCCAAAGAGTCGGACATGACTGAAGCGACTTAGCATGACACTCACCAGGAGTATCTGGAGACTTCCAGCACTTTAGTCTCAGCAGTGGGTGCATTAGAGTGAGTCCAGAATGGCAGGAAGTGGGGTGGGCACGTGATGGGGACAGCAAGGAGGAAATCTGGAGCACTTGGTAGTTTTCTCTTCTGAGGAGGCAAGAGCCATATGCCTGAGAATCTGAAGGGACTCCGAGTGTTGGGATTGGACACTACCATAGCCAGACCCTACCTAAATCAGGAGCTGATATGTTGACCAAGGCAGTCCTGACACAGGGCTGAAATCCACCTGTTCCTTAACGACCAGCATCACCAGCGCTCACTGATTTGGGCCCATTGGGTCGGTTGGAGCATGCATGCTCAGACCTATTGAACATGCATGGCACAAGCCCTGGGCTAGGGATTGGGAATCCAGGAATGTGAAGCATGTCCTTATCTTCAAAGAATGCACCTAGTGGGAATACTAGGCTGTGGACAGATACAAACTCTGTGTTAAGTGCTAGATTAGAGGTGAAAGAACAGAGAAGGGTTTGTTCATTCAATCTGGAGGAATCAGAGAAGGCTTCCAGGAGGAGGTGATACCTGAACTGAATTTTGAAGGACAGGTAGGACTTAGCTAGTAAAAGAAGGAAAGCCATTCTAGAAGAAAAAGAAAGAACATAGTGACCCCAGGCAAGTGCATGGCCGTAGTTCAGTATGGCTGGGCTGGGGCGGATGGAGGAGGAGAGGAGAGGAGAGGATGGAGAAGATGACAGTGGTGGCAGATGATGCAGAGAAGGAGGTGGGGACCAGGTCCCAAAGGGCCCCTGAGATGCGCTTCCCATTGTGAAGCCAGAGGCTGAGGCTCGGCAGAGCTGGGGGGTGTTCAGGTCCTTGTAGCAACGGGAACTACTATGTGCTTGGCTGGATGGGCAGCCTGACTCTGAGCTCGTGGGGTTCACCAAGGAGGGAGGGCTGATTCCTCTGCGTCTGCCCAGAGGCAGAACTGTTAACGGGCAAGGAGTGTCACCATGAGACCAGCCCAGGCCCCCAGGCCGGTGGAAGGGTGACTGCCTCAGCGGTGATCAGCGCAACCGCAGGGCACGTATCTAGGGTGGGAACCAGGACTCCCAGCACAGCTGTCAGCACTTCTGGGTCCCAAGGCAGACGAGGGCAGTGGCCTACCCATTTTTTTTGAAGCGTGCAGCTGTTTTCATTATATTCACAAAGTGGTACAGTTACCAGCCAAAATTCCACAACATTTTCATCAACCCCCAAAGAAACTCTGTACCCATTAACAGTCACTCTTCAGTGGCCCTCCCCCAAACTACTACTACTAATCAACTTTCTGTCTATATGGATTTGCCTACTCTGGACATTTTATATAGATGGGATCGTACAGTGAGTGGCCTTCGGTAAAAACCATTTATGTCCCATCATGGTGAGTGCGGAGACTGCCTTGTGGATTGCTACTCTAGGAAACCGCCTGTCTGGGGTTGCTTGCCCTCAGCACCCCCGTGGTCCTGTGAGCTCTGAGGCTGATTTGTTTTGCTCACCTTGTGAACGGGCCAGGCCTCCCCCACAGCAGGAGGAGCACAGCGCTGAGTCTGAGAAGATGGAGACACGGTCTGACAGGTCGGCAGATGGGAATTGCCCAGAGGTAGTGCTCAACCACTGGAAGTCTAAAACAGAGAGAGCTGTGTCCTAATCTCCAGGAAGAGGGATGGGAAATTATGAGCAGGCGTATTCAGGATTGTATACGCCTTTTTGTTTTTCATGATTGGAATGTGAAAACATACCTGTTGTTTCATGCAAAAATGAGTATGAGCTATTTATGTTTTTTTAGAAGAGAGGGCCTAAAGAAACAAGGAGGGGGCATGGCCCTAAAAATCCAAGATCTAGATGCTCTCCACTCACAACTCTTCTGGGCTGCTGGCTCTGAACCACCCCTCAGGGAGCCTGCCTGGTGCTTGTACGTGGGTCCTAAGGAGACAACACTTCACCCTCCATCCTGTTTGCTTCTGCAGGAGGCCAGCCCTTGAGCCTTGCCTGACCTCAGTTCCAGGCAGGCTTCAGTGACAGGGAAAGCAGAACCCAGCTGGGTCCTGGGCCAGGGAGGGTCAAAAGCACAGGTAGGCCTGCTGCCGGGGCTCAGATGGACGCTCTGCCCTCAAATTGCAGGGTGAGGAAATTTTTACAGAAAATAAAAACTAAGAAGTTTATAAATGCTTTTAATCCTAGTATGTTCTTAGGGAAGTGATTTTCTTTTTCTTTCCAAAAAAAATCTCTTAGGTATAATGAGAGTTGGAAGAAATTTTTTTTTAAAATATTCTTTCCTAAACATGTTTTTCATTTTAAGCTCATACGAACTTGACTATGTTTGGTTTTGATGAGAATGAAAGGCTTGAACTGCATATGGTGATTGTGTGACCTGGAGGCTATACTTGTAATCAAAAGACAGACAAGATGAATCGAGAAGTAGTTTAGAGATCAAGGGGGTCGGAGTGGGCCTGAGGGGGAGAAGGAGAGAGGAGTGGTTATACAGGGGGGTAGTTGGTCAGGGTTACTGGTTTTACTGCATTTAAATCCTTCTCAGATCTCCCTATTATATTGGGTTGGCCAAAAAATTCATTCGGGTTTTTCCATAATTTGTTACGGAAAAACCTGAGTGAACTTTGATGTCGACCCAATGTTTAGGAAAATCAAGCCTAACTCTGACCGTGAATTGGCTCTGAAGGATGGTCTTGATGGCGCCCCCCCTCCTTTCGTATGCCACTGCCTCCCATCATTACATGTCAGCTGCCGCAGGTCCTTCTCGCTCAAACAGGCCAAGCTCTCACCGCCCCAGGGCCTCCCTGCCAGCTGCTCCCTCAGCCTTATCTTCCCGTGACTCGCCCCGCTGTTCCATTTAAATATCACCTTCTCAGTGACCATCTGAACGAAAGGAACAGCCCTGTCACCTTCTATCATGACGCCTCTTTCTAATTTTCAACCTAGTGTTTATCACTACCTGATGTTTTGCTGGCTTGTTTATTTATATCTGCCTCACCCCACCCAATGAAAATTGAAGTTCGATGAGAAAAGGGGCATTTTTCACCTTCTTCCCTGCTATATTCCTGGAGCTCAGAATACTGCCTGGCATACAGTAGGTGCTCAGTAAATGTTCGTTAAATGAATAAATAGCCAGAAAGATGGGTGGGTAAATGGATGGATTCCTGTCAGGCACAGAGATGGATGTCTCAGTGAGGCCTCTTTTCCTTGGCACACGTCTGAGGGTCCAACAGCTACTTCAAGACTAATTATGAGGCCAAACCCAGCCCTGAAGTTCACTGCCACCAGAGCTTTACGGTGCCCTGGCTGGGCCCACGGGACTTGGGTGCTGTGTGGACAGCCCCTGGCCAGGTGCTTTTCTAGGACAGAAGAGCAAAGGCAGAGGAGCAGGACTGGTGAAGAGAATTAGGGAATCCAGGCTGCCTGGGTTTAGGCCTTGGCTCTGAATTCAGGCAGAGTTGGGACTGCAAGCACGAGGTCAAGGAAGCCACAGCTGATCCCTCCTGCATCCTCTCAGGGTCTGGCAATTAAAGCTGGACATCAGCTGGGGCCAGTGGGAAACAGTCTTATTTAGTGACATTGGGAACAAGGGACAGGGGGACGTTTGGGTTGAGTAGAAGAGAGGGTGTCTTCATCCCAAACTGCCACCTGTCAGGCTTGGAGATTTTAGCTTTGCACAAACTCTTACATCGCACACCCAGTGTACGCTCTGTGCTGGGCTCTGGGGACATACAGGGATGCAGGCTTGGTTCCTGGGCTGGAGCAGCTCCTGGGAGAAGAGCTGTGTAGTCACATGAGTGCCCTGTAAAGCCAGTGTGATAACAGAGGCAGATGAAGTTGTGCAGGGGAGGAAGGCACGTGAGAGAAGGCTTTCCATAGGAGGTGATGATTAAGCCACATCTTCACTTATGAATGAGACAACATCCTGACCTAGGTGGACCAGGAGTAAGGACTTACCAGCAGAGGGACCCTTGGGATAGTGAGGGATGAACAAGGTAGGGTCTGTGGGCTTCCCTGGTGGCTCAGATAGTAAAGAATCTGCCTGCACTGCAGGAGACCCAGAGTCGATCCCTGGGTTGGGAAGATCCCCTGCAGAAGGGAATGGCAACCCACTCTAGTATTCTTACCTGGAAAATTCCATGGACAGAGGAAACTGGTGGGCTACAGTCCATGGAGTCACAAAGACTTGGACACAAGTGAGCAACTAACACACACACACAGGATCTGTGGAAGGAATTGTAAGCAGAGTTTTAGGCTTGGGAGGCAGGTTGTAGGAGATGAAGCTGTAGAGTTGGGCAGAGCCCATACCCTGCTGGACCTTGTGATTCATGCCAGAGAGGCTGCAGGGAGTCATGGAGTTAAATGGGCATTCCTATGGGAGCTGGACGGGAGGGGTGCTGGATGGGGCAGGAAGGTTACAGCATCATCTGAGTGAAAGGTGATGAGAGTGTGGATTAAAGGTATGGGGGGGTAGGGTCATCTACTGAAGTTCAAGTAATGAAATCAATAGGATTTGAAGACTTGTCAGATGTAGGGAGTGGAAGAGAGAGATGTCTCTCTTTTCCTTTTCTGGCATTTAGCTTGATTTGGGGGGAAAGCACTGTGGCTCAAATTGAAAAATAGGCCAAGTGAACGGGGTACCCATGGAAACATCTATGGCTAGAGCCTGAGAGGGAGCAGCCTGCAGGTTTCATTGCATGTGTGTCGGACCCTTGGCAACCCCATGGACTGTGTAGCCTCCCAGGCTCCTCTGTCCATGGGATCCTCCAGGCAGGAATACTGGAGTGGGTTGCCATGCCCTCCTCCAGGAGATCTTCTGACCCAGGGATCGAACTCACATCTGCTGCAACAGCTGCACTGCAGGTGGATTCTTTACCCCTGGTAAAGAGCCACAGGGGAAGCCCGCAAGTATCATTAGATGATAGCTTTTCTCAGTGAAGGGTTGATGGATCATTGAAGTATGCTCTTGGTCTTTCCTCCTTCAAGAAGCAGAGCCCTCCTCCCTCCATCCCATAGATCGGCCTTCCCAGAAAAAGCCAGCATGGAGAGGAGGTAGGCCGAGCTGCATCAGCCTTCCAGCCCCTCACGTGGTCCTGCAAGGAGAGGCCCTTTGTCTTGTGGCTTCCTCCTTCCTGCCCCATGTGGTTACTTGTTGATGGTCTTGCAAGGAAGAGGCTGAGAATGTGGCTGACTTGGCATTTCCCAGCCCCACCCGCCCGCACAGCTGGCGGGGCCTGGACCCGATTCCAGATGCGGCTCCGTTGGTCTGCTTGGCTTGGCTCGTGCCTCCAGGCCATCCCACCTCACCTTGTTTAAAACTGCTTGGGACAGCAGAATCGGGCCCAAGATCTCGGCCAGCACCGGTTTCCTTGCGGTAAATGGGGCTGGCTCTCCAGCTGTGCATTGCAGCCAAGGCTTGGCCGGGCTGAGGCTGCAGAAGCGACGCAGTGAGAACTGCAGGGGAAGGGCGGCACCTGCCGCTTCTCAGTGGGGAGAAGACTCGGTGGGGCCGGTCCAGGGAGGGACCTGGCTCTAGTGGTTTTCCTTCTCCCTGGAGGCGGGAGGCACGAGGACAGCTACCAAAAAAGCCCAGAGGGAGGGCTGACACCAACATTTTACTGGCTCTTCATGCCATACCCAAGAAAACTTGGATCCTCTGCACACCAAGGAGCCCTTTTAATAGAAGTGGAATTTTACCTGTAGGGAGGCCCATAGCAAGGACCTGGGTGTCACTGTTAGGTGATCTAAGGAACCATTATTGGCTCTAATGTTGGGTCCTCAGCCCTTGCCTGATGAGAAGCTCTGATGACCCTAGTGGTTCTGTGTGCATGTGTACGGGAGAGGTTGGAGTCCATGCCAGTGTAACCCTGGAACTGGGAGTGCAGGTAGCCTGTGTTTTTGAAGGATACTGCTAGAAAGCTGCAAGAGCTCGAGGGATCAGTGGGGTGTGGCTTTGAGGTCAGTGGTAAATTGTGGAGAGCCTAACTGTGATGGGAAGGACTCCAGCAAAGACTGTTGATTCCTGGGGCCTCTGGAGGAGGCCATCTTGCTCCACCCCCGTGCTCCCCTGGGAAAATCCCAGCCTCCCCTCAGTTATCGGCGGTGCCCACACATGCCCACTGCCGGTTTGGCTAAATCAGGACTCCTGATAAATCTCCCTCTTAACTAGTTCTTGTATGAAGTATGGTAGTTTGGGGACTTAAAGCTGCTGTGAAGCCAGAAACCTCACTTTCAGAGCTTTGAGCCAGATGCCTTCAGTAATTTTCTTTTTTTTCATTATGCTTTGCTGGAAACATGAAAACTACTCCTAGACTCCTTCCAATTGCTGTTTTTTGTCTCATCCCATCTTCTCCCAGAAGGTACATACTTATTCTTCTAGGGCCATGACTGGAGTCTCTTTCCCTCTAGACAAGGATTCTTAACTTGAATGAGGTTTGGAGCATCCATTAAACCCCTAAAATCTGCAGAGTTCTGGGTGCATATGCATTTTAGAGAGAGGGACTGTGGCTTTGTTTGTGTTCTCTGAGGGTCCATGATCTCCCCAAAGCTAAGAAATTCTTGCCTTAAGTGCACTTGGATCTTGGCCTAGACAAAAGGTTGGATTCCAAAGCAGGACCCTAGCACTGCCCAGCTATACATGCAGAGCTGGGCCCTATTATCTGGGGGAGGATGCAGCACGGGTTCTGGAAGTCAGAGGAGTTCAGAAGCAGAGAATCTCACACCAGCTGGGGAGAAGGGAGGGAAGAGGCAGTCTGGGTTGTGGCAGAGCTCTGGGAGCCAGAGGCAGGCATGGAGGGCCCTCGGAGCACCTCTCCTGGGCAAGTGTCCTCAGTGGGGGCCAGAGGTGGGACATGCAGGGGTGTAGCTGTCCAAAGTCATGGCTGCTCTAGGCTGGGAGGTCCTGCTAGGAGTGAGGAGGGCAGAAACTTGGCTCTCCAGACCAGGGAGACAGGGAAGGGAGGGGAAAAGAAGCAGGAGCCAAGTGACAGTCACTCTCTGGCCTGAGACGAAACTCTTAGAGGTTGTCACCTGGGGGAAAGAGCTGCTTCTTGCTGCCGACTAGCCCAAAGGAAGGTGCAGGGAGCCCCAGTCACAGAGTCGCGGAACCGGGCAGGCAGGCGGGAGCCCAGGAACACGTGCTGGAGGCAGCGAGCCTCTCTTGGCAGGGCGTCTGGGTGGGATGACCTCATCCCTTCCCGTCTCAGCGACTGAGGCTTTATTATTCCAGCCTCTAGGTAGACATGACGCTATGCTGAGCCTAAAGGTTAAAGGAAGAGCTGCCTTCACCGGGGCACTCGTGGCCCCACAAGGGAGGGGCTGAGAGGGAAAACCCTGACCCCCTCCCCTGGATGCCTTAGAAAGCTTGGAGGAGAATAACTGGAGCGCCTCCCCTGGGGCCCGTCCTGGCTCTCCTCCCTGGCCTGGGTCCTCCTTCATTTGGGGAAAGTTGGAGGCAGACAGGGTGCTCTGCAAGGGAGCTGGCCGCTCTCCCTCCTGCTCCAGGAGCATCCTGATAGAGATGTTTCTGGGGCCCTCCTGGTATATGCCCCACAGGCTCGCGAGTGAATATTGCAGTGAAAATAGAGGAAGCTCAAAACCACCAAAATAGCATGCACTGGCAGAGACGACAGTCTGAGCCCTGCCTGTTTGCAAGCCGTTCCAAGCCTGGTATCCATGACGGACCTAGCAGATTCCCCAAGAGCGAAAAGCAGACCGTCCCTCACACCTTCCCCAGGCACTCCCTGCTCCAGACATGTCAGGATGAGGTCCTGCTGGCTGATCTACTCACTGTGCTGTCTTGGACCTGGTCCAAGGTGCCCAGTGGGGCCTGCCCAAGACCATAATCCACTTAATTAGGCATGGGCATTCAGCAGGGACGCCTGGCTGTTTTTTGGTAATGAAACTTCTTTTTCCCTAAATGGTGAGGTCACTTTGGGGTGGGGAGGGGAGGGAGTTTGCCGGCTCATTCATAGTGGAGGGGTCAGGGTTGTCCCTTCCCTCCTGGAAACCTCAGCAAATTCCAGAGAAGAACCCCAAGGCATTGGCAAGTGCCTTGAATATTTTTCTTGCTAGGTACTGCTTCAGAGTGTGCTGGCAGGTCCTGAATCCCTGCTGTAGGACCCCTGGTGCAGTCTGTCCGGTTCCCTGCAGACGATGGGCCAACCTCAGCCTCAGTCCCCTAGCCGAGGAAAGGTTACCCAGGGCTTTAAACTCAAGGTTCTGGACCACATTCACTCACCTGGCAGCAGGAGCCATGGGACTTGTGTGGCTCTGTTCTCCTGGCCAGTCACCCGCTCTGGAACAGACTTATCATTGGCTTTTAAAGTTTTCAGTATTCCCTAGCACCCTGAATCCTTTTGGGGAAAAAAATGAGGCACGAATAAGTAAAATGAATGGGTAGACCTTGTGTATATTACACATGGAGCCATTGCTCTTATCATGTTACGATCAGGGGCAGTGCAGTGTTCCATGCAGTCACTGCCATGCATCTTGACCCCCAGCAAGCTTTCTTGGTTACTCTAGGTTACTCTGCTTCTTAGCAGAATTCCGCAGGTGTTCGAGTTAACATGTGGCTTCCTGGCTCTGCCCTCTCTTAAGACCTCTGTGTGGACTCACCGTTAGTAGGTCTGGACTTGCTATCGAACCTTTCTTTGTGTCCATCTCAGTTGCCTGCTTCTCTCAATTCCTACCGCACTTGGTACCCGACAGCGATGGCCCACGGGAACTTCACACGTCACGTTGATTTGTTGTTGCCTGGTTTCACTCTTTTAGACTCTGTTGCCAAGACAACAGTTTGAAGCCCCGGGCTACTCCTGCTGCTTTGGAAGTCCTCCTGGGACCCAGCCTGGGCGCTGAGCGGGTGGTAGAGGCTCCAAGCTCCCTTCATAGTCACACTCATTTGGGTGTCGAGTTCATGTGTGACGGCAGTTTGGGTATCAGCCACGCTAGGCTAGGAGAAGGACAGTTTGGATCCCTGTGATTTTCTCAGGTGAATGAAATCCAGTCGGTATGTCCCGAGCATCCATCTTGCACGAGAACATCCCTAGCTATGGTGGTGGAGGGTGTGGGGGGTTAACCTAGTTGGGATCCCCCAGAAATGAACTGTCTGGGCTAGAGGCTCAAGTTGGAAAGAGTGACTTGAGTCTGCTGCAGGCTGAGCAGGGCTGAGGGGGTTTGGGCTTGGAGGAGCCATTTCTACCTGGCTGCCAGCAACCCTTGGCATCTGAGCATGTGGGAGAAGCTTGCAGTGGGGCTGGTGGTTCCTGCAGAATCCTGAGTGGGGCTTGGGGGTGGGATGTCTGCCTGTGGCCCAGGTTCTCGGAGCCAGACCCCAGCCACACCCTGGAGGAGCGCGTGGTGCACTGGTACTTCAGCCAACTGGACAGCAACAGCAGCAGCGACATCAACAAGCGTGAGATGAAGCCCTTCAAGCGCTACGTGAAGAAGAAAGCCAAGCCCAAGAAATGTGCCCGGCGTTTCACTGACTACTGTGACTTGAACAAGGACAAGGTCATCTCACTGCCCGAGCTGAAGGGCTGCCTGGGTGTTAGCAAAGAAGGTGAGTGATCGCCTCTGCTCCTGGCCCTCCGGGACTTGCCCCTCCTGGAGGGAGAGGACCAAGGGAACCCCACACCCCCACCCTGCAATAGATGAGATTCCCAGGTATGCGCTTATTTGACTACTTACTGGGAGTGCATCATCGTGCTTTGCACTAGACACCTGACACAGTGGAGGAATGGAAGGGTAAGTTTCCTATCCTTCCACAGTCTATTGAAGGGACAGATGCTTAAGTATTTACATACGCTGTGGTGAGTGCCATGAGGGTGTATTAGGATACACTGGGCTGCAGTGACAAGTAGAACCACACATGTAATGGCTCAACGCAGTGGAAATTAGTTCCTCTTGCCCATATAATAATTCACCATGATTCCAGGTCCTAGGGTGTGTGTGTGTCGGGGGGGGGATAGTGGAGATCGCTCCAGGTGCAGTCACTCTGAGAGCCAGGCTGAGAATGACTCTGCCAACTTCATTCTGTGACATCCAAGGTCACCCTGTGGGTCTTCTCCCTCTCCAATCAGCCGGATGGCGTAAACTCTGGAGCAGTGCCCATGGGGTGGGGTTGATGGGCCAGTCCTAGAAGTGACATACATCACCTCTCCTATTTCACTGGCTGGATCTCCATCACTAGACCACACCCCACAGCGAGGGGCCCAGGAAGAGGAGAGCATGGATTCTGGTGGACACCTGATGGTCTCTGTCACAGTGCAGCAAGCGCAGAGTATTGTGGGAATGTATGTAAGGCACCTGCATCCGCTCAGGGTCCATCAGGCTTGGAAATCTTTAGGAAGGAAGTGATGTCTTAGCCAGAGGTCAGCCAACCATAGGCCATGGGCCCAGTCTAGTCCACAGCCTGTTTCTTACAGCCTGTGAGCTAAGAGTGGCTTTCCTATTTTTAGTTCAGTTCAGTTGCTCAGTCGTGTCCAACTCTTTGCGACCCCATGAATCACAGCACACCAGGCCTCCCTGTCCATCACCAACTCCCAGAGTTCACTCAAACTCATGTCCATTGAGTCGGTGATGCCATCCAACCATCTCATCCTCTGTCGTCTCCTCCTCCTGCCCTCAATCTTTCCCAGCATCAGGGTCTTTTCCAATGAGTCAGTTCTTCACATCAGATGGCCAAAGTATTGGAGTTTCAGCTTCAGCATCAGTCCTTCCAATGAATAATCAGGACTGATCTCCTTTAGAATGGACTGGTTGGATCTCCTTGCAGTCCAAGGGACTCTCAAGAGTCTTCTCCAACACCACAGTTCTAAAGCATCAGTTGTTCAGCGCTCAGCTTTCTTTATAGTCCAACTCTCACATCCACACATGACCACTGGAAAAACCATGGACCTTTGCTGGCAAAGTAATGTCTCTGCTTTTCAAAATGCTGTCTAGGTTGGTTATAACTTTTCTTCCAAGGAGCAAATGTCCTTTCTGTTTTTAAAAGGATGTAATTTTCAAAAAAGAAGACTATGCAACCAAGACTGTTGTATATTGTCCATGGTTCACAAAGCTAAAATGATTGCATCTAGTTCTTCACAGAGGAGAAGGCAATGGCAAGCCACTCCAGTACTGTTGCCTAGAAATCCCATGGATGGAGGAGCCTGGTAGGCTGCAGTCCGTGGGGTCGCTAAGGGTCGGACACGACTGAGCGACTTCACTTTCACTTTTCACTTTCCACTTTCACACATTGGAGAAGGAAATGGCAACCCACTCCAGTGTTCTTGCCTGGAGAATCCCAGGGACAGGGGAGCCTGGTGGGCTTCCGTCTATGGGGTCACACAGAGTCGGACACGACTGAAGTGACTTAGCAGCAGCAGCAGCAGTTCTTCACAGAAAAGCTTGCCGCCCTTGCTCTGGACAAATCCCTGATCAGTGAGTAAGAGGTACTTGAGCTGAAAGGTCATGGGAGGAAGGAGTGTTCTGAACTGAGGCAAGTAAAAAGTGAGGCTGTGGAAGTGGGGAAGGAGAGTTTTAGAGGAGCTGAAGGACGTCAGGGTGGCTGGGATGCATGTTTAGGGGTCGAAGGGGAGGGGAGGCAGCAGGAGGTAAGGTGAGAGAGGTTAAACTATATAAGGGCGATGGAAAGTTGTTGAAGGGATTCAGTCCGAGAAATGATAGCATCAGTTTTGGTAAAAAAAAAAAAAATTCTTCTAGTGCAGTGTGGGAAGTGGGTCAGGAATGAGTGAGGGCAGAGACCCAATAGGAGGCTGGAGCACCAACCAGGCAGGAGATGATGGAGGCCTGAGTTAGGGAAAACCCAGTGGGGTTGCAGAGTACTGGGTGGAGGTGACTAGGTAGAACTTCAGGGCTTGGTGTTTGAGTGCAGAGAGGGATGAAGGTTGGTGTGGGCAACTGGAGGGCGGACCGTTCACTGAGATGGGCAACATGGGAGGAAGAGCAGAGTAGGCCTCGGGGGTGGGGAAGATAACAAACATGACTTGGACCTGTCAAGTTGGTTGCACCCCCCAAAAATTAGAGAGTTGCAGTGCAGGTGAAGGGTCTGGGCTGATGATGCCGATCTGAGTAATTCTGACTTGTTTGGTGCCGAGAACTGCCTTGAAGGAGACATAAGGGCTTTTCCTTGTTCTAACCCTTGGTTGACAGGGTAAACCCAAAAGCCACTGGGGAGGTGGCTGAGGTACCCAGTCTTGGGATCTGGCCCGTTTCTGGGATGCGTGACCCTGGGTGAGTGACCTGTAGTGGCCCTGACCCTGGGAGGTGGGAGGTGTGACCCTGGGTGAGTGACCCTCATTCCCAATCCATTTCCCACACTGCCCCAGAAGAATTGTTTTTGTTTTTTTACCAAAACTGATGCTATCGTTTCTCGGACTGAATCTCTTCAACAGCTTCCCATTGCCCTTATATAGTTTAAACTCTCTCACCTTACCTCCTGCTGCTTCCCCTCTCCTCCCATCTCTAAACATGCATCTCAGTCACCCTGACATCCTTCAGCTCCTCTAGGCAGTCCTGCCTGATGAGGATGCCTTTCTGTGACCCCATGACTTTGAGTCCCCAGGACATGGTTGCAGCATCATGGGTCAAACCCTGCTTCAGCCACAGACCAGCTCTTTCATCCAAGTACAAGCTACTCAACCATCCCAGATTTCCGTTTCTTCCTCTGTGAGATGGAAATAACCATAGTATCCACCTCACGGGGCCATTGTGCTGACACACTGAGACAGTGAATCAAAGCAGTTGTTGAAGCGTTTGAGGCATTGAGGGACCTCCGTGACAGTTCGATAGATAATACTATTCTTCTTCATGAGACCGTTGCAGCTGTCAGAAGCACTGATCACACTGCATGCAGTCCACGCTCCCGATTCTCCCCTGCCATCATGGGTGTGCCTTCTCAATTCCTAACCTCAGGCACAGTGCATTAGATCCTGGTCAAATGACCAAGGGCTGGGAGAGGGACGTCCTGTGTGGTGACATTATGCTTTGGCATACTTAGAATCTGTGTGCATTTCTCAGAGCACAAGCTGGGGGGCAGTATTGGAAAGAGACTACCCAGTGTTTGTGTTGACCCCCAGGCCCACCTGGAGCACTTGTGGGCTCAGTAGGTTCAGAATCACAGAGCTCTATCGGCACTCTGCCCTTGGTCCACTCCCTGTGCTGGTCGTTGAGGTCCACACAGCGCCCAGCAGCTAGGGGGAGGCTGGGTGTCGTGACCTTAGGCCCACCCGGCTCACGGAGGCGTCCGGGCTGCCCTCTGAAGCTTTGCCAGGCACCAGGTGCACAGGACCCAAAGGAAGCAGGCAGCCCTGGCACTTCCCAGCTCTGTAGTCTTTAGCAAGCTACCCAAAGTCTCTGAGCCTCAATTTCCTCATCTGCAAGATGGATACGATAGCGTCCGCCTCACAGATTTGGTGCGAAGATTTAACAAGCTGGTGCCTGGTTTGCGGTGAATGCACAGGAGAAATTAGAAATAGTTGAGGAACTCAAGAGGCACCAGTGGTAAAGAACTCACCTGCCAATGCAAGAGACGTAAGAGATCCAGGTTTGATCACTGAGTCTGGAAGATCCCCTGGAGGAGGAAATGGCAACCCACTGCAGTATTCTTGCCTGGAGTATCCCATGGACAGAGGAGCCTGGTGGGTTATAGTCCACAGGGTTGCAGAGTCGGACACGACTGAGCGACACAGTACAGCACAGCACACACAGAGCGACACACCCCTGAGCTGCCAGCAGCTTTGCTGGGTCTCTGCTCCAGGAGCAGCAGAAGAGCCAGCTGGGTAGATTGTATGCAGGGACTGAAGCAGACGTTGGTCATCTGGTGTGCTGCGGTGCCCTCTGGTGGGCTGAGAGGGGCTTGCACACCTAGTGGGGGGCAAAAGTGAGGTGGGGCAGGACACAGAGTTTGGGGGTGAATGCAGCTTTGGGTCCGAGGGACTGAATTTTGGGAAATGCCCCATGAACCCAGGCATTTTCACCAACCAGACTCCTCACTGGGGAGCTGACTTCCCAGCACAGTGCTCTCAGGGCTGGGTCTCTTAACTGGTCCTTCCCAGTTTATGAAGCGCAGTTATCAGGATTATTTTTCACCACCCCGTGAGGCTGGAGACAAGTCCCTCCACTGAAAAACCCAACAGCTCTCCCATTGACTTGCCCAAAGATGGTGCCTAACGCTGAACAGAAAAACCCTCTCGAGTGATGGAATGGATATATGTATTTGGAGTCCTCACAAAAGTGTTTTAGTCTCTCAGTCGTGTCTGACTCTTTGTGACCCCAGGGACTGTAGCCCGCCAGGTTCCTCCGTCTGTGGGATTTTCCAGGCAAGAATACTGAAATGGATTGCCATTTCCTTCTCCAGGGGATCTTCCAGCCTCAGGGATTGAACTCGGGTTTCCTGCATTGCAGGCAGAGTCTTTACCATCTGAGTCACCAGGGAAGCCCAGAGTTCTCTTAACCTAGCTCTAATTTCTCTCTTATTCCTCCCCTTCTCAGTAGGACGCCTTGTCTAAGGAGCGGAAAACCAAAGGGCAGGTGGAGAGACCAGGGAGGCAGGATGGATCATCAGACAGCTAACCTTCGACGTTGCCCACGGCCCAGCCACATCCCATGTAACATAAGTGGTGCCCATCGTGTTTGCACTTTTAATAACTCTTATTTGTGTGTTTTCTTTTTTGGTTTCATTTTTAAACACCAGTATCTAATACCGCAGTGGGAAAAGGAAAGGGAAGAAAGACTGTTTATTCTCTTTTGTTGTTAAGTTTTTGGATCTGCTACTGACAACTTTTAGGGTTTGGAGGGCGGGGGGCTTTCTGGGACTGAGAAGAAAGAGATTTATATACTGTATATAAATATATATGTAAATTGTATAGTTCTTTTGTACAGGTGTTGGCATTGCTATCTGTTTATTTCCCTCCCTCTCCCTGCTCTGAGCTGTGACAGCTCCAGACACACAGCCCTGCTCTCTAGAACCCAGGACTCCATCTCCGGCCAGCCGGATTCCATTGTGATCACAGTGCAGACTCCGTGGGTATCTTTTCTGGTGGGAGAAAGGGGCCACCTTCTGCCGTGGCTGACAGAGCGGCAAGTCACTTGGCGGTTGACCTTCTCAAGGGAGGGAGTGGACATTGCAGGACTATGGGAGTGGCCCCTGGAGGGAGGCCCGTAGACCTCACGAGTCCCCATCCTCCAGCGCCCATGTGGTCAGGCCATCCAGACCCCCAGGTGGCCCAGACTCAGTGGGTGCACAGTGTCGCTGGTGCCCGCTGAACAGATTGCCCTAAGGATTTGCGTTAGGGTCCCTTGAAACATTTCCAGCTATGTTTAGCATCTACTCCATGTAAAGCAGGAGAGAGCAGGCAGAGAAGAAAAAGACCCCACGGGACCTTTTATTTAGTAGTTAAATTTAATATCTGAGCAGTGGAGGGAGACGGACAGAGGCCTGTCCTGGTGAGTGTGGTGCCCACCCAAGGCTTCTCACTTCTCGCACACACGTGAATGAGGCTTCCTGAGACAGCGCCCAGTGCCGAGGTCAGACTAGGCAGCTACTTCTGCAGTCCTCTTTCTCCCCACCTGTCCTGTGGTCAGCATAAGCCCGAGGGAAGCGTTGTGTCCATCACCTTGTTGGTCACTCAACCTTTTCTATTTTTTTTTTTAAACTCAGTACCGAGATTCTTCCTGTTTTCCTAAATGTTCTTACGGGCTTCCAGGCTTGAGGCCAGTTCCAGGGCCAAATTCATCTTGGGCCTGTTACTTCTGCATCCCTTGGAAGTGAGGACAGAATGGCCCAGCCATGGGGAAATCCAGGCCTAGCTTCCCACAGGCGTTTTACTGTGATTCCAACATGGACCACCCAGCCTTCGGGTCATACCCCAGCTTCCTCTTGCCCAGGGTGGCAGGGGTGGGGGCATGCCCATCCGACAGTCAGCCAACAAAGGGTGACAGGTAACACTGAGCCCTCCTTCCTGTGAGCAGCCATAGCAGCAGGGAGGGAGGGTGGGCAGTTTTCCAGGACCAGCGCCTTTGTAGATTATTTTTGGAAATCTGGTCCCATCTCTGTGCATCTCCTATCCCATCCCAGTATCCCATCCTCTCACTGGAGAAGGTTCTTGCTGTCCTAATGAAAGTCCCAGAGGTTGTGTCAGGGTGACTGGAGACCCCATCCCAACGTGGTAGGATGGAACAAGAGCCCTGGCCCATCAGTCTGGACCAGAAAGCCTGGTGTGCTGGCTGGGTGGACTTTCCGGGAGACCTCAGCCTCCTTCCCTGCCCTGAAGGAAGCGCCTCCGTGAAGAAAGTTGGAATCTCCCCGGGACATCTTTCTCACACACGTGTGGAGGCTGAGTTGTGTGGTTTTCGCTTTGTGAGGAGGGATGGAGACCGTTTGTAGCTTGTTTTATAAAAAATAAAAAATGCGTAAACCTTGGTGGCGGTTGCCTCTTTCTTTGGGTGGCTTCCTTTGATGGAAGGCGTTCATTTCCTTAACGGTGTAGTTGTTTACTGTGGCCCGGGTGCCCTCCACTCTGGTCTTGGGAAGTCTGAGGTGCTAGCCCAGAAAGGGAGCCAGAAGTGGCCACGAGGTGGGGCCACGTTGGCAGTGACGACCCTGACCCCCTGGGCCCTTGCCTATAGCGGCGGTGTCCTGTTTGCAACACTTCCCCTGACCTGCACCTCTGCAGCTAGCCCCACAAGCCATCACTTGAAAGTAGGGGATGTTGCTGGCGGTGCTTGGCAGGCAGGGCTGGGGAAGCCCGTTCCATGGCTCAGGCTGATGGGAGTGGGCATGTTGGCCGTAATCCTGAGCAGAAGACCCCAGGCTGGGAAGCAACTGTAAACAGGGAGCAGGCCCCAGTGGGGTTCACGCCGTCTGTGCCCTAGTTTTGTGGGGCACGTATTCAGGTCAAGGCTGCTGGTCTGGCTCATGTTGCTAGAGGCCTTCAGCATGGACACTGCGGCAGAGATGAGGCTCCAGACTGTTTCTGGGCTACAGACATCTTTCCCCTTTGCCTCCCTCTCTGCACAAGCAGCTGCGTCCAGAAGTGGCTTCTTCTCCCGCCTCTGAGAACTTCCTTTTGCCACCTCTGTCCCCTTACCCTTTGTAGGTAAACAGAAAAGAGTGCCCTTGAAAATGACCCTGCCCCCAGCCCTTTCTTTAGCTAAGCATTCCTGGGAAAGGATCTCAGCCTTCAGATGGGTCCAGCAGGTTTCCCTCTTCCAGGGCTAACAATGAGCTGCTGTGTCCACAGGCCCCGAACTAATACTCACCCCAGCCCAGTGACATGGGCGTCATTATCCCCATCTCACAGGTGAGGTCACAGGCTCGGAAGCTCTGTGACTTGCTGGGTTGCACCAGGCTGGGAAAGGCAGAGCCAGGCATCACCTTCAGATCTTCCCCTCCCGGCCCTGAGCTCTGCCCACTGAGGGCTGCCTTCCTTCAGGCACTAGAACAGCAGCCTTCTCCTTCCTTCACTCTGCGTGGCTGTATTCAGCTGTGAGTGCATTTTTTTTTCTCTCTCTGCATAGTTTAGAGTCTTATTAAAAAACCACTAATTTGCCGATGCCTATCATGGGCTTCAGGGATTGAGGAAGAGAAATAATGGAAGTGTTTGCTCATGCAGGACCTCACTGGGAGACTTGGGGTTGACCCTGCAGCCCTGTTTAGGCTTCCTCTGCTTTCTCCAAAGACCAGAGGGCCATTCCTAGTGGCAGTCAAGGAAAAGGGAACCGTAGACCCATCCTGTTAATTCCTTCACCCACAGGCTTCTGAGTCATGCTTGGCCTTTGTGGGGAGGGGAAGACCGGGGACATTGTCAGCTAGATGTCAAGAAATGACTGCTGCTGGGGTCCCTCAGATACTATAAGAGGGGTCTCCAGGCTGGTACTCATCCTTGGTTTCCCCAGGGGTCTGGGAATCTGGCAGCACCAGACTCCTGGTAGGAAAAGAACCCAGAGAGAGCCAGTTTGCTCATCCGACCATTTATTCCCAGGTTCCTGAATGACTCACAAGGCCATTAGGTGTGCCCATCAAGGACATTGAAGAGCTTCTTGGAAACCTGATCTTCTGGTCTATGGCATTTGACTTTTTTTCCCCGCCTGTTTTACAGGGGTGACAGGCAAAACTTGATACCAAACCAAGCCCTCATTCTTGTGGCCTGGATCACTATGCCCCTTTGTGTGGTTTTCCTGAATTAAACAAGGAAAGGGCATGACTTTGATTATATGCCTGTCCGGTGTGTGACACAGGCACCTTTGTCATGTCTTGTCAAATCTGATCCACCCCTTATACTCTTCTGTGCCAACACCTTATTGGGGTAGCCTCATCCTCCCCACTGTGTGCACTGCTCCCCTCCTTCCCGTAGCTGTTCTGTGAAGGTCCTGTTGCCTGGGGTCTTCCTAACCAAAGTTTTGATTGTAGCTAATGGTCTGCCATCCTGTATGTGACACATACACTAACCCTGGTCATCTACATGCTTGGCGGTGGAGGGCCATTGACTGCTTGGATGTGGTGTCTTCACTGGATGATGGGCACCTTGGTGAATTACTCATAAGAATCAGGAGAGACCAGGATAAGATACAGTAACACACATCCTGCTCCCTACCCGCTTAAGTCACAAAGGTATTCATCTCCCTCCTGGAACATATCCATCACTCGTCAGCAAGGGGTGCTTCTTGTCATCAGGGACCCAGGCTGAGGGAGGTTCCATTCCCCTTGATTGTGAAGGCAAAAAAAGAAAAAGAGAGAGAACATGCTACATTGTACCCTGGTTCTTAAAGCTTCCATCTGGAAGGGCCATGTCACTTGGTTCCCATCTCAATGACTACGACAAATCACATGGTCCCATCTAGCTCAAGGGCAGCTGGCAAGTGCCCAGAAGTAGAATTAGTACTGTGGGACTTCAGCTCCCCAACCAGGAGTCCAATTCGCACCCCAGCATTGAAAGGTGAAACCCTAACCACTGGACCACCAGGGAGTCCAGGGGGATCTGTTAACAAAAGTAGAATCAATATTTGGTGGACAACTCTGATGGCTATTACAACATAGATTATCTTTATTTTCCATATTGGTGGGAAAAAAATCTGCAATTTTTACATTGTCCAAGAATAAAAAGACTTGCTTTTTACAGTTTCCACAGTGCATTTTATGTCAATGACTTCTGACATAAAGGTAATGATCATTAGGGCGATGATCATTCTCTCTGTTGTGAGTAAAGCAAAGGATGAATGCACCTTCTCTCCAGTGAGCTACCACACCCCACCCTGGGGAGGGGTGGGATGGGGGTGGGCTAGGTCTCAGGTAACTATCCACACCCCAGTGCTGGAGAAGTTGGAGAGGCAGCAAGTAACTCTTTGTGAAAGCAGCTGAGGAACTGCAGCACCCTGGGGGTACAAATATGACATTTTCCCTCTGCCATCCTGGGTCTTAGCTGTGCTCCACTGCGTCTTCTTTCTTCAGGGTTCAGTTCAGTTCAGTGGCTCAGTCGTGTCCGACTCTTTGCAACCCCATGGACCGTAGCACGCCAGGCTTCCCTGTCCATCACCAGCTCCCAGAGTTAACCCAGACTCATGTCCATTGAGTCAGTGATGCCATCCAGGCATCTCATCCTCTGTCGTCCCCTTCTCCTCCTGCCCTCAACCTTTCCCAGCATCAGGGTCTTTTCAAATGAGTCAGCTCTTCACATCAGGTGGCCAAAGTATTGAAGTTTCAGCTTCAGCATCAGTCCCTCCAATGAACACCTAGGACTGATCTCCTTTAGGATGGACTGGTTGGATCTCCTTGCAGTCCAAGGGATTCTCAAGAGTCTTCTCCAACACTACAGTTCAAAAGCATCAATTCTTTGGTGCTCAGTTTCCTTTATAGTCCAACTCTCACATCCATACATGACTACTGGGAAAACTATAGCCTTGATTAGACAGACCTTTGTTGACAAAGTAATGTCTCTGCTTTTTATTTTATTTTTTTTTATTTTTTTTTGGAGTTATTTGTTTACTTATTTATAACGTTTGCCCTTTTCTTTTATAAAAGTTTTTAGTTATACATATACATATATCCATTCTTTTTCTGATTCCTTTCCCACATAAGTTATTACAGAATATTGAGTAGAGTTCTTTGTGCTATACAATAGGTCCTTGTTGATTATCTTTTTATATATAGTAGTGTGTATAATCCCAAACTCCTAATCTATCTCTGCCCCTACCACCTTTCTCCTTTGGTAATCATAAGTTTGTGTTCAAAGTCTATGAGTCCATTTCTGTTTTGTGAATAAATTCATTTGTAACATCTTTTTAGATTCCTGTATAAGTGATACCATGTGATGTTTGTCTTTGTTTGAATTGCTTCACTTTTCGTATGGTAATCTCTAGGTCCATTCATGTTGTTGCAAATGGCGTTATTTTATTCTTTTTTAATGGCTGAGTAATATTCCATTGTACATATGTACCATATCTTCTTTATTCATTCATCTGTTGATGAACACTTAAGTGCTGCAGTGAGCTTTGTGGTGTATGCATCTTTTTGAATTATGGTTTTCTCCAGATATATGCCCAGGAGTGGGGTTGCTGGATCATATGGTAGCTCTATTTTTAGTTTTTTAAGAAACCTCCATACTGTTCTCCATAGTGGTTGCACCAATTTATGTTCCCACCAACAGTGGAGGGAGTTTGTTCCCTTTTCTCCACACCCTCTCCAGCATTTATCGTTTGTAGACTTCTTTTTTTTTTAAATCAAATAATCCAATTTTATTTATTTTTTTCAAGTTGAACAGACTAAATTTCTTTAAACAAACTTACTTATACTCCAGAGTCCTTTAAAAACTTAATAGCATTTATACATTGAAGGTATTTGATTTTCTTGTAACTAGCACTTCAAATGCAACAAGCATTTGAAGCAACAAGCATCTGACCCAACAAGTAAAACTTTCTACAGTTCATAACTTTTATAAATAAAATAAATTAAATGTACAGTGAATAAGTTCTCTGAAATATTTCAATATTTCTGCAGGTTTAGTAACATCGTAAAATACATTTCAACTAAAATTCACAAATCTAAAAACCTGTTAGGCATTTTTAGGTGTTTTAAGTTGGAAATGAAGACCAATGTTACATCGTAATATGCCAATTACAAATAGTACTTCAAATAGCAAATACTACAGTTTGTCCCAAGCTTTAAAAACTATTCATGAACTCAACACTGAACTATTGATGGCTATGAGAATTGTTTCCTAGCCTTTTTGAAAATTTCAACCCATTTACGTTTAAGGTAATTATTGATAAGTACGATCCCGTAGCCATTTTCTTTATTGCTTTGGGTTCAAGTTTATACACTCTTTCTGTGTTTCCTGTCTATAGAAGATCCTTTAGCATTTGTTGGAGAGCTGGTTTGGTGATGCTGAATTCCCTCAGCTTTTGCTTGTCTGTAAAGCTTTTGATTTCTCCTTCATATTTGAATGAGATCCTTGCTAGGTATAGTAATCTGGGCTGTAGGGTATTTTCTTTCATCACTTTAAGTATGTCTTGCCACTCCTTTCTGGCCTGAAGAGTTTCTGTTGAAAGATCAGCTGTTATCCTTATGGGAATCCCCTTATGTGTTATTTGCTGCTTTTCCCTTGCTGCTTTTAATATTTGTTCTTTGTGTTTGATCTTTGTTAATTTGATTAATATGTGTCTTGGAGTATTTCGCCTTGGGTTTATCCTGTTGGGGACTCTCTGGGTTTCTTGGACTTGGGTGATTATTTCTTTCCCCATTTTAGGGAAGTTTTCAACTATTATCTCCTCAAGTATTCTCTCATGGTCTTTCTTTTTGTCTTCTTCTTCTGGGACTCCTATGATTCGAATGTTGGAGTGTTTAACATTGTCCCAGAGGTCTCTAATATTGTCCTCATTTCTTTTAATTGGTTTTTCTTTTTTCCTCTCTGTTTCATTTATTTCTACAATTCTATCTTCTAGTTCTCTTATCCTGTCTTCTGCCTCTGTTATTCTACTGTTTGTTCCCTCCAGAGTGTTTCTGATCTCATCTATTGCATTATTCATTGTATATTGACTCTTTTTTATTTCTTCTAAGTCCTTATTAAATCTTTCTTCCATCTTCGCAATCCTTTTCTCCAGGTTATTTATCTGTAACTCCATTTTGCATTGAAGATTTTGAATCATTTTCACCATCAAAATTTGAAATTCTTTATCAGGTAAATTCCCTATATCTTCTTCTTTTGTTTGTGTCGGTGGGCAATTATCTTGTTCCTTTACTTGCTGGGTATTTCTCTGCCTCTTCATCTTGCTTATATTGCTTTGCTTGGGGTGGCCTTTCCCTCTTCTTGCAGTTTGTGGAGTTCTCTTTATTATGTAGTTTCTTCGCTGTGTGTGGGGTTGGACGGGTGATTGTCCGGGTTCCCTGGTTAGGGAAGCATGTGTCGGTGTTCTGGTGGGTGGAGCTGGATTTCTTCTCTCTCCTTTAGAAGACAATGGGCTGCTTTTCTGGGAGCCTGATGTCCTCTGCCAGTATTCAGAAGTTGTTTTGTGGACTTTACTCCGCGTTCAAATGTTCTTTTGACGAATTTGTGGGTGAGAAAGTGGTCTTGCAATCTTATCCCTCCGCCATCTTGTTCCTTCCTCCCCAGAACACTGTATTCTTATATTCCACTTGGTCGTGGAGTATCTCTTCCCAGCTGCTCCAGCAAGGCGCAGCCGCTGTACCTTACCTTGGACGAGGGGTATCTCCTCAAGACCTCCCCTCCTGCTTTGAATGTGGATCAGCTCCTCTCGGCCCTCCGTGCCCAAGCAGCCACCGCCTCCTGGACATGGTACAGCTCCTCTCGGCCACCGCCCTAACCCTGGGCGCGGGGTAGCTCCTCTCAGCCACGATTCTGCACGTGGTTGGTTGCGCCGGGGCCAGGCGTCTCTCGCGTCTGCGCCTGCGCCGCTGGAGCCGGGCATCAACAAAAAGTTTCAAAGTTGTTTCGGTTAATTCAGTAGCTCTATGAAGTCATCAAGGAACTGAATTCTCCCCCTTTCATCACTCCTCATCTTCATCTTATCGATGCATTCTCTTCATTTCATTCTCCCTCATGATCTCAGTAAAATAGTGACATGAAGACAATGAGATCTCAAAACAGGAAAACTGGGATCATTTCCTCCTGGGCAACTCTTGTGAAGAGCCTGTCTCTGCTTTTTAATATGTTGTCTAGGTTGGTCATAACTTTCCTTCCAAGGAGTAAGCGTTTTTTAATTTCATGGCTGCAGTCACCATCTGCAGTGATTTTGGAGCCCCCCCAAAATAAAGTCTGCCACTGTTTCCACTGTTTCCCCATCTATTTGCCATGACGTGATGGGACTGGATGCCATGATCTTAGTTTTCTGAATGTTAAACTTTAAGCCAACTTTTTCACTCTCCTCTTTCACTTTCATCAAGAGGTTCTTTAGTTCTTCTTCGCTTTCTGCCATAAGGGTGGTGTCATCTGCATATTTGAGGTTATTGATATTTCTCCTGGAAATCTTGATTCCAACTTGTTCTTCATCCAGTCCAGCATTTCTCATGATGTACTCGGCATAGAAGTTAAATAAGTGGGGTGACAATCTACAGCCTTGCCATACTCCTTTTCCTTGTGACAGCTCGGGCAGTTCCCATACCTTCCTGGTTACTTAAGTTATTTACCAGCTCAGTTCTGCCCAATGACAAAGCTTCAGTCTCCAGCTTGGTTTAGCTCCTCCTTCCCTGTCTGTCTGTCCATGAAAGTCATGTCTGACTCTTGGGGACCCCATGGACTGTAGTCCATGAACTTCTCCAGGCAAGAATCCTTTAGTGGGGAACCTTTCCCTTCTCCAGGGGATCTTCCCAACCCAGGGATTGAACCCAGGTCTCCTGCATTGCAGGCAGATTCTTTTCCAACCAAGCCCCGAGGGAAGCCCAAGAATACTGGGGTGCCCAATGGTGAACTGGCAGCCCAGCAGCTTGGAGGAGATCAGGGGTCTTTCAGTCAGTTTCTGAGACAATCCTTCCTCTACTTTATCCTGAAGTAGCTCTCCCAAGATGATGGGGAAGGAAGGAGGGAAAGGAAAACCATGAGGGTCTCTGTTTTGTTTGTTTTTTTTTAAGGTATTTTTGATGTGGATCATTTTTTAAAAGACTTGATTGAATTTATTATAATATTGATTCTGTTTTATGTTTTGGGGCTTTTTGGCCCTTAGGCATGTGGGATCTTAGCTCCCCAAGTAGGGGTCCAACCCACACCCCCTGCATTGGAAGATGAAATGCTAACCACTGGACAGCTGGGGAATCCAGGGGGATATGCTGGCAGACAAGAGTCGGTCCCCTTTCTGCTCATTGTTGCAGCTTCTCAGGTTGGCGCTGCTTGCCCTCTGGGTGGCAGATGCTCAAATACCGTATGGGATATTATGAGGCCCATGCCGGATCCGGGTGCCGGCCCCTGCCCCCCACCCCTGCCCATACACAGAGCCTGTGTGTGGGAAGTCCAGTTCTGGCTTGCTCTTTTCCACACTTCCGCACACCAATGCATGATGCCATGCCCACTTTGCTCCTAGGACCTTGCCTTGGGTTTTAGACCAGAATTGTAGCTCACACCTGGCTCCCTTCTGGGGAGTCCATTCACCCATGGGAAACTCACATACCCTTGCTGTACCAGTTGGTGGGAGTGCAGGTTGATCCTTATCACCTCTTCTCTACATCTCTCCAACTTCTCCCCATCCCTGCTTCACTAGGAAGAGGAGGCTGATCAGCAAGTTGCCTGCATCACAGATGTTTAACTGGGAAAAGAGATGTCAGACCAACAGCCAGCTTACACCCCCCATTAACAATTCTCTCAGAGCCTCCCTGCTTTTTCAGCTTCAAGGAGGTGAGAAGGCAACCCATTGTTTCTTATCTATCTCCTTCCACTCTCTCCCCCACCCTTCTTTTATAGATTGGGCTGGGTTAGTTCCAGAGCTATTTCAAGTGTCATGCTCTCTTAGCGGAGGGTATCAAGGCCCCAACTGTTGTTCTTTACAATATGGGATACTTAGCATCTCTGTTTTCTTCATCTTGGGCCCTAATCATTAATTCTGGGAAAGTAGAAAATTTTTGCGCCATCACAGTCCTATGACAGTGGGTTGGGCTGGAAGAAGCACAAGCTGGAATCAAGATTGCCGGGAGAAATATCAATAACCTCAGATATGCAGATGACACCACCCTTATGGCAGAAAGTGAAGAGGAACTCAAAGGCCTCTTGATGAAAGTGGAAGAGGAGAGTGAAAAGGTTGGCTTGAAGCTCAACATTCAGAAAACGAAGATCGTGGCATCTGGTCCCATCACTTCATGGGAAATAGGTGGGGAAACAGTGGAAACAGTGTCAGACTTTATTTTTGGGGGTTCCAAAATCACTGCAGATGCTGATTGCAGCCAGGAAATTAAAAGACGCTTACTCCTTGAAAGGAAAGTTATGACTAACCTAGATAGCATATTAAAAAGCAGAGACATTACTTTGCCAACCAAGGTTCATCTAGTCAAGGCTATGGTTTTTCCCGTGGTCATGTATGGATGTGAGAGTTGGACTGTGAAGAAAGCTAAGCACCGAAGAATTGATGCTTTTGAACTGTGGTGCTGGAGAAGACTCTTGAGAGTCCCTTGGACTGAAAGGAGATCCAACCAGTCCATTCTAAAGCAGATCAATCCTGGGTGTTCATTGGAAGGACTAATGCTAAAGCTGAAACTGCAATACTTTGGTCACCTCATGCGACAAGTTGACTCACTGGAAAAGAGTCTGATGCTAGCAGGGATTGGGGGCAGGAGGAGAAGGGGACGACAGAGAATGAGATGGCTGGATGGCATCACTGACTCTGTGGACATGAGTTTGAGTGAACTCCGGGAGTTGGTGATGGACAGGGAGGCCTCCCCTGCTGTGATTCATGGGGTCGCAAAGAGTTGGACACGACTGAGCGACTGAACTGAACTGAACTTAGTGATGAATGCAAGGGAAGAGGAGCCCAGAGAGAATCTCTGGTTGCTCCAATTCCAGTCCCAGGGACCTCCAGCCTCCCACCATCTCAAAGCCCTAATTGGGCCTGTTGCTCTAGACAACTCCATTCTCAGGGTGTTGACCTCAGGACCAGACCGGACTCTGGGGACCAATTCATCTCCACTCCTCCAATGGGCTCCTGTGCTGTATGAATACATCTTCTAAATTCCCATGAGTGACCCATTTCTTTAACCCCCTGTGATGCTGGCCCAGGAGAAGGAATTGGAGCTTTTTAAGGGGAGTACTTTCAGAGATGTGCTGCTGCTGCTAAGTCACGTCTGTGCAACCCCATAGACGGCAGCCCACCAGGCTCCGCCGTCCCTGGGATTCTCCAGGCAAGAACACTGGAGTGGGTTGCCATTTCCTTCTCCAATGCATGAAAACGAAAAGTGAAAGTGAAGTCGCTCAGTCATGTCCGACCCTCAGCGACCCCACGGACTGCAGCCTGAGAGATGTGCTATGTAGCTGCAAATGGAACCCGAGGTTTCTCAGTCCCCTATCCTCCCCCACCCTCCCATGTTTAGCAACTCTCTTCTATAGACATCTCTCCTTCCTATTAAAGACATGGACTCTGCTTTCTGAGGGGCTTCCCAGCTGGCATCAGTGATAAAGAATCTACCTTCCAATGCAGGAGACTTAAGAGATGTGGGTTTGATCCCTGGGTTGGAAAGATCTCCTGGAGAAGGAAATGGCCACCTTCTCCAGTATTCTTGCCTGAAAAACTGCACGGACAAAGGAGCCTGGCGGGCTACAGTCCATGGGGTCGCAAAGAGTCGGACACGACTGAAATGACTGAGCACGCAGGCCCACTGTTTTCTAAGGGGTCACCCTTGAGATCCAATAGAGCCATGCTGAGCAGAGATGACTCCAGAGACACCTTGACCCTAGGTGCCTTTAAAATCCTTGGCCCGGAGGACACCTGGACCCAGCAGATTCTAAGATGAGAAAAGTCTACTTGCTTGAGGCAGGAAGGTTGGGAAAGAAGCTCTCTCCTTGAGGAAGGTGGTGGGGAGTCATCAGGAGATGGTGGGGAGGACCCCTGCGCAGCAGCAGGAACCCAGCTAAGGTGAGAAGTTGGAGTCTATGGAGACCTGACACATTTGGTGGTGTTAATTTCCCAGAGTCCTGGACTTAGAAGATCAGCTTTTCATCCTGGTTCAGCCGTTGAACTACTTTTGGTTTCAGGTGACTGCCTTCACCTTTCAAAGACTGATTCTTTCTGCCTGGGCTCTTTGCTCTACTGCACAGAGGGCAGCAGGTCTTGCACTGCAGGAGGTTTGTGTCTTTCAGGGGACAAGGAGGCACACAGAAAGGGAAGACGTGTTGAGCGTCCTCAGAGGAAAGCGGGGCCGGTACAGGATGGGGAGATGCAACAAATGCATCTTTAGGAAGTGGCACGGGAGTGAATAAGCATCCTTGGAGGGAAACCACATTATGGGCCTGCCATTGTCAGGAAAGGAAGGAAAAAAAATGCAGAGATGTTCAGAGAGGAAATAAGATGCAGGCAGAGTAAGAGGTGAAGCCATGTGCAGGGAGAGGAAGAAGAGAGTCAAGAAGGAAATCAGGAGTGGCCGAGAGAACCCTGAGGGAGGGTCACGGCTGATGAAGAGTCGTGAAAGGCTGAGTTCAAGAGGAAAAAATTATGGTGGGGTGGGGAGGGAGGGAGAGGACTAACAGGTCTCGGGCAAGGGTGAAGGAAGAGGGTTTGGGAGGAATGAGACATCTCAAACTGGAAAAACAAACTAGAAATAGGCTGAGGTGTCTCTGCTGGACTGCTGGAGTTTGGGGTTTTCACACTGGTGACTGATGGCTGCAGGGCAGCGTGTGGGCTATTTTAAGCAAGTTCAGAATAGACTCTCAGGAGAATGGTGACTGCTCTGGAAATCTGCTAGGGAGATTATTCCTGTCTGAGACTCAGCCCTTCTCAGGTGTTGGAGAAGACTCTTAAGAGTTCCTGGGACTGCAAGGAGATCCAACCAGTCCATCCTCAAGGAAATCAGTCCTGAATATTCATTGGAAGGATGGATACTGAAACTCCAATACTTTGGCCACTTGATGTGAAGAATTGACTCACTGGAAAAGACCCTGATGCTGGGAAAGATTGAAGGCAGGAGGAGAAGGAAATGACAGAGGATGAGATGGTTGGATGGCATCACCGACCCGATGGACATGAGTTTGGGCAAGCTCCGGGAGTCGGTGATGGACAGGGAAGCCTGGCATGCTGCAGTCCATGGGATTGCAAAAAGTCGGACTCGACTAAGCGACTGAACTGAACTGACTGAGACTCAGCCTGGGTCTCTGCTGCACCCAAGCTCCTGGACACTTCCACTTGGGTGTCCCACAAGTCTACAAAACTCAGTCTAACTAAACCTGTACATGCCATCTCCGTCCACCTCTCCTCAGTGCTAGGCACACCAGCGGCCACTCCCCCAAGCCTGGGACCCCACAGCCCTGCTTCTCTTCTCATTCCAATGTCCTTCCCCTGTTGTCCATCCAGCTGGCCACCATATCTTGTGAGTTTCCACCCATAATTCTCTCTCCCCTGGGGCCTTCTCTCCACCCCTACTGCCACATTCCATCTGCTTCCTTCAGTGGTGGAGAGCTGTCAGTGGCATCTGGTTTCCCCAACTCAACCATCCTCCACAACACAGACAGCTCAGACTGAGCTAACAAAAAAGGCAAATCAGATCATGTTTCCTTCCTGCTAAAAGTCCCTCAGTGGGGTGGAGGGGACACAAATTCATATGTTGAAGCCTTAACTTCCAATGTAGCTGTATTCAGAGATGAATCCTTTAAGGAAATAATCAAGGTTAGATGAGGCCCTGACACACAGTAGTCCTTATCAGGAAGAAATACCAGAGAAAAGACCAGTTGATGACACAGCGAGAAGGTGACCATCTGCAAATCAGGAACAGAGGCCTTTCCAGAAACCAACCCAATCAGCACCTTGATCATGAACTTCTAGCTTCCAGAACTGTAAAAAAATAAATTTTGGTCATTTAAGCCACCCAGTTTGTGATAATTTGTTATGGCAGCCTGAGCAGACTAATACAATAGATTTGGAGATAAATACAGTTGCTTTGGGGCTCCCCAGGTGGCACTGGTGGTAAAGAATCTGCCTGCAGTGCAGGAGACATATAGACACGAGTTTGATCCCTGGGTTGGGAAGATCCCCTGGTGGAGCACATGGCAACTCACTCTAGTATTCTTGTCCAGAGAATCCCTGGACCAAGGAGCCTGGTGGGCTACAGTCCATAGGATCACAGAGAGTCAGACATGGCTGAAATGACCTACCACCACCGTAGCTGCTTTAGTTTAGCCCCAAAAGCTAAACTTCTTGATTTGGTTGTGATCTTCAACCACTCCTTCCATACACAGTTTTCCTAAAAATTATGCACATCTTGTTGTGATGTTAGCATACTACACTAGTGTATGTCCAATTAAACCCTGCTGCTTTCACAATTCAGTCCACTCCTCAATTGTATTACAATACTCTCTGCCCCTTGCTTTTCAATGTCTTCATTTCTCATGCTTCTTCCTGAGATGACAACATCAATAATAATATAAAAAAGGCAGTGCAATGTATAAATTATATCAGTTATATAGTTTAATCTCCCAAACTCTGGACTAGATAATACTATTCTAACTATGTGATGCAGTGAAAAATACAAGAATTCCACAACCTTAGGTGATGTAGTCAAAGTCATTCTCCCAGGGATATGAGAGCAGGACTTGATTCCTTACTTGCTTGCTTGCTAAGTCACTTCAGTCATATCCAACTCTGTGCAACCCTATGGACTGTAGCCTGCCAGGCCACTCTGTCCATGGGATTCTCTAGGCAAGTGTACTAGAGTGGGTTGCCATACCCTTCTCCAGGGGATCTTCCTGACCTAGAGATTGACCTAGAAATTACTTTGCCGACAAAGGCCTGTCTAATCAAAGCTATGGTTTTTCCAGTAGTCATGTATGGATGTGAGAGTTGGACCATAAAGAAAGCTGAGCACTGAAGAACTGATGCTTTTGAACTGTGGTGTTGGAGAAAACTCTTGAGAGTCCCTTGGACTGCAAGGAGATCCAACCAGTCAATCCTAAAGGAAATCAATCCTGAATATTCATTGGAGGGACTGATGCTGAAGTTGAAACTCCACTACTTTGGCCTCCTGATGTGAAAAACTAACTCATTGGAAAAGACCCTGATGCTGGGAAGGAATGAAGGCAGGAGGAGAAGGCGATGACAGAGGATGAGCTGGTTGGATGGCATCACCGACCCGATGGACATGAGTTTGGGCAAGCTCCAGGAGCTGGTGATGGACAGGGAGGCCTGGGTCTCTACAAATAAGCCGCTCTGTGCTCTCCACCACTTCTTCGTGCAGCATTGCCAAACTGCCTGGGGATGGACATCCTTTGTCTTCCTTGTAGAGCCAGTTATGTCTGGGCCTTCAAAACTTAGCTCACCCAGTCTGACTCCTGGTGCTTCCTCCTGAGTGCTTCCAAACCACCCTGATCTTAGCCCAGCCATAGTCCTGAGCTTTCAGGAGGAATATGGTGAAAACTGGAGTGCCTGTTTTAGAGTCTTTTCTTAATTTGTCACTGGGAATGGTCACCTAGATCTTTAAGCTGGTGAAAATATTTTCTTTGTCTGATATTTTAAAACTACAATGAGGTATCACCTCACATGGATCTGAATGGCCATCATTAAAAATCTATGAATAATAAATGCTGGAGAGGGTGTGGAGAAAAAGGAACTCGCCTACACCATTAGTGGGAATATAAATTGGTACAGCCACTATGGAGAACAGTATGGAGGTTCCTTAAAAAACTAAAAATAGAGCTACCATATGACCCAGCAATCCCACTCCTGGGCATATATCTGGACAAAAGTATAATTTGAAAATATACAGATGTCCTAATGTTCATAGAGCACGACGTACAATAGCCAAGACATGGAAACAAGACGAGTGTCCATTGACAGATGAGTGGAAAAGGAAGATGTGGCACACATATACGATGGGATATTACTTGGTAATAAAAAAGAATGAAGTAATGCCATTTGAAGCAACATGGATGGACCTAGAGATTATCATACTAACTGAAATGAGTCAGATAAAGGTGATTTTATATGATATCACTTATAAGTAGAATCTGATAAAATGAACTTATTTACAAAACAGAAATTGATATATAGACAGTGGAAACAAATTTATGGTTACCAAAGGGAAAGGGGTAGGGGATAAACTCAGAGTTTGTGATTAAAATATACACACTACTATATATGGAATAGATAACCAACAAGGACCTACTTTATAGTACAGGAAACTACATTCAATATCTTGTAATAACCTATAATGGGAAGGGATCTTAAAAAAGTATATATATATATATATATTTATATATAAGGCTGAATCTCTTTACTGTACATCTGAAACAACACAAGACATTGTGAATCAACTATATTTCAATAAATTTTAAAAAAGGAACTAAGATTAAAACAATAACAATCATTCTTCTTCTGACTAATATTTGAAACTACTCAAGCATTACTTCCTTTTAGAGAGAAACACCAACTGCTCTGTTCATTATATGCTGCTTTAGAATCAAATGCTGCTGCTTCAGTCTTTTGACTGCCCCTCTGACCACCAAAGCGCATGTCCTTGCCCAGATTGCAATCAGTAATTCTCACGTCTGTTCCTTCAGCTAGACCAAGGTCACCACCTTAGACTTAGAATACCTTGCAAACCTAAATGAGGGCAGTTATATGAAAATATTTAAAGGATGTAGGAGGTACACTGAGATGTTTATATGGGAAGAATTATGCAATTAGCACATTTAAGAAGAAAACTGGATATGCAGGCAGAAAGATATTGTGGTTTGCCTTAAGAGAGCAGTATTGATATATGCATATTTGAACCTATGATGAGATATACATGGTAGGAGGGAGAGAGAAGTTATAGAGCATAGTGGTTTGGAGCGGTGGATCTCACACTTGAGCTGCGGGTTGGATTCATTTGGAGGGCTTGTTAAACAGTTTACTAGGACGCATGCCCAGGGATCTGGAGTCTGAGATGAGGCCTGAGAATTTGCGTTTATAATAAATTCCTTATGCTGTTGATGTTACTCATCTTGGGACTATACTTTGAGAATCATTGGATTAGAATGTGGTTTCTAGTGTCAGATGAATCAAAGTACATTCTGGTGCTTCTAAGAGGTAGTTGGGTGACTGGGCAAATCGCTTGTCTGCTCTGAGTCTCAGTTTATTCATCTGTAAAATGGGGATAACAGGTCTTTCTCACAGGGTGGCCACAGTGGTTCAGCGAGGAAATGAGGATGAAGTATTGATATTTGGCACAGTGCCTGGTACAAAGCTGGGGCTCACTATCTGTGAGTCGTCATCTTCCTCCTCTTCCTTTGCATCATTAATGAACTTTGGCACTGGCAGGAGCCCAGAAAATTGCCTACTTGGATACATGAAAAAAATCCAAGACCTCGGTAAGTTTTCTTCTGCAGATCAGACACCTAGCTTGTGATAGAGATGTAATTAAAATTCTTGGCTCTTAATTTAGTATTCTTAATGGAGCTTAATTTGGCACATCTAAAGAGAGATATGACAATTGTGAGCAGAAAAGTCCATTAAATGTGGAAGAAGAAGTGTGTCTACTGTGATGTTGAGTAATACATCATGTCAGTATCTAAAATATGAGATGTTTAGGGAAAGGTATGAGCTTCCCTTGTGGCTCAGACTGTAAAGAATCTGCCTGCAATGCAGGAGAGCCGGATTCGATCCCTGATTCAGAAAGATCCCCTGGAAAAGGGCATGACAACCCACTCCAGTATTCTTACCTGGGGAATTCCATGGACATAGGAGCCTGGTGGGCTACAGTCCACGGGGTCTCGAAGAGTTGGACACTACTGAGCGATTAACACTACTACTACAACTGCTGCTGCTGCTGCTAAGTCACTTCAGTCGTGTCCGACTCTGTGCGACCCCATAGACGGAAGCCCACCAGGCTCCCCTGTCCCTGGGATTCTCCAGGCAAGAACACTGGAGTGGGTTGCCATTTCCTGCTCCAATGTGTGAAAGTGAAAAGGGAAGGTGAAGTCGTTCAGTCGTGTCTGACCCTTAGCGACCCCACGGACTGCAGCCTACAGGCTCCTCCATCCCTGGGATTTTCTAGGCAAGAGTACTGGAGTGGCTTGCCATTGCCTTCTCCAACTACTACCACTAGGGAAAGGTATCCTGAAATTTACTTACTGAGGCAGTGAAATGAGATGTAAATAGCATGGTGAGATATACATCCCATTGCAGAAAGGTGTGATAGAGGCTGTATTATGGGAAGATAATTCCTTGAGGAGAAGGGTGAAGGGACAGTTCAATGTCAGCAGCAAAGCCATGTGATACACAAGGGCAGGGATGGGAAGTGGAGAGAGCACTCACTATGGGAATCTCCCCCGTTGCCCCCGCCCCCGGCTTTGCTATGAACTAGCTGTGTGTCCTTGAGCAGTTAGCTTTCCCTCTCTGGGCCTCCTCAGCATTCTCACCTGTGAGTGCCTTCTATATGTCACGCACTTTGCCAAGTCTGTTATCTCGTGAAATCATTGCAATAACTCTGTATGCTATGCTAGAAATCTGCCTGACTCTCTAAGTCTATTCTTCCCCTTCTCCACTGCTGCCTGCTCTGCCATGGAGGGCTGGCTTGTGTGAATTGCATCAGTGGAATTCTAGTGCTGTCTGGATAAACCAGGAGTCCAGCAGGAGGTGGGTGGGTGGGAAGGGAAGAAGGAGGGGTATTTATTCCCCTGGTTCTTTTCTTGGGTTTGCCTTGTACTGATTGGATTTCAACTGAAATTGCTGCATGATGGTGTGGTCACTCACCCAGAGCCAGACATCCTGGAGTGCAAAGTCAAGTGGGCCTTGGAAGCATTACATGAACAAAGCGAGTAGAGCTGATGGCATTCCAGCTGAGCTATTTCAAATCCTAAAAGATGATGCTATGAAAGTGCTGCGCGCAGTATGTCAGCAAATTTGGAAAACTCAGCAGTGGCCACAGGACTGGATAAGTTTAGTTTTCATTCCAATTCGAAAGGCAATGTCAAAGAATGTTCAAATTACCATACAGTTGCACTCATCTCACATGCCAGCAAGATTATGCTCAAAATCCTTCAAGCTAGGCTTCAGTAGTACATGAACTGAGAACTTCCAGATGTACAAGCTAGATTAATAATTGCCAACATATGCTGGATCACAGAAAAAACAGTGGAATTCCAAAAATCATCTATTTCTGCTGCAATGACTGTGCTAAAGTCTTTGTGTGGATCACAACAAACTGTGGAATATCCTTAATGACATGGGAATCAGTTCAGTTCAGTTCAGTCGCTCAGTTGTGTCCGACTCTCTGCGACCCCATGAATCACAGCACGCCAGGCCTCCCTGTCCATCACCAACTCCCGGAGTTCACTCAAACTCATGTCCACAGAGTCGGTGATGCCATCCAGCCATCTCATTCTCTGTCGTCCCCTTCTCCTCCCGCCCCCAACCTTTCCCAGCATCAGAGTCTTTTCCAGTGAGTCAACTCGTCGCATGAGGTGGCCAAAGTATTGGAGTTTCAGCTTTAGCATCAATCCCTCCAATGAACACCCAGGATTGATCTCCTTTAGAATGGACTGGTTGGATCTCCTTGCAGTCCAAGGGACTCTCAAGAGTCTTCTCCAACCCCACAGTTCAAAAGCATCGATTCTTCGGCGATCAGCTTTCTTCACAGTCCAACTCTCACATCCATACATGACCACTGGAAAAACCATAGCCTTGACCAGACGGACTTTTGTTGGCAAAGTAATGTCTCTGCTTTTTAATATACTATCAAGGTTGGTCATAACTTTCCTTCCAAGGAGCAAGCGTCTTTTAATTTTCTGGCTGCAATCAGCATCTGCAGTGATTTTGGAGCCCAAAAAAATAAAGTCTGACACTGTTTCCACTGTTTCCCCATCTATTTCCCATGAAGTGATGGGACCAGATGCCATGATCTTCGTTTTCTGAATGTTGAGCTTCAAGCCAACCTTTTCACTCTCCTCTTTCACTTTCATCAAGAGGCTTTTGAGTTCCTCTTCACTTTCTGCCATAAGGGTAGTGTCATCTGCATATCTGAGGTTATTGATATTTCTCCCAGCAATCTTGATTCCAGCTTGTGCTTCTTCCAGCCCAGCGTTCCTCATGATGTACTCTGCATATAAGTTAAATAAGCAAGGTGACAATATACATGGGAATACCAGACCACATTACCTGCCTCCTGAGAAACCTGTAGGCAGGTCAAGAAGGAACAGTTAGAACTGGACATGGAACAGACTGGTTCAAAATTGTGAAAGGAGTACGTCAAGGCTGTATATTGTCACCCTGCTTATTTAACTTATTATGCAGAGTACATTATGTGAAATGCCGGGTTAGATGAAGCACAAGCTGAAATCAAGATTGCTGGGAGAAAGAGCAACAACCTCAGATATGCAGATGACACCACTTTAATGGCAGAAAGTGAAGAGAATCTAAAGAGTCTCTTTATGAAGATGAAAGAGGAGAGTGAAAAAGATGGCTTAAAATTCAACATTCAAAAAACAATCTTGGTATCTGGTCCTATCACTTCATGGCAAATAGATGGGGGAAAATGTTGAAACAGTGTCGGATTTCACTTTCTTGGGCTCCAAAATCACTGCAGATGGTGAGTGCAGCCACAAAATTAACAGACGCTTGTTCCTTGGAAGAATAGCTAAGACAAACCTAGACAGTGTATTAAAAAAGCAGGGATATCACTTTGCTGACAAAGGTCCATATAGTCAAAGGTATGGTTTTTCCAGTAGTCACATATGGATACGAGAGCTGGACTGCAAAAAAGGCTGAGCACCGAGAACTGATGCTTTTAAACTGTGGTGCTGGAGAATACTCTTGAGAGTCCATTGGACAGCAAGGTGATCAAACCTGTCAATTCTAAAGAAAATCAACCTTGAATATTCATTGGAAGGGTTGGTGGTAAAGTTGAAGCACTAATACTTTGGCCATCTGATGCGAAGAGCTTTTCCTGATTAGAAAAGACCCTGATGCTAGGGGCAAGACTGAGGGCAGGAGGAGAACGGCGCAACAGAGGATGAGATGGCTGGATGGCATCACTGACGCAGTGGACGTGAGTTTGAGCCAGCTCCGGGAGACAGTGAGGGAAGGGAAACCTGATGTGCTGCAGTTCATGGGGTCACAAAGATTCGGACACAACTTAGTGACTAAACAACAACAGAAACAAAAAACTTATGTGCATGACTCTCTCCTTCTCAGGTCCAAAACTCTCTCCTCCCCTGCCTCCCCCAAGAGGTGGCAACAGTCCACTGCTGCCAGCCCTGGATTTTCAGTACTGTCCACACTTTTGGATTATCCCAATTTGAAAATGTCATTTATTTCTATTGGGATTCTCACTGACACAGGACAGATGCTGGAAGTGGTTCCAGGAAACAGACTCATAAAATGGAATTTTGGGCTTGGGTTGATCACGTATTTTAGGAGTCCAAAAATACCTTGCTGGATGAGGACATATGGGACAAGGCAGTTCATGGTAGGTAGATGGTAGGATTGTAATTACCCAATTTATCACAAGGTAAAGCAAGGTGTTCCAGATAGGAAAAGGAGTACGTCAAGGTTGTATATTGTCACCCTGCTTATTTAACTTATATGCAGAGTACATCATGAGGAATGCTGGGCTGGAAGAAGCACAAGCTGGAATCAAGATTGCCGGGAGAAATATCAATAACCTCAGATATGCAGATGACACCACCCTTATGGCAGAAAGTGAAGAGGAACTCAAAGGCCTCTTGATGAAAGTGAAAGAGGAGAGTGAAAAGGTTGGCTTGAAGCTCAACATTCAGAAAACGAAGATCATGGCATCTGGTCCCATCACTTCATGGCAAATAGAGGGGGAAACAGTGGAAACAGTGTCAGACTTTATTTTTTTGGGTTCCAAAATCACTGCAGATGCTGATTGCAGCCAGGAAATTAAAAGACTCTTACTCCTTGGAAGGAAAGTTATGACCAACCTAGATAGCATATTAGAAAGCAGAGACATTACTTTGCCCACCAAGGTCCATCTAGTCAAGGCTATGGTTTTTCCCGTGGTCATGTATGGATGTGAGAGTTGGACTGTGAAGAAGGCTGATCACCGAAGAATTGATGCTTTTGAACTGTGGTGCTGGAGAAGACTCTTGAGAGTCCCTTGGACTGCAAGGAGATCCAACCAGTCCATTCTAAAGGAGATCAATCCTTGGTGTTCATTGGAAGGACTGATGCTAAAGCTGAAACTCCAATACTTTGGCCACCTCATGCGACGAGTTGACTCACTGGAAAAGAGTCTGATGCTAGGAAGGATTGGGGGTGGGAGGAGACAGGGACGACAGAGAATGAGATGGCTGGATGGCATCACCGACTCGAGGGACATGAGTTTGAGTGATCTCCAGGAGTTGGTGATGGACAGGGAGGCCTGGCGTGTTGTGATTCATGGGGTCGCAAAGAGTCGGACACGATTGAGCAACTGAACTGAACTGAAAGCAAGGTGTTTGGAGATCAACGTGTTGTAGCACTTAGAACAGTAATAAAAATTGTGGAGCCACCCAGCTCTTTTTATGGCCTTAAAGATCATACATAAGGAAAAAGACAAATGAAAATAATTAATATTCCCATTAGCAAATGGAAATCCTCCCAGAAAACTTTAAAGGAATACTTCCTCACCTGTTGGCACTGGGAGGATAGGAATATGGATCAAGTCCAAGTTACAGCATCAATTAAATACACAACACCAACCCACTCCAGTATTCTTGCCTAGAAAATCCCATGGACAGAGGAGCCGGGCAGGCTACAGTCCATAGGATTGCAAAGAGTTGGAAATGACTGAGCATGCCTATTATATATCTTAAGGACACAGGTCGGGAAGGAGTGAAACCAAGTAACATGAGACTTTAACTGTGTAGAACTGGGCACCTTATCCAAAAACTATAAAAATTAGACTTACAAAGCAAGTGTTTAATTATGAAAATTGAAGAGATAATTATGGAACCCAAGCCAGTCAAGTCAAGCAGGCACCAGTAAGCTGTAAAAACAGGTGGCTTAGATGCTTATGGGTTTCCCCTGGTGGCTCAGAGGTTAAAGAATCTGCCTGCAATGCAGGAGACCCAGGTTCAATCCCTGGGTCGGGAAGATCCCTGGGAGAAGGAAATGGCAACCCACTCCAGTATTCTTGCCTGGAGAATCCCCATGGACAGAGGAGCCTGGCGGGCTACAGTCCATGGGGTCACAAAGAGTCAGACACGACTGAGCGCCTTCACTCACTTAGATGTATAGCAACTATACCTACAGCTTTGCTGCCTCTTTTTCAGCCATACTGTGGCTTCACAGATAATTTCCTGTGGTCAGTTAATAAGTAAGGGGAAAGCATGAACCTAATTCTCGGCTGGATCTACAGTGTACCAGAACCAGCCAAAAATGGAGAGCACCCTGCTATAGCCCCACTGAGATGGCCTTCAGAGACCACAGTGGTGGAAATTCTCCTGGGGCCAAACCTCAGGCAGAACATCTGACTGCCCATTTCAGCCTGAATTATGAATCTACACGGATTCATGTGCTGTGCTGTGCTGTGCTTAGTTGCTCAGTTGTGTCTGACTCTTTGTGACCCCATGGACTATAGCCCATTAGGCTCCTCTCATGGGGATTCTCCAGGCAAGAATCCTGGAGTGGGTTGCCATGCCCTCCTCCAGGGGATGGTCCCAACTCAGGGGCTGAACTCAGGTCTCCTGCATTGCAGGTGGATTCTTTATTATCTGAGCCACCAGGGAAGTGCATACTAAGTGGCTCCCTGAAGCTTTGAAAGGAAGGTAATTGGTGACACGGAAGTTTGAAGATGTGTATATGTGGACCTCTGGAATGCTGCCCTAAGTGTGAAGATATTAATGCTTACGTAAGGATAGTATATTAAAAAGCAGAGACATTACTTTGCCAACCAAGGTCCGTCTAGTCAAGGCAATGGTTTTTCCCGTGGTCATGTATGGTTGTGAGAGTTGGACTGTGAAGAAGGCTGATCGCCGAAGAATCGATGCTTTTGAACTGTGGTGTTGGAGAAGACTCTTGAGAGTCCCTTATACTGCAAGGAGATCCAACCAGTCCATTCTAAAGGAGATCAATCCTAGATGTTCATTGGAGGGACTGATGCTAAAGCTGAAACTCCAATACTTTGGCCACCTCATGCGACGAGTTGACTCACTGGAAAAGACTCTGATGCTGGGAAAGGTTGGGGGCGGGAGGAGAAGGGGACGACGGAGAATGAGATGGCTGGATGGCATCACCGACTCTGTGGACATGAGTTTGAGTGTACTCCGGGAGTTGGTGATGGACAGGGAGGCCTGGCGTGCTGTGATTCATGGGGTCGCGGAGAGTCGGACACGACTGAGCGACTGAACTGAACTGAAGAATGATCTACCCTTATGGCAGAAAGTGAAGAGGAACTCAAAAGCCTCTTGATGAAAGTGAAGGAGGAGAGTGAAAAGGTTGGCTTGAAGCTCAACATTCAGAAAACAAAGATCATGGCATCTGGTCCCATCACTTCATGGGAAATAGATGGGGAAACAGTGGAAACAGTGTCAGACTTTATTTTTGGGGGGCTCCAAAATCACTGCAGATGCTGATTGCAGCCATGAAATTAAAAGATGCTTACTCCTTGAAAGGAAAGTTATGACCAACCTTGATAGTATATTAAAAAGCAGAGATATTACTTTGCCAACCAAGGTCCGTCTAGTCAAGGCTATGGTTTTCCCAGTGGTCATGTATGGATGTGAGAGTTGGACTGTGAAGAAGGCTGATTGCCGAAGAATTGATGCTTTTGAACTGTGGTGCTGGAGAAGACTCTTGAGAGTCCCCTTGGACTGCAAGGAGATCCAACCAGTCCATTCTGAAGGAGATCAATCCTAGATGTTCATTGGAAGGACTGATGCTAAAGCTGAAACTGCAATACTTTGGCCACCTCATGCAACGAGTTGACTCACTGGAAAAGACTCTGATGCTAGGAAAGGTTGGGGGCAGGAGGAGAAGGGGACGACAGAGAATGGGATGGCTGGATGGCATCACTGACTCTGTGGACATGAGTTTGAGTGAACTCTGGGAGTTGGTGATGGACAGGGAGGCCTGGCGTGCTGTGGTTCATGGGGTCGCAGAGAGTCGGACACAACTGAGCGACTGAACTGAACTGCAAAATGATCGTGGTAGGTGATGATCAGATGGGCAGGATGACTCACACTATCGATCTTAGTTGGCCCCTTTCTCCAGTTGTTCTGGTGGCTTGTTTGGTGGACTCATCCATAAAATTGTCCTGGCAACAGGGATGGAGGTTATGCTTGAACTTAGTAATTGGATCCCCTAACTGAGGCTCATTTGGCTCTTGCCACTGATAAGTGGACAACCTGCTAATTGCAGAGGTAATTGATAAGCCCTTGATATGATATGCCCTTGATATGTTCCAGGAAGATCAGCTAGTTACCTGGGTGATTACACTGAATCATTCTCATCATGGAAGAGGTAGCAGTTCATCTTTGCAAGGAGCTGAACACAATTTCTGGGTGTGGATTTGCCCATAGTGTCTCTGCTAACATTATTTATGGACTCAGATTGCATTATCCATTACCATATATCTTTTATAACACAGTCTTTAATCAGAGGAACTAACTTAGCACATTTCCTATCACTCAAATATGGTTGACTTGACATAATAGTGGAATGACCTGTTGCAGGCTCACTTACAGCACCAACTAGGAGGTAATACCTTGTGAGGTTGTGATGCTATCCTACTGAATACAGTGTATGCTTTAAATTGCTTCTCTGGTGGCTCAACGGTAAAGAATTTGCCAGCCAATGCAAGAGAAGCAGGAGAAATGTGTTCGATCCCTGGGTTGGGAAGATCCCCTGGAGATGGAAATGGCAACCCACTCCATTCTTGCCTGGAAAATCCCATGGACAGAGGAGCCAGGTGGGATACGGTCCTCCATGGGGTCACAAAGAGTCGGACACAACTTATTGACTAAGTAACAACAGCAACAACATGCTTTAAATTGGGAACCAGTATAGTGTTGACTTCCTCCAGACAGGATGCATAGGTCTGAGGACTAAGGAGTGGAGGTGGGGTGTTCCCTCTCATCATTATGCCTAATAATCTCCTTGAAGAATTTTACTTTCTGTCCCTATAACCTTGGCCTCAGTAGGTCTGGCGGTCCTAAAGCCTAAGGGAGAAATGCCTCTACCAGGGAACACAGTTTCAGATTATTTATATCAAGAAGGTAAAGAAGATCACTGAACTGGGTATGGTTATTATCCCAGTTACTTCAGTTCAGTTCAGTCGCTCAGTCGTGTCCGACTCTTTGGGACCCCATGAATCACAGCACACCAGGCCTCCCTGTCCATCACCAACTCCCGGAGTTCACTTAAACTCATGTCCATCGAGTCGGTGATGCCATCCAGCCATCTCATTCTCTGTCGTCCCCGTCTCCTCCCACCCCCAATCCTTCCCAGAATCAGAGTCTTTTCTAATGAGTCAACCCTTCACATGAGGTGGCCAAAGTATTGGAGTTTCAGCTTTAGCATCAGTCCTTCTAATGAACACCCAGGATCGATCTCCTTCAGAATGGACTGGTTGGATCTCCTTGCAGTCCAAGGGACTCTCAAGAGTCTTCTCCAGCACCACAGCTCAAAAGCATCAATTCTTCGGCGATCAGCTTTCTTCACAGTCCAATTCTCACATCCATACATGACCACTGGAAAAACCATAGCCTTGACTAGACGGACCTTTGTTGGCAAAGTAATGTCTCTGCTTTTTAATATACTATCAAGGTTGGTCATAACTTTCCTTCCAAGGAGTAAGTTTCTTTTAATTTCATGGCTGCAATCAGCATCCGCAGTGATTTTGGAGCCCCAAAAAATAAAGTCTGACACTGTTAGGGGGACCTAAAGAGAGTAAGAAGGGCTATTTTGGAATCTTGGGATTCACTGTGGGTGCCTTTTCATACTCCTTTTCCTGAGAATACCAATCAATGAAAAACTAGAGCAAAACACCAAGAATTCAAATTTTCTGGGATGAAGGTTTGAGCTATCACACCAGGTAAAGGACCGCATCCAACTGAAATACTGGCTGAGGGTAATGGGATTTGGAATGGTTGGGGACAGCCTGACATGGCAGAAGATGCGTGTGCAGAGATTGCCATTTACTAATAGTAGCAACACTGCACGAAGTCTTACTCTGTAAGACAGATTATTTTAGGGTAACCAACCATCCCCATTTCCCAGGACTGAAGTGTTTCCTAAAACATGGGAACTTCGGTGCGAAAACCAGCAAAGTCCAGGAAAAACCAAAACAAGTCATCCTATTTATGCTCCTCATTTCTTTTAATCAGCACTATGGGAGTAAACAAAGCATGTCTTACACACCTAAATGAAGATATATGCAATGAAGATGTAAATGAAGATAATAAGCAGTGACTTTGAAATCTGGTGGCCCTACATAGTTAAGTCCAGCTTATTTACTTGCTGGATGACCTTGACCAGACTACATGGCTTCTCCCAAAGCTTCACCTCCTTCTGTGAGTCCGCAGGTATTATGTACACCATGACCCACTTTAGTATTAGCAAGGAAGACTCTATATGGGCTGCTGTTCCTTTCTGTGTCACTGTTTCTTTGATGTAGACATATCTGCCCCACTTCTCCAAGGAGCAAGGGGCTTGCCTGACCTGGGGATTCTGCTGCCCCTTGGCTGTCCCTTTAAATCTTAACCTCTGTGCCCCATACAGGCCAAGAAGCCAGAGACCTGCTCCTGCTACAGAAGCAAGACTACGAAGGGCTTTTCTCCACCTCCAGGGAGCCCATCTGGACCGACATAGAGAGGGGCAGTGTTGTATGAGGCGGCCTGAGGTCATCCATCTACTCCCTGGAACACTGCCAGGCTCCTGGAACATGTTAGACCCCAATGGTACCAGTTGTAAGGGATTTTACCACAAAGCATTATTGTGAGGTGAAAGGAATATTTCTAGTGTATGTGCTAGGTACAGGGCACTATGGTAATTGCCTTGAAAAATGGTTCATTTAACTTTGCAACAACTGTATGTCTGGGTCGGAGAAGATGAAGTTCAGGGAGGTTAAAGTCACTTGTTTAAAAATCCCCACAAAAGGTAAAAATGATACAACTGTAGTTCAAACCCCAGAGGATTCTGGAGGTTAGCACCAACATGTAGGAAGTCAAATGGCAAAACCCAAACCTTGACTCCACAGTAGGTGTCACATGCACAAGTGGCTCCAGGGACCAGGAGGTCCTGTGGATGAGAGAGGAAGGCTGGATAGGGACTCTGGGGAACTGAGAACTTAAACCGTGTCAACACGGGGTGATCACTGATCAGCTCCGCTGGAGTATCGCCATGGAGGAATGCTCTCCCAGTGTGGCCAGAGAAGTTAAAATCCATATTTTTACACAAAATGCTTGTTTAAAGACACTGAAAACTATTCTACTTAAAAAATACATTGATCATGATGTATGGCAGAAGCCAACACAATATTGTAATTATCCTTCAATTAAAAACAAAAACATCAATCTTGTTAGCCTGCTCCCCTATTTCCTGGTAACCATCAAAGAAAAAAAATACATGGATCAAACGCATCGCACTGCTGCCCACCAGGTTTAACTCCTGCCCCGCACAGTCATGGAAAGAGAAACAGATTGAACAAGGCGTCTGCCAGAGGCCGTGATCACAGCGGAAGCGTGGATTACCTCACAAGGCGGAAGCAGTGTCACTCCTGTAATCTGACCTTGTCATAAAGGTCACTGGGGGTGCCACAGAGTGACAACCAGCTCCTATTGTGTTTCACCTGATGAAGAAGTTGGGACCAACCTGAGACACAGCAGAAAGGTTAGAAATTAGATTAATTAGATTAGAAATCAGAATCCGAGGATTTTGAGGCATCAAAGTAGTTTACCTTGGGTCACCTCCTTTCCAGATTCTGAAGAATGTTGAATTCCCTCCACATTTATGAGTAAAGGTTAATCCCATTTCTTATAAAGATAGTTTGAGTCCCCTGTTCTTTTCTGAACATGTTGTAAATATCGTATGGCATGCCTTCTAGGAGCAGTTTTCTAGGAACCCTTTCCTAAGATGTCTTTTGAATCACCCACTCCTTGGGACCAGGGAATATGCCATCATGAATTGTGAATAATTAGACTCATCGACCCAAATCACTTTATCACAGTGTAGTTTCCCTTTGTGGAAATTTTCACCAGTTTGACTCTTACTGGGTCCATTCAGCTGCCCCTAGAGGAGGTCCTTGCTCAGTTAAGGATGGGGACAAAAGGAGAATTAGGTCAAGAGGGCTGGCTTCTCAGCTATTCCTCCTGGACCCTGGCTGCCTCCCAGGGTCCCTCACTGGAAGAATGGCCTTCTGAGGGGGCTCATCCTTTGTTCTGGTGTGTCTCATAGAAGGCTATGACATTCTGTTTTAGAATTAGAAGACCTGTGTTTTTGACCTGCCTCTTACTATCTGTGCGCTCTTGGGCAATTGTTTAACCTCTAGGAACCTCACTGATAAAATGAAAAAAATATCTACTTCTGTGGTTCTTAACCAACTCAAGACATGAAAGGTTTGTAAGCCACAAAGTTCCAACATGGACATAGGTCAGATTGCTTTTGGCCACTGCTACTAAAAATACCTATCTTTAATCACCAAGGGGTTGTGGCAGAGGTAACCGTTCATTTAAAAAAACCATGTCTTGTAGGATAGAATGGTCACTGGGAAATGGCAGCCCAGCCAGAACTGTACTTCCTGTCTCCTTTGCATATGACTGGGTTGAAGTGAGGAACCTTTACTAATGGAATATGAGCAAAAGTGATGAGCAGCACTTCAGAGCCAAGGGATGAGAAATGTCCCTTCTTGAATTTCTTCCCATCTACGACCCGAGGAAGAGGACTCCAAAGCCTCTGAGATTGGCAGCATTGAAAAATGGGAGAAAACTGAGTTCCCGAATCCTTGTCTGGAAGAAAGCCACCTACTGACTGAGACCATTCTCGCTGGATTATTATGTGAGTGAGAGATGCTAAAACGTTTTGTTAAGCCCTGACATCCTGGGGTTTCTTTATTACAGCAGCTAAGATTGCTCTAAGTAATAAATGAATCAAGGGGATGGGAATGCTATAGCTCCGCCAGGAAAAAATGCTGAAAATGCCATGTGCATAACGGCTGGCTGTGTCTTTTCCACACTAGTACACAGGCCAGTGAAGCCAAGGGATTGCAAAAGGACATCTGCTATGCTCCATCAGATGAGGTCGGTGGACAGTTTAATTACACACAGAGAGAGATACATTATATATATATATATATATATATGTATGTATGTATGTATATTCTAGAATCCCAGTGTTAAAGCTAGAAGTAATGAGCTTCAGAGGCCATATATTAAAACTTTTTTGTAGTTCAGGAAACGGAGGAAGGTGGACTGGCTCAAGTGCATAGAGCTATTGAGTAGTGGCATCTTAACTAGTACCAAGTCCTCAGACCTGGTTCAACCAGGTCTCTATGGTTCAACCCAGCTTATTTCTTGACAAAGTCTAGCATCTGGATAACCCAGAAATGACTCACGAAATGGGAGAGATGGAGACAAATGGATTTTATGATTCTTCATTCCACCGTTTCATTGGCTAACAGGCATTTTTCACCGTCTATTTTGTGGCTGGCAAAAAAAAGTGACTGAGCCTTGTAGCCAAACCCTTTTCCTGGACTGCTTTTTTGTGTTCTTGTGTGTCCTTTTAAACGCTATCCTCTAGCCACGACAACTATTGCTAATCCATGACTCTGCCAGGCCCTGATTCATCCCGTGCCTTCAAGCATGCTGTTTCTTCTTGAATGTTCTTCATCACCAACCCCCTCACCAAGATAAGTTACTATTTATTCTTCTTCCAAGATTTCACCCACCTATTCCATTTCCTGTGAAGTCTCCTCCAATTCTTGCAGGCTGAATCAGTGTTTCTTTCCATCGTGTCCTTGTGGTGCTCTGCCTATGGCACCTTTTGACCAATCATGGCACAGAACTGTAATTTTTATTCCCACCTTGATGGCTCATATGCATCAAAACCTTCTTCTCGTCCCTTAACTTTTGGAAAGGGTGACAGTACATAGAAGGTGGTCGCCACCCTCGCCTCCTTCCCTGAGTTGTTCAGACCAGGAGTGGACACCAGACACAAAGTAACCAGGCCACAGGTACCCCTGCCATCTTGACAGAGCCTTCTACAAAGGACTCTGCCTTTGGGAAATGGCCCCTTTTGATGAAAAATTGGCCCCATTTTCTCTATTGAGAATTTGCATTCAGACTTTAAAAGAGATGTTCCAGGTTGTTGTAGGGAACAGAGTTGTGAGGTCACGGTAGTGTGTCAGGGCCATGCCAGACCCCGTACAAGACGAGCAAAGCAAGGGCACGTTGGGAGAGGGAGGAGGCGGGTAGGCCTGCAAGGGAGAAGGAATGAGGATGGGGGACGTGCTGTGATCCTGGGGACACGGAACGTGGCCTCAGTTCCTGAGGGCTTTCAGGTCCCTGTGGCCAGCTGTGTTCCTGCCTTGGGTTCCCCAAGAGGCCCCCACCAGGGCTTCGAAGTACAGCCCCTCTTCATTTCTTGAACGACTTTAATGGGTTTCTGCTTCTTGTGACCCAAAGAGCCTTGGTTAAAGAAGCTCTACCCCCACTCTGGACTGCGAGTTTCTTGAGGTCAGAAATTCTATCTTCCTCTTCGCTGAAGCACCAGAACATATCTCAAGGCACACTTGGTTTTTCAGAATCATTTGTTGAAAGAGTCACGAGTAAACGAACAAATGGACGTGCCCATTGGTGATAAACACAGGATGCTGTCTGTCTAGCTGGAGTTCCTGACCCGGCAGGCCTTTCTAATACCAAGAGCTCTTTCCCCTTTAATCACCACGGCTCTACCTCTCATAGCCTCCAGCCCCTTTAAATCCAGATTTTTGACAGGTGGCATTTCCCTGAAGCATTTTTTTTGCTTTAAAAATCCTAGGTTTGGCACACGGGCACCTGAGGAGATGACAGGTACACACAGGAGATTCAAACAGGAGATGACACTGTCACCTCACCCACTACAGCCCCAGAAGGAACCCCAGGTGGCCCCCTGGACCTTTTCCTGAAGCAACATGGGGAGAAGCAAGCTGTCTTCAGAGAGATATAAGTATAGCTTTTATTTTTTTTTTAAACCAACCCAACATTTCCACTGGCAACTGTCAACATAGCTTATGACATGAACACGGTTTCTTTTTCAGTTATTTGTTTTCTTAAAAAATGTGTTTAAAATTAAACAGGTGTTTTTCATTTCTTCTTTTCCCTTAAAAAATGTATTTATGTCAATGCAGAAAGCCTAAAGATCTGTGGGCAGTCTTTTTGTGATTATATGTGTGTGTGTGTGTGTGTGTGTGTTTTAAAGCCAGGTCCTTTCAAAATTTGTTGGGAAAAGGTCTGGAGGGCATGGCAATCTCTCTATAAACCCAGGCTCCATGGAATTATGGCAGCTAAGATTCCTCTTACTGGGGCAAGAAATAGCCCATGGGCTGGAAAAAGAGCTTCAAGAGGTTTCAAACCAAGCAGGAATGTGGGAGAGATGAGGAGTTCCAATCCCTGTCCTGTGAAAAGGCTTTCAAACATGACCCGAGTCCAGGAGACATGAAGTCCCTCATTTTCTTATAAACTTCTAAGTTTTTTGCAGGAAATCAAGAAATATAGTCAAAGCTCTTAGTCTGGTGCATTAGGAAGTGAGGGAGTGGTGAAGCTGACATCTCTCAGAATCAAGACATTTTCAATATAATCTTTTCCCTACAGATCCCACTAGGTGGACACCGCTTCTCTCCTGCCTCAGATACAAAGCCAGAGATGTTCTAGAAGGCATATAGCCCTTCTGCTTTCCTAGCTGCCCTCTGTCATCATGTTCTATTTCTATTTTCGTCCCCTATCTACCGCTCGGTGGGTTTTCCTGCAGAGGGATAAACATCCAGACACTGATACAATGAGACAGACAGAGTCTGAAAGGCTCGGGCAGGGAAGAGAACAAGGACTTATTGTTGTAAACTGGATCTTGAGATAAAGCTGTTCCTGCTCCAGCCACAGTCCCCATTCTTACTGCCCTCGCGGGTGTGTGAACTTACCACCACCCAGACACCACAGTCCATTCAAGAATGCAGACAGTCAAAGGAGAAAGGGAACAGGAACCCGATGGAGCAGGAGACAGCTGTTACCCAGGGAGAGTGGGGGAAAGGGTGTGTCTGAAAGTTCAGGCCCCTGTCCGTCGGCTCAGACCTTGAGCTCCTTCGCAGCAACGTCATCACTAACCTCAGAAAGAAAAGACAAGGTGGACAAACAAATGATGAGCAAAACCTGGCAGGAAAACGAAAGCAACCATGATACTGACGACAATGAAAAGAGCCCCCCGAGCCAGCCACGGGGACAGGACTCATGTTCACGCCTCCCGGGCGGAGAGAGGATAGCGATGGACAGAAGAAACCCTGTCCCCCGCCGAGGAAAGTTAGAAAGCGAAGGAATAGTCAGAAGAAACGTGGAAGAGAAGGTGGTGAGAGGGTCTGACTTTGCTGTGGGTCAGGGACACGGCGGGAAGACGGGCTGGAGGTGGATCTGTTGCTGTCGTTGGTGTGGATTGAATTAAATATTTTGCCAAGTGGGTGTTTCCTCTGTTCCACTGGTTGGATGGACTCTGCCCTTTCAGTTCACTGCCGGGGCCCAGTCCAGTGATGCTCCTGCGGCTCGGGTCCTGAGGCTGCCTCTCCAGGGTGTGGCTCATCTCCCAGAGGTCACGGGTGGGGACGCGCCCTTCTCTGGGAGAAGTTGCAGGCCTGCCCGGCCAGAGGCCTCCTTCTATGACTCAGAACCCCTTGATGTAGCAATAGGCCTCCAGCGTGGCAAAGAGTATGTAGAGAAGCCACAGGCTCACAAAGAGCCAAGTCGTGGCCAGCTTGCAGCCACGAGGGCCGCCCAGCTCCCCGCCCAGGTGGGGCCGCCGGCGGTACAAGAGCACGCTGATGCACACGAACGCGAAGATGGTGAAGAGGGTGACGGAGAAGGCCAGCGTGCCGGCCGACACGTGGAACTCCTGTCCCTGCAGGGCCCAGTAGATGGCGGCCACGGACCAGGCCAGGCCGATGCCCAGGAAGACGTTGACGGCGTTGCTGCCCGTGACGTTGCCGATGGAGGCATCTGCGTACACGTCCTGGATGGCAGCCGCTTTGCTGGCAAACGTATCTGGAAAGAGGCAGAGACAGTGACAGCCGGTGGGGAGGCTGAGATGCGGAGGGCCTTCCGTGGAGAGAGGCCGAAAGGCAGCTGGGGCCAGCAGGCTGAGCCTTGGGAGTGAGAGGCGGGGGCCTGGGGCTCCTCCTTGTTCCACTGTTAATAAGCTGTGTGGCCTTGGGCTGGTCACCTTACTTCTCTGGGCTTCCTGTTCCTAATCTGCCTGAGCCTGAAAGGTTCCCAAGGGTCCTTCTGGTCCTGATATTTACTGAGTGGCTTTTATTGTTCCCTTCTGAGTACTTCTTCTGTAAGGTGGGGTTTGCTTTCCCGTAATATCTCCTAGGGAGTTCTGATATCTGGGAAAGCTGCTTAGAATAAGTATCTGATTGCCCCTGTCAAGTGGGACATTTACTTTCAAAACAGACTGTGATTGAGCCCGTGGGCTTAGCATTGTGCTAAAGGCTGGATTTATGGGAACAGAGGACACACGAGGAGTTGCAGGGACTACTGATGGGGATATCCATGGGCTCAAGAATGATAGGGCTGAGGATTTGCAATTGGCATACAGAGCACAGGGCCTTGAAGGCTACTGGACTTTAGATGTTGGTATGGAAGGATGGCCAGCCACCCTTTTATTTGACAAGTTAGGAAAAATAAGGGTCAAGGCATCTACTCAAGGTAAGTTAGCAAGAGATTTGACCTGAAAACCCTCGTCTGAGAGCCCTTTCCATAGCTTCACCCGACATCCAAACAGCTTCAGCCAAAGCCACAAATCAGCTGAGTGGACCACAGCATCACCTTCAAGCCCCTAAAGCTGCCAGCTGTTCTCTGCAGCCACTGCAAGGTCTTGGACAAGCCCCAAGCTCTCCCTTGCCCAGCCTGCCTCCTCATTGCCAATATTGCCCCTGAGAAAACCTCTTGCCTTTTCTTGCCTGTGACCTTGCTGCTTCTTTTGTTAACTTCTGATTCTCTGTAACTTCTTCCCACAGCTGTTCCTTTTACCCATATCTGCTCCTTCTCCTCTGATAGCTCCTCGAGGCCCCAGAGAACAGAGGTAAATCATAGGGTATCTCCCCCACAAAGCCTTCCCTCAATTATCCATTTCATTTCCTACCACTCCATACATTCCCATGATAGCCAAACCTCTTGCATCATTAATGTACAAATAATTCTACTGGTCTGTGCTGGGGTCTGGGGAAATGGCTTCTCCAGAGTGTGATGCAGACTCAGTTACTCCCCAGAAGGATATGCTTTCTTGGCACAGGAAGGGTTTCCAGCCAGCAGAGTCCTGTCTGATGAGATTTGGCAAAGCCTTTCCATAGGAGGGTGTCATCTCTGTCTTCCTACCACAATTGAGAGGCCAGCTCCTTGGTAGGAATTTGGGGTTCAGACACCCTGGAGACCCCATCTGAACTAAGTAAGGAACCTGAGCTAATGTAGCCCCTCTCTGCCTGCTTACCCCTGCTTGCCTTCCCAGCCCAGCCGAGGTCCCCCTATTCCATACTTTCTCAGAGCCTGTACTTTACTGTCATCAAACTTATTGAGATGATTTGAATGATCATAGTTGAATGTAGTCTCCTTCACTAGATTATAAACTTCATGTAGAGAGGGCAGTATGTCTGTCTTGTTTCCCATTACAGTCCCTGCAACCAGCACAAAACTGTATCAGGCTCAGCAAACATTTGTCTAACGAATGAATAAAGGCCTATCTGTTCCTGTTCATCTCTAGGTGTTTATGAGGGGAAAAAAATGTGATTCATCATATGAAGGGCAAGAGCCTGTGAAGCTTCCTTCACCTGACCTGCTGGGAGACACTTGGTATTTACAGGTGTCCTAAGCAGAGGAGGCTTGTGGGCCTTTTTTCTGCAAATCTCCAAGCAGGCTAATCTGCAGCCAGAGGGAAATGGCCTATTCGTCTGATGCAGAGGTTAAGAAAGAGGGTCACTGACTTCAGCAAGTGATTTAACCTCTCTGGGCCTCAGTTTCCTCATCTGTCAAGTGGGGATAATAACTCTCCTTGTTGAATAACGTTTGGGTGAGGGTTACAGGGCTGAAACAGGTAAACTGCTTAGCATACATACCACCTGACACATCAGAAGTGCTCAAGAAATGTTAATGATCATTCTTAATGGTAGCAGAGGTCCATTGGGTTGACCTTCATGCACCTTAGAGGCAGAGGCTCTGTTAAACTCAGATCTGAGATGGTAGGGAAAGTAATGAGGCAAATCGGAGGGCTCACTTGAACCAGGTAATATCCCCTTTGCAAATCCAAGCCCCCCCTCACTCTCACCTGGCACCGAGGTGCCAAATGCCACAAAAATAACAGCTGTGACCGAGTCCTTGAGGCCAATGGTGCAGCCGAAGTGGGAGGCCAGGTCCCCAATGATGGCGGTGAGCATGCCGATGATGAGAATGGAGACAACGAAGCAGGCCCAGCCGTGGCAGTACTCTGTGGGGGGCACGCAGGCAAACAGCACCTTCCAGAAGACCGTGAGGAAGTGCATGACGTAGTCAAAGCAGGAAGGCAGCCTCTCCTCGCCTGACTCATCCTCATCCTCGTCCCCTGCTGAAGGCAAGAAAAGCGGGTGGTGGGGTCAGATCCTCATTCATGAGAAAGTCAAGTCCAACCCACATCAGGAGCATCACTGGCTGCAGAGACACCAGCTGTCTCCTGGGCAGCTGGTGCAGGCACTCAAAAACAGAAGGGAAAGAGAAAACGCATCGGGATGCCCCACTAGTCAGTTTGAATGCAGGGAGAATGAGAGAGAGGGAGAGAGGGAACAGAGGAGTAAGAAGAGAAAGAGATAGAATGTGGGAATGTGAAAAGGACAGGGCAGGGGAGGAGAGAGGGAGGAAGATGGAGAAGGCGTGGGGTTGCTTGGGTGAGGAAAAGCGAAAGCTGTGAGCCCACTCTTCACTGGACACCCGTGGAGCTCCTAAATTTCCTAACATGACTGCTGCAATAGCCACGTGGTTCTGGTCATCATCCATCCACAGTGAGACACCTGTCATTCCAGGTCATGTGGGCATCCCGGGGGGTCAGTTGTTGTTCAGCCACTAACTCAAGTCCAAGCCCATGGACTGCAGCACGCCCGGCTTCCCTGTCCTTCACAATCTCCTGGAGTTTGCTCAAACTCATGTCCATTAAGCCGGTGATGCCATCCAACCATCTCATCCTCTGTCACCCCCTTCTTCTGCCTTCAATCTTTTCCAGCTGATGGGTCTTTTCCAATGAGTCTGCTCTTCGCATCAGGTGGCCAAAGTATTGGAGCTTCAGCTTTGGTATCAGTCCTTCCGATGAATATTCAGGGTTGATTTCCTTTAGGACTGACCGGTTGGGTCTTCTTGCAGTCCAAGGGACTCTCAAGAGTCTTCTCCAGCACCACAGTTCAAAAGCATCAACTCTTTAGCGATCAGTCTTCTTTATGGCCCAACACTCACATCCATATTTGACTACTTAGAAAAACCATAACTTTGACTATACGGACCTTTGTTGACAAAGCAGTGTCTCTGCTTTTTAATGTGCTGTCTAGGTTGGTCATAGCTTTCCTTCCAAGAAGCAAGTGTCTTTTAGTTTCATGGCTGCAGTCACCATCTGCAGTGATTTTGGAGACCAAGGGAAAAAATCTGTCACTGTTTCCACTTTTTCCCCATCTATTTGCCATGAAGTGATGGGACCGGATGCCATGATCTTCGTTTTCTGAATGTTGAGTTTTAAGCCAGTTTTTTCACTCTCCTCTTTCACCTTCATCAAGAGGCTCTTTAGTTCCTCTTCACTTTCTGCCATAAGGGTGGTGTCATCTGCATATCTGAAGTTATTGATATTTCTCCCAGCAATCTTGATTCCAGCTTGTGCTTCATCCAGCATTTTGCATGATGTACTCTGCATATAAATTAAATAAGGAGGGTGACAATATATAGCCTTGATGTACTCCTTTCCCAGTTTTGAACCAGTCCTTGGTTCCATGTCTGGTTCTAACTGTTGCTTCTAACTGTTGCCATTCTCCAAATATCCTGTGGGATGGAGCTGGGCTGTTCCCGGTTTGTCCTTGCCAGGAAACTCGGGCAGAGTTGCCCCATTCAGCAGTCCAGGAGGAGAGGATGTGCTGCAGCTCAGTCAAGGGCAAGCTCTGTCATGTTTCAACATGACCTGTAGAAGCAGGATTCGGGACACTTGGGTTCCAATTGCATCTTTGCCATGAAAAGAATCTGGAACCTGGCATCAATCCCTTTTTGTTTCTGAACCTTGGTTTCCTCATTTGAAAAAGGAGGGCATTAGATTATGTGGCTGATAGTGTACTCATTGTCTCTTTAGGGGCAAAGTAAGGTCATAAGTGGGGGAGTCTGGAAGCAGGTGATAGAAAAAGTGGGGCAGTGAACACAGCAGCAGTGGCCCTCTCTTCCTGTCTGTACTTTGGCTGTGGTGCTGGGACCTCAGGGATGTGACCCGGTGGGTTGCTATGACAACAAAGCTTCACGAAAAGAGACAAGGCCCGGAGTGCTGGGCAGCACAGCAGGCCTCCATGGTGCTGAAAGGCACTACTGCTGGGAGTGATGAGACCCCTCCCTTCCCATGCCAGCCCGCATGTAGGCCTCCGGGATGCTGGCTGTGCCTTGGGTCCCCACTGAGGAAACCTGCCACTAAGTGCCAAGGAGAGATCTGGAATCATCCAGGGCAGAGGTCTGTCAGTCCATGCAAAGTTTTTACAAACCTCAGACCCGCACATCTGTAAATCAGAATAGTCTCCCATTTTACAGAAAAGGAGGACTGCCTTAACAAGATGACGGAATGATGAAAACCAGAATTTCTTAAGTTTCTATTTAGTACCAGACTCTGTAGCTTTCTACTCTCTTTGCTGAGAAAGAAAGGTGGCAATAGTTCATTTTTTGGGTGACAAAACTGAAACACAGGACAGCTTGTCTCAGTTCACATAGCATGCATGTGTGCTCAGTCATGTCCAACTCTTTGTGACCCCATGGACTGTAGCCCACCAGGCTCCTCTATCCATGAGCTTTTTCATGCAGGAATACTGGAGTGGGTTGCCATTTCCTTCTCTAGGGGATCTTCTGGACCCAGGGATTCAACTCGCGTCTCTGGCGTCTCCTGCATTGGCAGGTAGATTCTTTACCAGTGAGCCACCTGGGAAGCTCTTCACATAGCAGAACCAAGGTCTGAAAGCAGAGATAGCCATGCTCTTTTAGTTACCCCCACAGTTGTCTTCCAAAGTGACCCAGTGAAAAGACAAACATCTAGGGTAAGAGCTGGGAAGGCTGGCCACTGAGGCCCTTCCTGAGATGGGTGAGCTGTTGACATATCTGTGCTCCTGCTTCTCTGGAGCTTCCTGCTCCTCCCAGTAAAGCCTGTGTCCATCTCGAGACCCTCTTACCTGCACTGACGGTGATGGCCTCCATGAACTGGTCCCTCCAGGAGTGGGTCCCCACGACCAAGGCCAGGTTTGTCTTCCTAATCAGCTTGTCCACGGTAGTCTGTCAGGGAGATTAAAACTTGGAACCATGAGGTCAGAATGCTCAGAACCACTGAAGAATTTGGCACTTCGTGGGGATGAAAGATACCCTGCGCTCCAGGGGGCTCCACGTGGGTTCTGAAAGCTATGCATGAGATGGCCTCGGGGGCATTTTCTGGCATAGTCCTTCTACTGTCCCCTTCTTTGGTTGTGACTGCTGACATTGGATATTTAAAGCAATGCAATAGAGAATAGCACTAATGATGCCAGTCAACCTAGACCTGGGGTCGTGAACTTCAGTATCTTTGTTTTAAAAACACAATTAAATAGTGATGATACTTTAGGGGTATTACAGCTCATTTGTTCCACAGGCCCTGTAATATTTCCTCACTGTTCCTAAGTTACAAATGACCAGCACTGTTTGTTCCATGTTACAAATGGGAAAACTGAGACTGGGGTGGGTAAGAGATTTGTCCAGTTTCAACTTTACGTATTCAGTGGTGACGTTAGAGCAAAACTCCAGGTCTTCTACCTCCCACCTCATCATTCTACTATTCAGCCACGTCTCACTTATGGCCTGACCTTGAACTCATAGGACTCTTCAATGATGACCTCTAGTTTGGGGTGCTCGCCCAATATTGGCTTTCCCATTTCTGCTATCCTCTTGGCTTCCTCTTCTCCCACAGTCAGCTTCCTGTCTGTCACCTCTGCAACAAAACAAAATCAGACGGGCTTTAGCACATTGGCCATTCCCTGGAAGTCTAAAGAAGGCTCAGAGCATTAGGCATTGGCAATGGGCTTATAGGAAATAGCTCTTGAGGATGGGGATTTTGTGTACTTGTTAGTGCCTCTTTCTATTAGCTGCTAAACAGACTGTGAAAGGGTTCCTTGCACGTTCTGGGCTTAACATTCCTCTTTCCATTTTATACCTGGCTTGGGTTTGGGGGAACCTGACCCAAAGACCTTCTGAGAAGCAGCACCAAGTGAAGCCCCAAGACATTTGATGAGATATTGAAGAACTGGGAACAAAAGCCAAATCTCTTGACCTTTAACAATTTTGAACTGTTGGGCATGACTGGCATGACTACTTCATATAAAGGTTCCTGGGGGTCAGAAGCACATTTCAACCAAAGGGAATGCCCACTGGCTCACATTAACATCTGTCTCCAACATTCTTAGGACTATAACTTCTATAAGGGACAAAGAAGGATGTTTCCAGGAATATCTACATTTCGTGCTAGTAAATATCAGCCTCACAATGAGAAACTTGGACGACTTCCCCCAAAATGTCATAATGTCTAAATGAAAGAGCCCTAGGATTTCTAAGGAACCAGGCACATTTCTTCTGAAATACCAATACTTGTTCAAACACACACACAAAGAAAGTTCTTCCTTTCTTTCTGAGGCATTCCCGGTCGCCCCTCAGTATCTTGACTCATTTACAATCCTTTCTCATGTTGAACAGTTAGAAATTTTTTCCACTTCAGCTGGTGAGTCCATTTTAAGACCACTTCACCATGAAGACGTGTTTTCTGGATTAAAGTGAAACAGAGATTGAATCTTTTTGTTCCCCTTTGATTAGAAAATTGCTCTTGGCAGTCTGTTTCTTTCAGAGCTCGTTTAAACATCTTTCCATCCGAGTCCACATTCTTACATGAAATTAATTCTTTTATTTGGCTCTTTAATTGCTTTTATTCCACACAGTGAATCTCCCAGGGGAGTTTTCTAGTCCTTGAGTAATCTCAAGGACAAAATGGGTCAGAGGACAAGGTCTTCTTTTCTATCTTGGGAATTGGTGAAGCATGGTGAGGGGTGAGACTTGAGCTCTCGAGGTTGCAAAGAAAACAATTCACTGGAAAGATCGTAAACCAGGCAGAGGGTTATGTTTTATATAAGAATTTTTAAAGCTGTTTTGAATGAAGACTGGTAAGACAGTGTGCAGTGGATTCCTGGGCTGGCTGTTTTACTCAGTGCTTCTGGCGCCAAAGGCAGAAGGCAATCCCAAAATGTTGGGGAGCTGTCCGTGGTGCTGTCCTCCCGCTAGTGTTGGTGACCACTTTTGGAAACAGTTACTTCTCATGGATCAATGCCCTCCTGTACATTTCTAAGCATATACCCTCTTGCAGCCTGACTTCATTCAGTCCATATGAGCCTCTTATTAGATAATTCTGAAAATGAGTCTGGCTATGAACTCAGTGATCCTAGAAGCCAGACTGCAAGCCACTCTGAATAAAAGCCTTTGTAAAAACATATATTTAGACTCTTTAAAAGCATGGGCACTCTTTTCCTCTACTTGTGGACTTTGGGATCATATTACAATGCATATCCTAGTAGTGACAGTATTATTCCACTCCTCCCTCCCCATTTCCCCATGTCATACTTTACATGTGCCACAAGCACTTTATCCCAATATAATGAGCTCTCCAGTGACTTATAAATGTACCTGTCTAACCCCTTGTCTAGCTATCAATCTAGCACTGTATCCATCTGGCAGGATATTGATCTAGCTACTGACCTGTCCAACCCTGTGGTGACAGTCAGTTTTTCCATCTAGCTCTCTGCAGAAATCACTTTGACAAATAACCAATCCTCTATCTTTGGATCTCCCGCAGCCCCACAGAGGTACTCTATATATATCTGTTAATGATTGATTCACATGCCTTTAAATCAATTCTGATTTAGTATCTTGGTTTGGTAGTAATTCCTGCCTTACTTCTGTAATGATCATTTCTTTACATTCAAATTAAGTTAATTTCCTGAGAGGGTGAGAAGTCTCAAACCTTAAAGATCATAATTATTCTGATCACTTGTTTATGTAACCTCTCAGTTTTGAGTGTAGAAAATAAATGACAGGTGACCTTGATATTCAGACTGACTAAACAAATGCTTAGATCTAGGAAAAGGAGGGGGAACGGGGAAAAGAGAGAATGAACTTATTAATAGGATGGAAGATTAAACAAATATTGGAAGAGAGAAGAGCTTGCCAGGCCAGACTGGAATAGATTGCCATCAATGTTCTACAGGCATTCTCAGAAAGGAATGGGGCAGTGTAGTCAGTGTTCTAACTCCCAGGTCCCTGAGCTTAGAGGTATAGCTCAGATTGAACACATTTTCTCTCCATTTATCACGAGGCATTGTGAATCATGTTTGCTTGGCCACCTGGAAAAATCCAAACAAGGAGTTGAGATTTCCACTGAATTTAAAGTCTAACCAAGGGCTCCTAAATTGAAGGTTTACAGATTGAAAGATCTAGGAAATGACACCTTTTTCCCTATTTTAGCTTCTACTGGTATCTGTGCCAATGTGTTAAAAGTATAATGAAGCTTAAATTAAATCACAATCTCTGTTTTGAGCATATATATGTGTGGCTGGTAGTGGGTAGAGGCAAGAATTGGAACAAAAAAGCCCGAATGCCTTCTCATGCGAGAAGATGAGCTAAGTGGAGAAGGAACACCCAATGCTTTGACATTAAAACCTGGGAGAAGAGTAGAATATATGGGGTTGGAGGTAGTCATTATCTTATTGATATAAGAGGAAGCAAGAAACTAAGGAAGCTGAAGTAGTTTTTTCCATAAAGGGAAAATGTAGGGGTTTATCTACTTTTATTTTTTTCGGATTATGACTCCAAGGAGGTCAGCATCCTTACTATGTAATCGCCCCTTTCTCAAACTCAGTGTACAACCTATGGTGACTATCAGTGAATTCCGAAAGATGTTTTGCATCTCAAATGACCTTACAATTTTTATACGTTCAAAGAACTGATGAAATGCAAAATGCTATCTTAACATATATTGAGACACGTTGTACAGCGCACTTTGTCTGCACCAAGAGTTACCGTATTGCCCATATGCCGGCAACGCCTTCCTAACTGCTCACAAAGTTGGATATTGTCTATGATTTGATTACACAGATGCAAGCATATTTGGTACATTCCCTATGACAGGCTCTAGATTCTGTGTGAGACTATCCCCAATATAAATTCTCCCAAATTTCTATATCCAATCAAATAATTGCCCCCTCACCCCATAATATTCGAATTCTTCTTGTCGTTCATGGCACATGTGATTTCAAAGATCAATGACAAATGAACCAAAGTTCTAGAAATTTAGGTCTCTGCTGTGATGAGATGGAAGATCCTCAGGATCAATAAAATTCCAGATTCCTTAAAAACTACTTTTCATGTTCTCACAGCAACTCCTGATTATTTCTCCCCGAACCCCATCCAGATTGAAGTATTTCCTTTCCCATTCCATCACGATCCTATTAGGAGAGTCAGCTCTGACTCCCGTCCTCTCTTGCCCCACAACATGAGACGGTGGAGGAATTAAGACTCAGGGGAAGTGTCTGACCTCCCCCATTTCTTCAGTAGGCTTCAGTTCTCTTCCTGGTCTCAGAGAGGACCAACTATGCCTTCACCCACATCCACGGAAATGGTGCTCAAGGAATTGTCTACCTCCTCACAGTCACCTGCAGTAGGGAAATAAATCTCCTGGTCCTTAGGAGAACTTAAGCCCACAGCTCCTAGTAAATAAAGCAAAGGATATTGGTCTTAAAGTAAATAATGGCACTGGCAAGAAGCAGAAAAAGGGATGGGAGAAGACACCTCTTACCTGGCGATAACAGGAGCGCTGTTTGCAAACGGGTACCAAAGGGAAGAAAGAAAAGGAAAGAGCATTAAGGTCCCATCTTGAAAGTGTCCCCAGGTTTTGTGGCTGTGGTCGCACAAGGAAAGCAGTGAGCTTAGTAGGTGAGAGCACTGTGGCCGCATGCAAAAGGCAGCGATTGGAGCATGCACAGCCGCCGCAGCAAGAGGTGTGAGCTACTGGAGAGACCGCTGAGCACCAGGGCCTTGCAGCTGCAAGTTTTCCCCACAACTTCTCTGCAACCCTGAGGGCCATGGATAGAGGAATGAGGATGGGGGGACTAAGTAGGTGGAGCAGAGACAGAGTTGGCCATTCGTGATCTTCTAAGGGATCAGGTTATCACATCCATTCTGGAAAGGCGTGAGAATCCAGGTATCTTCAAACTGTATAGCTTGCAACCCTACCAGAGCTTTGAGTATCCCTAAAAGAATAACCTCATGAAAAGATAAATCCTGCAAAATGTTTTCCTTGAACAGTGTATCATTTTATAGAGAAAGGCTGGAGGTTGGAGGCCATGGACTCCTCCCATTTTGCATTGACTGTGCAAAGTCACTGTGAAGCCAACTGCAAAGTCATTGCAATGAGTAGATGTCCAGTAGAGGTTTGCCATTTTTGCCACCTATTTTGGCAATTGTATTTTTCACAGATCCTGTGGGGCTGCATCACTGAATGGTGTTTTGTTTCAGAAAGGACAGGCTAACTCAGAGTCTAGATATTCTGGACCAGAGAGACTGTCGAACCGAAAGCTACTGACAGATGGGAGATGACAAATGCAAGGTCCCTAAATGGTCTGGTAAGCTGAGTTAGATATACCCAACACAGGTCTTTCCTAGCCTCTGAGTTTTCACTTATGCTAAACTCTCCTAGATTTCAAGATAAAAGAAATTTGTGTAACATACCACATTTTCACTTTGATGGTATCTTAGTATAGCACTTCGCTCCCTGGTTCTTGTCAAATAAAAGCCTGGGAATATCCTGCTACTTACTCCTGGTGCAGCTGGCAACTGATGGGGATTGATGAAGAGTAAGTGAGGCAGCGGGCAGGGAAAGGTGTCTGTAAATTGTCTCTTCTAAAAATCTCTAAGAACACAACTCAGGTCTGTGATTCCATATTCACAGCCACTGAAAACACATATGGATACAGAATCTTTACGACACATAATCAGAATAGCAGTTGACTTTTCTGGTTTTTCCCAGACTTCTAAGGGGCAATGGATCAATGGATCTTCATGCTAGACTGAGATGAAAGATAGATAGCAAGACAGTCTGCTCATTCTACTCCTTCTGTGGATCTTCACCGAAGAGTCTCTCCTGGCCCCTAAGTTCTGGTGGAGAGTAGAAAAAAAAGAAAAGAAAGAGTCGAGACCCAAACAAATCAGTGTACCCAGGTAGACCAGAGAAAGGGCAGCTCATCCAGAAAAGTCCCTGCTGCTCTGGTTTTCACTGAGACATCCCTCCCAACACCAGGATCATCTCTAGCATAGTGAGAGGACTTTCAGTCAGCTGAACTGCACTGTTTCCTGGTCAAGTCTATGTGAATCTGAGACTTTCCATTTAACAGTTATGGATGGATCAGTGAGATCCAGGTAGACACACTGAGTGACAGGATACCTCCAGGGTGTTTTTCCTGCTGTGGCTGATGAGAGAAGCTGGAGCTGAACTTTTCCCTGCGTTGATCCCTCAGGGTCAGGTGATTGCTCAGACACCCCAGGGACAAGCAGGAAACAGCACATCTCTGAGCATTTGGAAGTATCTGAGCAACTTGTTAGGGGGAGCCCATGGATGTGGTAAAGGAAGGCACAAACAGGCTTCCGATGTCCAGGCCCAGGCCTGACAGCCTTGATCATACTGCTCAGAGTTGCTCTCAGTCGTCCACTGCTAAACTCCAATGCCTCCTCTACTCCTGGGCAAATGTGTTTCCTGTTCATCCCCTCTTATTCCCTCCCTCGGTTTGTCCGGAGGATTTAATCTCCCTTCTGAAATCTGTTTTGTTTGCCAAGAATAGAATCTCTTATTTCAAATACAGCATTTTACATTTTTTGTAATGCAATTGCCACTTTGACCATGCACCCACTATGCTATGCTCTTCTGGATGCCCAAGCCTCTCCCATGCTGCAATGATAATGAAAGGCTGAGTTGTTTTTCACTAGGAGAACAGCAGGGCATTCTGGACATCAGGATGGGGTTTCATTTGGTTCTGAGTCTAGACAATCAAGTTTTATGAACTCTCACCTTGTGGTCTAATGCCAAAATATGGGACGATCCGAAGAAACTGAAAATAAACCCTATAGATAATAGAAACTGATAGAAAATGGACACCTTTCCTATTGGCAACTTCCATCTTGGTCACTGGGAAAAGATCTAGGGGCATATCACACTGGTAGCTTGATGAAATCCTTGTCTTCTCTCCTATTGCTTCCCCCAGGATTGGACTCCATCAGGGCTCTGCTGACATCTCCTTGGACAGAGAATATATTGCAGTGAAAAGGGGTCCTCAAATGAAGGGTAGTCATAAGGCATTCGTGTTTGGTCAAGTCTCTTGAAGATCACAAGATTTATCTTAGGTCACTCTGTCCTGCTGTTGAATGGTCTTTATTGGGGAGGCAGAAAAGAAAGCCTTTTCACTGGTAGAATAAAGTCACGGATGGACTTGCAACTCGCTCTTCTTGTCTGGAGAAGACTGTCTTCTTTCTAGCCACCCTGTGTGATCCTTTGTCCAGCTTTCATTTGCACATAAGTAGCTAGGGACTGTGGAAATTGATGAGGCTAGTTGATAACAGCCTTAGGTGTCAGCTGCGTCCAACCAATCATGAAGATGTGCAGTAAACGCAGAAGGGAGTTGGGAATGAGGTAGGGCAGATATTGAGACAATTTCTGAGACTAGTCCAGGTGGCAGGAACACAATCTGGGAAGCAACGGAAAGTACTCTTTTCTTCCAGCACTCTTTGGGAATCAGGCACGTGGCAACATCTTATTAGGTGGCCAAGAAGAGAATGAATAATGGAAAGCAGAGAGGGCTTCTGCTTCTCCGACACCAGGTGCGACCAAACCAGTTTGGGCACAGAAACAGTCAGATCTGCAGAGAGTCAGAAGACAAGGGGAACTGAGCAATCATTCACGTCTCAGCAGAAGACCTGGGCATATGCCTTTGGGAATGGAGTGGCTGAATATCTTAGATCCATCCTTGAGTGAAAGGCTTCATGCTATTGTTTATCATGTGAAGCAGTGGCAGAAGCATCATCTTTTTTTGACAAACAAGCAGGTCTCACTGTTCTATCCTCCATGAGGCTCCCAGCAGCACATGTGTCCTGAAGGGGAGTCTAAATGACCCCCCGCTCTTGGCATTTCCCAAGAGCATTCTTACCCACATATACTTCTCCAACACTTTCAAAGGTGTAGCTTCCAATCGTTTTCTTCAAGGGAAGAAATCTTTCCTGACATCTACCTTGGTTGCAACATAATCAGTCCCTTAGGCAGGTATCCCAAGATGCAGGTCCTGAGGAAAGGAGGAGAGGAGGCCACGTCTCTGGTGTGGGATGAGGGTTATCTCAAGACTGGATGATATTCTCATTTGCAGACGCCAAGCCAAGGCTGCCTTCTGTGAACTGTCCAACATCTATTTCTCAAGGATCAACACCAACCACGCCACTGAGTCCCTCCTATTGGAAAACCCAAAAGGCCATACTCTGGGCCGGCCCAATGTCAGTCCTTTTCCAGGGCCTTCTGGCTGAGGTGATTTCCATACCTGGAGTTAATCACTTCACTTTTGCAGACTCAATTTTCTGCTTTCATGACTGCACTACCCTAAAGCAGTCGGAATAAAGTACCCCGCCTTGGGCTAGACAAGAGGTAGAACGAGATGGGGTGGGATGTCAAGGGAAGGATGAACAGCTCAGGGCTCCAGATTGCATGACTACCTTGGAAAACAGCTTTCCCTCAGAGAGTTCCCGGAAGTGCGACCTCTGACAACTGGTATACCTTTCCACGTTTTGCTCTACCCAACTGTGAAATAGCCAGATAAAACACTTACCTCCATGAAGGGCAAAGGGGCCCATGGGCCACTCTGCAAGTGAAAAACCTGCCAAGCACTCCACGGAGGTTGGGAGATGCAGCAGAAGGCTGTCAAAGCATCATTGCAACCCGGGATCCAGCCCCCATCCCAGACCCTCCCCCATTCAATCCAGGCTAGAAAGAGAGGAGGGGTAGGAGGGGAAGAAGGCAGGGAAGGGGCACAGGCATGCACCGCATGCGTTCCTTCTTTATCTTCTCCTCCCCATCCACCAAGGAGTCGGCACATTTACAGGCGACTTTGTGTGGGGTGGGAAATGGGGCGGTGGGAGAGGAAGTGCAGGGGGCATTGGTAATCAGATAACTGGAACACAAGGTGGAATTAACTTAGCAGGGTCATGAGGAGTTGAGGCTGCACTGTGCCCAGGAGGTGAAAAAGGAGGACGTGGAAATAAGCTAAGGCTAAGAAGGCAGAGATGATACCGAAACAGGGTGGGAGCGAGAATACAGGAGGGAACAGAATAAAAAAAGTCCACTGGTCAAAAGGAGGAAGGAAGAAAAAGAAAAAAGGGGGGAGGGGAGAAAAAATATAGTTGCTTTTTGTTCTTGTTGCTTTACAGCTTGTTTAAAATTTTTTTCTTTTTGTTTTGTTTGTTCGTTTTTTTTTTTTTTTAAGAATCTCACACCTGATATTCCACGTTCCATCCATTTCGGTTCACCAAGGACAATGAAGAAATTCTCTTGCCTTTCGTATTCCTCCTCATCTACTATTTTAACCCTTACGGTTTTCCTGTAGGGACAACAAGAGAGAAAGTGTCGACTGGGTCGGTAGGTTGGTTGGTCACCCAGAGCACAGCCTTTAAAATCATTCCCCATCACTCTTGGCACATGCAGCCCAGTCCCGCCATGGTGGCTTTTGACAGGACTTGGTGGATTATATTGTTCTTATGTCAAAAATGGTCTTAGCTTTTCTTATCTCCTTGGTCATAGTCCTTACGAGTGAGAGGGAAAGGGAGTCAGAAGGCAAGGGAAAGTGGGCAAAGGAAGGGGTCCATGAGGATGGGGGGGAATGGGAAGGAAGAAGGGGGTGATGGTGGGGAGGAGTCATTTTCGATCCTGCTGATGGTTAGTACGAAGTGAGTTGGGCAGCACATTCCGTTGGGCGTCACATGGTAACTGGCATTTCTTTGGGGAGTCGGTGAACTGCTGGCCTATGGGGGTGGCCCAGGGCTCTTCTACAACAGAGAATGTCAACAGTATCTAGCTAGGGGCTTGTTTCCCTTTATTATGTCTATACCCACTTCATATGTGAACCTCATAAAGAAAATCTTGAAAGTATTTTTGAGGCAGGGAAATCAGAGAGAAAGAGGAAGGAAGGAAGGCAGAATTCTATCATCTTCTTCATTCTTTTTACCTTGTGGGGCTTTAGTGGTGGGAAGTAAAATAAATATGTGTGAGGTGGGACTCCTTTAAGAGTTACAGCTGATGCATTCCTGAAAAGTGTGATGAAAATGACAGAAATCATCAATTCTAAATCATCTTGGGACCTCTATCACATGGGGGCAATGTGTCTCAAAGCTGGCTTCCTTAAATGCTGATTATTAGGCATCAGGGGGACACGGTGATGGAGGTTTCTGCTCATTTCTGGGTATCTCAACAAAGCATGTGCTTAGTCACTCAGTCATGTCCGACTCTTTGCAACCCCATGGGCTGTAGCCTGCCAGGCTCCTCTGTCCATAGGGATTCTCCACGCAAGAATGCTGGAGTGGGTTGCCATGCCCTCCTCCAGGGGATCTTCCCAACCTAGGGGTTGAACCCAGGTCTTTCGCATTGCAGGCGAATTCCTTACCATCTAAGCCACCAAGGAAGTCAAAGAATACTGTATTGAGTAGCCTATCTCTTCTCCAGGGGAATCTTCCTGACCCAGGGATTGAACTGGGGTCTCCCACATTGCAGGCAGATTCTTTACCAGCTGAGCTACCAGGGAAGCCCCAACAAAGTATGCTGCTGCTGCTGCTGCTGCTAAGTCACTTCAATCGTGTCCAACTCTGTGTGACCCCATAGATGGAAGCCCACCAGGCTCCCCCGTCCCTGGGATTCTCCAGGCAAGAACACTGGAGTGGGTTGCCATTTCCTTCTCCAATGTGTGAAAGTGAAAAGTGAAAGTGAAGTCGCTCAGTCGTGTTCGACCCTTAGCGACCCCACGGACTGCAGCCTACCAGGCTCCTCCATCCATGGGATTTTCTAGGCAAGAGTACTGGAGTGGCTTGCCATTGCCTTCTCCGCCAACAAAGCATATTATCTATTAAAACCAAGTCATACAGGAAAGCAAAGTTTCCAAGAAAATCCCTTCCTTTCACAGACTGGCCTGAGGCTGGTTCAGGTCCACTGTCATTGGAGAAGTTGCCACGTGGGCCTGGATATCTCTGTGTAGCTTCTCCTGGTCCTTCATGGACCACAGTGGTGTTAAGAAGTCCTAATAGTGAGCCCTAACTGTCATTTTCTGCTTTTTATTTTGTATTTTGTTTGTTTTGCCTGGGACCTAAACGCTCTTCAAAGGGTAAAATGTGCTAACAGACAATAGTGTAAAAAGTTTCATTAGAACCTCTGATGTTCCTGTTCCATTCTGAAGACAGGCTCGGCTTCATCATCTATACAGTGTTAGGCTGATCTAAGGAGCTTTGTTGGGCACAGGGCTTGCTGTGCATTTGTGGTGTGTGTGTGTGCTTGTGTGTGACCTTTTGAGCACTTTCTGGACATCTTTCCACAGCTTGCTCAGTGCACCAAAGACAAATATCACTGATTGTCAAGAGGCATTTTCTGGGACTCTCTCTCACCCTAGATGTGGTACCCTAGGGTTGTCTAGGGTGTGATCCCGGCCTGTTTATCCACTGCAGGGACTCTGCTGGGGGACGGGAAGGGGGTGCTTGCTCTGTGACCCTGGGCAAGGTCTGGAGGGACACAATTGATGGCTCTGCCCTCCTGCACAGTATGATCCATCCGAAAAAAGGATTTTCTGTCTTGTCTCTTGGAGGCTGGGGTCTATGGGGCCATTTAAGTCGAAGCAGAAGCTCCGCCCACTCTGAGAAGTCCTGTGACTTCTTGGGGGAGCCTCTCCTCAGGTCAGAATCCTCCCTCCCATCTTCTAACTGCCTTCATACAGAGATGCCCTTCACAGGGAAAGCAGAACATGACAGGCAGGCCTCTGATCTAGACCTAGAACTCAAGCCTGTACTTTCAGCTCAATCAAGGTCAGGGAGAGAAAAATACCCTTGCTCGCAGGGATATGGCAGTTAAGCGGCTCTCACCTAAGGCCTGCCTTGAGGAATGGATGAACCACAAATAGAACCCAAATCCAAATACATTGATCGTTCGTACCCAGGGACTATCAGCTTAGCCCTGAGAAGAGCTGCCCCGTGGACCTCGGCTAAGAGCTGGGCCAGTGTTCCAGGGCTGCCCTTCTGCCTGGAGCTGCTCTGTCTTTTCCTTCCTTGCATGCTAAACCACTCGGGAGAAGCAGAGAGGCTTGTATATGATACTCTCAGGGCTGTGGCTGGTGCGCTCTCTCAAATTTTTCCCCATATCCATTTCTTCATCCCACAAAAGTTACCACTGGCTCTTGAGCATCCCTCTTATGATACCATGTGACAGGCTGGCAGGTGTTAGGACAGAGCTGGGTGCAGAGAGAGGAGAGGGAGAGAGGAAAAGAGCGGACAAAAAGGAGACGGGGACTGAACAGAGAGGCAGGAAGGGAAGGAGAGGGCGACAAATAGGTAGGAGAAAGGAGAACACAGAAGAGAGGAGAGTGTTAACGTTAGTGTGGAGGACAGGGTACTACACCTTTCTGAAAACTCATATCCACCATGCGGGGGCCCATCATCTCAATGAAGTAATTCTTGTTTTTCTCATACGCCTCACCATCAATTACCTTGATGTGAACTGTTTTGCTGTGGATGGAAAAATAAGGATCATAAGCAAGGAGGAGACTGGGGGGCTAGCCAGCCAGAGAAGAAACGGGAGGAGAAAGAAACAGGGAAAAGATCCAGAAAGGTCAAAAATCTACCCCAACACCATAGGAGAACAGAGGACAGTGGTCGCCCCAGGCCGCCTTCCAGCCCCACTGGACTCCTCCCAGGCTTTGAGTGGCTTCATGGCATTATTAGACTGGAAGACACTCAGGCTTTGCAGTTAAACAATCTAGGTTCTAATCCTGTATACGCTATGTGACCTTGGACGAATAATTACACTGCTACACAAACAGGCCGAATAACACTAACATCATCCCAGGGCAAACGTGAGAGCTGTGAAATATACATATAAAGGCTCAGACATTTAGGTTCTTCTAAAGCATTTCCTTCCTTATTCTGTCTTGCTTTTAGAGCAAGAGAGAGTTTAAAAAAAATTTTTTTTTTCTTTTGAAATCAGCTGATACTGACTTGAAAGGTTTGTTTTATAGAAAGGGCAGTGTGTGGGGGGTGTTGCTGGCCCGTGGGAGTTTTGCCTGGAACCCATCCCTTTCTCTGTGCTTATGACTATCACAGGGAAGCCTGGAGGCCGTTTGGCTCAAGTCACACCTTCTGGTAATTCACAGCAGTCGTCAAACACTACCGATCAGATCTGCAAATACGCTTCTGTTGTCAGAGGAACACATTGACTGGATCACAGGAACTCTGACTCTCTGAATTACGATTAATTCATAAATCCTACAGCGATTAATTCATAAATCCTACAGCGATCTTGCGATGAGCACCATTAAGTTGTTTTTTGTGCTAAAAGGAGTTGTTCTGTTAAACATCGAAAAACAGAAACCAATTTCAGGAACCCTGTTTTGCATATTTCCTTACTTTAAAAAATACATATTACCAGGAGCTTCAAAGACAGAGGAGGTCCTGAGCCTCTCCCAGGCTTTGCTTGATGAGGGGGATGTTTCCGGATCAGACCCCAGATAGGGGGAGAGACATTGCGGGATGAGGGTGGGCATGGAGCTGAGTCTCCCCTCAATGGTGGGAGAGAAGGGGCTACATGGGAGCCCTGCTCAGCTGCCCCAGGGCATTGCCCTTTCCCACCCGGGTGCCCTGAAGCCTGCCCTTTGTAGAGGAGACGGAGGCCTTCAGCTTCACCCTTTATTATTTAGCATAAAGTAGGAACATGGCTACGTTGTGACTCGGAACAACCTCTCTTCTCTCCTGTGCTTTCCCAAGTCACTGTTAGAACTCTGGATGTCTATAGAACTTCCACCGGTCACACTGTCGATCTTGTAGAACCAGATGTCGGTCCATTGCTCCTGAAGTGAATGTAATAGCAGTTACTAACGCACCCAGCCCCTGCCACCCCACTGCTTCAAAAGCAGGCTCCAAACCCTCATCACTTGTCACACCCAGCCCAGTCACAGAATAACCTGGCTGGTCACCAGAGAGTGCAGGAGTCAGTCATTGGGGTCACTAAAAGGCCACAATACTTTGGCCTTCTCTCTTCCAGGGCAATGGGTTTGTATCAAAGATGGTGACCTGGGGTCAAACCCCGCCCCACCTCTCAGTTAGCTGGCTGACCTCAGGCGACTTGCTAGAGCACGCCAAGTCTCATTTGTAAAGTGGAATACTAATACCTCTTCACAGCGCTCTTAACTGAGATAACGCATGCAAAGCACTTGGCAGGTTGTGCATTCCCTAGTAAATGCTTAATAAATGGCCACTATCATTACTAAGAGTAATATAACCCCAGTTTGGTACATCGAGAGTAATATGTAAAGAAATCTCATCTCCAGTTATTGAATCAGAGGATGAAAGGGAAGTCAAGAAATAGAGCTGCTGACCCAAGAGGTAGCACAGGCTGGAAATAGAAGTCAGGTCAAGAAGGAATTGGACAGAACAGGATCATAACTGCCAGATGGGCTCTTAGAAGGGCTTGGAACGTTAAAGGTAGTAGCATGGAGAGCGACTCTCATATTCTCCCCCAATCTGGCTTTCTGTCCCTGCCAGTGACAAGTTGTGGGCTGGACAGACCACACCTCAGGAACACCACCTGCCTTGTGCTTGTTTAATTTTCAGTGAATGGATAAACAAAATGAGAGAAGCCACTGAAAACTTAGTTGAAGACAGAGAAATGAGGCCAGACAACAAGTAGTGGCAAAAGAAATTTGGCTGAGCGAGGAGGAACCTCTAGTTGGAAGGTGTCACGGGGAAGGAGGCAGGATGTAAGACCCCCTCCCTGAGACTGTTTGTGGCGAAGGCACCACATCTGCTTGGGCTTAAGACATTACCTGGTCTGGAGAAAACTGAGAAAGTTCTCAGTTCTGCTCAAGCCACAAATGAGGCCACAAGAACATTTACCTTTATTAAGGGTCACCAGCCGGGTCTTGTGTTCTCTTTCTAAACTTGTTCTCCATTTCAGTCAATGGAACCATCATCTATTGAAATCCAGAATCGCCTGATTCCTTCCCTTCCCCTCATTCCTCCCCACTGACAGCCCCTGCCCAATGCCCACCTCTGACTCTAAAACATTTAATTTATCACCATCTTCCCTCTGCTATCAGGACCTAGATCAAAACAACATTACCTGTCCCCTGGGACTTTGCAATAACTTCCTAAGAGGTTTTCCTGCTCCTGACTTTGCCATCCTCCTTCAATTCCTTCCCTGCATGACAACAGGGTTATCTAGTAAAAATAAAATCCAGGTCTTATCGTGCCTCCTTAATTGGAATAAATACAAAATTTTTACTACAGCCTATAGGGTCTTGTATAATCCAACTTCATTCATAATGTTTTCCCTCTGCTCATGAATTCCAAACAGGCTGGTCTTCCTCTTCTTTAAATCATTGCCCACTTAGGGCGTCATCCTTGCTGTTCCCAGCGCCTGCCTCTGAGCTTATCCTTGTCCTTTTGATGCCACATAAACATTCCTTCCTCGGAGGCCATATTACCTCCTTGGGTCTCTTTCCTCCCCACCATGCCCACCCCTCCACCCTGGGTCACTTTCTATCATGTTCCATCAAGTTACTTACTATACCCATTCCCTTCAGTACACCGATCACAGCCCGAAGTTAGCTTGTTAGGTTATTAACTTAGTCTATCTGTCCGTGTTAGAGTGTAAGCTGCCTGAGGACAGGGAGCCTGTCCTTCTTATTTGTCACTGCAGTCCTAGTGTCTGGTGTAGAGGAGGCCCTTCGTCACGTCTTCCCGACATGGCTAATGGCAAAATTCTAACACATTACAAAATCATGAAATTAATCTGAAATTCATGCAACTAATCTGAATTTCATGAAATTCATCATGAACCTGAGATTTCATGAAATGAATCTACTCTGCCTTTTTACAGTGAAAATATAACTCATTAGGAACAAAAAATATATTGAAGGCTACTTTGATGAAATGCCTAAGCATTCTTAGTGGGACAAAGAGGCTGCTGCTGCTACTGCTGCTAAGTCGCTTCAGTCATGTCCGACTCTGTGCAACCGCATAGACTGCAGCCCACCAGGCTCCCCTGTCCCTGGGATTCTCCAGGCAAGAATACTGGAGTGGGTTGCCATTTCCTTCTCCAATGCATGAAAGTGAAAAGAGAAAGTGAAGTCACTCAGTTGTTTCCGACTCTTAGCGACCCCATGGTCTGCAGCCTACCAGGCTCCTCCATCCATGAGATTTTCCAGACAAGAGTACTGGAGTGGGGTGCCATTGCCTTCTCCCACAAAGAGGCTAGAAGCCCACATGTCATTGAACTACACCCTCAGCAAATTTCACCTATGCTATCTGTCCAGTCTATGGGACATGATGTTATTCTTTCCAACAACAAGCCAGGACCTAACCCTAAGCCAGGGTTTAGGCTAGGGCTTTTGAACCCTACCTCTCTCCTATTCCCAATTCCTCCTTCTGCCCAGTTCATGCACGCATGCTCAGTCTCACTTCTCGTCCAGCTATTTGCGACACCATAGACCGTAGCCTGTCAGGCCCCTCCGTCCATGGAATTATCCAGGCAAGAATACTGGAGTGGGCTGCCAGTCTCTTCTCCAGGGGACCTTCCCTTCCGCTCAGTGGCAGATACTAAATGGTCATGGGGTCAGATTATCCTGAGCAGCTGTTCCTAAAAGTCAGTCATGCTTTCAGAGACGGTAAGTCTGCACCTGCCTTTCCTCTGAGCCTCCTGGAGAGGGAGGTGCCAAAGCAGGCAGCATTCCCAGCTAAGACCGATTATGCTGTTTGATAAGATGCCCCCAGGACCTCGCCCACCAGCAACCGGGAAAGGATTAGGAAACATATTTCTGGGCTGCCTAGCTGACCTTCTCAGAACATTCTTTTGTATGAGGAAACCCAATTCAAAATCAGGACCTTGTCAATCTCACTTTACACAAGGAAGGAATCTAATATAACATGTACATTTCATCTCATTCAGTGCCATAAGAACTTTCTCACTTCATCCTTACTTCAGCCGTGTAACATAGGTGATATTGCTTCCACTCTAAAGATGAGCAAACAGATGCCCAAAGAGGTTAAGTAACTTGCCCAGAGTCATCCAGGTGGGAAACAGCAGAGCTGAGGTTTTAGCATATGTCCCTTATTACTCCTGTAGCTTATTTTGTACAAGCAGGTGGGTAAACTCTGGGTGCCATTCCCAAGCTATGGCCACAGTAAAAAAGCACAGAATTCTCCCATTTAAATTCAGGCAGCATAGGCAGGTAATAAAGGGATCTGACTCTGCTTTGCAATGTGAGTAGGTGGCTTCTTAACCCTTTGGCCCTCCCTTGCTGGAAATAATCTCTAAAGAATCCCTGACTTGGTGACCTCTTCCCTCCTGATTCCCACTAAATGACTCTTCACCACATCAAGAAGGGTTCCTTTTCATCATCTCTAAATTTATCCTGGCCGCTCCAGGCCAGCTAACACTCACAAAGCTTCCTTGACCCAGGGCCATAGGACAGAGCTGTTAGCCTTTCTGTGGGAGCTTTCAGAACCCTCACGTCTGTGCTGTTTCTTTTAGTCCTTTTTATCTCTCAAGTTGGTGCCAGCAGCCCCCATCTCTCCCTCTGCTAGGTTTCTGGCTCTGAATCAGGGCAGAAAAGCCCCTCCCACCTCCAACACAGCCTGACAGCCCAACAGTGACATTCCCCTAACCGCACCAAGGTCTGGGGGAAAAGCTTCTCATCTCATGAGAAGGCTTAAGATGCTCTCATTGGTTTTCTCTTGAAAATCAATGTGTCATAGGGTCCCCAAAAATAGCGCTTCTCAAAATTTGGTGTGCATGTTTTCCCTGGGAATCTTGTTAAAATGCAGATTGTGAGTAGGCAGGTCTGGGGTGGGGCCTGAGATTCTGCATTTCTAACAAGTAACCTGGGTATTTGGACGCTGCTTGTCCAGTCCCCAAGACTTTTGGGGGAAGTCTCTCTGAATTTACTAAAAACTCAGGGAAAAGGACGTAGCTGCTCAAGAACTAGTGCCAGTCAGGGAGGTGGAGCTGAAATCGAAGTCTAGCATTTCAGCAAAGGCTGGAGTTGGGTCCATTCTGACACTACTATTTTTTTTTTTTTATTTCTTAAATTTGCTTTTCAGCCATACCACGTGGGATGTGGGATAGCTCCTGACCAGGGATTGAACCTGTGCCCCCTGCAATGGAAGTGCAGATTCTTAACCACTGGACTGTCAGGAAAGTCCCTTGACACTACATTTTGAGAGGCAAATTGGAGTGTACCCTGAACAGGGTGACTTAGTTGATGAAGACATCATGTTTCAAATTAATTTAATAGTGCTTACTTATGCCAGGTACTGTTCTCTTTTGGCACTTCATTAGAATTATATATTAGATAGAATTATTAGAATTCTAGAATTATATATTAGATTATAGAATTATTATATTAGATAATTCAATCTTCACAACAAACCCATGAGGTAGGTACATGCCAGGCAAGGTACACATATCATCTCATTTAGTTAGTCTTCACCATAACCCATGTAGGTATGTACTATTTTTATTGCCATTCTATAGATGAGGAACTAGAGGCCCAGGCAAGTTAAGAGACTTGCCTAAGGTCACAGTTAAATGAGTGGCAGAGCTGGGATTTGAACTCAAACAGTGTGGCTCTAAAGACTGACCTTCTAATCAGGATTGGATATGTGGATCCAGAGGAGAGGTGTTTGCTTGGGGAGGAGATGGCACCCGCTTCAAATGGTCCTGGGGCCGTCACAAGTGGTGTGTCCAAAGGACCAAGGCCATGGCCAGGAGGCAGACTTCAACTCTACCATATACCATTACATCAATGAGATCAACTGATTTAAAAGGGAGTGATCACCCCATTTCTGGTGGTATTCAAAAGTTGGATGATGACCATGCATGAAAAGGTTTGTGTAAAGGATTCTACATGCCACAGGAGGTCAAAGAGATGATCTCTAAAGAAAGATCAACACTCAGTGGTGTGCTGGTAAACCTGTTCATTGGGAAAAAAAAAACAACCTTGATTTGAGGTGATGTCTTCCATGGTGTAAATACTCCCACTATAGTAAATTTTAGGGTACTAGTAGCTTGAACAACCAGCTTGCAAAAAGCTTGCACACATAACAATCAGCTCTTGTGAACTGGTAAGAGCCAGTTCCAACAGACCACTGACAGTTTCAGATTCTACCAGCATGTTCCAGAGTGGTTATGATGAGAAAAGGTAGTTCTGATCGATTTACAAATTATTTTACTACTTGCAAGTCTTTGCTTAAAACGGGCAGCTATCTGAAAGAGCTTATTCACATAAGCCTTTGGGGAGAAAACGCTCAGGGATTTGGTTTTTAAAATAAATGTGGGTGGTGACAAGACCGTGGTAGCCTGAATTTCTAAAATGCCCCATCTGACGTGGAGCCACTGCTGATGGCTGTGGACTGAACCCTCGGTTCCACTCGAGTGATGGTCTTTGTTGTGGTTTGACTTTGTTTTGAGGAAAATATTCTGGAGTAAATTTTAGTCTACTGTAGCTAATTTGTTTTAGAGGAATTTTATATAAAAGAAAAGGATCATTCTGAACTGTGCAATGACCCCTTATACATTTTCTGAGAACAAAAATGATCAGCTATGTGAAAAGATTTTTCAATGAGGATGCCAGCATTTTCTGAAAAACCAGAACTTATTAGATGAAAGCAGTTATTGAATCTTTCAAATATACTTGATCATGCACAAACCATAAGCATTTCTCTCTTAAACTGGAAATAAATCTTTATTTGTTAGAAACAATGTAGCCAAAATATGTGAATCTGAAGAATTTTTTTGCCAGTACTTAATGGCAAATATACAAACCAAAGCTGGTAAAAATGTAAAATAGCATGAACAAAATTTGCATTATACCAGATTTGAACATCTAGTAAGATTCACATTTATACTAAGTTTTCAGCATTGTGTTCTTCTGCATTCTTCTTTTTTTTGCTTTTACTAAAGGTTTAAAACAAACAAACAAGTCCCATCTTAGCACAACATGTATATCAATTCAGTTCAGTTCAGTTCAGTCGCTTAGTCGTGTCCGACTCTTTGCGACCCCATGCATCACAGCACGCCAGGCCTCCCTGTCCATCACCAACTCCCGGAGTTCACTCAAACTCATGTCCATCGAGTCGGTGATGCCATCCAGCCATCTCATTCTTTGCCGCCCCTGTCTCCTCCTACCCTCAATCCCTCCCAGCATCAGACTCTTTTCCAGTGAGTCAATTCGTCACATGAGGTGGCCAAAGTATTGGAGTTTCAGCTTCAGCATAAGTCCTTCCAATGAACACCCAGGATTGATCTCCTTTAGAATAGACTGGTTGGATCTCCTTGCAGTCCAAGGGACTCTCAAGAGTCTTCTCCAACACTACAGTTCAAAAGCATCAATTCTTTGGCGATCAGCTTTCTTCACAGTCCAACTCTCACATCCATACATGACCACAGGAAAAACCATAGCCTTGACTAGATGGACCTTGGTTGGCAAAGTAATGTCTCTGCTTTTTAATATGCTATCTAGGCTGGTCATAACTTTCCTTCCAAGGAGCAAGCGTCTTTTAATTTCCTGGCTGCAATCAGCATCTGCAGTGATTTTGGAGCCCCCAAAAATAAAGTCTGACACTGTTTCCACTGTTTCCCCCTCTATTTCCCATGAAGTGATGGGACCAGATGCCATGATCTTCATTTTCTGAATGTTGAGCTTCAAGCCAACATTTTCACTCTCCTCTTTCACTTTCATCAAGAGGCCTTTGAGTTCCTCTTCACTTTCTGCCATAAGGGTGGTGTCATCTGCATATCTGAGGTTATTGATATTTCTCCCGGCAATCTTGATTTCAGCTTGTGCTTCTTCCAGCCCAGCGTTCCTCATGATGTACTCTGCATATAAGTTAAATAAGCAGGGTGACAATATACAACCTTGACGTACTCCTTTTCCTATTTGGAACCAGTCTGTTGTTCCAGGTCCAGTTCTAACTGTTGCTTCCTGACCTGCATACAGGTTCTCAAGAGGCAGGTCAGGTGGTCTGGTATTCCCATCTCTTTCAGAATTTTCCACAGTTTATTGTGATCCACACATTCAAAGGCTTTGGCATAGTCAATGAAGCAGAAATAGATGTTTTTCTGGAACTCTCTTACAATGTCCCCTCAACAATGTTCTACTCTAATTCCTGGAGCCTGTGAATATGACATCACTCCCTCATGATGTTATGTGATATGTTATGTTACCTTAATATAGGGGGATTATCCAGGTGGGCCTGACCTAATCACCAGAGTCCTTAGAAGAAAAAGGAAGCCAGAGGAATTCATGCATGAATCCCTTCGAAGCATAAGAAGGATACAACATGCTGTTTAATGATGGAGGGCATCCCATGAGCAGAAAAGCAGGCAGCCTCAAGAAGCAGAGCAGTCTCTGGACGACAGACAGTAAGGAAGGGGGTCCCCAGACCTACAGCCACAAGACATTGGATTCTGCCAACTTCCAGAATGAGGCTGGAGGCAGACACTTCCCCAGAGTTTTCCAGACAAGAGACCAGCCACCCACACATTGATTTCAGCCTCAGGAGACCCTGAGCAGAGAACTTAGCCTTGCCATGCCTGGACTTCTGAGCTATGGAATTGTGATTTAGGTATTGTGTTACATCTCTAAGTTAATGACACATTGTTTCATAGCAACTAATATGAAAGGCTTTTTAAAATTTTATGAAGTCAGGAACTGAGCCAGATGATCTCTTGGAACTGTCTTGCAGTGTCTGTTTTGTAATCAAACTACTTTGTTCTGATGTCGAGTCACTGCTAGGCTCCACAGAGCCTTTATGCACAACTGAGAAAAGATACAGCCTTGGAGATACACAGCTTGGCAAGAAGAAAGCTCCTTCCTCCAGCTTCCAGAGCTGTCAGACAGCTGAACTTGGTGTGGAGAGTGCTGGTTGAGTGTTGAGTCTCCACTCAAGGGTCTTTATGCAGTGCACAACCTGTACAACTATACACGGCAGCCGCGCCTGGCAGACTCTTGCCTGATTGACGGTTCCACACACATGCTTGAACCAACAAGAATATGGGACAGGTGAAGGCAGAGACGTGGATTTCACTGAATAACTTTCTGCAGCCTGGGGAGTGGCCAGATAGGTGGGAGGATGAGCAGACAGGGAGGCACAGAGTGGGAGGGAAAGATGTGTGGGTGTGTAAGGAGGAGCATGCACAGGATTTCTGCTGCTTTGGCATCTGTGTTGGACCCTCCGAGCCTGCTGCTGTGTGCAGCTTTTACATACTTATGACTAGTTGGGCTGATCAGAGAAAACCTATAAGTATGGGTGGCTTCCCCTAGGCAAAATGTAGAAACGTTCTATCTCCACTGACAATTAAGACTTGACTGCTGGGCAAGTTGATGGGCGCACACCCACGTTTGAAGACTTCATGTGTATCCTGTCCATTTGGGACTGTCTGGGCTCATTGCTGGGCACCATAACTCATGACCAATTCCTTCCCTTTCCTTATCCCCTGCTTTCTCCATACCTGAAGAACTTCTTACCTGGGGCTACAGGGAAAAGGACATCTGAAATGACTGCATGACTTGGAACTTAGTGCTTTAGGGTATGTTTAGAGCCAGAATAGTGCCCAAAGTCCCAGTAGGGCCGGCCACTCATTCTGTTCCCCATGGGTCAGGACAAAGTGAGAAAATGTTTTAAAAATATGGTCTTCTAAATAAGCACCCTTTCTTTTTTTTCCCTTTGTGTTTTCTCTTTATTATAACTCAAGTAAAATAGTCTCAAAGATTCAAATGGTACAAAAGCATACAGAGCAAAACATGGAGCTTCCTCTTTTCTTCCCCCACCCTTTTCATTTCTCGCTCCTCAGTCAGCAGTCCGTCTGCATTTCTGGTAGACACCCTTTCTTTGGAAGGCTGTCATGCCTCACAGGGCAGCCCTACAGGGTAGAAAAGATTATAGATTTTTATGTCTATATCTTTTCATAGAGGATATAGACTGGATCCTTCATTCCAGGAATTAGATGTTCTCTGTAATATCCATCCCTCCACACACTCATCCTTCCATCCACCCACACATCAATATGACCACATATAGATCAAAAGCATGTTCCTACCCTCATGAAGCTCACAGTCTGGTGGTGTGAACATGTACAGAAAGTACCCTTTTTCCCCTGACCAATGCTTTTATGGCATTTCCATGGCAAAGCAGGCAATATTAAGCTCTAGGAGACACTTCTCAGTGGAGGCATCAGATGGCATTCCCCAAGCAGTGCAAATCTGTCTTGCTTTGAGCGTACCACAAACGTCAAGGAGGCTCCTAAGCTTCACTATGTCTCATGTCCACCATGCAAAGATAAAAGTCTATGTGTGTGCATGCTCACACACACGCGGAAAAGAGCTCCTCCACTGTCTAGCTGCAATGTCTCTGCTGGAAGAAGAGTGCTCTCCAAGCCACAATAGAGATTTCTCCCCCTCTGCTGCGCTATGGTAGGGAGTATTTCACGTTCCTGGTAGGGAGTGTGTGTTTCACGTTCCTGGCTGTGTGGCTGTGTGTGTGTGTGCATGCTGTGTGTGCGCGCAGGTGTGCTATGATGGGGTGGGGAAGGGTTAGGTATAACCCACTGTACACTGGAGGGAGAATCTGGCCTTCTTGAAAGAAGTCTCTGCATTAGTCTTAGTTATGCACAAAGGGAAATTCAGTTTCCAATCCTGACAGGTCTCACGTGTGGGTCTCAGTTCCATATGTGACTCAGTTATTTACAGCCCTCATTGGGTCCCACGTGTGCCCTGCCTCACCCTAAGAAAGTAGAATGGAGAGGAGGACAACTCACAGCTTCAATTCTCTTCCTCTTTTAAGTCAACAGGAGAAGGTTAAAAAAAAAAAAAAGAAAACCATCAATGATCTGGGAATAAACCATTTCTGTGCTTTGAAATTGATAAATCTCTTTCTTGGAAAGGCAGTGTGAATAATCTATAAAATCATTTTATTTAACAGTGTGTCTCCTCCAGCTCCAAAGAGAACAAGTGACTGATTCATAGCTTTGGAGACGCTGGGTCTTTCTGTCTTATTTTCTCTCTCTGCAGGGGATCTCATTTTTTTCAGGACGATTTTGATCCAAGCGGAAAGGAAGGATGTTCGTACTGTACAGATGTGAAAATTCAGGTCCAAGGAAAACCTTCTAATAGTTAGGAAGAGAGAGGACTCTCCCCTCAGGACCTGAGTTAAACACAGTCAAAGCTTCACTTTCCACCTCACATCCCTGTCCACTGCAGCACTTAAAAAGCCCATCCTTCTGGTGGATAATTTTCAGAGATCCCGGTGAAGAGCAAGTTCAGGAAAGATTACTGTCCCAGGTCTGGGCAGAGAAACTCCTTCAATTAGGGACTTAACAAAATGAAAGGTGAGCTGCTGGTCCTATTGGAGTTTTCTTGACTGGTTTAATCCAGAACTAAACTAAGGCTGAGCTGCAGCATTCCATCCATTCATGTAGATGTCCATGGGACTGCAGGCCCTGGGGGTTCTGTGATGCAGTCGCCCTGGATGAGAGGAGAGCATCCAGGTTACGCGTGTCAACCGTTGTGTCCATTTTGGGTGAATTGTGCTTTCCAAAGGGGTTGTCAGAAATTTCTGCCTATGAGACTTTTCTTTTCTAAAGACTAACTGACTTTATTTTATTTTGGCCTTGCAGCATGCAGAATCTTAGCTTCCAGATCAGGGATCGAACCCATGCTCCCTGAAGTGGAGTGCAGAGTCCTAACTACTGGATCCCCAGGGAATTCCCTGCCTTTGAGATTTCTAGATGACTTGTTTTCCAGTTCAGGGTTCTTCCCTTCTTCTACCAGCCAAACAGAAAATTCTTGTCTTGCACCACACAGAGATAAACTGGAGCTCAGACTGTCAAAGGGTTGGAGTGGGTAGTGTTGAATCCTGGCCCCTGCTGGGCATAGGAGTGCTAAGTGCTGTACCCTCTGCTTCAATGTCAAGCCCTAGCCTCCAGATACTTGGTGATCTCGGCAGGAAGTCAGGAGACCAGTTTCTTGGGCAATAGAGTCTAAAATCTGCAGCTGAGATTTTCACAGGGTGAGGAGAATGGACATCCTATTTGCTCTGTGATAAAGGTCTGCAGTTATGCTCATGGTCAATGGAAGAGGTTGTTACAGAATAGAGTAACAGGTCCATGGCCAGGACCAGGGTGAGGCAAGCAAGCGAAAGGTAGAAAACTTAAGGGTCCACCAGGCAACTCAGTGATCAAGATAAGTAATATTTTAATGTAACATTAAAAAAAAGAATTAAGTTAAAAAATTCATGCTGCTGCTGCTAACCAAATTTTTAAATAAAGACAGGAGCCACCCTGCATGTGTATGACTCACTTCACCCTCATCCTAACCCACTCCAGGTGTCATTTGGTGACTTGTGTTAAGAGAGATGATGTTAGCCTTGGAAGCAAAAGATAGAAGTTTGTATTCAGCTGTTGCTTCTCATTCAATGCCTTCTCCTAAGGCTCTCACCCTCTCTGAGCTTAAATGAGAGAACAGGAGCCTTTCTCTCTCTCTCTCAGGATTTTTGTGGATATTGATATACGCCAAAAAGCACAACTCTTGCTTTTGGAAATGACAGGTTTCAGTCAAGCACATCTGTGTGTGTGTGTGTGTGTGTATGTGTATGTAATGTGTTGGGCTCCTATGTCACCCTCCAAAACTAACCCCTTAGGCCGCTCAGGAAGGCTCCCAGCCTTCTCAGCCTTTCAGAGTCCATCCCTTCATCACTGCTGCCCACCTCACCTGTCCTCAGGCACCAGGATAAGTCCCCGCCCACTTAAGACAGGCCTGATCTCCACTTGGAACTTCCTAATTTTAGACAAAAGGGAGAAGATTGGGGAGGGCAGAATGTCCTCTCTGAAGGCACTGCCTTTGAACTGTCCTCTGTACGGTGGCAGCCAGTTTTTTGTGGCCCTTGCCCTTATCAGGGATGGCCCAGCTCTCCTCAGTGGTACACACTCTGCTGAAACCACTGTCACTTCCGGCCAGGACCCTTGTGATAGCCACTTAAGTCAACCAGGTCCCTACTTCCATCCTTTTTGCCGAATTAAGAGTCCATTCTCTTCTCAACAGCAAGGGGGCTTTAAAAAATTCTTCATGAAAATTATAATGTGCTACTCCCGTACTTAAAACCCTCAGTGGGTTCCCAGTGCACTGAGAATAAAATTAAACTGCCTATGATTCATGTCGATGTATGGCAAAAACAATCACAATATTGTAAAGTAATTATCCTCCAATTAAAATAAGCACATAAATTTAAAAACAACAACACCAACCAAAAAAAAAAAAAAAAAAAACCCTGCATAATCAAGCCCAGAAGTTCTGAAACTTCAGCATGTTCAGAATCATTAAAAGGGCTTGATGAAACACTCAACGCTAGGCCCCATCCCCATTGTTTCCAATTCTAGAGGTCTGGGTAGGGCCTGAGAATTTGCATTTCAGACAAGTTTCCATGGACACTGATGCTACAGACTCCAGAACCACCCTGAGGACCTGACCGGGTCTGCAGAGCTCAGCCTGGCTTACCCCCAACTCGGGCCCTACCACTCCTCCTCCATCCACTCTGCCCAAGCTCTACTTGCTTTCTTTCCATTTTCTCAAACGCATCCCCCTCAATCCTGCTTTAGTGCCTTTTCTCTAAACTCTTTCCTAAGCCTGGGACCTTCCAGATTCTTATCATCAGGGCCTTTTAAAATGTTTCAATTTACCTGTTACTTCTTTGTCCACCCATTCTGATTGGCTCTAACTACTCTCCATCAAGTCACCCTGTTTTGTTTTTATCTTGTTAGTACCTCAAGGCTGTATATTGTCACCCTGCTGATTTAACTTATATGCAGAGTACATCATGAGAAAGGCTGGGCAGGAGGAAGCACAAACTGGAATCAGGATTGCCGGGAGAAATATCAAAAACCTCAGATATGCAGATGACACCACCATTATGGCAGAAAGTGAAGAAGAACTAAAGAGCCTCTTGATGAAAATGAAAGAGGAAAGTGAAAAAGTTGGCTTAAAGCTCAACATTCAGAAAACTAAGACCATGGCATCCGGTCCCATCACTTCATGGCAAATAGATGGGGAAACAGTGGAAATAGTGTCAGACTTTATTTTTCTGGGCTCCAAAATCACTATGGATGGTGATCGCAGCCATGAAATTAAGACACTTACTCCTTGGAAGGAAAGTTATGACCAACCTAGACAGCATATTAAAAAGCAGACACACTACTTTGCCAACAAAGGTCCATCTAGTCAAGGCTATGGTTTTTCCAGTGGTCATGTATGGATGTGAGAGTTGGACTATAAAGAAAGCTGAGCGCCAAAGAATTGATGCTTTTGAACTGTGGTGTTGGAGAAGACTCTTGAGAGTCCCTTGGACTGCAAGGAGATCCAACCAGTCCATCCTAAAGGAGATCAGTCCTAGGTGTTCACTGGACGGACTGATGCTAAAGCTGAAACTCCAATACTTTGGCCACCTGATGCGAAGAGCTGACTCATTTGAAAAGACCCTGATGCTGGGAAAGATTGAGGGCAGGAGGAGAAGGGGACGACAGAGGATGAGATGGTTGGATGGCATCACTGACTCGATGGACATGGGTTTGGGTGGACTCCGGGAGTTGGTGATAGACAGGGAGGCCTGGCGTGCTGCGGTTCATGGGGTCGCAAAGAGTTGGACACAACTGAGTGACTGAACTGAACATATTTGTTTTGTCTCCGGACAATCTGTTCCCCCACCAGAATAAGTTCCATGAGAGCAGAAATTGTGACTGTCTTCTTTACCAGTGCCCCAATAGCCTCTGGCACTTAGGCCCCCAATCTGTATCTGTTCAATGAATAGTGAATGAAAACTACTAAGTGATGGTGCCAGGATTTGACCTGGGGACTGATTGCAGAGCCTACACTAACTCTTAACAAGTGATTGTGCTGGAGGCTGCACCGAGGTAGACCTGAGCAGGCCTCTCTGACATCACTTCTGCCTATATTCTCCCTTCGGAGCATTGTTAGGGCCTTCTCTTATGAAATGATCTTTACTCTCTCCCTGTTACCTTCCCAAACAAATCTAAACTCCTTTGGCCTTTAAAACATACATGAAAGGAGTCCCCTTGGCTAGAACCTGGCTCTACTGCCACTTCATGAATTCAGTCATGCCTTTAGTGGAATGTTAATATGCTACACTCTTCCTTCCTGTGACCCATGCCATGAAAACAACTTTCTATTCTGGACAGGAGTTTGATCCCTGGTTGGGAAGATCCCCTGGAGTAGGGAATGGCTACCTGCTCCAGTATTCTTGCCTGGAGAACCCCACGGACAGGCTATAGTCCAGGGAGTCACAAAGAGTCGGACACGACTGAGCACAGCACATTATGTTCCGTCCTGTGACTTGTGCTGTGAAAACAACATTCCGTTCTGTCATTTAGTGGTTAAGAGCTTGAGCCCAAGGTCAGAGATATCGGGACTCAAGTACTTAAAGAGTTTTAAGACTTTTCTCCCAAGGGAATAGAAATAAAAGGAAAAAAATAAACAAATGGGACTTAATGAAACTTACAATCTTTTGCACAGCAAAGGAAACCTTGAAAAGACAACCAATGCACTTGGAGAAAATATTTGCAACTGACAAGGGCTTAATTTCCAAAACATTACAAACAGTTCATACAACTCAATAACCAAAAAACAAACAACCCAATCAAAAAATTGGCATAAGATCTAAATAGACATTTCTCCAAAGGAGACATACAGATGGCCAGTGGGTACATGAAAAGATGATCAACGTTGTTAATTATTAGAGACATGCAAATCGAAACTACAATGAGGTATCACCTCACACAAGTCAGAATGGCTGTCATTTAAAGTCTACAAATAGCAAATGCTAGAGATGGTTTGGAGAAAAGGGAGCCCTCCTACACTACTGGTTGGAATGTAAATTGGTGGAGCCACTGTAGAAAACAGTATGGAGGTTTCTCAAAAAATTAAAAATAGAGTGGCCATAAGATTCAGAAATCTCATCCTTGGACATAAATCCAGACAAAACTATAATTCAAAAAGATACATGCACCCCAATGTTTATAGCAGTTCTATTTACAATAGCCAAGACACGGTAGCAACCTAAATGTCCACTGACAGATGAATGAATAAAGATATGCTGTGTGTATAAAGGATACTACTCAGCCATGAATAGAAGGAAATAATACCATTTGCAGCAACATGAATGGACCTAGAGATTCTTAAACTAAGTGAAGCAAGTCAGAAAGAGAAAGACAAATGTTATATGGCATCACTTATATGTGGAATTTAAAATATGACACAAATGAACTTATTTATGAAACAGAAACAGATTCGCAAAAAAAAAACAAAGTGAGTAGGGAGGGATAAACTAGGAATTTGGGATAAGGATACAAACTATTATATATGTAATAGATAAATAACAAGGTACTATAGTACAGCAAAGGGAACTGAATTCAATATCCTGTAATAAACCATAATAGGAAAAATATGAAAAAGAATATATATGCATATATAAGAATATATATTCTTTTTCAAGCTTTGTCCATGTATATATATCTGAATCACTTTGTTGTACAACAGAAACTAATTATAATACTGTAAATAAACTATACTTCAATAAAAACAAAAATTACGATAAAAAAGATAAAGCATAATTAACCTATGGGGGGAGAAAAAGAGTTTTAGGACTTTGGGCAAATGGCTTAATCTCCATGAGCTTTGATTTCCTTATCTCAAGATGGGTACAATAATAAAACCTACCTCACAGGGCTTTTGAGAGGATTAAATAAGGCAATGCAAGTAAAACGCATAGTACATTAACTGGCACATAATAAGCAGTCATAAATTTCACTTGATTTGATGATGGTCTATCGTTATGCAACTAACAGGGGGATCATTCCTTCTCAGATACAATCAGAAGAGGGTGAGATGATTGGGAGTTTGACAGGTGCTGGTCTGGAAGCAGGTAGAGCATTCTGCACGCCACGGTCTGGCCTGCGGAAGAATTGCAGCGGGGTGTGCATGCCCAGAGGGGGCTAGTATCTCCTCAACATCACTTCTCACTTTCTGTCCCTGCATATGGACATTAGCCTGTCTTAGGAAGTCTGTTGGGAAATGAGGATTATCCTTCCCCTGAACCTGCTGCTGAAATGCTAGCCACAGGCCTCTCAGAAGGTATGTAAAGTTGTGTCCAACTCTTTGCAACCCCATGGACTGTACCCCGCCAGACTTCTCTGTCCATGGAATTCTCCAGGCAAGAATACTGGAGTGGGTTGCCACTTCCCTTCCTTCCTGACCAGGGATGAAACTCAGGTCCTCCTGCATTGCAGACAGATTCTTTACCATGTGAGCTACTTGGGAAGCCCCAAAGTGTCTGTAGCTCAAGGCAACATTCTAGTTTCCTTTACATCTAAGTCCTTTACCTGGGGTTTGCTTCTGACGGGAGGAGGGACACCTTTTGCTGCCATGATGGGCCGGACAGACAAAGGTAACCTTTCCTATTATCAGAAGGTAACCTTCCCTATTATCCAACGCTGCTCTTGGTTCTCTCCTGGGGCGGGAGCTGAGGGTGATTGCAGAGGCGATTCATTTGCATAGTTTAATCCCATATTTTAACTGGTCAGAGAAGGGCCTTCAAGGGTCCTGGTTGATTTCCTGGGGGAACGTGAAGAGACAATGGTGCCAATTTGTCCTTGCAAGAGCAGTTCTCCATGGGAGGTCAAGGAGAGGAGGCAGCATTTGAATTCACTTCCTTCCAGCCCGATCCTAGATGTTCCAGTTGACAGAGGTGCACCCCACTCCCCACCCATCCACACCATTTTCTGTTCCCAGAGATGCAACAGTCTGATTTCACAATTAGTCGCAGTTAGTGTCAATTCCTGGAGCTCGTTTCCTGGCCTGCCCTCACTTCCGAGACTTCTCCTGCGCCTGCTCCTTTGCTCTGTTGGCCTGGCAGTGTGAGGCGGGGGGGATGGGGAGAAGAGTCCACTTTCCCTTCCTAACACATCTACCCGCCCTTCCTCCAACTGTCACCTCTCCCCACTTTTCAGGACCAGAAGGTTTGCAGACAATGCTCATTTCCAGCACAAGGTTTGAATCTTCCTGTCCTAGTGGTGGAAATAAAATGAGCTTGGGAGAACCGAAGTTCACAGGAGCCGGGCGGGGTGGGGGGGCGCGGGCGGCTGACAAGAGTCAGCCCAGCACGCCCTTGGAACCCTCAGTTAACAACATGCTTGTTTATACTGCACATCTGTGAGCTGCTGACTTCCTGATGATGTTCAGGGCGTGCACCAGTCAGGCAGAGTCATTCACCTGAAACGGAAGGCGGTGACACTCCAGGTGATAAAAGAAAACCTCATGACAATGACAGTCATATAATACTCTTTGAAACTCTACATCTGCCTGGAGGGCCTTTTAATCAAGGTTTTCAAAGAACATTTCCCAGCTCTTGCCCATTCATCTGTACCACATCCCTGGAAAAGAGCCCGCAGGTAGGTAGCAGAGTGCTATAAATAGACTACTGTATCGTTATCTTTGATGCAAGCACTACGTATTTAGACAGCATTACTCTGAAGACCTAAAGGGCTCCACGTACGTTTTATTATCTAATTCTAACTCATTCATACAGCAGGCCCCATATTTGCTGCCTTGCAAGTAATTTGGAAAAGCTTTGGATCCACAGAAACTCACAACTTTCTAATGCCTTCTCCCTTCTCTCCTGCACCTGCTTAATTCAAGACACTTCCCAATTCTGCTCCTGGTAGCCCTAAGGAGCCAGTACCATAGCTTCACTCGCTTTGTTTACATTAAAACACACTTACGACAGTGACACCAAGGGCTGTAAGAAGACATAATGCATTTCCATCGGATTTCACCTGGGTCTAAGGTGCAGGGATTTGAAAGCTTCATTTATACAGCTATCAGATAGACTTCATGATTTTTATGACGAGACAGGACAGGGTACACTGATCACGTTAGCTCACGGTTGAAGCTAAGTTATTAGTACACCACCTTGAAGATGGACATCACCTTGAAAACTGACCAAGTGAATTCTTTTCATTTGTAACAGCGTCTGTATCTCCCTTATACTGATACCCTCAGGGAGGTGATGTACTTCTGTTACATAGTTATACAGGTCGCAGTTGGAAAGAATCAAGTGTGTAATTATTTCCTTATTTGTCTTTTCCACTGTTCTAAGCTCTACAAGGGCTGGGGCTGTATTTGTTTGAATTGTCTCTGTATCTCCAGAGTCGACCACAAGTGAGATGCTTATAAAAATATCTGTTGAATGAATGGATGAGTGATGGCACGAATCACAGTGAGCATTCTCTGGTTTAGGGCTTCTAATCATGCCCTTTTTGTACAGGCTCTAGTTCTGTTTTAGGGAATCAAAACAGCTTCCGCTCCCACTCCACTCCATCATGTGCCCTGGGTCCCTCTCATCATCATTTCCCTCTTCATCCTCCTCTGTCCTCAAGGAACACACAGGGGCTTCAGGTAGAAGCCACATCCTTCCCTCTCCTCCCTACCCCTCACCCTACAACCAGGCTGAACCTCATCCAATAATTTAGTTGAGCTCTGGACTCAGCTTATTTATATGATTATCTCAAAAAGCCCCGTGTCCCCAGAAAAGCATCTCACCTGCATCTAATATATGGTATGGCAGGAAAAAACACATAAAGTCTAGGTTCCCAGAGACGTGAGTTAAAAATTGGAGCACAAATGCTTACAGCTGTGTGAACTTGGCCAAGTTCCTGACCTCTTTGAGTTTCCGTGTCTTCAGCAGTAACAGGGAGGTGACACCATCCACGTGGAGGGGGAGGGGCGTGGGGGTCAAATGCTAAGACACAGGCAGCAGGGTCAGGGGATGGCCGTTCCCCTCCCTTCCCTTCTATCCTCCACCCTTCCTGGACTCATCCTGCCTCCTGGTTGCTGCTCATCCTTCGGCTGCTCCTAGTTGTCACCCCCGAGGTTTTAGGCTCTGTGCTGGAAGTACTGAGACTCAGGACTATATTTAGATGCCTTAGCTCTTTTATTTTTTACACCACTGTGTTGCTATGGTGATGGTGGGGGAGGAAGCAGGGAGGACAGTCTGAAAGGAAAGATGAAGCTCTGTCGGGAAGATCTGTGAGTCTGGCTGGAGGGGGGATTCTCCCACTGAGCTGATGCTTGCCAGGACCCCCACCTGAGCACCCCATCAGGAGGTGCTGCAGGGAGATGGGAGGTGTCACTGCCTAGGAAAGGCTTGTAAGAGGAGATAAAGAAAACTAACTGCTGAAAACTGCTCTCTCCACTGACCCTGCCCCAGCCTTAGCTCCTGGAGCCTTCCTCAAATGATTTCTCTATCAGTTGAGTCAGGAGGCAGCTGATGAGGTTGGTGGAGGAGTGACATTAATGATGTTGGGCTTGGAAGATGCTCAGACCAGACTCCTTCCCGGGGAGGAATGTCCCCTTTCTTGTCGCTGAACTTTGGGAAATTCTTGTCCTCAGCTCTGAGGGGTTTGGAGGGAGAAACAACAGAATCCAGGGGAGCCCCACTATAGCCGAGGCTCACACATCATGGATTCAGCCCATAAGGAAAACCAAAGTCACACAAGGGCAGAAATGAAGAGAAGGCTTTTATTCACACGCAGAACTCTATATACCGACTGGATTTGAACGTGGGCATGGCAGGCTCCAAGATGATGCAAAACCTGCACTGCGGAATGATCCAGTATTCCTAAAGCTGGTAACCACACATTACTTCGCTGGATCCTCACAGTGGCCTGGTGAGGTAGGATTATCTTTACAGGAGGAAATGGCACAGAGAGGTTGGCAACTTGCCCAATGGTTGATAAATGGCAGCTGATAAATGGCAGAACAGGGGTTTGAACTCAGACCACCTGGACTCCAGGCAGTTGGTAAGCCATGGATTCTAGCCTTGGAACCTGTCATCAGGATCCAGATGAGGCCACAGCCACCCTCTGACCTTGGTGGGATCATCATTGTGTCTAACATGCAGATGGCCACCCAAGGACGTGCTGCAGAGAAGCCAATTCTGACTTCATGATGGAACTGTTTCTTTGACTTGTTTTTTTGTTGCTTTTGTTATTATAATCACACAGAATGGTTTGCCTCAGAGAATCTTGCCCCTCTGCCTGACTGTTAAAAGTGCCTTTGTTCAGAACCTTGTCCACCTGTGGATGGCAGGAAGGAAGAAATGAACACATCCCCTGCCTGAGGCTTGTCATTCGAGGAGATGTTTGCAAGATCAATGGCCTTTTTACTTTGCTTCTTTACCTATCCCCATCTCTGATCTATAAAAGAACCTGGCATCCAGACCCCATAAGATGGTTATTTTGAGGTGCTAGTCTGCCATCCTCTTGGTCAGTTGCTTTCCAAATAAAGTTGTTTCCCGTGCTTCAACACCTCATCTCTCAGATTCACTGACCTGTTGTGCAGCGAGTGGAGCCAGCTTGCCTCCCTAACAGAAGCTCTGGGTAAGGCAGAAAGGAAGGGTACTATTCTCAAAAGCACAGGAAAGAGGTTGATCAGATGAAAAATCCTCAAGGAGTATGTGAGAGTTAGGTTGAAAATACATTTGTTGGCCAAGCACAAAGTCTGGAGAAATACACCGAAAGATGAATGCTCGATTGCTCATTTACTGAAGTGCTGGGAGAACTATATGACAAAGGACCGAGGTTCTGATGATGCTGTTGAGGAGATAGTCAGGGTTGGACTAAGATTTTCAGCTCTCTTCCATTCTGAAGACCTTACGATGTCCCCTCCCCTACAAGTAGTAGCGTCCTCTGGGCCGAACATCATGCTTTATACTAATAATTCATTAGCCCTCCCCAGAACTTTATGAGGTACTATTAGCATTTGCAGTCTGCAAGTGAGGAAATTGAATCTGTTAAGAGTTAAGTAATTTTGTCCAAGGTTATCCAGGCAGTAAGTGGTCTAAAGCCAGGTTCTATGTGCACTCTAACCCACAAAATAAATATAAGAAGCCCAATTAGGTCCTCATGATAGGATTTTTTTTAAATCTCAAATTATTTCAGTTTTTCCCTAACTTTTGGGGAGATGATTCTACTTAGCTAATGCTTTTGGGTGATCCGGTACCAGGTAAATGAAGATATATCTCCAAGAGGGTTCTTTTCCCGATTTTTCTCCCTTGCTGTTTTCCTGCTCTTATAGCAGATTACATCGTAAAGTCTTCTCTATTTAAAAAAAAAAACGCCAACAAAAACTGCAACACATTTATTATGTAAGTCCTGGGTTCTAGCCTAGGAACTTGTTTTCAGGGTCCAGATGAGGCCACCGCCACTGTCTGACCTTAATAGTGCAGAGGTCCCATCTCCTCCAGAGAATTATGGGGTTAGCTATTGGGCATCTTGGGCATCCCTGGTGGCTCAGTGGTAAAGAATCCACTTGCAGTGAAGGAGATGCAGGTTCAATTCCCTGGAGAGGGAAATGGCAACCCACTCCAGTATTCCTGCCTGGGAAATCCCATGGACAGGTGCCTGGAAGACTACAGTCCATGGGGTCACAAAAGAGTCGGACATGACTGAGGGACTGAACAACAAGAGAGGTCTATTTCCTCTCTCCCTGGGCTTCCCAGGTTGCACTAGTGGTAAAGAACCTGCCTGCCAATACAGCAGTCACAGGAGATACACGTTCGATCCCTGGGTTGGGAAGATCCCTCGGAGAAGGGCATGGTCAATCCACTCCAGTATTCTGTCCACGAGATCGCAGAGTCGAACACAACTGAAGCAACTTACCATGCATGAAGAGAAAAAAATCCTATTGGAAAGGCAGCTGGCAAATGTCTTATAAGTTTTTGAGGAGAAAGAGAAAGAGGAGCCAAAGTTAACTATATCACCAGTGGTAGACAACTGACCATGTTTGGTGTTCCTACTTGCCTAGTGCCATGCTAAGTTGTATCAGCTATGTCTGATTCTTTGCAACCCCAAGGATTGTCACCCACCAGGCTCCTCTGTCCATGGGATTCTCCAGGCAAAAATTCTGGAGTGGGTTGCCATGCCCTCTTCCAGGGGATCTTCCCAACTCAGGGACTGAACTCACATTTCTTATGTCTCCTGCACTGGCAGGCAGGCTCTTTGCCACTGGTACCACCTGGCGAGTGCCAACAAAGCTTTGTATTTGCAGTGGGCACTTTCATTTAGAGAGTTATTTCATTTAAGCCTCACAACAGCCCAGTGAGGTCCATGCAGTTATAGTCACACATCTGAGTTATAACTCACACATGTGAGTTATACTCACATTACATTTGAGGTGTGTGGCAACTGAGAACTGGGGCTCAGTTGTGATGGAATCAGCCCAAGGTCACACAGCTGGCAAATGGTACTTATGTCTGGTAAATGGGTTAGGCTCATGTCTTCAGAAACAAGGTCATACTCTTTTCAATACCCTCTTTTTCTTTTCCCATCCAAGTACTAACCTGGCTCAACCCCATTAAGCTTCTGAGATCAGATGAGATCGTGTGTGTTCAAGGTACCTATTTCTGACTCATGTTGTTACATGGCAGAAACCAACACAATATTGTAAAGCAATTATTCCTCAATTAGAAAGAAAGAAAGAAAGAATAAAAAATACCCTATTCTTCCTCTCCGCCTATAGGCTTGACTCAATCCATACCGAGGCATTCTGCAGGTAACAGAAGCAGTTCTGATGAGGGTCCATCTCCATGAACGGTATATTACAATACAGGAAAGAAGAGCAGAGATCTTGCAGTGAGACTGGCCTAAGTTTGAGTTACAGCTCTGCCACTCATGGCCAGATAACAGTGGGAAAAACAGCTGTTTAAAGGTGATTTTCTTGTCTGTAAAAGGACAGCATGAAGATTAAGTGTAATCTCCTGCAAATTGATTGGCACAAATTCCTCAAAATATACGCATTGTTATTGTGATTATTGACAGCAGCAGTGGCGTTCAACACTGGATTTGTTTTAACTAAATGATCCTCAATGAGACCATATCATCTTGGTTATCATCCAAGATGGCAGTGGGATCCCATACAGTTAGGCAGTTTCTCTGTGTCACAAACTTCCCTATCCTGTTTCAAAAATGTGGCTGTACACTATGGAGAACAGTGTGGAGATTCCTTAAAAAACTGGAAATAGAACTGCCATACGACCCAGCAATCCCACTGCTGGGCATACACCCCGAGGAAACCAGAATTGAAGAAACACGAGTACCCCAATGTTCATCGCAGCACTGTTTACAATAGCCAGGACATGGAAGCAACCTAGATGTCCATCTGCAGACAAATGCATAAGAACACAATGGAGTATTACTCAGTTCAGTTCAGTTCAGTTCAGTCGCTCAGTCGTGTCCGACTCTCCGCGACCCCACGAATCACAGCACGCCAGGCCTCCCTGTCCATCACCAACTCCCGGAGTACACTCAAACTCATGTCCACAGAGTCGGTGATGCCATCCAGCCATCTCATTCTCCGTCGTCCCCTTCTCCTCCCGCCCCCAACCTTTCCCAGCATCAGAGTCTTTTCCAGTGAGTCAACTCGTCTCATGAGGTGGCCAAAGTATTGGAGTTTCAGCTTTAGCATCAGTCCCTCCAATGAACATCCAGGATTGATCTCCTTTAGAATGGACTGGTTGGATCTCCTTGCAGTATAAGGGACTCTCAAGAGTCTTCTCCAACACCACAGTTCAAAAGCATCGATTCTTCGGCGATCAGCTTTCTTCACAGTCCAACTCTCACATCCATACATGACCACGGGAAAAACCATTGCCTTGACTAGACGGACCTTGGTCGGCAAAGTAATGTCTCTGCTTTTTAATATACTATCAAGGTTGGTCATAACTTTCCTTCCAAGGAGCAAGCGTCTTTTAATTTCATGGCTGCAATCAGCATCTGCAGTGATTTTGGAGCCCAAAAAAACAAAGTCTGACACTGTTTCCACTGTTTTTCCATCTATTTCCCATGAAGTGATGGGACCAGATGCCATGATCTTTGTTTTCTGAATGTTGAGCTTCAAGCCAACCTTTTCACTCTCCTCTTTCACTTTCATCAAGAGGCTTTTGAGTTCCTCTTCACTTTCTGCCATAAGGGTAGTGTCATCTGCATATCTGAGGTTATTGATATTTCTCCCAGCAATCTTGATTCCAGCTTGTGCTTCTTCCAGCCCAGCGTTCCTCATGATGTACTCTGCATATAAGTTAAATAAGCAAGGTGACAATATACAACCTTGACGCACTCCTTTTCCTATTTGGAACCAGTCTGTTGTTCCATGACCGGTTCTAACTGTTGCTTCCTGACCTGCATACAGGTTTCTCAAGAGGCAGGTCAGGTGGTCTGGGATTCCCATCTCTTTCAGAATGTTCCACAGTTTATTGTGATCCACACAGTCAAAGGCTTTGGCATAGTCAATGAAGCAGAAATAAATGTTTTTCTGAAACTCTCTTGCTTTCTCCATGATCCAGCGGATGTTGGCAATTTGATCTCTGGTGCCTCTGCCTTTTCTAAAACCTGCTTGAACATCTGGGAGTTCACGGTTTACATACTGCTGAAGCCTGGCTTGGAGAATTTTGAGCATGACTTTACTAGCGTGTGAGATGAGTGCAATTGTGCGGTAGTTTGAGCATTCTTTGGCATTGCCTTTCTTTGGGATTGGAATGAAGACTGACCTCTTCCAGTCCTGTGGCCACTGCTGAGTTTTCCAAATCTGCTGGCATATTGAGTGCAGCACTTTCACAGCATCATCTTTCAAGACTTGAAATAGCTCAACTGGAATTCCATCACCACCACTAGCTTTGTTCGTAGTGATGCTTTCTAAGGCCCACTTGACTTCACATTCCAAGATGTCTGGCTCTAGGTCAGTGATCACATTATCGTGACTATCTTGGTCGTGAAGATCTTTTTTGTACAGTTCTTCTGTGTATTCCTGCCACCTCTTCTTAATATCTTCTGCTTCTGTTAGGTCCATACCATTTCTGTCCTTTATCGAGCCCATCTTTGCATGAAATGTTCCCTTGGAATCTCTAATTTTCTTGAAGAGGTCTCTTGTCTTTCCTATTCTGTTGTTTTCCTTTATTTCTTTGCACTGATCACTGAGGAAGGCTTTCTTATCTCTCCTTGCTATTCTTTGGAACTCTGCATTCAGATGCTTATATCTTTCCTTTTCTCCTTTGCTTTTCGCCTCTCTTCTTTTCACAGCTATTTGTAAGGCCTCCTCAGACAGCCATTTCGCTCTTTTGCATTTCTTTTCCATGGGGATGGTCTTGGTCCCTGTCTCCTGTACAATGTCACGAACCTCCGTCCAGAGTTCATCAGGCACTCTATCAATCAGATCTAGTCCCTTAAATCTATTTCTCACTTCCACTGCATAATCATAAGGGATTTGATTGAGGTCATATCTGAATGGTCTAGTGGTTTTCCCTACTTTCTTCAATTTAAGTCTGAACTTGGCAATAAGGAGTTCATGATCTGAGCCACAGTCAGCTCCTGGTCTTGTTTTCGCTAACTGTATACAGCTTCTCCATCTTTGGTTGCAAAGAATATAATCAATCTGATTTCGGTGTTGACCATCTGGTGATGTCCATGTGTAGAGTCTTCTCTTGTGTTGTTGGAAGAGGGTGTTTGCTATGACCAGTGCATTCTCTTGACAAAACTCTATTAGCCTTTGCCCTGCTTCATTCCGTGCTCCAAGGCCAAATTTGCCAGTTACTCCAGGTGTTTCTTGACTTCCTACTTTTGCATTCCAGTCCCCTATAATGAAAAGGACATCTTTTTTGGGTGTTAGTTCTAAAAGGTCTTGTAGGTCTTCATAGAACCGATTAACTTCGGTTTCTAATGGAGTATTACTCAGCCATTAGAAAGAATGCATTTGAATCAGTTCTAATGAGGTGGATGAAACTGGAGCCTATTATACAGACTGAAGTAAGTCAGAAAGAAAAACACCAATACAACATATTAACGCATATATATGGAATTTAGAAAGATGGTAATTGAAGGAGTCTTTTGGGCCTAGAAAAGAAAACAACAGTTTCAAAGGCCCTTGCTGAATCATCTAACTTGGGAGAAAACAAAACAGAACTTTAGGTCCCACCCTGATGCTCCAGGCAAGTTGCATTTATCTGGGACTTATCACCCCCTGACCAGAAACCTTCCACTCCCTACACCTGCCCAAAAGACTTATCATCCCCTGCCCAACTACAAATGCCATCTCAACGAAAGAATACCCAAACAATCCCGCCTGATTAACGTTTTCCTTATCGCTTCCACAAACCTCCCTATAAATATGGAGCCTCCCTGATCCCTCTCTGCGCTCAGCCTGGTCATTAGGCCAACTGTCGCCCCCTCCTTGCCTGAATAAAGGTAACCTACTTCTGCTGAGGTCATCTTTCCTTTTTCTGCCTTGCCTGAACTATACCTTACAGTAATGATGACTCTCTATGCGAGACAGCAAAAGAGACACAGATGTAAAGAACAGTCTTTTGGACTCTGGGAGAAGGCGAGGATGGGATGATTTGAGAGGGTAGCGTTGAAACGTGTATATTATCATATGTGAAGCGGATCCTCGGTCCAGGTTTGATGCATGAGATAGGGTGCTCAGGGCTGGTGCACTGGGATGACCCTGAGGGATGGGATGGGGAGGGAGGTGGGAGGGGAGTGCAGGATGGGGAGCACATGTACACCCATGACTGATTCATGTCAATGTATGGCAAAAACCACTACAATATTGTAAAGTAATTAGCCTCCAATTAAAATAAACAAATTAATTTTTAAAAATTAAAGTAAAAAAAATAAAAAACCAAAAATGTGGCTGTACAGTTTTGGGATTTTTTTGCCATACCCCCCGTTAAGAGTAGTTTCAATGCCGTTGTTGTCAACCTTCCTGGGGCTTAAGGATAGAAATCCTGTGGGGAGGTGGTTTTCTTATCTTTTCAAGTTGCTGGCCATTATTCAGCCAAGCTTAACACATTTCTGCCTTTTCCTTTTTTTTTCCCCTCACACTCTGTCTAGTCCAGTTTCTGAAGAGGTAAACTTGTCATTGAAGCGATCAGAGAGAACACTTAGCATTTTCCTCACACGCACATGCTTTCAAAGTACTTTTCCATTTCTCTCCAGCGTTCAGTCTCTAGAGGGAAAGTGGTGTCCAGGAGCGTGGTGTTAAGAGAGGAGAACACGAATATTTCTGGAATTGCCAATGCCGTAGGGGAACTCAGAAAATATTCACTGAGAGAGAGGAGAAATAGAGTCGGGGAGAGAAATTACGGACCCACCTCACATCACAAAACTGAATTGCGGGGTCTGAAGAGTCTTAGGTCTCTTGATTTCTAGAATTTTAATGGCACTTGAAATTCTTTTTTTACCCCCCAAAAATGGATTCTTTCCTGGTTTATTTCTGCTCTGGTTCACTGTAATGCAGTGGGATTTTTCCCTTTTTTTTTAAATTTGATTGCTTTTATTGGAATGTGATTGCTTTGCAATGTTGTGTTAGTTTCTGCTGTACAATGAAGTGAATCAGCTATGTGTATACATATACCCCCTCCCTCTTGGACATTCCTCCCCTATACAATCCCATCCCACCCCTGTAAGTCATCACAGAACACTGAACTGAGCTTCCTTTGCCTTATAGCAGGTTCCTACTAGCCATCTATTTTACACATAGCAGTGTATATATATATATGTGGTATATATATTCAAACCTAATCTCCCGATTCATCCCCTGTCTGCACCTCCATTCTCAACATTTGCTTCTCTATTCCTGCCTTGTAAGTTGACAAGAGAGTCACAGAGCAGTGGAGGTGTCAAGTACAACGATGGAGGAAGAAGATGCCTGGGATGTCATCACATGCTGTCTACAAGGTAGAAGGCAAGAGAAGGATAGGGGGATGGGAAAAGGTGAGTGCCTTCCTGGATTTCAGAAATTCAATGCCATTTCTAATGGTTAATGAATGTCTATGGTCAAAGTATATGGCTTTGGGGGCTGAAGGAGTTACAAACATGAGGAAGATGTTCTTTACTTCAAGGAGCTTGGCATGACACAGATTATAAATGTTGAGAAAGAGCGACCTAGAAACCTTCATGGCCAAATTCCCAGCTTACAGATTCATGTCTGTGACAATTTCTCTTGAGCTCTAGTGTTGCGGAGGGGAAAAGATGGGCCCTCATTTTCCATGCACACTAAAACAAAACATAAAACACACACACAAAACCATCTAGTGATGATAATGGTAATATTAAAGCACATACAGGGACTTCCCTGGTGGTCCAGTGGTTAAGATTCCACCTTGCAATGCAGGGGACAAGGTTTTGATCCCTGGTCGGGGATCTAAGATTCCATACTCCAAGGAGCAACTAAGCCCACCTGTCATGACGAATGAGTCCATGCTCTGCAATGAAAGATCCCACGTGCAGCCAAATCAATAAATATTGTAAAAGATTAAGTAAAACATGTCTGAGCAAATCTTAATTTTCTCTTCTATGTATTCTCAGGTTCTTTCGGTGCTGATACTGAAGGGGAAATATGGACTTGATTTTTCCTGGATAGCAGTGTCTTCAATATATGTTGACGACTATTTAGTGTGTGATGCCCCTGAAGCCTTTCTCTCACCTTTAACCTACCCGCCGCCCAGCCTGCTCTGATCCACATTGACAGAGATCTGATAAAATGCCCAATACTGTGGCCAGCATCTCAAAAACATCAGGCATCATCGTTAAGATGCTATGCTACACAGAGATGAATGAAACTGTTTCTCTGCTCTTCAAGAATTCACAGTCCAATGGGGAAGGCAGATAGGCAAAGAAATATTTACACTGCACACTCAGGGCGATTTATGAAACTGGGAAACCCCTCAAAAACTTTGGAGTTTTTATATGTCTTTCACCACACATCACAAAATAGTAACAGCTAATACTTACATATCATTTAATACGTGCCAGGGACTATTTCAAGCACTTTATGCATATCAACTTGTTAAACCTCCACAACCCAATTGGGTAGAAGTCATTGTTTTATTTATTACCTATTTTTAGAGATAATAAAGCTGAGGCATAGGGAGGTTAAGTCACGTGCCTAAGGTCACACAGCTTAAACGACAGCTTCAGAATTTGAACTGAGCTAGTCTAAGTCCACAGTCCACACCCTTAATGACCAGGCTATACTGACTTCTCAAATGAGATGGTAAAACATTGCTTTTCAGTGAGTCAGAAGAGATTACAGCCTCTGTCGTCCACGGTCACCTTCAGGGCTCTCTGGCTACTTTACAGCCTGCATTTATCAATTTCCTGAATGCTCCTATGTGCCAGACACTGTGCTAAGTACTTTCAACACATCTCATTCAACCATCATCACAGCTCAATGAGCCAGGTACTAGCTATGCCCTATTATGAACTGAACATTTGTGTTGCCCTAAAATTCTGGAGTTTCAGCAAAGTAGGATAAGTGTATCTAGTTCCCTCACTCTTGGAAGGTGCTTCTATCACCTCTCTTTTTTTTTTAATGCTTTTTATTGTGGTAAAAGTCACATAATATAAGACATACTGTTTTAACCATATTTAACTGTACAGTTCAGTTCAGTTCAGTCGCTCAGTTGTGTCTAATCTTTGCGACCCTGACTGAGCAACTGAATTAAACTGAACTGAACTGCAGCACACCAGGCTTCCCTGTCCATCACCAACTCCCGGAGCTTGCTCAAACTTATGATCATCAAGTCAGTGATGCCATCCAACCATCTCATCCTCTGTCGTCCCCTTCTCCTCCTGCCTTCACTCTTTCCCAGCATCAGGGTCTTTTCCACTGAGTCAATTCTTAGCGTCAGGTGGCCAAATTATTGGCGTTCCAGCTTCAGCATCAGTCCTTCCAATGAATATTCAGGACTGATTTCCTTTAGGATGGACTGGTTTGATCTCCTTGCAGTCCAAGGGACTCTCAAGAGTCTTCTCCAACACCACAGTTCAAAAGCATCAGTTCTTCAGTGCTCAGTTTTCTTTATAGTCCAACTCACACATCCATATGTGACTACTTGAAAAACCATAGCTTTGACTAGATGGACCTGTACAGTTCAGTGGTATTAAGTACATTCACATTGTTGTGCAGTTCTCAACATCATCTATATCCCGGATTTTTCACCATCCTAAACTGCAACTCTGTCTCCATTAAACACGAGCTCTCCATTGCCCCTCTTCACCCCCTTGCTGAGATAGCCAGATTCCATAAACCAGACCCCCTACTACACAGCTGCTGCTGCTAAGTCACTTCAGTCGTGTCCGACTCTGTGCAACCCCATAGATGGCAGCCCACCAGGCTCCACCATCCCTGGGATTCTCCAGGCAAGAACACTGGAGTGGGTTGCCATTTCCTTCTCCAGTGCGTGAAAGTGAAAAGTGAAAGTGAAGTTGCTCAGTCGTGTCCAACTAGTAGCGACCCCACGGACTGTAGGCCACCAGGCTCCTCTGTCCATGGGATTTTCTAGGCAAGAGTACTGGAGTGGCTTGCCATTGCCTTCTACTACACAGAACCAGTGCCAAATTAGGAGTGCTGGAGGGAAGAGACTGTTGGGATCAGTCGATGAAACTCTTGCAGTTCCAAAGGTCCTCACTGACTAGAGTCTGGGGAGCTGGTGATGATGTCACCTTTCATAAGGACCATTATCCAAAGCTCAGTCCTCACCATCTTTGTCAGTCTTTCAAGAAAACAGAAATTCTCCCAGGATCTCTAGCCATCTAACAAGTTTTTAAAATCATTACCCAAAAGATAGAATAATTCAGGATCACTCCTATCTCCAGAAGTCTTGGCCAAAGTCCAGGCTAAAGTATTATTAGGACAACCATCATAAAAATGAGAAAAGGCGACTTCCCTGGTGGTCCAGTGGTTTATTCCTATCTCCAGATGTCTTGGCCAAAGCCCAGGCTAGAGTATTATTAGGACAACCATCATAAAAATGAGAAAAGGCGACTTCCCTGGTGGTCCAGTGGTTAAGACTTTACTTTCCAGTGCAAGGGGGGGGGGGGTGGGTTCAATCCCTGGTCATGCAGTTAAGGTCCCATATGCCTTATGGCTAAAAAATCAAAACATAAAACAGAAACAATATTGTAACACATGCAATAAAGACTTAAAAAATGGTCCCATAAAAATTCTTTTAAAAATATGAGAAAAAGTAGGCAATTAAATGTGAAGAATTTAGAACAGGCAAACAGACTGATGGCATTCTGACAGAGTACTGTCATCCTAAGAGAGCACTTGGGTTGATGTGCAATTTCCATTCATCTCCTTAAACTTCCTGGAACACTGACCACTAATGTACATCTATCAATGGCCCAGCAGTCATATAAACTTTGCTTATCAATGGCCACAGAAGCTTGTGTCCAATAGGCTTAGACATTTGCTACTTAACCTTATTTATTTTCATTTTTTATTGCTCTGCTATAAAAATTTTTTTGAGCACTACAATCTCTTCTTTTTCCTGTCTTAAGCGGTTACTCTCTATCAAGTACTCAATTTCATTTTCCAGATGTACAGAAAAATCACTTGAACTGCCATTCACAATCCTAGCTCTCAGGCAAAGCAAACAAATTCAAAACAGTTGCTACAAGAGCTAAAAGGAAACAAATAGTCCAGTGCCATCCCTTATATGCTTTTGCTTCATGGAATTTGAGCTCCATGTACTGTCTATCATTCCTACTTCATACAAGAAACACAGCGGCCAGAACTTTGTAACGCATGTAATTTTCAGGTAGGAAATTAACTGACCAGTCTTCTAAATATTCATGACGCATCTAGGTATGCAAGGAATTGTGCTAGAGACTGACAAAGTATAAGCTGGATTCTGTGTCTACCAAGAGATTGCCAAACATGTGCCTAATAAGTAGTATTTGATAGTTGCAGAACAAGTGCTGCACTGCAGAGGTGCAGTCAGTGGAGGGAATGATCACCTGGTAAGTATTAAAAGGTTCTTGGAAGAGCTGGGATGAAGTTGGTCATTAAGAATCCACAAGGTAATGTGTATGTTTCAAAGCTACTCTGTCAGTTCATCCCCTCCTCTCCTTCCCCACTCCCGCTGTGACCACAAGTCTGCTTTCTGTGTCTGCATCTCTATTCCTGCCGAGCAAATAGGTTCATCGGTATCATTTTTCTAGATTCCATGTTGAAACATACACATTACCTTATGCAAAACAGAGAGCTAGTGGGAAGCTACCGTATAACACAGGGAGCTCCACCCAGTGCTCTGGGACAACCTACAGGAGTGGGGTGGAGGGGGTGGGGGCGGGGAGGGAGGTTCAAGAGAAAGGGGGCATGTGTATACGTATGGCTGACTCACGTTGTTGCATGGCCGAAACCAATACAACATTGTAAAGCAATTATCCTTCAATTAAAAATAAATTTAACAAAAAGAATCCACAAGGTTTAGGGAGGTGAGGTGAGGAAGAGGCAAGAAGAAGGTTGCAAACTATGCAGCACTGCAAGAGGAAAATACGTGTACTCAGCAGACCATGGGTAAGCCCATGTGGCCAGAGCAGAAGGGTTGGAGACACAGGTTAACTAATGATATACAGATCTGACTGGTGATGCTCTAATAACGAAGTCCTTTTCTAGACAAGAGTCCTTTGGCAAGAGAATGCATCTAGGCAGGTTTTCTGGGCAAGTCAGTGTCTACCTAAGAATATTGTTTTTTCTTTCTCAGGGCTTGGCTGAAAAGCACAAGCCCTCACTGCTGCATCAGCCAAGGAAAATTCTGTCCTCTGTGCCACCCTCAGGTAATGGTCCCTCACCCAGCAGGCTGTAAACCCCTTTCCTGCTGCTTCCTGCCCCCATCTGCTGACGTCTGAGTCACTTGTCTCAGCACCGCAGACTCTGATACCTGGCTTCTAGTCTTCCTGTCAGCATCCTGAGTGATGTAAGCAGCTCCAAGATGACTAATCCAAAATCCTTGCCACTTGATCTGCTGACCTTCTCATCCTCAATCACCTTCACCACTGCTTCGGCCATCCACTCTCAAACCTCTATCCCCGAGATTTACCACTGCCTAAAATGGTCCCCCTCTCTGAAATAACAAATTCCCACACCCTAAAGCTGAATTTATCTTTTTTTTTTACCTGCATCACATAATTACTATTTTTATTTAAGATCTACTCTTGTAACGACTTTCAGGTACACAACACAGTATTATTAACTGCAATCACCATGCTGTATGTTAGATCTCCAGAGTTTATTTGTCGAATAATCTAGAAGTTTGTACTCTTTGACATCCCTTTTCCCCCATCCACCATTGTAGTCTGTTTCTATGAGTTCAGATCCTAATATAAGTGAGACCATACAGTACTTGTCTTTCCCTAACTCACTTAGCATGATGCCCTCAAGATCCACCCATGCTGTTGCAAATGGCAGGATTTCCTTCTTTCTTGTGGATGAATAATCGTCTGCTGTGTATATATACACACCACATACAGTTATTACTAATTGAACTTCACTTCTTGATCAAAGCTATTTCTCCTTTGGAGCCCCTGTCAGTGGATCATACACTATCCATTCATTCCTGCATCCTGGGGCCCTCTCTGGCCTACACCCACTTCCAGCCAGGCACTGGATCTTGTTGTTTCTACCTACTTAGAGCTCAAAATACAATTTCTTCTTTCCGTCCTCCTCTAAAACTCTTTTCTTAATTTTCAATTTTATGTTGGAGTAAAGTTGGGTGTACAGCAAAATGATTCAGTTATACTTTCTTTTTCAGATTCTTTTCCCATGTAGGTCATTACAGAATATTAAGCTCCCTGTTCTATACAGTAGGTTCTTATTGATTATTTTATATATAGCAGTGTATGCTGCTGCTGCTAAGTCACTTCAGTCGTGTCCGACTCTGTGCGACCCCATAGACGGAAGCCCACCAGGCTCCCCCGTCCCTGGGATTCTCCAGGCAAGAACACTGGAGTGGGTTGCCATTTCCTTCTCCAATGTGTCAAAGTGAAAAGTGAAAGCGAAGCCGCTCAGTCGTGTCCGACCCTTAGCGACCCCACGGACTACAGCCAACCAGGCTCCTCCATCCATGGGATTTTCTAGGCAATAGTACTGGAGTGGCTTGCCATTGCCTCCTCCGAGCAGTGTATGTGTGTATGTTAATCCCAAACTCCTAATTTATCCCTCCCTGTCAGGTTTCCCCTTGGATAATCACGTTTGTTTTTGAAGTCTGTTTCTGTTTTGTAAATAAGTTCATTTGTATCATTTTTTTAGATTCCATATACAAGTGATATCATATGCTTTTGTCTTTCTCTGTGTGACTTATTTCACTTAGTGTAATCATCTCTTTGTCCATCCACGCTGCTGCAAATGGTATTATAAAATTCTTATTCACTGGCCTCCATCACCTCTGGCCCAGATTCCCACAGCAGTCTCCTAAATCATCTCCCTGACTTGCTTCATGGCCATGCTATTTCATTCTTCCAACACAGCCCTCTGTTCATGCTGCCAGTCTCCCCAGGCTCCTCCTTCCCTTCTTCGCTGTCCTCTAACCTTAGCGTGCTGTGAGAGGCTGTTCTGGACCCCTGTTCCTTGCCCCTTTTCTCGCCCAGTTCCCACGCATCCTCCAGCCCTCAGACATCATCTTCTCCAAGAAGCCGTCACCAACCTCCCTGAACGGGTTGGTGAGTCTCTTCTGCCCTCCCACTCTTCTTGCCTTTGTGGTGACACAGCACACTCAGCTGACATCACTTCTTCACGAGACCGTCTCCGGCACCAAGCACAGTATCCGGAACCAAGCAGGAGCTCAAAAATGCTTCTGAACAAATGAACGAGCGAGGGAGTGAATGAGTGAAGGGATGTGTGCGAACATTCTGAACGCGGAGATGGAAGGTAAGGCAACGTCAAAGACAGATGTCACAGTTCACACCTGACAGAGGAGGAAGGGACGATGGAGCGATGGACTCAGAGAGACTTCCAAAGAGCAGAAGCAGTTGGCTCTGGGGAAGGAAAATGATGCTTTCAATTTGGGCAGGCTGACTGGGAGAAGATGGCTAGACAGAACCCTGGAGACACAGGTTTGGGACTTATCCACACCAAAGATCTCTTTAAAACCATCTATGGAAGATGTCTTCAATACAGAATTTAGAAGAGCAGGGGTCAGAAGCTGCTTTGTGAAAGGAAGTTTTATCAATTATCCAGATAATTCAGGTCTAAGTGAGGTTTCTTTTCTTACTTTTCTGAACAATTGTCTCCATTGCTTCTGAGTTTGAAGATTTGCTGTTTTGTTTTTGTATTCTGTCTTCCTAACAACTCTGTTTTTTTCAAGTGTATTTTGCAAACTCCAGATGTTTATTACCTCATTACACCATCCGGCCATTGTAATTTCTGTCACCTGTTTTTATGCAGTATGATGCTTATTTTTCAGCTGGATCCTACTGTTCCCCACCCCCCAAATAGAATTTCTTTGATCAACAGATTGGTTGCTATTGATCCAGACAAGTTTTACAAGAATTATTCCTACTCACTCTTCTTTTTGCCTCCTCTATGTTCTGTATGTTGATTTTCCATAAGAAATTCTGTGTTTTGAATTTTCTTCTCCTCCAGTTCAAGTGAATATTTGTGAGTCCTTAAACACACCACATAATATGGGCACATCCTTATGCCTGTCTTGTCAATTACAAAAGCCCTGTTAGTGAATGAAAGTACAATGCAATGGTATATCATCAAGGCTATATTTTACCACTGGAAGCTAAAGCCAGTCAACATTTTCCTAACTGAAATAAAGGTTTTACTTAGTGAAACCACAATTATTTTTCAGGGTTGAAATATAATTACAAGAGTACTTCATGAATCTGACACGTTCTTCCCTGCCAAGGGCATAATCTTTGGCCTTTTGAAAGAACTTGTATATAGTAGTCCTTATTCTAAATACATTCAATATACTAAATTTCTGATTCTTACAGAATTGCTCCGACATGTCCTTGATGAATTTGTAGAGCTGAAAATAGACCTGCTTTTGAAGTGTGAAACTGCATCTCAGTTATGTGAACTGCCCTGGTCAAATCTGGAAGTCTCTAAGTGTAGCAAAAACTCTCTTTGTTCTAGGGAATCGTTCTTACTCTTCTGAGGGATCGCAAACTATTCTGATAATTCAGATGTCTTTTATCAGAAAAATATACACACTCACACTCAAATATTTTGTATGTATATTACAAAACCAGCCATTGATCCCCTAAATGTCCCGAGGTTCTGAGTCAATAACCCCTAGACGAAAGATCAATTGTTGAGGGTGATGGATTTCAGTAACCTCAGAATGCAGAGAAAACAGCTGTAAAGAAAATGTGAGCTACAGGAGCTACAACTCCCAGCGAGAGGTGCATGGCTTGTGTGCAATCATGCCCAGCATGGCACTGAGCGGGCTGCCATCTTTTCTCCTGCAAGATATCAAGATTCCTACTCATCCTATTATGAGATTTTATTTTATGGCACCAGAGCTCTGATTCTTTGATGGAAGTCAGCACAAAATAGCTCCTTTTTGAAAACAAAAGTTTGCTTTACAGTCATTTCAGCTAAAACAAATCCACTTTTTAGCAAGAAGTAGGAGAGGGGAGGCGGAGGCTCTTTTTGCTGCTCCTTCCTCCCTTCCTGCAAAACCCTCCCCTCTCACTTTCTCTAATACCTTACACATCCTTGACTTCTGCTCTCCTTTATTAGGTCTCATGTCATTTTCTTGGTGCCTGAAAATCCTATATCAGTTCCAATCTTCTAAAAGTCTGCTGTTGACTTGTCTCATTCCATATTGCTTTGCATATATCTGATTTCTGAGCTGTACCCTAGCCCCTTGAATCCTAAGAGGTAGCTTGGTGCTTCGGATCATTTCTATCACCAGCTCCTACGTTCCTTTTTAACTGAAGGCAACATAATCTTCCTCCTTTATAATTTTTTTTAAACAAACTTAAGTGACCTTTAATTTTTGAAAATCATGTTACAAGCATGACCTGAAGGATAAGCCAACTTAGTAACCACTAATTACAAACTGCACCATTTTGCGTGTCTCACCATCATCCCCATAACCACATTTCCTGAGATTTTATATGTATAGGGAAATTCACTAATTACTCGCAGAATCTGAGATTTTTTCCTCTCTTCCCAAAGGAAAATCCTCGAAAAACCATCGTGTTACAGATAGTTTTCAAGCCAACATTTGTCACCACATTACTCGCTGTCCATTGCTTCTCAGCCTATATACTTTGTTCAAGTTGTTCTCTGATCCTCTTCTCAACAATTCCTTTCAGGGTTTTTAAGATCCTAACTCTACAAATACTTCTGAAACCTTTATTCTTCTATTGACATCAGAACCTTACCACCCTCCGATTTGTACCTGGGCCTCCAACAATACCGAGTTACTTGTCTTTCCCAAATGTTCATACCCTTCAGGAATTTTGCTAATGTGGCTGGGTTTGGCTGGCATGCCCTTTCCCCCTAGTACACCCAGATGATTCCAGTCATCAAGTGTCCCTCAGCTCTCCTGTCAGGCTTTCCCGACGACCTTCCTGACCCCAGTGCAGACCCACATGGATTCCCCTCCTCTGGTTTTCATGGCTCCTATGTCTAGAGCTTATGGGACTGTATTATAGGTGCAGATTCACTTGTCCACACCCACACCCTCCACTAGAGGGAAAGGCCCTTCAGGTCAGAGACTGGATATTGTTCTCCACCTACAGTGTGACCAACAAGCTCCTGTTTGGGGTAGGTTCACACCTCCAAGCACCTGCTTTGGGGTATGTTTGCTCCTCTAATTCCAACCACATGGTTGACGTGGGCGCTGCCATCTTCTTACACATCCTGCCGAGCTGGCTGAGCGAATGCTCTGAGTGGTCTCTGACACAGAGGGACAGTCACCTCCAATGTTTAAGCTCAAGCTGTGAGCCTGATGGCTGCTTGCAGCTATGTCTCCAGCCTGGTGAAGAGAGGCCATTCGGGGCAGAGGAAGCTGGCAGGTGAAGAGAGGACAGGAAGAATCCTGGAGGCAGCTGAATTGCTGGTTGTGGTTATCCCTGGGACTGCCCTTCTCATGCTTTGCTTATGGGAGCCAATGAAGTCTTTCCCCAACATGTATGCAACTTGGGTTTCTGCTATTTGCAACCAGAGAGTCCTCTCAAGTAACACTGACTGCCTTCTTCATGTCTCTGACTCCAGCTGCTAACTCCAGGCTTGGCATTCACCAGAGGCTCTGTAAACAAAGACTGAAATTGTGTTTCTTGTAATGAGGAATCAGGGACTGAGGTGACAGTGTGAACACGTGTCATACTATGATAGGTACATGAGGCCACACCTTAAAGCTGTATGGTGAAGCAGTGACTCCATGCACATTCTGAGCATGTACTTGGGTCTGAGTTTGTTCTGTGTATTTGATTAACCATCCTGCACAAGTGTTGGCTGATCTGATTATTTCTTGTCTAACCAAAAATAACGAGCACTTCCTGAAAGATGAAATGAGGGAGGCTGTAAAAGGCGTACATACTCCATATGGCTGCCCGATCGGCTTTTATTTGTGTGGTTTACAGACCATGGCATGTGGGATAGAAGACAGCTCAGACAGACACTATTTACCAGCTGTGTGTCTCTGGAAAAGCAACTTAACTTCTCTGGGACCTTCTCACTTCACAGGACTACTGGGAGGATGACAAGAGAAAACATATAGTGGCTCTTTGCTGCTCTTTGTAAATCCCTTCTGGGGAATTACACTGGGTCCTTCTCTAAACACAGAGCCCACTGCAGGGCTGACCGGGCTGCTTTGATAAACACGTGGCCACAGGCAGGGTCACTCCTTCAAGAGCTGGCCCAACACACCTGAGCTGAGGTGAGCCCTCCCACGTTCAACACCTGATTTTTTTTTTTTTCTTTCCTCTCCTCCTGGTTCGATCATCAAGCAAACCTTCTGGCCATTTCCCACCCTTCCACTGCTCAAAAGGCCTCTCAGCTCAGCCTTTGGCCATGAAAACGGATCCTGAGTTTCCTGCCTACCTGCTCCATCCCTGAGAACATGCTCCCAGGTAACTGCCCTAGATAACGAGTTGTGGTGAACCTTGGTGAACCCTGACAGACTGTTCTGGCTTGTGTGCCTCTGCAGAACACAGCCAGCCTAGTCCAAGCCCGGGTGATGACGACTGGCCACACCATGTGGGTCGGCAAGGGCGAGCGGCCTGGCAACTCAGTCCAGCTCTGACTTCTTCCTTACTAGCTGACCTTGGCACAAGTAGTTTCCACCGGCCTCCCAGTCTGCTTGGCTGGAAAGGAACACCTCTGACACCTGTTCCACAATCTCCCCTCCAATGGGAGGCAGTCGTAGAAAGACGGAGACTTTGGAGACCTAGGTTCAAACCCAGCCCTTCCTTCCATCACTGAGGAACCAGCCAATTGAACACAACTGTGCTGGTCATTAGGCTACCCTCTCCAACATTCTTGGGTTTCCCTGGTGGTTCAGATGGTGAAGAATCCGCCTGCAATGCAGGAGACCTGGGTTCAATTTCCTGCACTGGGAAGATTCCCCTGGAGGAGGGCATGGCAACCCACTCCAGTACTGTTGCCTGGAGAATCCCCAGGGACGGAGAAGCCTGGCATACCCGGGGGTCACAAAGAGGTAAACATGAGTGAGTGACTAGGCACACACACACAGTGCTGGTCATCCTCCTGTCTGTGGAGTGGGCATAAATAGAGCCTATACTACATTGCAAAGATGACCCACAGTCACACAGTTGTCCAATATAGATCAGGTGCTCAGTAGCTGATGTTTCCTTTCCCACTCCTCAATTATTAAACAGTTCTCATTATTGGGATATTCTATATCTCTGGAAGAAATTTGCAAGCAAATGTGGATCCACAAATACAAATATTTCAAAAATAAACCTGGGGCGGTGGGCTGGGGGAATCTATCCCCTCATCTCTTCAACCTGCTGAGACCCTAATTCTAGGTTTTGCCGTTCCACCCCCTTCCGTGCCCCTCCACACCCCCTACCCCCACCCCCTACCCCCCACCTCACCCCCACCTCCCTCCTGCAACAAGGGAGCTACACTCCTTCCAGGCCTGGGAAGGTGGGGTGGGGGGTGGGGGGGGCTCACTTTGTCAGCCTGGCTCAGGGTGAAGACAGGCTACCCTGCTGTCGGTGGAGAGGAGCCCAGGGCTGTGTAGAGCTTGGCAAACCCCAGGGGGTGAGGAGTGGGGGGCTGTTGGGAGGTGATGGCAACAAAAACAACTGCCATCTGCAGGGGCTGCTGACGTTTTCAGAGCACTTTCTCTTCTTTTGTCTGTTTCTCCCCCAATATCCAAGGGAGATGGGCATATTGTTCCCATCAGACAGACAAGGAAATGAAGCAGAGGGCGGAGGAATGTGGTAAGTGGCTCTCGGGATTCAGACAGGGCTGTTCTCACCTCCAGCTCAGCTGTGTGACCTTGAACTAGCTGCTTACTCTCCTAGTCCCAACTGGCTCGTCTGGGATATGGGTCTGAAAGCTCCCATCCTGTAGGGCTGAGGCATGGATATGTGAGGGTCTGAAACATGGTAGAAGGAGCAGAAGTTTGAAGACTTGTATTTAAATCCAGGAGCACTAGACGTTAGCTCCACGATGGCACCAAGCAACTGATGAGCCAAGAGCTGGTTTCAGGACCCGGGAGTCCTCATTCTGAGACAGGCTGGGACTGGGGGCCTAGGGACCTTTGCTGCAGTGCTTGCACCCAGACAGAACCATCTCCTCGAGCCACAAAATACAAAGAAACTGAAGGGGACTAAAAATAACTGCAGTTGGGGCAAATTATGACAACAAGTTACAGGAAGACCAAAAACCCAACTGGCACTTCTGAAGAGGCGGGAACAAAAGCAGGGCACTGCGCATGCCTCCTGCAAACAATACCACCGGAGGGGTGGACAACGCATCTAAGCTACCCATCCAGCTGATCCCTGGACCCATTCCTACCCTCACCCCAAATGAGGAACCAGCTCACCTCCCTATGGGGAATGAGCAAGGGAACCTGTTACTTTGTTCTCACTCCCCTCTGCTGCAGCAGGGGCCCCAATAAAGCCTTGGCTGAATATCTTGTCTGGCCTCTGATCAATTTCTATTGATTGAGGAGGCCAAGAACCTGGGTCAGTAACAACGCCAGAGCCTGAGCTGATCCAGAATTTCACTTGGCGTACTTTTCTCCTGAGGCTCTCGCACTGAATTTACCCTAGGAGGGCCCCAGGAGCCCCTAATGAGCAAGTGCCATGGGGGGAGACAAAGTAGAGAAACCCCACAACCCCTCAAAATCAGATACCATGTCTGGTGGGCCCAGTACAGACACAAAAGCCAGAAATCTGGATCCCCAGCCAGGCGCATTCTGTGCCTTGGGGTCTCCAACCATGAAAAGGACGTGACTAACCTCTGCCTCCAAAATCACTGCAGATGCTGATTGCAGCCAGGAAATTAAAAGACGCTTACTCCTTGGAAGGAAAGTTATGACCAACCTAGATAGCATATTAAAAAGCAGAGACATTACTTTGCCAACAAAGGTCCATCTAGTCAAGGCTATGGTTTTTCCCGTGGTCATGTATGGATGTGAGAGTTGGACTGTGAAGAAGGCTGATCGCCGAAGAATTGATGCTTTTGAACTGTGGTGCTGGAAAGACTCTTGAGAGTCCCTTGGACTGCAAGGAGATCCAACCAGTTCATTCTAAAGGAGATCAATCCTGGGTGTTCATTGGAAGGACTGATGCTAAAGCTGAAACTCCAATAACTTTGGCCACCTCATGCGACGAGTTGACTCACTGGAAAAGACTCTGATGCTGGGAAGGATTGGGGGTGGGAGGAGAAGGGGACGACAGAGGATGAGATGGCTGGATGGCATCACCGACTCAATGGACATGAGTTTGAGTGAATTCGGGAGTTGGTGATGGACAGGGAGGCCTGGTGTGCTGTGATTCATGGGACCGCAAAGAGTCGGACATGAATGAGCGACTGAACTGAACTGAACTGAACCTCTGCCTTGACTTTTTAAGGTACTGGCAACATCCTCATTCTTGCTTTCAGCACCTCAGAAGGCCTGTGTGCCTTAAACCAAATTCTGTAAGATACCCTTATACCATATACATTCAGCTTAAAAAAAGGAGAGTGACAGGGAGCATACATATGTGTTCTTCCTACCTCACCTTTAGATGGACTAGAAAACTGATGAATCATAGACGCTGATTTCTCTGCTGGTGCCCAGTTGTTACAGCATCTAGGCAAGACCTTGAACTTTAGAGGCTATCGCTGAACGCAAGGCCTTCATAGAGAACAACCAGGCTAGTGTAGCTCCAGACAGTTGGCCTCTGCTTTATTGTGCAAGGAGATGGCTACTGATCTATCTCCAGCTTGTCCCTGGCTGTTTTCAAGTAGGAAGTGACATAGAATGGTGATCAAGGGCCCAGACTCTGGAGCCAGACTGCCCTCTTTTGCATCATGGTTCCAACCCCTTACTACCTGTGCGGACCTGAAGGAAATTACCTCTCTGTGCCTCAGTTTATTCATCTGTAAAATAAAGGGTATCGCTGGTACTCAGCTCATAGGATGTTTTTAAAACATATTATTTATTTATTTTTGGCTGCACTGAGTCTTCGTTGCTGCACATGGGGACACTCTGGGGAGCAGTGGGGCTTGAGAGAGATGCAGCAGTAAAAATCAGTCAGAAATGTGGGAAGATCAGCAATGCAGGAGAGTCAGAATGAAGCTCGTGAAAATCTTGATTGTGAAGATTTTATGAATTTGGATACCGCCCTCAGAAAACCTTGGGAGAAAAAAAAACACACCATCTCTTTAAGGATGAATGAAATCCCAGCAGCACATCGGGAGACTGTGTTCAGCTCATCCATCCAAATTTACTATAAATGGTTCCGTACAGAAAATTGTTTCAAACATATGACAGGCCCATGCTAACGTTACCGATTTCAAAGTGCAGATTCGCAAGTCAGGCTGCTTGGGTACAATACTCAGACCCACTGCTAATTAGGTCTGTGACCCTGAGTATGTTTCTTAACTTCTCCATGCCTCAGTTTCCCTGTCTGTAGAATGGAGATGGTAAGTGTCTCACCCATAGAATAGGAGAAGGGAAAATGAGTTACTGCGTACACAATGCCTAAAATGCTGTGTGGCTACAAGGAGGGCTCAGTGAATGTTAGCTATTCTCCCTGCCTGTGGTTTTGATCTCTTTATGTGATGCGATTTATGGACCTGCACACGTAGGTGTGTGGCATGCACACACACACGTACACACATATTCCAACAATGTCAACGCAAATGACCAACCAGGTTATCAAGAGCCCTCTCACATACTAGGGCAGAGTGAGGGCACAGTCTGGCTGAAGGGCCAACATGAAAGTTCTGAGAACCTCAGCAGCCAGGGGATGGCCTTGGTGTCAGGTTCTGGCATAATCACATTACACACCCTCTTTGACCCCCAAAATCCTGTCTCTGGGTATAAACCTCAGTGTGTTAAGACACCCTCTCTCCCCTGCTATCACCCTGTGGCCATTAGAACTGCAGACCCTGAGAACCCCAGTCCTCAACTAGGCTACTATTCCTTCCCTGCCCCCTCCACCGTCTGGGAGGGGAAACCCATGAGCAGTGGCGTTATCCACCACACTCCCTGGTTTAAGTGACACCCTGGCGGGGGCCAACTGAGCTCATGGAAAGGGAGATCAGAGGCTCCCCTGACATGTGACCAGGACAGCTGTCATGGCAGGTGTCCACAGGCTTCCAGAGGGTGGAGTGAGCCAGGAGCAGCAGTCCTCACCACCCAAGGAGTGCTCCACCCTTCCCTCCTTTGGTGGGACCCTCTTTCTGAGGTTCTCCTTCCCTTCCTTCCTCTTTTTTTTTTTTTAAATCTTCTCTGTCCATACTGTCCCTTCTCCCTTCCCCAATTCCCATCTCATTACAGAACTGCATGGGCTAAAAATACTCTGGCAGCCGTGATCAAACCCAAACTAAAGCAAGATGCAGATTTAATGAGGCTTCCATGGAAACACAGTTCCTTTTGCCAGGCAGAAGAATGTGTCTGCGCCAGGGGAAGGGGGCAGGCAGGGAGGTGTGCGGTGAGGAGATGGAGATGTTAGTTAGACGGGGGCAGTGGGGACTCGCAGGAAGCTTCTTGGCCCTCCAGCCTCTTCTGGAAGGGGTTCAGCTCACAGCTGGGGACTCCACCTACTAGAGATGGTCAGCTGTCCTGGTCGGCAGCACCCAAAGAACCCCACTGTGTGAGCCCAGCAAAGGGAACCTCGCTGTGCCAGGAGGGAGATAAATATTTACCACGGGAGTCCCTTAAACAGTCAAACGCTTGGCAACTGAAAAGGGAAATAAATTAAAACATACAAATAAAAAGCTGCTGACTCTAGGGTTCCTGATAGTGCTCTGATTATAAGCAAGAGGGTGCAGGAAAGAAAGGTTGAGAAGGATCAGGTGGACACGAAAACAATTTTGGCCTTGCAGGTTTCCTTCTCCCACGAGGAGGGCTGTCCCTCTCGCCTGCGGTTCTCTGGGTTGCTGGAGGCACAAGGTTCCTGACAGAATTGGTAAGGGAAAGCTGAACTCTTCCAGGCACACAGCAGCCAGTGGTTAAATGACATCTGGCTCATCTCACCAGAGCGGGGACAGCACCTATTGTCATCCAGCTACCTTTCCCAGGCTCTCACCATTTTTCTCACTGTTTTCCACTGGAAACACTGAGTTTTCACATCCTGAGAAACAGTGTGTGCACTGATTAAAAGCAGAGGTCAGCAAACTATGGCTGCAGACTGAAGCCAGGCCGCATCAGGCTCATCATCCGCTTTTTGTGTGGTTTGTGATTTCAAAATGGCTTTCGCTTTTATAAAGGGTTGTAAAAGAAAGAAGAAGATGTGACAGTGACCACAGATTCCCTGCAAAGACTGAGATATTTACCATCTGCCCTTTGCAGAAATGGGCTTCCCTTATGGCTCAGCTGGTAAAGAATCCACCTGCAATGCGGGAGACCTGGGTTTGATCCCTGGGTTGGGAAGATCCCCTGGAGAAGGGAAAGGCTAGTCGGACACAACTGAGTGACCTTCACTTCACTTTGCAGAAATAGTTTTCCAACCCCTGGTTAAAAGCAGAGTACAGACTCAAGACAGATATAATGAGGTTCAAACCCCAGGCCTTCCACAAACTAACGCAATGAATGAATTGGTGGCATTTATATCATTTTTGTGCATCTCAGTTGTAAAACTAGGCTTGGTATCTATCTCACAGAGAATGAAGACACGAGCTTAGCACAGTGTTCATTGCATAAATACTCTATAAACGGTAGTCAGCACTACTGTTGGAAGGATGGAAAAGTACATTTGAAATATGGCAGGAAAATGACCTAGATTTTCTTCCAGAATTACGCCAATTGCAAATATTTTGGTTTGGATAAGCATCAGATACTCCTCCTCACAACTGCTTCAGGAATTAGAATTCCCAGAATTCAAAGGTGTTCCGTGGAGACAGGGATTCTGGGCCCACGAGAAGTTGGACGAAGGCTCTGATGATGAACACCTAAAACAGGACTAGCTGCTCACCCAAACCACTACCATACAGCCTTGCGCTATACCATAGAGTTATGAGGCCCCTTACGCACAAGACCTACTAAAAGCAATAGCATCCAAACCGTGTTTTAGCAGAAAAGCAGCAAAGAACATGTACTGAGAAATCAGACAACCTTTAATAGTACAAAACTATTTTGGCCTACCTTTTCGCCTCCTCAGCTTTTATAAAAGATTGAACAGATAAATGAGTTCAAAAGCCCCCAAGGAGACCCTGACACTGCATTTATTCATCCTTTGGAATGCATAACTGAGCTGCTGAGCCAAAGTGGTGCTGAGAAGGTCGTGTTGATGATGTCAAGGTTAAACCTGGATCAGCCATTCGGCTTTGTGTGGTCAAAAATTCAGGTGGTGTTCCCAGCCAGTTGTCCTGTGAATATCCGCACAGGTCACAGAAAGGAGCTGGGTGGGGGTGGGGGCAGAGCTCAGAACATGCACGTCTACCCAGGGATGACAGCACCCAGATGACTGCAGGCTTTCTAGACTTGCGGCTGATTTTCGGAACAGCCTTTATTCACTTTTTTTAAAAAAGGGGGTGTTAGAATGTTTGAGATGTATTTTTGCAAGAAAAGACCCAAGCAGTTTTAAACTGTGACTGGACAGCCAAGAGCCCCACAAAGCCAAGAATGGAAATGGGGAAACTGCTCAGTGTGGGAACTGATGGGAGCAAAATGAGTGTAAACCCACATAGAGTCTTCTCTGTGCTCACTGATATTTTTTAAGAACCTAAAAAGTCAACATGACTCCATCCTGAGAAACTAGAGACTTGTTTCAAAAAGAAGATTATACTGTGCACACATTTTTCTTTATAAGGGTAGAAAGATGGCCAGAGGGGTTCTTATGAAAAAAATCCTGATTAGATGCTTGGAGACTGTTCCAGCCACGTTTCCACCTCTGGTAGTATGAGCTCTGACATATCATCAGGCTTTTCTATATCTCAAAAATCTTTACCTGATAACAGTCACAAAGCTTCCTTACTGGGTTTTGTGAAACTCAGAGGAGTTATGCAGGAGATTCCTCTTTGAAAAATAAAAAAGACTATACAAATTCAAGATGTTATATTTATTATCAGTGATAAAGTGAATAAAAGATCTAAAAGACAGAGGTAGATTCATTTATTCAACAAGTACATATTAACTACTAAGTATTGGGCACTAATAAACATTGGGGATGTAGAATAAATACAAGGGACAGGCTCTCTGTGCTGCTGGACTGAGCATTCTAGAGGCGCAGACAGATAAAAAAAACCCACATAATTATAGTTTCAGTAAGTGCTTTGAAGGAAAAATACAGAGTGAAACAAAAGCATATAATAGGAGATGGAAACCTAAGACTCACGGTGGGGGCAGGAATGGCCATCCTCAAGAAATTATATTTTGGTTGAAACCTGAGGATGAATAGCAGCAAGGAGATAATGGAGCATTTGAAGGTAGAAGGAATATGATGTGAGAAGCCCCCAGTGGGAGAACTCGATGGAAAGTGAGAAGACTAATAAAAGGGTAGCGTATGAAGGAGGAAGGGTGATGCCATAAGAAACTAGAGAAGTAGGCAGAGTCCCTGTCATATACAGCTTTGAAGATGATATTAGAGATCACAAACATCCTAAGAGTAATGGAAAGTAAGAGTAATTGGAAAAGACCCTGATGCTGGGAAAGATTGAAGGCAGGAGGATAGGGGGACGACAGAGGATGAGATGGTTGGATAGCATCACCGACTCGAAGGATGTGAGTTTGAGCAAGCTCTGGGAGTTGGTGATGGACAGGGAAGCCTGGCATGCTGCAGTCCATGGGGTCACAAAGAGTTGGACACGACTGAGTGACTGAACTGAACTGAATGGAAAGCTACCAAAGGGTTTTGGGCAGGAAGAGATGTGACCCAATTTGTATTCTAAAAAAGATTCATGTTGAACTTGTATCTCTAGTCATGATAGAGTAACTGGTACTAGACATGACCTCCCACTGAAAACAGTCATAAAACTGGGGAAGTATTTGAAGAAACTGTCTTCAGGTATTGAATAACAGACAGGACTGAACTGTGAACTTTAAGAGAAACAAAATTCATGAATCAAAAGTCATAAACATTTCACAATTATCCAGCCTTTCTTCCTGGAGATACTTTCCTTTTTCTTTTTGTGGAGCCAAAGATGGAGCTGAAACAGAGTAGTAGCTGGGCTAAGTTGATAAAAGAAGAGATTAGAGTTCTGGATTGCTGAGGTGGCTGAAATTTTCATAGTAGAATCTCTGAGAAGAGGAAGCTATAGAGGGGGAGAACCCAGAAATCTGCATGTAGGTTCCCTGTAGGCCTTTAGTTGAGGGTTGGACTGCACAAGTGCAAGCAAGATTCCACAAGGCCCAAAAGGGATCTCTTTATGCAGGCCTGAGAGCTGAATGATGAAAACAGAGATCAGGCCATGATGGGAAATACCACAGTTCCAGCCCAATCAGAGTAATGAGACCTCACTAAGCATCTCAGGCATTGAAGGTAAGCTTGCTAGAAGTAAGGACCATACCATAGAGCAAGGAGAACTGTTTAAAACTAAAAACAGGCCCATTCTTACAAAGAATAGGACCAAGCTTGACAGAAACAAAAGTCAGAGTACTGTAATTCCTTTCTAAACAAAATTCAATACACTTTAAAGGAAGATGACATTATTGAGACCTTTTAAAATATTCATCTCAATGCCTCAGTTCAGTTCAGTTCAGTCACTCAGTCGTGTCCGACTCTCTGCGACCCCATGAATCACAGCACGCCAGGCCTCCCTGTCCATCACCAACTCCCAGAGTTCACCCAAACTCATGTCCATCGAGTCGGTGATGCCATCCAGCCATCTCATTCTCTGTCGTCCCCTTCTCCTCCCACCCCCAATCCCTCCCAGCATCAGAGTCTTTTCCAGTGCCCAGCAGACAATAAATGATTACTAGACATGGGAAGAAACATGAAAATGTAACCAACAGACAAGAGAAAAAAAATCACTCAATAGAGAATAACTCTAACATAACTCAGATGTTGAAATTAGTGGACAAAGACCTTAAAACAGCTATTACAAGTATGTTTAAGAACTTAAAGGAAAATATATCTTAATGAGTGAGCAAACAAAAAGCCTTAACGGAGAAACGGAAACTATAAAAAAGAACCTAATAGAAATTTTAGATCTGGTGGCCTTAATATCAGATTGGAAATAGGATAAGAAAAGATAAATGAACTTTAAGACAGATAAGATAAATTGTTCAATCTGAAGAACAGAGAGGAAAAAACGGAAATATAGAGAAAAAAAGAAAGAAAGAAGAACCTCAGTGACTTGTGGGGTAATATCAAGCAGTATAACCTATGTGTGATCGGAGTGTCAGGAAGAGAGGAGAGAGAACAGAAAAGAAGAAACAATAAAATAATGGTTTAAAATGTCCCAGGCAGTTCAGTTCAGTCGCTCAGTCGTGTCCGATTCTTTGCGACCCCATGGACTGCAGCACATCAGGCCTCCCTGTCCATCAACAACTCCTGGAATTCACTCAAACTCATTCCATTGCGTCGGTGATGCCATCCAGCCATCTCATCCTCTGTCGTCCCCTTCTCCTCCCGCCTTCAATCTTTCCCAGCATCAGGGTCTTTTCCAATGAGTCAGTTCTTCGTGTCAGGTGGCCTAAATATTGGAGTTTCAGCTTCAGTGTCAGTCCTTCCAATGAATATTTAGGACTGATTTCCTTTAAGATGGACTGGTTTGATCCCCTTGCAGTCCAAGGGAAAAATTAACTTACATAGCCTAGCAGCTCAGTAAACACCAAGTGGGATAAATATAGAAAACAACATTTAGGCACATCATATTCAAAGTGTGGATAACCACAGATAAAGAGAAAAATCTTAAAAGCAACCAAAGAAAAATAACATATTATATGTATTACATACAAGGAAACAGCAAATAATGGATAACTCCTTTTCCTAAACAACAGAGGTCAGAAGACAATGGAACCCAAGAAAAAGGGGTAAACAACTGTCAAACTAGATTTCGATGTCCCAGTAAAACTATATTTCAAAAGCGAAGGCAAAATAAATACATTTCAAGAGAAATGAAAACAGAGAATATGTTTCCAGCAGTCCTGCACTAGAAATGTTAATGGAAGTTTCAGACCAAAAGAAATAATATCAAATGGAAACAGGTCTACAATGAAGTCTCAACCACTGCACCATCAGGGAAGTCCCCATAAATGATTTTTAAAAAGAGCCAACTCATCAAGAAGCTACAGCTATCATAAATGAATATGCATCTAATAACAGAATTCAAAGACACATGAAATAAAACTGACAGTACTAAGAAGAGAAATTGTCAAATCCACAATCAGTTGTAGATTTTTAACTCCTTTTTCTTGGTTATTCATGAAACAAACAAAATTCAGTAAGGATATAGATGATCTAAACAACATTATTAATCACTTCATTCTACATCCAATAACTATAGAATATACTTTCCTTTCAAATGAAAATAAAATGTTCACCAAGATAAACCATCTGCTAAGTCAAAAACCAATTCTCAACACATTTCAAAAGGCAGAAATTTTATAGAGTATGTACTCTGACCCCACAGAATTAAATTAGAAAACAACAATAATAAGACATAGGTAAAAGCCTCTAGACAGTTGAAAATTGGACTTTCCTGGTGGCTCAGATGGTAAAGAATCTGCCTGCAATGCAGGAAACCTGGGTTCTATCTTTGCGTTGGGAAGATTCCCCTGGAAAAGGGAATGGCTATGTAATCCAGTATTCTTGCCTGGAGAATTCCATGGACAGAAGAACCTGAAGAGCTACAGTCCACAGGGCTGCAAAGAGTCAATAGGATCAAGCAACTAACACTTTCACTTTCAATTGGAAATTACAGCATATTTATAAATAGCCCAGGGGTCAAACAAGAAATCCTAAGGAAAATTAGAATATTTTGAATTTAATGATAATAAAAACAATATCATAATTGTAAGACATGGCTAAAGCAGGGTTTACAAGGGAACATAAGTTTAAATGCACATATTAGAAAAGGAGAAAGTTTCAAAATCAATAATGTTAGCTTCCATCTCAAGAAGCTAGGAAAAAATGAACAAATTAAAATCCAAAGTAGAAGAAAGAAAATAAAGAATGGAAAACAGTCTAATGAAAAATAGACAAACAAGAGGAAAAATAAATAAAACCAAAAGCTAGTTCTTTGGAAAGGTTAATAAAATTAATAAGCTTCTAGCAAGCATTCTTAAAAAAAATTTAAGGGACATCAGTACAGATCTTATGGACATTCAAAGAATATTATGGACAATTTTATAACAATATAGATGACATGGACAAATTCTTTGAAAAATACAGTTCACCAAACCTGTCACAAGATAATACAGAAAATATAAGTACTATATTTTAGAGAAATTGTATTCTTAATCAAAACTTTAAGTCCAGATGGTTTCACTGGTATATTCTACTGATCATCTAAGAAAGAAATAATTCAAATGTCACACAAATTCTTTAAGAAAAATGAAGAGAGTTCTTCTCAACCCAAATAACCTTGATACCCTAAACCCTTGCAAAAACCTAATGAGAAAAAAATTGCAGACTAATTTCCATCATGAAAGTAGACATATACACAAAAATTAGTAGTAGTTTGAATCTTTCTGTATATAAAAGGGACCTAGTACAACTTATGTCAGTATTATAAGATTGGTTTACATTTGAAAATTGATCAATGTAAAATCTATATTAACAGCTTTAAAAGCAAAACCATATGATTATCTAAAGAGACACAGGAAAAAAGTCTGACAAAATTTAAAACCCATTCATGGTCTAAAAAAAAATTAACAGGGAACAGAAATAGAAGGAAATTCTTCAATTTAATAAATGGCATCATTGAAAAATTTATAGACATAATATTGAAGAAGATTGGGACCAAGAATGTCCATTCTTTCCATTCCTATTCAACAAACAAGAAAAAAGAAATTAAAAGCATAAAGAGTAAAACTATAGAGAACATAATTGTTTACATTAAAAACCCTAAGAAAAACACAAAGCAACAATCAACTGTTAACAAGGCAATTTAGCAATGTCATAGGACACAAGCTAATATGCAAAACTCAACTGTATTTCTGTACACTAGCAGCAAACAACTGATAAATGAAATTTTAAAAATACTTTTAAATTTCACTTAGTACCAAAAACAAAACAAAAAAATACTTTGAGATAAATTCAAGGAGATATATAGAAGACATCTACACTGAAAGCTATAACACATTTCTGAGAAAAATTAAAGACCTAAACAGAAAGATATAGCATGTTCATGGATTGGAAGCCTCAATAGTATATGGATTTCAATTCTCCCCAAGTTGACCTATGCAGTCAACACTACATTTCTAATTATAATCACAGCTGGTCTCCTATAATTAATAAGCGGATTCTAAAATGTATATGGAGATGCAAAGGAACTAGAATAATATTTGAACAAGAAGAATAAAATTAGGGAATTCACACTTCTTACTAAAATGCCACAGTAATTAAGCTAGTATGGTACTGGCAATGTAACAGAATAGTGAGTTTTAGCTTCCATGGAAGATAAATTGTTAGATAAAAAATTATGCCCACAAAATTTTAAAGAAAATCATTAATAGGTTACTTAAGTTCAAGAAGAAAATCTCTAATACAGGGCATTTGAACAACTGGTACTCTGTGCAATAAGTGCAACTCTAAATACTACAAAGAAGGCACAATGATTAGAGATGTTGATTATGAATATGATAATAATCATCACTGTTCCTATTCTCAATGCATGTGTATCTTATTTTACATTTGACTAACATTTGATTTTGCAACTCCTTTGTGCTAATACTCTCACATGCATTTTAATTTTATTTTATGAAACAAATATTCTTTAAAGATGGACTATATTCAAGATCTGTAAATTGAACTTGAGTTTTATTGTAGCAGGAATCTTAGTATTTAGAGATGTCTTCAGAAAATGAAGAATCATCCTTGTCATATGAAGAATCATACCATATATTGTTGATTTGGAAAGTTCACACTCTGTTAACTCTGTTTTTATAATTTTATGGTTATGAGGTTGCTGCTGATCATGATGAGAATAGTGATTACCTGTGTAGGAAGGAGATGTACTGAGAAGAGTACCAGGATGCGATTGTGACATCACTAGAGAAGACCGGTAATTTCCTAACGATGGAAGAGCTTGGAATCGGGATCCATGTTCCATTTGATTTGATTCTTTAATTTGTGTCTCTTTTTATGCCTTTGCTATAGGAAGTAAATATACCAGGTGTATTTACTGGTGTCTAGCTCTCCACCAGGCTATGAGAACTTGAGGGTCCAGACACTTAAACAGCTTGATTTTGCATCTCCCATGCTCAACACAGGACCTGACCTGTGGGAATGCAGAATAAAGAAGTTCCCCAGTGGGACAGAAAGAATTTTCAGAGACACTGAGATTTCAGCTGGTTCACAAAGGATGAGAGAGAACTCCTATATCATTCCTGGCAAAAGGGCCAGACTGAATAGAGGTGACAATTTCAGGATCCCACAGGTAGTTTAGTTTGGAGGAGCAAGAGTTACAAATAAATAGAAGTTAAGACTGGAAAGGGAGATTAGGACCAGTAGTTCTGACATCAGTAGAATATGTTTAATGTGATTGTCTTATATCTCTTCCTGTAGAAAACCAAATAACTATACCTTCATAACTAAGAAAGGAGAGCATTTGTGAGCAATTTCCAGCTCAATTCCCAGAGTAAATGTGGTTTAGAAATAGGAAATAAGATAACTCTACTCAGTCACAGTGAAGCCAGGTTCCTTGTATATCAACCATGGCTGATAAATTTTATCAGAATCCATGAATAGGACAGCACATGTACACTCGAGTTGTAATAAATGTTGCCAGTGGCCACTGAGTACTTGTAGACATGCATCTATACATCAGATCTTATCAGCAAGGGCACCCAAGGCATTTTCAGTCTCAGTGTGGGGAGATTTTGGCTTTCCCTGTGCCTTGGAACATTTCCAGAAGTCAGTCTCTTGATCTGGAGAGATACTGCAGCAGATTAATTCATACCAATGCTGTTCAGTGGGGTCCTAACATAATCACAGCAGCCCAAAAGGCCACAGCGCAACCTTTCTACAAAAGGGATGAAATAAGGGGAAATCTGCAAACAGTCCAGGAGTCTCCACTTCCGCACATTCACTTAACCCAGAAATGACTCCAGCAGGAGTTCCTGGCCACCTTTTCAATTTGGGACTGGGGTTGCCACCCAGGTAATTACCCTCATCCTCCCAATTTTCCTTTCCAAAGACCTCCTTTTGTCATTGAGGTCCGGTCTTAAAATTCTTTGATCTCTTGCCTCTGAGAGATGTTTGGCATGAGTGGATGTCTTTGCCCTTGGACTTCCTTCTCTTGGATGTGCTTACAATGACTTCCTAAAGGGTTGCTCTCTACCTCCGTGTGTCCACTGCTACTTAGGCTCTCTGATGACAAGAGCTTCGCCTGTCTGGTTCATTGTCATATCCCCAGTGGCTGGTAGAGCCTTGGACATAATAGAAGCTCCAAAAATTCACTGATGAGCTGAAGAGTAGCCTGTGTTATTACTGAGAGTCTCTTCCAAGTTCTCTCCAGCCATGGAATGAAACCAGTGAAGGCAGGCTTCTCTGTGTGTCCAACTGAAGGCTATGGATAAGGGGAAAGGGCTCAACACCTCCTTTTCTCTTCTCATCCTTACAAATCTCTGTCCCAGGAAGTTGTCTTCCCTTGCTGCCTTGTCTTCTCTGAGACTCAGGTATTCCCTAGGCAGATCGCTAAATTCCTCCCAGAGAAGAATGTCCCCTTGGTGAATCAGAGCCCTGTCCACACGGTGTGTGGCGGGAGGATCCACCCTGAATTAGAACAGCTGCCACTCATGGTGTTGGAGTCTGGGTATATGAGAGTTTATTGAAGAAGCTGCCATTCTTAGATAGTTTTATGCAACAACTATCAGTTTCCCAGTGTATTGAGAAGAAAATCTAAACTACTTCCTTACCACGGCCTGGGGGGTCGGCGGGGAGGGTGCTGTCTAGCTCTGTACTGTAACTGTGGTCCTGCCATACTGGCCTGCCCTGACTTGCATTTCTTTTCCAGGCTCTTCCCCACTTCAGGGCCTTTGCATCTGATGCTTCCTCAGCCTGGATTGCTTTTCCCTCAATATCTGCCAGTTTAACTTCTACACCTTAAATGCTGCTTTTAAGGGTTTTTCTCAAAATAAAGTGTATCCATAAAGAATCTATCCTACCTGGCCATCTTCCCTCCTTCTGCAGAAATGACCTCTGTAATACTCTGAAATAAAGAGCTCACTACATCTTGTGACAGTTTCAGTGTTAGGCTGCTCCAAGTGCTATAAAGTCGTTTTTACATCAAGCATGATCCCCTTACTCTAAAGTCCACTGACAGGTTTTAACTTTACAATATGAGGACACATAGACTAAGGAATCTCTTGCTCTTCCATGGCCAGATTTTCGAGTACTAGATTTTCAAACTGTCATGACAATCCACACACACTGCATTCATCCTATGGATGAGGACCTGTTCCAACTATAACAAGGAAATTTAGCTCAAGTAACAAACATGTATGTTATAGTGGGGGTAATCATTCTTAACAGAAGAATATTTTGAGGATTTGCTTAATTTGAAAGCAGCATTTTGCAAACCATGTAATACAAAAGTAAACCACTCTTACTACTATTTGCTATCATAAATGATTTACAACATAGAATGAAAGATATGATCATAGGAGCAATAATCTTAATAGGAAGAACATGATAGGAGACAAGAGAAATATAAAGAGGAGCCTCCTAAATAGTTATATATTAGGTAGTAATTCAGGAGTTCCAGAAAAACATCTACTTCTGCTTTACTGACTATGCCAAAGTCTTTGACTGTGTGGATCACAGAAAACTGTGGAAAATTCTGAAAGAGATGGGAAAACCAGACCACCTGACCTGCCTCCTAAGAAATCTGTATGCAGGTCAAGAAGCAACAGTTAGAACTGGACGTGGAACAACAGACTGGTTCCAAATCAGGAAAGGAGTACGTCAAGGCTGTATGTTGTCACCCTGCTTATTTAACTTCTATGCAGAGTACATCAAGAGAAATGCTGGGCTGGAGGAAGCACAAGCTGGAATCAAGACTGCTGGGAGAAATATCAATAACCTCAGATATGCAGATGATAACTCCCTTATGGCAGAAGGAGAAGAACTAAAGAGCCTCTTGATGAAAATGAAAGAGGAGAGGAAAAAGTTGGCTTAAAACTCAATATTCAGAAAACTAAAATCATGGCATCCCGTCCCATCACTTCATGGCAAATAGATGGGGAAACACTGAAAACAGTGACAGACTTTATTTTCTTGGGCTCAAAAATCACTGCAGATGGTGACTGCAGCCACGAAATTAAAAGACACTTGCTCCTTGGAAGAAATGCTATGACCAGCCTAGACAGCATATTATAAAGCAGCGCATTACTTTGCCAACAAAGGTCCATCTAGTCAAAGCTGTGATTTTTCCAGTAGTCATGTATGGATGTGAAAGTTGGACTACAAAGAAAGCTGAGTGCAGAAGAATTGGTGCTTTTGAACTGTGGTGTTGGAGAAGACTCTTGAGAATCCCTTGGACTGCAAGGAGATCCAACCAGTCAGTCCTAAAGGAAATCATCCCTGAATATTCATTGGAAGGACTGATGCTGAAGCTGAAACTCCAATACTTCGGCCACCTGATGTGAAGAAATGACTCACTGGAAAAGACCCTGATGCTGGGAAAGATCGAAGGCAGGAGGAGAAGGGGATGACAGAGGATGAGATGGTTGGATGGCATCATGGACTTGATGGACATGAGTTTGAGCAAGCTTCAGGAGTTGGTAATGGACAGGGAGGCCTGGTGTGCTGCAGTCCATGGGTCGCAAAGAGTCAGACATGACTGAGTGAATGAACTGAGGTAGTAATTTACCTTTTCTGAATTGTTTCCACACTGGTCAAAAGAATAATAAATCCGTACCCTTCTGAGCTATAGGGATTTTGAGAAAGTGCATGTGAAGGCATTTTGAAAACTGAAATCCTATTCAAACATAAGTCGACAGTGATGATGATGGCAGTGATGATTTGGGATAAATGTTAAAGTGTGACCTGGATTTTGGTGGGTAATGTTATATGGTGCAAGGGTGAGGTAGGACAGAGTTGTTACAATGGAGTATGTAGCACTCACAGCCAAGACACAGAGGCTTAAAAGTACCAGGGGATCCTGAGCAAAAGAGAACGTATTGGAGATAGTGAGATACAAACAAAACCACAGGGTGCTAGTATCTGGAGGCCAGCTTGAGTTTTCTGCCATCAAAGAATTCCTTTTTAGTAGGATGGAATCATGCTCCTTCCAAGTCAGTCCTCAAACAATACTCTGGACATTTTTTTTCTTTCACTATTTAAGCTGACATTAGCCCAGAGAGAAACCTGAGTCATAAGGACTGTTTCCAAGTAATCCACCACAGTGGTCCAGATGAAATGTAGTGAAAGCCTCATCGGAAGTATTAGGCATGGAGGGAAAGACAACAAGAAGCAGCAAATTTTGTAGGACAATCCAGGGGATTAGCCCACTCACTAGATTCGAGAAGCCATTGGAGACAATAGACACCATAATGAGTTCAGAGAAAGTAGTGGTACCATGGACAGAAGCAGGGGCACAGCGGGGGGTAGGGTGGCAGTGGAGATGGAAGAGAGAGTGGCCTAAGATAGTTCCCAGCTGTTCAGGAGAGTGGTGGTGTGGATGAAGATGCCATGTGCAGTGCAGAGAGAAAAAGCACACAAAAATAAGAGCATTGGGAAAAGATAATGAGTTCAGCTTTAGATAGGTTGAAAATGAAATATCTGTGAGACATCAAGACAGGAAGTTGGAGAAGAATCTAAAGATCAGTGGGAGGTCTGGGCTGAGGATAGGAAATTGTGAACCACTGGCATGCAGGTGATCACTGAAATTATAGGAGTAATGAGATTATTCACAGATAGCTTGTAGACCTAAGAAAGAAACGGGTAGGGGCAGAGGAGCCTGAAAATGATACTGAGAAGGAACAGTTGGAGAGGTGGGAGGAAACCAGGGTCCAAGTGAGTTGAGAGTTTCGAGAAGAGAGTGGCCCCAGTGAGAAATGCTGCAGACAACATGCAAACCATGTTAACGACATGAAAATACATGTGTGCATGAAAGGAAAACCGCAAAAACATTTTGTTTCAGTGTGAGGCAATGTGTGATGATGATGCTTTAAAATGAAGATTTGAAAACAAATTTTTAATGAATATTTGAGATGTCTTTAATGGTAACAAAAAGAAGAGTATTTGTTTTATTGATTTGGAAATTCCCTAGTGGTTTCATGTTAGAGCGTGAGGGCAGTAGTCTGTCTACAAGGGTTTGATGAAGTGGAAGGGGTGACTATTAAAAAATTCCATAAAGAAATCTGAAGGGAAAGGAAAGACCAAATAATCGTCTGAGGAATATATTTGTCTGTTGGTTTGGTTTGGCTTTATTAAGAGAGACCTAGGCCTGCCTGTAGAAAGGTGCTGAGAGTGGGGAGAGAGGGGAGCACCAGAGTTGGAGAGATTGAGACCAGCAGCTGGGCTGGGATGACGGAGCACAGATGCTGAAGTTGCCAGCGAGGGTTGGGTCAAGAGTACAGCTGAAACCTTGACTCCCACTGCTACTGCGGACTTGGCTGCTCTTGGGTTGCAATCTCAGCCCAACAAAACCTATAAAGAATGGAACTGTATATACTGCTATATTTAAAACTGATAACCAACAAGGACCTACCTAGCACAGGGAACTCTGTAATAACCTAAATGGGAAAAAAAATTAGAATAGATACTTGCATATGTATAATTCAATCACTTTGGTATATACCTGAAACTAACACAAACATCATTAATCAACAACACTCCAATATAAAATAAAAACTAAAAGAAATAAAGAATGGAACTGTACGAAGGCATATTGACCATCTCTGTGGATCCCTGGCTATCCAGTACACTTATACCCTTGTTGTACCCCAATTATCCTGAGACAGTAACCTCTCCCAACATCCCGGACAGTCCATTGCCTACCCCCAGAAGGTCATCTATGTTCTATAGAATTCTTAGGTGTGCTATTTCCCACATGTCATTTAGGTGTGGTTTCCCCCAAATCACTCCACCCTAGGCATAGAAAAGCACCATGTGAAAACCAAACTGGCAAACTTATGATTCTTGACTGTCATATGCATTTTGAAGCATTTTTTATATAATTTTTTTTACATTGAACATAAAATTTCTACATACAATATTAAATACATACACCCTACTTAAAACTTGATGTATTTTATTTGCTTTAGGTCTACACAGGGGCAGACTTTAAAAGAATCTGCTTCCCAAACCTGCATGTATCATAAACAATAACTTGTTTTTGCAGATGTGAAGAGGTGGCAAGAATACACAGAAGAATTGTACAGAAAAAATCTTCTTGACCCAGATAACCACGATGGTGTGATCACTCACCCGGAGCCAGACATCCTGGAATGCAAAGTCAAGCGGGGCTTAGAAGCATCACTATGAACAAAGCCAGTGGAGGTGAGGGAATTCCAGTTGAATTTCAAATAAAATTTCAGTTTATTTCAAATCTTAAAAGATGATGCTGTGAAAGTGCTGCATTCAGTAAGATAGCAAATTTGGAAAACTCAGCAGTCACCACAGGGCTGGACAGGTCAGTTTTCATTCCAATCCCAAAGAAGGGCAACATCAAAGAATATTCAAACAACCGCACAGTTGCACTCATCTCACACAGTAGCAAAGTAATGCTCGAAATTCTCCAAGCCATGCTTCAACAGTATGTGAACCATGAACTTCCAGATGTTCAAGCTGGATTTAGAAAAGGTAGAGAAACCAGAGATCAAATTGCCGATATCCGTCGGATTACTGCAAAAGCAAGAGAGTTCCAGAAAAACATCTACTTCTGCTTTATTGACTACACAAAAGCCTTTGACTGTGTGGATCACAACAAACTGTGGAAAATTCTGAAAGAGATGGGAATACCAGACCACCTGACCTGCCTCCTAAGAAATGTGTATTCAAGTCAAGAAGCAACAATTAGAACTGGACATGGGACAACAGACTGGTTCTAAATCAGGAAAGGAGTACATCAAGGCTGTATATTGTCACCCTGCTCATTTAACTTATATGCAGAGTACATCATGGGAAATGCTGGGCTGGATGAAGCACAAGCTGGAATCAGGATTGCTGGGAGAAATATCAATAACCTCAGATATGCAGATGACACCACCCTTATGGCAGAAGGAGAAGAAGAACTAAAGAGCCTCTTGATCAAAGTGAAAAAGGAGAGTGAAAAAGTTGGCTTAAAACTCAACATTCAGAAAACTAAGATCATGGCATCCGATCCCAACACTTCATGGCAAATAGAGCGGAAACAGTGGAAACAATGACAGACTTCATTTTCTTGGGCTCCAAAATCACTGCAGATGGTGATTGCAGCCATGAAATTAAAAGACGCTTACTCCTTGGAAGAAAAGTTATGACCAACCTAGACAGCATATTAAAAAGCAGAGATATTACTTGGCCAACAAAGGTTTAAAAGCTATGTCAAAGGTTTAAAAGCTAGTCAAAGGTATGGCTTTTCCAGTAGTCATGTATGGATGTGAGACTTTTTTTTTTTACATTTATTATGCATTTTATTTCAATCATTATTACATCGGCTCCACCTCAGATCATCAGGCATTAGCTCCTCGAGGTTGGGGACTCCTGTCTTAGACGGTTCAGACTGCTGTAGTGAATACCATGAACAGTGTGGCTTTTTTTTTTTTTCCAATTTTATTTATTTTTTTCAAGTTGAACAAACTAAATTTCTTTAAACAAACTTACTTATACTCCAGAGTCCTTTAAAAACTTAATAGCATTTATACATTGAAGGTATTTGATTTTCTTGTAACTAGCACTTCAAATGCAACAACCATTTGAAGCAACAAGCATTTGACCCAACAAGTAAAACTTTCTACAGTTCATAACTTTTATAAATAAAATAAATTAAATGTACAGTGAATAAGTTCTCTGAAATATTTCAATATTTCTGCAGGTTTCGTAACATCGTAAAATACATTTCAACTAAAATTCACAAATCTAAAAACCTGTTAGGCATTTTTAGGCGTTTTAAGATGGAAATGAAGACCAATGTTACATCGTAATATGCCAATTACAAATAGTACTTCAAGGTAGGCTGCAGTCCGTGGGGTCGCTAAGGGTCAGACGCGACTGACTGACCTCACTTTCACTTTTCACTTTCACACATTGGAGAAGGAAATGGCAACCCACTCCAGTGTTCTTGCCTGGAGAATCCCAGAGACGGGGGAGCCTGGTGGGCTTCCGTCTATGGGGTCACACAGAGTCGGACACGACTGAAGTGACTTAGCAGCAGCAGCAGCAGCACAGTTTGTCCCAAACTTTAAAAACTATTCATGAACTCAACACTGAACTATTGATGGCTATGAGAATTGTTTCCTAGCCTTTTTGAAAATTTCAACCCATTTACGTTTAAGGTAATTATTGATAAGTACGATCCCATAGCCATTTTCTTTATTGCTTTGGGTTCAAGTTTATACACTCTTTCTGTGTTTCCTGTCTATAGAAGATCCTTTAGCATTTGTTGGAGAGCTGGTTTGGTGATGCTGAATTCCCTCAGCTTTTGCTTGTCTGTAAAGCTTTTGATTTCTCCTTCATATTTGAATGAGATCCTTGCTGGGTATAGTAATCTGGGCTGTAGGGTATTTTCTTTCATCACTTTAAGTATGTCTTGCCACTCCTTTCTGGCCTGAAGAGTTTCTGTTGAAAGATCAGCTGTTATCCTTATGGGAATCCCCTTATGTGTTATTTGCTGCTTTTCCCTTGCTGCTTTTAATATTTGTTCTTTGTGTTTGATCTTTGTTAATTTGATTAATATGTGTCTTGGAGTATTTCGCCTTGGGTTTATCCTGTTGGGGACTCTCTGGGTTTCTTGGACTTGGGTGATTATTTCTTTCCCCATTTTAGGGACGTTTTCAACTATTATCTCCTCAAATATTCTCTCATGGTCTTTCTTTTTGTCTTCTTCTTCTGGGACTCCTATGATTCGAATGTTGGAGCGTTTAACATTGTCCCAGAGGTCTCTAATATTGTCCTCATTTCTTTTAATTCATTTTTCTTTTTTCCTCTCTGTTTCATTTATTTCTACAATTCTATCTTCTAGTTCGCTTATCCTGTCTTCTGCCTCTGTTATTCTACTGTTTGTTCCCTCCAGAGTGTTTCTGATCTCATCTATTGCATTATTCATTGTATATTGACTCTTTTTTATTTCTTCTAAGTCCTTATTAAATCTTTCTTCCATCTTCTCAATCCTTTTCTCCAGGTTATTTATCTGTAACTCCATTTTGCTTTCAAGATTTTGAATCATTTTCACCATCAAAATTTGAAATTCTTTATCAGGTAAATTCCCTATATCTTCTTCTTTTGTTTGTGTTGGTGGGCAATTATCTTGTTCCTTTACTTGCTGGGTATTTCTCTGCCTCTTCATCTTGCTTATATTGCTTTGCTTGGGTTGGCCTTTCCCTCTTCTTGCAGTTTGTGGAGTTCTCTTTATTACGTAGTTTCTTCACTGTGGTGGGGTTGGATGGGTGACTTGTCCGGGTTCCCTGGTTAGTGAAGCATGTGTCGGTGTTCTGGCGGGTGGAGCTGGATTTCTTCTCTCTCCTTTAGAAGACAATGGGCTGCTTTTCTGGGAGCCTGATGTCCTCTGCCAGTATTCAGAAGTTGTTTTGTGGACTTTACTCCGTGTTCAAATGTTCTTTTGATGAATTTGTGGGGGAGAAAGTGGTCTTGCCATCTTATCCCTCCGCCATCTTGTTCCTTCCTCCCCAGAACACTGGATTCTTATATTCCACTTGGTCTTGGAGTATCTCTTCCCAGCTGCTCCAGCAAGGCGCAGCCGCTGTACCTTACCTTGGACGAGGGGTATCTCCTCAAGGCCGCGCCTCCTGCTTTGAATGTAGATCAGCTCCTCTCGGCCCTCCGGTGCCCAAGCAGCCACCGCCTCCTGAACGTGGTACAGCTCCTCTCGGCCACCGCCCTAACCCTGGGCGCGGGGCAGCTCCTCTCAGCCACGATTCTGCACGTGGTCGGTTGCGCCAGAGCTGGGCGTCTCCCGCGTCTGCGCCTGCGCCGCCGGAGCTGGGCCTCTCCCGCTTCTGCCAACAGTGTGGCTTTTAACTAACAAATTTCTCACAGTTTGGAGTCTGGGAAATCAACATCAAGGTGCCTGCATATTGGGTGTCTGGTGAGAGCCTGCTTCCTGGTTCATAGACTGCTGTCTTCTCACTGTGTCTTCACATGGAGGGAGGTGGATGTGAGACTTGGACTGTAAATAAAGCTGAGTGCCAAAGAATTGATGCTATTGAACTGTACTGTTGGAGAAGACTCTTGAGAATCCCTTGGACTGCAAGGAGATGCAACCAGTCAATCCTAAAGGAAATCAGTCCTGAATATTCATTGGAAGGACTGATCCTGAAGCTGAAACTCCAATATTTTGGCCACCTGATGCAAAGAACTGACTCATTGGAAAAGACCCTGATGCTGGGAAAGATTGAAGGCAGGAGGAGAAGGGGACGACAGAGGATGAGATGGTTGGATGCCATCACCAATTCAATGGATATGAGTTTGAGTAAGCTCCAGGAGTTGGTGATGGACAGGGAGGCCTGGCGTGCTGCAGTCCATGGGGTCGCAAAGAGTCAGACACGATTAAGCGACTGAACTGAACTGATAATTCAACACATTAAGTAATCAGTCTGAGAAAACTTAGAGTGTTCATTGTGTTGACAAATAAAATAGATGAATAAATAAAATGTGCTAATATGTTTTATAACTAAACAAAAAAAGAGAAGAGAAAGAAGAGAGTCTCCTTGGCAAGCAAGAGGTGCACATCTTCCCTCAGACATGGGCTGCAGAAAGAGTTCTAAGGTGGAGCAAGAATTAAAGAGGGTTTTCATCATGGTTTCAGAGTAAATCATCCATTGACGGTGAGGCAGGTGGGTGGGTGTGGAGACTTGGGAAAGATGAGAAAGGTTCAGACTGGTCATTGAGGGAATGGGACAGGCAGCCAACAAGAAAGGAATGAAAGGCTGTCTTCAGATCCGTGGTGGTCTGGACAGGACTAGGGAGCAGAATCCGCATGGAGACCATCAGTGGGTTTCACAACTTCCTGCCATCTCTTAGCCTGGAAGCAGGAATGAAGGCAACAGGCAGTGCACAAGTTAAGGCTGGAGGTTTCTGGCTCTTACAATCTGTTCTCCTGTGGCTCTCAGATGCCTCTCCAGCCTGACTGTATTCGTTTCCTAGTGTTGGCATAATAAAGTACCATACAGGGTGGCTTGAAGCAACAGAAATGTACTGCCCCACAATTCTAGAGGCTACAAGTTTGAAATAAAGGTACTGGCAGGGCCATGTTCTTTCTGATGCTCCCTGCCTCTGATGGCTCTAGAGAAAGATACTTCCTTGACCCTTCCCAGTTTCTGGTGGTTGCCAGCAATCCTTGATCTTCCCTGGCTTGAGGCAGCATCACTCCAATCTTAGGCTCATTCGTCACATAAACTGTCTGTGTATCTGGGTCTCTTCTTCTCTTCTACTAGGGTCAAACCTCATATTGGATTTATGAGGTATGCCCACCCCACTCCAGTACGATCTCGTCTTATTACATCAGTAAAGACCCTATTTCTAAATAAGGTTTCATTGACAGACAGACATGAAATTTTGGGGAACACATAATTCAGCCAAGTACAGTGGTCTCTGTGCCCAGTAGAGACTCAAGCGTGGGGATGGTCTTGAAAGAGACTACTAGAATTGAACTTTTAATTCCATGCTTGGTCTGGCTGATGCATGGAGATGAAGGCCTACAGCATTTACTGACTGCAACTAAGAACTCTTCCTATTTTATATTCCTTTATTTATAAAGTCATTTGTATTCCAGAAAGGGCAGTTATTCAGCCATTCTTACCTCAGTGTTAATCCCTTAAGACAGAGAAAATGATCCTGCTAAAGGGAAAGGGAGATTAAAAATGAGATGAATTACAAAATTGTTAGCACTATAACCACAGCTAAATCAACATGCACAGAAAGAGCCAGGGTTGCTTAAAATTGGTTCAGAAATCCACTCCTGTGCTAAAGCATTCCATTAGGTAATTTGTCTACCTTGTTCAGATATAGCAAGTTCAAGGTCAAAATCAGAATTCAGCAGCCTAACCTGACTAGGGCTTCCCTGGTGACTCAGACGGTAAAGAATCTACCTGCAATGCAGGATACCTGGATTGAATCCCTGGGTTGGGAAGATCCTCTGGAGAAGGAAATGGCAACCCACTCCAATATTCTTGCCTGGAGAATTCCATGGACAGAGGAGACTGGTGAGCTACAGTCCATGGGATCGCAAAGAGTCAGACACGACTAAGCAACACACACACACACAACCCTGACTGTGGCAGAGGAAGGTTTTTATTTTTCCTGAAATTGCTAGGTGTTGGTGGAAATTTCTTCTCTGAAGATTTGATACTAAGCTTTATGAACTCCTAACACTGGAATAACTTAAATTATGCTCTTCTTAGATGGTGTTCAGAACTCAGAGAAGCCTTTTACCTTCTCCTGAAGAAAGCTTATAAAATAAAGCCCTGGGTCCTTGAATGCTTAGGACAGGCAAGGTTGTATCAACAAAGGTAAGTGAGAAGTCTTGGTTGGAAGAAAGAATTTAGGCAGGAAGAACCGAACCCCTCACAGATCACGTGACATCTCACAGCTCTGGGGCTTTAGCACTGTTGACGTCTGCGGATCATCTAGGATTTTAGAGTTGGAAGGGCTGTGAGAATTATTTCAGTTCAGCCTTCTCATTTTGCAGATGAAGCAAGTGATAGTAACCAGCTCAAGGGCACAGTAAGGGCTTTTAACTGAGCTGGGGATGGACTCAGGTCTCTTGAGTCTCATCCCAGTCATCTTTCCACTACACGCAACAGCGTTCAAAGGAAAACTGCAGGTGCAGAAAAAGGAATCCCACTCCCAAATACATCTGCTATGATTTAATCTGCATGCTCCAATCCCCTCCGCCCTGAAAATTCAGGTTCAGAAATGCAAAGACTGAAATTTGAGGAGAGGTATTGGCTTAGAAAAGCATTCTGTAAACATCTCTTCTCTCCCTGCTCCCTACCCTACCATCCTTTGGCAATTTCATTAAAAATAGCTTTTACTTGAAACTGGCCTGGAGATCACCATCGACTCAGCAATTATATAAGCGCTCAACGAAACGCATTATCATACCAAGCAAAACCCCCATGACTACAATGGAGCTGTGCTGCCTGAGAGCTCCAAGACTTTAAGGTAGACAGGCACAGCACCTACTTCATCCCCAGTTCTCAGGTGCACTGGTAAGTCCGTGGTTGACAGAGCCTGGAAGGTAAAAGAAAGCCATGATGTGTCTTCATCTGCGGCTCTCAAAATAAATAATTTCCACTAAGTCTTCCTCTCACAAAAGGAATGCTCCAGTCATGCTTACTGGCAGGGTTGGTTCCTTCCCATTTCAGAGACAAAGCTGCCACTTTCATGTAACATCCAGAGGGGCACCAGGTAAACTTCCATTTTCAAAAGCCAATCCATGAGGAAGGAAATGACTTAGGTTAGATTCTCCTTATGGGATTTTTAGCAATGGTACCACAAGCATATCAATAGATAAACTTCATCTGAGCAGGATCACCCACAAAATCTGAGGATGATTCTCATCTTCTTCAACATGAAAGCCAGTTTAGTTTGGTGACTTCTCCTTAGCAGCAAATTGAGTTGTCTCACCACATAGCTTCAGATACATAGCTTGATTTAAAATAAAATATGAGGAGGGACTTCCCTGGCTGTCTAGTGTCAGGGGGCAGGTTCAACTCCTGGTCAGGGAACTAAGGACCCCCACATGGTGTGGAGGTGTGGCCAAAAATAAAAAATTATTTTTAAATAAAATAGTGACCTCTGTTTTCCAGGGGATTCCTGCCAGTAGCCCCTGGCCTACTTTTGAGATGGATTCTCATCCTAGCTCTAATGGATGCCCAGGTGTGCCACCCAGATTCCCCTTTAGGACAGAAGTGTTCTTCCTCTAGCTGCTGGGAGTGTTGGTGGCTAAGTCCCCACTAGAGTACCCTGTGTACGGAAAGCTGATTCGTTTAAGACCACATCCCTCTTAGGGCAGGATGGGGAGCCTGCACCCACTGACTGGTCTGACCCCTTGCCCCAATTCAGGATATCTCTGTAGGGCCCTTTGCGTTCCAGAGTTCCACATGGACCAAGACCCCAAGATCTTTGTGTAACCAGCCTCACAGCTCAGTTTCTCTTCTGCCAGTTTTAATGCTCCCTTCACTTCCTCCACAGGTACACAACCTTAGAGCTGTCCACATTCAACTTCCTTCATGCAGGTCTCCATCTCAGAGTCTGACTTCTGGGGAAACCAACCTGTTACACCAATGCTTAGGTTGTTCTTTACACAAAGACTAGGCCTCCTATAGATATGCATTGATCATTTTTTTTAAAGTTTTCTTTATTTCCTGATTCGTCAAAATCTGGGGCTTTGCTGATCCTGCCCCTCCTTCAGTTCAATTCAGTTCAGTCGCTCAGTCGTGTCCGACTCTTTGCGACCCCACGAATCGCAGCACACCAGGCCCCCTGTCCATCACCAACTCCCGGAGTTCACTCAAACTCACGTCCATCGAGTTGGTGATGCCATCCAGCCATCTCATTCTCTGTCGTCCCCTTCTCCTCCTGCCCCCAATCCCTCCCAGCATCAGAGTCTTTTCCAGTGAGTCAACTCTTCGCATGAGGTGGCCAAAGTATTGGAGTTTCAGCTTCAGCATCAGTCCTTCCAATGAACACCCAGGATTAATCTCCTTTAGAATGGACTGGTTTGGTCTTGCAGTCCAAGGGACTCTCAAGAGTCTTCTCCAGCACCACAGTTCAAAAGCATCGGTTCTTCGACAATCAGCTTTCTTCACAGTCCAACTCTCACATCCATACATGACCACGGGAAAAACCATAGCCTTGACTAGACAGACCTTTGTTGACAAAGTAATGTCTCTGCTTTTTAACATGCTATCTAGGTTGGTCATAACTTTCCTTCCAAGGAGTAAGCATCTTTTAATTTCATGGCTGCAATCAGCATCCACAGTGATTTTGGAGCCCAGAAAAATAAAGTCTGACACTGTTTCCACTGTTTCCCCATCTATTTCCCATGAAGTGATGGGACCAGATGCCATGATCTTCGTTTTCTGAATGTTGAGCTTCAAGCAACTTTTTCACTCTTCTCTTTCGCTTTCATCAAGAGGCTTTTTAGTTCCTCTTCACTTTCTGCCATAAGGGTGGTGTCATCTGCATATCTGAGGTTATCGATATTTCTCCAGGCAGTCTTGATTCCAGCTTGTGCTTCTTCCAGCCCAGCATTCCTCATGATGTACTCTGCATATAAGTTAAATGAGCAGGGTGACAATATACAGCCTTGCTGCTGCTGCTGCTGAGTCGCTTCAGTCGTGTCTGACTCTGTGCGACCCCATAGACGGCAGCCCACCAGGCTCCACCGTCCCTGGGATTCTCCAGGCAAGAACACTGGAGTGGGTTGCCATTTCCTTCTCCAATGTGTGAAAGTAAAAAGTGAAAGTGAAGTCACTCGGTCATGTCTAACTCGTAGTGACCCCATGGACTGCAGCCCACCAGGCTCCTCCGTCCATGGGATTTTCTAGGCAAGAGTACTGGAGTGGCTTAGCCTTGACGTACTCCTTTTCCTATTTGGAACCAGTCTGTCCTTGGGCTAGCCAATTTCTAGAGATAGTAGAGGACTCATCAGCAAGTGAGCCTTTCATATACAAGATAGCCAACCCAAAGCCCATTCCTTCAACCACCTCCATTATTGGGTTCTTACACTCTGGGTCAGTTTCCACCTGCTGTAAGCACCCCAAGACTAGAAGTCAGACTGCTAGAGACAGTCCCTATACCTGGCGTGCATACCTGGGCAGTCACTAAATTGTTTCCGGCTCTTTGACCAGCATAGACTGTAGCCCACAAGGCTCCGCTGTCCATGGGACTTTCCAGGCAAGAATAGTGGAATGGGTTGCCATTTCCTTCTCCAGCAGATCTTCCCAACCCAGGGATTGAATCCTGTGTCTCCTGCCACTCCTGCGTTGGCAGGCAGATTCTATACCACTGAGCCACCTGGGAAGCCCTATACCTCAGAGTCCACCAAAGATATTCAAACTTGCCAATCCTAAGCCTGCTTACTCTGCTTTGCCAATTATTTCCTACAGGAACCATAATAAATGAACACTCTTGCCCACGTTTCCCTCTGGCAACAAATCCTGGTGCTTTTGCACATAGCCCTGCGTGATAGGCCAGGCCTCCCATCTCTGCGGATCTGTGAGTATAAAAACTTATTCCTCCATAAAGTCATTTCCACGTCTGTGTGTCTTACCACACCTGATTAAAATAAATCTTGGGTATATTTTAAAACAAGGGATTAGAGAGACACTTCTCCAAGCCAACAAAGTGTCTGAATCCCTTTAAGATCCAGCAGCCATGGGAAGACATTGGCATTAGTCATTCCCAAGCAAGCTGCCTGATGCTCCCAGCCTACAACAGGCAGATTCCAAATGCTTCATGCACCCTACTCCCTTTCCATTCACACTCTGACTTCTCACATTCTTTCTCATTCTGGAACAAATATGGACAGGAAACACTTACTCTAGCAGAAGCTACCCAAACAGACTCTAGGGTCTTCTGAAGCTACTCTAGAATCTACTCTGCCTAGAACTTGGTCTTCTCAGTTCTGACCACCAGTAATTTCTAGGCTCAACTCTTTACTTCTCCTCCCTGGTTTCTTGAGGGATCATCCTTCTCCTAGAAGCAAAATTCAGTCCTAAGAAGGGATGCCTATTCTCCTGCACACATATATCCCCATATAAAAGTATAAACCCTGTTTGGCCATCTCTTTGTTCCTTAATGAACTGTCCAACATGTCACAAAAGAGCTTTCAGAAGAAACTGTAAGAGGCCTTTGAAGCTTCTCCTGCCTCCAAGTTTACACATCTCAAGCTGCTTAAGAAGCTGTGGGTGGGAGCATCAGGAAGATGGAGGTAGAAAGGACACATCAAGGTGTATACACACACACCCACAAATGTAAAATTGGTCTCCTCTGAACACAGTGAAATATAGCTTTGCTCTACACAGCCATTCAAAGATTGTCCTTTCCTTAAATTTGGACTGGAATGAGTTTGGAACTTTACTATCATAAGAAGTCTCTAATGAGAAGTCACGCTGAATAATTCATCCATCTGAGCACTTCAAGAGCATGTCCATGCAAGGATCTTATACGACCCTGCTCATTAAAGTCCTACAGCTTCAATTGTATCCAAGTGCAAGTATTTTTCTGTTGTTGTTGGGAATGATTTGTGTCCAGGTGACATCCTTTAATTTCAGGAAATCAGCATTTTGGGTACAGAAGTAGTGTTTTCCCCTCATTCTCGTGAGAACATTAGTCATCACAGAGCACCTAGCTGAGCTCCCCGTGTTATACACAGCATGTTCCCACTAGCTACCTATTCACCACATGATAGTGTATGTATGTCAATCCTAATCTCCCAATTTGTAACCGCCCCCCACATTCCAGTGAGAAGAACACTGGATAAAAGAGCCTATTTCCAAGGATACCCCTAAATTACTCTCAAGCTTTGGGTGGAAAAGCATCCCTTTCTCAGTATGTTAATTTTTTATCAGAGAAAGGAGACTAATTTGACATGCTTTTCCCTATATGGACACTGTGAGCCTTCATGTTTCCATAGGGAATTAGGAAAGCTTTGGAAAGACCTTGCTATAGTCAAGCAACTATAGGGATCCTATTACAATGGAGTGAATTATGTTCCTTCTCAAAATTCATATGTTGAAGCCCTAACTCCAAATGTGATGGTATTAGGAAGTGAGAGGTTGGTAATCAGGCTTATATAAGGTGATGAGGGTGGAGCCCCCGTGATGGGATTGGTGCCCTTATAAGGACAGAGACACTGATGGAGAATAGACCTGTGGAGATGGTGTGGGGAGGTGGGACAAATTGGGAGATTAGGATTGACATGTATATACTATCACGTGGAACACAGACAGCTAGGGGGAACTTGCTATATAACACAGGGAGCTCAGCTGGGTGCTCTGTGGTGACCTAGATGGGTGGGATGGAGAGTGGAAGGGAGGTCCAAGGAGGGGATGTATGTATACATACAGCTGATTCACTTTGTCGTACAACAAAAACTCACACAACATTGTAAGGCAATTATATTCCAATATAGAAAAAGGAAAGGAGGAAACACTAGAGCTTTCTCTCTCCGCCAGGTGAGGGTATAATGATAAGGTAGCTGTCTACAACTTGAGAAACAGACCCTCTCCCGGCACTACATCAGTTAGCATTTTGATCTTGGACTTTCCAGCCTCCAGAAATGAGAGACATAAATGTCTGTTATTTACACACTAAGTCTATGGTATTTTGCTATTAGCAGCCCAAGCTGACTAAGACACACACATCTTATCTGTTCACCCCAAGAATCATATAATGTCCCAGCTGGCAGGCTAGCTCAGATCTCACCCAGCATAACACTGTCACTTTATAGAGAATGAATCCAAGGGCAGAAGGGAAAAGTAAATAGATGAGGCCCATACAGACTACTTAGTGGCTGATGTAGTCTCTCCACTCAGAGTCTCAAAAGACTGTAATGAAGCAGCTATGAAGCTGGGTTCTGGAGTTAAGGCTTGCTTTTTGGATTTGCCACCAACTACTTACGTAACCTTGCATTAGTTGTGTGACTTCTCTACAGGGAGTTTTTTCATCTGTACACTGAAGATGATAATAACCTTGTAGGGATGCTGCGAAGATTAAATGAAATAATACCTAGGATGTCTCCTGGCAAATAATTAGTGTTGCCTGAATTAGTGGTCCCCAGCCTTTTTGGCACCAGGGACCAGTTTCATGGAAGACAATTTATCTACCCCAGATTGTGGGTGGAGGGGGTGGTTTCAGGATGATTCAAGCACATTACATTTAATGTGCACGTCATCTCTATTATTATTACATCAGCTCCACCTCGGATCATCAGGCATTAGATCCTGGAGGTTGGGGACCCCTGGCCTAAATGCTAGCTCCTTGTGGTAGAGACCAAAACAGATCTGGGCGCCCCTTCCACAGTGTAGAGTTAAGCTGTCACTGCGACACAGCTGACCAGTCAGGGGTACATTTCTCAGTCCCCTATGCATCTAAGTAGGGTCACGTGACTGAGTGCACACACCAGAGAAGGGCAAGTGATGTGTGCCACTGCTGGACCAAGGCGGGTCAGTGACAGGCACAAAATTTACCATCCTCTGCTTTTTCCTTTTAACAATTTTATTGACTTATTTATGGCTGGGCTGGATCTTCATTGCTGCATGGGCTTTCCTCTAGTTGCAGCAAGCAGATGGCTACTCTTAGTTGCTGTATGCAGGCTTGGTGCAGTGGCTTCTCTAATTGTGAAGCAAGGGCTCTAGGGCGCATGGGCTTCAGTAGTTGTGGCATGTGGGCTCAGCAGTTGCAGTTCCTGGGCTCTAGAGCACAGGCTCAATAGTTGTGGTGCATGGGAGTAGCTGCTCTGTGGCATGTGGGGCCTTCCCAGACCAGGGATCGAACCCGTGTCTCCTGCATTGGCAGGCAGATTCTTTACCACTGAGCCACCAGGGAAGCCTTGATCAGAGTTTGCCAGAGCAACGCTGCAGCCCTCAAATGGTGGAGCTGCAAGATGCAAGCAGCCTGCACCCCAAGTAATGGCTTGGAGAAGAACTGCCTGCCCAGGACATAAGACTTTGCATGAGTAAGAAGTAAACTTTTATTGTGGAAGCCAATGACATCTGGGGGTTGTTACGAGAGCTTGCATGAATCCCCCAGTCTAATATGCTTTTGCTATTATTACTCAAATAGGACATATATTGAGAAAATAAAAGGGAAAATTGGAGTGTTTAACCGGCATCACTTTTAGCTACAGCTTCTGGGTTTGAAGGTGGGAAAGGTTAGGTATTCGCGGCATCCCTACTTAAACTAATTCTCACATTCAAAAGCCTACGTTCTCCTGCTATTAAAAAGCAGAGGGCACAGAGGCAGAGCCCAGGATAGTTCTGTCCTCCCTGGTGGCTGACATAGCTTTCCTGATGAATGATAAGAGGATTCTAAACGATTTCAGCCCTGGCCTGACGCTCCTATAAAATCCCTTGCAAGAATAGTGGAAGAATTAGAAATGCTGTAGGAAGGGTCGCGGTGCAAGTGTTGAGACAGCCCAGGCCAGGTCTTCCCTCTGCTCTTAATTTGCTGCGTAACCTTGGTCAAGTCACATAATGTTCTGAGCCTTAGTTTCCTAATCTATAAAATGAAGGACTGAAAGAGCTCAAAGGATCCTCTCAGCTCTAATGATTTGTTTTTATTTTCCACAAGTTCTTCCACTCAACAGACATTCATCGAGCACTGTGCTGGATGCTGGGAGGGGGCAAAGATCTTTACGATATGATCTCTGGCCTCAAGGGGATCAGTCTAGAGGGGATTTGCCTGTCCTGGACTCAGGCATGCTAGAGGCAGACTGTGTACAGTGTTCTCTTCCTACATGGCCAATTATAGGCCTCATATACCTCGATGTATAATATAGGACAAAGCAGAAAAGGACTACTTTACAAGGCAAATATCCTAAGAAAGGTGTTCATACTGGAACAGTTCAGAGTATGCAACATGGTAACAATTCAGAAATGTCTTTTTCCCCCAGCAACTCAAAGCACTGCATTTTAAACCCAAAAGGAGACTATTATTTCACATGCCCTCATTTTACAAGTGAAACGAAGGTCCAGAGAGATCAGATAGCTCATCCAAGGTCACTTACCTGAAGATGAGGTCAGGTTTGGGCCCTCTATGTCAGTCATCTTGAGTCATGGCCTTGGAAAAGAAGGGAAATTTGAAAAGCCATCTCATTCTATGCCCCAAAGAGGGGCCAGGTTAGTGTTTTCCACTGCATTGCCACCTACATTTCTTGCTTTGAAACTTCTGGATTTTTTTAGAGGATGCTTTTGAAGTAGCTGGAGCCTCTTCATGACACCCCTGTAGATTCTGATGAATGTTGCTGTATGTAGGTTTAAATCTATAGCTCTAACATGCAATTAAAAGATGCTTGCTCCTTGGAAAAAAAAACTATGACCAACCTAGACAACATATTAAAAAACAGAGGCATTTCTTTGCCGACAAAGGTCCGTATAGTCAAAGCTACGGTTTTTCCAGTAGTCACATATGGATGTAAGAGTTGAACAACCAAGAAGGTTAAGCGCTGAAGAACTGATGCTTTCAGATTGTGGTGTTGGAGAAGACTCTTGAGAGTCCCTTGAACTGCAAGACCAAACCAGTCAGTCCTAGAGGAAATCAGTCCTGAATATTCATTGGAAGGACTGATGCTGAAGCTGAAACTCCAATACTTTGGCCACCTGCTTCGAAGAACTGACTCCTTGGTAAAGACCCTGATGCTGGGAAAGATTGAGGGCAGGAGGAGAAGGGGACGACAGATGATGAGATGGCTGGATGGCATCACAAACTCAATGGACATGAGTTTGAGCAAACTTGCGAAGATAGTGAGGGAAAAAAATCTAAGATTAAAGTGACAAGGAAGCCTACCTTGGGGCAGTCCATAGGGTCACAAAGAGTCGGAAATGACTGAGTGATTAAGCAACAACAACATGCAGTTACTGAGAAACTTCTAGACTAGTTGCCTCCCTAAGCCTTTCAGCCTCAGTTTTCACATATTATACCTGTTTTAATTATGTTTAAAACTCCATAACTCCAAAACTAGTCATGCAGCCAAAAAATAGTAGATTGTGGATTGTGGGGAACAGTCTACAAGCCAACTTTCTGTTTGAAAGGATTCAACCTTCTGTGGGAAACAAAAAGCCCCTTCCTCTGTTGCCATGGGAACGGCTCAGCGCTGCTATGGATGCTCTGCAGGAGGCTGCCTTGGAGCAGAGCTGGGGAGAGGGCTTTCTTTCCAATAAGGCAGGAAGGCTGTTTGTGAAAAAGCGATCCTGTCAGCCCTTCTGATTCCTGCGGGGGCTGGGAGTGATTCCTCAGCCTCCAACTCTTTTTTTCATAGGACTGTCCAACCAACAAGAAAAGAGGCCATGGCCCAAGGTTCATTCCAGTTGATGCTGGAGTAGGGTTCTCTGTTTAAAGACTCAGACTCAATGAGAAGGAGAGGTTTACTCGACTCCATGGGCACAGCTGAATCCCTACCCTGTGACGACAGGAGGACTGGGCACCCCATTGTTTAAAGAAGCCAGAGAGCGCCATGAAGAGAGCCACAGCAGAGATCTGGCAGGGGCAGGTAGGTGTGTGAATGGAAAACGTGAGTAGCCACATGTCACCTCTAAGTGACTTTGGAAACCTTTATGGCCCCACTCCCACCCCACATATTCCCAAACAGACTGACGATGATTATCGCCTTCTGACCCATTTTATCTTTTACTCTGTGTCACAGAAGACTCATTTCTCAGCCTACTCCCAGCTGCTTCTGACTCAGACACACCTCCGGGGGCCACATTCCCCGCTCATCCCTTAGGAACACTTTCAGCTTTACTAGGCCAAGGACAGTGAGGACAACTCTGATGGCACAGTGGTTAAAAGCATGTATCCCAACATCAGGCAGGAGTGGCTCTGTGACCTCAGTCAGCATACCACACCTTGGTCTCAGTTTCCTCATCTGTAAAATGGATAGTAACACTATCTGCCTTATAGGATTACTGGGAATATTATATGACACAGTACATGAATAGCATTTAGTCAAGGATCTGGATTGTATTGTGTATATAATGGATCCTAAAACATAGTTTAGATTAAATGACTTTTACAGTTTTCTCAATTATAGGAGTATGTGATTTTTATCCCCACTTCTTAAAAAAATGTATTATGACTATTCCCTGGGGTTAGAATTATTTTAACCATTTTTAATGTCAGAGCCACTTTCTCCTTTTCTTATTCTCCTTTATGAATAATTGTTTATATTAAACACAAAAAAAAAACATGAAAGAAAGAGATACAATAAACTGTGAATCATGTGTTTGGTGGCAGGAAACCATGTAGAGTGATTTTTTTCTTTTATGATAGAAATAGAATATTTTATAAAGTGGTATCATTCAACATTCTGTGTGATTTCTATTCTCTTTTTGATATCTATTTAATGGGTCTTAAACAATGCTTAATTTAATTGCCTTTTCCACAAAGAGTATTTTCAAGTCTCCATCTTCAGGCCTGGCTTCCCTCCCAGACTCTGGTCCCCCTGGGCCAGCATACATCCAGGTGGATGAGCCAGAAGAATCCATCATCAATCAATTGCTCAGGGCTTATCACTGTTTACAAAGCCCTGCCATACTTGTCTTATTTAATGTACAAAACAACCCTGTGATGAAGAGCATCAGCCCCATTTTCCAGAAGAAACAACTGACAGACATTAAAAGGCTTACCTGGTTCATGTCCACTTCATGTAGATAAATGATAGAACTAGGAATCTGAACTCAGTATGCTGGTGCCACTTCAGCGCTGGCTTCTCCAAGAGGAATGTGTCTGGATACCCCAACTTGATTATCGCTCCACTGAGTCTAGTGACTCTTCCAGCCTGTCTTTTCAGTAATGGCATCATCCTCTTCTCGCTCACCCAGGGCCCAGACTGGGCAGGTCTCTGACTTCTCTCACTCTCTTCTCCACCACTTTCCTCTACCCATCATGAAGTCCTGTCAACTCTCCTCTTTCAATGTCTCTTCCATCACCCCTTCTTCTCAGTTTTCACAACGACCCCCTCATGTTCAGGCCCTTGTTGCCTCCTATATATCCTGATGACTCAACTATGCAATTGCCTTCCAATTCGACTCCTTAACTCCAACCTCTTTGTCCTTCAAGGTAACCAGGTTAATCTGATTTATAGTCTCTCATGCAAAAACCTCAATAGCTTTTGATTTCCTACTAAGAAAGTTCAAGATCACTGCCTGACATGCAAAACCTTTCTCTCCTGAACCTTTAATCCTTGTTTTAATTATTACTCCCCTGTTTGGTCACTCAGCTCTAGCCATATATGTATGCCCTGTTCAAGAGCAGTAAATGGGTCTCTTCCCAGGTGTCAAGAGATCAAAAGGTGATATCTGCTTAGATCCTGGCTGAAAGGCTCATGAGACCATATTTGGGTCAGAGATAAAGGTACCAAAATCAATTAGCTGTATCTGCCATTGTCAAAACTATGGGGAAGGGGTGGAAGAAGATGGTCTTTCATTATCACTTATCTTTTCCATTAGTGTAAAGCTCATCTAGGCCATGATCTGGGCTTTCTTCCCCAATCAAATTTCCCTACAGTCATTTAACAGTACCTTGCACTTCGTACATACTCAGTAAATATTTTTATATTGATCTATAAACTTTTCTAAACTCATTTTGAGCTACAATACAGCAGAGGCCCATAGTACAGTACTGACTCTCAACTCTGGGAAACTTAAAAAAAAATACTGATGTCTGGGTCTCATCCCCATGGGTTCAATTTAATTAGTCTGGGAAGGATATAGCACTAGCAGGTTTTTAAAGCTCTTTAAGGTCAAGAACCATTGGTTTAAGAGAAGGGCACTGGATCTCAGAGGTCCTGGATTTACTGAGTAGCTATGTGATCATGAACAAATCACTGTACTTCACAGGGGCTCCATTTTACCTGATAAAAAATAAAGTGTTTTACTGCATTAGATCTGAGGTGCATTCAAGTTCTCACAATTTTCTCTGCCATTTCCTGAAGAGTTTCTCTACCAGCAGAGTCTGGCTTTTACACTGGGGGATCGAAAGGCCTTCGTCAGATGACCCCGGAATCAGAAGAAACGAAAACTGATGATGGTAAGGGTAACGTGGGGGTCATTAAACCCCACCCATTCTTAGACACGCACAACTGCCACTTTCTTACATGTAAAATGTGCTTTAAGAAAAGTCTCTGGGACTTTCCTGGTGGTACAGTGGATAGGACTCCGCCTGCCAACGCAGGGGACACAGGTTCAACCCCAGAGCTTGGGAGAGCCCACATGCCACAGAGCAACTAAGCCCGCACCACAGCTACTGAGGCCCACGGGCCCGGAGCCCACACGCCACAGCTACTGAGGCCCACGGGCCCGGAGCCCACACGCCACAGCTACTGAGGCCCACGGGCCTGGAGCCCACACGCCACAACTACTGAGGCCCACGGGCCTGGAGCCCACACGCCACAGCTACTGAGGCCCACGGGCCCGGAGCCCACACGCCACAGCTACTGAGGCCCACGGGCCTGGAGCCCACACGCCACAACTACTGAGGCCCACGGGCCTGGAGCCCACATGCCACAGCTACTGAGGCCCACGGGCCCGGAGCCCACACGCCACAGCTACTGAGGCCCATGGGTCCGGAGCCCACAACCCACAGTTACTGAGGCCCATGGCCCCAGAGCCCACATGCCACAGCTACTGAGGCCCACGGGCCTGGAGCCCACAACCCACAGTTACTGAGGCCCATGGCCCCAGAGCCCACATGCCACAGCTACTGAGGCCCACGGGCCCGGAGCCCACAACCCACAGTTACTGAGGCCCATGGCCCCAGAGCCCACACGCCACAGCTACTGAGGCCCACGGGCCCCAGAGCCCACACATCACAACTACTGAGGCCCATGGGCCCGGAGCCCACAACCCACAGCTACTGAGGCCCATGGGCCCGGAGCCCACACGCCACAGCTACCGAGGCCCATGTGCCTAGAGCCTATGCCCTGCAACAGGAGAAGCCACGGCAATGAGAAGCCCACACTGGCAACGAAGAGGACCTCCGCTTGCTGCAACTAGAGAAAGCCTGAAGGCCCAGCGCAACCAAAAAATCATACATAAATACATACATTAAAAAAAAAAATTTTTTTTTAAGATGCTTTAAAAAAGCTCCTAAACTTCTACTGCAACCAGATTGTTGCCTCTAAGTCAATTACATAGAAAATTTGGAGCTGCCTAAAATCAGACTTGAATGTAATCCTTACTATTGTTTAGAACTATGCAAGGGACTTTATGGAGAATACAAAGAAACACAAAATCTTTTTCTGGGGAACTCAGACTATAACTAAGGAAATAAAATTCACTCACACACACACACACACACACACTCTAGAATGAAATACAGGACCCTGCCAGTGAGTGGGCAGGTAGCACCCAGGGAAGGGAAGGATCTATATTCTTCTCATCGGTTCCAGCTAGGTCTTTTTCGACCTTAAAGCATTGCTATCATTCTGACCCTACTATCAATTTTATTCATGCCATGACCAATTCCTGGTCACTGGGGAGGGCTCCCGGGATGTCTCCTAAACTGCTGAGCACAGCAGGAAGCAGCGAGGAACACCTTCCACCCATACCACCATCTCTGCCTTCTATTCCCCTAGAAATGGCTCCCAAATTCATGCCCAAGTAATTTACATGTGATTGAGACTAGAAAGAGGCAGAAAGGATAGAGGTGGGGAGAGAAAGCAAAGTAAACCCCAAACACCTACAACTGAGAACCAAATGCTCTGTTCCTTGGAAAGAGTCTGGATGAAGCCTACACCGGGTCCATCCAGAGAATGTGGTGAATGGGCCCTTGGTAAATGTCAGACATCTGAGCACCGTGTGCTGAGCAGGCAGCCTTTCTGACCTATTCGGGCATCATAGCACTTTATCACCAGGTATTGCAAACCAGAGTTCTTCGACCATCTCTAAGCGGTTAACACTCAATTCTAATGGTTTCTCTCCTTGTGAGTGTGGTCAGTGGTAGCTGAAGGCTTCTGAGAGTGATGGCAATGGGTTAAGATGAGTCCTGCCTTCCTGCGACCACACCAGAAAGTGTCTTCCCTGTGCTAGAATTTTTTTGCTCCATTTCATCTCATAATGGCCCTTCTCTGATAGCAACCAATTTGCTACAGTCTCTCCAAACTTGACTTCATAGAATGTGAATCATACAATCCAAACCCTGATTTTACAGATGAAGAAATCAATCCCTTCGAGAGAAGGGACTTGCCTGTGGTCACCCATGAGGTGATGTGAATATTGTGATACTCTGATGGTCCAGAGGGTACATGAAAAGAAAGGACACCACAGAGTTAGCCTTTGGCCTCTTTTCATTTTAAATTCTTCTCTTCAGTGACCTCCTCTACCACCATGTCTTCAATCTCAACTCCGTTATCATGACAATGCTCTGAAGCTAAACTGAATGCCAGATCCATGTTTCTATTGGTCTCAGTCATTCTTCCATGGATGTGCCATTACTGTCTCAAAAGCAGCATGTCCCAAATGGGACTCAAATTGACCTCCAAACACTTCGCAAAAGTATTCCCCACTTTTAGATTCTCCATCATCTTTAAAGGCAAGTCTATCCATTCTATCTTGCTAGGAGGCCTTACAAATAGCTGTGAAAAGAAGAGAAGAGAAGAGAAAAGCAAAGAAGAAAGGGAAAGATATACCTATCTGAATGCAGAGTTCCAAAGAATAGCAAGGAGAGATAAGAAAGCCTTCCTCAGTGATCAATGCAAAGAAATAGAGGAAAACAATAGAATGGGAAAGACTAGAGATCTCTTCAAGAAAATCAGGGATACCGAGGGAACATTTCATACAAAGATGGGCTCAATAAAGGACATAAATGGTATGGACGTAACAGAAGCAGAAGAGATTAACAAGAAGTGGCAAGAATACACAGAAGAACTGCACAAAAAGATCTTCATGACTCAGATAATCACAACAGTATGATCACTCACCTAGAGCCAGACATCCTGAAGTGAGAAGTCAAGTGGGCCTTAGAAGGATCACTACAAACAAAGCTAGTGGAGGTGATGGAATTCCAGTTGAGCGATTTCAAATCCTAAAAGATGATGCTGTGAAAGTGCTGCACTTAATATGCCAGCAAATTTGGAAAGCTCAGCAGTGGCCACAAGACTGGAAAAGGTCAGTTTTCATTCCAATCCCAAAGAAAGGGAATGCCAAAGAATGCTCAAACTACCACACAATTGTACTCATCTCACATGCTAGTAAAGTAATGCTCAAAATTCTCCAAGCCAGGCTTCAACAGTACATGAACCGTGAACTTCCAGATGTTCAGGCTGGATTTAGAAAAGGCAGAGGAACTAGAGATCAAATTGCCAACATCCACTGAATCATCAAAAAAGCAAGAGAGTTCCAGAAAAACAGATACTTCTACTTTATTGACTACGCCAAAGCCTTTAACTGTGTGGATCACAACAAACTGTGGAAAATTCTTAAAGAGATGGGAATACCAGACCACTTGACCTATCTCTTGAGAAATCTGTATGCAGGTCAGGAAGCAACAGTTAGAACTGGACATGGAACAACAGATTGGTTCCAAATTGGGAGAGGAGTACGTCAAGTCCGTATATTGTCACCCTGCTTATTTAACTTATATGCAGAGCACATCATGAGGAATGCTGGGCTGGATGAAGCACAAGCTGGAATCAAAATTGCTGGGAGAAATATCAATAACCTCAGATATGCAGATGAAATTAAAAGACACTCGCTCCTTGGAAGAAAAGCTATGACCAACCTAGACAGCATATTATAAAGCAGAGACATTACTTTGCCAACAAAGGTCCATCTAGTCAAAGCTATGGTTTTTCCAGTAGTCATGTATGGATGTGAGAGTTGGACTATAAAGAAAACTGAGCACCAGAGAATGGATGCTTTTGAACTGTGCTGTTGGAGGAGACTCTTAAGAGTCCCTTGGACTGCAAGGAGATCCAACCAGTCCATCTTCAAGGAAATCAGTCCTGAATATTCATTGGAAGGACTGATGCAGAAGCTGAAACTCCAATACTTTGGCCACTTGCTTCAAAGAACTGACTCACTGGAAATGACCCTGATGCTGGGAAAGATTGACAGTGGGAAGAGAAGTGGATGACAGAGGATGAGATGGTTGGATGGTATCACCGACTCAATGGACATGAGTTTAAGTAAACTCTGGGAGTTGGTGATGGACAGGAGGCCTGGCGTGCCGGGGTCCCTGGGGTCACAAAGAGTCGGTCATGACTGAGCGACTGAACTGAACTGAGTCATCTTTGACCCTGCCTTCTTTATTTTCCTTTCACGCAGTGCAAATTAGGCTCCAAACCTACTGAGTCTCATAGACTGCCTTTGTACCCATTTCCTGGCTATTTCAATAGACACAACCCAGGCCTCTCTCATCCTCTACCTGTATTTCTGTGATATTTCCTTAGTCTTGACCCTCTTTCTGGATTCTCCCCATCTGCCCCTTATGCTGTGCTTAGTCACTCAGTCAGGTCCGACCCCTTGTGACCCCATGAACTGTGGCCCACCAGGCTCCTCTGTCCATGGGGGTTCTCCAGGCAAGAATACTGGAGTGGGTTGCCTTGCCCTCCTCCTGGGGATCTTCCCAACCCCGGGATCGAAACCAGGTCTTCCACATTGCAGGCAGATTCTTTAGCATCTAATCCAGCAGGGAAGCCCAAGAATACTGGAGTGGGTAGCCTATCCCTTCTCCAGGGGACCTTCCCAACCCAGGAATTGAACCGGAGTCTCCTATATCACAGGCAGATTCTTTACCAGCTGAACTACCAGGTAAGACCAAAACATATCTAGAAACACCCACTTGGAGAAAGATGTTTTCATACAGTCTGAGGGCAAATGAAGCCATCCAACAGAACCGTGCCATAAACCTCACCACCTGGCAGGGACTTCCAGGCTAAAATCCTGCCCAAGCCCACGGTTGCCGCTGGCCTCTGTCTGGTCCAGGACTCTGGCCACACTCTGCATTACACGGTCACCACTGGGTACATTTTCTGTTCGCTGCTGGTTCGAGGGAAGGGAGTCTGGATCTGCCTGTCTGAAGCCCATCCAGGAATGGGGGCACCAGGGTCATGGGCGCCAAGTCCGGCTGCATGGTGTACCCCACGAAGGGGGGATGCAGGTACTGCCCCTGTTGGGGCATGATCTGGGTGTCTTGCTGGCAGCTGAGCACAGAGAAATTCATGGGCATGTTCGTGTACATGTTGTTCATGATGCCCTCAGGCAACAACAGTTGGCCTGGGCCCTGGTTGGGGGTGCCCAGGCCCCTGAGTTGGCGCTGGAGCTGCAGCTTATTCATCCTTAATATTGCTACCAGATTAACCTTTCTAAAACAAAGATCTTTTTGTTTTGTTATGTCGTTCTCTTACTCAAAGTGACTTCTGCAATTGCTTTGCTGCCTATAGAGTATTGTCCAAACCCTCCAGCTGTTGTCAAAGCGAAAGTGAAAGTCACTAAGTCGGGTCCAGCTCTTTGCAACCCCATGGAGTATACAGTCCATGGAATTCTCCAGGCCAGAATACTGGAGTGGGTAGCCGTTCCCTTCTCCAGGGGATCTTCCCAACCCAGGGGTTGAACAGAGGTCTCCTGCGTTGCAGGTGGATTCCTTACCAGCTGAGCCACAAGGGAAGCCCAGCTGTTGAAAAAACTATCTACAATTCAGTCAAACTCTGAGTTTCTTTCCCTCTGCACCCTGATCTAGCCACGTTGCGCTATTCACTGTTTCCTCAATAGGCCCTGTAACTCCTTGACCAGAGATGTCCTTCCTTCCATTTTGACAAAGCCCTATTTCTTCTTTAAGATTCCTTTCTTTAATGAAATGAAATGACTATCTCCCATTCTACACACTGTCCCAGTAAGTGGCGACTTTTAGCATTTTAAGTTAATGTGGTGACACTGCTGGTTATTAAGACTATGATAAGAATATATTAGAAGAAGCAGTACAAAAGCACAGCCATGAAAAACCCAGAGAAAGTGTCTATGGCTATATGGTGGCCTCTTTTAATGTGTTTCCTTTCTCCCAATCAAGGGGCCAGGCCTCAGGCTATACAATTCCTCCTGCTTTGTCAAGGTGTTTCATACCTTTATTTTAGCTCTTACCACCCTTACCACCTGCCTTTCATGATAGGTGTGGATATAAAATTTTTGCTTCTTTACTGGTTTAAAAACTCATGTAGGACACCAAAAGAGTCTGAAACTATGATGCCTTTACATCTGTCAATGGTATCACAAGATTAATTAGCTTCTGTTGTAGTTATGGGTATAGGTAGGAGATGGTAGAGTGGCAGGTGGCTGCCTGTGTGCATTGGTTCCGATTACTGGCTTGGGCTCTGGGCCAAAATACCCATTTCTAACTACGTTAGGCCAGACGGACCTTGGGAAGAAACACTTTCCGATACAGGGTAGACCTCAATCTCTACTCACAAGCCCATCTCAGCTCAAGCTTGGAAAGGCCACTTTCAGTGCCTGTGAGTAGGGAAAAGAGAGTTCAATGGAGCACAGTGTGGACCCAAATCACCTTACTGATACTCGAAGGAAAGCACCTACAGAAAACGTGGGGTCCTGGAATTTGGCCACTGTGATCTGGACTCCTGGATGTAAAGGGGGGTAGGTAAATGATGCTGAGAAGAGTTGCTCTAGAAGCTACCGTCATCTTATAACTAATATTACTATGCTAAGAGTTTTACATATATCGTTTTAATCCTCCCAGCAATTCTGTGTGGGTATTAAAATTATTATCCTTATTTTAAGCAGAAGAAAAAGTTTAGAGAACTTTAGGTTTTGTGACTCATAAACTAGAGCATTTTGTGAGCTTCATTAATGTTTTAATGCATTTATTGAGCATTTTACTCCAGCTACTGTACTAGACATTGTAGAAGATTTAAGGATCAATCAGATATGCTCCCTGACCCAGGAAGTTCAGAGGCCAGTGGAGGAGACAGTTAAGTATTCAAGTAAACCAGATTTTGTTATGGAAAGAGAGAGGTTGGTATTGACCCAGTAGTCCTACTTAGAGAAAAGGATTTGGGACAGTGGCTTTGCAAGGTAGACCAGATCTCAAAAGGCAGAGGTAGAAGGACATGTGCTTTCTGGGAAACCGGAAAGGCGGAAATCCCTTGAGGGAAGAATCACATCCTTTATGCATAATTCAGTTCAAGAGGTTTTTTGTCATGGACAACCTAGAAGAGATGGACAAAGTCTTAGAAAGGTAAAATCTCCCAAGACTGAACCAGGAAGAAATATAAAACATGAACACATCAATTACAAGTACTGAAGTTGAGTCAGTAACTTAAAAACTCCCAACAAACAAAAGTTCAGGACCAGATAGATGACTTCATAGGTGAATTCCACCAAACATTTAGAAAGGAGTTAACACCCATCCTTCTGAAACTATTCCAAAAAATTGGAGAGAAGGAACACTTCTGAACTTTTTCTATTAATATGAGGCTAGAGTCACCCTGATACCAAACAAAGACATCACCAAAAAATTACAGGCCAATCACTGAAGAACACAGATGTAAAAATCCTCAATAAAATACTAGCCAACCAAGTCCAAAAATACATTAAACATATCATACATCCAAGTGGGATTTATCCCAGAGATGCACAGATTTTTCAGTATCTGCAAATCAATCAGGGTGATACACCATATTAACAGATTGAAGAATAAAAATCCTATGATCATCTCAACAGATGCAAGAGGTTTTCATCAAGCATCTTCTCTGTACCTGCCAGGGCAGTGTGCATACGAGGAGGGGTGGGGTATAAAGATAAACAAGATAGAGTTGTTGCCCTCAGGCCCCTGGACAACTCTTTCCTTAGTCACTAGCCGAATCTCCTCCTCCAGCCACCCAAAGAATCCTCTCTCTCTCTCAATGAATAGCTGACGAACTCGTCTACTTGACTGCCCCCTGCCTCGTCTAGGTCAGATCTTGACCTACTGTCAAGAACAGCAGCTGAGGTTGGAATTTTGAGACCAGAAGACCATGGGAAAGAATTGCACACCCTAAGACATTTGCAGGTCACTCTCTGAGCCCATCTAGGCACATATTTCAGAGATTTTATAACCTTCCTTAATGTTCCCACCCTTAATGGAGGTATGACAATGCTAACAGCTGGGAAGGCAGAGATGCTGAGTTCCCTGTGTTTCTTTGTGTCCTGTGTATACACATGTGAGAGCTCATGTGCCTGCGTTGTGTGTGTGTGTGTGCACATGTGCTGCATGTGTGCTAAGTGGGTTGCCATGCCCTCCTCCACGGGATCTTCCAGACCCAAGGATCAAACCCACGTCTCTTACGTCTCCTGCACTAGCAGGGAGGTTCTTTACTGTCTCAGCCACCAGGGAAACCCGTTAGCACACGTAAGAACAAGGAATACTTCTCAGGGTCAGCAATCACATTGGGGGAATCCACATCTGGTTTCCTGCAGTCTCTGCAAGGCTGTTACCTATATCCAGAAATCCACACCAAGCCTCGCGAATTGACCTGAATGTCAAGGTACTTCCTCTGGGAATCCCCAAGGGCTTGTCTGAGAAGAGCTGTGAACCTTCATAACAACAAAAGCAGAAAAAATAACAACAGTCCATCTTGGCTCCCTGGCTGTAAATGGCTCATTTACTCTGGCAAGAGAAATGGAGTTTTAATGACAAATTGTGATGTCGCACAGCAGGCTTGGTTGTGTGCTGTAAATTATATTGAAAAAGGCACTATGCCTTAATAAAAAGTCGACTGCTATCTGCTGCAGAGTCCGGATTCAGCTGTGGAGTGACAGCAGCTGGAATCCCCCATCCTCACCCCCACTCCCCTTTGGGACCTCCCCTGCTCCTTCTCCAGGCCTCCTCTCTCTCCTGACTCCTGGGCAATGGAGACACAGCAGTGCCTTTCACAGGTGAGTGTCACTGAATTTTCTCTCCTGAAAATGCAAAAAGATCAACTTGTATTTCACAAAACCCAGAGCCAGAAGGTATAGGGTTCAAAAGGCCTCTGCTAACTTGTTCTCTTGAGAACTTTCTGGTCTCTCTTCTATACAGGATTCACCTTCACAGAGGAGGAAGGAGCCCTGAATACTGTGCTGGGAAGATGTAGAGACATGCCAGGAGACCTCCAGGCTCACCCCTTCCACATCCTTTAAGAGCCCTTGGGGATAAGAGGCAGATGCCACAGAAGCATGGGTAGGCTGGTGCTCACTCATCTCCATGCCCTCCGCTAAATTCCCCAGCCTCCCTTGTCGTTGGATGGGGCATGTGACCAGTTTCGGCCAAAGGACTGTAGTTGAAAGTGAAATGTGTCAAGTCAAAGTCAAGGCAGTTGAGAGCCTGTGTACCTCCTTCTATCTCTACCCCTCCATGGTGATCTTGGAGGCTGTCCATTCCTGGTGGAGTAGCCACAAGATGAAGGAAGGCAGTGTGACCTACATTGGGCTCTGTATTCTAGTAAACAAGAACTAAAACTATTATATGAAGCTAGTGAGATTTCAGGGATTCTTTGTTACTGTAGAACACTCAAGCCTATCCTGACCAACAAAACCGACTTCTCATATTTGTATTTTCTGGTACTGGGTAGCAATCACCTTTCTGCTCCCATGCATTGATCCTGTCTGCCTTGAAGGCTGACTGTGGAGCAATGTCAATCAGACAGGCCTGCATTCCAAGTCGGCTCTGCCACTTACTAGGCAATTTCAGAAGTTGCTTAGCCTTTCTGAGTCTCAGTTTCTCCATCTGTAAAATAGGAGCATCTGTCTGGTTAGAGACAAATCAGACGATCTTTGTAAAACCCTTAATGCTATTCTTGACATCTAATAGGTGCACCCAAATAGCAATTCTAACCTTCTCTTTCCCTTTCTTCCCTCTCAAGATGCAATATGTTTATGAATGAAGTGAGGCTAATTGGCCCTTGAGAACGCATTCTGCAGAATTGGTCTCATCAGCACTTAATGCTATTTAAACATGTGAATATCTATGTGTGCTACTTACAGTTTATGTTTCCTTGGGAAGCTATGTAATCACTCTGTACCTCAGTTTCCTCATCTGCAAAATGGGACAGTAAAGGTACCTCACTCATCTCAATGTTGTCGAGATTAAACAAATGATATTAACTATACAACATGCTTGGAACATTGCCTGGCACACATAACCACTACATATGAAGGTTATTTCCTATCATTATTATTCTCTGCCCATTGGCTAATCTCGCTTTGAAAAAGTTGTGTCCCGAGGTGGGAGAGGGGGTAGGAGGAGGTCTCATCTGTTTATCCACAAATTGGAGAAAACCTAAAATCCAGACAGTTACTCACATAGACCAGAAATCAGGTGACATATTTCCCCCTGCCCTAATGTGTTTTAATGCCCTAGTGGGCTTCCCTGGTGGCTCAGAGGGTAAAGCGTCTGCCCGCAATGTGGGAGACCCGGGTTCGATCCCTGGGTCGGGAAGATCCCCTGGAGAAGGACATGGCAATCCCACTCCAGTATTCCTGCCTGGAGAATCCCATGGACAGAGGAGCCTGGTGGGCTGTATATACAGTCCATGGGGTCACAGAGAGTCGGACACGACTGAGTGACTTCAATATATAATAATGTGCTTTAAAGCACTCTTCATCCCTAGATTGCATGGTTCAGTCAAGTGATTTGGTTAATTATAATAAGAGACTAAACATTAGCAAAAGAGAGGAAAAAAAAAAAACTATGTCCAGATATCTAAAGATTTGCTCTGCATTTGGTGTACCTGCTCATTTATCCTCTAAACATTTATTTAGTGCCTGCTGTGTTCCAGGCATCAGATGTAGAAGTAATGGTCCTCACATGCTGATAAAAATGACAAACACATGAACAGGTAGCTCTGAAGCAATGTGAGTGGGAAGATGAAGGTTTGGACACAGTACTTTAGGGTTTGGTATTCAAATCGTAACCCAAGGGAGCCTGGGTCATGTAGGGTGTGTAGCTGTGTGTATGTGTGTGTCTGTGTGAAGACTTTCCAGAAGAGGTAACTTCCAGCTGAGTTTTATAGGATAGGTAGGAGTTTATGGGCAAGAAATGGGATGAGGGTATTCAAGGCAAAAAGAACAAAGGCCATTTATACTACTGCAGTATAAAAAGATGGTGATGATGAAGGCTTGCTATAGAGGTAATGATAGGTGAATGCAAAGGAGGTGGAGTCTATCTTGAGATGTCTGTGAGAAAAAGTTGTTAGGAAGAAGGACGTGGTGTTCAGTTGGATGCAGAGCAAAGCAAGGGTGGCTTGCAAGAATCCCAGGTTACTCCAGCTCCAGGGATGAGGTGAAGTATGATGCTACCGGCTGAGGAAGAGACAGTCCCATGGGGATCGTAGCTGTGAGGAACATCTGTGAGACCTTCAGGGAGAGATGCCTCGCAGGCAACGGAACATATGGCCAGAGCTGGAGAGTCAGGTCGTGTCAGTACAGAGGGTGTGGGCAAAGCCTGGATGGATGACACAGATCATGGAGACTGTACAGGAAGGAGGCAAAGTGAGACCCCGAGGAACATCAGTTTTGATGCATGATGGAGAAAAAGCTACCGGTGAACAAAACAGAGACAGAAAGAGAAGAGCCGGGAGGGTGCTCTGTCCTGGAGTGCACAAGAGTGAGGAGCTTCCGGAAGGCCAGTGAGCAGCACTGTCAAAGAGCAGAGCAGCCTTGATGACCGCAGAGAAGTTAGACTGCAGGGGCCGAGGAGTGGCAGGAGGTGGCGACACGGAGACAGGGAGATGTCTGAGACACCTGGGTGGGATCTGAAGGTGGGAGTGGAGCTGACATGATGTGGGAGCGGGTGGAGCTTCTGCGATGCTTCAGGGTCCACCGGGGCTTAGTGGGACACTCAGCTTCCATACAACTGTGTGGCCTGGAGTAGATCCAACAAGGCTGTTTCTTCATCAGTAAGGGGAACATAATAAAAGCTAGACCACAGGGTTCACAGGGGGATAGGGATTCAGGCTGCAATCTAGCTGCAGGGTACCTTGGGTTGGTCCATCTGCTCCAGAAAACCACCTTATTCAATCAGTGGAGCTGGAGCTCAACCACGGGAGAGGTTTTTTTAAATACAGGTAGAGTATAAGTGATAGGGAAAGACAGGCAAACTCAGACACTGGCCCTCATAATGGCAAACAGTGTAATTCAAGTGCTGCTGAGTTTTCTTGCTGAAATCGGGTGAAATTGTGGGTTTCTGAGGTCATTGCACTTGTTGCTGGGAAATGTGTCAGTTACTGAATGTGCCAGAGCCTGTGACTGTTTGCTGCTGCTGCTAAGTCACTTCAGTCGTGTCCGACTCTGTGTGACCCCACAGACGGCAGCCCACCAGGCTCCCCTGTCCCTGGGATTCTCCAGGCAAGAACACTGGAGTGGGTTGCCATTTCCTTCTCCGCTGTGACTGTTTAGGAAGTCACTATGTTGGTGTGGAAACACGCTGGAGTTCAGGGACAAAACCATTGCGAGTTCAGAAGTGATAAGTACTAAGTGAAGAAAGGCAATGCCAAAGAATGCTCAAACTACCGCACAGTTGCACTCATCTCACACGCTAGTAAAGTCATGCTCAAAATTCTCCAAGCCAGGCTTCAGCAATATGTGAACCGTGAACTTCCAGATGTTCAAGCAGGTTTTAGAAAAGGCAGAGGCACCAGAGATCAAATTGCCAACATCTGCTGGATCATGGAGAAAGCAAGAGAGTTCCAGAAAAACATCTATTTCTGCTTCATTGACTATGCCAAAGCCTTTGACTGTGTGGATCACAATAAAATGTGGAACATTCTGAAAGAGATGGGAATACCAGACCACCTGACCTGCCTCTTGAGAAACCTGTATGCAGGTCAGGAAGCAAGACTTAGAAATGGACATGGAACAACAGACTGGTTCCAAATAGGAAAAGGAGTACGTCAAGGCTGTATATCGTCACCTTGCTTATTTAACTTATATGCAGAGTACATCATGAGGAACGCTGGGCTGGAAGAAGCACAAGCTGGAATCAAGATTGCCGGGAGAAATATCAATAACCTCAGATATGCAGATAACACCACCCTTATGGCAGAAAGTGAAGAGGAACTCAAAAGCCTCTTGATGAAAGTGAAAGAGGAGAGTGAAAAGGTTGGCTTGAAGCTCAACATTCAGAAAACAAAGATCATGGCATCTGGTCCCATCACTTCATGGGAAATAGATGGGGAAACAGTGGAAACAGTGTCAGACTTTATTTTTGGGGGCTCCAAAATCATTGCAGATGCTGATTGCAGCCATGAAATTAAAAGACGCTTACTCCTTGGAAGGAAAGTTATGACCAACCTTGATAGTATATTAAAAAGCAGAGACATTACTTTGCCAACAAAGGTCCGTCTGGTCAAGGCTATGGTTTTTCCCGTGGTCATGTATGGATGTGAGAGTTGGACTGTGAAGAAAGCTGGTCGCCGAAGAATTGATGCTTTTGAACTCTGGTGTTGGAGAAGACTCTTGAGAGTCCCTTGGACTGCAAGGAGATCCAACCAGTCCATTCTAAAGGAGATCAGTCCTGGGTGTTCATTGGAAGGACTGATGATAAAGCTGAAACTCCAATACTTTGGCCACCTCATGCGACGAGTTGACTCACTGGAAAAGAGTCTGATGCTGGGAGGGATTGGGGGCAGGAGGAGAAGGGGACGACAGAGAATGAGATGGCTGGATGGCATCACCGACTCTGTGGACATGAGTTTGAGTGAACTCCGGGAGTTGGTGATGGACAGGGAGGCCTGGCGTGCTGTGATTCATGGGGTCGTGGAGAGTCAGACACGACTGAGCGACTGAACTGAACTGAACTGAACTGAAGTACTAAGTGATAAGTGAGAGAATAAGGGGAGGAATAGATGGGTGGCAGAGAAAGCAAGGTCACAGAGAAGGAAGAAGAGGGTGGGGCTGTCTTTTTTAATTCTTCATTTTATTAAAAGCACAGCTGATTAACAGTGTTGTGCTAGTTTCAGGTTCACAGCAAAGCGATTCAATTATTCATACACATGGATCTATGCTTTATCAAATTCTTTTCCCTTTTAGGTTATTACAGAATATTGAACAGTATTCCCTGTGCTATACAGAAAGTCCTTGTTGGTAACCCATCTTAAATACAACATGACATGCATACATGTCAATCCCAGACTCCCATTCTATCCTTCCCCACCACCCACCCCCACTGAATGTGGTACATAAATACAGTGGAATAGTACTCTGCCGTTAAAAAGAATGAAATGGTGCCATCTGTGACAACATGGATGGACTTGGAGATTTTCATACTAAGTGAAATAAATCAGACGGAGAAAAACAAGTATCAGATGATATCGCTTATATGTGGAATCAGAAAATGATACAAAGGAACTAATTTACAAAACAAAAAACAGGCTGTCTTCAAATAGGAGAAGGGATAGGAGGCCTCAGGGAAAAGTTTCTCAGGATGAGAGCAAATTCTCATCCTGGTAGGGGAAAGAGTGATTAGTGATCACCCAGATGGCCTGATTATCAGGCAAAGGAGAAGCTGGAGTCAGAACAGCCGGCTCAGACAAGGCACACACATAGTTAATGGCAGAGCCAGGGCTAGAACCTGGATCCCTTGGCTCTTTCCATGGTATCTGTTTGCTTGAAAGGAAATAAAATGAAAGACTCAGCTTGCCTTCTTTTGGTGATCACTCCTTGTTGGATTGGAATGGGAAAGAGGAAACCAAGCTAGAAAATCCTCCAGCAGAGAAAGCAGCAAATTCAGGAAATGCTGCAGCCTTCACTGTTATATTTAGGGGTTCAGCCCCTTGCTTTATAAACTATTCGATTTATTAGTGAAAATTCTAGTATAGTTATTTTTTTAAGTTATGGAAGCGCCAACTCATTTTCCAGATGAAGAAATCAGCTTGCCAAGCACAGGGAATCTGAGGCTGAGCTGAGACTAGAATCGAGACGTGCAAACTTCCAGCCACAGGGGCGCCCTTGTCTGTGTGCGGTGTGTGCAGGCAAGCAGAGCGCTAGTGGCTTTGACTTGCTGCTGTAAGTAGCTCGGGAGGCAACAGTGGATGAAACAGAAGGCCTTTTGTCTCATCCTCCAGTTTCATCTCAGGACAGCCTTTGGAGGCGGTGATTTTGGCAATGTGGTACAAAGAGAGGAGCATCTAGATTGACCAGACAAATTCAGCTCTTGGCTTTGCTGTTGAATACCTGGCCTCGGTGAGCAAATGAGTGTTGTTTGTCTGTCAGTCCCAGGGGAGGTGGGATGAGACAGTGGAGGCAGGCGCTCAGGTAACCATAGTCACATCCTGGGGCATCTGGGGATTCACCACACAACAGCATGAGACCTTCTAATACCTTTTGTGGGGCCAGCCAACAATTCACTTTTGTCTGTTGCCTTCCTCAGGCAACACCATTGGCCTCTCTGCTTATCACTAACTGCTATCTTCTGAGTCTCATTTACTGCCAGGTTTGACACTCAACAAATGCTGAGAAAACATGAGCAAGAAAATCTTTTCTTCCTCCAGCTACAGCCCCCACCTCCCATCTTCCAAACCAAACAGATGTCTTCTGAAGTTTTACAAAGAGGAGGCTCCTTCCCCACTAGCATGGCAATAAAACCAAGGCAAAGTTGATCTGGTTCCTGCAACGGAGTGGCCTTTGCCATTTGTTTAAGCCAAAAAGCAAGGCCTTGAAGGAAAAGAAACAACAGGATGAAAGTGATGCTTAAACTGTCTTGTGTTCTCAGCTCAAGCAGACTAACCTTTGCTCAACAGGCTGGACAAGTGGTCCCGATGCCAAGCTAGGAGGTGGTCTGTCCAAAGATAGTAGGTCTGTGGCCACCTCTCCCTTCACTGTCACCTGGAAAAAGGTATAAGAGGGCCAGGGACCCCTTCCAGCATAGGCAACTGTCCTCATATTCTCTCGAGTGTTAACATCCTCTTCAGAGCAAGGTGTTGAGGCTGGAGAGTGAGCATGTCTTCTGGTGAAATCCAGGCACAGTGGCGAGAACTCAGGACAGGGCGGCAGCACACAGGTGGTGGGGACCAATGAGGTCACACTATGCCAAGTACCAAAGCCAGGATGCCACTGTCCACAGTGATCACTCCCAGTGCCTACATTCTGGTGATCAGACGGGAATTCAAACAGAAAGGGATAACGGAGATACAAGCTCAAGGGGATGCTGTGATGAAAACCCAGCTCTGGTAGAAGCAAAATTCTGGGGATTGGAAGAGCTATCGCTGGGAATGCCGAAGAAGATGGGGCATCAAAAATGACTGAATCTGGGAATTCAAACCGGGGCTCTGTAACAGCTAGAGGGGTGAGGAAGGGCGGGAGGGAGATTAAAGAGGGAGGGGACACATGTACACCTATGGCTGACAGATGCTGAGGTATGGCAGAGGCCAACACAATACTGTGACGCAATTGTCCTTCAATTAAAAATAAACAAGTTTAGAAAAAACTGATACGCTTAATTATTTTCTAATAATGAAAAAAAAAAAGACTGAGTCAACAGAAAGCCATGGTGATGGTGAGTTGAGCTCAGGAAACAGTTCTCTTTTAAAAGCCTAGCTTTAGCCCACTTTTTACCCCAAGCCCTGTTTCTGTTTTATGTGCTTGAAACACTGCATGTCCCAACCCACCCCCAAAATTCCTCTCTCTCTTACTTTCTTCCAGCTGGTCTCTATGGCAGGAACTTGTTATATCCTAATCCCAAATTTGCTGGCACTTTTGGCTATTTGCTCTTGGGTCCCGCTCCAGCACTGCAATGGAATTTAACTAAGTACATACCTACAGCCAGTCTAAGGAAAAACTGTGACTCCAGGTCCTGTGCCTTGGAGCTTCACTGCTCTTTCTTTCCTGACGTTCTCTTCTGGTGTCTTGTCTGCTGCTCCGTCTGATCTCCCAAAAAACAACTGCTTTGGGGAAAAGTGCTCTGACTGGCTGTGTTTCCTCCCCAGCAAAGTTTTCACTTTAACAGGGGACTGAGCTTTCCAAAAAATGAAAAGAAATTTTTTAAACAGTATTTCAGGCAAAAGCAAGATGGCAGGGATTAGAAAAGCTTTCTAATTTTCATCTCCTGCATTTTTACCATTCCTGGACCCTGACCCAAACCACTTCCAACCCCAGATCTGATCCTCTCCAAGTCTGTAAAGGGAACAATGATAAACGGTACCACCATCCTCTCACAATTATAGTAAAACACTGGATACCATCTCCAAGTCCTTCCTTTCCTTCACCCCGTACCCAGTCCATACACGTCTCATTTATCTTGTACTTTGGTCTTTAAACTCCACTCACTTCTCCAACTTCCAAAATCATCTTAGTCCGTGCCATCATCACCTGTGACCTGGACTAGCCCTTTACAAGTGAATTCCTAGTCATGCACCTCTGTCCTCATCACCCTTCCACAACTACCACTAGTCCATCCTTACACAGCAGCCTTAAGAACAGAGCATGCCATCCATCTGCGTAAGACCACCCTGGACTTGTACGCAGAATCAAATTCAAACTCCTTACCATGGGGTAATGAGTTGAAAAAGCGTGCCACTAAAATCTACACGTTGGAGTCGTAACCCCTTAGTAGCACTGTCTGTGACCTTATTTGGAAATAGAGTTGCTACAGATGTAATTAGTTAGGTAAAGATGAGGTCACAGTGGAGTCGGATGGGCCCCCAATCCAGTATGACTGGTGTCCTAAGAAGACACTGAAGACACAGACACACAGGGAGAACACGTCATGATTATGGAGAGAGGTTGGAATGACACAGCTGCAAGTCAAGGGATGCCAAAGATGGCCAGCAACCCATCAGAAGCTAGAAAGAGGCAAAGGAGGATTCCCCTACAGTGGGATCCTGGCTCTACTGACACTTTTAATTTCAGATTGCTAGCCTTCACAACTGAGACAATAAATTTTTGCTGCTTGAATCCATGTGGTTTATGGTATTTTGTTCCAGCAACCCCAAGACGCTAATACACATAGCTTCTAAGAACCTGTACGATGAGGTTTCTGCCTACTTCATCAAATTCCTTTTATGCCATCTCACCATTACTCCAGTAAGACTTTTTCTTCACATTCTAGAACACAATAAGCCTGGCTTGCCTTTAAGGCCTTTGCATGGAGTAGTCCTTTTCCATAGAACATTGATCCTCAGGTCTTCATGTAATTGATAACTCCTTATCTTTTCTGGTTTTGCTTTGGATGTCACCACTTCAGAGGGACTTTCCCAAACCATCCTATCTATGTGGGTCTGAAGCAGCCTGCTTCTTTCCTTCATAGCACCTATCCCAACCTAAACTTGTTTAATTTTTCTAGCTGTTTATTTACTTTCTTCTGCCACTGGCCTATAAGCTACATGAGGATATGGACCATTGATGGGGCTGCTCCTCTAAGCCAAGCTCACTGTCATGAAAGAGTTTGCTCACTAATATATCCTTGGCATTTTGCACAGTGCTCAGCACATGTAAGATACACAATGAATTTTATGAATGAGTAAATGAATGTTACATTTAGTGCTCATCCTGTTGTGTCTCTGTCGAAGGAATGGACACCCACAATGAAGCATGAAAGGGCTGATCAATGGAGGTAATAGCATTCTTTTGCTGGAGTCAGAAATAAAATGGAAAACCAGGCCTCTAAGAATTATAACACAAGCTTTTTCTACCAGCTCATGCTGAGAATATAAAAAAATCTGTTTATATATCAAATTTTTATAAATTAAGTCATATTTTAAAGTACTGAGGGAACTGGCCACCTAGAAGGAATCCCGAGGTAAATCAATTTGTATAATGACTGACAATTTCCTACCTCTTAATTTGTGAAAATTCAGCTTTGTGGTCACTGAGGTAGTTGGTATCGGGGAACACCATGATTCCTGCCTCTGAAAACACAATGATGCTGGTTTGTACCGCCTGCTCAGAGGTAGATGCATTTTCAATACAAACTCCTTGCCTTCACCCCCATTTTAGCATCGGATGCCAAGTACAACGAACAAGTCGACAAAACCACCCACCAGTCTATCTGATTTGAGAGCTGGTGGTGACTTTTTTGTGTGTGTGCTGATTTGGAAAACTCCCAGCACCTTGTTAGTTTGACTCCCTGGGGAAAATAAGATCTTCAGGTCACCTCTGTGGGGGAGAAGCACAGTGGACTTGGCACGGTCTGTCCTTCAAGCACGTCTCCTTGCTCTCCATGCTGGGTAGTGATTCACTTCCACAGGGCCTCGATCCATCACGCCTCTCAATTCCCTTGTACACCTTGGCTGGTGCTCTTCAGGAAGGAGAAATGACAACATGTTCCCCACGATCTTGCCTTCAGGAGAAGGGAGGAAGCAGGGTATGGGGTGGCACCGATCACACTACCAGCAGCTGCAACCCCGGCCCTAGAGGGGACAGAGCTTCCTGAGGGCCGGTGTGACTCTGTGGCGCAGTCAGCCTCACTGCAGGGGCTCAGGCTGTGGTTTCTCAAACAAAGGGAGGGGCCACTGAGAAAGGCACTTTCATTGCTACACTGTAAGCTCCACGGGGCCAGGATCCCACCTGTTTGGCTCATGGCTGCATCTTCAGTACCTGGAATAGTGCCTGGCACACAGAAGGGACTCAGACATCTTTGCTGACTGAAGGAAAGAAAGGCTGAATGCAGGTATGAACGCTTCCCCATATAAAGCAGCTGAGATGGGACAGACGCCTCTTTGAACCAGTGGTTTCCTCCTGCTTTGAGCTCTCAGCGTTGCCCACTGCATCACCCATCTAGATCCAGTGGATTGAATCCTGGTTCAGACCTCTCCCAGGCTTCCCTTGTGACTCAGCTGGGAAAGAATCTGCCTGCAAAGCGAGAGACCTGGGTTCGATCCCTGGGTTGGGAAGATCCCCTGGAGAAGGGAAAGGCTACCCACTCCAGTATTCTGGCCTGGAGAATTCCATGGATGGTACAGTCCAGGGGGTCGCAAACAGTTGGACACAACTGAGCAACTTTCACTTTTTCAGACCTCCCATCCCTGTACCAACTGTAAGCTCCCGGAAGGCAGGGGACTTAGAGCTCTGCTTTTACAACCACCACTTCTCTGCTTGCACCCCATGCCTGAAGTTACCCAACTTGCCAACTGGCCTCAATTTGGAGTTCAGAAAAGCTGGTCTCCCGGGCCTGGTGCAGTGCTCTGCATAGAGAAGGCTCCAACAAACATCTGTGGGATGAGTGTGTTCCAGACTCCCAGCTGGGATGAGGACACAGGGCAAAGAGCGCCACAGTCTCAGTGCTCTGTTTATCTGGCTATGCGTGGACAAACAAACGGGCTCAGCTACCTCGGAGGTTAAGCAAAGAGGAAAAGAATACAGTAGGTCTCCCGCTGGCTCCCGCTTAGAAAACACCTGCCCGGTGCCAGGCACTGAGCTGCGATGCATCAAATATTTAACAGGATGTTGAACTCAACTCTTCCTGCTGTCCCGACCCTGGCAACTGGAATGTGGAATTGAGGCAACGAGGCCTTAAGTCTCCCCAGCCTTAAAGACAGCAGCCAGACACTTCCCCTGCGACTCTGCAAAAGGCCACTGAACTGGCCCTGCTCTCCTAGTCACCCCGTGGTCACTCCAGCAACCCCCTCCCAGCCTGTGAGACAGAGAGGGAGAAGAGGAGGCGGTGCCTGAATTGCTGGCTATTGGGAAGACGTTTGGCTCCTTCTCCTTTTGGGAGAACTGGGTTCGATACCTGGGTTGCGAAGACCCCCTGGAGAAGGGAAAGGCTATTCACTCCAGGATTCTGGCCTGGAGAATTCCATGGACTGTATAGTCCACGGGGTCGGAAAGAATGGGACACGACTGAGCGACTTGCACTATTTGTCCCTCAAATAGCCAGATTATACATTCTGAATTCAGACTAATAAACCAGTTACATGTACATGATACCACTGCATATATACAGTAGCTGTATAAGGTATGATCGATCATATAATCATCACTGAACTCAGAACGTATAACCTGGGACAGTTTTATTTCCCCCTAGTTACTGTCTCCAAAAGCCTTGGAGAATCTAGAACATGGATTAGGGGCAAAGTCCCAAAGGATTAGTGTCATGGCGCTGCCACCTCACACCTCAGCATTCTGGGAAAATGACTTACTGAATCTGAACTTTACCTTCCTCCTCTATAAAATGGGTGTAGCACCTACCATCAAGATGCTATGAGGATCTGGGCAGGACACACTTACCTCGGGCCTGGTAGACAGTGCAGATGTACATTAACTGCTAATTCCTTCAGCTCTTTTTTAAGTTGAAGTATAGTTGATGCACAATGTTATATAAGTTACAGGTGTAAAATACAGTGATTCACAATTTTTAAAGGATATACTCCACTTAGAGTTATTATAAAATATCAGCTATATTCCCCGTGTTTTACAACATCCTTATAGCTTATCTTATACCTAATGGTTGGTACCTCTTGACCACTCTACCCGTATATTCCCCCCTCCACTGGCAACCACTTGTTTCTTCTCTATACCTGAGTCTGCTTCTTTCTTGCTATATTCACTAGTTGCTATATTTTTTTAGATTTCTCTTATAAATGATATCAATACAGTATTCGTCTTTCTCTGCATGACTTTATTTCACCTAGCATAATGCCCTCCAAGTCCATCCATGTTGCTGCAAACGGCAAAGGCTAGAGTATTCCATTGTGTGTATGTGCATGTATACATTCTTTATCCACTTATCTGCTGATGAACACTTGGGTTGCGACCACATCTTGGCAGCTGTAAATAATGTTGCTGTGAACACTGTTTTTAGCCCTTTTCCAGAAAGCCTAGTTTAGGGCGTACTTTTCTTCTTTTCACACTTCTGTGTCTACACCTCTCCTCTAGGGCATCTAGCCACACACATTAGGAGCTCAGTTAAATCCATGCTGCTGCTAAACTATTACTCTGTGAGACAGCTCGGAAAACCTGAGGCCTACAGAAGAGAAAGAAGATGGTGATGACAATATAATAAGAACAACTAATTTATTGAGCACTGGCCCTGTGTCAGGCATGGTAAGAGAGTGTTTTGAATCTCTCTCATGGTCTCCTTCCATCAACACTGACTAAAAGGTTTTATTTATTGGTTGGTTGGTTGGTTGGCTTTAGCTAACACTTATCAAGGGCTTACTATATGCACTGACACTGTGCAGAGTGTATTATCCCACTTACCGCAAAGCTGTATGATAGAAAACAGAATGCCCTTTTATAGGTAGAAAAAGAGAGGTGTAGACAGAGAGATCGCTCAAGGTCATGTGGCTAGCTAATGAAAGATTTATTAAGGTAATATCCAAGTCTTTGAAATAAATGTGTCTCCAAAGCACAGTCTTAACCCCCGGGCTGTAGCGCTAACAGAAGTGACTCGCGAAAGTGTATGTAGCTAATAAAGGGCTTCCCTGGTGGCTCAGCGGTACCACCCATCAATGCAGGAGAAGTGGATTCGATCCCTGAGTCAGGAAGAGTCCCTGGAGAAGGAACTGGCAATCTGCTCCAGTATGCTTGCCTGGAGAATCCCACGGACAGAGGAACCTGGCAGGGACAGTCCATAAGTCCATCGCAAAGAATCAGACACGACTGAAACAATAGGGCATGCACCCATGTGGACCGTCTCCACAGCACAAAAGAATTCCTGACTTCCTCTCCTAACCACATGTACCGGTTAACAGAACAAGCTCTCCTCAGACTTAGCAGAAAGAAGAGTGAGACTTTGAATGAGACAAGAGGAAACCTTTACAATTTCAATTGGTCATAAATCAATTAATTGTACACCACCAGAAGTTAGATGCTGCGGTCTCAAAGATACTACCTTGTAGAGACCCGCCCCTGATAACCTTCTTATACCCACAAGAACGTGGTACCTTTCTCAGATCAGCTCTCATACTCCCTGGCTTACCTCACAGCGTGAGTTCTTTCACCTTGTAGTCCATTCTTTGTTCTGAAAGGGTGCCCACCTAGCTGCTTTGCCTGGGGTTTGGAGATCCATCCCAGTAGCTTCCCTCTCAACAATGACAAGAGTCCTGCCACCGAACCCAGCTCCATAGAGTCCAGCCTAGCGTAGATGGTCAGTGCAGTCCCTCATGAGCCAGGAGTGAAAAATCAGAAGTGCCAGTCACCAGGGTTGGGCTGATTCAAAGCAAATCTGATGCGCAGAGTGATACTTCAACTGATTCACATTACCATGAGCAGACAGGCTTCTAATCGCTCAGCCCTGGGCTTGCTTTAGGAGATGTTGTACGCCATTCTTACAGAGACCAGCAAAGGAACTAGTTACCTTCAGAAAGTCAGAGTGGCTGACCGTTCAGATCTGTGTAAAAGTAGGATGGGATAGAAGAGGGCAGCAGCATATCTAATCATTAGGTTATCCGAAAGATTCTTTATTTGACCACACGACTCCTCAAAATATGACTGCACTTCCGTACAGATAGTCACAAATATGTATAAAGTAAGGCATTGAGTAGTTCTCCCCTAGAATTGGCATAAAGGCTACCAGGCTCCTCTGTCCACAGGATTTTCCAGGCAAGAATGCTGAAGTGGGTTACCCTGCTCTCTTCCAGGGGATCTTTGACCCAGGGATCGAACCTGTATTTCTTGTCTCCTGACCTGGCAGGTGGGTTCTTAACCACTAGTGCCTCCTTGGAATTCTCTCCATTTGCTGCTGCAAAAAAGCCTGTCGACTCATGGAGAGACAGACCTGGGAGCACTTCCAGAGTGCAGATAGCTAATTAAGAGCAGAAGCTCAAACCCTAGCTATGTATTAGAACCACCTGAGATGCTTCTAAAATACACTGATGCTCAAATCCCACCAGAGCCCAATGAAACCAGAATCTCTGGAGGTAGGACCCAGGCATCAGTATTTTTAAGATGAGTAATTCTAAAGAGAAGTTAGGCTAAGAACCACTCCTCCATAGGGAGGAACTGAACTCATGCCTGAAAGAGGGCTTGGATTCGAGATCCTGGAGCTCATCTAAGCTCTGACAGCCTCAATAACTTACTGGTTTTGCCACTGCTGTTCTAGAACTTCATAGGCTGTGTCCCCTTGTGTGATGAAGCACTTGGCATAAAGGATAGACTCAAACAATACTGGTTGAGGGAGTACACTCAGACCCAAAGAGCTGGATTCTTACATCAGAAAACTCTTTAGAGAAAACTTTTTCTTTCTGTTGTCACAGCCTCTCTTTCCGTTCACCTCCATTTGACACAGACATTTTTTTTAATAGGAAGCAAAAAACAATAGTAATTGACCCTTCAAGATTTGGCTCAAAACCTACCTCCAAAAGTAAGTCTCTTGGATTGTCCCCAGCTCATAATGATCTCTTTCAGTGAATTTTTATATTATAGTCATTACAGTCGGTATAATTCAGTCGTCAACTGCATTCTTCTGTTACCATCTTCAGTGGGTGTTTTTTGAATGCTCACAGGTCTATGTTTTACCTTCTTTAGAAGAGTGCCAACTCTACGAATTTGAGGACTATCTCTAAGCTAGTGGGGCTTCCTGGATAGCTCAAATGGTAAAGAATCTACCTGCAATGTGGGAGACCTGGGTTCGATCCCTGGATCAGAAAGATCCCCTGGAGAAGAGCACGGCAATCCACTCCAGTATTCTTGCCTGGAGAATCCCACAGACAGAGCAGCTTGAGGGGTATAGTCCATGGGGTCCTAAACAGTCAGACATGACTGAGCGGCTCATCTCTAAGACAGTAGATCACTTTGTTGGCTCACTTGTTTGATGCCTTCGGACAGACTATAAGCTTCTTGAGGCCTGACACTCCCATAAAGTCATGCTTTACATGGAGCACCAGGCATGGTACTGACACAGCTTAGGAGCTCAGCAGGGTTCTGTGAAGTGAAAACATTCGGTAACCCCTCTTAGCACAGTGCCCTGAAGTCACTAGATATCCACTAATCATATTTGCTGACTGGGCATGGAATGAAAAAAAAAAACAACCACCATAATTCGTATTATAAGATTTGGTTCATAGGAGGCACAGAAATTCCCAGATTAATCCTATTTCAATTTCTCTTTTGCTTTTTGTAAATGCATGGTTATTTGGCTTCAAAATTGAATGACAGGTATCGAGAGGAATCCCTCATTCCCTTCCAAATCCCTTACATATCAACTTGGAACAAAGTCCCTACACCTTCAGTTCAAATCACTCTGAATTTTATACATTTCCATTATTAAGTTCAACAAGTCACTACAGAGAAAAGACAGCAGGACCAACTATGTTGGTGGATGCCTGCATTCCACACCTGCACCAATGTGTGACTTTGAAATATGAAATCAGGTCTGCTGTTTCATTTCTTAATGAAGCAAACAGAAGCCCTGGCCCCCTCAGTGGAGATGCTGCCCTGCTCTACCAGCTACAAGATACAGGGTTCTGCTCTGTTTTGCTGACTGATGATACAGAAGGGCTCCCCACAGATGGCAGGCTTGGTATCCATGACAGCCACATTGCCAGATCATTGTTTGCTGTTTCCCTTTGGTGCAGGAAAGTGTGTTAGGGGAGGTGGGTGGGGAGGGGAGAGGAAGGGGACAAAAGAAACAACGAGCTCACCTGCCCCAGATAATCACCCCACCGCCCTGTTGCCCAACACCAAATCCCCAGCCCCACTTTTGGCACCACAGCTGTTGCTACTGAGTCCTAATGAGTTGCAGTTAGCAGGGTAGAAGGGAAGGGTTCCCATGTCACTAATGAGGAGCTACGAAGACAGGTGCTCAGCAAAGCAGGTTTTAAAGCAGATGAACCCAAGGCAGACAGGCAGGCAGGCAGAGCTGGAAGACGGCATGTCCGACAGCATTGGAATTACAGACTTGGTGTAAGATGTCTTCTGGAACACTTTGAGTGTGTCTCAAAGCCACCGCCAGCCAGAGCTGGTTGCAATCTGTCACCACAGGCAGAAGAGAGAAAAGAAGAGGCATCTTGTGTGGCCAACTCACACCCAGCTCTAGCCACTGGGGCATCACCCCTTCCCGGCGTTCTTTGATATACAACACCTGCTACGGATGTCTTCCCTAATCTGAACAGCAGGAGATCCGGCACATCCACAGTGTCATGGCCAGGGAAGTTCAAACCAAAGTACCTCTGGCAGAAATCTGGGTCTGCAACGAGGCCATGGGGGCTGAGGTCGTATCTTCAGAATATTCCCCTAGAACATTTCATCTCTTAGTATGCAGTGATGCACATTTTTTAAATCAAATCAGTATTTACTTAGTTTCTCTTTTCTGATGGTGGAGAAGAGTTGTAAAACTGTATTGAGGGAGTGAAAGCTCTCCAAGGAGGAGAAGCAAGGGAAAAGGAAAGAAGGCCCTTGCTTCCGCCTCTCACTCCAGCTCCTCCATCTAATCAGTGAAAAACCACTAGAAAAAGATTTGGGGGAGAAAGTAATCTACCACTTTTAAGTATGGAGGTTTCTCAAAAAGCTAGAGTTGCCATAAGACCCAGCAATCCCACTCTGGGCATACAACCAGACAAAACTATCTTTTGAAAAGATATATGTACCTCTGTGTTCATAGCAGCACTTCTACAACAGCCAAGACTCAGAAGCAACCTAAATGTCCATCAACAGATGAGTGAGTAACGAAGAGGTGGTACATATACACAGTGGAATTTTGCTCAGCCATTAAGAAGAATGAAATGCCATTTGCTGCAACGTGGATGGACCTAGGGATTATCATACTAAACGAAGTCAGAAAGGGACAGACAAATACCATGTGATATCACTTACATGTGGAATCTAAAATATGACACAAATGAACATGTGAATGAAACAAAAACAGACTCACAGAACAGACTCGTGACTGACAGGGGGAGGGGGCTGAGGGAGGGAAGGATTGGAAGGTTGGGATTAACAGATCCAAATTATTATTATTTATGTGTAGAAAAGATAAACAACGAGGTCCTACTGTATAGCACAGAGAACTGTATTCCATACCCTGTGAGAAACCATAATGGAAAAGAATATGAAAAAGAATATATATATGTATAAGTGAATTACTTTGATGTACAGCAGAAATTAACACAACGTTGTAAATCAACTGTACTTTAATAAAAGTTTAAAACCTAACCTACCTACTTTAAGTATATAAATATTTTAATTTAATATTTATATAAAATGTTATATAACATTTGAGTCACCTGACTTATGTTCCCAGGTGAGGTCCCACAAGGTGATGCTCTGCCTTCTGTTTCATCTCATGCTATTAACAAGTGTCCTTTGGCAGTATGTTTGGCGCCACTGTCTTTCACATTTTTGTGGGGTTTTATTGGTGATTTTGTGTTTTAAATGGCCCCCCAGCCTAGTGCTGAAGTGCGGTCCAGTGTTTCCAGGTGCAGGAAGGCTATGATACACCTTATGGAGAAAATACTTGTATTGGATAGGCTTTGACAAGGCATGAGTTATGGTGCTGTTGCCTATGAGTTTAGTGTTAATGAAGCGTCAGCATATATTACATAAGCATACAGAAACACTTAAAACAAGATAGTGCATTGGTCAGGAGAAGGCACTGGCAACCCACTCCAGTACTCTTGCCTAGAAAAATCCCATGGACGGAGGAGCCTGATAGGCTGCAGTCCATGGGGTCGCTAAGAGTCGGACACAACTGAGCGACTTCACTTTCACTTTTCACTTTCACACATTGGAGAAGGAAATGGCAACCCACTCCAGTGTTCTTGCCTGGAGAATCCCAGGGACGGGGAAGCCTGGTGGGCTGCCGTCTATGGGGTTGCACAGAGTCGGACACGACTGAAGTGACTTAGCAGCAGCAGCAGTAGCAGCAGCATTGGTCAGTTGGCAAAAATACCGTGATTGGGGACTCACAGGAACCTAATTCTGTATTCCCCCACCTTGCATTCACTAATTCAGTGTTTGCAGCAACCTTATAGAACATAACTGCTACAAATAATGAGAATAAGCTATGCTTTTTGACACAATGTTGACTTCTTGGAATGGTTTTCCATGGTATTTCTAATCACAGAGACTGCAGGATATATGAACAACAACAGGAAGGGTAAGTAGAAAATGATGTACTTGTGTCTACTATCTGCCACTCCCTTCAACGTATTATATCTCTTTAGTCTTTGTAATAACTCTATATGGCTGCTTTTATTGCTCTTTTCTTTTCTAGGTATGAAAACTGAATCTTAGAGAGAGTAGGCAATTTGCTTGAGGTCACGCAGCATGGTAGGCAGAATTCTAAAACGGCCCTAAGATTCCTTCCCCTCTGGACCATACATGCCCTCCATGATACCATCCCTAAAGTGTAAGTGGGGACCCGTAAACATGGCAATGGTCATATGCCATGATTACATTATAATGCAGACGTGAAAGAATTTTGCAGATATAATTGATTGACTCAAGTCTTGATTTTAAAGGAAATTACTCTGGGTTTGTCCCTCCTAGACAGATGAGTCCTTTTAAAAGGTGAATCTCTCTCCTGCTGGCCTTGAAGAAGAAAGCCACGAGTTCTATAGCTAAAAGGAAATTAATTCTGCTAACAACCCTCTGAACTTGGAAAAGAACTCTAAGCCTCAGATAAGACAGCAGCCCCAGCTGACCTAACCCTCACCTTGACTACAGCTAACTTGTGCCCAGACTCTCAATACAGGGAAACTGAACTGACAGTACATCAGTATTGTCTTTGGTAATTAGTCACACAGCAAAAGAAAACGAACATACATAGCTAAGGAGTGGCAGAGTCAGGGTTGAAACACAGGGTCCCCTGCCTCCTAAAGCTGATGTTCTTGCCCTTTATACGATGTGATACCATGCTTTGGATTTTGCTTCCTTGTTTGGTGGCCATGAGGAGAAGACAGTGGTAGAAAGAAATATGAAAGACATTCAGATAAAATGGCTAAGATAAAAGCCTTAATACAAGTCTTAATTCAAAGCGGGTCTCCTCAGCCTTGGGTGGTGGCAGTTACTGTGACTAGTAAAAAAGTGAGGAGCCTCTTAGTGTTGGGAGTTGAGAGGGGGTGGGAAAGCATTTCACCTCCTCTTTCTCAGGAAATACGTAAAGGGAACTGGGGGGTAACAGTGTTCGCACAGGGCAAGCAGAGAACTCTGGGTTCACAATGTTAGATGGACCACAGGAAATAGCCGATGTGATCGTTTATGATATTCACGAATAGCAACTACATATGATTCAACCAGTCGTTAGAAAATGTCAGGTCAGAGACCGGAAGCAGGAAAGAAGCCAGGAATACTGTCGGGCAGGACTTCTTGAGTGGGAAGAGACACGAACATGGACGTTGTCAAGGCAAGAATAGAACAACTTGGTGTTCAGAGCCAGGAGGGACAATGTCAGTGAGCGTGCTCATGCCTCAGCCACGGGAGATTTCAGCAAAGGGCTGTGTGCAGCTGTGGGAAGGATGAACACCTACGAAACCCAAGCTTAATCTGCAGATCTCTGACTCTGATCTAGTGATATGCTATGCTACAAAAGGGGAAGCACAGGGCAGAGTGGCCAGGGCAGCGATGGGGTTATGTACCATTGCAGGATTAGTGTAAGTGTCATAAATAACACATGTCACACACCTGCCACAGGACCTGGCACCTCAGACAGCAAGGAGATCAAACCAGTCAATCCGAAAGGAAATGAACCCTGAATATTCACTGGAAGGACTGATGCTGAAGCTGAAGCTCCAATGCTTTGGCCACCTGACACGAAGAGCTGACTCACTGGAAAAGACCCTGATGCTGGGAAAGACTGAAGGCAGGAGGAGAAGGGGACGACAGAGGATGAGATGGTTGGATGGCATTACTGACATCAAGGACATGAGTCTGAGCAAACTCGGAGAGATAGTGAAGGACAGGGAAGCCTAGCGTGTTGCAGTTCATGGGGTCACAAAAAGTTGGACAGAACTTAGTGACTGGACAGCAACAAGTACCAAAAAAATGGCAACATCATTAATTGGCTGTTTATTAGACAACAGAAAACTGCCTTGCTCATATAAGGACGAGTCATCTTTAAATACAATGACAAAAGGAAAGACAGAAGGCCGTGACTGGGAGCACCAGAATCAGGCTGGAAAATATTTAATTCTTTAGTCACCAAACTCCCTCTTGTGGGGAAGGGACAGCACCTTGGCTGGCACTTCGGCAGAGTTATTCATCTTGCTCCAGACACTTGGCCATCAAGAGCAGGGCTCTCCATCTGAAGGAGGCCAGGATGGACAACTTTATGGTTTTCATCACATGAGCCCCTAGATAATCACACTGATTACATAAGCATAAAAACATGACACAGATTCATTTGCTAACCCATTCAAAAGATGCTTTTTAAGTCACCCACTATGTGCAAGGCACATAGTGAAGAGAAGTGGGCGAAGTCACCTGCCTCGCCGTCAAGGCAGGGGCTCTGTCCTTGCCTCAGTCCTGAGTTTGTTTCCAGCTTAGAACATGGCATCTACCATTTTAACAGGAGGGTTATAAATACACATTTGGTCAGTAGGACTCATATTTAGGATATAATAGTCCAGTTACAATAAGAAAGACAAAAATAAGTAGCAATTTCCTCCGTTCTGAAACTGGTAATTGCTCTGTTTAAACTTCCTGATCTGTGGGGCCTGGGAAGCAGGTCGAAGGAGAGAGATCGCAGCACTGCCTACCTGCTGCTCAGAGACATGCCCAAGAGCCCCCGGGAGCCTGCACTGTAATTACTGTAGTCGTGCCAGCCCCAGAGCCCCACCAGCAAGTATAATAATTTCCTATGTAATTATCCTCCAGATAAGAACATGCATCCTCCTCCCAGCCCTTCTTCCTCCCTCTCCTTTTACTTCCCTTCTCTCTCCATCTTCCTTCCTTCCCTTCATCTCCCAAACAAATTCAGTAAGGTCCACATCAGGATGCAGAAGAATCCACTCCAAGGTCACCTTGTACCTGGGCCTGGGGCTGCTCTCTCCTTGGAGAGAACGCTGACATGTTCCCTGATGTCGTCAAAGAAAGCCTGGAGAACGAAACTTTCCCCTGCCTTCCTCCAGACAAGACTCCTTGACTTTCTATCTTTAGATCAATGGTCTCTTCCCCCAAACTCCCCTTAGGCTCAGGTGGGGCATACAATTACTGATGGGGGAAACTGCCTGAGAAGACGGCTGGCCCACAGGTCACGGCAGAGATTCTTTAACTCCTTAATGACAAACTGGCACATAATGCATCTGGTGAGTAACTGAGCCTCGGCACTATGTTAAACGCTTTATGCTACTGGTGCTGTGCTGAGTCGCTTCAGTCGTGTCCGACTCTGTGCGATTCCATAGACGGCAACCTACCAGGCTCCGCCGTCCCTGGGATTCTCCAGGCAAGAACACTGGAGTGGGCTACCATTTCCTTCTCCAACGCATGAAAGTGAAAAGTAAAAGTGAAATCGCTCCGTCGTGTCCGACTCTTAGCGACCCCATGGACTGCAGCCCACCAGGCTCCTCCATCCCTGGGATTTTCCAGTTATAGTCGTATTCAATCCTCACAGCAACACTAGGAGGTAGGCACTATTGTTATCTATATATATAGATGAGTAAGTGAAAGGCCAGTTAACTCCCCCTAGATTCCTTCACCAATAAGTAGCTGAGCTGGGATTCCAATCTGGTCCATATGACACCTTCTCCGTGTATTTTATCACCCTGCTCTGTTGAAAATCAAAGTAGCTCAGTCATGTCCAACCCTTTGCGACTCCGTGGACTGTACAATCCATGGAATTCTCCAGGCCAGAATACTGGAGTGGGTAGCCTTTCCCTTCTCCAGGGGCTCTTCCCAACCCAGGGATCGAACCGAGGTCTCCTGCATTGCAGGCGGATTTTTTACCAGCTGAGCCACAAGGGAAGCCCAAGAATACTGGAGTTGGTAGCCTATCCCTTCTCCAGGGGATCTTCCCTACCCAGGAATCGAACCAGGGCCTCCTGCATTGCAGGCGGATTCTCTACCAACTGAGTTATGAGGGAAGCCTCTGCTCTGTTACCCAGCTATATCTATACGGGCTTCTACCCACATCGCTGTTCTCCCACTTCTGTCATTGGTGATTCACGGTGCAAATGATAAACTCAAATTCTTTCTTCCAGCTCCCAGCACTCATTCAATGCCCCCTTCTCACGTATCAGGGCCGCCTTCCTTTCGTCACAGACAGCCATGGCTCACTTGCTCTCAGGCTGTCTGTGGCATTTCCATTTGTTCCCCAGCTAGGCCCACCTTGCTTTGCAGAGGGAAGCAGGTAACATCTGCATTTTAGGACAAGCAGATAACACACCTGGCTCTTAGGACTGGTTTCAAAGCAGCAGGGAACACCAGTGGGAAAGAGTGCCGGGAGAATGGGCCCTTCTTGTGCCTCCCCAATCACAAGGGTGGAAAAAGAGAAGTGGGCAGGCAGTTCATGGAGCATTAGCTGGAGCCTCTATGCAGTTAAGAACCATCAATGGAGGTTCATGAGAAAACAAAAAACAGAACTGCTGTATGATCCAGCAATCCCACTCCTGGGCATATATCCAAATAAAACTACAATTCAAACAGGCAATTCCAACGTTCATAGCAGTACTATTCACAATAGCCAAGACATGGAAACAACCCGAATGTTCATCAACAGATGAATGGATAAAGAAGATGTGGTACAAGGGAATATTACCCAGCCAAACAAAGAATGAAATAATGCCATTGTACCAACATGAATGGACCTAGAGATTATCCTACTAAGTGAATTAAGTCAGACAAGGATCACATGATATCACTTACATGTGGAATCTAAAATATGACACAAATGAACCTATCTATGAAACAGAAACAGAATCATGGACATGGTGAAAAGACTGATGGCTGCCAAGGCTGGGGGGTTGAGAAAGGGATAGAGTAGGTGTTAGCAGATGTTAACAGAGGTGAGCTTTTATATATAGACTGGATAAACAACAAGGTCCTACTGAGTAGCACAGAGAACTATATTTAATATCCTATGACAAACCGTAATGGAAAAGAATATATTTTTTTAAATGTGTATATATGTATAACTGAACCACTTAGCTGTGGAGCAAAAGTTAACTCAGATTGTAAATCAGTTTGCGTGCACGCTCAGTTGCTCAGAAGTGTCAGACTCTTTGTGACACTATGGTCTGTTGCCCACCAGGCTCCTCTGTTCAAGGGATTCTCCAGGCAGGAATACTGGAGTGGGTTGCCATTTCCTCCCCCAGGGGATCTTCTCAATCCAGAGGTCGAACCTGCCTCTCCTACATCTCCTGCATTGGCAGGTGGATTCTTTACCACTGAGCCCAAATTTGGAAGCCTACTGGGAAGCCCAAATCAAGCATACTTCAATAAAAATATTGACAAAGTGAATATATGTATATACATATATATATATATATAATAATCATCAATGGATTAGGACTAAGAATATTGATAAAAGGGAAGGACATTAAAATATCTGTCATAAAGTAACTAAACTGATGGGGGGGAGTGTGGCTTAGAAAAATGGGCCAGATTATTTTTTTGAACTCTCATCTAATTTGCAAGCAGGAATGGAAAGGCTTACAATTACAATCCATACATAACAAAGTTGCTAAATGAGCTCTGGTCTCCATCCTCCTCAGAAGCTGTGGGTCAGTGTTCTGAGGGTGGTTAACCCCACAGGCAATGCTCTTCTCACCAGCAGCGCTCTGACCATCCGTGTGACACCCCTCACTGACTCACTGAAGTCCAGAGCAAGCATTATGCAAGGCTTGGGTATTAGTGTCCTGCAGCATCTGTAACACACTACCACAAACTTGGCGGCTTAAGGAAATAGAAATTTCTTCTTTCACAGGTCTGGAAGCCAGAAGCCTGAAATCAAGGTGTTGGCAGAGTTGATTCCTTCCTCAGAGGTTCTGAGGGGCATCTATCCTATGCTTCTCTCCTAGCTTCTGGTGTTTGCCAGCGATCCTTGGCATCCCTGGGTCTGCAGCTGGCATCACTCTGCAACTTCATCTCCGTTATCACATGGCCTCCTTATGCTGCTACTAGTCCCAGGCTCTAAGGCCCACCCTAACTGAGCATAACCTCACTGTAACTAACGAAATCTGCAAAGACTCTATTTCCAAATAAGGTCACATTCTGAGGTTATGGGTGGACATGGATTTGGAACAGGGAGCGGGGACTACATTCAACCCCTCAGATCTCGCCAGTGGCATTTTTGGCTGATCCCACAGAACAGAAAGGAGAGGATTTGGGTTCCTCAAGGGAAAGCCTCAGGTAAACTTCGACACGGGTGGGGAGATGGAGGAGACAGACCACCCTTAGCAGCGTCCATGCTGGACTGAGGCCGCACCCTCGCGTCTAAAACATTTCACAGAAATCAAGTCCAACGGACAAAGGTAAGTCATGCAGAGAAAAAGGCAACTGCCCCCATAGCTCAAAACAGCCCAGGCCCCTTCCCCGTCAAAGTGCAACACTATCCAGGTACCATGCCAAGTGATTCAATTCACCCTGCACCCTCTTTCCCCAAACTTACATGGAAAAGAGGCAAATTCCTCCAGTCTCCTTTCATCTCCCTTCTAAGCCCCACGAGGGCTGGGGGTCAGCCAGGGGCTGTGGCTGAGATGGAACTCTCTCACCCTCCATTCAGCCAAGAACAATCCCAGGGGTGGGGGTTGGAGGCACACGGCAAAGAACAGAGCAGAGCTAACCCTCAGGCTCCCCTAGGGCAGTCCTTTCTGCTAGTGGGGACTGATTTCTGAGGCCTTCAGGGAGGTGCTGTGCGGAACTGCATCCAATCTGGGCTAAGCAGATTAGTTCCCTCCCAGTGAAAGGTTTCTGGACAGCTGAGCAGGGCAGCTCCCTGCGCAGTGGCAGGGGGCTGTCATTACAAGACCCAGACAGAACATAATGACACGCTCCCTGGAGGGAGCTCCTAATTGAATTACAGGGTGTCTCCTGAGCATCAAAGGCAGCCTGTGCTCAGAGGTAGCTGAACAGTCCAGAGCAGACCTTCTGTGGTGTAGGGAAGGGTCAGGCTGGGGAGGAGCTAGGATGCCTGAAGCTAGAGAGGGCTCTGGGGAATCTCGGTGGTCTCACAGACCCTGGGAGAGAAGAGGAGGAAGGCATGGAGAGTGGGGGATGGTGGGCATCCCTGGAGCTCATACCTGAGAAGTGCGTTCAAATCCCGTATCTCCCCAGCTTGTTGCAACCAAGAGGTGGTAGAGAGCCAGAGGACCAGGCCTCTGTTCATTTATCCATTCATTTAACAGGCATCTTTTGTGCCCCTAGGATGTGTGATGAAAGAGAACCAAGTGCTGCTCTGATCTGAGGACGCAGCCTGCTGTGGGACCATTTACTCCTGAAGTCAACTTCCACTTTTATCTACGCATGCCCTACAAGCCGCAGTCAACCAGCCCTTCTTCCTAACAAGTTCTTCTAAGTGGACTAGAGGAGGAGGTGTGCAAGTCACCTTTAACGGCTCCAAACTGAATCACGACAAAAGGAGACTTCCCTGGTGGTCTAGTGGTTAAGAATCCACCTTGCAAGGCAGGGGACGTGGGTTCGATTCCTAGTCGGGGAACTAAGATCCCACATACCTCAGAGCAACGGAGCCCATGCACTCTAGAGCCCATGTGTCACAACTAGAAAACCTGCTAGCTGCAACTACTGAACCCCACGTTCTCTGGAGTCTGCAGGCCGCAACTACCAAGCCCACATGCCACAACTACTGAGTTGGAGCACCACAACTAGAGCATCCCCGCATCGCAACGAGAGATCCCGTGTGCTGCCACTAAGACCCGACATTGCCAAATAAGTAGTAATAATGATAAATTGTGACAAAAAGCAGGAGGAGTCCCTGCGTGGCTGAGGCTCAGGGGTCCCTCTTTCACAGCAAAGCTCACATGCACTCCCTTTCCCCGCCCGCCTGGGGACTCCCTGAAGACAGGGGTGGTGCCTCTTCTCACAGTGCTCAGCCCACTGATTGAGCTCCATGAACGTCTAATGACTGTACCCTGAGAGACTGGCACCCCCTCCCCACCTCCTCTCTGGAGGGAGGGCTCTCATAGGTTCTCTGAGGGCTGCGGGCTCTCTGACAATCCTCCTCCTCTAACCCTTCGTCTTTGTGACCCAGACCGAGACATCAGGGTCACAACCTCAAACGGGGCCTCCTCAATTTGAACACATGTTCCTGAGCTAGCCTTGCCTGAAGCAAGCCAAAGCGTCAGCTGTGTATATTCCTGATGGTGAAGTGGCCAGACAAGGATCCCCTGTGTACCCGCCCGGGCAAACGTGGGTCTGAGACAACAGCCAAGAGTGATGAGTCCAGATTTTTTAGCTGGGTATTAAGGAGTCTATCTGGCCCTTGCCAAATTCCCTGGGCCCAGTTGCCCCTGAATTAAAGGACAGCCAACTCTTTGCTGTTAAGGAAGAGATGTCCTCTTAACTCTTTCAATATGAGAATAAAGTCTGCTGCTTTCAACTTCCTGACCTTATTCTGATGCTAAAATATGTAACGTAGTTGAAAGAATATGTGATTTATAAGCAGAAGATCTAGGTTTGGACACAGACCCTTAAACGCTTAGTGTTCTAAGATAAATTAACACTTCTAAAGTTCAGTTAACTCATCTGAAGAAATTGATAATATTAAAAGTGCAATTTTTATTTCCATATAAATATTAGAAGTCTTATTATGTAAAAACATAACAGCCACAACAGTAATCTTTCCCAAAGTTCTAAACAATGTGGAAGCCTAGAAAATCAACACTGTGTCCTATATTCTGATATACTCTCCAGCATATTCCGATCTCCCCAGGGGATCACCCTCTTCAAAACAACTTTAAACAGTTAGTGCCTAATATTTTCAAAGCGTTTTATATCGACTTGTTCCTTTTAAAGTCAGTTCGTGGCTGTGTTCATTCTACTCTCTCCCCAGGCCTCAAAATAGAAAGTAGATATTCTCCCAACAGCCCACGGGTTACCTAAAATGCCATTTCTGCCTACTTTGGCTGGAACTGTGTTCACTCACTGTTGTGACATCAGTTAACTTCTGCTGTCATTTATGAAAAAAAAAATGGAAATCTAATTAATTTTCAGCTGCTGCTGCTGCTGCTAAGTCACTTCAGTTGTGTCCGACTCTGTGTGACCCCACAGACGGAAGCCCACCAGGCTCCCCCGTCCCTGGGATTCTCCAGGCAAGAACACTGGAGTGGGTTGCCATTTCCTTCTCCAATGTGTGAAAAGTGAAAGTGAAGTCGCTCAGTCGTGTCCAACCCGTAGCGACCCCACGGACTGCAGCCTACCAGGCTCCTCCATCCATGGGATTTTCTAGGCAAGAATACTGGAGTGGCTTGCCATTGCCTTCTCCGAATTTTCAGCTAAGACTCTTGTAAAACCTGGGGTCCCACAAGGAGGGGTAGATAATTAAAATGGCCTGTTATGGGAAGCTGGCTGGGAACCCATGGTCTGGTTTACAAAGCCCACTGTGTTAGCAAGGACTCTGGAAGATTCTGGTCTGATAAGGTTAGCTGCATCATGGGTCCAGTGGGGATTGAAGTCCCTGTGGACTTCAATTCAGGAGGAAGAAGAGAGAGGTTCACTGAAGTTTGCCCCTAGGACTGGCCCAGTATCAGAAAGACGGTGACAACTTCATGCACCTCAGTGAAATGGAGACTCCTACTTGATCCCATGAAGCTCTTCCCATCTCTCATCCCAGGACTAGAGTTGGCAGATATTTGGCTTTTCTTCTCACATCCACAGTTGAGTCCAGACACAGCCTCAAAAATCCTTTCCAAGATGGCTCCCTGGACAGCCACAACGGACTGACCGGAACTGACCCAGAAGAGTCCTATGTTACACCCAGCCATGTGCCCTGGGGCATGGGCACCTGACAGAGCCATGCTCTGTGCCACCGGGAGATGAGAATACAGTGGCTTCTGGGGAGTTCCTGGAGAGGCATCAAGTCACAGCTGCAAAGATAAGGGGGTGGGGGTGCCCTCTGGCTTGTGCTAAGTCCAGCAGACCAGCTGTCTAGCAGGGGAGGGTGGGAAGGGAGAGGCTGTCATTCAATCCCTGGCGAGCACGAAGTGGCGGGGATGCTTTCTGTCCCGGTCGGGAATACAGGCTGCTCTGGAAACCCAAACCCATGAAGAGGCTGGGACAGTGACTCAGGACCCAAACTGAGTGCACCTGAAAATGACGGCAGAGCATCTTCTGATGCTCATCTCCTGGGGACGATGGACCAGATAAGGGCAAAGGGGGAGGAACGACCCCGGTGGCCTGGAGACTTGTGCCACTGAGCATCACCCACTAGGAATGCTTTCTGTTGACCTGGGCAGAAGCCAGTTTAATTTCAGCTGCCGAGTCTGTGGTCAGCTGGATGGCTATAGTAGTGCTGGGGGCTCCAGAGGTGGCCGTTTCTCCCGTTCTCCAGCGCTGATCACTGTAAAATCAGCACTCTCTCAGAGGTACGGCTGGAGAAAGCAACAGCACCCCACTCCAGTACTCTTGCCTGGAAAATCCCATGGGTGGAGGAGCCTGGTAGGCTGCAGTCCATGGGGTCGCAAAGTGTCGGACACGACTGAGCAACTTCACTTTCACTTTTATGCATTGGAGAAGGAAATGGCAACCCACTCCAGTGTTCTTGCCTGGAGAATCCCAGGGACAGCGGAGCCTGGTGGGCTGCCGTCTATGGGGTCGCACAGAGTCGGACACGATTGAAGCGACTTAGCAGCAGCAGCAGCAGGGGTACAGCAAGCCTTACATACTGTGTGAGTTTTGAGGTGACAGATGACTGTTTTGCCCAGGACTTCCTTCTAAGTGACACTGTCCACCATTTAGAGACACAATTGCTCAGTCAGCTCACCATCAAGACCCCTGGGCAACTTCGTTTTCCCACCCCACCACCCAGCTACGGCAGATTAATCATCAAGTTGGGGATGGACAGAAACATGACTTAACCCGGGGTAACCGATATCTATCTGGCCAGTGGCCTTTGATATAGGTAAGTTGAGGGGTGGGGAAGGGTGGAGGTGGCGGAAGGAAACAGAGTCCCTCCCTTACGAATCTGAGGTAGAAGAATAGAAAGATCTTTCAGGTAGGAAATGGGGCTGTGAGGTTTCACTGAAGCAATAAGGGAGAAGACCGAGAAAGGAGCAGAGGAGCCAGGAGCCAGAGACCACGTGTCTGAGAGGGAGAGTGTTAGACAGGGAAGGTGGTCCCTAAGGCTCTGATGCCTTTCTGATACCAGTTCCAGCCTAAGCTGGATCCTTACAATTCAACCTTCTAGTCTCAAAAGTCAAATACTATGTGGTGAAGGAAAAAAAAAAAGAGCACCAGAGTGAGTGGTCTGTTTCCTGGGAGATATCAGTCTTCTTGGTATTATCATGAGGCTAGTTCTTTCTATGCAAATGCCAGGCTTTCTTGAGGGATACCCACAGCACACTCTTGGTCACTCAAAGAAATCACAGATTAGACAGTAGACAGAAGGCGGTCCAAACACAGAAGCCAACAGTGTGAAGGAAGCAGACGTAGGGAATAGAATAAGACAGGAGACGGGACTAAAGGACGTGAGGGGGAAGGCACTGAGCTCGAGTAGGAGTAGAAAACACAGCATGAGTATCAGCAGCTCCCGGAGCATATGCAGTAAAGAAAGAAAGGATGTAGCCGAGGACGTTTAGAAGAGAGAGCAAGTGTAAGAGAAAGCATCCAAGCAAAAAGGAAGGCACAAGCAGGAAAATAAAGTAAACACATAGAATATCTGCAGTCAGGTCCATGGTTAGCCCTAGGGATGGTGGTATGGTACACCTTCTATGACTATAGCTCAGAAAGAGAGTGTCAGGGGGTCAGGAGGGTCCCAAGAAGAAATCACACAGGAGACACAAGGAGGAAACCAAAAGGGAGACCAATCAAGACCAAGGGCTCTGGAAAAAGATGGAGTACTTCATGGCAAATAGATGGGGAAACAGTGGAAACTGTGGCTGACTTTACTTTCCTGGGCTCCAAAATCACTGTGGATGGTGATTGCAGCCATGAAATTAAAAGATGCTTGCTCCTTGGAAGGAAAGTTATGACCAACCTAGACTCAGAGGTTAAAGCGTCTGCCTCCAATGCGGGAGACCCAGGTTCGATCCCTGGGTCGGGAAGATCCCCTGGAGAAGGAAATGGTAACCCACTCCAATATTCTTGCCTGGAGAATCCCATGGACGGAGAAGCCTGGTAGGCTACAGTCCACGGGGTCGCAAAGAGTCGGACACGACTGAGCAACTTCACTTAGACAGCATATTAAAAAGCAGAGACATTACTTTGCCAACAAAGGTCCGTCTAGTCAAGGCTATGGTTTTTCCAGTAGTCATGTATGGGTGTGAGAGTTGGACTATAAAGAAAGCTGAGCACAGAAGAATTGATGCTTTAGAACTGTGGTGTTGGAGAAGACTCTTGACTGCAAGGAGATCCAACCAGTCCATCCTAAAGGAGATCAGTCCTGGGTGTTCATTGGAGGGACTGATGTTGAAGCTGAAACCAATACTTTGGCCACCTGAAGCAGAGAGCTGACTCATTGGAAAAGACCCTGATGCTGGGAAAGATTGAGGGCAGAAGGAGAAGGGGACGACAGAGGATGAGATGGTTGGATGGCATCACTGACACAATGGGTATGGGTTTGGGTAAGCTCCGGGAGTTGGTGATGGACAGGGAGGCCAGGTGTGCTGTGGTTCATGGGGTCGCAAAGAGTCAGGCACGACTGAGCGACTGACCTGAACTGAACGACAAAGAAATGGCAGAATTCATCACCTCTAATCCATAACTTGTACCACAGCCATATTCTGAATAGGAAGCTATTATCAAGATGTCACTCATTTTGAAAGCAACTAAAGTATCCATGTTAAAGAGTTGTCTGCATCATAACTAACTGGTTCTTCATGAACCCTTATCACCAAGTGGTAAGTGAACTGGGCTCAGGCAAGAGCAGGTTAACCAGGCTGTGTCCATGTCATGCTGACCCTTCACTAGAAAGGGTCAGGATGCTGCCTCATTGAAAACTGAACTCAAATATACACACTCACCGAGTGATGACTCAATTTTAGAAAAACAAATTTTTCCATAATGAATAAATTTTACTTCAACTTTATCTTCTTCTCTGCTTAGCCAGATAACTTCCTATTTTTGTATGTGGTAGATGGTAGGGTGGGACTATAATTCCTATGAATGATAACTATCACATCAGCTAAAAATGTTTACCTAGTGCTTTCCTTCATGGTCTTTTAGCAAAATCCTCAGAGCACGTGATTCCTGCAAGATGCTTCTGGATGGTGCAGAATTTAAATATAGGGATTCTGCTCTGTTTGTAGGTCAAGGAGTTCTCTCTCTCCTGCTCTACACCAGGACTTCTGATTGGTTCTGGAAGCACAGGTTAGTTTATCTTTTAAAAGGACAACAAGAAAATAACACCTTGAATAAACTGAAGTACTGAATTCTACTCCATTCCTAGTGGAGTTGATGGGGGCATAGCCAAAGGATGGAGAAGGAATAAGTGTTCATGTATGACCCAAACACACCTGGAAAGTTGATGAAAGATGGACGACAAGGAAGAGTCCTCCCCACTCACCCATCTCACTTTGCCCAAGTATCCCTTACTATCACGCTTGTGAGTGAATGAGAAAACTTTGACCTGAAGAGCCAGAAGAGTTGAGACAAATGAAGCAAGGCCTGTGGCAGGATCTTCATTGTTATTCCTTTATTATTGCCTAAAGCCCCAACTAGCATCATTGCAAGCAATGCTCAGCGGAGCCTGCTTTGAGGCTGAGACCATTTCATTTTCTGACTGACTGGTCATGTGACCATCTCCAATCACAGTGTGCCTTTCTCCTCAAACCCAACCTGACATTCTCCTTGGTGGAGTCTCCAACTCTGCAACACCCCAAATTTTCTCACACCAGAGGACAAGCCAAAGTGAGAAGACCCAGGGCAGGCACACTGAATGCTCTGTTGCCTATGGTCCCTGACCAAGTCAAGCAGAGAGAGTGCTGCCCAATCCAGTATTGCCAAGGATGTTGCCCCCTTAGACCCTAAAACAAATAAACCAGGAAGGCTCTGGACTTGCTGGCGATCTTTATGGACATATAAGGTTTAAGTATACTTGCCGTGCTTTATGGATCCTGAAGTTGGACTATGTCACTCTTTGACATACTCTTGGGCAATTTTAGTAATTAAGAAAAGAAAAAAAAATTACCAAGACCTGGGGCCTTTCTGGGCACAACATCCAAAGCTTCTGCTGAAGAGTCCCCATAGACTCTAATCATTCCTTTGTGCCCCAAAGAGAGGAAATTGTAGTTGAACAACCCTATGTGAAACATTCCACTATTCTGTTAAACACTCCCCCCCGCCTCCCCGCATTTAACAGTTCACTTAAACATGGATTCCTTTCTTCAGGATCACTCTGAGCCAAGCACATAGCTCCACTGTGAGTTCCATGAAGCCATGGTTCTGGGGATGGACTGTTTACCTATAACTACAAAGAGAGCTTGCTACTGGAAATCAGCACTGCAGGCTGAAGAAAGGAGAAAGAAAAGGATTCCAGCTAAGGGGGAAATATCTCTACCTCCACTGCACTTCCGCCCGCGCTAAGTGTGCAGATTCTGATTTTTCTCAAGTGCAGAAAGGACATTCTAGAAACAAATGATCCTCCTCTATGCATGCGTGTGTGCTAAGTCGCTTCAGTCGCGTCCGACTCTTTGGACTGTAGCTCCCCCCCAGGCTCCTCCTCTGTCCATGGGATTCTCCAGGCAAGAATACTGGAGTGGGTTGCCATACCCTCCTCCAGGGGAGCTTCCCAATCCAGGGATTGAACCCGCATCTCTGCTGTCTTCTGCATTGGCAGGAGGGTTCTTTACCACTAGCACTACCTGGGAAGCCCCTTATCTTCCTCTGTGACCACATAAAAACTATCCTATTACTCTGCTGAGCCAAAGAAAAAGCAAAAACCCGACTGTGTTTAGTCAAGTTGGAGAATGTGAAAATTGTGCCCTGGATAACTCCTTATTTGTATAGGTTTTGATGCAAAGATGCCTTTAGCTAAAACTTTATAGAGAAAGCACCCCTGGAAGAGAATGGCCTGCATCATTCTGAAAAAAATACTGCACTATTTCATGGAACAAGGTCTAGCCCGAAGTTAACCATCGCCAAGAGATGTCTCAGCAACACTTGTCACTTTTTTCAGCAAGAGATCATGAAGATAAACCTTCTAAAATTTTTTTCTATGAGTTCAATATGTTCCTTCCTGAACAGTTTCAAGGTGAACCAAGAGATTAAAAATAGTCCATAATATATTATTATTCTTAATGAAGACATTACTCACAAAAACACTCCTGGATGTGTCCTTCCAGGGCATCTTTCACCCATGAATTTCTATATTCTTTCCAAAGTCAACATTTTGAAGGATAAAAATAAAATGGAAAAGTCCAAATGGGGAAGCTGCTGCTGCTAAGTCACTTCAGTCGTGTCCGACTCTGGGGAAACATTAAATCAGTAGCATCCAAAAAAGTCCTTTCTAAAGTCTACCTTTCTATCATATCTACCTGTGTGATCTTGGACAAGTCACTTTGGATCTCAGATTCTCACATTTCATAATTTGTAAAACTGGGAGGACAGATACCTTCTAGCTTCAACATTCTATATTTGCTTGGGAAATGTGCGGTACAGCTTACACTCCATTCTACTTTGAAGGAGGCCCACGCTATTTAGTTATAGTAGATCTTGCCATTTGCATATTTGACATCTGAGGCTTTGGCTATTCCCAGAGACCCCAAAGGTCAATGAGCTGTAATAATTTTATTTTTGCAGAGGCGCTCTGCGAACCTGGGATACAGGAGTGAGTCACGTGTTCAGTGAGTGAGATTAACGTGCAGGAGGCTCGGAGGCCATAATCCCCAGGATGTGCTACAGTGGCAGTCACAAGCTACCAGGATTCTTCCAGACCACAAAAATGTCAGTAGTATCCTTCTTGAATATCACGAATTTATTGTAACGTGGGTTTAAAGTAATCATGTAACCACCCCCACACTTCACCTACTTCACTACTACATCTTTAATGAAGGTGACTTTAAAACTTCAGTGGTATCACGCACAGAAGGAGAAGCTTTCATTTCCCTTTTATTGAGCTAATCTCAAACTATACTTCTCCCACTTGTCTGTATACCTCTCTCCTCTCCACTGGAGAATAAGATCCTTAGGAGTTAAAATGCCACCTTATCTTAGTCACTTATGTCTCTCCAGTACTAGCAATGTACCTAGGATGTAGCAGATATTTAATAAATGTCTGTTGAGTGACTGAGCACTTTTGATGCACTTAGGCACTGCGCTAAGGTGCATTTTCCTGCTATCTGTATGTAGTACTAATAATCTTGAAGGATAGGTAGGTATTATTGTTCCTATCATTGCAACAAAACAGCTGGGACTCAGAAGCTGAAATGACTTGTTAAAGTTACACAGCTGATGCGTGACGGATTCATACCTGTTTGTCAGACACCAGAGTTTGTTTTTCCACCCTACCATGGTGCTAAGGACACATTTGGAGAAGTAAAGCATAAAACCAAATGAATGAATTCATGGACCTAATATTATTGATAAAGCATCAGTTCAGTTCAGTTCAGTCGCTCAGTCGTGTCTGACTCTCCACGACCCCATGAATCATAGCACGCCAGGCCTCCCTGTCCATCACCAACTCCCGGAGTTCACTCAAACTCATGTCCACAGATAGGCCTGGCTTTGTTCTGAAGATTCGGAGTATTATGGTGAGGGCAAAAGTGACCGTGCCACCGGGTTTGGTGGGAAAAGAAAGCTACACAAAGAGAGAAGGAAAAGAAAGTGAAATAGTTCCAGGCATCACACAGCTTCTGTCTGAGTCCCTTGAAGGTTTCAACTTCAGGGTTCAGACTGTTACTGCAATTAGCAGGGTCTCAGGGTAAGAGCTAGATTCGAGCTAAGATGGAGTTCAATACTGGGACTGGAAAGCAAGCATTCATGATCCAATCATGCAACTCATCTGAAAAGCCACTTTCTTTCCTAGGTTTCATGGTTTGGTCAAGAGCTTTAGAGCCTTTCAGCTCTACTTCTGGAAACCAGAAGCATCTGGAGCTTGTTAGAAATGAAGAATCTCAAGCCCTACTTTAGATATTGGGAGTCAAAATCTGCATTTGAGCAAGATGCCTGGCTGGTTCACAAGCACATTAAAATTTGAGAAACACTACTCTAGAATATCTAGATGATATTCTAAGGTCCTTTCTCACTCCAATATTTTATGAGTTTAGGTTAGTAATCTTCATTACTAACCAAAAAACTAACATGCTTATTAATTAGGGTGACACAGAAAATCAAGTAACCTGATTACCTCAGTGGTGTCTCTGAAGAATAGTGTTAATTCATCAATATTGCTATTAATGAGTTTGTTTACTGAGTACATATCATGTACAGGGAACACTGCATACAATATCATGAATCATTATAATAGACCTGCTAGAGTGACATTATGATCTCCTTTTTATCAATGGGGAAAAAAAATCTCATAAATTAATAAAATTTCCCCAATGTGGTTAAATCAGTACTAGAGCCAGAATCCTAATCCACAGAGTACTATACTTAGAGCCCATGGATTTCTTGCTGTATCATACTGTCTCTAGCTGTAAAATTACAATTTAAAGTATCAAAAGTAGGTCTCCTTTTGTGAGAATAGATTAGCAGGTTTTGGACTCATTCTTCTGCAGTGAAGAAGGCCAAGAGGGCAGTCTAAATTCTACTGAAGTCTAAAAAAATAATGCAAAGGAAAAGATGGGAAACCTTAGAATACCTGGGCTAGCATCTCAAACGTGTAGAAGTTCATACATATTTATAACCAATATTACCCAGAAGTGATCATTCATGAGGCTCATTTACACCGAGACAGTAATCAAGCTGAAAACATACATAGGTTTGAGGAAGGTTTAGTCATATTTAGAGATACCAGGTGCACAGTTGATTACTAATGAGGTGAAGAAATTGGGAAACAACTTCTGATCTCTCAAAAAACTACTCTTCGGTGCCCTCAGCAGATTGGTACTGAATGGGAGAAACCATGAGTCTCTGCAGTTATGGCCAATGCTGGTGTCATTTAATGCCTGACAGTAATTTATCTACTGACACTGCCATAAATACGCATGAAATTTCATGGGGGTTTTCCTCACCGTGAGGGCCTTCATTTGCACGTATAAGCATCCTCCCCAGAGCACACCGAAAGGGATCGTATTCTCTAGAAAGGCACAGGTTTTTACTAATGCTAACAAGAGATTATCCTTTCCCACAAAATGACTAAACAGAGCTCTAATAAATCAATCTGTCAATGGCTATTTCATTTCAGGGGACAGTATCCCCATGTTCCATCTGGCTGGTGCAGGTTATGACCTACACCGAGTGCCTATGTCTATAGTTCAGAAATCCTAGAGCTGGGAGGAACTGCAAAAAAGAGCCCACCTCGAGGCAAGGGAAGTATTGCTATTCCCATTTTACAGATGAGAGCTTTAATTTCCCATTGAAAGTGTCTCTAGCAGGTTCTAGGAGCAGTTTGACATCTCCCACTTCCTATATGTGTCCCTTTGGTTCTTCCTATCTTCCCCTGCTACTGCTTATTGCTTGTGGATGTGGGCAGCAATTCTGAGACAAGGTTCCCCTTTCTCATCCCCTTCCTTCTTGGCAACCTTGGAAAGTCTGATCTCCTGGGCAGAGTCAGTCTGCTTTATTCTTTATAGATATCCATCCGAGAACAGGACAGAACACCCAGTACAAGATGTTTCAATGCAGAGAGGCCTCAGAGTGACAGAGGCAATAGAAATGTAAGACCCACAGTGTCTGAAGGACTAAATGGGCCAGTGACCTGAGAAGTGTTTTAGGAGAACTCTGGACTGTGAAAAGAGATGACCACACAGAAGATGTATTTTTCCCAATTCCTAAGAGGTTTCTCCTCCACTGCTTAGCCAGATTCTGGAGCTCAGCCCTGTGACTAAAGACTGGTGGCTGCTGCCCTGGGAGCTCTGCTTCTCCAAGATACCTCCAGGACTCAGGCCATATTGATTCATTTCACCTAGACTGGGCAAGCCTCACACCATAAAACAAGCCTATTGATGCTTCAAGAGACTGCCAAGTTTCAATCAATTTTGCAATTTCCAAATGAAGGAGAGGTGCCTGAAATCTACTTATATAATACAACTGCAATATGGTACTGGAAAAACATAAGCCAATGCCACTCACGTTCTTGAGGATGTCCAGCTTGGACTATCACTGATTCAGAATGGAAAGGACTGCCTTCAAAGCTCATGTAAGCCCTTGGCCTGAGAAGAGGAGGAAGGAGAGACCCAAGCAGTCTCCTAGATCTTGCTTCATCACAAGAATCTCCCGAAATCTGATAGCAGAACTCCCATCATCCCACACCCCCACCAGCTATCATTCTGAGTTTCAGTGGACAAAAGGCTCTTAGGTCCTGTGTGCTTAGATCCTGCCACAGCATTCCTTGCCCGAAAACAATTTAAAGAGAGAAAACTGAAGGAGATTTTGGAAACAGAACCTGGCAGGAGTGTCTGCTGATCCTGCATACCTGTGATGGAACCAAAGTTTGACATTAATATGAGTATAAGAAAAAGTTTTAAAGCATGGGGCAAGAGAGAAAGGGGTGACAAGGGATGGAGGCAGATGGACTATGGAAGGGTTACTTACACGGTTTCATCATTCTTGAACTCCAACTCCCCATATATGTCTTCAAAATCCTCACCACCACCCTTGGCGGTCCCTTCTACTGTCCTAAAGGGGACGATGACTGTGCCCCGGGCACCTGATGTCCGCAGAACCTTGACCTCCATGACACCAATGCTCTCACTGACATGAATAGTGTCACATTCAAAAGTGAAGATGCCCGCGTGGTCATCATCCAAAATGGTGACTGTGGCCACACAAGGGGACACCAGGACAGCCCGAGGCAAGGGAAGACTATTGAGTACTCTGGGAGACGTCCCCTCCTCGGGCTGCTCCTCCTCCACGCGAACGTTGCTCAGCCTCACAAAGAAGTGTTCATCCTCCTCAAAAATGTCATCATCGATGATGCCCACAGAGAACTCCTTCTGGGTCTCTCCCGGCTTTAGAACCACAGTGCCCTCTGTGAACTCATAGTCAGCCCCTGCATTGGCAGAACCATCCTCTGTTTTGTAGTCCACATACAGGGTCTTGGACGTGTCCCCGCCTTTCCTCACCACTGTCAGGAGCACAGCCCCACAGTTCTCCAGGCACTGGTAAGAGCACGGGTCAAAGAAGACCTTGGAGACAAAGTCCTCCGGCTCATCAGCGTGCACCTCGCTCATGCTGGAGGTCTTTTTGGCTTGTTCTGCTGCATGCTTCTTGAGGATATTGCCCGCACCAGTCATCATACGGGTGGCCTGGATCCGGTAGAAGGCGCGGCTCTTCTGCTGATGGGAGAGAGCATAGTAGTTGGCCATCTCGACCAGCTGATCTAAGTCCTTCTCTGGGTGTTTTTGCTTCAGATCCTTGAGAATCCGTATCATCTCCCTGCGGGACTCATCCACTTCCTTCCCTTCCAGGGGCACCAGGTGCCCATCAAGGAAGTGGGAATTCATCATTTTCCCATCCATCTCAATGCCCTTGGGGTGGTCACCCTCCGTCTCTATGATGATTCCTCGGTGTTTATCTGTGCGGTACTTTTTGTGCATGTATTTGTAGAAGAGCAGTCGCTTATCTGCCACCCAGGCGAGAAGGACACACACAGGAAAGAAGAAGAGGGTGAGAAGGCCTTCCCAAACCTGGACCACACCAGGAGAGAAGACAGCCAGGATCATATAGAGCCAGATGTAGGCAAAGATGCTCCAAGCAGCAGTGACGAAGAAGACTCGAAGGTGCTTGATCTTGCGAGTCTCTCCATCGGGGATCACATAGACGCAGATACCAATGATAATGAACATATTGAAGGCTGCGCTGCCGACAATGGTAGAAGGTCCCAGATCACCAGCAATGAACCCATGACCACACACCTCAATTAAAGACAGGAGGATCTCAGGAGCAGAGGAACCCAGGGCCATAAGGGTCAGGTTGGAGACAGTTTCGTTCCAGACCCTAATGGTGGTTGTGCTGGTCTCTCCATTGGGCTTTTTGATAGTCACCTCTCTCTCCTGAGAAGTGATGACTTCAATAGATGCCATGAAGCGATCAGCAATGATGGACACCCCGAGGAACATGTATATCAGGGCCACAAAATAGACAATGACCCTGGCAATCTTGTCTCCAAGGGAAGGATTCTCTGGGTACCAGATTGGCAGGATGACACCCTCCTTGCAGTCCGATGACCCTGTACAGGACTCATTGTTCTGCCCTGTGCTGGGCACATCCCCTGAGCCGCCAGCCTCTGCCCGAAGACCATTCAGGAAGAGCACAAAGGTAATCAGCCCAAAATGGAGGAAGGCAGAGGTGAGAGGCTGCACCCTTAACCACGCCATACACAAGACTTAGCCGCCGGCTTCCACTGCAGCACCAAAGGTCCTCCTGACAGGCCAGAGACCTAGAAGAGATCAGAGAGGCAGAAAAAGGCATGAAGAAAAGGAGAACAGTTTGGGGGAGAATGGATACCTGTATATGGATGGCTGAGTCCCTTTGCTGTTCACCTGAAACTATCACAACATTATTAATCAGCTATACCCCCAATAAAAAATAAAAAGTTTATTTAAAAAAAAAATAAAAATAAAAAGGAGGACAACTAACGGCAGGTTCCGACCAATACAAACTGATGCTTCATCTTGAGTGACATATTGTACTAACATATGGGGTAGTCTCTCACTTGGAAAAATAGATGTCACTGGGAGGCTCAAATAGCTGCTCTGTCCTCAGGACCATTTGGTAGAGTCAGTAGAAAAATGGCTTAAAATAGCTGGGAATATTGGTAATGGAAACTCAACTGATACCCCTTGAGTCCTGCCTTCCAGCCCTTTTGTTATCTGTGAGAGTTCTCAAGAATTAACTTAAAATTGGCCAAACATAACAGGAATCTTCATCCCCACTTCTACTGTTTCTAGGGTTTTCAGCCTTCCTTACCACACTGTCATCATACTCAAGAATCTTGCAACATATAAGTTTACAGAAGTACATGCTGAATTGAACTGTTATCCTGGACTACTCCCCTGCAAATGGAACACTTTGCTTTGTGTGCAGCTGAGCCCAGTTGGGAAAAACTCCTTCCCCAGATGAAAATTTAGGGAGGCAAGTTGTAATTCTGAGATTGTTTGAGAAATCAAGAGAATTGATTCTGTAGTGAATACTACCTGTCACGTAGCTAAACCGAAGCCCTGTAAGTGGTGCCCAAGGCCCAGTCCATAGCAGTCCTTAGCCCTCCAGCAAGACAGGATTATGAAAGAGTTTAGGCATCCAGTTACGGGAAGATGAAAGTCAGTCAGCCACTCTAACTTGAAACCCAAACACTGCAAGGGCCAAGTGGTAGGAAGCACTATAAACAACATGCAAGTGACTCTAAATAAGTTTTTTTAATCCGTAGGCAAGATTTCAGGGTGAAGTTCAGCCTCCTCTGCTGACCTCAAGACACTAAAAGGTGAACATGAGTTCAGAAGAATGGAAGAAATTCAGCTGAAACTACAGCTATCTTTCTACTCACTGCCTCATTCAGATGGAATGAGACTGCAAATAACTATTCAATACCTTAGAGAAAAACAACTTGCCCATGTTTCCACCTCTGTTACAAGCATGTAGGAGTACTGTCAGTAACGGAAGAACGCTGCTGTTCTCTACTCGCTCCTCCTCCTTCTCTGCTGTTTACCATCTCAGAAAATAGCACTTCCATCCACCTGGTTTCTCAGCCTGGAAACCGCCGCCTGTTTGCAAGCCTTTCTCTCTCCAGTCCAACAGAGTCCCATCAACTTTCCTCCCCATCTCTCTCACCGCCATCACAGCCCGTTCACTTCACCTGACGAATCTACTCAGTCACCTCCTCATTGAACTCACTCCAACTCTGAACTTTCTCTATTCCATCTTCTCTTATAGCCATGGTTATCTTAAAAACAAACAAACAAAAAACCTAATCCTATGCCCCTGCTCCCCTATTTGAAGGCTTTCGGCATTTCCCCCTCACTTTGATAAAGACCTGCATCCTCACCATGACCTGCCGAGCCTCGTGTGAGCTACCTTCTTCCTCGTTTGCCTCATCTCTTGCCACTGTCCCTCTCACTGCATTTTTGCAGTGATGGCCTTTACATCAGGTCCTGGAGTACACCATTTTATTTTCCACCTCAGGACCTTTGCCCATAACATGACCCAGGACCAAAAATATCATTTCTTCTTTGCGCCCCAACTCGTAACAATGCTTTAGCTCTCAGCTTGAACGTCACTTTCTCACAAAAACTTTCCTTCACTATAAAATGGTCAACTCCGTTCCTTTAATTTTCCTCATGACACTTACAAAATTTTGAAATTACATATGTATTTGTGGGATTATAAGATTGATGACTAACTCATCCATTAAACTATGACAAAAAGGCAAAGACTATGCTTATTCTGTTTATCATGGTATCCTTAGTAGGTAGTTAGTAGGTGCTCAGTAAATGTATGTTTTGGAATAAATAAATGTGGCCCTAGGGAAGCTTCCTCGCTGCTATGGACAGAATTGTACAATCCCACTGCCAATTCCTATGTTGAAGCCCTAATCCTCAATGTGACTCTATTTGGAGATAGGACTTTTAGGAGGTAATTAAGGCTAAATGATGGAGAAGGCAATGGCAACCCACTCCAGTCCTCTTGCCTGGAAAACCCCATGGATGGAGGAGCCTGGTGGGCTGCAGTCCATGGGGTCGCTAAGAGTCAGACACGACTGAGCGGCTTCACTTTCACTTTTCACTTTCATGCATTGGAGAAAGAAATGGCAACCCACTCCAGTGTTCTTGCCTGGAGAATCCCAGGGACGAGGGAGCCTGGTGGGCTGCTGTCTATGGGGTCGCACAGAGTCGGACATGACTGAAGCGACTTAGCAGCAGCAGCAGCAGCAAGGCTAAATGAAGTCATAAGAGTGGGGTTGTAATCCAATAGGCTTGGTGGCATTTAAGAAGACAAGAGAGAGAAAAAGAAAGAGAGAGCACTCCATTTTGTGAGGACACAGGGAGAAAGCAGTCATCTGCAAGCCTGCAAGAGACCTCTTTCCAGAAATCAAATTGTCAGTGTCTTGATTTTGGAATCCCAGCCTCCTGACAAATTTCCGTTGTTTAAACCACTCAGTCTATGGTATTTTGTTATGGCAGCCTGAGCAGACTAACACACTCAGAAATCAGCCTTCTTAAAAGTCATTTTACAATCTGAATTGTAGCCATTTAGAAAAAATAGATCTCGTAGACAAATCCTCACTAGATTTTAGAGGCTACGTAGGAGCTCTGTCAATTGCCAAGGCTTGTACTCAAAGAGAAGTTCCCCTTGGGACACGCCCTGGTGCATATGGTAATCCTGAAGGCCCTCCTCCCCAAAGGGCTCTGTGAATTAACTTGGTTTTGTATTCCTCAGAATGGGAGCCAACCGCTGAGGCCCATAATCCCCATTAGTCCAGGTACCAGGGGTCATCCCAGCAGGTGCTTAGGGCTATGACGACTGTAGAGGCGTAGAGAGGCTGAAGGTGATCAGTATCCATATTCAAAGACTGAAAATGCCCCCATAACCTGTGATGTGCCCAGAGACCCTATTCATAGGTTTAGAACTCACCTACCTGGAGAACTGTGGACAGACACGGATCTTGGCTCCTTGCCTTGACCTCTGAAAACACAACACTTTGTGAATTCTGATGAGCCCCACGCAGGAGGAGACAGGAGGTGGGCACAGCTGGAGCAGCTCTTTGATCAAGAGCCAACATGGTGACAGGCAGTGGCAGCTGCACAACTGGCCAAGCCCAAAGGGGTGGGCTATCCACAGGTTAGAGAAGAGGCTGGCCTGCTGCAGTCAGGGGACAGGGGACACTCAGGTAGTAGTGTTATCCTGATCGACGGGGGACGAGGACTCCGACTGCTCATACCCACCGGGACAATTAAGGAGGATCATGATCTTTAATCTCCTTGGTCCCACAGACACTTGTGGCAACAGGTTTTTATGGGGACTATGATATACTTTGGCCACCTCATGCGACGAGTTGACTCACTGGAAAAGACTCTGATGCTGGGAAAGGTTGGGGGCGGGAGGAGAAGGGGACGACAGAGAATGAGATGGCTGGATGGCATCACCGACTCTGTGGACATGAGTTTGAGTGAACTCCGGGAGTTGGTGATGGACAGGGAGGCCTGGCGTGCTATGATTCATGGGGTCACAAAGAGTCAGACACGACTGAGCAACTGAACTGAACTGAACTGATGCTATCACATGGTCATAATCAGAGGTCAGTTTAGAAAGACTGTTCCCTGAGACAACAGATGAACTGAAGGAACAAATAAAAGAAAACAAGGCAAAAAAGTGGTTAGGGATTGCCTGCACTAAGTTGTTAGAACTGAAGGTGAAAAACAACCAGTGGATGCCTAGTTGTTCTTTCCAGCTCTGCCAGGAGATGGTTTCTGACTGAGAAGTTAGAGGGAGAGGGGATGTCTCTGATGAACAAGCCAATGGTCAATTTTTGCCATAACTCCAGCACCAGACACCGATTGAGACAGATCCCTACCTCCTGGGTGGTTCACTGCACTCCCTTAGAGACCCAACTGATCTTTGGTGTTTCCAGAAGGCTCTTAATCAGTCCTAAGCCATACTCACGGAGGTGACCCAGCTTGAGATCCCCAGAACTGCCCAAAACAAGGAAGATATTAATGACAGTAACTAACGCTTAAAAGCAGTTGTGTGCATAAAGTTCAAACGTATTATTTCATCTTCATAACAACCCTATTAGTTGTTGTTAGAGATCAGTACTATTTTAATCCCTATTGCACATTTTGGGAAACTGAGTCTTAGTTAAGTCATTTGAGTCATTTACTCAAAGTATAAAGCAAAGAAGTAGCAGAACCAGAGCTCACATAGAGATGACATAAAGTTGATGGTCCTAACCACTCCACCTTACAAGGATGTCCTAATTTGTTGCAGAACATCCATGAGCCCCAGTCAGCTTCCAGTCTTCTGCGGTCTTAGAAGCAATCTGGCTGCCCTACGTACCCTCACAGGAGAGCCAACCATTTGGTTAAGTTGACTGCTCCCCAGGTTTCCTGGAGGTGTCCTGAGTGTCCAAGGCCGTCTCCCACTCAAATATTCTCCTTCCTATCAGTTCAGTTTGACAAACATTAACAAGTGCTTGTGATTTTCCAGGCCTGTCCTAGAGGCCACTGGACAAAATAAAATATGATACAGGGTTTTCCCTCCAAGACACCACTGAGCAGGGGTGGAGAGCTACACACATAGGCGCTTCTACGATCATCAGTGAAGGTGTGGGCCGAATGCTGCCGAACACAAGCAGGGCACTGAGCCAACTTGGGGATTCAGGGAGGCGTTCTGAAGGAGGTGATCCCTGAAATGAGGCTTCAAGCATGAGTGCACTTTAGTTAAAAAAAAGAAGAAAGAAAGAGGAAAAAAAAAAAAAATATGGGAAGGGCATCTGAGTCAAAGAGAACAGCCCAAGCAAAGACGTGGGGCAGGAAAGCCCTCCGTGTACACAGGATTATAGGCAAGTCAGTGTGAGGCAGGAGGGACAGAAGATGCGGCTGGACACGGAGGGAGGACCCAATTCACGGCAAGTCTTAAATGCCAGGCCGAGAAGATGGGATTTTATCCTAAGGGCAGTGAAAAGCCAATGAGGATTTTGAACAGGAGAATGACATGGTCTGATCCGTATTCCAGAAAAACCAATTTGGCTAGATAGGTTTTAGGGTGGCTGTAAGCGGGACAAAACCAAAGCAGGAAGATCAGTCAGAAATCTATTGGAAACAGAACAGATACAGATAAAGAGGGTGGGCCTAGGGTACATTCCGCATATGATGACCCTCTGACCCCTCAGCTCAGCTCACGGCCTCTCATTTTTTTCCTGGATTATTTTCCTAAAGCCCCCAGGGCCATCTGCAAGGTGTCTGTGTCCTCAGCAGTGGCTCCTGACATCTTTTAATATCACTGGCAAATTTAATTAAAGTCACTGTTCCTCTGCTCTTCCAGATCATTAATAAAACAGAGCCACCAGGCCAGACTGAGCAAATTCTCCCTCTTGCTACGCCCTCCACTTTCTCCAATGGGAACGCTGCTCCGGGTCTGTCACCAGCCTGGGTAGACGCATCCTGCTCTGCTTCTAAATCTGGGCCCCCGCACAGACGTCACAGCCAATTTACATTAAAGTTTTAGGTGCAGCCAGGCTGCACTGGATCTCAAGTGTCACCCAAGTCCAAGAACACTGCATCTTCTCCTGTACTTCCCCTGCCTACAGGGGCTGAGAGTCTGCAGAGTCCTCTCCATGGCAGAGCTCTCCCAGAAACACAGGAACTAAATTTCCGGCACTCAAGCAGGAAAGACGCGACCTTGGCTACTTATATAGTTTGGCTGCCACAATCGGAACTTGGATCCAAGGGGGGAAATGTAAGGATGCTGCTTTTCATCCTAAAATTATGATTGCTTTGAATATTCCAAGTAAAAAAGTTAGTATTATTATCATCACGCCCATTTTGAAAGTGAAAGGGTTAGTTGCTCAGTCGTGTCTGACTCTGCAACCCCCATGGACTATAGCCCACCAGGCTTTTCTGTCCATTGGATTCTCCACGCAAGAATACTGGAATGGATAGCCATTCCCTTCTCCAGGGGATAAGCAAATTTGAATTTACATAGGTTAAAGAATTTGCCCAAATCACGGTAAGTAGACAAATAAGCTCTTGAATTCTGGCAGTCTGACTCCAGAGCACTTGGCGTTAACCACCATGCTAGGTAGATGCCTTGGGTTTGGGTAGCCCTTTGAAAAGCAAAGGGCCTGGGGAAGGGAGGGTGAGTTTTTCTGGATATGGTGCCCTCACTATGAACTTGGAGATGCTACATACTCCAAGGCAGCCTGAAACAGTAGAAGAGCCCCAAATCTGAAAGCAAGAGGCAAGAACTTTCTTCCTAGCTCTGCCTCAACAAGCTATGAGACTTCAAAGAGTCAGAGTACTCTTACGGAATCAGCTTCCTCATCCAGAAAATTCGTGTTGGGCTGGATAATCTCTATAGTTGCTTTGAGCCAAAAATGCTTTGATGGCAGGCAGGTCCATCTCCACAACAGGCAAAGAAGTGAAGGCACACAGTTCAGTTAGGTTGGCCCAGAGCAGTGTGAGAGCCAGTCACTCCCCAGGAGACGTCAGAAGAGAAGAGATTAAGGGAGGGTGGTAGGAAAAGGGGACCCCAAAAGGCAAGGAGAGCCTACAATCTGGATTTACCAAAAGCACCTTGGATCAAACTCATTTTTTAAACAGCTGCTTTGAATGCCCATTTTGGACCAAGCACTGTGCTAGTGATTAAGCATACACCTATGAAAGTGCTACTCCACATCCCCAACGATTTGACATTTTCTTCTAATGAAGGATAGAGACAAACAAGGAATTATGGGCATGACACTATGATGATGTCATGGGAAGTTACTCTTTTTCTTGTTCCACTCTAAGCTCTCAAGTTGGTCACTGCACGCTGCCTCTAACCTTATGGACAGAGGCTGCTGTACATCATGGTTTTATAATATCGAGGACCTTGCAGTAGTATGCATGATTGATATTCTACGATTCTTGCTTCTCTGTTCCCATGCAATTGTCACATTTTGCCTTCCTCAAAGCCTCCAAACCCTTAATGGCATCCAAGTCATATGATAATGTCATGAAACCCAGCTGGCCTTCTCCTAGGCACTGCCACACACAAAGAGGAAGCACCAGCAAGCCTCAATCTCCTCATGCTGTATATAAATAAAGGACTTTAAAATGATAACAATAATCCTATCTCTTCATTGAGTATTCTTTACTCTATGGCTGGCACTGCATCAGGCATTTCTATAGCTTCTGTTTAAGACCTAAGGATCCCACAATGATTTAAGTAGTGTTAACTATTTTAGAGATGAGGAGACTTGGGCCCAAAGATTACTAATTTACCCAGGTCCACCAGCTGAGTAGCACAGCTGAGCTATGAAACTTGGTGTGTCAAATGCCAAAGTCTAAAAGTGAGCCCTTAGGTCAAGAACCTACAGCTCTGGAAACCTCTATCTCCTCTGGGATGCCTTCCCTGATAATACCCTCTTCTTCTACCTTCCAACTGAGTCATTTTCTTCCCTGTGTTCCTCTAGCCCTTTGATGACCATCAAAGCACTTGTCACACATCATCACATTAACCTGGGCTGATCTGTCTGCATGTCCATCTCCTACACACTTAGAGAAACTCCCTGAGGGATTCCCCCTCAATATAGGGACTTTTCTTTTTTAGCAAGTTATCACACTCAGTTCAGAGGGCTAAGAGGTTGGATCTGATCTCTAATATCCTCCCTGCCTCCAAAATTCTATGATTGATTCCAAGGCTTGTTGATTCTACTCAAAGGTTTACCACACTCTCTAGAGGCCAGAGGACTCTGCCCTCTATGAGTCCTTGACAGATCTGGAGAATCACAAACCACGCAAGGGGACCAGAGTGAAAGGAAGAAAGAAAGGGCCTTGCTCACCTAATTTAAGTTCTGCTTCTCCAGCTGCTGGATCTGCATCTGCATGTAAGTCATCCCCCACATCGGAGGCAATAATGGAACCAGGATCACAGGCTAAAGAGGGCTGGGCATTAGAATAATTTTGGAGCTCTAAAAAATACAGACATCTGGATCTTACTCCAGACCTAAGTTTTGGACTCTCTGGGAGTGAAGTCTCAATATTTAGACTTTTTAAAATTCCTTAGTTGATTTAGAGGTACAGCCAAGGTTGAGAATCCTGGGAGAGAATAAAAGGAACACAGACTAACTAAGAAAGACATTTGCATCTCAGGTATTCCAACCATTATGGAATTTCCCTGGACCAAAAGAAGGACTCTTGGTGTATCATGAGTTGACTCATAAGTCACAAAGCCTTTCTATACACTAGACAAACATCCACCCTCCTGGACTCTGACATCCTTTCATACCCTGCCAATGACAAAGAGCATCAACTCCCTACCCATATAAGTAGATTTTCCCATTGTCTCTCCCTAAACCTTCTGTTCGCTTAATCTACACTTTTACTGAAGAAACAGAAAAGACCCAGAGTTCCCTTATCTACACAGGAAAATGATGCTGCTCATCCCATTTTCAGCAAGACGTGTTTCTACGTATTTTCCTTTTCACGGATGGTATCTTCTGTTGACTGCTCCATGTTTTTCCTCATCCATCTTTGTTGCTCAGTGATTCATTTATTCACGTATACATGCAGGCACTTGTGTGAAACTCAGTTCATGTGGTACAGGTCGACTTTCACTGAATTAGATGAGAAGGTACCCAACTCCTTTTGCACATTCAAAAAAACTTAGAATAAAAGTTCCTAGAGGGTAGCAATTTTCATCTGTTTGGTATTTCTGTATCCCTGCCATCTATATCAGTGCCTGGCATAGAGTGGGTGCTCAGTATATACTTAGTGAATGAATAGATCCATGAATAAATGTACAAAAATAGAAGGCATAATAGCCAGTGATTTCTCCCACTCTTGGCAGTATTCAAATGGAGCATCCCATCTGTTAGGGATGCTGTGAGCAAGGTTTTTCCAATTTGAGTTATATGAACAAAAATGTAATCTCCCCTGAGGAGCACACACTTCACTGAAGAACAGTGACAGAAAACCAAATTAACAACAACAACAAAAAAGTCCTAGATTTGGAAGCATGTGCAATGTGCCTAGACAGTGCAGAGGAAGGAAGGTCAAGTGCTGCCTGGGACCATCAAGGTCACTTCATGGACCAGGCAACTTTGAATCTAGGATTTGAAGAATGAACATGAGTTAACTGGGTCAAAGCCACTGTGCCTCAAGAAAGGTAAGAGAAAGCCATGCTAAAGAGCAGGTCAGCCTCAACAAGCAATGTCTGTTTAAAGAAAGATGAGCAGGGTGTCTGAAGGACAGGGCATTTGAGAGAGCAGAGAGGAGCTGCAGCAATCAGTGAGGAATAGTTTGTGAAAGGCCTTGTATGCCCAATCAAGGAATTTGGTCGTTACCTTGGTGGTAATAAGGAAGTATTGAAAGTCTTTTATTCACAGGAGGGACAAGATCATTGCTTTTCCTTTGGATGGAGACCTAGACTGATAACTATGCAGAAACCAGATATGTGAATGAAGGTGGGGCAAGGCCAGGGGTAGAAAGGCCAGTTCAGAGACTCTCAAAGTATTTGAGTGAGACGTGATCAGAACCTGAACACAGGCAATGAGAGCAGGCCTGCTGAGGGGAGGCAGGGGTTTAGAGTGCTTCAAAAGTAGAATCAATACGTGTGTGTGTGTGTGTTTATGTGTGTGCGCGTTCAGTTGTGTCCAACTCATTGTGACCCCACGGACTGTAGCCCACCAGGCTACTCTGTCCGTGGAATTTTCCAGGCAAGAATACCGGAGCAGGTTGTCATTTCCTACTCCAAGGGATCTTTCCAACTCAGAGATCGAACCTGTGTCTTTTGCGTCTCTTGCATTGGCAGGCAGGTTCTTTACCACTGTGCCACCTGGAAGCCCAGACTCAGAACAGTCTGGACTATTGAGCCAACAAATGGTTACTACCTTGACAAGACTGAGGAGCATTCTGGTCTTTTGTTGGAGCTCTAGGGCCTTCTTCCCTAGAGCCCAGAATTCTCCTGGCCCCATCTGTCTCACAGTCACTGACGTCCCTAAAGCTATACAGCTATCTAAGTCTGACCAATCTGTGTTGAATTTTCCAGCTCCCCTTTCTTCAGTCCTGGAGACCCTTATAGGAAAAGCCCTGCAGGACCACTGGGATGATGACGGTGCTTGATGCGGTTTAGTCCCGCCTGTGTCTCTTCATCCCTCTTTCACTATCAGAATCTTCCGTTTTCAGCTGGTCCGCAGAATCTTGGATGTGTTCTCACGTTTATTGGGTGCCAACTGTATGTCACACTCTTTTCCAACTACTGGAGGTTCAATATTATATCTTTTACCTGGACTGCTGCAAAGCTGCCAGTCTTGCCACATCTGTTACAGTCTACGCTCCAGAAAAACAGCAACTACCATCTTTTTAAAATGTAAATCAGATACAGTTAAGTCCCCTACATACAAATGAGTTCCTTTCCAAGAGTGCATTTGTAAGTCCAATTTGTTCCTAAGTCCAACAAAGTTAGCCTAGGTACCCAACAAACACAACTGGCTATATAGTACTATATGGCAATAGGTTTATAATACTTTTCACACAAATAATTCATAAAAAAAAAACAAGCAACACAAAAAACAAACATTTCAAATCTTACAGTATAGTACCTTGAAAAGTACAGGAGTACAGAACAACAGCTGGCACACAGGGGCTGGCATCAAGTGAACAGGCAGGAAGAATTACTGACTGGAGGAGGGTGAAGCGGTGGGAGATGGTAGAGCTGAAGGATCCTCAGCTACAGGAGGTGGAGGGCGAGCTGCAGTTTCACTCATGCCTAATGTTGATGGAATGCACGTTTGCATCTTTGAAAGCTCACAACTTGATCCTGCTTGCAGGATCTCAGTTCCCTGACCAGGGATCGAATCATGCCCCCTGCAGTGGAAGTGCAGAGTCTTAACCACTGGACCCTCAGGGAATTCCCACTCTTTTCTTTTCTTTAGAGCACCCACACTGGCTGGAATCATTGCTTTTCTATTTGTTCACTGGTTTAACATAGAATATAAACTCCATGGGAGCAGACAACTTGATCTTTTTTCTCACCACGATATTCTCAGGCTGCTTGACTGCAGACTGGCAGAGTGAGTGTCAGCATTTGTTGAAGAGATCAGCGCTCACTCTGCAGGACTAAGCGTTTTTGGAAAGATGCACCTGTGAGAGGAGATGTCAAGCTTCTGGGAAGCCTTGGGGTAGAGAGGCAAATGGTTAAAACCAATGATCTCAGAGAACCGGCAGTTCTGTTCACTTGAAAGCACCAACAGGACCACAAAGTATTTGGAAGGTTGATGGGAGACTGTTTCTAAAAGCATTTCATTCTATCTACCTTAGTCCTCTCATGGGTACCCTACTTCTCCTCCAGAGTGTGTGGCCTCATAATGGCCAACACTCATAGTGCACTACTCCCTCAACAAATATCAAGTGATAGTCTGTACCAACAGTTGACAAAGGCCTTCTTGCTCCCATTCAGTCCTCACGAGGATGTTAATAATGATGAAGAAACAGAGGCTCAGTTAGCTGCCTAGAGTTTCCAAGCCAAGAAATAATGGAGTCAGAACCAAACCTTGGCCCTCCAGCTTTCAGGGGCTCTCCCTTCAGCAAGCCGGAAAAGCATCATGTCAGCAAAGACCAAGAGACAACATTCCCTACTACTGAAAGGAAATCAGGGCTGGGCCAGAGGCGTGAGAAGCCCAGGGCAGCCTGAGGGGGTATCATTCCCACCTTTCTGTGTTCCCAGAGAAAATGACTTGGGCTCTATCTTTCGGAATTATCCACAGAGAAAGGGCTGACATCCCTCTGCCCTACTGCCTACCCATGAAGGGAAAGCTGGTCATAAAAGCTGGTGCTTTTATGTACCTTTTCCTCAGCTCATTCTCCAGGAGACTGATCTATTTTTTAATACCATTTAGTTCTCTTAATTTTTAAATGTTAAAATATGGGATTAAATCATATTACTGCCCAAAGGAAGAGCAAATGGACTCAGGCAAGCACTCAGAGTTCTCTCTCTGATACATGGCTGGTAGAGTCTCTTGTACACTCAACTCCAGGGATGTTCTGAGCCCTTCTTTCACAAGAGGGTGCTAGGAGCAGACTCCTAGGACTTCCAGCAGATCCAGTTGCTGTCTTGGCAGCTGTGATCTCTCTCTGTCTGACCAGGGATCGAACCCACTGCCCCCTGCAATGGAAAGGAGGAGTCTTAACCACTAGACCATCAGCAAAGTCCCATTCTTCCTCTACTTTAGCGCACACACACTGGCTGGTCATTAATGATTCCCCTCGAAGTTGACTCCCCCATTATCTCCTCCTGAGGGTCTGGAAGGCACAGACTCAAGATGATTCTTCCTGAATCCTAGGGGAGAGAGTACAGCGATATGATACGGAGTAAGCAGAACCTTCAGAAAGCCACTGGGCAAAGGGATTCCAGGTGGACTCTCAGAGTCTACATGGACCCAAATACATCCTTCCTGGATGGAAAAGGAAAAGAAGAAGCATAGGACTTGAGACTGAACTGTCTAGAGCATTTGGGGGCCAAGCATGACTACTAGTCATTCTGAGAATGCCCTAGAGGGTCACAGTGGGAAGGGACTCCACACAGGAGAGCCAACCTCAGGCCACCAGGACCCTCAACCAGCTCAGGATGCCTTGTAGCCCAGACAGCCAGATAGTTGGGTTGGCTGCTCATCTCACCTCTAGAGACCCAGTGTAATAACAGACACACTGGGGGCTTAAAATTGCAGCTGGAAAGCTCTGAAACAAAAGATGTGATCAGCACGAATAATATTCTTAGTAGGAGGTGATCTATAAGCTGTGGAAACAGACCCACAGAACACAGAGTTGTCAGGGAAGTAGACTAAAAGTCAACACATCCAACATAGCCTTTTCTAAGGGTAAGGAATGTGAGGCCCAGAAAGCAGCAATGGGTTTTGCCTGTAGTTGTGAGAAGAGATAATAACTAAAATATACTGTTCTTGCCACTTGTTCACTGCATCTTCTGCGATACCACATTGCCCGTTCCTGGGTTGATCTTTTTATTCCTTCGCTGGCTCCTTTTATGATAAATAGGACAGATTCTCTTTCTTGATCTTAGTCCACTTGCCTCAAGAGTGAGGTAGGTTATTCATTTTTCATTGACCAGCCACTGTGTTTCAGGTATCATACAACAAGAAGTGGGAGAGAGGGAAAGGACTCGGTCCAGGAAAGAAGGTAAGTCTCAAGATGAAAAATATATATATTTAATAATAAAAAAATCTGTATTTCAATAAATATAAGGGACTTGTGAAAAACAGATGCTGCATTATCAAAATTCAGAACAAGAGACTGCTTCTTCACAGTCTTCCCATCAGAAAGAGGCATCTGAACTGAAGAACAGTAGGATTCTTAGCGAAGGGCAAACCATGAACAAAGGCGCAGAAGAAGAAAGGACAAGTGCACTTAGGTGCCCACGTGGGAATTGTAAGAAGGGAGACTAGAAGTGGAGTGGTGAAGCAGGCCATGGAGGACCTTGAATATCAGAAGTTGGGCTCCTGCAAAAAGTGAGAGGCCCTTCAAGGTTTTTGTGTGAGAAAATGACAAGCCTAGATTGGTGTTTTAGGAGGGCGATCTTATAACAGCCACTAAAATGAATTGAAGGACTGGAAGAATGAAGTTGGGAAGATGTTAGAAAGTTACTGTTTATAGTATCATCAAATAATATAGCTTAGAAAGTTATTTTTTTACAGGTACGGTAAGGACTGAGTGGGAAAAATCAATGTTGGGTACTTTGAATAGAGTAGCTTGACTCTGTTGCAAGCATACAAATGTTGGCTGCTATAATAATAATTTCTATTATAATTATCATTATTATGATGTAAGAGGTTGTCAAATCCATACTGAGGGAGTGGTAGTAGGGATAGAGAAGAGAGGAATGGACTGGACAGATGTAAGCAACACCAGGTCCCCCTTTATCTGTGTGGGATAAATTCTAAGATGCCCCAGTGGATGTCTGAAACTGCAAATAGTACTTCACTCTATGTATACTATGTTTTTTCCTGTATATACACATTTACAGTTAAATTTCCAAATTAGGACCAGAAAGATTGAAGGAGGAAGGAGAAGGGGACGACAGAAGATGAGATGGTTGGACGGCATCACCGACTCAATGGACATGAGTTTAAGTAAACTCTGGAAGTTGGTGATGGACAGGGAGCCCTGGCGTGCTGCAGTCCATGGGGTTGCAACGAGTCATATGCGACTGAGTGATCGAACTGAACTGAAACAGGTTAGCAACAATAACTAATAATAAAATAGAACAATTATAACAATCAGTTCAGTTCAGTCGCTCAGTCGTGTCCGACTCTTTGTGACCCCATGAATCACAGCACACCAGGCCTCCCTGTCCATCACCAACTCCCGGAGTTCACTCAAACCCATGTCCACAGAGTCGGTGATGCCATCCAGCCATCTCATTCTCGGTCGTCCCCTTCTCCTCCCGCCCCCAACCTTTCCCAGCATCAGAGTCTACACTGTAATAAAAGTTGTGTGAGTGTATTCTCTTTCATTCTCTCATGCAGAATATCTTATGGTGGCGGTGGTTTAGTCGCTAAGTCATGTTGGACTCTTGTGATCCCATGGACTATAGCCTGCCAGGCTCCTCTGTCTACAGGATTCTCCAGGCAAGAATACTGGAGTGGTTTGCCATTTCCTTCTCCAGTGGATCTTCCCAATCCAGGAATCGAACCTGGGTCTCCTGCACTGCAGGCAGATTCTTTACCGACTGAGTTACCAGGGAAGCCCCCAGAATATGTTACAGTACAAATTTAATGCCTTTTCCATCTTAACGGAGTACTTTATCACACACAGTGGCTGTAACTTTTGGAGCCTGAGGTGCGACAGCAAACCTGCGGGAGAAAACTGGGAGGGAGGAGAGGATCTTGGAGATGAAGTGAAAGAGGGCCCACCTAGAGAGCTAGCGGAACCTGGAGAGTTCTGTGCGATAGAAGTCAAGAGGGGAAAGTTTCAAGGAGCTAATGATCATCTTTTCTGATGGGGGTTGGGGGAAATCAGGAATCAGTTATATTTGGGGGAATGAGAAGTCCTTGGTGAGTGAGAGTTGGGCAGAAGGTAGGAAAAAATGAGAAAACAAGGGACTAAGTGAATGAATGAGAAATAGAAACAGATGTCTACTCTAAAATTTCAAGAGTGTGTGGATAGCAAGATGGGAAGAGAAAATGACAGGGGAGGAAGTGAACAAAGGGATATTCTTGCCAGGATGTTGAGCATGCTTACAACTAGATGGAGGGGATTCAATGCTCAAAAGGAAAGAGCTCAGGACAAGCTGATGAAGGCGAGGCAGGAGGGACACTGGGCAGGAAGGGAAGGGAGAGCTTTCTTAAATTGTGAGACCAGTGACAAGTAAGGATGGAGAACAAAGTTGGGAGATCAGGGTGCAAAAGAAGAGTGTGCAAGCTCACACTATTTGGTTCATTCTCTAGGATGAACAAAGTGGTGTGTGACCTGGACATCCTCTCCTCTCAAGTGATTTGGAAACTGCCATGTGGAAGCCTGGGCAGGAATACAGTTTCCAGACCCACTTCCGGATCCAGTCCCAACATGACCCAGCATTCCTGTACACAACCAGGAAAGCACTATTTGTCATTCAGACATCAAGGCAGTAAATGCTACCTGACCCATTCCAAGAGCTGTTTTCTTAGTAGACATGACCCTGTATACCACATCTAAAAACACTTGATTCAGGAATTAGCCTCTATTCACTCTTCATATTATAAAAATGTACATATACATGTGATTCTTCCTATCCAGATGTCTTGTTCAATAGTCTCTATGGATCGCAATACTTCTTACCCCTCACCTTCCTGCTCAAGACCTTCCCGAGGCCCCAGAGATCTCAGATCTTTAGGGGTCCACCTTGCTGGGCAGCTCAGGTGACTGGGAAGAGTGTCTTAGACATGCTGGAACCATTTTTCCTTTCCCCTTGAGGTGGTGTACCCAGTGTTGGGTTTAGAGTGCCCATCCAAAAAACAGACAACTGAACACAAACCAATCTCATTAAAGAAAATAGGGAAATTCCTTCCTAGAAGGACAGCTCTGGTTTGTATGCTAAAACAGAAAGAGGAACCCATAATCCTCCCTCATAGGCCAGCAGGATGACAACGCACAAGGGTTCTACAACAGTCCCTTACTTCTGGCTACATTCTGGTCTTGATGCACTACCTAAAATGCAAATCTAACCATGCACTTCAGTACTGAAAACCTTCCCAAGTCCCCACCGGAAACTCAGTGGAAATCCTTGGCATGAAGTACAAGTCCTTCAAGATCTGGCCCCTAGAACTTCTCTAAACTCATCTCTCTGAACTTTACTCTCAGTCTTTAGTCATTTGAAAGAGTTCTTGTCCACTTTAGGCCTTTGCATACTGATCCCTTCAGGGCTTCCCTGACCACTCAGCAATAAAGAATCTGCTTGCAATGCAGGAGACTGATGCAGGTTCAATCTCTGGGTGGGGAAGATCCCATGGAGCAGGAAATGGCAACCAACTCTAGTATTCTGTCCTGGGAAATCCCATGGACAGAGCCTGGTGGGCTCCAGTCCAGGGGGTTTCAAAGAGTTGGACATGATTGAGCACAGCACAGCACGTACTGATCCTTTCACTCAAAGACCTTTCCCCCCGACCATTCTCCTCCTTACTTTCACCAAAGCCAGCTCCTCCCTAGCCTGTCTTTCTGGAATCAGCTGTCCCTAGAAGTTCTCCTTAAGACCCCCTAGAGATGTGATCTTCCTACATTTTCACTGCACCTGGGATGTAGCCTTCACGGAGAGGAATCAGTTTAAATGGTAATTGTGTGTTCACTATTTGGTTATCCCTGCTGGGATGAGTGTGTGTTTATGAGGAAAGGAAACATTCCATTTTTTTGCCTCTGTCCCCAGCAAATACTTGGCCAAAGGGATTGTTGAATATTTATTGAATAAATAACTGATTGATTGAATCAACGAAGGCTTTCTTTTTTGGAGTCGAATGTATTTCTGAAACTCATCAAATGTTTGAACTTCCAAGCAAAGCAACCAGGCTTGAGTGCAAAGGGAGTGATTTTCTCTTTTGAGCCAACTTTGGTAGCTTGAAGAGAGGTGTGACACATTCCTCCAAATCCAGATTGTCGGCAGTGAGTGACTGGACCATGTAGGCTAAGGAACAGTGCCCACGCTGACTACCCATGGACAACACCAGTAACTACGCCAGGGGCTGCACAAGGGGCCGCCTTGCACAGGGACAGGGCGGGGCTGGTCAGGAGGACACTCCCTCGGCTTCAGGGTCCCAGCCCAGGGAGAAGTCCAGGGGAAGGGCATGTTTTTTACAGGGTCAGTTTGCTGGCCCTATTCTTCCTTCCCTGACCAGGAGGCTCTGCGGGGCCATGTGTGCATGCATGCTCAGTCGCTTCAGCCGTGTCCAACTCTTTGTGACCCCATAGACTGTAGCCCACCAGGCTCCTCTGTCTATGGGGTTCTCCAGGCAAGAATACTGGAGGGGGTTGCCATGCCCCTCTCTAGGGGATCTTCCCAACCCAGGGATCAAACCTGCATCTTCTCTCGTCTCCTGCATTGGCAAATGGGCAAGAGATGCCAAAGTAGAGATCAGAGGAGAGGTAACTTATTCCTCCTAGTTCCATTCATTCACCCAGCACTGACGGAGTAGCTTCTCTATGCCAGGCACACTGCCAGGCCCTGGGGATACCAGGTGAATAAACACCAGCTCTCTTTCTTCCCTTCATGCAGCTTGCTGTCCAGAGGTGTGACTGGCCTTACTCAATCACATAAATAAATTGAACGTGCATCTTTAAATTACTTCAAAATAACAGGTTCTAGTTAGGAGTGTAAAATAAAGGAATCTGGCTTAGGGAAGGTAGGGAAAGCTTCCTTGAGAAAGTCACCAATGAACTAAGGACAGAAAGATAAATAGGAGTACATTAAACAAGGACGAAGTGTTGGAAGAGCAATAAAGCATTCCCAGGTAGAGGAAACCACCTAAACAGCCTTCCCATCTTTATGAAGTCTGAGAACCACTTCAATCAAATTTAGGTCCCACCTGCTTCTTCTCAACCCCATATCTGTATTTTATTTAAAGGAACAGGGAACTGTGGAGTGGACTTGTATGTGCAAACTGCAAAGGGGAATTGCAGATGGCGGTGAGGGGTTGGGAGACCACAGCTGCCCCCAGCTCTGATCCTCAACCCTGCTCGTGTGGAGAGGCGCAAGGCAGGAAGGTGCGGGTTCCTCTCAAACTCGGACGGACCCCGCAAGGCCCGCAGGAAGAAGGGCCGGCGGGAGGGAGGACCTGAGCGGACCTCCCTCCGTCAGGGAGAAGCAGGGTGCAGCAGCTATATTTGAAAACCGAGGTAAACAAGAGCTCAGCTCAAGTGGACGGGGCACAACAGCTGCGGAAGATTAATCACACACGGCTGCGAGTCACCAGGTCGCCACGAGGCCCCCACCAGCAGGCCGGATGTGCTCCCATCACGTCCCCACAGCTCCCTCCGCCTGGGGTGTTTCTCGGCCACTCAAGAGCGCGCAGCCCTGCGCCCAGCTGCGGCCTGCCCTTCTGATCAACTACCCCCAGTTTCAATCTTTCTGCCCAGGAGCCCGAACAACCAAACGTTCGGGGTTTGTTTTTCAGTCGCCAGGGGACAGAGCCGAAGACAGACAGAGAGAGACAGACGGGCAAGGAGAGACAGAGAGGAGAGACAGGCGGCGGGCGGGCGGGCAGGGAGCGGGTAAATTTATGGCACTGCATTAAAGGCGCTTGTTCTATTTAACCCCCACCCTCTCCCTCCACGGTTAAAAATAAAACACAGTGAATAAAGAGGAGGGAAAAAATCGCTCTTTTCCCTTCCCGAAACATATCGCTTTCTTCATCTGCCCCGCGGCCCGGGTGCTGGGGCAGGTCAGGCAGGGTCTTGCAGGAGCAGGCCAGCCTCTGAATGAAGGCCTGTAGCTGTGTGCGTGTGTGCGTGCGTGCATGTGTGTGGTGGTGGCGGTGAGGGGTGTGTAGGCGAGCGGAGCTGGGGCGGGGAGGAGGCGGGTTGGGGACGGGGGATAGTTACACACTTCACGTCTCTCCACCCGGCCCCGGCCCGCCCAGACCACCGCGGACGGGAGAACACCGGCCGGGAGAAACCCTGCTTCTCCCCGCCCCCTTGGCCGCCGCGGGCTGGGGCGCCGGGGCTGCAGTTCCCGCCCCGCGGCGGTGGAGTCCCGAGGCTGGGGTGCGCGCGGGCGTGCGTACAGGCGGGCGCGCGCCAAGTGGGCAACGCGCTCCCCTCGCAGCCCCCAAACCCCACGGGCGCTCGCCACCCAGGGAGCACAACACTCGATGGCACAGCCCAGGCACACACATGCATACACGCATCCAGCACGCAACACGGCGCTCAGCCTCCCTAATGCGCACCCGTTCGTAACCCCACAAACCCGAGACCAGCCCAGGCATCTCTGCACCTCGCCGCCCCCCACCACCGCACCTCCCAGGAGGCACTCAGTCCGCCAGAACGCCCCCCACCCCACCTCCGAGCACCGCCTGCACCCCAGTACACTTTCCGGGGCACCCTCCCCCGCCACCTCTGCTGACACTAGACCCGCAGGAAAGCAGTTCACGTGAATGATCTCGAGAAAGAACTTAATTAACACCGTTATTCACAAGCCGGAACCCTCACGAGGACATCCCCAAACCCACCCCCTCCACCACCTCCATCACCACCACCCCCCGCCGCCCCCGCCCGACCTCTGCCTCCCCGGCCTCGGACGCCGGTTGAGGGGGAAGGGCAGGAGGCTCAGCACTGCACTCACCGTTTCCTCTCGGTCTCTCGGGCGGGGTGGGCAAGTGAGGGGGGCTGAGGAAGGTGCGCGATGCCCCCGCCGCCGGGCTCCTCACCGGCCGCAGCGGCTCATCGCCCCAGCGGGCTGCCCGCCGGCCGCAGCCGCGTCCGGGGCATGTCAGTCCGCCGCCGCCCGCCCGCCGGGCTCGTGGGCTACCAGCTTTCAGGGAGCCTTGGGGCAGCGCATCCGGAGGGCGAGGGCTAGGGCCGGAGCAGGGGGCCTGGGGAGGGGTCCCTCGGCACCGGTTTAAGGAGCAGGGAGCACGCCTCCGTAGACCCCCGGGAAACCCCGACTCGGGCGCGGGCTCGGACTAAAGCCCTGGAGAGGCCCGGAGTCCCGGCCGCCCGCAGCAAGGGGATCCCTGCCGGGAGGGGCAGGAAGGCGAGCGGCCCGGCGCGCCCTGGCGGCTCCGAGGACCCTGGACTTGCAGTCTGCGTCGCCGGGGCTTTCCCGGGGATGGGAGCGCGCCGGCTCTCCCCCTAGCACGCCGTCACCGCGGGACTCGTCTGGGCCTCGCCGCGCACGGAGGGGACGCGCGGAGGGTCTGGTTTCTGGGCGAGCCGAGAGCTTTGCCCATTAAGCTGCAGGAGGAAGCCAAATCAAAAAGCCAATCTCCAAGCCTCCAAAACCCAACGTCACCCTATCACGGCATGACTAGCCGCGCATATTTATCCTCGCGCGCCGATGGAGGTGATTTTCAGAGAGCTTTCCGACCAGCAGCGGGGAGCCGAGTCCGCCTCTCGCATCCCGAGAGCCCCCAGGACCGAATGCAGACGGAACCCGTAGCCCGAGGCCACCCACCCAATCTTTGGAGCCTCGCGCCGGGCGCCTGCTGGCCAGCGGCAGTTCCAAGACGGCGGCGCGTCCTGACCTGGATTCCGCGGAGTCCAGAGCTCCGGGCAGCGGCGGGGAGGGAGGGCAGGCGGGCGCGCAGCACCGGCTTTCCCCTTGTCCTCAGGAGACGCCGCCTGCAATCCCGAAATTAAGTCTCCACCAAACACATCTGTGGTTTTTAAATATAGCAGGGGACGATTAACCAGGCAGGGTCCACCCAGGCCTAGGGGAGGAGTTGAGGGGGGATGGAGGTTAGCAGTGGAGGGAAAAGAAAACTCCCTTTCTCCCCTCTCCCCCCCCGCCCCGCCTTTCTGTTCTTGGTTCAGAACTCAGTCTGTCATTTTCTCAACCCAAATCAAACAACAGCGTGTGACAGACGCTTGGGTGAGCGCTGGTATGCTGGCTTTGGGGTTTTTTAAGGCTAAAAATACGAGGGGGCTGTCTCCCAAATTGCTGCTTCTTCTGGGCCTGGAGTCTGGAAGAGAGATGATCCTTTGATGCAGCAACAGAACTAGGGTTTGGGGCTTGGCTTACACGAAGTGTACACACGTAGCCTTAAATCAGATGCCTGTAATTTCTGCTATATTTGTCAGGCTTGGTCCTGGAGGCCTGAGGGGTGGGCAAGCCTCTCCTAAGAATGGGGTTTCACATCCCTGTCTATGGATGGCATTAGGCAGATTTAAAATGAGACTGGTGGGGGCTTCTGTAGAGACACCAGGGCAGATTCTGGGAGAGAACATAGGGGCACAAAGTTGCTCTCAGGCCTTTGCTGCCTGAAGCCGAAAATGATGGGCCAAAAAAGTGAGACTAGTACTCTGCAAGTGTCAGCACCTCCTCAGGGCCAAGCACCCTGCTAATGAATTTGATTGCCTACTTTTATGTCACCCTCACAAAACTCTATGAGACAGGTACAGTTATGAACTCCATTTTTCTCTTGAGGAAATTGAGCCTTAGAGAGGTTAAAAAACCATCCCAAGTCCACATGCAGCAGAACCAAGGACTAGAAAAAGGTGGAATCAACTGGATTTTCACTGATAACTGCAACTGTATGTGCAACTTCCCAGATTCCTGGAACAAGGTTTGGTCCAAAGAGTTAGAGAGCGCCTGAGCTTGAGATGGTGTGTGAGTTCTTTCCTGGTCCCTTGAACAATGCTATTTCAGCAAATCACACAGTGGTTTCAGTCCTGAGTCTGAGCCCCGGATATCCTCAGTACTAACTGAGCCCTGTGGTCTCACATCCCTCAATGTTCATGGGCCTTGAGTCCAGTTAAGGGCTGAGGCATTGACTCTGCCAAAGTTCAATAACTTCTAATGTGAGATTTCAGGTTATGACAATTGGTGGGATTTACCTTGTGTCTGTTTTCATGGAGACCTATGATGCAGATTGGTCCATAGTCAAGACCAAGAGACTACTGGTGGGCCCATAAACTAGCGTAGATTTTAGGGAAGGCAGTTTTGGAAGATACATCAAATTACTTCAAAAGTGTGAACCACTTTTGCTTCTACTAGTAATTTTACTAGTAGAAATTCATTCTGTGGCAATAATGGAGGATTTGTGCTCAAATGTTTAGTTACAAGGACATTCATGGTAGTGTTTATAAGAGGAAAAAACTGGAAACATCTTAATTTTCCATCAGAGAGAACTGGAGAGGGTAGCCTTTCCTTTTCCCAGGGGATATTCCCAACTCAGGGATTGAACATAGGTCTCCTGCATTGCAGGCAGATTCTTTACCAGCTGAGCCACAAGGAAAGCCCAAGAATACTAGAGTGGGTAGCCTATCCCTTCTCCTGCAGATCTTCCCAACCCAGGAATCAAATCGGAGTCTCCTGCATTGCAGGTAGATTCTTTACCAACTGAGCTATCAGGGAAGCCCTTATGAGGTATAATTACATACAATAAGTCACCTGTTTTAAGTGTACAGGTTGAGGAATTTTGACAAAAGTACATACAAATGTAACAACTACTCAAATCAAGGTACAGGACATTTTCATCTCTCAAAAGTTCTTGGTCCCCTCTGCAGTTATCCCTCACCTTCCCTCAAGCAACCATTGATTGTTTTGTCACTCTGGATTCATTTTTTTGCTTGTTCTAGATATTTTTTCTTCTTGCCTCTATATCTGTTGATGTTTCTGTTTCTTCAGTGAATATTTGTTGTTGTTGTTGTTAAGTCGCTAAGTCGTGTCCAACTCTTTTGCAACCCCAAGAACAGGCTTCCCGGTCCTTCACTATCTCCCAGAGTTGCTCAAATTCATGTCCATTGAGTTGGTGATGTTTTCTAACCATCTCATCCTCTGCCACCCTCTTCTCCTTTTGCCTACCATCTTTCCCAGCATCAGGGTCTTTTCCAATGAGTCCGATCTTTCCACCAGATGGCCAAAGGATCGGAGCTTCAACTTCAGCATCAGTCCTTCAATGAGTATTCAGGGTTGATTTCCCTTAGGATTAACTGATTTGAGCTCCTTGAACCCCAAGGGACTCTCAAGAGTCTTCTCCAGCACCACAGTTCGAAAGCATCAATTCTTTGACCCTCAGCCTTCTTTATGATACAACTCTCACATCTGTACACAACTACTAGGAAAACAAAAGCTTTCTATACAACCTTCATAAGCAAAGTGATGTCCCTGCTTTTTAATATGCTCTCTAGGTTGGTCATAACTTTCCTTCCAAAGAGCAAGTATCTTCTAATTTCATGGCTGCAGTCACTATACGCAGTGATTTGGGAGCCCAAGGAAAAATAAAATCTGTCACTGCTTCTGCTTTTTCCCCGTCTATTTGCCATGAAGTGATCTTAGATGCCATGATCTTAGTTTTTGGAATGTTCGGTTTCAGGCAAGTTTTTTTCACTCTCCTCCCTCTCCCTTATCAAGAGGCTCTTTAGTTCCTCTTCACTTCTGTCATTATGATGGTTATCATCTGCATATCTTGAGTTTTTTGATATTTCTCCCGCCTTTCTTGATGCCAGCTTGTAACTCATCCAGCTCAACATTTCACATGATGTACTCTGAATATAAGTTAAATAAACAGAGTGACAATATGCAGCTTTGTCATAATCCTTTCCCAATTTTGAACCAGTCAGTTGTTCCATGTAAGGTTCTAACTGTTGCTTCTTGACCCACATAGTAGGCAGGTAAGATGGTCTGGTATTCCCATCTCTTTAAGAATTTTCCAAAGTTTGTCATGATCCACACAGCCAAAGGTTTTTGCGTAGTCAATGAAGCAGAGCAGATGTTTTTCTGAAACTCCCTTCCTTTCTCTATGATCCAACAAATGTTGGCAATTCGATCTCTGGTTCCTCGGCCTTTTCTAAATCCAGCTTGAACGTCCGGAAGTTTTCAGTTCAAGTACTGGTAAAGCCTAGCTTGAAGGATTTTGAGCATAACCTTACTAGCATGGGAAGTGAGTGCAATTGTCTGGTAGTTTGAACATTCTTTAGCTCTCCCCTTCTTTAGAATTGGGTTGAAAAGTGACTGTTTCCAGTCCTATGACCACTGCTGGGTTTTCCATATTTGCTGACATATTGATACAGCACTTTAACACATCATCTTTTTTTTAAATTAATTAATTTATTTTAATTGGAGGCTAATTACTTTACAATATTGTAGTGGTTTTAGCCATACATTGACATGAATCAGCCATGGATGTACATGTGTTCGCCATCCTGAACCCCCCTCCACCTCCCTCCCCATCCCATCCCTCAGGGTCATCCCAATGCACCAGCCGTGAGCACCCTGTCTCATGCATCGAACCTGGACTGGCGATCTATTTTACATATGATAATATACATGTTACCATGCTATTCTCTCAAATCATCCCGCCCTCGCATTCTCCCACAGAATCCAAAAGACTGTTCTTTACATCTGTGTCTCTTTTGCTGTCTCGCATAGAGGGTCATCATTACCATCTTTCTAAATTCCATATATGTGCATCAGTATACTGTATTGGTGTTTTACTTTCTGACTTATTTCACTCTGTATAATAGGCTCCAGTTTCATCCACCTCATTAGAACTGATTCAAATGCATTTTTTAATGACTGAGTAATATTCCATTGTAACACCATCATCTTTTAGTATTTCAAACAGCTCAGCTGGAATTCCATCACCTCCACAAGCTTTATTGGTAGTAAAGCATCCTAAGGCCCACTGACTTCACATTCCAGGATGTCTGGCTCTAGGTGAGTGACCATACCATCGTGGTTTTCCGGGTCATCAAGACCTCTTTTGTACAGTTCCTCTGTGTATTCTTGCCACCTCTTAATTTCTTCTGCCTTTGTTAAGTCTTTACCATTTCTGTCCTGTATTATGCCCATCCTTGCATGAAATTTTCCTTTGATGTCTCCAATTTTCTTGACGAGATCTCATCTTTCCCATTCTATCGTCCTCTTCTATTTCTTTCCATTGTTCATCGAAGAAGCCTTCTTATCTCTCTTTGGTATTCTCTGTAACTGTGCATTCAGTTGGGATGATGGAAGATACTTGCACATGTAAATCTCTATTTTTCCTTTGCTCCCTAATAATAATAATATCATTATTTGAAAGCATATAGTTCTTTATCAGATTACCAGGGTACATTTGGATTTGCCTATAATCTCTATTTATAATAGTTCTATTAAAATAAGGGGAAAATGTATTATTTCTCCTGTTATTCAATACGGTTTTATAAGTTTTAAGCAATACAATAAGATAAAAAATTACCAAAATATCACTAAATAGTAAAATCTTCAATTTCAGGTTAGAAGATTGTTTTCCAGGAAAGATTAAGAAATTCTACTTTATGTCTCAGTTTCCTCATCTATGGGCTTCCGTGGTGGCTCAGATGGTGAACAATCTGCCTGCAATGCAGGAGACCCAGGTTCTATCCTTGGGTCGGGAAGATCCCCTGGAGAAGGGAATGGCAACCCACTCTGGTCTTCTTGCTCGGCGAATTCCATGGACAGAGGAGCCCTGGCAGTCCATGGGGTCGCAAAGAGTTGGACACCACTGAGACTAACACCTTCACTTCCTCATCTATAGAACTGATATAACTATCTACCTTACAGGGATATTATGAGGATTAAATGAGTTAACGCACCAAAAGGCTTGAAACAACGTCTAGATGTTACTTGTTAGTTCTCCAAAAATGTTAGTTTTTGTTATTAAAATGATAAAAAAATGTGACTGGATACAAAATTAAAATACAAAAATTAACAGTTTTAATAAATGGAAATTTAAATTTCTGGGGGGAGGAAATCCCATTTTTAATAAAACCTCGAACTATAAATACCTAGAAATAAAGTTTACAAGAAAGGCAAAAGACCCAAATAAATAAAACTATAAAAATATTATTAAAATGTGGAAAAAAGATATCTAAATGGAGTCACAACTTCCTAAGATATTAATAGGATGAGATAATGTCATAACAATATCTACCCTTCCCAAAGGAATTTATATATTTAATGAAATTTCAACCACAATCCTAGTTTGATTTTCTTTTTTTACACTGGATATGATGATTTTAAAGGTCAGTGGAAAAATAGCTGGAAACAATCTAGTATATTTTATAGACATCTGGTGTGTGAAGTTAAGTGGGCTTTAGGAAGTATCACTACCAATAAATCCAGTGGAGGTGATGGAATTCCAGATGAGCTATTTAAAATTCTAAAACATGATGCTGTTAAAGTGCTGCACTCAATATGAGTAAATTTGGACAACTCAGCAGTGGGCACAGGACTGGAAAGGGTCAGTTTTCATTCCATTCCCAAAGAAGGGCAATGCTGAAGAATGTTCAAACTATAATACATTTGCACTCATTTCACACGCAAGTAAGGTTCTACTCAAAATCCTTCAAGCTGGTCTTCAACAGTACATGATTACAGAACTTCCAGTTGTACAAGCTGGGCTTAGAAAAGGCAGAGGAACCAGAGATCAAATTGCCAACATTCCTTGGATCATGGAGAAGGTAAGGGAGTTCCAGAAAAACATCTACTTCTGCTTCTATGCTGGGGCTCACAAAGCGATGGGACCAGCTCTCCCTCCATGTAGGAATCAATTGGAAAATCCTGTGTTAGTTCCTGGGGCAGAGGAACCAATCAAGACCTGACAGGGCACCCAGTGCAGACCAAGGAGCCACTCCCTGTGCAGGGCAATTTCCCCTAAGTATTATCCCATGGGGGCCTAAATGCGGATAGCCAACAGGCTGGGTATAACAAAAAATACAAGAAATTCAACAAAAACCCAAAGAAAGGTAAACAGCCATTGTGGAAGGAACAATGCACTTGCTGTAAGGAGGAAAGGCATTGGAAAAAAGATTGCCCTGAACTAAAACATAAGAAGGAAAAGCAATAAAACAAAAATGGGAGCCTCTCATATGGTAGAAAGAGAGCAACACTGATGAATGAAGAGGCCCAGGGCCTCCATGGGACTTGAGGAGCGCAATTCCAACTTTTGCACAGGAGCCCCATGACAGTAGGGAATGAGCTGATTGACTTTCTGACAGATGCAGAGGTAACATCAAGGTGGCACAGAAAACATCTCAATCCATCTCGGTCACGGGAGTCTCTGGAGAAGTACAAAGTCATTTGTTTTTCCAATCTCCTGAAGGCCAGCTAGGGGACCTCACTTTGAAACATAGTTTCTTATATATACCAGAGTGTCCAATCCCTCTTTTGGGTGGAGATCTCCTTTGTAAAGTTCAAGTAACTTTTCTGCCAGAAGGGCTTGACATCAGTCCCACCCAGAGCAAGCTTTAAGCCTACAGATGACAATCATAAAAATCCCAGAAAAGGAGACAGAGCTCTCTCCCCACCAAGGTATATGGAAATATAAGACCAAAAGGGTGGGCAGATGACACCCTAGGGAAGGCCAAAAATGCATAGATCTCATTAAAAAGGGATTATGGGACACTTGGCCAATACAGAGCTCATTAAAAAGGGATGGTGGGACACCTAATCTAAAAGAATATCCTCTGAGATAAGAGGACAAAAAGGAAATCCAGACGATTCTCAAGAAGTTTTTGAAAATAGGACTGAGGAAACCCTGCAGGTCTCCATACAAAACCCCTATTCTCTTGGTCAAAAAGTCAAACTCAGCAGAAAATCGCTTTGTCCAACCTTGAGGGCTATTAATGAAATAATTTAAGAGTTGCACTTTGTGTGTGCTCTGCTCTCAATTATTCTGAGAGAATATGGCTGGTACTCAGTTTGGGGACTTAAAAGATGGTTTATTTTTTCCCTGCATTCCGATTTGAGGAAGAATCACAGCAGCTATTTTTTTCTGAATGGCAGGACCCAGAAACACAGGTAGTCCAAGGGTAATGTTGGACAGTCCTGCCTTGAGGATTTAAAAATTCCCCTACCTTATTTGGGAAAAGGTTGGAAACTTAATATTGAGTGAAGGACTTTGACTGCAATATATGGATGATTTGCTAGGGCGATTATCAAGTCGTGATGGGATCACTTCTCTAACAGACTGACTTGTCAAAATACCAGTCAGTGTATTCAGAAAAGGACAGAGAGAGGTTCAGATAGTAGGTTTTCTCTCTTGATTGCCTGGCTGGAAATGTTGTGCACAAGGAATTGTTTTGATCCCTGAGACACTCCTGGACATTGTGCTACAGCACATACATGAAATGAAAATGTCAGTTGCTCAGTCATGTTGCTCTTTGCAACCCCATGGATTGTAGTCTGCCAGGCCCCTCTGTCCATGGAATTCTCCTGGCAAGAATACTGGAGTGGGTTGCCATTCCCTTCTCCTGGGGATCTTCCCAACCCAGGGATAGAACCCAGGTCTCCTGCATTGCAGGCAGATTCTTTACCATCTGAGCCACCAGGGAAGCCCTGCAGCACATTCATAATAGTATCCGTTATGGGAGAGATGGCACCTTGAATGGATTCAGAAGTATTTAATGGGTCTAACCTACAGAAGACTACACAGTGAGTCACTCAGAACGGCTTGATTTGTGCAAAAATAGCCCAAAGACTCCTGTCAGAGTTCCCCAGTTGGGGACTCAACACAGAGGGACCTGCCCCACTGAGAACTGGCAAATAGTCTTTACTTAAATGTTTCGAGCTGCGGGAAATTCTGGATACCTGCTAGTGCTGTGTACAGTTTTTCAGGATGGGGGAAATCATATTCCACCCAGATAGCAAAAAGCCTCTAAAGTTGTTAGCCCTTCTTAAGGAAATTATCCTCCAATTTGGATGGTCTGTGACGTGTTATGTGCTAAGTCACTTTGGTCGAGTCCGACTCTTTGCGACCCTATGGACTATATCCCGCCAGGGTCCTCTGGCCATGGGATTCTCCATGCAGCAAGACTGGAGTAGGTTGCCATGTGCTCCTCCAGGGTATCTTCCTGACCCAGGGATCAAACCGGTGTCTCTTACGTCTCCTGCACTGGCAGATGGGTTCCTTATCACTACTGCCACCTGGGAAGCCATTGGATGGTTTAGCACCCTTCAAAGTGATAAAGAGGCCTGCTTTTGTCTCAGGCATAACCCAACAAGTGTCTAAACACTGCACATTAGTTGAAAACAACCACCAACCCGGAGACCACAATCAACAGGAAAAACTGAGAAAATCAATCATACGTTAGAAAGGAGCATCGTTAAAGTATGTCAAGAGACGAATTTAACTTGAGATAAGGCCTTGCCAGTTGCCCCACTACAGATTAATGTGGCTCCTAAAAGCAAGCTTAAATTAAGCACTTTTGAAATATTTATGGTAGGCTATTCCAGGTGTCTGTCTGGGCAGGAGAATCTATAGATGTCTTAAAGGACTTAGCAGTCACCAACTGTGTTAAGACTTTTAGCACTATATTAACTTCCGTTCATGAGTTTGTCTCCAATAGTCTGTCTCCCCAAATGAGGAAGTCCTGCTCCGCTTCCTGCCTGGGGATCAGTTCCTCCTCTAAACCTGGAGAGAACAAGGACCTGAATATCAACTTGCCACTAAGTGGACAGGACCACAAGGTGCTCTTGAACACTCACTCCTCTTTAAATTAGTGGGGATAAGACCATGGATTTACCACACCCAAGTATTACTCACTCTTTCAAAAACTGGATGGGACAAAGAAAAACAGACTTGGTCTTATGAGTCATTGCAAGTGCAAGTGAAAGTCGCTCAGTCATGTCTGACTCTTTGCGACTCCATGGACTATAGGGTCCGTGGAATTCTCCAGGCCAGAATACTGGAGTAGGTAGCCTTTCCCTTCTCCAGGGGACCTTCCCAAGCCAGGGATGGAACCCAGGTCTCCCGCATTGCAGGCAGATTCTTTACCAGCTGAGCCACAAGGCTTAAATGGCTATTTCAAGCCAGACTTCCTACCAGGAAAGGAATGATGACTGTTGCTGTGCTCTTTGTTTCACCGCACTGGCGACAGACAAGGGTCTTTTGGAAAGGACCAAAGGAGGAAATACCCTTCCCTCTTTTATAAAATGTTTGCATGTGCACTCAGTTGCTCAGGCATGTCCGACTATTTGGGACCCCATGGACTGTAGCCCACCAGACTCCTCTGTCCAATAAAACTTGTTTCTCTTTGTAAAAGACCATTGACTTGGTATTTGGTCTTTCCATTGTGCAGCAGGTCACAAACCCACTTGCTCAGTTACATTTCTAGTTATAAGATATAGGTTCTAATGAGGCTTCCCTGGTGACTCAGACGGTAAAGCGTCTGCCTGCTATGTGGGAGACCCAGGTTCGATCCCTGGGTCTGGAATATCCCCTGGAGAAGGAAATGACAACCCACTCTAGTACCTTTACCTGGAAAATCCCATGGATGGAGGAGCCTGGTATGCTACAGTCCGTGGGGTTGTAAAGAGTCAGACACGACTGAGCGACTTCACTTTCCTTTCCTAATGTGTAGGACAGTGACCATGGATTTTGTTATTTTTGTTCAGTCACTAAGTCATGTCTGACTCTGATCCCATGAACTGCTACACTCCAGGCTCCTCTGTTCTCCATTATTTCCTGGAGTTTGCTCAAACTCATGTCCATTGAGTCAGTGATGCCATCCAACCATCTCATCCTCTGCCACCCCCGTCTCCTTTTGCCTTCAGTTCTTCCTAGCATCAAGACCATAGTTAGTAATATTGTGTTGTACACTTGAAATCTGCCAAGAGTAGATCATAAGTGTCCTCACCACACATTCAAAAATTAAATCATTACAATGTACACCTTTAAAAAAATCACATACAACCTGAATACTTACAAGTTTTGTCAGTCAAACCTCAAAGAAACTGGCAAAAAAAAACCAACCCAAAAGAAAACAAGAGCACAAGAAGGATATCCAGAAAAGGGCTGAGGCTCTAGGGGGAGTTCCCAAAGGAAAAGTTGACGGAATGAACTGAACATGAAAGAGCTAAAAATGAGGTGAGGGAGAGGGCCATGTTCTTGGGTGGTGAACACGTTGGTGAGGGAGAAACAACAGGGAAACGTTTTCCACCCCAGACTCAAGAGTTAATCACCCCTTAGTGACGGGCAGTAAAACTGCCTCAAAACCACCTTCAAAAGTGAGCGGGATGACACAACAATTTCTCGAAAGTCAATTATCTATGGGAGTGTTCTGGGGGTGAAGACGTACCCATCAACAAGACAAAGTTCCTGCTCTCATGGTGCAGAAGGGGGATAATCAGCAAATAAAGTAGAGGGCATTTTTATGAATCTCCAGATGAAAGAAAGTGGCATGAAGAAAACTCACGCCAGGTAGAAGTTCAGAGAGTGGTTGTGGCGAGAATAGTTTGGCGGCAATCTAGATTGAATGCTCAGAGAAGGTCTCTCAGGGAAGGTCACCTTTGAGCAGTAGCTTCAGTGAAGTGAAGGCGTGAGGCTTATGCACATTTGGGGGCAGATGACCAGTGCTGTGTTCAAGGAGTAGGAAGCAGCCATCGCGGCTAGGGCCTAGTGAAGGATGCAGGGCGAGGGAGAGAGTGGCAGGAAACAAGGAGGGAAGACCTCCAGCTCTGGCTGCTGCTGAAGGCAGGCAGCCTGGAATTCCTGAGGCTGTTAGCTTGATGTCCCCTTCCCTAAATTCTTTCTACGCAAGATATCATATCACTCTACCTCCTGGTGTAAGTTGTCCTCTTCCTAATGGAGGGCTCTTTCCTTTTCCCACAGCTTGGTTGTCCACCTACAAGGTACTTTGTCTATTGCAGGTCTGTATGCTACAGTTTAGAAGTCAACAGAGCTAAAAATAACAGAGTCTTGATGGAGTGCAGTGATAAATCTGCTAAATTCTGCAGAGAGCCAGAGGCAGTAGGGAACCAGACAGCACTGGCCCCAAGCACCCTGCGCAGTCTCTTCCTCCAAGAAATCATCACAAAACTTCTGGTCTTGATCTATTGATCTCTTTCACCAGTGAGAAATACACTTTTTGATGAAAACAGCTCTTGATAGATAGATTTGCTCCTTCTGGAGGTGGTGAACAGCACCAGCTTTGTAACAGAACAGCCTCTTACACTGTGATGCTGATTTTAAAGACAGACAAAAGAAAACAGTAATATTTACCTAATTATGAAGCAATGCATATTCATTGTTGGGAAATTAGACATGCAGAAAAGTATAAAGAAAAATCATCCAAATAACACCACCTGGACATAACTGTTATGACATGTGTAATTTCATACAGTTACACACTTAATACGTGTTTGAGTATACCTGAGCATTTGGTAGCTACAATTTTGTATCCTAACTTTAAATTCAGCGTTATTTAGTAATCAGCTTTCCACTGATACTGCTTTTTAATTCCACAGACTGGGCTTTAGGCTCTGGTGATATGAAGGAAACTAGTGCAGGGAGAGGTTGGGGTTGGCAAAGTCAGAATTATGTCCCGTGTGGTTGTTTTCTGAGATAAACACTGTTGTGTTACAGCCTTGGCAGCTCCTTGACTCCCCTCTCCAGTTCATAAGGGTGTATTATGCAAAGAGGATAGAGGAGACTCAGAGATCTGGGGACTGGTTTTTATTTAGCTGATTATTTTATTTAGTGTGTAGCTGTCAATAGAACTCATTTCAGTGCATAGTGCATTGCTGAGGAACAGATACATACACACCCACACAAAGGGCATTAAATTTTTTTGACTGCCCCTGCACGACTGAGCGACTGAACTGAGTGAGCTGACTGACCATGGAATACAGCGACTTCCCAGGTAGTTCAGTGGTAAACAATCTGCCTGCCAATGCAGGTGACCAAGTTCAATCCCTGGGCCGGGAAAATCCCCTGGAGTAGGAAATGAGGAGCTTGGTGGGCTACAGTCCATGAGGTCACAAAGAGACACAACTGAGCGCTGAGCACTCACACAGGCATCCACACACCACGGCATACACATCCTGGCCTTTATCCTAAAAAGTGGGGCTTTCCAACCAGAGAAATTGGCTTATTCTTTAGTCTTAAGAGATAAGGGGAGCTGTCTTAATCAAAGATACTATCAGAGATTAACTGTTCTCTGCCTGACTTGGACATAACAGTTCTCTCCTTATTTTTGGCCCTGCTGAGCCTCTAAATGATATTTGTAATGAGTTCAGCCTACATATAATTTTTTAAATTGAAGTTGATTTATAATATTGTGCTAGTTTCAGGCATACAGCATAGTAATTCAGTTTGTTTTTCATTATAGGTTATTACAATATATTGAATATAGTTCCTTGTGCTATGCAAGCCTTTGTTGTTTACCTAGTTTGTATATAGTGGTGTGTGACTATTAATCTGATACTCCTAATTCAGCCCAAGGAAGATTTTAGCCACCTTTTGCATTTCTTCAATTTTGATGTGTTTGTTATCTTCTTTTATTCTGTTTGTGCTAAGGTGCTAAGTCGCTTCAGTCATGTCCGACTCTGTGTGACCCCATAGACGGAAGCCTACCAGGCTACCCTGTCCCTGGGATTCTCCAGGCAAGAACACAGGAGTGGATTGCCATTTCCTTCTCCAATGCATGAAAGTGAAAAGTGAAAGGGAAGTTACTCAGTCGTGTCTGACTCTTAGCGACCCCATGGACTGCAGCCTACCAGGCTCCTCCATCCATGGGATTTTCCAGGCAAGAGTACTAGAGTGGGGTGCCATTGCCTTCTCTGTATTGTAGAAGGCTAGGCAAAGCTAAAGCAAGAATCAAACATAGACCAAACCCATTTCTTGACCATTCCTAATCATAATATATAGGTAACTTTATTATCCTTCATATCAGAGCACAGAGGATCCTGTGACACACTACACCACATGACAGCAGCCACTGTTAGCTCATTCCGCCTTTCTTCAGCCTTGGCCACAGTAAGAGTAAAAGATCAAAAAATGCGCTAAAGAGGCAGGATAGAAAGGCTGAATAAGCATGAAATTGTGACTGGTCTAAGTCAATCAGAACTTTAAATCTCTTTGCCAGATATTCACCTTTCAGCCTGTGTTGCCGTCAGAGATGGCTCTTTGATCCAGTTCCCATCTTGGGCATAGAAGAAAGTCAGGAAGATATTTCTTTCTTGTTTGTTGAACAGGAAAGGTGTTTTTCCTTTGCCCCCTTTTCTCATCTTTGAATGTTGTGTGAAGACCTAAGGCCTGGAGTTTCCGTAGCCACCTTGTGACAAACATGAGGATGCAAGGCAGCATGCTTAGCATGCTGAAACTCAAGGATGAAAAGTCGCTGGGTCCCTGATGGCATGTTTGTGTTGCCAGTCAACTCTGGAATTGCCCATTTTGGGAATTTTCCTTAAGAAACAAGAAAATTTCCAATGGCTTAAAGCACTTTTCTTGCATGTGAACCTATCCTAATTGGTGCAAAAAATGGTGAAAGAGTGAGAGGTTAAGCTTTTCTGAAGGGTACCCGCAATGTTGTAGTAACTACAAACTCAGTTCAGTTCAGTTTAGTCACTCAGTCATGTCTGACTCTTTGCAACCACATCGACTGCAGCATACCAGGCTTCCCTGTCCATCACCAACTCCTGGAGCTTACTCAAACTCATGTTCATTGAGTCGGTGATGCCATCCAACCATCTCATCCTCTGTCATCCCCTTCTCCTCCCACCTTCAATCTTTCCCAGCATCAGGGTCTTTTCCAATGAGTCAGTTCTTCTTATCAGGTGGCCAAAGTATTGGAGTTTCAGCTTCAGCATCAGTCCTTCCAATGAATATTCAGGACTGATTTCCTTTAGGATGGACTGGTTGGATCTCCTTGCAGTCCAAGGGACTCTCAAGAGTCTTCTCCAACACCACAATTCAAAAGCATCAATTCTTCAGCACTCAGATAACAAATCCAATTTCAGGAGTTGACCAGTTGGCTGAACAGGGTACATTTGTCTTCTAACTGGTGGAAGCTGATCTTTACAAAAGATAGATTTAAATTAGCAAGTGGCCAAAAAAGAACCAACCAGAATCTATATTCCACCAAACTTTGAGTACAGCTATATGGCATATTCTCTAAAATATACTCTGTTACATCTAAATCATGTTGACATTAGTATATATGTTTTTGACAACCCAACAGAGAAAAGTAACCTATGTAGTGTAAGAATGGGCTGCCCAGGTGGCACTAGTGGTAAAGAACCCACTTGGAAATCCAGGAGACATAAGAGACCCTGGTTCAGGAAGATCCCCTGGAGGAGGCCATGGCAACCCACTCCAGTATTCTTGCCTGGAGAATCCCATGGACAGAGGAGCCTGGCAGGCTACGGTCCATAGGACTGCAAAAAGTCGGACATGACTGAAGTAACTTAGCATGCTTGCATGCATATTATAAGAACAGGGAGTTAGAGTCTGAATAGAGACCTTTCAAGGAGCTCTGGAAGGCACTAAGGAAGAGAATGAAGTTGAGCTGGCACATGCATACATCTCAGAGCAGGTGATAGTAATTATGTGTTTTCAGAACCAAAGGAAATCAGAAATATCTCTTGATTTCAGCTACCTCATAACTAAACATTTTAATTTCCATCAATTTTTAGTGAGTGGGTATTCATTTTGTAAATCATTACTGACAACTCTAAATGGTCCTTTTCCTCACAGCACCTAAAATATTGTTGGGTTTATTTAAAAATTGAATTATGGAATCTCTTCAGGAACATAGTATTAAGGAAAGTTCCTTAACTTTAAAGTCAGACAAAGGAGAATTTAAATTTCCTGATATTAATTAGCTGTGATCTTAGACATATTACTTTACACATTTGAGCCTTATTTCTTAACTGAGAATAATAATGCCCATCACAAAAAGCTGTTGGATGATTTAACTAAAGAATGTAAAGTATAGAACACAAAGTAGATATTGATAAGTAATAGGTTCTGTGTCAATTAAGGTCTAACAGGAAATAGATGGAATATTCAAACTGGGATACTTTAAGGTTTATTTTTTCTTTAAAAATTATTTCCAGTGGTGGGCAGGACTTAGGGGAACTACCTCTAAGAAAAAATTCCAGGGTAAACAAATAAAGTTGCTCTCCAAATTTAATTTACAGGATTGTTTATCACATCGTTTTTGTGAACTTGGGGAACATTAGGAAGCTATCCAGATGTCTAAGTATAGGGGATTGTTATATTCACATAGCTGAATATCAAAAAGTCACTAAAAATAATATTGTAAATGTATTTACATCAAATATTTTACTAATGTAGTACTAAATGAAAAGAGCAGGTTTAAGACATCATGGAGAGTAAAATCTATTTTGCTTTAAGTATATGTATGTTTATAATCTACATTTATATCTAGAAATGAACATTTAAAGTCAGACCCTTAAGATTCTTCTGAGATCTTTTCTGAATTGCCAGTTTTCTCAGTCCTGAAAAAGATAGAAAGTTTATTGCAGCTTTGGGGAGATAGGAGTCACCCTTAACCTGATTGGGATTATTTACATTGAGTGGCCAGAATTCTGTTCAGTAATGAGCCTTCTCCTGTGTGTCTGAATCAGAGCTGTCTCTGAGGTGGGGTGGGGTTCAGAGTGAAGGTGGAAAAATTGCTCTTGCTTGCCTATGAGTTTAGAACACACAGCCTTGCCAAGTGTTGCTTGTTCCTTTGTGATTAATGATGCATGGGATATCTGGGAAACTGAAAACCGCAAAGGCTGTGAAGCAGTATATTCCCTTTAGAATAGACTATGAAGTTGGACTGGCCATGGTTTAGCTCAACACAGGCTGGATGACTGAAGTCCACGTATGGAATTACTTAACACAGAGTAACCCAGAAAGCAGAGCTGCTGGACTACTGTGGTCTGAGTTCATTTCCTGGCTATATCTCTGAGGGTGGAGAGGTGGAGTTTCATCAACAGGGAACGCAAATTGAAGTGCTTACACTGTGACAGGATGTAATGATACTTTTAGGGAACACTTACATATGCTAAACAATGTTCTGAGGTTTTCTTGAATTATTACTTTAAATCTCTGTGAAGGGGACTTCCTTGGTGGTCCAGTGGCTAAGAATCTGCCTGGCAATGCAGGTGATGAGGGTTCGATCCCTGGTCCGGGAAGATCCTACATGCCGCGGAGCAACTAAACCCCTGCACCACAGCTACTGAGCCCAGCCTCGAGAGTCCGGGAGCTGTAACCCGCTTCAGCAGGTGCTTCTAGAGTCCACGCTCCCTCAGCAAGAGAAGCCACCGCAACGAGAAGCTCGTGCACCGAATAAAGAGTAGCCCCTGGCCGGCCAAAGCGAGAGAAAGCCTGCACATCGCGACTAAGACCCCGCGCAGCTATAAATAAACAGATTCCTTGGTGGCTCAGACCGAATGCAATGAAAGAATCTGCCTGCAATGCAGGAGACCCGTGTACGAGCCCAAGTCGGGAAGATCCCCTGGAGAAGGGAATGGCTACCCACTCCAGTATTCTTGCCTGGTGAATTCCACGGACAAAGAGGAGTCTGGTTGTCTACAGTCCGTGGGGGTCACAAAGAGTTGAACGCTACTGAGCGACTAACATTTTCCAGGCTGGCCACAGCTAGAGAAAGCCTGCATGTAGCAACTAACACCCCGCGCAGCCATAAGTAAGTAGATAAAAAATTTTTAATTAGTTTTTAGAAAAAAGCCCTATGAGAAAGACACTGTTATTAGTTCAGCTTTACAAACTGAAGAAACCTATACACAGAGAGGTTAAGTAACTTGTCCAGAGTTACAGAGCTGGTTAAGTAGCAGAGTGGGGCTTTGAACCCCAGTCTGGCTTCTTAAACCATTACGGCCTGCTACCTCTGTAGTAAGGGTAATGTCCTTGATTGAAGCTGGCAGGATGTAGAGGAAAGGGAGAAGGGGGAGCTTGGCAAACTGGAGATAATGTCCTGACCAATGTCCATTAGCAAGCAACTGCTGTGGAGGAATACGGGCCCAGTGTTTCCAGATCATCCGAGTTTTTAAGAGAAAACCGAAATCTGACTTTTATGTGAAATTCCTAATTTACAAATATGTTGCTGACCAAAGCATGAGCGTGCACGCACACACATATGCACACAAACACACATTCTTACTACCGTGGATGACTAACTTTTGAACCCTGTAATAAAAAGAATGGGTATTTTGGGACTTCCTGGAGGTCCAGAGGTTTACTCTGCACTTCCACTGCAGAGGGCGTGGGTTGGACCTCGGGTAGGGGAACCAAGATCCCACATGTCACAGAGCATGGTCAAAGAAAAAAAGGACATTTCCATGTTCAGTTGTCTTGATAAGAGAAAATAATCTAGCTGATTAACCTTAGATGGAAAGGAGAAAAAAAACCTCATCATTTATTGGTTTAAGCAAGTTAATGTCTCTAAAGTTTTTATTTCAACTGTAAGTCAGTGGGGATAATAGTATTATCTCATAGGATTTATGTGGGGGGCTATGTGGGACTATGTGGGGGCTGACTTGGGCAAGCAACTTTTTAAAACATAAATAATAAATAATTATTCAATGTATAATGTGGTAGATATGTCATACATTTATATTTTAAAATATTAAATATATATCTAATATATATTGTATTATATATAAAAATATATAACTATAATTGACAATTGTTTTATTACTTTAACAAAAAATGTGAAAGTGTTTATTCAAAATAACTGGAAATTATACATCATTCTGTATTATTTGGGCTTCCCAGGTGGTAAAGAGCCTGCCTGACAATGCAGGAGACATAAAAGATGCGGTTTCAATCCCTGGGTCGGGAAGATCCCCTGGAGGAGGGCATGGCAACCCACTCCAGTATTGTTGCCTGGAGAATCCCATGGACAGAGGAGCCTGGCAGGCTACAGTCCATAGGGTCGCAAAGAGTCGGGCATGACTGAAGAGACTCAGCATGCACACACCCAAGCAGTCATTTATCAGACTCATTCTTTGCATGTAACTTCTCCCTGTGTATGCCTTGTCTTCTCATTCCCTTGACAGTATATTTCACATATCAGATTTTAATTTTAAGTAAGCCCAGCTTATCAATTATTTTTTTCATGGATCCTACCTTTGGTATTATATATCCACGGTCTTCTATCAGTTGGCCAAAAAGTTCATTTGGATTTTTCTGTAACATCTTATGGAAAAACCCAAATGACTATTTTGGTCAGCCCAATATATTTTCACCTGTTATCTTCTAGGAGCTTTACCATTTGGGGCTTTATATTTAGATCTATGATCTATTTTGAATTAATTTTTGTGATGGGTGTGAGGTCTGCATCTAAATTTGTTTGGATTTGGTTTTTGCTTGTGGATATTCAATTGTTCCAACAGCATTGTTAAAAATATTAGTTTTTACCCTTTGTTAGAGATCAGTTGACTATATCTACATGTTTCTATTTCTAGGCTCTCTGTTCTCTATTATACTGATCTAATTGTCCATTCTCTCACAATACCACACCATTTTGAATAGTGTAGCTTTAGAGTAATTCTTGAAGTTGAGTAGTGTCAGTTCCTCTAATTTTGTTCTTCTCCTTAAATTTTGAGTCTTTTCCTTCCCCATATGAGCTTTTTAAAATTAAAACAACAACTGTGTTGTAAACCAGTAAATCTGAGGTAACTTGATTTTTTATATAATCTTGTTTATTTTTATTTGGCTGTGCTGGGCCTTTGTTGCTGTTCGGGCTTTTCTCTAGTTGTGGTGAGCAGGGGCTACTCTCACATGGGTTTAGTTGTTAAGTTGTGAAATCTCCCTGGATCAGAAATATAACCTGTGTCTCCTGCACTGGCAGGTAGATACTTTACCACCAGGGAAGCCCCTCATATTAACTTTAAAATCAGTTGGTTGATACCCACAAAATAACATGCCGGGATTTTGACTGAGATCACACTGAATCTGTAGATCAAGTTAGGTTGGGAAGAACTGACATCTTGACAACATCGAGTCTTCCTACCTATGGACATGGAATACATCTTCATTCACTTAGTTCTTATTTGATTTCTTTCATTAGAGTTTTGTAGTTTTCATATATATCATGTCCATATTTTTTAGTTTTACACCTAAGCATTTCATGGGGTGGTGGTGGTGCTAATGTAAATGGTATTGTTTCAAATTTCAAATTCCACTTTTTCATTCCTAGTATCTAGGATATAGGATTGACTTTTGTATATTAAAGTGTATGTTGTAGGCTTACTGTGATTACTTACTAGTTTCAGGAGGTTTTTTTGTCAACTTTTTTCAGATTTTCCACATAGACGATAATGTTATCAAAATAAAGATAGCCCTGGCCCATGCAAACTTAGCTACATGAACTGTTTTGAGAGTAAATTTGTAAAAATTTGTAGTTATTCAAGCTAACTTTGGGTACAGTTTGTGTCTCCAATTCTTAGATAGCACATATTCCCGTGTTTAAACAAAAAATTAAACAGTGAGAGCACAGTGGTTGTAGAAATAAAGAAATAAAACTTGAGTTACTTCAATTCTGTCGTTATATGTAATGCTGTGAAGTTTTTTGTTTAAAAATTTAAGATAAAGTTAAAAATTTAAGATTATAGAGATGTTTGCAAGTTACTAGAAATGATCCTGAAGAAATAAACACATGAGCAGTGTTTTGCAACTTTGGATTTTATTGTGAAATTGGATCCTTATGAATCTCTGCTTACCTTTTGTCAAAAAAAGAAACAACTAGTTTATCCTAGTATACGTTAACAGAATTCTTGAAGTTAAAATTAATTAAAAATTAATAAATCTGGCTATACTGTCCATTAAACATGAGTATGCGAAGATCAGTTTTGACCAAGTCATTGACAAATCTGTATAGGTTAAAAATGATTCTGTCATACAGAGGAAAAACTGTTAACAAATACTCTGCCCCAACAATCAAATACTGGGCTTGATCCAAAAGCAAAAGGTGTCTATTTTCAGGGTGGTCCAGTTAGATTTTTCTCGCAAGCATCAGAGTCCCCGCCTCAGCTCCCTCTCTTTTTCTTCTCACTCTTCTCTCTCTCGTCTTCCTCCTCACTGCCTCTTCCAACTCTGAAGCGCTCTTTGCATATGACAGACCTACTGAGAGTGAGTGAGTCTGAGGTGAGTTCATCGGAATGGGTTGCAAGAGAAACTAACATGAAGAGTTCGCATCACAAATGGGGGAACAGGAAAGATTTTAAAAAGGGTGCTTTATCAAGCGGTGACCTTTTGGAAGAGTGCTGGGTACAGTCTCCCCGCTGCGAGGACTGTGAGGACTCTGAATGGGCTGCTCAGGATGGCCACACAGACTCTTGATGGGAGCAGACAAGCAAGATGGCAAGTGCTGGGGGGCTGGCGGTTACTGAGATGAGAGGGAAAGAGAACTTAACATGCACTGTAAGAAAGACGGTGCTTTTCAAAAACACAGTGACACAAATTCCTCTTTTGCTAATGCTTCCTTGACCTGGGACAAGGGTGCTACATATCCAAACAGAACCAAAATTACTCAGAAAAAGTAACTGCTTCTGGATCAAGGATATTCTTTGAAAATTCAAAAAAGAAATTTACAAAGCATGAATAAAATATAAATGTTATAACATTACAATAATATTGTAATTCTAATAAAATAAACATTATTACAATTTAAGAAATATGAATGAACAGAGAATCAACTTGGTAAATATTTAAAAAGCCACCAAGTGTAAGCATAATGTAATATGTTGTTTGTGGAATATACATTGGTAAGTACTTCTTGATGAATTGAGCAGGTGGCTCTAGTGGTAAATAACCTGCCTGCCAATGCAGGGGACGTAACAGATGCTGGTTCGATCCCTGGGTCGGGAAGAAACCCTGGAGGGTGAAACGGCAACCCACTGCAGTATTCTTGCCTGTTGAATCCCATGGACAGAGGAGCTTGGCAGGCTAAGTCCATAGGGTCGCAAAGAGCTGGACACGACTGAAGCAATTTAGCACGCGTTCCTTAAAAATCTGTATTCATTTGAACCCAGCACTTCCATCAGAGGAAATTACTGTGATTTGGGGGAAAGATTTAACCTTATGAAAGTTAATTACAGTTAATTATTTTATAACTATAGAAATTCTGGAAATACCTCAACTAACCCAAAAGAGTGGTTCAAGTAGATATATATATTAGAGTTGCTTTTGACTGAAAATTTATCTAGCGATTTAAAATTATGTACTATGCACTGTACTTAGTCGCTCAGTCGTGTCTGTCTCTGCGACCCTGTGGACTATAGCCCACCAGGCTCCTCTGTCCATGGAATTCTCCAGATAAGAATACTGGAGTGGGTTGCCATGCCCTCTTCCAGGGGATCTTTTCAACCTAGGGATGGAACCCAGGTCTCCCACATTGCAGGTGGATTCTTTTCCACCTGAGCTACCAGAGAATCCCCTAAAATTATATATTGTGTGCTATCAAATATTTAAGCACATGGAAATATGCTCTTAACTTAAAAAACAAATTACCAAACAATGCCACATTATCCTTTATGCTTAGACAAGTAACTGGAAAATATATATTGAAATAGAAAATCTTTTTCCTCTTATTTCAGTCTTCCTTTTTGTTCTTCCCTAATCCATCCCAATCCTGAGTGTATAATATTTTGTCAAATTCTGGTGTAATGTTTTGGCCACAGTGATAGATTGGCAGGCTCTCTGCATTCAAACAGTATAACTCCCTCTCTCTTGTTTCCTGCTGCCCCCATGCGGTAGGATTGGTAAATTGAATCGATCAGTTTGTACTAGCTGTTTCACCTGGTCTCTCTTTTTCATAAGCCTCTTTATTGCTTAGGCCTCCCGTACCTTAGAGAGTGAGTTAGAGAGTGGAAGATCCCAAGACATGTAATTGGGCTAAGGAAGAAGTGAAAATTCTAAGTTTATAGGGAACTGTGATGAATCTACCCCTCAAGTATGCAAGGTCTAGGCTGACTGTCTAAACCACAAGGAGGGTAGGGGATTCCTAGAGATACAACCATTACTTAAGCCACAGAAAATAGAAATCTCAAGGAATGGAGGCTTTTAGGGTGAGAAAAATTTTTTGACCAAATCCTTTTGTAGCCAGACTTTTGCCCAGACTACAGTCAGAAATAGTAATAACCATCTGTTTTTATTTGCCCTGAATCCATCTTTTCATGATAAAAACACCATGACTTCCTCTACTGAGGTTTTTGACTTTCATGAGCTAAACATTTTCCAAGCTTTAGGAGTTGTCACGTGGTACGAGTCTGGTTGATAAGAGCTATGCATTGCTCTGTCCATGATATTTTGTTTGGAGATGAAACTGCACAAAAGGAAGATGTTTCTTTGAAACTAGGTGCACTGACATGAACAACTCTAATGCCTGGAAAAGTCTGTGCAAATAAAAATTATGCAGAACTCATCTAGGAGAAGAAATAGAGAACACTCACTGATTGAAATGTCAATAAATCAATCCCTGGTATGGCATAAGAGATGCTATAATGTTAGTGCCAACATTTTACTGTTGTTCATTGCTGTTCATTCCCAAGTCTTGTCTCACTCTTTGCGACCCCATGGACCGCAGTATACCAGGCTCTTATGTCCTCTACTGTCTCTTGAATTTGTTCAGATTCATGTCCATTGAGTTGGTGATGCTATCTAACCGTTTCATCTTCTGCCTTCCCCTTCTCCTTTTGCTTCAATCTTTCCCAATATCAGGGTTTGTTTCAATGAGTCAACTCATCAGATCAGAGGGCCAAGTATGTATTGGAGCTTCAGCTTCAGCATCAGTACTTCCAGTGAATATTCAGGGTTGATTTCCTTCAAGATTGACTGGTTTGATCTCCTTGCAGTCCAAAGGACTCTCAAGGGCCTTCTCCAGCATCATAATTCAAAAGCATCAATTCTTTGGCTTTCAGCCTTCTTTATGGTCCAACTCTCACATGAATACATGACTACTGGAAAAACCATAGCTTTGACTATACAGAACCTTTTTTGGAAAAGTGATGTCTCATGTTATCTGGGTTTGTCATAGGGTTACTTCCAAGGAGCAAGCACCTTTTAATTTCATGGCTGCAGTCGCTATCCGCTGTGTTTTTGGAACCCAAGAAAATAAAGTCTGTTACTGTTTCCACTTATCCCTTTCTATTTGACATGAAGTGATGGGACCAGATGCCACGATCTTTGTTTTTGAATGTAGAGTTCTAAGCCAGATTTTTCACTCTCCTCTTTCACCAAAATAGAGGTAGAATTATGTAATTATCAAAGTGATTATTCATTTCTTCCAGTAAGTGCCACTGTGATTTTCTCCATTTGTGTTTCTTTTGTTCAGGGATTTTCTGTTTCATTAAAATTTGTTTCCTATTTTCTCTCTTACAAAACATCTATTACATGAAAAATGAAACCAGCAAAATTCATAGTAACAGAAGTATGAAACGAATATACAATGCAGCTACAGTCATGTCTACACTAAGTATTCTTTTGCCTTGAATACCTGACTTCATGTCAGGTGGAGGGCCACTGAGTATACTACCACCTCTTCCTTTTTCCTTACGGTTTGGTAGTTTCTAACCTTGCTGAGAGCGACAATTTTTTGTTGTTGTTGCACACCCCTCTCTAATTGCATTTCTTGGCATCATTAGGGTGGATAATAATAGTTTCTTATAAAGTTAAACTTACATCTGTTCTATGTATCAGTGATTCTACCATAGGAAGTTCCCCCACAATATATATATTCACAGCAGCATAATGCATGGATTTATTCCACAGACTGGAAACAAACAACCAGTACTGAACAGATGAATGGCAAACAGACCGGCATATTCATTCAGTGGGAAAACCCTCAGTAAATCTGAACAAGTTTCTGATATGTGTACAATCATGGAGAAACCTGTGTGCAGGTCAGGAAGCAACAGTTAAAACTGGACATGGAACAACAGACTGGTTCCAAATAGGAAAAGGAGTACGTCAAGGCTGCATATTGTCACCCTGCTTATTTAACTTCTATGCAGAGTACATCATGAGGAACGCTGGGCTGGAGGAAGCACAGGCTGGAATCAAGATTGCATGGAGAAATATTAATAACCTCAGATATGCAGATGACACCACCCTTATGGCAGAAAAAGTGAAGAAGAACTAAAGAGCCTCTTGATGAAAGTGAAAGAGGAGAGTGAAAAAGTTGGCTTAAAGTTCAACATTCAGAAAACTAAGATCATGGCATCCAGTCCCATCACTTCTTGGCAAATAGATGGGCAAACAGTGGAAACAGTGGCTGGACTCTGGGAGTTGGTGACGGACAGGGAGGCCTGGTGTGCTGCAGTTCATGGGGTCACAAAGAGTCGGACACGACTGAGTGACTGAACTGAACTGATGAATGTATCTCATAGATAGGATGATGATAGAAAGAAACCAGAACAAAGAAACTTCATATAGGACTTCCTTTGTATGAAGTTCTGGAATAGTCCGAACAATACAAGGGAATGGAATTTTGATCCGTGTTTCCTGATGTAAGGGAATGGAGGGACAGAGAAAACTTTCTGGAGTGATGGGAAACTTGTATCTTGATTGGGGTATGCTCAAGGCGAATGTTTTCTTCCAAAGTCCACATGTTGAAATCCCAAACACCGTGCCCCCCTGCCCCCATCAGGTGATGGTATTAGCAGTTGGGGTCTTTGGGAGGTGATTGGTGCTTTTACAAAGAGGCCTCAGAGAGATCCTTCAACCCTTCTGCCCTTTGTGGTTACAGTGAGAAGGTGCCATCTATGAACCAGAAATGGTTCTCACCAGACACTAATTCTGCTGGTGTCTCAATCTTGAACTTACTAGCCTTCGGAACTGTGAGAAATATTCCTGTTTATTAACCACCCAGTCTCCAGTTCAGTTCAGTCGCTTAGTCCTGTCCGACTCTTTGCAACCCCATGAACCCCAGCATACCAGGCCTCCCTGTCCATCACCAACTCCCGGAGTTCACCCCAACCCATGTCCCTTGAGTTGGTGATGCCATCCAACCATCTCATCCTCTGTTGTCCCCTTCTCCTCCTGCCCTCAATCTTTCCCAGCATTAGGGTCTTTTCAAATGTGTTAGCTCTTCGCATCATGTGGCCAAAGGATTAGAGTTTCAGCTTCAACATCAGTCCTTCCAATGAACACCCAGGACTGGTCTCCTTTGGGATGGACTGGTTGGATCTCCTTGCAGTCCAAGGGACTCTCAAGAGTCTTCTCCAACACCACAGTTTAAAAGCATCAATTCTTCGGCACTCAGCTTTCTTTATAGTCCAACTCTCACATCCATACATGACTACTGGAAAAACCATAGCCTTGACTAGATGGACCTTTGTTGGCAAAGTAATGTCTCTGCTTTTTAGTATGCTGTCTAGGTTGGTCATAGCTTTCCTTCCAAGCAGTAAGCATCTTTTAATTTCATGTCTGCAATCACCATCTGCAATGATTTTGGAGTTCAAAAAAATAAAGTCAGCCACTGTTTCCCCATCTATTTGCCATGAAGTGATGGGACCGGATGCCATGATCTTAGTTTTCTGAATGTTGAACTTTAAGCCAACTTTTTCACTCTCCTCTTTCACTTTCATCAAGAGGCTCTTTAGTTCTTCACTTTCTGCCATAAGTGTGGTGTCATCTACATATCTGAGGTTATTGATATTTCTCAGGCAATCTTGATTCCAGCCTGTGCTTCTTCCAGCCCAGCATTTCTCATAATGTACTCTGCATAGAAGTTAAATAAGCAGGGTGACAATATACAGCCTTGACATACTCCTTTTCCCATTTGGAACCAGTCTGTTGTTCCATGTCCAGTTATAACTGTTGCTTCCCGACCTGCATATAGGTTTCTCAAGAGGCAGGTCAGGTGGTCTGGTATTCTCATCTCTTTCAGAATTTTCCACAGTTTATTGTGATCCACAGAGTCAAAGGCTTTGGCATAGTCAATAAAGCAGAAATAGATGTTTTTCTGGAACTCTCTTGCTTTTTCGATGATCCAGCGGATGTTGGCAATTTGATCTGTGGTTCCTTTGCCTTTTATAAAACCAGCTTGAACATCTGGAAGTTCATGGTTCACATATTGCTGAAGCCTTGCTTGGAGAATTTTAAGCAATACTTTACTAGCGTGTGAGATGAGTGCAATTGTGTGGTAGTCTGAGAATTCTTTGGCATTGCCTTTCTTTGAGATTGGAATGAATACTGACCTTTTCCAGTCCTGTGGCCACTGCTGAGTTTTCCAAATTTGCTGACATATTGAGTGCAGCACTTTCACAGTATCATCTTTTAGGATTTGAAATAGCTCAACTGGAATCCCATCACCTCCATTAGCTTTGTTTGTAGTGTTGCTTCCTAAGGCCCACTTGACTTCACATTCCAGGATGTCTGGCCACCCAGTCTAAGGTACTTTATTACAATATTCTCAACACGCTAAGACAGTATGGTATTTACAAGTCAAACCTCATCATTAACTCTGAGCATTTTATTGTATGCTGAGTATACCTCAAAAGAGTTGATTTATTAAAAAAAAAAGTTCTGACTTCAGCTTCTTTTTAGCTCTTTCTAGAATTGTACATCATTATCCTGATCATCACTGTCTCATACAGCATTTTCTTTGTGTTTTCAAAAATCATTTCTGTATAGGATTGCCTATAAATGAACTCAACTCAAAATACAGTAGTTACCATGACCAACTTATCTCACTTGATTTCTTCTTTTGTGGATTATATCTTTTAGTTAGAACCAGTACCACTCATGTTAACATTTAGAAAAGAAGACTGTCCTACTGTATGAATGTGTTGTATGCAACACTGAAGGATTTTTTAAAAATTAGTGCACTCTGGAATATTCAAACAGATATAAGTATGCTTGAGCTCAGCCTGAAATCAATTTACCATGAAAAAAAGGCAATTTCTTATTTTTTAATTGCAGTGTAGTTGATTTACAATATTATATTGTTTTCAGGTATACAACATAGTGATTCAATATTTTTATGGATTATACTCACTGGAAGTTCAGTTCAGTCGCTCAGTCATGTCCGACTCTCCGCGACCCCATGAATCACAGCACGCCAGGCCTCCCTGTCCATCACCAACTCCCGGAGTTCACTCAAACTCATGTCCACAGAGTTGGTGATGCCATCCAGCCATCTCATTCTCGGTCGTCCCCTTCTCCTCCCGCCCCCAACCTTTCCCAGCATCAGAGTCTTTCCCAGTGAGTCAACTCGCCGCATGAGGTGGCCAAAGTATTGCAGTTTCAGCTTTAGCATCAGTCCCTCCAATGAACACCCAGGATTGATCTCCTTTAGAATGGACTGGTTGGATCTCCTTGCAGTATAAGGGACTCTCAAGAGTCTTCTCCAACACCACAGTTCAAAAGCATCAATTCTTCGGCGATCAGCCTTCTTCACTGGAAGTTACTGCCCTTTAAATACACGATGCCAGATGCCACTCCCTTCTAGCCTCCAAAGTTTCCACAGAAAAGTCAGCTGATGGCCTTTTGAATTAGTGTTTTTGTTTTCTTCTTCTACATACCCAGGTGTGGGGTTGCTGGATCATATGGTAGTCTTACTTTTAGCTTTTGATAAACCTGCATACAGTTCTCCATAGTGGCTGTACCAATTTACACTCCCACCAACAGTCCACGAGGTTCCCTTTTCTCCTCTTCTTCACTGACACCTCGTTTCTTGTCTTTTTGATAATAATCATTCTGAAAGGTGAGGTCATATCTCACTGTACCTTTGATTTGAATTTCTGTAAAGGTTAATGCTGTTGAGAATCTTCTTTTACGTTTTTATTATGTATGTGTGTGTGTATTTATCTTTGACTGCACTGGGTCTGTGTTGCTTCATGTGGGCTTTCTGTAGTTGCAGCAAGCAAGGGCTACTCTTCATTGTGGTACATGGGCTTTTCATTGCGGTGGTTTCTCTTGTTGCAGAGCACAGGCTCTAGGCAAGCGGGCTTCAGTAGTTGTGGCACAGGAACTTGGTTGCTCCATGGCATGCTGAATCTTCCCAGACCAGGGACTGAACCTGTGTCCCCTGAATTGGCAGATGGATTCCTATCCACTGTGCCACCAGGGAAGTCTGAGCATCTTTTCCCGTGCCCGTTGGTCATCTGTATGTCTTTGGAATGTCTCTTCAGGTCCTCTGCCCATGTCTTAATCACCTTTTTAAAAAATAATGTTGAGCTGTTCTTTGTATCTTTTGGATATTAACCCCTCATGGGATATATCATTTGCAAATACCTGGTCCCATCCATTAGGTAATCTTTTCATTTTGTCAATAGTTTCTGTTACTGTGCAAAACTTTTTAAGTTTGATTAGGTTCCATTTGTTTATTTTTTTCTTTTGTTTCTTTTGCCCAAGGAGACAAAAATATATCCAAAAATATATTGCTAAGACCAAAGTCAAAGAATGCACTATGTTTCTTTCTAGATGTTTTATGATTTCAGGACTTATATTTGAGTCTTTAATCCATTATGAATTAATTTTCACATGTGGGGTGTGAAAGTTGTCCAGTTTATTTTGTGTGTATCTGTCCCGTGTTTCCCAACACCAGTTCTCAAAAAGGCTATTTCCCATTGTATTTTCTTGTCTCCTTCATAACAGGTTAATTGCCATATAACGTGGTTCTTTATTACTCTAGTTTTGTAGTACAGTTTGAATTCAGGAAATGTAATATATCCAGCTTTGTTCCTCTCTCTCACTATTGCTTTGGATATTCAGGGTCTTTTGTTTTTCCATGCAAATTTTAGAACTATTTGTTCTAGTTCTGTGAAAAATGCTATTGGTATTTTCATAACTAATGAAAATATACTTTGAATCTGTATATGTCTTCAGTAGTAAGGTCATTTTAACAGTATTAATTTTTCCAAGAACAAGGTATAGCTTTCCATTTGTTTGTAATGTGTTCAGTTTCTTTTGTCAGTTTCTTACAGTTTTATGAGTACAGTCATTTTCTCTCAGATTTATTCCTAGGTATTTCATTCTTTTGATACGATTGTAAATGGGATTCTTTTTTTCCTGATAGTTTGTTGTTAGTGTACTGAAATGCAACAAATTTCTGTATATTAATTTTATATTATACAACTTTATAATATAAACTACACCTATAGTTTAAACAACTATAAGCTACTTTAATAAATAATATATACTGTATTCATTGATGAGTTTCAGTAGCTTTCCAGTGTTATCTTTAGGATTTTCTATGTATAGTATCATGTCATCTGTGAACAATGACAACTTTACATCTTCCTTTCAATTTGGATTCCTTTTGTTTCTATTTCTTGTCTCATTGCTCTGACTAGGGCTTCCGATACTATGTTGAGTAAAAGTGGTGATGGTGGGCACCCTTGTCCTGTTCCTGATCTTCAAGCCTCTTCAAGTCTGGTTGAGATCAGCTGACAATGAGCTGGTTCCTGGTGCTCTGCTCAGTGCACAGACCTTCTAGGATATATCTCCCAGATTACTACAGTCTCTTAGGCTCTGTTAGTTTTCAAAGTGGTTGGGGATCATCTCTCTGGTGCAGGTCCTAAAAGTTGAAGTTCAGTTCAGTTCAGTTCAGTTGCTCAGTCGTGTCCGACTCTCCGCGACCCCATGAATCACATCACGCCAGGCCTCCCTATCCATAAAGCCCTTTGCTCCTCAGAGAGGAGCTTCGGGTTTTGAACTTTCTCTGGGTTGTATGCCACTGTGCTGGGGGTGTGGTTTATGGCAAGATTGTATCCCAGCCTCCTACCCAGTTTGATGCAGTTCCTTCTGTTTGCCTGATATGTAGTCATCACTCAGCCAGGCTTTAGTTTTTGAAAGATATTGTTCTATACGTAGCTGTAGACTCAGTGTGTCTGTGAGATCAAGATTTTTCTATATTGTCATCTTGAACCAGAACCCTCCTTTTTTGTGTTGTTTCTTTCCTTGTTTTTGGCTATTTTCTAGATAGTTCTGATTACCTTCGATATCTCGGTTATTTCTGTAGGTCTTAGAGTAAAAGCAAAAATTAGAGAACCCGCTATAGTAGTAGTGGTAGTATCAGATCAGTTCAGTTCAGTCGCTCAGTCGTGTCTGACTCTCTGCGACCCCATGAATCACAGCACGCCAGGCCTCCTGTCCATCACCAACTCCCGGAGTTCACTCAAACTCATGTCCATCGAGTTGGTGATGCCATCCAGCCATCTCATTCTCTGTCGTCCCCTTCTCCTCCCGCCCTCAATCCTTCCAGCATCAGAGTCTTTTCCAGTGAGTCAACTCGTCGCATGAGGTGGCCAAAGTATTGGAGTTTCAGCTTTAGCATCAGTCCTTCCAATGAACACCCAGGATTGATCTCCTTTATTTTCTGTATTTTGATGCTTTGACATCTGGGGCCTTGCTGACCCTGAAGGGACTACTCCTCCGGAGGTTAGTACATTTTTAGAGATAATAAACAACTCTCTCATGAGCACAGGTTTCAAATACAAAGTAGCCAAGCCAGAGCTCACATTCCAAGGATCTCTTTTACTGAGCTCTCACACTTAAGGCCATTTATCCACATGCCCTCATCTCCCCAAGGCTAGGTACCAGACAACTAGTAGGGACAGTCCCTATGCTACAGAGACCATTGACATTATTCAAATGAATCCATCCTAAGCCTGCTTACCTGGCCTGGTCAGTTCCTTCTCACAGAAACCACAATAAAGGCTCTCGCCCACAGTTCCTCCCTCTCCCTCTGCCCTACAACCAGCATCAGCGCTTCCCTGTGTGGCCCCCAAGACAGTGTCCTCTTTTCTTGGCAACTGTAATAAACTAACTTTTCAATGTCAGTTGTCTCCTGACCTTTTGCCCCTACTATACCTCTCGCATTCTATTAATACACAAGTCGGAGAAAGCTACCCATATTTAAAACAGGTAGGAGAAAACTACCAATTCTTCTTATTCCCCATCTTTTTATCTGCACCTGAAGAGATGCTATTTTGTAGGTGTGTTTGACTAGTCGTTACAAATAATTTTTATACATAATTTTTCCAATAAGTTATTTTCCTACATAGATTATTTTCCTTTCAAACTCAAAAGGCAGGGGCAATGTGGTGGAGTATGTGGTAGAAAATGTTCTGGTTCTGGTTTCAAATATTGGCTGGTTAGGTTTTAACATTAATAACATTAACTAGAGACATTTAACTTCACATCTCCAAAGTTTGATCTTTCTATCTTTAACATGGGGTAATAATTTTAACCTAACAAGATTTCTTAAGCATGAAATAACTTCCATAAAGTATCTAGTGAGTTCTTACTATTGCTCTAAGTTTTATGTGAATCCTTGAATTTGGATGGTGTCCTGGCTATCAGGGCTTCCCTGATGTCTCAGATGGTAAAGATCCCACCTGCAATGCGGGAGACCTGGGTTCGACCCATGGCTTGGGAAGATCCCCTGTAGGAAGGCATGGCAACCCAGTCCAGTATTCTTGCCTGGGAAATCCCCACGGACAGAGGAGTCTGGTGGGCTGCAGTCCATGGGGTTGCAAAAAGTCGGACATGACTAAGAGATTAAGCACAGCACCTGGCTATGATGGCTGCTTCATTAAGTCTGACAATGGTCACTCTTCAACTCATTTCCAAAATTACAGTAGGGGAAATTTTCATTGGACTTTCCCTGCCTTCTCTTTCTTGGAGGATGTGAAATTTTTAAAAAAGCCATTCCTAGAAAATGTGTCAGTTTGGAACTCCAAGGGATCAACATTTGGGAACTTTCTTCTCTCATTTTCACTCTTAAAAGTCTATTTCAACCTGCAGTGGTCTTTAAGAGTGGTCCTCAAACTATAGTGTATAGTTTAGTTTTTGTAAAAAACCAAACCATATAGGACCTCATGCTTTTGCAAATAAAGTTTTACAGGAACACAGTCACATTCTTTTGCTTATATATTGTCTATGGTTTGCTTTCATACCCCAGACTGCAAAGATGCAAGGCCTGCAAGCCTAAAAGATTTACTATCTCATCCTTTGAGAAAACCTTTGCTGACCCCTGGTCTTTGCTGTTTGAAGCTTGGCTTTTTTCTGTGTGGATTAAAAATGACTACACATTCTTTGCACTGTTCTCATCAAGAGGTGGAGTTTAGGGGGACTTCCCTGGTGGTCGAGTGGTTAAGACATCACACTTCCACTGCAGGGCATTCCAGTTCCATCCCTGGTTGGGGAACTAAGATCCCACATGCCTCATGGAACAACCAAAAAATGGGGCTGGGGGTGGGGAAGTACCTGTGACATATTTTTTTTAAACAAAGAGGTGGAGTTTAGGTCCCATCCTGCAATGACTCTAAGTTTGGCCCTGGCCTGGTCTGGCCAATAAGACATCAGCAAGTGTGACAAGGACAAAGGCTTGACTAGTGCTTTCCACATTGGGACTTGCCTTCTTAGAACAATTCCCTGAGAACACCCCCTCCGCATGCAATAAAAGTCCAGTCTGGTCTGCTGGGAGATGAGAGGCCGTTAGGACAAAAACCAAGGCACTCTAGTCTACAGTTAGCATTAAGCGCCAGTAAGGAGAGAGGCCACCTTGGACTACTTACCCCTCCTCTGTCATCAGATGAATGCAGTTCCGTGGGACTCTAGGTGGTACCAGAAAGTGAAAGTGAAGTCACTCAGTCGTGTCCAACTCTTTGCGACCCTGTGACTGTAGACCACCAGGCTCCTCCGTCCATGGGATTCTCCAAGCAAGAATACTGGAGTGGGTTGCCATTTCCTTCTCCTACCAGAAGAAACAGTCAACTCACAGAATCTTTTTAAATTAAAAAAAATTTGAGCCATTAAGTTTTGCCATGGTTTGTTATGTAATTGCTAACTTACATGCTTTCTTTGCCCATCAAGGTAGAAAATGGCCATTCTGTACACATTACTGTTAGAGACTAGCACTTTGACTCCTGGTCTGGACTTTGCTTGAGTCATATGGCACAGCAATGATAACTTTTCATATCAGAGTATGCAACGTAACTTAGGCAAAAGGTCAATATTCAGTTCTGACAACGCCTTTCACATTCTGTGGCACAAACCCTTTTCTGTCTTCTATGTATCTTATGAGGTTTTGGGAGATGGAAGGGATACAAGTCAGATAGCAAATGTTGGTAACTGCTTTCAAACTTTGCATGAAATGAACGGTACTACTATTGCTGCTGTTGCAGAACATTTAATGTAATGCAGTCAATTCTTTATTACCTATAACGGAAGGGTGTACTAGTGTGGTTGAACCAAATTCAATTAAAATATAATAAACTTTAATTTCCTGGAGTGATGGAAGAGAAGTAGACTCCTTAATGGCTTGAAGGAAATTCCCAGGTCTGGCACTGATTACCTATGTATCTTGAGCAAGTTATTAATTTCTTTAGGCCTTCAGTTACCTTATCTATAAAAATAAATTATCGATATTGCCTTGCATAGTTATGAGAATTCGTTGGCATTTAAGTTACTGAAAAGGATGGCCCAGTGTAGTGCCTGGAACCATGGAGAGTAGAGACAACATATTATGGTTATGTACGTAGGTTCTGAAGCTAAACTGCCTGGGTTTAAATCCCAGCTCTGGCACTTAATAGCTGTGTAATTTAGCAAATTAAGCTCTCAATGTCTTTGCTTATCTCATCTGTAAAATGAGGACAACAGCAGCAGTTTAGAGTTGTCCTGAGGCTTAAATAAACACATGTAAGTGACTTGGCACAATAGCTGAAATAAGATTGATTGAAATAAACTGAAAAGAGTTTAGTAATTGTTAGCCAACTATTATTAGCAGTACATGATTGAGCCCTTATCCTTATCTCCTCATCTTCTATGTCAAAGCTAGGCCTCAAACCGATCATTTAGAATTCTTGGTTTTCTCATTTTATTGCTCTGTCAGAGTGTTATCCCATGAAGTTGATGGTTAAATAAGGAGACATTTATTCAACAATCCCCAAAATAAGGTGGAAAAAAAAAAGATTATTAAGATTTATTGACAAATGCAACAAGTTTTTGTTGAATGCCAATACTAAGTTAGGCACAGTCAGATACACTATTATCTTATGTGCTGTATCTGGCATAAAATAGCAGAGCTTAGGAGAGATTATTATCTATTTTGATGGCATCATTAACATGTTTAATTTGTAATGGTATTCCTTAGAAAAAAAGTGGTTTAATGTCCATATATCTTCCAAGTTGCTACAAGGCATCTGTTGGATCTGAGAAACTGACTGCTGTTTAGATCCAGGCATGCAATATGACATTAGGATCAAAATAGAAAGGAAGGAAAATAAAATAAGGTTCAAAAGAAAACAATCTCATGAAGACTAACATGGGACTTCCCTGATGGTCCAGTGGTTAGGAATCTGCCTGCCAATGCAGAGGACACGAGTTCAATCCCTGGTGCAGGAAGATTCCACATACCAGTAAGGCAACTAAGCCCATGCCCTAGAGCCCGTGCTCCACAACCAGAGAAGCCACCAGAACAAGAGAAGCCACCTCAACGAGGAGCCCTCACACTGCAACTCGAGAGTAGCCCCCACAAAAGATGTGCACACAGCAATGAGGACCCAGTGCACTCGAAAATAAAAAAATAAAAAATTCAGAAGATTAACATGTTTTGGGGGTACAACATACCTTTACTTTACACAATAAAAACAATGTTCAACATAAAAAACAGTAATAAGAAACTCATATTCAAATCAGCACTGCAGATACAGAATTAAAAGGGGAACTAGGATCCCACATGGCCGGTGCAACGAACCCTGAGTGCCCCAACTACTGAACCCACGCACAGCAACTACTGAGCAACAGTGCCACAACTAGAGAAAGAAGCCTGCACAAAAGACCTGGCATGCTCCAAGGAAGATCCCAAGTGATGCAACCAAGACCCAAGGCAGCCGAATAACTAAGCAAAAGTTTTAAAACCACATTCCATTTATTAAGAAAAAAATGGGATTCAATTTTATGATTCCATTTGCAAATCTCAAAACAGAAAGAAGGATCATATTTTCCTGACTGGTCAATCAATTTAATGATTACAGGAAATACAAAGTTCTTTTGTAAATGACTCTGCTCATGACTGACTTGCATTTGAAAAATGCACGTCAGCTCTCTCCCTCTCCCATTTATCACCCTGCAAAAGAAAGGAAAACATTTAGAAACAGGACCTAATGTTCGCGATGATTTGATTCCTTAGATAGAGCAATGCTTGCTTATACCATAGGTTATTACACGATCATCAAGTGTGTCAGGTAAGCAGATTAAGTGCTTTGGAATCTCTCTACAAGTATCTACATCAGCAAAAGAATATGGCTGTTAAGAACTTTGTTCTGATCAGAATTCCTTACGAGACAGCAAAAGAGACACGGATGTATAGAACAGTCTTCGGGACTCTGTGGGAGAGGGTGAGGGTGGGATGATTTGGGAGAATGGCATTGAAACACGTATGTTGTCATATGTGAAACGAATCACTAGTTCAGGGTCGATGCATGTTATAGGATGCTCGGGGCTGGTGTGTGGGGATGACCCACAGGGAGGATAAAGGGAGGAGAGAGGTGGGAGGGGGGTTCAGGAGGGGGAACTTATGTAAACCCGGGGCAAATTCAGGTCAATATATGGCAAAACCAACCAATATAATATTGTAAAATAATTTGCCTCCAATAAAAAATAAATTAATTACTTAAAAAAAATACTTGCTTTTGTCTTCCTTTGATTACAATTGCCTTTTTGGATGTGAGTGTTGGTCTCAAAAAGATGTGTAGATAAAAAAGAAACAGCAAACGGGCTTACCACAGGAGAGCAACCAACTGTAACCCTATTATATAATAGGTGAGAGTATTCTTGCCCGGAGAATCCCACGGATAGAGGTGCCTGGTGGGCTACAGTCCACAGGGTCGCAAAGAACTGGACATGACTTAAGAGACTCAGCATGCAGGCACAGAGAGCTTTACGGGGCTTCCCAGGTGGCACTAGTAGTAAAGAGCCTGCCTGAGAACGCAGGGGACATAAGAGATGCGGGTTCGATCCCTGGGTCAGAATGATCTCCCGGAGGAGGGCATGGCAACCCACTCCAGCACTCTTACCTGAAGAATCCCATGGACAGAGGCTACAGTCCATAGGATCACAAAGAGCTGGACATGACTGAAGTGACTTAGCACGCACCCATAAGAGCTTCACAATTCGAATGTACTGCTTCTAGGTGAAATTAGAAAAATACTTGACATCAAGATCACCAACAGGGACTTCCCTGGTGGTCTAGTGGCTAAGAGTCCTCTCTTCAAATGCAGAGGACCCAGGTTCAATCCCTGATTGGGAAACTTGATCCCATATGCCCCAACTAAGACCTGGCACAGTCAAATAAATAAGTAAAAATATTTTTAAAAAAATCACCAGCAAATACTCCCTCCCTTTCAGATGATAAGTCATTTCAGCTTAGAGTGACCCTATTTAATTTATATTTGTACCTGCAGCACCTAGCACACAGTGCATGCTCAGTTGTGTTAGACTCTTTGTAACCTTATGGATTATGACCCCCAGTAGATTGCGGCCTGCCAGGCTCCTCTGTCCATGGGATTTTTCAGGCAAGGATACTGGAGTGGTGGTGCTATTTTCTCCTCCAAAGGATATTCCCAACCCAAGGATCAAATTAGAGTCTCCTGTGTCTCCTGCATTGGCAGGCAAATTCCTTACCACTGAGCCACCTGGGAAGCCCAGGAGGTCTATATGCTGCTGCTGCTGCTGCTGCTGCTGCTAAGTCACTTCAGTCGTGTCCGACTCTGTGTGACCCCATAGACGGAAGCCCACCAGGCTCCCCCCTCCCTGGGATTCTCCAGGCAAGAACACTGGAGTGGGTTGCCATTTCCTTCTCCAAAGGAGGTCTATATACTGGCTCAGTAATAAATGATTTACAATATTATGTGCAATTTAAAGACAAAAATATACACAAGCACAAATCTACCACTATAATAAAATGTCATGGTATTTTCAACAGCTGTGCATTTCTGTGCATGATTCCGCTTGACTTAAGAGGTTCCCAGATCACTTTCTATAACTTGTATTTCCAACTAAGTCTTGGGAATCATAACATAACATTCCAGCACCTTGAGACTTTGCCTGCTTTAATGACATTTGCTGAATTGTCTAGCTGTTTTAAAAGTTATTTTTAATCTTCCTTTGTAAGGAGAGTTTTTATATTCTCTTATAGTATTCATTAATGTGATATAGTATCATTTAAGGAAACAGTGGTCACAAGGTGCAAAGTCAAAATGACCACTAAAAACGGTCCCTTAAATTAGCTAGCATCTATTCAGTATTTGCTAGGTTGTTGCCTGGAGAATCCCAGGGACGGGGGAGCCTGGTGGGCTGCCGTCTATGGGGTCAGAGTCGGACACGACTGAAGTGACTTAGCAGCAGCAGCAGCAGGCCCCTTAAACGGAGAAGGAAATGGTAACCCACTCGTGTTCTTGCCTGGAGAATCCCACGGACGGAGAGGCCTGGTGGGCTGCAGTCTACAGGGTTGCAAAGTCGGACACGACTAAGCAACTAACACAGGCCCCTTAAGAACCTTCATGTATTGAATTATCTAGTCCTTCCTGTGTCTCTAGGAGGTGGGCTTAATTGTTAACCACATTCTGCCAACAAGGAGTCCCAAACACAGAGGTTAAGTGACCTGTCCAAGTGATAAAGCCAGTAGTTGGTTGAGCTGGGAATTTGAGTCTTGGGTGGAGGGCTAGCAGAACAGAGGGTGAGGGACTTCCCTGTGACTCAGTGGGCATGACTCCACGATCCCAATGCAGGGAGCCTGGATTCGATCCCTGGTCCAGGAACTAGATCCCAAAGGCCACAACTGAGTTCGCAGGCTCTAAGACCTGGCGCAGCCAAATAAAGAATGGAAGGTGGCTGAAGGTGACTCACTAGATGGCAGTGCCCCCTGGGTCTGTCTCTCCCTTCCTTCTTGCTCTCTAGTGCTATGGGCCATCTTGAGGTCTGGGAGTTTACCTTTTCCACCCCTTCTATGAGCTACTCCATACCCTCCAAGAAATTCACTCCCACTTTTGAAAATTTTGCTTGTCACCAAGAATCAGTGTCTGTACTTAAAGAGCCCCGAGTCACCCAACAAGTTGACATACAGCTCACACAGAAACATAAGGCCGACTTCCTGCCCTCCAGCTGCTTACATATATCTCAGAAAAGCCATGGTAATAACTGAATCCTCTGCCCTCCTATGCAGGTTCTAAGTGAAAGAGAGCCAGACCTATGTAGGCTAGATCAGTGGAGAAAAAGGCTTCATGGAGGGCCCAGCATGGGATCTTTGGGGAGAGTCACTGTCATGAACACCTTTTCATCATCTGCCCATCCCACAATCCCTTCTTCAAACACTGTCCCTCTCAGAACGGTTGATCCTGATGCACATGGTAGGCACTCATTTGTTGAATGAAGGAAAAACACCCCATCTGTCCAAAGATAAATTTCGACTAAAATAGATTGGTACATGAACTCTACTCTCCCACATAGTTGAGAACCTTATGTTGTTTCATTTTTAAAAATTGCTTATTTACACAACAAAAACGATGTTCAGTGTTAAAAACAAACCATACTTCTCTAGTTTTGAACTATTGGTTGCAGAAGAACTCATCTGATTCAATTTGATACTAGGTCTGTCAACTCCAAATTGGCACTTGCCATCTGCCTCTGTAAGGATTAAATCATGAGCTTCTGCAGGAGATCAGCATCCTTTTTAGGCTCCTCTACTAATTTTCAACACCCTTGAAAGAAGTTCAAGGTGGAGACAGCAATGAGGAACTGTGCTCTGGGAAAACTCAGCAGAACAGGTCTTCAGATAGTTAGGTATTTTCAGGAGCTGATTTTATGAGCCCAATTCCTGTATCTCCTCATATCTAGAAAAACACTAAATCCTTCATGGTAACAGCTGCTCCTCGTGACTAGCAGAAAGCTTTTACAAAAAAAAAAAAAAAATGTGCTTGATTGCATGTACTCCCCCTTCACCAAAAATCACATACTCTGAACTTCCCCCTGCCTCTTTGGAGCAGTTCTCGGTTACCTTAAATGCTGTCTCCTGGACTATAGTCCTCATTTTGCCACAAATGAAACTTAACTCCCAACTCTCACATTGTATTTTTTTTTAAGAGGGCAGTTCTTTCTCAGGTTATTCTGTGCAATCTCCCAATCAGGCATGAGGCTTGCAATAATACCCTTCAGCTGTCAATCAGTTCTCTGATCTTTATTCAAGGCCCAAAGAAAGAAGATGAAGCGAGATAAAAAGGATAGCTTTGCTTATGTTCACATAGTGGATACATTCAGGACAGAAAGGGCACTTCTGCAACAGACTCTTTGATCTGGGTTGTTAGTTTACCTCTCTGAGCCCTAATTTTCTCATCTTTAAGACAGATTCATTCTAGAATCTTTTAGTTCCAATGTCCTATGATTCAGTTTCAATAGATGCACACAGACATGCTCATACATTTTGCTGGAAGTTGGTCAGTCCCTAACAAATCAACAGCCAAAAAATGCTCCACTTCTTATTTCACATCTATATTTGAGGTATAAGCTAATGGAGGGCTGGGCTCCAAACAGGCCTGGGTGAAATTATTTTGGGCTGGAGCAATGCCTGCATGTAATAATTTAAATAGAGTCTAGGTTTAAATGCCATAGCTTTTTTTTTTCCCTGACACTGCACAGTGGAATCACCTGATGAACTGTTTTACTGCTGCCCTGTTCCCACCCTTAGAGATTCTGCTTAATTGATCTAGGTGCAGCCTGGACGTGAGAATTTTTATCAGCTCTCCAGGTAATTCTAACCTGAGAAAAAGGCGACTACTGGCATATAGCAGTGATTCTCAAACTTCAGTGTGCATCAGTTACCTGGAAGGATTATTAAAACTTATTTCTGGGTGCCCTACTAAATTTCTGACTCCTTGGTTGGAGCCCAACAATTTGCTTTTCTAGCAAATTCCTAGGTAATGCTGAAGCTTTTGTCCAGAAACCTCACTTTGAGAACCACTGCCAGCAAGGAAGTATCATTGGTGGTGGCACCTGAAGTCCTGAGTTTAAATCCTGATTCTATTACCACCTATGCCATCTTAGGAAGCAACTTATTCTCTTTTCTTTACTGTCTTTTTAACAACACCTAGACCTCAGAGTCCTGAGGCATCAACAGTGTTACCCATCAGGGTTTAGTTCAGCACCTGGCACAGAATGCAGTTAACTGGTATTCATCTCCTTTTTCTGTTACACATGGCTAGATGGCATGAATAAGTTAATAGCATTGGTTAAAATCTGGCAGGAAAAGATAAGAGAATTAAAGTAAACAATGTCTCACTAGAGCTATATATATAACATAGGATGATAAATGTAGAGAAGTGTTTTAAGTAAATGTCTTGAAAGATACTTTCAATCTTTAAAACTTTGAACATTTGAACACAGTAATTTAGGTGTGAGGAATATTAGATAACTGATAAAGTAAAAGAAATGTTAGATTTGATCTACAAAGAGCATGAATGTTTTAATGACCTACAATGGACTCCAATACTCCACTTATAATTTAATTATCTAGAAAATCAGAAGAATATAATTTAAGTAGCATACCTGCCTAAACCTTCTAATATACTGATCCTTATTTCTGAATTAATTAGACTGCCTCTGATCTTAGCTGTGACTCGTGGGCTCTAGCATACTTTGGGCTCAGTAGTTGCGGTGTAGGCTTAGTTGCCTTGAGGCATGAGGGACCTTAGTCCCCAGACCAGGGATCAAACCTGCATCCCCTGAATTGGAAGGTGGATTCTTGACCACTGGACAACCAGAGAAGTCCCTACTGACTTTTAAATACAATTCCAGAGAAAACCTGAATTATTAAAGTGTATCAGAATCCCTATTATCAAAGCAAAACTTCTCCCAATGATGTGATAGGTGTTTTTATTTACATATACCAACACACAAAAGATGAAATAGCTTTCCATCCTGCTTGCCACTTGCTTCCTGTTGTATGTCTCAAGGTCCTCTCAGGAGTTAATGTTGAGAGGAATCCTGGGAGGAAAGCAGGCCCACTGCAGAAGCTGCGTACATTCCTCCTGATACAGGAAGGGCACCCGAGGTTGCGCCTCCACAGGGGGCTGGTTGAGGGGAGAACTGGAATACTGTGAGGGTTTCTCCATGGAATCTATGAATGCAGTTGTCAACTTAAGCTGAGTCTCAGAGGTATTCAACTGTTCAGGTCTGAAGGCAGAAATCCTCAGGATCGTTTATAGAAAGTTCCTTCTTCTACCAATAGGTGACCCAGAGGCAAAGTCTTAACTGTTGAGATTTTTAGTTTTAAAAGCCTTCTCTTTCCACTCTGGCCTGATGCCATCAACAGCTTTCTTTTTCTGAATTCCTTAAAAAAAAAGTGCACGTCTTTGTTGCTGCATCATATCCTGAATAGTGCCATTTCTTTTATTATTGTTCTCAACTATTACTTAACCTTATGATATACTTTTAACTTCTCATCTATTTATGAATTCTCTTAACTAGACTGTGAACTCAAGGGTCCTTAACTTGACCTCTTCCTCCACAGAACTTTCTCAAGTGCCTCAATTCTCAGTAACCATCCCTTTTGTTGTTTGCAATATAAATTTGACCCTAACTTGCATTCCCTGCCTATGGAGGTAACTGTATACTATTTTATGTGTAAAGGTGTTCTCTTCCCAAATGGAACAATAACAACAACAAAAAAACCCTTCAGGATGATGGCTGTGTATTTTGCTTCTTTGTAAAAGTCTTAACAAACCTGATGCCCAATAGATATTTGTAAAATTCTTAGGATTATCCATGCTAAAAATTGGACACAACTGACTTCTTGAGTCCTGAGAGAAAGTTTTCATACTCTTGCTGCTAAGATTATGTAAAGCCTATAGCCTACCAAGTATACGTAGAGGAAGGAAATGATTTTCTTTAAGCCAGAAAATTAGCCTTGGTACAGTTCTCATGAGTGCTTTAAAATCAACCTTCAATACCACAAGAACAGGAGGGTTCCCACCTCATTAGTGCCCTTGGTATTCCCTAACATCCATTCATCCATAAGTTTTCCCCGCAAAACATAAACCAAACTTCCAGAGCCCCTAAAACAAACAAAACTTTCTTCCCGTTCCTTGCAAAACAGTTCATTCATTAAAAGCTATAACCAAGGCTTAGAACCTTTCAAAAAAAGAAAAATCAGCAATCCAAACTGTTTCAACTTAACTGAATTGAAAGAGAGCCGATTTCATGCCCGTCCTGCAGGGGAGCAGTCCCTCTCTCAGAGTTTGCCTGTTAACAGAAACAGGAAGGACTGGTAGATGGCCTGAGTTTTTTCACTGGGTTGGTTTGGCCTCATAGCTCTGACTACAGTCATTCCAGCTGATCCTTTAACAGGACTCTAAGGTACCAAAAGAGTCACTAGAGTAGTCCAGAGACTAGTATGATTTCCGTTTACATCTCCCAAGTTTTTTAAAGACTTACTTGCGCAGAGCTGGATTTTGGCATTTTACCTCAGCTATCACCATATAGGTATTATGAAGAAGAAACACTGTTCTAAGATTTTTAATTAGTTGCTTTAGTTTTCGTTTTTTTAAATGACTCAGATTGCTATCCTCTTTTAAGCCTCACTCTATTACTCTAGACATACTGAATTTTTCTGTTGAAGACTATCACTTAATCCTCACAGCAAAAACCCAGAAACCGGAGCTGCTTTCCACTTCTTTAATTCTCCATCAGGCATCACTATTATACTATCATACATGAATATGTATGTGTATATATATGTGTGTGTGTGTGTATATATATATATATATATATGCTTTTTTTAAAAGGTAGAAATGTTCTTCTCATTCATCTTTGTTTGATACAAAGTAGGTGCCCAAGTAGGTAATTAATAGAAATTAAATAAAAGGCCACAAAAACTTCCCAAGGAAGATCATTAAAGAGAAAAATCCTCTTTTCCTCTTATTACAGCTGGCCTTTGATGCATGCCAGGTAAGAAAAAAAGGAATACTGCAGGGTGATGGGAAGACCGGACCTTTCCCATTTTTTTGGGTTGTAGCTGAACTTCTATTGGCAGTTCTAGTAAAATATATAACTCTTCGTTTGTTCTAGGCAAGTCCTTCTTTCAGGATTCCTTCAAACACTGCCTTTACTCTCCCATGAGAATATGAGGATTCAGAGATTTCAAAAAGCAAGATTCTGGTTGGGTAGCAGTCTCTTGAAATCATGAGCTGGCTATGTAGAGGGAAGGTTATGGAAGACTGGGAGAAGAGGGTGAGAGAAAAAGAGAAATGTATCTTCTTCTTTGGGAGCACAGGAAGAAAGCAAGTTTTTCAGAGTCGTTGCCGGTATCTCATGAAGGCCCAGGCTGCCACCACGGTGAGGGCAAACACTGGCAACAGCACCATAGTCACGGGAATACCACTTGGCTCCCCTTCACCTTGCGGTCCTATGGGCCCATTCTGCACCTGTAACTGGAAGGGAAAGAAAAATGTTAACTCTAGTGACAATGTGCGTTTACCACAACTGCAGTGTCCAAGCTGACACATTACCTGGGTCAGCAGTCTCTGTATCACTCAAGCTGTAAGCCTGAAGCACTACCAAACAGAAGGCGTCCTCTCTACCCTGAGTCGATACATCAATGTCACTGATTCTTTGGAAACAAAGGAAGTTTGATGGAAAGGCATTTAACCTTGCTGGGCTACTGACCTAAAGGGACCCAAGGGTAAGTCAGATAACCTCTTTCTATTTCTGCACTGTCTCCACCAAACTGTATGTATATTATACCAGGAAAATGAAGATATGAAATGAAGCCTACTGGATCCTATAGGACGCCTGGAAATTATTGGGCAAAGGCAGGGGTGTCCATCTTTCTAGAAATGTTTATCGAGAAAAGAGTTATCAGTAGTCAGCATGTAATAACAGCAGATCTGAACAATGGGACAGGCTCAATGCCGTTATTTAGAAATACTTTTCAATTCCTAAAAGGTACCTACTCCTTCTGAAGATGGGGTCCTGTCCTTCATCTCCCATTCTGTAATACTAGGCAAAGATAAAGGTGAAACTTATATGGAATGGAGGTAAAAGATTCAAAGGTAAATAAGTTAAAATATTTCAGATCCTAATGGTTATAATTTTCCATTGCCGAAACATTCCCTTTTTTTTTTAATTTTAATTTTTTTTTTTGAAACATTCCCTTTTGAGGCTGGTAATTTTTCTTCATTTCAGTCAATTTTGTAAAAGGTAGTCTTTCTTAACGTCAACTTTTTAAAAAAAATTTTTTTTAATTGAAGTACAGTTAATTTATAATGCTGTGTTAGTTTCAGCAAAGTGATTCAGTATATACATAAATACATTCTTTTTCAGATTCTTTTCCATCACAGGTTACTACAAGATACTGAATAGAGCTCCCTGGGTTATACAGAAGGTTCTTATTATTTATTTTATATATAACAGTGTATATATGTTAATCTGAAACTCCGAATTTGTCTCTTCCCCTGCCTCCACTATCCCTTTTGGTAACCCTAAATTTTTTCTATGTTTTTGAGTCTATTTCTGTTTCATAAATAAGTTCATTTGCATCATTTTTTTTTAGACTTCACATATAAGTGATATGATACAGTATTTGTTTTTCTCTGATTTATTTCACTAAATATGATAATCTCTAGGTCTATTCATGTTGTGGCAAATGGCAATATTTTATTCTTTATGGCTGAGTAATATTCCATTAACACATACAAACACACCTCATATCTTCTTTATCTAGTCATCTGTCACTGGACACTTAGGTTGCTTCTATGTCTTGGCTATCATAAACAGCACTGCTGTGAATGTTGGGAGCATGTATCTTTTCTAATTAGATCAACATTAACTGGTAATAGATAATTTAGTAACTGTGAAGCTATCTTGTTTTAGTTAGATTTAATCTCATTAGTCCATGAGACTGACTCCTCAATCTGAAAAACAAAACTGAAAAAACCACCTTTTCTATCTTATATCCGATCATCTATAGCTTTCATTCATTTCCTGATGAGATGTCCTGAGAGAACATGCTCAATAGAAAGACATGGCTTTTATAGGCCAATTCCTTGACCAGAACAATCTGTTTTGTTTGGAGTTATTTATGGATGTTTCCTTAAAAAATGAACTCACACGCCTTCAAAATTAACTGTAATCATATTAGAGTGTATGCCTATATTTGCTTGCATATCAATACTTTCTCCCATGCTTTAGAAACAAAGAAGGGCCAAGGAGAAGCAGCCGAATACTAATATGTCTCCTATCAACCTGGTTTTCTAATCCATCACACCCAGATTCTGCTTGCAATCCTGGCTGTTTTCTCAGGTATCTTTCATGCCTTGTGCCCTTTCCACTTCTTTCACTATCTCCTATTGAATTCTTCAGTCTCTGAAGCCTCACTCAGGAGTCAGTTTAAGAAGGAGCAATTTTAAAGACACAATGAACCTGTGTTATAAGCGCATTCCAAAGTCCTTCATGCTACAGGAGGATTATGTCCACTCAGGCTTTTCTTCTTATCATCCAAAGGATAAAACACTGGGAACTAAGAAGAGGATATAGGGATAGGTAGCTGTCTTGATCAAATTCTGAATCTCATTTCTTTTCTCCTGGAGCTCCCCTTTGAGCACTAGGGCTTTGGTCAAGAGGATCCCTAAGTTGATAAGAAAAGCATTCATGATGATGATAGGGAAAAGCACATAGTGGATATCAAAAAATCCACCACCTACCACTTAAGAGTTTCATAAATAAAAATGTTCAAGGGAAGACATATGTTTCCTCTCCTACTAAGAAGTAACATTGGCCTGGTTATATTTTTCCCGATTTATTTTAATTTGGTTGTCAAGCTTTATCTTTAGGGCACATTACCTTGAAGCTACCGGGTTGCAAATGTACTGTTATGAATTTCCTTTAATGATTAGGAGAAGTCTCAGAAGACCCTTGCCTATGACAGATAATCTCTTCAAAAGAATGAGAGGGAAAGGAAAAAGCCAAACACGCTACTGAAGATTACACCACATAATTAATTCACAACAATGTCACAAAAACCTGTGGCAGCAAATGACACCTACCCTGTGTTGCACTCTTAGGGACACAGCATAACCTGCGTTACGGAAGAGATCTACGGCATCCTGGTGCAGCAGGTTCTTTAGGTCTCGGCCGTTGACCTGTCAAAACCAGCGAGGAAAAGTAGTGAAAGATACAGAATGTGAACTCTCATAAGTCAAAAGATTTACTTACATGTGACCACAGATTTAAAAACAGAGACAATTCCAAGGGCTAGGAGAATGGGTAAAGTTACTTAGAACTCAGAGTAACTTTTTCATTTTCAAAGCTACTGGTCTTCCAGGTTACCACTCTATATCCTTTATATTTTTAATCCCTGGCATGGCTGGGCCAGCTTCGGCTCTAGAAATGTAACTCTAGGAAGCTCTCCCACATTTAGTTTGACGTGGTATAAATCGACTAGCCTCTTCTATTGTTCTTGTTCTATTCTGAACAATTTCCACTGATGCCATGGATATTCCTATCCTCCTCAAATTTACTAAAAACCATGTTTCTGTGATGATACAAACTTCTAAAAATGTTTTGGTGAAGCTGAGTCCTACCACCTAAAGGTAAGAGATGCGAAGGACTCTGCTATCAGCACTTCTCAGTGTCAGGAGTGACACTGGCCACAAGCCATATCTAGTCTATGCTGTACTCAAGGGACAGAGCATAGCCCACTTTATGCAAAATCTCCATAGCTTTTATACCTGGCAGTGGCAGCAAGAACATCTAATATATCTGGTACATTCTGTTCTATGTGCTTTCATATATATCTCATTGAGAAATCACAATCCTATGAGGTAGACATTATTTTTACCTTGTTTTCACCAATGGAAAAAACAAAAACAAAAAACTGAAGCTTAGCAAGGTAATTTACCCAAAGTCATAGTTACTGCAGAAGCCAGGGCTAAGGGGTTTTATATCCCGGAAGCAAGACTAAAGCACTCTTGCGTTTTACTGCTTTCTGCACTATTACTCCTCCACCCTGACTCACCAACTAGTCTTTCCGTTGCTGAAGCTCATTTACTTATTCAACCTTCCCATCTTCCTTGTCAGTTTCCCTTCTCCAAGAGGTTCATAACTATCCCTCCAGTCTCTTCTCTGTCAATATTCTTACTGAATAACTCCATCATCGCTCTGGCCTTATTAACTACCTGTCCACACTGAAGGATTCCAGCTCTATTCCATTCTAGTCACCAACTGGCATAAGCCTTCCACTTCAACATTAGGCATGCTTCAGCTCCAATATCTCAAACTTATAAAAAAAAAAAAACTACTTTCTCCATACTTTCTATACCTCTGAAAATCTCCTCTTCAACCTCATCAACGCCTTTTACACATCTAAGAGTTCCTACTATTTCAAAAAAGCATTTGGAAAATTACTGGAATCCCTTGATCTTCTACCATTTTTCCAGTCCTGGTCAACACAGTGCATTTCCTTTCCTTGTCATCAGTGAGCTCAATATTCTGAGAGAAAAATACACAGTCACATTTTCCACCACAGACCCATGCGAGCTGGCTTCTGCTGTATCTTTACAACCCTTCTCATTGGGTGAACCCCCTAATACATATGGAGTGGGTAGCTGTTCCCAAGACCTTTCCTACCATCAAACTCCAATTCCATCTCTTTTCTCAGCAGATTCCTCTCATCTTTTTTGAGAATACTGAGAACTTATGACAAACATTCTCTCCATTTTCTTTCCTTCCCCCTTAAAGTTTCTTAAAATCCTCTTAGTGCTGCTGTCTCCTTTTTTTAAAAGAATTTATTCTTGGCTGTGCGGGGTCTTCACTGCTGCTACTCTCTAGCTGCAATGTGAGGCCTTCTCATTGCAGTGGCTTCTCTTGTTGTGGAGCACAGTCTCTAGGGTGTGAGGGCTTCAGAGGTTGTGGTGCATGGGCTTCCCCAGTGGCTCAGCAGTAAAGAATCCGCCTGCAGCACAGGAAATGCACGAGATGCAGATTCAATCCCTGGGTCAGGAAGATCCCCCAGAGAAGGAAATGGCAACCCACTCCAGTATTTTTGCCTGAAAAGTCCCACGCACAGAAGAGGCAGGCAGGCTGGCTACAGTGCCTGGGGTTGCAGAGAGGAGGACAAAACTGAAGCTACCGAGCAGCAGGAGCACGGGCTCAGGAGTTTTGGCTCCCGGGCTCCAGAGCACAGGGTCAATAGTTGTGATACATGGGCTTAGCTGTTCCAACACACGTGGGATCTTCCTGGACCAGGGATCGAACCCCTGTCTCCTGCACTGGCAGGTGGGTTAAATACCACTGAGACACAAAGGAGGCCCTGTTCTTGGTTTGTTTTTGTAGGTCTTTCTTCTTACACTCCTCTCCTGTTTCCTCCTGTGGTGTGATGACCATCTTTAGTGTTGTGCTTGGATTGCTTTTGCTTTTTTTCTCTCATGTGTGAGAGAGAGTGTGTGTGTGTGTTCCCATGAAGTTTTGATAAAGCAGTCTATATATATAAAAGGTTGTTTTAAGTTTCTAGGATCTTCCCTGCTTCGAGAAGTTCCTTTAGCATTTGTTGCTGGGAAGGCAAGTGTAATCTTGGTCCTCATGTGAGCTTCCTTTTGCCAACAGGGAAGAAAGACATTGGGTGACATCACACAAAAGAAGAGCACAGGCCAATGATACCTTTCAACCCTCTTAGTTTTCTAAAGGTATTCCAAGAGGTCAGTTATTGTAATTGCTTAAAAAATAAAAAGCCTTTTAGAAATGCAAAGGGAATTTCTTTTTTAAAGAATCATTTCCCATCCTTTGCCTAAGTATGCGGGAGGTAAAACAGCTCCATAAAACTGATTATTTCTCTCTTGAAAAGTATACATCTCTCTACTCTAAAGCTGAATTTGCTTTCTAATATTTACCTCCTCTAAGTGTCTTTACAGATTCCAGCTCATACAGACTAACTTCCAAGTGCTGTAGACTTTAATCCTAAATATAAATTTAGGATTTAAAATTTAATCCTAAATCCATTCTATCGCAATACTATTAGGTTGGTGCAAAAGTAACTGTGGTTCTACACTGTGGAAATTTGCCATATTGGGATACATCCTTAAAGAAATGTGGTTATGCTTTACATCATTCAAAATGCATTTCTTGCTTTATGTTCTTTTAACAATGACTTATTACTGTTTATATTTATTTTACACTATAGAAATGATTGATGTTAGACAAACAGCAAATTCAAACAATTTTTTTGAGTTCAAAACGGGTCATGAAGCAGTGGATATAACTGGCAACATCAGCAACACATGTGGCCCAGGAACTGCTGATGAATGTACAGTGCAGTGGCGGTTCAAGAAGTTTTGCAAAGGAGACAAGAACCTTGAAGATGAGGAGTGCAGTGGGTGGCCATTGGAAGTTGACAACAACCAACTGAAAGCAATCACAGAAGCTGATCCTCTTACAGCTACACAAGAAGTTGTCTGAGAACTCAGCGTCGACCATGCAAGGTCATTCAGCATTTGAAGTATACTGGAAAGATGAAAAAGCTTGAGAAGTGGGTGCCTCATGAGCTGACCAAAAAACAAAAAAACTGTCATTTTTGAAGTGTTGTCTTCTCTTATTCTATGCAACAAAACAAACCATTTCTCGGACTGTGACATGTGACGAAAACGATTTTATATGACAACTGGCAATGACCAGCTCAGTGGATGAACTGAGAAGAAGCTCCAAAGTACTTCCCAAAGCCAAACTTGCATGAAAAAAAGGTCATGGTCACTGTTTGGTGGTCTGCAGCTGGTCTGATCCTGGTGAAACCATTACATCTGAGAAGTACGTTCAGCAAATTGATGAGATGCACCAAAAACTGCAATGCCTGCCTCTGGCATCGATCAACAGAATAGGCTCAATTCTTCTCCATGACAATGTCCAACTGCTCATCGCATAATTAATGCTTTAAAAGTTGAACGGATTGGACTATGAAGTTTTGCCTCCTGGGCCATATTCATCTAACCTCTCACCAACTGACTACCCTTCAAGTATCTCAACAATTTTCTGCAGGCAAAACGCTTCCACAACCAGCAGGGGCAGAATATGCTTTCCAAGAGTTCATCGAATCCCAAAGTATAGATCTTTACCCTACATGAATAAACAAACTTATTTCTCATTGGCAAAAATGTGTTGATTGTAATAGTTCCTATTTTGATTAATAAAGGTGTGTTTGATCCTAGTTATAATGATTTAAAATTCGTGGTTTTGAAACTGCAGTTACTTTTGTACCAACCTAATAACATAAACCAAAGATTTGCAAAGTATGGTCTCAGGACCAGCAGCATTAACTTGGGAATTTGTTAACAGTGCAATTTATTAGGCCCCATTCTAGTAATCTGGTGATTCTGAAGTTTGAGTTAGCTTTAACCTAAATTGCTTGAAGCTTTCTTCACACCCAGTCTACTTACCCTACTTAATCCATAGTCTATGTATCCAGACTCCATCAATAATTTTCCATTTACTGGAGCAGTGATTTTTCAAAGACAGGTCTGTTGACCCATAACAAAAGACAGTGAAGTCAATCCAGTGGGTCAAGATTAGAATTTAATTTTAAATAAGAGGAACAATTTTAAATAAGTGAAATTAGAAAACACAACATATCAAAATGCATCACATACAGAAGAGATAGGTATTATTTTAATTTTGCTTATGTGCATGTGCGTGCATTTCCCATTACAGGTCATAAATTGAAACAGTTGAAAAACACTTGCCTATAGCTGTGCTTCTCAAAATTTATCCACAGGCTGTTTCCTGAGACGCTGCATTCATAATAAACTCCCAGGAGATAGACAGATTGTCCTTGGACCTCACTTTTACTACCAAGAGCTATTCAACCGAGAAATCTTAGAAGACTGCTAAACTTGTTACTTCAGTTTCCTTAACTCATGGTATTGTAAGTTGTATTAAACTTGAGAGATCTGCAACATGCTAGAAAATTTTGTTAACTCAGTGTTAAGATTGTGGTATTCTAGTTAACCGATGGGGAGTCATACGATTTTTTGCTTTAACTATGGCTGTTAGCAGTATTTAAAAATGAGTTTCCCATTTCCTGCCTTAGAAAAGGAGTGAACTGAGTTAAAATAAGCCTTCTTGGATGATTAATAATTTTGGACGGCATTACATTTAGGATAATGTAAGAGTTACTGGAGTGCTAACTATAGGATAATATAAATGCAGATGTGTAAGATACAGAGAAAGAATGCGTTCAATTTAGTAAGCACTGACCTCAGATTATACTCTGGATAATTTAATTCTTCCCCCAAATCTTGAAATGAATTACAACTTGGGGGGAGGGATCCTCTTTTTTCATTGAAGGAAAAAAAAAAGATCATCTAGTTCCAATTAATCAAGTCAAACCAAAAAAGTCAGTTATAATTCATTCCTAATATTCTGCATTTGCAATAAGCTCCTAGGTGACAGAGCTTCATTCACAGAGCAGCTAGCTTCAGTCAGTTCAGTTCAGTTGCTCAGTCGTGTCCGACTCTCCGCGACCCCATGAATCACAGCACACCAGCTTACTAGGTGCTTATTCTGTGCCAGCAATAGGCGTACAAGGACTTTTCCTTAGAGGTACTCTGTCTAAAGGATCCTGCATATTTCAATGTCTCTGTAACTGACTGGATGAGAGTTTCTAGTTGCCAACTGATCTCCTAAGTGAAAAGTGAAAGTGTTAGTTGCTCAGTCATGTTCGACTCTTTGTGACCACATAGCAGTAGCCTGCCAGGCTCCTCTGTCCATGGAATTCTCCAGGCAAGAATACTGGAGTGGGTAGCCATTCCCTTCTCCAGGGGATCTTCCTGACTCAGGGATCAAACTCATCTCCTGCACTTCAGGCAGATTCTTTACCATCTAAGCCACCAGGGAAGCTTTAAACTAATAGTCAATAATTACTCACATGAAATCTAGGTCATTTAATGATACTTCTATTAGTTACCAAAAATGAATATGTACTAAAGAAAGGATATATTCTTAGTCTGATTACCTAGCACCAGAAATAGTCGGAGCAAATTTTACAACATGGAAAAATAACCATGTGAGGAAAATATGGAAGCCCTTAAAGAACAAATGGGAATACAGGCCAATAAATAATTTAGTATCATTTTATAGAGACTCCAAAGTTAATTACAAATGAGCACTTAAGTACAGCAAAGAGATAAAGCAAGCTCAAGAACAGGTGGAACCATTTAATGGTTAATGCCTAACAAGTACACTGAAGGATACACAGGGAACAGGATAGTGAGGCAATGTTTCTTAAGAAGAGGGATCTAGAATTTAAATTTTGCAGCACACTCTTAGAGGGGAACTGGAGACAAAGAATGTAGCCCTAGATAGAACAGAGAACATGCTGGCCTTTTCTTCTTGTATAAGCTCCGTCTTTTCTTTGGTCTTCTCTATTTCTCTCAGTATGTCTTATGATGAAGGCAAAGAATAAGAGGTGAGGGTGACTGCATTCCCTGAAGGATGGTGAAGTAGGGAAGAGGGTTGTTGCTGTGGTTAGTCGCTGAGTTGTGTCTGACTCTTCTGCGACCCCATGGACTGCAGCCCTGGACTGCAGCCCGCCAGGCTCCTCTGTCCATGGGATTTCCCAGGCAAGAATACTGGAGTGGGTTGACATTTTCTTCTCCAGGGGATCTTCTTGACTCAGGGACTGAACCCACATCTCCTGCATCGGCAGGCAGATTCTTTACCACTGAGACTCCAGGGAAGACCAAACAATAGTGAGATACCATGGGTGCTCAGTTGCTCAGTCATGTCCAACTCTTTGTGACCCCATGCACTGTAGCCCACCAGGCTCCTCTATCCATGGAATCTCCCAGGTAAGAATACTGTCTTATATTTTTGCCTTTTGTTTGCTTGGGATTTTCTCCTCCCTTCTTTTACATACCTCTTCCTTACCTGGCCAGAACATAAACTTGAATCATTCTTTGGAATATGTCTTATATATAGTTGCAATGTTTAATATCTTGCAAGAGATATTTATAATAAATTTTTTGTATTTTGATAAAGTCAAGTTCTCTGCTATAAATTTTAAAGACAATTGAGCTGAGGTTTTTAGACATCTACTTTTCTCTTCATTGACATTTATCTCCTACCAAATCTTTTAAAAAGACTTGAGTGGCCTTCCAGTAATTTCTTTTCTCTCTGAGGTGATGGTTCGCATACGAAAGGCTCCTTTATCTTGGCTCAGGTCTAATAAATTCTCTCACATTGAGGTATATGTCCTTTTGTTCTATCATTTTACCCTTAATAGAAAAGACTAATTTCAGTTTTTATATAAAACCATATATAAACTCTACTAATTCACCATGCAACTTTCTCTTTAGGATAAAGAACCCCAACTCCTCATTTATCTTTTAGGAGACAATATAGTATATGGGTTAAGAGTAAAGATTCCAAATTTGCAGACCAAGTCCTCTGCCATCTACTAGTTATATGACCTTGGGCAAGCTGTTTGACCTCACTAAGCTTTCTTAGCTGCAAAATACGCATAACAATTATACCCACCTTGTAGGGTTGTTATAATATTAAATAAGTTTAAAGTTCTCAGTATACTGCTTGGCATAGAATGCTCAAAACCTTTTAACTATTCTCATTTTTCAATGATTTCTCTTTAACCAAAGCCTTTTGAGTAATGACTCTCTTCTTAACCCTTCTGTTTTCAAGTCCCTCTTCACCATGAAGCCTAGTTCCCAGTGCTCTGCAGAGAATGCAGTTCTGTGTCAAAGGATTAAACTGCAAAGTCTCCAACTGCATGCTACACTTTAATCTTAACAACCCATTCTCAAGTTTTCCTCAACACATCACTCAAGCTGCTATCATGTTTTTAGAATGTCTTTTTCCTAGGAGCAATAAGAAATAACCTGCTTCTAAACTGAGGTAGATTATTACTGTCTTTTTCTCAGATTAATAAACAGGGCCGAGGAGACAGTAAAGAGGCAAAACAATCAGTGAAATGGGGTATTACCGTCCATGATGCTATTATTTATATTCTAGATCAGCCAATCTTTCCGAGTGTTCTTAAATTTCTTAACTTGTTCATTTTGTTAAATATATATTAAACACTGTGTTAGCATATAAATGGTTAAAAAAAGATGTACTCTGAGCCCTTGAGGAACTTCCAGAAAATAATAAAATCAATGGTAACCATGTAATCAGTGCCCTCTTAGAGACATCAGCAGGGTGAAGTGGGAGCATGGTGGACAGATAACCAAATCAGATTGCATTCCAAATTTCATCTAAATAATGAGTTTAAAAAGCTCTTTGAGTCTAAAAGGACACAATTCCCACCTTCCTCTTTCATCTCCAATTTTGGAGTAAAGGAAGACACACTTGAGTGTTCAATCAACAAAAGGAAGTAATAAAGTATAATAAAAGAACAACAAAAAACTGTGAGTTTTAAGTCCCTTTCCCACACACCAATCCCTCACATTCTGGATTTAATTTGCCTTCTCCATTGAGTGAGGTACTATCCTCCATGCTCTATGGCAGGGCTGGAAAAGATGCCTGATCAAGGTCCCGCTTACCGAACTCTACAATCTGGATACAGTAAGTCCCCTACACACGAACGTTTAAAGATGCAAGTAAGTGTTCGAATGTCCAGTCACGAAAGGCCTGATGAAACCGCAGCCTGCCCTCCACCTCCTACAGCTGAGCATCCTTCCGCTCTATCCTCGCCCACCTCGTCTCCCTCCCCCAATAACTCTGTTTGCCAGTTCACTCACTGTCAGCCCTCGAATGCCCGCTGCTGCACTCCGCCACTTTTCAAGGTACTGGACTGTAAGATTTAAAATGTTTCATCTTCTGTTTTTAATGCATTATTTGTGTGAAAAGTATTATAAACCTATTACAGTACAGTACTATGTAGCCAATTGTGTTAGCTGGGTACCGAGGCTCACTTTGTTGCACTTACAAACAAATCAGCCTTATGAACTCGCTCTCTGACTGGAACGCATTCGTCTGTGAGGGAATTACTGTATTTCCAGATCCAAATAGGCAGGCAGGAATCTTCCCGAGGAGGGGGTTGGGGTTAGGCACGAGTGTCTAAGGAGCCAGGGACAGTGAAGGAGGCGGAAGCCAGTTCTCACCGAGAGGATCTTATCGCCCTCCTGGAGCCGCCCATCCAGGGCCGCAGCCCCGTCCTCTTTGATGCGGCTGACGAAGATGCCACTGTCATTGGAGACATACTGCTGATCTGTCCCACCGACGATGTTGAAGCCCAGCCCTAAGAAAATCATGGAGGAGTTGTAAAGGAGATAGCGGTGAAGAAGGAGGAGAGAGGTTAAAGAAGATAAGGAGAAGGAGAAAGGAAAGGCCTGGTGGCAGGGGTAGGAGTTAGAGAGTGGTGGTGAGGGGTAAGCGGGGTGGGGAAGTCCAGACTGTGATGTAGCTGGTGGCTAGTAATGGGCAAGGTCAGTGATTAGTATCACTAACAGAGGTCAAGAGTACCCAGAGTTACTCAATCAGACCAGGCAGCGCTAAAAATACAAAAACAGTGATCAACATGGTTAGTTGAATACAAAAAGAAAAAAAAATTTTTTTCAAAGTCATTAGCACTGTGATGGCTGAGAGTAAGTGGTTAATAAATATCACCTGTCACTATAATGACATGAAAGGCTCTGAGACGTCCTGCATGCAGGAAAGCACACTGCTCAACTTTAGCTCAGTCTCTCCCCAGCCTAGCTGCCTGCAGAGCCACCATGGAGCTCGCCAGAAGCATCGTTGCACAGACTGTATTTGTCTTCATCAGTTTACCCTGCTTCCTGAAAGCCATGACAGCCTCAGCCCCCCAACCCCCACCCCCAAGAGCAGAATCAGGGCAGGAACCCAGGCCTCTTGGCTCTGAGCTCTAAGCTCTTTCTTGCCTTTATGATATCTCTCTACCCCCAAAGCACTTCTCCCAACCAATAAACAAAAGAATTAGGAGCAATTCTCCCAGGCTCCCAAGACTAAGTATTTCACATTTGGATTCTTCAGCACTTAGTGGTCAGCTTTGCAGACCACAGGCAATTAAGGCAATTCTAAGATGTGCTGCTCATATTTGGTTTAGATTCTGTTGGTAGCATTTGGAGGCTCCAAAATACTGATGTTCCTGCTTAGAAGAAGCAACGCTTTTAACTAGTTGGCAAATGAACTGTTTCTTATTGAGAGGGAGATTCTTAAACAAACCTCCCCTGTATATTTCTCCCAGCCTTCAGAAGAGTTTGTGTATGGTGGTGCTTTGGAAGAAATGGCTTTGGGAGTTCCTTTATTTCTTTCTATTTTGAATTGAGGTGGTAGCAGAAAAAGGTAACTGATAGTTCACGACAGGACGAAACCACCAAATTCATTCTTCTTTCCTTTTATGCCTCAAGTGCAAACACTACATCCTTGGGTATAGTGACTGGCAAGTTTTATTCACTGTGTGTGTGTTAAGTTGCTTCAGTAGTGTCTGACTCTTCATGACACTATGGACTGTAGCCCACCAGGCTCCTCTGTCCATGGGATTCTCCAGGCAAGAATACTGGAGTGGGTTGCCACGCCCTCCTCCAGAGGATCGTCCCAGAACCTGTGTCTTATTTACTATAGATAACTAATAACCTATTGATTAGCAACTACCCATTTCCTGCTCTTCCTAGCCCCTGGCAACCACCATTCTATTCTTCACTTCAATGAGTGATGATTTTAAACAAGTGTAAAATTTCAGTTTTGCAAGATGGAAGTTCTGGAAATCTGACGTACAACATTGTGCCTACAGATAACAATATCCTTATCAGATATTTAAGAAACTGTTGAGAGTAGACCTCATTTAAGTGTTCTTACCACAATAAAATAAAATTGAATTTAAAAAAAGAAAAAAAAAATGACTACCAAGGTACTATTTCCAAGGACCAAACAATAAGTTGTGGGAAGGGCTTCATTTACAAACTATTGTCATATGGTTTCTATCTATGCAGTAGAGAAAAGCCACTTTTTATCTATGCAATAAAAAGAAAAGAAAGAAAATAGGGCCTTCTTTACATCCGGTGCTGTAGAATTCAAAGACACAGTGCAAAGAGAAAAGAGATAGGAAACACATATATTAGGAAACACATAAAACAGATATGAAAAACATTTATCTGGTAGCACAACTGGAAAAATACAGCCATAATCACTAGCCTACTACTGGTTTCAACAGAACACAGATACTTAAAGTGATGAGACGAAAGCCTAAGTGAACCTCATCGTATTAACACACGCACAAGCAAATCAATCTATGATTTAAGGAAACACATGACCAAAGAAAGCAGCAGCAGGAAATGTCTAATTGAAATAGCCTACCTCCTGTACAGAGTATCTGCAGCTAGAGAATGAAAAGGATACATAGCACAAAGAACTTCCACTGGAAGATGACTACTTCAACTCCTTTAAAGGGAAGATTATAAAAATTTTAAGTTACTAAATGGTTTCTCTCAGAAAACTCTTAATTTCTATCATAGTGGGTAGACAGTAATGGAAAGGGGATGGGAGGCAGTTCAGATGAGATGGAAAGGTAAGTGGAGGTTGATTATAAAAGGCTTTGAAATACCTTGAAGACCGTGACAGGTTTCAGCAGGGTGCGCTGAGGCCAATCAGCCTCTTTCAGTACTGGGAGAAACAATTTGGAGAAAATTTTTCAATGAAATCCAATATCCTCACCAAACAATAGAGCTGCCTCTGGGAATCTTGGGAATAGGAAGTTTATGTTATGTAGCTGAATGCAACATAGTAGTTAGAAAGAAAAAGGACTCTGCTGCTGGGTATTTAAAAAACTACAGAATGGTGATTAAAAAAGAAAAACGGAACAAACATCTTCCCCAAATTTTCTATATACAAACAAGCACAGTCTACTCCTTCCCCGCCACATATACAAGCATATTTATAATGCCTTGCTTATTGCTACATCAATTGTAAACAAACCACACCACCTAATATGAGGACTTCTAGACTAACAAGAAGTCTCTTTCTTCAGCTACAATATTTACAAACTGAACTTACCTTTAACTTGAAGCGTTGCTGCAACAAACAGGAGTCTCTGAAGCACTGAGGAGCAATATTACCAATTCAAGCCTGGGCCCCATGGATACCTACATAGTCCTCAATCAACTTATTCATTATTGATCATTTACTATATGTTATGGCACAAAGTGAAGAGGAACTCAAAAGCCTCTTGATGAAAGTGAAAGAGGAGAGTGAAAAGGTTGGCTTGAAGCTCAACATTCAGAAAACAAAGATCATGGCATCTGGTCCCATCACTTCATGGGAAATAGATGGAAAAACAGTGGAAACAGTGTCAGACTTTATTTTTTGGGGCTCCAAAATCACTGCAGATGCTGATTGCAGCCATGAAATTAAGACGCTTGCTCCTTGGAAGGAAAGTTATGAGCAACCTTGATAGTATATTAAAAAGCAGAGACATTACTTTGCCAACCAAGGTCCGTCTAGTCAAGGCAATGGTTTTTCCCATGGTCATGTATGGATGTGAGAGTTGGACTGGGAAGAAAGCTGATCGCCGAAGAATTGATGCTTTTGAACTGTGGTGCTGGAGAAGACTCTTGAGAGTCCCTTATACTGCAAGGAGATCCAACCAGTCCATTCTAAAGGAGATCGATCCTGGGTGTTCATTGGAGGGACTGATGCTAAAGCTGAAACTGCAATACTTTGGCCACCTCATGCGACGAGTTGACTCACTGGAAAAGACTCTGATGCTGGGAAAGGTTGGGGGCGGGAGGAGAAGGGGACGACCGAGAATGAGATGGCTGGATGGCATCACTGACTCTGTGGACATGAGTTTGAGTGTGCTCCGGGAGTTGGTGATGGACAGGGAGGCCTGGCGTGCTGTGATTCATGGGGTCGCGGAGAGTCGGACACGACTGAGCGACTGAACTGAACTGAGGCACTGCATTATATTCCGAGGAAGACATAAAGGTAAACTGGACAGTCTCTGCTTGGACAACAAATAGAAATATATCCTTTCTCCTTCCCTCTTAGAGGCTGCAAAAGTAAATTAAAGTCAGACAACCTGGCCACAAATTCAATTCCATAACTTACCCAGTATGTGGACTAAAACAAGTCAGTGTGCCTTTGTTCCGCAGCTGCTGCTTCTGTAACCTAAGGATTATAAATTCTGTCCTAACTCAAAAAGTAGGGTCCAATAACATAAAGTCTGAAAAAAATCCTTTATAAACTTATACAGTGGTTGCTACATGGAGTAGCTCCTTTAACAGTAGCTGCCAATAAAACAGTAGTGCCTGCTACACCCCCAAACTAGAGAGTCTGATGGAGAAAGGATGAATGAACATAAAATACAAATGTGAAAAATCCTGAAATAAAGGAAGACAGATTAAAATGTCCACCCATCTATTAATAGGACTGGACTGTGGAACTCAATAAACTTTCATCCTTATGGAAATTAAGGCTGTCTATTACCTGTGACCCAGACTTCTCCCTCACTGAGTAATTTCTAGCAATGGCAGTATTGAAAATATTCAATAATCAGGCCAGTACACGTACCAACCAGATGTCAGCTGGAAGCAAACAGAATGGGAAGGTCTACCCTAGTATACAACCGATGATTATTGGCTCTAAGGAAAATCTTCCATAACGAGGGTGGACCACATATCTTGGTTTGCCAGGGAATCTTGATAGACGCAAACTGTCCCAGTGCAATTAAAATAGTCCCTTTCAATTTCAAAAGCATCTCAGTTTGGACCAATGTGATCATTTTGTCAAGGGTAATGTAAGAATCTATTAATTGCTGCATGTTTTGTGGTAGTGAGGAACTGATGGCAATTTAGGTGTTCATCCTTTGGGGAACAGGTAACTAAGAAAAAATTAAAACACAGATGCACTGAATAAGCACACAAAGTAACAGTTTTAAAATGTAATGTTGATATTAATAGTATGTGTGTATGCACGCTCAGTCATGTCCAACTCTTTTGCGACCCCATGGACTGCAGCGCGCCAGGCTCCTCCGTCCATGGGATTTCCCAGGCAAGAATACTGGAGTGGGTTGCCATTTCCTTCTCCAATGCATGAAAGTGAAAAGTGAAAGTGAAGTCTCTCAGTCCTGTTTGACTCTTAGCGACCCCACGGACTGCAGCCCACCAGGCTCCTCCATCCATGGGGTTTTCCAGGCAAGAGTACTGAAGTGGGGTGCCATTGCCTTCTCTGGGAACAGTGTTACCTATTTACAAAAACGTATACATATTTCAGACACATTATCTGTGAGGGAGGGATAGAAGCTTAGGAATGAAAACTAAAAGGGACTTTGAACCTACTGATGAGGACAATGTATTATGGAGCTGAAGTTGCTGTCCTCCAGTCGCTTAGTCATGTCTGACTCTTTGCAAACCCAGGGAAGCACGCCAGGCTTCCCTGTCCTTTACCACCTCCTCGAGCTTGCTCAAACTCATGTCCATTGAGTCGGTGATACCATCCAACCATCATGTTCTCTGTCATCTCCTTCTCCTTCTGCCTTCAGCCTTTCCCAGCATCAGGGTCTTTTCTAACATCTCTTCTTTTCACATCAGGTAGCCAAAATATTGGAGATTCAGCTTCAGCATCACAGTCCTTCCAATGAATATTCAGGGCTGATTTCCTTTAGGATTGACTGGCTTTCTCTCTCTGCAGTCCAAGGGACTCTCAAGAGTCTTCTCCAACACCACACTTCAAAAGCATAAGTTCTTTGGTGCTCAGCCTTTATGGTCCAACTCTCACATCCATACATGACTACTGGAAAAACCACAGCTTTGACTATACAGACCTTTGTCGGCAAATGTCTCTGGTTTTTAATATGCTCTCTAGGTTTGTCAAGCTTTTCTTCCAAGGAGCAAGCGTCTTTTAATTTCAAGGCTGCAGTCACCATCTGCAGTGACTTTGGAGCCCAAGAAAATAAAAATAAAATTAAATCAATAAAAACAACAGAGATTGTTTCCCCATCTATTTTGCCATGAAGTGATGGGACCAGATGCCATGATCTTAGTTTTCTAAATGTTGAGCTTTAAGCCAGCTTTTTCACTCTCCTCTTTCAATCGAAGGCTCCTCAGTGCCTCTTTGCTTTCTGCCATAAGGGTGGTGTCATTTGCATATCTGAGTTTACTGAAATTTCTCCCTGCAGTCTTAATTCCAGCTTGTGCTTCATCCAGCCCGGCATTTTGCATGATGTACTCTGCATATAAGTTAAATAAGCGGGGTGACTATACAGCCCTGATATACTCCCTTCCCAATTTGGAACCAGTCTATTGTTCCATGTCTGGTTCTAACTGTTGCTTCTTGACCTGCATAGATTTCTCAGGAGGCAGGTAAGATGGGCCTGGTATTCCAACCTCTTGAAGACTTTTCCAGTTTGTTGCGATCCACACAGTCAAAGGCTTTGGCGTACTCAATGAAGCAGATGTTTTTCTGGAATTCTCTTGCTTTTTCTATGATCCAACGGATGTTAACAATTTGATCTCTGATTCCTCTGGCTTTTCTAAATCCAGCTTGAACATCTGGACATTCTCGGTTCATGTACTGTTGAAGCCTGGCTTGGAGAATTTTGAGCATTACTTTGCTAGCGTGAGAGATGAGTGTAATTGTGTGGTAGTTTGAGCATTCTTTGGCATTGCCTTTCTTTAGGATTGGAATGAAAATTGACCTTTTCGAGTCCTGTTGCCACTGATGCTGCTAAGTCACTTCAGTCGTGTCCGACTCTGTGTGACCCCATAGACGGAAGCCCACCAGGCTCCCCCGTCCCTGGGATTCTCCAGGCAAGAACACTGGAGTGGGTTGCCATTTCCTTCTCCAATGTGTGAAAGTGAAAAGTGAAAGGGAAGTCCGCTCAGTCGTGTCCGACCCTTAGCGACCCCACAGACTACAGCCAACCAGGCTCCTGGTTGAGTTTTCCAAATTTGTTGGCATATTGAGTACAGAGCTTTCACAGCATCATCTTTTAGGATTTGAAATAGCTCAACTGGAATTCCATGACGTCCATTAGCTTTATTTGTAATGATCCTTCCTAAGGCCCACTTGACTTCGCACTCCAGGATGTCTGGCTCTAGGTGAACCATCATGGTTATCTGGGTAAGATCTTTTTTCGTACAGTTCTTCTGTGTATTCCTGCCACCTCTTCTTAATATCTTCTGCTTCTGTTAGGTCCATACCACTTCTGTCCTTTACTGTGCCCATCTCTGCATGAAATGTTCCCTTGGTATGTCTAATTTTCTTGAAGAGATCTCTAGTCTTTCCCATGGAGCTGAAGGGTATTAATTAACTCAGTACTTGGCATCTACTATCCAAAAGCAGTTGAGGGGAGAGGGAGAAAGAAAAAGATGGGGACTCAATAGACTTTTTAAAAAGTGAATAAATGAAGACATACTCCATAGTGAACCTGGTTATAATGCGCCAATAAATTTTTTAAATGTCATCAAGATTAAAATGGAATGCTTGGCCTCTAATTTGGAGGAGAAGTCTAAGCACAAAAGTGTATGGACGGCATAAGAATGACACCATCATATGACTGGGAGAGAAAGAAAGTGTGTCCAGTTTAAGAGCTTTGTAAAAGAAATAAGAAATGCCTTCCTGGGGCCTCTTCCTGTCTCCAGGTCTGGATCTTAAGCTTGTTTACAAATAAGACAGGCAGCAACTAATGGTTACTAAATGTTTACCAGGTATAATGCCATGCACTCTACATACATTATCCCATTTAATCTCCCCAATAAACACATGAAGAGGTTATCACACTTTACAGATGAACTTAAAAGGGTAAGGCATGAAAAGACTAACTTTTTAAAAGGTAACACAGCTAATTCTTTGTAAAGCTCAGACACTAGGTTAGGATGTTTGATTGCTAAGTGTAAGTTTTAACCCATTTTGCTATGCTGTATCTTTGTAGAAAATATGAACAACTGCGTTAGAAAAAAAGTTTGCATAAATCAACTTGTTTTGGGGGCTGGCTTGAATAAGCAACATTGGGATAATGACTGTAGAACAGTCCTCAAGTATAATATGTTCCAAAAGAAAAATAGGTTATTCTTGAGTTGTTACCTCACTCAGGATCCCTATTGCTTACTAATCATGACAGAGAAGAGAAAATTGTTCATTTCATTCATTCTTCTCTTTAAAATCTAAACATTATAAAATAAAAGAGCAGTATTTCACAATCTGTTCTTCTGGAAAAAAAATAATTCATTAAAATGAAATAAAATAGTCCATTAACACCAATGATGGTGGCCACATGTTGAGTTATGAACACTAGATGAACAAATACTCTACCTTCCCCCTATCTACCTGAGGGTTTTTCTATCCCAATAATTTTCCCTAGATACCAGTCAAGCTCTATTGGTCACACAACTCACTATTCATTTAATCATTTCATGGCAAAATATATGTAGCATAAAATCAAGTTCTAAGGGACAAACAACTCACTGTTTGTTTAAAGGGAAAATTCATACAACACAATATTTAACATTTTAACCATTTTGAAGAGTACGATTCAGTGACATTAAGTACATTCACAATGCTGTGCAACCATCACCACTGTCCATATCTGCAACTTTTTCATCATATCAAAGAGAAGTCTCCATCCATTAAAAATAATGTCTCCTCTCCCCTTCCCCTGGTCACCTCTATTACACATTGTGTCACTGTGGGTTTGCCTATTCTATATACCACATATAAGTGGAACTACACAAATTTGTTCATCGTGTCTTGCTTAATCCACAAAATATGCCTTCCAAATTCATTCATGTTGTACAATGTATCAGAATTTCATTCCTTTTAAAGGATGAATAATGTTCCATCGCATGTACATACTACATTTTGTTTAGTCAACAGTCAATGGACATTTGGTTGTTTCCGTATTTTTGCTATTGTGAATAATGCTACTATGAACACTAGTATACAAGTGTCTGAGTTTCTGCCTTCAATTCTTTTGGGTATATATCTGGAACTGAATTGCTGGATCACATTGTAATTCTATGTTCAACAATTTGAGGAACTGCCCAACTGTTTTCTATCACAGATGTACCACATTTTACATTCCAAAAAGCATTGCCTATGGGTTCCAATTTAACCACATCCTCATCAATGCTTCGGAGAAGGCAATGGCAAGCCACTCCAGTACTCTTGCCTAGAAAATCCCATGGACGGGGGAGCCTGGTAGGCTGCAGTCCATGGGGTTGCTACGAGTCAGACATGACTGAGCGACTTTACTTTCACTTTTCACTTTCACACATTGGAGAAGGAAATGGCAACCGGGGTCACACAGAGTCGGACACAACTGAAGTGACTTAGCAGCAGCAGCATCAATGCTTATCATCTTCATTTGGGAGGGGGGGGGGCGCAGTTAGGATAATAGTCATTCTGATTAATGTGAAGTGGTATCTCACTGTGATTTTGATTTCCCAAAGGCTAGTGATGTTAAACATCTTTTCACGAATTTATTGCCCATTTATGTATCTTCGTTAAAGAACTGTCTCAAGGCCTTATTTTTGAATGAGGTTGTTTTAAGCATTCTTTATGTATACTGGTATTAATTCAGTATCAGATACATGATTTGCACATATCTTCTCCCATTCTGTGCATTATCTTTTATTCTCTTTATAGTCTCTTTGGAGTCGTAAAATTTATTAATTTTTGTAAAATCCGATTAATTTTTTTCTTCTGTGCCTGTGCATCTGGTGTCACATTAACAATATCATCAGTGAATCCAATGTCATAAAAAAATTTCCCTATCTTTTAAGAGTTTAGTCTTAGCTCTCATATTCAAGTAGTTGATGCATTTTTAGTTAATTTTTGTATAAAATGTAAGGCAAGGATCCAAATTCATTCTTTTTCATGTGGATATCCAGTTTTCCCAACATAATTTGTTGAAAAAACTGTCTTTCCCCTCACTGAATAGTGGTGGTATCCTTCCAAAAATCATTTGACCACGTATGAGGAGGCTTATTTCTGGGCTTTCTATTCTACCCCACAGCTCTGTACATCTGCTCTTATGTTAGCACCACAGTGTTCTGAATATTGTAAGTTTTGAAATCAGGAAGTTGTGAGTCCCTTAACACTGTTCTTTGTTTTCAAGATTGCTTTGACTATTAGGGGGTCCTCTGAGATTTTATATGAGTATTAGGATGGGATTTTTGTATTTCTGTAAAAAGGCAGATGAGATTTTGATAAATCCTGAGTTTACAGATCACTTTGGATAGCACTGTCACTTTAACAATATCAACTCTTCTAATCCATGAACATGGAATATCTTTCCACTTATTTATGCCTTTAATTTCTTTCAGTCAAATTTTGTAGTTTTCAATGTACAAGTTATTGTCTCATTAATTATTTCTAAGTATTTTATTATTTTTAATGCTATTATAAATGGAAATGTTTACTTAATATCCCTTTCAAATTGCTCATGTATGGAAACTCAACTAATTTTGTGTTGATTTTGTATCCTGCAACTTTGCCAAGCTTGCTATTAATTCTGGGTTTTTTTGGTGGAATCTTTAGAATTTTTTACACGTAAGACTGTACCATTTGTGAACAGAGACAATTTACTTCTTCCTTTCCAATTTGTATGCCTTTCTTTTTCTTGCCTAACTGTTCTGAATTGAATTTCCAACACCATCTTGAACAGAAGTGGTGAACCCAAGCATACTGTCTTGTTCCAGATCTTAGAAGAAAAGTTTCTTATACCAAGTATGATGTATCCATATATGGATTCTTCATATATGACCTTTATCATGGAAAGGAAATTTTCTCAAATTCTTTTTCTATATGTTGGGATGTTAATGTGGGCTCTTTTCTGTTCATTCTATTAATATGCTGTATCATATCAACATATTTTCTTATTTGAACCATCTTTGCATTCTTGGAATAAACTGCACTTTGTCGTGGTATATAATCCTCTTAGAAGGCTGCTGAATTAAAACCTTGTAGCTCTGTAATCACCATAGCTTTCTAAAGAAAAATTTTTAGTTACTACCACAAGGTATAAGGCCCAAACAGAATTTAGCAGCTTCACTGGTTGGATGAAATGGGGATCAGAGTTTGGGGAGGGTGAGGCTGCTGGAAGTTAGTTCTGGAAGGGCAAAGTTCTGGAAAGGAGGAAGCTAGACCAAAATAAAAAGAGAGTACAAGAGAGTGCCAGGTATTCACATGAGTCTACTGAGAGGCCATGTATACGTTAAGTGAAACGCCACAAGGCTAGACAAATAAAAACTAGTAACAGGCTAAGCAATTCTCAAAAGTTAACACAAGGTAGAGAGACCTTTAACCAACCAGAATCAAAATCCTCAGTGATACACTAGGAAATTCAGTGGCAACCCACTTAGAACATTTAGAGGGTTCAACTATCCCTGAAGTGAATGCTACTTTAGATTCACCCTAGAAAAGTTTATAAACAGTCCTAAAGAGGTAAAACTGACCTGCAAGTTACTTAACTGCCTACCAAAACAAATTCAACAATGCAACAATAGAAATGTTAATGCAACAAAACAAAATGCAGACACTGAGCAATGTAACCAGTCACAACATCCAAAATCTAATTAAAAACTTTTAACATGCTGAGAAGAAAACAAGGGTCCATATAGTCAAAGCTATGGTTTTTCCAGTGGCCATATATGGATATGAGAGTTGGACCATAAAGAACGCTGAGCGCTGAAGAATTGATGCTTTCGAACCATGGTGCTAGAGAAGAGTCTTGAGAGTCCTCTGGACAGCAAGGAGATCAAATCAGTCAATACTAAAGGAAATCAACCCTGAATACTCATTGGAAGTACTGATGCTGAAGCTGAAACTCCAATACTGATGCAAAGAGCTGACTCACTGGAAAAGACCCTGATGCTGGGAAAAACTGAGGGCAGGAGGAGAAGTGGATGAGATGGTTGAATGGCTTCATCAACTCAACGGACATTAGTTTGAGCAAACTCCTGAAGACAGTGAAGGACAGGGAAGCCTGGCGTGCTGCAGTCCATCAGGTTGCAAAGAGTCTGACTTGGCTGAGTGACTGAACAACAAGGAAAGAAGAAAACATGACCTGGAATCAAGAAAAGAAATTGGTCAAAAGAAAGAGAATCAGCAACATGAAGCTATCAGACAACGATGTTTAAAAGGCTATTACAACTATGTGAAAATAAAGGAAGTCAAACATAATGAGAAAATGGAAGTTTTTCCCTCAAATATTGAAGTTGCCTTCATTTTGAGCTGATTTTTTGGTGTGGAGTAAAACAGTAGTCCAATCCTGGGTATTCATTGGAAGGACTGATGCTAAAGCTGAAACTGCAATATTTTGGCCACCTCATGCGACAAGTTGACTCACTGGAAAAGACTCTGATGCTAGGAAAGGTTGGGGGCGGGAGGAGATGGGGACGACAGAGAATGAGATGGCTGGATGGCATCACCGACTCTGTGGACATGAGTTTGAGTGAACTCCGGGAGTTGGTGATGGACAGGGAGGCCTGGCGTGCTGTGATTCATGGGGTCGCGGAGAGTCGGACACGACTGAGCGACTGAACTGAACTGAACTGAAAACAGTAGACCAGTTCCATTCTTTAGCATTCAGTTTTTCCAACATCATCAATGAAGATATAAATGATACATTTATCACTCCTAAACAGTTTATTCTTAGCTCCTCTGTCACAGATTAATCGATCATAAGCATATAGGTTTACTCTCTGGACTCTATCCTGTTCTATTGATCTGTGTGTTAAAATGGAAGCTTTTTTAGGAAAACGAAACTAATAATTTAAAAACTACATATCTGAAAGGAAAAATACACTAGGTGTGAATGACAACGGCTTTGATACCACAGGAGAAAAGATAAGTGAAAAGACAAGTGTAGGGAAGCCACAGTAACATGTGGGATAATGGCATACGATTGAATACATATGTAACTACAGTTCCAGAAGGAAAAGAAAAAAGGGAGTTAGAAAAAAACGTCGGAAGAAAACAACTGGCTCAAATTTTATGAAAATATAAACAAATCTGAGAAGTTCAAACTCCAATCAGGACAAATACAAAAGCAAACAAACACACAAATACGTATCACAGTCACATTGCTCAAAACCAGGTATAAAGAGAAAATTTTAAAAGCAGTCAGAGGGAAAAAGGACATAGTAAGTATAAAGACATCACAGACTCAACAGATGAGTCTGAGCAAGCTCCCGGAGATGATGAAGGACAGGGAAGCCTGGCGTGCTGCAGTCCATGGGGTCGTAAAGAGTAGGACATGCCTGAGCAACAACAAAGTACAAAGGAGTAAAGATAAGAATGACAATAGACTTCTCCTTAGAATCTATGCAAGCCACAAGTCAATGAAGCATCATCTTTAAAATGATAAAAGAAAAATACAAATTAACTTATGATTCTATGTCTAGTGAATACAGCCTTCAAAAGTACGGCAAAATAAACACTTTTTTCAGAAAGACAAAAGCTGTCAGAATGTGACATAAGCAGATTTATACTATGATAAATATTAAAGAAGTCTGTCAGGCAAAAACATAAATACAGAACAGAAGCTTGGATATGAAGGTATGAACACCACTGGAAATCATAAATATATGGTTAAATGCACCTTAAAATTAAAAGGATGAACGCAGATATATTAAGCAGCTGGACTGGTCCCATGAATGTAATAAAAAGTAAACTTTAGAATAAGGAAAATTACAAGGGATAATAAGGGACATTTCCTGATTTTAAAAAAACAGAGTCAATCCACGAGAAGACATTAAAACACTAGATATGCATGCACCAATAACAGAACTTGAATATCAATGAAACAAAAACTGAAATGAGAAAAAGGCAAGTCAAAAAGACTTGTAGGATTTTCCTGGTGGTACAGAGGATAAGAAACTGCCTGCCAATGTAGGCGACGTGAGTTCAGTCTCTGGTCTGGGAAGACTCCACATGCCATGGAGCAACTAATAAGCCCATGCACAACTACTAAGCCCCCGATCTAGAGCCCAGGAGCCGTTGCTACTGAAGCAACTACTGACTCCATGTGCTTGAAGTACTGAACCCCAAAAGTGTAGAGCCTGTATTCTGCAACAGGAGAAGCCACTGCAGTGAGAAACACACGCACCACAGCTAAAGAGTAGCCCCTACTCACCGCGACTAGAGAAAGCCCATGCACAGCAATGAAGACCTGGTGCAGCCACAAATAAATAAAACGTTTTCGAAAAGGACTGGTAGATTTCAACATTTCTCCCTCCGTAATTGACAGAACAAACAGAAAAGTCAGTAAAAATATGGAATCTTTGAACAACACTGAGAACGAACTTAACCCAATTTACATTTACAGAACAACATGCTCAGCAACTGTAAAATAAACATCCTTTTGTACCACACAGGAAATGTTCGTAAAGACTGATGGTAGGTCAATAAAGTAAGTCTAATGAATTTCAAAAGATAGAACTGAATGAGAAATCCATAAAAATAACTGTATTAGTCTTCTCGGGCTGACATAACAAAATACCACAGACCGAGTGACTTAAATTCTATTCTGGAAGCTTAGGAAGTCTACGATCAAGGTACCAGCAAGACAGACTTCATTCTAAGGCCTCTTAACTTGTAGGTGGCCACCACCTTGCTCTTGCTCCCATGGCTTCTCTGTGTATGCACAGGACACAGTGAGCTCTTTGGGTCACTTTCTCTAAGGACACTAATTCTGTAAGATCAGGGCCCCATTAGTATAACTTCATTTAATCTTAATTACTTCAATAAAAGGTCTTGTCTCCAAACACAGCCACATTAGAGCTTAGGGTTTCAGTATATGAATTTTGGAGGGACACAAACATTGTCCTCAACAATAAAGATATCCTTAAAAAAAAAAAATCCCTAAATGTTTGGAAAGTAAATAACCTATGAGTTAAAGATGAAATTATAAGGAAAAATAGAAAACATCTTAGCTGAATGACACACTAAAAAAATTTTACATTGTGGTACACAAAATTATTAATAAAAACTAAATAAATGAAGCAATACCATGTCTTGGACCAGAAGTCTTAGTACTTATAAGATGCAACTCTCTATAAATCAAAATGGATTATAATTTACTTTTTTATTGAAGTACAGTTGATTTACAATATTGTGCTAATTTCTGCTATAAAGTGACTCAGTGATACACATATCTATATATTTTCATATTCTTTTCCGTTAAGGTTTATCACAGGATATTGAATTCAGTTCCCTGTGCTACAGAGTAATACTTTGCTGTTTGTCAATTCTATCTTTAATAGTTTGCGTCTGCTAACCCCAAACTCACAATCGACCCCTCCCCCACCTGACCTCCCCCTTGGCAACTGCAAGTCTGTTCTATGTCTGTGAGCTTGTTTCTGTTTCACAGAAAACTTTGTGTTACATTTTAGTTTCCACATATAAAGTGACATCATATGGCATCTGTCTGTCTCCTTCTGACTTCACCTAGTATGAAAATTTCTAGGTCCATCTACATTGCTGCAAATAACATTATTTCACAAAATAGTAAAATTTTAATGTAATCCCAATCAAAATCCCACCAGATAATTTTATAGAAATTGACAAGCTGGTTCTAAAATTTACATGGAAATTTATACTCTGGGTTTTTCTTTTTTAATTTACATTGTTAAACTTCTATTTTATAATAGTCAAAACATTTTTGAAAAGGAACAAACAAAATCGGAAGGCACACTTTATTTCAAGGCTTAGTAAAAAGCTACATTTGTCAAAGTATTTGTATAGAGAAAAACAAGATAATGGAATCAATTTGAGACCCACTGGGCCCACATATAAATGCTCAACTGATCTGATACTTTAATGTATTTCAATGGTGAAAGGATAATATTTTCAATAAGTGTTGGGACAACTGTGTATGAGATAGACATAAAAAGGAACTTGCATGCTTAACCCCAAATACATGCAAAATAAATTAATTTGAAATGAATCACAGAACTAAACATAAAAGCTAATCTATAATATTTTATTAGAAAATATAGAAGAAAATGTTCTTTACCTTGGGGTAGCTAAGATTTCTTAGACATTATACAAATGGGTATCAACCATAGAGGAAAAAAGAAAAAAAACCTGACAAACTGTTCTTCTTAAAACTTAAAGCCTTCCACTCTTCAAAACACAAACCCCACTTCCCAAAAAGAAAAGGCAAGTCAAACCAAAAGAAAATACCTGCATCACATAAACATGACAAAGGACTTATGTCCACAATATATAAAGAACTCTTACAATCTGATGAGAAGAAAACAAGCAATACAATAAAAATGGGTAAATGACTTTACTTTCCAGAATATATATGAAAGGGCAATAAATATATGAAAATATGTTCCATCATCATTTGCGTCCAGGAGCTGCAAATAAAAACCATCCCACAACCCCTATAATGACTAAGATAAAAAAGAAAGACAATATCAAATGTTGGCAAGGATGTGAGATAACTGGAACTGTCATACATATCTGGCAGAAGTATAAAATAACACACATATTTTGAAAAACAGTTTGGCAATTTCTTTTAAAGCTAAACACACACCCTTAAAAGCAGCAAACCCACTCTCAATTATTACGTATTTAATCAAGACAAAGTAAAATACATGTTTACACAAAGAGCTGCATGTGAATACTCATAGCAGATTAATTTTTAATAACCAAAACCCCAGAAACAACGTAAATGTGAATTAACAAGTGAATGGATAATCATACTATGGTATATTGTGGCATACTTACACAGTGAAATGTGTGTGTGCTGTGCTCAGTTGCGTCAAACTCTGCAACCCCATGGACTGCAGCCTACCAGGCTCCTCTGTCCATGCAATTATCCTGGCAAGGATACTGGAGTGGGTTGCCATTTCCTCCTCCAGGGCATCTTCCTGACCCAGGGATCAAACCCACGTCTCTTGTATCTCCTGCACTGGCAGGCAGATTCTTTACCACTAAGTCACCTAGAAGCCCCAGACAATGAAATACTGACAGTAATAAAAAATAAATGTGTAAATGAGTGAAAGAAGCCTAAGTACACACTATATGATCCTATTTCTATGGCATTCTATATTAGGCAAAACCGATCTACAGCGACAGAAATCAGACCAGTGGTTGCCTAGAGCATGCAGTGAGAGGGCCCACTGCAGGAACACACAAGAGAATTTTCTCAAGTGATGAGTCGTGATTATACATATGTATATTATTTGCCAAACTTCTTAGAACTTTATTCTTAAAATGGATGTACTTTACTACATGTCAATGATACTGCAATAAAATTGATTTTAAAAATGAATCTGATAATTCTCAAGTGCAAAAATGCAAGTATTCTAAGCATCTGATATTTTTAAAATATATTTATTTGGCTGTGTTGGGTCTTAGTTACGGCACGTGGGATCTTTGTTGCATCATGCAGAATCTTTTGTTGGAGCAAAGACTCTTCAGTTGTGGCACGCAGGCTCAACAGTTTTTACACATGGGCTCAGGAGGTTGCAGTGTGATAGCTTAGCTGCTCTGCGGCATGTGGGATCTTGGTTCCCCAATCAGGGATTGAACCTGTGTCCCCTGAACTGCAAGGCAAATCCTTAACCACTGGACCCCCAGGAACTCTTTTGTTGTTGTTCGGTTGCTAAGTTGTGTCCAACTCTTTGCAGTCCTCTGTTACTGACTCACAATTAGTCAATAATAAAAGATAGCCCAAAGTTTCTCAAAGCATCAATTACTTGGTAATAATTGAGCAAAAATTGCGATTACATTCCCCTACTTCTCACACTTCTCCACAGAGCAGACTATTACTTAGCACTAAAAAGAAATGGACTATCAAGCCATGAAAAAAAGACATGGGGAACCTTAAATGCATGTTACTCAGTGAAAGATGCCAGTCTGGAAAGGCTACATACTGTATGATTTTCACTGTATGAAACTCTGGAAAAGTCAAAACTATGGAGACAGAAAAAAGATGAGTGGTTACTAGGGTTGGGGGAAGAGAGGGCTGTATAGATGTAGCACAGATTTAACGCAGTGAAACACTCTGTATGATACTGTAAGGACGACATAAGTCATTCCACTCTTGTCCATTTCTGTAGCAGGTACAACACAAAGAGTGAACTCTAACTGAACCACTGGACTTCGGCTATTTACAATGTGTCAATGTAGGTTCACCAATTGTAACAAACACTCTGGGGGGAATGTCAATAATGGGGAAGGCTATGCATATGTCCCTTGTAGCTCAGCCAGTAAAGAATCTGCCTGCAATGCAGGAGACCTGGGTTCAATTCTTGGGTGGGGAAGATCCCCTGGAGAAGGAAATGGCCACCCACTCCAGTATTCTTGCCTGGAGAATCCCATGGACAAAGGAGCCTGGCAGGCTACAATCCACGGGGTTGCAAGAGCTGAACACCACTTAGCAACTAAATCACCATCTTCCTTTTGCCGAGAAACACATTACTGAAATGACTGATTTAATTGACTCTTTACTGCAATAATTAGTTGCAGTGATGAATAAAGTTGCTATAAACATGTGCAGGGGACTGGCTTTTGTTTATTTTTCTATATCCTGTCCCATACAGTACCCAGCACACCTATGGACCTCAGTTGGTGTTAAGTTTCTGTTAAACCATTGGAAATAACACTCAAGCCAGGAATTCCTAACATTTCTAATTCTGGGGAAATGCAGCAAGGTTAAAAATGTCTCTATGAGCCTCTAGCAGGCTTTTTCAAAACCGGGAAAAAAAAAAAGGCACAAAAGAAGAGAAATACAGGAAGGAAAGCCCAATGTCCCTAAAATGCCTGTGACATAGGTTACCCTGCCTTTCCTAGATGACTCAGCTCTTACCCTGGTAAAGTCTATTTTCTACACAGCAGCAGTAATGACAGGCGCCATTAAATTAATGAGTTATTTTTGGCAAACTGCTTAGATAAGTATCTGATACAGAATCAACATCATCTGTAAAACAAAACAAAAGTGGGTCCTATTAATACCCTCATTTTCCAGAAATCAAGGTATAGAGAAGTGAGGTAACTTGCCCATGTGCACGAAGCTAGCAATGCAGGCAAAAATGCTCTTAATCACTATGCTCAGCTACCCACTGCAATTATATTAAAATTCAGTGCTCTTTTGTATCCACGGTGCTGTGACAGAAACCTGCCCTATAGTCATTGCTCAATATATGTGCAGACTGAAAGATTCAAATAAGTGATTCAAGAGGTTGATAATGAGGCATCTTTTCACTCAAAACTATTATATTCTCTGGAGAAACTCTGGTCCAAGATTGAAATATGTCACTTTTTATTTGTTACTTCTCCCAAAAGAGGGGAACAAGTGTGCATGACAAACAAGGACAGAAAAAGGGAAAATCTTAAATCTCAAAGGAACAGAAAGATGGTATAGCAACAAAAAAATGTACTATGCTCAATTCAGTCCCTCTCCATCCTGGTGCCCCCTCTGATGGAAGCAACAAAGAATATGGCCTATTTGAATGAAAAAAAATATTGCCTACAACATCAGTAAACAAAGGTTGCTGCAGCCATCAAGCCATCACATTACAGCCGCCCTGATGGTGAACCTTGAGCAACCTCAGGATTGAAACAGGATGCCTGTCATCAAGCAGCCAGCCACTGCTTGGCCATCTCCAATGAGGTACCCTGAGGAGATTCAGGGCAAGATACAGGATGCTGGCCCTATAGAGCTCAGGTGCATATCAAAGGAATGACTTCAATGAGCCCAGACTTTTGCATCTTCCCATATACGGAAGAAAAGACCTGGTGGCTCAGACTGGTGGGTGGCAGGGGAGGGTGCAGACTCTGCCTGCAAAGAAGACCTGGGTTCGAGCCACAAAGAAAAGCGCTAAATTCATTAATTTGAGATGTCTGGTTTTCTTAACAGTAATCTTTTGATGTTCTGACTACCTGGTCTTTGCGGCAAAAACTCCTGTATATCCTGGCTCCTCCCTTACCTCTTTGGAGCAGACTGAGAGCAACCTGAGAGGCTCTGCCCTGGCCTTAAGTCCTCAGTTCTATCTGCCAAAGAAAACATAACTTTCAACTTCTAGGTTGTGCTTTTATTTTTTTAGTCAATACCTACCAAAGATGTTTTAGGCAGTACCTGTCAGGATGTACATCAGGGCCTCTTTTCAGTGCTCCTACACTTCTCTTTCAAATATATAGGCAAGCATTTCATCTACCTATTCCTGATCCTTCCATAATTTGGCTTCTCCAGCTGGCTTGCCTGTGGACTTGACCGTTTATTGCAACCAGATTACAACTAGTTATACTAATCATTGGTTTAATTTGTTCTCTGTTTCCTAATTGTTTGTGCTTTATGTCTCTCTGCTGCACTTGATTTTGTTAATGTTACTGGCTGTGTTATTTACATCCTGCCTATTTTGTAAGATTGTTGTCTCCTGCGTTACTCCAGGCCTCCAACAAAACTAATGATGTCTTGAGAGTTAAACATATGTAACTCTACACAGAATAATTATAATAGTGCAACTCTAGGTACAGGAAGAAGAAACAAGGAAAAACATTTCTTGGATCATAATAAATTAGTAAGACAGGGGATCCAGAGAATTTTAAATTATCAACAGGGCCTAATCCAGAAATTAGCACCTTGAGTGGTATAGCAACAGAATCTTTGCCTGATCTAGGAATGAGCCTTCCTAGGGAGGTTCATGGGACAAAAATTAGTCATGAAATGTTTCTCCCAAATGTTGGTCGAATTTATGACCAAGGGGAGAGATTGTGGATGAAAAAGGTTGCCTGCCACTTTGGTAAACAAAGGATGTTGCAGCCATTAAGCCATTATATTACAGTTGCTCCTGACGGTGAGCCCTGAGGGAACTCAGGATGGAGACAAACAGGCTGACCCACTGGCAAGCCATCAGCCACTGCAGCCACCCCCAATGGTGCACCCCACAAGGACTCAGAATGGGAAAAAGAGGATACTGGCCCTACATACCTATAAAGTGTGTATCAAAGGAATGATTTCAATGAACCCCGACTCGCATCTTCCCATACACAGAAAAGCCTTAAATTCCCTAACTTGAGATACCTACTTTTCTTTCATTAACGGTAATCTTTTGATGTTCTGACTACCTGGCCTTTGTTGCAAAAATCCCTATAATATTCTGGCTCCTCCTTTACCTCTTTGGAGCACTCCCTCAGAGCTCTTTGAGTAGCTGTCTTGTGGGCCTGAAGTCCCCAGGAAGACTGCCAGATAAAACATAATTCTCAATGTTTAGATTATGCACTTTTTTTTCAGTCACTGGCATCTTTATTCTCTCATTCCAGGATAAGCCCTTGTGCAAGAACTGAATGCATATGCCTGGTCTCTACTAGATCATGTCTCTTACTTAAGTGGCAGAGTTAAGAATTGGACGTAGGTGTGTGACTGTAAAGAATCCACCGGCGATGCAGAAGATGCAGGAGATGCCATGGGTTCAATCCCTGGGTCGGGAAGGTCCCCTGGAGGAGGGCATGGCAACCGACTCCAGATTCTTGCCTTGGAGAATCCCGTGGACAGAGAAGCCTGGCAGGCTACAGCCCACAGGTTCGCACGGAGTCAGACACAACTGAAGTGACTGCACATGCTGTGTGACTTAAGAATCCAGGCTCTGAACCACTCTAGAAAGATCAGAGCCCTGTGAGAGCATAGGGAGAAAAAAACATAGTGTTTATCTCTATATTTGCTTCCTTACTTATCTCTCTTCCTTCAACTTCAGTCTGAGCTCTTCTGATTCAAAGGATATATATTTCATTTCCTATTCTCCTAATGCCTTGCCTGGCACATGCCACAGAGTAGTCAGCAGATGTTCATGAAATGACTAGGCAAATTGATGAATATCAAAAAATATAATAGAATGTTGTTACATAAAGATAACTAGTAACATAGTCTATTTCAGCTTTCAAAAAGTCATAAACAAAGTTCTCCACTAAACACAATTTAAGAGAGAATGAATTTGGTCATAATACAATGTAATGGGTAGGAAACTGACTAAGATTCCAGAAACAAGGACATGGAATATGTGGAAAAACACACAGAGTGAGAAAAGTATATGCTATAAAAACTGTATCTCTAAAGGCTGCTTCAAGGATCAACCTTATTAACAATTTTTTTAAGACAGAAGTAGAAAAAAAAGCTGATAGATGCTCAACTATAGGAACATTTTGTAAAGTCATGTGACTAGGCAGCACAGCAGCCTAGTAAATGGAGGTAGTATATGGAACTCTAGGATCAACAGATCTGGGTTAAATTCTGGGCTTTTGAAAGTTACTGACTTTTGAACTTGGGCAAATGCTTAACCTCTCTGAGAGGCAATTTTCTCATCTAATAATGTCGATTAATCACCACTCATGGTGGTTTTGAAGAAAAAAAATGTATATACATATATGTGTGTGTATGTGTATGAAATAACTAGCATATTGCCAGAAAGATAATATGGAATTCCTTAATTATTCATTATTAAAACTGTTCCATCCCATTATCCTCTGCAACTCCCTTAAAGAAAGTAGAAAAATAGAAATTCTGCTCCCTTTTTAAAGATGGTAATCAGGAGCAACTTGCTGAAACTTATTGAGAACTCAGTCCTGAACAAGGAATCCTAATATCCAACATGAAGTAAAAAAATCTAGATTAAATTCATTGTCATACTTCTTAGAGTAACTGAGTCTTTCCAACATTAAGAACTCAATTTGATAAAGGAAAAAGCGGGAGGCTTTGAGAATATAATCAAGCTGGATTTCCAGGGAAAGAAAAGAGTGTTCCGTAATGGATAAACAGTGAACTCTTCAAATCTTTAAAGGCATTTGAAATTTTAATTGGTTCTTTAGACCAGCTACTGTTAGCTAAAAATGGCAGGACTCATGAAACAACACATGGAATGGGCCAAAGAATCATGAACTCTTGGAGGAGGACGAAACTTCCAGTCATCCAACCTAAGACTCTCCTTACAAGGCTGAGGAAGAAGGCATAGGATAGATGCCAAGCTACACATCAAGCTTCTTTTTGCCTCACCAGATACTCACTTCATTGTCATAATTTTTCCAAGATTTTATTTCCTGTGCAGTGAGCAAGACCAGACAAAATAGGCTCATTTGCCTTGCAAAATGGGCCCAAACGCTGATTCCAAGACCCTTGTCCCTGACAGAACACTCACACACAAAAACAAAAGTATATACATTCTTGCAATTACTTGATTAAATTATCAGGTCCCTGCAAAGGAAGCTGTACTGAAACAAAGAGTGGCAATACTGCCTGCAAACAGAAATGCATATTTGGAATTACAGGCTTTTCCTAGTTTGCTATTTGGGGACTACCCAAAAAAAGAAAAGACCACTACTTTGGGACTACCCAAATTACTGGAAGCTTCTAGGCGTGATAACTGACTTCTTCCCTGTATATCTTAATGATGACCCAGTGAAGAAAAGAGGATTCAGACTGGGAGACTTCTTGGGAACACCACATAGCAGGTAACTAGCTATGGCAGGTGATAAACAGAAACTTGAAACCTTGTTAAATGAACCAACCAAACTTCAAAAGTCTGTGGCTCTACTCGTCTAAATTTTTTAAAGTTTATCAACTTTTATGGGTAAAACATGAAAATGCTTACAAAAAATTAAAAGTCACTAGGTGAATAAATTCATTCATTTTGAATAAATGCACACACAAAACAGAAATTAAACAACTCTGAGGTGAGATACATTAGCTAAAGAATTTATTATTAATCAGTCCTTTGATGCTTTTCCTAATTCCAATAATTCAGAAAAATGGTTATACTAGGAACTTCAGGTCTGCAAGATCAATAGGATCAGAAAAATTTCAGTGAATGGTCAGCTGAACATCAGCAACACTGTTATGTAACTACCAAAAAACGTGAAGTGATATTACACTAAACTTTAAAAATATTTAGTGGCTGAAATAAGCAAGAGAATATCAGAGTGCTGCTCTGCTCCAGTCAGGCGATTCTGAAAATACTGCAGATACTACAGTGACAGAACTATGTCAAAACAGGTTACATTCTTAAGCAGGAAACAAGAATCAAACCTCAAATCAAAACACAGGAGAACTAATGTAACAACTAGGGATATTTAGGCTTAGAAGGAAGAGACAAAACAGGAGCACAGCCAGCTGCCTTTAAATACCTGCAGCTACCATTGTTTCAATTGGCCCTAGGAGAACAAGCACCATTGGATGAAAAGTGCTGAAAAACAGATTTTGGTTTAACAATAATTTTCTATGTTAGTCTCAAAAGTCAATAACCATTAACAGGAAGAGAAGGAGAAACTTAAGTAAGAGAAGTATACCTAGGAGATTTGGGCATACTGAATGAGCCTTTGACAAAAGTTCAGGAGCTCCTATGAAGCATGGCGCTTAACCATGCAGACTGGCAATAAATTACACTCTCACTAAGCTGATTTCCAATTTTTTATAACAAGAAAAAAGACAGAGATGATTCTGGGCCATATTTTACGAAAAATAATCTATAAGTTGTAGTCAAGCTACACCAAAATCTCAGATGAGAAAAGATGGACTGATCTAGGTAGTAATGATGGCAACAGACGGTGTGTATGGCTTACAAAAACATCTCAGATAGAGTGCTGGTACTTGATGAGCTGTTGGAGACTTGAAATAACAGTATTTGGCAAGATTTACTGCTGTAACCTATTCATTTATTTCCTAAGGATAAAAACAACAGTAATGAACACACAGTGCTTACCACACAATGTTCTAAATATTTTACCGGTTAACTGATTTCATCCTCATACCCCTTGGAAATGTACTCTATTATGCACACTTTACAAATGACAAATTAAAGCTTACATCAGTCAAGTTAGCTAATGAGCATCAAAGAACTAGTAAGAGGTTAAATAAACCCAAAGCGTAAGCTCTGAAAGCACTAGACAGCTACAAAGGAAAGGCAACAAAAGCCAACGTGGGCAGCAATGTTAAGAGCCTAGTGGAGTCAAGAGCATCAGGAGACAGACAAGAGGACTGTAGGTGAAGGTGAAGATTTGGTAGTATCAGAATCACATGACAGGCTTGTTGGGAGGAAAACAGGAAAAAGCCCAAAGAAACAATTGCACTGAATCCAAATTCAGAGAGATGGGTTCTAGGAATTAACTTTTTTTTAAAAAAAAGAAAAAACAAAGTTGGATAATTTTGAAGTGACACCAGCTTTGGGAACATTTGTAGTGGATCTCTAAGGTCTCCTTCTGCTTCAACATTCCAGTTAACCCTCTGACTGAATTTTCCAGAAATGAAAGGCGGGAGGGGCGAATACCAGCAGCGAGAAAACGGATATGCAATTACAGTCCACACCGTTTACGCTCCCATTTTCACTAAACGGTCTCTCAGACACAGGGACGGAGCAGTCAGATGGAAGGAGGGGTGTGGTGTTCACCAGTGCTGGCTAACAAAGCAGGCTTCCCACCACCCCCAGGATTTTCCAGTACCATTAGCAGAAAGAAACCCCTCCTGACTATAAAAACAGGTGGTCACGACAGGGAAGCCTGACGTGCTGCAGTCCACGGGGTCGCAAAGGGTCGGACACGACTGAGCGACTGAACCAACAACGACTGCAAAATCAGGTGGACTCCTCAGAGCCTCTCAGGCTAACGCCGGATGTCAAGACAAGTCATCCGTTTGCTCACAAATGCTTCAGGAAACCTCGAGGTTTGGGTCCGTCTTCTCCGGAGCCAAAGGAATCCGGCTCCACAGAAGAGGTGTTCGCCCTGCAAATTACAGCCTCCAGAACTCTCCTCTCAAGCGATGATTACTTCTGCACATACCTGACGGTCCTCTGGTGAGATTGATCTCTTCCTCGGTAAGCAAGTAATCCACTCTTCCGTTCATGTTTCACGCTCTGGCTTCCCGACCGGGGTCAGCGAGGGTCGGCGCAGGTGAAGGTGAAGCGCACTCCCGGCGGCGGCCACGGCACCGCACTTTCGGTTTCAGCAGCCCGCGAACCGGAAAAGGAAGCCGGGCGCGGGGCGAGCGCCAGGAATGCCGGGAGTCGTGGTTCCGCTGCCTCCCGGCGCGAGCTCCCACCCGGTCCTCAGGTCAAACTGTGAGGTGCGCAAGGAGCGCGTTTCCGGCCCGATTTTACCGCTCCAGACCGGGGCGGGCCGGTCTGGATAGGAAAGGTTAGTTCAGTTCAGTCGCTCAGTCCGGTCCGACTCTGCGACCCTACGGACCGCAGCCCGCCAGGCCTCCCTGTCCTTCCCCTACTCCCGGGAGTTTACTCAGACTCCTGTCCATCGAGTTGGTGATGCCATCCAACCGTCTCATCCTCTGTAGTCCTCTTCTCCTCCCGCCTTCAATCTTTCCCAGCATCAGGGTCTTTTCCAATGAGTCAACTCTTCGCATGAGGTGGCCAAAGTATTGGAGTTTCAGCTTCAACATCAGACCTTACAAAGAATATTCAGGACTGATTTCCTTTAGGATGGACTGGTTGGATCTCCTTGCAGTCCAAGGGACTCTCAGAGTCTCCCCCAACACCACAGTACAAAAGCATCAATTCTTCGGTGCTCAGCTTTCTTTATAGTCCAACTCTCACATCCATACGTGACTACTGGAAAAACCATAGCTTTGACTATACCAACCTTTGTTGGCAAAGTAATGTCTCTGCTTTTTAATATGCTGTCTAGTTTGGTCATAGCTTTTCTTCCAAGGAGCAAGCATCTTTTAATTTCACGGCTGCAGTCACCATCTACAGTGATCTTGGAGCCTGAGAAAATAAAGTCTGTCACTATTTCCATTGTTTCCCCATCTATTTGCCATGAAGTGATAGGACCAGACACCATGATCTTGGTTTTTGAATGATGCATTTTAAGCCACCTTTTTCATTCTTCGCTTTCACTTTCATCAAGAGGCTCTTTAGTTCCTCTTCCCTTTCTGCCGTAAAGGTGGTGTCATCTGCATATCTGAGATTATTGATATTTCTCCCGGCAATCTTGATCCCAGCTTGTGCTTCATCCAGCCTGGCATTTTGCATGATGTACTCTGCATATAAATTAAATAAGCAGGATGACAATATACAGCCTTGACATACCCCTTTCCCAATTTGGAACCAGTCTGTTGTTCCATGTCTGGTTCTAACTGTTGCTTTTTAACCTGCATATATATTTCTCAGGAGGCAGCTAAGCTAAGCTAAGTCACTTCAGTCGTGTCCGACTCTGTGCGACCCCATAGACGGCAGCCCACCAGGCTCCCCCGTCCCTGGGATTCTCTAGGCAAGAACACTGGAGTGGGTTGCCATTTCCTTCTCCAAGGTGGTCTGGTATGCCCATCTCTTGAAGAATTTCCCACAGTTTGTTGTAATCCACACAATCAAAGGCTTTGGTGTAGTCAATAAAGCAGGAGTAGAAGTTTTTTCTGTAATTTTCTTGCTTTTCCTATGATCCAATGAATGTTGACAACTTGATCTCTGGTTCTTCTGCTTTTTCTAAATCCAGCTTGAACATCTAGAAGTTCACGATTCACATACTGTTGAAGCCTGGCTTGGAGAATTTTGAGCATTACTTTGCTAGCGTGTGAGATGAGTGCAATTGTGCAGTAGTTTGAACATTCTTTGGCATTGCCTTTCTTTGGGATTGGAATGAAAACTAACCTTTTCCAGTCCTGTGGCCACTGTTGAGTTTTCCAAATTTGCTGGCATATTGAATGCAGCACTTTCACAGCATCATCTTTTAGGATTTGAAATAGCTCAGCTGGAGTTTCATCACCTCCACTAGCTTTGTTTATAGTGAAGCTTCCTAAGGCCCACTTGACCTTGCAGTCCAGGATGTCTGGCTCTAGATGAGTGATCACACCATGGTGGTTATCTGGGTCATTGAGATCTTTTTTTGTATGGTTCTGTGTATTCTTGCCACCTCTTCTTAATATCTTCCGCTTCTGTTAGGTTCATACTGTTTCGGTCCTTTATTATGCCCATCTTTCCATGAAATGTTCCCTTGGTATTTCTAATATTCTTGAAGAAATCTCTAGTCTTGCCCATTCTACCTGATAAGAGGCTTGTTTAGCCTTTTAAAGACTTGCATACATGTGGAGAGACAGAAGGATTTTAATTACAAGTTTGTTCAAGAAAATTCACTGTGGAAGGGGAGAGGGGTAAAGGTCTCTCCCTGTTGGTAAGAGGGAAAATTCAGTCTTATTTTTTTCTTTTAAGTCACTACAATAAGACCAGTAAACAGAGTAGTTTCTGGTTTGATTATTAATCTGAATTGGAATGCCTTAATTGGAATTGCACTTTTCATTCTTCCACCAATCCCAGTGGCTTAACTCCAGGTTGTTTCTCAAAGCAGAAGCTACCGTTTTGTTTTGTTTATCAAACAAAACAAGAAAGAGGCAATTCAGCAGGAAGACCTTTTATTTGCCAATCTTGAGAGAAGTTAATATGGAGTAGTGGAAAGAACACAGGAGGTGATGTTAGAAGACCTGATCTCAAATTTTAGTTCCATCTTCCTCCAGTTGTCTGGCTTTGATCTGATAACCTAATATCTCCCAGTTATATTTTCCCTGTCTTAAAAAGGGCAAGATAACAGATCTTTAAAATGTTATTTGATGAAAATTTTAAAAAATGACTTCTCGAGTTCAAACTCAGATTCATGCCATCCTCAACTTGTGGCCCTGCTTAACACATGTTTGTTGAATGAGTAAAGTGATCATAATGAAAAAAAAGTATGATAAATGGAAAAAAAATGGTAAGTAGATGACATTGGAATGCCAAGAGAGAAGAGCTCAAATTGAAATTGGAAAAGAAAATCAAAAAAGTCATCAATGAAGAAATTTTGAGGAAAAAAGATGTTTCTTATAGACTGCATGGTGGTAGGGGGAATCATATCCTGTACTTGCGAAGATTGCCCTTTTCACCTGAGCACTCAGCTTCAAAAGAAATACAAGGAACCGTACAAGAAAAAGTGTCACCAAATAAATTGAATAAGTACTGATGGTAAAGAATCTGCCTGCAGTGCAGGAGACCCGGGTTTGATCCCTGGGTTGGGAAGATCCCCTGGAGAAGGGAATGGCAACACACTCCAGTATTCTTGCTTGAGAATTCCATGGAAAGAGAAACCTGGTGGGCTACAGTCCTTGGGGTCCCAAAGAGTTGGACACGACTGAGAGACTGTCACTTCATTCCGTTGGCAATAAGTGGAGGGACAGATAAAGCATTTAACTTGCCTTTATACATTAATGTAAATATAGTTTTTAAGAATGAGGAAACTTTATAATTCAGCTACAGAGTGACCCACGCAAGAACATATGCTAGTTCCTCATAGGGGTTGGACTGGCTAAGGATGACCAGCTGAAGATTCATGGATTTTAAGTGCTTTTGGCTCACTGAAGCTGAAGTGAGAATTTCCTTACAATGAGTAGAATTTCCTTTCTGTCCCTTGTCACAAGTTTAAAAACCTCACAACTTGTATTAATATATAACCATTTGGGGTCTGCTTTTAACTTGGACTAGTTTAATTTTGGAGTGGGAAATGGCAACCCACTCCAGTATTCTTGCCCAGAAAATTCCATGGACAGAGGAGCCAGAGTCGGGCACAACTGAAGCGACTCAGCACACACATGCATAGCCTTCAGAGAGCTCACTGTGGTATTTCCCTGGTTGTCCCATTGTTGGGAATCTGCTTTTCAAATCAGGGGACATCAGTGTATGATCACTGGTTGGGGAACTAGGATCCCACAGGCTGAGAAGCAACTCGGCCCATGCACTGGAACTACTGAGCACATGTGCTCTAGAGCCCATGCAGCGCCACTGGAGAAAGCCTGAGTGCCGAAATGAAGACCCACCCAGTTCAGTTGAGGGAAAGAAAAAACACAACTCACAGTGAAATGGGGAGAAATAACAGGAGTTCTCATGGATTGTGTAATCGTGCGGGGGCTTCACATGTGTTCAGAGGTATGTCAGTGTAATTCCTTCATGCAATAAACTGAAAAGAGCCATGGTGTCTAAAAAAAAAAAAAGAATGAGGAAACTTTAATATGTAGGAAGGCAGAAAACAGAGGAAATGGGAGTTTCCACTAAGAGAAAACAATTAAGAAAATCTATGGAATCAGGAGAGTCACGTTGTTTCCGAATGCGAGTCCGTGTGAATAATGCACAGTGAGGCCAAACAATATGTCCCACCTGAGAATTATTTTTCTGCTCTGAATTAACGTGTTATCTAAAGCTAAAAAATTTTACATGTAGATGTGCAGCTAATGGAATGTTGATTTTACATGTGTAGGATAGCAGGCAAGATTTTACTTTTTTACTGTGTTATTATTTCTTTCTCCCGGCACTACATATTTATAAAATATTCCTTTACTTTGTGCGCTATTCCTTTTTTAAAAATTTATTTACTCATTTATTTATTGGGCAAATTTGGTGTTGATCTCTGTATGTTTTTTTTCTGGACTATTATTTAAAATTTTGTCTGTTATCCTTACACATGCGTGTGTGGATGCTAAGTCGCTTCAGTTGTGTCCTACTCTTTTCGACCCTATGGACTGTAGCCCAACAGGCCCCTCTGTCCATGGGATTCTCCAGGCAAGAATAGAAGATCTTCTCAACCCAGGGATCAAACCCATGTCTCTTCTGTGTCCTCCATTGGCAGACAGGTTTTTTACGGCTCACGCCACCTGGGAAGCCCTGTCCTTGCACACATACCTTATTTAGGATCTTTGGTAAATCTTGGCCCTTTAAACTTCCAACATAAACTTGAGAATCATCTCAGGTTTTACAAAATGGCTGTTGAAACTTTGATTGGGTTGCATTAAATTTTTACACCAAGCTGGAGCAAGATTATATCTTTATGATTCTGAATCCTCTAACCCATGATACGGATTATCATTACATTTATTTTCAGTCACTTTAACTTCAGAAATTTTTTTTTCTGTGAAATAGTCTTGAATACCTTTATTCAATGTAAAATTTGGATACTTTTAAGCTATTATAAATTTTTTCTTAAACTTTCCATTTTTTTACCCTGGTATATAGAAATATAATTGATCTTTGTTCATCTTAAATCTTACAAACTTGTCAAACTAATTTATCAATTCTAATAACTCATTTGTGAAGGCTTTTGGATTTTTCATACAAACAATGACTTTCAAATAATGACATTTAAAATTTTTCTTTCCAATCTTTCACCAATTGTTTTCATTTTCTTGCCTTATTGGATTGGCTAGGACTTCTGGTACATTGTTGAATAAAAGTGGTAAGAGTAAGAATTCTATGGAAATCCTTAATCTGATCTTAAAGGGAATGATTTCAACATTTCACCATTAAGCCTGACATTTTTTGGGTAGGATTTCTATAATCTTGAATCAAAATAAAAAATTTCCCCTCCATTTTTAGTACTATTAGTATGTCAGGTGACCTAAAAAATTTCCCCCAATTGCTTTCATGGTTGTTTTCCTTTTCACTGCTTTTGGCAAAATTTCTATGATGTATATTTATTGTTATTATCATTACTACTACTACCACAGCTATGTCTATTCTGTGTGTAGCTTGTAGCATTTTTTGAGTTTGCAGCTTATCTTTCATGAGATTTGGCAAATTCTCACCATTGTTTTGTTCAAATGTTGCTTTTGTTCCATTCATTTTTTATTTGTGTTCTAGAATTTCAGTTGTATGTAAGTTAGATTTTCTCACAGCATCCTCTTTTTATTTGGGCTTCTCTCATAGCTCAGTGGATAAAGAATCTGCCTGCAATGCAGGTTCGATTCCTGGGTCGGGAAGATCCTCTGGAGAAGGAAATGGCAACCCACTCCAGTATTCTCACCTGGAGAATCCCATGGACAGAGGAGCCTGGCAGGCTACAGTCCGTGGGATCACAAGAGTCAGACATGACTTAGCAACTAAACCACCATCTCTTTATGTTTAACCCTCTCATCACTGTCTCTTTATTTAACCCTCTCATCACTGTCTTAATCCTTTCTTGTCTCCGTGTTTTATTCTGGATTTTCTTTTTTCAGAACTTTCTTTCAGTTTAGTAATCCTCTATTCAGTTGGGTTTCATTTCTTACTGTTTTTATCTACTGAATCTTAAACAGTGGTCCTTACATTTTTCATATTAGAACTGTTTGGTTCTTTTTCAAACTTACTATGTCTTTTGTAGCTTCCAGTTCTTTGCCAAAACTTAAAATCTTGTCTTTTATCTTAAATCTATTAAGCATAGTTTTCTAAGTCTGTGCCTAGTATAATAATTCAGTTCAGTTCAGTTCAGTTCAGTCGCTCAGTCGTGTCCGACTCTCCGCGACCCCATGAATCACAGCACGCCAGGCCTCCCTGTCCATCACCAACTCCCGGAGATCACTCAAACTCATGTCCACAGAGTCGGTGATGCCATCCAGCCATCTCATTCTTGGTCGTCCCCTTCTCCTCCCGCCCCCAACCTTTCCCAGCATCAGAATCTTTTCCAGTGAGTCAGCTCGTCACATGAGGTGGCCAAAGTATTATTAATATAATAGTTAGCTAGCTCTAATAGCTGGAGTCCCCACAAATCTAATATTTGTTCTTTCTGCTGATTCTTGTTTATGTTACCTTACTTCTTTGTGTTCCTAGCTATTTAAAAATTTTATTGAATACTCTATTTGCAGAATCAGAATTAACTTCTGGCCCAAGATAACATTTTCATTATCCAGAGAGCATTTCATTTTTTTTTCCTTCTGTCAGTGCCCAGAGGCAATAGCAACCCAAAATATTTTGATCCAAATTCAGGGACTGAAATAATTAGATTTTTTTAAAAAGAGTGAGATATAATTACATGCCATAAAATTCACCTGTTTAAAGCGTACTTACAGTTCAAGAGTTTTAGTAAACTTGTAGAGTTCTGCAACTTTCACCATAATCTAATTATAGAGCAATTTTATCCAAACAACCTTATGACATAAAGAAATCCTGTTCCAAGTAGCACTCACTCCTCACTCCCTTCCCAGCTCTAGGGAACCACTAATCTACATTTGGTTTCCAGGCTTTGCTTTTTCTAGACATTTCATAAAAAGAATAGCACAGTATGTGGTCTTTTGTGACTAGATTCCTTCAATTAGCATGTTTTCAAGATTAATTGTGTGGTAGCATGTGTCAATACTTTATTCTTTCTTATTGTTAATAGTATTCCATCAAATGGATATACCACTTTTGTTTATTTATCAGTTAATGGTGTTTGGATTATTTCCACTTTGGTTATTATAAATATTGCTGCTGTGCGTATGCATGTACTAGATTTTGTGTGGATGTTTTAATTTCTCTTGGGTATATGAATTGCTGAGTCATATGGCAACTCCGCGTTCAATATTTTAAGGAATTTGCAACTGGTTTACGAAGTGAATGGATTCTGGGCTGAAGTTCCTGTAAGTGTCAGTCAGCTGTATTTCTAAAAGCGGAAATTGATTTAGTCCATTCTGGCTGCTATAACCAAATACCATACACTGGGTGGCTTATTTACAACAGTAATTTATTTCCTACAGTTCTGAGCTGAGAAGTCTAAGACCATAGTGCCGACAGATTCAGTGTCTGGTAAGAGCCCAGTTCCTGGCTCACAGTTTTCTAGCTATAACCTCACGTTGCAAGAAGGAGCAAGAGGGCGCTCTTGAGCGTCACGTACAAAGGTAGTAATTCCATTCATGAGGGCTCCACTTTCATGACTAATCAACTCCCAAAACCACCTCCAAAATCCATCGCAGTAGGGATTAGGTTTCAAGATGAATTTGGAGGAGTTACAAACATTGAGCTCATGGCAGAAATACTCTCAAGGAAAAACAACACTAAATGCCATGCTCAACTCTGAATTCCTTTCTCTCTTTTCTCAGCCTGATAATTATTCTCTATCTTGTTACATAGTTTATGCCTTAAAGTAGATTTCTTACTATGCATTCTATCTAGGTGGTCTAGTTTTCTCAGAGTTTGATCTGAATTACCTAGTATATCACTATTGGTAGTAGAAGTCCTTTAGTTATTTCTTTAGTTGTCAGTTCTTCCCAACTCTGCTGTGAATTCTTTGACAAAAAGGGCTGTATGTCTTGTTCATTTCTGCAGTACCAGATCCTATCACCTAGTACATATTTTATAAATGTTACACAAGTCTTAAGTTCTTACTTTCAAGTATGGAATGGATGCTAAGTAGTTAAAGCTGCTCACAAAATCTGGGAAAGCCAGAGAGCCAACCACAGTAACAATGAAGCTAGAGCAAACTTAGATCCACAAATGGTCTAAGGCAGACCAGGCCATTGTTGCTGAGGGGCCCATGCACTGCACTTGTATTACTGATGCCGATAAAGCTACATTCTAGAGCTGCTCCTGGGGAAGTAGGGCTATTGCTACTGCTAAACAGGAAGACCAACAGGAAAAGGGATGGCAGTAGGGAAGAGCAGGGAAAGCTGAGGAAGAGAGTGAAGGAGTGGACATGGTAAATTTTGGAGAAACCTGATCTTGTGAAAGAATCGATAAGGGAATTTAGTCTTTCTTCACTCTTTCAAAAATGTCATCATCCTCCGAGCCATTTAAATTCCACTGCTGTTCAAAAGGATTTCTTCAGTAGCTGCTATGTGGCCCACATGTCCCAACAGCTTCTATGTAAATGACTTTCAAGTAGAACAAGAAATTTGTTAATAAAAAGGATTATATTTCTCATCCACTTACATAGATGTAATTTTCATAGTAAGAATGCTTCTTCAGAAGCATGGTACTCCTCCAGGAACATCATCTGGTTCTCAGTCATCCTGTCCACAAGTATATCAGATCCAAAACCAAGGAATAACTCTGTAGAGGACTGGAATAATCTGTCTGTGCCACAAAAGACTTTGTTTTTAAATACACTTTGCTATTAACATATATCAAAAGATTTCTATGCAACAGGAAATGAAAGACTATCCAGAATCCAAGTGACTGCTTCATCTCATTTCTTATATATAGGGTCCCTAAGCAGTCTGTCATCTTTCCACTTTAAAGTCTTCCTCTATTTGATAAGAGTAAGTACTTGGATGGGATGAAGGTACGCCATATTGGCCAGAACTAGAAGTTCTCTACCCATACAGTTTTAAAGGGAAGGGTACCGACTCTGTGGACATGAGTTTGAGTGTACTCCGGGAGTTGGTGATGGACAGGGAGGCCTGGCGTGCTGTGATTCATGGGGTCGCGGAGAGTCGGACACAACTGAGCGACTGAACTGAACTGAACTGATTAGCCTAATATGTAGATGTATCATAAGTTATAAACATCAGTGCTTTTTTTTAATGTACAGGTTATCTCTTTTTGTTTTCTTCAAAATTACAGAAAATATCATAAAGAACATCTATTACTTTGCAGAGGTCCAAATGTTAGGTCAATAGGGATATTCATTTAAATTTTGATAAGTTTATTGAATTCACATTAAGTTAATTCATAACAGTAAATGAGCATCTCTTTCTGTACATTTTCACTAACTTTGTTCTCTTCAGTTCAGTTGCTCAGTTTTTGCCAACTCTTTGCGACCACATGAACTGCAGCATGACAGGCTTCCCTGTCCAACACCAATTCCTGGAGCTTGCTCAAACTCATGTCCATTCAGTAAGTGATACCATCCAACCATCTCATCCTCTGTCATCCCCTTCTTCTTCTGCCTTCAATCTTTCCCAGCATCAGGGTCTTTTCCAGTGAATCAGCTCTTCGCATCAGGTGACCAAAGTAGTGAAGCTTCCGCAGCATCATCAGTCCTTACAATGATTACTCAGGATAGATTTCCTTTAGGATTGACTCATTTTGATCTCCTTGCAGTCCAAGCTACTCTCAAGAGTCTTCTCCAACACCACAGTTCAAACACAGTTCAGTGTTTCAGTGCTCAGCTTTCTTTATGGTCCAACTCTCATATCCATACATGACTACTGGAAAAACCATAGCTTTGACTATACCAACCTTTGTTGGCAAAGGAATGTCTGCTTTTTAATATACTCTCTAGGTCAGTCATAGCTTTTCTTCCAATCTTTTAATTTCACAGTTGCAGTCACCATCTGCAATGATTTTGGAGCCCAAGAAAATACAGTCTGTCACTGTTTCCATTCTTCCCCATCTATTTGCTATGAAGTGATGGGACCAGATACCATGATCTTAGTTTTTTTAATTATGAGTTTTAAGCCAGCTTTTCACTCTCCCCTTTCACTTTCATCTAGAGGCTCCTGAGTTCCTCTTCACTTTCTGCTCTAAGGGTGGTGCCATCTGCATATCTGAGGTTGTTGATATTTCTCCCAGAAATCTTGATTCCAGCTTTTGCTTCATCCAGCCTGGCATTTCTCATGATGTACTCTGCATATAAGTTAAATAAGCAGGGTGACAATATACAGCCTTGACATACTTCTTTCTCAATTTGGAACCAGTCCGTTGTTCCATGTCCAGTTCTACCTGTTGCCTCTTGACCTGCATACAGATTTCTCAGAAGGCAGGTATGGTGGTATGGTATTCCCATCTCTTGAAGAATTTTCCATAGTTTGTTGTGATCTACACAGTCAAAGGCTTTAGTGTAGTCAGCGAAGCAGAAGTATATGTTTTTCTGGAATTCTCTTGCTTTTTCTATGATCCAACGGATGTTGGCAATTTGATCTCTGGTTCCTCTGCCTTTTCTAAATCCAGCTTGAACATCTGGACATTCTCGGTTCATGTACTTTTGAAGCCTAGCTTGGAGAATTTTGAGCATTAGTTTGGTAGCATGGGAGATGACTGCAATTGTGTGATAGTCTGAACATTTGGCATTTCCTTTCTTTGGGATTGGAATGAAAACTGATCTTTTCCAGTCCTGTGACCACTACTGAGTTTTCCAAATTTGCTGACATATTGAGTGCAGCACTTTCACAGCATCATCTTTTAGGATTTGAAATAACTCAGCTGGAATTCTATCACCTCCACTAGCTTTGTTTGTAGTGATCCTTCCTAAGGCCCACTTGACTTTGCACTCCAGGATGTCTGATTCTAGGTGAGTGATCACACCATCATGGTTATCTGGGTTATTAAGATCTTTTTTTGTATAGTTCTTCTGTGTATTCTTGCCACCTCTTCTTAATATCTTATGCTTCTTTTAGGTCCATACCGTTTCTGTCCTTTATTGTGCCTATCTTTGCATGAAATGTTCCCTTGGTATCTAATTTTCTTGAAGAGATCTCTAGTTTTTCCCAAGTATTGTTTTCCTCTATTTCTTTGCATTGATCACGGAGGAAGGCTTTCTTATATCTCCATGCTATTCTTTGGAACTCTGCATTCAGATGGGTATATTTTTCCTGTTCTCCTTTGCCTTTCACGTCTCTTCATTTCTTAGCTATTTGTAAGGCCTCCTCAGACAACCATTTTACTTTTTTGCATTTCTTTTTCTGGAGGATGGTTTTGATCACTGCCTCCTGTACAGTGTTATGAACCTCCATCCATAGTTCTTCAGGCACTCTGTCTGCCAGATCTAATCCCTTGAATCTATTTGTCACTTCCACTGTATAATCATAGGGATTTGATTTAGACCATACCTTAATGGTCTGGTGGTTTTTCCTACTTTCTTCAATTTAAGTCTGAATTTGGCAATAAGGAGTTCATGATCTGAGCCACAGTTAGCTCCCAGTCTTTTTTGCTGACTGTGTAGAGCTTCTCCATCTTTGGCTGCAAAGTATATAATCAGTCTGGTTTTGGTGTTGACCATCTGGTGATGGCCATGTGTGGAGTCATCTCTTGTGTTGTTGGAAGAGGGTGTTTGCTATGACCAGTGCGTTCTCTTGGCAAAACTCTACTAGCCTTAGCCCTGCTTCATTCTGTACTCCAAGGCCAAACTTGCCTGTTACTTTGTGTTTTTCTTGACTTCCTACTTTTGCATTCCAGTCCCCTATGATGAAAAGAATCATTCAACTTCAGCTTTTTCGACATTACTGATTGGGGCATAGACTTGGATTACTGTGACATTGAATTTTGAAAATGAACAGATATCATTCTGTCATTTTTGAGATTGCTTCCAAGAACTGCATTTCAGACTCTTTTGTTGACTATAAGGGCTACTCCATTTCTTCTAAGGGATTCTTGCCCACAGTAGTATATATGATGGTCATCTGAATTAAATTCACCCATTCCAGTTCATTTTAGTTCACTGATTCCTAAGATGTCAATGTTTACTCTTGTCATCTCCTATTTGACCACTTCCAATTTACCTTGATTCATGGACCTAATATTCCAGGTTCCTGTGCTCTATTGTTCTTTATAGCATTGGACTTTACTTCCATCACCAGTGACATCCACAGCTGGGCTTTGTATTTGCTTTGACTCAGGCTCTTCATTCTTTTTGGAGCTATATTTCCACTCTTCTCCAGTAGCTTGTTGGGCACCTACCGACTTGGGGAGTTCATCTATCAGTGTCATATCTTTTTGCCTTTTCATACTGCTCACTAACTTTGTGGGTGATCATAATGTTTTAATCTTTATAGCTAGCTACAGAATACTACTTAAGATCTCATTGAGGGACTTCCCTATTGATCCAGTGGCTAAGACTCCACACTCCCAATGCAGGGAGCTGGGGTTCAATCCCTGGTCAGGGAACTAGATCCCAGATGCCACAACTAAGAGTTTGCATGCCACAACTAAAGACTTGGCACAGAAAAAAAAAAAAGGAGAGATCTCACTGATTCATGTTTCTTTGGGTGCTATTAAGGTTGGAAAAAAATTAAATGTTAAGTGGTAACTTGTAGATGTCAGCAAACTTGGAAAACTCAGCAGTGGCCACGAGACTGGAAAAGGTCAGTTTTCATTCCAATCTCAAAGAAAGGCAATGCCAAAGTATGCTCAAACTACCGCACAATTGTACTCATCTCACATGCTAGTAAAGTAATGCTCAAAATTCTCCAAACCAGGCTTCAGCAATACGTGAACCGTGAACTTTCAGAGGTTTAAACTGGTTTTAGAAAAGGCAGAGGCACCAGAGATCAAATTGCCAACATCCTCTGGATCATCGAAAAAGCAAGAGAGTTTCAGAAAAAAACATCTATTTCTGCTTTATTGACTATGCCAGAGCCTTTGACTGTGTGGATCACAATAAACTGTGGAAAATTCTTCAAGAGATGGGAATACCAGGCCACCTGACCTGCCTCTTGAGATATCTGTATGCAGGTCAGGAAGCAACAGTTAGAACTGGACATGGAACAACAGACTGGTTCCAAATAGGAAAAGGAGTACATCAAGGCTGTATATTGTCACCCTGCTTATTTAACTTCTATGCAGAGTACATCATGAGAAATGCTGGGCTGGAAGAAGCACAAGCTAGAATCAGGATTGCTGGGAGAAATATCAATAACCTCAGATATGCAAATGACACCATCCTTATGGCAGAAAGTGAAGAAGAACTAAAGAGCCTCTTGATGAAAGTGAAAGAGGAGAGTGAAAAGGTTGGCTTAAAGCTCAACATTTAGAAAACTAAGATCATGGCATCCGATCCCATCACTTCATGGCAAATAGATGGGGAAACAGTGGAAACAGTGACTGACTTTATTTTTCTGGGCTCCAAAATTACTGCAGATGTTGATTGCAGCCATGATATTAAAAGACGCTTACTCCTTGGAAGGAAAGTTATGACCAACCTAGATAGCATATTAAAAAGCAGAGACATTACTTTGCCAACAAAGGTCTGTCTAGTCAAGGCTATGGTTTTTCCAGTAGTCATGTATGGATGTGAGAGTTGGCCTATAAAGAAAGCAAAAGAATTGATGCTTTTGAACTGTGGTGTTGGAGTAGACTCTTGAGAGTCCCTTGGTCTTCAAGGAGATCCAACCAGTCCATTGTAAAGGAGATCAGTCCTGAGTGTTCATTGGAGGGACTGATGCTGAAGCTGAAACTCCAATACTTTGGCCACCTGATGTGGAGAGCTGACTCATTGGAAAAGACCCTGATGCTGGTAAAGATTGATGGCAGGAGGAAAAGGTGATGACAGAGGATGAGATGGTTGGATGGCATCACTGACATAATGACATAGGTTTGGGTAGATTCTGGGAGTTGGTGTGCTGTGATTCATGGGGTTGCAGAGAGTCGGACACAACTGAGTGACTAAGCTGAACTATACATGGTTCTACAAGTATGATATTAAATACTTAATATCAGTAAGTATTTCAGTGAATTGATACCTATCAATTGTGTGTCATTTACTGTTCAAACATATTTAAGAAACCTTCTTTTTGTTGTTGTTGTTACATAAATTAACCCATTTATTATAGGCTAGCAACCCACTCCAGTGTTCTTGCCTGGAGAATTCCAGGGACAGGGGAACCTGGTGGGCCGCCGTCTATGGGGTTGCACAGAATCAGACACAACTGAATTGACTTAGCAGCAGCAGCAGCAACAGCAGTGTTATCAAATGGTGGTGCTTCAACTGGTCCTTCAATTCCTTCAGTCTTCTGATGGCAGACTTTACTGTGACAGCAGAAGTGCTATTGTAGGTCCAGGCACCACCAGCTACAGTTTTTATGCAGGAACCACAGTGCCAAATGTCCACAGCTCATCTCTTCATCTTGGTTTTGCCACGGAAGGAGCAGGTATACTTGGTGTGCTGGCTGATTTCAGTTTTCTTCACCATTTTCCTGAGGGAGGCACCTTAATGGGTCCTAATGCAACCTAGATCTGAGCCCAAGAGCTCAGAGGCCTTACCTCTTAATGGAAGATTATAATGATGATCATTTGTGAGATATTTCTACCTTTTCCCTATCCTATTGTTGGTGTGCTCAGAATTGGTGGTATGCTCAGACTTCTCCAAAATAATAAAAATATTCTTGTGGAAAAATAATTCCTCTTCTCTCCCCTTTCTCCCCTGCCCAGAGATGTCCACATTTTAATCACTGGAAACTGTGAATATGTTATTTTATGCAACAAAAAGGAATTAAGAGATGGAATTTAGATAGTAAACAGCTGTTCTTCAAATAGGAAGATTATCCTTGATGATCTAGTGGCCCTAGTGTAATCACTCGGGTCTTTAAAAGTGGAAAGGGGAGGCAGAAGAAAAGGTCAGGGTGATGCAAGAAGATGTGAGAAGGGCTTAACTTCCAAGGTTGGCTTTGCAGGTGCAGGACGTGGCCAAAAGCCTAGGAAAGTGAGTGACCTCCAGAAGCCAGGGAAGACAAGGAGAGAGAGTCTCTCTCAGGGCCTGCAGAAAGGAATACAACCCCGACAACACCTTGATTTTAGCCCAGTGAGACCCACAGCAGACTCAGACCTCCAGAACTGTGAAATTAAAAAAAAAATTGTAAGCCACTAAGTTTGTGGTAATTTGTTACCCCAACAATAGAAAACCAATGTCGATGGTAAAGTAGTGCACAGATATTACCAAAAGGTATAGAAATGGGATAAGAATGCTGAGGGATACACGTTGTCTAGAGTTATATGTAATTACCTGTGGAAAGCAGGGTTACCTTGGAGGTGGACAGAATTAGGAGCAGCACTCTTCGACTGAAACCGTCTAGTAATCCAACTACATTATAGCAAACTGAAGTTAACTAGAGTATGAGGCACCTTCTTTCTCTGGCCCTGGGCTACATTAAGACAACACCCACCCCAGTAATTCCAAAGTCTTTGTGTTACATTCAAAATTGCACTTGGTTACCTACTAATATAAATTCAAGCATGCAGTACGAATGTTCCTTCAATAGCAAAAGGCAACGTGAAGATAGCAATAAAAAATAAACAATAAAAGTTATTAGTTGACGTTCAGGAAAAAGGGCACTAGAATACTGGCAAATCTGCTTAAGAATTCTAGCAAAAACCTAGTAAACCAAGATCCATGTAGCATCTAAATTTTAGGGATGATACCTCATTCTCTATTTTTTGATTAGCAATAAAACCTGAAAAGCCAAACCATTCTCTTCTTTATAAAAGTCCACGTACTAAGGTGAGGAACTGCACAGACCTGCCATTTTGCCTGCAGTAGTTAGCTGATCTAAGACAGTGTTTTTGTGTATGGTAGTCATGTGTGCTATTACAAAATACTGAGGAGAGGAGAAGGAAGTGACACTCATAGGGGGAAAACCTTGATTCTTGAAAAAGAACAGAAAAAAAGTTGAGACTAATTTACTAATATTGTTCTTTGGGGGTAAAAAACTATTTCTCTTTGTGTATATACATATACACACACCAATATATACATATATCTGACAGATAATAGTTTCCAATGATATCTCCCAACCCACATTTTCTTATGCTAGGTGATCTTGCCATTCTGCCGTTAAGAGATGGAGTCTTGTGACAACAGCGTCATGGCAGAAGGACACAGTTTCTCCCCTTCATTATGCAACCAGCAGAACATCCACAATTTGACAGAGGTGCTTCTACCAAACATACGAGGATGCCAGAGAATTCCACATACCCGTACAGCTGAAGGTGGGAGGACTGGGACAGACAGAGGAGGTGGGACCAGGGGAATGGTGAAGGTGGCACCTACAACCCTGGCTCTCCAGAGAGTGCAGCAATAGCAGGGGAGGTGGTGCGTACAACTCTAGCCTCCAGGCTGCAATTACCTGCGCACCTGTGGCTACAGGTTAACTGGGCAGCAGGGGCAGTGGGGCCTGGGACACTGACCATTCAGCCACTGAGGTATGCATGACGCCAGAGCCTTTCCTCCAATCCCACAGCAGCAGAGCCTATGAAGCATAAAACACTGAACACAGCAGAGGCTCCCTTGCATCCTGGCTCTCATCTCTCCAGGCCTCTAGCCTCTCTCTCTCCCTGTAGCACTCAGGGAGATCCAATACTCAGGAGATCCTACACACGGCAGAAGAGCCCACTATCCTGGTGCCCCAGGCAGAAATCCAGTGATACTGGCAATAGCACAGCACCACTGACCCTAGAGGCACAAGAAGCCATAACAAGGCCTCAGGGTGACACCTCTGACAAAGGAAGTGAAGGGTATATATTGGCAACACTCAACTCCAGCCAGAGGCAGCTCAAGCAAGAGAAACCAAAACCTTGTGCTATATAGTGCCACCTACTAGAAAACAGACTTTATTTTCTTGGGCTCCAAAATCAATGCAGATGGTGATTGCAGCCATGAAATTGAAAGACGTTTGCTCCTTGGAAGAAAAGCTATGACTGACCTAGACAGCATATTAAAAAGCAGAGACATTACTTTGCCAACAAAGGTCCATATAGTCAAAGCTATGGTTTTTTCCAGTAGTCATGTATGGATGTGAGAGTTGGACCATAAAGAAAGCTGAGTGCTGAAGAATTGATGCCTTTGAACTGTGGTGCTGAAGAAGACTCTTCAGAGTCCCTTACACTGTGAAGAGATCAAACCAGTCAATCCTAAATGAAATCAGTCCTAAATTTTCATTGGTTGGACTGATGCTGAAACTCCAATACTTTGGCCACCTAATGTGAAGAACTAACTCACTGGAAAAGACCCTGATGCTGGGAAAGATTGAAGGCAGGAGGAGAAGGGGACGACAGAGGATGAGATGGTTGGATGGCATCACAATTTGGTGGACATGAGTTTAAGCAAGCTCTGAGAGATGGTGAAAGACAGGGAAGCCTGGAGTGTTGTAGTCCATGGGGTCACAGAGAGTCGGACATGACTGAGCGACTAAACTGATACTAGAGAAAATCTTGCCCTAAAAATTGAGGGGGCTCTTGTTGCATATGTGTGTGTGTGTGTGTGTGTGTGTGCGCACGCTAAGTCACTTCAGTCATGTCCAACTGTTTGCGACGCTATGGACTGTGGCTTGCCAGGCTCCTCTGTCCATGGGATTCTCCAGGCAAGAATACTGGAGTGGTCTGCCATTTCTTCTTCCAGGGGATCGTCCCAAGTCCAAAGAGTTGGACAGGACTGAGCAACTGAACAACAACAAGAGCAGTGGGAAAACAGAATAAAAGCCTTTAGTTTCTAATGAACTGAATCATTAGAATCAAGTAGAAGGGTATTTGTTACTTGAAATGCATCAGTAGATGAACAACTTATCAAGCACTACAAATATTCACAGTAGCACTGTTCCACAGAAAGAAAATGATAGTTCTCCAGAAACCAAACTTAAAATCATGGAATACTGCAATCTAACTGATTGTTATTGTTTTTAGTTGCTAAGTCATGGCCAAATCGTTTGTGATGCCATGAACTGTAGCCCAACAGGCTGCTTTCTGCATGGGATTTCCCAAGTAAGAATACTAGAGTGTGTTACTATTTCCTTCTCTAGGGGATCTTCACAATCCAGGGATTAAACCTGTCTCCTGGATTGGAAGGCGGATTTTTAAATAATGAACCACCAATCAAATTGATAAAGAATCCATAATAGCTGTCACGAAGAAACTCAATGAGGTACAAGAAAACTCAGAAACCCAGATCAATCAGCTGAGCAATAAGATTAATGAACAGAATACTTTAACAAGGATATTGAAATTCTAAAAAAGAACCAAACATAAATTTGGCAGCTGAAGAACTCAGTATATAAGATGAAGAATGCATTAGTAATCACTGGAAACAGCAGATCATAAGGAAGAGCATCTATTTGTCACTTCCACTGTATAATCACAAGGGATTTGATCTATGTCATACCTGAATGGCCAACTGGTTTTCTGTATTTCTTCAATTTAAGCCTGAGTTTTGCAATAAGGAGTTCATGATCTGAGCCACAGTCAGCTCTTTGTCTTGTTTTTGCTAACTGTATAGAGCTTCTCCATCTTTGGCTGCAAAGAAAATAATTAATTTGATTTTGGTGTTGACCATCTGGTGATGTCCAAGTATAGAGTCACCTCTTGTGTTGTTGGAAGAGGGTATTTTTTATGACCAGTGCGTTCTCTTGGCAAAACTCTGTTAGCCTTTTCCCTGCTTCATTTTGTACTCCAAGGCCAAACTTGCCTGTTACTCCAGGTAACTGTTGATTTCCTACTTTTGCATTCCAATCCCCCCATGATGAAAAGGACACCTTCTTTGGTGTTAGCTCTAGAAGGTCTTGTAGGTCTTCATGAGTTGAGTTGAGTTGAGTTCAGTCGCTCAGTCGTGTCCGACTCTTTGTGACCCCATGGACTGCAGCACGCCAGGCCTCCCTGTCCATCACCAACTCGTGGAGCTCACTCAAACTCATGTCCATCGTTTCGGTGATACCATCCAACCCTCTCATCCTCTGCAGATGGAGCTTGCTGCTGCTGCTAAGTCGCTTCATTCGTGTCCGACTCTGTGCGACCCCATAGATGGCAGTCGACCAGGCTCCGCTGTCCCTGGGATTCTCCAGGCAAGAACACTGGAGTGGGTTGCCATTTCCTTCTCCAATGTGTGAAAGTGGAAAGTGAAAAGTGAAAGTGAAGTCGCTCAGTCGTGTCTGACTGGTAGCAACCCCATGGACTGCAGCCCACCAGGCTCCTCTGTCCATGAGATTTTCTAGGCAAGAGTACTGGAGTGGCTTGCCATTGCCTATAGGACTCATCAATTTAAGCTTTCTTCAGCGTTATTGCTTGGGGCATAGACTTGGGTTCGAGTGATCTTGAATGGTAATCGGCCGACATCGTTCTGTCCTTTTTGAGACTGCACTCAAGTACTGCATTTCAGACTCTTCTGTTGACTATGAGGGCTACTACATTTCTTCTAAGGGATTCTTTCCCACAGTAGTAGATATAACAGTCATCTGAATTAAGTTTGCCCATTTCCGTTCATTTTAGTTCATTGATTCCTAAGATGTCAATGTTCACTCTTGCTATCTCCTGTTTAACCACTTCCAATTTACCCTGATTCATGGACCTGACATTCCAGATTCCTATGCAGTATTGCTCTTTACAATCACTCAGTGAATCGGCACATGAATTAATCCTTTCCATCTCCTTTTCTGCTGAAATTTGTCCAAAGAAGAAACCCCGTGGTCTGCCTGACTGGTGACTTCCTAACATTTTATCAGTCCATGATCTCTAATGTTTCAGCTGCCAATAAAGTGTGTTTTGTGCCTTTCCTTAGCTCATAAGTGATACACACAAAAACTGATCAGTGATTGCTTTGCAAAGTTCCCAAAGTTGGGGACCGTATTTCAGTTAACCTCATCCTGACCAGTGTCAGACTGAATGTTTCCATTGCTAGCACCTTTTTCTTGACAGAACTTACATTCCCGCTGTAACCTTCTGCCTATCAGGAGGCTGGTCCCCAGCACTGGGTGTGATTCTGTGCCCTGCAACGCACCACAGAACCAAGCTAAACAGAAGGGTTGGAACCTGAATTTAAATCTCACGTCCATTAGTTGCGGGTGTCCCTGGTGGCTCAGTGGTAAAGACTCCACCTATCAACGCAGGAGATGGGTTTGATCCCTGGGTTGGGAAGACCCCCTGGAAAAGGAAATGGCAGTGCACTCCAGTAATTTTCCCTGGAGAATCCCATAGACAGAGGAGCCTGGCGGGCTACAGTCCATGGTGTCGCAAGGAGTCAGATAAGACTGACTACACAACAACAATCCATTAGCTGATGAGATCAAGATGGACTTAAATGAGCCCATTCCCTACAAGAATGTCAGTGAAAGTCATGGGGAGTCAGGGTGTATAACCTTTTAATTAATCTGATTTTTATTCTCTACAGATAGGAATTAAGCTCAGGTTAATTCTCATTTCTAGGGAAACAAATTATAATTTAACTCAGCACCAAGGATGCCCTCCATTCATGGTGTTGTAGTTTCTTGTGCTAGGGATCACAAACCCAGCTAGAGCAGCTAGGCCTGCTCTCAGATGTTGGAGGCAGGTAGCAGAATTTGCCCAGCAAACCTTCAGTCACTTACTATCCTTAACTGATTTGTCAGATGCCAGAAAGTAGTTTCCAAAAGAGATGAACTGTTCTCCACTGGTATTCTTTTTCCACTCCCCTCCCCTGTGCCTCGTTGTCTACCTGACGCAGCAGCACGGAAAATTTGGTGCAGATCTAGTCCTGAGTAGTGGCAGGTGGCCTCAGAATGGCAGTGTGAAATGTAATCAAAGAAATCAGCTCCATCTGGGGGAGGAGGATATTTTTTGTAACAGTTGGGAGAATAGTCACGGACTTTGATTTCACTAGATATGGATTGGGATATGAAATGAAATAAATGGCTAGCTAGGTGCTAAAAATTTAAACAGCCCACAGTTGTTTCATCAGCTACAGGCAGTTCAAAACCGAACCCTTTAGCTTTTCTCCAAGTTCTCATTTCTCATGAACAGAGGAGAGAAATGGGCCTTGGGATTTGGGAGTGGAGCCAGACGCATTGGATGTTAAGAGATAGGAATGCTCCTTTTCTACCCAATACAATTTTCAGCAATAGACCCCCCTGTCTCCCCGCCCCACATACACACAGAAAGGGTACAGTGTCACAAGACCAAGAGACATGTCAGTGAAATGAAATCCATTCCCTCCTGGAGGTCTGTGATCTGACATAGATCTGAGATAATCCTTAGAAATCTAATGTAGTCATTTAATGTTCAGGAAGATAATGAAATGGAGCCCCAGGAGGGTAAGGCTAATCCTGGGATCACAGACTGGACTCCTTGCACACCTGGTGCTTACAGACGTCACTTACCCAGAGATACACTCTCCCTCACCCAGGCTTTGTACTCAGGGGACAAACATTAATGTGTCCTAACATTAATGTGTCCCTGGCTTCTCTGTTTTTGTTGAGCCATAGATAATATTGTACATATGGCCGCTCCCCTTCTCCTTGTTCACACACATCCATCTGTTCATTCGATAAGCATTCTTAGTAGGTATTCACCTCACATTGTTTTTTTTTTTTTTTTGCCACCTGGGAAGCCCATTCCTTAGTATATTCGTGTGCATTTCCTATAAACATTCTCCTATGTAATCGAAACATAACCATTCACCTCACATTGTTACAAATGCCCAAAACACTGTTTTTAACATTTGTTACCAATGCGAACTCTCAGAGGCTTGTTTCCTCACCTACACTCACAGAGACATGCAGAGTTTATCACCCTTGGGAAAAAATAATGGTTCCCACTCACCCTTAAAACTGAAAGTAAACAGGACTGTCTTTAGCTGGTGGTCAGAGTAACTGGATTTCAGTCCAGAATCTTCCACTAACCAGCTGTGAGACCTTGGGCATGTCTCCTTTCTTCTCTGGACTCATCTATCCTTTTCGTGAAAGGAGGATCTCAGTCAAAGATGGGTGATCGTAAGCTTTTTTCTCAGTTTTACATTCTCTAACTCTTTGCGTGGCCTCATGCCTAGCTGCTTCAGTCATGTCGGACTCTTTGGGACCCACCAGGATCCTCTGTCCATGGGATTCTCCAGGCAAGAATACTGGAGTGGGTTGCCATGCCCTCCTCCAGGGGATCTTCCTGACCTAGGGCTAGAACCCCGGTCTCCCACGTTGCAGGCAGATTCTTTACTGTCTGAGCCACCAGGGAACGAAGTCCCTGCTGACCTCTATAGGTTACCTAGAAAAGTCTCACCTGTCAAGTGCAGTTTGAGGTGATAATAGGTGAGGTTTTCTCTGACTCATCTATGCAAACAGCACATGTGAGGGGCTGTTTCCCAAGCTAGATGGTTCATCTGCGTGCCTATTAGTTTGCCAGCCTCTTTAAGGCAGGGATCATATCTTTTCATCTCTGTGTTTCTTTAGCCTTCTAATGACTTCCCAAAAGTTGTACTGGATGGTTGTAGAATGAGTGGAAACTAGACATTCATAAACAACTGATGATTGCACAATATCTGGCAGTAAAAGCATGAGCATTAAAGGTTCACAGATAGCAAGACACAACAGCAATTACCATTCAACCTGAACTTTCATGGCACTTTTTATCCCCATTTTTATTAAGCTACCCATCACTGCAGCCATGTAATTAAAAGACACTTGCTCCTTGGAAGAAAAGCTATGACAAAGTCCATATAGTCAAAGCAGTGGTTTTTCCAGTAGTCGTGTACAGATGTGAGAGTTGGACTATAAAGAAGGCTGAGTGCCAAAGAACAGATGCTTTCAAATTGCAGTGTTGGAGAAGACTCTTGAGAGTCCCTTGGACAGCAAGGAGATCAAACCAGTCAATCCTAAAAGAAAGCAGTCCTGAATATTCATCGGAAGGACTGATGCTGAAGCTGAAAATCCCAATACTTTGGCCACCTGATGTGAAGAACTGACTCACTGGAAAAAGACCCTGGTGCTGGGAAAGATTGAAAGCAGGAGGAGAAGGGGATGACAGAGGAGGAGATGGTTGGATGGCATCACCGGACTCAATGGACATGACTTTGAGCAAGCTCCAGGAGATGTTGAAGGACAGGGAAGCCTGGCGTGCTGCAGTTCATGGGGTTGCAAAGTCACGACGTGACTGAGCAAGTGAACAACTCCGTAAATTGCTGCAGAGATTAGAGTACTGACTTCAAAGTAGGTTTTTTAAACCTAATTTTATTGAGCTGATTTTATGTGCCAGGAAGTGTTCTAAGAAGAGACCCAGAACACGGGAGATAAATACAGGTTCCACATCCTTTGATAATTAGTACAAACATGACTGGGCTTCCCTGGTGGCTCAGACGATAAAGAATCCGCGTGCAACGTAGGAGACCTGGGTTCATCCCTGGGTTGGGAAGATCCCCTGAAGGAGGGCATTGGCAACCCACTCCAGTATTCTTGCATGGAGAATCCCCATGGACAGAGGAACCTGGCTGGCTTCAGTCCATGGCGTCCAAAGAGTCGGACACGACTGAGCGACAAAGCATGCAAACGCAACCAGTCTCAAGTCCCAAGGGGACACTAGCTTGCCGGAACTAAATGCCTCGCACTCGAATTTCCGGGGGGAAGCTTGAGTGTGTTACTACGGATCTATTGCTTTTGCCTGCCGGAGGTCGATCTTAGAAAGACCCAGCACTGGGAGGCCAAGGGAAAGATGTGAGTCAAGGACGTCTTGGTAGCGGAGCTACTGAGATTCGAGAGGCCACGTTGGGCCTGATTGGCGTCCAAACGACTCGGACAGTTAAGTCATGTTCGCCTACGCGGTGAGGCGCGCCCTGCGCAAGAATAAGACCCTTCGCTACGGAGTTCCCATGTTGGTGAGCGCAGTGAGGGTAAAGTGTGTGTTGGCGGCGGGTGGGGAGGAGGGATTCCGAAAGGGTGGGACCTCAAGATTGGCTGGGAGCTGAGTGCGGCGAACCTGTACTGTGTGAGGCGAGGTACCGCAACCTGCGCTAGAATGTGGCTGGCCTTTAGGCAGCCCTAGTTTCCTAGTCATTCCCCGCGCCGGTAGTGTGAGCTCAGGTCCTTGTTTGACCTCTGGTAGTTAACCTGGCTGTGCTTCTGAACCAGATTTTAACCCGAACCTAAACTCCCATTCCCCCACCCCAACCTCCCGCCTGCCACGCTGCAGCTTGAAGATAACTCTGATCATTGAAACCAGTTATATTCACTGAATTTGACTACAGTTTTGGGCATCCTCAGGTTTCAGTTTACTAGTTTGTGAATTGGCTTAATTCTTCCAGGGTTGTTATGAGTTAAAAAAAAAATCCTTGTGAGTTAAATGTAGCACAGTGTATGAACCCTGCAGATAGTCGCTGCATTATAGTTGATATTTTAAAAGCACGTTGCAAGTAGTTTTGGCGTTTGGTTTTTGTTTTGTTTTTGTATCCACTCCTACATGGAGTTTTCAGAAGATCCTGTTCGTCTTGAAGATTCAAGTTAATGCTTAACACCAACCGGAGTTGGAATCCAGTGAAACCACACTCTTTCTTTTCTGTTTGACCTTGGCAAGGTATTTTGTTTCAACAAGCCTTGATGTCATAGTAAATGAAATAATTTAAATAAAGCAGGTGAACAGTTTTTACATAGTTTATTACTTTGATAAGAATTTGGTACAGGAAAAGTTACCAGGTTTTGCATTTAACCAGGACTAAAGGAAAGTAGTGACCTTAGAAAAGTAATGTGTTTTTTTTAGTTCATCTTTGATGAATGTGGATTTCTTTTTAATTTTTAAAAACCCCTTTTTATCTTTTTAAAAGTTTAAACAAAATCATGTATGAGACAACGCAGAATTCTGTTTGCATCGCCAACAGGGACTGTGTGAAAACTATCCTCCCTGCAACAAAATAGAGGTCCATTCAGAAAACGTGATTGTCAGTGCAAGTTGAGGTCACCTGCATGTCCCACTGGAAGATAGTTTAGTTTTGTTTGTTATCTTTCAAAATCATCAAAGCTAAGCTCTTAAAACAACTAGTATTAAAGTACCTTCTAGGGATTCCCTCATTTGTTTTATTTCTTAGACAAGACTACCACAGTAGACTTCTTCCTAAGTGTATTTCTCTATACTGGTCTCTGTGTCTATACTGAATCCGTACTACACTGGACCTAGGTCTATACTGTTTCAAAATGTGGGTCCTCAGTTAACAATATGGGCATTTGTCCACAAAGTGATCTCTCTGTTTTTTAGTACACTGTCTAGATTTGTCATAGCTTTTCTCCCAAGGAGCAAGCATTTTTTAATTTCATGGCTGCAGTTACCATCCACAGTGATTTTTGGATCCCAAGAAAAAGTCTGTCACTGTTTCCATTGTTTCCCCATCTATTTGCCATGAAAGGATGGGACCAGATGCCATGATCTTCATTTTTTGAACGTTGTGTTTTGAGTCAGCTTATTCACTCTCCTTTTTCACCTTCATCAAGAGGCTCTTTAGTTCTTCTTCACTTTTTGCTATGAGGGTGGTGTCAACTGCATATCTGAGGTTATTGATATTGGAATAACCTGATGGAAAAGTCTCATTGGAATATCTTGATTCCAGCTTGTGCTTCTTCCAGCCTGGCATTTTGCATGATGTACTCTGCATATAAGTTGAATAAGCAGTCTTAACGTACTCATTTCCCAATTTGGAACCAGTCTGTTGTTCCATGTCCAGTTCTAACTGTTGCTTCTTGATCTGCATGCAGATTTCTCAGGGGGCAGGTAAGGTGGTCTGGTATTCCCATCTCTTGAAGAATTTTCCACAGTTTGTTGTGATCCACATAGTCAAAGGGTCCTAGTTCAGTTCAGTCACTCAGTCGTGTCCGACTCTTTGTGACCCCATGAACCGCAGCACGCCAAGCCTCCCTGTCCATCACCAACTCCCAGAATTCACCCAAACTCATGTGCATCGAGTTGGTGATGCCATCCAGCCGTCTCGTCCTCTGTTGTCCCCTTCTCCTCTTGCCCCCAATTCCTCCCAGCATCAGGGTCTTTTCCAATGAGTCAACTCTTCACATGAGGTGGCCAAAGTATTGGAGTTTCAGCCTCAGCATCAGTCTTCCAATGAACACCCAGGACTGGTCTCCCTTAGGATGGACTGGTTGGATCTCCTTGCAGTCCATGGGACTCTCAAGAGTCTTCTCCAGCGCCATAGTTCAAAAGCATCAATTCTTAGGCGCTCAGCTTTCTTCACAGACAAGTAACTAATTCTGTAGGGGAAAATGTTGAACTCAGTTCTCTAAAACCCAACAGTACTAGAAAGAGCTCAAATGATGCATGGTCTTCATCACATATCAGTTGGATATTCCATATTTACTATATTCAGTTCAGTTCAGTCGCTCAGTCGTGTCCAACTCTCCGCGACCCCATGAATCACAGCACGCCAGGCCTCCCTGTCCATCACCAACTCCTGGAGTTCACTCAAACTCATGTCCACAGAGTCGGTGATGCCATCCAGCCATCTCATTCTCCGTCGTCCCCTTCTCCTCCCGCCCCCAACCTTTCCCAGCATCAGAGTCTTTTCCAGTGAGTCAACTCGTCGCATGAGGTGGCCAAAGTATTGCAGTTTCAGCTTTAGCATCAGTCCCTCCAATGAACATCCAGGATTGATCTTTAGAATGGACTGGTTGGATCTCCTTGCAGTATAAGGGACTCTCAAGAGTCTTCTCCAACACCACAGTTCAAAAGCATCGATTCTTCGGCAATCAGCTTTCTTCACAGTCCAACTCTCACATCCATACATGACCACGGGAAAAACCATTGCCTTGACTAGACGGACCTTGGTTGGCAAAGTAATGTCTCTGCTTTTTAATATACTATCAAGGTTGGTCATAACTTTCCTTCCAAGGAGCAAGCATCTTAATTTCATGGCTGCAATCAGCATCTGCAGTGATTTTGGAGCCCAAAAAAATAAAGTCTGACACTGTTTCCACTGTTTTTCCATCTATTTCCCATGAAGTGATGGGACCAGATGCCATGATCTTTGTTTTCTGAATGTTAAGCTTCAAGCCAACCTTTTCACTCTCCTCTTTCAATGCAAAGAAATAGAGGAAAACAACAGAATAGGAAAAACAAGAGACCTCTTCAAGAAAATTAGAGATTCCAAGGGAACATTTCATGCAAAGATGGGCTCGATAAAGGACAGAAATGGTATGGACCTAACAGAAGCAGAAGATATTAAGAAGAGGTGGCAGGAATACACAGAAGAACTGTACAAAAAAGATCTTCACAACCAAGATAGTCACGATAACGTGATCACTGACCTAGAGCCAGACATCTTGGAATGTGAAGTCAAGTGGGCCTTAGAAAGCATCACTACGAACAAAGCTAGTGGTGGTGATGGAATTCCAGTTGAGCTATTTCAAGTCTTGAAAGATGATGCTGTGAAAGTGCTGCACTCAATATGCCAGCAGATTTACTATATTACTATGCCATAATTGCTATAGCGTACTACTATACTTAAAGTTGAAATTATTTTCTCTCTTTGCTGTCGTTGTTCATTTGCTCGGTTGTGTCTGACTCTTTGTGACCCCATGGACTACAGCACGCCAGGCTTCCCTGTCCTTCACCATCTCCTGGAGCTTGCTCAAATTCATGTCCATTGAGTTGCTGATGCCATCCAACCATCTTATCTTCTGTCGCTCCCTTCTTCTGCCTTCAGTCTTTCCCAGCAGCAGGGTCTTTTCCAGTGAGTCGACTCTTCTTATCACGTGGCCACAGTATTGGAGATTCAGCTTCAGCATCAGTCCTTCCAATGAATATTTCAGGGTTGATTTCTTTTTGGATTTACTGGTTTAGTCTCCTTGCTGTCCAAGGGACTCTCAGCAGTCTTCTCCAGCACCACAGTTTGAAAGCATTAATTCTTTAATGCTCAGCTTTCTTTATGGTCTAACTCTCACATCCATACATGACTGCTGGAAAAACCATAGCTTTGACTAGGTGGAGCTTTGTTGGCAAAGTGATTTCTTTGCTTCTTAATATTTTGTCTAGGTTTGTCTTAGCTTTTCTCCCAAGGAGCAAGCGTCTTTTAATTTCATGACAGCAGTCACCATCCACAGTGATTTTGGAGCTCAAGAAAATAAAGTCTGTCACTGTTTCCATTTTCTCCCCATCTATTTGCCATGAAGTGATGGGACTGGATGCCATTATCTTAGTTTTTTGAACATTGAATTTTAGGCCAGCTCTTTTACTCTTTTTTTTATATATATCTCTTACATAAATGTTAGTGCTTACTTCACAAGAATATTTATTCAACAATAAACAGAAGAGGACTTAGAGTACCAGGTATAGGCTAACAGTACTCTCCTTCCCTTCTTTCCCAAACCACTTGGAAAAGAGAGTACATTTGTTGTTTCAATTTGTGCAATGACCATGTAGTCCCCCAGAATTTACCTTTCTAATCTGACCCGTCATTACTGGTTTCTGCATACTAAAATTCAGACCATTTAATGTCTGAAGATGGTTTTAGTATATTCATTGTTTGGAAACTATCAATCTAATTTCAAAACATTTTCATCACCCTAAAGGAATCACCAAACTCACTTGTACACTTCAGTACAGTTCAGTCACTCAGTCGTGTCCGACTCTTTGCAACCCCATGAATCACAGCACGCCAGGCCTCCCTGTCCATCACCAACTCCCAGAGTTCACTCAAACTCATGTCCATCGAGTCGGTGATGCCATCCAGTCATCTCATTCTCTGTCATCCCCTTCTCCTCCTGCCCCCAATCCCTCCCAACATCAGAGTCTTTTCCAGTGAGTCAGCTCTTCACATGAGGTGGCTGAAGTACTGGAGTTTCAGCTTCAGCATCAGTCCTTCCAATGAACACCCAGGATTGATCTCCTTTAGAATGGACTGGTTGGATCTCCTTGCAGTCCAAGGGACTCTCAAGAGTCTTCTCCAGCACCACAGTTCAAAAGCATCAATTCTTCGGCGATCAGCTTTCTTCACAGTCCAACTCTCACATCCATACATGACCACTGAAAAAACCATAGCCTTGACTAGACGGACCTTTGTTGGCAAAGTAATGTCTCTGCTTTTTAATATGCTATCTAGGTTGGTCATAACTTTCCTTCCAAGGATTAAGCATCTTTTAATTTCATGGCTGCAATCAGCATCCACAGTGATTTTGGAGCCCAAAAAAATAAAGTCTGACACTGTTTCCACTGTTTCCCCATCTATTTCCCATGAAGTGATGGGACCAGATGCCATGATCTTTGTTTTCTGAATATTGAGCTTCAAGCCAACCTTTTCACTCTCCTCTTTCACTTTCATCAAGAGACTTTTTAGTGAAAGTGCTGCACTCAATATGCCAGCAAATTTGGAAAACTCAGCAGTGGCCACAGGACTGGAAAAGGTCAGTCTTCATTCCAATCCCAAAGAAAGACAATGCCAAAGAATACTCAAACTACCACACAGTTGCACTCATCTCACACACTAGTAAAGTCATGCTCAAAATTCTCCAAGTCAGGCTTCAGCAATATGTGAACCATGAACTTCCAGATGTTCAAGCAGGTTTTAGAAAAGGCAGAGGCACCAGAGAACAAATTGCCAACATGCGTTGGATCATGGAGAAAGCAAGAGAGTTCCAGAAAAACATCTATTTCTGCTTCATTGACTATGCCAAAGCCTTTGACTGTGTGGATCACAATAAACTGTGGAAAATTCTGAAAGAGATGGGAATACTAGACCACCTGACCTGCCTCTTGAGAAACCTATATGCAGGTCAGGAAGCAACAGTTAGAACTGGACATGGAAAAAAAAAGAACTGGACATGGAACAACAGACTGGTTCCAAATAGGAAAAGGAGTACGTCAAGGTTGTATATTGTCACCCTACTTATTTAACTTATATGCAGAGTACATCATGAGGAATGCTGGGCTGGAAGAAGCACAGGCTGGAACAAGATTGCCGGGAGAAATGTCAAAAACCTCAGATATGCAGATGACACCACCCTTATGGCAGCAAGTGAAGAGGAACCAAAAAGCCTCTTCCGTCTTATGTAACCATTAATCATCTCTCTATAAATGTAATAGACTAATACAATTTGTGGTCTTTTGTGAGTGACTTTGTTCACCTAGCATAATGTTTTCAAGGTTCATTCATCTAACATGTATCAAAGTGTCATACCCTTTTAGTGACTAGATAGTATTCCATCAGTTGAATATTTATTGTCCATTGATAAGCATTAGTTGGTTTTTTTTTTTCATTTCTTGGCTATTATGAATAATGGTGCTATGAACATTCCTGTACAGATTTTTGTATGGATGTGTTTTCATTCCTCTTGGATAAATGCCTACAAGTCGAATTGCTGCATCATAAGATAGCTCCATGTTTAACATTTTGAGGAACTGTCAAACTGTTTCTCAGAAAGTACATCGTTTTACATTCCCCCCAGCAACATATGAGGCTTCTGATTTTTCCATGTCTTATCAACAGTTGTCATTGTCCACTTTTTAAAAGTAATTAAACCCTTACAAGGATATGTGAAGTGGTTTTGATTTGCATTTCTCCTCTGGTAGCTCAGCTGGTAAAGAATCTGCCTGCAATGCAGGAGACCCTGATTCAATTACTGGATTGGGAAGAACCCCTGAAGAAGGGATAGGCTAACCTCTCCAATATTCTTGGACTTCCCTGGTGGCTCAGACAGTAGAGAATCCACCTGTGATGTGGGAGACCTGGGTTTGATCCCTGGTTTGAGAAGATCCCCTGGAAGAGGGCGTGGCAACCCACTCCAGTATTCTTCCCTGGAGAATCCTCATGGACAGAGGAGTCTGGCAGGCGTCCACGGGGTCGCAAAGAGTCAGGCACAACTGAGCAACTGAGCACAGCACGATGACTAATGATGCAGGACATCCTTTCTTACGATTGATTATTGGTTATCTGTATATCTTCTTTGAGGAACTGTCTATTCAAGTTTTTTGCCTTTTTAAGAGAATGTGTTTTTCTTTGTATTGGACAGCTGCTGCTGCTGCTGCTAAGTCGCTTCAGTCGTGTCCGACTCTGTGCAACCCCATAGACGGCAGCCGACCAGGCTCCGCCATCCCTGGGATTCTCCAGGCAAGAACACTGGAGTGGGTTGCCATTTCCTTCTCCAGTATTGGGCAGAGGTTTCCTTAAACACCTGGATCAGTAAGTTTCCCAGTCTTGGTCAATGCGCTCCGTGTGCTAGATTGGGCATTCCTTCAATACTCAGGCAGGTTACAACCCTGCCTTGAAGTTTTACTTATTTGCTCAGAGCCTCAAATTTATTCATTATTGAGTGTTGGGGTCTTCTCAGAAATCTCCTGAACTTACACACAGCTATGGGCACGTGGACCATTCTGTTCATATGTATGTGTAACCAAAAGTAGGATCTGGCTGCTTGCAGCTCGAAAGCCAATAAAAAAGTAAAGTTAGTGGAAAGGAAAGGCTGCTTTATTTTGGATACCAGCAACATGGGTGAACTATTTCAAGTTGTAAAAGATGATACTGTTAATAGTGCTGCACGCAGTATGCCAGCAAATATGGAAAACTCAGCAGTGGCCACAGGACTGGAAAAGGTCAGTTTTCATTCCAGTCCCAAAGAAAGGCAATGCCAGAGAATGTTCAAACTATCACACAATTGCACTCATCTCACAGGCTAGCTAAGTAATGCTCAAAATTTTCTAAGTAAGACTTCAACAGTACATGAACTGAGAACTTCCAGGTGTTCAAGCTGGATTTAGAAAAGGCAGAGGAACCAGAGATCAAATTGCCAACATTTGTAGGATCATTGAAAAAGCAGGAGGGTTCCAGAAAAGCATTTACTTCTGCTTTATTGACTACACCAAAGCCTTTGACTGTGTGGATCACAACAAACTGTGGAAAAGTCTTCAAGAGGTGGGAATACCAGATCACTTTCCCTGCCCCCTGAGAAATCTGTATGGAGGTCAAGAAGGAACAGTTAGAACCAGACATGGATCAGCAGACTGGTTCCAAATTGGGAAAGGAGTACATCAATGCTGTATATTGTCACCCTGCTTATTTAACTTATATGCAGAATACATTATGCAAAATGCTGGGTTGGATGAAGCTCAGGCTGGAATCAAGATTGCCAGAAGAAATAACAATAACCTCAGATATGCAGGTGACAGCACCCTTATGGCAGAAAGCAAAGAGGAACTCAGGAGCCTCTTGATGAAAGTGAAAGCGGAGAATGAAAAGGCTGGCTTAAAACTCAACATTCAGAAAACTAAGATCATGGCATCCGGTCCCATCACTTTCATGGCAAATAGATGGGAAAACAATGGAAACAGTGACAGACTGTATTTTCTTGGGCTCCAAAATCACATCAGATGGTGACTTCAGCCATGAAATTAAAAGACACTTGCTCCTTGGAAGAAAAGCTATGACTGAGCTAGACAGCATATTAAAAAGCAGAATAATTACTTTGCCAACAAAGGTCCATATAGTCAAAGCTGTGGTTTTTCCAGTAGTCACGTATGGATGTGACAGTTGGACCATAAAGAAGGCTGAGCATTGAAGAACTGACGCTTTTGAAGTGTGGTGTTGGAGAAGACTCTTGAGAGTCCCTTGGACTGCAAGGAGATCAAACCAGTCAATCCTAAAGGAGATCAGTCCTGAATATTCATTGGAAGGACAGATGCTAAAGCTGACGCTCCAGTACTTTGGCCACCTGATGTGAAGAACTGACTCACTGAAAAAGACCCTGATGCTGGGAAAGATTGAAGGCAGGAGGAGAAGGGGAAGACAGAGGTGAGATGGTTGGATGGCATCACCGACTCGATGGACATGAGATTGAGCAGGCTCTGGGAATTGGTGATGGACAAGGAGGCCTGGCATGCTGCAGTCCTCGGAGTCACAAATGGTTGGAGAAGACTGAGCGACTGAACTGAATTGAACTGAACATGGGTGAGTGGGGGCAGTAGCATATGCCTGTCCAAAGGCCCCCACAACATTCAGTGGGCTTGAGCCTGAGAGAGGGCGAGATACAGAAACAGCACAGTCAGCTCTGACAGTTGTCTTGGAGTTGGTCATCAGTGGTGTGACCAGCATCATCTTGATTGTTTTGAGTAATGTTAATCTTCAGTTCCATCATCAGTTTTTTCCCATTTCCTTGAGGCCGGTTCTTAGAATTGTGGCAGCTCAAGTCATGACCAGTCTGGTCATCGTGTAGTTAACTTGATTCCAGCTGGTGTGGATTTCAGTATCTATAAGATAGCTCACAGCATATGGCTCAGAATATTATCCAGAGCCCTTGAGAAGGAACTAAAGGACCTGGACTATGCTTAATGATATTATTTGGTGTCCTTTGACTGTTTTGTTTGTTTGTTTCTTCATTTTCTCACTTCTCTGATTAAACTTATTCACTCGCCTAAAGTGTTTTCACAGACAAAATTCAGACAGAGGACTTGGAGGACAAGCACCTGCTATATTTCACATGTCTTTCCAGAGTCAGGAATGTGTTTGAGTTTTTTTTAGTCTTCTGTGAACACCTTATTCCTCATATATTCATTTTGTGTTCTTTGGTTAGATTGTTCTTTATCCTGTTGTCTTATTACCTCAGGCAGTATGCCTCTGAATTTTTTTTAACAAATATTTCCAGGGAAAAGTCTTTTTGCACTAGTTGCAGCCCAAGTCAGGAAGACTAAAGATTGCCTTGTAAGTGGGGTCTTCCAGGGAACCACCAGACTGGTCAAATAATGATAAAAGATTTTAAGGAGTTCCACCTCATTATGCCCCTTCCAGTCGTTATTTCTTTAGATCATGATTTTAGGCTGTTGGTTTTCGTGGTTACCATGGAGTGGGGATCAAGATGTGGTAATTGAGTAGGTTAAAAATGCCACCAAGCTTTCTGCTTTAACTGAAATTTAGTAATTCTTCTTTAGTAAATGTTTGATGGAGAAAGTTTTTGGAGCTCTTACTCTTCTATTTCATTGATTTCACGTGTTGGTTCCTTTTTTTTTCATCTTTGGTAAGATTTTCTAATTTTCATTTGTTTTAAGAACATCAGATACTGCTCTTTGAAGCACTTTTATGATGATTCCTTTACCGTCTTTGTTAATGTGAGGCAATTGCCCTTGCTAATTCAAGTTTCTGCTGTTTCCTGTTTCTTATGATAACTGAATTTTTAGTTTATCTTGGAGATTCTGAATAGTGTGTTAGGAAACGGTGTTCTCTTTAGGTCTTCTACTTTAGCAGCAGTTACCATGCTTGGATTAAGCTTGTGGATAGTAGCTGCAAAAAGTCGGACACGACAGCTACTAAGCACACAGTAGCCTTATATTTGAAGCTTTCTTTCTCATAATAATTTGGGTTCTGGAGCCCTTGTAGTGCTAATTTCTGTGTCTTTGTTGTTGTTGTTATTGTTTAGTCACTAACTCTTTTTCGACCCCATGGTAGCCAGGCTCCTCTGTCCATGGGATTTCCCAGGCAAGAATACTGGAGTGGGTTACCATTTCCTGCTCCAGGGGATCTCACCAACCCAGGGATGGAACCCTTGTCTCTTGTATCTACTGCATTGGCGGGTGGATTCTTCATCACTGAGCCACCTGGGAACCCTTGTGCCTTGTTTACCTGGTACCTAATTGATCGCTTAAAACTTCCAGGTGTGGAAAGTTAATAACCAACACGTAATTGTTTTTAAAGTCTAAAATTGATGGAGATCACAAAAGAAATTAATGTAGGTAGGAAAGACCAAACTCTTTGCCCTGGGGGATACTCCAACCTTAGAGAGTTGGGATCTACAGGAGGGACCAATACAGGAAACTAAGAATTCTCAGTGAGGTAAAAGAAAAACCAAGCTTAAGAGAAAAGCAGAGAAATGTGATGAGCTGTCATATTTCACTCATGACATAAGATGAGAACAGAGAGTTAAACATTGCATTTAGTAAAAATAGATAGGAGTGATGGTTGGAGTGGGTCTCAGAGAAAGTGGGAAGAGCAGCAAGTATAGATATATTGTTTGCGATATTTTACTGCAGGTAAGAACAAAGCAATGGGGAGGGAAGGTCTAGAGAAATTTGTTAGTAAGATGGGAGAAATAGCATTTTTTATGATGAATTGTGCCATGTGGTAAGCAAGATTTTTGATGAATCACTGCCTTTCAGTATGTAAGATGACTGGGATCTAGTGCACAGATGAAGGTATTTAGTTAGACTCTGATGCTGGGAGGGATTGGGGGTGGGAGGAGATGGGGACAACAGAGAATGAGATGGCTGGATGGCATCACCGATTTGATGGACATGAGTTTGAGTGAACTCCGGGAGTTGGTGATGGACATGGAGGCCTGGCGTGCTGTGATTCATGGGGTCGCAAAGAGTCAGACATGACTGAGCGACTGAACTGAACTGAAACTGATAGGTACTAAGGTAATGAGTGCATGGTCACTCAGTCGAGTTCAACTCTTTGTGACCCCACTATAGTCCACTAGGCTCCTCTGTCCATGGGATTTCCCAGACAAGAATACTGGAGTAGGTGTCATCTCCTTCTTCAGGTTATCCTCCCAACCCAGGGATTGAACCTACATCTTCTGCATTGGTAGGTGGATTCTTTACTGCTGAGCCACTTGAGAAGCCTCTGAGTGGTTGATATGTATAATGCAATTTTGACACTAACTACCCAGCGGATGCTGATTGCAGCCATGAAATTAAAAGACACTTACTCCTTGGAGGTGATGGAATTCCAGTTGAGCTATTTCAAATCTTGAAAGATGATGCTGTGAAAGTGCTGCACTCAATATGCCAGCAGATTTGGAAAACTCAGCGCTGGCCACAGGACTGGAAGAGGTCAGTCTTCATTCCAATCCCAAAGAAAGGCAATGCCAAAGAATGCTCAAACTACCGCACAATTGCACTCATCTCACATGCTAGTAAAGTCATGCTCAAAATTCTCCAAGCCAGGCTTCAGCAATATGTGAACCGTGAACTCCCAGATGTTCAAGCAGGTTTTAGAAAAGGCAGAGGCACCAGAGATCAAATTGCCAACATGCGTTGGATCATGGAGAAAGCAAGAGAGTTCCAGAAAAACATCTATTTCTGCTTCATTGACTATGCCAAAGCCTTTGACTGTGTGGATCACAATAAACTGTGGAACATTCTGAAAGAGATGGGAATACCAGACCACCTGACCTGCCTCTTGAGAAACCTGTATGCAGGTCAGGAAGCAACAGTCAGAACTGTACGTGGAACAACAGACTGGTTCCAAATAGGAAAAGGAGTGTGTCAAGGCTGTATATTGTCACCTTGCTTATTTAACTTATATGCAGAGTACATCATGAGGAACGCTGGGCTGGAAGAAGCACAAGCTGGAATCAAGATTGCCGGGAGAAATATCAATAACCTCAGATATGCAGATGACACTACCCTTATGGCAGAAAGTAAAGAGGAACTCAAAAGCCTCTTGATGAAAGTGAAAGAGGAGAGTGAAGAGGTTGGCTTGAAGCTCAACATTCAGAAAACAAAGATCATGGCATCTGGTCCCATCACTTCATGGGAAATAGATGGGGAAACAGTGGAAACAGTGTCAGACTTTATTTTTTTGTGCTCCGAAATCACTGCAGATGCTGATTGCAGCCATGAAATTAAAAGACGCTTACTCCTTGGAAGGAAAGTTATGACCAACCTTGATAGTATATTAAAAAGCAAAGACATTACTTTGCCAACCAAGGTCCGTCTAGTCAAGGCTATGGTTTTTCCTGTGGTCATGTAGGGATGTGAGAGTTGGACTGTGAAGAAAGCTGATCGCCGAAGAATTGATGCTTTTGAACTGTGGTGTTGGAGGAGACTCTTGAGAGTCCCTTGGACTGCAAGGAGATCCAACCAGTCCATTCTAAAGGAGATCAATCCTGGGTGTTCATTGGAAGGACTGATGCTAAAGCTGAAACTGCAATACTTTGACCACCTCATGTGACGAGTTGACTCACTGGAAAAGACTCTGATGCTGGGAAAGGTTGGGGGCGGGAGGAGAAGGGGACGACAGAGAATGAGATGGCTGGATGGCATCACTGACTCTGTGGACATGAGTTTGAGTGAACTCCAGGAGTTGGTGATGGACAGGGAGGCCTGGCGTGCTGTGATTCATGGGGTTGCAAAGAGTCGGACACGACTGAGCGACTGAACTGAACTGACCCAGCATTAGTGCAGACTTCATAGATTAAGGGCATGGTTCTCCATAGAACTCTCCTTATCAGCCACCAGCTGAAAGTTCTGGGGTCTGGGGTCACCTGTGCTTCTGATTAACTGGTTATAAATTCAGTGGTTCCTAATAGCCCTTCAGGTTCAGTAATTTGGTAGAATGACTCACAGAACTCAGGAAAAGACTATACTTAGGATTAGTGTTTTATTATAAAGTTTACGGATTAGAAACAGACCAAAGAAGAAACACTTAGGGCAAGGTCTGTGGAGGTTCCCAAAGGCAGAATTTCCGTGTTTTCTCCCTATGGAATCAGAGCATGTCACCATGCCAGCACACTGATGTGTTCATCAACCAGGAAACTCATCCAGAGTTTTTAATTGTGATTTTCATCATCTGTGGTTGATTTGATTATTGACTGTGTGACTGAACTCAGTCTTCAGTTACCCTTTCCTCCTTGGAGGTTGGGAGGTCAGCTTGCTATCACATGGCTCAAAGCCTCAACCCTGTAGTCACATGGTTGACCATTCCAGCACTGCCAGCCTCTATCCTGTGCCTATCTAGGGACTACAGTGAGTCATTTCATTAACATAAACTCAGGTGTAGTCCCAATAACAGAGATGCTCCTGTCGCTCAAGAAATTGCAAGTGAGTAGCTTCCTCCTACGGAGAAGGCAATGGCAAGCCACTCCAGTACTATTGCCTAGAAAATCCCATGGATGGAGGAGCCTGGTAGGCTGCAGTCCGTGGGGTTGCTAAGGGTCGGACACGACTGAGCGACTTCACTTTCACTTTTCACTTTCACACATTGGAGAAGGAAATGGCAACCCACTCCAGTGTTCTTGCCTGGAGAATCCCAGGGACGGGGGAGCCTGGTGGGCTTCCGTCTATGGGGTCACACAGAGTCGGACACGACTGAAGTGACTTAGCAGCAGCAGCAGCAGCAGCTTCCTCCTAAGAACCCAGGAGTAAGACCAGACAGATTCTTCATTATGTAGCATGTGGGTAATGTGATAGCAATAGTCCAGAAAAGAGATGATGGTGGCCAGGACTAGAACATTAGAAGATGATATAGTCAGAAATTATGATATTCAAAAAATAGTTAGAAAGTAGAGTGACAGAACTCAGGGAAGCATTAGATGTGAGATATGAATGAGAGGACAATCCCCTGGTTGATTGCATAGCAACCAACTCCAGTATTCTTGTCGGGAAAATCCCATGGTCAGAGGAGCTTGGTCCATGGGGTCACAAAGAGTCAGACACGACTGAAGCAACTGAGCACACATGCATGAATGAGAGGAGCTAAAGAGGACTCCAAAGAAGCTGACTTGAGTAATTGGATGAAAATATTTGGTCTTAACTGGCTTGTGAAAGATTGATTGGCAGAAGATTGGGGCAGAAAGTGTTGGGGTAAAAAATGAATTTTTTCATGTTAATTCATATATACCTGGTAAACGTTCAAGTGAATATGTCAAGTAGGAGGGCAGGTCTTCAGTTCAGCAGGATGTTTCCCATTGAAAATGTACATTTGAAAGTTGTTATGCTACAGCACGAGTACATGCTCAATTGAGTCTGACTCTTTGCAACCCTGTGAATTGTAGTCCACCAGGCATCTCTGTCCATGGGATTTCCCAGGCAAGAATACTAGAATGGGTTGTCATTTTCTTCCCCAGGGAATCTTCCTGACTCAAGGATCGAATGTGCTGTGATTCACGGGGTCTCAAAGAGTCGGACACGACTGAGCGACTGAACTGAACTGAAGAAAGAATTAGGAAAATCAGGGATGTGTCTTTTGGTTACCAACCAGGGTTCTTTGCCTTTCTTAATCAATAGAAATTGATAAGAGGCTAGACAGGAAATTTAGGCAAGCCCCAATTTGGGGCCCCTGCTGCATCAAGGAGGAACGAAAACAGGTAACAGGTTCCCTTGCTTGTTCCCCAAGGGGGTTGAGCTGGTTCCTTAAATGGGGTGAGGGTAGGAGTGTGTCCAGGGGTCGGGCCAAAGGGGTGTCTTAAGTGGTTTGCCCACCCCTTTGGTGGCATTGAGTGCAGGGGACACGCACAGTACCCTACATTTGTCCCTGACACCCTGTTTTTGCTTCCGGTTCTTTAGAAGTTACTTCAGAAGGGCTTCCCTGGTGGCTCAGTTGGTAAAGAATCAGCCTGCAGTGCTGGAGACCCCAGTTCGATTCCTAGGTTGGGAAGATCCACTGGAGAAGGGATAGGCTACCTACTCCAGTATTCTTGGGCTTCCCTTGTGGCTCAGCTGGTAAAGAATCTGCCTGCAATGTGGGAGACCTGGGTTCAATCCCTGGGTTGGGAAGATCCCCTGGAGAAGGGAAAGGCTACCCACTCCATTACTCTGGCCTGGAGGATTCCATGGACCGTATAGTCCTTGGGGTCACAAAGAGTCGGCCACGACTGAGCGACTTTTACTCACTCTGTTAGGTCCATACCATTTCTGTCCTTATCGAGCCCATCTTTGCATGAAATGTTCCCTTGGTATCTAATTTTTCTTGAAGAGATCTCTAGTCTTTCCCATTCTACTGTTTTCCTCTATTTCTTTGCATTGATCACTGAGGAAGGCTTTCTTATCTCTCCTTGATATTCTCTGGAACTCTGCATTCACATGGGTATATCTTTGCTGTTCTCCTTTGCCTTTCACTTCTCTTCTTTTCTCAGCTATATGTAAGACCTCCTCAGACAACCATTTTGCCCTTTTACATTTCTTTATCTTGAGGATGGTCTTGATCACTGCCTCCTGTACACTGTCATGAACCTCCATCCATAGTTCTTCAGGCACACTGTCTGCCAGATCTCATCTCTTGAGTCTATTGGTCACTTCTACTGTATAATCGTAAGGGATTTGATTTAGATCATACCTGAATGGTCTAGTGGTTTTTCCCTACTTTCTTTAAGTTTCAATTTGGCAATAAGGAGTTCATGATTGAACCAGAGTCAGCTCCCCAACTTGTTTTTGCTAACTGTGTAAAGCTTCTCTATCTTTGGCTGCAAAGAATATAATCAATCTTATTTTGATATTTACCATCTGGTGATGCTCATGTCTAGTGTCTTCTCTTGTGTTGCTGGAAGAGGGTGTCTGCTATGACCAGTGCATTCTCTTGGCAAAACTCTGTTAGCCTTTGCCTTGCTTCATTTTGTGCTCCAAGGCCAAATTTGCCTGTTACTCCAGGTATCTCTTGGCTTCCTACTTTTGCATTCTAGTCCCCTATAATGAAAAGGACATCTCTTTTGGGTGTTAGTTCTAGAAGGTCTTGTAGGTCTTCATAGAACTGTTCTTTGGCCAGTTCAAGGGTTTTTCTAAGGTTTACCACATACTGAGAAATGTGGCTTCTTATTATTTTATCACTTGGTAAGAAAATAGAGAAATGCTCTCTAATTGGCTTATTTTGCAAAATAATAAAAATTGAAAACATTCTCGTCTTGAGGAGGCAAGGCCAGGATTTTTTCATGGATTTATCCATTGTAGTCATATGCAGGCCATTTAGTTGATTGTGCTTTTACTTTCTTATATACTAAGTGTATAGTCTTTCCTTAGTTCATAGGTCTTTTATAAGAATTAACTGATACAATGATTGTGATCTGGTATTTAAATCATAGGATCAAGTACAGGTATAAATTAGTGATTTTGGTATTTGCTAATATGCTAAAATGTTTCCCAGTGATAGTATATACTACATTTGCTCTGAAAAGATGAATGGTAACTCACCAAGAAGAATAATCTGTAGGATTTTTGTATAATCTGCCACCCTTGGCATTTAGATAAGTAAAATATAGATATGCTGAATTCTGCCCTTCTATTTTAATTGTTTCTCTGTTTTGTTTCAGTTGCTGATTGTTGGAGGTTCTTTTGGTCTTCGTGAGTTTTCTCAAATTCGTTATGATGCTGTAAAGATTAAAGTAAGAAGTCTCATTGGAGTTTGACATGTATATATATATTTTTTGGTTTATGAGACATGGATACTTAAATTACTAAGCTGTCTGAATTTTATCTCGCTTTTTTTTTTTTTAATATTTATTTATTTGGCTGCACTGAGTCTTAGTTGCAATATGTGGGATCTATCTCCCTGAGCAGGGATTGAACCCAGGGTCCCTGCATTGGGAGTATGGAGTCTTAGCCACTGGACCACCAGAGATGTCCTCATCTTGCTTTTTAAGTGTGATGAATGATCTCTAGGCTCTTTTATAGAACATTTCTTTAAAAGTCTTATATAATTTTTTAAAATTGTTATGTACTTACTAATTTTGCCTGTGCTGTGCCTTCGTTGCTGTGCCAGGACTCTCACTAGCTGCAGTGAGCGGGCGCTGCTCTCCAGGTGTGGAGCACAGCTTTTGTTGTGGAGCAAAGGTTCTAGAGCACGTGTGGCACACAGCCTTAGTTGCTCCACAGCATGTGGAATCTTCCTGGGCCAGGGATTGAACCTGTGTCCTCTGCTTTGGCAGGCAGATTCTTAACCACTGGACCACCAGGGAAGTCCTATACAATTTTTAAAGATAACTTTCCATTTAGAGTTATTACAGAGTATTAGCTATATTCCCCATGATGTACAATATATCCTTGAGCCTATCGTACACCCAGTAGTTTATACTTTCCACCACTTTACCCCTCCCCCCACTGCTAACCACGAGTTTGTTTTCTGTATTTGTGAGTCTGCTTCTTTTTTGTTGGGCTTCCCTGGTGGCTCAGATGGTAAAAGCATCTGCCTGTAGTGCGGGAGACCCAGGTTCCATCCCCGGGTCAGGAAAATCCCCTGGAGAAGGAACTGGCAACCCACTCCAGTACTCTTGCCTGAAAAATTCCATGGACAGAGGAGCCTGGTGGGCTACAGTCCATGGGGTCGCAAAGAGTTGGACACAACTGAGCAACTTCACTTTCTTTCACTTTCCTTTTTGTTATATTTACTGCTGCTGCTGCTGCTAAGTCACTTCAGTCGTGTCCGACTCTGTGTGACCCCATAGATGGAAGCCCACCAGGCTCCCCTGTCCCTGGGATTCTCCAGGCAAGAACACTGGAGTGGGTTGCCATTTCCTTCTCCAATAAGTGAAAAGTGAAAGTGAAGTTGCTCAGCCGTGTCCGACCCTGAGCGACCCCACGGACTGCAGCCTACCAGGCTCCTCCATCCATGGGATTTTCTAGGCAAGAGCACTGGAGTGGCTTGCCATTGCCTTCTCCGGTTATATTTACTAGTTTGTTGTATTTTTTAGATTCCACGAATGCATGGTATATGTATAAATATGTGGAAAAAGAGATGTAGATAATGGATTTATAGGGGTCTTTTTTATAGTTTGCTTTGGTAGGACTAGTTTGTTTTCTGTATTTGTGAGTCTGCTTCTTTTTGTTACATTTACTAGTTTGTGTTCAGTTCAGTTCAGTCGCTCAGTCGTGTCCGACTCTCCGCGACCCCATGAATCACAGCACGCCAGGCCTCCCTGTCCATCACCAACTCCCGGAGTTCACTCAAACTCATGTCCACAGAGTCGGTGATGCCATCCAACCATCTCATTCTCTGTCGTCCCCTTCTTCTCCCGCCCCAACCTTTCCCAGCATCAGAGTCTTCTCCAGTGAGTCAACTCGTCGCATGAGGTGGCCAAGTATCGCAGTTTCAGCTTTATAATCAGTCCTTCCAGTGAACACCCTGGATTGATCTCCTTTAGAATGGACTGGTTGGATCTCCTTGCAGTCCACGGGACTCTCAAGAGTCTTCTCCAACACCACAGTTCAAAAGCATCAATTCTTCGGCGATCAGCTTTCTTCACAGTCCAACTCTCACATCCATACTTGACCACGGGAAAAACCATAGCCTTGATTAGACAGACCTTTGTTGGCAAAGTAATGTCTCTGCTTTTTAATATACTATCAAGGTTGGTCATAACTTTCCTTCCAAGGAGTAAGCGTCTTTTAATTTCATGGCTGCAATCAGCATCTGCAGTGATTTTGGAGCCCAAAAAATAAAGTCTGACACTGTTTCTACTGTTTTTCCATCTATTTCCCATGAAGTGATGTGTAATTACTACCAAATTCAGTTCTGTTGTTACAGAAGAATTCTGGTTAATTCATTCAAAAGTATGTAGCTTTTGTTTGTGGCGCACATCTGATACTTGTTTTTTTCCCAAGTACAGTTAACTCTGAAACAACAGAGGTTTAGACTGTGCTGCTCCACTGGTACCATGGACTTTTTTCAGTAAATACTACAGTACTTTACAGTCTGCAGCTGGCTGAACCCATGCCTGTGGAACCCATAGATATGGAGGGCCAAGTGTATATTTATTGAGGAAAATCCTTGTATAAGTGGACTCTCAAAGAACAAACTCGTGTTGTTCAAGGGTCAGCTGTATTTCATTAGCAGACCTCAGTAATGTTGGTGGGAAAGTAGCGTATTGAAAGCTTATTCAGTTTTTTCAGTTAATCTTATGGTTTAAGAGAAATACCAACTCTAGCTAGTGTTAAAGACAGTAGGTATTAGAATAAATATTAAGTTGAAAAGGAATATATGGTTTCTGTGAGGGAATAGACCAGTTATCAACTGAGTTTTAAAGTTTCTGTTAACATCCCAATTATTTTATTGAGGACTTTTTGCCCTTTTGCTCTAAGATGAAAGTTATAGTAATCTGGCTTTTGGAAATGGGATGTCATATACATATTTGAAAAATAATTGCATATTTGTCATGAGTTTATCATGTCTTAGATCCTACAGATAAAGATTCAAGAAACTGATTCTTATAAAACTTATAGCATAATTAAGGCTGTGCTGTGCTATACTTAGTCACCCAGTCATGTCCGACTCTTTGCAACCCCATGGACTGCAGCCCACCAGGCTCCTCTGTCCATGGAGATTCTCTCAGCAAGAATACTAGAGTAGGTCACCATATCCTCCTCCGAGGGACCTTCCCAACTGGATCAAATCCAGGTTTCCTACATTGCAGGCAGATTCTTTACTGTCTGAGCCACCAGGGAAGCCCAAGAATACTGGAGTGGGTAGGCCCTCCTTTCTCCAGGGGAACTTTTGACCCAGGGATCAAACTGGGGTCTTCTGCATTGCAGGCGGATTCTTTACTAGCTGAGCTACCCAGAAAGCCCCATAATCAAGGTTGGGAGACTTCTAATATTAAAATGTATCCAAACATGCAATATAACAATGCCTAGTGAAATGCTAGATTAGAATTTTGCATAACACATTGCTAGAACTTCAAGGAGAGAAGTGCTAGTTTAGAATTTTGCATAACACATTGCTAGAACTTCAAGGAGAAATACATAGTTTAGATTTGGGAAAGGGATATCAGAGAAGGTCTGCTAGAGGTATCAACCTTTGAATTAAGGCTTTAAGAATGATAAGAGTTCAATGATAACTAAATGATGAAAATGATTAGTATTGTATAACATAGAGGGACTATTGGGCATATTTTCATAGAACTCTTTGGCAAGAGTACAGGATGGATGGAGATTAGGGGAGCAAGATAGGAGGGAAAAGAGTGTTTCAGTTGGAGATAGAGACCTGTTAAGATCCTTTGGCAGTAATATAGATGAAAAGTACTGGAATCTGAAGTAAAACATTGGCAGTGACAATAGAAATGAATGGATTCTAAAGGAATTTGTAGCAGCAAGTTGATAGTGATATATGTAATATTAAAATCTAAATAAATATGGATGACTTAAGGCTTTGGTTTTAATGACTGGGTAAATTTTCACAGCAAAGGAGAATGAGGGAGATTGCAATAACAGAAGAGGTCTAGAGGATGGGGTCAGAGTGAAGAGAACAAAGTTGAGAGAAATGAGGTTGATTGAAGTTGAGAGGATTGAGGTCTGTGGAAGGAGGCTGAGAGGACAAAGTTTAGCTGAGAAGGATCAGAGGACAAGACCTCCTGAGAGTGAGAGGTCCAGGTTGGTTGATACTGAGAAGTCAGACTCTGGTGAAGTTAAGAGTCAGTGTTTAGGTAAGGTTGAGTTCAAACAACGTTGAGAGGGTAAGGTGGACTAACTTTGAGAGGAATTGAGAAGATTGGTTGAGGTTGACAGGAATTACAAGGGTTGAGAGGCTGAGATTAAGGGAGAGTCAAGAGGGAAAATTCTTAAAGAGATGGGAATACCAGACCACCTTACCTGCCTCCTGAAAAACCTGTGTACAGCTCAAGAAGCATCAGTTAGAACTGAAATGAAACAATGGACTGGTTCAAATTTGGGAAAGAAGTACATCAAAACTGTATATTGTCACCCTGCTATTTAGTTTAAATGCAGAGTATATCATGTGAAATCCTAGGCTGGATAAATCACAAGCTGGAATCAAGATTGCCAGGAGAAATTATCGATAACCTCGGATATGCAGACCACCCTAATAGCAGAAAGTGAAGAGGAACTAAAGACATTCGTGGTGAAGGTGAAAGAGGAAAGTGAAAAAGCTGGCTTAAAACTCAGCATTCAAAAAACTAAGATCATGGCATCTGGTCCCATCACTTCATGGCAAATAGATGGGGGAAAAAATGGAAGCAGTGGCAGATTTTATTTTCTTGGGCTCCAAAATCACTGCAGATGGTGACTGCATCAATGAAATTAAAAGATACTTGCTCCTTGGAAGAAAAACTATGAGAAACCTGGATAGCATATTAAAAAGTAGAGACATTTCTTTGCCAACAAAAGTCCATATAGTCAAAGCTATGGTTCATCCAGTAGTCATGTACAGATGTGAGAGTTGGATCATAAAAAAGGCTGAGCTGTTAAGAATAGAGGCTTTTGAACTGTGGCGCTGGGGAAGGCTCTTGAGAGTCCCTTGGACAGCAGGGAGATCAAACCAGTCAGTCATAAAGGAAATTAACTTTGAATATTCATGGAAGGACTGATGCTGAAAACGAAGCTCCGGTAGTTTGGCCACCTTATACTAAGAGCTGACTCATTGGAAAAGACCCTCATGGTGGGAAAGATTGAGGGCAGGAGGAGAAGGGGACAACAGTGGATGAGGTGGTTGGATGGCATCACTGAATCAATGGACATCAGTTTGAGCAAACTTCAGGAAATAGTGAAGGACAGGGAAACGTGGCGTGCAGTAGTCCATGGGGTTGCAAAGAGTCAGGCATGACTTAGTGACTGAACAACAGCAACTGGAGGCAGAGGGCCAAGTTCAAAGCCAAGGTGTGCCTCTTTGACAAGTCATTCAAACTCCCTGTATTCCATTATCCTTGCTTTGATCAGATAATAATACTTAGGTCATACACTTTTTTGTGGGTTATAGAAAATAATAAGTGTCAGTATACGTGGCATAAAGCAGGTGCTTGGTAAATTTTTGGCTGCTATTAGTTGTAGTAGTGGTCATAGTACTATTGAGATATTAGTTGTCATACAGTTTGATAGATTGTGGAGATTTCCCCACATTTTTGTAATCTGCCATGCCATCTGAGCCGTGCTTATATTAACTTTTTAAATTGCAAATGGAATCTAACAGACTTAAGTAACTTATGGCTGCTTTTATTTTTCTACAGATTGATCCTGAGTTAGAAAAAAAGCTGAAAATGAATAAAGTGTCGTTGGAATCAGAATACGAGGTACAGTATGCTAATGTAGCAATATTCCTAGTCTGTGACTCGTTTTATCTGCCTTAATGTGAATTCAAATTATTAACAAGTACAGAAAATATTGCCTTAAATATATGTTATTGGAACAACTATGTGGTTGTTTGAGAAGACAGTAAACATGGATCTGTTTTTCATATACTCTGAGTAAATTCTGGATGGATCAAGAATTTAAAGATAAAAAAACCCAAAAGGCTAAAAGTACTAGGAGTAAAAAATTGAAGTTTCTTTTTTGTGTTCTTGAGTCAGAAAAGCTTATTTAAATGTGATGAGAAATAGAGATACTTTAAAAGTAAATATTCAAAGGTACCACCTAAAAAAAAGTGTGTAATATAAAGTCAGTAGTTAGATGAGAAATCCTAAAAGTATTGTTTATCCTTATCATGATGAATTAATTAATTTAAATATAAAGAGCAAACCAGTATACAATTTCAACAACTCAGTTGGCAGTGGAAACATGGGCAAACATGTAATGAGTTCAGAGACAAGGAAATAAATAGCATTTTTTAAACATATAAAGAGATGTTCAACTTATAATAGGAATGTTAATTAACATTATAACAAAGTATCATTTTTCCAGCTATCTGATTAACAAAATCAAGGAGTTAATAGCACGTTTAATTATAGGATGTTGGGAAGGAGGACATTCTCCATCTCTTATCATATTTTCCCTTTTCTTTTTATGTGTGATCCTTTTTTATTGAAATATAGGCATTGTGAATAGTAAATATTGAAGAGACTTGTGAAGAGTGGTTGATTCTCATTTTAGCGGTTCAGTTATTGGCTGGTCATTTTGAGCTTGATTTTACACTCTGTAAGGGAGAATCTGTGGAAAGGCTTTGAGGTTTCCTAAATCCCCTGAACTTTGTGGGACTCCTTCTCTGAATTGTTTTCCCTAGAGGATCTTGTCAGAGCTAAAGACTGGACCACTGTGTTGTTTGCTATTTTTCTTTTAGTTTAGTTTGAAACTGGACCACTTTTGCATGAAGTAATTCAGTCAGCCTTGCATCCCATCTGGCAGTTATTCTTAAATTCTTTTGAGCATATATGTCTTACGTTGTCTGAGTAAAGGCCATTGTTCTTTCTTAAAACCTTTTTTTTAACTTTGGAGCATTTCAAAACTATACTTGAAAATAATTTACTCTGTTCTTGAATTAGAATTTTGTTCACCTTTGTAGATTTAAACTCTTGGTAAAGTTCTAAGAGAAATTTAGAGAATCATTATTCACTATTTCCCCATTATTTTCTCTTAAACTTCTAACTTGGTACTTCTCAGTATATAAGCAATATATGAGCTATGAAGGGTTTGTCTGGAAGTAGATGTTTCTTATAGTTCTTTTAGAAATCATAGAATATGAAAGCTGAAGAAATCATGCAGACCATTTGGTCTTGTCTTTTCGTTATTACTTATGAGAAAATTAGTGCCCAGATAACTCAAATCACTTGCACAGGGTTATATAGCTTATTGGTAAAAGAGTAATGCTTAATATCCAAGTGTCAAGGTCAATTTATATCATTTCCTCTGTCACTGGATGTCAGCTGTCCTGTGTTCTCTGTGTTTCTTTTTCTATCTTGTTCAGTTAATTATTCCAGAATAACCAAAGCATATATATGAAAGTTACTGTCAGAGTGGTGTGAGAGTATAAAGAAATGTTTGTGTTCTTCCCTTTTTTCCTATTTTCATTCCTGTGCTTCAGAGGTACAGCTAACTGAAGATACAGTGATCCAAACTGTACATGAAACTAGTTTTTATTGCCCCCAAAGGTCTTTGTTCACAGCCGCTATAGGGAATTGCTTTTCATTCTTCAGGCCAGGCTCATTTCTCAGGTGCAGAACAAATCACTGTGATCCGTCCTCCTTCTAGCAGACTCTGTACAGTCTCCACCTCTGGTGTCTTCCTTTCGTTTCCTGTGGCACCTGTGCCAATCATTACTCTGCTGCATCGGTGTGGAGGTGGAATTTCGTTTTCTCAGCTTCTTCCCTTTCTTTGTGCTGTCAGAAATAAAACATGTAAATTATTCAAGAAATACAAGTCAGCATGACTTGGAACAAAGAGGAACCACCTCACATAGATCAGAATGGCAGTCATTAAAAATCTATAGATAAATGCTGAATCCGGTTTAGAGAAATGATAACCCTCCCACACTGTTGGTGGGATTGTAAATTGGTGCAGCTACTATGGAAAACAATATGAAGGTTCCTCAAAAAACTAAAAATAGAGTTGCCATATGATCCAGCAATCCCACTCCTGAACATATACCTGGAGAAAACTATAATTTTCAGAAAAATATATGTACCCTATATGTACCCCTATGTTCATAGTTGCACTATTCACAATAGGCAAGACATGGAAATAACTTAAATGTCTGTTGACAAATGAATGGGTAAAGACGATGTGGTACATACGTACAATGAAATACTACTCAGGCAGAAAAAAAATGACACCATTTGCAGCAACATGGATGGATCTAGAGATCATCATACTACGGGAAGTAAGTCAGAAAGAGGAAGACAAATGCCATATGATATCACTTATATGTGGAATCTAACGTATGACACAAATGAACAAACAAAAACAGACTCTGATATAGAGAACAGACTTATGACTTGCTAAGGTGGGGGCAGGTGGGGGACGGAAGGATTGAGAGTTTGAGATTAGCAGAAACAAAGTGTTATATACAGAATGTGTAAACAACAAGATCCTACTGTGTAGCACAAGAAAGTATATTCCGTATTCTGTGATAATCCATCATGGAAAAGAATATGAAAAAGAATGTATGGTGTGTATGTATACATTTATATGTATAACTGAAGAACTTTTGCCATAGCAAAAATTAACACAACATTGTAAATCAACTGTAATTCAACAAAATAAATTTTTTAAAAGACATGTAGACTCTGTTCCTTTTTTAATAGTTTTATTCTGATGAGGGGAAAGATAGGCAGTAATATCAATAGCAAGAAAAATTCCAGATCCTATAAGGAAATATAATATTTCTTTAATTATTAAGCTTGACATGCAGTTGATTAATTTAGTAGAATTATAAGTGAGGGCCTATTGAATTCTCTCTACTCATTTATTCAGTTAGGTCCTAGCCAAACTCACAGGACTCCTATACTAATATTTATGCTCTGATTTTTGTGGCTCTGTAGAAAATAAAGGATTCCACCTTTGATGACTGGAAAAATATTCGAGGACCCAGGCCTTGGGAAGATCCTGATCTCCTCCAAGGACGAAATCCAGAAATCCTTAAGACTAATAAGACAACTTGACCGTGTTGATTCTGTTTTTACTTTTTTTATTTTAAATAAAAATGTTATCAACTGGAATTCCAACCATATACTCCTATCCAATGGAGAGAAAATTCCAGACCTGCCGAAGCCTAGATATGAGTAATTTGATGACGAGTACTCTTGATAAAAAGTCAAGTACAGGTTTGTATAAGGCCCAACTCTTCCGTTTGCAAATGAAAGTAACAATGTTGACCATATATAATTTTTACTGCTCAATAAACATGTGAATACTGCTACTTAAAGAGTGTCCTTTATTCTACTCCCAACGTGCATGCATGCTAAGTCACTTCAGTCATGTCTGACTGTTTGCAAGCCTATAGACCATAGCCCACCAGGGTCCTCTGCCCATGGGATTCTCCAGGCAAGAATATTGGAGTGGGTTGCCATGCCCTTCTCCAGAGGATCTTCCCAACTCAGGGATCAAACCCACATCTCTTATGTCTCCTGCATTGGCAGGCAGGTTCTTTACCACTAATGCCATCTGGAAAGACTACCACCCCATATTTCTTTTCCACCAGCAAGTAGGATTTCTACCTGACAGTAGTTGGTCTAGATCCAAATTTTAAAAGTAATGTCAAGCAGAATTTTATATCAGACCTATGTGGAAAATGATCAGTCTGGTGAGATTCTTGGTTTTAATTTTAATACCTCACATGACATGCTTATCAGTCTCTGAGGCATCACCTGATGATTGTATTGATACCATTAAAATATGTTAAGAAACATATATTGTCTCAAAGGAAAAATAATGAGGTCTTAACTTCCAGCCGAATATACAAAAAAAATTGAAAAACTGAAAATTGATATTCTTTGATTCATGAGAACGGAGGTATAGGATAAAACCATCATCTGAAAACTTGAGATACAGACAAAATATAGAGAATCTCCTCCAGTTTTCCTGGAGGAGAAACCACCTAGAAACAGCTGCTGGGCCCAGCATCAGATAGAAATACCTAAAGGGAAATTGACTAATTACTAGAGACTGAGTATGGACTAAACTGAGAGTTAAAAACTCCTGGAGACCAGGCCAGGGACAAACTTTGACTTCCAGAAGCCCCACCAGCTTCTCACAGTGAATGTTGGAGAAAAATCTTGTTCTTCTAACAAGGGGAGGGAAGGTAACCATTTTGAAATATGCCTCCCCCCCCCCCCCAAATTCTCTTCTTAACAAAATCCTGGTCTCAAAGGGAACTGACTGTTTTGGTAGAGCCTAATTACACTGGATTTTACCAAAGCATAACCAAGTGGCATAAGGGAAATACCCAACTCTAGCCCCTACCCTGGAGAATCCCAGGGACGAGGGAGCCTGGTGGGCTTCTGTCTATGGGATCACACAGAGTCGGACACGACTGAAGTGACTTAGCAGCAGCAGCAGCAGCAGCCCCTACCAGCCTTTCTCAGCTAAATGGGGGGAGGGGAGCAGGGAGTAAGACTGAGAAGCAGTTGTGAAGGTTCCATACCAGGATCCCATGACTGGTAATAGACTAAGACCTACTCAAAAGACTAGACTGTTGCCATCACTTTTCACATTACTGCCACATCACTAGAGGCCTACTCAACGGACTTCCTTTCACCCAGTCCATCTGGATATCATGACCAACTTTGAACAGCAACAACAAAACTACACAGCATACTAAACGACAAAAGGCACAGTTCTAAAAGACAAACCAAGCATGAAATTCAGATACATATATGGCAAGGATTGGAGTCATACTGAGAATTTAAAATGACGATAGTATGTTTATAATGAAAAATGTATACAACATGCAGTTGGATAATAAGCAGAGAGATGGACATTCTAGGAAATCAAAAGGAAATTCTAGAAATCAAAAATACTATTAACACATGAAGAATGCTTAGATGGAGTCATCAATAGAGTAGACAGGATTGAGGAGGGAAGAAGTAAAAAGGAGGGTTAGGATACATATACCATGTTACCACTAACAGGACAAAGCTGGGGTAGCTATGTAATTCAGGCAAGTAGACTTTAAAGCAAGGAAAATTATCAGGGATAGAATTGGAACACTACATAGTAATAAATGAGTCAGTTCTCTAAAAAGAAAAGTCTTTAATGTGTTTGTAACTAATGACAGAGCAAAAAAATACATGGAGGAAAAACTGAGGAGTAGTAGATGAATTCCACTTTTATTGTTGGAGACTTCAACTGCCTCCTGTCAGAAATGGACATGTCCAGCAGTCAGGAAATCAGAACCTACGTGAGCTGAACAGTACCATCAATGAACTGGTCTAATTGAAATCTCTAGAGTACTTCTTCCAACAACAGTGGAATACACTCTTCTCAAACTCACACATGACATTTATCAAGACAACATTCTTGGACATAAGCCACATGTTAAAAAATTTAATGAGGTGGATGAAATTGGAGCCTATTATACGGAGTGAAATAAGCCAGGAAGAAAAACATCAATACAGTATACTAACGCATATATATGGAATTTAGAAAGATGGTAACCTTAACCCTGTATGCGAGACAGCAAAAGAGACATAGGTGTATAGAACAGTCTTTGGGACTCTGGGAGAGGGTGAAGGTGGGATGATTTGGGAGAATGGCATTGAAGCATGTATATTATCATATGTGAAATGAATCACCAGTCCAGGTTTGACGCATGATACAGGATGCTCAGGGCTGGTGCACAGGGATGACCTGGAGGGAGGATATGGGGAGGAGGGAGGTGGGAGGGGGGTTCAAGAAGGGGAACACATGTACACCAGGGGTGGATTCATGTCAATGTATGGCAAAACTAACCAATATATTATTGTAAAGTAATTCAGTTCGGTTCAGTTCAGTCACTCAGTCGCGTCCAACTCTGCGACCACGTGAATCACAGCACGCCAGGCCTCCCTGTCCATCACCAACTCCCGGAGTTCACTCAAACTCATGTCCACAGAGTCGGTGATGCCATCCAGCCATCTCATTCTCTGTCGTCCCCTTCTCCCGCCCCCAACCTTTCCCAGCATCAGAGTCTTTTCCAGTGAGTCAACTTGTCGCATGAGGTGGCCAAAGTATTGCAGTTTCAGCCATATTGTAAAGTAATTAGCCGCCAATAAAAAAAAATTTTTTTTAATTTTTAAATAAAGGAAATTATACAAAGCATTCTCTTAAACCACAATGAAATTAGAAATCAGTAACAGAAAGCTACTTGGAAAATCACTAAATACTTGGAGATGAATTAATACACTTCTGAGAGAGTCAGTTCCTAGGTAGGTTGATAAGAAGTCCAGGGAGAAAGCAGTCCAGAGCCCTTGAGAAGGAAAAAGGGATCTGGGGCTCTCAAAGAGAAAAGGACATTCTTTTTTATGTTGCTTTGTCTTAGTCAATGTAGCAATGTATCCTGAGGATATGTTTCTCCTTAACAAGAACCTTCTGACAAATCCTGTCATCTTAAAATGTATATTATGGGAGTGGGTCTGGTAAGATCTTTCTATTGTTCATTCTAATCCTGTTAATTTAAGATGTATGTTGTGGGAGTGGGTCTGAAAAAAGTATGTAAGGCCTTGATAAGACTAGCTAGGGGGCATTCTCTGTCCCCCTTCTGATGTCTATGTGATAAATGCAAAGAAATAGAGGAAAACAACAGAATAGGAAAAACAAGAGACCTCTTCAAGAAAATTAGAGATTCCAAGGGAACATTTCATGCAAAGATGGGCTCGATAAAGGACAGAAATGGTATGGACCTAACAGAAGCAGAAGATATTAAGAAGAGGTGGCAAGAATACACAGAAGAACTGTACAAAAAAGATCTTCATGACCAAGATAGTCACGATAACGTGATCACTGACCTAGAGCCAGACATCTTGGAATGTGAAGTCAAGTGGGCCTTAGAAAGCATCACTACTAACAAAGCTAGTGGAGGTGATGGAATTCCAGTTGAGCTATTTCAAGTCTTGAAGTGCTGCACTCAATATGCCAGCAGATTTGGAAAACTCAGCGCTGGCCACAGGACTGGAAGAGGTCAGTCTTCATTCCAATCCCAAAGAAAGGCAATGCCAAAGAATGCTCAAACTACCGGACAATTGCCCTCATCTCACACGCTAGTAAAGTCATGCTCAAAATTCTCCAAGCCAGGCTTCAGCAATATGTAAACCGTGAACTCCCAGATGTTCAAGCAGGTTTTAGAAAAGGCAGAGGCACCAGAGATCAAATTGCCAACAAACGCTGGATCATGGAGAAAGCAAGAGAGTTTCAGAAAAACATCTATTTCTGCTTCATTGACTATTCCAAAGCCTTTGACTGTGTCGATCACAATAAACTGTGGAACATTCTGAAAGAGATGGGAATCCCAGACCACCTGACCTGCCTCTTGAGAAACCTATATGCAGGTCAGGAAGCAACAGTTAGAACTGGACATGGAACAACGGACTGGTTCCAAATAGGAAAAGGTGTACATCAAGGTTGTATATTGTCACCTTGCTTATTTAACTTATATGCAGAGTACATCATGAGGAACGCTGGGCTGGAAGAAGCGCAAGCTGGAATCAAGATTGCTGGGAGAAATATCAATAACCTCAGATATGCAGATGACACTACCCTTATGGCAGAAAGTGAAGAGGAACTCAAAAGCCTCTTGATGAAAGTGAAAGAGGAGAGTGAAAAGGTTGGTTTGAAGCTCAACATTCAGAAAACAAAGATCATGGCATCTGGTCCCATCACTTCATGGGAAATAGATGGAAAAACAGTGGAAACAGTGTCAGACTTTGTTTTTTTGGGCTCCAAAATCACTGCAGATGCTGATTGCAGCCATGAAATTAAAAGACGCTTGCTCCTTGGAAGGAAAGTTATGACCAACCTTGATAGTATATTAAAAAGCAGAGACATTACTTTGCCAACCAAGGTCCGTCTAGTCAAGGCAATGGTTTTTCCCGTGGTCATGTATGGTTGTGAGAGTTGGACTGTGAAGAAGGCTGATCGCCGAAGAATCGATGCTTTTGAACTGTGGTGTTGGAGAAGACTCTTGGGAGTCCCTTATACTGCAAGGAGATCCAACCAGTCCATTCTAAAGGAGATCAATCCTGGATGTTCATTGGAGGGACTGATGCTAAAGCTGAAACTGCAATACTTTGGCCACCTCATGCGACGAGTTGACTCACTGGAAAAGACTCTGATGCTGGGAAAGGTTGGGGGCGGGAGGAGAAGGGGACGACGGAGGATGAGATGGCTGGATGGCATCACCGACTCTGTGGACATGAGTTTGAGTGTACTCCAGGAGTTGGTGATGGACAGGGAGGCCTGGCGTGCTGTGATTCATGGGGTCGCGGAGAGTCGGACATGACTGAGCGACTGAACTGAACTGAACTGAACTTTCTTACTTTAGTAAAACTCTGCTACACACTACGACCGAGAATGAGATGGCTGGATGGCATCACCGACTCTGTGGACATGAGTTTGAGTGAACTCCGGGAGTTGGTGATGGACAGGGAGGCCTGGCGTGCTGTGATTCATGGGGTCACGGAGAGTCGGACACGACTGAGCGACTGAACTGAACACAAGTTCTTGAGTGATCAAGCCTGGTCCCTGGACCTGAAGCTAAATCTTCAGAGATCACAAAACCGACATCATTCACCATGAGCTATCACTTCTAAATAACACATGTCACAGAAGTCTAAAGAGAAATTTAAAATATTTTGAAGTAAATGAAGCTGAAATACAACTTAACCAAAATTAGTTGGGTATAGCAGAAGCAGAGTTTTGAGGGAAATTAGTATCATTGAATGTGTGTATTTAAAAATCTATCAATCTAATGAAAAAGAAGAGCAAATTAAATTCAAAGCAAGCAGAAGAAAAGAAATAATAAATTAGAGCAGAAATCTATTGAGAAAATCAACAAAACTAATAGCTGGTTCTTTAGAAAGATCAATAAAATTGATAAACTTCTAGCTAAACAGAAAAAAAAGAAGACACAAATTACTAATACTGGAAATGAAAAAAGAGGCCATCAGTATTGGCCCTATAGATGTTCAGTTCAGTTCAGTCGCTCAGTCGTGTCCGAGTCTCCGCGACCCCATGAATCACAGCACGCCAGGCCTCCCTGTCCATCACCAACTCCCGGAGTACACTCAAACTCATGTCCACAGAGTCGGTGATGCCATCCAGCCATCTCATTCTCGGTCGTCCCCTTCTCCTCCCGCCCCCAACCTTTCCCAGCATCAGAGTCTTTTCCAGTGAGTCAACTCGTCGCATGAGGTGGCCAAAGTATTGCAGTTTCAGCTTCAGCATCAGTCCTTCCAATGAAAGAATAATAAAGGAATATTATGAACAACTTTATGCCTCCAAATTTGATAATCTAGATGAATCAATTACATTTCCTTTCAATTCCTTGACATTTCATTTCCTTGAAAGACGCAGTCTGCTAAAACACAAGAAAAAATAGGTATTCTGAATAAGCCCATATCTTTTAAAGAAATTGAATCAATCATTAATGTTCTAACAGAGAAGACACCAACCACAGATGAATTCAGTGGTGAATGCTACCAAATATTTAAGGCAGAACTTATACCAGTTCTCTGCAACTTCTAGGAAACAGAAGCAGAGGAAATACTTCCTAACTCATTCTTTGAGGTCTACAGTATCGTAATACCAAAGGCGAAGAAAGACACAAAATGAAAGAAAAACCATAGACCAACATCCCTCATGAAGATAGATGCAAAAGTCCTCAAGAAAGTATTAGGAAGACAAATCCAACAATGTATAAAAACAATTATATACTACAACCAAGTGGGATTTATCTCAGGTATATCTGGACTGGTATACAAAGCTCTATACAAGGGTCAACATTGCTCATTATTCAGTTCACTACAGTTCAGTTGCTCAATCGTGTCCGACTCTTTGCGACCCCATGAATCGCAGCATGCCAGGCCTCCCTATCCATCACTAACTCCCGGAGTTAACCCAAGCTCATATGCATCGAGTTGGTGATGCCATCCAGCCATCTCATTCTCTCTCGTACCCTTCTCCTCCTGCCCCGAGTCCCTCCAAGCATCAGAGTCTTTTCCACTGAGTCAACTCTAAGCATGAGGTGGCCAAAGTATTGGAGTTTCAGCTTTAGCATCAGTCCTTCCAATGAACACCCAGGACTGATCTCCTTTAGAATGGACTGGTTGGATCTCCTTGCAGTCCAAGGGACTCTCAAGAGTCTTTTCCAACACCACAGTTCAAAAGCATCAATTCTTCGGCACTCAACTTTCTTCACAGTCCAACTCTCACATCCAAACATGACCAGTGGAAAAACCATAGTCTTGACTAGACAGACCTTTGTTGGCAAAGTAATAGCTCTGCTTTTTAATATGCTATCTAAGTGACTTAGCCACACTAGTAAAGTCATGCTCAAAATTCTCCAAGCCAGGCTTCAGCAATATGTGAACCATGAACTCCCAGATGTTCAAGCAGGTTTTAGAAAACGCAGAAGCACCAGAGATCAAATTGCCAACAAACGCTGGATCATGGAGAAAGCAAGAGAGTTCCAGATAAACATCTATTTCTGCTTCATTGACTATGCCAAAGCCTTTGACTGTGTCGATCACAATAAACTGTGGAACATTCTGAAAGAGATGGGAATCCCAGACCACCTGACCTGCCTCTTGAGAAACCTGTATGCAGGTCAGGAAGCAACAGTTAGAACTGGACATGGAACAACAGACTGGCTCCAAATAAGAAAAGGAGTACGTCAAGGTTGTATATTGTCACCTTGCTTATTTAACTTATATGCAGAGTACATCATGAGGAATGCTGGCCTGGAAGAAACACAAGCTGGAATCAAGATTGCCGGGAGAAATATCAATAACCTCAGATATGCAGATGACACCACCCTTATGGCAGAAAGTGAAGAGGAACTCAAAGGCCTCTTGATGAAAGTGAAAGAGGAGAGTGAAAAGTTTGGCTTAAAGCTCAACATTCAGAAAACTAAGATCATGGCATCTGGTCCCATCCCTTCATGGGAAATAGATGGGGAAACAGTGGAAACAGTGTCAGACTTTACTTTTTTTGGGCTCCAAAATCACTGCAGATGCTGATTGCAGCCAGGAAATTAAGGATGCTCACTCCTTGGAAGGAAAGTTATGACCAGCCTAGATAGCATATTAAAAAGCAGAGACATTACTTTGCGAACCAAGGTCCGTCTAATCAAGGCTATGGTTTTTCCCGTGGTCAAGTATGGATGTGAGAGTTGGACTGTGAAAAAAGCTGATCGCCGAAGAATTGATGCTTTTGAACTGTGGTGCTGGAGAAGACTCTTGAGGGTCCCTTGGACTGCAAGGAGATCCAACCAGTCCATTCTGAAGGAGATCAATCCTGGGTGTTCATTGGAAAGACTGATGCTAAAGCTGAAACTGCAATACTTTGGCCACCTCATGCGACGAGTTGACTCAATGGAAAAGAGTCTGATGCTGGGAGGGATTGGGGGTGGGAGGAGACGGGGACGACAGAGAATGAGATGGCTGGATGGCATCACCAACTCGATGGACATGAGTTTGAGTGAATTCCGGGAGTTGGTGATGGACAGGGAGGCCTGGCGTGCTGTGTTTCATGGGGTCGCAAAGAGTCGGACATGACTGAGCGACTGAACTGAACTAAACTGAAGTGACTTAGCAGCAGCAGCAGCAGCAAGTTGGTCATAACTTTCCTTTCAAGGAGTAAGCGTCTTTTAATTTCATGGCTGCAATCACCATCTGCAGTGATCTTGGAGCCAAAAAAAATAAAGTCTGACACTATTTCCACTGTTTCCCCATCTATTTCCCATGAAGTGATGAGACCAGATGCCATGATCTTCGTTTTCTGAATGTTGAGCTTTAAGCCAACTTTTTCACTCTCCTCTTTCACTTTCATCAAGAGGCTTTTTAGTTCCTCTTCACTTTCTGCCATAAGGGTGGTGTCATCTGCATATCTGAGGTTATTGATATTTCTCCCGGCAGTCTCGATTCCAGCTTGTGCTTCTTCCAGCCCAACGTTCCTCAAGATGTACTCTGCATATGAGTTAAATAAGCAGGGTGACTATACAGCCTTCACCTACTCCTTTTCCTATTTGGAACCACTCTGTTCCATGTCCAGTTCTAACTGTTGCTTCCTGACCTGCATATAGGTTTCTCAAGAGGCAGGTCAGGTGGTCTGGTATTCCCATCTCTTTCAGAATTTTCCACAGTTTATTGTGATCCACATATTGCTGAAGCCTGGCTTGGAGAATTTTGAGCATGACTTTACTAGCGTGTGAGATGAGTGCAATTGTGCAGTAGTTTGAGCATTCTTTGGCATTCCCTTTCTTTGGGATTGGAATGAAGACTGGCCTTTTCCAGTCCTGTGGCCACTGCTGAGTGTTCCAAATTTGCTGGCATATTGAGTGCAGCACTTTCACAGCATCATCTTTCAAGATTTGAAATAGCTCAACTGGAATTCCATCACTACCACTAGCTTTGTTCCTAGTGATGCTTTCTAAGGCCCACTTGACTTCACATTCCAAGATGTCTGGCTCTAGGTCAGTGGTCCCATCACTTCATGGGAAATAGATGGAAAAACAGTGGAAACAGTGTCAGACTTTATTTTTTTGGGCTCCAAAATCACTGCAGATGCTGATTGCAGCCATGAAATTAAAAGACGCTTACTCCTTGGAAGGAAAGTTATGATCAACCTTGATAATATATTAAAAAGCAGAGACATTACTTTGCCAACAAAGGTCCGTCTAGTCAAGGCTATGGTTTTTCCCGTGGTCATGTATGGATGTGAGAGCTGGACTGTGAAGAAAGCTGATCCCCGAAGAATTGATGCTTTTGAACTTTGGTGTTGGAGAAGACTCTTGAGAGTCCCTTGTTCCACAAGGAGATCCAACCAGTCCATTCTAAGGGAGATCGATCCTGGGTCTTCATTGGAAGGACTGATGCTAAAGCTGAAACTGCAATACTTTGGCCACCTCATGCGACGAGTTGACTCACTGGAAAAGACTCTGATGCTGGGAAGGGTTGGGGGCGGGAGGAGAAGGGGACGACCGAGAATTAGATGGCTGGATGGCATCACCGTCTCTGTGGTCATGAATTTGAGTGAACTCCGGGAGTTGGTGATGGACAGGGAGGCTTGGCGTGCTGTGATTCATGGGGTCACGCAGAGTCGGACACAACTGAGCGACTGAACTGAACTGAACTGATTGTGATCCACACAGTCAAAGGCTCTGGTATAGTCAATAAAGCAGAAATAGATGTTTTTCTGGAACTCTCTTGCTTTTTCCATGATCCAGCAGATGTTGGCAATTTGCTCTCTGGTTCTTCTGCCTTTTCTGAAACCAGCTTGAACATCTTTAAGTTCACGGTTCATGTATTGCTGAAGCCTGGCTTGGAGAATTTTGAGCATTACTTTACTAGCGTGTGAGATGAGTTTAATCACACAGACCACAGCCTTGTCTATATCACTGAAACTAAGCCATGCCGTGTGGGGCCACCCAAGACAGACGGGTCATGGTGGAGAGGTCTGACAGAATGTGGTCCACTGGAGAAGGGAATGGCAAACCACTTCAGTATACTTGCCTTGAGAACCCCATGAACAGTATGAAAAGGCAAAATGATAGGATACTGAAAGAGGAACTCCCAAGGTCGGTAGGTGCCCAATATGCTACTGGAGATCAGTGGAGAAATAACTTCAGAAAGAATGAAGGGATGGAGCCAAAGCAAAAACAATACCCAGTTGTGAATGTGACTGGTGATAGAAACAAGGTCTGATGCTGTAAAGAGCAATATTGCATAGGAACCTGGAATGTTAGGTCCATGAATCAAGGCAAATTGGAAGTGGTCAAACAGGAGATGGCAAGAGTGAACGTCAACATTCTAGGAATCAGCGAACTAAAATGGACTGGAATGGGTGAATTTAACTCAGATGACCATTATATCTACTACCGTGGGCAGGAATCCCTTAGAAGAAATGGAGTAGCCATCATGGTCAACAAAAGAGTCTGAAATGAAGTACTTGGATGCAGTCTCAAAAACGACAGAATGATCTCTGTTCATTTCCAAGGCAAACCATTCAGTATCACAGTAATCCAAGCCTATGCCCCAACCAGTAATGCTGAAGAATCTGAAGTTGAACAGTTCTATGAAGACCTGCAAGACCTTTTAGAACTAACACCCAAAAAGATGTCCTTTTCATTATGGGGGAATGGAATGCAAAATAGGAGGTCAAGAAACACCTGGAGTAACACACAAATTTGGCCTTGGATGGAGCATGGAATGAAGCATGGCAAAGGCTAATAGAGTTCTGCCAAGAGAACACACTGGTCATAGCAAACACCCTCTTCCAACAACACAAGAGAAGACTCTACACATGAACATCACCAGATGGTCAACACCAAAATCAAATTGATTATATTCTTTGCAGCAAAGATGGAGAAGCTCTGTACAGGCAGCAAAAACAAGACCGGGAGCTGACTATGGCTCAGATCATGAACTCCTTATTGCCAAATTCAGACTGAAATTGAAGAAAGTAGGGAAAACCACTAGACCATTCAGGTATGACCTAAATCAAATCCCTTATGATTATACAGTGGAAGTGAGAAATAGATTTAAGAGACTAGATTTGATAGACAGAGTGCCTGATGACTTACAGATGGAGGTTTGTGATGTTGTACAGGAGACAGGGACCAAGACCATCCCCGTGGAAAAGAAATGTAAAAAAGCAAAATGGCTGTCTGAGGAGGCCTTACAAATAGCTGTGAAAGGAAGAGAAGCGAAAAGCAAAGGAGAAAAGGAAAGATATAAGCATCTGAATGCAGAATTCCAAAGAATAGCAAGGAGCGATAAGAATGCCTTCCTCAGCAATCAATGCAAAGAAATCGAGGAAAAAAACAGAATAGGAAAGACAAGAGATCTCTTCAAGTAAATTAGAGATACCAAGGGAACATTTCATGCAAAGATGGGCTCGATAAAGAACAGAAATGGTATGGACCTGACTGAAGCTCCAATACTTTGGCCACCTCATGCAACGAGTTGACTCACTGGAAAAGACTCTGATGCTGGAAGGGATTAGGGGCGGGAGGAGACGGGGATGACAGAGAATGAGATGGATGGATGGCATCACCAACTCAATGGACATGAGTTTGAGTGAACTCTGGGAGCTGGTGATGGACAGGGAGGCCTGGCGTGCTGTGATTCATGGGGTCGCAGAGTTGGACACCACTGAGTGACTGAACTGAACTGAACAGAAGCAGAAGATATTAAGAACAGGTGGCAAGAATACACAGAAGAGCTGTACAAAAAAGATCTTCACGACCAAAATAATCACGTTGGAGTGATCACTCACCTAGAGCCGGACATCTTGGAATGTGAAGTCAAGTGGGCCTTAGAAAGCATCACTACGAACAAAGCTAGTGGAGGTGATGGAATTCCAGTTGAGCTATTTCAAATCCTGAAAGATGATGCTGTGAAAGTGCTGCACTCAATAAGTCAGCAAATTTGGAAAACTCAGCAGTGGTCATAGGACTGGAAAAGGTCGGTTTTCATTCCAATCCCAAAAAAAGGCAATGCTCATTATTCAGTTCAGTTCAGTCGCTCAGTCGTGTCCGACTCTCCGCGAGCCCATGAATCACAGCACGCCAGGCCTCCCTGTCCATCACCAGCTCCCGGAGTTCACTCAAACTCATGTCCACAGAGTCGGTGATGCCGTCCAGCCATCTCATCCTCCGTCGTCCCCTTCTCCTCCCGCCCCCAACCTTTCCCAGCATTCCTCATTCATTATCCTATCATTTTGCCCTTTGTCACTGTTCATGGGGTTCTCAAGGCAAGTATACTGAAGTGGTTTGCCATTCCCTTCTCCAGTGGACCACATTCGGCTGTGGTCCATGTGATCAGTCCTGTGATTATGATTTCAGTGTGTCAGCCCTCTGATGCCCCCTAGCAATACCTACTGTCTTATTTGGGTTTCTCTTACCTTGGTCGTGGAAAATCTCTTCACAGCCGCTCCAGCAAAGTGCAGCCGCTGTACCTTACCTTGGACGAGGGGTATCTCCTCGAGGCCGCCCCTCCTGACCTTGAACGCGGAGTAGCTCCTCTCGGCCCTCCTGCGCCCGTGCAGCCACCGCCTGTTGGACGTGGGGCAGCTCCTCTCGGCCGCCGGCCCTGGCCTCAGGCGTCGGGTAGCTCCTCACAAAACTACAATGAGATATCATCTCACACCAGTCAGAATGGCCATCATCAAAAAGTCTACAAACAATAAATGCTGGAGAGGGTGTGGAGAAAAGGGAACCCTCTTGCAATGTTGATGGGAATGTAAATTGATACAGCCACTATGGAAGACAGTATGGAGATTCCTTAAAAAACCAGGAATGAAACTACCATGTAGTGGGATTGTTAGTGGTACCTAACAATCCCACTACTGGGCATATACCCTGTGAAAATCATAATTGAAAAAGCCATATGTACCCTAATGTTCACTGCAGCGCTATTTACAACAGCTAGGATGTGGAAGCAACCTAGATGTCCTTCAAGAGATGAATGGGAAAAGAAGCTATGATACATATATATAATGGATTACTCAGCCATAAAAAGAAATGCATTTGAGTCAGTGATAATGATGTGGATGAAACTAGAACCTATTATACAGAGTGAAGTAGGTCAGAAACAGAAAAACAAATATCGTATATTAACACATACATGTGGAATCTAAAAAGATGATACTGATCAATCTGTTTGCAGGGCAGCAGTGGAGAAACATACATACAGAACTGGCTTATGGACATGTGGGGTGGGACGAATGGAGAGAGTAGCATGAAAACATATACACTAACATATATAAAATAGAGAGCCAGTGGGAATTTGCTGTATGACTCAGGGAAATCAAACCAGGGCTCTCTGACAACCTAGAGGGGTGGGATGGGGTGAGAGGTGGGAGAGAGACTCAAGAGGGAGGGGACATATGTATACCTATGGCTGATCCATGTTGATGTATGGCAGAAATCAACACAAAACTGTAATTATCCTTCAATTAAAAATAAAGTCACAGCATAGATAGTATTTTAATAGCATTGCTCAGCAGTCTGTTACTAGCAATTAAGCTTATGTTTCTTTGTTGGTTTTCTTCTGAAATCTTGTTTTGTGTAATATGTGTTTTATATTAAAATTGATTGTTGAAATAAAAGTTTAAAAGGAAATTTTTTTTAATGGAAAGATTATATCTAAATAATCTTGTCTCCTCTGTAGACAGCAAAGTTCAGTGTGAAAGAATGCAAACTGATAGACCTGAATTGGAATCTTGGCTCTGTCAGTTTGTCAGATTACAAACTATGTAATCTTATACAAATTATATAACCCCTTTTAGACTCCATTGCTTTGTCTGTGAATTGAAGTTTTGTTGTTTATGTCAGTTAACCTAAGTGAAATATGTATGGAACTCAGGCAAGGAAACATAGGTGATAAAAAGAGTGGCTACTACTATTGACTAGGAGATAAAAAAAAAAACACAGTCTGTTTACAGATGACAGATATTCTGTCCTAAATTACTGCTTCCAGTAATTCTCTTTTTAAAAAATGTCTCTAGTTTGTTTTCTGCCTTTTGACCCTTAAATAGTATTTAACTGGCTGGAAGCATCACCAAATGATAGAAGGCAAATGGATAAAAGTTTTCTGAAATGGGACTTTTGATTTCCTCTAGATTGGGAGAGTAGAGACAAGACAGTGAGGACAAAAAAGTGCTGAGAGGCATAACTAGTCTGTGGTATTTCCAACAGAAATCATCCTGGTGTGGGAAAGCCTTAGAGTAACTGCCTATTACCAGTAGAGGGTGTGCTAAGAGCACACAACACTGAATTTGGGAGTTCACCTTAAGGGTGCTTCCCAGATGGCGCTAGTGGCAAAGAAGTCACCTACCAATGCAGGAAACATTAGAGACACAGGTTCGATCCCTAGGTCGGGAAGATCCACTGGAAGAGAGCATGGCAACCCACTGCAGTATTCTTGACTGGAAAATACCATGAACAGAAGAGCCTGACCTACAGTCCATAGGGTCACAGCATCAGACATGACTACAGAGACTTAGCACAGCACACACACTCTTAAGTAAAGTCCAGCTCTGGTGCAGGGTGCACTCTCTACAGGGCCCCTAGTCTTCAGTTCTGATTTGTTCTCTCTGCATTCTCCCTTTACATACTGTGAGACCAGGAGATACCAGACTGGGTGAAATTGCCTTGGCTACTTTAGCTACTACATCCTCCTTGTGCAGAGCTGATGCCTGCAGCCCAGGAGAGCCACATAAATTATGGACTCCATAGAGAAGAGATCAAAGAAACTATAGAGGACAACATCTTCCACATCTGGTGCTTCTAGGAGCTGCCCACCACCTCTTTCTGAACTAGGCTTTACTCTCTCTCTCTTCATCTCATATCCTTTTGCCGTCACACTTTGTGCTCACCTTTCTCCTATCCCTTCTCATCTTCTTTTTCCTTGCCACTCAGGCCTCCTCCCATTACAAAAAAAATCATCAAATAAGCCTTAATGAAGCTGAAACTCCAATCCTTTGGCCACCTGATGTGAAGAGCTGACTCATTTGAAAAGACCCTGATGCTGGGAAAGATTGAGGGTAGGAGGAGAAGGGGACAACAGAGGATGAGATGGTTGCATGGCATCACTGACTCAATGGACATGAGTTTGGGTAAACTCCTGGAGTTGGTGATGGACAGGGAGGCCTGGTGTGTTGCGGTTCATGGGGTAGCAAAGAGTTGGACACGACTGAGCAACTGAACTGAACTGTGTCATTGAACACTGAGAAATTCAGACGCTCGACTTGGAGAAATTCCAGCACTTCACCAGCAAAGGTTCAGCAGTGAGGTTCATTAAGGCTTATTTGGTGATTTTTTTTTTTTAATGGGAGGAGGCCTGAGTGAGCAGAATAATTATATTGGAGTGTGACACTTCCAAACACACAGAAAAAAGTCTTGACAAAATCTTTGAACAGGTGTTTACTCCTAACCAACCCTTTGTATTTTACAACTCTGAGAAGGCTCCAAGGGCAGCTTTCGCTCCCTTTCTGCTGCCTCCCCCATCCTTCCCCATCAAAGAAGGGCAAGAAGCCACCACAGTTGTCACACTTTCCCCCTTTTTCCTTTGCTATGCTCTGTTAATTGCTTCTTACCATGAACTTTCCCTGAAGTTCTAGAATGTGAAGGCCAGAGAGGCCTTTACAGATAGCCAAACAATACCATCCCACAGTCTTCAGCCACTGTTTCTAATGCAGCTCCAAAAAATATTATCTCCTATCATATACTCGAAGAAAAAAAAAATTCAGTCTCTTCATCAATTTTCACAGCTAATAACTTTAGCTTTTCTGACAACTGATACAGGGCCTACATTTACTAAAATGTCAGAGAGCTTCCCTGGTGGCTCAGCATTAAAAAGAATTCACCTACAATGCAGGAGACAGGAGACATAAATTCAATTCCTGGGTCAGGAAGATCCCCTGAAGGAGGGCATGGCAACCCACTCCAGTATTCTTGCTAGGAAAATTCCAGGTACAGAGGAGTCTGGCAGGATACAGTCCATGTGGTCGCAAAGAGTCGGACACGACTGAAGGAACTGAGCAAGCAGGCATGCAGAGAGTTAGAGAATGTGAAGTGGACAAGCTTAAGACCACCCATCTTTGACTAAGATCCTCATTTTACAAAAAGGATAGATGAGGCCAGAGAAGAAAGTCGACATGCCCAAGGTCACACAGCTGGTTAGTGGAAGATTCTGGACTGAAATCCAGTTACCCTTCCAGTTAAAGACAGTCCTTCTGTTTACTTTCAGTTTAAAGGGTGAATGGGAACCATTAGTTTTTCCTAAGGGTGATAAATTCTGCATGTCTCTATTTATGAATGTAGATGAGTAAACAAGCCTCTGAGAGCTGGTACAGTGTTTTTGACATTTGTAACAATGTGAGGTGAATATGCGCTTAGAATGCTTATCAAATGAATAGATGGATGTGTGTTAACAAGGAGAAGGGGAGCGGCCATATGTACAATATTATCTATGACTCAACAAAAACAGACAAGCCAGGGCCACATTAATGTTAGGGAGTGTGTTTGTCCCCTGAGTACAAAGCCTGGGTGGGGGAGAGCGTTATCTATGGGTAAATGATGTCTGTAAGCACCAGGTGTGCGGGGAGTCCAGTCTGTGATCCCAGGATTAGCCTTACCCTCCTGGGGCTCCATTTCATTATATTCCTGAACATTAAATGACTAGATTAGATCTCTAAGAATTATCTCAGATCTATATCAGATCACAGACCTCAAGGAGGGAATGGATTTCATTTCACTGACATGTCTCATGGTCTTATGACACTGTACCCTTTTGTGTGTGTATGTGGAGGGGGGGCGGGGCGGGGCGGGGGGAGTCTCTTGCTGAAAATTGGGTAGAAAAGGAGCATTCCTACCTCTTAACATAATGCATCTGGCTCCACTCCCAAATCCCAAGGCCCATTTCTCCCTCCTCTGTTCATGAGAAATGAGAACTTGGAAAAAAGCTGGAGGTTTCAGTTTTGAACTGCTTGTAGCTGATGAAACAGTCTTGAAATAACCTGTGGGCTGTTTAAATTTTTAGCACCTAGCTGGCCATTTATTTCATTTCATATCCCAGTCCATATCTAGTGAAAGTCCTGTGACTATTTATTCTCTCAACTGTCATGAAAAGTGTCCCCCTCCCCCAGAAGGAGCTGATTTCTTTGATTACATTTCACACTGCCATTCTGAGGCCACCTGCCACTACTCAGGACTAGATCTGCACCAAATTTTCCGTGCTGCTGCGTCAGGTAGACAACGAGGCACAGGGGAGGGGAGTGGAAAAAGAATACCAGTGGAGAACAGTTCATCTCTTTTGGAAACTACTTTCTGGCATCTGACAAATCAGTTAAGGATAGTAAGTGACTGAAGGTTTGCTGGGCAAATTCTGCTACCTGCCTCCAACATCTGAGAGCAGGCCTAGCTGCTCTAGCTGGGTTTGTGATCCCTAGCACAAGAAACTACAACACCATGAATGGAGGGCATCCTTGGTGCTGAGTTAAATTATAATTTGTTTCCTAGAAATGAGAATTCAATTCAGTTCAGTCGCTCAGTCATGTCCGACTCTTTGCGACCCCATGAATCACAGCACATCAGGCCTCCTTGTCCATCACCAACTCCCGGAGTTCATTCAAACTCATGTCCATCGGGTCGGTGATGCCATCCAGCCATCTCATTCTCTGTTGTCCCCGACTCCTCCCACCCCCAATCCTTCCTAGCATCAGACTCTTTTCCAGTGAGTCAGCTCTTTGCATGAGGTGGTTGAGCTTAATTCCTATCTGTAGAGAATAAAAACCAGATTAATTAAAAGGTTATACACTCTGACCCCCCCATGACTTTCACTGACATTCTTGGAGGGAATGGGCTCATTTAAGTTCATCTTGACCTCATCAACTAATGGATTGTTGTTGTGTAGTCGCTCAGTCTTATCCGACTCCTTGCGACGCCATGGACTGTAGCCCACCAGGCTCCTCTGTCTATGGGATTCTCCAGGGAAAATTACTGGAGTGCATTGCCATTTCCTTTTCCAGGGGGTCTTCCCAATCCAGGGATCAAACCCATTTCCTGCATTGATAGGTGGGTTCTTTACCACTGAGCCACCAGGGACACCCGCAACTAATGGACGTGAGATTTAAATTCAAGTTCCAGCCCTTCTGCTCAGCTTGGTTCTGTGGTGCATTGCAGGGGACAGAATCATACCCAGTGCCGGGGATCAGCCTCCTGAGGTTACAGCGGGAATGTAAATTCTGTGAAGAAAAAGGTGCCAGCAATGCAAACATTCAGTCTGAGGCTGGTCAGGATGAGGTGGACTGAAATACGGTCCCCAACTTTGGGAACTTTGCAAAGTAATCACTGATCCTTTTTTTTTAATTTATTTATTTTAGTTGGAGGATAATTACAGTATTGTAGTGGTTTTGCCATACATTGATATGAATCAGCTATGGGTTTACATGTGTACCCCATCCTGAACCCCCCTCCCACCTCCCTCCCCATCCCATCCCTCTGGGTCATTCCAGTACACCAGCCCTGAGCACCCTGTCTCATGAACCAAACCTGGACTGGCAATGTGTTTCATATATGATAATATACATGTTTCAGTGCTATTCTCTCAGATCATCCTACCCTCGCCCTCTCCCACAGGGTCCAAAAGACTGTTCTATATATCTGTGTCTCTTTTGCTCTCTCGCATATAGGGTTATCATTACCATCGTTCTAAATTCCATATATATGTGTTAGTATACTGTATTGGTGTTTTTCTTTCTGGCTTACTTCACTCTGTATAATAAGCTCCAGTTTCATCCACTTCATTAGAACTGATTCAAATATATTCTTTTTAATGGCTGAGTAATATTCCATTGTGTATATGTACCACAGCTTTTTTATCCATTCATCTGCTGATGGACATCTAGGTTGCTTCCATGTCCTGGCTATTATAAACAGTGCTGCGATGAACACTGGGGTACACACATCTCTTTCAATTCTGGTTTCCTCAGTGTATATTCCCAGTAGTGGGATTGCTGGGTCATATGGAAGTTCTGTTTCCAGTTTTTTAAGGAATCTCGACGCTGTTCTCCATAGTGACTGTACTAATTTGCATTCCCACCAACAGTGTAAGAGGGTTCCCTTTTCTCCACACCCTCTCCAGCATTTATTGTTTGTAGATTTTTGAATAGCAGCCATTCTGACCAGCGTGAGATGGTACCTCATTGTGGTTTTGATTTGCATTTCTCTGATAATGAGTGATGTTGAGCATCTTTTCATGTGTTTGTTAGCCATCTGTATGTTTTCTTTGGAGAAATGTCTGTTTAGTTCTTTGGCCCATTTTTTTGATTGGGTCATTTATTTTTCTGGAATTGAGCTTCAGGAGTTGCTTGTATATTTTTGAGATTAATCCTTTGTCAGTTGCTTCATTTGCTATTATTTTCTCCCATTCTGAAGGCTGTCTTTTCACTTTGCTTATAGTTTCCTTCGTTGTGCAAAAGCTTTTAAGTTTAATTAGGTCCCATTTGTTTATTTTTGCTTTTATTTCCATTACTCTGGGAGGTGGGTCATAGAGGAGCTTGCTGTGATTTATGTTGGAGAGTGTTTTGCCTATGTTTTCCTCTAGGAGTTTTATAGTTTCTGGTCTTACATTTAGATCTTTAATCCATTTTGAGTTTATTTTTGTGTATGGTGTTAGAAAGTGATCTAGTTTCATTCTTTTACAAGTGGTTGACCAGTTTTCCCAGCACCACTTGTTAAAGAGATTGTCTTTTCTCCATTGTATATTCTTGCCTCCTTTGTCAAAGATAAGGTGTCCATAGGTGCATGGATTTATCTCTGGGCTTTCTATTTTGTTCCATTGATCTGTATTTCTGTCTTTGTGCCAGTACCATACTGTCTTGATGACTGTAGCTTTGTAGTAGAGCCTGAAGTCAGGCAGGTTGATTCCTCCTGTTCCATTCTTCTTTCTCAAGATTGCTTTGGCCATTCAAGGTTTTTTTTTTTATTTCCATACAAATTATGAAATTATTTGTTCTAGCTCTGTAAAAAATACCGTTGGTAGCTTGATAGGGATTGCATTGAATCTATAGATTGCTTTGGGTAGTATACTCATTTTCACTATATTGATTCTTCCAATCCATGAACACGGTCTATTTCTCCATCTATTTGTGTTCTCTTTGATTTCTTTCATCAGTGTTTTATAGTTTTCTATATATAGGTCCTTTGTTTTTTTAGGTAGATATAGTCCTAAGTATTTTATTCTTTTCATTGCAATGGTGAATGGAATTGTTTCCTTAATTTTTCTTTCTGTTTTCTCATTGTTAGTGTATAGGAATGCAAGGGATTTCTGGGTGTTAATTTTATATCCTGCAACTTTACTATATTCATTGATTAGCTCTAGTAATTTTCTGGTAGCGTCTTTAGGGTTTTCTATATAGAGGATTATGTCATCTGCAAACAGTGAGAGTTTTACTTCTTCTTTTCCAATCTGGATTCTTTTTATTTCTTTTTCTGCTCTGATTGCGGTGGCCAAAACTTCCAAAACTATGTTGAATAGTAGTGGTGAGATTGTGCACCCTTGTCTTGTTCCTGACTTTAGGGGAAATGCTTTCAATTTTTCACCATTGAGGATAATGTTGAGGTATGGTCCTTCTATTCCTGCTTTCTGGAGAGTTTTTATCATAAATGGATGTTGAATTTTGTTAAAGGCTTTTTTTGCATCTATTGAGATACTCATATGGTTTTTATCTTTCAATTTGTTAATGTGGTGTATTACATTGATTGATTTGCAGGTATTAAAGAATCCTTGCATTCCTGGGATAAAGCCCACTTGGTCATGATGTATGATCTTTTTAATATGTTGTTGGATTCTGTTTGCTAGAATTTTGTTAAGGATTTTTGCATCTATGTTCATCAGTGATACTGGCCTGTAGTTTTGGTTTTTTGTGGCATCTTTGTCTGGTTTTGGTATTAGGGTGATGGTGGCCTCATGGAATGAGTTTGGAAGTTTACCTTCCTCTGCAATTTTCTGGAAGAGTTTTAGCAGGATAGGTGTTAGCTCTCCTCTGAAGTTTTGGTAGAATTCAGCTGTGAGGCCATCTGGTCCTGGGCTTTTGTTTGCTGGAAGATTTCTGATTACAGTTTCGATTTCCATGCTTGTGATGGGTCTATTAAGATCTTCTATTTCTTCCTGGTTCAGTTTTGGAAAGCTATACTTTTCTAAGAATTTGTCCATTTCTTCCAAGTTGTCCATTTTATTGGCATATAGTTGCTGATAGTAGTCTCTTATGATCCTTTGTATTTCTGTGTTGTCTGTTATGATTTCTCCATTTTCATTTCTAATTTTGTTGATTTGATTCTTCTCCCTTTGTTTCTTGATGAGTCTGGCTAATGGTTTGTCATTGATCAGTTTTTGTGTGTATCACCTATGAGTTAAGGAAAGGCACAAAACGCTTTATTGGCAGCAAAAACATTAGGTTTAGAAAAGACAGAAGAACCAGTGATCAAATTGCCAACATTCATTGGATCATGAAGATAGCAAGGGAATTCCAGAAAAACATGTGTTTCTGCCTCATTGACTATGTTAAAATATTTGACTGTATGAATCACAATAAAATGTGGAAAATTCTTAGTTGGAAATACCAGATCAGCCTTCCTGTCTCCTGAGAAACCTGTATGCTGGTTAAGAAGCAACAATCAGAACTGGATATGAAACAACTGACTGATTCAAAATTTGAAAAGGAGTGCAACAGGCTGTATACTGTCATCCTACTTATTTAACTTATATTTAGAGTACATCATGAGAAATGAGGGGCTGGATGACTCACAAGCTGGACTCAAGATTGCTAGGAAAAATTTATCAACAACCTCAGGTATGCAGATGATGCCATTCTAGTGGCAGAAAGTGAAGAGGAACTAAAGAGCCTCTTGATAAGGGTCTTAATCACTGGACCACCAGGGAAATCTGATTTTGTATTTTTCAATAAAAATTTTTCTTATAGTTTTAAAGAGATGTATTTGACTTACAGCACTGTGTAAGTGTATAGCATAAAAATGTAACATATACACATCAAGAAATTATTACCACAATAGGTTTAGTAAACATCCATCATGTAAAGATACAAAATTAAACAATCAGAAAAAAATATATTTTGCTTGTGATAAGAACTCAGGATTTATCTAACAACTTCCATATAAACCACACAGCAATGCTAATTATATTTATCCTGTTGTACATTGCATCCCTGTATTTATTTACTGTAAAACTGGAAATTTGTACCTTTAAATTACCTTCATCCCTCCCCCAAACCATGCTTCTGTTAACCACAAATTTGATCTCTTTTTTCTATGAGTTTGTCTGTTTTGAGGTGTAGTTGACCAACATACAATATTAGTTCCTGGTGTATAGCACAGTGATTCTGAATGTCTGTACTGTTCTATATGATCAACCTGTTAAGTCTACTTACCATCTGTCACCATACAAAGACATTACATGATTGTTGACTAGATACTCCACACGTGTCATACCCATGACTCATTTATTTTGTAACTGGAAGTTTCCACTTCTCAATCACTTCTTTCTCACCTCCCCTCTGGCAGCCATCTGTTTGTTCTCTGTATGCATGACTATGTTTCTGTTTTGTTATGTTTGTTCATTTGTCTTGATTTTTAGATTTCACATAAAAGTGAAACCATATAGTATTTGTATCTATCTGATACAAATCAGTGTTTCCCTATCTGACTTATTTCACTTAGCATAATACCCGCTAGGTCCATTTATGTCACCACAAATGACAAAATATCTTTCTGTTTTTATGGCTGAGTAATATTTTAGTTTATAGCTATATTGTATTAACATATATGGATACAACATACATACAACATACATATAGGTGGTATATATATATATATATCACCATATATACATACCATATCTTCTTTAACTATTCATCTATGGATGGACTCAGGTTGGGCCCATATCTTGGCTGTTGTAAATAATGCTGCAGTGAACACTGAGGTGCATATATCTTTTCAAATTAGTATTTTCACTTTCTTTATTTGGATAAGTACTCAGGAAAGGAACTGTTGAATTGTTTGGTAGTTTTATTTTTAATTTTTTTGAAGAACCTCCATACTGTTTTCCTTGTGGATGCACCAATTTATTAATACATTCCCAACAATGCACAAGGGTTCCCTTTTCTCCACATCTTGCCAGCGCTTGTTATTTGTTGTCTTTTTGATGACAGCCATTCTGAAAAATGTGAGGTGATATCTCATTGTGGGTTTGATTTGAATATCCCTAATGATTAATGCCAACCAAGGTCCGTCTAGTCAAGGCTATGGTTTTTCCTGTGGTCATGTATGGATGTGAGAGTTGGACTGTGAAGAAAGCTGATCACCGAAGAATTGATGCTTTTGAACTGTGGTGCTGGAGAAGACTCTTGAGAGTCCCTTGGACTGCAAGGAGATCCAACCAGTCCATTCTAAAGGAGATCAATCCTGGATGTTCATTGGAAGGACTGATGCTAAAGCTGAAACTCCAATACTTTGGCCACCTCATGCAATGAGTTGACTCACTGGAAAAGACTCTGATGCTGGGAGGGATTGGGGGTGGGAGGAGACGGGGATGACAGAGGATGAGATGGCTGGATGGCATCACTGACTCTGTGGACATGAGTTTGAGTGAACTCTGGGAGTTGGTGATGGACAGGGAGGCCTGGTGTGCTGTGATTCATGGGGTCACAAAGAGTCGGACACGACTGAGCGACTGAACTGAACTGAATGATTAATGATGTTATACACCTGAAACTAATAGACTGTTACATGTCAATTATGCATCAGTAAAAATTATTTAAAATGTGCTGCTGGTACAAGGGGCAATATCATCTCTGAGTTCAGTTGCCTGTCTCATCTGTAGAACAGCTTGACGACACAGTCACAGACCAGTGTTTGTTAAGAGCTGTGAGTATAATGAGTTCTCTCAAGACGACACAGTCACAGACCAGTGTTTGTTAGGAGCTTTGAGTATAACGAGTTCTCTCAAGGAACAGAGGTCAGGGGCTGAATGTAAGAGCCAGAATCTAGGGGATCAGAATTAGCATCAGAATTGCCAAGGCTGGAGGGATGACTGAAGGGATTTACCTTTTACCTGAGGATTTTGAGGTATTAACAGATAACGATATCTCTAAGGAAAACAGATAAGTATCCAAAGAGAGTGCTGCTTAGCATCTACAATCAGGAGAAGGCAAAACTGGAGGAGCAGGAAACTGAGAATGGTTGCACTCAAAAAAAACTGCCTGTTCAGTTCTTAGAGCAAAGCAGATTTTCAAATACAGAATCTGTTGAATAAAGAGATCACTGGATCCCTAGGAGGCAGGATATATCAACATTATGACAAATATATCATGTAGTGATTCTCTCAGTCCTTTACCCAAGAAACCTAAAACCATTTCCTTAGGAGACACTGTGGTAGGGATAGAGAAATGACTAGCATTGAGAAGATTATTGGACACAGTACCTGCATTGATATTGATGCTCAGATTCCAAAGCATTATTGTGGACCCTGAAATAGAGGGAGCTTATGACATCAGGAAAAAAGTGGAGTTCTAGCTGGCATATGTTTTACAATGGGTTCTGTGCTCTGCAGTCCAACCAAGCGGTCACATGTCTGAGTCCTCAGGTATGTAATTGGGATTGGTATCATAAGTAGTGGGAATAATGTCCATATAAAGTTTGCATGTGGAATAAGAGCTATCATCATTACTATGCAGATGGATGCCTCTTAAACATCCCTCTGCCTCTGGCCAGGATAATGAATCAAAGTCAATACTGTGTTCATGGTGAGAAGGTAGACACAACTGCACTATTCAAGCCTAAAAGAAACAGCAGCCATTGTATTTATCACATCTCTGTAGAAATCACCAATCCAGCCCTTAAAGAAACTGTATTGATCCTAGTGAGTGATTGTAGAAAACCAACTCTCCAAAGAGACTGTCTTATTGCTGCTACTGGGTCAGATATATCTATCATTGCTAGAGGATATTAAATGGCATCAGGTGCATCAGTCATTGATTTGCTAAACTTATTAATTTCTATTTTGATCAGAAAAGAGCATCCAAAAAAAGTGTAGCGTTCATGTGTCATGGATAACATGTATATTTTATATATTTGCCTCCAGAGTCATGTTCACCTTCCTGCATCAGGCATATTATCTGAACAGATTTAGACTTTCTGAACATTGCAGAAGACATTGAACTGACTCATTATATCTACAGCATCATGAGGATGGGCCCAGGCAAGCATGACTTGGTTAGTTCATTGGAGGTCTTATAAGGAGATATACATTCCAAGGTTAGGAGACAAAACTTACAAAGATTCAGGGACAATTCGTATTATTGGAGTATTTCAAATTACAGGGTGTAGCTCATGTTGGGAAATACCTGAAGAGTAAAGGCAAATTGCTTCATGATGCCTTCCCTACCACAAAGAAGGTGATGCTTGATACATGCTTCTTTGGGTTACTGAAGCAAACATTTCACACTCATGAATATGATGCTGGATGATAATAAAAGTGGCCAATTTTGAGTAAGAATGCAAGGCAAGAAAATTCTTGGTTTCTTGCTTGCCCACTGAAAACCCGAAGCCATAATTAGAGCTGTCAAGTATGGCACAGCTGATGTCTTTGACCCTGTTGGAAACTGGTGGTAGTGGTAGATATGATGTGAAATCTATGACAAGCACCCCCCAAAAGAATCACTATGTAGGCCCTGGGGTTTTGAAACAAGGTCATGTCCTCTGCCTATGGAGAAATAGCTCTTAGTGTGTTAGTGGATCCCAGGCAAAATGGGAGTTTTGTCCATGTGGCTCCATATGAGCACATATACTGAATCATTGAGTATCAGCTAGGTTTCCTTGGGTCTGTTAACTCACAAAATCAAAAGGATCTGGCAGCAATTCACAGAAAGCTCAAAATAGAACATCCAGTGTCAAACTCACACAATAGAAGACATCTGTAAATTGTATGAGCAGGTATCTGAAGTCATCATACCACTCATCATTGTTACACCAGTGTGCTTCACTCAGCTTCCGTATATGCCCACGTGTGGGGTTTGCTTAATTAGCTAAAGGAGATATAAAATGCCTGACTTTGGTATATGATGGGTAGGCTTGGTATCTGAGTTCAAACCAAACATGCAAGATTACTACATAGTGTTCCTCTTCAGAGATGATTCTAAAAGGAGAGAAATAACAAAAAATCATATTCTTGGGCAGTTTTATGGCTAGTAATGTTGATTGTCTACCCTATGTGGAAAGTCCCTAATTAGACTACTTCAGGTAGCCAAGATATTACATAATATCATTTAGTATGATATTCTTTATTTCCATCCATGTTGTTGCAAATGGCAACATTTCCTCTTTTATGACTGAGTACTATTTTCAGTTCAGTTCAGTTCAGTTCAGTCACTCAGTCGTGTCCGACTCTCCGCGACCCCATGAATTACAGCACGCCAGGCCTCCCTGTCCATCACCAACTCCCGGAGTACACTCAAACTCATGTCCACAGAGTCGGTGATGCCATCCAGCCATCTCATCCTCCGTTGTCCTCTTCTCCTCCCGCCCCCAACCTTTCCCAGCATCAGAGTCTTTTCCAGTGAGTCAACTCGTCGCATGAGGTGGCCAAAGTATTGCAGTTTCAGCTTTAGCATCAGTCCCTCCAATGAACATCCAGGATTGATCTCCTTTAGAATGGACTGGTTGGATCTCCTTGCAGTCCAAGGGACTCTCAAGAGTCTTCTCCAACACCACAGTTCAAAAGCATCAATTCTTCGGCGATCAGCTTTCTTCACAGTCCAACTCTCACATCCATACATGACCACGGGAAAAACCATTGCCTTGACTAGACGGACCTTGGTTGGCAAAGTAATGTCTCTGCTTTTTAATATACTATCAAGGTTGGTCATAACTTTCCTTCCAAGGAGCAAGCGTCTTTTAATTTCATGGCTGCAATCAGCATCTGCAGTGATTTTGGTGTATGTATATATACCACAACTTGTTTTAAAGCTTTTTATTTTATACTAGAGTATAATTGATTAACAATATTGTGTTAGTTTTAGGTATACAGCAAAGTCATCCAGTTATACATATACATGTATCTATTCTTTTTCAAATTCTTTTCTCCATTAGGTTGTTATGGACTATTGAGCAGAGTTCCCTGTGCCATGCAGTAGGTCCTGTGTACTTGGCAATCCCACACTCCCTAACTATCTCTTCCTCCCTACCTTTCGCCCCTGGTAACTCTAAGTTCATTCTCTAAGTCTGTGAGTCTGTTTCTATTTTGTAAATAAGCTCATGTCTATCATTTTTTAAAGATTCTGCATGTAAGTGATATCATACGCTCTTTCTCTTTCTCTGTCTGACTAACGTCACTCAGTATGACAATCTCCAGTTCCATCCATGTAGCTGAAAGTGGCATTATTTCTTTTCAAAGTTTGAGTAAAGTTCTGTTGTATATATTTACCGTCCCTTCTTCATCTGTTCTTCTCTTGATGGACATTTCTGTTGCTTCCACGTCTTGACTATAATAAACAGTGCTGCTGTGAACATTGAAGTGCATGTATCCTTCTGTACCATGTTTTCACATACCAGGTATGTGCCCAAGAGTGGGATTTTAGGATCATATGATAGCTCTATCTTCAGTTTTTTAAGGAGCCTCCATACTGTTCTCCATAGTGGCTATACCAATTTACATATTCATCAACAGTATAGGAGGGTTCCCTTTCCTCCACAACCGCTCCAGCATTTATTATTTGTGGGTTTTTTCTTTCTATGATAGTCATGCTGACTGGTGTGAGGAGATACCTCATTGTAGTTTTGAGTTGCATCTCTCTAATAATTAGCAATGTTAAACATTTTTTCTTGTGCCTCTTGGCCATCTGTATGTCTTCTTTGGAGAAATGTCAGTTAACTTTTCTGCCTGTCTTTTCACTGGATTTTTTTATTTAAGATGCTAAGTGTAAGGTCACGGAAACGGGCGTCTCAAGCTGTAAGGAAATAACCCAGACACCAAGGGAAAGTAACAGGCTTTATTGGCAGTGCACTCCGGGGCAGAACCCACTGACCGCAAGAATGGCCATGAGGAGTTCTGCCCCGAACAAAGGCAGGGTGCGATTTTTATGCCTTCGGGGCAGGAAGTGGTATCATGTAACCTGGACAGGCCTAAGATAAGGTAAAGCTCGGGAATTCGAGATTGTGAGTGGTCAGCTAGACCGGGTTGGTCACTCTGGAGGTCAGGAAGCGGGGGATAGATCTCGGCAGAGGGTTATTACGTCAGAAATTCCTCAGCGGTTTGGCGGGACTTTTTCCCTCTGGCGCGGGATGGAGAGGGGAAGAAGGAGCCAAGATAGCCACCGGGAAGGGGAAGCCAAGAAGGCCACCAGGGTCCGACCTTACACTAAGTTGCATTCAGCTTTGTCTGTAAATCTTGGAGACTAATCCCCTTGTTGATCACACAATTGGCAAATATTTTCTCTCAATCTGTGGGTTGTCTTTTTGTTTTATTTATGGTTTCCTTGTTGTACAAAAACCTCTGAGTTTAATTAGGTTCCACTTGCTTATTTTTGTTTTTATTTCCATTAAACAAAGAGATGGATTGAAAAATACAGTGCTGCGATGTAATTTTTAAATTTATTTTTAATTGCAGGATAATTTCTTTACAATGTTGTGTTAGTTTCTGCTGTAAAACATGAATCTGCTGTACAACATGAATCTGCTGTAAGTGTGCATATATCATCTCCCTTTTGAACCTCCCTTCCTCCCATCACACCCATCTAGGTCATCTCAGAGCAATGAGCTGAGTTCCCTGTGCTACATGGCTGCTTCCTGCTTGCTGTCTGTTTTACACATGGGGAAGTGACTTAGCAGCAGCAGCAGTGTATATATCGGAGAAGGCCATGGCAACCCACTCCAGTACTCTTGCCTGGGAAGTCCCATGGATGGAGGAGCCTGGTAGGCTACAGTCCATGGGGTCGCGAAGAGTTGGGCACGACTGAGCGACTTCACTTTCACTTTTCACTTTCATGCATTGGAGAAGGAAATGGCAACCCACTCCAGTGTTCTTGCCTGGAGAATCCCAGGTACGGCAAAGCCTGGTGGGCTGCCGTCTGTGGGGTCGCACAGAATCGTACACGACTGAAGCGACTTAGCAGCAGCAGCAGCAGCAGTGTATATATATCAGTGCTACTCTGTCAATTTGTCCCACTCTCTCCTTCCCCCACTGTGTCCACAAGTCCCTTCTCTATGTATGTGTCTCTATTCCTGCCCTGCACATTCATCAATACTATTTTCTAGATTCCATATATGTGTGTTAATAGACGATATTTGATTTTCTCTTTCTGACTTACTTCACTGTATATAATAGGCTCTAGGTTCATCCACCTCATTACAACTGACTCAAATTCATTGCAGTTTGTGGCTGAGTAATATTTAATTGTATGTATGTACCACAACTTCTTTATCCATTCATCTGTCGATGGAAATCCATGCTACTTCCATGTCCTGGCTTCAGTGCTGCTATTAACACTGGGATATATGTATTTTTGAATTATGTTTTCCTCAGGGTATAAGCCCAGAAGTGGGATTGCTGAGTCATATTATAGTTTTATTCCTAGTTTTTTTTTTAAGGATTCTCCGTACTGTTCTCCATAGTGGCTATATCAATTTACATTCCCACCGACAATGCAAGAGGGTTCGCTTTTCTCTACATCCTCTGCAGCATTTATTGTTTGTAGATTTTTTTGATGGTGGCCATTCTGACTGGTGTGGTGTGATACCTCACTGTACTTTTGATTTGCATTTCTCTAATAATGAGTGCCGTGGAGCATCTTTTCATGTGTTTCTTAGCCATTTGTATGTCTTCTTTGGAGAAATATCTGTTTAGGTCGTCTGCTCATTTTTTGAATGGCTTCTTGGTTTTTTTGATACTGAGCTGCATGAACTGCTTATATACTTCAGAGATTAACTGTTTGTCACTTGCTTCATTTGCACTTATTTTCTCCCATTCTGAGGATTGTCTTTTCATATTGTGGTTTCCTTTGCTATGCAAAAGCTTTTAAGTTTAATTAGGTCCCATTTGTTTATTTTTGTTTCCTTACTCTAGGAGGTGGTCAAAGAGGATTTTGCTGTGATTTATGTCAAAGAGAATTATATCTATATTTAGAATTTTCTATGAATGATATCAAATCATCTGCAAATAGTGACAATTTAATTTTTTATTTCCAGACTTGGATTCCTTTTATTTATTTTTCTTCCCTGATTACCATAGGTAAGATTTCCAAAATTACATTGAATAAAAGTGGCAACAGTGGACTCCTTTTGTCTTGTTCCAGATCTTAGAGGAAATGTTTTCAGGTTTTCACCATTGAGTGTGACATTAGCTGTAGGTTTGTTATATATGGACTTTACTATGCTGAGGTGTGTTCCCTCTGTGCCCACTGTCGGCAGAGTTTTTAATCATAAATAGGTATTGATTAATTTCAAGTTTTTTCTCTATTGAGATGATCATATGGTTTCTATTCTTTATTTTGTTGATGTGGTATATCACACTGATTAATTTGTGAATATTGAAAAACCCTTGCATTCTTGGATAAATCTCACTTGATCATGGTGTCTGATCGTTTTAATGTATTGTCTTGGATCATTGTGCTTTTGTTTTCATTTGTCTCTAGGTATTTTTCAGTTCCTTTGTTTTCTTCATTGATCCATTGGTTGTTTAGAACCATACTGCTTTTTCTTCATGTTTTTGTGTTTTTTATAATTTTTTTTCTTGTAGTTGATTTCTAATCTCATAGCATTTTGGTCAGAAAAGATACCTGATGTGATTTCAGTTTTTTTTTAATGTGCTGCAACTTGCTTTGTGGACCAGCATGTGATCAGTCCTGAAGAATGTTCCATGTATACATGAGAAGAGTGTGTATTCTGCTCCTTTTGGTTGGAATGCACTATAAATATCAATTAAGTCCATCTGGTCTGATAGGTCACTTGAGGCCTGTGTTTCCTGACTGATTTTCTGTCTGGGTGATCTGTCCATTGATAGAGGTGCAGTGTTAAAGTCCCCTACTCTTGCTGTGTTACTGTTGGTTTTCCCCTTTATGGCCATTAGTATTTGCCTTGTATATTGTTGGGCTTCAGCGTTGGGTACACATATATTTACAGTTGTTTTGCCTTCTTCTTCAATAGATCCCTTGACCATTATGTATTGTCCTTTTTTTGTCTTGTCTCTTGTGAAAGACTTTATTTTAAATTCTGTTTTGCCTGATATGAGTATTGTTACTTCAGCTTTCTTTTGCTTCCCATTTTCATGGAATATCATTTTCCATCCCCTCTCTTTCAGTCTGTATGTGTCTCTAGGTCTGAAGTGGGTCTCTTGTAGACAGCAAATATACAGGTGGTCTTATTTTTGTATCCATTCATCCAGTCTGTGTCTTTTGCTTGGAGTGTTTAATCCATTTGCATTTAGAGTAATAATTGGTATATGTTCCTAGTGGCATTTTCTTAATTGTTTTGCGTTTGTTTTGTAGGTCTTTTTCTTCTCTTGTGTTCTCTGTGTAGAGAAGTCCTTTTAGCATTTGTTCTAAAGCTGATTTGGTGGGGCTGAATTCTCTTACATTTTGCTTGTTTGGAAAGCTTTTGATTTCTCCATTAAATATGAATGAGAGCGTTGCTGGGAAGAGTATTTTTGCTTGGAGATTCTTCCCTTTCATCACTTTAAATATATCATGCCACTTTCTTCTGGTGTGCAGAGTTTCTGCTGAAAATCAGCTGATAACCTTATGGGAGGTCCCTTGTATGTTCTTTGTTATTTTTCCCTTGTTGCTTTTAATATTTTTTCTTTGTCTTTAATTTTTGTTAATTTGATTGCTATTTGTCTCAGCATGGATTTATCCTACCTGGGACTCTGTATTTCCTGGTATTGGGTGATTGTTTCCTGTCCCATGTTATGAAAGCTTTCAGCAATTATCTCTCCAGATATTTTCTCAGGTCCTTTCTCTCTTTCTTCTCCCTCTGGAACCCTTATAATGGAAATGGTGGTGCATATAACGTTGTCCCAAAGGTCTCTTAGACTGTCTTCTCACCTTTTCACTCTTTTTCTTCATTCTGTTCTGTGGCAAGGATTTCTGCCATCTGTCTTCCTGGTGACTCATCAGACCTTCTGCCTCAGTCATGGACCTATGGGTTCCTTTCGGTGTATTTTTTCATTTCAGTTATTGTGTTGCTCATCTCTTTTTGTTCTTTAGTTATTCTAGGTCTTTGTTAAACATTTCTTGCATCTTCTCAGTCCTTGCCACCATTCATTTTCCAAGATCCTGGATCATCTTCACTGTCATTATTTTGAAGTCTTTTTTCCAAAAGATTGCCTATCTCCACTTAACATAGTGTTTTGTTTTTTTTTTCTGGGGTTTTATCTTGCTCCTTCATCTGGGACATATACTCCTGCCATTTCATTCTATCTGACTTTCTTTGATTGTGGATTCCATTCTGCAGGCTGCAGGATTATAGTTTTTCTTGCTTCTGCTGTCTGCATTCTGGTGGAACGAGGCTATCTAAGAGGCTTGTGAAGGCTTTCTAATGGGAGGGACTAGTGTTGAGTATTGGAGAAGGAAATGGCAACCCACTCCAGTGTTCTTGCCTGGAGAATCCCAGGGACGGCGGAGCCTGGTCGGCTGCCGTCTATGGGGTCACACAGAGTCAGACACGACTGAAGCGACTTAGCAGCAGCAGCAGCAGTGTTGAGTGGAGATGGGTCTTGTCCCTCTAGTGGATAGGGCTGTGGTCAGTAAAACTTTAATCTGCTTGTCTCCTAATGGGTGGGGCTGAGTTCCCACCCTATTAGTTGGTTGATCTGAAGCAATTCAGCACTGGAGGCAAAGGCTGTTTGGTGGGGTTAATGGCAGGTTCTTGGGAGGGCTTATGCCAGTGGATACTTCCCAGAACTGCTGCTGCCAGTGAGTGTCCTAGACCACACATTGAGCCCTAGTCATCCCCACCTCTACAGGAGATCCTTCAATACTAGCAAGTAGGTCTGGCCAAGTCTCTTATGGGGGTCACTCCTTTCTCCCCCTGGGATCTGGCATACATGAGAGTTTGTGTGTCCTCCCCCTCCAAGAATGGAGTCTATATTTACCCCAGTCCTGGGAGTGTCAAAACCCAGTGATCAAAACCCACTGGGCTTCAAAAGTAGACTCTCTTGGGACTCCTCCTCCTGCTGCTAGCCTGGGAAACCAGATGTGGGGCTTAGAAATTTCACTCCAGTAGGAAAAGTTCTGTAGTATAATTGTTTTCCAGTTTGTGGGTCCTGGAATTTAAGTTTATCAAAATGAGCCCTTCTTACCATCTTTCTTTTTCTTTGGATATAGGGTTTCCTTTATTAGTATGCTCCAGTGTTTTTTTGTTGATCGTTGTTCAGCTATTGGTTGTGATTTGGTGCTTTCATAAGAAGGGGATTATCCTGCATCCTTCTACCCTACTATCTTGAGCTAATCTCCTACCACATCTTCTTAAACCAATCATCTGTTGATGAGCACATGGGTTGTTTCCATGTCTTGGCTACTGAAAATAGTACTGCTATGAACACTGAGGTGCATGTATCTTTTCAAATTAGTGTTTATTTTCTTTTCCAAATATATATACCCAGTAGTGCAATTACTGAATTATGTGGTAGTTCTAATTTCAGTTGTTAAAGGAACCTTCATAGTATATTCCATGGTGGGTGCAACCACTTACAGTGTACAGGGGCTCCCTTTTCCCTGCCTCTTCTTTAGTATTTATCATTTGTAGGCAACCTGATGATAGCCATTCTGACAGTTGTGAAGTGAAACCTTTCAGTTTTTATTTCCATTACCGCAATACTTAGTGACATTGAGCATCTCTTCATAGGCCTGTTGGCCATCTGTCTTATTTGAATAAATGTTCATATAGGTATTCTGCCCATTTTTTTAATTGGATTTTTGCAGCAGAGGTTCATGCTTGTCAAGAAGCATCCATCCTGGAAATGGCACGAACAACCAAGTAGGCAAGATGATTTGGCCAGTCAACATTAGGCAAACTTCACCAGTGACCATCATGGAAGTGGCACAGGGTGTACAAGAATAGAGTGGCCATGCTGGCAGAAGTAGTGGCTACACTGGGATCAATTGCATGGACTCTCATTTGCCAAGAAAGTCCAGTCTCTAAATGTCCAACTTGCCAACAACAGAGATCATTGCTGAGATCCTGAGAAGCACTGTTTCTCAAGAAGTCATGGCAACTGATCAGTGGGAAGTCAACTGCTATGGGGCCCTTTAATCTGGAATGTCCAGCATTTGGTCCTCGCAAGAATAGATAGCTATTCTAGTTGTGATAAGTGGCCTTTAGTGCCTGCAGAGTCACAGCCAACATCTGTACTGAGGGCTTGCTTAGAAATGTGATCTTTAACCATGGAATCCCACGTGACTTAGCATATAAACAGATATTTCAGCCTTCCATGACTGAAGCACCGAAATAGGTCCATCCCAACAGTATCCATTGTTTGCATCACTTATCAAATATTCACTAGCAACCACATGCACAGTGTGGTGCAACAACCTACAGAAGACACAGCAGAAAAACCAGCTCAGAAACAATATCCTGGAACCATGAGTGCCATCCTTCAGGGTACAGTGTCTATACTAAATCAAAGACCGCCATATTGTACTGTATAGCCATTATGAGGAATATATGGGATCAGAAAGCAAGGAGTAGAAGTTGGGTGGCCCTCCCTAACATGACTCTTAGTGAGCCACTGGTTGTTTTTCTACTTGCCTCCCAGCAACTGGGTGTTCTCCAGGGCTATAGGAAGCCCGTGGGCCAGAAAGTGTACTTTTGCCAGAGACACAGCATGAGTGCCATGGAACTGCAAGGTACAGCTTCCATAAAAGCCCCCCAAGTATTAACATGTCCAAAGACTAGTCTGTGAGAGGAAGAGTCACCATTTTGGATGGAGTCATTGACCCTGAGTAGCAGGGGAGTTAAGACTACTAATCCTCAGTAGAAGCTTGGAAGATTACCTGTGGAATCCAGGTGATACACTTGCCAGACTCCTGGAGCTCCCTTGCTTGGGCAATGGTGTGACTGGACTTGTGCAGCAATCTTCACCTGAGGGGTCTCAGAATCCTGAGGATAAAGATGCAAAATTTTTAAACAAACAATATGGAGAGTCCTGTGTTTTCCCCCATATATTCTACTCTGCTTCCTCTACCTTCTTCCTTCTTATACTCATACCCCATGGGTATCTAAAACTACTATAAGGCTGGCAGAAACAGTTCTCAGCAGTAGTGTTCTGTTGCTTATCAGGACTCCTCCAAGGTATGGGATAATAGGAAATAGCCTCATGCATTAGTTTTTGTTAAAAGAGAAACTGTGGCTAAAGTTTAAACATAGAACTGTTATTCCAGTTTTTCCTCTTCCAAAAACCCTGACCCTGTTTCATCTGGAAAGTGACCTGGTCTGCAGATGTTCTCTGATACACCTCTACACAACGAAGTCTTTACCATCTATTGGAGTCACAGAAATCTTTAAAAAATTTTGATTCCATCGTTTGGGAGAAGTGGAAAAATTTCCAACACTGCCTAGTGGGGTCAAAAACAGAACCAGTACAAAAGACCTGTATACAGAAAATTATAAGACACTGATGAATGAAATCAAAGATGACACAAACAGATGGAGAGATAGTCCATGTTCCTGGGTAGGAAGAATTAATATTGTCAAACGATTATACTATCAAATGCAATCTACAGATTCAATGAAATCTCCATCAAAATACCATTTTTCACAGAACTAGAACAAAAAATTTCACAATTCATATAGAAACACAAAAGACCCTGAATAGCCAAAACCTTCTTGAGAAAGAAGAATGGAGCTGGAGGAATCAATCTTCCTGACTTCAGATTATACTACAAAGCTACTGTCATCAAGACAGTATGGTACTGGCACAAAAACAGAAACATAGACCAATGGAACAAGATAGAGAACCCTGAGATAAACCCACGCACCTGTGGGTACCTTACTTTTGACAAAGAAGGCAAGAATATACAGTGGGGCATAGATGGCCTTTTCAATAAGTGGTGCTGGTAAAACTGGACAGCTACATGCAAAAGAATGAAATTAGAACACTTCCTAATGCCAGACACAAAGATAAAATGGATTAAAGACCTAAATGTAAGACCAGAAACTATAAAACTCTTAGAGGAAAGCATAGGCAGAACACTCAATGATGTAAATCAAAGCAAGATCTTCTATAACCCACCTCATAGAGTAATGGTAATAAAAATAGGACCTAATTAAACTTAAAAGCTTTTAAAGGAAACTACAAATAAGATGAAAAGGCAACCCTCAGAATGGGAGAAAATAATAGCAAATGAAACAACTGACAAAGAATTAATTTCCAAAATATAGAAGCAGATCATACAACTCAACACCAGAAAAACAAATAGCCCAATCAAAAGTGGGAAAAAGACTAAAAGACATTTCTCCAAAGAAGACATATAGATGGCTAACAAACCCATGAAAAGATGCTCAACATCATTCATTATTAGAGAAATGCAAATCAAAACTATAGTGAGATACCACCTAAATGAGATAGCACGAGTCAGAATGGTCATCATCAAAAAGTCTATTAAAAAAAAAATGTCTACAAACAATAAATACCAGAGAGGGTGTGGAGAAAAGGGAACTCTCTTGCATTGCTGGTGGGAATGTAAACTGATACAGCCACTGTGGAGATTCCTTTAAAAGCTAGGAATAAAACCACCATATGATCCAGCAATCCGACTACTAGACATATACCCTGAGGAAACCAAAATTGAAAAAGACCCATGTACTCCAATGTTCGTTGCAGCACCATTTTCTACAGCTAGAACTTGGAAGCAACCTAGATGTCCATTGACAGATAATGGATAAAGAAGCTGTATTAAATATATACAATGGAATACTACTTAGCCATAAAAAGGAAGGCATTTGAGTCAGTTCAAATGAGGTGGACGAACCTAGAGCCTATTATACAGAGTGAAGTAAGTCAGAGAAATGTAAATATCATATACTGACACACATATATATAGAATGGTGGCATATATATGGAGTGTTTTATATACCATAAAAGATGGCACTGGTGAATTTATTTTCAGGGCAGCAATGGAGAAATAGACATAGAGAACAGACCAGTGAACTTTGTACGTTTTTTTATGTTCTTGAAACATTCTTGCTTTCAAATGAGGGCTAGAGCCAGGGGGTCATTGCTTCCAGCCTCTCGTCACTGGTAGTCCAGTGGTGAGGATTTCTGGTTTTTCACTCAGGTTACCCAGGTTCAGTTCCTGGGCAGGGAACTAAGATCTCTTAAGACCACTCCCTGCTATCTCTCCAAAATCAAGCTGGTGAAAAAAAGCCAAGAAATGAAAGATTCTGAGTAGATTCTAATATTCTGTGACCTCTATTATATAACTTTCACCTTGCTTCCTCTTCTTCTGCCTTTTCCATAGAAAAAGACCTTGTCTTTCTATGTCTTCGTATGTTTATGTGTCTCACAACCCCACTCTTTCCTCAGCTTTCTCCTTACTTCTGTTTTCCTTTCTGCCCCTTGTTTCTCTTCTTTATTTTGTGGCGCTCCCTCTTACTTTTGTTCTGGAACTCCACCCTTTCTTGATATGCCACAGTTCTAGCAATAGGAAAAAAAAATCTTCTAGGGCTCTTTCCAAGTGTTTCTGCCCTTGTTTACCTGAGAATAATCCAGCTGTGTTAACTTGGCTGTAATGATTTGATCTGACATGTCTGACAACAATTATAAACTGCTCTTAAGAAATACTCATGTTGGGCCTTAACACAGGACAGCCACCATTTAAAAGTATGGCCTGTACCTAAAATATCTAATGCTGTTCAGAAACATAAAATAGACGGAAGATCACACCTGTCCTCAATGTAAAACACTTTTGGTCAACATTTTTGGAGATAGCATGGTAACCAAAGAGAAAACCATACACCATCGAGTGTATGGTACTACAAATTAAACACCTTGAGAGAAGCAAAAGGTCTTCTATCAGTTCAAAAAAATCATTAATATTGTGAGTAGATATCAGAAAAATAGAAATAAAGAGAGGAAAAAAGTGACAAGGACCACAGCTATCATGTTCTGGCAAATGGACAGCTAATTAGAAACAAAATCACCCTGTTCACACCCCCACCCCCAGCCCACCTGTTTTCATCAAGTGTCTTTGGATCAACAAGAAATTACCATGTTAGTAAATCGTTATCCAACTCAATTTTAATAGATATTTGTGCAAAGAGCAAATGCAAACACATGTTTGACAAGGGTATAGTAAACTGATTCTCAGATTTGTCATGGATTAAAATCCAGATATCTCTACCAGATGAACCTCATGGATGAGAAGTGCTGCCTAAGAGAACTCTGTAAAAGTTGGGCAAATTATGATTAAACAACAATGTCCTATGTATAGCATAGAGAGCTATATTTAGTATCCTATGACAAGTCCTAATGGAAAAACTATTTTAAAAGAATATATATATATATATATATATATATATATATATTACTGAATCACTTTGCTGTATGGCAGTAATTAACACAGAATTGTAGATCAGCTATACTTCAATTAAATTGAAAAAAGTGGATAAATGAAAGTGTCACAGGGTGGCTATCTCATTGATTCTCTACTGCTACATCCATCCTTCCTCTTCCCTTAGGTAGCTACATCATCTGGATGCCAGATATTTTCAGAAAGGAATTTGATGCAAGAACTGAGATATATAAATAGCATGAATGTAACACATCTCACTTATGAGACCTGCTTCTAACAATCTCCTATATGAAGCAATTGCATCCTATTTCCTTTTATGTAAATTTTTGTTTCTGTATATACATCAGGCACTCAGTTCTACCTGTACTTTTTAGACAGGTCATGCTTAGCCAAGTCCTATGATTTAATGTGAGATGCTATGACATTAATAACTAGGGGCTACAAGAAGTAACATAGCAGTGATAAATGGCTTCTTGGTTGATGATTTTACAATAAGAGATATCAAATGCCTAAGTCATTATACTTGAAACACCTCTGTTTTAGCACAACCCAAGAGAATAATAAGAATGATAGTGTCAGCATTTTTTAAGTGCCTAACATATTCCAGGCCCCACTTAGGTCCTTTCTTTGAACCATCACAAAACTCCAGGAAAGTACATTTCATTCTCAGTGTAAAATATCAGATAAAACCTTGATCCTCTGAAAGCCTATGACTTTGGGCAAGGTCACATACTTAGGGCTTCCATGGTGGCTCAGTGGTAAAGAATCTGCATGTCAATGCAGGAGACCCAGGTTCCATCCCTAATCTAGGAGGATCCCACATGACATGGAGCAACTAAGCCCTTGCACTAAAACCATTGAGCCTGTGCTCTAATAGAGCCCTGAAGCTGCTGCTGCTGACCCCACGTGCTCTGTGCTCCACAGCGAGAGAAGCCACTGCAACGAGAAACCTCTGCACCACAACTCGAGTGTAGCCCCTACTCTCGGCACCTGGAGAAAAGCCCATGAAGCAACAAAGATCCAGCACAGACAAAAATAAATAAATAAAATTGTCTACTTAGCAGGCTGTTGAACTGCTGTTGATATTCATATGCCAATGACACGGAATTTTTGATCTTCCTACTGCACCAGTGTGTCTTTTATTGCTATCTTTTATGTTTGGCTTGTTTAACAAAAACATGAACCAGTAACAAAAATTTGTACATAATCAACTAAGGAAAAGTCTAATAAACTACTAAACAGAAGTACCTACCAGTTCAAACAAGATGTGCTACAGGCACATCATGAAACATTAGTAACCACAACATAAGTAAGTACAGGACCTCTTGTTATTGAGTCTAACAGTTCCCACTGTCATTGACAGGGTAGTAAGACTATGACCAGATATAAAATACTGAACGCATATAACCACACAGACCCCTTTCAAACTGCCAAGTCATTTTATTTTAAAATAACAACTTCGGAGCAGTTACAGGATGATGTAACTATCAGAGTGATGATCGTTCATTTCTTCCAATAGGTGCCAATGTGATTTTCTCCATTTGTGTGCTCTAGATTGTATTTGTTTGGGTTCAAGGGATTATTTTTCCAACAGTTTATTCTTCAGTTTCTCCTTTCCAAATATCTTTTACATAGTAAAGGGCACCTATAACTGCTCCCATCACTTCATGGGAAATAGATGGGGAAACAGTGGAAACAGTGTCAGACTTTATACTTTTGGGCTCCAAAATCACTGCAGATGCTGATTGCAGCCAGGAAATTAAAAGACGCTTACTCCTTGGAAGGAAAGTTATGACCAACCTAGACAGCATATTAAAAAGCAGAGACATTGCTTTGCCAACCAGGGTCCGTCTAGTCAAGGCTATGGTTTTTCCCGTGGTTATGTATGGATGTGAGAGTTGGACTGTGAAGAAAGCTGATCGCCGAAGAATCGATGCTTTTGAACTGTGGTGCTGGAGAAGACTCTTGAGAGTCCCTTGTACTGCAAGGAGATCCAACCAGTCCATCCTAAAGGAGATCAATCCTGGGTGTTCATTGGAAGGACTGATGCTAAAGCTGAAACTGCAATACTTTGGCCACCTCATGTGATGAGTTGACTCACTGGAAAAGACTCTGATGCTGGGAGGGATTAGGGGTAGGAGGAGAAGGGGACGACAGAGAATGAGATAGCTGGATGGCATCACCGACTCGATGGACATGAGTTTGAGTGAGCTCCGGGAGTTGGTGATGGACAGGGAGGCCTGGCGTGCTGTGATTCATGGGGTCGCAAAGAGTCGGACACGACTGAGCGACTGAACTGAACTGAACTGAAGCAAAAATAGAAACATGCGTAAAAGCAATAGCACCACTATTGAGTTTAGAGTCTGTAGTTCCAAGGCTTTAATACCCAGTTCTGTGTCAGGTGGAGGGCCACTATCTACACTGCCACCTGGTCCTCTCTCAGTAAAATTTGGTGGTTTCCAACCTCACTGACAGTGACGATTTTTGATATTGTTGTACACCCCTCTGTAATTGCATTTCTTGACATCGCAGTCAAAACCCAGGTCTTGAAAAAAAGTACAATTTTGGTCCTTACACTATGCTCCTGGGCCACATGTTGCACCACCCACTACAAACCCCATTTCTGTCACATCTGTCCCAAAGTGGACATCGTACCTAAAGCAGGTTTGTGGTGTAACATCCTTTACTACTATTTGACGAAAAAGCTTCCGTCTACGGGGTCACACAGAGTCGGACATGACTGAAGTGACTTAGCAGCAGCAGCAGTGTGCACCCAACCACCAGGAATTTCCTTCACATTGCTAAAGTGCTGCATTCCACACAGAACATCATCTTGTTCACATTGTACAGGTTTTCCTCCTCCTCAAATCACCCTCACACCACGGTTTCCAAATCAGTCACCCCTAACATTCAGTATGTCATAGCATGCTGGCACAGCATCTTTTATGTCATAGCCAAAGAGGGCTTGACACTGTAAATCACTGTCACTACAGTTTCCCCTCACACAAAGAGCTGATGCGGAACATGGGGTTCCATTCTGGATATAAGTGTCAGCTGGGCAATCATGTGTCTTCCCGTTACACTATTCTGGTAGATCACAAATACCAACAGTATCTCTCCACATAGATCCAGGTTGAACATGTTTACACTTCATGCAGCAATCTCCATGATCACAACCACTGCCAAGGCTGAGGATACAACTGGTTTTGCAACGTGAAACCTTACTACAGTCTTTTAAGGTGCCACAGTCATATTCTTCAAAATTATCTGTTATCTTGTCACCGCACCATCTAGCTATATGAGGAAAATTATTATATGCTATAATTGATGAGCTCAATCAAGGATCCCACACATGCAGTCATTGAAGAATAGTCTCAAAAGTACAATTGCTCATCATATCTAGAAGACCAGGGTTAGGACTCATGAGACAGTGCTGTCTCCGAAAACATCGACAACCTGGGGCATCATGACGAGAACCCAGTACATGACCTATCGCATGTGCTGCAACAGTTGCAGTTAAAAATATGTGGTATCTTAGAGCATATACATATGATGCTCCCCAGTTGGGATTGCATACTCCCTCATAGCTGCCACCATAAGGGGCCCCATCAATTTGATGTCCTGTTATAAGCAATGAAGAATCATGAGGAATTTGATCATAAAATCCCCAATATTTCCATAAACCAAAGTCAGTTACTGCAGCGCTAACAGATCTATAGTTATACAAATCAATTCAATCGTGGCCATCCCATATACATAAAACACGTATCAAAACCTGAAGTTGACCCTGGTAATAAATGCTATGCATTATGTTATTCAGAATCACTACATTCTCTATTATATGTGTCTTATTAGTGTTCTGCACAACTAATGAGTTAGAAACTGTGTAGTGAAGTTTTAAGGCTTTCCTATGTGGCCACCACAAATACACAGGGCCTGCTCTAGGCATTTCAGAAATCATTGCCTCCTCATACTCTTGATTTGTATCTTTCTCTTCAGTCTCACATTTCTCGTCCTCTGCTGCTGTTTTCTGTGTCACAAGCTGAGAAATCAGATGCTCAAATTTGGAAGAAGCCTCCAATGGTTTGATTTCGTAAGTGAAGTCATCCAGCTGCAGCATGCCACGCAGACCCCCATAGCAGGTGTCCAGTGTGCCCATGGACCCAGGAACCCCTTCCAGGTAGCTAAAGTAGTAACAGTCTCGGGGGACATAAGGGTAGTTCTCCTGCACGGCACCTTGGTCGTTATTGGTGATAACAGGAAAATGTCTGGGCAGCAAGTTCTTCTTGACTCTCAAGTGAACCACATGCCTTTGGCCGCTGAAGCGAATCTTGTAGGAGAGCTGGCCTTGTCTCTCAATTCCACCCACTCTGAGGGACACCTTCCTGGGAATCACAATTTCAGAAGAAGTGAAGCGCCATCCTGGTGGGTCATGGGAACAGCAGGTTGGAAACAGGAATAGCCAGAGCAGAGGCAGCCAGAGATCACCTCTCAGGTGGGCCTGTGTCCAGGCACGCCCCATGAGTGAGGAAGTGTGTGGCCAAAGAAAATGCACTCCGGTGGGAGGCAGGCAAGACTATCCCTGGAGCAGCAACTTGTAGACAGCAGGAGAGTCCTGCGGAGAGAGCAGAGACAGACTGGAGGCTGGGCAACCCCAGAGAGGTAGGGGAGGGAGGGGCAACTCTTACATAACAATGTGTCCTCATGAAGGGGGGGCGCGGTGCTAAGTGGTCCTAGGGATCCTAACACAGGGGTGTTAGGGGAAACAAAACATGGCAGAAATTAGGAAAAACAGTGCGTATCTGGGCCGGGTGGTACCATGGTCCTTTGGGAAAGTCACAGGGGAAGAATCAGGGGGTTTGGTGCAATTTTGAGACAGTGATTGACTTTTTACCCTCAAACCAAAATGAGACAAGGCTTCAATTTGTAATGAAAATACGAAATGGAGAAGAGAGTGGAAGCTTCTTTTAGTCAGACTTTTGGGGAGAGAATCAAATTCTTTCATACTTTACAAATGTGGAATGTGCTGTGGGTGATGAGTGGAACATAACAATAGTGTCATGAGTAGAACTGTTAGGATGGATAATAATAGTTCCTTATAAAGTTAAAATTATGCCTGCCCTGTGTCTTGGTGATTCTAGCCATAGGAAGTTACCACAATGATTCTATATACATATTCATAACAGCATTATGCTTGAAGTTATTCCACAGACTGGAAACAAGCAAACAGTACTGAACAGATGAATGAAAGACAAACTGGCATATTCGTTCAGTGGGAAAATCCTCAGTAAATCTGAACAAGTTTCTGCTATGTGTGCAATCATGGATGTATCTCATAGATACTAGGATAACAGAAAGAAATCAGACCAAAGAAGCTTTACATAGGACTTCCTTTGTATGACGTTCTGGAATAGTCCAAACTAATGTACGGGGAATAGAATTTTAATCAGTGCTTTCCTGATGTGAGGGAATGGAGGGATGGAGGGAACTTTCTGGAGTGATGGGTAACTTCTGAATCTTGACTGGGGTGTGTTCAAGATGAACGTTTCCCTCCAGAGTCCACATGTTGAAATCTGAGCCCCCGCCCCAGGTGATGGTATTAGCAGTTGGGGTCTTTGGGAGGTGACTGGTGCTTTTACAAAGAGGTCTCAGAAAGATCCTTCAACCCTTCTGCCCTGTGTGTTTACAGTGAGAAGGTGCCATCTGTGAACCAGGAAAGGGTTCTCCAGACACTAAATTTGCTAGCGTCTTGATCTTGGTCTCACTAGCTTTCAGAACTATGAGAAATATTTTTGTTTATTATCGACCCATCCTAAGGTATTTATTATAGTATTCTAAACACACTAAGACAGGATGGTACTTACAAGTCAAACCTCAACAAGCTGCCTCATTAAATCTGAGTATTTTATTGCATATGCTAAGTATACCTCAAAAAGTTGATTTACTTAAGAAGTTCTAACTTGAGCTTTTTTTTAGTTCCTTACAGAATAATGAATCATAATCTGATCATCACCGTTTCATACATCTTTTTGCTTTCAAAAATCATTTCTGCATTGAATTGCCTGTAAATGAACTCAACTCGAAATAAGGAAGTTACCCTGAGCAATTTATCTTGCTTGATTTCTCTCTTTGTGGATCGTATCTTTAAGTTGGAACCAGTAATAAAGACATTAACATTTAGAAAAGAAGAATGTCCCATTGCATAAATGTGATGTATGCAACACTGAAGGATTTTTTAAAAAATTAGTGCCCTCAGGAATATTCAAACAGATACAAGTATGCTTGAACTCAGCCTGAAGTCAATTCAGCATGAAAAGAATAGGTAATTTCCTATTTTTTAACTGAAGTGTAATTGGGGTATTATATTGTTTTCAGGTGTACAACATAGTGATTCAATATTTTTCTGGATTATATTCATTGGAAGTTGCTATCCTTTATAAATATACAATGCCAGATGCCACTCCCTTCTGCCTCCAAAGTTTCCATGGAAAAGTCAGCTGATGGCCTTTTGAATTAGTGTTTTCCTTTTCTTCTTCTATACACCCAGGTGTGGAGTTGCTGGATCATGTGGTGAGTTTATTTTTAATTTTCTGATAATCCTCCATACTGTTTTCCATAGTGTACCGATTTACATGCCTAACAACAGTGTGCAATGGTTCCCTTTCCTCGTATCCTCACTAACACTTGTTGTTCCTTGTCTTTTTGATGATAGCTCTTCTGAGAGGTTCATGAAGTCATATCTCATTGTAGATTTGATTTAAATTTCCTTAATGATTAGTGAGGTTCAACACCTTTTCATATGCATATTGGCCATTTGTGTGTCTTTCTTGGAGAAATGTCTGTTTGGGTCTTCTGCCAATTTTCTAATTGGGTCATTTGGTTTTCTATTTGATACTGAGTTATTATATACTTTGCATAGCAATCCCTTATCCATCGTTGCATCTCCAAACAATTTTTCCCATTCAGTAGATTGTCTTTTAGTTTTGTGAATAGTTTACCGTGCTCTGCAAAAGCATTTAAGTTTAATTAGGCCCCATTTATTTATTTGTGCTTTTGTTTCTTTTGCCTTAGGAGACAGATACAAAAGAATACTGCTGTGATATTTTTCACGGAGTGTTATGCCCATGTTCTCTTCTAAGTGTTTTATGGTTTCTGGTCTTACATTTAGGTCTTTAATCCATTTTGAGTTTATTTTTGTATACAGGGTGAGGAAATGCTCTTTTGGTGTATAGACGGAAGAGTCGCTCAGTCATGTCTGACTCTTTGTGACCCCATGGACTATACAGTCCATGGAATTCTCCAGGCAAGAACACTGGAATGGGTAGCCTTTCCCTTCTCCAGGGGATCTTCCCAACCCAGGGATCGAACCCAGGTCTCCTGCATTGCAGGCAGATTCTTTACCAACTGAGCTGTCAGGGAAGCCCCTTGTCAAAGCCCTTGACAAAAGTTTTGCTCTACATTACTCCTGGAGGCCTCATTCCTCAAGAAAGGGAGAGAGAGCCAATCAATTCCTCAAAAACATTCTCTAAAAACTAATCCAGGAATCTTCACAAGTTTGGGTAACCCTGTTACCTATTGCCCTCCTTAGCAGTAGAATAACTCCAAAGGATCCCCTCAGATTGAGTCCATATACATTCTTTCTAACATCAGACCTCCTTATGGACAGGGAAGCCCTGCTGCTGCTGCTGCTAAGTCACTTCAGTCGTGTCCGACTCTGTGTGACCCCATAGATGGAAGCCCACCAGGCTCCCCCATCCCTGGGATTCTCCAGGCAAGAACACTGGAGTGGGTTGCCATTTCATTCTCCAATGTGTGAAAGTGAAAAGTGAAAGTGAAGTCGCTCAGTTGTGTCCGACCCTTAGCGACCCCACAGACTGCAGCCTACCAGGCTCCTCCATCCATGGGATTTTCTAGGCAAGAGTACTGGAGTGGCTTGCCATTGCCTTCTCCGAGGGAAGCCCTGGGGCTATAGTATTATGTAACCGAACTCTCAGTGTTCTAACAGGCTGTTAGGGAATTTGGCCCAGAAACCAACCCTCCTAGCCCTCATTCAGCCATACTATATCAACCTGGGGATAGGGTCCTTAACAGAACTTGGAAGGACAGAGCTCCCAAGTCCCAGCTGGTTCCTATTTGAAAGGGACTTCTTCCAGTCTTCCTTTCCTCAGCTACAGTCATCAAGGTTTCAGGAATCTCCAGCTGGATTCACCACTTCAGGGAGCCTTGGAAACTGCCCTCTGAAGACTCAGGCACTCCAACATCCTACACCTCTGAACCACTTGAAGACCTTAAATTTCTCTTCAAAAGGACCAAAGATAAGTAACAATTGAACTCTTTAAATACATGATCAACTGCCCATGTTGTGCTCCTGATATCTTGATTGTCCTTTCTTTCTTCCGAGCTTGTGCCCTCCTGTGGATGATCCTATCTCACACGTGTGGTACCTAACCTTGGTTGTCCGGTCTTTCTGAGGCCTACACCAGGCATCATTCTTGACTAAATGCCCCTCAAACTCACTCTTGGGCTCCAAAATCACTGAGGACGGTGACTGCAGCCATGAAATTAAAAGACGCTTGCTTATTGGAAGAAAAGCTATGACAAACCTAGACAGCGTATTAAAAAGCAGAGACATCACTTTGCCAATAAAAGTTTGTATAGTCAAAGCTACGGTTATTCCAGTAGTCACATACGGATGTGAGAGATGAAACATAAAGGAGGCTGAACGCTGAACAACTGATGCTTCTGAACTGTGGTGCTGCAGAAGACTCTTGAGAGTCCCTTGGTCAACCCAGTCAGTTCTAAAGGAAATCAACCCTGAATATTCATCGGAAGGATGCTGAAGCTGAAGCTCCAGTACTCTGGCCACCTGACATGAAGAGCTGACTAACTGGAAAAGACCCTGATACTGGGGAAGATTGAGGGTAGGAGGAGAAAGGGGTGACAGAGGATGAGATGGCTGGATGGCATCATTGACTCAATGGACGTGAGATGAGTTTGAGCAAACTCTGGGAGATGGTGAAGGACAGGGGAGCCTGGTGTGCTGCAGGTGTGGGGTCCCAAAGAGTTGGACACGACTGAGCGACTGAGCAACAACAAACTCCCTCTCCCTCTCACCTCACCCTTCCTCTGTTCCATCATACAGGCTAAACCCTCCCCACATTCCTCAGACCCAGAGGAGTATTTATGGACCCGAGCTACTGCCCACAACCTATCCTCCACTGCCTATGCATCTCTGGAACTAGCCTTCAGACAATATTACTCTGGCCAATAGAAACTTAGTCCAATGTCTCAGTTTACCCAGATGCATAATTTGATCCTGGGACCACAAGCTTTAAGTTAGATCATGTAGAGTCTATCTTTCTTCAGGTCCTACGGGAATGCCTAAATTTTATTCCTGTCATTCTATCAACCCCACAACCCAGAAGCATCCTAACGAACCTAACCAAGGCTCTCATATACCCCCTCTCCTTTCAGGGCAGTCACCCATGGGGGTATTCTGTCTCCACATTGTGCAACCATACTTTCATCCTGACTTTTCTCCCAGTGAGTGAACAACATTGGAGCACCACCAACCAGACTATCCAAGCATCAGTTAAACACAGAAAAACTAGCCCTCCGAAATATCTCAGCTTTTTGGTCTTCAAAATAGAGATACCAAACAAACCCCTCTTTAATCCTAGATACTGACAGTACTTTCGTTTCTACAGGATGGGTCTCACTAAACATCTCTGGTCACCCTTCACTTCTTGCACAATTACTGGTCTGGGGACAAAAAAAAAACCCCACTTTTTAAAATTCTATGCTCTTTCCATCATCCACAGGGGCAAATTGGGACCCTCTGATCCATGTGGAGGTCGGCTGGGAGTCCCAGTAGCCAGTAACACCAACCCCCAACTACATTCCACTCCAACTCACATGGAGCCAGCTTACCCCCATCTCAAGGCCTCTTTTTCATGTGTGTGAGCTCAGCATACATGCGCCTGCCCCCACAGTGGAAAGGAAAATGTTTCCTGGGTTACATGCATGAAAATCTTTACCTGAAAATGTCTAATCATCTGAAGGCCCGTTAAGCCAGTTTTTTTTTTCCAGAGCACACTGCCTTATTTCTGATTTCCACTTTGAGCTCCTTTCAGGAGGTGCTGAGGGTTAGCAGCTACAGTGGCTATGATTTAATTTTTTTAGAGGCAGACAGCACGTGCCAGATTCCAGTTGGCAGGGCCCTTTCATGGCCAAAAAGTTGACCATGGTTGGGGGCATTTTATGACCATTGTGTCCTGTGGTGCTAGGAATGCTTATTTGCTGGTTTGGCAAAGATTCAGCTGATAGGCAACTCAGTGTGCTGTTCCTGGATTAGGCCATGAAAGCAGCAAAAGTTCTGGACCATACCTGTCTGACTAGTAATCTTTTATGGTCCAGGAAAACATTCCCTCTGTTGCTTCTTCCCATGTCTACACTCACATTATTACAGTGATCTCATGTTAGTTCTTTAATCCCTGTGTTGTACCCAACTCTTTTGTGACCCCATAGACTGTAGCCCACCAGAGGCTCCTCGGTCTATGGCATTTCCCAGGTGGGAATACTGAAATGGATTGACATTTCCTTCTCAGGGAACTTCCCAACCAGGAATTGAACCCTCGTCTCTTGCATTGGCAGGCAGATTCTTTACCACTGAGCCACCAGGGAAGCTATTGATTTCATATGGAACTGTATATATATATATATATATATATATATATGTAATTTTATCAGAGACTCAGTCACACACACTTGGTAGTGCAAGCAACAATTTTGTAAAACGGGCAATAGAATGAAATGAGCTAGCAGTAGTAGTAAGATCAGAAGTAAGAATTTAAGAATGTTATTAGGTATAGTCCAGGATACCCTAGGTCATCTAACTTAGTGTGTTAAGTAACTATAGCCTGGTGTTAATCTCCTGGTTGTAAATCTTGAAGCATCTGCTTTTACCTGAAGGTTGATGATGAAGTTAGGCTTTAGGAAAGAAAAACAAAAAAACACGACTTAGAGTATCCCTTTAATAATTTAGTTAAATCTTGTTAACAGTATAACATAACAGCAAAGGATTACCTGGGAAGTGAGTCTTAGTAGCACAGACCTTAATTAATAAAACTAGAATTTAATATTTAGTGAAGCATAATTTTTTCTAAAATTATGCCTTTTTATTAAACATAGCCGACTAGTTTGTTCTTAAAATAAGTTTGGTCCACTGACCATATAGGCTTTTTTTGTATTGACTCTGGCATAATTATTTTTCAGGAGTCTCAGACTAAATTCCCAAAGGTCTCTCAATGCCAAGAAGGTCATGCCAAAGGCCTGCCATCAGATTTTTCTCTTTTATGGGTCCCCCAAATATTTTGAGATATCTGTATTTTTTAGGAGACAGGCTTTTTATTTATTTGATAAGATTGGTCAGAACCCAAGTGTCTCCAGTTTCTGGAGGGACAAGGCAGAGAGTAAAGGAAAATGTTTTAATTTTACCCACAGATGTAAAATGCCAAATTGTTTTAAACCATAAGTAACTTGAAGATAAGAGCTTCTTTATATCTGAAAAAAAACCACACAAAGATTAGAAGCCAGTAAAATGTCAGACAAAAAGTCATGAAAGTTGCAACCATATTTACCAGTTCATTTAATCCCCTGTAATTAATCTTTGTTCTGTTGCCCTTGCCTGATAATTGAGGATGATAGTTTAAAGAAGTTTGTAAAGTTTTTGTTAAGGCTTGTGTGATTTGTCCAGAAAAGTAGGTGCCTTACTCACTGGAGATTACAGAAAGCATATCCCAAGTGGAAGACACATTTTTAACCATTTTTTCTGCACCATGAGGGCATTAACCCTGTGCAGTCAAATTAAAAAAACAATGAGGTTCGTCAGGGAGCTGGGAAAAGCCAAGCAGCTGTCTTCGATTTCCCATAGCCCTGACTGTTTGATTTACCCATTTTAAATTTCCTGACTTAGGAGTAGACTGTTGCCATGTTTTAAAGACATCAATACTGCAAAAGTCTTAATTTTTGTAGAAGCAGAATGAACTTTATCCACGTGTGCCATAGTCTTCATAGACCATTGTGAAATAATGCTTATTTACTTTACCAAAGTAACAAAAGATTTTAAAAACAAATATAAATCACTTAAAGGTAAGGAAATCCACATAGTCTGTGATCAAAAGCCACATTCCAAGAAAACTTTGTTCTCTTAGGAGAGAGAAAACCAAATTCCATTCTGATACCAGGTTATATTCACTGTGACACAATAGTTATTCACTTGGTCAGAGCTAACTAAAGATTTCAAAGGCAGTCAACAGGAAAACTTTACCATGCATCCTACTTTTCTTGAGCAACCATAAACTATTCTTTTTATTAGCACTCTGTAGCTTGGTAAACATAAATCACCCAGAGCTCTTCATTTTATTTTCATTGTCTCTCCTTAAAAGTTTCTTCACATAAAGTGACTTTCCCTGTTGACAAATTTGCAATAGATGTAACAAGAATGTTATACTTATTGTTGATGATTCTTAAGACGTGTCCATATTAATTAGATTAACAAGCATTAATACCAGGTATTAATTAAATATTGAATATTTTCCAGTTCATGTGAACCTCAAATTCATTTAGTTTAATTTTCTGTATTTAGAATTGTTTGAATTGTAAGCACTTTTCTTTAGGCCCATTAAATTAGAACTCATTTACAAAATAGCCTCAGCAATAGGATTCAAAGAAAAAGACACACACTGAGACATATATTACTCCACACAGAAAGAAATCTCATAGTTTTCCACTTGAGATTTAAAATGTTTCTTTGCCCTGTGTTTTCTTCCTTGGCTTGAAGTTCTACCACTTTGTCCAAGGCTGAAGTCTCAGGCAGTGTGGGCCGTGTATGTCAAGGATGTGATAACAGTTAACTTCAGGTTTTTTCCTAGGCATGTTTCTCAAGGTCAGAAGTCTGAAAGACGTATTTTAACAAGCTAGCTTTCTCTAATTGCACATGCAAAAAGAACCGGTTTTGTAATTTCAGAAAGGTTTCATTTTGACCAATTTTCTCTGGAGTCTGAAGAATATTATGACCAGTCTTTTTCTTTCTGCATCATAGCCTCATAGCTAAAATTTAAATCAGAAAGTGCTCAGATTGGTTCAGATGACAGGTGCAGACTGACTGATAAGATGTTGTCCCTGGAGGGGTTGTCCCTCTGGGGAGGTGGGGTCTTAGTTTGATCAGAAGAATCTGAAGGAGTAAGAAAACTTGCAGAGTGGGGGAAGCTTTGTTTCCCTTCCTTCCTCACCACATGCCCTGAGAGGTAGGAGAAGTTCGAAGGAGATGTTTTTAGAATGTTGAGAGAGGTTTTTCAGGCTTCCGATTACAGACAGAGTAGAGGATGGGGAGGTAAGGCAGCAACAGAAAGACACATACAACAGGAGTCTTTCAGATTTGGACTCTGACTTCCCGCCATGAAGGAGTTTAGTGTGCCATTAAGAGGCCATTTTTCTTTGGCCCCTCAATTTGTGTTGGGGCTCAGTTCAGTTCAGTTCAGTCAGTTCAGTCACTCAGTCGTGTCCGACTCTCCGCGACCCCATGAATCACAGCACGCCAGGCCTCCCTGTCCATCACCAACTCCCGGAGTTCACTCAAACCCATGTCCACAGAGTCGGTGATGCTATCCAGCCATCTCATTCTCCATCGTCCCCTTCTCCTCCCGCCCCCAACCTTTCCCAGCATCAGAGTCTTTTCCAGTGAGTCAACTCGTCGCATGAGGTGGCCAAAGTATTGCAGTTTCAGCTTTAGCATCAGTCCCTCCAATGAACATCCAGGATTGATCTCCTTCAGAATAGACTGGTTGGATCTCCTTGCAGTATAAGGGACTCTCAAGAGTCTTCTCCAACACCACAGTTCAAAAGCATCGATTCTTCGGCGATCAGCTTTCTTCACAGTCCAACTCTCACATCCATACATGACCACGGGAAAAACCATTGCCTTGACTAGACGGACCTTGGTTGGCAAAGTAATGTCTCTGCTTTTTAATATACTATCAAGGTTGGTCATAACTTTCCTTCCAAGGAGCAAGCGTCTTTTAATTTCATGGCTGCAATCAGCATCTGCAGTGATTTTGGAGCCCAAAAAAATAAAGTCTGACACGGTTTCCACTGTTTTTCCATCCATTTCCCATGAAGTGATGGGACCAGATGCCATGATCTTTGTTTTCTGAATGTTGCGCTTCAAGCCAACCTTTTCACTCTCCTCTTTCACTTTCATCAAGAGGCTTTTGAGTTCCTCTTCACTTTCTGCCATAAGGGTGGTGTCACCTGCATATCTGAGGTTATTGATATTTCTCCCAGCAATCTTGATTCCAGCTTGTGCTTCTTCCAGCCCAGCGTTCCTCATGATGTACTCTGCATAGAAGTTAAATAAGCAAGGTGACAATATACAACCTTGACGTACACCTTTTCCTATTTGGAACCAGTCTGTTGTTCCATGTCCAGTTCTAACTGTTGCTTCCTGACCTGCATACAGGTTTCTCAAGAGGCAGGTCAGGTGGTCTGGTATTCCCATCTCTTTCAGAATGTTCCACAGTTTATTGTGATCCACACAGTCAAAGGCTTTGGCATAGTCAATGAAGCAGAAATAGATGTTTTTCTGAAACTCTCTTGCTTTCTCCATGATCCAGCGGATGTTGGCAATTTGATCTCTGGTGCCTCTGCCTTTTCTAAAACCTGCTTGAACATCTGGGAGTTCACGGTTTACATACTGCTGAAGCCTGGCTTGGAGAATTTTGAGCATGACTTTACTAGCGTGTGAGATGAGTGCAATTGTGCGGTAGTTTGAGCATTCTTTGGCATTGCCTAGGAAAAGAAAATGAGCCTTTTCTTTTTGAGGTTTTCAGCATCAATTTTTTTTTCCAGTTCCCTAGAATGTAGCTGGGAGGTGAGTCTGAGGGAGTCTCCTAAGACATACCAAAACCCATCCTTAGTCTATATGCCATAGAATGGGCGTGCTGAGAGTCACCAGCCATAGAAAGGAATCCCTTTTTGTCCCAGGGAGCCCTCCCTGAAACTGAGACACCATGTGACTAACACATGTAACGGCACAAATGGCCGATTATCCCAACAATTGGGCCAGGCAGTGAGAGGTAGCTCCTGAGCACACAGCTGGGGCACAAACTGGGAGACAAGATACCAGGCAACTCGGGCAGGAAGAGATAGGAGAGCAAGAGATTATCGGAACCAACCTGGTGACTCACCCTTTGACAATTCCCTGAAACATGGAGGCACTTTTTAGAATGACTCAGAGGCAATTCCCAGACTCCTGTGTCTCAATCCTGACCAAGGGAGGAAAAGTGAAAGTAACAGGGAAGACAGGCTGAGGGATCGGCTATGTGGCTCTGCCGGGAAGGCAGCAGTCAGGGATTAACGGACTCAGTGTTTTGCTTGAACCCATATGTGCCTGACATTGCACAGCAAATCTCGGTGGGGGCAGATGTCCTAGTAGCCTTGTCCATTCTGTGACCCCCTTATCCTGTCATGGGAGTATTCAAGTGGCAGGTGCACTAAAGGCTTTTAAGTGCCTGACTTGTGCTTGCAATTTTAATTGGCCTGGTCCTCAGCTTAAGGGAGAATGGGGAAAGGAGGAGAGGAGGGCCCTCACCCTTTTGGGTGGCAGTTACTGGGGCATAGTAGACTTTGGGGCCTTTGGAACATGCCAGAGAGTACCCCTGGCCAGAGTTCCTCAATTGCTTCCACGGACACTGGCCTGTTCACAAGGGGTTTGAAGAAAAAGAAATGAGAGAAGAAAGGAGAGTAGGGGAAAACCCCCCTGAGAATCCCCATATGGACCACTCAATGCTGTGATCTGTGCCTGGGTTGGAAAAGAATTTCCCAATACAGAATATTTCAGAAAGGAATGAGTTCTTTAAGAAAAAGAGCAGAGAAAATAAGGGTGCTGCAAGCACACCGGGTGACCTCCTGACAGACCAGGGAAAGTTAATGCTTTTTGTGGGTTAGTAGCCAATTGTTTGGCAACCCACTCCAGTGTTCTTGCCTGGAGAATCCCAGGGACGGGGGAGCCTGGTGGGCTTCCGTCTATGGGGTCACACAGGGTCGGACACGACTGAAGTGACTTAGCAGCAGCAGCAGCAGCCAATTGTTACAGTCTCAAGACAGAAAATTCCTGCCAGAAGGGTGGCATTAGATAATTGCTTAGGATGGGTATTTTTGTCTGTTATGGGGTCAGGGAGCTGGCCGGTTTACATCAGGGGAGCTCTTGCAAAGTTTGCTATGTGGCTCAGTCATGTCCCGATGACCATGGTGCAGGGTTCCACACCCTATAGGTTCCACATATAGCAATAATTAACACAACATGAAAAAGTTATACTTCAATAAAAAGAAAAAAAGGAAAAAAATTTGGACAGATAAAAATGTCACAGGGTGGCTATCTTGATTCTCTACTGCTACATCCATCCTCTTCCCTTAGGTAGTTACCCTCATCTGAACTTTATAGAAACGGATTTGCCCCGAGGACTGAGATATTTAAATACCATGAATATAACATATATCACTTATGAGACCCACTTCTAACAATCTCTTATGAGGCAATTGCTTCCTGTCTCCTTTTGTGTAAATTTTGTATCTGTACATACAAAAGGCACTCAGTTACACCTGTACTTTATAAACAGGTTGTGCTTAGGCAATTCCTATGATTTTCAGTATGAGAGCTATGACATTAATAACTGGGGACCACAAGTAGTGATAGAGCAGTGAAAAATGGCTCCTTGTGTGCTGGTTTTAAATTAAAGATAGCAAAGGCCAAAGTCATTATACTCTGAATACTTCTGTTTTAGCACAACCCAAGAGAACAATGAGAATGATAGACTCAGAATTTATTAAGTGCATAACATATTCCAGCCCCCTCTTAGGTCCCCTCTTCGGACCATCACAAAACTCCAGAAAGGTACATTTCATCTTTCAGTGTAAAATGTCAGATATAACCTCGATCCTCTGAAAGCCTATGACTTTGGGCAAGATCATACTTAGCAGAGTGTTGAACTGCTGTTGATATTCATCTGCCTGTAACACGGAATTTTTGATCTTCCTACAGCATCAGTTAAGGTATCTTTTATGGTATCTTCAAGTTAGGTTTATTTAATACTAGCAAAAACATGAACCAGTAACAAAAACCTAATACATAATTAACTAAGCAAAATCCTAATAAACTACTAAACAAGTGCATACCAGTTCAAACAAGATGTGCTACAGGCACGTCCATGAAACATTAGTAACCACAACATAAATAAGTACAGGTCCTCTTCTTGGTTGGAATCTAACAGTTCCCATTATCATTGAGAGGAATAGTAAGTCTAAGACCATTTTAATATAAAATATTAAATGCATTTAACCACACAGATCCCTTTTAAATTGCCAAGTCATTTTATTTGAAGATAACAACTTGGGAATTATCAGTGTGATTATTGATCATTTCTCCCAGTAAGCGCCAATGTTATTTTCTCCATTTTGTGAACTCCAGTTTTATTTACTTGGGTTTAAGGGATTAGTCCTCAATAGTTTCTTCCTCTTCAAGTACATCTTTTAAATAGTAAGTGGCACCTATAAATACTGAAAGGCAAAGAAGGCAAAAGCGAAGAAGCAGTATAGATAATGCTCTGTTTAGACTCAGCCTTAGACTGGCTCGAATACCTAGTTCTGTGTCAGGTGGAGGACCACTATCTACACTGCCACCTGGACCTCTCTGAGTGCAATTTGGTGGTTTCCAACCATGCTGACAGTGACAATGTTTCATGCTGTTGCACACACCCCTGTAATTGCATTTCTTGACATCGCAGTCAAAACCCAGGTCTTGAAAAAAAGTACAGTTTTGGTTCTTACAGTAAACTCCTGGGCCACATGTTGCACCATCCACTACAAGCCCCATGTCTGGCACGTCTGTCCCGAAGTGGGCGTCATACCCAAAGCAGGATTGTGGTGTAACATCGTGTACTATTAGATGATGAAAACTAGTGTGCTCCCCACCACCAGGAATTTCCTTCACATTGCCACAGTGCAGCATTCCACACATAACATCGTCTAGTTCACATGGCACAGGTTTTCCTCCGCCTCGCGTCAGCCGCACACCACAGTTTCCAAATCGGTCACCCCGCATATTCAAGACCTCATAACATGATGCTGCAGCCTCTTTTATGCCATAGCCAAAGAGGGCTTGACACTGTAAATCACGGTCACTGCAGTTTCCCCTCATACAAACAGCCGATGGTGAACACGGGGTTCCATCCTGGATGTAAGTGTCAGCTGGGCATTCATCTGTCTTCCCGTTACAGTATTCTGGTAGATCACAAACACCAAGAGTGTCTCTGCAGATATATCCAGGGTAAGCATATTTACACCTTCTGCAGCAGTCTCCAGAATGACAAAGACTGCCAAGGCTGAGGACACAATTGGAATTGCAACATCGATCCTGACTACAATCTTTGAGGGTGCCACAGTCACATTCTTCGTCGGGATCTTTCTTCTTGTCACCACATCGTCTTGATATATAAGGAAAATTATTGTATGGAACATATGGGTTACTCAAACAAACATCCCACATATGTAACCGTCGGTGAATTCTCTCAAAAGTACAATTGCTCATCATATCTAGAAGACCAGGGTTAGGACTCATGAGACAGTGCTGTCTCCGAAAACATTGACAACCTGGGGCATCATGACGAGAACCCAGTACATGACCTATCGCATGTGCTGCAACAGTTGCGGTTAAAAATATGTGGTATCTTAGAGCATATACATATGATGCTCCCCAGTTGGGATTGCATACTCCGTCATAGCTGGAACCATAACGGGCCCCAGCAATTTGATGTCCTGTTATAAGTAATGAAGAATCATGAGGAATTTGATCATAAAATCCCCAATATTTCCATAAACCAAAGTCAGTTACTGCAGCGCTAACAGATCTATATTTATACAAATCAATCCAATCGAAGCCCTCCCATATACATAAAACACGTATCAAAACCTGAAGTTGACCCTGGTAATAAATGCTATGCATTATGTTATTCAGAATCACTACATTCTCTATTATACGTGTCTTATTAGTGTTCTGAACAACTAATGAGTTAGAAACTGTGTAGTGAAGTTTTAAGGCTTTCCTATGTGGCCACCACAAATACACAGGGCCTGCTCTAGGCATTTCAGAAATCATTGCCTCCTCATACTCTTGATTTGTATCTTTCTCTTCAGTCTCACATTTCTCGTCCTCTGCTGCTGTTTTCTGTGTCACAAGCTGAGAAATCAGATGCTCAAATTTGGAAGAAGCCTCCAATGGTTTGATTTCGTAAGTGAAGTCATCCAGCTGCAGCATGCCACGCAGACCCCCATAGCAGGTGTCCAGTGTGCCCATGGACCCAGGAACCCCTTCCAGGTAGCTAAAGTAGTAACAGTCTCGGGGGACATAAGGGTAGTTCTCCTGCACGGCACCTTGGTCGTTATTGGTGATAACAGGAAAATGTCTGGGCAGCAAGTTCTTCTTGACTCTCAAGTGAACCACGTGCCTTTGGCCGCTGAAGCGAATCTTGTAGGAGAGCTGGCCTTGTCTCTCAATTCCACTCACTCTGAAGGACACCTTCCTGGGAATCACAATTTCAGAAGAAGTGAAGCGCCATCCTGGTGGGTCATGGGAACAGCAGGTTGGAAACAGGAATAGCCAGAGCAGAGGCAGCCAGAGATCACCTCTCAGGTGGGCCTGTGTCCAGGCACGCCCCATGAGTGAGGAAGTGTGTGGCCAAAGAAAATGCACTCCGGTGGGAGGCAGGCAAGACTATCCCTGGAGCAGCAACTTGTAGACAGCAGGAGAGTCCTGCGGAGAGAGCAGAGACAGACTGGAGGCTGGGCAACCCCAGAGAGGTAGGGGAGGGAGGGGCAACTCTTACATAACAATGTGTCCTCATGAAGGGGGGGCGCGGTGCTAAGTGGTCCTAGGGATCCTAACACAGGGGTGTTAGGGGAAACAAAACATGGCAGAAATTAGGAAAAACAGTGCGTATCTGGGCCGGGTGGTACCATGGTCCTTTGGGAAAGTCACAGGGGAAGAATCAGGGGGTTTGGTGTAATTTTGAGACAGTGATTGACTTTTTACCCTCAAACCAAAATGAGACAAGGCTTCAATTTGTAATGAAAATACGAAATGGAGAAGAGAGTGGAAGCTTCTTTTAGTCAGACTTTTGGGGAGAGAATCAAATTCTTTCATACTTTACAAATGTGGAATGTGCTGTGGGTGATGAGTGGAACATAACAATAGTGTCATGAGTAGAACTGTTAGGATGGATAATAATAGTTCCTTATAAAGTTAAAATTATGTCTGCCCTGTGTCTTGGTGATTCTAGCCATAGGAAGTTACCACAATGATTCTATATACATATTCATAACAGCATTATGCTTGAAGTTATTCCACAGACTGGAAACAAGCAAACAGTACTGAACAGATGAATGACAGACAAACTGGCATATTCGTTCAGTGGGAAAATCCTCAGTAAATCTGAACAAGTTTCTGCTATGTGTGCAATCATGGATGTATCTCATAGATACTAGGATAACAGAAAGAAATCAGACCAAAGAAGCTTTACATAGGACTTCCTTTGTATGATGTTCTGGAATAGTCCAAAATAATGTACGGGGAATAGAATTTTAATCAGTGCTTTCCTGATGTGAGGGAATGGAGGGATGGAGGGAACTTTCTGGAGTGATGGGCAACTTCTGAATCTTGATTGGGGTGTGTTCAAGATGAATGTTTCCCTCCAGAGTCCACATGTTGAAATCTGAGCCACCGCCCCAGGTGATGGTATTAGCAGTTGGGGTCTTTGGGAGGTGACTGGTGCTTTTACAAAGAGGTCTCAGAAAGATCCTTCAACCCTTCTGCCCTGTGTGTTTACAGTGAGAAGGTGCCATCTATGAACCAGGATGGGGTTCTCACCAGACTGCATGTACTGGTGCTTTGTGTTTGACTTACTGGCCTCCCGAGCTGAGAAATAAAGTTTTGTCTTTGTGTAAGTCACTTAAGTTCAGGTATTTTCCTCACTTGACAGAATATAACATTAAAAAGTCCATCCCTGTTATGAAGTAGCAGAGAACATGGCTGGAGTGTGTTTTTGTCCTAATGATTTGTGGAATGTAGCACTTCCAGTCGTAAGTTAGATATTTAGTTGGGGAAGTGGCTGGGTTATTTCCTTTTGCTATAAGCTTCTAGTAAAATGTAGGAAGAAAAATGATTTAAAGATTAAACTGTTCATCAAAGAGCAGTGGAACTTAAAAGATTTGGAAAATTCCAGGCCATTCATTTAGAAAATATTGAGAAATCATGGTCTGAAAAGAACACTATGAATGTGGCCAGAATCCACTTGATTAATTAGTCTCCAAAAGAGTACAGGAGCTATGTACAAGACAATAGGAGAATGACCTTCTTGCCCCACAGGGTGATCCAGGCATCATTACATCAGTTTCAAAGGAGGGGTCTCCAGCGCCTGCAGGATCTTATCATGCCCTGTCAGAGTTGCCTTACTTCTGGGCTCCTCCACCATCCCAGCAGGACAGACAACAGTAGCCACCCTTCTGTAAGGTACAGGCAGCTGGCTTTAGCAGTGTCCACACTGGGCAGTCTCCATCGATGTGCAAATTCTACCCAGATTTTGAAGGATGGAGATTATTGGAGTAAGGGCCCATGACCTTTGAGAAGCAGGGCTCCATAGAGAACACGCAATAGGGCACTGCCCAGCAGAGCCATGAGGGCAGGCCACTTCAGAACCCCAGACTAGTAGAACCACTGCACATTATTTCAGCTACGGGTATTCGACTGTAGCCCATGAGAAGTACAGTGTGGGCTACCCTCTGCAAAGTGATGGGGTAGGCCTCCGGGAGTCCTGGGTGTCCAACCCAGAACTGCCACCCCGTGTTTCTGCAAGGCAAGACCTCCACTCCAGTGAGTCAGGGAATGGGACAAAATCCCCAGTGTGCCTGGAGGGAGGAAAGAACATGGAGCCAAAGAGGATTAATTATTCTCTTGCTTTAAGATTTTAGACATATGTGGAAACTGTCACTCCTTTCTTCCCTCCTATTTCTCCCTTTTGGAATGGGAGTGTCTATCTTATGTCCCACCATTCTATTTTTGAAGCATATAACTTTGGTGACTTTTTACAAAAATTATTCAGGAAGTTCCCTGGTAGCCTAGTGTTTAGGACTCTAGGCTTTCACTGCTGTGAACCCGGGTCAGGGAACTGAGACCCTATAAGCCACGCAGAGTGGCCAAGAAAAATTCAGAAATATCCATATATAATTGAAAGATAAAGATTGAGGCTTTGACAGAAGGTGGTTTGAATTTATCTGGGCCATTATGTGACTGATGTCATCTTTTAATCATCTTTTCTTCCTATTTGTTCCCGTCAGGATCTCCCAGTGTCCAGGGTAGCATCTCACTTATTTTTGAGTGATATAAAGTTCTGGAGACTTAGAAGTCTGAGATAAGGATGCCATCATGTTTTGGGTTTTGACGCGTGCTGTCTTCAGGACTGCAGGCTGCCGAATCCTCCTTGTACCTCTGCATGTCTTAAAGAGACATGTGTGTGTGTATGTGTGTCCCATAATTTATTGCACCTTGAAGATCCTTCAATGTAGACTCCTCTCCCAAGGAAGCATCTTTCAGAGAGAGAACCATTATCCATATGACTTGTTCGTGTCCATAAACAGCTGGAATCTTCCTCTTGGATTTCTCAGTTTTGACTTCCGATGTGTACATGTGATAAAACACTGTACATGGTGATGTGATATGAGGGCTAGACACCCGAGCGCAGCACAGCACGTTGAGGCTGCCCTTGTTAAAACACTTCAGGAAGCACGCTGCAGGAAAAGGCCACAAGATCATAACATGACACATCCCCATCAGATTTCCAAACTTTCAGTGACTCAGGCACATACTCACTACAGTCATGGGAAGTCACCCACAGTTTTTTAAAATATTTTCTTTTCCACTTCCAAGGTAATCAAGGGGGAAAAAAGAGAAGTTACTATATTATCAGAGAGTGGAAGGTATTTTGTTGAATAACATAAAGCATTTACAGTTTGGCACTGTGTCACCTTATATATGACAGGATGTTGTAATGAGATATTTTGAATATTCCAATAAAACTGTTGTGATTATAGCCTCTTTCTCCTAATAGACCCCCACGTTTTTTTCACATAAAAACTAACAGTATTTGAATACTGATATCTTTATTCCCATTTTGCCAAAAAGAAAAAATAGTACACGAATAATCTACCTGCTGGTCAGAAAAAAAATGTTTATAACCAAAAAAAAAACCCACAAAAGAAAACAATAAATCTTTATTCACCAAGAGCTGCTGCTGCTGCTAAGTCGCTTCAGTCATGTCCGACTCTGTGCGACCCATAGGTGGCAGCCCACCAGGCTCCCCTGTCCCTGGGATTCTCCAGGCAAGAACACTGGAGTGGGTTGCCATTTCCTTCTCCAAGGTATGAAAGTGAAAATTGAAAGTGAAGTCGCTCAGTCGTGTCCTACTTTGAGCGACCCCATAGACTGCAGCCTATCAGGCTCCTCCGTCCATGGGATTTTCCAGGCAAGAGTACTGGAGTGGGGTGCCATTGTCTTCTCCGTCACTAAGAGCTGTTGACTGCTCAGTTCAGTTCAGTTCAGTCGCTCAGTCGTGTCCGATTCTCTGCGACCCCATGAATCACAGCACGCCAGGCCTCCCTGTCCATCACCAACTCCCGGAGTTCGCTCAAACTCATGTCCACAGAGTCGGTGATGCCATCCAGCCATCTCATTCTCTGTTGTCCCCTTCTCCTCCCACCCCCAACCTTTCCCAGCATCAGAGTCTTTTCCAGTGAGTCAACTCGTCACATGAGGTGGCCAAAGTATTGCAGTTTCAGCTTTAGCATCAGTCCTTCCAATGAACACCCAGGACTGATCTCCTCTAGAATGGACTGGTTGGATCTCCTTGCAGTCCAAGGGACTCTCAAGAGTCTTCTCCAACACCACAGTTCAAAAGCATCAATTCTTCGGCGATCAGCTTTCTTCACAGTCCAACTCTCACATCCATACATGACCACGGGAAAAACCATAGCCTTGACTAGACGGACCTTTGTTGACTGCTAAAATCACTTAAATTGGATATGTCAGTGGGATTTTACCAATAAAGTAATTCCTGAACTCTACAGTTACAGAATATTAAAAACATACAAAAGTGCTGTTTTTATACACAGCATAACTGAAATATAGTTTAACCAGTGGTTGACAGGGTAGTCAAATACCACAACAGCAAACCTTGTGTGTATTTTCTACACGTCTGAAAAGCTTTCAGCTGGGACTAATCTTGTGTTTTTATCTGTGAAGGATGACTGCTGTAAAATGACCATATTCATTAGCCTGCCCTCTAAAAAGCAATAAGCTTAATTAATAGAATGAACAAATGAACTAATTTTCTATTGCTCTTAAAGTATAATACAATTCCTTTATTTGAGTGGAGGGTATAGGAAGTGAAAACCCATTGTGTGAATCTACCTCTTACTTCAGGGATGAGGGCACTGAGGCCCAGAGTAGGGCAGTAACGGCCAAGGTCAACTCAGCAAGGTCTCTGATTCTCAGTTCAGACAGACCTGGGACTCTGGGATGGTCCTTTCCCCATGAGTCATAACATCGTAACAGACTTGCTCTGGATGAGTATGTAGAAGTTTGAAACTCTTGGGTCCTATCTATACCTCAGCTACAGTTTCTCTTCTTTTCCAGGAGATAAGGGTCACTTGTGTTGAATGGTTTCGCAGGGAGGTGATCTCTGTGCAGCAACTCTGAGATGCACTCTCTGTACCTTCATCAAAAATCTCCCTGCACTGTTCATCATGGCTATTACAGCTCTTTTGATAGAAGTAGGCTATCACTACAGGTAATCCCGTCCTGCTCATGGACGTCTTCTGGGCACTGATGAGATGTCACCACTCCGGAAGGTCACATTCATTGATCTGAGGTCTACAGAGCTCCCCTGATGGCATGAACTTGCAGTCTTTGCAACAAAGCCCAAAAGCACAAGCAGCCCCAGGTCTTAGAGTGCAGTTCAACAGACAACAGGGATCTTGTTCACACTGCTTTACAGATCCACAGTCACACTTCTCTTCTCCTTCAATCACACCGTTCCCACAGTGCTTCAGCATGAAGACTGCCTCTGGAATTGGAGGATTGTGCAGACATGATCCCTGGTTTAAAGTGGTCTTTGTAAATTCTGCATAGCTACAATTTGTGAATCTCTCTGCTGGCAACCTGACAGCATTCATGATGCAAGCCCTTTGTCCACATACACAGAATTCTTCATCGTGCTACATACCCAGAGTATGACCTAACTCATGAGCTATGGTGAGGGAAAACAGACCAGGGGTCTCCTTTGAAATTATTAACTCTACAATTGAGAAAAGGACAACATATTCCTGCCACATATGCTATAGCAAGGACACTTAAAAGTGAACCTTTAACGAAAATATGTACAGCATCATACTGTAGCTGGGAAAGACCGATTTGTTTTCTCTGTCTTTATTAGTAATTTGTGTCCTCTCTCTCTGTTTTTAGTGTGGAAAGTTTCTGCTGCTGCTCCTGCTGCTAAGTCACTTCAGTCGTATCCGACTCTGTGTGACCCCATAGACGGCAGCCCACCAGGCTCCCCTGTTCCTGGGATTCTCCAGGCAAGAACACTGAGGTGGGTTGCCATTTCCTTCTCCAATGTGTGAAAGTGAAAAGTGAAAGTGAAGTCGCTCAGTCGTGTCTGACCCTTAGCAACCCCACGGACTGCAGCCTACCAGGCTCCTCCATCCATGGGATTTTCCAGGCAAGAGTACTGGAGTGGCTTGCCATTGCCTTTTCCGGTGGAAAGTTTCTAAGTTTTACTAATATTTTCAAAGAACCTGCTTTGGTTTCATTGATTTTTCTCTATTATTTTTCAATTTCATTATTTTCTGCTTTATTTAATTTCTTCTCTTCTGCTCCCTTTGGGTTAAATTAGGTAGCAGATTATTAGTACAGACCTTCTTTCTAATATATGCAATGTTATAAATTTTTGTAAATACTAAATACTGCTTTCACTGCACCCCATTAATTTTGAAAAGCTGTGGGATTTCCATCTTTGAAATTTGTTATGTTTCAGAATGTATTCTACTTGGTAAATGTTACATATGAGTTTGGGAAGAATGTGTTCTGCTGTTGTTGAATGAAATTTTTTTTTCCCTCTGAGTTAAATGTGTTTAATTCTAAAGACTTGAAGTTGATCACAGGGGAAAAACAACAAAAATATATGACCATGATTTTAAGAAATCTACTCCAATCTTAATTTTAGTACATAAATCCAGATACCTATACTATCTGTGATAGGGAGTTATCTAGAATATCTAAAAAAAAATTTTTTAACCACACTGACTGGTATAGCAAAGAAATTCATGAGTTGAAATTTAGCCAGAAATTCATTTGCAGATGCAGATCAAAAATATAAATCAAAACTGGAGACTAAAAACAAGGATCTCTTAAAAAATTAATACTGTAACTTTTCTTCATAAAAAGAATGACAAGTCCACAGATAAACATTCATCTCTGACATATAAGCCAACATTAGGCCCAGAGCCCACCACAGGTCAAATCTTGAAACAGCAAATTTGGAGTCTGTCCAAATTTTTTGTTGGGTTGAATATTTTTGAAATATTTGGACCATCACATGGGGCTTTAAAATGAGTCATACAGAAATCTGTTTTAACAGGATTTGACATATACACTGTTAACATGTTTGCAGTGTTGCCTTGGTCCTCTCAGATATTCACGTGTGTTGGAAGGGATGGTCAGTCTCCCTGGTGCTGGTATCTGAAGAGTTCTGATGAAATGTGGATCCCTTTACTTTTGAAGAGAAGTTTTACAAAAAGCTTGCCCCAGAGCTTCTAGTCACAAACAGTCTGGGTCAGGTCTTACCTTCACATAAAATCACCTTTCAAAGCCCTGAGTCATGCAAGGGTAGTGTTCATTTATCTGATAACTCCGGTTATAAGAAACATTCAGACAGGGTTTAACTTCTACTGGTATTTCCAGTGACATCCCAACACCAGTTGGCACATGCCCAAGGCCCTAAACACTAGTTTGGAAGCCAGTAGGACATGTCGGTATTGTGTAAGATGAGGTGTGTGTAGTAGATACAATCTGCTGGCAGCTTGGTTGTTCTGATACAGGATGGCAATACTGCAGTGAGGTCTGATGAGTCTGATGGAGATACTGAGGTTGCTGAAAGTGAACTGCCGGAGAAGGCTGGGAGGCTGTCTGGAACACAGTTGTGCTGGCTGAGGTCCTGCCTGGCCTCTCTGTTTGTTTCTTTCACATCATTATCATGAGCGATCAATAGCCATTCAATGCACTGCACTAAGAAATCCCAGGAGTAAGCTGTAAGACGGTGCAGTCTTGTAGGCCACGTTGGAGAAAGACGAAGTATAATCCTTGAAGAAGCCACACATGCTGCAGCTACTAAAGAAGGTGCATAATTTAGAAAGGCATAATCTTGCAAAGCTACTTCCAGGAAGTAATCTGCATACTTAGCCATGTAGAGTTTAGTGTTTTCCAAGCAAATCATTGACCAACCATCATGAAGATCTGTTTCATGTACTGTTTCGGAGAGATAATAATGAAATGGGCAGCTGTTGGAAGGCAAAGCTTCCACTGAAAGGTTTCCAATAATAATAGTTCCGTATGTAGCAAATTTTGCTTTGTTAATACTAGATTCATATTAGTCATACAACCCAGGCTGTTGAGCTGCTCCAGCTTAGGTGCACTATCTTCTTTTTCTTCAAACTGACTTGCTAGAAGCAGACAGGAAAGTGCAACTGAATGCAGCCGCTGGATCTAGATGTCATAAGGACCCATAAACAGGCCCAGCAAATAGACAGCAAGGTGTGGGGCAGGAGGGCAGCGTGCGCAACGATTGTTCACAATGGCAATCAAGTCAGCAAAGTATTTTCTGAGACTTAGTTGAGGGGACTGGCCTTTGTAGGAAGGCAACTTCAGCTCCTTGTACCAAAGAGCTTGATGGATGTCGGCAGCCAACTGTCCCCGCCACCTCTGCGCCTCCAGCTCCATGGGACCCGGCGGCGTGCCTGGCCAGACGAGGCAACTTCAGTCCGGAACCGCGGCCCTCACAGGTCCAGCCCCGCCGACACGCGCGGGGGGATGCCAGCCCCGCTCATGCTGCGGACAGTCGGCAGCAAAGCGCCAGCCTCAGCTCGGCCCAGCGCCAGGGCGCTCGCGCCGCCCCTTGTTAAAGGACCGGCAGGCGGCTCAGCGTACAAAGCCAGCGCGCCTAAATGAAATATTTTATAAATGTCAATTATATCCAGTTGACTGATGGAGTTGAGTTCATCTATATCCTTCCTTACTAATTTTCTGCTTGCTGGGTCTGTTGTTGTTCACTTGCCCAGTCCTGTCTGACTCTTTGTGACCCCATGGACTGCAGCTCGCCAGGCCTCGCTGTCCCTCACCATCTTCCAAAGTTTGCCCAAGTTCATGTTCATTGCATTGGTGATACCATCCATCCATCTCATCCTCTGATGCCTTGATCTTTCCCAGCATCAGGGAATTTTTCAATGAATCATCTGTTCACCTCAGATGACCAAAATACTGGAGCTTCAGCTTCAGCACCAGTCCTTCCTGGTTTGATTTCTTTGCTGTCCAAGGGACTTTCAGGAGTCTTCTCCAGCATCACAGTTTGAAGGTATCAGTTCTTCGGTGTTCTGCCTTCTTTATGGTCCAGCTCTCACAATCATACTGGGAAGACCACTGGGAAGACCAGAGTCTTGACTATTACGGACCTTTGTCGGAAGAGTGATGTCTCTGCTTTTCAACACACTGTCTAGGTTTGTCATCGCTTTTCTGCCAAGAAGCAGTTGTCTTCTGATTTCACGGATGCAGTCACTGTCTGCAGTGATTTTGAAGCCCAAGAACAGGAAATCTGTCACTATTTCCTCCTTTTCCCCTTCAATCTGCCATGCAGTAATGGGGCCAGATGCCATGATCTTAATTTTTTTTAATATTTAATATTAAGCTGGCTCTTTCATTCTCCTGCTTCACCCTCATCAAGAGGGTCTTTTGCTGGGTTTACCGATCACTAATAGAGAGTTGCTGACATCTCCAAATATAATAATACATTTGTCAGTTTCTTCTTGCAGGTTTATCATTTTTTTTCATCTAAGTATTTTGCTGCCCTCTTAATAGGGATATACACATTAAGGATTGTCATGCCTTTTGGAGAACTGACCACTTTATCATTATTTAGTGCTCCTTTGTATACCTGATCATTTTCCCTGCTCTGAATTCTGCTTTGTTTGAAATTAATATAGCTATTCCAGCATAGTTTTGATTAGTGTTGGCACAGTATCATTCTTCATCCTTAACTATCAGTGTCTTAAAGTGTGTTTCTTGTAGACAACATATAGCTGGGTCTTGCATTTTATATACTCTGATAGCTTCTTTCTTTTAAAATGTATATTCATATTTAAAGTAATTATTGACATATTTGGTTAATATCTACCATATTTATGTTTTCTGTTTATTGCTCTTGTTTTGTTTTTTGTCTTCTATTCTTTCTCTTTTTTTGCCTTTTGTGGTTTTAATTCTGAAAATTTTTCTCATTCAAATGAAACCTACAAAACTTAGTTCCCTTGAGCCACTTTCCATCCCCTTTACAGTATAATTGTGTTAAATATTTCTTCTCTATATATTGAGAACTACATTAGACTATATTATATTTGCTTTAGCTACTAAATATAATTTATAAAATTCAAGAGGAAAAAGAAAGTCCATTGTATTTACCCATATTTTAACTCTTCCGTTGTCCTTCTTTCTTCCAGATATTAAAAGATTCCTTGTTTTATAATTTCTGTTTCAAAAATTTTCTTTAGCCATTGTTTCAAGCAGGTCTGCTAGTGACAAATTCTCTTAATTTTCCTTCATCTGAGTATGTCTCAGTTTCCTCAGCATTCCTGATGTGTATTTTCAATGGATATAAAATTCTGTATTGATATTTTACTTCTTGTGAAATATTTTGCTATTTCCTTCTGGCCTATGTGGTTTCTAACAAGAAATCTGCTATTCAAATTGTTTCCCCTTTAGAGGTAAGATTAGGCAACATAAAGTTTCTCTCAAAGTGCTTTCAAGATTTTTTCTTTGTCTTTCAGTTTTCACAATATGAGTATGATGTGTCTTGGCATAGATTTCCTTGGGTATATCCTGTTTGTGATTCTGAGCTTCTTAAATCTGTAGGCCATGACTTTTACCGACTTTTAGGAATCTTCAGTCATTGTTTGAGTACTTGGGATCCCTGCCCTATTCTTCTCTCCTTCTGTAACTGGGATAACATGAATCTTATATCTTTTCTTACAGTCCTGGTGGTTACACATTTTTTTCAGATTTAGTAGTAATTCTTTCTCTGTGTTCAGTTTCACTACTTATTACCTCTGTTGACTCTTTTTTATTCTCCAGCCCATCCATTGACTTTCTGCCTTCAGATTTTGTATTTTTAAGTTATAAATTTCCATTATTTTCTTTTAAAAAATATCCTACACTTCTTTTATAGGATTTTATTTTCCTGAAATTTTCTACTTTTTCCAATGGTTTTGATCACCCTTGTCATTGTTCATTGGAGCATTTTTATGTTGGCTACTTTAAAATTCTTAAGAGATAATACCAACATCTGCATCATCTCAGAATTGGCATCTGTTGATCGTCTTTTCTCCTGCAAGTGGAAACTTCTCTACTTCTTTATATGACAGGTGCATTTTCATTGTATTGTGAACATTTTGGCTGTTATATTTTGAGACTTTAGATCTTATATAAATACCAGGACCCCTCCAACAGTGCACTAGCAGAGGAAGAGAGGTATTTCATTGTTATCGCTATGATGATACAGGCTCAGGTCTCCACTCTGTTTCTGTTGATGTGCTGAGGAGAAGGGGAATTTCATATTGTTAAACTATCAGCCAGTCAGTCAGTTCAGTCGCTCAGTGGTGTCTGACTCTTTGCAACCCCATGAATCGCAGCACGTCAGGCCTCCCTGTCCATCACCAGCTCCCGGAGTTCACTCAAACTCATATCCATCGAGTCGGTGATGCCATCCAGCCATCTCATTCTCTGTCATCCTCTTCTCCTCCCGCCCCCAACCCCTCCTAGCATCAGACTCTTTTCCAGTGAGTCAACCCGTCGCATGAGGTGGCCAAAGTATTGGAGTTTCAGCTTTAGCATCAGTCCTTCCAATGAACACCCAGGACTGATCTCCTTTAGAATGGACTGGTTGGATCTCCTTGCAGTCCAAGGGACTCTCAAGAGTCTTCTCCAGCACCACGGTTCAAAAGCATCAATTCTTTGGTGATCAGCTTTCTTCACAGTCCAACTCTCACATCCATACATGACCCCTGGAAAAACCATAGCCTTGACTAGATGGACCTTGGTTGGGAAAGTAATGTCTCTGCTTTTTAATATACTATCTAGGTTGGTCATAACTTTCCTTCCAAGGAAAAGCGTCTTTTAATTTCATGGCTGCAATCAGCATCCACAGTGATTTTGGAGCCCAAAAAAAGTAAAGTCTGACACTGCTTCCACTGTTTCCCCATCTATTTCCTATGAAGTGACGGGACCAGATGCCATGATCTTAGTTTTCTGAATGTTGAGCTTTAAGCCAATTTTTTCACTCTCCTCATTCACTTTCATCAAGAGGCTTTTCAGATCCTCTTCACTTTCTTCCAAAAGGGTGGTGTCATCTGCATATCTGAGGTTATTGATATTTCTCCCGGAAATCTTGATTCCAGCTTGTGCTTCTTCCAGCTCTGCGTTCCTCATGATGTACTCTGCATATAAATTAAACAAGCAGGGTGACAATATACAACCTTGACGTACACCTTTTCCTATTTGGAACCAGTCTGTTGTTCCATGTCCAGTTCTGACTGTTGCTTCCTGACCTGCATACAGGTTTCTCAAGAGGCAGGTCAGGTGGTCTGGTATTCCCATCTCTTTCAGAATGTTCCACAGTTTATTGTGATCCACACAGTCAAAGGCTTTGGCATAGTCAATGAAGCAGAAATAGATGTTTTTCTGGAACTCTCTTGCTTTTTTGATGATCCAGCGGATGTTGGCAATTTGTTCTCTGGTTCCTCTGCCTTTTCTAAAACCAGCTTGAACATCTGGAAGTTCACGGTTTACATATTGCTGAAGCCTGGGTTGGAGAATTTTAAGCATGACTTTACTAGAGTGTGAGATGAGTGCAATTGTGTGGTAGTTTGAGCATTCTTTGGCATTGCCTTTCTTTGGGATTGGAATAAAGGTAAGAGAAACCCAAATAAGACAGTAAGTACTGTGAGACGGCATCAGAGGGCAGACACACTGAAATCATAATCACAGAAAACTAGTCAATCTGATCACATGGACCACAGCCTTGTCTAACTCAGTGAAACTAAGCCGTGCTGTGTGGGGACACACAAGACGGGCGGGTCATGGTGGAGAGGTCTGACAGAATGTGGTCCACTGGAGAAGGGAATGGCAAACCACTTCAGCATACTTGCCTTGAGAACCCCATGAACAGTATGAAAAGGCAAAATGATAGGATACTGAATGAGAAATTCCCCAGGTTGGTAGGTGCCCAGTATACTACTGGAGATTAGTGGAGAAATAAATACAGAAAGAATGAAGGGATGGAGCCAAAACAAAAACAATACCCAGTTGTGGATGTGACTGGATGTGATTGCTAGAAAGAGCAATATTGCATAGGAACCTGGAATGTTAGGTCCATGAATCAAGGCAAATTGGAAGTGGTCAAACAGGAGATGGCAAAAGTGAACGTAGACATTCTAGGAATCAGTGAACTAAAATGGACTGGAATGGGTGAATTTAACTCAGATGACCACTATATCTACTACTGTGGGCAGGAATCCCTTAGAAGAAATGGAGTAGCCATCATGGTCAACAAAAGAGTCCAAAATGCAGTACTTGGATGCAATCTCAAAAATGACAGAATGATCTCTGTTCGTTTCCAAGGCAAACCATTCAATATCACAGTAACCAAGCCTGTGCCCCAACCAGTAACGCTGAAGAAGCCAAAATTGAACGGTTCTATGAAGACCTACAATTCCTTTTAGAACTAACACCCAAAAAAGATGTCCTTTTCATTATAGGGGACTGGAATGCAAAAGTTGGAAGTCAAGAAACACCTGGAGTAACAGGTAAATTTGGCCTTGGAGCACGGAATGAAGCAGGGCAAAGGCTAATAGAGTTTTGCCAGGAGAATGCACTGGTCATAGCAAACACCCTCTTCCAACAACACAAGAGAAGACTCTACACATGGACATCACGAGACAGTCAACACTGAAATCAGATTGATTATATTCTTTGCAGCCAAAGATGGAGAAGCTCTATAAGTCAGCAAAAACAAGACCAGGAGCTGACTGTGGCTCAGATCATGAACTCGTTATTACCAAATTCAGACTTAAATTGAAGAAAGTAGGGAAAACCACTAAACCATTCAGATATGACCTAAATCAAATCCCTTATGATTATAAACATCTGCTGGATCATGGAGAAAGCAAGAGAGTTCCAGAAAAACATCTATTTCTGCTTCATTGACTATGCCAAAGCCTTTGACTGTGTGGATCACAATAAACTGTGGAACATTCTGAAAGAGATGGGAATACCAGACCACCTGACCTGCCTCTTGAGAAACCCGTATGCAGGTCAGGAAGCAACAGTTAGAACTGGACCTGGAACAACAGACTGGTTCCAAATAGGAAAAGGAGTACGTCAAGGTTGTATATTGTCACCCTGCTTATTTAACTTATATGCAGAGTACATCTTGAGGAACCCTGGGCTGGAAGAAGCACAAGCTGGAATCAAGATTTCCGGGAGCAATATCAATAACCTCAGATATGCAGATGACACCACCCTTATGGCAGAAAGTGAAGAGGAATTCAAAAGCCTCTTGATGAAAGTGAAAGAGGAGAGTGAAAAGGTCGGCTTGAAGCTCAACATTCAGAAAACGAAGATCATGGCATCTGGATCCATCCCTTCATGGGAAATAGATGGGGAAACAGTGGAAACAGTGTCAGATTTTATTTTTTTGGGCTCCAAAATCACTGTGGATGCTGATTGCAGCCAGGAAACTAAAAGACGCTTACTCCTTGGAAGGAAAGTTATGACAAACCTAGACAGCATCTTAAAAAGCAGAGACATTACTTTGCCAACAAAGGTCCGTCTAGTCAAGGCTATGGTTTTTCCCGTGGTCATGTATGGATTTGAGAGTTGGACTGTGAAGAAAGCTGATCGCTGAAGAATTGATGCTTTTGAACTGTGGTGCTGGAGAAGACTCTTGAGAGTCCCTTGAACTGCAAGGAGATCCAACCAGTCCAATCTAAAGGAGATCAATCCTGGGTGTTCATTGGAAGGACTGATGCTAAAGCTGAAACTCCAATACTTTGGCCACCTCATGCAATGAGTTGACTCACTGGAAAAGAGTCTGATGCTAGGAAGGATTGGGGGTGGGAGGAGACGGGGACGACAGAGAATGAGATGGCTGGATGGTATCACCAACTCGATGGACATGAGTTTGAGTGAACTCTGGGAGTTGGTGACGGACAGTGAAGCCTGGCGTGCTGTGATTCATGGGGTCGCAAAGAGTCGGACACAACTGAGCGACTGAACTGAACTGAACTATGATTATACAGTGGAAGTGAGAAATAGATTTAAGGGACTAGATCTGATAGATAAGAGTGTCTGATGAACTCTGGACGGAGTTTCATGACATTGTACAGGAGACAGGGACCAAGACCATCCCCATGGAAAAGAAATGCAAAAAAGCAAAATGGCTGTCTGAGGAGGCCTTACAAATAGCTGTGAAAAGAAGAGAAGCAAAAAGCAAAGGAGAAAAGGAAAGATATAAGCATCTGAATGCAGAGTTCCAAAGAATAGCAAGGAGAGATAAGAAAGCCTTCCTCAGCGATCAATGCAAAGAAATAGAGGAAAACAACAGAATAGGAAAAACAAGAGATCTCTTCAAGAAAATTAGAGATTCCAAGGGAACATTTCATGCAAAGATGGGCTCGATAAAGGACAGAAATGGTGTGGACCTAACAGAAGCAGAAGATATTAAGAAGAGGTGGCAAGAATACAGTTCTTCTGAACTGTACAAAAAAGATCTTCACGACCACGGTAATCACGATGGAGTGATCACTCACCTAGAGCCAGACCTCTTGGAATGTGAAGTCAAGTGGGCCTTAAAAAGCATCACTACAAACAAAGCTAGTGGAGGTGATGGAATTCTAGTTGAGCTATTTCAAATTCTGAAAGATGATGCTGTGAAAGTACTGCACTCAATATGCCAGCAAATTTGGAAAACTCAGCAGTGGCCACAGGACTGGAAAAGGTCAGTTTTCATTCCAATCCCAAAGAAAGGCAATGCCAAAGAATGCTCAAACTACCGCACAATTATTAAAGTATCAGTTCAGTTCAGTTCAGTTGCTCAGTCGTGTCCGACTCCTTGCGACCCCATGAATCACAGCACGTCAGGGCTCGCTGTGCATCACCAACTCTGGGAGTTCACTCAAACTCATGTCTATCGAGTCGGTGATGCCATCCAGCTATCTCATTCTCTGTTGTCCCCATCTCCTCCCACCCCCAATCCCTCCCAGCATCAGACTCTTTTCCAGTGAGTCAACTCGTCGCATAAGGTGGCCAAAGTATTGAAGTTTCAGTTTTAGCATCAGTCCTTCCAATGAACACCCAGGAGTGATCTTCTCCAGAATGGACTGGTTGGATCTCCTCGCATGGAGCACATCAATTTCCCCTCTTGGTCTCTGCTGACAGCACCCTGACTGGGAAATTTAAGAATTCCTCATTACCACTGCCCAAGTGGCCTCCAAAAGCACTGTAATGTGAGAGCCTCATTACTCCATGGTGAGAATGAAAGCCCCAGAAGTCTATTTGACCTTCCCTGACACCACCCCAATGAGGGGGTGGCTGAGGCATGTCATGAGCTGGGTGAGATTGAATGTCTAATCTCATCTGGCCTTTGCTTATGAGGATTCATGTGGGACTACAACTTTTCCCATGACATTTGGCTGGAGTAGGATGGTTATTTTCTATTAATGAAAGTTTTTTGTCTTTCCAGGCTGCTCATTTCTTGTTCCTTTGGCTAGAGAGAACAAACTTGCCTTGGGCCTTTAGTTTGTTTGTATCTATTGCATTTTAGCGTTAACAGCCTTTTCCATACTACAATGAGGGTAAAAGAAAATAGAAAGCAATCATCACCATGCTGTTCTTAGGTTCCAGTGTCACTAGCTGGTCTATAATTTTTGCTCCAGCTTTCTGAACCTTCTTATGTTTGTTTTATATGTAAAGTACAGTACTTTAACCAGTACTGAGCATAAGCAATAGGGAGACAAGTGTTTATTCTACCTTTTCTGCAACCAGAAGTCCTTAATACTATTTTAAAAAGCATTACTCCCTGTTAAAGCAAGCAAGACCAAGTCAAAACTACTTTGGGAGATTTGAATTCTTTCTCACCTCGCAATCTCCTGGGATATTTTCTATCTGAAGCAGGTGCTCTAATCTTCTTTCCTGAGTTGAATTTCCTTGCTCTGCTTACAGGTCCTACTTGTTTGTTACTAAAACTTTTCCATGATTGACTGTCTATAGTTTCCTACTTTCTTATCTCTTGGTTATATTTTCTTCATTGTTAATTACCTCATGCATAGGAGCAGACTTGAGTTTAGCTCTAGACAAACTCTTTTTTTTTAAATCTTCCCTTCCTAAGAAAGGGATATCTCCAGTTCTGCGTGGTTGAATGAAACAATTTATGAAAAGAAACATCTCAAACAGATTTTTGAGGAAATCAGCATGGATAGAAAGAACTTTTCCTGAGAGTAAACAAAAGGAGACTGTCACTAAAAATGCTTCTACTTGATAATTATTTCATAGAGCTCTGAATCCAGTTAAATTAAGAGATGAGGAGACTCATTTACCCAATAATCCTCTTAAAATAGGATCTACCCAGATTTAGTATTTTAATGAATCAGTTTTTTTCTATGCAATATTTATAGAGTTGAAATCATTTTAGAGATTAGGTATTTTGCCAAATATTATACTCTAAATTATCTATCAGATCATTTTGAGCATTTTTTTGTCAAAATATTACAGTTTAATAGGAGATGCAACTTTTAAAACTTGTATACAAAACAAAATAGCAAAGTTATAAATTACATAATACAAAAATGTGTTGAATATGGTAATTATAAGGAGAATTATAGAATATCAATGCTGTCTATATTATTTAGAAAATATGTAATATCTTGACCTACAATGTTAGTATAATTTAACCCAATAGTGAAAAGTGATTAGACCATCTGGCCAATACAATAGCATGGGTAAAACAATGAAGCAGAAATGAATCTACACAAATTGGAGGTGAAGAGGCTACCTAATTTCAATTATAGTGAAGTCAGACATAAATTTGTATAGAAATGGTAGAGCCAGAGAAAGACATTCTTGAGAGCCAGTTGTTTCTGGAGAAGTGAAATATCCTTGTTGCTAAGCAGCTAAATATAGAACTTTGTCACCTGAGAGACAAGAGCGGCAAAGCTTATGTTTCCCTTTGTTATGTGAGGTCTCAACTACCTATCTTGGTTCACTGATAAGTGTGGTACAAATTATCTCGAAGAAAAAAAGCATGGAAGCTACTGTTACTTCTGTTGGTAAGTCATTTATCAAGTTTGCCTCTATGCATAATTTGGTAATCAGAATAGTATATCAAATAATGTAAAGATTCTTGAGTGTTTTTCCTTTTAAAAGATGCGAGAGACTTTAGCATGAGGACGTGGGGCTATGTTGCAGCTAGGGTTTGCCTAAGACTGAGGGGGTTGCTGCAATGTGGGACTTTCAGTTTATAAACAAGGCAGTACTGGGCAAAGCAAGATAAGAACAGGAAAATAGGAAAAAGTAGAGTTTAGAGTAGGAAAAATTTATAGACTCAGAGCTTTAGTAGATAGGAGATATGATCTGGAATAGAAGATAAGGGCTACTACCTGAATCTCAGGCAGGATCACTTTTCCATTATGACTGGAATATGGTGCAGGGTAGAGAAGTAAAAGAAATGGGCATGCATTCATATAGGTTTGTAACAGTGAAAATCCTAAAAATCATTTTGTCTTTGAATTTGGCATCAGTATGAATATTTTTTTCACTCTGTTCTGGAGTAAGAAATTCATTTTGTATTATGACCCAGTGGCCACACATACACAAATACCCACAAAATTTGTGCATCATTCATGTATGAGTTGCTAAGGAACTTCTAGGGATGTCCTCTGATACTTTAATTCAATTTTCTAAAAGATGAAAACTGCATGTCAAGAACCATTTAATTGACTTCATGACTCTAATGAATCAGTGACAGACTGTATTCAAGCATAACAGAGTAAGAGAAGTGATGGGTAGGTAAAGGTTTTCAGAAATTTGAAATAGCTGTGGGAAAATATTAAAAGTCGATAAAAATATATGGAGGAGGGCTATTGTCTACTCCAAGTTTCCAATAATTATAGAGAATATGGATTTTTAATTGCACCACTTCACAGTATTAAACATTTAGAATGATGTTCTTTTAGGAGTTTGGGTCTCTGGGGTCCTAGAAATAATGAGGACAAGGATTATGACAAAGATACTTTGAAGCGTTTTCCTATTCCCTGCTCTCAGTTTAGTGCAGTTCAGTCACTCAGTCGTGTCCGACTTTTTGCAACCCCATGAATCACAGCACTCCAGGCCTCTCTGTCTATCACCAACTCTGGGAGTTCACTCAAACTCATGTCCATCGAGTCGGTGATGCCATCCAGCCATCTCATTCTCTATCGTCCCCTTCTCCTCCTGCCCCCAATCCCCTCCCAGAATCAGTCTTTTCCAGTGAGTCAACTCGTCGCATGAGGTGGCCAAAATATTGGAGTTTCAGCTTTAGCATCAGTCCTTCCAATGAACACCCAGGATTGATCTCCTTTAGAATGGACTGGTTGGATCTCTGTGCAGTACAAGGGACTCTCAAGAGTCTTCTCCAACACCACAGTTCAAAAGCATCAATTCTTCGGCGATCAGCTTTCTTCACAGTCCAACTCTCACATCCATACATGACCACGGGTAAAACCATAGCCTTGACTAGACGGACTTTGGTTGGCAAAGTAATGTTTCTGCTTTTTAATATGCTATCTAGGTTGGTCATAACTTTCCTTCCAAGGAGTAAGCGTCTTTTAATTTCATGGACAGAGGTATGTCAAGGTTGTATATTGTCACCCTGCTCTCAAGATGAGAAGAATATGACATAGGTTGTTTGTTTGGCCTCAAGGCAGCTCAATTAAAAAAATAAAATAAAAAATGAGTGGAAGATCTAAATAAATACTTCTCTAAAGAAGACATACAAATGGCTAAAAAGTATATGAAAAGATGCTAAATGTGAAAGTCTCTCAGTCCTGTCTGACTCTTTGTGACCCCATGGACAGAATTTTCCAGGCCAGAATACTGGAGTGGGTAGCCTTTCCCTTCTCTGGCAAATCTTCCCAACCCATGGATCGAACCCAGTCTCCACCACTGCAGGAAGATTCTTTACCAGCTTAGCCACAAGGGAAGCCCTGAAAAGATGCTGCTGCTAAGTTGCTTCAGTCGTGTCCAACTCTGTGTGACCCCATAGACGGCAGCCCACTAGGTTCCTCTGTCCTTGGGATTCTCCAGGCAAGAATACTGGAGTGGGTTACCATTTCCTTCTCCAATGCATGCTAAACATCAATAATTATTAGAGAAATTAAACTCAAAACTACAATGAGGTGTAATTTCACACTGGTCACAATGGTCATCATCAAAAAAATCTACAAACTGTAAATGCTCGAGACAGTGTAGAGAAAAGGGAATCCTCCTACACTGTTGGTAGAAATGTAAATTGGTACAGACACTATGGAGAACAGTACAGAAGTTCTTTAAAAACCTAATAATAGAGCTATGGTATGATCCAGCAATCCCATTCCTGGGCATATATTTTGGGAAAAAACCCTAATTTGAAAAGACACATGCACTTCAATGTTCATTGCAGCACTATTTACAATAGCCAAGACGTGGAAGCAGCCTAAATGTTCATCAAGAGAGAAATGGGTAAAGAAGATGTAGTGTGTATATATACAATGAGATATTCAGTTCAGTTCAGTTGCTCAGTCGTGTCCAACTCTCCGCGACCCCATGAATCACAGCACACCAGGCCTCCCTGTCCATCACCAACTCCCGGAGTTCACTCAAACTCATGTCCACAGAGTCGGTGATGCCATCCAGCCATCTCATTCTCCGTCGTCCCCTTCTCCTCCCACCCCCAACCTTTCCCAGCATCAGAGTCTTGTCCAGTGAGTCAACTCATCACATGAGGTGGCCAAAGTATTTCAGTTTCAGCTTTAGCATCAGTCTTTCCAATGAACACCCAGAATTGATCTCCTTTAGAATGGACTGGTTGGATCTCCTTGTGGTACAAGGGACTCTCAAGAGTCTTCTCCAACACCACAGTTCAAAAGCATCAATTCTTCAATGAGATATTACTCGGCCATAAAAGAATGAAACAATGCCATTTGCAGCAACATAGATGGACCTAGAAATTATCATACTAAGTGAAGTAAGTCAGATAGAGAAAGACAAAAATCATATAATATCACTTATAATGTGGAATCTAAAAAGTGGTTAAAATGAACTTATTTACCAAACAGAAATAGACTCACAGACTTTAAAAACAAACATAGTTATCAAAGAGAAAACATGGTGAGGGTGTACATTAGGAGTTTGGGATTAATATATATGCACTATTATATGTAAGGGCTTCCCTCATAGCTCAGTTGGTAAAGAATCTGTCTGCAATGAAGGAGACCCCATTTTGATTCCTGGGTCGGGAAGATCCCCTGGAGAATTCTTGTGGATTCTTGGGCTTCCCTGTAGCTCAGCTGGTAAAGAATCTGCCTGCAATGTGGGAGACCTGGGTTCAATCCCCGGGCTGGGAAGATCCCCTGGAAAAGAGAAAGGATACCCATTCCAGTATTCTGGCCTGGAGAATTCCATGGACTATATAGTCCATGGAGTCCCAAAGAGTCGGACACAACTGAGCAACCTTCACTTTCACTTACTATATATAAAATAGACAACTAAAAGGACCGACTATATAGTATAGGAAACTCTACTCAATATTCTGTAATAACCTATATGGGAAAAGAATCTGAAAAAGAATGGATGCATATATATATATATATATATATAAATGAATCACTTTGCTGTACATCTGTAACTAACACATCCTTGTATATCAACTATATCCTATTATAGAATAAAAATTAAATTAAGAAAAACCAAAAAGACAACCTACTGGATAGGTGACAATATTTGCAAATGATATGACCAATAAGGGATTAATATCCAAAGTATATAAACAACTCATACAACTCAACATCAAAGAAATAAACAACCTAATTTAAAAATGGGCAGAGAACTAAACAGACATATTTCCAAAGAGGAAAGGCAGATGGCCACAGGCACATGAAAAGATGCTCAGCACTGCTAACAATTAGAGAAATGCAAATCAAAACCACAGGGACATCACTTCACACTAGTTTGGCTATCATCAACAAAAAGATAACTAATGTTGGTGAGCATGTGGATAAAAGGGAACCCTCATACACTGTTGGTAGGAATGTAAATTGGTGCAACCACTATGAAAACAGTATGAAGGTTTCTCAAAAACTAAAAATTAGAACTTCCATATGACCCAGGAATGTACTCCTGGATGTATACCTTAAAAAACCACAAACATTAATTCAAAAAGATACATGCACTCTATTGTTAATAGCAGCACACGGAAACAACAGAAACGTCCATTGACAGATGAATGGATAAAGAAGATGTGCTATATACATATAATGTAATATCAGTCAAGTATAAAAAAGAATGAAATTTTGCCATTTGCAGCAACATGCATGGACTTTGAGGGCTTTACGCTACGTGAAGTCAGTCAGAAAGAGAAAGCTCTATATTGCATGATATCACTGATAAGTGGAATCTAAGAAAACAGCAAACTAGTTACTATAAAATAAACAGACTCTCAGATATAGAGAACAAATGGGTGGTTATGAGTGCTGGATGGGAAGGAGGGATTTATAGGAACAGGGATGTGTGAAGTACAAACTATTCAGTGTAAGACAGGTTCAAAGATGCCTTGTACAACCCGGGGAATACAGCCAATATTTTGCAATAACATTAAATGAAAAGAAACCTTTTAAAATTATGTAAAAATAAAAAAAATTAATCCAATGACCCTTGATTCAAACTGATATTTGCTCAGACTCTTAAAATTTAACAAAACAGATAATTCAATGTCTAAAATAAATAAATAGCAGACTAAGTGATAAAAAAGAACACATAAGTGATCTGAAAGATAGAAAAATAGAAATCACACAATCAGAACAGCAGACAGAAAGAAAACAAAAGAAAAGCAATCTATGACACCGTTGTTTGAAGCATCACAACCAACAAAGCTAGTGGAGATGATGGAATTCCAGCTGATCTATTTCAAATCCTAAAAGATTGTGCTGTGAAAGTGCTACACTCAATGTGCCAGCAAATTTGGAAAACTCAGCAGTGGCCACAGGACTGGAAAAGGTCAGTTTTCATTCCAATCCCAAAGAAAGGCAATGCCAAAGAATGTTCAAACCACTGCACAATTGCACTTATCCCACACGTGAGCAAAATAATGCTCAAAATTCTCCAAGCCAGGCTTCAATAGTATGTGAACTGAGAACTTGCAGATGTTCAAGCTGGATTTAGAAAAGGAGGAGGAACCAGAGATCAAATTGCCAACATCCACTGGATCATTGAATTCCAGAAAAACATCTATTTCTGCTACATTGACTATGCTAAAGCCTTTGACGGTGTGGATCACAACAAACTGTGGAAAATTCTTAAAGAGATGGGAATACCAGACCACCTGACCTGCCTCCTGCAAAACCTGTATGCAGGTCAAGAAGCAACAGTTAGAACCAGACATGGAACAACAGACTGGTTCCAAACTGGGAAAAGAATATGTCAAGGCTGTATATTGCCACCTTGCTTATTTAACTTACATGCAGAGTACATCATGCAAAATGCTGGGCTGGATGAAGCCAAGCTGGAATCAAGATTGCAGGGAGAAATATCAATAACCTCAGATATGCAGATGACACCACCCTTATGGCAGAAAGTGAAGAAGAACTAAAGAGCCTCTTAATGCAAGTGAAAGAGAAGAGTGAAAAAGCTGGCTTCAAACTCAACATTCAAAAAACTAAGATCATGGCATCCGGTCCCATCATTTGATGGCAAACAGATGGGAAACAATGGAAACAGTGACAGACTTTATTTTGGGGAGCTCCAAAATCACTGGGGATGGTGACTGCAGTCATGAAATTAAAAGACACTTGCTGCTTGGAAGAAAAGCTATGACCAACCTAGTTCAGTTCAGTTCAGTCACTCAGTCATGTCCAACTCTTTGAGACCCCATGGACTGCAGCATGCCAGGTCTCCCTGTCCATCAGCAACTCCCACAGTTTACTCAAACTCATGTCCGTTGCATCAGTGATGCCATCCAACCATCTCATCCTCTGTCATCCCCTTCTCTTCCCGCCATCAATCTTTCCCAGCATCAGGGTCTTCTCCAATGAGTCAGTTTTTCACATCAGGTGGCCAAAGTATTGGAGTTTCAGCTTCAACATCAGTCCTTTCAATGAATATTCAGGACTGATTTCTTTTAGGATGGACTGGTTGGATCTCCTTGCAGTCCAAGGGACTCTCAAGAGTCTCCTCCAATACCACAGTTCAAAAGCATCGATTCTTCGGTGCTCAGTTTTCTTTATAGTCCAACTCTCACATCCATACATGACTACTAGAAAAATCATAGCTTTGACTAGATGGACCTCATCAACAGATTCTTTAGTTCCTCTTTGCTTTCTGCCATTAGAGTGGTATCATCCTCATATCTGAGGTTGTTGATATTTCTCCTGGAAATCTTGATTACAGCTTGTGATTCATCCAGCCTGGCATTTTGCATGATGTACTCTGCATCTAAGTTAAATTAGCAGGGTGACAATGTATAGCCTTGCAAAGTATAGAGAAATACAAATGAAAACAACAATGAAGTATCACCTCACACCAGTCAGAATGATTATTATCAAAAAGTCTCAGATAAAAAATGCTGGAGAGGCTGTGAAGAAAAGGGAACACTCCTATACTGTTGGTGGGAATGTAAAGTGGTTCAGCCACTATGGAAAATAGTATGGAGTTTCTTTAAAAAAACTAAAAATAGAACTACCATGTTATCCTGCAATCCCACTCCTAAGTATATATCCTGAAACACCAATTCAAAAAGATACATGCACCCCAGTGTTCATAGCAGCAGTATTTACCATAGATAAGACATGGAAACAACCTGAGGGCCCATCAACAGATGGCTGGCTTAAGAGGATGTCATATATATATATATATATATATATATATATATATATATATATATGCATGTGTGTGTGCGTGCGGCTGGCTCAGTGAAGTCGCTTAGTCATGTCCGACTCTTTGCGACCCCATGGACTGTAACCTACCAGGCTCCTTGGTCCATAGAATTTTCCAGGCAAGAATACTGGAGTGGGTTGCCATTTCCTTCGCCAGGGGATCTTTCCGACTCAGGGATCAAACCGGTCTCCCGCATTGTAGGCATACACTTTACCGTCTGAGCTACCAGGAAAGCAAGAGGATGTCATATATATATATATATATAATTCTTACTATCCCTTCTGAAGTTACTTCCTCTTGTATTTCATATTCTCCTACAGGTAACTGGGGAGAACAACCTTGTTTTCCTCATTCCTTTAGAAGATGTCAGTATTGATGATTTTTTCCTCTTATAAAAATTATATTCAAATATGAATACATTTGAAGTGGCAGTCATCTATAACCCAAGTACTTCACCACCCACCTTTTTCATTTTTCACTGTGTGGAGGACTATACTAGGTATTATAGACCCTATAATATAGGGGATATTAAAATGAGTTAAAATCATAAACCTTGCACTAAATGACTCAAAGAATGAAGGAGAATATCACAAGGAGACAAGCAAATAACTTGAGATGAACAAAGTAAATCATAAGACTGATGCAAATTGACATAAGGGTTGTGATGGTCTCTGACCTCTCCAGTTTTGACAGGAGAAAGTAACAAGAGTTATGCAAGGGCAACAGGCACAAACCAACACAGTTTTGGACAAATTGAGATACAGTGTCACTGTACTCTGAAGTTTCTTTAGTTTTGCTTTAACTTTATATTGAGGAGATTTTTATACCACCTATATGTGTTTGAGATAATTGTATAATGAAAACCCAAGTGCCTAGCATCCAGTTCCAACTATCTGCTCTCGATAGGGCCAATATTGTTTTATCTTTGTCCCCTCTAACTGTACATCTCCAGTTATTGAAAGAATATCCAAAGCTTTTTGCTGCATTAATCACTCTTGACACATTCAAATTCTTTCTATTTTCCTTACCCAATTCCACCACCATCCCCCACCCTTCTTTTTATTTTAATTTTTCAGCACTGCCCGCTCTGATGGTCACACTCTGACAGGACACAGATCCTTAAAGTTCAGCTCAGAGGGAGGAGCCAGGTCAGCAGTGCCTGATAAGTTCTTCTCTGGACAGATGGCTCCATAGTGGCTGCTCCATCATGGTGACTGGTGAGGCCAGAGTGTCCATGCGGGTTGTTGGACTACTGTGGCTTGAGGTGTCTCTGTTCTCTTCTGGTCTCTCCCAGGAAAGGCGCTCTCAAAGCCTCAACTCCCCAGATGTGGTGATTCCCTTGAAGGTTACCAACGGGGGCAGAGGTCCAAACGCTCCAGGTTGGCTCTCCTACAGCCTGCAGTTTGGGGGTCAGAGACGTGTTGTCTACATAAGAGCTAAGAAGATCTTGGTTTCCAAACCCCTCCCAGTGTTCACCTACACGGACCAGCATGCCCTTCAGCAGGATCAGCCTTTTGTTCCTAATGACTGCTATTATCATGGTTATGTGGAGGGGGTCCCTGAGTCCCTTGTTGCCCTCAGTACTTGTGCTGGGGGCTTTCAAGGAATGCTGCGGATAAATGACTTTACCTATGAAATCAAGCCCATCAGGCACTCTACTACATTTGAACACCTGGTTTACAAGATAAACACTAAAGAGACACAGTTCTCACCTATGAGATGTGGCTTAACAAATAAAGCAGCACACCAGCAGCTGGAATTCAAAGAGGCTGAGAAATTAACTCTGAAACAAAATTCTGCTTATAACCGATGGGCCCATTTGTGGTTTCTGGAGCTGGTTGTGGTGGTAGATCACAATTTCTTCATTTATTCTCAAAGTAATTTCTCAAAGGTGCAGGAGAATGTATTTGTTGTTGTCAACATAGTGGATTCCATTTATCAGCAGTTGGGTACCTATGTGATTTTGATGGGGATTGAGATTTGGAATCATGGGAATGTTTTTCCACTGATAAGCATAGAACAGGTTCTGGAGGACTTCTCTCAGTGGAAACAAATCAGTCTTTCCCAGTTACAGTATGATGCTGCACATATTTTCATTGAAAATTCACTTATAAGTGTCCTTGGTATAGCCTATGTGGCAGGAATATGTCACCCTCCTCTCGACTGTGGAGTTAATAATTTCAAAGGAGACCCCTGGTCTGTTTTTGCCCTCACCGTAGCTCATGAGTTAGGTCATACTCTGGGTATGCAGCATGATGAAGAATTCTGTGTGTGTGGACAAAGTGCTTGCATCATGAATGCTGTCAGGTTGCCAGCAGAGAGATTCACGAATTGTAGCTATGCAGAATTTACAAAGACCACTTTAAACCAGGGATCATGTCTGCACAATCCTCCAGTTCCAGGGGCAGTCTTCATGCTGAAGCACTGTGGGAACGGTGTGATTGAAGGAGAAGAGAAGTGTGACTGTGGATCTGTAAAGCAGTGTGAACAAGATCCCTGTTGTCTGTTGAACTGCACTCTAAGACCTGGGGCTGCTTGTGCTTTTGGGCTTTGTTGCAAAGACTGCAAGTTCATGCCATCAGGGGAGCTCTGTAGACCTCAGATCAATGAATGTGACCTTCCGGAGTGGTGCAACGGGACATCTCATCAGTGCCCAGAAGACGTCCATGTGCAGGACGGGATTCCCTGTAGTGACAGTGCCTTTTGCTATCAAAAGAGCTGTAATAGCCATGATGAACAGTGCAGGGAGATTTTTGGTGAAGGTGCAAAGAGTGCATCTCAGAGATGCTATAAAGAAATCAACTCCCAGGGAAACCGTTTTGGCCATTGTGGTGTAAATGGCACAACATACCTAAAATGCTCTATTGCAGATAGTTTTTGTGGGAGAGTTCTTTGTGAGAATGTGGGAAACATCCCCCGCCAGAGAGAGCAC